>NC_049175.1:13793655-16735718 GCF_009769625.2 Cygnus olor
CCTGCAATCATTTGTGGTTCCCTGTTTTCATACCGTTGGGTCTCGTTGTTGCAGTCCCTGTTAGCAGTAAAGCAAAGATGACTGGCAAGAACAGGGCTGAAATAATTTATAGCTCCGTGCATCCATTTAAACACAAACTAGAAGAAAGGTAACTAAAACAGACTCTTTCCATCCTTGTTAAATTACCCTTCTGTAGCCTTAACTTTTCTGTGACAGATGGAAGAACATAACCATAAATGTGTTTGCAGAAGACACTGCAGTATTTATGTGGCACGGCACGCGCACCCGATAGCAACTTCCTTTCAACAAGAAACACAGATGAAAGCTGTCTGCACATGTTGCATGTAGATGAAATTCCATATACCACTTTAAATTCTAATTTTACACGCAATAAAAGCTCCTGATAGCAGATGGAAGTATTAACCACGTTTTAAAAAGGGTGCTGTCTGAAACTGCCGATCGCTCTTCAGCTGGCAGTCTCTGCCCCACCGAGGTAGCAATAAGCCCTGCCATCTGACAGATAAGCCTCCAGGATTTTGAAAAGCTCATCCAAGACAACTGTGAGCCTCCTGTTGCCTTTGTGCAGAAGATGGAGGTGGATACCCAGCCATTTTGTGTGAAAAAGGGATCTGAAGGGAATAGCTTTGTTAAATGATACGGGAAGAAAATAATTAAACAGATGCGGTCTGGGTGGCATAGACAAAGAAAAGCAGCTTCCTCTCTTGAGACGGGGAGAGTGCTGTGGGTGTGTAAGAGACACTGAGTATTACTGCAAACAAAACGTGTCGGTGTCACAAACACAGCAAGTCCTTCTCATTCTTACCAAATCCCTGAATATTTTAAATTGTTTTAGGATCCACCAAGTATTTAAATAAGCAGGGTTGTCAGGGTGTGTAACGATAGGGTGGAGAATGTCAGGGATGGATGTGAGCAACATACCGAGAGCAAATCACCCCTCTCCTTCAGTCACCAGAAGTGGGAAAACATGAATCGTGTGGCCACAGGCTGGGACTTTGCGGGGCTGCAGAAGCCTCATGCTTCGCACTGCAATTTAGAAAGGTAAGGGGCAGGGGATGCTAATACAATCGTGTCTAAGGCAAACAAGTGATCCCCTTGTTTACAACCATCACTGCATCCTGCTTGCCTTTCCTGATCAGTCTGTGGAGAAAATTGGCATCAGGTCATTCAGGCTGATGGACTTGGAAAGGGACAGGGCTGTTGACCTGCAGCTGCGCTGGACAGCAGGCATCGCTGCCCCGTTTCCACAGGCTGCCTCCTCCGTGTCAGCCTCCTGCCCGAAAGCCGTAGCCGATGCATGTTGCTCGGCCCAGGTCCCCCTGGCCCGAGGGCTGATAGAAGGCGCTGTGCGGAGAGGGGACGGTTGGCAGCAGGCTGGTGGAGGCCAGGGGATCTGCTCTTCCTCACAGTTCATCTCGTTCTTCCTCACTGCAAATGCAGGCGCTCCTTTGGCTGTTCATGAAGGGCCGGCAGCCCAGGGTCCAGACGGCATTGAACACCGTGTCTGCGACGGATTCACAAGCTGTGGAGAAAGAAAAGATCAGGCATGTGAGTAACAGGCACCCTGGGATGTCTGAGGGCTGGCGGGAGTACTTACAGTTGGAAATGTGGGCATGTTCTCTCTGGGTAATGTGTTTTTATAAATCCAGAAGGTGCCTTCTTCTCTACCTGGGGTGGCACTGACTTCCCTCCCTGCCAGGCTCCTTTCCTGCCTCTCTCAGCCTTTTCTCAGGAGGACTATAAGGATGTTGCGAGGCTGTGCAGGGACAAAATTAGAAAGGCCAAAACTCATCTGGAGCTCAATCTGGCTACTGCCGTTAAAGATAACAAAAAACGTTTTTACAAATACATCAACGCAAAAAGGAGGACTAAGGAGAATCTCCATCCTTTACTGGATGCGGGGGGAAACTTAGTTACAAAAGATGAGGAAAAGGCTGAGGTGCTCAATGCTTTCTTTGCCTCAGTCTTTAGTGGCAAGACCGGTTGTTCTCTGGATACCCGGTACCCTGAGCTGGTGGAAGGGGATGGGGAGCAGGATGTGGCCCTCGCTATCCATGAAGAAATGGCTGGCGACCTGCTACGACACTTGGATGTACGCAAGTCGATGGGGCCGGATGGGATCCACCCGAGGGTACTGAGCGAACTGGCGGAGGAGCTGGCCAAGCCGCTTTCCATTATTTATCGGCAGTCCTGGCTATCAGGGGAGGTTCCAGTTGACTGGCGGCTAGCAAACGTGACGCCCATCTACAAGAAGGGCCGGAGGGTAGACCCGGGGAACTATAGGCCTGTTAGTTTGACCTCGGTGCCAGGGAAGCTCATGGAGCAGATTATCTTGAGTGTCATCACGCGGCACTCGCAGGGCAACTAGGCGATCAGGCCCAGTCAGCATGGGTTTATGAAAGGTAGGTCCTGCTTGACGAACCTGATCTCCTTCTATGACCAAGTGACGCGCTTGGTGGATGAGGGGAAGGCTGTGGATGTGGTCTACCTTGACTTCAGTAAGGCTTTTGACACCGTTTCCCACAACATTCTCCTCGAGAAACTGGCTGCTCGCGGCTTGGACTGGCGTACGCTTTGTTGGGTTAAAAACTGGCTGGGTAGCCGGGCCCAAAGAGTTGTGGTGAATGGAGCCAAATCCAGTTGGAGGCCGGTCACTAGTGGAGTCCCCCAGGGCTCAGTGCTGGGGCCAGTCCTCTTTAATATCTTTATCGATGACCTGGATGAGGGGATCGAGTGCACCCTCAGTAAGTTTGCAGATGACACCAAGTTAGGTGCGTGTGTCGATCTGCTCGAGGGTAGGAAGGCTCTGCAGGAAGATCTGGATAGGCTGGACCGATGGGCTGAGGTCAACTGCATGAAGTTCAACAAGGCCAAGTGCCGGGTCCTGCACCTGGGGCGCAACAACCCCAAGCAGCGCTACAGGCTGGGAGATGAGTGGCTGGAAAGCTGCCTGGCGGAGAAGGACCTGGGAGTACTGGTTGATAGTCGGCTGAATATGAGCCAGCAGTGTGCTCAGGTGGCCAAGAAGGCCAACAGCATCCTGGCTTGCATAAGAAGCAGTGTGGCCAGCAGGTCTAAGGAGGTGATTGTCCCCCTGTACTCGGCTCTGGTGAGGCCGCACCTCGAGTACTGTGTTCAGTTTTGGGCCCCTCGCTACAAGAAGGACATGGAGGTGCTCGAGCGAGTCCAGAGAAGGGCAACGAAGCTGGTGAGGGGTCTGGAGAACAAGTCTTACGAGGAGCGGCTGAGGGAGCTGGGGTTGTTTAGCCTGGAGAAGAGGAGGCCCAGGGGAGACCTCATCGCTCTCTATAGGTACCTTAAAGGAGGCTGTAGCGAGGTGGGGATTGGTCTATTCTCCCACGTGCCTGGTGACAGAACGAGGGGGAATGGGCTAAAGTTGTGCCAGGGGAGGTTTAGGTTGGATATTAGGAAGAACTTCTTTACCGAAAGGGTTGTTAGGCATTGGAATGGGCTGCCCAGGGAAGTGGTTGAGTCACCATCCCTGGAGGTCTTGAAAAGACGTTCAGATGTAGCCCTTAGTGATATGGTTTAGTGGAGGACTTGTTAGTGTTAGGGCAGAGGTTGGACTAGATGATCTTGGAGGTCTCTTCCAACCTAGACGATTCTGTGATTCTGTGATTCTCGCTGGTGGAGCATTTGGAGCACTACAAACAGCACCGTGTACCAAGCAGATTTCCCAGAAGACCTCCACAGCACGGTCTTTCCCAGCTCCCTCTCCTCACAGCTGTTCATAGCTACTACTGGCCAATCTTTTCTGTTTTTTTTTTTTTTTTTTCAGAGTTACAATGCCAGCATGAAGCATCCTGCTGTGGTTGCACCAGCATGCCTGATTGCTAGCCCCGTCCCTTCCCCCAAAACAGCCCTGAAGCTGCGTATCAGTAGTTCAGGAGACTGCTCATTTGGCAGGTGCTACAAAGATTGCAGTGAGTCAGTGGGGAAATCGAGTTTGGGGTTTACTGACGTGGCTGGAATCGGGCTAGGGGTGTCTGTATCCACACAAAGGGAGGGCAACCGCTCTGCCCCACCTGCTTGCTTTGGCCTCTGGTGCCTTGGTGGAAAGGACCCCCGTAAGAGTGGGGTGGCAGTGGAGGAGACTCGCAGAAGGCAAGAGGAGGTAGAGCAATGGGAGGAGAGGACAGCTCAGAGGTTCTCGCTAACAGCCCTTGTGCCTCCTCTGGCCACCAGGATGTGTGCTGGAGGCATCTGCTCCTGCTTGGCTGCAGGTAAAGGTGGCTTGGGTCAGCCAGGGCCTGAGCTCTGCTCCCCCTTAACTCCCCGGGGCCTGCCTGTTGGCTCCACTGCTGCAGGCTGAAAGGGAAGAGGGCTGACCTGAAAAACTGGCAGAGGAAAACAAAGAGATAGGAAGAGGTTGGCTGCAAGAGGACCCCTAGATAAGAGTGACCATGAAAATTTGGCTGTGCTTGGCCTGTGGCACTTATGTCTCAGTCCACAACTCTTTCTCTTGCTGGCCTGCAACTCTCTAAACATTTATCTGTGATCAAGTACAAAGCCACCCACACTAGTATCGGGGTCACGTAGACTTCAGCAGTTGTTCTAGTCAGGCTGCACCTCTGGAAAACAAATGCAGCTCAGCTTCACCTAACGACAGACCTTATGAGCCAAGAGGGGCTGTTCTCAAGGGCTCTGCCTGTTTTTAAGCCCAAAGCTCTTGCAAACATCTTTAACCATCTCAGTGCCACCTTCCTTAGGCACGTCTTACCCTGGCAGCACACAGCAGGCACTGTTCTCTGCCTGTCCCAGATTACTGCCACGCAGCCCTCTGCAGGAGGCAGAGGCCAGCCTTACAGAGGACGGGCGTAAAAATAATTTTAGTTGTCCAGTCTTGGGGCAGGAGTGTGTGTGGGCAGATCCCAGGCCCCCGTGTTGTCTCTCAGCTCTGCCCCCTCTGTCACGCTGCAGGACAGATGCTCTGCTCCCTACTGCAGGTTTTGGCTTGGTTTGGCAAGGAGATGGCTCCCTGCATGCACCCCCCCATCCCTGCCACTGCTTGTTCCCCCGTGGGGATGCAAGCTGGGGAAGCCTACCTTCCACCTTGGAGACGAACCCCAGGCTGCGCTTGAGGTCGGAGCAGATGGAGTGGAGGCACCAGCGGAACTTGGCATCGCAGCGGTACTTGTTGGCCCCGCAGGTGTCGTAACAAACGTCCAGCTGGTTGCAGCACTTGGTCATGGCAGGGATGCCCAAATCTAGCTGGGGAAGGAAAGGAAAGAGCGTCCCTTGGACTCAAACATCTGCAACTGGGCGAGATTTTACAGGGCCCCGCTGGCTCCTTTGCCCAAACCAGAGGTATGGCAAAGCCCCCTTTCCTCCTTTTCCCACAACCTGCTCCTTGGCCTAATAAATCTGCTGTAAGTGTTATTAATGCCTCATTTCCTAGAGATGCGCTTATGATACCAAGGATAAATACAGCATGGATCGGGAAGGTTCTGCTCCCTTGGAGGTAAGCCGCAAGCTTAGCTAATAACCATAGGGGTGATGGAGCAGGGCCTGACTCCTGGAGAGGCTGGACTCATTAGCTCATTATGAATTCTTCCCCTCATCAGCCTTCCTCATGTAATATTTAGGGGATGTGTTTTTTCTCCATTGCGCTCAGCACTCACGACCGCCCGCAGAAGGAGGCGGTACCATAGAAATGCCCACAAGGTTTGCAATGAAATGTGATTTAAGGAACTAATCTAAGAAGAAAAATGGGCTGTAAAGGGAGGTGTTTTCAGGGCAGGAATCGGCCTAATTGCTGCAGGCTTTATGGGCAGCAGTAATGCACCTGCTGAATAGTAATTTCTCCTCTTAGAGCCTCTCGGGAGAGCTTTTCCTGGTGATTCCAATATGATTTCATTAATTGCCTTTAAAACAGTGAGAGGGTGCAGCATTAAAGCCCACAGGTTTATTTCAGTACCCAGTAGAGGCAAAAAGCTTGGGAGGGAGCGTTGTGGATAATGCATCCAGATATTGCTGTTTGTGCATTATGCTAATGCATAATTAGCATAATCACTGAGCTGCCCAGCATCAAATGTGTCTCACAAGGGCACAGGGTCGATAAAAACACATTTCCCCACACCGATGCTCTGCTTGGACATCCCTTTTCTTCTTCTAGCACTCTGCTCAGGAAACCTGTGGTGCCTATGGAGACAGCCAGAGCAACAGGCCAGTCTGTCGTGGACAGAGCTCCTATCTACGTGATCCTTGTTCCGCTGCCACCAGCCCCTGAGGTCTTCCTGCTTCCCTGAGTGACAGTGAGCTCGGCTGTGCTCAGACTGACGCGTTCGCCTTGCCTGCCGTCGGCAGCCAGCCGTGTCTTTTGGCAGTCCCAGGAGGGCAGCGTGTCCCCTAGCGCAGCACAAGCGATACTCCCTCCCTTTTGCAGAGCTCTGCCCTCAGCTGTGAGGAGAAGGCATCGCACAGCCAGCATCTAGCACAGCTGAGCATTTTCCCTCCCCCGAATTATTAGCTGCTTACTGTGATTAGAGAATTGCATTATTTTGGAATGGTGGGTGTGGCAGTACATACACTTTGGGGTACCTTGAGCCCCAGAAAATAGGAGCTGCAGCCGTTCGGTTCTTGGGGCTTGTAGTGAGGTCGCGGCATTGGAGCCTTCCCTGAGAAAGAAAGGAAAAGCGTTAGGAAAGCTGATCTTCCCAAGAGTTGTACCAGAAAACATGGAGAGTCAGGCAGCTCCCCTCTGCTCTGCATCCCCAGATGTTTCGTTCTTCTCCAGGAGGTGCAAAGAGCAAAGGACGGGTGCCACTGACACACTCTGCAGTTTCATCCCTTTATATCTGCCCTCCCTTAGTATGCTTCTTAATAGCCATAGAGAAGCAAGAAGTTCCTCCCTGAATAATTATTTACTCAATGCTGAAAGCGTGGAGAGAGGGAGCGTGACGGGACTGCCCTGTTTCCAGTGCAGACCAGCCCTCGTGGGGTTGGGTTTCTCTCTGCTGTCCCTTGGTGCATGTTCAGTGCTTGTTGTGTTTCTGCCCCAGCAGGGTTTATGCAAGGGAGATCTCAAATGCAGAATGCGGTGTTAAAACAAGACCTTTGAACCCTGCTTTGGGAAAACTTTGTAAGCTGTGTGAATGCTCCAACTAAAGCGTGTTTGAGTTAAGACTTCTGTAAGTCCATCACCTGTGTCGTGAAGTTCCAGCTTCCTTGATCCCTGTTAGAGAGTGTGTATAGATATATAGTAGATGTAATTTAGCCTTTCAGGATTGGATCCTTTTAAACTCCATTTTCTCTTTTTCTTCTTGTCAGCACCGATAGCCATGTAAGACACTTTTCCGCTTTTTTTCTGACAAGGTACCTAGATTACCAGCGGTTAATATAGCCATAAATCTACTAAATCTAGTATGGCTTTGGGAAGACCTCACAGTAAAATGCCTCAAAAGGTCACGTGCAGGAATGTTCCCAGCACCTTCTAAATTACAAATTGCTAGAGCAGTTTTGTTTAAACAACAGGCTTGCAACAAATAATGGACCAAAATACCATCCAGCTGTGAGATGCCAATAGGCAGTTTTCTCCAACCCTACAGAAGTGCAGTATGCTTCAAGGATTCAGCTGTCCACAAGCCAAGACAAAGGTCTCCAGTTGACATTCCCAGCAGGTAGTGGCATTTGTGTGGGAAGGTATTTCTCAGTACGGCAGCTACTCTTGTTTCCACCCTTTTGTCCTTTTGAATAGGTCAGATCTGCTTCCTGCTCCAGATGCACTTTTCTAGCGCAGAAAGCATTGTTATTTGAGCAGGTGGAGCCGAGTTAACAATAGATAGAGAGCACAGGTCAGTTGGTCACAGCACACCACCATTATAGGATTAGCTTTGCACCAAAACACAAGTCCATTGAGGTACACAGACACAAGGTAACATCTGAGTTCAGGACACGTTGCATATTACGCTATTTTGGTGGCTGTGCTGTAGAGAGAAGGGATTGTGTCTATAGATGGGCTGAATCTTACAGCCAACGGCTCCCAAGCAACGCAGTGAGAGGAGGGCAGCACCCAGGTCTGGCTACAGCCTGGTTCCTTTTCTGGAAGGAGCCAAGAATTGGGACTCAGAGTCAAATGTTCTTGAGCTGAAGAAGGAAGCAGCAGCAGGTTCAAAATCTAAGGTAGGTTTTGCAGGATGGGATCAAATTTTAATGACTTGCTTGTACTATTGATGATAAGTTGCGTTCCTGCAGCCTGTTGTCAATTACGGGATAAGGTGGCAATTCGGAGTAGGAGTGAGGCTGCTTTGGTATGTGGGGATAGCTGTGTTTCTAGAGAAAACCTTCAACAAGCTGAAGTTCCAGCTATTAAAATGTTTTACAAAGGTGACCAGAAAAAATAAATCTTGTGAGAATTGTGAAATCAACAGAACTGCCCTCAAGATGAGCCTTTGTAGGAAACCCGCCTCCTCCTCTTTGAAAAACAAAGTTTAATGATTTGCAAAGTGATCAGCTAGATCAAGCCTGAGACACCACAGTTAACTTCTCTCCCACATCTTGTTTGTAGCTGAGAGGAAAACAAAAACAAAGGCAAGGCACTAGCAATAGGGCTCCTCATTCTACATGAGTGCTTACTCAGCGCCTGTTATTATTTATTGCTTGCCCATCCCACAGGCAGGTCTGTGCTGGGGAAGGGGCTCGGTGGGTCACGCTGGCTGTTTTGCTGCCTGTGTTTCACCAGGCACCTCTCGTGGTCTGCCTGGGGGGTGATGCTGATGTACAGAAGCACGGCCCTGCTGAGAAAGCCTGTTCTCTGGAAGATGTATTTCATGGCACTGCCTCATTGGCATTGCCTTAAAGGAGAACCGAAGTCATGTTTCTAATGGGAAGCGAGTTTCCCTGATGCATTTTAATATCCCCAAGCTGTTGTGGCTGTGCCAAGAGGCTGGAAAACAGCCTGCTGGCTAGAGGAGATTTGTGGCCCATGCAGGAGGTCTGAGACACTGCAGTACTGGGGTAAGATGAAGGGAAGAGATTTCCAGGTGAACAGATGGTCCTGGGGTCCCTTGCTGTGGTGGGGGGACCAGGTTATTTCTCTGCTTTGGGCAGACACTGTCCTTCCTCATCATGGCCATTGAGTGCTGTGGTGGAGGGCCTTGGAAGGTATGCCTCAGGACCACGCACTGTGCAGAACATCAGTGTCCTGCCTGGCCAGACAGCTGAGAGAAGTTATCAAGGGATTTACTCCCACTTGAGGCTGTTGTTCCCCCTGAGATGCCCAGAGAGATTTTATAAAGAGGAGGAGGTATGTTCCTGCAAATACTTGGGTAACCATGATGTTCTGAGTTAAGGGAGCAATCTGTCACCTTGTTTGTTCTCAGAGCTCACCAGGTGCTGATAAATCGGGAGGAGAGGCTGGCAGCCAGACCAGCCAAGTGTTTGTGCTCAGCTGAAGATGGATGTGGCAATTACAGGTGAGTCCTGACCTTTATCATGGCAAAATAAGCTATTATCAGTATCTCTTGTCTGAAGTGGGAGAGTGGAATGCACCAATTTTGTTTCTTGGCTGGGAAAAAAGCAATCAAGCCCTGATTCAGCAGCACGACAATAAAGATGGTTGGCATTCGTTCTTCTGGGCACAGGCATCTGGTCTCATTGGTTGGGAATTGTCCCTGCATCCCCTCTGCTTGCAGTTTGCGGTGTCTGTGCTAGCGACCAGCACAGACAAATGGTCCTGGGAGGGTGCAGCAAGGCCCTGGGAGGCATGCGGGTAGCATTTTAAGTTTCTTCCTTCAGCCAGTGATTAATGAGCTGTTCAGCAGAGGACGAGAACAGGGCTAAAGAAGTGTGTGTTTGTTTTCCTTTCTAGGTGAAGATTTCTCTGATAAGAAGCAGGATGCTCCTGGGGAGCGGGCAGGTGTTTGCACTGCTCTGTGGAGGTGCACAGAGAGCACAGGACCAGGGCAGGGAGAGACCTGGTCTGAGAGCGGTAACTTCTCCAGGACTTGACAGTGGTGAGTCAAAATGAGCTTCCTTCCCAAAATGAGCTCTGAGTGTCATCAGCCTTCCCTAATTTCGCCTCAGGCACTCTGTAGCATCTGTGTTTCTCCCGGTGCCCTTCCTGTGGGATGATCCAAACCCTTCCTTTTTGGTAAATCTCTCAAAGTCCAAGGTGAGCAGTGGCTGCCTCATTCCGCCTTGAGTACTAAAGGTTCCTCCGTGGTGACAGTGGGGCTCATTTACCTTCCTGTTATCTCCGCTCCTCCAACCCCTGCTATTAGCCAACTCGTGGCTGCTGAATAACCACGCTCCGAAGGTTGCCGAGATTACGGCCGCTGCCGACACGAACAGCCCCTTCTGAGTCAGGCCTGCACCAGCAGCTCATCCTCCCCGCCAGGGCCTCGTAACTGGGTGGCCGGGTCACCCCCACACCCTGGCTGTAAGACCCGCGTCCTCTCCTCTTGTCCCATTGCACCCAGCACAGACCAGTTGCTGCTTAGGGGGAAGGATGAGGGCTGGGTTTCTGGTGCTGGCACCAGCAGAGAAGTCGTGGCTGTCTGCGGTGGCCTTCCCATGCCACCCAGGGTTGGGTCATGGGTGGCCTCGGGAAGGAGAGCTGCGAGTTTCCACAGAGGAGGGAAGGAGGGGAAGACAGGGTGGGGAGAGAGGAGCCAGGAAGAGCTACGTGGGGACGTGGGGGCCAGCAGCACTACTCTGAGGGCCTCCTTAGCACCAGATTAGGAAAGTAACAGAGCATATACGTTGCTGGGACAGTGCTAAATGCCTTGCCTGGCCACTTTACTGATAGCCCTTCTACCGTCCCCAAGGGCACTAAAAGACAGTGCCTGTCCTAGCAAAGCAGCCAGCAGCCCCAGGCACAGAGCGTTCTGCCCCACGTCCCCAGCGTGGGGACACCCTTCACTTACCATATCGACATCTGTACTGACAAACGCCATTTTTCCCCCCAAGCAGTTCCAAGAAGGAGTCAAAGTAGCTGTTAACTGTTTCAAAGCTGTCCCGGATGGCCCCAATGCCCCATTCTGGAAAGTACGACTCCGTGGAGGAGGTTTGGTGGGCGGCGTTCTCCTGCGTCGTGTCCTCGGTGCCGTGTCCCAAGCCCAGGGTCAGGCACAGAACCGCTGCCTCAAAAAGCAGCCGCATCCTGCAGCCCGGATCCAGGCCCCGGAGCCTTTGTGCGGGCCAGGAGGAGCAGGGCGAGCTGTGCTGCGTGGGAGGCAGGTGAGCGCCCCTCTGCCCTGGACTTTAAACACTGCGGGGGGAGCCAGGATGAGGTCACAGCAATCAGGGTGCAAAGTGCGCCGTGGAGATTTGGACCGGGTCTGTCTCACGGAGAAACGCCGGGGTTTGCGTTTGCACAATCCCGCTGGAACCGGCTCGGCCCCTGCAGCACCGGGGCTTGGGCTGCTGTCGGAAGGTCCCGGAAGGGAGCCGCTGGGCACAGAGCGGGGGCCACTCGCCCAGGGTGTGCAGCACACGCACCCTGCCCAGCAAGGCAGCCAGCGGGCTGCCCTGCTCCCGGCCCTGCTGGGTGGGAGGTGGAGAGTTTATCTTCCTCCACAATTCCCCCTGCCCGGGCAATGGATCAGAGCACCGTATCCTGCTGCGATGGGCCTCCTGGGGGTGGTGCAGCAGCTAGCAGTAATTCGGGTTTAGAAACACTGGATTCAGGACAACTCCTTGGTGTTTCCCTCCTGTTATGGGATCAATGATGCAGATATGTGTTTGCCTTTAGCGGGACTCCCGAAGGCTGGCGTTAGGCAGCTGGTTGTTGCAGCTGCTTTTGTGTAGTGCTGATGCTGCTGAGTTCAACTTGTAGCCTAGGTGGCTCGCAGCACAAAGGGCTGGCACCAAAACCCAAGTCAGGTTCAGGGGGTGGCAGCAGGCCCTGGCTCGTGGGGCCTGCATGGCCTGCGGGGGTTTCAAAACGTTACTTATTAAAAGAAAACAGCCAAACAGACCAACAACAAAAGACAACGCAAACCACTGATAAAGACTAGGGAAGAGAAACAGCACAGGAAGGTTCCGGCTTCACTCGGGAAGCTTTTCAGATGTGTCCCAGCGCAGTGCTGCCTCCAGAAACAGCCGCTCTGCAGCTGCCCCTTTGCTGTGGCCTCCGAGGGCAGCCCCAGCAGTCATGTCTGCTGGAGCACGGGGCGCTGACCAGAGGCAAGGGGAGCCCGGCTGCAGGTCTCTCAAATACGTGGCACATGTAAGTGCAAGTTCTGACATTTTGCCGTTTTGCAGACTTGGCCCCGCAGCATTGGCACTTCTGAAACGCCAGAGCCCCGCAGCCCCTGACTGCCTGCGCCTTCTGCACGCTGCCTCCATCGGGTTCTCCAGGCATGGGATAAGGAGCAGGGACCGCAGCCCAGCCTTGGCTTCTCAGAGAGGTGAGCGGAGCAGGAGGGCTGGGCAGTCCCCTTCTGTGAAATAGCGTGGGGCTGGAGCCAGCTGCTGCCTTCTTGGGTCCGTTCTGGTGCCCCCCACCGCCTGCTCAGTGCCCCTCAGGGACTCTGAGGGATCCGCATTGCTACTAAATGGTCCGTTCCCTGGGAATGGTCCGGTCTGTTGGCAGCGCAGTGCCGCTGGAATTGCTGTCAGGAAGCCCCAGGAGAGGGAAGAGCAAGTTCCACAGCCCCACGCAGCGTCGCACACTGAGCGGAAGCCAGTCGTGTCCCCGCTGGCTCCATCGCTGCCCTGCGTGACGTGCTGGTTTGCAGCCTCAGTGCTCCCCGCCCCCAGGAACAGGCTGGCAGAAATTAATGTTAAAAGAGCAAAACAGCTGTTCAGAAATAACTTGGAAACACTGAGCAGAGCCCCTGGGTGGCTGTGCCTGGTGCCGTGCTTTTTAGCAGAGCCTTTTAGTTGCCCTAGTGGCAACTCCAGAACGTGGCTTTCTTTGTCACCCCTTACTCCCTGGTGGCTGATCCATGTGCCACCGAACATGGACAAGCGAGGGAAAAATGCTGGCAGGACTGCAGGGGGTGCAAAACACAGCGCCTGGTGCGTGAGCTGTGCGTGCTGTGCCGCATAGGAGGCCTCTGGGCAGAGAGCACAGAGCCAGGGCCATTTGCAAAATCAATCAGGATTTGTTAGGAAAGCTGCGCGGGGCAGGGGGAGCAGCTGGCAACGTGCGGAGCCTGGGAAAAGAGGAGTCAGGAACTTTCCTGCTGGTTTGTCACTTGTCCCGAAGTAAAAGTTTGTGAACAAAAAAGCAGTCTTGAAACTGCTTTCCCAAAACGTGGCAGCTGCTTTGCCCTGCCCTGGGGATAAGCCACCCTTTTTCCTTCTCCTGCTTCCTTCCAGCCCTCTCCCCACCAGTCCGAGACGTTTGCAACCCAGCTGCAAACAGCTTGTTGCACCCAAACTTCAGGATCTAAAGACCAGGAAAAAATGTGGGATTGAGTAACACGAACAAACCCTACGCAACACCTCCCCCTGCCCCAAGCCATCGCAGGGAGTCGCTGCCCAGGCCCAGCAGCTGCAGCAGGGAGGGCTTCTTACAGCCATCAGCCTGTACCTGCGGGTCCTCTGACCTGGCTGTGGGCCACTGCCCGCTCCCTCTGCCAGCTGTTCTCCCTGAAGGCGAGGGGGGGGGATGTTTGCATGATGGTAAACCCTGACAGCCAGGATCTGAACCTTGTCTTGACCTCAGGATAGCAGCTCCCAGCTCCACGCATTCATTCCTGACTCTGTCACGCCTAAATATAGAGCAGCCCTCGGGCCGTGGTGAGTCACTGCCTCCTAATGACACTCTCAGACTGTTGGCAGCCTGCTCCTGCGGAACCCAACGGAGGCAGAGCTGAGGAGGGACGTGCGGGGCAGACACCCGCCCTGCAGCAGCCCCCTTCTTGGGACTTTGCCAGGGCCTTTCCCTTTGTGTTCTGCTGGGGGTGAGGGAGGACAGAGGGGCTGCATTCTTTCTGGATGAATTGCTGATGTTTCAGGAGGGAATGTGCAGCTTGTGGTTGAATTTCATGCATAATCCATGGTTGGTTCAAAGCCTGATGTGGGAGCCAGACGAGTCGCTGAATATCGGAAGAAGAAATGCAGCTCGGTGGTGAATGCCCAAGTCCCGTCGAGAGGCAGGTCGGAGCCCAGGGGCTGGAGGAGGCTCCCGCAGGTCGGTGGCCTGGTCCGGTCTCTGCAGGAGGCCCCACACAGATCCCTCAGCCCTGTGCTGCCGTGCCCTCGCCGCAGGCACTGATAGCCACCGACCCTTTCCTTTCTCTTCATCTTGTCCTGCCCTGCAGCTACTCGCAGGCCCTCTCCCCCCTTCCTGTCGCTATCCGGCCTGGCCTCGTTTGCTGTAATTATCGCAGTTCTTACCCGGTGGGGTCGTCACAGAGCACCAGCATTGGTCGGGGGTGCAGGGCTGACCCACAGCCCCCGCCTGGTTCCATGGGAGGGGGCAAAGGAGGCCCAGGGCCCCTGATCCCAGGCAGGTGCCTCAGGACAGGCAGGGCAGCCATTCCACAGGCTTCTGACCTTGCTGTGCTTTTTTATTTTTTTTATTTTTTCCAGATTCCCGATGACCACAAGTTATCTATGGGCTCCACTGTTTAGGAGTGAGGCACAGGAG
The DNA here is from genome assembly GCF_009769625.2 of Cygnus olor. Taxonomy (NCBI): domain Eukaryota; kingdom Metazoa; phylum Chordata; class Aves; order Anseriformes; family Anatidae; genus Cygnus; species Cygnus olor. The sequence continues at coordinate 13,808,237 of NC_049175.1, forward strand.
CAGCCGTAGTGTATGAACTGCTGCAGAAGTCTTGGTCGTGGAAGAAGTCAGCCCGCACATCACATCCCACAGGTAAGTGCTCTGTCTCCTAGCACGCTGTGTCACAGGACAGCCTGAGCTGCCTTCCCCACAACTCTTCAGTTAACTGCCTGTTTGACCTCTTGGCTCAGGAAACACAAGCATTTATCCTCTCTGAAAAAACGGGTCTTCTAGCAGCCGACCCTTTGCCATGCTAGTTCTGAGCACTGAGCCAGATGCGCATGCCGCTCCATCCCTGTGAAACCCCGCAGCAGCTCCTTCCATAAATCGAGAGCACGGTGCTGAGCCGCACCCCTCCCGCAGAGCAGGCCAGCTCCTTTCCTTCAATTTTTGTGTTCAGCATGCTTCTAGCCCAGCCTATCTGCCATCCTCTTGTGCAGTCCATCAGCACTGTGTGTTTCCAGCTGAGACAGAAAGTTTGGGCCCGAGAATGTGTTTTACAGTAATCTGTGACGGGAACATCTTCCTCACCTGCCCGCTTAATTATGAAGTGAAACAAGTGAGCTGTTTCCAGGACACACATGTGGTGTGATCTGTATGATCAGATTTACAACAGCCATATATGACGAGAGTGTGATGTGGAGGATTTTTCACTGCTAATGGCAGTGGCTTTTATTTCAAGCCCATTTTTTTTTACATTAAAATTTTTATTACAAAAACTGTAACAGTAAGGCAGTTTCTCAATTGTCAGTCACTGTGAGCCAAACAATTTTCAATCACCTTTAATACAAAACTAGATTCACACAGGAGCCACGCTCTTGATCCAAAAGCCCTTTGAGAAATGAGGGGGTAAGGCAGAGAGGAACACCACCACCTGTGTCATCACTTACACGTTCGGTATGAGGTGTACGAACACTATTGCAGTGGAGAAAGATGACATACGGATTGTCTGCAGGTTAAAAAAATAAGCTTGCCCTTTCTCTTCTGATAATCTGGAACATTTCAGTCTGATGTGCCTCAGCAGAATTGAAGTTGAGTTTGGGGGGATTTTCCTTTTAACCCAAGTGAAATTTTCCACCGCCAAAAGACAAATTATTTTTCTTCCCTGAAGAACTGCAAGTCATTGAGTAGTTCACAGATTTAAAAAGTCATGCTCTAAAACTTTTTTACTCCCCAAGCGATGCCTCTTAGGAGACCATTCTTAAAACGCTAGTCAACGCTGGAGATACATGATGGTAGGTGAGGGAGGGAACTGTTTAGCAAACTGCCCTAGGCATTCCACAAGTTCTTTCGGGCCTGTTGTTCATCTTTTGGTGTTGCTTGAACAGAGAGGAAAAAAAAAACTTTGCTTGATATAATGAAATTAGGGTTTCTCATCACGTCAACCCTGCCTTTTTCCATCCAACATGTAAGAGCCCCATGTGTTTTTTTCCAATGTGGCAGTACCTGAAGTAGTCACTGGCAGCTTTTATTCAGTAATTCTCTTTTACCTCACATCAATTCTAGAATTGTTAGCTGTTAATTATTTTTGTGTGTCAAGTAATGTGGCTCACTTGAGAGAAAAGCAGCTGTCTGTAATAGCAAAACCAGACGCTGTTTTCCAAACATGCTCGCGGTGGTAATACACGGATTTCTTTTTGTGCTCGTTAGCTATCCAGGGCTGGCTCATCTAGAAGCACTTATAGATGCCTCAGAGCCAGCAAGAGGAACTTAATGCCCCCAACTAAGGCTCCTAACTCCATGTTGTCCATTGCACTCTTTTACGTGCAGGGAAGTGGCAGGACTCACTGCATCCATGGTGACCTTTTTTGGAGCTTAAGAAAGCCAACAAGATGGGAAAGAGAAAACCATGGCCAGGAACAGAGATGACTGTACTGACACCACATAAAAAAGGAGAAAACTTGGGTAAGTATGGTCTGTGGTTGTTTTCGTTTGTTTTTAATTCTTACATCTTTGTGATCAAAAATATGCTCTGATTTCTTTGACTAATCTGTATCAGATACTGCTCTAATGGTACCAGCAATTCTGACTGACTGAGCAGCACAAAGGGTGGTGGAACTGTTTCTAATTGGTCTTTTCATTAAATGCTGGCTGGGCTTTGTTTTGCGTCTTTGAAAACACAAGCAAAAGGCAAGAAGGTATAGGGCTACGAATAAACAGTTATGTAGGTCCCATTGCTAACAGGCTCAGTAGAAATTTAACAAAACATTTTTCCACGAAAGGTTTTAAAGTGTCTTCTGAAAGTATGTAGTTTCTCAAACTATAGTACCGTAACTGCATTCTCACTATTCCAGAGGTATTTTCTAACGTATAAGCAGTTGGTTTCTTCTACGTTTTGGCTCAATTTTCAAGATTTTATTGAGGCAGAAAACCCAATTAACTAAAATGGGAATTTTTTCCTTGGTAAAGACTTCAGGCTTGACCCCCTAAATCAGTAAAAACCATCATCATCCAGAATATTAGACTGCTTAGGCAGCGTCTGGTGCAGCTCACTTTGATTCTTGTCCTCATGCTAGTGGAATATTGAGACATTTTGCTAAAAATCCTGCTGTTGAAGAGAAATGGCTTAGGGAAGTGAACCTCCTGCAGCCTCTCCCCACCCTGGCTTAGGTTTGTCTGTGCTGGGGTCAGCAGGGATGGCAGTTATTCCTCCTGCAGGAACCTGAAGAACAGAACAGAAGTTCAACAGCTACAGCAGCCAGTCTCATCTCCCTCAGAGGTTTCAACGTCATCTCAGCGTAAGGCCGCCTCACTGCAAACTCAGGACCTGAGAGCCCCTGATGGTAAGTGAGCTCCTCCAGCGTGGGCACTGCTGACCTGGGGACTGCGTGGGTGGTGGGCATCACAACAGCCCCAGCCTGGCTCAGGGAAGGGAAGCAGTGAAGCAAGCAGCACCAGGGCCTCTGCAGAGGCCCTTTCTCAGCCACAGCTGAGGAGGGGGGAGGCAGCACAGGGGGCATCACTGCAGTGGAGGCAGCCCCTGCCAGGTGAGCAACACCAGTCATCGAGAGAGGGAACCTCCTCTGGTATCCAAAGGTATGGCACTGCTGCCGGCTGTGTTCAGCATCCACGGCAACGAAAATATTCGCAAAAAAAAAAAAAAACATCTAAAAAAGATTTAGGATTATAAATAGGCCAACTATTTCTCACAAAAACTCAAGAACTGGGAGGACAAGGGTGGAGAGTGTTCTGTGATAACTGTGTGTTACCTCATCACCTGAAGTCTCATAACCAATTTGAAATTCCAGTGTCCTAAGGCACAATTACTTTGATTGATTAATGAAGATGGAAACATTCCCATCCCCACTGCCCAAGGAACAGATGTAAGCGGTTACTACTAAGAATAAAAGCAGCATTTGTTTCTTTTTATGTGGACAAACAATAAAGGAAGGAAATAGAGAGGAGATAGGCCATAATCTCAGTTGTCAGGCTGCTCTGATGCAGGCGTGTTTGACATTACACTGCTAAAGCATCTCATCTAAGCATACGCAACTGCTGGCTCACATTTTCAAGGTTAAGAGCCAAATTCACCATAAAGTCCAAGAAGGAAGACAGTTAAAAAAATTGGGCTTTTGTGGAAGTGGAAAAAACAGGCTAAAATAGACTATGATATAACCTGTTCCCCAGAGAAACACAAACCATGCCCACGGTTTTCAACAGTAGTGGTCATGTACTCTAGAAAAGCAAGGAGTCAGATGTCTGGAAGTTGAGGAATACGAACTGGTTTAATTCAGCCTTCCTTAGAAAGGAGCCCTCCCCTTGACTCTTCCAGGCAGCGTTCATCCCGCCATCAGCAGACTGACAGTTGCGAGGACTCTAAAGCGAACGATCACCGGCTTTCCGCACTGATCCAGAGGGGTGTGGTGAAGGAACACCACACGTAACACACTGTCAGTTGTGGCCCTGATCTGTATTTTGTCCTTATTTTCCTTTCTGTAACACTCATGGGCCTTAAAAATCAATATAATCCATTTGTAAAACTTTAAGGGGGTATTTTAGAAGGAACTAAAAGTATGTTTGTTTTGTCCACAGATGAAACACTGGTGTAGCTGGAGACTGAACCTGTAGTGGAGTGTTAGTCAATTGTAAACTGTAGGAGATGTGTGCATTTTACACAGACTGAATACAGAAGAGAAGAAAGAAGAGTCTGCATCATTCCAACTCTGATAAAGTGCACGGCCTTCTGAATTCCTGTCCTCGCTCATGGAGCCACTTATTGGATACTGCAAAGACATAAAGGTACGTGATCACTGCATCTGTTTGGCTCGTCCTTCTAGTTAAGCTACATTTGTGCTATTATTGGTAAAGAACTGGATTTTCCTAATTTTAAGTATTTTAACACACACACAAATAATATATTAATATTATATTAAATAATATATAAATCCAAGACGAAAAACTTCCAGTAGATGTAAAACTATGAGAGATTATTCAGCTAGATGCATTGTATTTTTTATAGATGTATAAATATGAAGATGGTATATATATATATACTATTTTATGTGTGAATATATATATATATATATATATATAAAATAATACAGTGTTGAGAGAGATACAGAGATAATGACATAGATATCAAGTAGATTTCCTTACAAGAGTCTAATGGCTCTCTCTGCTCTTCATTCTGTCACAAAGCCCAAAGGAAAAGCAAGCCAGAGCAACCCCCAAACAAACCCCAGAGCTCCAGATCGCAAGAAGCGAGAACAACGTAAGGGACACTCACCCCATTTGTTTCCAACTAGTACTGGGCAGGCCGCATGCCGCGTGCTGTAATCTCCTTCTCCACTTGGAAAGAGATTGTACCAGAATACAGCTGTTCCCTGGAAATTGCAGTGGAAACCCTCAGCGTTTTGCTCTACTTGCTACCAACTTACTTAACGCTAAAGTAAAGGTACATTCAGATTTCAAACACTCCTTGCTCCTTTTAAATTGAAGGTTGTTTTCCACATTCGAACACTTGCTTTCCTATGGAATGAGTCTCCATTGACTCACTCTGTGTGTATGTCCTTGTCTGTTAATTATTTTTTTTAGACCCTAAGCCATCTTCATTCAACTGCAAGCAGTTTTAGAAAAGCGAGGCAGTATATAACTATAAATGAGCAGCAGCCTTGTTAGCAACGACCAACCTTATTCGTGAGCCTTCTGAAGGAAAAGCCGTAGTGGGAACACAGCATTTCAGGGAGAATTCCCTGTGAATGCCCCAAGACTAATCTACTTACACAACAGCATCTTTTTAAAAATTGTTTTGAAGTATTGCTTTCCTCAAATGCTTTGCAAAGTCTGTGCATTAGCAGCAGTTAAGCCCAAAACATTAACTATGAGTTAACATGCAATAGATCAGAGGGCCCTGGAATCACCAGTACTGCTCCAGTAGCTGCACTTGTAAGTACCCCATGACTAGTGCTCTAATCTCTTTTATATAAAGTCAGTTTAAAGCTTCCTTTTAAATGCTCGAGTATACATCCACTATATTATTGCACAGGTGGAGAGAGGAGTGGTTACACTGGATAATAATGGATAATAAACCCTTCTTACCTTTTTAGGCCAAACACTAGCTCCTACTTCAGGAAAGACAGTAGCTCCCCCTGCTGACACATCACTCATCTGGAAAGGTGGGAACAGGCACAGGTAAGCTGCAAGCCACTGCATTCCCCAAATGTCACGTGTTAGTAAAATAAAATTAGAGTATTGAACAACTTAATTTCTGCCTCCCACATAGTGATCAAAGGCTGCCTGATTAACAGCATTAAACAGGGCTCCCCCCCACACTTGGTTCAAGGTGCAATAACCACCAGCCTTCTCCCCGAAAGTTACATGCTCAAATGTTTTGACAAGGAGCATGCTATAAATACTGATGCAGATATGAAAATAAATAGACAGCCAAATATTTTAAGCTGCTACTGACCCTTTGAGTGAAAAAACCCTCCTTAAGCACATATGTAAAAACCATTACTTATGGGTAAGGAGATACCCGTATGTGTTACCACTAAGGTACTGCCTGCCTTCATTTGCAAATCGCTTGAGTAAAAAAAAAAAAAGAAAAAAGAGTAATGAAATCATTCAACTGTACAGAATACGCAGCAAAGATATTTTTGGCAATAGCACATGACAGAAATATATCACTTACATAAAACAACCAAGTAGCAATTCTGTTGCCTGTTCCCAATTCCTTAAAAGCATCTGGCTCATCTTTCTGTGAATAAAAGCAAGTAGATTTAATAAGCACTTCATTTTGATTATTGAGAGGAACCAATGACATACAGCTGCAGAGCCAGCAGCAGACAAACTCATGCAGAAAAATTAATTTATTCCCTATATTTGCAGCAACGGAGGGGAGAATAGAAGATGAGTGTACCTATTAATTTAGATAAACAAGGCATTTTAAAATTCTACAGCACAGGGAAGTCCTAAGCCCAAGTTGGTAATAGGTAAGAACTGTACTGCCAGAGCATATAAATCTTCTTCACAGCCACAAAGTTAATTATTTAATTACAGTGACTTCTGCCTCTTGTCCTTGGCAGACAGGAACAGCAGTGAGGGTAGCTCCTGGGTCCCAGGTCCAGCAGCAGCAGCTCCGTGCACCCTGAGGGTGGCTGCCAGCCCTGGAGCTTGCCCTGCCCTTGTCCCGGCCCTTTCCCAGGAGCTGCCCCTGCTAGCAGCTGTGGCAAGCAGGCTGCTGCCCACACCTGGCACGCAGTTTTCAGAGTGCCCTTAAACACCTAATGAGTGATTCATTAAGCGGTGCGCTCACCTAGCCACAGAGTGTCTGTGCCAGCCATTCCTGAAGCTTTCCACAGGAGTAAGATATGTGCGCACCTACACGCATGGGAACAGGCACTGTGTGGCTGTGAGGCCGCCCGCCCAGCGCTGTGCTTAAGGGCATCACTTGAATAAAACAACAAAACCCACACAGAAGGGTTGTGAGACCAGCTTTTGTCACACCTCTGTTTCTTGCTTCCAGAGCCCTCCTCCTGTGACCACTATTCGCATGTGCTAACATTTCAGCAATCAGTCATTATTTCAGAAACTAACCCGTGCATTGCCAAACAGCAACTGCTAATCACTTGCAATGCCTTTGAGCATGTGCTTACAGAGCGGAGATTCTGATTAATAGTTGGTGGCTTGGATTCACAGCGCAAGGTTAATCTGAAAGTGTTAAATCACAAATAAGTATGCCCAATAAATAACCAACTGAATTCAGTGCCATTATTTCCATTAGTTTGAGATTTAAGCTGGAAGAAAAATAGGTTGGGAATTTAAGTCAAATAAAATAAGGATTGTACAATGAGAAGAACTGAGTAGGCTTTTTCCACTTTTAGTAGTCTGCTAGCAGGCCACATGTAAAGTACAATAACAGAGCACTTGTATTTTCAAAATTTCTTCACCAGCACATGGAAGATGCCTGTCTCAGCTCTGTGAGAAGAATTTCTCTCTCCCCCTTGCAGGTCTGCATGGTAAGCTGCAATGTAAGTTTTCTTACGCTGCCTCCAAAAACCTTCCTCATAGGAAGGAGCATCGAGCTCCTGCCCCAGGGCCACGTTTGCCTTACTCAGCAATGCCAGCCCTGCAGACATGGGCATGGCAGCTTCAGTGCATCGCTGCACGTTAGCTGATGGCACCATCTTATGCACATCAGGAACACAGGATATACACCATGCACTTACACAGTTTGACTGTATATCCTTCAGTGGTTTGAAACAACAGGGCTTTCCCTTGCCAGCCAACAGTTCTAAACGTTACTCCGGTTTTAGAATCCAACTAATGCCCTTTGCTCTGTTAAGAAGCATCAGTCATCTCCTTAAGAACAGCTCTTTTTAAATTAGGGTTCTGAAGAAAAGCTTGTTGCTCTGTAACACCTGTAATGTTTCTCAGTTCAGCTGGTGGTTTAGAGGGCTTCTCCACTAACATGGATTAGAGAAGTTGAAGAGCTATAAAATTTAATACACGTTAAAGATTAAATATTGTGCCACAGCCAAGAGGCCCAGGCTTCGCCAGGTGACTATCTCTCCTCCATCTCTTTACTTGCCCGTGCAAAGTCAAAGTGGGGTTCATACTGTCCTCCCACTCCATAATTTGCCACCTGAAAAAGAGAAACACAGTGCTTGTGAAGAAGAAAGAGGTGGAGACTTTAAACAGAACTTACCCTTCCGAAATCAAAATGAGGCTCATACTGGCCTCCTACTCCGTAGTTGGCTACCTATAGTGAAAGGAGAAGCACAAAATCTGGTAAAGCTGCATTTTATCCAGACAAGAATGGGCAAGAGCGTGACCATCAACTACAGCCTTTTGAGGGATGATGCTTCAAAATCAAGCCATAGGAAAGCACAAGTCTGTCAGTAAAAATGCACCATATGCAGCAAAGTCCTCCTGTGTTTATTCAGAAATAAGCTCAAGTTCTCTGAGACATCGCATCAGTACGGAGCCAGGACGTGACTGCACTTTGGGGTCTCTCCAGCCCCCAAAAGTTCCAGCTGCAACCTCCCTTCCCCAGGCCAGCCTTTCTGAACGCTCCCCTGACCACCCCAGTCAATGGCTCACAACAGTCTCCTGTTACTGGGTGCCTGCTCCTGCCTGTTCTCATGACCTTCAGATCACAGAACTTGCTTGTCTCCTGAGGGGAGAGCTTTCAGAACTCCTGAAGACCTGGACAGCGGCAGGCTCCAAGGAGCCTCACGATGTCTGGCTGCAGAGCATCCAAGCCTGGTACTGGACATCATTTACTCCAGGTAAGGAATCCAGCACTCTGTACAGCCGCTGTTACTGTAACCGGCTCCGGGCCCCTCCCCGTCCTTCCCCATCCTACAGCACACTGGTCACCGCTGCCATCCGTAGTTCTCTCAGTTATGCGCACCCCTCTCTGCACCACCCTGGCTGTAAGGTGCAAACTGTTTCGAGCATTGCTGCTTGTAGCAGCTCACTCTGTTTCACACCAGCACGTCCTTCCCCCGCCTCCCAGAACAGAACAATATTTTTTCTCTGTAGAAACTTCACCGGCTAAATGCTTTTTAAAATAGCTCATGGCACTTTTACAGCATTCAAATCTGAATCACTTTTTGACCTCTATGTCTATAACAAAGACTCACTGTCCTTTTTGCTGTTTTTTTTTTTGTCGTCTTTGCATTCATAGCATCAATTTTCAGCCAGATGCTTGGGCATTTTATCAACAGCAGGCTTGATGGAGCAGTACACCAGTTTTCCTGGAACCACAGCCCTGCTTTCTAGGCACTACCACTGTCTCAGAATCAGTGAAACAGCGTACTAGCTGTTCATTTAAGAGCCTTGAGCAAATGAGTAAAAGCACTTTTAAAATCAAGGTTACTTGGGTTACATTACAGAGAACAGACAGGCACTGTTGGCCCTCTAGGCCCAAGGATGGCAAATCTAAACAACCGTTCTCTTCCCATTTCCTTAAGCATCAGTCAAGGTGAACTTTTCACTGTCATCCCAGAAAAAGACTTTGACCCTACAGCAACAAAACTGCTTTATTAGTATAAACAAAAACTAATTCATTCATTTCAATGCATATCAGGGGGTTCAGTTATTGTTATTTCCCTGCAGCAACAGCAAGCCATTCCATACTACAGCAGGTGCCACTCTGCAAAGACAACTGTTTCTATCTCCCCATAAAAAGAACAGTCGTTCCTCCCCTGCACTTGGCTCCAGCCAGACATCAAATTAGCTGCTGCTGCTGGACTGAACAAGCTTTTGTGCCCCCCTCACCAGCGAGTGTGCACCGTTCTGCATGCGCAGCCAGCCAAAGTGAAATGCTAGCTGATGTGCCCCGCCATACCTGTAACAGTTATTACCTGTAGTTCCTCTGCTGTGGAGACATCAAGGCCTGTTAGGTCCTGTATCCTTGTGTTAATGCGAGAGACCACAGGGCTTTCGTATCCAGACAGCCACGCACTAAGTGAAATAACCAATAAATTAATAAAATGTAGTAGTCATAGCCAGTCAGCTAGCAGTACAAGGCAACATTTGGGATTACTTCAAATTTGAGATTTTTTGGGGCGTAGCTTACTAAAATTTAGTAGGCTAGTCAGAAATATTTCCAGGGCATTACAAAGGTCTGCATGTGATAAATGTGCTTTCTAGAGAGAACACGTACAACACTGGTTTAAGGCAGCTCTAAAACTACGAGCCTTACTTCCCATACGAGACTATGAAATAATCGAAGCACGGGTTCCAAGCAGTGAACAGCTCTAGCTGTTTTTCTAAAGCAGGACACTACGGATTTGCTCTTACCCACTCCAACCAGCTACTTCAGAGCACACATTCGATGCAGCAGTAGGGAAGAGAATAGGTAAGTTATTTTAGCGCACACAGGGTCTGTGGGCCTGTAACTCAGCTCTTCCACATGTCATCATCCACTCACAGGCGAGCACTCTGTGTTCTGCCCTTTATGTCACATTATTTACCTGTGCGATGGTACTGTACAAAATCATTATGAAAACATTTAAGTAATGCCTAAAACTCTTCACCATTTCCCTGTTGAACAATTTCTACCAAAAAAGCCCATCACAAATTTGGTATTTAGCATATGTTGTAGGTACACAGTGATTTTTAAGGGAGATTGTTGTTGTTGTTGTTAATATGAAAGTGAAAGGTCAGCCTCTCAGTTCCAAAGACACCTTCAAAATGTCTGCCTCCGGTTTGTAAATTAGGACTCTTCGGCTAGAAGAGCTGCCTTTAAAATACTTGGTAAACCTGTCAGCAGCTAAAGGTGTGAACAGATAGAGGAGCAGGGCTCCACAAGAAACGCTGCCTTAACCCAGACCCAGCGTAGCATTTTGTACTCTAAAGCAGTCTCTCAGTCTTGAGGCTGCATGACTGGGAAGCAGCTACGTCACCGAAAAGCAGCCACATACCGGTGGCGCATGGCAGACGAGCACACGCATACATAGTATACAAGTATAACCCGCAGCTCCGCGCATCCCTACCGGGCCCTTACCAGCTGTGAACACATCCAGTTGTTTACACAGAAACACACACACATTTCATCTGGTAACAAGATAAACACTTTGTTGTTCTTGAAAAAAAAAAACACGCACCCATTTCATCTACATCTACCTTTTTTTTTTTTTTAATTAAAAAAAGAAGCTCTCATCTTTTTGCATGTTTTTCTTATTTTACTCATCCAGTTCTAGCCAATGCATCTTCGTGTTAGCTGGTCTTCTCTGTCTCTCAGCATGCTACACCTCTTCTCTGTGTAGCTTGGGAGGCCTCTACTAGTGGCTACTATGGATTATAAAGTTAATGATTTGGACCCATTTGTCCCCATTTTGCAGGAAGATGGAGCCAGCTAGGTCTGCCTTTTCTCTAGCGTCTGATTCAGCCTTTTGGGCTCATCAGTGGTTCCTGCTGCTTTTACAAGGCTGTTGGACAGAAATACCTGTGCTCAGAGCCTACCTGGCAAGTACATACTAGTGGTTATACACAAATGACCTTTCATGTATGTAATAAATTAAAGGTTTGTTTGTTTTAAGCATTTGTATTTAAAAAAAACACCAAACCACTTTGCTTGGGAGGAACAGTAGCATGACACGTGACACAAGACACTGACACAGGTTACAGAATCTCTACGAGCATGGAATTGTTTTTTGAATTAAAAAAAAAAAAAAACTGTGTAGAAGACTTGCACAAGCACAGTCATCCATTTGTGAACACTGTTAGCATGAGAAAGTGTTACAATGCAGCCGCACTTGATTTCAGGAGCGAGCATAAAGACCAGTCATGGGAAGCACGTCCCAACCAGAAAGCAGCTACACGGCCCCACGGAACAGGCAGCCCCCACAAGCAATGCGAAGCTCCGACTCCATAAACCAGAGAAGCCCCAGTGCAGCTGTCAGGCAAGCCTGCCAAGCCTTCAGAGGCTATGCTTTAGCTACGTCTGCCTAGTCCACCATACAGGCTTTAAGAAACAAAGACAAAAGCAAGCATTCTTACTCCATCGATTACTTAGAGTTGTAGTGAACGCTCTGAGTCCCTCAGCAGGGTGAATACTGTGTCCTTTCATGAAATAAAAGCACTATACATGTTTTAGAAATAAAGCAAGTTAATTGCCCGCGGGTACAAAGAACGTCTGTGAGAGGTGGAGGAAATGGGGAATTGGAAGCACAGTTCGAGTGCCAGCCTCTCTGCTGGAGGCAGCAGGACTGGAGGAGAGGCTGAAGGGGAGGCCAACAGGTCTCCACAGCTCCACCTGCAGCCTCCCAGCACGCGCTAACCCTGTAAGCGCCAGGTCCCGCTGCCGACAGGGTGTGCAGAGCCTGCACTGAGCATCCAGTGTCACCAGGCCTCCGCCTGCTGCCTTCAGGTACCACAGGCTTTGTCTGGTGGCCCCCAGCGCCTGTGGCGAGTCACCCTACACTGTCCTCCTTTGGGGCCAGGCTCAACCTTAGACCTGTGCTAACATCGGCCTACCTCAAGGCCTCTACAGCAGGTATGCTGTCACCCTGAAGACGCTTTTTTCCTGCTCCTGTCTATCAGAAAAAATAAAGACTGCCTCAGCAGTGGCACATGCTGCAGAATTTATAAAACCCTAAACTGTGCTCAGCAGGGTTTTTTTCCCTTTTAATATATGCCTAGTCCACACTCAAGTGCACACAAACTCTACTCTTCAATATAAATTTCGTAGATCTGGTTCCTTTGCTGACAAGGTAACTGGCAACAGAAAGCATTCCATCACTTTTCACCAGCTGACCCCCATAAGCCCACTGTGGGCAGAAGCCTTATTAACAAAAAGGGAACAGCTTATTTCTTGCAAAGTCACAAGCACAGGAGTTCAAGCTGTGACTTTGCTTACTGGAGGCTTTGATATTTCCTCAATAAGCACCGCATCAAACCAAAAGCTCGTCGTCTCCTTCTCCAGCTGCACAAGTCAGACTTGTACCAGCCATTACAAAGGCTGCGTCCTCAGTCACAGCACCAAAATGTCAATGCTGCTTTTGCACAGTTGTCAGTCACACAAAATACTCATTTCTGTTTAAGTTTCTAAAACGTACTTAGTAAGTGAAAAAATGTTAGTAGAGGGATAACAAAATGAATAAAAGCACAGACTAGTATTTCTGAATTGGGAATTGTAACATATGCTACAAGCTCTGACTGGCTGCTGGGAGGAAAGGGGAAAAAAGCTTCTTTAAAAGCAGTGTCAGAGTGGCCAAATTTATTCTGGTACTGCACACAGCACGGCTCGACGGTGCTCCTCGTCCTGCTGGCAAGGTGCCCCCTTTTATACAGCCTGCCACGTACTGCACAGCGAACAGTAGTCCTCTCAGGGAGGAATGCTGTAATTTAGAAGTGCATTTGCTAGGAAAGAATGTTTGACAGGGGAAAGCAGTCAGCTATTAAAAAAAAAATAAAGAAAGCATTTTTTGGTTTTCAGGAGCAATGATTCATCAGGACTCCAAACCAGCTCAAACAGCCCTGAACAGGGAAACATTTCTACCAGTGGCTCCCCACAAGAAGTTCAGTGATCCAGCATTAACAGCAGGAGCCTTCTACAGCAGCCTGGTTTTGTGGTTTTTTTTTGAGGGGGATGGCAATTTTTCTCCCCCTATAGTTTGAGGTGTCGAGTTTTCTCATCATAATCAATCAGCACAAAGGAACGCAAAGGTGAGGGGAAGAGGCATGAGAAGGGAAGTCCCCCACATCCCTCCCACCTCTAAGTCCATTGCTAGCCTCAAAAACTTGTCTTCACGCAGCAGCATGCTATGCCCCATTTACTTGTACTTCTCTTCACAATTCTAAGTCAGTTTCCAATGAGAAAAGGATTTTAAGCACTTATCTTGGCAAATTCAATTGACTTCTGAGTACCACCAACGTGGTATATTAGAAGGAAACCCCCGAGCAACACCTTTCTGAGCAGCATACCTTACAGGTTCCAGGTGCCTGCTCATCTGGTACTAGCTAGGCGCCAGCTTTATTCCACGTGTGCAGCACACCACGGAGCCAGCAGCACAGTCCCTAGGCAAGGTACAGTCTAGTAACAGATTAAATCCTTCAGAAGAATACTTATTTTGGCATGTCACAAAGCCAATGAGGAAGTGATGCCGAACGGGACCTGGCTGCACACCCATAAGGGAGTCAGCTTTTAGGGATGAGTATTGTCTAGCTGTGTTTTTTTTTTCCCTCCAACTATGGCATTTGCACTAGTCCCAAAGCATAACACTAATGAAAAATCTAATGAAAAATCAAAACTCTAAATAAGAAGTCTTTTCATTAAGGATTTTTGATTTAAATAGGGGCCTCTGTATATATCTCAATCAATTTAAGTTAGTAATCTGCTCACCTTCCCTAATTCCTATTATTAGCACGTCAAGTTTGACAGAAGCCATGAGGTTACGTTGAAATGGATTAGCAACTTTGTTCAGCGAAAGCCCCCCTGTGGTCTGGGGCACAGAGGACAAATCCTGGGACTTGAAAAATTTGTTTAAATAAATTGTCACAGATAACCAGAATAGGACATGAACAGACTTCAAAATAATTTAAAAAAACGAGCAAATACTAAGAGCTCACTTTGGACAATTCCCAAAGGACTCCCACAACCTGCAGGAGCTCTGAAGAGTTAAAATGCACGTTGCTGAAGGTGCAACGCACCTTTCAATGTGCAAAAAAAAGTTTTAACTTGCCACTACTTGTAACAAGCGTGATTTTAAGGAGCACTTTTCAGCTACAATGTTTTTCTAGTTTCTGTGAAAGTTATAATCATTTGTGAATCAACTTCTTGTTGTGCTGTATTTTGAAGCACTTCTTAAAGAATTACATAAGTAAAAATCCTTAAGCTACTGGCCATTCTAACTTCAGGTTTATGTTCAAAGAATTTGAAGGAACACTGGTTTTCTATGAAAGCACCTACTTTCATTTAACGTCAAACAAAGAAATCCTTTAAGGTTACCGACTAGCTTTGCCTCGCACTACTCCTGTGAGTTACAGCAGCTCCTCAATGCCTACGTTTACGCAGCAATCATCACCACTGCAGATCACTGGTACAGGTGAGTGACACATGCAGCCTTCCACCATTAGCATAAGAAGAACCCTGTGCTTTGCCAACATTTTAGTACATTAGTCGCACCAGACAAGCCATGCTAAGCAAACGTGCTAGCTTCCACTTTAGCTACCACTAACATTTAGAAATACTTTCTGTTTCAGATGACCACATGCTTTGTTATAAGACAGCTCAGTTCAGTCCAGGCCATTCTCTTCTAAAGAGAGACTAACAAAAAAGTTGCAGAGAATCCGTATTTGCCCCACATGTAGAGATGAAGCACAACAGCGACAGAACAGACTTCCTTGGACTGGGTATACCTTTGGAAGACGTTCCCCTTACCTCTTAGAGACTCTGTAATGTGCTGTGGTCAGTTTCCCAGTCTCGGGGTCATGAACAGTAGCACGGCTCAGCTACAAAAAGAGAAAGGACAAGGGCTTACCCACCTAGTAGGCCGCTTTTTTGCCAAGCCACAGGTGTTCGAAAGGGTTCCGATTGGTCTGGATGGTATGCAATGCTCTTAAATTAGCAATATTTGAACGGCAACAGAAGCTGTAGCTGCCATGTCCAAATCAAAACAAATTGGTTGGAAAAATTTGGTTAGATTGTCCTTTCACTTTTTTCCTCCTTTTTTATTTTTTTCCTTTAGAGACTTTCTGAAAATAATTTATGATGCTGAGTTTCACAGACAGTTCCTGTTCATGCAGAAGTTTAAATCCATTGAGACTTTTGGCGTGATGCAGAAGGAAGGCACAGCCAATCTTTAATCACCAGTACTGAAACGGGAAGGGTGGCTGGGGGGGATGACAGTTTCTTTTTATAACCAGCCAGGCTTTCTCCTGAGGCACACTTTGGAACACATTTGCTAAATTCAACACTTGACGTACTTTATCAACAAATTGGAAAGAATGGGGAGCCCAGTGAAAAACAAGCTTGCTTTCTACCAAATCAGCAGCAGGTAAAAGAGCCCAGGTAGGACTCAGGAATTGTACTGGACAGTGATATTCTGTGAGACTAATGAACATCCATTGAGCGTGCCGCTCCAGCTGTCA
Source organism: Cygnus olor (assembly GCF_009769625.2). Lineage (NCBI taxonomy): Eukaryota > Metazoa > Chordata > Aves > Anseriformes > Anatidae > Cygnus > Cygnus olor. The sequence continues at coordinate 13,824,257 of NC_049175.1, forward strand.
TGCATGTGGCAATGACTTCAAGCACCTCTTACATCTGTAAAGGCACTTGAAGTGGGCTGCTAGATTTTGCAGAGGAAAGGAGGACAATTCTGGGCTGTTGAGAACTGCAAGGGGAAAGGGAGTATAAAGAAAATGCAGAGCCTACACTGAAGGTTCTGTAGCATTGTGTATTTTGTACACTGAATTACAGACCTATTTATTATGTATTTTATCATTTGAGAACACACACTGAGAAGGTGACCCAAATAATAATAATCAAATATACCCCCAGAACTTCTAGCTGAAGGAAAAGACTGAGAAACTCAGCAGTAACAGCCTGTTACAGGATCTGCATGTAATAAAGTGGTGGACTAGAAAGCCAAAGTTGTCTTTTTAGACCACCTCTTTCTTCCCCATAATGAGCAGAATCTACGTACTCATTACAGGCCCAAAACATCTGGCATAGAGCTCTCTTACCTTTTGCTAATTCTGTAATGTGCCGTCTCCAAGGCTCCTGTTATGGGGTTTGAAATGGTGGCTCGCCTCAGCTGTGAAGCGAACCATCAGAATAGTTGCATTACAAAGCACATACTGCATCACAGCAATCCGACCATTCAGAAGCCTAGGGGGAAATGTCACGCTAGGCCCCACGCAAGCCACCCGGTCACCTGCGGTCACCTCCTGCGGTGGTTTTGTCTTTTATGGAGTGAGGGTAGGAAGTCATAAAGCCATGACAGGGCAGGAGGGGGAGTCTCCATTTTTACTAAAAGAGAGCTTTTGAGGTTTTTTTTTTTTTAAATGTGTGTGTATTATATATGTATGTGTGTATACATACATATATATATATATATATTTCCGAGCATTAGAGAAGATCAACTTTTCCAGGAAATAATGTTTCCACTTCTAGAGCAAGAAGAGCAGCTGTCTGACTAAAATAAACTAGAAACTTTCATTTTCTTCATACTGCAACAGCTGCTGGAAACGATTCAGCATTATGACACATGTACAATCGGTCCTTTGTTCGCACTCTGTCCAGTGCATGTAAGATGAGTTTTACAGTTAACTTGACTCCAAGCAATATTGAAATCTTGTATACATGAAAGACGAATAAAACCCTACCTTCTGAATCTTTCCGTACCAGTATCAGCACTGAGATGAACTTCTTTAACACTGACTGCTAACAAAAACAACTTGCTACGTGTATTTTACTTTTAGGTTGTGTTCCTACGTTACAGAGAGTGAGATTCTTGGCTCAAGGCTTTGCCCTGCCCTTTACTGCGTTCCATTTACTCGACACCATCCCTTCTGTTAACATTGATCAAGAACCTTAGGTGCACTATTTTACTTTGTTCTTGTAATGTCAGGCACTCTCCATACTTTGGGAGAAGTTCCACATTTCGGTGGGCTCTAGGCTAAACACAGCATACCAAGTCCCACGCCAAAAAGAAGTAATATTTTTCTGTTAAAAAAAGTAAAGCAGGGCCTCTCCTTCCCTACTGACAGGAACAGGTATTAAGGACTCTTAATACGCAGCCTCTCCTCTCATCGTGTGCAGACACATATAGGAATCAAGTCACAAACTGTGATTCCAGAGAGACTCCCAAGGTGAATAATAAGCCTTCCTCCTGCCAGCTTATGCCAGAGCAGCAAATGGCTGGGCACAGATTATGCAGCCGTGGCTTTCAAGAGGCAGCAGTAGAACATCCCTGGCACCAGGAAGGCAGAAGATGATCTTTCTGCCTCAAAAACACAATCCTCCTACTGCACTGGTTACTGAGCCCTACAAGGCCTCAGCCATAGGAAATATGTGGAACACTAACAGCAGAAAAATGCTTCCACATAACTGAACTGTGAATCTGCAAGTCTTTGCCACAAGTTGAACATCTGATAGGAAGACAAGCGTCTCGGCAAGTCCTGAAGTTTAAAGTCACCACGTGTTCAGAGATCCATACAGGCTTTATTTTCAGTGCTAAGCCTTACTTCTACGCCATAAAGATATGATTCAGTCACATTCCACAGACGTAATTGCTAGAGCTTTTGCAGCAGTAAAGGGGCTTCATCAGCAACAGACAAACTGCAGCTCTGATTTCTAGACCCGCAGCAAGGCTGCCTGCAGGAGGAGATGTTTTACAGGTTACTCATACTTCCTTACGGTTCCAAATGCTACCTCAGAAATACGATGCATCAGCCTCTAGGAAGCTTTAAAATCTGCTTCTAGCTTCCTAGTACTCGGTGTAGTGACCAAGGGCAGACCCATCTGTGATGTGCCTATGTGTAACTCATGGCTGCTTTACTTGGCAGCAGACCAAGGTAACAGTTTGTCCTGTATTTGATGTATTTATTCCCCCAATCTTCGTTTGCTCAGCTCTCTCTGAACAAAAAGACATTTAGGCTTAAGAAAGAAAGGAGGAAAAAACTGTTTAGACAAGTTTAAATCTTATTTTAGACGTAATTGGTAGAAAAACAAATCAAATTCACTAACTGCCTCCTAAATGTACATCTTGTGATGCATAGTCACGCCAGCTGGATACAGACGGCCGCTCAGTCAGTTTCTTGTCCATGTTGGACACTCCTGTTTACTTTGACAGCTGATGTGGCCTGGCTTGTTTGGCCTTCAGAAACAAGAACCTTGGGATCCGGATTCAGAAATAGGATTTGATGAGTTGGAATTGTGAGTCAGAAGCAGAGCACCGCTGGCTAAGTACTGCCTTGTTAAAGCTCTTTCACTTGCAGGTAATTTCAGAACCCGTTAGTTCAATTTTACGCTGAATGGACCATTCATTATTGTCTACACTGTAATACGGCATTCCAGGACCAGGGGAATGCCATCTTTCCCTAGAAGGCTCTCTTCTCCATGTTACAACTTTGGCAACTACAGACTTCAAAAATAAAAGGAAGCCCATCTGATGCCAGGTACACTTCAAGGCAACCTAGCTGCAGTATGTTTGTTTTCTGTTGGACAACACTCTCCTCCTCATCTGAAACAGTGCGCACCAGAATTGTGTCTGCCAGAAGAGCCTGACAAGTCTGCACTGCTGTCACCTGGCTCTCCTAATTACAGAGTTTCCAGCTTCCCCACAGTCTCCTATAAAGAGTGTATCACCAAGAGCTACGAGGTGAGAAAAGCAATGTGTGAGCACACTGCACACACATCTGCATTCAAGAGGAGATGGTCACACCCACTCACACGGAAAACTACAAGCAGAACTTGAGATTCCAGAAGGCAAAGAAGTGTAAGGCATTTACCCTCGGCTTTGCTAGCTCTTTCACAGTTTCAATCTCTTCATCGGAAATGATATCAAGGAAGCGAACAATTCGAGGTTTGTCCCACTCGTCTTCCTGTTTGACGGGGCCCAGAATGTACCTAGGATTCCTGTTTCCATCATAATAGCGGCAGAAGAGTCTTTTCTGTCTCCGAGGGGTCTGAAAGCAAGATGAAACAAAACAATCAGGAAACTTCCATAATATCGCTAACAAACATTAGATGTCCTGAGAACAAGAGACGGGAGCAGTTCACATTCCCTACCTTAGTATTATGCTACAAAAGTAAGAGATGCTTTAAGCTTGAAAAATCAGTACTTTAAGTAAATTAATATTACTCTGTAATACCGCAACAAGCAGTACTTTACACAGTTAGTGTTATTAAAAATGATTTGTCACTGAAAAAAACACTTTTGTTCAATACCATACATCAATCTAGACTTCCAACATCCATATTCAGTTAATTACAACTGTTTAGTGAATTTCAGTTAGCCTACAGTAATACTTTTTCTCTACTGGCCAGAAGGAAACAGGGAAGAAATCCAACACACACTAATCCTCAGCTCTACGTACTCAGCCAACTGCTACAACAACTTCCTTGCTTCCACACCACATACAAATTCTGGACATTGTTTTGTTACGGTCGGTGTCATACATGCGAAAACAGTCTACTCCACTTTACCATTTTGAGACCCTCCCCACGGCACAGCATTTCGTACTTCCTTCTCTCAGGCAGGTAATCCTTTTTCTTAACCTCAGTTTCCTTCTCTGTCTGGTCTTCTGCATCTGTACTGGACTTATTGGCTTCTTTTTCTTTGGCCATGATATATTCAAAATATTTCATGTTCCCATTTGCTCTTTGATGCTCAGGATCTGTTGAAAAAGAAGCAGACCTTTATCACTGACAGGCCTACAACTTGCAAAGAAGCGTTCAGGAGAGGTTATTTACAAACCCAAAAACAACAGGTGCACACCACTGCTATTCAAACAGAAATCACAAACACCTAATCTGGTTTGAGAGCCCTCACAGGAGAGTTAAAACTCTCAGATAGGCTGGAAGCAATGCTAGCCTGCAGTATGCACACATCCTTACTTATCAGCAGAAAATCACCCAATGCACTGTCAGAGCAAAGCTCAACTCATTCACAGCTAAGAAACTGCTTACTCTAAGGCCGGGATCCTCTGAGGCACAGGGGTCCGAGCACTAAGAGACCGGGGCTGGCCACTGCAGCCAATCTGACCAGGGAGGGAGAGACAAGGAAACAGCAATGGCCAGGCAGAGCCAGGACAGTGTGACTGGCTTTAAACTCAACAAATTCCCTGATGGGAATTAAGAGTTCTGGTGACAAAGCTTCTGACAACCACTAAACTTACAAAAATTACTCCAGTTCCCTAATAAACAGTTCTCACTAGCCTTCGCTGTAAAGATTAGGTTTAGCTCTAAATGTCCCAACCCATCCTTTACATAGTCAATCACTGGAGTATTTACAGAAGCATGAATACTTTTGATATTTCATAAAATGAACAGAATCTTAGCCCACTGCATTGCATTCTGTATTTCTTATTTTTCCAAGTTTTTGAGCTCAAGGATGCTTGATTTGAATTTAAATAATTTGGAGAGATTTTGGTATTGGAAGGTATTTTGGTATTGGTAGTGGAAGAGAGCGATCCTTAACCATGACACTTTCTGACATGGTCATTTAGAATGATATTGCCCATTTCAGAGCAAAATGAAATGTATGGTAATGTAACTCTTAGTTGACTGAAAACTACATTGAGATGTTAATGGTAAGCTCAGTAACAATCTATTCCAAAAGCACGTGTACAAGCCAGGAAACCGGTAAGACCAAGAGTCCTCAGTACAAATCTAACAGATGCTCAATCACGGAGCTAGACCTTGCTGAGCTTCAGGCCTCTTTTACATACCCAGTTCGAGAAGGCGTTTGGTGAGCATCATTGCTTTGCCCAGATCCCCCTGCTGATACACAGCATAACTCAGGTAGTCCAGAATGTAGACCTTATCTGCAGAAGACACTTCTCCCTCATCCAGCTGCTTCAGAGCTTGTTCCATCCAGAGCTCGGTGTGGTAGTAGTCAGCCTCCGTGTATGCAATCTTTCCCAGCTCAAAGCAATCTTCGGCTGTTAAAAAGGATTTGTGCTTTACACCTGTATTTGAAACAAAACAAAACTAATGATTTTCACTGAATTCAGGATCACTCTCCAGAGTTACATTCAGTTATTTCCTATTCTTCACAGCACAGTTTATTGCTGCTCCTGTTGTGGTCTTCAGCATCTCCCTTTGGTGACAGCTATTTGTTGAAGACTCAATTTAAGCATTTAAAACCTGTAAACCCTTGACAGAACACGTAAGTGGTTACATGCAGTTTTCCATTGTCAGGAAGCCAGCGACTAGCTAAATGTCTTTACAATTTGTAGAAAATAAAATAAATCCTCTTTCCTCAAAACACAAAACGCTTTAAGCCAGAGCAATAGTAAGCTAAATAAGAAGTTTCAGAGGTCTGTTTTCAATGGCATTGTATTATTGCTTTCAGAACATTCCTGAAGCACACATTGTTAGCAACAACTCAGGGGAGGAAGAAAATGTCCGTAAATTCCCAGCTACTCAAGATTTTTGAAGTCAAGTTTAGAAACATTTTAAGAGACCTCTGAAAGATTAAAGCACTAGTAGGCAAATTATAGATTCCTATTTTTGCCACTGTAGATGAAGGCCCATTGAAAAACCAAATTTCATCTTGTAAAAACGAAACAAAATACATGAGATAAAGTAAAAAAAGGAAACTAAGACAAGGAGGGACTAAGAAGGAATTTTTATTCTTGCCCAGGACCTGCCAGTTCTAGAGCTAAAGTTAAATTTCTGATTACATCTTCATCATCCTGAATTTCTAACAGCAGCTCTCACTGCTGTGTTCCAACAGGGGAATTCTTCTGTTGAAGACATGCCTTAAGAGATGAAATAGCTGAAGAGACAGTCCACCAAAAGGAATATCCTGCAGAACTTTGTTTCTGCTCACTAATTAAACATCTCGTGGTCCATCCTGGGATGGTCAGTGATTCCAGGTTTGAGCCTAAAGCCACCTGCAAGCTCTAAGATAACGCAAAGCTTAGGGAATCAGGTACAGTGGTGGTGTGTGCTCTCAGGGAGGCACAAAGAGATCCTCTGGAAAGAGCAGCAGGTTGCACGGTCATATCCTGGTACATTTAGGAGCAATGTAACATCCACAAGTGAAAAGGCAGCTTAGAAGGGTGCTAAGAAAATATGCCTAATAATTAAGGTAAAGAAACAGCATAGCCTGTAACACACAACAGAGAATTAGTAAGCAATACAACAGTAGTTAAGATTCTGATCAAAACTTGGCCACCTAGCAACTGGAAATTCCCTGGGAAAGGCGACAAGGAGCACAAACAAGTGACTGTGTGGGATGTTCCTCTCTGTATTTTTAAAAGTGAAGAGACCAACCTATTTCCTTCTGTATTCTAGAGTTTTCGGGTTCTGCGATTACACTTTGTTATATGCAGTTTGGACAGCTCGTTGCCTCACAAGAAGCAAGAAAATACAGTCCACCCGAAGCATTTTGTCTTTATTTTTGTGCTGTTTTAAAACAAACAAAAACCCCTACTTATTGTAGTAGGCTGAATCTGTAGCTCTTTGAGACAGTCTTGAACTAAACCCAAAAGCAAGGTTATACATCATAACATATAAAGCCAATTACCCTTAATTTTATTAGGCATCTGACCACAATGAGCGCTTGCAAAAACACAGATGGATTGTACAAAGCTGATTTTTTGCCAGTTGGCACAGTACTGGTTTTGAACAGGGGAAACGAGATGAAAAAGTAGCAGAGAAGATTCTTCTGGCAAGGAAGAAGAGTGTCCTCTACATATAAACCTGTTAAAGGTTACCTTGGTAGGCTCAGGTTCTTTGCATGCACATAACAACGGTCCCTGCCTTTGTTTTTTCAGTTTATGAAGCTTAAGTTCAAAGAAACAGAAGTTCTAACCTGAAAGGCCCATCTTTTCAATGGGAGGGACAGGGATATTAAACAATAGAATTATTGTTAAAATACCTTGCATTGTGCAACAAAACATGGTATCTGCCACAGCCCAACTACTTCAACACAAGGAAAATACTCAACCAAGCATACTGATTTTTTATTAAAACCTATTAACGCTAATTTATCTTACCATATTTACTTACTAATTTATCTTACCATAACTAGAAGGAAGATGCAGATTTTTTTAAAGAAATCTTCAAGTTCTATCACAAGCAGAAAATCAGCACGTGATTAGTATGACAGAACAGAGTGTAAATTCAGAATGAAGCCTGCATCCTGTGCAGGGCATTTCAGCCCCATGAACTGAGAGTGCAGGCATGAAAAAGCCCCACAGGTGGGGAAGCCACACAGCTGTAGCTTCCAACAGAACCAGCGCAGCAGCGGACCTGACAGGACGCCAGAGCAGGTCAGGCCTTCCTGGGTGCCTCTTTACCAGCACGGCCTGAAGCGACAGGTTCCTTTCTCTTGATGTGTGGCAAATTAAAACTTACACCTGCGTCAGCCTATAGTCAGCAATCCACATCACACCACATTTCATAAATCATTAGCTAATTCCTGCTGCTACCTTCACACAGCACAATCAAACAAGATGGAACACAGTGAAAGGATTCGTCATCGGGACCCCGAGCACAAGTTCACAGTGTGTTCTGCAAATAACACCCGTGACTCTTACCTGGGAGATTCCCTCTTGAGAGGGTGTCTGTATCCAAATTATACGTGTCTTGAAGCCGCAGGAGGGCTTTTGCTGCACCAGTCTGATCTTCATCATTTGGGAAGAACTGCCGCTGGATAGTCATGTTGGAGATAAAGCCTGAAATGACAGGGAAACTCTTGGCCTTCTTTGTCCCAGGAATTCTACGAACGCAATGCATGAAACAACTCCCTCCTCCAGGGAAAACTAACATTTAAAGAAAGGCCATTAGCCTTACACAGCACCAAAAAATACTGTAAGTTTGTTTCCAAAGAACAGGAGTACCCCTCAGGTTCCACTCAGAAACTATTTTTACCTTAACATGGAAAAAAAATTACACACACCAAAAAGACCACCCCCACCTGGGAAATGTTATATCTATAGCTTTTGTAACCATTCCATGCAATCTTCCTTTCAAAAGGCTTTTCATTCAGTAACATGGAATTTAAAAACAATTTAGGATGCAAAAAAATAAACTGTATGAAGAGTAACCATGTAAAGATTAATGCTGGTCAATATAAAGATGAAAAACAAAGATGCTGACGTCTAACCTCAAACAGCTTTTCACAAGAGTTGAGGCAACTAACAGGCACTAGGAAGCCAAATGCGTTCTGGGGACTTGGGCATTAATGTGCTTACACAGAAACTTGAGAAACACACAGTTACAAAGGTTTCTCAAGCGCCACCTTCACACTACGCTGAACTGAACTGGAAACACATTTTGAAAAGTCAGCACTTCAATTTTTTAATGTGTATGTTTGCTTGTCAAAATAAAGCAAAGGAACAGCCAAAAGAAAAACTTAAAGAGGTTTGGGGGCTTCTTTAAAAAAGCATTAGGGTAACGTTTATGGAATGAAAGACAAGCAGGTTGCATAAAGTGAAACAATATTCTCTTTAGGGACTGTTGCCTGGTCATTAATCACATGCAACCATCTGCCCTGCTACAAAAGGACCCCACTTCTTGCTGGTGAACGCCTGTGCAACCTCTGCTGCTGCTTGCAGAGCCCTTCAGCAGAGCTGACACGTTACCCTCGCCTCAGGAGGAGAGCTGCCCCAGTTTCCCCCTTCTGCTTTTGCACAGCCAGGAGGCCCACGGGCTGCTTGTGCTGTGGGGGGAAGCAGAACCAGCGTCTTGATGCACACAGTCACCAACAGGAACAGCACGAGCAGTCAGCCCTGATGACCACCGACATTTTCAGAAAAGCGACTTTTCTACTTGACTTCCTTGTCCCAAGACAAGTTGTATAACATTACCTTGCCAAGTGCAGTGCCAATAAACTGTCAAGTTCATCTAATATCCTCCAGTTGAAAAATATGCCGCACGACCAAAAGCAGACAAATGCAATTCCAATTCCTAGCAACAAAGCACAGCTACACAACACCTAGCTGCAAAACCATCCACAAAATGATGAACCAGCCAAATTTATGATTTTTGCCCCACTCTTAATACTCCTTTTTAACTATTCAGGCTTGATAACGTTATCAGTTTATGGAAAGGTTTTGTACTTTAAAAAAATACCGTATCCTTTCACTCCCTTGCAGCCTTACTTCTACTACACTCTGCTTCCCCCAGTATTTTCCCTTTTCCTCACAATTCGGTCAAAACAATCCCCTCCCCACTCAGAAGGAGGTGTACTGCTCCAGGCTTCTGGCCAGCAGGTGAGGCATCTTTTCAGTTGGCACATTCGGTCTCTCACAGCAACAACTGGGAAGCTGAATGCACTGAGTTCCTATCAGAGACTAACACTTGGGCTTTTCTGAAAGCTCCATGCTTCATTAATGTTTAACAAACCTAGGCCTGATGTTAGCTACTTGTTGAAACAGATTTGCACAGCTGAAATGTAATTAGCCCAGCTTCCTTGCACTAAAATTCTTGTTCATGGTCAACTGCTATTTTATATCCTGTTACCTACTGAAGAGCTTCTACTCTTGTGCAGGAAAAGAGGCAGCAAAGTGTTTTCCACACTAATTCAGATTTGTTCCACAAATGCTCGGTCTCTGCCAACATTCGGGTTTCACACCACCACACCTTAACAACACCGGGCACGTCAGCAGCAACAGCACTTGACCATACCCAAAGACAACCCCCGCTGTTTTGCACTCAAAAGAGTTTTTTGTTTGTTTGTTTTTTTCCCTTTTATGTTTTCCATGGAGTTGTCAGACTTACAGATGAAACCTTCTAACAGACTAGTTTCCTGGAACTGGAAGTATACACGAAGCAAACCCTGGTACCTTGCAAAATTTGAAGCCTCCGAAGAGATTACTCAGGTTAAACATCCCAGTTTACCTAAATATTTGTAGAACTCAAATGTCAGCACACTGACAGCAAAATGGCCAGACTTCTAGGAATTTTTTTAAAACATCTTTTATGAAAGCATCTCAAAAGCAGACTTATAAATTTAATTCAGAGCATTACCTGTGAAAGACATGGTCCAGTAAATTCAACTGTAATGTGATCATTGCTTTTACTACGGGCATACTCACCATCTGACATGTCCTTCAGAACCAGGCTCTCCAGCTCACCCCACTCTGTGTTAAGCCGTTTCATCAACTTGAATGCATTTACAGGATGTCCCAAAAACCCCTCTGGGTCTTTCGTAGCAGTGTCTGTCAGCTGATCTAATTTCTCTGCCCATCTATAGTGAAAATATATATTCATTAAAGTCTGTTGTAAAAAGCCAGACAACAAAGCTGATGTCAAGCTATGCAGCAGCCTTGGCTAATAAAAATCCCAAACTGCAAACTTTTACATTTTCTATATTTAAAGCACTTCTGGAATGAACACAAGGGCACCTTTTTTTTTTTCTTTAAATCTTCTTTAGGGGCAGCCTAAATCTCAGGCTCAAGAAATTGGGTTTCTCTTATTTTTGCATATCACAGAATCACCTAGGTTGGAAGAGACCTCCAAGATCACCTAGCCCAACCTCTGACCTAACACTATCAAGTCCTCCACTAAACCAGATCACTAAGCTCTACATCTAAACGTCTTTTCAAGATCTCCAGGGATGGTGACACAACCACTTCCCTGGGCAGCCCATTCCAATGCCTAACAACCCTTTCCATAAAGAAGTTCTTCCTAATATCCAACCTAAACCTCCCCTGGCGCAACTTTAGCCCATTCCTACCCCCCACCCCACCCCACCCAAAAAAGAAGCACTCACACAACCCCTGAGAATCGGCAAGAGCTGTTTATTGCCGGGACATCTTGCAGGCAAGCCTGCGGGATGTCCGTGGTGTTTGGTGGCTCCAAGCTAATGCTTGCGATGGAGCCTGAGCAACGAGTAGGGGGCTCGCCGGGCACTCCTGCGATGCTGTTGGTGCTCTCGGATGGCAGAGCACAAAGACATGCCGCAGTAGTCCCAGGCCTGTCCCGGCAGAGGCGGATCCACTTCCATCCGTTCCTCCACATGTGGTGGATCCAGCTCCATGGGCTCCACGGTGTTGGGCACAAGGCTAAGCCAGTCCTTGCCCGGGACTGCCCAAACGGGATGCCTTCCGTCCGGAATGTTCTCAGGCCAGGGTGCTGAACCAGGGGGTCGTCCAGTCCCACGCCACTGTCAGCTTGATTTTCACGCATGGGTCCGACGCTGCCCTCTGGTTTACGGCCATTACTGGGTCCCGCACTGTGCTCCGGACTATGGGCACGCCTCTGCTCCCCGCGGCTGTCTGCCAGATGCTCCCGCCTTCGACCCACGTCACCGTTGCTCCTATGGTAAGGCCCAGGCCCCCTGTCGCTGGGTGTGTGAGGGGCCGGCCTGTTCCCTGCATCGTTGCGGTGCCAGTGGTACCGCCTGTATGTGTCTGTGGGCTGGGCGCCAGAGGTCCCTTGGGCACTGGTGTCTCTTGTGCCGCCGGCGCTATCCTTCCGCCCACGACACATCTCCTTCTGCTCAGGTGCATTCCTTCTTGGTGCTTCACCGGACGGCATTGCTGTCCTCGCACACCAAGGAGGCCTGCTGCTCGCCTTGCTCTTCTAGTCTTCCTCCCACCGCACAAGCTGGCAGTCAGAGGGCCTAGATGCTCAGCGAGTGCTGGGCCAGCTGCAGGGGGCCTGTTTTATAGGGCCCGCAGCAAAGGCGGGGCAGTGGTGGCCACTGTGACCTCAGCAAGCCTCTGGGATGGAGTGGCCCACGCGTGGCCAAAGGCGGCTGTGTTGGGAGCGGCCTGGAAGATGCCCTCACGTGGACAAGGAGGAGGGTTGGGGGGCTGAGGGCCCCTTATCTGGGGCTGGCTCCCCCGGGCCATTTGGCTTGCCAGAGAGAAAGGCTGCCCCTCGGCCACAGGGACTGCCCTGCACCTCCCATCCTGTGCCCTGGGTTTATTTTTAACACTGCTTTTTAGGCAATTTCATTCTATTCTTTACGGAAAAGAACAGAAGCAAGGTGCATCTTCAGCCCTAATTCCCATGTGCGCTTTGTGCTCCGAGTGAAGAATTTCTTCCCCACGTCACATCTCATCTAAATCTCCCCTCCATTTGTTCACAGCCATTATTCCTGGTTCCATGGCTACAATCCCTGACAGAGTCCCTCTCCAGCTTTCTTCTAGGCCACTTTTATGGGTAAGATTAGGTGGCCAAAATGCAGGACCTAGCAAACTGCAGCCTCATCTACCTTGTTCCACACGTTCCACATGACGTTTTCCAGCCCAGGCTCTAGCCTCTCACCAGTGTAACACAGAATCATTAAGGTTGGAAAAGACCTCCAAGATCATCTGGTCCAACCATCACCCTGCTACCAATGTCACCCACTAAACCACGTCCCTACACACCAGCTCCAACCTTTCCTTGAACACCCTCTGAGGATAGTGATGCCACCACTTCCCTGGGCAACCCATTCCAATGCCAGCAGAGCCATTATGAATTTTCAAGCAAGACCAATCAAAACACATTTATCCACATTTTTGATAATTTTTTTTAAATGCACTTGACTTCTGGACACGCGCTCTTCAATCTATGGTAAGCACCACTGCCTTCCACACTGTAAGCTTGCATTAAAGAACATGTAGCTCTCAGGATCTCAGATGAAGAGCCCAGATCCAAGTTTCTGGTGCTGTAATTCTAAGACTGCAAACCTCTCTCACTCTTCCAGTGATATGATCCATCCACAACCACAACACACTCTGAAATAGGAAAGCAACCACTGTTGCCCACCTCCAAATAACCCAACTTCCTCTCCCTGCCCAAAACAAAGCTGACCTACAACATGAAGACAAACAACAAAAGCCCATCTGCTATTCTTGTCAGCAGCAAAGTGGCTGACAGGGTTCCCTCCCAAACAGCATGCTCGCAGTGCTCCTGCGGACCAACCACAGCTTCTGGCAAGCTGAAGACTGAAGAAAGTCATTTCAACAACTTGCCCATTCACATTGCACACGCACAAACCCATTGTACGTCTCCCACTGCATGATGATCAAACCTAACAATGTGCTGGAAATCCCTGCAACTGTCAGCCACAACCACAAGGCCAAGATTTCTTTCACGTAGTCTCGTTTCACATAAACCTCAACCGCAAGCCACCCACAAGGTGTGAGCCATCCTCCCCATCTCAGTTAATTGCCAGCTTTCAGCGAGTTTAAGTCCGTGCAAGCTACCACCAATGTCCTTGAGCTAAAGCACAGAGCCCAACAAACTTAAAAGATGCTGGCATTTTTTCCAGCTTCTCTCTGACAGTTATTCCAATTTTTTCTCCCCTGAGAGCAGCCACCTCCAATATAATTAAAACAGAGCTGTGAGGCTTACACGATAAGCTATATTTACATAGTTTTGTTATCCAGTCTTCATGTTCCCAGCTGTAAAGAATATACTTATGACATTCCAAACCTGTGAGCAATTCCAACTCTGCATTTTAGGCGACAAAAATAAATGCAGTCCAACAGAACTACCTTTCCTCCTGGATGGCAGAATGTAACCCACAAGGGCTAAAACAAAATTCGTGCATCTACCTAAAATCGCTTAATCACCCTCACTGCAGATTTATACACATTTTTGAAAGCCAGGAAACCATCCTGTTCTGCGATACAAAAACTTTATTTCTAACTCTGATAAAATCTGAGATATTGTGCATTTTACATTTAAATCAAAATATAGCACATAGAAGGAGACTGTTCTTGTAGTGGGTTTTTGGTATTCGTTGGTTCAGCACTCATGGGCAATACGGCCACGCCAATGCTGATCAGAGCTTTTACATCTGGTGTATGTGTCAGTGCAGCCCTTGTAACACTCACTCCCAGCTTTCAGTTTCCAGTGAGCACATCGTCAGGAAGAACTACTTCCCCTTGGGGACTACATGCAACCAGGAGCTCTGAGGTGAATTCACCATACAGAAAGCAGGTTGATCAGATTTCATCATCAGAAAGCTCCATAAAACAAACCTATGGCTTGGAGATAACTTAAGACAAAAAACAGTAAAAGCTTCTAGTTCAATCTTTGCCTCAGAGGCAAAATTCCTCAAATTTAATGAGCCTTGAGAAACACTTTTTACATAAGGGCGGACTCAAATTATTAACTATTAGCATTACGAAATAAGCTGCTTACTTTTTGATCTGTTCCAGCTTGCTTTCTTCTGCCTTGATGTAGTCTTTTAGTGACACCACCAGATCTTTTTCTGTATTAATTAAGTCTGTCATATGTCCTAGAAAAAGGAAGAACAACTTGGTTAGACAAGGAGAAACAAAAAAAAAAAAGGGAGAACTGAGATTAGAGGAGTTCTTCCTCTCTTCTGCTTTCTTCCCTTCTTCCTTCCCCGAAGTCCTTCCATATTTATTTAAATAATCCTGAAGGACTATTTGAGTAAGGCTGCTTGCCATTTTTATGGAAGAAGAAAATCTCATGTTGGACAAAGCTTGTTGCCATGGCAATTAGTGTAATATCACATATTTATTATTAGAACTAATTTAGGATTCATTTGGAAAAGGAAGCAGTTTGCAACAGAGTAAGCTTTTATCTGAGCATACATAATGTAGAGCAAATAATGACAAAGCTAAGGAAATATACAAAGACTTCATCTTTGATACACAATACTAACCCGGCATTTTATTTTTAAGATTACTTGCATGACATCAATGGGACCTCGAGCAGACTTTGTTATTAGTTAATAGCTGCTTCATTTCCTGCAAACAGGCTGCTGGCAGGTTCCCCATGAAGCGATGCAGCCGTGTCACACGGCATCAGGACACAAAAAAAGGGTATGCTGACAGACAGGTATCATTAGGTACCTCCAGCAGTTGTTTTGCTTGCTTCTACGTATCTGCAACAGTCCACACCAAAATTTTGTCTATAACTTACTACCCGTGGGAATACGTAACAAATACAAAGCCTACCCTTGGTCATTAGACTGACTGGACCAAATGAATTCAAAGCATCTTTCTCTCAAAGGCAAGAAGTCAATCAGGTCCTGAGAACTAGGAAGTGGATTTGGTTCTGTACCAATTAAAGCCTTGCACTCCGTTAACAAGTCCCCGCAGGATCAGCTTTGACAGCCATCAAGAAATTCTTTCAGCCATGTAGCATATAGACCGAGGCATGTCTCACCAATGGAAGTGAAGAAGTCCGTATGGGCATAAGAAAAAGGCAGCAGAAATCCAACGGCTACAGAATACCAAATCTTGGGGAATGCCATGGCCATAGGTCAACAGCTGTCACCGCACCACGGACCTACAAAAGAAACAAAGTAGGTAAAGCATCACTCTTCACCCCAGATTTGACTCTGCTCTGGAAGAGCTTATAACCTCCGGGCTGCCCCTAGCTCTTGAGGCAGCAGAATTTCAGCAGCAGTTCCACCCTCGATAAGCTTGAGCATCCACAGCAGCTCCCAAAGAGGGCTGACACCATTCTTCAGACTCGCTGGTGCTTTTGGCTTTTGTAGCAAGAGATGAAAGAATAGCTTGGTGACAGGGCCTTTCCAAGCATTCTTCATCATTCTGCCATCTAGGAAATACTGCAGACAGAGCCAGGGCTGCGTCACAAAAAGCACAAAAATCTCAGGACAGCTAAGAGCAGGCACTCAAGGAACACATCCTACCAAATGAAAACACATAATGACAAGCTTATCACACAGGAAAAAACAGTTGCCTTCGATCAAAGGAGGCCAGTGGAAGAGGCGGGAACAAGCCCCTGAAGAAGCAGCCCAGAGTAAGGTTGTTGCACGCTCCTGCCCTTCAGCTGCCCGCTGTCACAATGCCAGCACCCCACCGAGAGCAGACCCACCACGAAAGGTTTCCCCAGGGGCTGCCCCACAGCAGCCGCTGCAGGAGCCCAGGGCAGGCACACAGGCAGCGCTCTCTCCCACGGACGGCTGCCAAGTTCACAGCCTTCCAAGAGCCTGAACCCTCGCGACATACCAGGATTTCCTCACTACTGAATGCTTTAGAAGTAATTAGGTTCTCTTGGAATTCACGAGATTTAGTTTTTTCCATATGCAAAAGTGTATTCTATCTCCTCAGATAAACCAAAACGACCATATGTGCAAACAGAAACTGTTCTAGAGAAACTCTTCCAAAGGCAATACAATTAATGAAAGGAGGGAGGAAAAAAAAAAAAAAAAAAAACATTCCAAAGTGGCTTGGCCTACTTAGGGAGGAAAGCGATTCGCTTTTGGTTGAATTGACAGCACAAATAGGGATCAATATAAAAGCAGGCGTGCCGCTCCCACATGGTGCAAACAAACTCAGGACAGTGCCAAAGTAACACCTGAAGACAAACCATTCAAGCCCAACCCTAAACACGACGAACAAAAATCCAACTCTGCAGGCGGCCTGTAATGCTTACCTAGCTGTCAGCATAACCCAGGGCTGCTGATAACATCTGTACAACTCTAGCTACTTATCCTGTGACTAACGTGAGCCTCATTAAACCTGGCCTCCAAGTGAGTAGTTGCTCCAAGTTAACGGGTCACATCCCAAAGTTTTCTTGCAGACGAATTTCTCCTCACTCTTTCCTTAAGGAAAGCTGTACCCACGCACGCAAGGCCACTGTGTGCACCTGCTCTCTTACTACAAACTGCTCAATTCGCATTTTGCTCTGCAGAAAGCTGAGCCTCCTGTTCATTCAGCAGGCACGCTACTACATCTGTGAATCAATTACAAAGCACAAACAGTTCTACTACACGGTAAATATTTGCTCACACTATCAGTACTCAGAATTCATTGAGCTATTTGTTTACTGCGCGCAGGAAAACCCAAGGAAGGCTCCGGGACATTATTTTTTACTATTAAGCAATAGGAGCCCTGTTTCCTAAAACATAAATAAGTGACAAAATGAAAACCCAACTGACGACAAGAGCAACGTCTCCTCCCCACCACCGCTCCCGGTGACAGTCTCCCACCTCGCATGACAGGAGGTTCCCTAACCAAAACCTGTCCAAGCATCGTGCTTTGGGAATGTTTTTCCTCCTCTTTACAGCCTGTTCCAGCACTGGGCTGGCTCCAAACACTGTTCCAGCCCTCCACCCTTCTCCCACCTTCACCGACACACTGCAGAAGAACGGGTGGCGACAGGCACAAACTGCAACAAGGGAAATTCTATTTAGGTACAAAGAACAAGTTCGTCATGGTGACAGCAGCTGAGCGTTGGAAGAGGTCGCCCTGAGAAAAAGGATTGCCCATTCTTGGAAGAATTGCAAACTGCACAGGCCAGGCCTGTGTGCAGCCCAGCCTACCCTCCAAGCTCACCCAGCGTAAAGAGAAGGTCAGACCAGATGACATCCAGAGGTCGCTCCCAATTTCACTCTTTATTTTGTTTTATTTTGTGTCTCCTGCGAGGCCTCAAGACTGCTGCAGCAGCTTTCAGCCACCCAAGATGACTTCCCTCCGGCCGGAATTCAGAGTTGGAAGCAGAGCCCAAGGCAGCGGCCAGCCAAGCGCTCGCTGCCCTAACAGCAGTTGCTAAGTAGCACGGCTTTCAAAACTTCTGCAAAAGGATCGGCTACAGGTTCCCGAATCAAAGAAAATAAAGCTCAGTTAAGAAAGATGCTGGGAATCTCTCAAACACACAAGCTGCCAAATAAGTAGGCTTAATTTCTTCCTGTCAGAGAGATGAAAATCCTCTCCATGTTATTGCTGTCTGGCTCTCCTCCTCAGCAGCGTCCCTCAGGCACAGACAAAGATGGCATCTGAGCGTGGCAGAGAGAAGGAAACCTACTGCCCACACGCAGGATGAACGACTCTGGGCCTGATTTCAGTGGGAGGCCGGCTGACAGCTTTCGCACAGCAGATTCCTATGCTTCTGTGAGAAGTATATTTGCTAAGCTTTGAAACAGTAAAATCTGACTGAGCATGAAAAAATGATTGGGGAAAACAAACAAACATGAAGATACAAGTAAAACAGAGCAGCAATGAGATGAATGACACTGCCACGCATGGCCCAGGATTCCCCAAACAGTAGGCAAAGGCAACAAACATCATTTCAAATAATGAAACTTTAAGGTGTTTTTTTTCTGAGGGCTTTTACAGATTTTGTCTCTGCTCTAAAAGTGGAAACAGAGCTGCCAGAGCCACGTCAGAGCTGACATGCATGTAGCATTCATGCAAAGAAAAGTGTAACTAAGGCGAACTACAGAGTGATAAAACCTCACAGCAACCAAAGTCATGCTGAAGAGTTTGACCTACAGTACTTATTACACAGCTCTCCTCGCCATCAATAACAAGCTCCCAGGTGCTCACCAGGATCCAGAAAGAAAGAAACTGAGGGCTGCCTTTGGTAGGGAATTAACTCTGGAACAGCTCTAACAGTTCCAAAAGAGTTTTTTTTTTTTTATTAAGGTAAGAACTAAGTGACCTACTCTAATGTAGAAGTATCAGTTAAAGAGAGCTGAGACTGGGGGAGAAGAGGACAGCGCCACAAACAACAAACACTGCCCTCTGCAGCAAACCTCTCCTCTCCAAACAGGGACCAAGCGTGAGCCTCAGGACAGGGCCTGCCAGGTAACGCCTCCAAATCAAAGAACTTTCCCACGGTCCTTAGGTACTAAGTACCAAGAACATGCGGCTGTCACCGTTATTCAACGGTCACAGTACAGAAGGTATCAGAATCCCGCTCTTTAAGTTCTCAAGCACTTTTAAATCCATTTTTGAAACAATGGACTCAGCAGCCAGAGAAAACAGACTTTATAGAATCACCCCTCCCAAAAGAACATGGCATACTTCAGGGTTCTTTTTAATTACAAAGTTGTAAGCTAAGTACTCCTTTCAACAAGCCTTCTGCTGGTGTGTTGGTCCTTTTTGCTGGCTGGCAGTACATATGAAGAACTTGGTGTTTCTACTTTTATTATGAAAGGAATATAAAGCTGCCACTATATCGCATCTCTAAGATCTTAATTATCAAATTTCTGCAAGACAGAAGCTGTTTGCTAGTATGTGTTGAGAATCAACATCCGAGTTAACACTGGTGAGGTGTGTTAAGTTTCATTTATTATCAGCTTGAAGACAGCCCTCTGAACAGGGGTGTTTGTACACAGATTTGTAACCAGGGACTGGAAGCCAGTTTTTTTCTAGGTTTCTTGCACAGTAAGGCTGAATGGACACAGCCCTCCCAGAGCCCACTTGTTTTGACTTTGTGAGCCAAGACAAGGAGCACTGGCAAAGCAGCAGAGCATTTATCTTATTAGACACAACAAGCAGAAGGCTATCCTGCTATTTATCCTTCTGCTCAAGGATTAGCAGAACATCTATAGAGCTAGAACATTTTCAGACACAGAGGGTGATTACAAAGAAAGCAGGAAAATCCCAGTGACCAACAGCTGAAACACATTAACAGATAAGAGCTCTTTTAGGCTGAATTTGGAGCCTGCGGATTGCTCAGCAGCAGCAGAAAGGCTGTTCCTCTCAAGGGAAACAGCGAGTCCATCCCAAGTTACTGGAAGAACTGCCCAGAAACACAGGGTGCAAGTGACAAAGATACTGTTTCAGCAGACTTTATTTACAGTTTTTCTTCTGTTAAACAGACAATAAACATAAAAATTTTTCACAAGTTTTTTTCACAAGTTTGCAAAAAAGTTTTTTTCAACAAGTATATTCTTGCATATATTTCAATTTGTATATTTTTGGATATATTCAAGTATATTCTATATTGGGACACTTTAAAAAAAAAAAAAACAACAACCAACTTTGTGTCTATATGTCAACTTGGAGGCAGAGCTCTCTCAACTTCCGTTCACCCTCCCACTTTTTCCACAGTGTCACTCCTAATTTGTCATTTACGGGTTTCAACCTGCAATGGGTATTTTCTAATCTAAACGCACACCTCAAAACCATAACCAGAAAAGCTAGGCTTTAAAGGCCCTCATCGTGCAACTGTGTTTAAACCTCCCCGGGTCTAATAGCTGCCTTCTCTTCTGGCTCCACGCACAGCTCTCGCTGTTCGTTAGCGCTGGTGTGGGAGAGGAGCTGAGCAGCAGCTCTGCCTTGCGCCGCCACCTCAGCTGAGCCAGGAGATGACCCGTCACAGACAGAGCCACCCGTCAGTCAGCAGAGGGAACCACCCCTCGCCAAACAGCTAGTTTTTGCTGGGGGATGAGGCGGTGAGCCCCGCTGCACAAGCTTTTCACGTGGTTTGCCAGATGTACCAGCCCATATGAAGGGCACAGATCGGGAGCTGCTTATAACAGGGCAACGGTTCATGAAATGGTGCTGCTTGTCCACAGCGAAATGAATTAACATCTAGAAGAGACTGATACCACAGTCACTGCTGAAGTGGCAGAATTAATACTCTTAGTGCAGGCAAATTTAGGCATATTCCTGTTGCTTTGAGTCCCAGGAAAACAAAGAAATCAGTACCGGTTCTGTCAGCGTGTGACTAAGAAGCAGTGCAGAGTACTCTAGGTCAAAATGAAATGATCTGTAGAATGGTCCAAGACATTTAAATGCATGCAGCAAGGATGCTGAAGTAGCCATGGGTGCTGAACAGCACAGTGGAGAACACCTCTTAGGCCAAAGGCAGGTTTCTGCTTCCCAAACCACCGGAGAAGTCACTGCCTTTCCTTCCCATCCCTGCCAGAGCACTGTCTGCACACTTAGCTGAACAGCCTTTTGCCTTAGAAGCTGTCAGTTACAAGAAGCAAATAACGTTAAATGCAGCTTCTTCCATCTGCCAAAGCCTTGAGCAGGGAGTCTTTACCTACCCAAAAGAGCGGAACACTTCACAGCACCTGAGTGCCTCTGCAGCTCTTCTCCCTAATCCAGGGGAAAAAGCGTGCCAAGCTGAATACTGAGCAAGCCTTTTCCTAACAGCACCACCTTTTCTCTGTGAGCCTCAAATATCTTTCCTCCAAAATCGCCCAGCTTTGGAGGAGAGCTGGAAGGAGACTTGCATATCCGCCACATTTATTTTCTCTTTATTCAAGAGCATCCTCAGGGCTCCACGTTGGACTTTTCCCTCCAAGTTCGGTGCCATCGAGCTACCCGCTCAGGGTACAGGACCCCAAGTCAGACACCCAGCAGCTGCCTCACCGCGGCCCAAAGCCGGAGAGAGAAGAATCAACCACGGCTTTACCCCCGGTAGGCGCTTACCACGCACGGCATGCTCGGGCCCTGCCCCACACACGGAAACTCCCCCCGGGCGTACGATCTCCTCAGCCGCCCCCCGTCCCTCACATCCCCGGGGCAGCCCGGCGGCGCCCTCCCGCCCCCCTCCGGAGGCCGCCGGCTCCCGTTGCGTAACGGCTGGCAGGGGCCGGGACACCGGGGCGCCTGCCACGTATCGCCCCACTCCCCTCCTCCCTCCCCGCGCCCACGGAAGGCGGCGCGGCCTCACCTGAGGGAGCGGTCGGGCGCTGAGGGGCGGGCAGCTGCCGCGTAAGCACCGCCAACGGCTGCCAACGATCGCTAACAGCCCCTCGCGGCCGCCCGCCGGCTTTATAGGCGCGCAGGCCCCGCCCCCTGCCTCGCGCCCGGCCCCGCCCCGCCCCGCGCTACGTGAGCTCGGTCACAGCGCCGCCCGCCGCAGTGCGCAGGCGCCGTGGCGCTGGGCGGGAGCTGCCTGAGGGGGCCTCGAGCCCCTTCCGGGGGGGGGGGGGGTGCTGAGGCACCTGCTCTGTGTGAGGGGGCAAGGGGCAGGGGGCTTCTCCCTCATGGCGGGTCCTGCTGGGGCCGCACCGGCACAGCCCGCTTTGTGGGAGCTGCCAGAGCTCAACATGAAGCGTTAGCTCCCGTCCCCTCAGCAGCACCCCTTGAAGCGCAAACCCCCGCTGTCAGGGGGTTGGAGGTATCACACACCTGGCACAACTGACAAACGCCACCCTCTGTACGTAAATTCAGTCACTTCTTGTCCAGAGGTGGCTGCAGATGCATCCACGCAGCCCCTGTGCCAGAGCAGGAAGAAAGCCAGTTGTTAGTGGAACTAGCCATCAGAAAATAAACCTTCCTTCCCGCTCGTTCTGGTCACCTTCCAACAGAAATACAACTCCTACAACTAGCAGGAAACGCAGCGATGATATACAAGCCTCGAGCTGAGGCAGCCAGTTAAAGTCCTGTTATCCAAAGAGTCCATAATAGCTAGGCAGAGATTTAACTGCAGCTTCTGGAGATTTGGCAAAACCTCACACACTGTAGAGGCGTTCAGCTTCCTCCTAGTGAGACTGACTGCTCTTCCCCTCATCTTTTGCACCATTCAGATGCATTTAAAAAGGCAGACTGGAGGAATACAACAGCCACGAGTTTATTAGCTTATTTAGTAGCAGGCTTGCTTATATTTGTCAGCATGCGGCCAAAAGCTGCCTCCCCTGTTGCAAGTGCAAGCCTAACAGCATGCTGCTTCCTCTTCTGAGCAATCCTGCAGAAGCACTCTGCGGGTCCTACGCTGAAGGGTACTAAAATAAAGATCCTTCTAGAACAAGAACGAGGCACAAGAGACCCCCTAAGAGCACAACTGCTCTGACTCACAGCAAAGCATTATTTAGTCCCTGATGCCTAGAGTGCTGACAGCCTCCAAACACTTGTAACTGGGATTTTCTCAGCCTGATGTGGTCCAACTATTTATAAACCCTCAGCAGAGTTCTCTGCACAGCACTCCTCCTCTCAAGCTAGAGCTGTTTGCACCCACACCACCCTTCACCTAGCAGTTGTGCCCCTCCAGCCAGGGCACAGAAAAACATCTCCATTTATTCCCTGGGAACTTGGCTCCACCGTCTTAGATTTGATCAACCAGGTTCCTGCACAGAAAGAGACAGCAACAGTTGATATCTATCCCTTATGCAGGCTGCAGCACCAGAGCCTACCTAGCTTCTCACTGCAGCAGCATGCCACATCTTCGTTCTCACTTATCCTCTCTGAATCTTTTCCAGCTCTTCAGAAACCTTCTGGTGACACCAGGCTGTGACCTGCATGCAGTGTTTAAGACACAGGGGAGTCATCTTTATATCACACCGACTTAGAGCACAGTACTGCTTCGCTTTTCCAAGTGCATTGACAACTTAGGTTTATCCTCTGGAAACAGAGGGACCCTCATCTACTTCCAAGCACGTTCATCGAACAGTGTCAAAACCAAAGACTACACTGCTGACAAAATTAAGTTACCAACTGCAGATTTTATATCATCAGTTGTGCAGCGCAAAAAAGAAAATACAATTGTGTTTTTTGGCCAGGGTTTGAGGACCTTCCCTAACCAACAGCAGAAGCAGGGAGGAAGACAAAGATACAAGTGATCCCAAAAAGCTGAACTGAGCAAATCTTTATAAAAGGTTACTCAGACGTTAATGTGTCCTCTACACCTGTAGAGTGTTAGGAGCACAGGCTGTCATCAGCTGTATGAAATTAAACAGTATCTCTCTTCTTAGCCCCCCACCCTGAGTATAAGAAGCTGCAGGAGTCCCTTATATACATAATATAGACTACAAGTCTAATTTTAGAGCAAAGCCAGTTTTGGTTAGTCTGCATCTAAAATTTAATGATAGAGGGAAAGACTACTCATTAACTTTCTCTTTAAAGAAGTGGCTTGTCTTTCCTTGGCCTCTTCCTAAAAAAAGAAATATTTTTTACCAAGAGGTTTCTTGTGGCTTGACCATAAGTTTTCAATGTGAGCTTACCAGTTTTAGGTACTTAAAGCAATTAACAGTTGTTGTGCAAGAGTCAGCTGGTAGCAATTCTGATGCTTGTTTCTGCTTATTGAGGGCAGCTGGAGAGACAAAACAGAACAGCAAGAAAAAGCAAGATTACTAGTGTAACCGTTATTAGGTTAGAATTACATTTTCCAGCCACTTCTTTGGCTTGAAAATCTTTTACCAACTGCTAATGCCAATACAAGTATATCACAAACCCAGATTAAAAAAGACTCTTGGCAATACCAGAGTGAAGATTTGCCTGTTTTGGAACCTCCTCTATGTAACAAGTATCTGTTCCCACTGCTTGTGGCCTCCTTGCCTGCTCCTTTTCTTCGCTCTTCTTGCATCAGGCGAGTCTCAGGGATTCACTTCCTCTGGTGGCCTGCCAAAGCTCAAATTAGTAAGCTACAGGAAGCTGTCAGAGATGCATTTGTATGGCCAGGCCTTCACGTCACTCACAGGATTGTTTCTAGCATGGAGCCTAATGTCTGCAGGGGACAAATACAACACAGACAGTTTATAGCTGTAATCTACATAGCTTGGAGCCCTGCTCAGAAACACTTGCAAAGAAGAAACTCAGTGCTAAGGTGACAACTAATGTTTGTCCTCCTTAAATACTTATGAGAATAAGTGATGAATAGAAATCATAGAACAGTAATACAAATTTCTTAAATGGGGTCCATGCAAAAAAATCAGGTTATAAGAAAGATCAGATAGTTACTTATCATACAATACACACAAAAGAAACCAGCAGAACTGAATTCGGTCAGCTTGCCAGTACGCAGGCTACAGAGAAAGCTTCTGTTGATTTTGACGTTGTCTGCCCTACTTACGTGCTTCAGAAATATTTAATTTGGCATTGCAGTATCACAAGCCGGTGTATGGACCCTTAGAAAAGTTCCAAGGAATCTCTCTCAGACTGCATGGCTTCCCACCACTCACGTCAGTCACAGAACTGACTAATTTTCTCTGCATGCCCTAGCACAGCACAGAGGCCAGGTATACATGATTGGGCTAATCCTTGATTTCTGTCAGCTGCACATGGCAATGGAAGGCTACAGCACTGCAGTACCTTTGGGGGAGTCTTTACGCCGCAACATCGTGCTCTGGCCTTTCGTCCTTGCTGCGGATAGAGGTGCACTTCCAAGTGACCCGTTGCCTTGGGCTGAAAAGGGTTGAGAGGCTGTCCCAAGATTTGAGGTCCAAAGTACCACCTCCAACTGCTGCCCTCTAAAACCAGCACTTCTTGCAACCTTTCTGCAGGCAATTAGGGTCAACAGATCTGTTTAACAGCAGGGTGGATACTTCCCTTAGAGATTATACTGCAGTCCTTTATCTTATTAAGGGAAGATGTGGTTTGTCCATTAATCCAATTAGCCTAGTGGATTAGTAAAATTGGGTTTGCTCTGTTTCAGGAAGCATACAAATAGCAGTCAAGCATAATTAAACCTAAACTTGTAAGTAATGCTGGTAACGGTGGTATTTCCCTGCATACTCCACTCATTATTTTTACAAGCTCTGCTCTCAAATTACATGGCCTGAGCCCTCAATTAAAATGTCTCAATTCATGACCAAAAAGCAAAAGGCTGTGCTGAAAACATTTATAGGTTTATAAAATTCTCTTTGTGCTAAATATAGGCACAGGTAGGCTCCAACCCAGAATAACGTTTTCAGCGCTCGAGAGAAATCTTGTTTGTTCAGTTCTAAAGACATGAAAAATATTTGTCATTATTCTGACATGTCTCTTGGCAGAGTGCGCTTTCTAATCAAAGCTATTCACTTGTAAATTCAGCTGTAGGTTTGGGTGCTTGAACACTTCACAGCTCCATTCTTTAGATATATGCAGCTCTTGGCATATTTTCCTGTTTGAGGACATATGGTCCTCAGCTTTATACAATGCTCTTAAAAAACAGAGAAGCTTCTCTAAAAAACAGAGAAGCTTGAGGGAAAAAAAAAGGGGGGGGGAAGAGAAGAAGAAAAAGAAACTAACAGAACTAAAAGGAACGAACTCCCGTGCTCTGTAAGAACAGCTCAAATTACTGCAGTAGCATTGTTCTCGTAATAACTTCTGTTTGACAAAATGCAGCTGTGAAAAACAGAGTTTACTCTCAGTCTCACTAGCTCTGGGAGCTGATCAGAAGCCGGAGCAGGCACCCGTCAGCCACCTAGCTGTGTCAAGGGTTTCTGAGCAGCCCGTGCAGAACTACATTTCCCAGAGCTCCCTCGGGGGGAAGAGCAACTCAGTAAGACAGCTGCTCCTCTGTTTGCTGTAGGAGCAGTGCTTCAAACTGAGGTCAGCGGGGGACTTTCGGAGTGGTTTCCTGCTGCTGGAGGTAGCACACCTTCTGCACAGAGCGCAGTAAGTTGGAAAAATGCTTGGGAAATGACAGACCTAGATGCACCTCCTGCCGGCTGTACAAGATAGATGAGATTTACAGGCACGACAGGGAAGTTTGGGCTGGCCTCCTCAGATCAAGTTTTTACCTTCTGAGTTTTCAATGATCCTTACCCAAATCTGGCAGCGTGTGTCTGAGAAAGGAAGGGGTTAAAGCTGTGCGTGTGCTGCATTTCACCCTTCCAGGTACAAGCTTTTCCTCTTGCCCATTCCAGAGCAAAGTACAGAGCTGTTTGTAAACTCCCCCTCGATACAACACTGGCTGCATGTAGCGCTGGAGGTTTTCGCAAACTAGGCTATGCGAGACGCGGGGGTGGAGAAATCACGGACACGTAATCGCCCCGCCACAAAGCAGCTTCAGGCGCGGTCTCTGTGACAGCTGCGGCCCTCGCATGCGTCTGCCCGATCCGGGGCGGCGTGCCAAGCTCCCACTGCGGGGACGCTGCTCTCCCAGAGGCTTTTACAGCAGGCTAGGCTGGCCTGCCTCCCCAGGGACCGTCCTGGTGGGGACCACACCAGTGGGAGAGAGGCATCTGGGGCAGAGATGTCGGAAGCCATGAGGCAACGTGACATCACCTCTCCTCTCCATGCCGCTGGGTACAGAAGCTGCCTCCCCTTACTGACAGGAGCCTCTGCTCGGGCAGCGGGCAGGCCTGGGAGCCATCACTGACCTTACTGAAGGGAAGGACTCGCAGGCTCTTCCTTGGCACGGCTTACATGTCTCAGTCTGTCAAACGAACCAAACGTAACTTCCTCCTCCTTCCAGGGCCTCGAGACCTGTGGTTGAAAAGCAAAATATCCAAAATAATTGTTAAGGATTGTGAATCATAGTTCACTTTTATTTCAGATGAGTGCTAGAGATGGAAGCATTTCTGGCTGTTTTCTGACATCCTGACGCTGAGTTCAAACTGCAGTCTGTGACTGCCTGAGCTGAAAATGTGGTAGGATCCTTTGGCACAAAAAGCATTGACAGTTGGAGATGATCCAATTCAGCTGCGACTGCTGTCTCTCGTCTAGCTCCAGGAATTCTTTTCCGCAGCTGATATTTTGTCTTTCATTCTCTTCTGGCATTGCTGCCTTTCCCACAGCCCTACTGTTTGCTGCAATAGGATGTTCAATTGGATCGAGGCCATTACAACTGCGTAGGAAACAAACAAGAGAGCAGCTACTTTCGCTGCTCTTTATCCCACCGGTACAGGAGTTGAGGATAGGAATACTTAACCTCATCTTACAGCACCCTAAGACCTTCGGTGCACACTCACAGATGGCAACAAACCGAGGTATCTCGGAATTATCTTAAAAAGTGCTGGAACTGGGTTTGATTTGTGACTAGAGACTAAGACCAAAGTGATCATTTTAAAAAGCATTTAAGAAAGCAAATACTAGCGTTCTGCAGACACTGTAAGCGGGAGATTTCTGGTGGCATTGGGTTGTTGCTGCTTTTAAACCAAATGCAACTTTGCAGGGCCACTGTTTCTATTCTGTGCTTCTCTTTTTAGGCAGAGACAGCTGCCTGTGGGCATTGGTCATGGCTGCGATTTATCAAGCAGTGTACAGAAGAGCTTCCTCTCTCTTCTGCAGGTTTCATTCTACCTACGTTAAAAAAATGAGGTAAGTTCTCACCTAATTCGTGTTTACACTGAGAAGACCAGCGTTTGGCACTCCTGTCCACTGTCACAAGCAGCCCTACCTAAATCTAACCCAGGGGTTTATCTTGTAACAGTTCAATGACTGCCTATGCTTGCTGTCCTAGCTAGTAGGAAATGCAGTATTTTTTGCCAGGTAGCACCTTTGCTGGAAGCTACAGGCCACCAAAGAGTAGATCCAGCTGTCAAACACCCTAGAAGCTTGCAGAAGACAAAATCCATACCGTCTGCTCTGCCTGAAGTAAATGTGTCCAAATAAGTGCAGCACAGGTAATCTCAGCACGATCTTGAATTCATCTTCCCCATTCTTTTCTTACTGCAGATACTTAAATGAGCTAAAGGAAGATGATGGCTTTTGTAGACAAGCCCAGACCTCAGGAACTTTCTACCTCTTTCACAATCTCTCACCCTTCTTGCAGAAGGTTGGGAAGAAATATTTGCTACCACAGCTCAGTGCGGCAGGTAAGCAGGAGTCCAGAAAGAGACGTCTCCTGGATCACGCAGCTCAAACGAGACAGGCTCATGTGCAATAAGCAATACCTGACATGGGGTTGAAAATCTATCAAGATGTGCATGGAAGAGCCCATTATATGCAGCATGCTATTTGTTAACAACTAAAGGCTATTTAGAGTTAAAACCTTAGCATGCGGACATGAGCTCATGCCTTTCACATACATACAGTATCAATACATGCGTGATCTGGTTTGAGATTATCCACTTTAAATATTTGGGACTGCAACTTCTGAAGAGAAAGAGCTGGGAAGAAAACAAGCAGCAAGGTTTTACCAGCTAAGCAGGGAGAAGTTTTGAGAGAAAGGTATCAGCTGCTGTAGGAGAGAAACAGAATGGAAAGCTGTTCCCCAAGCATTAAAACATTTGCATCTTTAATTTAACACGGTCAAAAGATACAACAGCTAAGGAGAAAGCCAGGCTTCCAGTCTCCTTTGGTGTGGGACAATTTCTCTGGCACCTCTCTCACGTGAGAGATGCAGAAAGAGAATCATGTTTGCACAAATTCGCTTTCCTTACAGCTTTTTCTTCCCCTTTCTCTTGCTGTTTAGAGATGAAAAGGATCCTCGAGAAATTGAAAGAGACTGAACAATGGATAGAAAAGTCAGTGCTGATCGGCTGTTCAGACGAGCATGTACCACACTTTGCCCTGGATTTAGGTTGGGATGACTCCTCTTCGACCTGCGTTGGCATCACATTTGATGCACTGAGATGAAAGTGCTGCTGAGGCAGCATCCTTTTTCCACGCTGGGTCAATATTTACTGCTCGAGAGAACTCAGTCGAGTCTCTGTAGGAGCTGCTGTGAGCACGGTGGTTGAGAGCCACAAAGCTGCCCTGCTGTCCCTGTGTGCGCGTTAGTAAAGGTGGGCTGTTTGCAGGTCACTTAACATTTGGGCATGTGTTACCACTGAGGTGATGTCACTTCCATGGGAACTTCCAGAAATTGTACACCGGAACAATGAAGGGCGTAAAATTGGGATAAGAACTGCAGTTTATGAGATCAGAGATTTGTTGTTGTTTTTTAAGCAGGAGCCTTGGAAAAATCAGTCATTGAGTCTGAACTTCAGGGATCGTTCACTGACTTACGAAAGGCTCTCTTTGTAGTGGATGTGAAGGATTCTCCTTTGCTGGCCTCGGTACAGTACAGAATTACTATTATTATTTTAACCTTTTTGAAGTGATTTCTAACATTTGCTTGTCTCCTATATTGTTCCATGATTCAATACGTATTGTGGAGGTACCTACTGTGTGTTCTCAGTAGGCACTAAAAATTATAGCAATTCTCCCAAATTTGCTGTCCCAAAAGTAAGCTGCAACGGGAAGAGACACAGACAAGATGTTTAAAAACGACTGCAGAAATTAGCCACCTAGCATCAACCTGCTGTATGCCCAGCATGAAACGTACTGATCTCAGCAGCAGCAGTCACAGCAATCCCACTTTGTACCCAGTTTTCCTGTAGTCTTCTTGGCAAACTGAATTCCAAGAACAGCCTTACAGGTCTTCTCTCAGAGCTGCTCTTTTAAAACTGCTCACTTACAACCTGTGAGTTCCTATCCAGATGCCCTATGTTTGGAAGCCCTAAGAAAAGACCTGTGTGTGAAACTCAACTACTCCCATTACATCCCAATAAGGAACAACTCTTCCCCCACCTTCCCTTGACCTGCTGAAATTTGGATGCTAAAGCAATAAACATGAAACACCGATTCCAAAACCTGCCATTTTTCAAAGCAGTGCCCACATCTTGTTTACCTTTTGTAGACTTCCAGACCTAATCAGAACTTATCCATATAACAGCATGATGGGGAAAAGACAGTCACTCAGGGAGACTGCTCCAGGTGTAAATTTGTATTTCTCTTGGTGTTCACAGGCCCAGGCCCTTCTCCGGTGGCACGAGTCCCACCAGTACTGTAGCAAAACTGGGCAGCCCACTCAGAAAAACATAGCTGGCAGCAAGCGAGTCTGCCATGCCAGTGGAATAACTTACTATCCACAGGTAAGCACCTGAGCAGTTGTACGGAGAGGAATCTGTACAAGGCAGCAGGATTTCTTTCCAGGTAGTTGGACACTCGTGGAGCTAGGAAAAGGAACCACTGGCACTTAGTTGTTTGGTCTGAACTTCTTCCTCTGCATTTTGATGCATTTTCTAGATGTCTCCAGTGGTTATCACCCTGGTGTCTGATGGCAGCCGGTGCCTCCTTACACGACAGCCCTCGTTCCCTCAGGGGATGTACACCGCTCTGTCAGGCTTCTGTGACCTGGGTAAGGTGGGCTCTCATCCACTGCGGTAGCCTCAGACGTGCAGGGCGTGGGGCAGAACCGTGGGACAACCGAAGGCCTGTTGACAAAGGAGGAAGGGCACAGAGGTGATACTAGGGGGAAAAAATACTGAATCAGTGTTGTTACTCAGAGTTCAAAATAGCTGTATATATCTGAAGAGAACAGGAGAATTACGGGTATGTATCAGTTGCTGTAGCCCATGGTAGTATATTCAGGTAATAGACTCCCCAGGTTAGAGCGCCCAGATACTTCTTAGCCTATTTTGTGTCTCTGGCTCAGAAAAGAAAGAAACTCAGACCTCTTAGGAGGGAAGATGGCTTAAAAAGGGAAACGATGAAGAGGGGCAGCAATGTTCTGTCCACCAGATGCATACAGACAGAACCAAAAGTGTGTCTGATGCCCCTGGTTAAGGGAGGTAAGCATGGTTGATTTAATCGAGCATCTTGATGGCAGGCGTTCCCAGGTCAGCACAGTCAGAGCTCCTGCTCGAACAGCCAGGGCTGGAACACCTGAGAAAGGAGCCTATTTACATCTTCTTGCCACAGTTTGCTGCCCTGAGGCCAGGCTGTCCTCACCTACCTGTGGTTGCTTCCAGGTGAAAGTGTGGAGGAGGCACTGCGGCGAGAGGTGGCCGAAGAGGTGGGCCTGGAGGTGCAGTCCTTCCGGTACTCGGCCTCCCAGCACTGGCCCTTTCCCAGCAGCTGCTTAATGATAGCCTGTCATGCGTTGGTGGGGGGAAAGCAGACTGAGGTGAGCAGGCTCGGATTCCCCTGAAGCATTTCACTACCCACCTTACATAGCAAAATCTAGTGTGGTGCACAGACTTTAGTTTGGAGAGCATCAGAACCTCTAAAAGTGCTGTTTTCAGTTAGCTTTCTACAAGTGAATACGAGACTTGAAAATCATCATGTCTTCTGTTGCAACACACAAGGTTTGGCACAGGTCACTGTATATAGAAGCACAGAGCACAGCGTCCCTATGTTTTTTTCCTCTGAACTTTGCAGAGGAGGCACAGTCTAGTATTAATAACACATTTGCTATAAAAAAAAAGCAGCTTCTGCTACATTAATTACTGTGCTCATTGGTCCTTTGCAGGCCAGTGCCACGATGGAATAGGGCTAACTGATTTGTGGCTTCCCTAAGGAAACCAATAGTCACGTCCTCCCCTGGGTTGGCATCAACACTTAATTCAGGCGTGGATTAAGCACTCCAGGCATTCTAGCTTGGGGTCTTTGTGGGTGCAAGAACAAGGCACTGCTGCCCACATTTAAAGCTGATTTAAGGAACTGGCACTCTCCTAATTCTTTCCAGATCAGTATGAACAGCCTGGAACTGGAAGAAGCCCGTTGGTTTGGCCTGGAGGAAGTCTTGGAGGGGCTCAAGAGAGATCACACATCTTCAAAGCAAGACGACGGTAGTTTTTTACCCTGGTTTCCTCCCAAGCAGGCCATTGCTCACAAGCTGATCAATGAGTGGGTTAAACAGCAGACCTCCCGGCCGACCTAGGTGTAAAGACTTCAAGTCTGCGACTCTGCCAGAATTATAAAAGCTTTATGTAAAAGCTTCCAAAGCTACTGAAGACAGAGTGTCTTACGGTGGGGGTAGCACCAGACTGATGGCAGTCTTACACTTGGATACACAGACGTACAAAGCCATTTCTAAACTGATCGTCTCCGGGCAACTCCTTGTACGCTGGACCTTGGAGATCCCATGACTTGCAGTAAATATGCAATAAAATTCTCAGTCCCAAAGCACAAAACTTAGTGTCATCTGCTGCAGGTGTTGCCCAGCAATCAGGAGAACGGTAAGCCCCTGGCAGTTACGTCCCCTTTTCCTCCAGTTTATCCATCTGGAACTCTTGGGTGGATAGTTGAATCCACAATTTTCCTATATTAAGGGAGAGTGGCCTTTCAGTGTTCACATGTATATGGAATGACAATCAAAAAAACCAATAGAAAAGCCACTGCCTCAACGCTCTCCCTTTCTTCTGTTCCCCTTTCCATCGATTCTTCCAGTTTTGTATAAAACATGTTAATTTTTTGCAAATGTTAAGCAGACTCCTACTTCGATGGTTTGTCTGAGCAACTAAAAATACTTCTGGAGACACCATTTTCCCTACCAGTAAGGCACAGCGTGATACTTCCATCCTGAGGAAGAGAGAACAGAGCTACCTGGTGGTAGAGAGTGGAAGAGCAAATCAACCTACGAGCACGTTAGAACGCAAATAACGCTGAGAGGAACTGCTGCAAGGAAGACTGCACTTCCAACAGAAACAAAATCCCGAAAGGCCAAGTGCCTCTTATCCTGTGCCAAAAATCTGGGGCTTGCCTGGAGAACTGCTCTTGTTTTACTAATAAAGAAGTATCGCTTCTCTGAAGGGAGAGAGTGACAAAGAGAGACCCTGGGAAAGGAAAGCCTAGTAAAAGAGGCAGATGGAGGGATCTGCTGCTGTTTCAGGCTGACAGTCCTTCCTGCTCACTTGGCCACTGCTCAAATGCCAAGACTGCAAAGCCATCGGTACAAATACTTGAAGGGGAAACAGGGCTGTATCACTGTCTGCCAGCACTAGGATCTATTGCAGGTGAAGGACTTTTTTGAGCATTGTAAAAATTTGGAGTCCTGACATCTGAACAATAAGTAAAAAGACTGTCTCACACAGTTCAGACACATTTTGTTTCCTCAGGTTAATTTTACTTCAGGAGGTTGGGAGGGGCTTCTCTCAGGCCATGGTGGCACGTGCAAACAGCTTTTCCACCCCTACTAACTCTCAGCAATAGAAGACCCG
Source organism: Cygnus olor (assembly GCF_009769625.2). Lineage (NCBI taxonomy): Eukaryota > Metazoa > Chordata > Aves > Anseriformes > Anatidae > Cygnus > Cygnus olor. The sequence continues at coordinate 13,857,904 of NC_049175.1, forward strand.
TGTCAGAGCATGTTTTTCACGTTTGGCAGATTTGGCATTCATCCCAGTGGGAATGTAGTCTGGTACACAAAGGCACTGCTTATGCCTCCCCTCCAACCCAACCAGACACTCCACACACACCCCCACACCTCTGAACTTAACTGCAGCTCTCCTGCCTCCAGTTTCCTTTGAAATTTGTCTCGCCTCCTCTCTTTGTGGTAGTTCCTCCTGCTTTCTCTTCCATCTCACCAGTTTAACCCCCCATCATTTCTCTCTTCCTCTGTCATCTCTGGAATGTGCCATTTGCGTTTTCAGCCTCACTCCTTTCTTCCCCTTGTCTGCAGTGAAAATATTGAAGTTAGATACAAGCCAGCAGGATATTCCAGCTTCTCATGCCCCTTCCTAGTTCTTCTTACTGGCCTCCCAACTCCCCCTATGCATTCAATAATGTGGCCCAGGCTTGCTTCCAGCTTACAACAAACATGTTGATGATGTGCTCAGTACTTTTTGAATATCCTGTGATCTGCTGTCTGTGGCAGAAAGAGGACTGAAAAGTAAAAGCGTCAAAAAGTAGTACACGTGAGAGAGAGGAGGAATGCCTGTATGAATTCTGCAGCAATCTGAACTTGGTGAGTATGCGGCTGTTTTTCTAATTTACAGTATGTATTTGTAGATTTGAGGCTGCCAGATACCCACACGCTTGAGTAGAGCTCTAAGAGTTGCAGCTCTACTCATATTCTGACTATACCAGGCTTTTTCTGATTTCATCAACCTCTTTTGTTCCTGTTAGAGGAAAAGCATTTACTTCTGACTCACCTTTTAAAATTCAGCTTTAAATGTCTGTATGTTCCTTTAGATTTTCAATAAATCACTTCAGTCAATAAATCTTTTCAATCTACTTTTATACATTTTTGTAGAGCAAGCACAACTCCAAAGCAACATTCCTACCATACCATTTGAAGGGCCTTATGTTTTAATCTGCTTTTAAAAAAAAATCTTTAACCCATATCCTTTTGACTTAGGCATGAAACAATCAATGGTGGCTTCTATTCCTGATGTTAAGAAAGCAGGAGTGAATTTAGGCAATATACAGTTAAGAACAGGACAGAAAAACAAGATGAGAGAGACATTGTTCTCGCTTGAATTTGCCTCACAAACCTAGCAATACTCACTGCAGTCAAGACAGAACACGCACCCTAAAGGGAGGTGACCTGGAAAAAGGAAGAGGCAATTCCTGACAGATGCTTCTTCAACAAAACACAACAGGGATTTTCCCAGTAAAAGATGTCAAGCAGGCAAAAGGGATGTAGCAACATAACTCTCTCAAAAACACATCTGTTAAATGAATCCTCATTGGGGACAATTAACTTACATCAATCACAGAAACACTGTGGCTTTCAGAGAGTGCAGGGGCTTGAACTTAGAGCAAGAGCTAGCATTAAAAAGCAGTCGCCCTGTGGCCCTTCACGTTGCTCCCCAGTTGTTTACATGGTGTTATTCCCAGTCAGCAGGATACATGGGCAGATAGAAAATACCACTGATCTGATTCATTACAAGGTGTTTTTTTAAACAGTGTTTCAGAAACACAGGCAGGTTCAGAGCAGCATTCCTGCCTACTGACCTACAGCAGCAGGGCATAAAAGTTATGTTCACCTCCAACAGGTGCCAGCAGAGGATTACAGTAACCAAGCCACATGACACCTCTTGTCTACCTCTGACTGAGGGAGCTCAAAAAATCCTACCTGGTTACAATGAGGGCTGAGATTATTTGCTTCGCTTAACACATGCTCTCCCATCACCTTGGGTGCCCCGCTGCTGCACGGAAAGTTCACAATTTCCTGCCAGGAGGGTTACTCATCCACTGTGAACAGCAGACAGCACTGGAGGTCGGGGAGCAAGCTCTTATATCAAGAAATGAGCTCACCTTAAAGCATGCTCCGAGACACGAGGGACACATGCTGAATCTAGTGTTCAGCCTGAGAGGACAGCAGCCCTTAATGGAACACCCTGACAAAAGGGCCATGTTGAAGTCATTTTTCAGGTAACCGTTTTTCAAGTTACCATGAGCAGCTCAACTCTGGCAGCTGCAAGGGACAGGTTGTCAGAACAACTTGTAAATACACAAATGGCATTTCTGTGCTTCAGTTTGAAGCCCTGCTGAAGCGAATTCAGCTGCCCCAGCCTTCAGCTTCCATTTCGAACTTGTTCACTCTTCAGCTTAGGCACACATCCGTGTAAGGGAAAAAATGGTGCCAGCTGTCATTCATGCAACAATGCACACACCTGGGCATGACCGAACACTGCCAATCCTACTTCTGTTAAACAGAGTCCAGGCTGCTCATCTAGAAACGGTGTCACTTGCACTTTCTTTAAGACCCACCAGCGGTATTTTGTAGACAATCAGATGCATTCTCTCAGTGAGATCCAGAATCATCATCACATGGAGACACTGGAGGGAGCATCAGCTGCCTCAAATAAGAGAAAGGCCACAGGAACAGAAGCACAAAGCCTCCCCAGCTTCCTCACAGGGAGAGCAGTAGCAGCACGGGAACAGAGAACGCAGATGGAGCATCCTTCCCCATTGGTCCTCGTGCAGGTATTTGACAATTCATGGTGTCTTTTACACAGCACTCCCTGCAAAACATCACACTGGAACAAAACACAGCTACAGAGAGAAATACCAGAATGGGAGGTTGGGAAGCAAGGCACGGAAGAGACTTTTCATTAAGTTTTAAAGTGAGTGGGAAAAAGAGTGATACACAGTAAGGTCTTTGTAATGGCAGGAAATGCAAAAAGGGCCTACTCTGAGTGGAAACACTGCAAGGGAACCCAGAAGACTTTCTAGGAGATTAGCAGCAGAAGAGGCAAGGTTTGGGATAGGGACAGCAGCAATTTCACGCAGAGTTTTCATGAAAAAGTGTAAGAATCTCAACAAGATCATCTAAGGAACGAGAAGCTGAATATTCATACGTAGCAGGGGACGCAGCGGTCTGGATGCTAAATGAGGATGTGTTGGACCAGGATGAGAGCAGTTAAGCAGCTTCATCTGTGAAACACTGTTGATTGATTTGTGTAACATGAACCCAGTAAAAGCACAGGGAAAGCACACAAAATTCAGCAACTCTGCTATGAAAAACAAGAACCTGGAGAGTTTTTATTAGCGAAAGAATTCGTCTACATTCTCGAGGAGTACACAGCAGTGACCTGAAGGAAATATGATCGTTAAATATGGCTGTTGTCAGAACACAACCTGGAGAACACCAAAGCTGGATTATATTCCATTGCAAGACCAAACTGGAACTGCCAAAGGGAATGCTACTGCTGAAAGGTAAATTAGAAGAAAAAGAGACAAGAAAGATCTACAGAAAAGAGAAGGGATAAAACCGTGTATTTCTTAAATAAGTTCTCAGCCTTTGGGCATCATCAGTCAACGGCATACAGTTTCATTTCACATTTTAATCCTTCATCGGCTCTGTAACTTTATGGCCCTGTAACTGCAGGTAAGGTTAATAACCCTTACCAAGTGAAAAACAAAGGAGCTAGTCTGAAATAAGTTAAATTAACATCACCGCTGCCATTGGATTTCATGACTCCTTTTTCCCAACCAAATTATAACGTCTCTACTGGAAATACCTCTTTTTCTGCCTCCTACCTGCAACACTGCTCAAGTCACCTGCTTGTTTTTTTTTTTATCCTGGATAAACAAAGGCCTACCTTCCCATGAGCTTTGCTCTTCACTTCCCATCCTCATATGCTTGCAAAGTCCTCCATCTGGGAGGACCGACCCGCTTCAGTAGAGGCTCTATTTCAAACAAATGGCAATCCACACTCAACGCAGAGGTAACACACAGGATTTCTTCTATCTCCACGGATGACTTAGCTCCTTAGCTACAGTCTCACATTCGAAGAAGTCACAGCACTGCACTCCACAGGACAGTTTTCCTGCCTGGAAGCTCAGCCAGCATGTATGTCTGCATCTGCACGTTTCTGTCCTACTTCTACGGGGCAGGTTGCCTGTGTGTTACTGTAAGAGTTCATACACAAGACAAACTGAAACATGACTGCATCAACAATCTCAGTCATTTGCCCTAAAGGCACAGATTTTGCTGTTGAGTTCATTATCAGCACCTGGAATCTGTAAAAGGAAATCTTATCCATCCTCACGAGGTGGGAATCTTGCTGGTGGCTGAGGAACACAGTCAACACACATCAGTTAAGGCTTCACACTCTGGACTCTTTGTATTCTTGAGCAGTTCAGGTTTTGTTTTGTTTTTAAAGTGGGTGTGTATTTAGTTGTTTATACCAAGAATCCCAACTGCCCTCCACAGTAATATTTTCTTCAGGGAATAAAACAAAGTTGGAGAAGGACGTAAGTTTCTATCTTGGACCTGCCAGCACAGATGTACTTGTGTTCCATTCCAAGACATAAAAGCCGAGGGGGGGGGCAGTTGTTGCTGCAGCATCCCATGGGATGGTACAAAGGGCTTACCCTGGCTCCTGCTGCTGTTAAAAGTAAAAATCAGTTTCTCAAAAAAATTAATGTCAGTAGCTGCAGCAGGAGCTGTGCAAACATTCATAAAAATTGCTTTGCCACCATTGCAAAGAACACGTCCTGGTGGTAATTGTTATTACTACGTTACATTGGAAGGGTTGGAAAGGCAAGCAGGAGAAAAGCACCGTGCTGGGAGGAGATCCTTCATGGATCAACAGGGGAGGCTGACATCCACTCACACAGCAAGGACTCTGCAAACAGTTTACTTACAGGAAACCGATTGAAGCACCAAGCTGCATCTGCACACAGCCGGCTGTACTTAAACACTGCTCCTCCTGAGCAGCCCCTTCTCCCCAGTGCCCACAAAGGAATTAGACTCATGCTGAAAGCACCGCGAGCCTGCGAGCTGCTGAGCTCTGAGCTGAACTGCACGCCCTCTGCTCAGAGGAATGAGAGGCTCTTTCTTAGCTTCCCATCTCCTCCAGAAAGCTGAGCAGCAGGAAAAGTGGCAACAGCCAAACTGCCCAGGTGTTCAGAAGAGTTTTCACAAGTTAGAGGTCTCTCCTGCCTCCTGGGATTCATTTTGATCTCATCTCTACAAGATGAAAGACACATTACTTGTTTATTTGTTTCCTTGCTGGAAACGTACCAGTCAACAACTGCCCCATTCAGAACTGGGGCTCCAGAGATCAAGCCACAAACAAGAAAAGTGCATTTCTGGGAAGGGTCAGGAGTTCTAGGATAAACAGGGCGGTACAAAAGGCAGATACTCAAGTGAGCAAAGTGAATAAATTGTGCTGGAATGCAGTACTAGTTAAACAAATTTAGAATATAATGGAAACTTTGATAGAAAGCCACTGAAAGGGAACCATGCTGCACTTGTCTTCCCTAATTAATTCCATCAGGCTTCCTCCGCTGAAAATATTCTTCCAAAATTGAAAGCAGAAATGCCTCATATACTACTTCAAAGCAGTGGAAGTGCTTATTCTTAGATGGCAAATTCTACTGTGAGTAAATTCCAGTCCTGAAGGTCTCCACTGTGAGACTGCTAAACAAATGTAAAGAGTTGGGATAAGCACAGCCTCACAGAAATAACAGTCCAGCTGATGGAAAAGTAAGATTACCCAAGAAGCATGAGCAGCTAAGTGCCTCCAAAAGAGCTGCTTTGTTCTGAACATCAGCTCAGAAGTTCTTTTTTCAGATAATACATTAGAAGAGTCTTTTGATCCATTTTTTGACCTTTTGTACAATACAGGCCAAGGAGAGTTCAAACTTGATCACATTCTTCAAACTGAACTTATTTTTGGTAGTACGTATTATTTTCGAAAGTGTCTAAGTTGATTAAACTACTCGGTGGAGAAAGTTATGTAGCTTCACCAAATCCTTTTCAACATTCAAGTACGCCCATTTTCCGCCACTAACTGCTGGTTATCCTTGCCTGCTCAATTCAAGAATTGTTACTCAGTTTCTGGTTTCCAGCATAAAGTTGTCTAATCCCATCCTATTCCACCTCACCACTCTGCAATCCAAACTCCTCTGACTTTAGCAGCATCTTTATACCCCCTAACTCTTGCTTTCCATCTCTAATCCCTGCCCAGCTCACCAGTACTCTCCATAAGCTGCTGACAAAGTATCTCACACAGCATCAACAGGGGCCAGATGTGGAGGTAGCACAGCCACCACACTCCTTGCACACATTCACTTCATTCATTCATGTACAGAAACTCCATGCTTTTGACACTGTACTGGAACATTTTACAAGGTATTCATCATTTCCAAAAGCAAAACAAAACAAAACAAACCACCACAACCAACAACAAAAAAAATGCAAAAAAAAAAAAAAAACCAACCATAATATAGATCAGTAGAGAAGTCAGAGAGCAAGTGTTCCATGTAAATTGTCATGGTCTCATGAATTTCAGTGAAATTGTGCTGATGTGTCGCATTCCAAGAATTTTCTGTCAAGCTTCATTGGCAAAGGAAGCTTCATGGCATACTGAAACCTGTCATCCAACAAGCCTCCAATTTGAACAGGGAAACAACTTTTGCTACATTGTCAGGTAATATAATGCCAAACATTTAAAACAAAGACTTGAACTAAACAGACTCCAAACCTTAATACCAAGAATAACAACTCGGTCCTCTAAAAGCAGTTAGGCATCCCTTCAGGATCAATCATGCTTTTGTATCATTGAGCACTGTTTTTTCTGAATATGTTGCAAAAATAAAATATAATTGGTTCAGCAAGTAAGCTTCTCTTCTACTGGCTAAGATACTTCATTAATTGTTGTGCAGAAGGAAAAATAGAAAAGACTTGCAGAAACCCAGTTCAACTCTGGCAGGTCTGCCTTCTTGCTCTCTGTAACACAAGAATTTCTACGTATTTTCTTTCATATTTATCTGGTTAAAACTAAGTCTTCATACCCAGAATAGATTATTTGTTCTATGTGAAAGCAACATGCTGAGCTCTTGGCTACGTTTTCTGTATTTAAAAAAAAAAAAAAAAAAAAAAAAAAAACAACCCACACACAACTGAAACCATTCAGACTGGTCTCATACATTGCTGGCACACTACCAACATTCAGCAATAACGGAATCCAAAAAATACCCAATTATGAAAATGCTTTAACTCCAAGAACTTCCGATACTGCGCTGAGGAAGTTATGCATACCTTCAAAGAAAAAAGGAGCTCCAGCAATCCAAGTTGCACTTCTGTTTTTATTTAAATAAATTCAAAAAATACTTATAGAAGTATTTACATATTCAATTACCCTTCAAATACTCCTAATTAATAAAAAAAACATTCTTACAGCAATTATCAGAAGTTCTTACATTGAAGCATTTGTACTTTTGGAAAAGCCACAATGTTCAGTGTCTGCTGAACATTTATTTAATCAGTGTCCCCAAATCTGTAAGAGAACACTGTTTCTATCCCATGGTATTTCTCTGTCTCCCTCTATACGCAACAGCACTTCCAGAACATGAACTGCTTTCCAGATACTGAAACCACCTCATACTGGGCAAAGGACATTTTAGAAGTACAGCAAATTGGAATGTCAACTTTAAAGATGGCTTTTGTAGTAAGAGTTTCATTCAAGTCACATCATCTTGCAGTTTTCTGAAAACTTATCAGCACTGGAAAAATCCTAATCCTGCCCATGGCAGTATTCAAATAGACAGCTTTTCCAGGTAAATTCACTTTGCATCTTTAAAGCCACACATAACTAACGCATAAAATGCTTTCAATTCAAACCTTTTGTCTCTTCTTCCAAATACTGCTACTCTTTCTGTGCTTCCTTCCCCAATCAGCCATGTCTTCTGAATGAAGACAGTCTCTTATTCTGTTGCTCCCTTATTAAAACTGATCTGATCTGCATTCTCAGGTAAATATACCCCCATGCTCTGTAAGATGTTGGAGGTGGGTCCTGCCAGTCCAGCTTGAGCACTATAGGATTCAAGCAGGTTAGCTACTAGGTTCATATCCACATCAACTGGTGTCAACTCAGCATCTTCAGCTTCCGAATCGGGGCCAGCATCTTGAGATGTAGTTGCTTTAGCAGAGCTTGCCTGTAGTAAATACAAAGAAAATGTTTCATCAAGAGAAGTTGTACAAACCACAGGAGAGGGGAAAAAAATAAGAAAAAGAAACGCAAAAAAGCAAGCAGTTCTGCTGCCATCTAAGTTCAGAATGTTCCAACCTGCCTTGAGAGACAGGAATTTAATCAACAAATGCTCATGCCAGTTAGAGATCAGTGCTTTCTATCATACAGCTTAAGGTCCAAGAGAAGGACACAGAGCGTGAGTGAGTCCTGGCTCAGTTTCCTATGGGAGCAATCTGCTACAGAAACGTAGAAGTCAAACTGCATCTTGCAAGGAAACGAAACCAAGCCTTGGAATCAATGCAAGTTAAAGCTTAGCTAAGTTTTTGTTTCAAAAAAAATACCACGGTGCAACTGCAGCAAATTTGTTTGCACATAGGATTTTTTTTTAATTTTTTAGTAATTAGCACGTGGTTAGAGGACACACGTTGACCGCATTACTTGGAATGACTACTTTTAGCATATTTCCTCTTCCTGCTAAAGCTCTCGAAATTACTGTGCTACAAACAAGAACTCAAAGGATACTTACCCCTTTCTTTTGGGTGGTGAAACTTCTCCCAACATTGGTGTGTGCCAGTTCACGGTCCATCTCATCCATATATGACTTGAGACTGCCTATAAGCTCATTAGGCAATACCTTCTGCTCTTGCCTTTGATTTTCAGCATCTAAGTCTTCATCATCCTCATCTGAGAAGTTAAAGTCCTCCTCTTCATCCAGGTCATCAGAATCCAGCTCTTCCGAGTCCGCCCCTGTTTATTATTTTGTGTAAGTACAGACAGCAAACAAATCAGCACAGTTCCCACAGGTCATCAGAAAACCCAGAGACACTAAATAACCATAGAATATTCTGACAAAAGAAACAAAGAAGCAATCTCACCTAAAATTCTGTCTAACGCCTTTGTAAAAGAATCTACATCAAAGGTAACGTGGGCCTCATCAGATGACCTGAAATAAAAGATATTTTTTAATAAACTAAGCTTTTATGCTTGCATAAGCCTGACACAGACTAAATGATATACTGATTTCTCTCAAGCCTAGATTAAAGCTGGGACATTTGAACTGATGGTCCAGGAAGGGCTTAAAAGTCTGCGGCCTGTATGAACCAGCAATGAAACAGCTAGTGGAGGAACGTTGGGCTGAAGGAGAAAAGAAAGCCAACAACTTTAATTGTTCTAACTGGCCCAACAAAAATCGCACCGAATGTTACCAAAATAAGTAGGCCTGGCATCCTTGTGGAGTCAAGTGGTGGTGTCATAACCTAGGTAAAGAGTTAAGTAACTGAGAATCTCTGAGGTCTCCTGCCTAGGAAGAACATTGAAGGCTTCATCCTGGTCCCTCATCAAGCTCAGTGTTGGCCTTTTTTTGGTTGGCTGGTTTTGTTTTTTTAAATAACTGAAGAAGCTTGCATTACATCAGACATTGACACTAACACTATCAGAGTCAAGCTCTCACACCACTTAGACAGGGCCAACCAGGTAAGAGCATAAATTGCCCCCTCATGCCTGAGGTAGCTTACCCAGCAATACAGAAGTTATTAAGAAGAACCTGGACAACATGCTACTTCCTAGCTCTGTTTTTAAAATTAAAGGCCTATCCAAACAACATTCACGCGCACTTTCTTAACTCCACCAATTAATTTATTTGCATTCTGCTGTTGCCTACATAGTCAAGTCTCTTCAATGAGCACTTTCCCACTGTTGGGAACAATGAGAGGGATCCACGGTGATTCTTTTTTCCTGCTTCTGGGTGCACAGTATGTGCCTTGGTGCAGAAACAGGCACAGTATGTTCAAAATTCTTTTCTACAGGACATCTAGATAGAGCTGTACCACAAAAATCAAGTCGTAATTTCAGATTCCCTGAAAGTAAGTTACACTTTATTTCTGTACAGCTTCATTAAAGCCATCTTAGCAGCTTGAATAGTTTTTCTTTCATCATCTTAGAAGCTTGAATAGTTTTTCTTTCATGGCAGAAAAACTTCAAAAATGATCTGTCTTAAGATGTACATTTTAATAGTGCTAGAAACATGGTAAGAGAAAGCAGTAACCCTTCACGTGAAAAGGGTTAAAATGAAAACAAACCCACAAAGCTAAGTAAGAGCTCTGAAAAATAGAGCATCTTCCACCATTTTTACCTGCACCAGTGTCAGAGTGGTCACCAAGTTAGTTTCAAAGTATGTAGGTATCAATACTTTCAAACATCAATTCTCTGTGTTACAGATGAAAGGGTTCTAACAGAATGAAAACACATCCCACACCAGATCCCAAACTTAAAAATACTAGTACCATGGCATTTCTGCTCCTTCGTGCGTTGACACCTTGGACACAAAAGCCTTCATACTTTCAGCAACTGTTTCCAAGTCATATTTCTGCTCTTCTTCATCATCATCTGAGGAAGGATGGAACTCATTTGTTGCCTCCTTCAGCATCTTATCTAGATCATCTGGAGAAATCTCCAGCCAACTGTCATCTGAAAGAACACAGGACATATTTTCTATTTGTGCACACGTCTTATAGCCCACACGTCCCAACCTAGATGGTAGAGAGTACCGCTAGCATTTGCGGCTCACTTTTTTTGCAGGATTAAGTTTTCATGCTCATACTTGATAACACAAGGTAGTGAGAGGCTGAGAAAAACAGAGCACAGACTTGGTTTTAGTGCTTTAGAAGATCATCCAGAAATACAGTTGTGACCTGTACTACGCACTGGCACCAGCTATATTTTGATTAAATGAGTCAAACCATCTAATAACAACATTTACGCTGGTCTTATGTGGGCCATCAGAATGGGCCAGATACAAATTAACTTTGTACTGTCAGTACTGAAATCAGTTTCATGTCGTGTAATGTTTCAAAACTTTCTATCTGGTAGACAGATGACACAAAGTACTTGATCTGGTATATGCGTGCATGGTGTTCCTGACCTAGCGCTATCAAATCAGAAACTGGATTGCATATCTTACCAATTAACAACCCCACGCCTTATGGCTTATACAAATACACTGGCTGCCCCAATCTTAAATGGCTGCCCTCGAATAACACCTCTAGCAGTCTCAGGACAGGAGATGATTAAGCAGATACAGAAATTGTACAGTTTTTGAACATTCCCCCTCTCTCCCTACAAATAATCATTATTTGGGATAGAAAGACACCACCCCTGCTCCATCCTGCTCACCATCCTCCAAAGGAAGGCAAGCTGCTTCTCTCTCAAATTCCTTCACATCAAAGGTTGTTGTCTGTAGCAATGACAAGGTTTCATCACCTGGGCTCACTTCAACGCAGCTAGAAGGAAAACAATTCAATTTACTGAAATGAATTTTTACTCACATTACAATGCCAATGGCATCTGACACTCTATATGCATGTTTTCATGCAAATTCCTCATTACTCCTTCTATGCAAATATGTCAAAGATGATAAGCAAATCATGGGGAAGTACCAGGTCACTACACAGACAGTATCTGCCAAAATAAGACACAGCAGATTGCTGTAATTCCTTGATGATGACTCCAAAGCCCATTTCTCTTCCGCTTCCTTTGTTCCTAATGTTTACTTTGTCTTGATAAACTTTTGGATAGCCAGATCCCAAACAGCACAAACTGGAACGTCAAGCAACTACAGTCAAGATATTATGAACTGGCAAATCCTCAAATAGTTCTGCAATGATTTATTTTTTGGATTTGATCTTCTGGAGGAATCTACAGCCAGCTGCCTGTCTCGAGTAAAGGAGACAGATTACTCCATATTTATCATTCACTGGGATTGCTTCTCAATGAAACTTAAAACAAGTTCCACAGCCAACCAACGTAATGAATAATGCTTTTCCATCACCTCTTAACTCACTTTGAATAGCTTAATACTTTAAAAAAAAACAAAAAAACAAGATAAATAGCTACTCAAGCAGTAGCTTCTACTAACAGAGTGATCCAGAGGAATTAATACTCATATGCCCTAGCCACAGCAGCTACATTAAGTGTGCAATGGAGAAAAAGGTTCAGTTTTGTTTTTTTCAATACTTTCTCCAAAAACAACCTTAGTTGAGATACTTGTAGGTTCTGTGTATGCACTGATTCCAAGTTGCTCTTACCTTTCTGCCTTAGTAACAGATTGCTGGAAGTAATCTTCTGCCATACGCAACAGCTCCATGTACTTTGCAGAGCCTTCCATTTCTCCCTATTTAATGCAAGTCACACGTATGAATCTAAGCAATTCTCCCTCCGCTTCCTCTTTCACAGCCAGATTTTGTAACGACAATTGTTTGCCTCACAGAAATTGAGTGCTGAGAAAAATCCAAATAGGTAATATTGCTTTCCAATTTATACTTGTAATAATTTACATGGGTCCAAATGGGATTTTTGGGGGTATTACACATAGATTTTTAAGACCAGTTAGTTATCAATGCATGCAGGTGAAAGAAAAAACAGTGAAAACATCTATATTGACACACAACCACACTGTGGCTTCCTCTCTTCCAAGTGTATTACCCCTTTCCTTAGACACAGGAATTCATACCCAAATCCTGCTTTTCCCTTTCTAATTTCCAAAACAAATGTATTCATTTCAAATAGGAACAAACTGCACATACTTCCTTTAGAGATATTCATTCACTTTCCATAGACAGAAACATTAGATTTTATAGAATCATAGAATATCCCGAGTTGGAAGGGACCCATACGGATCATTAAGTCCAACTCCTGGCACTGCACAGGTCTGCCCAAAAACCTTCTTAACCTGCTTTAAGTACTTACACAAGCTCAAAAGCTAAAATATTGGTTTTTGTTTGTTTGTTTCCTGGAATGCATAAAAGATGCATGCATGTGCACTTGCGCGCACACACACACACACATTACTTCACCTTGAAATAATCCTTCTCCTTCAGGCCGTTGAGGAATCTCTCCCAAACAGGACCGCTACACTCATTTCTCTTGGAATCAGGAGATGCTTTACTGGACTTGGAGCACAGAATTTCAAAGCCATGAGCCTGTATAAGCAATGCAACAAACTGTTCTCAAGATGTGAAATTTAAGTGCACCTTTACATGACTGCATGAAGAAGTCCCTATCACTGAGTTCCTGATTCTGCCATTTGAGACACAGATACCAAAGATGGTTGCAAAGTCAAAATGGTTCATTATTGCTGCAGAAAGACAGATTCCAACTTCCAAAGCAAGACACTGCGACCTGACATACAAAGCTTGTCTACAGGGGCAAGTCACTGAGAAGCAAACCAGAATACAGATCTATCGTTCACCAGCTACTCCTCAAGCAAGCGCCAATACTTCATCTGTATTTATATTCCGTGCTGAACTGCCAAGTTGCCTAGCCTGCACATTTTGTGGATACAAACCTGGTGCATTGAGGCACAAATCTCAGGACAGGAAATTTCAGAAGAAAAAAAAAAAAAAAGCTCAGACTCTTGCTATCTGTGAGAAAACACGTGGCTGCATTTCTATTTGCAGCAGGGCCCCAGGGCACACTGTACCAGTACCCCTTCTGCACTTCACACAGACAAATCCCACCCCATTTCCATCTCGGCTATTGCTTATGTTTTCTCTGTGCAGCAAAGATGCACCGTAAGAAGCTGGACGTGTCTGGTGCAGGAGGTGCAGGACAGGGTCATGGGCTGTACTGGCTTTTAAACTCCTCCTGTGAGCTCTGGCACTTGAGGCACAGCACTTGCAGTTTTGATGCACGCTTAGCACACAGGAGGCAGAGCTCTAAACTGAAATGTAAATTCAGTCCATAGAAACTTGCTGCTTATGGTGTTTGTGCAAGAACTTTGAATGAACAGATCTCATCTATCCTAAGAGGGAAACCATTGTTGATATTACTTAAAAGAAAACTAACTGGGTTTAACACCAGCTCAGCAATGGAAATAAAACCATGTGAATCCTGATTGGGATGGTTTCCAGGGGTGAAGGTATAGGAGTTTCCTATTCTGTAAAAGAAATTGCCCACAGTATTGTATTTACAGAAAAACAGGATCTGCTAAGTTGTTCATATTTTTCTGTACAATCAGACAACTTACAAGCAAAGAGTCACTTCTCGGACACACGTAGACACCAAACTAAACAGACTAAATACAAAATCCATACAAAATAATTACCAGTTTCATGCCCAGCTCATAGGCTTTGTACTGAGGGTGAGATGGGAGGGGCAGGGTGTATCCACTGCGTCTGTCTGGGACAAACTTCTGCTGCACAAGTTGCGCATATAAACACTTGGTGAATGTAACCTGAAAAAGCCAAAGCAAAGAAAAAAAAATCACTGGTGAGTGTGCTCTGTATGGGCATCAACTTCCCAACAGTTCCATCTGAATTGTATTTTAAAGTACCTATATTAAGACAATACCTTGGATGATATTCAAAATACATGTATTTGCCTAAGATGTGTTACTTTTCAGATTTTACAAAGAATATTCCAAGTTTCCAGCATCTCCTAAGTAAACATGCACTTCAATCTAAATACATTAAAAAACCCTCAATATTTATTCCAAAAAGGTGTGCGTAAATTTAAGGCCTCCTCAGTTCACAACACCAAAGCTGAGATTTCAAAACCAAAATCATCCTAAAAGTTGAAAACAAACTTGCGAGTCAAATTTTAAAGAGCCTAGGGTACAACACTATACGCAAATGCATCAGGCAACATTCTTTGGTCAATATTCCACTTCATATAAGAGCTTTCATGGAGCCACTGTGAATAAGTATTGCTGGGAATAACCATCAAGGGACAGTTAGGGGCACCTCTATGTTGGCTGGCAGTGCTTGCCAAGCTGCTCAGATCACAGAATCAGACCAGTTTACTCAGCAAGCCCTTCAGCAAATGAGCTGTTAGCAGCACCCTCTGATTTCAGAGAGGCTTAACTTGTGTTTAGCCATTTGAAACTCTAGCCATGCCAATCTGAGGGCAGAAAAGCTATTAACAAAATCAACTACACATTTATGAAAGGAAAAAATACATCAGAGAACATGCTATTTTAAAAGTGAAATCCATGTATTTATCTAACTTGATCACAGAACTTCATTAAATGAAGTTTAATGCAAATGAAGTCTAATGTAACAAGTTGCATTAGAGGGATGACTTACTGTGGTCATCACACGCTGCTCTGGAGGGAAAGTTTGAAAAGTGCGACATGCTCGTAAATCTACGGGATCCCGCAGGTAAAAGGCCTGGACTGCTGCAGCCACCAGCGAAGGGCGCTGCTTCAGCACTGCCACGATGCCTGCCGGAAGGTAGCAGTGGGCTCGGTGGAACGAGGCCTGAATTTTCTCTGGATACCTGCATCATGCAATAGCAACATACTGTATTAAGTACATAGCAAACCAAAACCAATCCTTTAATTATTGTTCCCAATTTCACATTAACATTAAATTGTTCTATGGGCCATGTGCCAGAAGGTTATTTTGAAATAAAGTTAAAATTCAGCTAATCTACCACTTGAAGTATCTGTTTAAAAAAAAAAAAATCTGAAATACATGGCTAATAAAAATTTAATCCCCACATTGTTAAGGTGAATCACTGTGAACTTGACTACCATGTCCAGCTCTACAGTATCCTTTACTGCACTGAGGGCATTGGGCTCACACTGCCAAATCCTTGCAGAAATTAATGCACAATGCTGACCACACCTGTAACTAGGTGATGCTCAGAAAAGCATCTTGGTTCTACACAGCAGTGTGCAATCCTTTTCATTTCCCGAAAGAGCTCCTAAAGACTCACACAACTTTCAGATTTCCTCACCAATCAGTACAAGAAGTATGTGAAAGAACAGAAATTCCTGCCACTGTCAGGTGTGGTATTGCAGCAGTAAACCACTACCAAAGCCCCCAGATAACGCCACAGCTTACAGGACAGCAGTCCCCCCCTTAGCAGAGAGCCACAGAAAAACCTCTCACAGGTGGCTTCTGAAAAGGAAGCAAATTTGTCACAGCTAACAGGAAAATGAGTGAATGCAATAAAGTTATCCAGACAGCCCAAAATCAAAACTTACTGCTACAAAACACCAAATGAAGCCATCCACATACCCACTGATGCGTTTATACACCGCTGCTCGAATGGGTTCTGCAGCCAGGAACTCCTCCGACCGGGTGGACAACAGCCTTAATGCCTGCGAGATTGTTGGGCTGGCAGCAGATGGCTCACAGTCCTCCTGCTTTTGAGTCTCTGACAGCGGAATGATGTGCAGTTCTCCTTTATAAAAAAACACCTGACAGACAGTAACAGTCTCATCAGACAGGATAAGAACAGTCACACACCAAGCAATGCAAAATTTTGCTTCATACAAGAATCTATTTGTTTAAACACAGATTACTGAAGTACAAATAATGAAATAACACACGAAACAACTTTTTTGGTTTTTTAAATGGGAGATGATATAAATACAGGTGCCAGAAACCATGATCTAACCAATAAATTAAAAATAATAATAATAATACTATTTCAAAATATGTATTTCACTAGATCTGATTTCCTTAACACCAGCAATACCAAAAGCCTCTCTTCAACCGGAGATCTGCTTCAGGAGAACAAGACAGCCTAACCTAACTGCTGAAGAACAGGACAGGGGACAAAACTATCAGTCCAGGCAGTAAACCCTCATGTCTGAGCACTTGAGAACACGGGAGGAAAAAACATGAGGGGCTACATCTGAGCTAGGAAGCTGGGGTAGATGCAAGAGTGCTCCTGAGAAGAACACTGCCAAGTCCTTTCCAGACCACTTGGGCTGAGGGGATCCAAGGCAACCCCGGGGCCGTACGCACCCTGTTGTCGCTGTTCTCAGGACTGAGCCACTTGGGGAGGAACTCGGCCGCCTCTATCAGCAGGAACTCCCCGTCGTTGTCGTCGACCCTGGCCAAGGAGAAAGGGGTTTACCTGAGGGTGAAGCCGCCCGGGGCCAGGCTCCGGCCCCTCGGCGCCCCCCGCCCCGACCGCCGCCGCCTCAGGGCCGCCCGCACCTGGCCGCCAGCAGCGGGAACGCCCTGGTGATCTCCCGCAGCAGGTACACGACGAACCACTCGTCCTCCACGTTATCCCCGAACAGCGTGCTGCCGCCCAGGTGCTCCGGCGTGTCGCCTGGCCGGGCACAGAGAGAAAACAAGATAAAACACGAGAAACGAAGCGGCTCAGCACCCCCCCCCCCCCCCCGGTTCCCTCTGCGCCCCTTCGCCCCGTTCCCCCGGGCTCACCCCGCGGCGGCACATAGCGCAGGCGGAACGGCTGCCGCTGCCAGATGTAGGCGGCCAGCAGCGGCGCCAGGCGCTCCGCGATGTCCCGGGCGCAGCCCCGCAGCAGCTCCTCGCCTCCAGATCCCACCGCGAAGAGGCGGTAGCGAACCACGTCCTCGCCCGGAGCTCCGTCCCCCGCCATAAGAGCCGGGCCGCAGGCCGCGCTCCGCCTCTGAGGGGCGCTGAGGCTGTCGCGACATGGCGGCGCTGAGGCGACCGCGTCATGGCGGCGGCGCTGTGGAGGCGGTGTCATGGCGGCGGCGCTGGGGAGACCGCGTCATGGCGGCGGCGCTGAGGCGGTCGCGTAATGGCGGCCGCAACGCTGAGGAGGCGGTGTCATGGCGGTGGCGCTGAGGCGGCCGCACGATGATGTCGCGATACACGCGGAAGGCGCTGCCCCCCAGCGCTTTGGAGTTGTGAGTGGCCGGCGCCAGGCCGGGTTCCCGCGGAGGGCTGGGGGCGGCGGGGCCGTAGCTGGGGCTGGGGAGAGGGGATGGGGACAGCCCTAAGGGGTGGCCGGGACATGCGGCACCCCTGTGAGGCGTTTGTACCCGTCGTGGGCAACGTATTTAGTCGCCGACATACGATGCGGAACGTGGTTAAATCTCGAGTTTAATGTCTTTGAGCCGAAAGTGAGCTGAGGGGAGGGCTCCTTCGCTTACAGCTCCCTCAGCCGATGCTCGGGATACTTCTGTGGGCTCTCCTCCCGCTGCTGGGACTTTACCCATCTCTCTTTCCAGGCTCCTAAACTTCATCAAAGTGATAAGCTAGCAAATAACTGCTCCTAATTTGCTTAGTGTGGAGGCCATGCTTGTTCTGCCTGATCACAAGTCCCCTTTGGGGACAACAACATGATAGCTGCTTATAGAGAGCTGCGTCAGGATTTACGACAGCGCTTTACGTTTAATGGAAGACACAGATTTTTTAAGCAAATACCTTTTAACTCCGTGTTTAGCCTAGACTTAGTTTTGGTATCTTAATTATAAAGCCTTGGTAACCTGAATTACCCTAATAATAATAAATGGTTCAGGTATGCAAATCAGTGCATTCCTCGAAAAGCAGAAAGCCATGTAAAACTTGGGAGCTGTGTAGATATTTATTCTTGTCAGTAACATCAAGTTCTGCTCTTTCTTTTAGACAAGGACTTACAAAACATGCCTTGCGGCATCATCCGCTGCCGGATCCACAAGATGAGGGGTGCCCAGCCACACCCACGTTGGAAAACTACGGAGAGATCTCAAGGTATTTGTCATACCAGAAAACGGATCTTTTTCTGAAGACAATGGAAAAAACAATACCCTTTGTGTCGCGCTATATTTACAGAAGTAATACATTCGGTACTCCTAGGCTTTACCTCAGAACTGTAGCATTTCAGAACGTGTCCTTTCCATTTTGGACTTCATGATAAGTGTGTAGCCATATTTTGTTCCCATTTTGTAAATAGCCAGGGTCATGTAATTTTATGACAGAAGCAAGTGGAAAAAAGTAAAAAATAATTCCTGAGCAGTGTAGAATTGGAACTAGAAATAGTATTCAACTTAACTACAGTAACTAGGGGAAAATTGATGTTCTCCTTGGCCCCTAGATGTCCTACATCATTGAGGTTATTAGGAGTTAGTGTTAATACAATTACTTGTGTACTGTGGCTTCTGCTTAAATGCCTCTAAAGTAAACATTAACCCTATGAAAACTCTCTTAGAGAAGGATTTCTAAGAACTATTCTGATTTTTTTTTTTTTGTACAGAATGAAAAGGCTGTTTAACTGCTTTTTTGTCATTGTGGTGTTGTTGCTTTTTATTCCTTTTTTTGCCTCAACATGTGCATTTCAGTGAGTCTGAAATCTCGAAGGAATCAGATTACCCTCCTGTTACTCCAGCCGATCAGGGGAGTTCATGGTCTGCTAGTCAGAGTTATGCAGGAACCTCCACTGAAGACAGCTCGATCTTCTCTTGGGGCTATGATGTGAGTAGAACATAATTGTGCAAACCAAATCTACCACTGTGAGTAAAAAGATATTTGAAATATGATTGTAAGTACATTTCATAATAAAAACAAGGACCAGATCTGTAAATAGATTAAAAACATCCTGTTGACTTTTTCCCTATCCTTCCATACTCTCAGATCAAAACTAGGTTCATGTTATTCAGTTAATATTCTACATTCCCAATCTAATAGAGGAATGCAAATTATAATAATTATTCAAGACAGTCGCGTAAGAACTCTATTGTTAGAAAGCTGTACAAATCAAGAGGCGGGCAAAATGGCCTGGAAATACAAATCGCTTAGTGCATAAATGTATATATATACAACATAATAAATACTGTTATTGTGGAATCCAAAACATAAGTGGATGACTTGCAGATACTTGATGTGAGTTTACCAAACTTCATTTTGTTGAAAACTTCTGGAACCTTGTATGCTTCTTAAAATGGAGTAAGCCTCCAAGAGGTTATTTTTGCTACTTTTTTTTTTTTAATTCCCCATCTGACAAAACAAAGAATGCTCTTGCCTTCCGTGAGATGGAGATGGGTACTGTTTAGATTTAAAATACTCAGGAACGAACCCCATTTTCTAGCTACATGAGAACACGTGAGGTTCTGAGCATCCTTCACTTCCCCAGTGTTGCAGACCAGTCTGCATCGTGTTTTGTTTTGTTTTCTCTGGTCATTATGAACAAGAAATTTTCCATTTCATTAAAATGTTGCTGAGAATTATCCTTCCTGTTTTGGTTTATATTATGTAAATTAATATGCTTTTAATATAATAATATAGACATTTCAAAACATTTTAATAGCTTTTGTCACTGTAAGCTTATTATGTGGCTGCCATGAGTCCTAACAGCAGCCTGCCCTTATCTCTAGGGGTAAGATTATTTAATGTCTTTCTATGCAAAAGACTGTATAAATCAGACTTGCTAAGCTTTAAACAAACAGATGTCTTTTTCAACATAAAAAAAAAAAAAGAGTTAAATCTTCCAAATGCTATTCACTAAGTCTTTATTGGATAACTTTCCTTTCTAGGAATTTGATAAAGCTGCCACGCAACAAGTTCAGCGCATGTTCAGACAAATTGATGAGCTGCTCTATGAACAGAAAGAAAATGTACACGTTGAGGGACTGCAGGAAGAATGCCAGCAGTGGACATCCAACTTTCCTCATCTCAGGTATTTTATTAATAGGCTAATGTCATTACTGTCACAGATTTATAATGGGGTAGGGCTGGTAACAACTGCTTTTAAAACAACATTAACAGCAGGGTGGTTTTATGCAATTATATAGTACATAGGGATAAAAAGGTCACTCTGTTAGTATGTCTGCCATTGTCATTAATAAACAGTACGCTATCTTAATTCGGTTCCTTGCCAGGGGGATTATTGCTACTTGCAACTGAGTTAACCTTAATACAACAAAATTTTCTTTGAAGAGATGTATGTTATAGCTAAAACCCAGGAGCTTAAAAATAATTAAAAAAAAATCCTACTACCTCGCTCAGCCAGTCCTTAAGGCTATCTGGAAGCTTCAATTTGAAATCTTCATTACATATACTTGAACAGTTTTGTCCATATTCAAAAGTTTTACAATTAGCAGGGCCTGAAAAGACAAGCAAAATTTTCTTAATGGATTTAACAGGCTTGAAGCAACCTGTAGTAGGAAAAACTAAAACCACACTTAACTATTCCCAAGAAAACTGCAGAGCTTCCCAGTAGAATTTTTAGGATTTCTTGCTGTGTGTTCTTACACGCTGAAAGAATCTTACTTTCTGTGTTTTCTGATGTATTTATCCTTTGCTTTTGCCCTGGCAGGGTTGTGGGGAAGCAGATAGTGATCCCCACAGATGAAGGGTATGGATGGTATTCGAGTTCACCTTCTGCCAGTTTAGGTTCATCGGGTGTAAGCTCATCACAAGAAAAAGATTCTAATGAGTAAGTATCAGCAGTTGGTCCAGGCTTTACAAAGGTGTGAAGGTAATTTTTTTCTCAGTGGACTGCAGCAATTGGCTTCTTGAACTGTGAGCAATATGTGAAGATTTAACTTTTTTTGTTAGGCTGAACTTTGAACATAGCATACTTTATTTTCTTTTCCTTTTTAACTGAAAAAAGTACGTTCAGAATAGCAAGACCATCTAGGTGTCCTTGTTGCTCACTGCAGTAAACCAGTCACTAAGCGGAAATACCTTTTGTTACTGCTGACTTCTAAAAGGATATGTATATATGTATTACATATGTATATGTTGTAGCTGGTTTTATTGTTAATCATGTGCTAAATGTGTGCAGTACTTTAAAAATACAAAATAGTACATTAGTGCTGCTTAATTTTTTTATTTTAAAATGTTCTAGAGATTTTTTTTTTCATTAGCTTTTATTGCTTGCCTGAAGTTTCAGGTTCCTTAGCAAGAATTTAAAATATCCAAACCAAAAGAATTTTTTACTGTAATGCATAAATTTGTTGGCTCTCCAATACCTGGCCTTACCTACCACATTGTCTCTCAGTCTCTTGGCTCACCAAATGCTGCTATCAGAAGTGGAATAACAACTTCTTTTCATTTCTGCTTTCTGAAAACTGTCGCCTGTTCAGGTTTAGTGTTTTTGGCAAGAAGGTGCCTCTTTCTGTTACTCCTGTTCACAAAAAGGCCGACCGTTCCAAGTCTCTGACCTTATGTTCTCCAGAGAGCGAAGAAGGTGAAGATGGAATAATTGTCTCTGAAGGTGTAATAGAGGAATACTTAGCATTTGACTGCAGAGATGTGTAAGTATTGAGCATAAGATAGTACCAGTGTCCCAGAATTTTTGCTCTTAAGGCTTATGTATTTGGTCTTGCTGTTGATTCGTAAAGTATTTTATGATATTTTTAATTATTGTTTTCCTCTAGAGAACTTTCAGAAGCCTGAGGTTGGCAGGGCAATGGGAATTTTCTTTATCCATCTCCTAGAATAATTTATTTTGCTATATTTTTCTAAAATTTACATAGTTTCTCATACTAGCCATTTTTATTCCTGGTTTAAATAGTTCATTCCATCATAACTAAGAACCTACTACACATTGGCATATTTAAAACTTGTTTAAATGTTATTTATTTGTTCTGTTAAGTCAAATTCATTGTTGTTTGTCATGCACTAGCAGCGTGCTTCTCTGCTTTGAACTGCAGTGTACAGATAAGCATTTTGGGTGGGATTTTGTACCTTTACAGTTTTTCAGTGGTAATTTAAGAATCAGTGTGGATTTGATGCTTGCCAAGAAAAAATTATCGCTATTTTTTATCTTAAGAAGGAAGGATTAAGGGTGACGTAAAGACGATTCTTTTTGCTACTTTATTTAGCCGAACAATATGAACATATGGCCTGGGTAGGAAGTCTGGATGATGTCAGCTGCTAAATACTTAATTGATCTTAATAAATAAAGCCTCTTAGCTGCGTGGATCGTGAAATTCAAACTGGTAGGTGTCATTCTTTGACCAGGCCAGAGAGACATTATTGCAGCAAACAATATTGCTGCCTTTATAAAATTTTGGTAAAATATATTATAGCTTCTTCTAGTGGTATCTCCTTTATTTCAAGGTCTGTAGCTTTTTGATGTTAAGTACTAATTCAAGGAACAGATATAGAAGCCATAACAACTGTGCTCGCATCAGTATTTTTTCTTCATTCTATAATTTTGGCAGATGAACATAAAACTTTTTCAAGCAGTCATCTTCTAGGTTTTAAACTTCAAAATACCTCTTGCAGTTGTGGAGGAGTCTTTGGCCAAGGTCCATTGCAGCTGTGAATTAACTGTTTTTGTTTCCTTTATTTCCTCTTTCTGATTATGCCTAATTGTCTACAACTGAATTAAGCCCTTGCCCTGAGCACCTCCTGGATGTTAAAGCAGCAGGCTGAGAGTGGTATTAGATAGTCAGGAGTAGTAATATTCCTCTCTGTCTTCAGAATTCTGTAGTGATATGGAGCTTAACAATGGGATGAACAAATATCCCTGTAACTGCTAACATTTATTTTTAAATGGGACTTTTATCTCCTTTGTAAATTATTTATTATTCATCAAGTATCATTTTTAGTGAGTCTGTATGGGGAAACCAAGGCGTTCAGTTGATAAAGCAATTGTCTCAGTCATTTCTCATTTAGGTCAGTGGTTGATTCTGGAAGATATGAGAGTTCCAGTAAGTATTCCAGAAATACTGGAAAAAATTGCTTCTTCAAGTCATTTGATGTTACTATTCATTGTTCTGTTGGCTCTCAGAGAACAACATTATGTGCTAAATATGAAATTTCTCCTGAAGTGATGTCTTCAATCTGTTTGGCCAGCTGCCTTGACCTATTTCAATTTTAGAGGAAACAGCAGAAATACAGCCTTAGCTAATGTGTTAATCCTATTAAATAATTGCAACAAAATTGCAGGAGATATATGCAATGATATATATATATATATATATATATATATGCAATGAGGAGATATATACCGTGTTTATGGTACATATAATGCTCACGTTTCTACAGGGAGGAGGAATTGCATGAGAGGAAAATGGGACTCTCTTCTGACAGACGGAAACTAGGGTTTCCTCCTATCTCTCCATATTCCTGCATGAAGGATTCTGTGCTCACGTTTGTGTTTGATGATGTGTGGAGTGAAGTCCTAGGCTGCATGGAAGAGTTAATCCGCAGACACTGGGAAGGATCAGCCTCTGGTAAGGATCACAGTTAAACTGAAGATAGAAAAGGGGATTTCAGTTACTCAGTTTCGCAAGGATGCAACGGGAGAGAGATGCATTTGGGAATCAGCTCTTCAGGGTAAAAAAGGTTGTTTACTTCGCTAGCAGCATGAGACATGCCGTCAGAAGATTTCACAGAGCTTTGTGTTTAAGAGGACTCCTCTTTAAAACAAAAAAATGAGATTCACAGTACTGTGCACAATACAACACCAATAGTTTGTATTGACAGGGATTCTCTTTGGCTTTGCACAGATGATGAGAAAAACATCATAACAGTAGAAACGATCCGAGCAGGTTCTGGAAGCCCTTTGCAGTTTGATCCTCTGCCAGTGTTGTTGCCTCGCGTGCCACATACTAAAATACCCTCGATGACATCAAATCTGGTAAGTATTTTAAGTATTTTTAGCCAGCCAGTTTGCATATAGATGAATCAATACAATACTACCTTGAGCAAAGATGCAAGTATGTCAAGGGACTGTTCAGATACACAACTAGTTTGGATTTTGCATGGATGCTGACTGTCCTTTCTAACCACTTAAGTTCTGCTACTTCTCAGTTGAAAATTTTAATTCCTATTTTTCTCTTTAAAACTTAGTATTTTATATACATATTGGACTACCACGTGGTGACTGCTCACTAATGATGTGGTTGTTTCTACATCTAAGGGAGTTTGAACTAAATTGTGAGATACAAGATTGTGTGAGAGCTCATTCTCACTAGCTTACTCATTGTTAACTGATGAAGGGAATAAAGAACAAATCTCCGCAACGTTGTAAGATGGTTGTTTTTTTCCCCCAGACACTGAATTTGACTCTTGTGTGGTCTGCTTTAGATTATATGCTCCTAGAGTGGTGAGCACCAAAGCATTATCTCTGTTCATTCCATTTTAATTCAACTCTTTCCTTTTTACTTGTTTATTTCTACCCCATGTCTTCCTCCCATTTCTGTTACTGTACATGTAGTGCCCCAAAACCAGATGTGGCCGCAAAACCAAAAAGAGGAAAAAACCACCTCAAGTACGTATGCTGGAGAGATGGAAGCTCTGCTATTTTCTGTGTGCTATTGCTATGGTGGGTGGAATTTGATGTTTTTCCAGATCAGTCTGTATTCCAGGAGAAGAGTTTCCAGTTCTATTCTTGACATAAAAGTCAAAATATACTGAAAAAAATAGTTCTGTAAAACTCCTGGTTATAACCATTGTTGGAAGACTGTGTCATGAAAATGAGAGGCTCAGTTGGAAAATATTAAATATGACAGCATGGTATGAAACATTTGCTAAGCAGTACAATTTGTAGGAAAAATGAAATACTAAGATGCCCATCTTAGATGGCAGAAATAAAACAACTGAGTATTTATCTCAATGTCCTGAAAGAAATGTTTTTTTTTCCTTCAAAATGATTAGCAAAGACAAACTGTATAAATATGGGCGTATGTCATTACCAAACAGTAATTCATTACTGTTCATTCAAGCAGTATGTATTTTTTTAATTTTTCAGGTAAATCTCTCTCAAGGCTCAAGTAGCGGCTCTCAATGTAATCTAAATGGCTTGATAGTGATCCATGGGATCCAGTTACAGCAAAGGAATCTGCCTGTAATGGAGAAAACACTGTAAGAGCTATAGATTTTGTCTGTTAAGTAGAGCACTCCCACAGAGAGAGGGATTCAACCCAAAAGAATGCGAGATCATTTTCTATACTGGAGAAAGTAATTCTCAATTATTTTCTTTTTGCTAATGTACTTGTCCTATATGAAATGGTATACTTTTGGTAGAGATTTTCTGTATAATTGCTACTGATTTATCTCTTTAGTGAACAGCTGCAGCATTAGTGGTAGCACTGACATCCCAAAAAGAGATGAAGCTCAGAATGATCTGTTCATTTCCTAGAGGTGGAATTCTGTTAGATCTAGGCTATGGGTGTGAAAACTGTTGCAGTGTTTCTTAGTATAGAAGCTATAATTATTCACAGAATATATGTGACAACTTCAATCAAAAAAAGATCATAATTCAGTTTAAAAAAAAAGTGTATTTATATGTAATAGGTTTTTTTTTTCTTTTTCACTCCCTATCTATTTGAGCTGTAAATTATTTTATATGGTTATGTGACAAAAACAACAGCACATCATCTGTGTCCACATATAACATTGGTAATGTCACGTGCGGATGAGTACAGTGGAAGCAGGGTGGTTATCAGTCGTATTAACCCTCTCTTATGGTTCTGTGCCCCGTTTGTTAGGGACCTGGATGACAAACGACCAGGCTCCAGTTCCATCCTCTCAAACAGAACGTGGCCAAATCGTCCCCCTCTGGAGCTCAGTACGTCATCTCTGTCACGGCCCACGAGAAGGCGAAACCCACCACCACATACCCTGCATCCCATCAACATGAGCAACTCTCGTACTGGGACCCCGCGATCTGTGGACGATGTCTTCAGGGGAACTCGATTGTACGTTTCAAAACCAGTTTTTCACAGCAAATTATAGAGAACCCAGCTTATACAAAGAACGTTCAGTTAAAGGGAAAGAATGTGAATTCCTTGATTTAATACAAACAAAAAATGTCTAGAATATATTCATTTTGTTTGGTATAAATGATCTTGACTGTATTTAGTTAATCACAGGGATTATATACTCTTAAATAAACATGTGTATATATATGTATATACACACACATTATATAAGCAGCTCCTGTTTTCTAGGCTAGGTGTTCATCTTCAGTTGCTGGGCTGAAATTAGCATTAAGCAATACTTTGCCCTAAAGGTTATTAAAAAAGAGCAGATAATAATGCCACCTCTGGGAATGGGCAGTCAAGATTCTGCCATTGTGCAGTAGCTGCCCAAGAGAACACCTTTATATATAACACCTTCATCCTGCAGTACAGCCACACAGCATGTCCTTCTGAACTGCAGACAATGAGCATTTTTACTACCAACTTGCTTTTATATATCCCCATCACCATGATTGTGATGATTTCTGCTTGGCATTGATATTCAGACTCGCTTTGCCTATCAGCTTAATATTAAACATCCTACAAACTATAAGTTGTTGTTAATAGATTAAATAGATTTCTGCCAAACTTCACCCACTGAACTCCTTTTTTAAAATCTAGTCTCCAGTAGTCAGCCCTAACGCAAGCATCTCACTGCAAAACTCTGCATGCATTGCTCTTAGTTGTAACATTTTTAGCTTAAACAAAGCCAAACAAACTGTCAATATTGTATGTTTATGCAATGTCAAATATAGAAGCTTAGCTTTTCTTTTTCTTACTGGTGCATTTCAGTCTGACTGCGTATGAGCAGCTGACCTCACCCTCCCCACTGCCGCTAAACCGAAATAATCTCCTACCGCCCATCAGTACCACCAACGTGGCAGAGCGCATGGGCACTGCAGGATCCCAGAGGCAAACGGTAATAGGCATAACTATTTAATTTTACTATTGGACAGTCTGAAATTGTAGTTACTGCTGATCCAGTTACCAAACCCCAGAGTTCCAGTTAGTTCATTGTCTCATGACAGCAGCTGTAATACATGCACTAAAATTCTGCATCAGATTTGGCCAGCATCATCCTCCAGAGGTGAATTCAGTAACTCCAATAAATGCCACAATTTTCTTCTCGTAAGTAGGTGTAGGATAACTGACTTGGAAAATCAGCTTTAATTCCTAGGGTACTTAATTTAAAAGCACTGCTGTAATATGAAGTCATCATATCTTTATCATCCTTCAATGCAGAAATCTCGAGGGAACTCCAGTCGAGCTCACAGTGTAATGACCCATGAAGATAGCCACCAGCAGCTACACGAGAGGCTTTTCTTACCTGATCATTTCTCCAGGCCTAAAACAACCAATGTGTTCTTGGTAAAGCATGGCAAATGATACCAAATCATCCTCATTTACTGAACAGGGTGCTTTGACACTTAGCAGAGAGAAACGTTATTTGAGAACCAAATGTCACAGGTGATTGGTGCCATCAAGTTTGTCACGGGGTTAGAAGCCCACAGGTTAGCAAAAACATCATTGCTTGGAACTTCGAAGAGAGAGAGTCACTTTTTGGGGGGACATGGGTCCTACTGTACTGCTCCCAGCCAGCTCCTAACTACACCTATATGCAGCTGGTGGTGCTATACTTTTCCTGAAGTATCCTAAAGAAATCTGAGATGTTTCTGCAATAAGCTAAGCATTACATTAGGTATAACGTTCAATCTATCACCTGTACTGATACTCTAGCATCTTCTTCGAAAGCTTTGTAAGAATGGTGGGGGTAATAGAGGATGCTTTCAAGCTTTCTTACATAGACTTCAGGAAGTACTTTCTACAGCTACATTCACAGACAAAAGAGTAGGGTAGTCTTAGCTGTCTCCTTGTACAAACATGCTGTTCTATTTATGAGATGTCTAGTCTGTTTCAGTAAAGCGCTTGTTTTAGTTTATTGAAACACCCACTCTGCTGCTGTCTTGTCCTGTCTGTCAAAAGTACTTTTTATCTAAGCTTCCAAAGCTAAAATTTTAACAGCAGCTTTTAAACGGCTGATGGTTTAGTTTCTGCATAAAACTTCAACATCCTTGACTTTAGAGTTACAAATGTTCGAACTTTCTAAAAACCTGCTTTGAAAGAGAACAGTTTTCAGAAGTGGTAAGAGCCCCCCTAAATGCTTGAGTGGTCGTTCTAACTAAGAGTGTTAGAAAAGTGTATTTTCTACCCCTGAATTTGATTTAACCTTCCTTAAACATGTAAAAGCTCTACTTAAACCTTTAGAACATCTTGCAAATCTGGTATCTCAGGGAATAAGTACATTCAAGTAGTTTTCAGTTGTATATTATTGATGTTTGCGGGTTTTTTCATGCAAACATAAGTAACTTGACTTGTCTTTACAGCCGGACCCACAGCGTCACCGTTCTTGCTCTGTTATTGATCACAGTAATCAATCTTGGACACGCAGAGGATCAACAGATTCAGGTATGCTCATCAGTTATGGCATTTAATGAAATTGAGCAAGAGGTGGGCTTTTTGGGCAGGCGCCTATTTCCTACATTGAGGAAGTTTTTCAAAGTTCAATTTTGCATTTTAACTTTTTGTTACACAAGTTAGCCCTCGTGCCCTGGAACAGCTTTTTGGAATGCCATCATTGTAGCTCTCACAGGAGTTCACCCCGTTACCCTCAACACAAAGTCAGGTCTCACCTCTGCAGAGCGGGGCATGAGATGCATTTCTGAAAAATAGTTTGTCAAGGAGAGTTCCACTGGAGGTCTCAGATAAGAACAGCATGCTGAAAAGGTAGCGTTAAAGCCGCAAAAGTTAATGGAAGCTACAAAGGGTAAGGTAGCAAGCACGGAAGTGATTATTAGAGGACAGGAGGGGTCTTTTAGCTTGATTAATAGCCGAATGGCCAACCACCACTAATACAAGTGGTACAAGAGCCAGCCTGAGTTTAATAAAGGCACTAAACTGAAATAACTTGGTTTTAATCAAGGTAGTATTGTTCGCTATTAAAATGAGTATCTCCCCCCTCCCTGAACCAGCATATTTAAATGCAAAATGAGTTTTATGACTGCTGCATTGGCAAAAAAAAAAAAAAACAAAAAAACAAAAAAACCACCAAAACTTTTGTAGATTTGAATACTTCATAGAGAGTTGAAGAAACGCAGCAGATCCCAGAAATGCAGCAATGATAAAAGCACAGACCTCACCCTGTAGGAAGGACAGTCATGTCTTCTAAAACTTACAATTTCCAGCTGATCATGTTGATATGTGATTACTTCCCTCTTAAGAAAGCCTCTGGCTAAAAGAAAGCAAAATACCTTGAAAGTTATTTGAATCTTTTTTGAAGTTTAAGTTTTTTGAAGCTACTGATTTACTGACAGATAGCTAGACTAAGAAGCCAAAAAAACCCACCACATTTTAGCATTAAGATGAAGGAGCTGCATTTGGTACTTAGTTTTAATACCTTCTCGAAATCTTAAAGTTGTACATGATCTCTGTTTATCAGGTCTTCATCCACATGGCTCTGTGAAAGCTCAAAGTCGAAGTGGATCAGTCACAAAAAACAAACGTGGGTTCTAACGTGTCATGAAGACGTATCCATCCATCCATCTCCAGAAAGTCCCAAACCACCTCTCATTCTCAGCAATGTCAGTGTTGTTTACAGAGAGTCTTGAAACACCCTTCTTAGGAATAATCTTATTTTTTATATAAATCTAAGAAGCAACTGCCAAAGATTAGAAGGGATATACTTGCACATTCCATTTTCTACCACTAGGAAAAGCTATATTCCAGTGGACAGTGAAGCCTAACTCCTAGAAAATTTAGCAGATACTCTAAATCATTGCTGTTTTCCCATTATTACTGTTTTGTGACTGGTTCATGTTGTTACAGGCAGGTACTGCAGGACCTGCTGATTTGTCCATCAGCTCTATGAAAAATCAATCAGGCCTTCCATAGCAGTAGTAATTTAAGTTTTTAAAGCTATGTTTAAAGCTATATTTATATACTCAAAGCAATATTATATTATCAAAAGCAATCACTGCATATAATACTGCTTAACGACTCAACTTAGACAAGTTATGAATTCTGTAGTACTCGGGGGCAGATACTAACGCTGTTGTGTAGAAATAAGGTAGCAAAACAGATGAAGAGAACTGACAGCTTTAGGGGTAGCATACCACTGAACCCTCCTGTGTTATATACTTATATCTCTTCCTCAGTGTCCGAAGAAGGTTTAAGGGGGAAAAAGGAGTATCTTTATATAAGTCCAGACTGTATCCAAAGAAAGCACGCTGTCTTCCTGGCAAGATGTTTTATGGTAAATTCACAGAACAGGTCAGTCTCCTTTTCTAAAATAAACCTGCAGTTATGTATTTCTGCACTCCGCCACAAAGGTCCACAACCCACAGCTGTGACATCGCTTTTAGTAGATGTGCTCTGCACCGTGTGACAGACATGCTAGAGATACCAGCTCCTTGCCCTTGTGGCTCCAAGGAAAACAAAAACATGAAATGGAAACTTTTCAAAATAAATGATTAGTTGAAGGTCTAACTCCCAAGCCAGACTAAAGGGAGTGTAAAGACAAGCTGAGGATAACCACTTGTGTATTTTAACAGCTAGGATACTGCATGAAAAGGGTTGTTCCGTTATAATCCCATTTAAAAGCACTTTTTCTACGTTTCTTTATTGTTAGTATTTTCCAAATTACAATTCATAATGGAAAAAACTTGTCAGAATGCTTTCTGAAGTGGCTCCCCTAATTCTCCACCATAAGCTATGCAGTCTAGCAAGTGTTAGTTGCACCTGGAGAACAGCTGGTAGTTTTTGATCTGGATTCACGTTCTTCAGTCCAGTTTATTCAAGCATGCTCTGATTGAAAAGAAAGCAAATCAGCAGTGTGCAAACATAAATAGGATAACTCCTTCCTTTGCATTTCCAGAGGAAAAAAAGCCTTGATCTCAATCTAAATCTCTTAAAACGGATACTAGAAAGGAGCCTGCAGTCACTAAACCCTTTCAAAAGTTTCTCTAACTGTTGAGGCTATCAGAACACTGTATAGTGTAGAATTTAGTTATCTCAGCTGGAGATAAGCATCCTGTCTGTACCAGTGCCATTCCTCAGGGACTTAGTTTTCAGTAGCCCTAGTGTGTCAGAGTTACAAAAATATGTAAACTTGAACAGACTTCTAGTAATGTAACGTAGTATCTCATAGCTTAGGGGAGTCAGTGAGTTACAGAAGTGAAAGCAGTCTCTTGTAAGGTAACTTCTGATTTCTGTTCAAATGGCTGACACCAGAGACTTGTCCTGCACTGTTAGATACCTGTTTTGTGTAGCAAAAGTTGTGCTCAAGGCCTGTGTGCTAAGCAACACAGTGATCTACTGAACTCTCTCAGAACCAGAATAATGTTTAAAGCAGCTAAGTAAATGGGAACAGAGTTCCCCTTCTACCTCTAGCTTCCCAAGGGAGCCCTGTTAACTTGTTTCTGAATTCTGTCACTGAAGTGATGAGGACCTTCAACTCAGAAGTAAGTGTTCACCTTGTGGCTCTTCAGCCTTTGAAAAATGATCCACAAAATAAAGCCAGCTTTATTCCTTTGAGCTACAGCAAGCTGAAAAGAGTTACCCTTCAACTTCATACCCCTCCACAATACATAAAGTGGTTTAAAAAGAGCTGAAATAAAAACCCTTCAGAATATTTGCACGTGTTACAGGAGTACTGCACTTCTGAAGTGACAACTGGTGACAAATACAGTGTACACAAAACCAGGAGGCAGAAGTAACTAACCACTACCATCGTACAGTGCCTGGGGTGTGATGCCATTGAAATAACACACGATGCACCTCGAAGTTTTGGAACTCCTTGTCGTGGGACATCACAAACCCTAGAAATACACAGAACCAGCCGTGTTCTGTGTCTTTTTAACTTTATTACATCAGCTCAGCGTGTTAGATGTTAGGAAAACTTTTGCAAAGTCACTTACATACTTGTTGCAGCCTCATTTTCTTCTCAAGGTGTCTACTTACAGGCCACTGTCAACCACCAGCACAATTAACACTATAGCTGTAGATGCAGTAGAAGTGCACAGTATTAATTTGACTCAAAACCCTAAGAAGAGTTAATGTAATCAGTTTGTTTTGAGCAATTACTTAGGAAACAGACGGCTGGGAAAGCAAGATAGCACAAAATTCTGCAAAATCTTCATTTATTAAATCTGCAATTTTCAAAAGGATTCTTATAAAACCACTGGAATATCTGAAAAACACCTGATGAGCTGAAGTGCAAAGACCTTTAAAAGCCTCGCAAGGTTTGTTAGAAAAGAAACGCATGAACAACAAAAAGATAAGGTTTCTAAGTCAGCCGCCACAAGAACTGTTGCTGAGGTCTCTGAAGGTGCAGGATTACATTGTTCCCCCATCAGCAGCACTGATGTCCCCCAAGCGTTTGGAGGGAACATGCTTCAATGCGACTTTAATAAACAGACAGGCATCCCAACCATCTCATCGCTTCCTTGCTGTAACAAAACTATTAGCCAAGAATCTGATCGTAACTAAAAAGCACCGAAGAATGTTAAACAGCAGCACCAGAATGCTTTGTCATTCACGATGCATTCTGCACCCTACTTCCCAGTCACAGCAAGTTGGTGCACGCGCTCTGAAACAGTAGTCCAGAAAACCTCTGAAATTCTCCCAAATCCACATGTTCCCATACAAAATAATACCTCACATTTCAGCCTACATAGTCCTTTATTTCTTTCCTTTCTTGGCTGCAGTCTTCCTTCCTCCCTTTTTAGGATTGTTCCCATATTTTGCTTCCAGATGGGACAAAAAGTCATCCATTTCCTTTTTACGATCTTTATTTCTGCTCTGGGGGAGGGAAAAAAACACAAACCTTTTATTACTGCTCAATACAGATTATACTAATGAAGTTAGATAGCTACATAAAACCCTGGAATGTACTAAGCAGGGAATACAGGCTGCAGAAGGTGTAGTTCTGTTAAGCAAAAGCCTGTTGTATCCTTTAGGCTCTATACCTGACTTCTGCAAGTATCAAAACAGAGGTAAATAAGGCCATAAAAATACACAACTTAAGGCTAGGAAAAGCAAAGCAATTTCTAATTTAAACCCCAGACTCAAATACAATTTGAGGAATGGTTAAATGTCAAATCCTAGGAATCCCACTGGACATGAAGAAAGGCAAAACTGAAAATCAAAACCTAAACAGAATGTTTCTTTCCTCATTCCCCAAAACATCAAAGCAAAATAGTAAGACTGATCAACTTTTGAAACCTTGTGGAATCCCCCAGAAAGAAAAAAAGCATTAACACTCCCTGTCTAACCACCTAAAAGTAGAAGTTAAATATTTTGATCGTGTATGCAGTAAAGATAAGCACATTAAAATAACTTAGTTAATTTTTAAAAAGATGCAGATAATAAAATCCATACCATCCTCTTGCCTATTAAATGAAGTATGTAGTTAGCATTAGGTCACATTTTAACCTCAGGAAGCTAAGAAGAGTTGCAAAGATCCAAACTGTAAAGATGCTCAGGGAAAACACAGATATAAGCCAGTACCACAAGTATCTTCAACAGATGCTAAAAGCCTTACTTGAATCAGTGCTTTCAAGTCATCTTCTCCATCACCAAGGCCCAGTTCTTGTTTAGACTTTTCTGCCTCTCTTGCTTCTTTTTCTGCCTGAAGTAGCAAATTAGCTTTTAGGAAAGTATTTTGCATGTTATTTGAGTAGTTAAAATAGTTGCTGAACACTTGATTCTGCATCTGTATACAAATAGCCACAAGTAAACACAGTTTCCAAGTTAGGCCACAGATCAAAGAGCCTGTTCTGGTTCCCTGGTTGGGTAGAGCTGGGCAGGTTTTTTTTGCTGTTTCACAGAGCTGAACACGATGAGATCCCCATCCCTGCCCCCCCCCCGTACCCCTCTTCTTTTGTCCTAGCAGCCATTACATGTTCTTTAAGTTGAAGGCTACTGTCACATGCACATATTGTACAAAGTGCCAAAAAATTAAAAATAAAAAAAACAACACAGTAGGTTGGAGAAGAGGTTCATTTATCCAGAATGTTATTTCACACTTGCCAATAGGCAAGCATATTGTATTTCTGCCATGCACTCATCTGAACTCCAGCAACTTGCAACTTTATAAATGGATGCAGGGACATGCTAAACTGTAATAAGCCATAGTGAAAGATGCTGAAATAGAAGGAGGAAATAGTAGGCAACAGCCTGTCACTACTCAAAAACCTTTCACAGCAATCTGATTGAAATTAGTGGAAACAGTATTTTTGGAGGGGAGTTGGGAAACGTAGGTGACTTGTGGTGGTCAAAGATGCTGAGCAAGATCTGTAACCCAGCAATCCTGTGGCAAACACCTGTCTTAAAAATAATTTCATTTATTTCCACCCAGGGAGAATAAAAGCTTATCATATACAACGTTTCCTTGTGATTGATACTCACCCGCCTTTTTCTTGCCATGACTTTCTGCTTAGACTCTTTGACAAAAGCTTTGTAGGATGGGACTTCTTTGCAGTCAATGGCTTTTTCTATGATTTTCCTTATTCTCGGCTCATCCGTATAGTCCACACACAGCACAGACTCCATTATTTTATCCATGTCACCCTCAAAATCCACGTACGCTGCTTTGATATCTGCTAGCTCCTGCTCTGAATCTTTGTAGGTCTTCTCAAAATCCTCAATATCTTTCACGGTGATCTGAAGGAGAGAGGGGAGGTATTCACAAGATCTACGGCTCAGTAGGAAACAAAGCGAAAAAATACGACAAGCAAAGCGGCACTTTAGCTTAAAACACGAGGGGTTTTATGCAGAGGGAGGGTCTGCGCGCCGCTGCTGACCTTCTTGAAGAGCAGCCGCCAGTACTCCTGCCAGTCCCGCTCGGCCCTCAGCGCCTCGCCCTCCTCGTCCACCGTGCCCTGCTCGTCGTACAGGGCGCGCTGCTCCGCGTCGCTCAGCACGGCGTACGCCTTGCCCAGGATCTGCGGGGACAGCCGGTCCGTCAGTCGGTCGGTCAGTCAGTCAGTCAGTGGGGCAGACCGCCCCGCGCTCACCTGGAACCGCCGCGTCGCCTCCTCCTTCTCCTCGGGCGGGACTCGGTCGGGGTGGACGCGGAGCGAGGCGCGGTGGTAGCCGCGGCGGATCTCCTCGGGCGAGGCCCCGCGGCGGACGCCCAGGGCTCGGTACAGGTCGGCGGCGCCGAAGGCGGCCTCGCACTGCTCCAGCAGCCCCATCGCGGCGCCGCCGCCCTCAGCCCGCCGCCCGCGGCCGCGCATGCGCCGGGCGGGCAGGAGGGCGGGCAGGAGGGCGGCGCTGAGGGGAGCGGCGGGAAGCTGAGGGGGGCAGCCCCGAGCCGAAGCCAAAGGACGCCCCCTCGAGGCCCTCGCTTCCCCTCGGGAGGCCGGGAAGGGAGTTCTGAGTAACAAACAGCGCTGTGACCTCAGGGCGCGGAGGTTCGGTTCTCCCGCCCAGGGGAAAGCAACGCGTCAGGTACACCTGCCACTAGGGATTTATAATAAAAAGGGACTCTGCTTAACTCTTCTCTTCCCCTTGGTAAACTCCACTGCCCCTTGTTGAACTCTTAACTCCCCCTTAGTAAGCTTGCTGTTTGCAAGTTCTCTCCGGCTGAACAAAACCCACCACACTTCTGAAAAAGCTCATCTTCCTTCCATAAACACACATTCTCCACAATACCTACAAGGCTTTCACTCAGACAGGCCCCAGGAAAAATAAAAACTAAGCAGCTCTTCAAAAAGTCTGTATTTATTACATCCCAAACCAAAGCGTACATGTTTTCCTTGCAGGCTATCCCAAATATCACAATAGGGTAGCAAAGGTGTTTGTGTCCCAACAAAGCCAGAGGAAAAAAACACTCCAATATAGATATGTTTATACAAAACTCATAAGGTCTTTAATTAAATGCAACGTAAGTGGTATACACAGATACGTACAAAAAGGTCGATGCATAAAAGTTAGTATTTTACATATCTTGTGCCTTTTCTTGAAATGTTGAACAGTTCCCTTCTCTACTAATACCATGGAGGGAATAAATTCTCTACCAATACAATGGAGGGAATTTAAAAACAGCAGTGTTTACTCAGATTTCAGCTCTTATTTACAGAAGATGGTAACATTGTAGAATATTCTTGCTTTCATAAAAAAACCTTATAAAAGCTACTGGATATCTACCATTATAAGAGAGCTCTGCTAATGTCAGTGAGTACCACTATTCACAGCTTGATTAACCGATTACCGTTACGCAGCTCAGGTTACACCTGCAATGATTATTTCAGTCAGTTCCAAGAAACACCGATTTCTCTCTTACCTGATCACCTTCCTTTTCAACTTCTCCTTCTCAACTTCTCAGCGGGCCCTTTATGGGTTTTCCAAACTTAAGTGCTAATGCTGACCACAGCATTAACACAGCAGGATAAAGACATGACAGCCAAAGGGGATTAAATATAAAATACTTAGCTATTTTATTCTTCTGATTTTTTCAACTTTAATATTGCCTTCTTTCCACGTAGTGGAGCTTTGGCTCGGTCAGCTTCCTGCACAGTTTCAGCAGTCTTCTTTTTCGGCTGCTGTTCTTTGGAACGTATCAGGTCTTGACGTCCAAGTTCAGCCATTTTTGCTTCCCAGGACTTAATTTCGTTTTCATACCGAACCTTATCATCTTCAGCAAGCTGCAGGTATGGCTGGAAGACAAGCACACCTCTGCAGTTGTGGTAAGGGCTTTATCTGGGTAACTGCCAGGACACAACCTCCCCTTTGCTACAATGGCAACTTATTACAAGACCCAATGCCATGTGCATCCCAGGCACCCACTTTCACCTCCAGCAAATTCCAAAAAAAAAGCACCGAACTTGAACAAAACCACAAAATCCCACCAATGAATTTTGGGGATGTGAACACATGGCAATTCCCAAAGAGGAAGTTTATTCGATGTTACTACTAAGGTGTTTTATTTGATTACTAACTTGAGAGAGCAGGCTTATGTAAGGAACAAGAATAGGTTTTTCTGCATCTTTTTTTTTTTCCGCAGAAAGAATATGAACCTCACACATGTTCTAAGCACACATTCAAAACAATGTGGAAGAAGGGCCTTCAGGAGAAAGGACAGACTGTACAGAATAATTCAAAAATGCAGAGATTTATTATTGGTATAGCACTCATCCGTTTTTCATATACCCATCTGCAAATTTGTACTTCAAATACATTGTGAATACTGCCAGAAGACTATCCCCAACACAACCAAAGTTAATAAATGACATGCAAAAAATCACTTTTACTACACTGGCATTTACAAATATTAAATATTATCAGAAAAAAAAAATCTAATTGTTGCAAATTATTCCACCTCCCTCCCTTGATCCCATTCACCTTCCATTTCCAGGCATACAGAACTTCCAGCCTATCCCACTCACATTTCATCAACACTGTTAAAGAAATGGTCATTACTGGAATAAAAGTAATGACTATCTTTTTCAAGACACGTAAATAAGATCTCAGAGTAGTTTCCTCTATATTATCTGTCAATATTAGTATAACACTGGTAGATAATTGTCAGTGTTATATCTAACTCAAGGTTTTTTAACAATTTATTGACTAAAATTTTTCATTTTCCAGTTAGATCAGAGCCTCATCAAAAGCCGCAAACATACCTGTTTTTCAGAACTGGGCAGATTTTGCCACGTTTCGAATAACTGCTTCAGCTTTGCCTACAGGGTATTAAATACACAATACATTAGTATTATTTTAACACTAGACAGACCGCAGAGGGTTACAGACGAAAGCCAGGTATAAACCAATATAAAAAAGCAGGAACTCATGTAGGTTTAATACTACATATTCTTAACCTAGGTAAATAATAAATGACATGGTTTGACAACTTGCTGGGCATCATCCGAGACACTTTTACAG
Source organism: Cygnus olor (assembly GCF_009769625.2). Classification (NCBI taxonomy): domain Eukaryota; kingdom Metazoa; phylum Chordata; class Aves; order Anseriformes; family Anatidae; genus Cygnus; species Cygnus olor. The sequence goes on from NC_049175.1 coordinate 13,896,320, forward strand.
ATAATAGAAGCACAAAGTAGAGTAAGTTACTCAGCCTGCAGCAAAAGCAGGCGGACCAAACAGATGAATTGATTTACAGCACCATAACTACATCTGACCCTGCATACTGGTTTAACATAAACCAAGCCCAACTTAAGACAAGCCCACATAGGTACTAACCATGTCTGCAGGAAACTGTGTGTCACTTCAGAAGTATTTAGCCATGTATGTGTCAGACTGGGCCTCAGCTGACTGAAGATGCCTGCCCTTGTAGACAGAAAACTGAGGAACGCAACTATTTCCCTCATCCTCATTTACTTGCTGCTAAACATACCGACATCCTAATTAAACTGGTTTTAATTAACACCGCAAGGTGTTTTTGCAAATGAGTCCCATTGGATCTTTCCATGACACTACATTATCACCACTTCCCAGGTGATTAAATGCACAGGGCAAAGTGAATATTGGGCACATAGGGGAGGTCTCCAGTGCATCACGTGCACTAATCCATCGGCACAACTTAAATCACCCCAAAATGCAGCTTAGTGTGGAATTTGCAACTTTGCTGAGAACTCTTCCACATCTTGTAACACTGATTGTGCCAGAAGTACAATACTGGAGAACTGGTAGCAGACCACTGTCACCATGTGAAAAATTAACAGATTTCTAAATCAAAAAGAAGAGTTCTCTCCTTACAAAAAGGAGGCATGAAGCCTGTAAGCACTAAGCGCACAAGATACAGCAAGTACTTAAGTTTGTACATCCACATAGCAGCTTATATAGGATGTACCACCAGCAGCATTGCCAGATCACTACAGCCTAAAAAACAAAAACATTTAAGTTAAGCAAAATGTAGATACTGAAGTGTTGAACATTACTTTGAAAGCCACAGAATCCAAGACAGACTTTCTGAATATAATAGTCTGTTAAGGCACTTATAACTATATATATATATATATATATATATATATATATACACACACACACACACACGTTTGTTTGTTTGTTTTTTAGAAGAAATTTTCCTGGCTTACCGCAGGTGAAACTCCCACACTTTTTTGAAAGTTTTCTGACACAAAAATGTTAAAGCCACTACGAGGTCTTTTAGGTTTTCCAAGCACAGTCAATTCCTTTAAAAACAACACGAAGAGTTAGTCAACCTACCCTGCATACATTTTTCCAAACTAAACTTAGCGTTTATATTCACATTTTGCACACACAAAATAATGAAGCTCAATTTTTAGTGATTTAGTGATCTGTAAACTGGACCGTATATCAAGATGATTTGGTTATTTACATCTGATGACAAACTAAATTAAGAAAAGTTAAAAACTTGATTTTTCACAGATATAAGAGGAAAAAAACACTTTTGAACTGACTCTTACTTCAGCAAAGTCTTCTAGAAACCAAAGATTGTTACTAAATTCCACTCAGCAAGAAAGTCACGACGAGAGGTTTTCTATTATCTTCATACAGCTTTAGTTACTGGTGTGAAATTCTGTATGCTTGCAGAGAGGAGGGCAGATTGCTAACTGTGGGAGGTGAGGCGGAACAGAATCAGCAGATTCCCAAGGAAAAAGAACTAGTTTCTGTGTCAGAATGCTTTGTCTACATGGATCACAGTGAGGCAGCACAGCACGTTAGGGGTGCATTTACACTTACCATTCTCTCCAGCCCTAACACACTCCCACTATAACTGGGGTTCTACAAGTTACCACCTGCCTGGGTATTAGGTATGGCAGTTAAATTCCTTGTGGTGCAGGAACCATTTGGATTAAAACCTTCCTCTAAGTAGGGGAATTCATTTCACTTTTGTCAATTAGGGAAGCATCACACAAGCAGTTTAATTCACAGAAATGAATAAACAGTAAGCAAACCCTTCAACTGATTTTGCCACTAGACAAAACATAATACTGTACCTTTACAGATGGTTCTGTCTCTCAGGATTTATAAATAAACAGGCTACAAGGAAATTGGGAAGATGATCCATATGAAGGACATGAACAGACATGCATGTATGTAGGCCTAACTCTACACGCCAGCAGCAGCACAGATTGCAATGAGGCAGAGCTGGGAGGAAGGCAGAAAGGCTATTTCCAATGGCAGTCGCCTCACAGGGGCTGCCAATGAGCTAACGGATACAAGGTCTTTGGGAAAAGCTATTTCTGGCTGTTTTCCCAAGGCAGGGAGGTGTTGCTGGTTCAGACGCCTTACTACCTGTTGTTCCTCAGGCAGATTTAGGAAGAGGAAGAAAAAAGCAGAGAGGCTAAATAGAAGCACAAAGATACCTTGCTAATTCTGGACTTCAAGCACAGGAAAGCCACTAAAATTCCTGCTAACACCAGCAGCGATTTATGTATTTATTTTTAAAGTTTTAAATTCTAAGCATTTAACTCTTCTCTGTATACCCGACAAACAGATTTCAGTTTCCTCGAGAGAACAGAAACATAGACTTGGAAATACTGACTCTCTTTTTCCTGAACGATCTTCTTTTCGCCAGTCGTCTCCTCCTTTCTTCTTTCAAAGCCGCAGCCTGGGCTGGAGTTAGCTGTGCTTTATATGCAGCCAACTGCTCTTCATATATTCGCCAGTCTGCCTTTCTTGCTTCCTCATAAACCTACAAGACAAACATACAATCTTCAGCCTTACCGAGGTGTTTTCATTCAGCTAAGTGTGGTGCCTTTAAAACTACTAGAAAAGGACAACAGCCTTCTGAAACACTCATTCTGACATAGCCCAATCTCCATATCAATGCAACATTAAAAATAAAATACAAGCACCTACAACTAGGTAAGAAAGGTACTTCTGCAAAAACTTCAGTTCCTGTTGAGTTTCAGTAATCAGCACTGTCTGGTATTCCTCTTCTGTGGCAATCCCTTCTAACCCCTCCCCGCCACCTCCTTGCTTTCTCAGGTCCCTGCACTTGAACATTACATGAGCTAACACTTCTAACCTGCTAATAAAAAAAAGGTAACTAAGATTTTTAGACTGAAGTATCAGATCTGTTTGATTAGTGGAATGGATTGAGAAGAACACAGATTTAAAAGCTGGCTCCACTCCTTGAATTATCTTAGTTAATCTGATAACAAGGCACCTGACAGATCTTCAGATGCGGCTCGATGCAGTAATAATCTTCCATGCAAGAAGGAAAAGCTGCAGCTCAGTTGAAATGATTGCTCTCTAACTACATCCCACTGCAGCACACAAATTCTTTGGTTGCCAAACACGTTCCTAGAACCACCAGTGCTGGGTACAGAAGCATCATAAAGTCACAGTCTTGGTACTACAGCACCAAGCGTACATGTAGATCTGAGAAGGCACCATCCCCTTCTTTATTTCAGGCATACAAACAAGAAGACACACGTTACACTAAGGCACACACAGACAGAAGTCCAGAAAGGACCTAAGAGCACTAAAATGCTAGGATATAAGAGCACTCGAATACTAATAACAAAAGGTATCATTTGTTTAGGCAGAAAAAGAATCAACTCCCATCAGTTCCTGACTGGAACTCATTGCTAACTGCAATCAAGGAAGAACATCCGTTAATTTCCTATAACTGGCACTTAGAGTAGCAATTAGCAACTGTATTTGTAGAGTTCTTTTACACTATCCCTTGCAATTGTCACTCTTAATGAAACTCGGCTACCTATAACAAAAAATAAAGTCAACTAAATAAGACTCTAAGGAAGTTACCTGAAAATCACGTCTCTGATTAGCATCTAATCAGATAAAAGAGGTTGGTCCTTTCATCAACAATTAGTTCAGGTCTCTCCTAACTTATGCACTGAACAAGTAGAATTTTACAATTCTTACATTATTATATATGTATGCACCCACGTATAATTATGATTCATAAAACAAGATACAAACTTACCTGCTTCTGCGATGCTGGCAACTCCCTCCAATCACCTGCCAACTTTTTAACCAGCTCCGTATTACTCATTTCTGTATATTAAAATGAGAAAGCAAGAAAGTCAAGATCAATGCTGTATTTTCAGTAAGTTTCTTCAATTTTCCTGAAGCAGGCTGTCACTAGTATCTTTCTCCTGTAGAAATATATTTTCCTCCTTTCATAACAGTAACTACTTTGGTGTAGCAGGGGAGGCAAATTGTAATTTGGGTGAGCGGAGGAGGGCTCCCACTTATGGTTCAAACCACAACAAAACATACAGTTGCAAATTGAAGCAGCATTTCAGCTCTACAACAGTTTTTCTTTGGCCGTATCCTTTTCTTTACAATATAATATGATCTGAAATGGGAGCAGAAGTGGGGGGAAGAGACCAAAAGTAAAATTTCTAGTTCCCAACTTTTAGCTAAAGAGCCCTGCTGGATTCTTTAAAGCAAGTATAGAGTGATCTCAACCACCTCGTACAACAAACTTATTTAACTTTTATTAAAATAAAGTCCTTCAGCTACAATATATTTTTTTTAACCTTACTTCTGCTGCATGTCATCTTTCTCCCACAAACAAAATCGCAGTGACTTGAGATTGTTTTGTTCTTAAGCTGAATGCCATCAACTCATTTGATGAGTTTTCCAGTTAGATGTGAATTTGAGGTGGGCACAAAAAGAAAATCAGTGTTTCTTTTCTTGAAAAATCCTTTCCAGGATTTCCCTCTACTCCATTAGAAAAGAAAAATGTGGATCTTCCTCTGTCCCATCTCAAATGTAAAGTTCAGTCATCTCAACAACGGAAAAGCACAACTAAGCTGTTGAAAGTAAGCTGACTTAGACAACAGAACCGTTAAGGTTGGGGAAAGCCCTCCAAGATCACCTGGTCCAACCATCTACCCACCACCAATGTCACCCACTAAACCATTTCTCCTGGCACCATGTCCGACCTTTCCTTGAACACCCCCAGGGACGGTGACTCCACCACCTCCCTGGGCAACCCGTCCCAATGCCTGACTGCTCTTGCTGAGAAGAAATGTCTCCTCATTTCCAGCCTGAACCTCCCCTGGCGCAACTTGAGGCCATCCCCTCCGGCCCTGTCACCAATTACCTGTAAGAAAGCACACCGCTCTTAAACCCTCTGAATACACAATGCTCTAGCGATTCAAAAACAAAATTACCGAGTTTTTTTTGAGCAGTATCCCTACTAGAATAAAAATAATAAAAAAAAAAGACAAATCTCCCAGTGGGCTCTGAGGCACAGAGGGCTCGTTTGGGAGTTGTTTGTGTGCTGTACCCCGTGAGGCACCCCCCACCCCTCCCCGCCCCGCCGTACCTGGGTGCTGCCGGCGGAGCGGGCCCTGCCGCTCGCTGACGAAGCGGAAATAGGCCGTGAGCGGCCGCTTCGGGCGCTCCGCCGAGCTCAGCCGCCGGGCCAGGCCCCCCTCGGCCGCGCAGGTGGCGCCGCAGGCCCTGCTGGCAACGGAGCGGCGGTTAGCGCTTAACGGCCGCCGGGAGGCCGCCGAGCCCCCCTCGGTCCCCTCCCCTTCCCCTCCCCCGTCCCGGCCCCGCCGCACCTGAGGAGCCGCCCGGGGCCCGCCGCCAGCCCCGCGGCACGGCCCAGCGCCGCCAGCGCCGCCGCCATGGCTCGGCCCGCGCGGGGCACCACGGGACGTCTCCGTCGTGAGGGGCGGGGCTTCCGAGAAGCCCCTCCTCTCCGCGCGCGCCCGTCGCCAAGGTGACCCCGCCGCGAGGCCACGCCCCCTTCGAGGAGGCCACGCCCCCTGGTGGTGCCGGCCGGGGGGGGAATGGCATTTAATGGCAAGGGGAAATTAAAAGGGGCAGGGGAAAGGAACCTCCTCCGGGGCGCTGCAGCAGCTGGGCGGGGGGAGAGGGACGCAGGGAGGGGGTAGGATGGTTAAACGAGCCCGGAGCGCCAAAGGAAGGAATAGGGAAAGGTGACTTTAAACAAGTTGTATTTTATCACACGCTGCATTTGAAAAATAATCTGAAGGTGGAGACGCAAATCAGAGGCGTTCATCTTGCTTATCTTGCAGGGTGATGGAAAGCCGCTTGTACAGGAGAACCGGCTGCAGTACGACCATTTCCAAACAGCCCCCAGCTTTACAGCTCAGCACAGCGGAGGACAGGGAGTGGTGAGAGACGCATGTCAAACTTCCCCATGGCTCATAGAGATACTGAAAACATTTAGATCACTTCTACAAGCGTGTTTCTACTCATCTAACAGAAATAAAAGGTCTTCGACCATCACAGCATGCTCCAAGGTTTCTACCACCATGTCTGCCAGCCTCACTACGTCAGCCTACAACAAGTATACCAAAGCACTCATTTTAATAACAAACCAAAACATTTCTTCAGTTTACAGCCTAAAGTGAACAGATATTTAAAAACTAACAGAGCCACCCTCCACCAGACTTTCATTTCAGAATTCATTGATCAGCACTGAAGTGACATTTACCTGCATGAGACCAACTTACGCCGTTAGGGCCAGTGCATGCTTTCCCTCCCACACCCCAAATTCCAGTTTAGCATTCATTACAAACGAGTAAAAAACATTTTTGTCATCTTACAGAGCTATTTTATGATGACAACTTTCCCAACTGCAAGTCACTTTTGTTTCATCTGCAAGGCACAGAGCAAAAAAACAAGTCACGGTTCTGCTGTCAGATACTGGAGAAGAATTTGCAACAGCCCCTTGGAGCTGTTCTCGTTTTCACCTAGTTTAGAAGAAAGGATCGCCCCTCGCCAGCACCACTGGTTTTGTGCATGCATACTCAAGTAACAGTTAATGGGTTAAGTTAGCTTCAAGTGTGAGAAGTTTACCGTGACATTCTGATATTGCAAACAGGCCCCCTTAACTGGGGCATTTGATGTTCAAGCACCTGTGGTATTTACTCCATACATTAATATGCAAGTAGTAGGCGATTAAAAAGGTTGAAATCCTACATAAAGCAGTGGGCATAACATGCTAAGGAAATTAGGCTGAATCTTGCATAAAAGTTAATTGCGACACAGATCTAACTCGTATCTGATGCATAGCTTCATCTTCCTTTTGTCTACAACACACACGCACACTTCATATTTTGAATCCCTAATGTTAGAACAAGCACTGTAAGGATATGCATGATTTTAAAAAAACAGCCAAGACAAATAGTAGAAAATGCATTTTATTTATATGGAAAAGGCTACATTTAGATTTGTAAAAGGTCTGAGTGTTATGTTGCCCACATGTCAAAAATCAGTTGTGAATAGCAACAAAAAGGTTACATATCTTTCTACATAGCAGTGCAATTAGTTCACATTGCAATAAAATTAAGTCAAGTATGCAACAGAATCAAAAACAAGTGTTTCTCCATAATCAGCGTACAAAGAATTACAGTGCAAAGATCATTCTAGGTTTTAAGAAATCTGCAGTCAGTCATTAGGACATCCTAACGGGCAGGATATCCCAATTATTTTCATTACTAGCAGTTGTATCTTGTCAATACTGTGCACAAGAAAGTAAGTCTAAAATCAAATGACTTACATGGCAAATAAAATATATTTAGTCTATACAATAAAAATACATATTATATAAGTGAACTAACAAAATGAAATTTGAACACACTTATGAAACGGACAACATATCTTAAGGACACACATACAGTATTTATCACGTAAAAACAGCTACTTTTTTCCAGCAAAAATAATTTGGTTGCTTTACAACTGCATTATGGATCTTACAGTTTGAAGATGCAGATGTCCAACTCTTAAAAACCATAATAAATGTCTTCTGCAAAGCATACAAAGAGGATAAATATTCTTATCACAGTCCTAAGGTTACTTTTGGAAGTTTGTTTTCCCTTGCTCCAGAAACACACTTACATGGGTGAAAAAATAAAAAATTCAAGGGGCATTATGGTACATTGAAACAGTAAACTGTGCTCCATTTCCTTCTAAGTTTGAAAAAAAAACTAGAATTTACAGTACTCTGTGGTATATGAAAAAGTCTTCACAAGTTTACATTGCATATTTCTGAGTCCATTCTCTTGCGTGTCTGTTGTATCTGTATGTGCAGAAAGAAGGCATTGAGTGAAGAGCTGTTAGTGATGCATGGACAGTAGCCACATATTTACTTCATGCAGACATTATTGAGCTTTTAATCTCTTAGCATCGACTCAAAGTTAAAATGTCTAAGAACCAAGAAACATATGCACTATGTGTTCAGTTAAGGTTACCTATCAAAGCTATTTAGACTCAAACTCAAAACCAATCTTACTGGTTTGTACTAAAATGAGTATCGTTGCGCGTACTTAGCTTGCATTTCACAACTGGTTCCCTTACCTGTACATTAACAGGAGTTTGTTGCCAATTATTCCCAAATGTGTATGCTATTAAAAGTCTAACAAAGTTCACACATTTAAGCTGCATAAAATTCAGCATCATTAACTGACATTGGAAAGGGTGCGGATGGAAGGCACATAGATGTTATTCTCCGTTCTACACTTCCACCTACATTTCAGAACTTGAAAGGAAAATTTCCTGAAAAGCATTTCTGACTAGATTTTAAGTGTCAGGTCTTTTCCTTCTGGTATGAAGCTGACTAGCACTCCCAGAGGGAAGCGTCCCTGGAGAGTCAGCAACTTTGCCTCTGGTCCTTGAACTTGCTAACATTCTACTCTTCAGAGTAGATTCACTTTTTTCTGTGTCCTCCGGAGGAAACATTGGCAAGTTTTTTTTTTTAAAATCACTTCTCAAGATCAATATACCAACTCCTGTACTAACTTAGTTTGCTCTTAAGAATATGTTCTCATTCAAGTCTTTGGATTTTCAGTTACACACTCAGGGGTAACCAGCCCCATTATTCACTTCCCACATCTAACAGGATAGTAAAAATTCAGTGGGTTGAAAAGCATAAAGAGACAGAGCTATAGTCAAGAATTTAATCTTCTCCTACTTTGTTACAATGATTCAACTTCAAGTTGTGGAGATGGAGAAATATCCCTTGTTCACTTCCTTTACAAACAGGAGGCTGAAAATACTAAGTGGATGGATAAAACCAGAGACACAAGTGGGCAGAAGCTGAAGCACAACATCCTCAACTCGAGAACAATCTGCTTTGCAGAACAAGCCACAGTTCAAGCATTTCAAAAGTGGCTTACATGATTTGATTGTATCAGACTTTGAACTGTCAGAAAAAAAAACATTTTAATAATTCTCACTCTAGCGAAGAATACTAGACCTTAAACTTCCATGTTACTTCTGCCTCACTCCTTTTCTATCCAGTCCTGAATGTAAAAGCAATACTCAAATCTTCATGAAGCTGTGACAACAAATAATTCTTACTTGGGATTATTTTTTTATGTAATGAAAAATAAATAATACATTAATGCTGTGTGTTAATATATTTTTGTACTTGTTTGCATAAAACTAAGTATCCAACAATTGTGTACACCTACAGGTTCCTGCTTGCCATTCTACCAATAGGTATTTTCAAGATTTAAATATCTAATCCTCTATAGAGTAGAAATCTATGTAAAGAGTTTTTTAAAAAATAAGGTAAACAGCTGTATAGCCAATCACTATCTGCAAGTACCACACACATAAATACGCATAATTATGTCATACTCACTTTTCCTTGTCTGACTTGTAGATCTGTGCAATATCCGGTACTAAAGGATCATCTGGATTAGGATCACAAAGTAAGGAGCATATGGACAATAAAACTAAATAAAAGAGATGCTAGGTTAAACAAGTTAGTTCACTTCATTTCTATAATCCTTTAATATATTCCAGTACACAGACAGTGGAAAAAGGAAGACTAGAAAGAGAATGTGTATCAGTATTAAGGTTTTGGACAGCGGTTTTGCTCAGAAGTGTTAATACAGCACCATGTTTGCAATGCATATAGGCATTAAACAACACCTGATAACAGCCTAGAGAACTCACAATCCGTGCACTTATACCTCTGGTAATTATCTCTTTCCCATGTTTTGACCTATGAAAATTAAACTACAGAGTACATATCAATGTTCGATCAAACGAAGCCCTTACATCTTCAATTATTTATAATTATCATTAATATTACACTAACATGTAACACTGGATTTGTGCATATCCTTCTCCACTTCTGTGCTGACTTATTCTCTCCTTCATATGAGCATTTCACTTGATTTGATACATGTGACGCTTCCATTTGGGGAAACATTTTACCAGGTTTTTATTCAGGTACTCACTTATGATTCTAGTTTTGATCCCTGGTATCTGAGGACATTTGATTTTTCTAACACTTTCAACGCACATATTTCAGGTAACTTCAATTTTAAACTCAGAACTAACATGGATACCAAAAGCACTCACTTCGACAATTCACAATAGGTTGTGAAAAGGAATTTGAAGCTACAGTAAGAATCTGCTGTAGAATATGATTTTTTTCCCCTTGCTTTGTCTTGTTACGAAAAGGATTGGACTAACACGTATTTACAGCAGTAGCAAGCTTCATACTGACATACTTTATTAGGTGCCAGTAACATTGGAAAATCAGGTTACAACACTCAGTGACACCAATCAGAGGTGCTATCAGTACGTCATAATCCTTTGATCCACTAAAACAAGAACTGTAAATGAGAAATTTCTTCCATGAGACACTGAGCTGATTTCCAGTTTAAAAAACACGAAATGTATACGTGTTAAAAGCAGGTCAAGTCAAATCACACAAGACCTGCAGGCTACTCTTCTTTAGAGCTGAAGGAATACTCAAAAAAAGTAAACACACTTACAGAAAAGTGCTAAAGATCTGAATACTCAGATACCAGATAAATACCAACTGGTAAACAAGATCTAGGTGCCAACTAAACACATTCTGAATAACTAGGAACCAATTTTTGCTCAGCAATACAACAAGCAATTTCTGTGGAAAGCTGGTATGAGCTACACACAACAGTAATGCATGTCTTCAACAGCTACGTGAGAAAACACCTTTAAAATTGTATTTTATTTAGCTACTGAAATTATTGCGTATGGCTGGTGTGCATGAGCAGAAGTTGCTTTTCCAATCATGTATAACAACTGCACCTGCATAAAGCAATTTCCATGGGACAAAGACTAACAATGTTTTCCTTGCTCATACACCAAATGCAATGACACTGTTCTAAAACAGATACATGGTTTAGAGAGCTTTCAAAAACATAAGCAAGACGTGATACTGTTTAATCTTTTGAGCAACATGAGAACTTTATGCAATATGACTAAGATCATGGCTAAGCATTTTGAATATGGGTGAGAAAAACTGCAGTCACATTTTAAGCAGCTTTTGAAGTGACACAAAATGCCTACAACAAAAGAACTAATTAACCGTAACCACAATGTTCCAAACATCAAGTGTTCAAATTTGAGAAAAATTTAACTACAAGGTTAGAGTATTTTATTAACTCTTTTACTGATGACTTAGAAAACAGTTATGTTTTAAAATTCATCTTACAGAGGAATCCAAGCCAGAACAACTTATTAAATTTCAAAATAAAGTGTAATTAAGATCTTAGCCCACATAAGCATGCTCAGGCAATCACAAGCAATCCAAGAGGCCTCCCTACATGTCAGTATTGGGGTTTTCCATTTACATCCAAATTCATTTGGTTTTGCAGCTCTGTTCAGAAGTTTCTCTTCAGTTCTGCCCGCACAGTCAGTTATAATACAGAAGCTGCACTTCAGCCTAATTGGACATTTTTTATCTCACCCAATTTGGTTTAGAACATTTCCTTGCCATGCAGATAATGTATGATGTCATGCGACACTCCAAATAAACTGTGCAACATCTTGGACCGTAACAAGGATTCCAATGGAATTACCACTGCTGTAACATGCAGGATAAATGAGTTCTCACTGGCACCCTTGGACAATGTAGTGAAATCAGAAAAAAACCATGGCAGTGTATGCAAATTCATAAATCCATTAGCATATCTGTGACTTTACCTTTAGATACAGTCAGAGCTGGTGACCACTGAGATCTCAGGATATCAAGACAAATACTCCCATTACTGTTTATGTTTGGATGATATATTTTTGTTGTAAAAGCAATCTGGAATTAAAAAAAGGTAAAAAAAAATAACAAGTAACATGAAATTGTTTTTTACATTTGGAATCCTTCACATTGTCCCTTCATTTCCAGTCATATTCCATCTGCCATACCCAACACAGCATACTGTACAACCTCTCATCCTATCACCCAGTTTTAGGATTCAGCTCATCCCTTACATACCCTATCACTGGCCCTTCTGGTTTCAACTCCCAAAAGAAAGTCCCAGACAGCTAAAATATAGACACAGCTTTGACCTAAAAATTGTGTAAGTTTGAAGACAAAGGACTTACCTTTGGTGGTTTGAAAGGATAGTCTGTTGGAAAGTGTACTGTGAGAAAAAATACTCCCCCTTGATATGCACTATCAGGCTGGAAAAAAAACAAAAGAAACAAAACCCCTTAATATATTTCAGTTATTGTGGAGCTTCTCTTCTGAATGCAGAGAACCTCCCAAATGGATGAGTAACTTAGAAAGCTCATTTTTTATCCCCAGTACACAGCCCATAGTGTACTGAGGATACCGAACCCTCCCACTGGCCAGCGACGCTACAGTAGAGCCAGCCGTGGCTACTACTGCAGTAGCACAACGTGGCTACTGAGTGCTGCCCTTCTTGGGGAGGGGAAGGAGGGGAGCAGCGTTTGACTGGTGGAGCTACAAAACTGCTGATCCATCAGCTCCAAACTAGCTCCCTCCTCAGTATCCGGGCTGTGAGGCACTCCTGGAAGCTCAGCTCCACGGCACCAAGGGGACCAAGAGCAGGTCTTCCAAATCCTGTCTCCATACAACACCACAGCTGCTCTGCTACATTCGGGATCTTCCTCCATCGTTAAGCTACAAATATACTTACCTTAAGAAGTGGTTTCTCTTTGCAGATGCAAAGAGTAGGATTTTCCAACTTAATTCAGGTGATCATGATGACATCAGGGAGTTTTAAAACACACAACATCTTTGTGACCTGTACAAATCTGTGAACATGCATTTTGTTAGAGAACATGTGCACAGGTTTACGTCCAGGTTGCACACAGTTAATAGATAGAAATAACTTTGTTGCAGTCAGCTGTTGAAGAAATCTTTCATTTTTATTTACTAGAGAAGTGGGGAAAAAAGTCTCAGTGCTAAATGACAGAGCAGCGCTTCAAGTTCAAATTAAGGGAAGGAGAAGAAAAATCTCTCTTGTTACTCAAGAAGTTTAAAACAGCAAGACAGGAACTCAGTCTCAGCAAAGCTGCAGGAGAAGTTTTGGGTTTTCTTATGGGAGTAAATGCAGATTATTTTTTTTTTTTTAGATAAAACGTTTACCTTAGAAATGAGCAAAAATCGCAGTTTTAGAGATCAATTGAAGAAGTAAAGTCACAAATGGTCCCTATGACATGTTGTCTTATGCACTCAAAATGCAGACAGTGTTGCAACATAAGGCAGGTTATATACGGTATTGCTAAGAAGCCAGCATTAGGTAACATCAGAGAAGATTGCCACTCACAGTTAGGTTTGAAATGACTGCTTGCATGCATAGTAAATGGACTTTTCAAAGTTAAAATAAGCTGAAGATCAGACAAGTTCAGTGCCAAGGAGAAGGCGAAGCGAAGTCACACAGCGTTTGGTGGGTAAGGCACATCAAACTGAGGATGTGCAGACAGGAGAAGAGGTTACACTACTTCCACATATAGGAAGTGAGTTCTGAAGGAAAGCTTTAGTCCTGTGCTTCCCTCAGCCCATCAGAAGATGTACAGGATGTGCACCCCTATTTCCTTATGTTATCGAGACAAAGTTATGTTATCAAGGCAAAAGTGCTGATAGTGTGGCTTTTCTCATCGACGGTTATGGTTGAGAAGGGTTGGCAAGAGATGCTCACTGTTATCCTTAACTAGAGAAATCTGAGGAACCTGAAGGGAAGAAAAGACTATTTTCCACTACAAGGTATGAAAGGCGAATTGCGAGCTGGAAAAAAAAGAATTAAATTGGGATTTATGTGCTAGTGTTTCCATTGCTAAGGTCAAAGTCATTCAGAACAGAGACATTACTGGTGGCAATCAGCACACAAGCTTGTCCTAACTCTATATTCTTTGATATTCTTTGCTGTTTTGCCATTCACCTTCAGGGAGTGCAGAAGGGCAAGAGCAGAATGACTTTGTATGTGAAGGAACACAGCTGCCAAAGAACAATGGCATAAGTACGAGTATCCTATAGAAAAGCTTGTCACAGTAATTCGAGTGGCTGCTGCATCACCACAAACTCCGTCACATCACTGACAAACTAGTAACTGGTCTTTTACTGCTCCAGAGCAGCTGTGATGGAAATGCAGAAATAGTCTCAAATTAGTCACAATTTCACTTTTCTCCACCATGTGATGTTGCATCTCATGGGATTAAGTAGTGTCTCAAATTTTCAGCTCAGTAACTGTACCAGAAGCTCTTCTTTCAAAATTACCAAATCCAAAAGGAAAACACTAGGAATACAAGCTCTTTGCCGTGGTATTTATAAACACCCCTTCTCTCAGGTCACGTTGTTCTTCATTCTTTTTGCTGAAACCCTTTCCAATTTTCCTTCAGAATGTTCCGTTCTTAATATATATTGCCCTTTCTTATGTCATGTCCTTCAAGAGTCATAAATCACAACTTTAGCAATCTCACTCAACTCAAAAAAAGCCTTTCTCACACAGAAACCAAAAGTACCCACAAATGGGGACTACAGTTCCCAAAAGCCATCAGCTTCTGCCAGAGCCACATCACAGCCCTCAAGTAAGTTCTAAAAGGCCCCGAATCACCTTGTGCAACACCACTCTTGTTTACAGTTCACAACTTTAACATAGGATTACTTCAACTATTTCTCTTCCAGAATTGAAATGATCTCTGAAAAGCAAGCTCTTGAGTTTGCAGCCCACATCACCAATTCAAACATTAGGGATGCTTAATCAGAATTGAAATTTCAGGAAGAAGACTACAGAATTTTTTTGAACAGTTAAAGAAGAAATGAGTGCCAGACTACTATAAACAACAATACAAACCCCATATCTTTAATCTGTACATAGCACAGCTGAATTTAACTGCCATGTTAAAAGACACCCAAATGAATCCTTCTGTAACAAAAAAGGAAACACGCCTACTTTCTAAGGGGAACAAACTATTATACTTACAGGTCCCATAATAGTTGCTTGCCAATGAAACACTGCAAATCAAAAAGATAAAGTGATTAGAGATTTTCTAAGCTTTTCCTTAACCAGAAAAGGTCAGCCGTGGCAAGGTGCTATGAAGAGCTTACAGTCATCTCCAACAGGTCCGGCAGAACAGTGGGCCGGTGGGTCTCGCTGCAGGTCACTTAGCTCCTGGAAGAAAAACACAAATATTTGAAATGTATCTACATGAACAGACACACCACAGAGCAGCACCGCTTCAAAAGTGAAAACACAAAAAAATTTATTGAATAGATCCGTAATATTTTTTAAAGAAATCAAAATGTGAAGTGCCCATTGATAATGGAAAGATTTCTTCCTGATAGGTTTGTAGCTGAAGGCAATATTATACAGATTAACATCTGAAAGCATGAGAATTACAACCAAGTTCGTAATACACTGGATCTACTGAAGTAGAGGCAGAAAGAAATCAAGAAAAAAAGGGTTTATTGACTTCCCGGTAAACTAACTGCTTAACTTAGAAATTTGTGCTCATCTGACTATCCCTTTAGCTTCTGATTTTATAAAAGGTTCGTGTATTGCCCTCATCTATATCCATTAGCTGAGTTAAACTAGTTCATAAAATGCTTGCAGACTGCCTAAAGATGATATAGGAAAGCAAAGGATCCTAAGTGAACTAGAGAACAAAAGGAAATTACCAGCTATACACCCTACTGAACATACCTGATTTGATTCTCTACATGCTTTCTTTCAAAAGTGACTACTAGAAAAACCTGGAAAAAGTTGAAGTTTAAGAGAAGCATGCAGAGAAACTTTTGCATGTCAACTGATTTATTTTACAGAAGTTTAAACAGTCCCAAATAATTTAAATTACACAGACACCCAGCTTTTCATTTATGTCATCAACACTACATCAAACACAAAACAAGCCAGGCATTAATGCAGGTTCATTTTCCTTGTTTAATTCAATATACAAGTCTTGATATCTGAAGTTTTACTACACAAAGAACAAGTTATGTACTTTTTCCAGTTCCAAGCTGATAGGAACCATGCTGCTCTAAGTCTAACGAGCATGTGTAAATACTTCAATTGAAATAAGCTTAAACAATGTGTCCTAAGTCACTGTTCCTAAGTCACTCAACTAATTACCAAGAACATTTAATTCAACAACAAACATGAGAAGGTCTGCAAGGATCTTTATAAGTTTAGCTTAAAGACTAACAGTGGAAGCACTTCCACCCAAAAAATCATTAGTCAAGAAAACAATTAAAAAAAATCAACGTGTAAACCAGAACAAACTTCAAGTCGTGTAACATTTGTATGTAGCGTGATCAGGCTTTACGCACAAGCTGAAGGGTTACAACTCCGCACTTCCAACTGCCGTGATATATTTATCCGTTTACACCAGCCAGCAAGCATTTCAACTCATGCAGTGCCCTCCCTGAGACGCCCACTTCACCACGGACAAGGTGCCTAGCACCCAAACTCGGACACACTTCTTGTAGGTCAACTCTTAGCCGCAGGTCCAAGGAAGGGCAGCACCACAAATATCCAACCACCTCTGAGCAAGCAGTAACATTACTGTTCTGCTAAGGCATGCCTTCAGCTGCGTGACTGAAAACATGAGGACTCTTTGCTCTACTGAAATAGGTACAGTCACTAGCTCGTATGACTCGCCAACCCAGCTTTATCCCGTTGGTGAAACTCTACACTGCTCCAGAAACAACACTCCAGGCTAGACTTGGACTGTATTTGTAAAGGATTTTGCTTTCGCCTTTTAGTCCCCTTTTCGATCTGCAGATTCAAGTTTCAGTAAGGGAGCAATACAGAGAAGCGTGACCTATGCAAAGCCCAGTCACTGCCAGCACAAGAAGTCAACAAGTCTCAAATTTCCAGGAATCACGAGACTCAGCCAGCAGCGGAGCAGTTCCAGCCACTGTCTGCACTAACTCACAGCCCAAGATCTAATAAGAGAAGATGGAGTTTTGTATGGACAGTACCAAAGTCATCTACATGAAACTGTTGGCTGAAGTGGAGAACTCAAAACCTAAAAATCACGTTTTATAGCAATTATGTCTGACTACTAAATTAAAGGTAACGATGGGGAAAAAAACGTAGCTTAATCCAGAGACTCTAAAATATGTACACACATTTCCTTACGCATGCGACTCACCATCACAGCTGCCGGGAAAGCAATTTTGGAGTCCCAAATCTGTAGCAGTACTTCCATTTGTGAGATGCTTTCCTTAAGATCTTAACATCCCCCAAACCATACAAATTGATTTTCATTCATATGTACACAAGTACTTCTGAACTGGTAAGAACTCGGAAAGTCTCCTCAGGCATACACCTGCAATTTGTTGAGGCTCAAGGCACTGAAATTTGTCCCCAATAAAAACATGTCTTTAATCACAGCTTGATGAGACCAGTCCAGTCCTGTCATTAATATTTTCCCCATTCGTGATGAAGAGAAGCCTTTCTTCAGCCTAGTTCACTAAATGAGAGCAACGGTCACAGATATACTAAGAAGGCTTCTGCAGCCAATTCAGGCTGTGTTCATATTTCCCATTCATAAGAAATAGAGTACTAAAGCCAATAGGCTTTGAAAATACAAATAGTAACGTGATCAAACTTTGTAAATTGAATTTGACAGTAACAGTTTGAGCCTTTGCATACAGCAGCTCAGATCAAGCTGTGATAAAAATCAAAGAAGTATTTTGCTTTGTACTGTTAATTATGCTGTTCAAGCTTGGCATTCAAAGCAAAATTATCTGGAGAGCTGTATGATTTAGGCTTCGATCTCTCCTACGCCTCCTGCAATGCTGTAAGGAGATATCCCTCACAAGTCACGCTGACTTGCCAGCGTCCAGAGCTGAACACCACAGAAGGGCTGCAATGGTTCCCTAGAATAAACAGGGGTACAAAAACTGCTTTGAGACTTTATATAGTTGCAAAAGAATGAGGTGTTGAATATAAGAATACAAAGCAGCAAAGATGCTCTTCAAAAGAAGCCCGAGAAGTCCAAAGAGCTACTAAGCACTACGTGCTGAAACCTCATCAAGAAGCACAGAAGAACTGCATGGAAGGCTGGCTGCAGACAGTCAACGCTAAAGATTTTTCTGTAATTCTAACAGAGTTGGTTCCGGCAGTTTTGTCCATGTTTTATGGATTATAAAACACTGCAGCATGATGCAGGTCTGCTTGCCTCAAGGCCTTGTCTGCACGGATATTTTTAGTCAGCGGTACAGAAAATGCTGGTGCAAGACTTTGATGCACGTATGCTAAAAAAAAAAGTGGATTTGTAACTCAAAATAGTGTGGATTCTTTTTCAAAAGGGAAACTCAACACTGCAAGTTACAGCACACACCAGGGCAACATCTTCTGAGAGACAACGCAAAAAGAATAAAGTTCTGTCTGCAAGAGCTGCAAGCAGAAGTATTAGTTATTTTAAACAGTGGTGAATGTCACGGCACAAAAGCATCTATCAGGAGCTCAACACGTGCCACGCTTTGTCCCAGTGCAGCCATAATAAACTTGTATAAAGAAAAGAGCTAAGCTGTGGACACTGCTAGGAATAAACCTTCTAATCCTCTCTAACACTGAAAAATGTTACCTAGTAGAATAAAACATGGTTAATTCTATACCTCCGGCTGGTTGCAATTAACAGGTGTAACAGCAAACTACTTCTCCTGTTTAAAACCAGAGAACAGCAGCAGAGCACAGAAGCAGGCAGGATCCATGATCGGGTGAAGCAAATAAAGGAAGAGTGGCATAGTGTTAGAAATGTTAGCCAGCAATTACTGGGGAGGGACACAGCAAAGCCTCCAAATTATCACCTCTCGTTGCACCACACACACTCTAGAATGCATGGACTCACGGACAGCATGAGACAAAAATTTTAAAATCAAGTTTAACAGATGTAAGACGCATACCACAATAAACTGTAAGCTGGAAATGTGTCTGAACATGCAGACTAGCACTCATTGACAAAGTACATTACAGAATATATTTCATAAATCGTAAAGCTGGTGAAGACTGGGAGGCCAGTTTAACAGTTCTGTGCTTCACTAGGAGACAGGGATTTTCTCCTAAAAAGCTACAAGAATAAGATTGGAAAGGATATGTTGACAACAGGGAGGTAAATATTCTAAGCATAGCACTTACGGACACTCAAAGGGTATAAGCAGGAGTACCAATAAAAAAAAACTAAACTAAAATCTCTCCTCTGTTGCAGTTAAAAAAAAAGAGTCCAAAAAAAGAGTCTGCAGGCTATCAGAAGACAGAAATAAACTGCAGGCAGCATCACTAAAAGCTATTTTAGTTCTTTAAATACATGAAACCGCAACCAGAGCCCTTTTCCACACCATTATTTAAAATAGAGGTTTTTAAATTTGCCAGCTATGCTCCTCATTTCTTGCACAAAAAGCACCGTACTTTCTATCAAGTCAACACATTCACTGCTGCTCCTCTATTAATGGTGATTGGAACCATCTGTCCAAAAAGCAGCTAGAGCACTGATTAGACTTTGGCTAGTTAACAGATTTTCTTTTCTTTGTAAGTTTAGGAAATGTGAAGCATTTGCCATCACGTCTCAATATAAAGTTAAGTTTTAGTAATAGAGTACCTATCTGGTTTTATACACTGTTTGATACAAAATATGTTGCTGTGATTTCACAGCTAATGTTTCGGAAACAAACTAAAATAATTTGTATTACAGAACTGAAAAAGTTTCCTTAGCATGTTTATTATCCCCTAAAGAAAGTCAGAACCCAAACCACAATTACTGATAACATTTGCACTTGAGTTAATTTAATCAACCAGAGTTACTTTCAACATAAAACTTGAGTTGGTATGTCCTGTTAGACTATGCACGTATGAAACACGCTGAAACAAACAAACATATAGCTGAATGGTAAATTTCAACATTTGAATGCTTCCATTCTTACTGAGCTGTGGGACAAAAACAATCCAGCACTATGCACTGACAAGATTAAAAACAACAGCTATTTTTAAACCAGTCTTTAAATGTGTCAGAAAATACATGGCTGCTGCCTTCGAAATCTCTTCTACCCAAAAAAGTCCAATTTATTTTTATGCTGATAACAAGAGCTAGTGAATACTGGTTTTCTAAAGATTTCAAAATAGTCTGAGCCATTAACAGGCATAAGAAACATCAGCAGCTCATTAATACTAGAGGAGCATCCAAAAGTACAGGATTTATGATGAAAACAATCTCCCCAGCTGTAAGACTGAACTGACAGGATAACAAACTCCCAATTAGGTAAGTGAACAGAGTATTTGCAACAGGAATCTCAGAAAAATGACCCTGCATGGGACTGATGGGCAGAACTGACCCATTCAATAACGTCCCTAACACAACTGCCTGAATTATTTTCTACTTGGCACAAAAGCCGCGGTGTCTCAGTATCCTGGGGTAGTAATAATAAAGATTTCTTTGCAGAATGACCCTCCCCAGCTAAAACCTACACTATTTCTCTTCATAATCTGCAACATCTGGATTTTACAACATCCACAAAATAGCGGGTTATTCTTTCATCGCTGCATCACAAACTACAGGGAAGCAGCTCCTGCCCCAAGGAACTTGTATTCTACATCATATACAGAGCACAGACTGAAGTTTTTGACAGCCTAGAAGCACAACTGCCTCTCCTTCGTGCTACAGCAAAGCATTGACAAGTTCAACTAATCCAGACCCTCCACTTAAAACGAGTAAGAATCCCCCGTCCTTCCAAGGAACTCCAAGATGAATTCGTCATCGAATTAGTACTGACCTCTATGCTTACAGAGCAGGGCTTCACGTCCTCACTGCTCTTCCACCCTCAGCACTAAGCTGAACACACTTGGATGATCAGCTTGCTTGTTGGTTATTTACTTGCTTGTTCTTTTTGTTTGTTTGTTTTTGTTTTTTTAAAAAAGCTCCCAAGCACAATGCATCCTTCCATTATTAGTGCAGAGCCCTGAAATCTGCAGCTTGTCCTTTGAGGAGCCCCTCAAGGCAGACCAACGAAAGAAAAGATGAAACAACACAATCACAACGGCAATACTATTTAGAAACTGGAGTCCCAACTGGCACGGGACAAAATACACTTTCTAATATACATGTGTTACAGCTGTGCTTCCTCTGTAGGTGCTATCATTCTGACCACACAAGCTACCAAAATTATTGTGAACAAGCTTGTCACCAAAATCCTTCAGCTGTGTTAAAGCACAGTTCTGAGCCACTCTAAAACCACCCAGGCTTAACCAGAGGCACTATGTCTAGACTGACAAGTTCCCAAGCAATGCCATTGTGTTTTCTGACAGTGCTTTGTTCTCCAAAGAGGTCCCCTAGGCACTTTCTCAAACTATAAAATCCTTACAACGTTTCCTCTACTCCAGATCTTATCGTCTCCTACACTCGTGATACGACATAGCTATCAACCTTTATAGCCTGTCTGAAACATCTGGGAGATGGATGGGATGAACAAGCCTTCATAAAAACACATCTCATCTACTCCATTAGTTTTTCCCCATTTCATCATGTTAAGGAAAGCTCTACGTACTACACTGACATCAAGATACATTGTCTTTTCAAACTTTTCCCCTTCATTTTTATCTTCCATTTGCAATAACTTCCTTGACACTTTCTTCTTTCACAGCAAGTGGCTTGTTATGATACTGCTTTGGAGCCTGGCTGCTGGACAAATCCCTCTAGCAGTAATTATTTTTTACCCTGGAAAGGCAGCAGATAGCAATTAGGGAAGATAATAATAATAATAAAACAGTAATAGTCTTTTCTGCAGAAAACTGGAAGAGGTAGCCAGTACTGAAACTAATCTCAACTCTTCTGGTAGCTCCCACTCCAGAATTTCTTCATGTTTCACATAAAACCTATTGCAAAATCTGGAAATCTTATACTTGAAGTCGGCATTTCTTGACTTTCAGAGAACAGAGAAAGAATCTAATAAGACTAACAGTACACAAAACGCTAACTTCAGGATAGGTTTCACATCTATTGAACATAAAGTTTGAAAATACCACAGTAAAGAAAGCTGTGGTTTTCCAATACGTATGGACGCCACTAAAGGAGGCTTTTCCACCTCAAAAATGCCAGAAAACTACCAGACTTCCCACTTTCTTTACTCACCTTAACAGAAAGAAATTGGAAGAAAAGGAGAGAAAAGAAAAGAAAGAAAAGGAAGAAAGAAAGAAAAGGAAGAGGAAAGAAGGTATGCAGAACAAACCTTCTAACACAAGGGTCAGGAGATTCTCAGAGAGAAGGTGAGAAGTGAAGAAGACAAGAAAAAAAAAAAGGAATAATCCCCACAATATACAGAAGCAGGACAGAACTTACTGTTAGACAGAAATCACCGTGCTCGTTGACGGTCAGCGCGGTATATTTGGTATAACACTCAAATATTGTGTCACGTATTTGTTACATATTTGGCATTCAGCGACAAAACCCTCCCCTGTTGACAAGATTTGCAGCGTGAGACCCGACCACCAGCTTCTGGTGGGAGCCCACAGCGGCCACCTTTCTCCACAGAGGGCACACCCCAGCGTTAACCGAAAATTTCTGTAAAAAAAAAACCAACACATTTTCCAAACCGTCAGCCGCCCCCCTCACCCCCCACCCCCCCTCAGGGCGGAAAGGGACGGCTGAGGATAAGAAGCAGGGCTCCTGAGGGGACCGAGCGGGTACCGGCGGCCTCCCGTCGCCCCCCGTCCCCGTCCCCGCTCACTTTCTGTATCCGCTTCAGCGCCATGAGGGGACCGGGGCGGCGGCGGCGGTGGCAACGGCTGCGGCGGGGGGGGGAGCGCGGCCGGGGCGGTGCGGGCGGGGAACGGCATCGGCGCGCGCCGCGGAGGGAGGGACGAGGCGGGGGCGGGGGGAGACCGGGCTCTTTGTGTCCGCCATCGCGGGGCGCGCTGGGAAATGTAGTCCTGGAGGGGGGGTGCCCTCTGGTGGTGCTCAGGGAATGCTGACTGGGAAGCCCGCGGGTCTGAAGTGGTATCAGGGCGTTCTTCTGAGGAAGAGAAGGCTCAGGGGGGACCTTATTGCTCTCTACAACTACCTGAAAGGAAGCTGTGGGGAGCTGGGGGTCGGCCTCTTCTCTCAGATAACTAGTGATAGGACTAGAGGGAACGGCGTCAAGTTGCGCCAGGGAAGGTTTAGGTTAGAAATAAGAAGACATTTCTTCTCAGAAAGAGCAGTCAGGCATTGGAACAGGTTGCCCAGGGAGGTGGTGGCATCACCGTCCCTATGAGCGTTCAAGGAAAGGTTGGATGTGGTACTTAGGTACATGGCTTAGTGGGTGACATTGGTGGTAGGGGAATGATTAGACCAGATGATCTTGGAGGTCTTTTCCAACCTTAATAATTCTATGAAAAGGTGTTTGAAGGTCACGTCCTTGGGAGGCATGGCAGGGGATGAAGAACAAGCAGCTAGCCTGCAGGAAGCCCTAGCCTCACTGCAGTTGCAGCCAGTAACAGATGGATGTTGCATTTGGCCTTACTGTAACTGCAGCCACCCACCGGTACCAGATGGATGTTGCATCCAAGACACTGTATGGTAGAAAAAGGAGAGGTGTGCTGCTTAAAAGGCTGAGAAGTAGGTCCCAGCCTCACAAGTCCTTGAGGACTCTTGGCACTATTTTTTTTTTCCAACTAAAGACCTAGATTCTCAGGTCAATACCTGGGTGTATGGGGTATAAAAGGCTATTGCTCATAAGGTTAAGTAGGTCTTAGCTGCACAAGTCCTTTAGGACTCTTGGTGTTACTTTTTCAAATAAAGACCTAGATTCTCAGCTCAATACCTGTGTGTGGGGCATAAAAGGCTATTTCTCTGAAGGCACTGCTCTTCAGTTTATTTCTCTACAGCAAAATAGGGGAGTTCCATACATCACCACGCTCCACGTTCCATACACCAGCATAGCACCCAGGGCCACTACTGACAGCACCACGCCAGCCCTACGCCCCCCTAACGATGCCCACCACCCCTGCCGTGCCTGCAGCGGGCCCCAGAGCCCACTTCACCCTCACTGAGAGTCCCCTCGAGGTCTCGCCTGCCCGCCTTGGCCGCTCTAAGCCTCCTTTCTCCTCAGAGAAGCCTCTCAAAGGCCCAGCCCCTCCGCCATCTTGAGGGCGGTCCCTGCCGCCATCTTGCGGGCGGGCGGCCGTGGCGGCGCAGGCGCAGAGCTGCGTGTGCCCTGTGCGGCGGCGGAGCGGGAGCCATGGGGCTGGGGCAGAACTCCAGCGTGCGGGGTGGGTAGGGACACGCGTGGGGACGGGGACACGCGGGGCGAGGGCACGCGTGGGGACAGCGACACGCGTGGGGACGGGGTGGGAGGAGAAGGGGGGGAGGAGGGGGCGCGGCCCCGCCCCGCTGGACCCCCGCTGACAAAATGGCGGCGGGGGGGGGGCTCAGCGCTGAGGGGTCGCGGGTTCGTGTCACCCCTCTGCCCTCAGCGGAGCGCTGGAGGGTCCCGCCGGGCGTCCCCTCGCCGGGCGGCGATATGGTGCTTCAGGCCCCGCAGGACCGCTCGTCCATCCGCGGTGGTGGGCGGGTTTAGGGCAGGCACGTGGAGAAAAGGGTTTCTGGTGAGGTTAAACTTGAGGGTGGCAGGCAGGTAGCGGCTCTGTCGCGGTTACGTGTCGTAAGGCAGCGAGTTTTGTCGCGACTGTCGGGGTGGCAGGCAGGTGTGAGTCCCCACAGATCCTCAGATCTGATCCGAGTGGCTCGTCTTTAGCTGCTCACGGTCTGAATCCCGTTCCTTCGGATGCTGTGAGGCACCAGAAGCGACTTCACCCCCTTGGCTGGTTGCTTTTACCTTCACGTTTTCAATGCAGTCACTTACCCAGGCAATGTCACCCCCAGCGTGTGGTGGCCTTTTGCTGTGGACAGGACTGGGCTGTTCCAGTCACGTTACTGGTTCCAGTTCCATTACCCAACCGTTACCACCAACATCCAGGCAATAGCAATTTTTTCATTGACAAGAAAAGGAGGAGAACAAGACTTTAAAGTTAGGAGCACCTTTGAAGACAAACTTTTTCATATATGGAGTCATTACTCCATAGGCAACTTCCAAATACCATCAGCACTTCTTAACTACTAGATGTAGCTTAAAAATTGCCTCTGAGGAGTGTCTCGAGCTAAGTTGGGAGGGGTGCAGCTATCCTGGGGTAGTGCCAGTTCTGGGCAAGTAAAGTGATACATGTGGCAGCAAGGACTGTGTACTGCTGGTGGAGCCAAGACCGTTTCATTTTCCCGGTGTGCTTGTCAGTGCAGATGGCAAATGCACGCTCTTCCTGCTGATAAAATGTCTGAGCTCTCTGGTAGATCCTAAAAGTGCCTCTGCTGTCTATATCTGGAAACATCCAGAGTAATTTTCTGGCTGACTAGGGAGAGGAGGAAGGAAAAGCCTTGTGATCCAACCCTCTTGTTCCTTAGGATATGTCCAAAGAATGTAGAAGAAAGTAAATCCCTATTATTGGCTTCTTGCTGTTATCTTCTGATTATTTTTTTCCTTGTTGGTTTATTTCTGCTCTTCTGGGATTGTGTTCCTTGGACTTCGGTTTCTTTCTTTACCTCTATCTTCCCTTCTTTCATTTGTGTATTAATTTTTCTGGAGTTCCAGCCAAGCCTTTTCTATTGTGTAGTGATTATAGCATTGAAGCAACTTTTCTCCCATGTTACGTGGGCCTTAGTGTCTTGTTCTGTTGTGACTTGTGACACTGTGTTTTTGTATTATACCAGAGTGAGGATTTCTTTAATAATATCTCAGATGTTGCTCTTAATCTTCTTATTTTTTTTTTTTTTTTAAAAAAAGAAGACAAAGAAACTTGACATTCTACATCAGTGTCAAGGTGCCTCTTCAAGCAGTACATGTAGGAGCTTGGCAGCAAACTGTTGAATTGGTGCTGGAGGCCTCTTGAAACAGCGTTTAAAGTATTTTAAAAGTTCTGAAAACTGTTTTTGTTCACAAATGCAGTTTATGATTTAGTTCAAAAGATTAAATGGACATTCCAGCTTTTCCAAATCTATTTGTGAAACACAGTAATGGTTGACAAGATGACTTGCTACCTCGGAAACTTTGCAGGCTGATCTCATTATAAGAGAGACATTCCATTTATAAATTCAAATAATGACATTTATTGAGCCAATGCTGAAATGTAATGGATAGGCTTCTTTAAATGTTTGGATTTAATCTATTATCAGTTGATGGCATTTTCTACCTTGATGTAGCTCCAGAGAAGTGATAAGAAAAGCTAATATAGTCAAAAAAAAAAAAAAAGACACTACATTCTATTACAAGAAAAAAATATATACTAAGTTGTTTGTCTATACACTAGCTGTCCGTGTGTAGCAGATGAATCTGGGTCTCAGGAAAAGAAGTAAAGAATAAATGAAAAATAAGATGACGGGTATTCTAAATTAACGATCTCTGCTTGCTGAGCTGACTGCTATGCATGGTTATGAGGTTAGAGGGGTCTGGGTTACCTGCAGATGTGCAGACCAGCTCTTTCTGAATGTGCTGGAAGGCAGTGAATTTTAGTGCAGACCTTCCTGCTCAGCTGGTAGTCACAGAAGTGTTTTTATGATCAGAATCTTTTACTCTGATGCCCACTCTGGGCAATACCTGTGTTTTCCTGGCCATCATTGTAGCTGCACTTCACATTTTCTGGGGAATCGCTTTGAACCTGTCAGACCCAGCTTGTCCCTGAGCTGGCTGGGTGCCTCCTGCCCTCTACAGCCCCGCTTGGCTCCCGGAAACCTGCTCGAGCAGGAAGGGGAAAGGGTGCTACAGGCTGTGGTGGTTTTCCCTGGGAGAACTTGCTGCTTCTCACAGGTTGGTTTGGGCTGTGTTGCTAAATTAACGCCGACTTTCATGGAATCACTTCTTCAACTTCACCTCCTCAGTTCTTACCCTATGCTATCACAATTAATGCATTGCTCTTGCTAGTTTGCAATGGGGAGATAAAGAAATTAGAACTCACTGGATAGGTATAAAAAAACTGAATTCACTATATGTTCTCTGGGTCTTTTATTGTTTTAAGAAGTTTTTGAGCAGGGAAACATGCTCTCAGTCATCCGATATTAAAATGCAGAAAACCGTCTTTAACTTGGTCACCCTGTTATAGGGCAGGTTTGTCGCTCACTTGCAGGGGAGGTGTCAGCGTATGCTGGTCTCCTCTGCTTCCTTTTACTAAGAAAACAAACTTTCAAGGATTTATGCATCTTTTTCTCTTAGTAAGACACATAGCAAGAATTCCCCATCCCTCTTCCCAAATCTTATTGGGACTACATTTCATCGTACAAGTGTTTGTCTAATTCCATGTACTGTTAGATCCAGACCCTTGTGAATCAGCACAGTGCGTGTTAGCTAATGCTGCCTTCTAGATGAGGAAAGAACTTGGTATGGATTTTAGAAAGTGCTGTGAGACGGAGAAGAAAACCTTGATCCTCGTAGTGGAAGTTCACAGTGGCAATACTTCATGCCTGTTGACCATGGAGAGTCGAACAAACTAACAAGGGCTTTTTGTTTCTTACCCTTTAGGTTTAATGCAGTAATGTCTCTTGCTTGAAAGATACAGTCTGGCTTGGTGTCTTTCAAATCCTGTATGAATTCTGAAGGATAAGAGAGAAATTCCCAACTGAAGACTCTTCTAGTTCTCTTAAGTTGTGTAAATGTGCTGGAACTTAAAATTCGTTTAGATGTATTTGTCTGTAGAGTCAGCCAGGCTCTTATCATACATGTGAGGAGTACGTGTGTGTGTAGAAGTTGGGGATAAAAAGCAAAGAAAGCAGCTGGGTACTGCTCTGAGAGAGATGGCCAAGGCTGTTACAGCAGTCAGAACCATTAGGCCAAAGTCCAGGGTGTTTTCATGGGGCAGAGAGAAAACAATAGAGCCACAAAAAATAGGAAAACCCCTTGCAGAAGAGCAAATTAAAATGAGCGATCAAAACTGCAAAGTTTTGAGAGATAACTAGAGGTGGGGAAAAAGTGAGGATCGAGGTGGTGGAAAGAAACTATTTAATGGAGGTTGTATTTCAGAGAGTCAGGATAATCCAGTTAAATCTGTGTTATTGTTCTTAAATATAATCCTTTCGGATCCTTGTTCTTACCTGCACTCCTCAGTAGGGATTTAATCTAAGCTGTTTTTTGTTACTCTTATAAAGTGGTAATATTTTAAATAACTTCCCTATTGCCAAACAGCTCGGAAATTTTTGGTTATAGCATGTGTTAAAAAAAAAAGTTACTCAGTACTCATACCCTTGAGGGATCTGTTTGGGTTGTTGATGTTATATGGAAGGGACTGGGGTGAAGGAGAACTCAGATCAGTGGAAGGGAGTAAATTGGGTGGGTGAGTGTCAAGAGAAAATATTCTTGTTCTAAAATACTGCATTTCTCCCACAGAACAGAAAGGTCACTTGGAAAGATGGAGGTGTTGTCGTGAGCACAGAGATATTTACTACTTTGAGTAGCTTTAATAGAATAGAATGTTTTCCTCAAAAGCCTGACACTCTTTCTGCTTCTCTTCTAGTTGAATGGATTGCTGCAGTCTCCTTAGCTGCTGGAGCAGCTGCTGTTGGGTATCTAGCTTACAAAAAATTTCTCTCTAAAGACAAGTGCTGCAAAGCAATGGTGAATCTCCATATCCAGAAGGATAACCCCAAGGTAGTCCATGCATTCGATATGGAAGATCTGGGTGACAAGGCTGTGTACTGTCGCTGTTGGAGATCCAAGAAGGTAAGAGAAGAAAAAATAGTCCAATTTTGTTGACATGCATGCATCTTTCAATAAAACTGTTTTCAGACTGCTTCATTTAGAGGAAACTAACTTCTTTTCACCTAAGCTATTCTGCAGTGAGATGTAGTAGTAACTGAATCCTTAAAACTATGTAGATTTAGGGAGAGTGAAGTCTGCAGATCAGCGCTAATAGTGAGCAGTGTTTCTTTAGCTCTGAAGAAGCAAACAGCTTGAAAGGACAGCTGCTGTATAGAGTAATTAGTCATGAACAACAGGTTGCATTTTGCTACTGACACTCATCCAAAATTACTGGTCTGCTGGCAGGTGAAGAAGAGCTCAGGAGCCACAGGCTGAGAGGACCTTAAGTGCCTTTTAATAGAGGAATTTGGAAGCTTACTCTGTCAGAAGATTCCTTGCTGCTAGTTCGTGGTGTGAATGACCAAAACCCATCCAGAAGTCTCTTGGTATACAAGGGCTGGTGTGAAATGGTCACTTGCCATGTCTGAGCTCACCATTAAATCACACAGACAGGGAGAGTGCAGAACTGGTTTGGGAAGACCCTTACTTGCACAGATGGTGTTATTGGTGCTGCTGCTCTGTCCTGAATTATTTGTGTAGTATTTCCGTGTACCATAGATAGCTGCCTTTTGCCTCACAAATCAGTACAGCCGTGAACAGTTTCCAGCAGTGATGGAGGTAATCTAAAAAGAAGTCATTGTGGTTAAAAGCTTTTGAAGAAAGATGGACTTGATGTACCTTTGCAGCTCATAGTTATATGGGTAATCCTAAGGAAGAACCAGTGAAATCATGCTGGCATACTTTTGGAGACGATTTTTGAGAAATGAAGTCTATCCTGGCATCAGTCTGTCCG
Organism: Cygnus olor; assembly: GCF_009769625.2. Classification (NCBI taxonomy): domain Eukaryota; kingdom Metazoa; phylum Chordata; class Aves; order Anseriformes; family Anatidae; genus Cygnus; species Cygnus olor. The sequence continues at coordinate 13,926,022 of NC_049175.1, forward strand.
ACTTGCTTGCCTGTGAAGTTGGCAACATCAGTTGCCTAACGTCAGTGTTTAGCATGATAACCTAGTTTTTCAATGGCACCGTAACATCAGGTTTAAATCTGAAATAGAGATGTGAGACACTTGAAGCAACCGAGATCTCTACAGTGTGTCTGTAGCAGTAGTTCTGGGATCTGTAATAAGAGAAAGTGGCTTGTATGAGTAGCCTGGTCTATGTACAGCTAGCACATATATAAAAGCAGTTTTTTAAGTCAAGGCGCTAGTGTGTGGAGACTGAAATAATACAAACGTTCAAAGCCAGGTAACTGAGGCCAACAGCCTAGAAACCCAGTTCAATGCTAGGCTTCTCATACCTCGGAGACTGCTCCAATCGGGCTGCGCTGTGTGTGATTCTCCAGGTAATGTAACTTTGGGTTTTTGCTGCTTCCAGAGCTTCGTCACCTTGAGGATAAAGCCTAGACATTTGTAGCTGTACTTAGTTTAAAGCTAAGACATTACTGAGCATGTAACAGCATCATGACTGGATTTTCAAAGTAGTCCTGTGGAGGCAGGCTTGTCATCTCTGCTCTGAACCGAAAAGCAAGGTTGTTTTTTCCCCCATGGCCACAACATGCTCCATGGACCAACTTACATACAGTATGATAGTACAGTGGGGAGGTGTGTGCACTTAGATGCAGTGCTGCTGGCTGTACAGCATGCAGGTAGCATGCAAGTGTATACAAAGTCTCTGGATTAAATCTCAGCGGCCAGCATCCCAGAATTGAAAGTGGCCATGAGTGCAACCACTTCAGAGAAGAAAAATGTGGAGGAAAAAAGGCAGTTGTAAGTATCTACAATCGGTTGTAATGTCTGAATTCGAGTTTAACTCAGGTTGAAACTCAGGTTTACTCAGGTTGTACTGTAGGCAGCTCCTTCAGTGCTTCTCACCAGAAAAAAAAATCCTAAGCTGACCCTTGGTATTTACATTTTCTGCTTTCTCCTCTAGAAAACAGAAAGGGAAAATTTGCATCTGGATTTAAGGTTTGTAGGTCTTGCAATTATTCTAGTTATTGCTTGATTCTATCTTGGTTGTGTGAAATAAAAATCTGATTAATTACATTTTGCCATATATTGCAGGGTGTTGTCAGTTCAGGAACGTGCTGTCCTACTGAGGCCGCTGTAATTGGATGCTAAAAGGAAGTAGATGGTGGCTGCCTTTTAATGAGCCTGTTCCTAGAACTCTGCTCTGAAAGGTCTTGTAAAGGCATTAAGGAGCTCAGTGGAAAATTTTGCAGGCACTTGTTTTCTTGTACTAATGCTTAATAACGAGGATTTTAATCAGCACGTTCTGCTTCAAAGACCGCAGTTTCCAGCATTGCTGCCTTCCCCTTGCCCTGATCAGTTGACCTTGTGTGGTGGGCAGCATGGGCTTTGAGACGGTGTGCGTCCTGCTTCTCCTGCTCAGTTATTGCCAGGCAGCAGTGAAGTACAGGGAGCAGTTCTTGTCACTTAGCCTGATCTGAGGCACTGGGCTGTTAGCGGAAGGCCCTGTGGCATTATGAGCCATGGGCTATTTCTGTGTGTGCTGACGGCGTGCGTGCACTCCAGCTGGCTCTGCGTGGTTTCTGGGAAGAAACAATTGGACAGTCCAAAACAGTTGGACGATACAAGAGTGGTTTTGGGTAGCTTAAAAAAAAAAGTTCTCAGTTATTTGTTGACTTTTTTGCTCATTTTTTTCCTGAAATAATGTACTTCAAAGGCTTTTTTTTTTTTTTTTTTTGTGCTGGCCAAAGTTCTAATGCTTAGACTACCCTTTGTTGGGAGCATTTGTTTATTTTAGACATGTGGTATCTTCAGATAAGTCTGCCTTGGGATGTAGTGTTCTGTTAGAGCAGGTGGTAGGTAGGTTTTTTAATGGCCCTTTCCTATTCAGTGCTGTGCTCTGCCGGGACTTCATAGCAGTGCTTAAGCTTCGTGGAAAAACCCACTGTTGAAAGTTATCACTGCAGAAGCAAGGGTTTTGTCTTAAAACCAAACAGTAATTAGTCTAAAGTTAGAACATTTGTTTTCTTTTACATTTTTATGCTTGTGAGCTGAAGGGTTTGGATCTTAATTTGTTTATTTGCGATGACCTGAAGTCTGTGTCTTCCAGGTGGGTGTAGTCCCCAGGCAGCAGGTTGAGGAACACTGCTGCAGAGTATCAGAAGAAACAAACCCGTTCAGCTCCAAGGGAAATAAGCTGAGCTGTCCAGACCACTGCACAGCTCCCTCAGGGCTTGAGCTTTGACCACTGTTGTTATCTTGCTTTATCTTAAGCAAGGAAAAACATCTTCTGTCAGGCCCAGCATCCATCTAGTTCAGTATCTGGTCTTGAAGGTGACCAATTGGTGCTCTGGAAAAGTGGCTGTTGTTTTGTGTTGTGTGTGTCGGGGGGGGGGTGTCGTTTGGGTTGTTTGTTGAGTGTGTTTTTTTTTTTTTTGGATTAGAGATCAGCTAGCCCAGAGGATGCTGAGCAGCCCGAGTTGGTAGCTGTTAAAGACTCAATGCCATCCAATATGAATTCCACCAGTTTTGTCACCTGAAGTAGGGATGTCACTGTAGCTGGACCTTGAGCCTGCCTTCTTGGGGCACGTGAGGTGTTTCGTGTCTGATGGAAGCTGGGGCAGTGCTCCTGAGAACACCGATGGACTCTGGTGTTGCCTGGAGAAAGAGCTAGCCTGGAAACACCTGGGTGGGAAGCTGATGAGAATCTCATGAACATACGTACTTGTTTGCCCTAATTTTTGCCAAGTAGCTGTCAGTACCTACTCATTGAGTCAAAAATAATTGATTGACTCAAAAGTCCCTGCATGAATCAGCTTGCATGAGTATTCTCCAAATTCGGGGGCGGTAGGGGGTGGTCTTTATTTGGAAAATTCACCTGCCATTTATAGCATGGGTTTTGACATTTTGTAACTGTGAAAAGCAAACACCAAAAAACCCTCACCTCTTGGCCTGCCCCCACCCTACCCTACAGGCATGTGGCTTTATTTTTAGAACTCTGAGAACGTTTCTTACTGGTTTGTTGTCTTCATTATATTGCTTTCATGCAGCAATTTGAAATCTTTTATTCTAGCTAAGCCCAGATGATGGGGCATCAGTTTTATTTAAGGCTATGACTGGGGCATGAACATTGGGATCAACAGCGTGTCAAAGACTGATGGTGACTATACTGTGAGGGGATATTGTGTTCTAGGGGCACAAGCTTAATGTCTGACTTTGATTCCAGCTACTTCTAAGCAAAGAAAATAGAAACCGAATGCAAAACACGGGTGTGATTTATGTCACTATCTCTAGGGTGTCCTCCGCAGAAGGGGCACAGCCCTGAAAATTCGTCCATGAGAGATGATGGGGTCTGACCTAATTCTTGTTGCTTTGCAGAATGTCCTTTGGCTTTTGCAGATGAAAAGACGTTCCTGAGAGCAGAGTGGCTGTGAGCAGCCCAGGAGCTGGGCAGTTACAGCTGGCTGAAGGAGTCCCTTTGGGTCTTGCTTTGGCCAGGCTGTTCCAGTTTTTTAATGGAACAAACATTTCTTCACATTATTTCCTCAGTGCTACCCTTAGAAGCCCCTGATGAATAAACATGGCTTTTGGAAGTGCAGTTTATTTCCATCATCAGGTCAGAATCCTGACGTAGAGTCCAGCTTGCGCAAGTGGACCTTTGTGTCGGTGAGATAAGCTAGCTCTGTTGGGATGAAGCAAAGAAGGCTTGCCACTAGCCATCTGGAGGCAGGACTAATCTCTTGGTGCGTCTGTCAAATAAGAGATGAGCCAGGGAAGCTGTCCTTTTGTTATCATATGCTGAGGAAAACCAGGAAAAAAACAACAGGATTTGTTCCCGTTTCTTTTCCTCTCCCCACCTACCATCCGTAGCTGTGCTCAGCTCTGGCTGTTGCTCAGGAAAACAGAGTGTGGGGCAAGGTTGAGAGCAGGGTTCTCCAGATAGGTTACAGTTGAAGGTCATCTCGGACTGCATTTTCCCCGTGCTGGCCTGAGGTTGGAACACCAAATAGCGTGGAGTTGAGTTGCTTTGTTTTCATAACAAGCCCCTTGTCCACTCAGAGCTCACATGGACAGAACTAGTGTTCAGCCAAACAGGAAGACCTGAAGTGCCGGTGCAGAAGTTACATTCTGCAGTCACGGTGGATTTAACGAGGAGACACTCTAATGAACTTCTCAACGTGGGTTCTTAATTCTGACTGCGGGTGTACTTTAGATGTGTTTATTCTTTCTCATTTCAGTTCCCACTGTGCGATGGCTCGCACACAAAGCACAACGACGAAACTGGCGACAATGTCGGGCCGCTGATCATCAAGAGGAAGGAGGCGTAGAGTGGACAGTAGAAGCTACAAAATGAATGTCTGACAAATCCTCTGCTCGCTTGTGATTGGGGGGAAAACCACAAATTCATTGTCATGTCACTGAAGACTTTCCAGTGTAGTAGATACATCAGGCTTCAGCATGTGTATTTTTTCTGGTGCTTGTCTTGTCTTAATCACTACAATGCATAAATTACTAAATAGTCATGGTTTAATTTTTTGTCCTGTAAAGTGTGTGTACCCTTTCATTGAGTATGAAACTAAAATGACGCACAGAATGTACTTGAGAAAATAGTTATTGTTATTTTCAAATATATGTGTACTACTCTGAGGCCATTCAGCAGAAAGAATATTCAGAAGGGAGATTTTAAAATTTCAGGGAGGTTTGAAAGTCATGGATCTGGATAGAGTTCTACTTAAAAGGCAGCGGCAGGAAAGAAATCATGGTGCCAAAATGCAGCTTAACCTCTTATCACGCTGTGTTTTCTGCAGATGTCCCGTTTGGCCTGTAACACTACCATTCTGCGTGGCTTCCATGAAAGAATGCACTTTAAATTGCTCTGAACAGACAATGTAAAATGCTTATAGCTAGCTGGGGCTAGAGGGCAACTTCACCTTTGATTTAACAGCCATGTTGAAACTTGACCCTACTACCATATGGTGTGGAAGACATACTACTGGAACAGCAGACCTGTGTGTAGAGTGAGAGCTTTGGTAACAGACGAGTGGAAGGACACAAAGTGCTCAGAGTGGTGGGCAGGGGTGGACAGATTTTTTTTTTTTTTTTTTTCTGCTAGAAAGCCGTAGTTTCACTTGCACTCTAGCAGTGGAGCTAATCTCCCCAGACCACAGGACAGGGAGGCTATGCTAATTTATCCCAGAAGCTAAAATAAAAACTAACCCCCCACCCACTGTTACTGTCTGCTTCATCATTGCTCCAGCTGCTTGCAGGGGACTCTTCCTCCTCCTGCAGAGGGAGCAGGCACACCTTTACTAAGTGCCCTTAGGCTCAATGTGTCTTAAATAGCTCCTGCCTTCGTGGGCTAACTGCTAATGTGGATCAGCTAATTTTACCAAAAGAACAGACATGGACAGGCTTTGGTGGCAGCTAGAAACATAGGGAAAAGGAAGGATGAGACGAGAACTCATCCTCCTTTTGTATGGCACTTGTCTGCTTCATCTGACACAGTTGCATTAATGGCTGTAATGTTGGTTTCCTTAAATAGCTTTTGATTTATCAGTGTGCAAATTACTACAAAGCAAAACCCAAAGAATGTGGTAGCAGAGGGCAGTTTTGTATTAAACCTGGTCCACTAGCATAATTGCAGCTTGTGTGATGTCCAATGTCCAGAGGGAGAGACTACCTCAGAGCTAGAGAAAAGGCCTCGTCAAGAAGCTGAAATTTTAACCTGGACCCCTTAAAGATTCTTCCAGATGATTGGGGCGATAGAGGTTTTATTTTTGTTAAGGGTGTGGTTGGTACAGCTGGTTAAAACTGAAGAAAACATTTTGCATATTCTCAGTGTGAGACTTTCAGAGGCTGAGGTCTTAGCTGAGCGGTTTGAACTTTGGCAGAAGGCACAGCAAGTAGAGAATGTGGCACAGAAGTAAAGGAAAGTTGTGTGCAGGTGGAGTGCAGCGTAGGGGGCAACTACTGTCTGGGAGAGACCTCTACTTGCAAGAAGTTGCAGTCAAATATAGTCTCATCTTCTTCCTGTCTTGACCGTAAAGGTACTTGATGTTTTTTACTTGGCCAAGTACTGATGCACATGGAAAGTTGTTTTAACCTTAAATTATCAAATACATTTGTTTTATCCGAAACAAAGTTATTTCTGTACTACTAGAATATGGCACTGGATATTTCTGTATTTTTGTCAAATACACATTTGAGTTCATCTTAACTTCAAGGCTGTGTTGTCTGTGTTCTCGTCAGTGTGCTGTTTCTTTCTGGGGAGAATTGCACCGCAAGTCATGCTGCTGTAATCATAAACCTGTGTCTGGGTTGGGTTTTCCTTCTGAGACTTCTTTTCCTGGTAGCAGCAAAGTCCAGCTGCTCTTGAATAAAAGTTCCATGAAAACTACAGTCGTGTTTTAAGAGATGAAGTCACGAAGTCTCAGACGAATCTCCTGAGTCCTAGAGTTTGCTTGTAAAACATTTCTGGGTGCTTGAGTGTCAGAGAAGAGGGTTTCGTGAGAAGCTCTTCTTCCCAAGAGGAGAGGATGCAGAAGCAGAGTCTTTGCCGGTTTACATCCTGGTGAGTTTGTGTTGGAGAAGTGTCACACTTACAAATGTTGACGTGAAGTAGTTAGAGTTTATTTCAGTGCACATACAGTTTTCTCTGCTGTACCTAAAAAAAAGTTCCTGCTACTTGCATGTGTGATCTGTTTAAACTTTATAGTGAAAAGAGATAACCTGAATGTGAGTAAACAAACTTGCCAGTAGTCTTAATGAGCACCACAAAATACTTTTATTTTTCTGTCTCATTACTAGAATAGGTTATAGTCATATGACTGAGTGCTTGCCTGCTCTAGTGTTCTCTGAAATCTGTTACTCAGTGCTTTCCTCAAATAACCTTTAGAAGGGGAAGTGAATTGGTTAGATCTTTGCCAGGTTTAAACTATCAAGAAATTCTGCAAATGTGCATCTTCACATTAGATTGAAACAAGATTGTGGTACAAGTCCTTCATAGTGAAAGTAGTGAAGGATCCCTGTCCTAGAGTATATTTCTATTCTACATCATTACTTTTCAATGGAAGGTGAAACAAATAAAAACACTGATTTTGCAGCAGCCAAGTCTCACTCACCAAAAGAGTCTGAATGTCAAATACCAAAATGTTGCTGGAATTGCTGGTGTTGAGGAGGAGGCAGCTGTGCGTTATAGAGTATTTTCTGCACGCTCAATTTACACACCATTAATCTAATGGGTAATTTCCAGCGGCGGAGGCCAGCCCTGCAATCACACGCTCTCCCGCTAGGAGGAAACAAACGCTGTGCAATTGGTAAGGCTAGACGTGGAGAATGCTGTTCTGGAGGTGTTTTTGTAATTGCATCTGTTTATGTCTGTTTTTTCAACAGCTTGCTGCCTGTCTGAGCCCAGGTATCTAACTAAGAGTGCTGCAGAAACAAGCTTGGCACAAAGCACCTTTTCATCTGCAGAGGCTCATGGGATTTGAATCCAGGAACTGGTTGTTATCACCAGTTCCCCAAAAGCCAGCAGCAGAGCTGACCACAGACCCTCCTGAAATCTTTGGGATACCCTAGGGTTTTGGGCCTTTTTCTGGGGCCGTCAGGGCAGCCTGCAGAAGAAGTTGGGGTCTGTGAAATTCATGTTACAGAATCGCATAGCAGTTGCATGGGGATTTTCCTTTGAAGTGTGATACAGCCAGCTAAAGACGTTGAAACGTGAGTCAGTGCTGTATCATCGTTGCTCACTGCGCTAACGGAAGAACATCTTATAATAGCAGGAAGGGTAACGCTGTAGGCGTGAAACCAAACATTAGTACGGCAAAGAAACCTTGTCAGCTGGCTTCTCTTTCCCTGTCCTGAGCACACAGGTCTTGGCTTTTTTTTGAGCTCCTGAAGCTGCCTTCAAGGCTGATAAAACCCACCCAGGGCCCTGGCTGGCTTGGGCAGGAGGGTGTGCTGTCCCTGTGGCACGTCGGTGGTGAGGTTGGGCCCCAGCACGGTTGCCACCAGCCTGAGTTCATCGGGGCTCAACATCGCTATTTCGGGCCGGTCAGACACATCCCACGGACCTGCTGAGAAGACCAAATGCCTCCTCGGTTGTCACTGCAGATACTGATACTGTCAGATACTACAAACACTGTCATGTATTAAGTCGAGCAGCTTTGGATAACCATTCCCCAAAAAGTTTTGTGCACTCAGGCTTGCTCTGCGGTCTTTTACCTGTGTCAGCGTGACTCTTCTGCACCATCAGGAGAACGACCATTTTCCTAGAGCCATCATTAATTTAGGATGGGTATCGGGGCTGCTGCTAATGCAGCGAGGAGCAAGCTAGAGAAGATTTAATGCCACATAACATTGCTGGGTGGTATCAATGGGATAAATCAAAGCACAGAAGACAATGTGTCGCACTTCATTATCCCTCTTAATAGGGTGAAGTGTAAGATGTACAAAGTGACTCTTCATTAGCTCCAGAGACGAGGCAAATTTGTTATCCAAAATCTTTCCCTTGGAGCCTGCGGGGTTATGTGCCTTGAGCAGACCTCTGCTAGTTACCGTGTGTTCCCTCCTCAACTGTTTGTGAAATGCTGCAGTACCGCACAGAAAGCAGCATATGCTTACACCATGGGTCCCCCGTTAGCAGGCCAATGTTCGTGCATGCCTACCTTTGTAAAGTGTTTAATTAGTTGTGCAATTATAGTAAATAGGAGTGTTTACCTGTATTCTTCCTGAAGCTGGTAAAACTGCAGCAGGCTTATGTCATTGCAGCACAGGGGAATTCGGTCCACCTCGCTCACCTACGGTTTGGACACATTTACACACACACACCCAAAAAAAGTGCCTTCTGCTCTCCAGGAGAAGCCTGTGCGTAGAAGTGGAGCTTCCTGAGCACACCAGAAATTACAGCTCCGATGTGTGAAGCATTCAAAATTCAGCATTCTGCAAAGATCCGCTCAGTAGCTGGAATGTTTGCGCCGTTCAGTCAAGTCAGCTGGCAACAGGAACGCAGCAAAATGAATGATAAGGTCACTGACTGCGTAACTTTTCTCAAATACTTTTCTGCAGCTGGCAAATATAACCATACATGGATAAAACGTGGTCAAGACGCACTGTCTGTTCACAGCCAGGACTCTTGCTCTAGACTTGAGTACCAAAACAACGGCCAGAACTGACCTACGCTTCAGTAATTATTGAATTTGTTGCTCCTTTTAAACAATGTGATCTTGCTCTTTCCGTCTCTTCTTGGCTCCAACATCTGTGCAGGTTAAATTACTTTTTAATGGTTGAAATTCTTTTGCTTTGCAAAGTTTGGCAAAAAATACCGTTTAATAGAAGAGACCTATTTTTTAAATGCCACTTGGCAGTGGGTTTAGTCAATAAATAGGTGTTTAATTTTACAGCACATGGAGGCAATGTAACTAGCCTCTAGGGAAAGACAAAGAGGCATTTTAAATAAACCTCTTGGCACGTTAATCATCTTAAACCAAGAACCAGGGTCATCTTAAAGCATTAGGATGTGACTGGTAAAATGCCATCATGCATTTGTAAAACCTGAGCAATGCTCTGGTAGAGATACAAGACTGTACTCATAAAATCTTTGTTTAGAAAGGCAAAGGGAGTAGTCTTTAGCTACCTGCAATCTACAAGACCAGGTGACAGTACTAAAGACATTGCTCTCATGCCACTGTTTCAGAACTAAGTGTAACTTGTTGCCCCAAGATGTCAAAGTTACACGTCTCTCCTGGCTGTTTTCTGGGGCTGGAGGCAGTAAAACCAAGTTTCCACAAATCACGGTGTAATTCCATCTTCTGCATTGATTAAGTAATGGTACATTCTATCCTCCACAAGAGACCAGGCGTGCAAGACGGACTCAGTACACGGCATGCTGGGGCTATGCAAAGCAGCTCAATGATGTCTTTTGTCTTTCTCAACGCTCTTCCTGATGTTGCCCAACATTTTGTTGGCTGGTTTTGGCTGCAGATGCATGCTGAGCTGATGATCTCAGACAACTGTCAACAGTGACTTGAGGATCTCTTTCCTGGGCAGTGACAGCCAGTTCCAGGTTCAGCTTTGGCGTGGATTATTTTCCTTTACGTGTGTTATCTTAGGCTGATCCACGCAGAAGCTCCTGTGCCAACGTTGTGCCTTTCATTGGACTGCCCCGAGGTCAGGAGCATCCGCAGACCTGACGATTTTGTGCACACTTCCTTCTGCAGGTCATGAATGAAGATGATGAATAAAACTGATCTCGGTACCCACCCTCTGCTGCCTCCTCTCCACCCTTCTATTTGCTGCCTGGCCTTTAACCTCCTTTCACTCCAAAAATGAACCTTTCCTCCAAATCCAGTGCTTGGTTTATTTAATGATACATAAAAAAAAAAAGTCCACTAACTTTGAGGAAGAAAGAAACTATTGAAATTAGCCTCCTATCTTTACTGCCCTTGTAGCTTTCTAATACAAAACAGACTTCCAAAATGTAAAGCTGCAGCTCAGTTTGTAGAAGAGGTGATCCGGAAAATGCACAACGAATTAACCTCAAAATAAATTTTTTAAAGGTTCTGTATTATCTCCGGAGAGTGTAGGTTGTTGTTTGACAATGTCGCTCTGTTTTCACACTGGAAAACCCCAGGCGTACCTGGTTGCTAGGGCGGAGAGTAATGTCAGAGAGGTTGCATCAGTCACGGCCAAGTAAAATATTAATCAGAGAGGCTCCTGTTGTGGGACCCGATGCTTAAGTGAAAAGGCAATGGCTGGGAAAGAAAATGGGATAGCGCAGTGAGCTTTAGAGCTACAACAGGTGAAGGTAACTGAGATTTTAGAACAAAAAAGCATGGAACTACTGTGAATTTACTAAACAATTAAAAACCTCAAGCTATTTTAAGAGGGTGTGATACAGCAGTGCCTCTGCTGTGGAATGGAGAGAAGAAAGCAACGTGGCTACAACCTTCACACTGCTGCAATTTCTACCGTACACCGTATGAGCAGGATGCTTGCAGAAGCACCACTGCAGATGCTCTCGTCTGTCCACAGAAGTGCTGGTTTTGTTGATTAACATTTCTTATCAGGACCGCGTATTCGGTCCGTGTCACCTCTGCTGCAATCTACTTGGTGGCCAGAAGCTACGCAAGCGCGGCCGCGTGCTGCAGGAAGTGGCTCTGTGGGCAGCAGGATTCGCTTCTCTCACTCAGACCCCGCCACGAAGACGGGTCCCTGGCAGAGGAGCGGTGTTTCTGGCAAAACGGAGGACAAGCAGCACTGAAACACGCTAAGGGTTGGTGAAAAACCTGGCGGTGCCCCTTGTCAGCACACCTCTAGAGCACGAGCATTTTGGCCAAAATCCAGCTGCTCTAAAGTGTTTACCTAATGTCCCCCTGCTCTTCCACTGAAGTGTGAGCTTATTTCCTGTACTAAACTACCCTGTGTCTTGCGGTTAGTTATTAACTAGCTGTTCTCTTTGAAAAAGGGCTTTATTTCAGCAGAAAGTGATTCTCTGGTAATCCTTACTCAGTTTGGGGGAGCTTTGCAGCCTGCTGGCAAGACACCCTCTTGCAGTGTGCAGCAGTTTCTGCAAAATAAATGCATGCATAACACTTTCTAGGCATCAGTGGTATTTACGTTTTGGTCAGGCTGACTGAGGTAAGATTGTTTTTCAGCAGAAGAGAGAAGGAGTAAGCCAGAATTAAGCATATTTTCACCAAATGCATTTGGTTGGTGGTGGATTCCCAATTGCCTGCCCATTCTGTAGGAGCTGTTTGCAGCCCCTTTCGCTTTCTCTTTGAGTGCAATTGCACAGCCCTGAGCCGAGAAGTTTCCTTGGGAATCTTGCTGGTCGGTTCAGCCTTCGACGCAAGCTCTTACAAAATCACACTCTGGAGAAATTCATTATTTATCTTTTCCGGTACTCTCTCGGTTTCACTTGTTTTATTTTAGGATAAGCTCCCAGATAAGATTAGTGAACTCCATGTGCAGAAGCGTGAGGGTGGAATGAGTGAGAGAAAGATAGAGTCCCACGTCACTTGATTTCTATATGCATAAATCTGACTAAAGCAAATACCAGGAAAAAGGAAATAGTCCGTGTTTACTTATTCCAATTACTCATGCTTTTGTATTTCTTTCAATCCCCTCCAGGTCCACTTCTGTTAGCTCTAAGGATATCTAGAAACTATTTGTTCAGGACTAGGTATTTAAAGAGCTTTTCAATTTCAATTTTTTAGCCTTTTAATGCTCTTTTTTTTCCAATAAGATTTCAAGCTCAGGTAGATGGCGCTGGTTCAAGTCTGAAATGACATCTGTGTTTTTTCTCTGTACATTTAGATTCTGATCAGCCAAAGTGTCTCACACCTCTGCAGGGAAGAAATCTTTCTGGAGGCTCAGGTCGGCATCTGAACCTTATGGCAGCTGCTGCCGAGACCGAGGGTGTTCTTTCCGCCAGACATGTACCTCTTGTGCTTTTTTTTTCACAGTAATTTTTTGGTGCAAGGGCTGACCAAGCTGTGGAGTTTCTCTCCTGCGTCAGCATCCCTGTGGAAAAATCCAGTGTTGGGGAACTGAAGATGGGAGTTTGCACTTGCAACCATCCGACTCCTTGTCTTTATGGCTGCACACTACTACCTGATGAGAACCGGACATTTAGGAGGGAGAAATGTAACTTTCCTGTCAAGTTTTGCTCCTTCAGAAAGGATCCTGCTTTTTTAGTCAATTAAGTCAGTGAAACAAGTTGTTCCATGGGACTAATGAAACTGGATTTTCACAAATCTATACTCCATCCTCTTTCCTCTCACTCACCCTACACCAATAACCTCATTTCCCCTGTGACTTTTCCGTTCCTCCAACACTGTAATTTCCCCAGTAAATCCCCTCAATAACCATGAAGGTCTACCAGCCACCTGTCACATCTCCCAGCCACAGGATGGGGAAGAGGGTGCACATAATACCTGAGCTCACCGTGCCACCCTTCCTCTAACACCTGTGCTGATTTCCTCCATACATCTGCCAATTTTTATAAAATATGTAGGAATGCCGTATATCTGTTATGATTCATTTTCCATCTCTGGCCTTGTTTTCCCATTTGTGTGTCCTACTAATGCTAAACAAGATACAGATGGATACAGCTTCATTTTCCATCTTGTTTTCCCATTCCTATGTCCTACTAATGCTAAACATGACTTGATACTGATGGATATGGCACCAAAATCGACATTGGTAGTAAAAATTGACAGTGGTAGTAGGGTGATGGTTGGACCTAATGATCTTGAAGGTCTTTTCCAACCTTAATGATTCTATAAAAAGTGCAGGACTGGTATTTGCAGAGTTCATTTTAATTTATAAGGAAAGGAATGGGAGAAGGAAAAGCAGGAATTACAGGGTGGCAAATAGGGCTGATACATGCCCTAGTGAAACAAGTGGTAATACGGTCTCAGGCTGCGGGGTGCTGTGAGCAAACTCAGGGCTTCACATTCCCCTTGGGGGCAAAATTCAGATTAGACATTAATCCCTTAGCCAGTCCTGATCTGGTGTGAGGCCAGGTGCGCCCGGCTCAACTCGGAGACAAGCAGTTCTGCGCTCGATAAGCCATTTTAAAGGCCCTTATCCACTTGAGAGGCCTGATACTCTTTGTGCGCTCCGTTCTGTCACCGCTGCTCCGAGGGGCAGACAACAAACCCCTCAGCGCCCGGGGCCGCGGCGGGGCCGGCCGCCAGCAACCCCTGATGGGGAACCGGGCCCCGGGTCCTCCCCCGGCCGCCAGCACCACACGGCGGCGACCCCTGGCGGCCCCGGGCCGGGGCGGAGCGGGGCGGCGGGGCCGGGGCGGAGCGGGGCGGCGCCGGGGCCGCTCGCTGCCTCAGCGCTGGGGGTGGGCGGCGCGGTGCGGCGCGGCGGGCTGCGGGGTGATGGAGCCGCGGGCCCTCGCCCCGCCACGCAGCGCCCGCTGAGGCCCGGCCGCCGCCACCGCCATCGTCCCCGGGGAAATGGCCACCGAGCCCCCGCGGCCAGCGGAGGAGGCCGAGGCCCAGCCGCCGCTCGGCGCCGCCCCGGGCCCGGCGGCGGCTGTGGAGGGCGGCGGGCGGCGGCGGGGGCTGAACGGCTGCGTGCCGCTGTCGCACCAGGTGGCCGGGCACATGTACGGCAAGGATAAAGGCGGTGAGCGGCGGCCGGCCGGGACGGGAGGCGGAACCGAGGTGGCGGCCCCCGGCCCGGGGAGGGGACGGGAGCCGTTGTGTAACCGGGGAAGCGACTGCACGGCGGTGCTGAGGGGAAGGCGGGCTCGCCGGGCTCCTGCCAGCCGCCCCTGGCTCGGCTTCGCCTCCGCAGCCGCCTCAAAGGGGGGGACTGAGGTGGCGGCATGCTGGGAGGCTGGGTGTGTGCCCCCGAGGGTGCTGTGGCTGAGGTGGTTCCCGTGTGGATGAGGACCAGAGGCGTTTACCTGCTTCCAGACGCGTTTACCTGCTTCCAGACGCTGCTCTGCAAGTGCCTGTTGTAGGTTTAGAAGGGATAACTTCGTAGTTGCTTGCTTATCTGATGACAGGAGCAAGCCCAAAACATCAGCTAATAATGTCCAGTGATATTGGTGTAGGACTGTGGGGGTGTGAAGAGATTGTAAAGATCCTCTACCTCCTTATGGTGAGGATGTAGCATTCTTGAAGCTCCTCCCCCCAGCCTTTAATTTTTATTTTAATTTCAGGTTGAGGACTGAGGTCTTCTGATAAAGGTTCCTTTCAGTGTAGGCAGCGGTCAGTGCTTTGCGAGTGGCCTCAGTAAAACTAACATTGCTAAAGGTTGTTATTATGACCCTTCCAAGTCATCATATTTGGTGTAATGCCTGCCTCTGAGCCAAGCGTGAGGTACACATCCATTCAGTTTTCATGGTGACCTTCTAGAGTAGCTGTAAGGAGTACGTACTGTTACGTTGCCTTTGAACCCTGTCCGTAGGAGCTGCCCCTGCTGAACAGGCCAAAGACTGAACCTCATAACCCCTTCAGCCATCAGTAGATGGAATTGCAACACTAATGGCGCTGTGAGTTTGTCTTATCTGTAGCTCATGTTCATGGCATGTCTTGCTGCTGATTATCTCCACAGCAGAGTAATTCTCACCTGCTGTCCCTGCTGCCACTGAGGCAATAAAACGTCGAGGGGGCACGTTGGGTCCCTGGAGCTGTACGTCGGCCTCGTTGCTCGTGTTTTGTAATATGGGGTGGGGTCAGGCAAGAAAGGCTCACCTTTAGGGAGAGTCTCACCTTTGGCACGTCAGTTGTTATCAGAGTTCCATCAACTGAATCTTTGTCACCTGGGTGATACACCATCTCTCTTGTGGGTGCTGATCAAACGGATTAGGTAATGCCAGATCCATTAGATCGAAGGAGCGGAACTAACATTTACTTGCAAGGGGTACTGCCACTGTTGATCTCCTCTTAGAAACTTGAGTTTTACCTTTAAGTGAAGACCGAAGCTGCTCTGTGGTACTCACAGTTCTATAATTTTTGTAACTGAATCTTCTCATTTTATTTCTTTACAGATATTGTTTGTAGGAGTACAGGCAGTTGAGATGCTAAAGATACAGGGTCATGTAAAATTCTGCAGCGCTGCTCGCCATGGTGTCTTTGTTATGAAGCGAGTGGCCGGATGTGTGGATATATGTAGTTACTAATAGCTCTGGTAAGGAATATCACAGACAATATGTGCGCCAAAATCTGTGATAATTTTAAGTCTGTGTGAGGAGACCAGCATGTCTTGTACCTTCTCCATTGCATTTTCTGCATTTTCCCACAGTAGTCACCCTTCCTGCTGTTTTCCGTTCTACCCTTTCCTACCTCATTAAACCTTGAGCATTTTAAAAGTCTAAAATTATAAAAGCAGTAGTTCTTTTTATGTGGATGCCTCTGTTGCTATGCACAAAACATAGCAAATGCACCTTGAGGGATGTACCCTGCTGGTGTTAGTGTCTGAGCTGTCTGCTGATTCAAGCTCAGAACCTTCCTTGTTCTGCCAAGCTTCCTCCTGCATGTCGCTGCTGTCCTCTGGGCTTGACTTCCCTTCTGTGCCCACATACAGACATAGAAAGGACTTGAAGTAATTTCTTTTTTTTTTTTTTTTTTTTTTGGTTAAAGTGCACATTAAAATGTCTTTGTCACCAGCTTCTCTTCCTTTCTAATAACCTTTCCCTTTTCCCTTTGCTTCCTGTGGCTGTCACTGCTGTGCGAAGACAGGGCTCTAGCAGTCTCCTTGCACGGACACATATCACTCTGGCATTTGGGCATTGGGTTTGACCTTTTGGTGAATGCTCTGTTCAATAGCGCTTTCCCCCAAAGACAGTAAATCGTGTAGTAAGGTTGTGGCCTTGGGTTGTGGCTTTTCTCTATGGGCAGGTAGAAAGAGGCAGGAGCTGAGGAGATACATTACTTTTTACAGTGTGTTTGTGCAAAATGGGTGAAGCACGTGGATTAAATTGTTTTTAAAATGCACATACATCTATATTGGTTATGTTTGCTATAGATAAGAGCTTCAGTATGCTAGCAAACTTTGCATGCAAAGCCACAGATAAACGTTTTTGAGATATTTCAGAATTTTAATTTTGGTATGGTTCTGCTGCTTATTCAGAAACACTAAATTGCTAATTCACTTATTAAAACAAAGACTCTCCCTGTGCATGCAGGAAAAAAAAAAAGCAGGAATCCTGAAACAAAGCCATGACGAATGTCCTAATGTTAGTATGATCTGCAGGTGATGGTATCTCATGTGGTAGATCAGGAGAAGCTTATGGAGTGTTCATCTTTATGGTGAGTGCTAAAACACGAGTCCTTGGTTTCCAGCCTGCCTTTGTCACAGATGCAGGGTAGGTGCTCTGTTCTGTCAAGAAATACAGAGTATGAGGGGATTCAGACAACATCAGGCTCTTCAAATAATAAATCTTGTCATCCATCTTGATCCACACTGTGGTGTTCTGGTGGAAAGTACTTACTGTAACTTGTCGTGAAAGCCCAGGTTTCAGCCTAGTAGCATATGGGTTCTACCTGTAGGAATGTTTGCCTGGTCTTTGTACCTTGTAGGCTGTCCGCTTGTCTTATCACCAGTGCCAACATGCAGGCTTTAAGGAGTGCTATAAAACCTTCTTTAATGTTGTGATTGCTAGTAATTCATTCAAAACACATCATTCAGAAGCTTTGTGCACTCTGCTAAGTGCTTTCCAGCACATGTAAAAGGGTACAGGGAGGGCAGGGGGAAGCTGTTGTGTCTTGAAGATGTGGTAGTTGGCTTGGCTCGGTAATGTTTTTATCTAGTCTGGAAAGTATAAAAAAAAAATCCAGCTTTTAGCAAGCAGCTTGACTTGAGAATTGTTTTACACAAATTTTTAACCACTCTTTCTTTGTTGGCACAGCCAACTAATGAAACAACTTCACAAGGTTTGGTGGTTGTTTTACAGTAAGTATTTCGGGCTTTAAAGATTTTGTTTAGTTTCCAAGTCTGCACAACAGAGCCCATTCAGAGATTATGCTTTCCAAAAGGTGAAAACACAATTGCTGTTACAACTGCAAACTGTTTTTGGGTCACAAAGTTCCTGGCTTGGTCTGCTGCTTCTCCTCAAGTGGTAAGCTGAAGATGGAACGTATTTTGGATACAGCTGACATATTTTTGTCTTCCTTTTAAACAAAATAAATTACCATATGAAAAACTATGAATAAATCCAAGGAGAAAATTTATGTTCCGGAAGTGTTGTTTTTTTTCCTTTTCCCTTGTAACTGGTGATTTGAAACTTAGAGCATGGTTCACAGAGATGCAATTACTTTTCTCCATTGCTGTCCATATCCATCTTTTGAGTACCCTCAGATATTAAGGAGAGTTTCTCATGCGGCTACTCAGCAATACTGCTGACTGCAGAGTCACTAAGGCTGTTTGGGGAGGATATTTTGCTTTTTGGGGGTCACAATACAAGTGGTTGCCAGCTGAGATGAAACTCCACATTGTGTTATAATTATGGGTGATACAAATAGCAGTATATAATTAGCATGGAGTGCTGTAAGGGTGCTACCTCTAGCAATATAGAAGTGCTCTTTCGATGCAGCTTGTATAGAAATATGTCTGCAGGCCATATTTCTACTTCAGCTTGTGAAAAAAGTGTTAAACACATCCTTTAACTTCAGTTTCTTAACACTGTTGGAAAAACAACTTATCAGTTATTTAAAAAGGGAGTGTCTGTGTAATCTTCCATAGTGAAATGAACGTGTTTTTTTGGGTGGAACTTTTCACGTCAAATCCCAGTGCTGTGTTGGCCTTGAGCAGAACTAGACCCGGGAATTCATCCGATGGGTTGAAAAAAAGCAAGCAAACCTCTGCTAAGGATTTTGTATAGGAGCTGCCAAGTTCTCCTCTACTGTGCGTGTACTGAAAACAGTAGAACTGAACAAATAGGTTGTCCCTGATGTGTATTTTCTATTTTTGAAAAAAATAAAAGTTCTCTCTTAAAACTCGGCCCTGAAGGAAATGCTTCTCTTCTAGGTATACTGCAGCATCCAGATGGGACTGTCCTGAAGCAGCTGCAGCCACCACCTCGAGGTCCCAGGGAGCAGGAGTTCTACAACAAGGTGAGGGTCCTGCATAGCGGAGGGAGCTGCCTCGCTAAAGGTGGAGTGATGGCTGGTATTCACGTCACAGTATATCATTATTGTCGCCGTTGTAAAGGTGTAAGGTGAATATCTGAATGGTACGTCACTGACAGTCTTGTCCCAGTATCTGCAAGCTGTCTAGAACTGTCTCCTCCTTGAGTATCTGTCCCCGTGCCAGGCCTACTTCACTCGCAGGATTTAGGCTTGATTATTTGATCCCAGGACAGGAGGGTTTACACAACATCTAAGGTTTTATTGGAAAGCCTCGTGTGATGTCCATCTGTGAGTAAAGGGTGGTATGTGTGATCCCATCAGTTTTCTTTCTCACGTTGGTGAGCATCTCAGAATCAGTTGCTTGTAAAACTTAGTGTATTACACATCCATATAGTGTGGTTTATTGCTAGAAGTATTGCTCTGTTCACTGTGTTAAAACTCAGCTCCTTTAAAACATCAATAAAAAGTGCAGTTCTCCAGTTTTAACTTTTGTTGTATTTTCTTTGTGAACCAAACCCATTGCTCATCTCCAGTTTGATTTATCGGTCACTGGAATAGCACAAACCAGGAAGGCTGTCGATGGTTCTTACTTGAAGGTATACTGTTTTGGGGGTCTCTTTCCCTTAATGGCCACCTGCCCATCATAGTCTGCCACATGCTTTTCCATATCATCTTGATCTGTTATCCCTTTCCGTGGCTTACTAAGTACTGCAGAAATCTTCATGCAGGATGGAAGAGGAGTCTTGAGACCCTTTTGTTGTTGTTGTTTGGGTTTATTTGAAAAGTATTAATTTAATCTACCAAAAGATGTTGCATATTTTGCAGAAATGTGTCACGTAACACTGACTAAACAACAAACTCCAAGCTAACAATGTGTTTGCATACTAGCATTGCTCGATAATTCTCATGATCGGACTGCTAGACAAAACAGCAGCTCTTGAGTTAGTAGGAGCTCAGCGGGAGCCAGTTAAACCCAAAAGTAAATATTTCTCTGAGGTTTCACAGGGGCTGTCGTTTAGGTGAGGTTAAGAATGATACAACCCAGGCTGAGCAGTATCTCTTCACTAGAAGAGAAAGCTTGAACAGACTCCTTTGAGTACCAGGTTACTTGCTCTTCTGGGAACTCCTCGAGTACAGTAACGTACTCTTACTGTCTAAAGCCAGAGGGTAAGAGGAGTAAGTTTGGACGTTGCTTAGATGTTAACTTTTCACAAGTTTATCGCTTTGCCTGCTGCTTAGACTCATGTGAAAAGCTGTGAGCAAGACCCTGGGCGAAATCATCTGTGTCAGTACCCTTGTGACTAGACCGTGTCGCAGCGGAAGAATGCAGGTCTTGATTGTACCAAGAGCAACAACGCAAACTCCAATGATACCTGCTGGGGCCTTGCCAAGTTGCTCTTGATGCTGAATTTTTGTTGGTTACAAGCCATTTGGGAAAAAAGGGGCTTGGCCATTCCTGAAGAATTATGGAGAAGGGGAAAGCTGTATAGCAATTACTTGTGTGGGGACTAGACTGCCTTTTTGTGGCAGAAGGGAGAGGGAGAAAATGCATGTACCTGGATAGGTGAAAGTACAGGAGAAAGGTCTTAGGGTTTTGTTGCTCTTCAATGATTAACTGCTATCATGTTTGCTCACAGGCAGGAATCACATGATGCAGGTATAGACACCTAAGCACCCCATATGTTTGTTACAAGGCGAGGATTACTGCAGGTTGTGAGGTTCATCGAAAGGTACGCAGTTTCACGGAGAGCTTGAGCTGAGGCAATAGCTCATCGCTGCCAAGAGGGAAGGGCCTTTCTTCCCCTATTGCCATTCACCTTGTGCTGTGCTGGTGCTTCTCAGACATGGGGGAACTCTGTTGACTTACTAAAAAGTCAGCAACGCTTCCTCACGTTGGAAGCCTTTTGTCAGTTGAGCGATTAAACTGATAAGCAGTGGGAACAACAGCAAGACTGCCCCATTTTGGTGACTGAGCTCACTGCGTCTTCTAATCTACAAAGAGACATAGCACCTTGGGATAGGCTAATGAACCTCCAGAGAACAGGGAAAGGAGAATTTTACTGCTCCTTGAGACGAGGGGTTGTTTACAAGGCAGTCAGGAAGAGAAGGTGATGAGAAATAGTGCAGAAATCCAGCAACGGTGCTTCTAGATAGATGTACGATAGGGCTGTCTTCTGGATGCAGGTGGGATAGAAGTAGTTTTGAGGCAGAAGACTAAATCTTTCTGGATCCTGGAAAGATTTTTGGTGCAGATGAGCAACAAGAGTTGGCGTATTCTGCGAGGACAAAGCTGGAGTGGATCTGAAGGCTGTTCGTAAGGTCTTCTCTGATGGAGCCTTCATCGGTTGTATCTATTACACCATGAAGTGTGTGAAGACTGAGGAATCCCAGACTGTCACTCAGCCAGGACTAGACAGCAAGTGTGTTGTTAAGATCAAACCAGAGGTGGCCCCTTAGTGTATGCAGGTTAATCAAGATGTTTTTTCCATTCCTGCATCTATGTCTTCATAAGCACTTTTAACTATTTTGCATGTATTGATATTACCAGTTATTCCTTACCTGGGCAAGAAACAAGACCTTCTTCACTTAGGGGTAAGGCAAAGCTCCTCAGCTGAAGCAGCTGAGCGCCAATGTAGTTCATGGTAGCAGGAAGATGTGTATGTCTTGGTTTCTGCACGTGTCAGCCGGAGAGCAGCTATTGCAGGTCTGAGGCAGAAGTGTCTTCAATAACCAGCAGTGACTGGCAGCGTGCTGGTGAGTGCTCACGGGCTGAAGGTTGCAGGGGGTGTGTCATGACAGCAGACAAGTTTGAATTATGGCCCTGATGATTTTAACCTGATAACAGGCTGATATCAGGTAGATACTGTCTTTATCTGGACAAGATGTTCCGAACTGCTGGATTAGCCTTCTGCTGGCTGTCTTGTGAACAAGACAGAGGGCCGTAGCCTGCGTGAGCAAATCACCAGAAATTTGCTCCCCTATCGTGGGCAAATGATGGGTGTTTCCTACAGAGCACAAAGCAGGGTGCTGACTGGTACAGCCCAGACAAAGCGGGCTACCTGCAGTGTCAGAAATGGCAGAAAACATAAGCGAGACACTGTAGTGCAAAATACTCACGGTGATCTGAAACTATGATCCGTGTGTCAGCCCGCTCAGAAGTAGGTGGCAACTGGAAGTTTTGGAGAATTTCACAGGTCTCTATCCAAGAGGAAAACTGGAAAATCTCCCTAGCAATTCCTACTCAGACTGTCGTTAGCTCACTTTTCTATTTTCCAGATAGAATACCTTCAGTTTAGCAGTTTATAAAAAAAAAAAAAAAAAAAAAAGAAAAAAAGAAAGGCAAACTTCTAAATACTGGGCTTCTTCCTTACAAGATTGTTTTACCACTACAACAGCATGTGACGTCCTCTACTGATGGGAGAAAGGCTTCCCACGATTCTCTGTTATAAGGGAGCAGAAAAAATGGAGCATAACAAGGTTATCATGAGTTGCTTCTATGATAAAATGGAGTGGAATAATAAGGTGTTTGTAATCATTGTTAATAACTTGCTATGTGTAGTAAGCTTAACTTAGTGTTGGAGTGTGACTTCCCAGTGGTAACGTCCCCTCTCTATTGATTCTGTAAATATGAATAGTTATCAAATTAAAATAATAATGTTTTAGTTTTGTTTCTGCAAACTCCCTTCCTAAACCTGAGGGCATGAACTTGGTATAAACACAGGCTGTGTAACCGTGAAGTGTTCTACCAGGTCTTCTGATACCCTTATCTGATTAAAAAGTTGGACTTTTTAAACCTTGAATAGCTACAAAATACTTTGTTTTCAGTAGATATGAGCAGCAAGAGCAGGAAAAGGAGTTGATGTAGAAGGGTTGTGGTTTTTTAAGGACTATCTACGCCGATGATCAGTTGTTTCCATCTAATGGAAATACTCGGTGAGGACGTGTAGGCGGAGACACCGTGAAGGACTGCTTTTAAAGGAGGTTCAGGAGGGAGCAGGGATGTGGAAACATGAAAATAGTGATGTTTGAAAATGCCGTCTAATACATTATGTATATATTATATTTCCATTAAAGAAAATAAATTGCTGCAAGGCAGTATGTGTTTATGGTATGCTGCCTACACGTGCGTACTAAGAAATCCATAAAAGCACACTGCTTCTCAGTCCATTTTGGTTTTTAACTTCATCCTGCCTTATGCCAGGGCACACGTGTACATGCTGAAGCAGTCTGATTCAATCCAGCAGTGTCAGGAGAGGGAAGAGGCCCATCAGCCCTCCTACAGTCATCTCTTCTGGCAGATGAGCTGGGACCTGTGAGAAAAGCATCCTTTAGAAAGGTCAGCACAGCCTCTGGAAGAGGTAAAACCTTTGTGCTTTACAGGGTACAGAGCTTGTCTCAACCATACCAGGCTGTACCTAAGAGCACCGTGTGCTAACATAACTCTCTCTTCCTATTTAAGAGCTCTCCTGTTCAGTAGAGGGGTTTTCTTAATTTGTCACGTCAAGAATGTAGCTTTGCAGAAACGACTGTCCTGTTGGTGCCCTGCAGAGGGGGAGGAAGCTGGAATGTCATGCTTTAAATAGGGCAGCTGCTTTTGTGGGCACAAAAGGATAGAGCTTAGGCTGCAAATATTTAAAACTAAGGAAGAGAATTTACAGTTGTTGAAGCTGGCTTCCCAGCTATAGTTTCCTACAAGCTCTCTGTTTAGCAGGAAGAGACGGAGGGTTTCTCTTCTTACATTCAGCAGGCCAACAGAAGGCTGGTGGGCCATTTGGAATGATGGCACTTTCAATTCTGATTTCTGGCAGTTGCTTCACAGGGCTGTAAACCTCTGTTAGTACGTGTACCTGTTCTGAGCGTGGCATATTGACATTTTAAAGGTTGGTAATTCACTAGCTAATAAACTGGGATTTTATGCTTAACAGATCAATAAATGTCCCCATAAGCTTTTACTTGAATTGCCCTTTTGCTCTCCTGCAGTGACTGCGTGATGGTTGAGGTGCATGATGTACGCCTTCCCCCCTCATCCTGCCTGCCGAAAACTGTCCTATCTGAGAAATTTCTTGCAGCATGGACAACTTCCAACAGTTAGCATTTTTTTTTCCCTCTTTGCTAGTGGCTGCATGTCAGAATTGTCATAGCTGGTGTTCGTGTTGTTGCCAAATCATGGCTCCAAATAGCATACCTGCAATACTAATAACGTTTCCAAGGCTGTTGTGAGGTGAGTCTTACCCGGATTCTCAGATACCCTTGTCCCAGAGGGCACGTTTGTGATTTTGGGGGTTGGAGTGAAAAGGCAGACGGGGTTCTCCCGGTCCCAGCTCAGCTCTGGCAACTTCCTACCTCTGCCTGAGTGCTTGGGAGCCGAGAGCTGATTCACCCCACGTAGCATTGGGAAAAGATAATTGGGCTAGTCATTTGGCCCTTCTGGAGAACAGTTCTTCTCCCATTGCCAATTACTGACGGCTCTGTTAACTCCTCTAGCAGTACTCGGAAAGTTCAGGGTTCGAGCCCTGCTGACATATTATATGAATGCAAGGAAGCTGTTACCGCTGTAGATAGTAGAAATTGTTTTTCGCTCTTGTTACATGTCTGGAAAACAAAGCCAGGATGTAGGAGACGCAAATAACTCCAGCATGTAAAAGAGATTTACGTTAGGTGAGAGTCAGGCGCTTGAAAGCTAGGAAGTAATGGTTGCATGGTCGCCCGCACGATTGTTATTCTGAACTTTTGTTGGATGCATTATAATGCAACTTTCAGTAGGGTGATGACCTGTCTTTTTGTTTTCTTTCCCCTAAAGAGCTTACCCATTTTACAACCTGTACATGAGGCAGAATGAAAATTGTTTGTGCAGCTTGTGTTGTCCCTCTTGCAACAGTTAGTCTTTGACTTTGTGACCAGAGGATAACGTGTGTGTTAGAGAATTACCACTTAGATTAATGTTCCTTGTGCTCCTGTGGGTACAGAGAAGAAAAGGGCAGAAAGTATGCCTGTTTGAACCATTATCAATACTTTTATCCTTATTTTATTTCATTCTCTATAACCTGTTGTTGCTTTTGTGCCACAGCTTTTCATTAGTTTGATGCTTTCTTTTTTTTTTTTTCCTTTTTGCATCATCTGATTTTAATTGGTATTCGAGCAGCTTCAGGCAGTGCCGAAGACTTCTAGTGACTTCCCTCCCCCTCCATGGCATAAAATCAAGCCAGCAGCCTGAAAGATGTGTTTTGGCCTGGAAGCTTTTGCACAGAGTTGCAAGAACTGACTCATAAAGCTCAGCCCTCTTTCAGCCTATATAGCACAAATCACGATAAGGCAGCCTGTGTTCTGTAAACTGTTCTGTGCTAGTGACAGAAGACAACAGGGATCAGGGAGGGAAAGCATGTCTTGCTTCAGGATGAATTACCCTATTTTATAAACTCAGCTAACTGGTTTTATAGTCTTGATTTAGATGATTATTCTTGACTGAAAAAGGAGTGGATGATGGCCATAGTGCTGCTATTGTGTACTAAAATATCCTTATCCCGTGATCAAGTCTCCAGCTAAGGTTCTGAGTTTAAGTCTTGTATGGACAAAGCTTCAAGAAATAGGATGCACCCTTCTCTTAACATCTCAT
Organism: Cygnus olor; assembly: GCF_009769625.2. NCBI lineage: Eukaryota > Metazoa > Chordata > Aves > Anseriformes > Anatidae > Cygnus > Cygnus olor. The sequence goes on from NC_049175.1 coordinate 13,951,246, forward strand.
ATGGGGGATGCAATGCCTTGCCTGAACCTTTCTGTACCCCTGTGCCCAGAGCTGTAGCTCAATACCCTGAAATGTTGGCTTTTGCTGTGTCTCGTTCTGGGACGTCCACATCTGCTGCATCTCCAGAAGAGGTAGTGGCACTGCAGTAACACAAGTTGCCTGCTTGCAAACATAGTGAGTGCGTTCTGATACACTCCCTGTCTGCCCTCGTCATCGTTCCTCCTGCTGAGAAAATGCTCAGGACGGATTTGTTGCGTTGGGGATATGAGCAAATTGAAGTTCCCAAACCAGTGGGTGAAACTGTCTTGTGCTCTGTACTTAAAACCACAAGCCTAGACAGAATTATTGTAATAAAGGGAAGGACATGCAGTACTCCTCAGCTAATGAGAAGAAAATGACTTTGTGACCAAATTGTGAAATACTTACTGCTTGTATTTGTGTATTTTTTAAATTAGGAGTTTTCTAAGGAGAATGAAGGATGAGGTCTAGTAATCTGCTGAGTTCTTCTACTGTTCTATAAGCACTCAGATTTTTCTGTACTTCAGGTCACTATTAAATGACTTAAAGCCTGCTGTACCAGGACAATAGGGCTTAAATTTGTGGCAAATTTTTGTGATTCTTGTACCCTGCAGCAAAAACAAGTCTGGGAGGGCCACGCTCTGCGGTAGAAAATTACCCTAAAGAGTCCGCTGAGCATCTGTTTGCTGTGTTCCTTGTACATTGTGTGCCACAATAATCTACAGTCCCCTTTAATAAATCTAAGAAAAACTGTAAAAGGAGGCAGTCAAAGGCCATTATTGCAATTTGATGCTAGCAGGGAACTACTGGGTGGAGTTCGTAACAGACCAGGTTGCCTACAGTCCATGCTGTGCAAGCATGCAGGAAAAAACCAATCCCCTTGTCTTATTAACCTGATTTTGAGGAAAATTCCTTTCCAAGAGTAGATCCCGCTGAAAATGAAGCAAAAATACAGGGTTTTAATATGCATGTCCACAGGATGTTAAATTGGGTTAAGTTGCAGTGCCCTTGCTATGCTAGAGGGTAATGCAAGCACTAACTCTTTCAGACTGAATCAAATCTTATGAGTGAAGTTTCAATTCATTTATGATGGTAAGTATTTCAAAATCAGGATGAAGTTCTAAAGGTATGTTGTAGTTAGGCAGAAAATACAGCACTTGATGCATCACGGGCTTATTTCAGAAAAAGATATGGTTGGTAAGCTGCTGGTATGGTGTTCATCATCCACGTACCGGATTAACCATCAGTAAACTTAAAAGTCCATTTGGCATGATGTTGAATGTCTTGCTGTGCGTGTAACGTGCTTGTTGAAATTCCTCCAATGTCCAATACTTACAGAGCAACTTGGTAGTAATTATTTTTTAGCCTTTTGTGTGTTTTTTTCTGAGCACGTGTATGTGAGTGTGTGTGTGTGTGTGTGTGTATATATATATATATATATATATATATAAAAATACAAAAAAACCAAACCTCTCCCTGAAGACAAAGCAAAGTGAATGACTTGACTCGCCATGCCCAAGTGTAACATTTCCCTTACCCAGATTTGTTTTTTTCCTGTGCCTGACTGGAGCAGACTATGCCCAAAGGCGTGCTAAGGTTTCTTAGTGTTATTACTGTTCCTGTAGCTGGTTCTGTAAATTCCAGTTTTGCTCAGGGCATGTGGGTGTGGGACTCCAAAGGGTTACTTATTCAAGGCAACCAAAAAAATGCCTCCAGCTATTACAAAACAGCTACTTGGATGTTAGTAAAATAGCTTAGATGACTAAAATTATCAAAATTTCATCGAGCACGAATGGATGTTCTCAAGGGAAGATACAGACATGGCTTTAAGTGTTTCAGGAGTGTTAGTGGCAGAATGCACCTGGAAAGCGGTTTTAGCAGGGTGCCTTGGCCTGGCACTTTCTCAGTGAGCCAACTTGAGGAGCGAAACAGACTGGGGGATCAGCTGGATGGCAACACCGCCAGGCTCAGATTGGTTTAAGCTACCATGAAACTGCACCTTTAGGGTAATGCTGCAGTACATTCTTCGTGAGAGCTGCCTCTTGCAGCATTGGAGAAGAAAAATCCTACTTGTGTCTGTCAGGACTTGTCTTCCTTTTCCGTCTCTTTGAAATGCAAAATTAAGTTTTGCCTATATAACTGCTTGAGGTTTCCTCCCACCCCTTGTTCTCTCTCGCTGCCTAGCTTGAATCTTCAGATTCAGTGCTTTCCAGAAACAAAGGGTAGTGCTTATTAATGTTCACAGAAAGTGGGACGGTGATTGTGGCTTATTTCTCTTTTTATCCTATTGTTCTACCATTTTACTTTTTTTTCAATAGTCCCAGTGATAATTCAAACTCATAAATAGTTGGAGTTGGTTCAAAATATCTTCTTGAAGCAGAAAGTTCGTATGGAACAGTCTAGCTGCTGCCCTTGCTCAGCTTGGTTTTACATCTATGAGGATCTCGAGGTAGTGGTTTCTGACCAGGTCAGTATCTTTCTTCCCTGAACACGCAAAACAGTGGTCATGTTGCACCACTTAGAGCATTGCAGTAACAGAGCTATTATTTTCATGTAATAGTTGTACAGATAGATGAGAACTGGCTGTACTGTATTTCTTTGAGGAAGGTATGGATTAGCAAAGGGACTTGACTTTTTGCCTTGAGATTTGCTGGATTTCTCTGACCGCTGATGGCTTGACTTTTTGCAATGGGTAACTTGAGGACAGCGTCGCTACGGCGCTGTTGGGTGGACGGTAAGTGCTGTTGAACTAAGAAGGAAGAGTAGGGGGAGAAGTGTTTAGTGTGTTAAAATTGAAACTTCCTTATCAGATGACCAGCTAGGTTATGTTCTCCTTAGTTTGGCTGCTAGCGGAGAGTACCAAGCACAAACATGATGCTTCTGTCTCTGTTGTACGTACAAATGCATATACCAAACAAACATAGGTTTTGGAATAGCAAACTTCATCTGCAGTTTGTCTTGTGTTTTTGAATTAGATTCAACTTAGGAGTCTCTTGACCTACTCAGAAGGCTGCTTGGCAGGTGTCCATGCTGTTGATATAAATATAATCATCTACACTTTCCTGGGTATCTTCTTCAAGAGCGTGCTTTTAAAAAAAAAAAAAAAAAAAAATCTGATTATGGTGTCTGAGGGACCAGGCTTTGTTGCACATCCTGACAGAAGAATTATCTTTGACTTCAAAGAGCCCTCAAGTTGATTGGAGACTCCAGCTTCCTACACAGCTGACACTGGGCATATCATCTGCCTGTGTTCATGAGTTGTGAACCTAGGAGAAGAGGAAGGGCAGGAGGAAGCTCAATTCTGTGGCAAGAGGTTTGTGATGAAACATCATCTCTAATTTGTGATTTTGACTGAGAACTTCCTAATGCCCACTACCCTGCACTGTGCCCAGCTGGGTGGCTTCCAGCAGCTGCAGGGTGTATGTGTGGGTAAAGCAAATAATTTAAACTTGCTTTCTTGTTAATTTTTTGTTGCCTGGGAGTCTTGTGGGATGAAAGATGAGATGGGAGTTTGCTGTCTCGTGAAGAGGGAAACAGCCCTTTTGTGCTTGTGATGGGGTAGGGTGGAGTGCCTGCTTGCATCTTCCAAATATTTCCTGCCTTGCTTCTGGAGTAAGTGGCTGTGGGAAAGGAAGGGGGTCTAGACGGTCTGTCCCTACCCAGCTTACCTGTGGCTGTTTTGGAGAACTTGCTGCTTGTGGCATCCACTGCTCTTTGCTCACAGCCCTGCAGAGGGGTTTGTTGGGTGCTGCTGCTGGTGGTTGTGCCCGACTGCTGCCTTTTAGCTGCTGCTGCTGAAGGTCTGAAGCTCTGCCACATCCTCGGAAATGGGTCAGGGTTTGCTTCCCCTCTTGTGAGGATAATTCCATGCCTCAGGCTGCAAATCTTGCTAGGGTCAGCTCAATTTTGACTGTATAAAACATGTGGAAGCGGATAAAATAGGACCTACTCTTTTTTTGGCATTGCTAGAAAATGTCTGGTTTGATAAACATCACCAAATAAGTATCTCTTTGGGAGATGTCAAAGCTTACTTTCACAGCCTTCATTTTTTGGAAGCTAAGATGGCCAGCTCCTTTCTGTAACTTTTTTTTCCCTGACTCCTGGGAGAAGGATAGAATTGTTGCAGGTGTACGCCGTTCTTATTTGCAAATTCATCTGCATGATCAGACTGTGGAAACGTAAATATATCCTGAACTGTTTTAAGCTTTTCTAGTCTTTCTGTAGGTATTTTCTGTGAGTGACTATAATCTAATGCATAGTGCAGCTATATTTTGGATAGTAAAATAGCAATTCATTAAAATAGCATTTAGTACAATAGCATTCGTAAATATTTAACTTTTGGAATTACTCTGGTATCAGATTTTTTTTGGATATAAACAGAGCTGGCTCAACTCCAGTCATATTTGTGGAAAGAAGTACTGCAGACAAGTCAAAACATGATGGTACTACTTTGAAAAAGAAGCAAAAGATTTCCGAGTTGTAAAGCTGTGCAGTTATGAATTGCTAAATGCAGAACTGCTGTTAGAACCTCAGTTTTTTTTGGCCCTCGTACTTGCCTGGTATAACTGGGCGATGTAGGAGTCCGGAGGGAAATGCGGTGCACACTCAGGTAATTAAAGTCTGTGATATAATGCGTACACGCAGGGAGACAGATTTAAGGTTGCACTATCATCTGTAAATCTTGTATTTGCTAGTTTGAGTGTGTGGCTTCTCAACTGTTTGCCACCCAGGAACCCCCTAAGAAATAAGCTTGGAACTGAGCTCTGCACCTGCTGCTGGTGGCTGATTGTGTACCCTGAGGCTCTGCAAGCGACAGCACCACTGCTCAGGGACAGCTTATGGTAACAAGCAACAAGAAAAGGGGATGGTTGGGACTGGCGTGCCTGCCCCGGCATTTCTAGTTTCGTACTCAAATCGCTTTTAAATAAATGCATGTTTTAAAATCCATGTTTTCTAAATCAGCTCTTTTACGTACTTGAGGAAATTCTGTTGAAACTACATTTTCATCAAAGCGGTGTCTTTCCACCAGGACACTTGAAGATGAGTCTCTACTGCCAGAACTAGTTTCCTGTTGAAATTTAAACATTTGTTCTACCCTCCCTCAGTCATTTATGCGATTAGCTAGTCTTTACAAAACAAAGGAGAGCGAATGTCACGCTGCTTTAAATACAGAAAAGAACATTCCCATTCTCCCAAGCAGCCCCCTGTTTGCATTAAAAAACAGATGAATCTGTTTGGATCAGACTTAGCAAAACAAACAGAATGTACTTTGGATTAAAAACTAGGGGAGGGTGAATTTGTCTCGGAATTAAAACATTCTGAATAGCTGGAAATTATGACTTCATGGTGTCTATTAGACTATCGAGCTGCCACAGAACATATCTGAGGCATGTTCTTCCTATGAGTTAGCTGCAGTACTTTGTAATGGACATGTTGTGAGCCCTCCAAATGTCAGCATCCTGTTTACTTGCTTTTAAGCCCAGCAGCAACTGCGTTTCATGTCTCCAGTTTGCGCTGTTGGAAGAATACATCCTGTGATGTGTAGGAGGGATGCCTACCCTGGCTGAACTGACACCAACTTGTTCTGCAATTCTCGATTTGTTGGATGAAGAGGTCATGTACAGTAAAGCAGAAAGAGCTTAGGTTTTTCAGTGTGTGCTCAAGAAACAGGCCTGTCATTACGTGCAAAACCCAGCAGCTGCTTTTCCAATAAAGGTGGAGTATTGCTAACATAAATGAAAGCACAATGGTTTACTTCTAAAGGTTGTTCCAGGGTAAGCGATAACCTCTTCTCCAGTGAGTTTCCCAGCTCTGTCAGCAGCAATACCTTCCGGGGTATGGGATGTGTGGTTTATTTCCTCTGTAAATTTAGGGTTGTTTTTGTCATATACCCATTTGTATTAATCACTCTGAATGACATTTAAATGTGTAGCTTGCTAGTGGGTTGGGTGAAACGAGCTGAAATGCCCGTTGTTGCTGGTTTAGGCCCTTTCTAATGAGCAGGAGTGGTTTTGTCCTGTCTAAGAATGATTGTAATTCCTGAAATGTCTGTTTTTGTTGCTTTTGCCCACACCAAATGACTTCCTCTGATCTTCATTATCTGAGTGCTTATTCTTGTTCGACATACAAATACATTACAGGCTGAGATTGAGGTCTATATTAAGGTCAAATAAGTGCTTTGTATGTGTTACGTCAAACTTAAGGGAGTTTATTACTGCTTCAGGGAGCAAGATGACTTCTGGAGAGACAGAAGTAATGCACTTAATTCTGTTATGCTGAGGTAATGATACTGAACGCTACGTTACTGTGAGCTCTTTCTCCATTTAAAATACCTTATATCAGTGTGTTAAGGATGGGCTATGTAGAAGATACCTCTTCTGGAGGGGTTTTCTTTCCTCGTTTGGCCTTGACTTTGGGCTATTACACCCACTTACCTGAACATCTCTGTTGTATCCCGCTTCTTGAAATACCCAGAAGCATACTGCTAAGTCTTTAGCACTGGAACCTACTGTCAGGGTTTAAAAAGTAAGTCACAACAAGAGTCTTTTCTTTTTAATGGACTCCCAATACACTACTTTTTCTGTCTTTCCTAAAATCCTGTTTTGCCAGTAAGTTAAGCGAGCACGTTCTTACACAGTTTGCCTGTGTCTCAGCTGCATTCAGCATTTGTCCTCCTTGTCTGCTGCACTTCTTGCTTCCAGCTGTGTCCAGTCCTAAATGCACACACTTGTTGCCACGTCAGGGCTGTGCCTTGATGGTTGCTGCACCTCAGACCTGTTTGGGTTCACCTAGGAGAAGAGTATTTATGCAGGGTGCAGCCTAATTCCCTGCTAGTTAGCTGGGGGGTGCCACAACAGCAGGCTTCTGCGGTGAGCAGAAATGGGCTTTGTGCTGCTCGTCTGCAAACAGCCATGGTGGGAAGTCATCCCGGCAGTCTGTGCTCCAGTCCTGGCCCAGGAGTGGCATCGGTCAGCGGGGACAGTGATCGCTGCCAAAGGTAGGGTCTATGTCCCAGCATCAGGTCTATCTCTCTTCCCCTCCACCTGCATTTTTTTTCCCTTCCTTCCTTCATTTTCTTCTTTCAGAGCAAGCTGCATCGCAGTCTCCCGGGGAGATCACTGTCTTCTGCTGGCAACATCTGATGCTTATCAAAGCAATGTTGCATCAATAAAAATAAACAGCAGCAGCTGATCCCAGAGACAAGCAAAGTTGTTTTTCTTTTTTTTTGTCTCTGCACGCAAAATATCAGCCTACCAGCTTGCCTTAGCAGGGGGGAAAGCCACTGTTACCTGTAGTCCTTGGAGATTTGAGTTTGCCCCGTACAAGGTTTCTGCAATGAAAACTAAATTTAGCACAAACCCACCCCAACCAACTTCATCTTCCTGCTGCTTGAGGCTCTGCCTAGAGTCACACCGCAGTGGTGGTTGTAGCCGAGGCTGCCTGGTGTGAAATAGCGGCTGGACTTCAAGTTCGGGGTTTTTTCCTCTCTAGAGGTATTAATATTAGAAATGTAGGGTTGTGTATGCTGACATGTGAGCTGCCTGTGGCTCCTGTTGCAGGGTGTTCTCCACCGTGGCCGAATGTCATTCTCGAAGCAAGGAGCTAAGCCAACTCTGCAGAGCTCTGAGATGGGAAATTTATCCTTTTGCATTGCTTCTGACTTCGCAGCGTGCTCTGTCTGCACTTCTGTGCATTGCATACTGAAGTGAGAGCAGAGCTGTGGCTTGTCCCTGTCACCCGTGTGCGGTGTCTGGGGATATTGCTGTGCAGCTTCTGCAGTACTGGGGCAGGACACGAGCCTGGGGGCATCAGAGCCAATGTAGCTGCGAGGGTATTAGGATGAAGTGGTTCCTAAATGCACTAATATTAATTGTAACCTGTACTCCTGTGGGTGTGGAGCCCTTAGTCAGAAAACCACGTTAGTCAAATGGTGCTGTAGGCAGTCCTCTGTGTCTGTAACTAGATCTGCTGTGGGGGTCAAAGGAAAGGGTTTGAAACCCTTCTAACATCAGCGTTGAAAACTGGTGACAGTCGTGCGATCCCATGGCAGATAGTATCCCAGGCTTCGTTGTAACTGTGTGAAGGTTTGTTCCTTCAGCAGCATAAGCCCGCTGCTGTTTGCAAACTGTTCTTGTTTTCTTAACAGAAGTTGGGGAAAAAAAATGTTAAAAGACTTTAAGCAGATGAAGACACATGCATTTGAATTGTTCATTGTTTGTCTGGAGTAGTTACAGGATGAGTTGTTTGGAGGAAATAAGGAAACGCTAGCCAGTCTGAGTTTGTGTGCTTTACCTGATAAAGCTTTAGATTCGTGATACAGTGGAGTAATCCCAAACAGCCTTGGATTCAGAATGGGAGGACTCCCTTTTTGCTGAATAGACTTTAACGCTAACAATTAGAGTTAAGATTTTTATTGAAGTTAAGCCATACATTATTCTTAGTTAGAGTTGATCTATCTTGTCCACTTGAAAAATTGAAAGCAAGGATACCATTCACTTGTCTCAGATTGTGATAATTCTTATTTTCATCTTGTATGTTTTTAAACATGAAGTAGGAATCCTGAATTTATGAAAATAAACACTGCCAGAAATGATAATTATGGGAGAACAGGAAGTATAAAGTGAATGTTTTAAACTCATTATTTGTCTCCCCCTCCCCTTAATTTATTTCAGGTTTATGACTCTGACTGTTGCGACAGCATTCTTCTGGAGCTGCGGGAGTATCTGCCAAAATACTTCGGTGTCTGGTCACCACCTACTGCACCAAATGGTACTGTTCTAATTTTATCTATTAATCCAAACCTCCTGGAAAAATCTTATGGAGCCTGATTTTTGGCAGTTGCAAGCTCTGTATTTTTTTTCGTTTTTTTTTTTTTCTTTTTGGTTTCATTTTGTAACTCGCTTCTTTCCCACTAAGAACACGTTCCAGTTGGCAGTCCTCTGGCTAGGTTCGTTCTTTGGGATTGTCCTCGTGGCCCAGGGTACATGAGGCACGGCCGTTCACATGGCAAATGTTTTCCAAGTAGCTGAACCTGATGCATATGACCCCAGAGCTGCAGCTTTGGTCTGGATCATGCTGGAGGGGTGGGCTGGATGCCCATTTGTCTGATTAGGCCATCAAAGCAGGACACAGATGCCGTATGGGTGTGTAAGAAGGAAAAAAGAGACAGGATGTGGTCTGAGGTGAGGCATTCAAGCTGGAATCTGCTACTGGATCTCCAGAGGTTGGATCCCATCACCTTGCGATATCATACCAAACATATTTTTTCGTAGTTGCCTTGTTTAAGAGCACTGCTTGTCAACCTTTGTTACTGTTTTGAATGGAACAAAGCTCTGGTAGCTTAACTTTGTATAACATGTTAGGAGTCAGAAAGAAAAGGTGTTTTTGGAGGACAATTGGAAGATTGTCTCTTCAAGAGACGATGGAGATATTTCTGATGTATATTTAAAATAGCAACTATTTTTCTTCTGCTCTTTCTTATTTACATTGGGAGATGGAGCTTCTGGAATGTGCAGAAACAAAAGGATGCCCTCGAGTTTATTTAAAGGCAAAGGCACTGAAACTAGAAGCCGTGCTCCTTTAACAGCTCTATCTTCTTTTGCTTGTGCTGTCCCTTGATAGACTTGTTTTCCCAAGACAGTGGTGAGGCGGCATCCAAAGTCACTGTCTAAATTCTGTAAAAATAAATGCAGTGAGGACTGTGTCAGTACGTAATGCTTTCTTGGCTCAGATTCGCCTTTACGCTTTCATATTTGGCACTAACCCACATAGCTCTACCAGAGCTATCTTTTTCCTTCCCTCTTAATTTTATGCGTGTCACGGAGCTCACTAGTGTCCCCTCCAAACTGCAAATCAATTTTTCCTACTTAGAGTAGGATCTTAAAATGTGTGGTCTAGCTGAGATATGGTAATTCAACACATCCCTAGTTTACATTGGGAATTAACTAGCACTGTGCAGCATGGGGCTGAATTTTGGCAGGTCTCCACCAGTAGTAGAGAAGTAGCCTGTAGGAATGGATGTAGCTGGTTTAAAGGAAGAGCAACACTTGATTTTTTTTTTTGTTCTTGAAAAAACTCTGCAATATTGGGAGCTCTGTTCATAGAGAGCAGCAGTGGAGCTTCAAACAAAACGCTTGCCTGTAAATTCTGTTACCTGTAGTATGAACGAGCTTTGTGTAGTCTTGACAAAAATCAAGTGCAGTGGAGATCGTGGACCTTAGCAGAACATGTGTGTGCTGGGGTACATCCAAAGCTAAGGAGGTGGCCATTCAATGTGGAAGTGCTCTGTTGACCAGCAGGCATTTGCAAATGCAGTTTTGCTAATGCCAGGTGTAGAGGAAAACCTCTGTGATGAATTTGCCTTTGTGCATCAGTGCCTGACAGCAGAAGACACCAGAGGTGAGAAGAATCACCACAGTTGTGTTTCAACTGCATAAAAAGTAGGAAATGGAGTTTACAAAAATAGGAAGAGGTGAAGTAGACCCGCAGAGTATAGAGAGAGCATGGAAAGGCTATTTTGGGAAGATCAGGGGTGGGGTTTGTTCCCTGTTCCCCCCAGATGAACTGTGGAGTAATCTCTGGCACCACTGAAAAGATTGGACCTTATGATTGCTTAGCTGCTATGGCATGTCCCCGTGACACTAGATGAAGGAATCTAGCTGCTGCAAAGATAACTAGTTATTACGTTCAGATTAGGGTTGTATGTGTAGCTTTTTGCAATCTTGACTTTGCATCCCTGACCTTTCCTTCATCAGTAACTTCTCCACGTCCTGTGGGGACACAGCTCCAGCAGCCTCTGAGCAGTGAACCCAGTAACTCCTCACTGCCGTGGAACTGGGCATAGGTGACTGCACTTAAATAAAATGAAATAAATCTGTTGGTTACCAGAGCCCCGCTGTGTGCTGCTTGTTCTGGTCTATCTATATATATTCCAACAGTGTTTGTGTGGAGGAGCAACTGCTCGCCCAGAGAGAGGGGATGGCCAGAAGCACCTTTGGTTAACATAAAACTCCTTTATTTATGAGACAATGAAGCTCTTTCGTGAGTGGTGTTTTATATGTGTAGCATCTGAGTTGTTATCTTGGGAAGAGGGTTGGGAGTTTGAGTAGGTTCACCCAGACAAGAGAACCATAGGTTTCCTGTAGAAAGAAGCAAAAACAAAACAGCAACTGAATTTAGGACCACTCTGAACATAATTTGTGCGCATTTCTAAGTTTCCATATGACAGGTAAGGAGTTCCTTCTGCTGAACTTTAAACTTCTAGGTAAAAAAGATGGAGCAATATTCAAAATAGAGTATCAATAAAAGCTTATAAATAACTCCTGTTACGCAGAAATCCCATACCGAGTGCTACTGCATGGCAGCCAGGGTGAGAGAGGGATGACACCCCATCTCCCGAAAATAATCTGAAATTGGAGTGAGGCAATTTGATTTCAACTTCGGGCTCCCTGGCATTGTCAGTGTTGGGAATTTATTAACAAGCAAGTGGAAAAGTTGCTGCAAAGATATGTCGGACCATGTTAAGCTTTTTATATCTCCTGCTGAGAGTTGTGCTTTCTGCTGCCTACTTTTTGCTCCTGCATATTTTTTGCAAGCAACTTTACCACTGCTCATTTCATACTGGGCTCTACTTTCTGATGCCTAAACTGGGAACAGGGTAGAAAAACACAAGACAACTTCAAACCTTGCTTTTCTTTTGCTGCTGAGAGCAACTGAGGCTTTTTTTTTTTCCTGTTTATTCATATGTTTTGAGAGATGCCTTGCAGATTATGAAAAGAAGTCAGATGCCTGGAGTTATTTTGTGACTTCTGACTCCGGCAAGTACTGAATGCTTCAGCATGTACGTGCTCAAGTCTGCAGTGGTTCGTGCCATACATACTTGCTGAATTTTGGTGGTCTTTCGGTTTGTCTCCTTTGGGACTGCAATAAAATATGTAAATAATATGTCAAACCACATCTTCCCTTCTTTCTCTTCTGCTGAAACATAGAAAGGGGGGAGGAGAAGCCTCTGAGGAATGATTTGTTTAAGTTGTTGAAATACATGTTCAGGATTATCTACCAAAGCTAAGATACAAAAATCCCAATGAATTCTTTTCTCTGCAGGGGATTTTAATTTAAATTATTTTTAGATAGTTGAAATGTAATTTATTGGTATGAAGCATATCTACATCAGAGATTGTTATTTACTTGTGCAATAGAAAATTATTTGTGTTGGTGAATGCATGATTTTCAGACGCTCTTTGGGGTAGGAGCATTCCACATAACAACTTAGAAAATCTAAGTGCTTGAAAAATCTGCATTTGTCTTTTTCACAAAACAGGAAGGAGAGCTCTCTGGTTACCTCTTCACAAGATACCGTAAGGGTTGCTGTGTTAAAAATCCTGGTGTGTACTGATCCTCTGGTTTTGGGGTCTGGAACAGTTGACCATAAATGTTGAACACAACACAAACAGTGCTAGGAAAAATGATTTGTAAACACCTGATGCATTTTCTGAAGCTGTAATCAGAAAAAAAAATAGCTCAGTACCATGATTTATCTGTGGTGCCACTGCCCTCCCCGCAAGGACAAAAAGCTTTTTGAGAGTGGGGGTGTGCTCTGAACAGATGGGACATAATCTTGACTGAGCTGGCAGCTAGCTGAAGATGAAGACTTAAATTATAATTCCAGAAAGTGTGAGAGATGAGTCATTTCTGGATAATACACAGACTTTTCCAAGTAATTAGTATTTCCCAGGGTTAATGTTAGCTCCAAAGCTATTTTAATGCCTTTTTTTTTTTTTTTAATAGTAATTGTTATGTTTTAGGAGGTTTTTAGGGGGGATACTCTAGCTTAGCAGCTCTGAAATGAAAGGAGAAATAAAAAGTTAAATATCTTAAGAAATGCTGAATTTTGGTGCTGTATGCTTAAAAAGAGGGATTTGGATGAGTGGAGCAGAGGATGGCGGATACCCGTGAGTGCTCTTCAAATGTCTGTGATGGAAAGAGCCGAACTACCTTGCCTGCATATTGTCTGAAAGAATAAGGGCTTGTTTGGGAGATCTGGTTCTACTTTTCAAACTAGTTGTTTTTATGGGCTCGGTTGTTGTTGCTTTATGGAAACAGATGTTTTACACTACTTCACATACACATGGTTTAGGGTTTACAAAATAACTCAGACAAACAACATTGCATCTAAATAATTTGAATAATTTGTGGTAATTTACAATTTGGATAATTTTAGTATTTGTAACAGTGAGTCTGGAGCTGCTCACGAGATAATCCAACACATTTGGGGTTGGTGGTGAAGGACAACAGCCATTTTTTGAGATGTTTTTATATTTTCCCTGCCCCTGTCCCATGCCATATCTCTGGCTCGGTGCTTTTGAGAGCCAAGTTCTGAAATCCTTACATTTCATTTAGATGTTGTTTCCTGGATTGTTTTAGAGTGATGACAAAAATATATTGATTACCTTAGTTTAGATAGTGTGAAAAAGGCTGGGTGTGAAAGATGATGCTTAGATTTTTACTATTTTTGTTTCAATAATAGAGAGCTGAGAGGTTGTAGGACTCCTCCGGAGTCAGTAGTGGTCCCCAAAACCTCAAAAATTAAAGCTTTGCCAATATCTGACTGAATTTGACCTGTGTATGAACACTTTGAATAGAACAAGTGGCACATGCAGTCCAGCTTATACAGAATATGCTCCCTAATAGGGAGAGCGTTTGTCTACCTTTCCCTTAGGGGACATCTAATGAGCAAATGTTGGGTTTGTTTGCTGTCTGTGGCTTTCTCAAAGTTAAGTGTGAGTTATTTTAGCTTGGGTATCCCTGCAGTTATAGTTAACAAACCTTGTATGTGAGTGAGCTAGTCTATAACCAAACTCTTTTTGCTGTAGACAGATTGATTCTGTAGCCCTGAGGACACTGAAAAGTAATGTAAGCTGGTGCACTGAGTTAGTAGAAGACTGGATTTTTAAAATAGTATATTGATTTGACACACTTTCCTGGTCATGACTATAGTTAAAAACATGCTTAGTTCCATTTATAGATAAAGCTAACATCTAAGGATTAAATCAAATCTGTTTCTCAGATTGATGCACGTGTACTTTGGGGAATTGGGTCGTTTGATCATGGTGATAATGGTGTAAAAATCGAAGCTCTAAATAGGACGTAAGTAAATAAAAAAGCAGTTTCATATCTTTAAGGAAGAGTCTCTACTTACTGAGTAGAAAGGAACATTATTTGTTCCTTTTTTCTTGACGACTCTAACTGACTTTGTTACTTTTCTGTACAGCTGTGAAATTAAGGCACTTTGTCCCTCTTCCCTCTTTAAAATTTAACTGCAGAGGTTTTTGCTTTCTTTGGCAATCCCATTTGAGATTATTCTGAAGGAATGGGGAAGAACACAGCGTCCGTGTGTATGCAGATTGCATTAAAGCCAAGGAAACATGCTCATGGAGTAGGCTGGACTCCAAAAGAAAAATGGATTTTTATGGGAGGTTTGGGCCTGATAAAAGCAGGCTTAGCAGAAGCTGATGTGAAGAATGAGAGGGGTGTTGATGCCCAGCTTTTCCTTCGTACACGTCGTGCCCTCCCAAGGGCTGGAGATGTGTGCACGCTTTCTCCAACCGAGTTGTAGGCAGTTACTGGGGGAGTTGGTTTTCTTGGTGTGCTCTGACAATCAGTGTCATAAATCATGCTGGAAAATAATCTCTTACCTATGTTGGAGAAAAGCATAAACCAGTTTGACCAGGTTTTACATCCTCCTTTAAATCTTCGGGCACTCTGAGGGGCTGGGGCTGTTGTAGTCGACTCACCCAAAAGGACTTCTGGAAATGGCCAAGAGGCAGCCTAGGATTTGAGGAGTGTTGTCCCCAAAAGGTGCCCAAGGAGAAAGGGGGCAAGGGAGGAGAAAAAGGAGACTCGTTGCACTATGAAATGTTAATTTCCTTTCTAAAATGACAGAAAGAGAAAACTGCAGTTTGAATTCTACCCCTCTCACACAGAAAGAAAACGCAGTCTCCGTTGAAAAAACAGCCATGCAGTAACCAGTGTGTGTATGTGCTTATTAATGTGATTTGAAGTATGTTACTGGCTTAATAACAGCTCCTCCTCAGTTTCATTTCGGCAATAATTTGAATTTGAGTGCCAGGCTAGCACTCTTTAATTATATATTATTTTCTAAACCAGAATGCATTCAGAATTTAATGCCAACGGAGTTTGTGGCTGCCAGTGACCGTAACTTAGGCTGTGTTCAGAGACAAACGTGACTCTGAGGCCTAACATCATGTGAGCCCTTTAACTATTTTCCCTCCTCCACAGAAGCTCAGCAGAAACTCTGTGATTATTTTGCTTTGCCCCACTGCTAACCAAAGTTTTGTCTTTTCTACAGATATGTATCTAAAACTGGAAGATGTGACCCGTAAGTTTAATAAGCCTTGCATAATGGACGTAAAAATAGGGCAGAAAAGTTACGATCCGTATGCTTCAGCTGAGAAGATACAGCAGCAGGTCAGCAAGTACCCGCTGATGGAAGAGATTGGCTTTTTGGTACTTGGCATGAGGGTAAGGACTTGTTTTGTTTTCAAATTCAGCTTATGCTCTAGTCTGTTGTCCAACACCAGATACAGCAGCTAGTTTATCTAGCAAATGACAGTGCTTTTGAGTTTTGTGTAAATAAAGTGTTATCTCAGTGTGTTGGTAGTACTGGTATCAACTGTCATGCGAAGTATGTTTCAAAACATTGCTTCCCTTCACAAGTGTTTAACTTGGCTGTGCCCCTTCTGAGAGTTTATTTGCAGCCTCTCTCTCTCTATATATACACACATACAGGAAAGGTGTTGGGCTAGATGATATTCATTCAAAACTGAATGTAGTTGCAATCGTTTTTTGTTGCACAGCTATTGGTTTTAAAGATTGTAAAGCATTTTTTTTTGGTGTTTAGGCTTATATCAGAGATTTACAGAAAGGACCAGTCTTCATAATTTAGTAACAATCTGTGTCCTCTCCAAGTCTTTTTTTATTTTTGATTTGCTTTTATAAAAATAATGTAATTTTTATATTTAGGGAAGAGTAAGTTAGCTTTTCAGAGGTGATATGCATAGTTATAAATAGCTGCTTACAGTCTTCAGTTAAAAAAGCTTTCAATCAAAAGAAAATGTCTTTGATGCATACGTGCTTGAGGAACGACTGTCAGTTGGAGCTTAGTCTGAGGTGGGTAAAGGCCTTCAGATGTCCTTAGTGACTCCATTAGATTTCCTTCTTTTAAACGTGGAGAAAGATGAATGAGTATTAGTGTATTGACTGCTGTAATACTTAAGCATAAGGAAAAGCTTTACAGAACGTTTATGGATCAGTAACACAAATGCGTTAATGTCAGTAATGATTGCCTGATGCAATGCATTTGAAGTATTTTTTACCTGCCACAACTGGCTCAGGAATACTTTTGATGTGAGATTTTATTTGCCATACTCGCATGGAGGAAGCCAGGGCTTTGCGGCTTGCATCAGCAAACATAAATGGCTGGAGACTTTGGTAAGCCTCTACATTGCTTAGAAAGCAACAGTACCCAGATTGCACCATTGTCTGAAATAATTCTAATCTCTGCAGTGTTTTGTACCTAATTGCCTAGGCTCTCAGCCTTAACTTTGTCTTGAGATAAGCTTTTACAGCTATAAATTATAGTGGTCATGAGTAGTAATTATGCAAGCCTGTGAGAGAGCATGTGGGAGTTGAGTCAAAAACCAGTCCAACAGTTTGGATCGAGAAGGAAGGCTGAAGATTATAGCCTTGGATTTGGCTTGTATCATTACATAACCTTTCTTATCTCATCCGTAAAACAACGTACTTCACGTTCTTTGTGTCCTGACAGCGTAAAAGGGGTGCTTGCTTCCACGGTGTTCTGTGTTTTTGTTTGTAACCTTGTCGTTTACTGGCATCTTGATCCTGTTGCAGAAATTCTTTTGATTCCCTAATTAAAGCTGTGTTTATAATGATGGTTCTCCCAAGCACTGCAGTTTCCCATCCGGTGTTTAACTAGATGAGATGTGTTTTGTGCGCTTGGAACCAAATTGCATGTTGAAGTTATTTTCCAGAAAGATTTCAAAAGGTTCCTCCTCCCCTCACGCAGCACTTAGCAAAGCCCACATTCACAAACAAGGCATTTTCTGTGCTCAGCTTGCCTCCTCTCGATTATGGGGTGCTCTCTGCCTGTCTGCTGGCTTTATTATTCCAGGATTCAGGACGTGATGTAAAACCCTCTCCTGTACAGGCATTTTCTGCCTGTAACAGCTAACATGCTGGGTAAGGGATGCTGGCGTTTGCTGGGCAAACATGTTTGCGTGGTATCACACAACCTAGAAAGAAGAGAGTTTTGATTTTAATCTCTTGGTTCAGTGTTATTTGCAATACTGGGGATGAAGGAGGTATCTCACTCTTCCTATTTTGGAAAAGCAAGAAAGGGGGTACCAGGAAAAAAAAAAAAGGAAAAATGCAGTTCTCTATGCTTTTAAAGCACACAGCATAAAAGCTGTCACAAAGAAAGATACGAGCAAAAATGTTACACCTTTTTTTAAAACAAAAATGTATTTATAGTCCTTTTTAACCAAAAGTCATCAATACAGCTTTTTCATGCACTGATAAGTAAGTAATCATCTAGTTATACATACATACATAGGGTTTATCCTTTAAAAAATGATAATAATCTAACTGGCAGAGCTTTGTTTTATGGACATGGCTCTGGCATTTGGCACGTGCTAAAGCACGCTCATCTTTATTCACTGAATAGGCAGAAGAAATGCATGGAGCCACATTTAGAAAGCACAGTCAGTTCAGTAACATTTGTTAAAAACCTATTTCATAGTCAGCGCAGGGGTTCCTTCCTTCAGATGGTTGAGGACATACATTTGTTACAGAAGTAGGGAGAGCTCAAATATAAGTCAGAACACTAAGTTACAGTTTCAGTAACAGAAATACAGGTTGCAGTATGGTTTTACTAGTAGACATAAATATACAAGAAATATCTTAGCAGTGTATGCAGTATTAAAAATAGTGTTTTATTTGCTGTTGAATAAAAGCAGAATGTGTGGGTTGTGATCTTGATTCACAGCCCTTTCAGACTCCACAATTCCCAATTTCTACAGGTTTTTTTTTTTTTTTTTTCTTTTTCAGATCATCTTGATTGCAGTATTACATAGCTCACAATTTTTGTGAAACATGTTTTTAAAACACGGAGCAATGATTATGTAACTTTGCCTGTATAATCCATCATGTACTTTTGTTTGTGCCTATGATTTATTGCATACATTAATGCGGATACCTTATCAAAGCTGTTTCTAAAAGCAAATTTCCTAATCTACAGCACATGTTCCTGCAAGATATTTTAAAACTAACTGCAGCTGAGACCATTTTCTTTCTGTATGAACCTTTTCTAACATTGCAATTTTTGTAAGCCCTGATATATCAATTAAGATTTAGTAGGGGAACAATAAGAAAGCTATTAAATCCTGCATCTAGCATTCATATTTTTCCTTGAAAAAAAAGGCTTTTTTTTGTTTGTTTTATATTTCCATAATCTAATTCAAGCTTTGTTTCAGAAAACAGAGGAAGACAAAACAAAAGCAAAAAAGAAAATGTTCACAAATTCAACAGTGTCCAATCCGTGCTGCAAAACTGAGCGCAGCAATTCCCCTGAGTCCCGTATCTGCCAGTCAATTGAAGGATGTTTCAGAAATTCATTTCTAGAGTTCAGGATGCTCATCTGTCATCCTCTTGGGTGAGGGACTCATCAGATAAACGACAGCTGGTACAGTTGTGTCCTTATGGCTGATAACAGCTCCTGTATGTTAGGAAAAAGCAGGGGATGGATGACATGAGAGGTGGCCTCCTTTTTCTCCCTGTTATTATAAAAAGCAGGCATAAGAGAAATTTATTCTAACGAGCTGCTCTGTGGAAGTTTTGGGAATCCAAAATAATGTATTCAGCTATTTTAAAAGTGCTTCAGGACTTAACTGCAATGTCTCTGTTTCTTTTATTTAGGAGGTTATTGTTCTGCTCTGTCACTGAATAGGTTTCATCATAATTTCATTCTACAACTTACTAAATTTATTAAAGATAGGGTTTATTAAAACTCAGTGTTTAAGTCTTCCATAGTGGCAGGAACAAGTCCCTGAGAGATCACAGGGCTGCGGAGAAACCCGGCTTCTTCAGGCATAAAGGAAACCTGTGCATTGCATGGGGATAATGATGAGGTGTGAGTAAAAAGTGTGAAAATACATATTTCAGTGATAATTCTACAAGTTAGGGAGTTTCCATAGGTAAGTATTTGAACAGTTGTGTATTTTTCTGCTTCACCATGTAAGCCAGCACTGAATTAGTGTAAATAACACTGTATAATGTTTGATATTTTGCTTTCCTGGAGTCAGTCTTCAACTTAACGTTCTAAAGCTGCAGCTGCAAGGTTTCCAAACTGTCTCACTGTACTAACACCATAATTTTAAAAATGGTACAAAAATGTGTGCATATGGAAACAGTAATAATTTAACACCTCATGTGGGGAACCAAAAGCCAAATGCTTTTGGAAGAGAAACTCCAAAAATAATTTCCCTTGTCAGCTAATTATCGGGATTGTTTGACATGCTGCCCACACAGAGTCCCTACTAATAATAATTAAAACCAAAAAACTTTTTATCTTGCTGGATTCCAGCTTTGTTTATGCAGAAACCTCACTGAACTGGGAGTGCTTGTAGGCACAAGGAGGAGCCTACACGCTGTTGACCGAAACATCTCCATTCTTGCCTGGTAGTAATGTGCAAAAATCCCTGATCAAGCAGGACTTTTCTTACAGATGATTTGCAGATCTCATTCATTTTCTTTGTCTTGCACTATGCAGTGGAACTCCTTATGTGAATTCAGAGCAAACGTGTAACGAGCCGTGGCAGGTGGACAAGGAATGAGATTTTCCTGTCTAATAATTTCTTGGCTGTTGTTGAGGCTACAGATGTGACTTATTTGACTTGCCGTTGTTTTGACAGAAATGGGCTAGTACAGGCAGTCGCAACAACAGGGTTACAGAAGAAAAGTTGGTTCAAAGGCAAATATCCTTTTGGGAAGGGTTGGGAGCAGATTAGCCGCAGTGACAGCGTGAACAAAAGCACGGTGAGGCAAGAAGCCTCTCGGCTCGGAAGTCAATTTCGGCCTCGTGCCGCTACAGCACAGCGATCCCTTTGTTTTTGGGGTGAGGACCAAGCAAGATGTGGTGAAAGATTGCTCCTATCTGAGCTGGGGTTTCTGTTCCTCTGCTTTCAGTACGGGGCTTAATGTGTTTGTGTTTCGCTGAGGTCTTCCAGGAATGGTTCAAGCAGCCACTTCCTTGCCATTGAGAGAAGGCTTTGAGGAGAATTAAGAGACAGCTCTTTGGCTAACGTGGAGAATACTTTCACGATTACCTGCATGTGTTGTCCTTCAATACTATTGTCTTCAAGAAAAGAAAAATAACTTAGAACTGCAGCCAAGCCCTTTGGTAACCAAGGGTATTCTGAGCATGCTTATTCACAAGATAGTTAAATATGTACGTTGCAGTGCTGGTATGTGTGGGACTTAGCAATTTGTCACCAACCATTTTGTATAGTTAAAAATGCCCAACTGATGCAAAACTTGCACATAAGAGTTTTAAACCTCTAAAACTGGGGGGAATGGGTCTGTGCAAGTTATGAGAAGAGGTAGGGTGGCTTCGTGGGAAACTCCGCTCAGAGGCACAGGGGGCTTATGCGCTGTTCCAGCATTTCTTTGGAAAAGAAAATGAGCTTGCAGATCTTAATCAGCATTTTTGAGCAACTGCCCGTGTCGCAGAAACGGTTAGCTCCTATGGCTAAGAGATAAGGTTCTGGTAAACAGGATTATGTGTTCGTGAGCGTGCTGCTGTGCAGATGTGTGCAGGCAGCTGCCCCTAGACCAACTGAACGCGCATGCTTGATGCCATTGAAATGAAGATGCAGCTTGTAAAAACATGGATGCAGTCTCCAGACTTTTGCTCCTCTACCCAAGGAACACTTTATTATTCTTGATGTATTTAATTACCTTTTGCATGTGTTCTTTTTTGAAATTTTGAAAGTTTTTGAAAGCTTTTGAAAGTAGTTCTGGTACTTGAAGTATTTAAATAAGTTGTCTTTGTCTTCGTATGTTTTATACTCTATCTAATGTGCTTTAAAGAAAAGAAGTGGAGAAAAACGATTGTTTTAGTGAAACCAAAGTCACACTAGTCAGATGTTCTTTTAAAATAACTCGCCTCTTTCACTGCGCTCTTCTGCAATTTATAGGCAGCAGGACCTCACTTTCTGTAGCTGTTACAGCAGTAGAAGTCGGAGTCATAACAGTGGGAAGTAATCCCTGCTACCAAGCGAGTTGAAACATTCAGGCTTACTAATGTTGTTTCTTTAGTACAATCGGAATTATTTACTGCCCTTTCAATGTGTGGCTGGTGGCTGGAGTCTCTGTTTCCACACACCAGGATCTGAGTTCCTTGGGGACACTGAGTGTAATTACTTGAATCTTTTTGTCACAGTAAGAATTTTTTGAGACGTTTCCTTCTAGCTGCTCTGCAAAGCAAGAGTTTGGGCCTGTGTTTTCAGACTGTGCTCATCGCGGTTTGGATGAGGGAGAGAAGTTTTGGTGTGGGAGGCTGCAAAAAAAACAAACAAACAAAAAAAAGAGAATTCTGCTTTTTTGTTATTACTATTTTTCATATACCACTCAATTTTATACACCAATTTTCACTGCCCGTGGGCAGGTGCCTCACCGGTGCAGCCCCACTTGCTCTCTGTGGGATCCTCTCTCTGTGCGGCGGGTGAAGTGAGGGCAGAGCGCGGCAGTCGGGATGGGTGCCGCAGGGTTGGGTGGTCTGAACAAATGCCAAGCAGAAAGTTTCTGCCAGAGACAACCGCCTGCTTGGTAACACCATTATTTCTGCAAGTAGGAATTGTCTACACTCTCATAAACAAATTATATTTGGGCCTGGCTGGCTGGCACGTTTCTACAATGGAAATTATTTCAGTTAGAGAGAAAATGTGTCTCTGTATAAAACAGTTTTTAATTAAGTTGTTAAGCTTGTGCAATTCCTGATATGGGCAAAACTGTACCCGTGTGATTTGCCTCCCTTTCAGGCGAGGGCGTTGTGCTGGTTATACCAGTATCTGCTGGAATCGAGCTTTCACTCGGCTACTGTCTTTATTTCATGTAACCTCATTTGTGCCAAAAATCGTAGTTTCAGATGGGTCTTGTGTACTGGGCACTCCTGGTCACATCATAGCACTTTTTGTTGTTTTGCTGTTGTACCAAATATTTTTAAGAACTGCAAAATAGTTGTAGTGAATGCATGAGCATGTTAAGTCTTACAGAATTAATATTTGTAGCAACATTAGTAGGAGTGTGATGGTTTCACATCTTAGCATTGATCTGCAAGGTATGTACTATGTAAAATGTTTTCTGTAACTAGTATGATGTCTTTCTGATGCAGGAAAATACAACTTCTAGATTAACCCCAAGATATGCAGGGGCACTGTTTTGCAGATCGGAGCACTAGAGGGCAGTGCTGACCTCTTAACTAACTTACAGCTACAGAAGGGATAAGTGGTACCAAAGATTTGTAACCTGTCTGTAAGGCGTCTCATGCAGAAAATCTTGGTTGCCCTAAATAAGAACAGATGTACCTTCTTGTTTCTTGCAGGTTTACCATGTCTCTTCTGACAGCTACGAGACGCAAAACCAGCACTACGGAAGGGGCTTGACGAAGGAAACAGTAAAGGATGGTAAGGGAGCTCAGTGCTGTTGGGTATTTGATATTACTATTATTTTAGAACTGTGTGAAAAAGTAGTCTCTGTGCTCCCATTTAAAAACTCCCTTTCTCTCCTCTTGCCAGATGGGTCTTTAGCTGTGCCCTGTATCATCTGAACTACCTGTCAACCCTAAGTTAAATGTGCAGTTGGCTGTAACAACAGTTATAAGAATTTCCTCAATACACATCCCTTTTACTATTAATAAGGGAGTAATTGTGGTAGAATCCAATCTCTTTGCAGAATTGAGGCTTGATACTCCATTGAGGTAGAAATCTTAGAAGTGTTAATGTTTTTAATCTGTATATTTATATTTCTGGTTGTATTCTGTGAGTAAGTGCTGTCTGTTATATTAAAAAGCTGCTATAAACACACTTTTCACTGACCATCTCACTTGAAATCAATTCTTACCTTGCTCTACACTAACAATAAATAAAAATGTTACCACTGTATGTCTATTTGGTGATAAATATTTCAAACTAGTCATTAACTGACATCTGTTTGTCTGTCCCCCCCTGGGGACAGAAGGACAGACAGACACACACACACACCCCTCTCTAGAGCTGGCACCAACTTGTCAGCTCTGTCACTTGTGATAAAGAAGCTGGGAGCTGCTGAAGCTTGTTTATCCCTGGAGAATTTAGTGGGTCCCTGCCCAAAACAGTTGAGATGCTTGCTTTAAATGATGAGGGGAGCAGGAACTGTGTTCATCTACTGCTTGATACATAGAGTGGCTATTTTTTTATGATCCAAGCCCAACATAGGTTCTGTATATGTATAGCCCAGCTGTTCTGTACAGCAGGACCTGTGTGGGGAGGTGACTGAAAGTACCTGAGTTCCTCAGTTCAGTTCTGATTCATTTAATAACTGTGCTTGAAAGGAAACTGAATGCTGCCTGTCCCTTCAAATCAGGAATCGTTCCCATCCCCAAATAAATGAACAGCATTTGATTTCATTTCAGAGGTGAAAATAATCCTCAAAAACGTCTATTTCTTGCAGGCATCGCCAAGTTTTTCCACAACGGGTACTGCCTGAGAAAAGACGCGATTGCTGTTAGCATTCAGAAGATTGAAAAAATTTTGGCGTGGTTTGAGGGCCAGAAGCAACTCAACTTTTATGCAAGCTCGTTACTGTTTGTTTATGAAGGTTCGTGTCAGGCAACAACCGTGCGATTGAGCGATGTCACCTTGGCAGAGAAGAGGGGAGTGCCCAAAGGACTGTTATCAGGTGGAGACATACTGGAGTATAATAACAACATTCATGTAATAAATTCTACAGAGAATGGAAAAATTGAGGCCTCCGTAAGTAAAGGCTTGTCCAAATTTTATGCACTTCACAAAAAGGCATACTCTAAGAGGCACCACAGTCAGCTCTCGCTAAAAGTTGAAAACTTGGAGCAAGACAACGTGTGGAAAAGCAGCACTTGCATCACACAGGAGCATCTGAATGGAAATGTTATACCCCAACTGGAAAAAGTTTTCTGTCACATGCCAGCAGAGATCAAGGAAAGCGTAAACGTAGAAGTGCGAATGATAGATTTTGCTCACGTGTTTCCTAGCAACACAAAGGATGAGGGATACATTTATGGTCTGAAAAATTTAATCACAGTACTTCAAAATATTTTGGATAACTAGATTCTTTGTTATGGTTTTTACTGGGGGCCAACGATAATGAAGAGCAACAACATGACGAATTTCTGCACTTGTAATGCTGTATAACTGGGTTTGTATTGTTCTACTCTATTTTATTTGTCTTTGTACTTTTGGTAGAAGGGTTTAACTTTTTATAATCTCACTCAGGAAAATAATTGGTAGTTAATTGGGGAATGCAAAAGGGTGAAGATACTTGAGATTATGCAGGATAGGCAAATTGGTAGGATGCAGCGTATTTGGCTGGCTGAAATCCAAGGAGTACAGTTGTACAATAAGCAGGGGTTGTGTTAGTTCCCATAACAACTTCAGCTTAGATAACATTTGCTCACTTAGCCTTGACACTGAGCCATATCTCCATTAACAGGTTTTTAGAAAACGGACTGAAAACTATGAAGTACGGGACTGATGTCCTCAGTACTGCCCTCTTGTGTTTACTGTATTCGAATAACTGGAGTTAACCCTGTTTTGAGAGAAATCCTGTTTAGATTCAGTCATCTAACCTGGGAACCAGCGTATCAAAAAGTGCTTCTCAATGTAACGGGGCGATGTCGCTGTTCTTCTAACCCTGCTGTGGGCGCTTCCCCTCTCAGTGGTTGTCTGTAGCCGATGTTTATTGCAGGCAAGCTGTGATGTAATTTGTGTTGAGGTGCTAAGAAAATGCTGGACTAAAATGTGGTAACAAGTTTAAACTGCACAACTGCTAGAGAAACTTTCTGAGAAAAAGTGAAGAAAAAAAAATGAGCGTGAGATATTCCAGGAACTAATTTGGTTTAGGAGATTAAGTCAATCTGTTAATGGAGCATCTGATGTTGTGACTAAGGGAAATGCTTCACTCCTTTGTTCTGATGGCCCTTCTCCAAAAAACGTTGCTTTTAAAAGCAAACTAATTGAACGGGGAGATGAAGCATTTTGTGTAAGCATACAGAGATTTCCTCAAGCCGTTTGCCACTTGTATTTTTGCAAGAAGCATTCCAGGTTCCAACCGCCAGGGAGCACCAGCTGGAAGCGATGAGCGATGCGGATGAAGGACCCTGTGCTGTGAAGATGCAGTCAAGCCCTGGAGCAACCAGACGAACCTCCGTGGGTTTCAATGGAGTCGTGGTTCTGTTACCCTGGGCTAAAGCAGCTTTTTTTTTTTTTTTAATTAACACCCAAGCAAGCCGTATGATTTGAAAGTTGTCCCACTTCATTCTTTTTCACAGGAAAAATTAAGGCTTTCATATGGAATACTTGAGGTTGGGATGATGGTGTGTCTCCTCTGTATGCTGTGTACGTGGCTGTCCTAACATGCACGTGTAGTCAGCTATACACAAGTCACGTCGGAGCGTGATCCGTAAAGTAAGATTTTAATGCTTTAAGCAAGCCCCACGAGTAAAACTTTTTAGAATGGATTCGGTCATTGGCAACATACAGCTTTTAAGTGTGGACTTCATGTGACATTGTGGCCTTGCTGCTCTCTCTGTGATGTTCTGCACTATGCACTCCTCTGTGTATGCAGCTTTGCATGTTCTTGATTTGACATCTGTTTTCTATGTCAGAGACAAACACTTTTTGAACAAATACGCCGTTTTAAATAAAGCTGAAATTTTAGCTCCTTTTTAGATCCTGGGTTAATTGGAAGAAACAGGGTATCATGCGTAGAACTACATTATTTAAGTGTTAGACCTAATATTGGCCAATACACTGAGGAGTTGAAGCAATCAGTTAGCAACACAATGTTCTGAAGCATAGGGAAAGATGCTTGCAGGAGGGGCAGTATCATTGTGTTGAAATTTTTACGCAAATTATGGTGAAGGCTGAGGGGAAAATTATCAGGAAGATAAAGTATTTTTTCCACCTGCTATTTCCATTGCACTATATAGTTAATATATTCCCAACTCTCTGTGAACTAATTTAGCCATATTCTAGGAAGAGTTGGTGGTTTTGTTTGCTTTAATGCTGGGTTGTGTGTTATGATGTTGTTGTTTTATCCCGTAACTAGTCAACACTAGGGTAGTCTAGGCTGATAGTGGCCATGTAATAAAAAGTCACAATGTTTTGTAGAAAATACAGGGGAAAACATTTTTACTTCTGAATTTTTGTCCTCTGTAATTCATCTCTTCTGGATTTTAATCCATTTTTTGTGCCAGAGAATTCAGACATCTGCCTCAAAGGAGTCAGTTATTGGAAAATGACCTGTATGCTCTTAGTGTAAGCGCATTCTCCTGTCTCTGCTTTAAGATATGTCTTCAGTGTTTGAATGCTCTTTAAGTATTGATTGTTGTGTTGACTATGGCAGTGTTTGTAATGCACCTGGAATATTGTTAAACTGTCAGATTATTTTGAATAAAAAAAAATAAATCATTTTATCATTTTTTTTTTTACTGGTAGTACATTATGGATGTATTTCTGTTAATTTAAAATGTAGCTTGAGAGATAACAGTATTTTTAATTGGAAGTTGTGTAAATAAAGCTTGCCATAGAGGTGTTTTGGCATAGTACCGAATGTGAATTTAAGCCCACAAAGGCATTATGTTCACATTGTTCTTGCACACTTTAGATTTGGTGTTTGTAGTGTCTTGTATCTGATCAGATCAGATTGTTTTCAGTTACAGTTGGAGATGTTTCACAGAATTAATTAGAAAATGTAAAGGGAGACGCTGGACACTAAAAGTATGTATTCCCTTCGATCTCCCTCCCTGCCAGTGATGCCTCTTGTTTGTTCTCTGTGCAAAACGTACAGGACAGGCAACAGCTACGTGGACATCTTCACAGAACTGGTAACGAGGCTGATAGGTATTTCTGTCCAATAAAGCTGAAAGCAGGTCTCTTCCCCAGGCTGGCGTGGTATTCGAGTGCTGTTGTCGTTGATGAAACCTGTCTGTTTTGATTTTAAGCAATAAGAGTTTGATTTAGCAGAATCAATTGTCAAAAGGGAAGATGCATGGAAGCATTGTCATTCATGTATTCTCTGAGAATATACTTATTCTGAAGACTTTCTACCTGGGTGATTGTGAGAATTGTGTATAGGCTTACTTAAGGAGAGTTTGAATTGTATACAGTTTTGTAAAAAACAAAAACAACATAAGTATTTACATACATGGTATTTTTGGATATGGGTGGAATTTGTTGCATAAAGTACATTGGAAAAATTATACCATTATGAAACATGTAAAGTATTTTAACCAAATCATTTTATGAACTAAAACTGAGACTTATTGTGATTCACATGAACCTTGTACTGTTTTCTATTTTTCTGCTGTAGTGCATAGCCAGACTGTTCTTTTCTGTAACTCTACAGTTTCATGGAGGAACTTTTAAAGTCTAAGTCAGTGGATTAAGAAACCACTAATTCCCTTTAGTTTGATTAACAAAGTGCACATGATTTTGTTTAAGTAATTTTAGCTTACCATACATCTAGAGCTCCAGCAGCACTCTCACCTGCCGCGAGCTCAGGCTGGTTTGAGCCTGGATCACACAGTACTGAGCATGAGCCTATAACAGCAGCACAGGGAAGACATGACCTGCACTGGCATGTCACCAGTGGTGTTCACAGCCCAAGCTTACAAACCATTCTCATTGTTTTTTAACTTCATGACGTTAACCATTGTCAGGTATAGGAAGACAGTGGTAGGACTGTTTAAAGTTACTTGTTGTTCATTCTCCTCTTTTTTTTTTTTTTTTTCTCTCCAAGTAAGCTTTCCTCCAGAGTGCCTTCTTCAGTCCTTGCTCTGGTACCACAGGTGACCTCCTAGCATCATTGTAGAATAATTTAAAATGAAACTTTGATTTCCTAAACAAAACAACAACAACAAAACACTCGTGCCCCGTAACTGCTCTTAAAGTGCAGGTATTGAAAAATGCCATCAAAATGCCTCAATGTGGGAAATGCAATTTCCCTTTTGCACTTTCTACCGTGAAGAAGTAGAAGTGGAATTTTAGTACAGAACATACTTTGGAGATTAGATAGTAGGTTTTGTGATATTTGCTTGTGTGTGTTTTCCAGAGAACATTTTGGGGGCAAGGTGAGTGACAGCCAAACCGTGCACGAAGTTTTCCTTTTCTTACTGCAATTAATGTTGAGGCTTGGGTTTAAGAAGGTAGTGTAGTGGGAAGTGGTGAAAGTTCGTAAGAAGCACAGGACGGCTGGTCAGTTCTGCAGTGCAGATAATCCTGATATGATCCAAAGGCTGTGAAGTCTTCAAGTATCTCTCGGGTAGGCTGATGCTGTCCACCTATATTCATCAAATTACAACAGGCTGTTGCAGGATGCTGTTTGTAACGTACATTCCTCTCCATAGTTGCAGGCCAGATGCTGCCTTTACTGTTTTTGTGGCAATCTGTAAGTGAAAGCTGCAGAGAAGGTCGTCATCAAAAGGACAAATGTGATTATTTTAGCAGTGTTTGAAAGGGGAGACAAGGAAGACAGCTAAGGATTACACAACAGAAAACATACTTCCAGAAACGGCTTCTGTGGTCTTGTTTAATGGAGATGGGCCCCGTATATTTGGAGTTTAATTTCTGTGTTACATGACATTCAACAGAAAATAGCCACCAAGAACAAAGGTACTTTTAAAACACCTCCGTTTGAATTGTGTACATTGGTTCAAATAGTTATTTTATTAGGAAAAAAGTGACCTATGAACTAACTTCCAAATATGTGTATTGCACCTGACTATAAATGAAACTAGAGTGCACAAAGGCACTTTAATACTCTGGGAACTGTACTGGAAGATAAACGAAAGCATGTGAAATTGCACCTGATGCTGTGTTGTTAATTGTTTTTAAAATCTAAAGTTCTACATTTATTATGCTTGAGGGATGAATGTATCTAGTCTGGTGTCAGTTTCTTTGATTCAAGTGTCTAATGCCGTCACTCGGTCTCCTCTGATTTGTATGTGTTTGTAATTTCATTTGCTATTTTTGCCATTATCGGACTGCAGGGGGTATTGTTAATATTACATGTCTTTATTTTATAGGACATTGTACTATGCTATCTACCAACTTTTGTAATTTAATTATAATTGATATTTAGGGTAATTCTAATAGCTGTATATTTGGCAAATTATTAAAAGTTTCTGCAAGTGACTTGCAAGTATAATTGGTTTGTTTTTAATACCGGAAGACTCTTGAAAAAATGTTTTCTTGAATCTACCTGCACTGACTGATTCCCCTCTTTCTCTTCTTTCCCATATTCTGTATATGTGTACATTGGATTTACCAGTTTACCACCATATTTTTTTCACGGCATCCATTGCTATTGTTCATTGCAAATACCTGCCTTGGTACACAAGAGTCGTCTTTAAAAATTAAGACAAAAGAATTTGGCTTTTCGACAAAAGTCCATGCTTTGCTGTATTGCACATGAATTGTTGGTCAGCATCACATTTGATGTCTGTAACGGCCCAGTCTTTCCTAAAACCTTCTTCCCTGTTAGGAAATCATTCTCTGAACAGGGAGAGGATTGGGCAAGACAAAGCCATACCCCTAACGGAGCAAAAAAAGCAGGATTTTTCAGAAAGTTGGGGCAGTTCAGGCCTTGATGAGTAAGTAGGAAGTGGCTATTTCACTCCAGATGAATCGAACCTGAAGATTACCTTTAATGTTTGATTGAAAGCTGTGAAAAAGCCCATCTTTTGGGGGTTTAAGCTGGCTTGTTTTTCTCCGTTTTCTTTCAGAAGAGGGGAGGCAGGCAGGCAGCAAAAGGAATGCAGAGATGGAAACACGGAAAAGCTACACTTCACCTTTGTGCTCTGGGTTGTCAAGCAGGAACCTGTGGGTTGTCCTCAAAGAGGGCTTAATCTGAGCTTTATGTGAAATTTAAATGAGTCAGAAATTCAAAGCAGGCACATTCTTTGTGCATATCACAGGGTTGAGGCTGTGAAAATAAAACACTGTAGGCTGCAACCTGCCAAATTACCTAGAAGGGAGGGGACAATGTTGCTGTTAGACTTCTGTCTGATAACAAAATTCACAGGAAAGAATTTGCTTCCTATGGTAAGGTAGTTATTGCTTTGCAGATGTGAAAAACAAATTAAATTAATCAGCTGATGGGTATCATGGCTGTAATTATATTGGAACAGTTGGTGCCAATTTTCCAGCTAAGGGATATTTGCAGACAATGCCCACTAGTTATTTTGGAGTACAGAACACAGTGGTCTCATTTTACACCATACCTTTGAGTAAAATAATTAAATTGTTTATGCAGGAGGCCATTGTTTTGGGGAAAAGACAATTAAAAAAAAAAAAGCTATACAAACCTTGGGCACATAACTAATTTTTGTTGAAGTTTTAACCCTTTATTATCTCTGAAAGGTTATTGTTCCTCATGTGTTAAGGGGGTCTAAAGAGAAATCAGTATCTAAATTTTTTATAATCCTGTAAGACGACATGCTGGAAAACATACAGGTCCATGAGAGGGGCTGCATTTGTTATTGATTACAAACCCTTTTACATCCATGATCAGGTCCCTAATTCCGAATGGCTGGGAGAACAGCCTTCCATTTTAATTGTCAATACGTTTTTAAAATGTGTTGTCTTACTTTTATAGCAGAAACTTCTAAATGTATTGCATAGCCTTAGTATTTTCCTGGGGGTCTGTGCAGCCTTCCTTCCCATGCTCCAGAGTTGGAGAAGGAGTAAAAATTGGGTGAGGTGAGAACAGTGGCAAGAAGCATGGTTTTGCAAGGATGGAGTGTTTATTAATTTTTATATCATAAAAATCTGAATTGTGTTTATGCATTGAAGCCTCAGGGAGTTGATGTGACTGAGAACTTGACCCAGACAAAATTAAACATGGGTAATGGTTATGGAGCTGGTAACTGCACAGAGCCACCCCGCAAGGCAATTCCCCTCAGGACAGGTAGGGAGTTACAGCTGTTTGGGCATGGGCCCTGTGTGAGGCACAAATCCACTGCTCTTTCATCACAAAGACCTACTTGCAGGTCTTTGCTATCACAGCTATTAGTTTTATTTTTGTCCTCTGTTGCACGAAGCATGGGTGATGGCTAACGGATGCTAAGTGTTTGTCCCCCTCTCACCTTGCTCTGGGCAATCTGTTCCTGCTCCCTTTCCAGTTCAGCCCAGGCTTTCTGCAGTGAGTTGGTTCAGAGAGCTGAACTCATTGGAAACCAATCCCACACATAATTACTGCTTTTCTGCTGTCTTGATTTCCTTGATTTGGCTCATTCTGGGAGGGACAAGTGCCTTTTCTAGATGCAATGGAAAAGGTGAAAGTCTGTGGCTGGGGAAGGGGAACAGGATTGCTAGACTGTCATTAAAGAGGCTTAACTTCAACATCACATGTTGCTCTTCATCTCCTGTTGCCACTCTTCTATCTTTGCACAAGATTTGAGGACAAATGTAACCTGGAATAGGAACTGTGAAATACCTGCTGTCAAAACATATTTTCCTTTGGTCATCTCTGTTTAGTTTGACCCTCACCAGAATAAATAATACCTACCTATTGTGCAGCGGATCTGAAGGGCAACCTGCAGCGGGCTGCTCTGTACCTACCCACTGCTGGCAGCAAAGACACTGGCATTGCATCAGCTCACGCTTGGATTGATGAAGCATAAGGAGAAATTGAGTGCAACCTATTTTCCCATAACTATATGAGCTTTGCAATGTGGCTAGCAATAAAAACTGGATTTTGTTAACAAATTCAGTAGATATAAATTGGGCAAGCAGATGGGAAGCTATCAAATAGATACTGTGCCAAAGTAACAATGTTGCAAAATTACTTCTTAAAAGAAAAGCCAGAAACAAACCAGGATCTGCTACATTAAAAAATGCTGACTTCTTGGACTTCAGTCAACACAAACCTTTCCTTCTCAAATAGTGGGACTCTGCAACTGGAGCAGTCTCCTTCAGGATGTTTTGGCATCTCATTCACTGACGAAAAGCCATTCCTGTGGCTTTCTGCTTCTCCAATATGTGTTCATGTAAATTGGTGGGTAGGAGAGGTAATTGCAGGAAAATACCACATTCAGTGTCAATCAAAGTCTGTTGGGAATTTGTGTTGAACAAATAGAGATCCAAGAAGAAAAGTGTTAGTGTTAACGCTACGGTGTAAGTACGTAAAAGCAACAGGCCTCCTGTAGCTTGAATATTCTGTGTAGTTTTCAAAATACTGGTGTTAAGCAGAGCTGGACGGGCCCTCATGCAGAATCACACCTCTTTCATTAGGTCTTACCCCACTTAAAGTCACTGTGGTCTCAGCTGAGGACGATGCATCCCTTGGGATCTTGACCTGATCACCCGTGACCTCTCTCCTCTCCTTTTTTTCTGGATGCAGATCCAGATGTTCATGTTGACCATGTTCCTTTTTCATATCACTGCTCTAATCCATCTGTGGGAAAACAAGCAGCACGTTTGATCTGTGAAGCATGGTGGGGTGCTCCGGATCGTAGGCAGCTGACTGGCTGTCGGAGACCTCCTTCAGCAGTCTGCTGCTGTCCTTAACATGTAGCAAAACCCCAGAACAGCCCATAAAGCTACAGTTATTGGCACGAGCTTAAGTAATAATTATTAATATGGCGTTGTGCAAATTTCATAAAGAAAAATAATGTTCCTGTGAATGGACAGTGGGGCCTCAGCCTCCCTACTTTCTTCTCTTTTAAATCTGATATTGACTAAACCTGCATATTAAAAACATACTTCTACAATGAAGGAAGGAAGACATATCAATTGCTTTTGTCAGCTCAACTGTTTTTGTGATCTGCATGAGGAAAATGAGGGCGATAAAATGGAAAAAGCAATCCAGGCATCAAAGCACCGGTAACGATCTGTCTGGGTCAGCAGATGTATTTTTATGAGTTTGAAATTATCATTGTAAATTAGAAAAATGGACTGCATTATGGTGAGACCAAGAGCTGGGCAGTTTGCACAAGTGCTTCTCTTTGTTTTTGTGTTGCTAAACAAATTAAACCAAAATCATGGCCTGTACACATCCTTTTAATTAAATTACAGTTATTCTTAAAGCTAATTAAAAGTCATCTAACTGGATGTGGAGCAAGCAGACTCCAGATCTCCTCCCCTCTGTGGTGGTGCCTCGAAGGGTCTGACAAGCAGCCAGGCTTAATAACCAACCCCTCTGAGCCGATAACCAACCCCTCTGAGCTTCAGCATCGCTTGGGGCAAGGCTAGGAGCTGTTTTGACACTGATAACCTGCATTTGCTTTGCAAAGTCTGTCTGGAGAAGTAAAACAATGAATCGCTTGGTCTGTGGAGGCTGGCGTACCTCTAGGAGAACAGCAAAGACGGAAATCTTGAGCACGTCCTTGATTTTTGCTTCTTTCTTGACCCCTTTTCACTTTCAAAGCTTCTATCTCACCTGGTCTCACAAGCAGCTGCGCCGTGCATTGGAGTGGCTGGCAGGACAGCTGGCGTGGGAAGCCGGAGAAGTGAATCAGAGGTCGTTATAATGCAGAATGTTTTTGCCAGCAGGAAAGGAAGGTGCCGCTTTCAGGCCTCAATTATGCTAGCTTTGGTTTAAATGGAAGTAGCTCCCCGGGCACAAAAATCAGCTAGGTTCAAGAGAGGACAAAGGGAGAATAAAAGTGGGAGAGAATCAGACAGTTGAAAAGCAGTTGCAGGAAACGGAATTTTCCCTTAGAGTGCATCAAAATAAAAGAATTTTAACTTTGTTGCTTGTGAAGCACACTAGCATGATAGGATAGTAAGAGAAATCCTTGATTTATTCACACAAAAATAGAGCCAGGGAATTGCAGAAGAGCTCCCTTAATGTCACCTGTATTGTCCTTAAATCCCAATGTGGCTCTCTCTGTTGGGGCCACGGCTCTATATTCCACGTGACTCTCGAGACAGTGGAAACCAAGGCTCAGTTTTTGCCTTTTGGTGACTCTATCACGTGGCACAGAAAATTCCAGCTCTTGCACTGCGGTTCATGTTACTAAATGCAGAATATTTGGGTTGTCTTTTCTCAAGGATGTCAGTGGGAGCTTTCCTCTTGGAATATGTTTGGAAAAGATCCTTTGGTCCTCTCATATAATTCAGTGCCATTTCCACGCTGCACCCCTGACTGCGGAGTGCTGCCAAATATGCTGAGTTTGGAGGCTGATATGTTGGTCTGCAGCAGCCTCCTAGAGCCTCGTCTCTTGCTGATGCAATTCCTATGTGTGAAATAAGCAGTTTTCCTCTTCAAAGGAACAGTGTTTAGCCTACATGGTCCATCTGCAGGTCAGACCCCTATGACGAACGTCTGTGGGTTTCCCCAGTCCCTGGCTACTACTTAATGCGAGGTTATGAAACCTGTGGGCCCCAACTCTCCCTCTTCAGCCTCCCTCAGCAGCACAAAGGTTCCAGCATTACAAGAGCAAATCACTGTGCTGCTAATAACGAAAGCTGCCTACATACCATGCACGTCCTGACAGCTGCTTAAACTCCTGCCCTTGCACAGCTCACATAGCAAAGGCCAATGCACGACCGTCTGTGAAGGGAAGGTGATTTTATTTCCAACAAAATCGATTTTTCTCGCTCGTGTTCCTTCTTGCCTTTCTCAGGTCCTCAGCTGCTTCCCCAGGAGATGCCAGGTGCTAGTGTGGGACGTGTCCCAGACTGGGCACAGCAGCAGCTTTAGGCCACGCTGCTGATTTATTGTTTGTCTCCTTCCTCCCATCAGGGCTTTGTGGGGTGCTCAGAGCCAGGGAACTGAGCCTCCGGGTTTCTCCTGCAAGGCCGGGGAGGCTGCTGCATGGGGCTGCTGCGCCCTGTGCCTGTAGCCCTGCGTGGGTCAGCTCAGCTTTGCACTTACTCTTCCTGATTTTCAGAGCTGAAGCATTTTTTTGTTATATTTTTCTTCGGTGTCTCATGACAAGGATCCTGTTTGTTTGTGGAGAGCATTCCAATTTCGAGCTCTCTTGACTCTGGTCCCACAGTTGCTAGCGACCTTCCTGGGACGCTTTGACAGCTTCAGATTTCTTTTCTTTTTCCCTGCCTTTCCTCCAGGAGATAAAACTCACAACCAGCAGCTTAATTCCACCATTAGCACATTTTTTTCCAAAACACATTGCAGGAATTCTGGCTTGTACACCACTGTCTATCTTAAACATAACAAATATCCCATGCACCATTCCTACACATGGGAATATTCTTTATTTTTTATTTTTGGCATTTTCCCTGGCTGCAGATCCTCGTCACAGTGAGGAGACCCTGGAGCCCCACAGGTGCCCCTCTGCTCTGTGGTGCTGCCCTGGCCCTGGCTCTTACTGACAACGTGAGCATCCCACTGGCACAGCAAGATAAACCCTGGGATGGGTCTGGATGAAGAGATGCAAAACT
Source organism: Cygnus olor (assembly GCF_009769625.2). Lineage (NCBI taxonomy): Eukaryota > Metazoa > Chordata > Aves > Anseriformes > Anatidae > Cygnus > Cygnus olor. The sequence goes on from NC_049175.1 coordinate 13,986,999, forward strand.
CGTGGCCGAGCTGGCTGCTCCCCATGGGGCTTTTAGCTTTTGGCCTAAAGCTATTTTAATTAAAAATAATTTTAATGCATTGTTCGTGGTCAAAGATTGATCAGACTTGATTTTTGTTCTGCACCAGTATTGTCCATTGGTGGTGATTGCTTTTTGCTATTTTTTTTTTTGTACTCAGATGCAGACAGCATAAGCTGGACTCTGTTTGCGTTTCAGCTGTGCAATGCCTTTAGCTGCCCAGTGAGACATCCCAACAAATCAATGCTCTACTTACCTGGGCAGGCGGTGACAACCTTGTCAGTCCGGCGTTGCACCTGGGTTAACATGGGGATTTGGTTAAATAAGGATAACACTTTGTATATCATGAGAGTATTTTGTGGAGGGCCAGAGCTGCTGTGGTGCTGGAGATGCTCTGTGACTTGTGCCACTCACTGCTGGAAACCTCCCTGAATTTCTCTCTCCTGCGTAGAGATCTACATTTATTTTCTTCAGCAGCAGCTGAGGTACTGCCGACGTTAAAAAGAGCTGCTCTGCCCCAATAAAATGCACAGACAGTGCGTTAAACTTGACCAAGACAGGTTTACTACAGCCTATCTCTTGGCTTTGTAAATGTGTACAAGAGAAACCATTCTATAGAGAAGGCACAGAGAAGTAATGGAGCTCTTATATCACCAGAGTTGTGGTAACTAACGTTAGGACTAATTATTAGTTACTGGTGGTAATAAGCAGCAGCACTCTCCCAGGGGAAGCTGTCGCACATGCTCAGTGTGATGTGTTACTGAGAAATACTGACACATTTTATTTTAAGAAAAGGTGTTTTTAAGACATCTGTCCATGATTCCCTCAGCTGTGTGGCTGTAATAGATACGTGCTTTTAAAATCTGTGAGGGTTATGCTGCCTTGCAAAATCAGGTGGACAAAAACGAGACCCCCTAGAAGATAGCGGTATGAATACTGGGCAGTGCAGTGCCTCCAGGAGGAAAGGCCACGGCCTTTGAACGAGATAAGGATCGGAAGAAACATCTAAATCCTCTGTGCAGCCTCATGAGGTGACAGGCAGTGAGGGGGTGGTGGTGAGGGAGGGGGACGCTGCAGCGTCTGGATGCATTTGGCAGCTGGGATGTGGGAGAAATCCCAGCTTTTGCCTCTGATTGAGCTTCCACCCCTCAGATGAAGCTCATTAATCACAATTTCCTCAATAAATTGGCCTTTGGAAGTAGGTTAGTGATGAGCTGATAACCAGCAGCAATGCCCGGGTCAGGAAAGAGGGTTTTGAGCAAGAGGGCACTGGCTGCTGCCTGCAATGTTTCCTCTTGCCCCTGAGGATGGCAGCAGTGATATTTGCCAGCAGCACGCACAGCAGCCCAGCTGTGCAGCGGGACTTCAAGCAGAAACCTTAGCAGTGTGCCTGAGAGCATCGTGTTAACCTGCTGACTTATGGAGAAAAAAAAAAGGAAAACGCTGTTTTTCAAAATCTCCCTACTTATTTACTAAGGTAATAGTCAGTAGGAACTGAAATAATAACAGGATTAATTATTTTATTTCTTTATTTCCCTCCTAGTGGAGGGGCTTGCAGGGAGCTTCTCGCCCCTACCAGCAGCAAGGAGAGGCATCTTCCTCCCTCTGGCACCTACAGGCAGAGGGGGAGATGGCCAGAGAAGCCCACCCCCACCTCCTCTGGTGGGCAGAGTCTGAACTTGGAGCCAGCTCCCCTGCAGGTACACAGAACTTAATGGAAGGCTGCTCAAGTTTTTTTTAATCTCCTCAGCTGGGCTCTGGATACAACATTTCCTGCAGGTGAATGCCTGTGTTGTGAGAGTTGCAGCCCCTCGTACCCAGCAAGGGTTCACTAGGACATCATCATAAGGGCAGAGCCCTCCAAATCAAGGGTGGTATTGAGCTGTAAGGTGCAACCAAGGAATCAATTCTCTGTCACTTGATGAAGACTCTTCCTTTTTTTTATTTTTTTAATAGTAAGTAAGGATTTGATTTGGCAGTCTATCTCATCCGAAATTGTTGCTAAGAGAGACCACATGGGACCTGGCTATCCCCACCCTTGGTGAAAGGGTACTTGAGAGTCCTCAACAGCTACTGGGGCTGCATGTTACAGCAGTGCCCTCTCCTTGGATCCATGCTGCCAAATATTCCTGCCATATGAAGTCATTCCACTCTTCCTAAACGTCTTCCCTATTTTTTTGAAGTAAAGGGACTTTGCTGGCTCCCCCTTCCAAGCACATGCCTGGAAGGTTTCCCTGGCTGGTTGTCCCCAGCTCGTGTCTGCGCATAGAGGCACGAGGCTACTGAGATGCCAGACCGTGGAAGGAAGGCAGCTTGTATTTTAAGGAAATCCAAAAGTATATAAAAGAAAAATAATAATGCTATTTCAGGCCTTCCAGCTGCTTCTCAGCCTTTAGGAGCATTAATAATGCTGCAAAATAACAGAGTTATTTGTGGAAAAAGTGAGACTGTTGAAAGTCATTCTGATTTTCTCTCCTTCTCTGATTCTCTCATTTTCCCTCCCATCACTCCTTCTTGGTGGTTCTTGAAATAGCAGCCACAAAATGTGTTTTTAATTAAATAGAAGAGAGCAAAAACTTTCCAAAGCATCCTCCTGCATTGGTGCCAGGGCACATACAGCTCCCTCTGACAGGATGATGGGACAGCCTGTTCCCACTAATGCACCGATGTCTGGGATTATTTTGGAAGAGTTTGAGTAACCTGTTAGGTGGTAGCTGCCTTCACTGAGAACACACTACCTGCTGCTATCCCAGCTGGGATGGGAAAACAGCTCCTTTGGGGCCCAGTGGATTGCATCAGGGCAACTCAGCTGATTTTGGCAGAAATAATGACTGTAGCTTTTGAGGCTCAGGTGCAAATGGCCCAACCAGCAGCACCTTCCCTTCCTTTTAAAGCCCACGAGAGAGCAGCCAGCCAGGTATTGCAGTTTGGCTCTTTAATGGTGTGTTGTGGTCTTTTTATTTTATTTGGCCTACTAGTATGACATTGTTGGACATCAACAGAAAATATGAAATATGTTCCTCTTTTCATTTGGGGGAGCTATTACATTAATTTATGGAGGACCTGAGTTTGTTCTGCTGCTAGTCAGCCATCCTATCTGATTGCATCCTCTGACTGGTGCAGGGGAAACATCGTAGTGGAGCTTGCAAGTTCATCAGGAAAATGGCTCTGTCATGCACAAAATGCAATGCTGAATTAACAAAGCACCCTGGTATGCCTGTGTGCTGTCTTGTAGAGGTGAAGTCTTCCCACAGCTCCCCGCTTTCCCCTTTGTGCTCAAACTGACTTTTCAAAGTCTTCCAAGTCTTCCTGTTTTTTTTTTTTGAAATAACAGAATATTGTCTCTTCTATTTCATATTACTATTTCTCATCTTGTGAGAAATACAATTTTCTGTTTGCTTTTGTGATGGAGATAGAAATATCACCGTGACTGATTCTTAACCTTTTTTTTTTTTTTTTTAAACATTCAGCTTGTGCACTGGTATTTCTCCTTAAAATCCACTCAGAAGAAGTTTGTGGGGATTGGGGTGGTGAACAGGTGAGATGCTGACATGGGTCCTCGCATGTGAAATAGAGGTCGCTGCTCTGCTCCCTACTGCTTTCTTGTTCGAGGGAGTCTGAAAGAGCCAGCGTCTGCTTTGGGAATGAAATACATGAAGTGAGTAAGGGATCAGTAAAGCTGGGAATTTCTTGGGAAAGCTTCTCCTTCCTGATGAGAGGTTGAGGGGAGTGCTGCTTGTAGCAGGGTTCCCCAAGAGGCTCCAGCAACAGAAGCCCTGTGGAGGGAGCTTTGTCTCAGCACAGCTTTACCACTTTTCGTTGAAGCAAAACTTGAGCTTTAAAGAGGTGGTGTCGGGCATGTGAAGGTAGATGTATTGGTGAGCGATGCAAAAGGGAACTGCTTGATTTACCCCTGCTTTTTATAAGCCTCAGATGTTGTTAGTGAAGTGAGTGTGAGCTGTACTCACCCCTGCCTCTGCTGGTCGTGTTCAAGAGGTTTTCATCAGTGCTTAAGGCCAGCTCAATCTTCTGTGCTAAATACTGTCTCTTTCTGGAATAGAGAAACAGTAAGTTAAGTAAGACTACAAATTATAGGCTGCAGGAGTCTTTTCTGGATTTATGTATTTTCTTTTTGGTAAAGGCTTTTCAGGTCTTTTAAGTATTATTGCTGTCTTTAAGGGGCCAATTATGTGACAGGATGGGCAAATTGAGACCCAGCCACCTGAGATCTTTGTTTAAAGACAAAGCCAACAAAAAGCAGCACTCTTCTGTGTGATGTTTCTAAATTGGGAGGACTTAATTGTTGAAGCGTTTACAAATCTCTGAAGAGGGCCTGCTGAGAAGCCATACAACCTCAAACGGGAGAAAAGAAAGGAGGAGAAAATGAAAAACAACAACAAAACACATAGTTTAAACCCTCCCCACGTTGGAGGCTGACCTGGGCTTCGTATGGGGTTCTTCAGCTGAGGGCAGGTGGGCGAGACTTGCCGCCTCCTGCTCTCTGTTGGTGTTTCTGAGGGGAGCCAGGTCAGAAATGCCGACAGGAAACCTCGTGGTAAGAAACGCGCTATTTCTTCTGGTGAACTACCAGTTGTTTTCAGTGAAAAGCTTTTGAGTAAAATATGCTGCTGGCTTTTTTGAAGGAAAACACCTGTTTGGAGGCAGTTTCGCGCCCTGAGGAGAGCAAGGCACTGCTGATGGCGGCCATTACCGGCACTGGCAGCCATTACCGCCTCATTGCTGCGTAGCTCGTTAATGCTCCATTTACCCCAAAAACAAGCGCAGATTTTATTTTATCTTTAACCTCATGGTGTAGCTGCTCTGCACCCTGGGGGGCGGTGAGATGGTCCTGGGCTACCCTGAGGAGAGCCCCTGGCCGCGAGGGAGCCTTTGGTGCCTGTTGCTGTTCAGGTGGGTAAACCCAATTTTACTGCTTTGAAACCACTCGCTGCCTCTGAAGCATGTTCTTGTGTGGAAAAATAATTGAGGGTGTGGAGACAAAAGGGAGGACTGCAGTTTGGGTCCTTTGGGATACCACTCAGGGTGTTTGGCCTCATGTCTGGGGATGTCTACTGAGATACTGGAAAGGTCTGTAGGAGCAGCAGCCACCATCTTGTATGTTAGATAGCATACTGTATGCTATGTGTACAGGCGATCTTGGCCTACGTGACAGAAAACTTCATTTCCTCCTCAGCTAATGAGGGGGAAGGCAACATACACTTCTAAATACATAATCTTTGGGTTGTCTTGTACCCCTAGGTCTGCAGAAGTTGAGGATGTGTGAAGCAGTCCTGGAACCGCATGAAGCCACACAGAGGCCAGCGTGCCAGGTGAGCACTGGTGGCTTCTGAAGAGAAGCTGTGTCTTCACTGTCCTTTGGGCAGTGAGGCTGTGTACCTACCATCTTTAAACCCCCTCCTGCTCCCCCTGTGGGTTGCCTGCATGTGCTCTCTTTGGGAAAAGGTGGCTTATATTTTCAGTCTGCTCCATTTGAGCAAGTGCCACTCTGACACACGTCTAGTTGTGGCATATGTGACAGTTCTAATGTAAAAAATGGAAAAGAAGCTCCCAGACAGCAGTCTGGTCTCACATATGTGATGTGCAGCAATGTAAAACCTGGATATAGGAATAGCAATGTCTCTGATGAGTCACTGTGGGCCAAGTGATACACCTGCAAAAATGTTTGCTTATTCAAAAGCTTGATGGAAGAGAACTTGTTTGGGTGGGGGAACTGAGTCAGACCCAAGTTCCTTCTAAGGCAAACACGTTTTCAAGGCTTTGAGTTGTTCTGGAAATGCAACCTTGATGGTGGCATAAGGACAGCTATAGTTTGGTGCTTGTAAGCCACTGATTGTTACCCCACTGCACAGCAAGCAGGAGCAGGGCTAGCAAGGATGCTGGAGATGCAAGACTCTGTAAAAAAAAAAAAAAAAAAAAAAAAAAAAAAAAAGTATTACATGAAGGGTTTTTCTTTTCTGGGGGAAGAGGTGGTTGGTGGTGGTGATTGCTTTTTTTTTTTTTTTCTCCTGTTATAAAAATGAAGTTGTCAAAAAGGTTGAACCTGGAGCTTATCACATCATATCCTGTCAGCAAAGCTAGCCTTTATCCAAATGCAAATCTAGTGTGAAGTCCTGGAGTGAAACTCTACCCAGCTGCCACAGTGGGAGCGATGCCACTGACTTGAGCAGGTCAAGGGCTCAGTTCCTAGTGATGATCTCTTGTGAGGCTTTGACTGCACTTCCAGACTCTTTTCTCCCTGGTTGTTGCTTTTTACCTGAGGCTGAAGATGGTCAAGCTCAGGTAAAGTTAGGGCTCAGGGTTAGGAGCAGCTGCTGTCCTCCTGACCTGTCATGCTCAAACACTGTCATGTGAGTCAAGGTATCACAGAAGCAAACCTTTCCCAATATTAGTGGGCACTATACTGCCTTCACAGTGCGTGAATATGAAATGTGGCCTCTGGTCTGTGCTAAGATGGAGATAAAGGAGAGGGAGGAGGGGGAAAAAAAAAAAAGCACTGGCCTTTGGTTCTTAAAAAAATCTTTAAATTTCCTTCTGTCATTATCTCAGATCTAGTTTTGACTTAATTTTGGGGCTGAAACTGAACTAGCTGCTTTTGCAGAGCACCAGTTTAATGATAACAAACAGCTGTGTAGCACTAGATGTCAGTAGTGCTTCACCAGTTTCTGCGTCAGACCTTACAGACTTTATTTGCTGCTGGCCTTTGGCACATGGATGTACTCTCCTTGCTGCATGTCTTAGAGAACATACACGTACAAATATGTTGTACTCCAAAAAGGCATTTTGTCTTGTGTTGGTGAATAACCAGTTTAGGTCACCGACTTCCAAAAATGACATGTTTTTGCCCTTTCAGTAGATTATGCACAGGCTTTTTTGTTAGTGGTCAGTCTGTTTAAAAAAAAAATTGCATTTGGGCTTGTAACTTGGCAAATATCACTCTTGTAGCTGCTCGTTAAAACTCAGATGGCAGTTTAAAAAGTGTTTCAAAACACCTGCAAAGAACCTCTTTTTAAAGAGATACCCTTTGTCTAAAAACCCTGGTTTAGCTTCATGCCTTTATTAAACTTAAACTAGAGCCACTCTCAGCCAGATGCTTTAATGAAGTGTCCTTTTTCACACCTCAGGAAGGCAGGCATTGAAAGGAAGTGCCATAATTGCCTGAAGGACTTTTGCATTCTCTTCAAAATGCTTTAAAGCAGGACACGCGTTCAGAGTGATCTTAGGCCATTTCCTGGTTCATTCAAAAAAAAAAAAAAAAAAAAAAAAAGACAGCTAGTGTTGTGACAGAAGCCAGATAATGCAGCTGCTACTTGCTTCTCCCTAACAAGTGTTAAATGTGTTAATGTCAAATTTCTCAAATGAAATCTTTGTTATTGAAGAGTTCCTGGAGATGGTAGGTACTTCTCAGGGGAACAGTATTGTAAAGATTCAACCTGTATCAAATAGTTACGCTGTTTGGATTCCAGGGTGGATTTAAAAATATAAATATTTCATATGTTGATTCTTGTTTTCTTCCTTTGCAGTCACTGTAGCATCTTATGGCTAGAGAGTGATTAAATGTTGCCTGGTGTAGGAGATCTGGACCTCAGCTGTGCCCCTTGGACACAGTGCAGGGAGGAGAGATGTAAGTTTAACGGAAAAAAAACTAGAAGCTGGGTATAGAAGGCGCTTGCTAAACTTGTTATATATGCCACAGCAAGCTCCATCACAGAATGGAACTTTGAAAATTGCTAATCTTTTCTGAGACACAGAGACCAGCAAGTTTTCCAATAACCTGTGCTCCTCATGAATGTGTAGGATTTAATGAGATGGAAGGATGTTCCCCGTTGCTCTTAATACCAGAACTGGGGATGTAACGCGCAGTGGTTAGCTGGCGGGCTCAGGGCGAACGGCGCATGTCTTTGTCAAAGTTCAGTGAAATTGGAGGCTGCATTATTACCACAGGGCGTTGCAGACAGCAAAAGTTTTGGTGCAGCCTCTTAACCTGTGTCTTTCTGGGATTTTTTTTTAATGGTGTTTCTAAGTACCAGGCTTGCTTTGCTCTCTGTGTAGGCTAATTTCTGTGTGTGCATTCTGGCATCTCTTATGGTCTGTATAGAAGTGAAAAATCACTAGGATGCTTGTGATATCGTAGCCCAGAGTAGTATTATCAACTGCAGTCTCAGTTTAAAGAGTAGTTAATTCTGGGATGGGTGTTGCTCATTCATGAGGTAGCTTAAGGCATCCATAGGAACCTTTTCTTAAGAGAAGAAACAATTCACGTGAGCATGATGTAAAGTGTCTGCAGAAGACCCTTAATGGATCAGTCTGCTAGGCTTTAACAATTTTAGCAAATAAAATGTGAGTTATTTTACTACGTGTTTGCTAGGGTATTCAAGAGCTTCTGGAGATAAAACATAGCTGTTCCAGTTAGCCCAAGTCAAAATAAGTGAAACTTCTTGTAGATTGAGACAGGTGACTTTTTAATTTACAGGACTGTGTCTGTATATCAGGTAATGTTACAGAAATGAACTCAGCTGATTGTATTGCAGGAGATGGTGTCACATTGAATTTTGTGAGGAGGTGGCTTCCCTCTGCTACACAGGCTGTCCAGGGACAAGCAGAGTGGGGGTTAAGAATGCAGATGTGTGTTTAGAAAGCAAAGGTGACAACAGAAAATGCCAGAAAACGTCTTTCCTGGGAATTACCAAGGGGGTTTTACCCTCAACAAAGGCTGTAGGATAGGGAAGAATGCAGAGGAAGTTAATAAGGAAGACAGAAAAGGCTTTTAGAAGATATTCCTGCCCTCTGTTCAGTAGCAGTGCGCAGTGCAACACTGTGGGTGTAGTGTTCCCTGTTCTTTCCCTGGGATCCCCAGGGGTGGTGATGGTGGCTGGGGCTCCCTGTGCTGTCTCCATGCATGTCTGTGGGGTGTGTGGGTGCCTCAGGAGCTGGGATTTTTTCCCCTTCCTTCCCCAAAGAGGACGTGGGGTAAGAGCAGCTCCAATCTGCAGATTGCCATCAGAACAACACTGCTGTTAGGGACTCCACAGGTGTTGTTTTAAAACCTCAGTCTTGCTGCTGCCTGCTTGTATGGCAGCTCGGTGCTGGCCTCTGCACCCAACAAAAGGGTGACTGCTCCTCACATCTTCAGCCTGAAGTGTGGGCTAGGGTTTGCATCTCCTCCTGGCAAAGAAGGCTGAGTGGGCTGTTCGTAGCTGCTGTTGCTTTTAAGACTCTCTAATGTGGAAGAGCAGCTTTCCTAGCTTCATTCCCTGTGCTGAATCCCAATATTAAGTTGGTCTGTCTCCTGCGGGGCAGACAAAAGCTTATGATGTTGCTGGGTGCAATTCCTAGAAACCTGGACACTTGTGTTTATGGAAGTCTATAAATAGCCGTATTGATTGTGCCGACAATACGAGAAGTGTTCTTTTGCAGAGGAGAATAGCTGAGGAACAAACCAGTAAGTGCAAAGTATATCTTGTGTAAGACAGCTGGAATAAACCTCTCTCAAAACAATCTTAACTGCAGCGTTAGGCCCGTTGTCCGTTAGGTAAACCTGTCTGTACCACGGATATGTGTGGCATACAGAATGCATTTGTATGTTTCTGGGGGGATGCACACATCCTAGTGCAGTTCAGGCAGCTGTGCGGTGGGGAAGCAGTGAGCAGAGTCACGGTCCTGTCCTGGGAACAGCAGCGTTGATCTGTGAAAGGTTCTGGTTTGCTCCTGGAGGCAATAGCTGGAGTGATATACTCAGCTTTGCCCAGCAGCAAAGGCGTGTCTTGGTAATTACTGCACGAGGAGAAACATGTTGTCACTTTGAAAGACAGCTGTACGTGCTTGATGGAAACACGTGGGCAGTCTTATTTATCATTGTCTACGAGGTAGTGAATATTGCTGTCCAGTCCCTGCAAAGTACTGTTGAGAAGTAACCAGAACTAAAGAAAAAGCCTTAAAAGGTCCTGTCCAACCATGACTTTGTGCAAGGGAGAGTCCACCTGGAGGTCCTGCATAAACAGGGGTTGCTGCATTTAAAGTGCTTACACTAAAACCTGTCTGTGTTCTGTGGCTCTACTTGGTGGCATCAGCTGAACTGGGTTTTGCAACTAAAGGCCAAGAAAAAAGTTTTTAAAAGCTTTAAAAACTCTGCAGGTTACCTTATGTACACAGACTTTCTCTGAAGCAAGTAAGGTTAGCTTTATCTGTGTGGCTATTCCTAGTATTTAGAATTAGGTTGGGCAGTACTATTAAGCTAAGACTTCCCACCTTTGCTTTCTTCCTGAGGATATGAAGACAAGTAAAGGTGACTGTATATGCTCCCCAAAAATAAATAGCAGTGCTTCTAGTTAATATAACAGCAGCAGAAAGTGTTGTCAGATGGTAGCATGAAAGATAATGGTGTTAAAAGCTTATGAAGTAAGACAAGCATTGTAGATGTGAAGATCATATATTTGAGTTAATCTGTGCAAACAGCTTTATAATTAGGTCATGCAAAATTATATTTTACAATAAGTTGCTGTTAGCTGTATGGGTTGTGAGCATGGGTATCTGTTTGCTTGATGCTAACAAAATTAGATTGTAAAATGTAGCTCAGTAAAATTACTCATCACTTTTTTTCCCCCTTAGTGTTTCAATGTCTATTGTACAGCAGATCTGCGTTGAAGCAGCCGGCTAGCTGAATCTTTAAAACAGGAAATGAAGGTATAGATCCTGTATAACTTTAAAAATTGTTCCCTGAAAGCTGAGCTTCATAAGATTATGAATCTGCAAGGATTAAATTCTCTCATTTCAAATCTGTTACAAATTGCGATTAGTTCCAGTTTACTTTCTCTCAACTTTTGTTTTTCAGAAAAATAACTGCAAAGGTAGGAACCTTTTCAAATCTGTGACGATAAAAACCCTGTGGGTGGCAGGTCTGGCCACTGGAGCCTCATCGTGCACTGTGCAGGTGTGGTCATTGCCACTGAGGTCTCCCTGATGCTGGCACACCTTTGAGACCTTGTCTCACTGTTGCCTTGGTGCATTTCCTATCGCTAACTGGTGGTTTTTCATCATATTGGGGAAATGTGTTGTAGTCATGAGTCAAGAACAAAACAGGAGAAGGCTCTTTGAAAAATCCTTGTGCTTGTGCTGGAATGTGAAAGGGATCTGACTCAAGCTTTATGTATGTTTAAAAAAAAAAAAAAAGGCAGGGCTGGTGAAGCTGACTGGTGATGTCTGACACTTCTGCTTGCCCAGGAGGCTGCAAGGCCCCTGTCCCTGGAGGAATTTGTCTTGCATCTGTGGTGGTAAGTTTGCCAATGACCCCTAGCATGTGGTTTCAGAGAAGAGATCCCAGTGGTGTCACAGGAAATAACACATCGCCATCCACAGCCTGCTCCAAAAGGCTCTCAGGTACCCCAGGAGGCAGGGGTAGATTGATTGGAAAATAGGATGAGGTATGGCAGCAGCACGTGCCATGTTATGTGCTCCTTCCCAAACCTGGGGAAGGTTTGTTGGTACAGGGCTGAGAGTTTCAGGGACCTTCTGTGACTGGTCCCGGGCAGGACTGTTCCTAAATGCTGGTTCTCAGCCATGCAGGCACTGGTAAGGTATCTGAAACCTTCCGTAAGCTTTCAAATATTGCTTACAGATTTTATTGTGAATATTTGTTTTATTAACTCTGTCATAAACTATTCCAGTGTTCAATATGAAATTAAACTGCAGTGTTAAAATAAAATTGCTGAGAGGGAAATGGTGAAATGCAAGGCCTCCTGAAGGATTCTAGCAGTACCTTCTGAAAGATCTAGCAGTAAGAGACGAGAGGTAACTCACCTTGTAGAAGGAAATTGGGTAGAGGGAGGAGGGCTTTAGTACCATGAGAATTGAGTTCGTTTTGAAGTGAGGGATAGGAAGAGGTCAGCAAGGCGCGAATAGTGGCAGGATGGAGTACAGAAACAAGTTAATTCCCCAAGTAAGGCACACAGTCCACAGAGTCCTTTGATTCACAAGGCCGAGGAGTGTGGTGCTGATAAAGGCACTCGTGCCTGACTCAAGAGAGGTGGGCTTTGTCTGCGGCTTTGCTGTTGACCTCGCACCTCTGTTTTTCTCCTTTCATCCTCTGCCTTTTTGTTTAGTTTCTGTGTATCGGGCCAGCCTGCTGGAGAATGTGCATTCATTCAGGACCTTGGCTAGGGACTGCAGGTACTTGCCATAGGAATAAATAACCTTAAAATGCACAGGGAAGCTGTAGAAGATAAGATGCAGGTGACACCCTTTGGTGCTGCTTGTGAATAAGCTGGCAGCGGTGTTCTGCATATAAAGAATTGGTTTTTGAAAAGCAACCTGCTGTGCGGAGGGAGAGGGAAGAACAGCGGCTGCAGAAATTTGGAAGAGGCTTGTTGGTGGCGTGGTGTCTAGCAGAGTGTTTGTGAGCCAGCCTGGGTGTCTGCAGTAAGGGCTGGGGCTGTGCTAACGGGTGCCTGATGGATGACTACAGCTCTAACTCCTGAACTCAGCTGTGTTGCAGCGTCCTGAGGATGAGTGCAGGTGAGGAAAGGCTCAGTCACTAAAGATGCTGTTTTTAACAGTTTCAGATCTGCTAATTGCTAGATAAGTGTAAAAGAGATAGGTGTCTGTTCAGTTCAAGCCTATATCTCTACAGCCATGTACTGACACAACTAAACCTAGAGACTTTTATGCTATAGACAAAAGTAAGCTAGCTACCTCATCAGAAGTGTGTTTTTTTAAAAACCAAAATTTTAAAGCAGGAAAATATAATCAGTTGTGAGTAAAGAACCAAGCAAGCTTATGTGCTGTGGTGAAAAGAAAACTGAAACTGGAGTTGCTTCAAGTAGAGAACTTTAACTTGAAAATAATGCTGCCTTTGGAATGGGATGGCATCTCCTCTGGGAAGCTGTACATCTGTGGCCAGGCTCTGAGGCTGTCTGGATGGAGCTTCCTCACCTGGGACCAGCATGTGCAGAGGTCCTGACTTGTGTGAGAGCTGTGCAGGTGGGTGTGCCAGTGATTCCTCAGCCCCTGTGAGGTGCGTACTGTCCCAAGACCCACATGGTATTGTTCTCCGGCTTGGAGGAGACAAAATAGGCCCAGAAAAAACAAGTGCAGCTCCTTGTGCTAAGACCCAGGATGCTCACCTAGTTGTCATCTGCTGTTTGTTACCAGCCCTTTCCTGCTGTGGGATCCTGAGGTTTAAAAGCCATTTTACTGTGGGGGTCTTTCTGTACAGCAGAGCAGGCTGTCTGTAAAGTGCAGATCAGCCTTTCTGACAGCTACTGTAGGAAACACTGCTAGGAAATGTAGCCTGAGGGCCTGAGTGCTCTGGGAGTTTTCTATAACAGTGTTATTTCCAGAATAAAGCTACTAATTTTGCTTCTTGACTCTTCTCATGTTCATTAGGCAGATTTTGTGCCTCGGAACGTGAGTGCCGTCTTAACTAAGAGATGGGCAGGAAAGGTCAGTGGGGGAGATGTGAGAACACAAAAAAGCAAAAATTCCCTTTGTAGAGAGGGAGTAGAGTGGGGAGGTGGTGGAGCTGCCTGCTATTTTCAGGGCTGGGGATGAGCTGGGAAGCGGGGAGCAGCGGAAAAATGAGCATCAGCAGCGAAGCTGTAAGGAAATCCCCTGGTGAAGTCTGTGGTGCAGGGGGGTGACAGTGGGTGGAGAGGTGCCCTGCCTAGTGGGAAGGGAAGGAAAGCAAAGATTTGGAGCCCTGTGAGCAGGAGAGAAGAGTTTTTTTCTTTTTTTTTTCTTTTTCTTTTCCCACTGCCATTCAGGCAAGCACTCAGTGCAGTTTTTCATTTCCACCTTTCTGTGAATGGCCTGGCAGATGTGCAAGGATGGTGCTGGAGCTGTCAGGGCACCTGGGGCTGATTAGTAGGAAAGGGCAGTTCTGTGCCTGCCCTTGTGGGCCTCACCTCCTCACTCTGAGTCAGTCTGCGTGGCAGTGTGTTAAGGAAAGGCTGTGTGCTGTGTCCTTCTGGGGGCCTGTTTTTTTTTTCCTGTTGTCTTTCTGCCTTTTCTTAATCAGCATGGAAATGTGGGCAGCAGTCTGTGCAAGCAAACCATAACCAAAAGCAATGGGACTATTTTAAGACTTGTAGCTCGAACATCACAGCAAGGTTATGTCTTCAGTGCCTGAATCAAGCTGTTTTCATTTGGGTGGTGGGCACTTGGCTTTTAAGCCATTAGTACAAGCGTGGAAATCACTGGTGTTGCTCTGCAGACCGAGGAGAATTACACAAAGTTTTCTGAACTGCTTTATGAACACCACAAACAGTGCTGAACGTGTGCAGGGCATTATTCCTGAAGGATGTGGGCGTGATTCACTTAACCAAGCCATGATCTTAACTCCAAGTAGAGGTGCTTTTGCTGGCTTGCTGTGAAATTGGTGCCCTGGAGCCTATTTCTGGTGGCCATCTGGGTCCCTCTCTGCCTGGAAAAAGCCTTTGCCGTGAGCTGGGGTGTTTTTGTCGTAGTATCATAGAATGGTTTGGGTTGGAAGGGACCTTAAAGATTATCTAACTACTGAATTTAGGGGCAGGTTGTTTTCATGTGTAGCTGTTCTTACTCGGGGTGGTCACTGACAGCCTGTGCACAGGTAAGGAGCTGCAGCCAAAGCCTGGTAACCTGGAGATGTCTCTGTCACCGGAGAGCGTGTCCTTGTGCTGCCCGCGGGACCTCTACCCCCATGCCTGATTCCTATAATACCACTAATAGGAAATAAATTTTTTTCAGAGACTGAATGTTTACTTGTTGTCAATAAAACGATGAAGGATAATCTCTGTAAGGCCTGAAGGACTCCCTAGAAGATTTTTTGGTCTAAAGAAAATGAAATCCCAGACTGGCTCATCTTGAACATAGGATGTTGTGGAGGGGTAATGAGGTTTCTGTGGTATAACTCGAGATCATTGCATTGCTCACAACAGTGACCTCAAGGCATGTTTATACCAAGCCTTTACCAGGTAGCCTTAGAGTTATCTGGAATTAAATACAAGCTGAAAGGTATTAATCAGGCTGTGATGGTCTGGAATAGGTTTGTCAGTAGCTGCTGCCTTATTTCAGTAATTTTTTCAGCCTGTCATGCTCATAGCAGAGAGATCCATTTCCCTCGGTTAACAAAACCAACTAAAGTAGTACTCTTAACTCTTTCCAAGTGAGCCGTTGCACTTATCCATTGCTAGTGTTGTGGGATCCTGTTTGCACATAAAGTGCAGAGAGATGATTCACTTCAGAATTATGGAGTGGCCCTTTGGAGAGAAGCAAAATTGGTGTTCCCTCTAACCGGCACTTATTATAAATCTGAGTCTCTCAGCAGCAGTACCAGCACAGTGAAAGAGCTTCCCGAACGGCGTTGCGTGAGATGTATGCCTGGCAGAAGATGTTATATCACACCCGAGTCCCAGTGCTCGGGATAGTTATTTGGTTTGTGGGATTGCCCAAATGAGTATCTATCTGCTTCCAGATCCACAAGCGCGATGTTCTGCCCTTTGGCGCAGGTCTGTGCCCACAAATAAAGATGATAGTGGTCAGTCTGGATTTTTGTGGTGAGTTTTCCAAATATGTAAATGTAGCTGTCAGGCTGCTTTCCACAAACGTGAGCGTATCCTTCAAATGTCTTTCCAAGATATGTGTTGTCCTTGGAGCTGTTTAGATACCTAATCCTTAAATCCCATAGGAAAGCCATAGTGATTTTTAGTGTTGCAGCTGCTGGATATATAAACTCTATCAGAAATAAACTATCAGAATAATCTTGGTTTAGATCAGTTCCACAAAGTGCCCTGGCAAAAGTCACAATGAAAAACCCTGTTGGAGTGAAGTAGGGTTGGTGAGTGAGTTTCAGAGAAACAGCATCTCAGGGCTACATCACCTGCTACCCTTAAGAGGCAAAAAGGATGGCCGGGTGGAAGATATACCCTCATAATCACAAGAGTATAGGGTCTGTATGGAGATTTTGCAGAGCAAAGGCTTTGTTCTCTGGATCCTATTAAGCAGGAACTTCTGAGCCACCTCTGTGCTGTGCATAAGCATGCCCAGGAGCCCAGCCACCTTTGGGGACATGGGACAACTCTGGCTGCTTGCGTCCCTGAGCTTCCCATGAGCAACGGTTCCAGGCTTCCCGTTGTGCTGAAGGAAAAGCAGTGCCTACGTCCTGGCACGCTCAGCCTTTGCTTGCCTCTGGGGACCTGTTGGGTTTGAATGTTTAGGATCCTGGGAGTGTTGCAGCCTGGATCTTGCCTTTAGGGTCATTTGGCTCCTAAAGCAGGCGGTAACAGACATGGAGTGACTGCTGTTGTGGCTGCTGCAGCTGACTTCGGGTTTTTAAGAAATAAATTGCTTGTTGGGAGAAGAAGAATCCTAAGACATTATCCTGCAGACAATCTTAGATTGTTCCTTAAAACTCAGGTGCATATTATGGCTGCTGCTTCTGCGGTGTATTTTATCAGGGTACGTTTGCATTGTAACGCTGTCTGTACCTTCGTGCATCTCTTGTGCCAGTAGCATTGAGCCTACAGACTCTCACACATTAATTAAAGAAGCATTGTCAGAGAAGTCTTGATGAAAGGATAATTACAATGAAGTATTTAATGAGGTACTTGAAGGTAGGGGCCAGTGAAATATTTGGATAGACACAAGAAGTTAAGTAACTTTGGAAAGAGAAGTGCTGCTCTAATCTTGAGTACAGCCTCTCAAAATGACAACCAGGTTGGGAGAATCCGAAGAACTACTTAAAAAAAGCTCTGAGAACATCAGTGGAAGAATAGTGTTGCTCTGAGAGTTGTCTTGTACAACTTCTGACAGCAGTATCTGTAAACACAGTTCCATGAGCAACAGGTCTGTTTCTCCTTTAGAAATTGAATGGGTTTCATCTCCTACGCCATGGCTACATCTGAGCACTTGTCTTTGCCTTAGTGTTTAATTACTTACATGTCCTAAAGCTTCATTGAGTTTTGCCTTGCAAAGAACGACAAAAAAAATAAATCGGGATGCTCAACCTGTCAAAGGTCTTCTCTGTTATGACTATGAGGTTGCTTTTTAGCTAGGCAGCTAGGCCGTGGCAGGGTAACGCAGGGCTTGAAATTTACTTCTGTAAATGATCATCCCTCCAGACTGATCAGAGATTGTTTAGAGCTCAATTAAATGTCAGTGGCAGGACATGGCAGACAAAACATTTTTTTTTTCCTGGTTTCTCACCTGCCCTGTAATAATGAGCAGGCATTGATTATCCTGCTGTGAAGATGAAGTAGCGAGAGTATTTTATGCTTTTACCTTTCATGTTGGTAAAGCAAAAACAATTTTTGAAAAGCACAAGCCCAGGTTAGTTACTTGTAGATACTGGTATTCAAGCTGATAGCACTTCAAGATACTTTTTTTTTTTTTTTTTTTTTTAGTAGCTCATCTGTCATTTGGTTTACCCTGAAGTCAACTAAGCTTTGCATCTTTGTGGACATCCCCCCAGAAATGGAATGGGCTTCGTTAACCTCTACCTGGAGCGTGCTGTAGTGTGGTACATGCTCATGAGAGCCATGTGCAGGCCCTGTGACTTTCAGGTGAGGTGTGAGACCAAACGAGCCTGGCAGCCAGCGTGCTCCTGCCACGTGTCCTGGGAACGGGCCTCCAGAAGGAGCTACAGTAGCCTCCTGAGCAGGGAGTTTGTGCCCACAGCTGTGCTCTGCAGCCAGGGGAGCTACTGTGTGGCACTGAAGGAGCAGTGTGGAGCCTGGCCTTGGTAAGGACCATATGTGAAGCATGTGTCCATGGAAGAGACCTCAAAGAAGAAGCTGTTTTCACATCCTGCTTCAGGAACGGCCTCTAATGTGAGCCACAAAACACAGAATTTCCTAATTCTGTGTTGTCACCGCACACCAAAATGCCATAGTGTGTTCGGAAGCAGTAAGTGGGAATCAACACAGCTAGCACTGTGAAGGGGACCCAGTACGAACCTTTTAGAAGTGTTGACTTCTGCTATTTTTGGCAGAATCACATTTTCAGATGTTGTAGTGGGATTGTAGCTGGCACTTGGCCTTGGTGGCAAGGACTGAATTTTAAAAGGATGTCCTGAAATGTAGGATTTTATCCTCTTATTGTTGTGCTGGTGGGCTATCTCAGGTGTATTGCTCTGTTCAAATGTTCCCTCCTAACGTGAGTAGATCAATGTTCCACACGTGGAATTTAAGTAGAAAACCAATAGAGCAGCTTATTTGCATTGGATTTATAAACTTTGTTACAGGCTCTGTTGGGAGGCCAGAACCTCCTTATATTGTACTAACGTTCAAACTCTGTATTTCAGGAGTGTCGAAAAACTTTCAGTGCTTCTCATCTATTCCAAGCTGCGACAAAAACATCTGGTTTCCTGAAACTGAAAGGCTTGTAACTAGGTTTATCTTCTTGTTTCCTAAAATTCATGTTTTGTTCACTTTTTTGTAGTTATCTTGGTTTGCTGCTGCTCCTGAAAATAGGAAGTGTGAGTTGTATGCAGCTGCATGCCTCCAGAAGATTGGGACCCGCTTTAAAAAACGGCTGAAATTAGATCAGGAAGTCTTATTATAGAGCTCATGTGAGCTGGGGAGCTGCCTGGGTGAGTACCATGTAGGCTCTTCCACAAGTTTAACTCAGGTGCTCTTGGGAAAACGTGGCCCTTGCAGTGAAACCCCTGCACACATCTTGGACAAATTCCTGAGTTAAGGTGCCGGAAGGACCATGCTGCAGGTGGTGCTGCTGCAGAAAGAGCTGGGTGCTTGTGCTCGTGGCAGTGGGACCTTGTGTTTCTGGCTCGAGTGTTTTTAAGCGTGTTTTGAGGGATGCCCTGCTACCTCAAAATGCATGCTGTGCATGTGTGCTCCTCTTCTTCAGTGCTGCGACTTGGTGCAGGAGCACTCGGCATGTTTGTGTATTTGAAGCACGCCCTGGAAGGGCCCTTACCAGGCTGGGAGTTTGCATTGGCTTCATGCTCAGGAGCCACGTGTGTGTGTCATGGATGCTTCTGTCCTTATTATACCTTACCTGAAACATGTATGGCCTCATTATGAATCTCTTGAAATGCTAATTCTTGCTTATCTGCCTTAAAACAAGCAAATTAAACTGTTTTTCCCACCAGACAGGGCATGCTGATGAGAATACCCCTAAATGACTCTAGAGCAGTAATGAGAACATATAAATGCCAGTCAGTTCTGAGCTGGCCAGATTCTGATTTCATATTTCAGCAGTGCTGTATGTATCCAACAATGTGCAACTAAGGCTAGTAAGACAGCAAGTAACACGTTGCAACGTTACTGTGTCAAAATAAAATGGCACGAACTGTCTTGAGATCAGGTCTGTTGAGTCATTGCTGCTTTGAAGATGAACCTTTTAAAAAAAAAAGCCCCCTAAATTGCTTAAGAAAGCCATTTTTTTTGTGTGCCACTTTGCTCTGTCATAGAGATCTCAGCCTTTTTCCGAAAATAGTCTGTACCCTCCAGCTCCAGTGCACCCAAGTCCATGCTATTTGGCAATGTTATCACAGCACATTTCTGTAATCTTTGAGCAGTGTTGCCTTTTTGTATACTTCTGTGCAGTGCAGTGCCTCTTACCCAGTTGCACTTAATTTCATTGATCACTAGCTCTTGCTGAGCCTAACTCATAAATTCAGAAATCATAGAATCATAGCATATCCCAAGTTGGAAGGGACCCATAAGGATCATTGAGTCCAACTCCTGGCACCACACAGGTCTACCCAAAATTCAGTGAATGGTAAATGGAAAGATGTTTTTCCCCAAGAAAACAAAGAATATAAAGCATCTTACAGTTAAACACATTTAACTTCACTTTCAACAAAGAATATGAGGAAGAAGCAAAGGAATACCACCAAAGGATACCTGTTCAATGGGAAAAAACAACAAACAAACAAACAAAACATCTAATTAAAAAGAGAGACAATTTATGATATTTTAAATCCCTTTTACTGGCTTTTTCCCCCATTAGTATTCCTATCACAGAGAATGATCTTAAATTAAACAAACTGAAGAGTTTCTTTTTATAATTTTTATAATTATCCTTTGATCCAGTTAAGCATATAAGTTATAAGCCTAAATTTAAGCACATTGACTTAAAAAGGATTATCTCAAGTATCTATACACTTAAGCGGCAAAAGTTTCAGTGGCCTTGACTTAAACATGGCTCTAAGATCATCAGATGAATTTGTCGTTGGCCTTGACGTGCATCATCCCTTCATACAGACAGAGCCTAGCAATTTACTGAGTGTTGTGATCTGATCCAGAAAAACACGTATTTTTTAATACTTTGTTGTATTAGGGACTTCAGCAAGACAGTTTGCTGATTCAAACCATCCTTGTGCCTGTTCTGCTCATAAACATCTCTGACATGTTATCAATTCATGACAAGTTTTTTGTTTCTCCTTTCAGTCCTTAGTGTGATATAGAGGCAAAATGATTAATATTTGACTATTAACCGAAATCCACATGCAAATAAGATGCTTTCTGAGCTTGAATCAGAACATCCAAATTCATTACAATATGCTAAAAATTGTTCTGTTTGAAGAATATTATGCATCTGCTGGGTTAAAAAAAGTAGAGAAGGAATTCAAGAGCCAAATGCGTTACGGAGGCTGGAGCAAGAGTCGCTGACTATTTTTTCACTTCTTTGTTTCATCTGACATTGAGGACTAAATATTTATTTGCTGCTTCTGGCATTAAGACTGAGAGCTTTCATTTGTAGGATCCTTTCTTGTAGGACCTGTTGACATTTGATCTCATCTCATGAATTGAGGATCCTGCTCTCAGAGCAGACTGGGTTTTAGAAACAATTTCTCTTGCTGGAGTGCTGAAAGGTAAAACTTGAGGCTGTAGCACTGTTGTGCACCACAGCTCACTGGATTTTTTCTTCAGTGAGTATTTTCATGAATATTATTGAAAATAATACTTGTATGACTGGCTTTGTAGGTGGGGATGGCAGGCAGTCCCATTCTTGTAGTTTCTTTCTGTGGTGGCTGGGGAAGGAGTCTCAGGTAGAAAGATTTGGGGTTTTTACCCCCACATCCTGCTTTCCCTGCTCTATGCGCACGTACAAGATGATCTCCCTGATTCCCCACGTTGCCACTTGTACAACCCTTTATAGGCACATGGATTATCTGAAGTGCATCTCAGACATGGATGAACAGGACAGGTTAGTACTCCTGTCTGTGCTGTTGCTTACCCCAGCTTTTGAAAACTGTCTGAATTGACTGAACAGTTTTGGGCAGAGGACAGCGTGGCGGAAGCAAGTTGCCTTGGCTACAGCTGCTGAATGCCTTGAGGGCGGCTGTGAGCTGTGTGGATGAAGCAAAGCAGCTTCTCTGAGGAACGACACTGATCTGCTGCGTGTGTGTTTAATTTAATTGCCCTGTGGTCAGGCTCCATGCATGGCTGGAGCTCTGTCTTGCTGTGGTTGTGCTGCTTGTGGGCTCTGCTCAGGTAACTGGGAGCTCTGCATGGCAAGGAGCGTGCAGCCAGGTCCCCAAATAAAGCTGATGCCCGACAGAAAAATTAGTCGGTGAAGGGGTGGCAGTGATAGGGACAGGCGCTTTGACGCTGCTGATGGGACACATCAAGAGGCTGGCTTGGAAAAGATGGTACTTGTGTCAAACAGGTACCGTGCGTCTGTCTGAGCACAAGAAGGGTGCACATAGGTGCTGCGGCATGCCAGCAGACCCTGGGTACTGTCTCTTCTCGTTTTGCTAGCTTTTATCAGAGCCTGTTTAAAAAAAAATAATAGAAAAATAGAAGTTATGATCTCCCTGGAAGCATAGATTCCTGCCGAACACTAATTGTTGTGATCTGTATGAAAGAAGGGGCCCTATTAAAACAATATGAAACGTCAATTGAAAATCCTCGTCAAATTGAACATGCTGAGCTTATTAACATTGTGCTTCAACTGAACAATATACAATTTTCTTTATCTTAAGAGGCAAACCGTGTCTGTTTCAGCTTGCTTTCCTCTAAGTATTTTGTGGTTAGCTCAGCAGAAGTACTGCCCGAGCTGGAGCAGAGGGGATGGCAGTCAGGAGAGATGGCCGAGGTGCCGGGGGTGCTTTGGGAGCGTTTCTGGGCCAAAGAGTTAAGAAGCAAGTCACCAGGTGAAGAGCAAACTGGCACTTCGCTATTAGCCTGGCTAACGATTTTGGGGATTGATTGGTGCTACTACAGGGGGAGCTCCCAGTTCACCCCACCATCCTGTTGCATGAGCAGAGGGCCCTGCGTCTAACCCAGGTACCGTCTGCTCTGAGCCTCAGGGATGAGTGTTGGACAAAAGCATATTAAAAAGAAATAATTTGTTGGTTTAGGCCACAGAGGCAGAGAACATGGCAATTCCTTGGACAGTTCCCCCCTGGCCCCAGTGCCTGATTGCTAAGGTTGTTTTAAAATATGTTGCCTGACTTTAAATCTGTTTTCAGCTCTTATGTATTGATTGTCAGACTGTCTCGTAGATTTACTTAGTACCCAGTATTTTCTTGCAAAGTACATACATGCTGTAATCAAGTCACTCGTTGTTTGATAACTTAGATAACCTTTTTGACAGCTGAAGGTTTTCCGTCCTTTAGTATCTTAGCTTTGAGACTGTGAGAGCTGTTGAATAACTTCTTGCTTTCTTCCTCTTGCTGCTTCTACTGACTTCTGTTGCTTCTATCCGTTAGGGCACTTGGGAGCCATCACTTGTCCCCACCATACGCTTCCCATTGCCTTGCAAGCACCAGGGGGAAATGGGCAGCTGGCCTTGCTCTAGGAAGGACGGATGTGAACACACCAGCACTGTTTCAACTCTGTGCCTGGTGCCAGCAGGCCAGGCACCTGCCTTTCCTACTGCAGAAAGAAGCTGGTGCTGCCATCAGTACCTTGGGGGCAGAGCTGCCCCCCAGGGTGTGATGTGCTGCTTCTTCTGCATGGCCCTCAACAGGTGCTGTGGAGGTATTAGTCCTCCTGAAGTGCTGCCCCAGTGTGTTGTCATATTAGACCCCTTCTATTCATGTTATTTTTTTTTTCCTGTTCTAGCTTATAGAATCAGTCACAGCATGGTTTGGGTTGGAAGAGCCCTTAAAGCCCCCCCTGCCCTCAGCCCCATCCAGCTTGGCCTTGGGCACTGCCAGGGATGGGGCACCCACAGCTCCTCTGGGCAGCCTGGAACAGGGCCTCACCGCCCTCAGAGTAAAGAATTTCTTCCTGATACCTAACCTCAATCTCCCCTCTTTTAGTTTAAAGCCATTCCCCCTGCCCTCCTTTTGGTCCTGACTCATCAGCTCCCTGTCAGCCATGCCAGTGAGATCACAGCCCCTCAGCTATGTGCATGCCTCTTGTTTCCTTTCTTCAGTGTTCATGGTAGGTGCATTTGGGCATGTATGTTTAGAGGAGGAGCAGAAAACCCCTTGCAAATCTGTAACTGTGTTCTGATTGGAGTCGCTCAAAACCCGTATCAGTGCCAAACATATTTCTGTGCCAAACAAAGTAACCTAGCAATTTTGCCCTTGAAAATATTTCCATTCAGTAAGATACAGTCAAGAAAGACACTTCGTACGTGTTGGCCGAGCACCTGAAATGATCAGGTTCTTATCTGCCTTTATAGCTGTTACCATGACATAAAAGAGGAGCAGTGCTGCTCTGAAGGGACACGGGAGCAGAAACAGGGGCTTTGTGTGGCACTAGGTGGTGCTCCATATCCACACGGGCATCAAGAGTGCTTGTGTCGCTCTTGCTAATTCCTTTGGCAGTGTTTAAGGCTCTTAATCTATATTGGGTTTAGTCCTGATCAGGTAGGACAGTGTTTGTTATTCTGGAAAATATCACTGGTAGGATTCCAGCTTAAAGACTCAAATGAGACCACTCGAAGTCTATCCTATTATCTGTGAGTCTTAAAGTACTTTTTGAATATTAACTGACTTTGTTGGGTGACAGTGAAGCTAAGTGAACAATATATCCACTTTATGGATGATTAAAGCACCGCTAGATTTATTGACTGCTGGAAGTCGCGCAGTGAGGCAGTGACAGGGCTGGGAATCCAATCCAGGAGTGCTGGCTTGCACTTCCTTTCTGTCGCTTAGGTAATGATTCATTTGACTACAGGTTTTTGTAAATAGCACTAGAACTGGGTGCTAGCGAAGAAATTAAGGGAAATCATTGTTCATAGTGATGAATGTGTTAGCCTAGGTGTGACTATCATGTTTTTTGGCGTTAGCTGGATATAGCTGTGTAGTCCCTGATTTAACGGCTGTGATCTGCAGAGTCTGGCTGTACCTGGCAGCACCCACAAGCAGGGAATCCCCAGATTTCCTGTTCTCTCCACTCGCAATCTCTCATTGCTTTTTCTCGTATTGGAGCTTGTTGCCCACCCTGTGGTAACGCAGAGCAAGCTGTGACAGGTAAAGGAGGACTTCCTGGTGCTGCCTGGCTCCTTCTGGCCCATTTCTGTGGTCTCTGAAGGTGCCAGAGCTTGCTCTCAGGCCACAAAGAGGATTGTTTTTGCCAACCCCTCCCAACTGGGGCTGTGTCCAGACCCACTGCCTTAGAGCCACAGCACTTGGATGCCTGTCTGGGACCCACTGAGCACCTGTTGCAGCTGCATGACTGGGGTGGAGGTGCTGCAGCGGGTGAGCTTAACTCAGAATTAATTCTTTCGGCAGTTCAGAGCAATCATCTGTTTGAGTTTGCCTAGATGACTGCCCTTAAGATGCTTCCCATCTGCTAATGACACTTTGGAGTCTGATGCACTTGCTCATAGCACATTATTATCCCAAAAAGCTGCACGTTGCATATTTCCAATGCAGGGGTCAGCATGTGCTGCTGCTGCGGCTTAAAATTTTTTAAGTGGACTTTTTAGGTAAATGAACAGCACAAGTTACCAAACATACCATATCAAATGCTTCATAGACCTGTTTTCTTCCCCAGCTCCTTGTTATAAATTGACTTAAATACTATTGAAAGCTTCTTGGAGGCTAACAGTGTAGGAGATAGAGCTTGGAGGTGTTGAGAGAGATAAAAGGTGAAATTATAACGAGCAGGTGAGAAATGTAGTGGCTTTGTTATGATTATTTTGCTACATACATTTCCTTGCTAGTTGAACTGAAGACGTAATTTCTGTCTTTAACAGTTCTGTCCAGATTTCCGTGTGAGATTATGGTGGGGGAATAAATACAGGCTTAAAAGGACCACAAAATGAAAAATGGCTTTATAAAGCAGCATGGCACTGGAGTTCAGTGGTAAATTTTTCTGTGCCAGGCTGCGGAGACTTAGTGTAAATGACTTGATGAATGGTGATTATTGTATCAGTCCAATTTCAGTGTAGATGTATGGACATCCTCCTCCAATGTCATCGCAGTTGTGTTACAAGTGGAAATTCCACTGCACTGTTTGAGTGACTCTTTGGAGGCTGTGCTAATCCAATTACTATGATGCAATAGGATGTAGGATGATAGTTTCAGCACAAATCTGTAGATGCACTGTGATTTCATATCACTAGATCGTTTCACATCATTTAATATAAAGAAAATCAAGCTAAAAAGCTATCTTAATGACACTGGGCTCGGTACACAAATTAGTGATGAGAGGAGCCGAAGGCTGCAAGATGCTGTGACGTTAGCGGGACTGTATTGTCCCTGTTGCCTTGTGGCAGCTGGAAGCTCCTCGTGGAGTTGTGAAACAGAGCTTTTTTGGGTGTAGCTTTTCTTACTTAGTGCAAAGCTGCAGTCAGAAAACAGTTTGGACTCACTTGTGTGGCTTGCAGACATCACAAAACGGTGTGGGTGCCTGTGCTCGTCAGCAGAGCTGGCCAGCCCATCCTCAACACATAAGAGGGCAGGAGCACAGGGACAAGGCACGGGAAGTGGCTTTTGAGAGAAGAGTGAGTTAGTGCTACAGAAAGAGCCACTAAGGGTAGGTGTCAGGAAAATGTTTCTGGGGGTGAGGATAGAGGAATAGATAGTGTGGTGGCTTCTGACCTCCAGAGAAGAGATTATTTGCACTTCTCCATTTCTTGCCTGTCCTCCTCCACTGGTTTACCCATCTCTGCCGTTGATGTTTCTCCTCGGACACTTCCCTGTCGGATTACATTTGACACAGATAAGACTGACCACCCGAACCTCCCTCCTGCTCCCTGGCACAGCCGACAGTGCTGCTATCTTACCTGTCATTCAAGCAGGCAACCTGTGGGTCACTTGTGTCCTCTGGATATATAAGCTGCTTCTTAATCCTATTGCTTCTTCTCTAACTCCTCTACAATCACCTGCCTTTTATCTTCTCTTCCTGTGTGGCCAAAATTTCTTGGTTTGTGCAGGGTTAGTCATCAGCAGGGAGCTTGCTTGAGACAAGCAGCCTCTCATCCTCTGACTCCATCCTACCTCCTCCACCGTATTTCTTTGTTCTGACTCCTTGCAAACACCTTCAGATGGCTGCTCTTAATGCAGCTATGAGCTCGGGATCAAAAAGGCATCTGCATCTATGCCCTAAATGGTCCTGTTCAGTACAAGTTGCCCAGGTTTCAGAGTGGGTTTTAAGCCCAGGTGTTGTACCTGCTGTCCTCTGGAGAGGAGGCTGCAAGAAGACTTGCCTCGTAAACAGAAAGTTCCTTTCCTTTTGACTTTTCATTTGTTGCCTTTCTTCCAAGGAGCAGATGTAGACTGTCATAGCAGCAGATTAATTCCATCCCTACTGAATTTTTGCCTTGTGTCAAAAAAGACAGTTGCTGCTGTCTCTTACTGTCTTGAAGATTATCGAATGGGTCTTCTGCCTGATTCATAAAAGAAGATATCTGCAAAACAACATCACTTTCTTCTAAAGGAAAAAGAACGTTTGCATGGGAAATGATTTCATTTTTCCTGCTTTTTCTGCATTTTCAGAAGTTTTTTTCCCCAAGGCCTCTGCTTGCAGGGGATTATAGCAGCTGTGATGTTTTTATCCTTGACAAATCAGACCTTGGGTAACAACATAAAGCCAGAAGATAGCAGGGTCATTCTGAGACTTCTGACTTGATAAGGTCACTTATTTCATGAAAATCATGGCAATATTCTGTATACTTCGGTGCTAACACTTTCCAAGTGATATTATGGAACTGTCCAACCCTTGGACAGGTGGTGTGGGTAACTATAGGGTTTCAGTACCGCTTGAATCAATCGAGAATAGGACTTGTTTGGAAGAGGGACTGCGTTTCCTCGCTGAGATTTCTGCCCAGCAATTAGCACAGTGTGACCCAGCCTTCACGGGAGATATGGGAAAGCAATACAATGGAATAAACCTATAATGGAGGAAATCACTCCTGCTTTTGACACCTGGGGGGCAGTCATTACTGCTTTTAGGGTTGATTGGTACTCCTCTCACTCTGCTAGTGAACACTTTGTGGGGAATTTCAGCGGCTTTCTCCCCAGGTCCAGTTGCTGGATGCCTCTAATCGTATTGCACAGGCTCGATGTGGCTAATGCTCTGTGCTCTGTTGCTGAAATTGAGCAAAACTGTGAGCCTGCAGCCCTCCCTTAGCATGTGCTCCCTTCTTACGCCACCAGTAACGTGGTCTTGTGTAGCTCCTCACAGGTAGGCACTGGCCACAAAAGGCTGCAGTAAAGCAAATGCAGTAGCAGCTGCTCAGCAGGGGAAATCCAGTTGCTTTGCACTGGGCGACTGTAACTAGTGTGATATTTCTCAGCGCTGCAGAGACATTGATTTCCTTCCCTTTAAGGCGGCCTCAGTCACTCTGGTCCCTTCGCACAACACTCCTGCCCCTCTGGCTTGAGATCTCTTGGAGTTGGGGCAGGTGTTGAGGGAAGGGGGATGGATGTGTCATCAAGGAGAAAGTGTAGCAGAGATGCAAACATATTAAAATAACACTGCAAATTAAAAAACAAATACGGTTTTAAGAGTATGATCCTATGGAAAGTGAATAAAACAAGTAATAGTAGGAATGCTCAGGGAATTGGTAAGTGGAGACATCTAACTGAAAGATAACAGGAGTGAGCTAATAAGGAAAGCACGTAGGAGAGAGAACTTAAGAACTTAAGAACTTCCTCAAGGAACTAAAAAGAATTATGGGTGTCAGAAATGAAAATGCAGTTTTCTGACTTGGCACGGTCTATACACAAGGTTGCCACTAATAGCTTTTTAACACAAGTACTTTAGTATTGGGCAGCGTAGGATAGTGGGCCATGTAGTAAAAGTTTGTGTCCCTCTTTGCTTTGTCATGTTTGTCTCTAACTTAACTAGAAAGTGGTTAGACTGTGATTTCTACCTAGCACAAATTCAGATCAGCAAAGATCAGAAATGGCAATTCAGGGCTACGTTACCGAATTGTATCAAGGTGAATGCATAAGGTTATTTTCTGGAGTCCTCACTGCTTAAAGCCATTTGGCATTGGCTCTTGTTTCATGCTGTTAAACAATGTGTTATTAAAACTATGCCTGTAATTAACATCCAATTCAGCTTGATTGCAAGTTTCCTCTTCTGCCTGCCTACTGACTCTTTAGAGTTCTCTCCTTACAGCACCAGGCCCAGCAGAGCACAGCTTGGCTAAAATAATAGGGAGAGACATTGTTTCCTTCGCCGATATAAAAATGTACAAGCTGTCTGTTAGATGTACAGCGCGCTCACTGGGGTGTCTCAATCTTTTGCAAGGAGGCAGCAAGCAGAGGAATCTGGTCGGCGCTTGGTGTTGGCAGTGTCGCTCTCCAGCAAGACCCCAGCAGGGATGGAGGACATCCCCGGCTGCCGCAGCGACGCGGGGGACTTATCCTCACTGCTGGCTCATCCTCTGTCACACCGAGGATCCCCGCAATGCTCTGGTCTCTGTGCTGCATTAACGAGGTTCTTTCTGTCCTTTTCCCTTCAAAAAAGATGTTTGGGCAGCTCTCAGGTCTGTCTTGGTAAAGCATCTCTCTAACCTATGCAGAATTTGCTAGTTCAGTGGAGGTCCATTACCCTTCAGCGTTGCTTTCATGTGCAGAAATGCTTCCTGTAAAGCCTCTATTAGCTGTGATTTAGCGGTTATTCAACGGTGCTGTTTTGAGAGAACCTCTGCAATGCGGGAAGTGATTTCTTCTCAGTATGACACATGAAATAAAAAGAACTTTGTGCTGAACGACTTGGACTCTGCCACGTTAATGAACAGCTAATCCAGGTCCAGAAAGTAAAGCCCTGGAGCTGCTGCCTTACATAAATAGAAAAAGGTCGCTAAGTACCAAAAAGAGCGTGGCTTAGAAGTTGCATACAGTTAGACCTGTTTGTGTCCCTGTTACCTGTTGGGGCCTTAAAAATAAGGATTAAAAACTTAGTGCATGGCACAGCATGAAAGGCAAGTCAGCTGCAGGAACAAAGAGTGAATAACAAACATGGTGTGCTGTCAGGATTCAGTAAGTAAATAAGCTCAGCCTAGGTACAGCTGAATTAATTCAGCAAGCCCCATCCCAGAATAATGACTGTCTGCACGTGTTTCAAATGAGGTGGAGAAAAAGCCAGGTGTGTGAAGCCCAGATAATGCAGAAATAGGGTCAGCAGAAAAAAACCACCAAATGCAGTGCCTCCTTTGCAAGGCAACGTAGGGAGAAAGCGCTGTATTAGCTTCAGCCTCCTTGGCCACAGCGTACCCGAAGCCGCCCACGGTGATCCAGTGCCATGGGATGACAAGTTTGTTGCTTGGGGCGAAACGAGGATGGCAGTGTGCATCTTCCTTTGTAATGTGCAGCCTTGATAAAAGGGGGAGGTTCTGCTGTTATCAGAACTTTGTTGTAGAAGCTGCAGGAGTGTGATTCTTATTTTCCTGGCTATTAATTCAGTGCAGAAAAGTCGCTTTGTCAATATTTACTTTTCAATCCTGAGCTATAGGCACTTTTGCCAGAGAAGTACTGGCAAGGGAAGAAGGGAACACTAGCTAAGATGCTGCCATATGGGCTCCTTGGGGTATATTTCACAGAAAGGATGCCTTAAGTGCAGTTCTCCAAATGTCCTGCGTGTGCTGTTGGAGTGTGAGCTCTCTTCTGCGCAGTGAGGGGGGCAGAGCTGGGGTGGCTTTGCTCCTCTTGTCCCCGTTGTTTTCCCCTATAACTGCAGTGCTGCGAGCCCCAGCTATGAGCTGAGCAAGTAGGCTTGTAGTGCTTCCTTGTGCTTCTGTAACGTGCCCCTGAAGGGGAGTCTAATTCTGAAATTAGGATTGATTGCTTTCCCTGGGAGCTTTTTTCCTTCTTTTGGGAAGTAAAACCAGTTGTGTTTGCTCATTTCCTCGATTCTTTTTCTGCTTTAAGATTCTTTTTCTGCTTTAAGAGAATTTAGGTGTGGATGGTTCACTACCAGAGTTGAGTTGTTCTGGCTGAGTTTAACTTTCCCTGAAACTTGCACATTTTGATGAACAGTGGGATTTTTTTTTTTTGTGGGACCCCAGAGTGGTTATTTTTGACTCTCTGAATTTATTCAGAAGGGGTGTTATGCTCCAAGGGATGACTCGGGCACATAACTTCTGATACTGAGTCTTTGTCTCCTACCCATGTTGTGTTGGGGAAGGATCTCCCCGGGCCCTTTTCCTGGATTTCAGGAGCTGGAGGATCCGTTCCTGCAACAGAAGGGGTAAGAGATGATGGAACCAAGCTGGACATTGCCCGTGGCACTACTGATTTCTCAGCCAGTTGCTTTCCAACACGGGCTGCTTTCAAGCTTGTATTTCAGAAGGCAAATCCTGCAGCTTTGTAGGTGAGAACTCACAGGAGAAACTCCCCCAAAAGCATTTATTGCGTTGCTGTGCGTTTGGTTTCATTCATGTAAGGTGCACTAGACTTGCATAAGAAAGCATAATGCCTTAATGAATCCGGGAGGAGATGAGGTGTTTTTTTTTTTTCTGAAAAAGTCTTCCAGGTATTCAGGAACAAATAAATTTGAAACTGCTTGACACGTTTCACCCCTGATGAAGGCAGAAGTGGCAAAATGCATACATCCTGGGTGTAGAGCCTGCTCATCTGTAGGATCTACTCTGTTCCAATTAAGGGCTCAGCGAGGAGCCTGACCTGCAGTTGGGAGGTGCTTATTAAGTTCCTTTGGTTTCAGCCACTCGCTGTGATAATGCAGGATAAAAATTTTACTTAAAGGCTAATAAGAAAACATTCTCATTGAAAACTTTGATGCTGTATCTTCAGAGCAGATGCGAAATTTCTAATTTAATGTGCAATGAATAATCTAGTTCCTTGTTTGAAACTTCAGACTTTCCTTCAGCGCTGTTTCATGCATCGCCTGTCCGATGCCTCTCATGGCAAATACAAAGAAAAATGTCCCTCTCTAGTTGAGGGAGAATTAAGAAATGCCAAGGAGAAGGTCAGACGGCTGCCAACACTGGTAATGAATAAAATCAGGAAGGTGGAAGGGTAGACAGAATATCAAATGTCTGGCGGGAAGTGGCATTGGTAGTTTTGCTGTTGAAATGAGCTGGGATAAGATCAAGCCCTCTTTGAGGCGGTCGATGGAGGTCAGTACCTCCACTGGGGCCGAGGGGAAGGGTGGGAGTGACCGTAGGGCAACGAGGGAAAGCCTTGCGAGCAGGGCAGGAAGGGCCACGCGTCAGGAGGATGCTGTGAATAAATGGGTACGATGAGTTTGGCAAGTCGGGAGCAAGCAAGTCCCAGGCTGTGGTGAGAACCAACTGGAAAGGAATGAAAAATAATTCTACTTTAAAGGTTTGAGGTGAGACACAGTCTGAAATGAAGGCAGAAGTATGTTGTCTAGACAGACGTTCCTATTGAATATCTTTACAAATAAAAGATACTCAGATATTGTTTTAAAAACCTCAGGCTCCAACTTCTGCAGTCCAGTCTCTTTTCTCGAACTATTGAAATTAAACCCAAAAATAATACAGCACAACTTGTGTGAATAAATTCAGCTGACCTGATTCCATCAGTAAGGATTTGATCAAAATGCTATGCTCATCTCTCTGTGAATCGGATCAAGTCAAATATTTTACTGTGCCTGAGTGTGGACTCAGGACGGTGTTTTGCTGCATAGATACTGATAAAATTCTTTAAATATTTGTCATTTTGATACTGTGTGCAGCTCAGCTCCTCCTGCCCTCAGGGAGGGAAAGCTTCTGACTATTTTGAGTCAATTAATTGGTGCTTTGGCAATGATTATTTCTACCACCTCTGGACAGTACAAAGTATTTGTTGTTTTTGCATAGGTGGGGAAAAAAACGAGAAGAAACGACTGCGAAATAGTTTCTGAAAAGAGCGTGGAAATGAATCATTACCAGCTCAAATAGCACTGTCAGTGATGCTTGTTTCAATTGCCATGTAGTAAAATTAATTTCTACATTTAAGAGAAGAATTAATGGCGTAAACTGTTATGCATTAGTGTTATAACGATGTTTTAATGGCTGGAACCAATTTATTAGAAAGCACTTACTTTACCAAGTGTGGTCCAAAATCAACAGGAGATTGAATACAGCCATTAAGACTAAATGTGTTATGCGAAGTCGTGGCATTTAGCTTTTATTTTTGAATTGACAGTTTTATTGACTTATCAACAAATAAAATATTAGGAATAGATTAATATCCCTTATCACTGCAGGCTCGCTGACTTTATGAATTTAACCTCTGGTAAAATGGTCTCTGCATGATTGCAGGTTTGCTTACAGAAGTGAAAGATTCTTGTTGGGCTTCTTTAGGACCAGGAGAACTTGGTGCAGCGGGTTCCCGTTGGGTTTTATACGCTGCTTCCAAACCCTGTGCCTATGGAAATGCAGCTGGCTTGCTGGGAACCCAGGAGCAAAGCTGTTTAAATCAGATGAATGGCAAAACAGATACGCCCTGCTTTTTTAGGTGCTTGCTGTAGTCTTCAGATAAAACAGTACAGATGCAGAATTTACAAAGAAACTGCTGAGCAAGCACGGTAGCTCTGTGCTGTAAGGCTTCTTACTGCTGCTGTCGTTAATCTGTAACGCGAGACTTGGTGGCTCGGACCAGAGCAGCCAGTTTACAGGTGGGCAATGCACAGCATGGCACGCGCAGTGCCACAGCAGTTCTTCGTAAGGGAACAGACTCAATATTTAATTCTTTCTGTCACCAAAGCATTTCAGTTCGTATCCTCCCTCCCCCAATTAAATACGTACATAAATTCTCATTACTGAGCAGTAAACTCAATCAGCACTAGGCTCTCAGTTCCGTAAGCTGCTTAACCTCCGCAGCTCAACATCTCGTGGAGAGCAGGGCAGCAGGTGAAGTGACTTTGGTTCAGCGTCTCCAGCGAGTGGTGCAGTGGTTACGGAGAGGAGGAGGAGGAAGATGATGGTTCCAGAGCGGTTCTGCCTTGCTCCAGGTATGTTATATTGTATGGTACATGAAGGTGCAAGATGGTGTCATGGATCAGCATCACTCCGTGTGAGTTAAAGGTGTCTCGCTCATAGTAATGTTTCAGGCACTGCTTTCTCCTGGGTAAACTTGGTCTTGCATGATGTATTAAAATAGAATGAAAATAGCCTGCCCTTCTCATATTCTAAGAATAATAATAGTGGTTCAGGCAGGACTCTGAAGTACGGTCTAATATAATCTTCACTGCATCTACTAAACGTGACCTGCTTTTGAATACTAATTTGAAAGGGAACAAAAAAGAGCTCAAGTTGGAGCCTGCCTGCTCAGTTTATTGTTTAAATGATAGGAGGACGTGAGGGATATAGACACAGTAAATCCTGAGGTAATTTTGAGCACTTCTCTGGCTGGTGGTTAGGATTTTATTACCCATATTTAGAAGAAATGGGCAAGGGATTGAGTCACCCCTAAAGGCATTGCCACCACAAGGTGGTTACATACCACTGTGTCCGACTTATTTTGATGCAGGTAGTGATCCAAAAACACTGAGCCTGTTCAGATGCTTGTCTGTAGGGCTCGCTCATGCACAAACTGACGCAGAACATAAAGGTTTAGCCAAAGACTTTGGCTTGAAATCCAGGCACAGGAGCAGACTGCTCCCTCACTGTCCCACTGGGCTGCCTAGCACTGCAGGTGGCACTTGGTTTAACAATGAGGCTTTATGTCCCTGCTTGCCTTGGGGAAAAATCCTGTCCTCCTCTGGATAAGAGGCAGTAGAAGGGATGTGATCTCTCCAGCCTCCCTTGATCTGGCAGAGTTTGGCTCCAAAATGTAGTGTGGAGACAAAATTAAATGCTCTGAGAGCTTCAGCCTGCAGCCCAAGAGCTGAGAGGAGAGAAGACTTGAGGTATGAATCTCCCCCAAGGGAAACCTTACAGAAAACCTGTCTGGTAAAGTGACGTGGGGTAAGGAAGTGTCTGAATCAACTGTAAATTAGGCTTATTTCTCCTTTTATTTATGTCTTCACGGAAGATACAGGTCTCGTAATGGCCCTGCCTGGTTGGGACCTTGTGGTTACCGGCTTTCTGGTAGCATGTAACTTGAGGTTGAGGTGGCTTTAAGCAAGCTCAGTATTAAGGGGGCCCCCTTCGCCTCCTGTTGGGATGAATCTGGAAATGGGTTGTGTGTGTGTTCCGTGAAAAACACTTTCAGTGCCTGCATCTGAGCTAGCTGGGTCAGACCATGCAGGGAGGTTCCCTCGCTATGCCAGGAGGGAAGGAAATGGGCCAAGGTATTTTGCCTTTGTTAGGGATTTTAAACCTCTAAGAGCTCTCCTTGCCTAGTTTTTATGGTTCTGGATGATTTAATAAGGGTAAACATCTACATATGTCTGTGCAGCATCTTCGGCGTTGTCTGCTAGTGACCTGTAATTCCACAGCCATGAGAAGGTTGTTGGGAAGCAAGACCAGGCAGCCATCTCTGATTTTAGTTGCACATAAATGTTTTTTGAGGGCTCTGACTTAGTGCTTATCAGCAGCCCTCATCTCTCCAATTCCACTGTTCATTGCTGGTATCAAGTGTTGTTGATAATCCCCTCTAAAGGCAAGTGGGGAGCTGGCAGCCTTTTGATATAAATTTATGGCAGACTTGTTCCAGAAATCCAGTATTTAATATGCTGGTGCCAAAGGTGCTCTAAAGAGAGAGGTGTCAACGTTGTTTTTCTTTTAACTGTCAGAAACTTAAATTGCAATTTATTGTGCATCTAGCCTATCTCCTGAAGAGCAGATGGTCCCCTGCGAACTGACAGTGAGCAGGTTCTGTGTCTTGCTCTTTTGTTTCTTCACCATATGCCTTTTGAAAATAAAAAAAAAAAAAAAAAAAAGAAGATAAATAGTGCTTGTTTGGGTTTGTTATACTGGCAGTGAGCCACTTTGCTGTCTCTGTTCTCCTTTTAAGCTCAGGGTGCTGGAGGTGCTGGCTCTGGTTGTTGTTTTTCCATCTTGCGTTGTGGTGTGACGTTCGACAAGATGGATCTTCAGAGGCGCCTCTTGATCAGCGCTGTGCTTGAGCACCCCTGTTCCTGTGCACCCCCGGGCAGGAAGGCTGCCTGAGCTGGGGCAGATATTTCTGGAGCCATAGGAAGGGAGTAAGTTGGGGTCCAGGTTGATCTCTCCGTAGCCCACCGGGGTAGTGGTGTTCTTCAAGGGAGGATGCAAAAACTTGTTCATAGGAGTTCCTGCAAATGGGGAGGGAATGAGATGTCGCTGCCTGGGGTGGCAGAGGCTCAGAGGGAGAAGTGAATGGAGTAGGTAAACCAGTTGCTCTGTGAATTAGGAAAAAAGATGAGGGAATCATTTGCTGATTTTAAACTCAGCATAAATACTTAAGTTTATTAATATATAATTAGTATCTGGCAAAAAAAAAATATGTCAGGAAAGAAAACAAACAATGGAATTGTACTTCTGTACATGTGACAGTGAGTTACCAGCAATAAATTCCATTAATTTCGTGAGCAATGGGAAAGAAGAGATTATTATTTCTATTACCCGACAAAAGAGAAACCTTTGCAGCTTCTTTGAAAGCCTGTTGAAAAAGAAATAAACATGTAAATGGTGCCAGGGAATCATTAGCTGGTGGTGATAAATATAATAAGAGGCATTAGCGCGGAAATGGCAACGCTAGCAATTTGTATGCATTAAATTTTCTATGAGGCCTGTCGTAATTCAGGGAAAGAAAATGATGGCACGGTACCAGAGGACAGTGCTCTTGCTGGGGACGTGTGGTGTGGTGCCAGCATCGTTTTATAGCCATGGGGCCCATCAACACGTTACAGCTTAGATGGAAATTCTTCATGCTTAAGTATGTCAGGTCATGCTGGTAAAATAAGCTTGGATAATTGCTTTGAAGCAGAGAGGTGTGGTGAGGGGGCTCTGAGATCGTTTGCAGAAGAGTAGAGGACAGTGAATTTTGGAAGAAAAATAGCCCTGTAACAGAAATGTGACACGTGTGTGTGAGTCCTGCTTTCAGCTGCCTGAACAATGAGAAAGGGTGTGTGCCAAGCCTGGCGTTTGGTGCCCAGATGAAATAGGTGTGCACACAGCCAGGTGAGAAATGCACACGACTCACGCTAAATGTTACTCTGCGCATAGAGAAATGCATTGCGGGTGAGCTTTTGTCTCGTCCTCCTTTCCTCTGAAAGTGCCTTGGATGGAAAACTCCCCTCTAGAAACCCAGTCACAGAAGGGGTTTACATGCTGCTGGCATTGTGTGTATTAAACAAAACAGCCATGAGCTGGTCTGTGTTTCATGCAAACCTGCTGGCTTTCACCAGGCATTACCTTCAGGTTGTTCCAGTGTCATCTGCCACGTTTAAACAGAGCCACTGAGCCTCTGGGTTTGGAGGCATGTCAGGGATGCAGCCTCTTGCATATGTGGTTCAGGTTCTTTTATTATATAATAAAAAGCTGTTCACGTTAAATTACATAGTCCGCTTCAGCACCTCGACGTATGGATCTTGGAATTACAGAAGCAAAACAAATGTCTGATTTATACCCCCAGAAGCACAGTGACTGTCTTCATGTTCAATGCCAGGTAATACGTTTAATAACATTCGTTGATGGAAGATAACATTCTCTTCTGTCTTGCTTCCTACTTTGAAAAACGTCCTTTATTTCTTCAGAGTTCAGCTTTCTCCTATAAATCCAATATAAGTGAGTGAGTTGTCTGATGGAGAAAAGCAACAAGGTTATAGTCAGAATTGCTATTCCATGCTGGAAAGACGAAGTTATTTTTTATCATTATTTTACATTAACAAGGGTAACAAATGCGAGTCATAGCATGAACTTACTAGGGACAGTATATTTTAGACAGCACACTTTACGCGTCCATTACAGTGTTTTTAGCATTTGTGTATTTTTTTTGAGTCATTCGGAAGGAGTAAAAGCCCTGTGCTCAAGCAAGTTGCTGGGTATAATCATTAGACTTGAATTTTCTATACAATATGTGGGTCAAATTTTGTAAATCAAGAATATTTATGGTGTAAGATTTTAAGTCATTATCCAGTTAAAGCATTTTGCTTACAGCGAGGGAAGAAAAGAGCATCCATGCAGGGTGCTATTTAGTGTTCTGCACTCGTTGAAGACAGAAGCAGAAGAGCAAAAGCGGAAATTCAGTTTCTCAGACCATTACGTTTAGGTGTTAGAGATCTAATAGATCATTTTTTTAAAATCTAATCTGGAAATGAATTCAACTTTCCAAGCCTTATCTAACAAAACCAAATTGTAACGCGTCCTTTCTAGATGTGCAACAATCTTACGGATCAGATGAAGCTTTCTTTAAGTTTTAACTTTGTAAATTGCAGCTGTTATGATAGCGCATCTTAAAACTTAAACAGGATCACTTCGGAAGAAAACAAATATTGAGCTGCCACTTGTCAGCTCTGCCCCATTCCTGCTTTTATACTCCAAGATGTCAGTGGTGCAGCTGGTATTTATCAAGGACTCGGGATGGATGCATTAAAATATGTATATGTATGTAGAGTTTTCCATGTGAAATGTAAATTATCACAGAAGAAAGTGGCTACTGGTGTCTCAAAATGAAATGTGAAGTGACAGGCAACGAGGACATGCTGGACAACGAGGAGGGCTGGATGTGTGCAGATAGCCTCTTTGGATTTCTCAGGTTACTTGGGGCAACGTACCAGGTGTGGAAATCATCTAGCATCAGCTGCTCTTGGCAGTTTCTTCCTCTGCTAGACCTTGGGAGAATCCGTTCATCGTGGGGTCCGTTGCTTTTTTTTTCTATCCCAGGCATTGCAGTGATGGGGATGGACTGACGTGTCAAGCTCCAGATGGTGTTCTTAAGTGGGTTAGAGCTGTGCAAGTCTTCCTGCCCCAGGTATTTCTTCCAGAATCTTCATTTTTCAGCTGTCTCTCTGTTACTGTCGTGCTGCACATCTTCCACTAGCAGTCCGTCACTTCTGCTTGGGACTTCCACTGTTAGCCAAGCTCTAAATCCCTTGTTAGGGGCAATTTAGATGCTCTTTTGTACCATTGTATGCTTCAATTGTTTTCTTTCTATTTTTTCTTAGAGAAAGGGATGTGCAGGAGATGCACAATTTGGATTTGACTTTAAATTTCTGATAGCTATTTTCGATGTCATGTAAGACTTCAAACTACAGCACTGCTGTTACTGATTGTGTACTGTGGGAGCCAAAAAAAGATGGAAGGAATCTAGCAATCTGTTATATTTAGCTCCTGGAGATTTGTTACTACCCGTGAAAGCTTTATCGAACAAAAAATAATTACAGCACCACAACTCCTGTGAATCAACTTGGATTTCTCTGTCCTTGCTAAAGGACCTATAAGAAAAGGGACTTTTGGTACTATGTTTTATTAAACTGTTGAGAGGCAGCTGTGGGGGATGGTGATTCAGTCTCCTAAACTGAACACGATCATAGAACATGTTAAATATAAAAGGGGCGATGGCAAACGGCAGGCCTGACTGCGGCGTCTTGTCCTGTGAAGGCGTCGAGCCACCACGTTCATGTTTGGGAGTGAGAGGTACTCAGAGACAGCAAGAAACTATTTTTAAACAGTGCACAAAAAATGTCTGCAGCTAAAAATGTCTTTAGGTTATAGTTTCATACTTTTATTTTTCAGAACCGAGGCAAAGGGGAAATAGCTTAATTATGTTCCAGAACAAGTAGAAGTAAGATGCAAGCTCTGTTATGGTGGAAGAAATTTTGACAGGAAAATCAGAAATGGTGTTTTTTGCAGCTACTGAATGGTCAGGAGGGATGCACGCTGCTGGTGGGGGTAACCTATACACTGGGCTTGAGGAAAGGGCTGGAAACTCTGCCTCCCTCTTCTTTTTCCACCCTGAAAGTGTACTTTGAGATTCCAAAAAGCACGCAGGGATCTTGTGGCTTGAAATCCTACATGCCACTAAAACAGCTGTGGTGTGCACATGCAGATCTGTTAGCGTTTTGGGTGAGGAGCAGCCCTGCCTAGAGACCCTGCGGTGAGTACTGGCGGGGAAACTTCTGCTCAGCTTCCACCCTGAGCAGCATCTGGCTCCTCACAGGTGGGTGCTAGGGCTGTTGTCAGAGGGGATGCTTCCGAGCCAAGGCTTGCTTCTGCAGCTTGGGGGAATGCTCTTAGCTGTCAGGTGAGGAAATGCTTGGGTTTTCAGCCCCTCCGTGTGCTGAAACATGTTTTTCTACTTTTCAGTCTCAAGCAAAACTGGGTAGGTGTGCTGGTGCTGCTCATCGCACCTCTGAATTGCAGTGTCACAGCCTGCAGTGCTTCTGGAGACTAGGTAAGGTGTAAAACCCTTGTCATCTGGCTCAATAGTAGCTGCCGCTCTTCAAAAAAAGGGTTACGTTTGGTTCCCCACAATCACTCTCATTTGTATTGTGTGCTGGGATTTTCTTAGTGGGGTGACAGGGGGTGCTGAGCGACTGCTGCTCCACGGTGCTGGCGTATGACCAGTTATGAGGGTAGCTGCACAAGTCTGTAGTGACAAAAATAGATGCCAGCTTTCGTTTCCTTTCCTGGATCAGCCACGCCAAAGTCCTTACATGATAAATATTTGCCCCACTGCTTCTTCAGGGTCTCCCGTGTCAGAGGTTGGAAGGCTTGCTCAGGAAGCCTAGTCCAGTTCTGCCCTGTCCTTAGTCTCCAAAAGTTTCACTTTATACCTGACTTGGATTTTCTTGGCCCCAGTTGGGGTCGGTTATCTTTGCCCCTGCCCATGAGGGCACAGAACAGAGCATTCCCTGCCTTTGTACAGCCACCTTTTTGTAGCCTGCCCTTTTGTTCTACCTTCATCTTCTCTTCTTGGGGCTGAGCAAAGCCAAATTATGCCAGCTCTTCTCCTGTGTGATATTTTAAAGATCTCCAAAGGGAAAAAGTACACTTTAGCTGAAATATTTTGAATAATCTTTCATGTATGGCTTATTTAAAAAAAAAAAAAAAAAAAAGTCCTGTATAAACTTACCTGTGCATAGTGGCATTGCGTCAATTATACCTGGGGTGAAGATTTATCTGCGGTATTTGTGTGCTCATGTTTATTTGGCATCAAATTGGAGTGTGATTTGCAGCTTCATGGGCAGGATACACTTTGAAAATCCATTTTGGAAACTTAACTCAGGTGGTGGCGTTACATCCACTTATCTACCGGGTAGCCCAAAGAGCTGGGACGTGCATCAGCCGCTTCTGCAGTGCTTGCTTCATCGCGCATTTCAAATGGCTTTTTAAAAACCAGCTTATTAAAAACAACCCCAAAAACTCCTCTGTATGGCAGGGGTAAGGATTTTCCTGAAAGTGTCTTGCATTGTGCTGCAGGAGTGGGAACTTGCTGGGAAGTTTCGAGCATTTCGGATTGAGGGCTTTGAGGGGAGAAAAGCTTGAACTGCAGTCAGAAACAACCCAGATCCATGTGGGAAAAGCATCTTTAAGGAGAGGATCTTATAGCTCATGGTCCCTGCTGCCTTTTGCTGTCCATCCCTGTGTCACGGCAGGGCTCCCAATGCTCCTGCGGTGTGACCGGGGCTGCGCAAACGTGGCTCTCTCCCTGTGCCCCTTCCGTCAGTGATCTGTAGCTAGGGACATGCTGACTTTGGTGGTTTTTGAAAGCAAAATATTTCACTCTACCTTTCTAAACAGAATTATCTCTTGCCGTTTCATGATATGGCTTTATCCAAATGACTTGCAATAAATGGAAGCAGAGAAGTTTTTTTTCTACCCCATTTTTCAAAACCTTTATTATCAATGTCTTCATCTTCAGTCTGCGCCGATGCTGCCTAGAAATGCATTTAGAAAGGTTAACGTTCAAAAATAATGAGACTTTACTCATTTGTAATGGTGGCCAGGATATTGTGTAGTAATAATGTCTCCTGCTGTAATAAAACATCCTTTAGACGATAGTTTTGAGAACCTTTATAATTCAAGGTTAAAGATACCAG
The DNA here is from genome assembly GCF_009769625.2 of Cygnus olor. Taxonomy (NCBI): domain Eukaryota; kingdom Metazoa; phylum Chordata; class Aves; order Anseriformes; family Anatidae; genus Cygnus; species Cygnus olor. The sequence goes on from NC_049175.1 coordinate 14,028,260, forward strand.
GATAAGTCAAGCTAGACTTAGTATTTTTTAATAGGATTCAGAAGAAGTTCTTGCTGTTTGGAAGTGGTTGTCTTAAAGGGGTGTATCTCTGTCAGCTGATCAGCTTGGTAGATAAGGGACTAATGAGAAAACACGAGTTTCTGGAGATATCTGTTGTACTTTTTGATTGGCAGAACTAATATCTATTTGCTAGGGTCAAATTATTAACATGCTGGAGTCTGGTCTGAATTCGTCACTGTATTATTCCCATTAAAGGAAATGTTGTTCGATTTTACTTCCGTGCATCGTAGGAGAAAGAGAAATTGAAAATTTTGGTCTCTAACCTCTATGCCAGCTCTGCCTTTTTAAAGGATTTTGGAGGGCTTTCTGTGGGAACATACAAGCAAACCTGCCGTGCTTGAGACTCTTATCCAGAAAGGCAAAGGAAGGTCTTCCAGGCTTTGCAAAATCTCCCCTGCTCTCTTCAGTCATTTGTCCATGGGGAAACGAGGACGTTACCAGAGCGCTGCTGAGGCACACTTCCATATTCTGTGCACAATAGGAAACCACTTGCAGGATCGAAGGGGCTGCTATCGAAGGGCTGCAATTCATTACAAGGTTTTGAGCAAAAATTTTAAATATTTTTGGGGACTATTTGTTAAAATCTGAGTTCTGTCTTGATAGCATTTTTCCTCTGTTTGTAGTAATGTTACTGTGGTGTCTCTAGTGAAGGAAGGAAGTTCAGATTATTAGCCTGTTTTTGGTGTCTTTAAGTATTGGAGCAAGAGTAAAGGAAGGCAGACGTTGTGCAAGGCAGCAGCTACCTGGAGAGGGTTAGCAAGAACTGTGCCCTCACAAACAGTGAGGCGGTGTGTCTTTGGCTGCTCTGTAATGAAACTCGTTATGTCACAGTGAGCTTCAACCTCTTCCATGAGAAGTCTGTGCTATGCTGTGGAGAACCGATTTGAGGAAACCTTTGCAGCAGTGTGCAGCTATAAAAGAAATACAAGTAGGCAATGGTGTTTCCTCTAAATCCACTGAAATCCAGAAGGCAAATTTACTGGCTTAAGTCAAATAATTGAGTTCAGTCTCAGAACTTTGTACTTGATGAGTTTATTAGCAGACAAAAAAATAATAAAAAAAAAAATCCGTGTAATGCAAAAATCAGGCTAAACCAGGCTTCTGCTTTCTTCATCTGCATGTGAGGAAGCCGTGCTCTGGTGCGTGTCTCGGTACACTGAAAAGACCAGTAACAGGATTTCTCTGGCCATCTTTGTCCCATCCCTGCATTTACCAAGATGATGTTACCTCTGGCTTTCTGCACATCACCCTCATGCTAGTGATATCCCATTACCCAGGAGGGTTCCTGGCTTTAAGGGGCTACAGCAGGTACTTTTAAGTCTGCATTTCCCAGAGCTCAATGACCTCTTACACTCATAGCCATAACCGAGATAAGTATTTCTGTATCTTATCTGACCACAGCCTTCAAGTACTAATTAAAAATAAATAAATAAATAACTGAATAACAAATGATTGTCTTAAACTAGATAAAAACTTGTCCAGTAAAAGCTGATGCTTAACTCCTGAAAAGCATAAGAAATGGCAACGGAAAAAAACCACACCTCAAATACTTAATCTTTTTTCCCCCCAGTAGCCTGCAAGTTCTGAGCCTATTTGGGAGCTGCTGTGGATTCTCTTTTTGAAGTAATGCTGACTTTTTGATAAACTTTTGAGATCCTCATGGAAAACAAATAAAATCTTGTTAATAATGCCTCACCATGGCTCAGTTTAAGAAATAATGACATCAAATACAGTCTTACCATTATATATGGCCCATATCAAATGGAAGTGGGGGAGAAATGAGAGTGGTGAACTTACTGCTTTTCTTGATCTAACCATTTAATGCCCCCATGATTTAGAACTCTGCCCAAGGGCACAGTGAACGGTGGAGAAGAGCTAGCCAGTGTGAACTGTTGGCAAGATGAAGTAACCCTTACTTCTCAACTCTACCATGGTGTGCGGCTAGGAGAACGTGCAGTGCTGGTACTTGCAAAAAAAAAATCCCCTGGTGGTAGGATATGCTCATTGCTGTTTGCTGCCAAAAAAAAAAAAAAAAGAGAAAGCTGTACTCCTGCTCCAGCAGATGGTTCCTGCAGGTGGGTCTGTGAGGGCATACATGTTTTGAATCAATATCTGGGTGTGTGAATACTCTTGCTTTCTGTAGCAGTGCAGTTATCTTAGCGACGCTAGTTATCCTTGTGTCCTTTCTGTCCCAAGTGAAGTGGCTTGGGCACGTGCCCAGGCATTGCATGGCAGAGACCCAGGCTCCTCATGTCTGCTGCGGCTGGAAACTTTAACCTGAATTTACTCTAAGTGCAAGTGTTGTACCTTTTAGTTGTGCGTTTTAACGATTGTGTCCAAGTTGCAATGACATTGCAGGCAGTAATTTGACCCACAGTATTTGAGACTTTCTATGCTATTTTTTAAAAGGTAAGGAAAAGTACAAAGGAGCTAGAAAGCAGTCATCTTAAAGCTAGTATATGCCATTTTTTGAATGACACTTGTATTTATTTTGCACTTCCGCTTTGCCTCAAGGTAGCTAACTGTTGTTGGAAGTGTTAATTTTCTCCAGGTATTGTATGTGGGAGCAAACAATAAAACACAGGTTTCAGCTGGCATTTGGAGTCGGAACAGCGTTGCTTGTATATTGTCAGTCATTTATTTTGCTATGCCAAACCATTTGTTGTAGCAAATAAGAAAATGTGCATGTTTTGTTGAAGGCAGAGCTGTGGAATAGAGCTCTGTGCTAGTGTAGAAAGTGTGAGCCCTGTAACTGATGCCTTGAGATGAGAAAAGGAATGGACAAAACGTGCATATCCAAACAGCTGAGGGAGGCTTGCCAGGTGCCTGGAAATACATGTGAAGTGTTGTAAATCCTGGTTTTGGTGTTGCCTGTTCCAGAAGACTGGCGTAATACTACTAAAAGACATATAATAAAGACAAGGCCCTTCTGTTTGCTTCAGAAAAACCTTTCCTCTGCACTTTAATGTTCATTTTAACACCCATCACTTAATTGTTTGAAAGTTACCCAGATGATACAGGTTTGAAACTGGTGTATCAGCGTGCAGGGCTTGCATTGTGGCTCTCCAGCTCTCCCAGGGCACCCTCTCGGCCACTCCTCTCTTTTCCCCTCTTTGGGCGTTTATGTAAGTACCTGTTAGCAAGTCACACGGACCCATCGGACCAATCGCTTCTGTCTGGAAACACAAATTGCCGTTTATCACCTCAGCCCTTCTTGGCCACCTCCATTGTTGCCCACGTTGTAAGGCCCCTCTCCTGTTTTGTCCCAGCTCCTGAGGGTAACTCCCCGAAACATGGACTTAGAGGCTCCAGCATTGTCTCCCCTTCTCGTGCTGTCTGGCTCCTTGGGCTTTCAAAGCTTTTAGCCAAGGCTGGGCTTGTGATGAGGCTTGGCAGTTGGCTGTCATCTGGCAGTGATTAAAAGCAAAGCCTGTCATGCAGTCAGCTAAAAAGCCTCTGCCTCTTGCTAATGCTTGGGCCCTGACAAGACCCCCCCCCCCCCCCCCCGCTAACTCCAACCTGCAATCAAGTCAGCAATCAGCCAAGGAGTCAGGGGGAGCACCTCACCTGTTTGCCATCAACAATCTGCCTCATGCACGCTTCTCCTGCTGCCCCTCTGGCTTCTTTGCTTCTTTAGCCGAATTTTCAGCTTGCTTCTGTCTGAGCAAGGTGTAGGGAAGAACAGTGGTTTGAAAAACAAAAATACACAGCTGGTCTTGTGCAACAAAGCGTAAATGCTTTGAAGAGGTTTGTTGTGATGGGCTTCCTCAGGTGTTAATTGGTGGGCACAGGCGGCAGTGTGGCAAGTGAAATGGAAAGGGGCAGCCAGCAATTATCGGTTTGAATTGCTGTGAAACTGTCCAAGTTCTTCCCACAGCCTGAGTTATACTCTAAATCCCATCAACTTACTCTGCAAGACGGACCAGGATGGATGTCTCCTGTTCCCGAGAGCTGGATGGATCAGCTCCTCTCAGGCCATGCCCTTCCCAGCGCACCGGTGAGCAGCTGGACAGGGCTGTGGCAGGGCGAGGAGCAGGTGTATCGCCTCCTGCAGGCAGCAGGAGAAGCTGGAACTCGACGTGGGTGACGACACCGCAGAAGAGACTTCAGAAAGTATTCATTTAGTCTAACAGCCTTTCTCTTTATTCTAAGGAAGAGAAGCCCGGTGTCTGAAGTGGTGTGCTTAAAGAAATGTAGCGAAGTCAGTGCTGCATGGTGTGGTAGCAAACTACAACAGATTTTAAAGCAGGCTTCAGAAATTTGGGTATTGAGTCCCCTGATACATTGAAAGCCAAAGGAAATCAGCAACCCTCACACGGGGTAGGTAGCATCCACAGCCTAATTCTTGGGCTGACCTCAGTTAAGTCCTTGATCTGGAGGTGAGCACTTAATTTCTAAAAACTGATCATTTGATTTCACGTTCTACCCATGGTGATAAAATTGCACACATCTGTAGGTTTATGGCACTTTGGGGCCTTGTTCGAACTGTTAACCTGACCAGAAATTGTATAAATGAAAATGTGAGCTGCACTTTGTTCAGCCACCCTGGTCAGGGAGTTGTCCTCAGGAGCAGTTTCACAGGGATTTGAGATTTTTTTCTGATATTTGGCCTTTGCCTACTGTGCTTTTCCTGGGCTCAGGAACTCTCATGAGTTTTCTTCCTTATGTTTTTGTGCCTCCTTGTTTTAAAACCTTTCATTCAAGTTTAGGCTGGAAAAAGTATGAAGCTTCTATCTGTGGTCTAGATAATAAAATATCTGCTGCTCTAGATCATAAAAGTAGTAGTGGTTAGGTTTCCTGAGACATTAATGTTAATTTTTTTTTTTTTTAAAGTTACTGTTATTTTTTCCCCCAGAAACTTTTTGTGGTGTTGGTAGCATTTGAGTGTTGTCTTCATCCTGCGATTGCAATTCAGAAGAGGGTGAGAAGATGGGCAGGAAAGTGTAGCAAGAGCTGGGTGCTAAATCTGTCCTGTTACAAACAAGATGTGAAGTGCTTACGGGCTTTCAGTGTACACCGAGGAAATAAATGAGTCTGTTCTAATATGGCTCATGTGGAGACTAAAATAAATTTTACTCTTCTGCTGAACAATGGGCTGGATTTCTTCCTGATAAAAATGGATGTTCCCTTACAATGCCAATAATGAAGCTCGGAGCAAAACGAATGCTCTGAATTCAGTCCCAGCAACATAGTGGCAGGTTAATGCAACAAGAAATCATGAAGCCTGATTTTCATACGCATTATTAATTCAAACCCGTGGACTGTTTTAACACAAGGCTTAAAAAAAAAGAAAACACTTAACTTTGCCTCTTCCCTCCCCGTTTTCTTAAATGAAAGACGTCTTCCTCCCCAAACTCACATAGCAGTGTAATACACAAGCAATTTAACTTTTATTGTGCTTTCTAATTAGCACTGTGGGACAGCTCAGTGAGCAAGGACTGGCTCTGTGCCCCTGTGCTGTGTGGAGCGCAGCAGCCTGCAAGAGGCAGCTCGGTGAGCCTGGCTGCTCCAGCTGCTGCAGGTTTAAGTTTAGCAACCCAAGAAGTAATCTGTCAGTCTCGGTGGCAGCTTCTAACAATGCTCAGGCCTTTCATCAAACCTGGCTTTAATTCCCTGAGCTGGGGGAGTCTGCCGGTCTCTGGTGGCTCGGAGTGTGTCGGAGCATGGAAGGAGGGGAACTGAACTGCAGCAGCTGAGTTAATTTTTTTTACCTGCACATCCCTGTAAGTTCTGTGCAATGGCGTCTTTAGGTGCTGATAGCAGATTGTTTTTTTGCTATTGTAAGAAAAAAACTAACCCTGTGCATGTTACTAATTTTAATTTTTTTTTTGGTTTTCTATCTATCGTCTTCACTGTAACTCTTCCTATTTTCTTTTTGTGGTGTCAGTGACATCAGAAATGTGCCTTTGTCTCCTCACATACAGTTCATCTACCTTCAGTCCCCTGGTATTCTGCAGTAAAGAAGTAACAGTATAGTGCTGTATGTGCAGTAAATCCCTTTGTCTTTCTTCCCGTTCCTGTTTTACCTTTTCAGCTCTAGACTGTCACTTTTAGCAGAGCCCTTCGGTTTATTTTCACTCTATATATGTTCAGCTCTGAGACGAGATTGCCGTTGTATTTCTACATTGTTATTGCTTATGGGTTGTTGCTTTTTCTAGCCTGTAACTTTTTTCTCATATCTACGTGGTCACCAGTAAGTTTTTAGTTTATATACGGATGCAGAATGGGAGTGTGGGCAAATGTGGGCAGCTCATGTTCGTTGTCAGTGTGCGGTGTATGCTTAGCTCTGCGTGTGCGTGAGTTAGTGTTCCTGTGATGCTGGGGCCACCCCTTTATTTCTGTGCTAGGGTGTGAAAGCCTCAGCTAGGACTCCTGGAAGTGAGTTAAATCAAGCTTCAAGCAAGAATTTGGCATTTCCCAGTTTTTCAGCTCGTATAAGGCCCTACTGGACAACAAACCTTTGTATGGAGCTGGAAACTTTCTAGCAGTGGGGCAGACTGAGTCCTTGTCCAAAACACATCAGGAGAGGTGGCTAGGGATCCCTCTGCTCCGTCCGTGGTTTGGAGCTAGCTGCCCAGGCTACCTGAGGGCACCCTCAGGCATTTGTCTATTTGTTTAGATCTAATTCTGCATTTTCTTGTACAGCTTCCCCACCATCCAGCAAGGCAGGCGTGAAGTCGGAGCCCCCTGAGGTGCACTGCTTTGCTCCCTGCACCACTAACATCTGGATAACATCCTGCTGGGGGACAAAGTGCTGGCCACCCTTCCCATTTTGTTTTGTAATGTCCATGCCATGGACATTACCAGAGTTAAATTGTTGCTGTTCTGAGCAAGGTAGGTGAAGAGTAAGACCCCGTCACATAAACCACTTCAGAAGTGTGCTCTGCAGAAAGGCATCTGTGACCTTTTCCGAGGTGTGTTGTGGAGTAATGATGAATGCTAACAAGGATGCAGGTCTGTACAGTACTCTGTGACTGTTTTAGCTCCCTTTATGGCAAATTGCACGTAGAGCAGTTGTGTTTTCTCAATCCAAAAATCCTCTGCATTTGGAAAAGATCAGGTCTGTTTTGAAACTCAGGCTGACGTTTCTCATGGATTGCCCTTTTATGAAAGATCAGTCATGACTTCAAAGGGAAGTCTTCTGCTCCTGACCAGATGCTGAAGCAGGGTGCTGAGTGTGGCAAGCGCCCATCCGAGGGAAGGTGCCTCAGTCTGAGTGCTCCAATTCTCAGCTAACCTTCAATAAAAACCGCATTGGATCTAATCTAAAGCTGTGAATTTGGGCTGCTGTGGGTGTAAATAAGTGAAAAGTGCTTTATGAAGTTCAGAAGTTGCATGAGTTCATGAAGCTCAGGATTTTTCTCCTGCTTTTGAGGACAGCTACTGCGGAGCTGCTCTGTATGCTGCTGTCAAAACCCTGAGATGTATCAGCAGTTTAGGTGAGAAATATTTGCAGATTTAAGACTAGGAGTGTGCTAGTCTGCAGGAGGGACTTGATGCTGTGGTTACCGGTTACCGCTGGAAGATGACGGTGAATCCAACTGGCCTTCAGCTCATGTTGGCAAGCAGATTTCTGCAGCGAGGCAGGGAATAGACAGGAGAGTGTTAAACATGCACAGAAGTGGATGAAATGGAACTAATGAGTGTTCACCCAGTGCAAAATGAGGATGTTGTGAACAAAATTAGTCAAGACACAAAAGGGAGAAGAAAAACTTTCTTCATCTACACGCCAGTGCTGTGAGCCTGGAAGAACAGATGAGAGGGGCTGGGATAGCTCATGTCTGGGCACAGGTGCGGCTGCGCTGTGTTGCCGAAACTTGACCGTGACGTTTGTGTGGTTAGAATATAAAGAATATAAAACCCCCAAGTTGCAGTGTCGGAATGAATCACCCCGAGCGATGACTGCCATTGTAAGGAAAGGCATCACCACGTCTGAGGTTCTGATCAGAAACCCATCCTTAGCTTGAGCACCTAAGGAGGGTCAGTACCCTTTTGTGGGTGGGTCTGGGAGTATTTTTTTTGTTCCCCTGGTGGCAGGAGCACAGCAGAAGCTGGGAGACCTCTCTTTGAGGAGAGGCTGAGCTGGGTTTGGGGACTGGTCCTTGCGGGGGAGGCAGGACCTGCAGTGCCCAGCTCTCCCAAAGAGCCCGGTGACACTTCTTTGGCAAAGCAGGAGCCTTCTTAAAATTTAAAAAAAAAAAAAAAAAAAAAAAAAGGAGCTGGAAAATTTTCTCTTACATCTTACAAGTTCGAAACCTACATTAGACCTTGCTCTGACAGGCTACAAATGGAACATGGAATTGCAAATTCCACGTAAGTGAGATACAACGATCATAACTTGATTGTGTGTGTGATGTGCATAGAATAAAACCCAACCAATTACATTTTTAGTGCTATAAAAGGCTCATTCAGAGCTGCAAAGACTATTAGCCAACCACATAGGAAGGTGTGCACGTAATAAAAATAAATATTTTGGAACCACCTAAGAGTATCTCATTGTATGCCCTACTAGTGAGATAAATGCATTGATAATTTGCATCCAGCATACTTTGACAATAAAATTCCCAAATATCCAAAACAGCAAAGGAAAATAGGAAGTAAGAGATCTTTATCAGAAGACAAGCTGATGTTGGTCAAGGAAGAAAAGGGACATGGGAAGTAGATTCTTTATTTTCAACACTAGTGACTATAGTTACATGTGTTTGGAGAAAACTCCTGTAACAAAACTCCTTGTTCTGTTACTAGATAGCAATGATGGTTTCCATGCAGAAGCACGTGCTTAACTAATACTTCTAAACTGTACCTGGGAGCAGCTGGATGATGAGGTTGTATCGAGGGAAGGGCTGCTCAACTCCTTTCCGTTCTGGCCATGCTGCAAGGATGAGCATGTGGGTCAGGTACGTGAGCTGGCCCTGGGTGCTGTGAGCTGCTCAGTTGTTGCTTCCTGCAGCTGACCCCTGTTTTGTTTGGGGTGAACTGCCTCACATCCATCGTGGGGGGAAAAAGGGTATTTCAGGAGTTAATGTAGATTAGCTGATTACCCAAACTTCTGATACAGGTTTTTGAGTGTTGAATGCAAGCCCTGGAAGTAACGTCTTATGACACAGAGGGGTAGAATATGCATCTAAAAAAAACAACACACAAAACCCACAAAACTGATCACAGATGATAAAACTAATGATGATGATACAGTATACTTGTCTATGGGACGTTAACGTCATGATATTCTGATTAAGAAACCAACCAGCCAATATTAAACGCATCAAAAGCAGCTGGACCGGTGGGACTGCAGAGGGTGTGATTAGATGTGATCATCATCAACCTGTAGGCTTGGACTGGTTTTCCTGGCAGAGCTTTGTGTAGCTCCTGCCTTGCCTCTGTGCTATTTCGTGGTTACATCAGTGATTTGAGGAGGAAGCAATGCTGGTAGGATCATTAGCAATAGCAATTTTCAGATGGCACTGATAATTGCCATCTGTAAGCTTCTAATCTGGCGGAAAATTGAAGCGATAAATATCGAGGAGATCAAATCGTTGCCTGAGAGCAGGCTGGGTGGTTTGGCAAATTGGCCATAACGTGCCTTGCAGTAGGGCTGAAGTGAGGTGAGGAAAAGATCAGCCGGTGCGACTCATAGCTGTGCGTGCAGGACATGGCACAGGAAGACTTTGGTGCCCTGTGTGCCCCATGCCCTGCTCAGTGGGGGGACAGGGGAGCTCGGAGCAGTCGGGGCTGCATGGGAGAAGTGGCTGGAGCTGCCTTAAAAAGCCTGGGCAGCTCAGTCTGGGGTTAACAAAAGGGAACTCAAAGGGTGACTGGGTAATGGTCTGTAACTGTCTCCAAGGGAACAGATATTTGATGGTTCAGTAGATAAGGCTTGGTGATTCCACCCCCCCCCCCCCCCCCCCCCCCACTGGGTGAATAATTAAGATTTGGCACAACTATCTTCATTGTAGAGGATTTTCTATCAGTATTTTTGAGTAACTAATTGCCCTGTTTTTCTGTAAGATGTTCTAACTCAAGCCAGATTTAATTCTGGGAAATCCAACGTGCAGTGTGTCAGATGAAAAGATCGTGCTGTCTTTCTCACTTGAGCTTGAAGATAATTGACTGAGAAGTTCACCTGGATGGGTGTCTCAGCCAAGAACTGCCTTTCAAGTTTGATGGGAGCTCCTTTTTTTCTGTGGGACCTCTATTTCTTTCTCTGGCTAGAACTTTGCCTTGGGGGAGGCACGTATAGCTGGTCGGTTGTGTTCACTGATTCGACTCTCTGCATTCTTCAGTGCCAAAATCTGTTTCCATGGGACAGCGGGAGGTGGACAGCTCTGCAGGATGGTACCTGGGCTGGTGGGTTTCCAGCTATGTATCCTTCAAGGAGATGCTAGCCATGAAACTCACGATGGTAAAGAGTACTTAATTCTCTTCCTGCTTCTAGGCATGTTCTACCGCATCTTAAAATCCCCTTGCAGCATCGCTTTCTGTTACAATTAGTTTGGTTTCATAACTTCAGATAAAATTTCTGTTTCTATTTTAGCTCTCTTTATTCCGAGGTGCTCAAGACAAAGAGAAAAGGAATTGCTCTTGGCATCACTGCAGTCGTGAAAAATGCAGCAGTCCAGACTGCTTTTTGTTCCTGTAAGGTATTCTCTGCACATCCGAACATGGTGCTATCAGTTAGGAACTCTCTTTACCCCCTAGAAAAACAGATCTGCCTTGTGACACTGAGTTCAGTGAAGTCCCCTTTTTGTCCCCAAGCTTTCATCTCGCAGATTGAGACAAACTGCTGAGTGCATCATAAATTTTCAAGGCAATTCTCAAAAATGCTTCAAAACCACAGTTGTTTGCGCAGGAAAGGTCTCTAAATTTAGAGCACCATGCAGCACACAATTCAGTTGTGCAGTGAATGGTGGCGCAGTGGTGTGGGATAGATGCTGATCTGGCTTTTAACGAGTCATTCAATTTTTCTTTCCTTGAATTTAGTTTGTTCTTTACTTTTTCCTCTCCCCTGTCCCCACCCTTCTTGCATTCTCCCAGCTGCCTCTTCCTGAAGAATTTTACGAATTAAAGATGTAGAAGGACACTGGAGTGTACTTCGGCCAATGGCCTCTAAGAAAAATGAGAATGTGCATTTTCCTTTCTTGCAGCATTTGAAACTGCTGGAACAGAAAATAAGTGTTGGGGCTTGAGTAGCTTTACTGGTGAGACTGTCCTGTTGCCTGATAGATGATACAATCACGAAGCTTTCCCTGGAGTCCCAAATGGTTCCTGTGTTTTCTTCATCCAATGGCCCCTAAAATGATAATAATACACCACGAAGCAACAAAACCTGTCAGGTGTTAGTGGATGCATTGTCTCTGCTGTGTGATCATTGGCCTCCAGAGCAGAGTCAAACTGAAGAGAGCTCTCCAAGACGTTTCTTCCAACAAGCTTTGTGTTGCTTATGCTGCAGCTTTTTGTATGCTGGCGTTGTGATCCTGGAAACAGTGCGAAGAATTATGAGAGAGACTTGGTTTGGCGGTACTGGGTCAGCGTGACAGTGCTATCTCTTTTTGATGCTCTTCAATCCCTGTACAGACTCAGCCTGAATTTGATCAGCTTATTTTCATATCTAAAGTGTGCAACACTGCAAAGTCACAACAAATTATTGTCTTCTCTGTACTGACATAATCTCGATCCTGGCAAAATTGATGTTGATTTCAGAGAAAAAGCATTTTTCCTTTGTTCCACTGATGGCTTTATTTCATTTCAGTCAGTGTTTCTATTTCTAGGTCTCTTTCTTCTCCCTCCTTTGCCTAACCCTGCAATGCCTACTAATTTAACATCAAGTTCCATTGCTTCTTTTCCAGGTGATTAGGTTTATTAAAACAAACAAGAAAACAAAATCACAAGAGCGTAAACATTTTCATTTTTCTGCATTTTTCATGTATTACAATACTTTGTAGTTTTCTGTGTAGCTTTTAGACTGATAACCGTGTTTCACCATCAGCTTGAATTAATTTCAAGTATGACTTCTTGAGACTATTCAGTGTAGGTAAATATGAGTTTTCCCCTCAGCCCTTAGTTTTATAACTCTATTAAATAGAATATGCTCTCTGGCAGGATTAGTTCTCTGAGCCTGTGCTTTTTCTTGATTCTGTTACCCTCCAGATGTTTACAGCTGTTTTGCAGTGTTTTTTTTTTCTATTTCAGCATGATCACGTTTTTCAGGTATTTAGTTCCATTGGTTTTAGTAAAAATAACTTTACAGCACCTTTTAAAAATGATTTTTCAAGTATTTTTGTCTTCCTCTTTGCATGTGGAGAACTCAGAACAGAAGCAGAATTCAGCCTTCAGTGATTTTCAAGGTATGATTCCTACACTTTGACATGTATAATCAGGCACAGGAGTGGTTTATACCCCTGTGCTCTCTCGTCTCCCAGCAGCAGTCTGCTCCAGGTCCCCAGGGCACTTTGAGAGGCTGCAGGGATGCTCCCTGCCTGCAGAGCAGCTGGTTTGGTCCTTCCCAGCCCACAGCACTGTTTTTTTGGGTACTTCTCCCCTTCTGTGCATTTACAAACAATGTGTTTCATTCTTGCCAAGCTGCTTTAACTTGTGTGAGCTCCTCTATGGCAGGGCCCTGTTCTGTCTCTGCTTGCTTACCTAGAAAAAAGTAACTTAAATGAAGGAGTTGGTCTTTCCCCTGAACAGATGACTGGAATCGGAGTAACTTGTGAGCTGTGGAAGTACGCAGGGAAGGGAGACTTGTTGTCCTTTGTCTATGAGCATCTCAGCATAACCATTATCATCCCTGGCACAGGAACATGAGTCTGATGCATCTCCAGAAAAGCACTAAGTACCATGAGTAGGCTCTGCAGTGGGATGGGATGCTGCTCTGGGATCCAGCAGGACCAGCCATGGTCCCTAACACCATTTCTCAGCTTCCTCACACTTGTTGTGGTACTGCCTGTTAGCAAGGGAGTTGTGGGACGCTGCTGTAACACCCCTGCAGTTATTTATCCTAAGGAGCATTTGGTGGTGAAAAAGAGGAGAGATTTCTTTCCTAAGTCTATTCTAATGAAATCTCTTCTGGAGCCTGAAGTAAAGATTGGCCATAGCAGCACAGCACCTGGAGTTGCAGTGCCAAGGTAATTTGTTCCTACTAAACTCTCATCTTCAAATTATATAGTCAGAGGAAAAAGGAAAGAAAGTCGGTGTTCAAAGAAATATTCTTTGTTCAAACATGCATTTTTCAGGAACCACTTGGTCAACTCCAAGTTTTACTCAGCCTGCTGAAGCAGTAAATACACTTCAGCTCTGATCCTGTGAGTGCTTTCCCTTCGAGACTGTGAGTTCCTTTCCCACTTGAGCAGCCTCCTGATGGTGGCAAAGTGACCGAGATCTTTGGATCTTTCTGCTGGTACGAGCATGGCAGTGTCAGCTTTGAGCCTGTGGCTTTGCTGTTCTCACATTGGGAAGGTGCAGGAAGAGGCTCATTGCCACCATGATGCCCCAGCCCCTCGCCCAACTGGGGCAGGTCTGGCTGTACGTGCCTTGGTCCTTGTAGAGAGGCTCCAGACCGTCCTGGGGATGGTGCTGAGCTCTTCTGGGTGGTGTATGTGGAAGCCTCTGCCTTACTCTACCACGTCAGAAAAGTCTGTTCCCTTTCAGCTGTTTCTTACATTCTGTCTAATCAGAATGAGATCATTGTTTCTGGCTTCTGGAAGAGGGAAGATGTGAGTGGCATCCTGGATTATATGCTAAGCAGAATCTGCTGCTGATGATTCATTGAGTTCAGCATTAAGATGAAACTGCATGGACTGTTTAATACATTTTTTGTTGTTGTTGTTGTTGGCTATGGTATTTCAAAACTTCAAAATATTCTGTATAACCAGGATTTTCTAGCAATCCAGTTGTCCTGATGCTGCTGAGAAGCATCGTTACTGAGGTTGCGGCCTAAACCGTCGTCTTGGCCACTCACTTCTGTAGGAAGGAAAGCCATCTCTGCAGAGCCTGGTGCAAAGCCCACTCAGGTGGGTGGGAGGTGCAGTTGGAGTCCTTCTCCCTGGTACTCATAGACGGAGCAGGTGTGTCTAGATTTGGTTCTGCTGGACCAAATGAGGACAAAAACTGTGTGGCAAAATCCACTGTGTTGCCCATCCTCTGAAGGTAAGGAAAGAATGGGGCACCCCCCAAAAGCCTCTTGTCCTGTGACCCCCGGTGGTGCTGTGGGATGCCTCAGGACGGGTCTGGCAGTTATAACACTGAGAGCAGTTTTGGCTTAGCACCGAACTGAAGGAGCCCTGAGGAAATGCCATTGTCTAGCTTTCATCCTGGCATGCTCAGCTACCCGCTGCCATCATTTTGAAAATTAGGCTTTGGGGGAAGTTCAGAGTGATGTGTTACCATCAGGCTAAATTCAGACAGTTCGACTTCACTTTTCCTGAAAACATGAATTGCCTGTTAAATATCCAATGCAGTTTTAGGAGCCCACAGGGGTCATATCGATGCTAGCAGGGCAAGGGAGACTGGGAATTAATTGGAGATCTGTGGAAGCCCGTGGGGATTTGTGGAGGAAAGCTGCTGGGAGGTGGCAGGCTGAACTTGGTGCTCGAGTTCTGTTGCAACAGGTAGAATTTTAGAAGTGTTACAAATCTGGGAATTGTAGAGTTAAAAAAAAAAAGGGGGGGGGGGAAGAAAAAAGACAAGGCTGAAACAAAGATATGCATTGTCAAAGTTAGATTGATTGGGACTTTACGTCTGGAGGTGGAGGTTTTTGCTAAGCTAGCAAAAAGACGGAATCGAGCCTGAGTTAATGAACATAACTGGAAGGATTAATCTGAGGCTCAATTCCTGCACATTAGTGGTTGAACTTGTTTTAGCATCATCAGACAGCTATGTTGATAGCTGAAGTTTTGGAAGATGAAAACATATCAGATGTTTTTCCTGAGCTTTCCACTGTGTAATCTTTAAAGGGCTCTATTTCGGATGTTTTGGGAGAGAGGGATGCTCAGTGTTGTTGAGGGATGGGTAAGTGATATTTGTGTAATTTGTGGAAGACTTTAATCTTTGACGTTAAATGGTGTGTGCCCCCAAAATGCTATCTTTAACACTGAACTCCCACGTCCATTCTGTTTTAATTTTGTGTTAATGAAAGCTGAAATAAAACTGCCTGCCCATGGAGGATGCAGGATAGGTCGCTGCCATGAAGACAGGGAAATGCTGGCTGCATGCAGATCCTGTGGCTCTCCTGCTTTAGCTGTATGATGACTTGAGGCCACCAACAAATTGCATTAAAGGTCCCTACTTGAGTGCTTGCCTAAATAACTGGTTAGCAGAGAGACAATTACAAGAAAAAATCAGTTGCCCCCTCCCCAGTTTTGCTGCTTGTGGTGTCGTATCATTGTTGTAGTGGGGAGGAGTGCACATTTAATAGCCCTGTAATGCTTTGCACAGCGGTTCAGAAAAGAAATTGGTGGGAGAGGGAGGCAAAACATGCCCGCTCATTGCGGTGGGAGCGCAGTGAATTGAGGGTGGCAAGAAGGGGGATGGAGCAGTTCTGTTGTTTGGGGTGGTTAATGGGGAGAAGAGTTAACAGTCTTGTAAGAGGTGGCCAGGGGAGGCTGGGCCTTCAAACAGGATGAAGTCAAGGTGAAGCTTCTCATTTTCATGAAGTCCCACTGAGCTTCTGGAGGGTATGTGGAGCCATTTTAACAGAAGGTTAAGGAGATGGTTCTTGAGGAGTATAGACTTAATGTACTTTGGATAATCCTTTGTCTTTCCTTCATTATTCTGCTTTTAGGAAAACAGCATCTTTTGTCTTAAACTCATGCTGATGCCAAGCAAACTAACATACCCTTCTGTGGGTGTGACAGCCGCAGAGTTCAGTAAATAATTTCCAAAATCATTGCAACGTGCAAAATAAACTACTAGCTCAAACAACTTGCAGTGCTTGGATGCTATTATTTTTTCCTAGCATAAGTGGGAGTTCACATAGTGCATACAATTATTAATCTGCACGCTGTGTAGGAATAAATATGTTCTTGGGCTATGTACAGAAGCCCAAGGGTGAGTGATTTAGTTTGGACTGATGCAGAATAAACAAGAAGCTTTGGAGACTGGATATTGCATGGTAGCAGGGCTCTTTGTTTTGCACTGCTGTTTAGTCTTTACTCTTACAAAATCTAAAAATTTTGTGACTTGCTTTCATTAACTTCAGTGGAGAAGAGTTGCCTGCGAGTGTACTTGGAGCTATAGTGTGCAGCCGCCCTGAAGTGGGCTCCGTCGAGCAGAGGTGCAGGCCTCAGGCTGCTGAGGGCTGCAGTAAGTCTGCTTCCGAGTAAATCTTCAGCTCAGCTGGGGAGCCTGTGTTAAACTCTTAAACCAGGCATGAGCTTTTAAAAAAATAATCTTAAACTCAGAAATCTTTCAGGAAGCCACCAAGTAAGGGTGAATAAGTAATGGAATTACACACGAACACTGAGCCCAAATATAATTTGAAATGCCTAGTAGACTTAGTAAAAACCCCGTAAACATTTTTCTCATTACCATCCCTAATTTGTTGTTTTCAGATTCCGAAATGAAAGGAAGAGGGGTGGGATTTACAGTGCAAGTTAATGGCTGTAGTTATTTAGTAGTGTAGTTAAAATGTGACGTCTTGTTTCTCACAAAAGCTGTTAAATTGTAATTAGGCCTTTATTATTTTTGGTTATGTGTCAAAAAGTTCAAACGCGTTTTCATCCCAATCACCACCTTGTTTGTGGTTACATTCTTTGCTCTAAGGCTAGATAAAGAAAATATTATGCAAATGAAAACCTCTACCCACCCAGAACAGTATTAAATCTATCTGAAAGCATCCAGCATTAATCTTGTTTGTATGTGTGTTGCTGATCTCACTGGGGCCGTTCCGGATTTTGACCAGTGCAGAAGCAGAATATGGCCTCAGGTTTAACGCTTGCTTAATTCTTATTCTTTCCTTTTTCCTCCCACAGCGACCAAACGCCACCGAGAAACTGAGGAAACACAAAGTGAATAGACAGTGGTAGGTTTGTGTATCATTCTTTGTTTTTGTGGTTATTAAACAGTCAGATTGTTTATTAAAAATCCCCTTTGAGTCGAATCTGAAACAAATGGCTTTTGAAATGATTCCTACAGACAAGTCTCGCCGAACCATCCATGCCTCTTAGCAATTAATATGCCAATAACACTGAATGAGCTCCTCCAAAGCCCATGGCTTTCTCAGAAGCTCTCTGACAAAGACTATTAAGCCTTTTAAGTTGTGTAATTTTATTTTGTTTGGCCCGATTGCTTCTGGTTTTGTACAATAAGGGACTGGCATAACCTGAATAAAACAGCAGTTAAATATGTCGCAGTGTTGGAAGCTTATTGGTGATGTTGTGCACGAAAGGAAACCTGTGCTATCCACGGAGAAGCCATTAGTAAAGCATGTGCAGTTAACTCCTGTTATTCGTTATTCACCTTGAAATGTGATGAAAGAAAAAAATCTGCGTAGTCATAAGATGAGTATCAGCTCGTGCTTTGTTGGGTCTGAAATTATCGCTTGTGCTTGATGACAGACCACAGAGAGAATCAAGGCAAAACTAGCTTTGTGTGAGAGCTCTGACACCCAATACATGACAGCATTACTACTTACCAGGAAGTTTGTGTCTGAAAAACATCGTTATGGCAAATAACGGAGATCTAGGGGCTTCCGAGTTCCTCAGTTCAGGGTACGTTGTCCCTGAAAATACAGGAATATGCATATAAATCTTTCAAAAAGAGCCATTGATGCCTGACATGCAATGTAACTGCCTGACTACTCCAAGAAATTGTATTATTTTCTTGCCACTGAACATGTATTCTCACTGATCTTTGTTCTCTAACTTTTGTGGAGCCACCAACTTGCAATTTGGGAATGGTGTGACTTTGCAGGTTCCTAAAAGGTACTCTGTTTGCAATTTACTCATCTGTCAATCTCTTAGTTATTAGAGCCGAATTGTTATATAAATCTTGGCAAATGTCAGGATAGAGATCTTGGGGGAGTGGTGTGTCCTTCTGGCACTTATTTTTAAAAATGTAATTTTTCTCTTCATGCTGCAAACAAATAGCTCAAGCCGTTATTTTCCTCTTTTCAGAGGCAGGGCAATGATGTGCAACGAGCAGCCCCACACAGCACACCACTGCTAAACCCCGTCCTTTGGTCCAACTTCTAGGACTTGGTAGTATATTCCAGTTGGTTAAAAATGATTTTTTCCTTCCAGATCTGTTCTTCACACATTCCTTAGGTACGTTGGGTGATTTTTGCCATTTTTTTTTTATCAGGGCAGGGTTTTCATGTGCTTAGTGCCCTTGCATGTCAGTCCTTGGGCTCAGTTGCTCTGGTACTGCCTAAGTCCTTAAAATAGCTCTAGCCATACATGCAAGATGAAATTTTTATTGCATTCATCGGATTTCATTTGTTTTAGAGTTACTGGGACATGAGCTGAAAGGTCACAAAATCTATAATAACCCCACATACAGCAGCAGATAGGTTATGAGGTTGTTTATCCATACAATATTAATTAACAATAATTGCAGTCTATTTTTCATGCATAAAGTAAATACCTGATCTTGGGAAACGGAAGTGAATTTACTTCAACAGGTAGGAGAAAATGAAATACTAGTAAAAAGTAAATTTGATAGCCCGAAGTGTCTTTGAAAACTGACATGAATATTTTCCTAGCAAATGTCTTCAGGGATATATCGAATATATTTTTTATAAGAAGTTTCTGAAACAAAATATTCAGATAATTTTTGTGTTCTGATAACTTCTGAGATTTCAAGTGCTTCTGAAAACAAACCCAAACCAAACAAAAACAAAACCACAACTACGTTCCCCTCTAGAACTGCCTAAAATTTAAGATGTTTCAGCAAAATTTTAGGGAAAATTCATGTTCTTGACTATTGCCTGAGGCTGAGCAGCCTGTCTTGCTGCCGTGACTTGGAATGTCCCTCGTCAGGTTTATGAAACCAGGGAACAAGCAGCACAGGCACTTACAAAAACTCGTGTTTCTGACTGCAGTAGCCTGCTCGCTGGGATGGCAACTGAAATGTTATCGACTGAGGTCATTAGTGTTTGAGTGCACGTCCTTACGATCTGATGGCCGCTTGGAGGTCTGTGTAAAAATGAGCTGGTGAGCTCAGGCACTGTTGGAACGCGCCTGGATGGCTGCATCACGACAAGCAGCCCCTGGAAGCGTCAGTGGCTTTCCTCCATTTCACAGCTGGGCTGCATAGCTGGAGCAAGGAACAGAGCAAACAGTCATCATTTAAGGATACCTACTCTGTCTGTATGTACTTAGTATGCATCTACTGTCACTTTAGTGCCTGTCAAACACAAATATAATTTTCTCCTTTGGATTTAACTCAGTGTTTCCTACACCTGAACAGCCGTGGTGCTAACCCAGAGCGTCAACTTCTCCAACCAGCAACGTGTCACTGATGGCACTCGATTTATCCAGGAAATAAATGGGGAAGATGGAACAACTTATAATGAGATTTTCCTGAGAAATAAGTTTTCTTAAAAGATCCATGCAATGTGTTAGAAACAAGTAATAAGCACTGGAATCAGTTTTAGTTTTTATTCTCAATTTATTTGCATAAAGCTTTTTGAAGTGCAAGCTAGGAGTAGGAGTTTGGGAAAGATTACTTGCCCTCTCTCTTTCCTGCTTGCAGATGTACATTTTGTGATTATCATGCATGTCTAACTCATCTTCCCCCTACCCTGATGAATAGCCTGTGGACTATTTTTTTTTTTTTTTTTTTAATTTGGGGATGACTTTTCTTCTAGCTTGTTTGTGATGATTACTCTTCAGAGGTCTGGGTGAAGCTGGGTGCAACATTATCAGCAATTTTCTATTCCCCATTGTTGATTCAGGCTGTGTGACAAATACTTGGCACTGTGGAAGGTCCACAGATATTTTACCCTCCTAATGTGCTTTTTCCCAAACACTGCCTAAGGACTGTATTTATCTTTCATGTTGACGCCCTTGAAGAAAAGGAGAAAGTGAACAAAATGTAAGCAGCTCCTGGGCAAATGCTCTTACCCAATAAAAACTGCTCCGAATTTGCAATTGCAGGAATCAGGAGTTGATTTTGAGAAGTAATGGGGGGTTATTGGAGGCAGACAAATATCTGCCAGGGCATGAGATGGGTTAACCCTTGTCTCTGCAGGAGTCTCCCTACAACTGAGGTTGGTACACCAGGATATGTGCATCTTCCCTGCTGTGTTCCTCTTCTCCCCGTGCACGCTGTAATTCACAGGATTATGGAGGGGCTTCTGGCAGGCATTACTGCCCACCCTAATGCCTCTCAGCTTGGCGCTTGCCTTTGACTGTTGGATTTCTAGCTGTTTTCTCTAGCAGGAATGTCTTATGGCCTGCAATAGAAGTAATGGCTGTGTTGACCTTGCTCTGTTCCTAATATGTTTGCTGTAAATGTTGTGTTATTGGCTTTTAAGCATCCATATAACTTTTCAACATCTGAACTGTAAGCTTCTTGAGATGAGAGCGCTCATCTCAGCACAGGTTTCGGTAGCTTTCAGCTACTTTCTTCCTACTTAGCTGTGTTGAATCAGTCTCCTTTGCCTCTTCTTTCAAAGTGTGAGGGGTATTTGGGCTCCCTATTGATGGCTACTGAATTGCACCCGAACTGAATGCCTGCAACAGGCAGCGCAAACACTTCCTGAATGAAGGTGTCCCACTTATTTTAGCCTGTGTCTTTGGTTTCAGTAATGGGCTTGTGCAAGGCTGATGCACAGGGATTTCAGAGTTGTTTGCTTTTCCTGAGCGGTCAGAGCTGAAGGAGAAATCTCACTCCTCTCTTTGATGATATATAATGTGTCCTTTCACAAGCAGTCAGGAGAGAGAGATCAGAAGCAAACATCAAATACATGAGTCAGTCACATAAGGGTGGTCTGCAGAGGCGGTCTGTTCCCCTTTCTTTGATCATCTCTGTGCTGCGTACCCTGAGCAGGTCTCTTGCGAAGCCTGGCACTTCTCAGGAGTGAGACCTGCACGTCAAGCCCACGTGGACCTTCCAGGGGGTTGCTGCTATCACCTATTAATGGTCCCCAAGGTACCCAAGCTTACAAAGTGTTTTTAATGTAATATCAGTAAAATGTTTAACCTCTGACTCGGTAGCAGTGATCCCTTTGAAAGGTTGCAGTGCAGAACTGAGCAGTAATACAGCCTTATACTTAACACCTGAGCACTCGTGCTGCTTGCACTTGTTCCTGTGTACGTCAGCGCAGCCCATGGGAGCTGTTCTTGGCACGGGAGTTTCACGAGTGAATTTCTGTTGACGTATTTGAACCCAGGGATCCACCTTTGCATCATTACTCTCTGTACCCAAGTCACTTCCTTGGTTAAGCTAGGTAAATCTATTTACTGGGAATGTAGCTGAACTTTCATTTCCTGGTCTGTGGCTCTTTTTTTCCTCCTGTGTATGATCCCAAGTAACAGCTGCAGCTCAGTCTTAATTAACAATTGCCTCAATGATATGTGAAATAGATTCAGCCTCACTTCCACAAAACTGCGGTGGCTCCACGGCACTCAGTAAGTGTGAGGCAGTTGAGGAGGATCAGAGCAAATTCAGTGCAGTCTGAGATTTTCTGCAGCAGCAGTCCAAAGTGGCATGCCTTGGGAAGGACGTAAGGAAAAAACCTAACAGTGCTCTCCCTCCTTTCTTCTTTTTCCCTGTCCCCACACATTTCCCACATTTCCACCCATTTTTGGCTTCCTGACTCTTTGGTAAAGTCCTTCCACATGTGAAGAAGTTCCTTTTTTGTAACCCTCATGGATTTCTTTTCTACAGACCTCGGCGGCTTCATCCCAAATCCCCGTAAGCAGCATCCGCAACATCGTAGAGAAAAAGGTGTTTTTAAGTAACAGAAGCTAAAGAAGCATGACAGTTAAGTGGATTTCTGGAAGATAATTTGCTAAAAGTAGAATAGCGTAATGTCACAGAACTTCTCTTAAAAGATGATAATGTAAATGAATCCTGTCCTCTAATCTCAAATACAATTTGGCTCTAAGAAGCTAAAGCAAAAATAAAAATAGGGATGCAAAGCTCCTTTTGCTATCCACTTGAGTTAAAGTTTTACATAGTTTCTCTAAGTGGTAACTGAGATTAGGCAACTTGAGGCACGCAAGTAAAAAATCAGTGCAGATGAATGTATTGACATCAGCACATGTGACCAATAACTCACAAAGTCAGAAGGTGGTTGTGGGCATGCAGAGAAGCACCTGTAAGCCAAACTGACAGAAACCCAAATACTGTAACGTGAACTGAGTCCCAAGTCAGCTTTAACATGTGAACGCAGCCAGTGTTTGGGGTAAGAGCTCTTGGATGGCTCGAAGGTGCCCTTCCGTGACGCAAGCCCACGACTCGTATGTCTTCAGTGTGGAAATGGCCTCGCAGTGGTCTGCAGCACGGAGCGCTATGGTAAGTTGAGGTCACATCTTGAGCTTAACGTGCTGGGCTGAAAGCTTCTGGGGCTTTGCACTGCAGAAATGACAGCATCTGTGGGCAGTGGGGGACTTGTGAGTGCTTTTTGCAGTAGCTGTGGTAGGCGAGTCGGAGCCCCTGGGCTCGTTGTGTGCTGAGGGGGGAATTCAGCTCCTGCCCGCGTTGGGGGGTGGCCAAGCACTGACCCCAAGGGGATGCTGAAGTCAGTTTTGGAAGGGCCTTGGTAGATTGGGCTTATCGTTAACTGGCACACAGACACGTGCTTAAGAAGTTTAAAGTGTTTTTTATTATGAGTTGAACTTCATTTTTCGCCTGGCACTAGTAACCCCTGCATCTGTGCAGCTTGAAGAGCTGTGCGTAGCATACAGATTTGCTGCGCGGGGAACAAAAGCCAAAGGAAGATGTGATAATGAAGAGAGGCATGGAAATGTACAAAGCCCTGATTATCTCTTCCAAATAGATTAGTTTCTACTCTGCTTTGGGCTTTTCCTTGTACTCTGGGCAGACTGTCCACTGGTGATGAAAGGACTTCTCAACATGAACTGCCCAGATATTTAGGAAAAAACAAACCCACACCTCCCTCCTTACTCTGCTGTGGCTTGGATGGATAAAAGACAACTTATTTCCTGCTTTGTCACAAGACAGATAGGAAGATTAATAGTTTGTTCTGATATCTCTGACAGAGTATGCCTCTTTTTTTGCTTGATTTTCAGCATTTGATTATAATGCCGAGGACCAAAATACCATCCTATTTTTCAAGGAGCTCTCAAGTTTTTCAAATCCCTTAAATACCTATCAGATGTTAATAATGAAAACAATGCAATACCTTCTTCAGCACAAAACACTATTATGCAGTGTAATGCTGGGATTTTTCCACCAAAGAGCAATTTCGTGCTTTGCTACATTCTGCTAAGTAATTGACTTCAGGGGCTGTCACTTTTTTCTATCACTTTCAGTGCTGTGGTTAATCGAGAGCTCTTCTCCTGGCTAGGTTTCTAGCCCAGGTATGTGTGAGGTGGTTAGGTGGGGACCATTGACTTCACAGGGTAAACTTGTGGTTAAACTCATGAAAGATGGAAATGCGTGCGGGTTTAAAAAAGGCATGGTGTCATGTTTATTTCCCTTTCTCCTCTACTTTGTCTTTTTCCAGGATATCTTTTCTTGTACTTGTCTGGTTAACCAACTTTCTACTTGAATAACTGAGTGCTGTGTGCCCAGAATGCAATTTTTCTTTATAAAGTTCCCTGAATACAACTGCACACAAAATGGGTTCTCAGTTTTTCTCCAGCTAGAGGAATTTTGCAAAATCCGTAGCAAATGTGGCAGCACTGTCCCATTGGTGGTGGTAAAGGCAAGGGTTTGATCTCAGTGGATTGCCAGCTGTCCATGGGATTTAAATGGGCTGGCTTAGAACAGTGCCAGAAGCTAATATTCCCTGCATCTTGCAGTGTCATTTATCCTGGTATAGGTGAACAGGCATTTCTAACGTTGGGAGGAATTGTACTGTGCGAGACAAAGTCAAAAATCTAGTGTGAGAATGTTTTTAACGGAATTTCTGATACAATTTTTATTAAGGGAAATTCTCTCTTCACCTTTTTTTTTTGTGTGTGTGTGCGCCGATTGCTTCTTGGCTGATGCCCAAGAAAATTGAATGGGGGATTACAGAAGATTTTAAAACAGAAGGACTCTGTTTCAGCTGTGTCCCTGTAGAGGCTATATACTCTGAGAATAAGGAAGGGTCCTTTGAGCACACTTGTCTTTGGGCAGCGTGATGCTTCTGATAAAGAAAACGAGCTGCGAGTTCAGAAGACTCAGGGAACTGCCTGTCCCAGAGGTACCTGGCTGGCTGTGGGGCCTCCCCCAGTAAAGTCCCTGTTTGTCTCTAGCTGGAACTACTCACGTTTGCAGCTTTCGTTTGGGCTGCTTTGTTTGTTCTATTCCGTACTGATTTCAGACATGCTAAGTAAAACTAGGTTGGACATGTGCTTTTGTAACTCTTTGTCAGGCGCTTCTAAGCCTTCCTCCGCATTGATTTAAATAATTTAAAATGTTATCTTTCCCACAGGTCTCTAGCCCTGAGCAACTAGCTGAGCCTCGTTGTGTTTAGGCCCACATACAAATGACCCGGTAGCCGAGCTGGGTTTTCCATAACCTGAAAAATGGCATGCTGCTGGAGCTTGTGCTGCGCAGCCCACGCTCTGTAGCCATGGGCTGTTACAATTTACAGCACGAGGGGATTGGCACAGCACAGATTTTGCAACACACACACATAAGTGAGTTATATCAGCATTAGCTTTTTGCCTTGAGCGATGCCATCTTCTGTGTACTTGCAGTCAAGACCTACATATGTCAACGTCCTCTCCTTGGAATACAGAACGACTTAAGGAGGACCGTGCTGGCTTGGAGCAGAAGTCCACCTCACCTCGTGTCCTGTGCCTGATAGCGACCAGGAGCAACTGGGAGCTCGTGGACTTCCAAGGTTATGGGAACTGTTGTGTTTGTGCTGGCCAGGTGCCTTTTGCTGTGGTGCAAGGACCATGTTCCACTTCTGAGGGGTCTGTAAATTATTCTACATCTTTTTTTGGCTCTAAACGGAGCTGAGAAGACTACACTGCTGAAGTTTACAAAGTTGAGCAGAGAAACCAGAATCCATGTCTGGTTTCTCTCTCGAGTGGTCCCGGAGTGCTTTCACACCAGTAGCGCTCTGCACCCATTGAGTCTTTCATCCCGAAGAGGGAGCAGCGTGGCAGCCCATTTATGTTCACTTCACACACCCCAGCTTGGGGAGCACCTCGTTTCCATGCTTTCCCTCAGCTCTCTGTGCTGAGAAGTTACCTCACCGTTGTCTGTTATACATACCAGTGCCTCTGATACGTGGTAGGTTCTCTATACATATGGGTTCACGTTGTTTAAGTTCTTAATTTCGATGTCATAGGCATTATAAGTATGCTTGGGCCAAAGTTGAATCTGTGCCTGAAATTTAATAGTGGAGCTGTGATGGCATGAATAAATCTAGCAAACTTTTGCTCTCAAAGTGCCGTGGAAGCCTGTGATTGAATTGCAGCTTTTGTAATGGCCATCTGTCAAGGCATTATTTTAAATACTAACGCTACCCAGAGCGGCACTGCAAATATAGCAAGAACTATCATGATTGTACTTATTATGGTAAAATACAGCGTATTACAAATGAATCCCAGCCAGAATTCACCGACACAGCCGTGCATCTTTGCTCATCTTCCTCTTAGACAGATTGCAGGTTTGTCTTTCTGTTCTCCATTTTGAAGTGGCAGTTATTCCTTGGTCTCCATTTCTTCATGAGTTTTTCATTTCCTTTTGTCATAGAGGACCCAGCTCCTGGACAGGGGTTTTTGCCTGTTGCTTGTGCCTGGGGAATGCTGGAGCCCTGCCACCTGTGGTGAACGGGCCTGGGCCTCTTTGAAGCTGAGGTTTTGTAAGGTTGGTCTGAGCAGCAGGCTTGCTCTGAGGCCAGGCAAGAGGAATTGTTCGTTTTCCTTTCAGGTGAGTATCTTGGGGAAAACAGCTTTTCAAGTTACGCTGGGAAGGATGAGCATGTCCACAGCCAGGTATTAGGCCATGTATCACCCTTCTTCTGTAGCTCGTAAAATGCCTGCTTGCAGACTTCCTTATGCTGAGAGGGTACTCCTGAGAAACATGCATTCTTCCACAAAAAGTGACAGATTCCGTAAATAACTCTTCATACAGAATTTTGTTAGCTTTTGATTTTCCTATATGAACTTTTGGACTTTTTGATCCAGATCCAGATCACCTCGAATGTTGCAGTACACTAGGATGAAATCTAGTGTTTCAAGAAAGCTGCATAAAAGACTTGATATCATTCATGCCTGGCCAAAAGGCAACTGGGTTATTTCTTTAAAAAAAGGGTTTTCAACTGAGTTGAGCGCAGACCATACTTGATATTTTTGTCTCCAACTTTATTTTGTAACCTCAATGGACAGTAATGAAAAATCTTGCTGTTGTAAGATGCTGCCCCTTAATACTCTTCTCTTTGTCTTCATGTCACTCCTGCTGGCTGTGACAAAGAAACGTGGTATATGTGTGCCTCCTGCTTCCCTCCGCATCCTCCTCACAGAGGTTATTGTGGGTTGTGCTCTGAGAGAGCACCGAGTGGCGGTGTCTTGGCATGGTTATCGGCAGATCAGTGTTCACTGAACTCGCTCTGTTTCACAGTATAGTTGATCTCGAAATGGGGCCTCGTGTGGGAAACCATCTCTTGGATGGGATTCTTGATATGGCCGCAGGACAAAATTCCTGTTCCTTCCATCAGATCTGTGCAGGCTTGTGATGCCAGACTCCTGGGTTTGGTTTGATTTACAGCGTGCTGAATAGGAAAGCAGTTCGACTCCTCTTTTGCAAGTAATGATTATGGTAAAGCTAGGAATATATTAAAATATTGATATAAATGAATTTGTCTTCCCCCCAAAATTCCTGTCTTCTGCTTTTAAATGTTTCAAGTCTTCATCCTTCAACACTTGTAGCTGTTTTTTTTCAACATTAAAATTTTTCCATTTTCTATTTTTCCTTTAGGGCTAGTAATAAAACCAAGTTAATGTCACAGCATAAGGCTTGGCTCTTATCCGGCTTTCATATCGTGTAACTCTAATCCATCCTCTTGATAAAAGTAACCACCTTTAGCCACAGTAAACTGCAGCATCACTTTTTAAACAGGTCAAGTATTGAAGTGATAATCCCATGGCAGAACAGGATGTATGAGGCAATAAATTTCTCCCCGTTTCATAAACATGGAGACCTGTAACCCATCTGTTTATGCCTCGAGAAGACATTTACTCGTCTGTGGTACAGCAGCTACTCGGGGAATACTCTTATTCTGTGACGAAGAAAGGAAATAATTTGCGATGAATTTTTCAGGCTTACTTTTTATTTGATTCCAACGCAGCGAGGGAACAGCAGGTAGCAGAGCGCAGCGAGAAGGCTTGAACTGCAGATGCCCTCTGAAAATCTGACTACAGGGTTGGAAAAGTTCTTTGGGGGAGAGGGAGGGCAGCCTGGCAGAGTGCTCAGCGTCCCTTGTGGCTAAGAAACCCTCTTGGAGTTTCAAGTACATCTGGCAATAACGGCTCCGTTTGGGTCGGATTGTGGCAAAGTGGACAATTTGTACAGAAAGCAAACAGTAAAACTGCAGCGTGCGGTAATTTTAATTCCTAAATCATTTATGGTTTGGTGTTATCTCTTTCTCTTGATATTGTTCTTTTCTTGTGAGAAGTAGCCAGCTGAAATGCAGACTTCTTGAGTTTAAAGAGCTCAACTTCGATACTGCAGCTGTGTTTCCTCGTGCCTCAGCCACGTCTGCCAGGGCTCACTGCTCTCCATATCAACAGGAGATGTGCAGCAACTTGCAGGTTATTAAATTAAGTGGGTCAGCAGAGTCGGTCCTTTTGGTTTCATATCAGTTCTTGGGGAAGATAAATTAGCCTGTGGGGGGATGAACATCTACAGCAGAGCCTGGAGGGGGGAGGCCGTGCAGCCAGCAGAGGAAGGGGCTGTGTGGTTAGGGCCAGCAGCCCATTATAGTCTATTTTCAGCAGCAGTATTTAATGGTTGTTTTAGAATTTGGGTTTGCAAATTTCCTGCTATACCTGCCACTTTCTCAGGTGTCTAAATTTGAGGTTTATAACCATGTTAAAATACCTGTGTCTGCGTGTCCCAATTCCTGCCTAGCAAAATGATTTCTGGAGTGGACCGACCTACTGGTAATGCTCACAGTAACAGCTCTGGAGCAGCTGAAGTCTTAGAGGCTCTCAAATTTCCAAGTGCTGAAGCTATTTATAGAAATGCAGTCCCTGTGGCAGCACTGGTAATTTCGGGGAGTATGATCCTGTTATTAGTGGAAGCGTTGGCTTGTGGCCGGCCAGGTCTCCCTTTGTGGGCACCTGCCCTTTGCAGACAGGGGGAAATGCACACTCTAACAAGATCCAGTTATTTTGTGCTCTCAACAGACTGTGAATAATGTAATTATACAATTGGATTTCCTGTGGATCACGCAAAGAGATAAATGGTGTACAAGCCACATCATTATTGATTCATGCGCCATTTGCCTCTTAGCTCAGTCAGAGAAACACAATTACTGCTGTTACACTTCATTTAAAAGGATTGCAACTTTTCAGCAGTGCAAACAGCTATAGTGTGTGAATTGATATTCTTTGTGGGCCAAACCTTAATGTGTTGTTTTATGTTTTCCTGATTGCAACCAAACAAAACTTTCAGAGGGCTATAAAGCTATATCTTTCCCATTACTGCTCTCCCTGTGCTGCCCTGCAAAACTACAGAGCGTTTTGAAACAGCAAAGCATAGCGTACACATTTCCATCGGTCATAATACACGTTGTTTTTATAGTTTTAGAAAGGATTGTATTGAATGCAGCGTTTTGCTCATTTAAGGCTCAAGCTGGATGTTAGGCTCTGTGCAAACATCTGCAATTCCAGTTTTTCTGAAACAGCAGCACTGTAAGCAGGTCGTAGTCTTTAGATCCCAACAGCTTGGCATCAAGGTGTAAGTTCAGGCCTCTCAAACTTTGCATCGTTGCCTTAAACTGGAGCAAGGCAGAAGCTGGCGAAGAACCTGGGCATTGTTGTTCAGGTCTAATAAAGGAGTTTCTTTTCTGGAGCAGTTTTTATGATGTCTGAAGCGTCATAGTGTAGCTTATTGTAATAAGTATGTAACGGCAATGGATTTGATCTCGATTATGTTTTTTTCTTTTCCAGTAGCTTTCATTGGCAATAGGAATTATGCAATCAGGGGTCACTTGCTCACTGTGTCAGGTCTGTGCCTGAGGTGACTCTCCCTGGAAGAGCTGGTGGTAGTGTGGATGTGTGCCTGTCTCTGGGGCAAGGTGGGTCTGAGCAGCGAGAGCCACGAGTGCTCTGTCTTGCTGCTCTTTGCAGTTCCTGGCTTTCCAAAAGGTTTCTGCACCGGGCACAGGAAGTTTAAGTTGTCTTCTCTGCACTAACTCCTTTTTGGAACAAGGAATTCCAAACTGCAATAAAAATAAATGGAAAAAGCGGTACTTTGGGGCCAAGAAGTAGGAGCTCTTCCTCAATATCTGCTGCAGTATCAATAGGGATTGTCCTCAGGAGTATATTTTGGCATTAATTTCAAACTTAATCCTTCAGGGAACAGATCATAATGCCCGAGATTTCCAGAATAAGTTTTCCTCCCCGAGGAGGAGTCATGTTAAGAAATACGTTTTGTAATCAGGAAAAGAAGCAGTTTTGTTCAGAAATGTCGTTCCTCTCAAATAGGAGGCACCAGGGAGAGTTTTGTGCTACAGTAATTTCTCTGCTGTATTTTGTTCTGTTTCATTTACCCTCTTGAAAGCGAGTTTTTAAATGACTCATCTTAGTAATAAGGATTATGCAAGCAGGAGCTTTCCCTTCCTTGCAGTGTGGCAGATTTATCATTTTTAGTGGGACTTCTCTGATAGAAATGAAGAAAGAAACTGGCCCTATGGCTGAGCGGAGTTGGGAAACCAGAGCAGGGCTGGGATCAGGGGGTTTTTGTTGCATGACATGCTTTCAGTGACATTATTGGGAGGGAGAGGCACTGGTGAGCTTGTCTTAGTGGGTGGTTTTCTTTTTTTTTTTTTTTCCCATCTTTTAAATAAATGAAGCAGGTACAATGCTAAAACAAATTCATCAAGCTTTTTCTGTTTTGGCCTGGATTCCTTCTGGATGCATTCACACGATAAAGCCGGGATGTGCAGAGTTGCTCTGTGCTGACAGGAGTGGGGCTCACCCACGACTTTGAAAGAAGTAGAGCTGGGGTTGAGGCCAAGTGCTTGGCTTTATCTTGACATACCTAGATGCCTCGCTTTTATTATTTATGTTCACAGAAGAAGCTGTTTTCCCCAAATATTTCAACTTGACAAGACAATGTTTTATGAGAAGACAACTGCAAAATTCATGAAAGTTTTTACAGAGTCTGCCAAATTTGCAGCCTCGTTGATTGTCTATGTTTCAGCTCAGTTCTGTACTACGGCCGAGCCCCGTGCTCCTCCCAGTGCTGTGGGGCAGCAGCTCCTTGGGGTTCAGCTCTGTGCTCTCTGCTCTCGTTTCTGGCCTGTGCATGGTCCCAGTGAGCAGCCCTGTTAGTGGGTAGTGAGGGCAGATACCACCCGGGGAGCCGAGCAGGTTGAATGCCTGAGCTTCTTTGCTTTATATTCAAGCTTTGGAGCATGCTAGCAATGAATTTTTCCATCCTTGCTCTGGAGCCTTGTTGTTCAGTATGGCATATGGCATCTGTTGTTCCTCCTCCCATTTTCTTCCTTTCTGTTCATAACTGAGCCCCGTTCCTGTTCATCAGAGGAAGTTTGAGCGGCGATGGGATGCGATGGAGAGGAGATTGCAGCCACCAGCTGGGAGCAGCCAGCCTGGTCTCAGAGGAGCCCACAAGGACCCAACAGTTTGTGCCATTCTCTGAGTTGTTTGGGTCCTTGAACCCACCTACAAGGATGCAGCGGGCAAGAGGAGGGTTGCATATAAATCTTGTTGCTGTTTTGTGTTTGCTTTGAGTTTTCCCTGTTTAAAAAAAGATTGTTCTGGTTTTTCATTCAAATGAAACATGGTGGGGAGCTCAGTATGGGGGACATAGCTCAGGGAAAACCATCTCAAAGCCTGGAACAAGCCAGAATGCTGGCATTCTAGTTTTCTTTTATATTTGCAGTGATATCTCTTGGGAGGCACTTATTTCACAACAATGTCAACCTCCTGGGTGATCCCTTTCTTGGCTCAGGGAGAGAATGATGATCTGTATGCAACCAGTAGTATCGTGCAGCAAACTCCAGTAATTGTACCCAAGTGTTATCTTAAAACGAGGTTAAAAGGATGCGAAAGCGCCAGGCACTGAGAGCCAGGCTGCTGTAACGTCACAGCATCTGGAAGCAGATGCCTAACTAGATTTGTGCTCTGAGGGCTGAAAGTGGGGTAAACATTTTATATATATTTTAGTCCTGGTCATTCATGTTAGTACGGGAAATACGGTTTTACCTATCTTGAGTAGTCAGGACAAATCATTGCAAAGGTTCTGCTTTAGAGATGAGAGCATTTTCTTTGAGAGGCAGCAAAACATCTGTTCATCTGTTAACACCCGACGTTAAGAAATAACATGAAGTTGCCTTCCCAAGGAGTCAGTGTTAAAACAGGTGATCCACCCTGGACTAACTGGAACTGCCTGACCAGTTAGGTCAGCTCAGGATGGTGAACCAGGTGAGCTCTTTCGATCCCTTCCAGCCCCATCCATGTTCCTGTGATAGGCATCCTTCCTGGGGTCGAGATTGTGTCTCGAGCTCTGTGCTTTCACTGGGGTCAGAGGGAAAAGCACAAGAACCAAGTTATTTTCTGCAGGAGATTTTAGATCTGAGGGGCGTTTCCTTGCATCTTACGAGTAGTGGGAGTGAGGGAAACTGCTGGCTCGTAGGCTTGCACCTGAATTTCTTCCTTGGCAGCAAATGAGAATGCAAACTGTGTTCTGCCAAGAAATGGCCTTTAGCTGTTTTTTGTTGTAGCTGTTTTTAATTTTTGCATCCAGCAGATAAGTGAACCAGAATGAGTAAATAGTAGAAAAATGTTTTTTTTTGCCCCTTGAGTTTATGCAAGTTCTTATTTACTGAAGTCAGACAAATTAACATGGGATTTAAAACTGCAGTCCAGTCCAAAAAAGGATTCTCAGGCGACCCACAAATAACAAACACGTTTGGTTCATGCACCCAACAGCCTGGTCCTTCTTCCAAAGCGTAAGGCGTTTAACTCGAACCCTGGTGCGTGTACCTGGCACGTGTTTTGTTTGTTGCACTGAATTCTTTTCCAGAGAAGTGCAGGTAGGCACAGTGCTTTTATTTTCGGGCATGTTATACAGACATGTGCCCAGTTTGAACAGTCCATGGAGCTGTTTTGTGTGCGGAGGAGACTGTTCCTGAGGCGGATGTTCTCCAGGAAACGGTGATGCTGTGGCTGTGCCAGCTCCATCTGGCTGGCACCAGCACTGCCCTCTTTGTGGGGAGAGCTTGACACAAGAGCCACTATCCACCCTAGTGGTGGATGGCTGCTGAATTCTGCTGCTGATAGCTGTGTGTTGGAAACAGGCAGCTTGCCTTGTGTATGGGCTTTGGCAGCTCTTCTCTGGGGGCACAGCGCTGCCATGAGGTGTAAGCCCTACTTCCTTGTCCTCCTTCCTTATCACGGGAGTCTCTAGCTTGAGGTATTGCAGCTTCAAACAAATTGTCACCCTACTGACATCTTGCATTTACAACCTGGAACACGCACAAGGACTTTTCATGGGTGCCCTGTGAAATGTTGTGGGCTATCATGTGGTGCAGCCTATTTGTGCCTTTGGTACTGCAGGAGGAATCGAGGAACCTCCTTCTGAGGTGTTTGGTCAGGACATAGCTCTGAAAATGCTGACGTTCTGTTTTAAGTATTTGTTGTGATGGAGGCGATAACCTTCTCATGAATTGGAAGAAAATAGGAGAGAAGGTATCCCATAGCTCATGTCCAAAATAAAAACCAGAAAATTTCCACTGATGTTCTTCCTTCTTGGAGCCCCAGCATGCCGGTGAGTATTTCAGTGACCTACCTATAGCTTATGCAGAATTCAGATCTGTGTGGTGAATCCTTCACCACTCGCCCTGCTGGCCCTTGCCATCAGAGGATGACCGACCTGCGGTCGGTCCCTAACGCTGGGTCCCTGCCGCGCCATCCTCGTCGCTCCCTTCCCCTGCTCCTCTGTGTGCCTCTCCATGGCTGCAGGAACCTTCTGCCCCAGCACCCCGAGCACCTCCCGCCCTCCTGCTTCATTGATCGTGGTGGCTGCGGGATTCTCTCTCTCATTTCTCTCTCTCCCAGCTGCTGTTGCTCAGCATTTTTTCTCTGCTATCAACATTGGGGCCCTGTTGGAGTAGAGCTGGCTCTGCCCTGACCCGGGGCAGCCCCTCAGCCCCACTACCCAACCCTTGCCACATAAGCCCTCTACAAGTGATAGAGGGGGGACGGTGGCTTGATGAGTGTGGCAGGTCTGCCTGTTAAAACACACCCCTGTTAAAAAAGAGAAAATCCCCGGACATCGTGTACCTTT
This sequence comes from Cygnus olor, assembly GCF_009769625.2. Lineage (NCBI taxonomy): Eukaryota > Metazoa > Chordata > Aves > Anseriformes > Anatidae > Cygnus > Cygnus olor. Next base: position 14,061,923 of record NC_049175.1, read on the forward strand.
ACCAGAATTGACCTCGCAAGGCGCTTGTTAAAGCTGCACGCTCTCCTACAACTTGTCTGCAAGAGCTGGCACGCTGTGCCCGGGCTCTGAAGCCTGACTTGACTCTCAGTGCCAAGTCGGGGGGGGAAAGCAAACCCAGAGCCTGTCGTACTTGACGGTAGGCACATGGAAATGGGGATCCAGCAGTGATGCACGAGCTTCACGTGACTGCCAGGAATGGGTGCCAGCATGTTTGCGGTGGCTCAGGCTTTGGTTGGCTTGCTCTCCTTCCCCTGCTATGCCAGAAACATGCATCGAGCTCAGGCCAGCGTTGGCATCCTCCTCCCGAGAAGAAAGTGGGATTTCTGTAGCCCTCCTATGAATGCTTTCTTAGTAAAACCCTCCAAACATGAAAAGAAACAAATTTATTTAAAGATTCCTAAGAAAGATCAATACCGGAGGGCTGGCACATGGAGTTACAGGTTTGCCAGCTGGTACTACAGCAGCAGATTTAGCACATTGCTACGGCGAGTAACTGCTGGTGTGCTGAAGTGGGCTGTTAGGGCAGTGCTCTAGCACTGAGAAGGAGTGAGCAAAATGAGGAGCACTTTGCTGGGGTGGTCCTGCTGCAAGTATCTTGTGCAGGGAGATGAGGCCTAATGTAAGCAATGGCTTCTTTAAAACAAAATAGTGGGCTGCCATAAAATAGCGTTTAAATTCTCTGTGGGTTTAAGTTTCTTAGTGAAGTTCATGGTTTTCTATTCAGGTTACATATTCCTGGAAGACGTGCTTATGTTATACCATAGAGATCAGCACAGGACATCCTGTTGGTATGGCACAATGTACAGTTTATAAGCTCTCAGAGGATGCTTGCTCAAGGTTTTTTTCCCCAGGAAACAAAACTAAGTCACCACAGCTAAAATAATAGTATACGTTATTTTTTCATTATTATCGAATTAAAAAGTGGCTTTTCAGTTCCAGCTGAGAGCAAATGGGGGGAGTTGCTGTGGCAGCTGTCTCTGCAGCAGGACTGACAACTCGAGGGAAGCATAATGGATTAGGCATTGGAAAAAGAGAAGATTACAGACAGATGAAGGTCAGGATAAAAAAAGACAGGGATGGGATGGAAAGGAAAGGAAAGGAAAGGAAGATGAGTTACAGGTGCATCATTTCTTGGGGAACGTGAAATATGGAAGAGGAAGAGGAAGCAACAGCTTGGTATCGTAAAGGTTTGGTGAGAGGAGCCTTGTATTGAGGACTGCTCTCTCCAAACTTGTTACGTGTTGGAAATGGTGTTTCTTCTCGCTTGCTTGGTTAGCAGTAGTGGCAAGACCCATGCTACAGCATATTAAGTGCATGGACGTTCGTGGTGAAATCAAGTCTGGAGAGCTCCTTACGTGAATTCAGAGGGCAAATAATGGAAGAAAGCTTGGATGTGTGGCAAAGATGACCAGTGCTGCTAGTGGTAACAGGGAAGGAACCAGGCTGCAGAGGAAATTTGGAAGCAGAAGTTACTCCACTGCTGTCCAAGGAATATTCTTTCGGGAGTTAGGGGACTGCCATTTGGCTCAAAACACTACTGTTTGTCCAGCAGGGCAAACAGGGAAAGCAGTTTGGCTTTCCTTGGTTTGTTTGCTCCCTCTCTCCAGCAGAATTGTTTTCCCTGCTGCTTGTTGTAGAGAAAGTTCATCCCTTTAGGTGAAGTCCATCTCCATTTTCCACAGCTGAAAGCAAAAAGGAAGTATTGGGCAATGATTTTTGTGACTGAATGCAGAAGACAAACTCCATTCTGAAGCTGTAGTGCTGTCATATAGGAGTAGCAGTCTTTATTAAAACCTAATTCTAACCATACTGTTTTGTTGAACAAATGAGTTTTTGATATTAATTGTCTAGTTGCAAAGCCTGCAATGCAAATCTGCCAATTGCAATGAGTACAAAACTGTCTCTTGCAATTCAGGTTCTCCCAATCTCCCTCTCAAAGCAACAATTATTGATCCATAAACCGGAGCATTCCCTTCAGTTACATATATTTTTTTTTTCCATGAAAAAAGACCAAGCAAAGACACTTTAATGAGCTCTCCAGTGGCATTGTTAACCTGGTTCTTCATTTTTTTCTTTACTGCTTGTGAAAGGTGCCGAGTTGCTGGCAGGCTGTTGTTTACTGAAGTAAAGTGGAGTCAACTTTGACATTACTGCACCCTCAGGTCACCTCCAGCATATTGCAAACCTGGCTAGCTGCCTTCTTGGACCATTAAAAACTTGGTGCCTACTGGGTATTTAGCTGCTCTGAGAAGTCTTTTAACAAGTATATCTGTTAATGAGAACTGTGAGAGCTCTTGGCTGTGCTACTGCTGCTAATTTGTCTCCTGTAGGACATCTCACCACTGCTAGTACTAGGTAATGACAGATTTTCAGCTTTCTGAAGTGGAAAGTTGACTGAAACTTTTTTCGGCTGGGTGTTTGAATATCAAGCGTGGTGTTTGCAGGAAGGAAGCATAAGGATAAAAGATTATGCTCAGCTTTTGCTATAGATAATTAGAAATGGTCTTATCAGATGCTTTCTCATGAGCTACCCTGTATTTGTAATACCTTTTGCTACTAATACAAAAAGACTTTGCTTTATAAAGAAATATTACCTTTTAATCCATTTTACAGCCCAGAATGAGGGGGAGAGGAAATGAGGGTGTCCTTCTGCATCGAGCCAAGCAGAGACATGGGACGGGTGAATAAATGGCTTGTTCAGTGTCCAGCAAGATGTCTTAGGCAGCAACAGCAGGGACCAAGCTCCATATTTTAGAGTCCAAGTGCATTTCTTTACATTTTCACTTTTTTTTCTTTTTTCTTTTTTTCTTTTTTTTTTTTTGCTTCCCCTTGTGATTCAGCTTTGCTGTGGTGGTCATTGAGGGTTCAGATAGTTTCTTTGCTCCGGTTAAACTGGAAATGATGCTGAATGTCAGATGCTATCTATCCCAAAAAGGAAAATAGAGAGTCTTTCTAGCAAATCCAATTTCTCTTGAATGTGTCATTTCAGTGAACCTCTGCAGTAAGCCAGTGTTTCATAACACGCTATTGATTTATTGTTCGAATGCCACAAATCCTCCACAAGGAGGTCAAATGATAAAATTTATGGAGAATTTATGGCTTGGAATGAGGGAGAAGACAGATATATCTCTAAAAGCATTGACAGTTAAGTTATAGATTTTTTTTTTTGTCACTGAATGTGAAAAAGTGGTATTTCATCAGGTACGCTTAGGCTCCTGTCCTGCACATTCACCTGTTGTTTTCCTAGCTAAAAATTGGGGAATATACCAAATGCTGCCCATTTTCCACCGTGGGCCCTTGCTGTAACGTGCTGTGGTGTGCCGATGTGCTTTTTGATGTGTGCAGTGTTTCCCTTGCACAACAATAACGAAACCAGTGATAAGTTCGGGCTGAAATTAATATTTCTTTAATAGAAATGGCATTAAATTGTCCATTGCTTACATGTAGCCTTTTGAACTCTGTCACCATTAATTAAGCTCTTGGGCTCATGCATTGTAAACACACAAGCACAGACATACTTTTGGTGCTCTTTCTTATAGCGATGTCATTCGTGAGCTGATGCAAAAGGAGTAGGTCATTAAATGACAATTTTCACACCATGATGGTCAGGAGATAGTACTCTGACTTGATTTTCTGGGGGCTTATACAAGATGCAGTTAAAATACCTTGCCTTCTTCAGTAATTATGATGCTGATAATGAATTACAGGTCAGTCAAAGCCCAGCAAAAGGCTGAACTTGCAAGAAATAATTACCTGGGCTCAGGGGTGTCACACACACCCTTGAGATAACTGCATGTTGGGTATCTTCATGCTTGCCCTGGAGAGCTCCTTGGTTATCCCTGGTCTCCAGAGGACAAGATCTCCTGCTGTTAACCCCAGTGATACCTGCTCCCCAGTCAGGATCCCCAAAGACACAGCCCTTCATCCCTCGAGGTGCTGTGATGGGCAGCTGGGGGCTTGCTTTGCATGCCCTGGGAGCACAGGTTTAAGGCTGCTTTCCTGGAGTGACCTGTGGCGTGTTGCATCTGCGTAGAGTTGGATTTATCACTAGGTAAGGTTTTTTTTTCTGGTCTTGTAGTTCCAGTCAGCATTGCATGCTTTCATACATCTCAGCTTGATATCTCTGAAGGCACTTTAAAGCAGGTTATGTCATATTCTGAGATACAAGATGTGATTTTCATACTAGATTTGAAATGTTTCTTGTGTGTGACAGTACAGGGAACATGAGGGGTGTTTGGGTGGTTTCCCCCTTTTCACATACCTGCTTTTTGTTTTAAACAGCCTCTATCAGAAGTAGCTACCTTCATGTACTTAAGTCTACAGGGATTGGCATGCTCTCCCTCTCCAGCCCTTAGGAGGAATAGCTGGGTATTCATTGTGGCTGTAAGGACTAAATAGAGCCATTGGCGTTACTGACAGAGGACAGCAGCATCAGCTGAGGTGGATTTCTGGGTGCTGAGATATGAGCACACTTGGCCTATGTTTTTTAAAGTACTAATTGACGTCTGGTTGTTTAAGTGTCTGGCACCCTGCCTTAATTCACTCTTACATGAAGTAATTGATTAAATACCGAGCACAATCCAAACAACAGTGTGACATTTCTTTTAAGGAAAAAGCAGCGAGAGGGAAATAGAACATGTGGGTTTCTTTACTGGGCGCATTTCTTGCCTAACTTTGTTTTTGCCTCCAGTGCAAGCAACCCCCATTACATCTTACATACCCATTAGCTGAATGTAAAAAAGAAAAAAGAAAAAGAAACTTGGCTGGAATAGTACTAAAAGCAAACCTGTATTTCCTAGCTTTCTTTCAGCAAAGAGTATTTCTTCTGGCAGAGATGGAAGATTTGAAATTCGGATAGTAGTTGGAGCACAAGTCAGTGTCCTGGTTTCAGGTAGGACAGAGTTAATTTTCCTCCTAGTAGCTGGCAGGGTGCTACGTTTTGGATTAGGATGAGAAGAGCGCTGATAACATGCTGAGGTTTTAATTGTTGTAGAGCAGTGCTTACACCAAGCCAAGGACTTTTCAGCTTCTTGCTCTGTCCTGCTAGCGAGCAGGCTAGGGGTGCAGCAGGAGCTGGGAGGGGACAGACCCAGGACAGCTGACCCAAACTGGCCAAAGGGGTATTCCATACCATCTGACGTCATGCTGAACCATATATAGGGGTGGCTAGCCTGGGGGGGGGCCAGCTGCTCGGGGATAGGCTGGGCATCGGTCAACGGGTGGTGAGCAATTGCATTGTGCATCACTTATTTCGTACACATTATTACTATTAATACTATTATTATTATTATTGTTATTCTTTTCCCTTGTCTTAATAAACTGTCTTTATCTCAACTCACAGACTTCACTTTCCCGTTTCTCTCCCCCATCCCGGAGAGGGAGAGGGGAGGGTGAGCGAACGGCTGTGTGGTGTTTGACTGCCAGCCGGGCTAAACCACAACAGTCAGTTAAGGCAAAGCAGCACTAACCTGGAGAACAAACTCTGAATCACGTGGGGAAGTGTTGATCTTTTTGGTTAAGTGGCTGTCAGTTCTGAAGCTTTGATGTGGTTGTTTGTCCTGTCTTTTCTCAAATTTTGCTACTGCAGTTCATTGTTGTTATGCATTGCCAGGATTACTTGAGAATTTCTTAACTCTGGCAGCTGGATTTGGTGTCTGAAGCTGACCAGAGGGACGGGACTTCAAATCCTGTCCCAGTTGAGGCTGAAGGCCTGTTCCTTTTTTCTGATGTAAACATTTCTCTCTTAGTGCTGTGGTGTGATAGAATCCGCTTTCTTTTTTGCTGTAAATTTAACAGGACCCAGAACAGCCTCCCCAGACTTCCCCAGAGATCCGCTGCTATCGTCAGAAACGGCCGAGTCCCAGCCTCACGTGGTCCCATGGTGAGCTTGCAAGCCAGCATCGATGTTCAAACCCGATGCTCTGTGATCACTTTAAAACAGCTTTGTCTTCCAGCCCCTGAGGAGCAACACATCACCCAACCTTGATGTGAGATCTTTGGTGTTACGCTTCTGTATCAAAAAGAATTACAGAAAATTTCCTGGGAATATTAAGTTATTTCTGAGCGAGGCTGGCAGATGTGCGGGCTAAGCTGCTCCTTATAACAAGTCCCCCAGGAAAATGCTCAGGCTGTGCGGGAGCCTTTGAGCTCACACGCCACTAATCAGTAGGAGTCAAAATTGAGGTCCTCCAGTGCTGGTGCGCCTTTCCTTTCATCCAGATAACCTGCTGGTTCAGGGCCGGGTGGCAAGAAGAACCCTCGGGAGAGGGGCTGCCCACCCCCCTTTGGAGACTAAATGGCTGATAGCATTCAGGTTGCTTAAAATTTGGGGGGAAGGCATATCAGTATTCGAACCTAATACCAAACCAGATGAACACTTCTTAATTTAGCAAATTCACAAAGTATTTTTATGATGCAAAGATCAAAAATAGCATGAGAAGGAAAGGAAGGAAATTAGTGCTGCATGATGTTGCTCTTTTTTTTTTTTCCCCAGTGACAATAATGGGAAGCTCACATTTCACATAACAGATGAATGAAGAGCAGAAGCAGCTCAAATGTGGTTAGCGGGGTGTCAGATGAAAAAATATAGCGGAAATAATTATTCTAGTCTGAAGAAACTTGCTTCTCCTGGCAATTGCAGCAAATCTCTGCTTTGGAAATACAGCAAATGTGTGCTGAGTAGCTCAGCACAGTTGAAATGATTACATGTCCCTTGCGGAACAGAAATGCTGGCTTTTCATAGGAAAAAAAGCTGAAGTGTCTGTGCATGGGGATGCCCATTCCAGGGCACTTTGGTGCCTTCGGCTGAGCAGACACAGCAAGGTCTCTAAATAGGAAGGCCACTCGCGCCCCAGCCGTTCTGTCTGGAAAAGTTCAAGCTCAGTGACAGTGATGGAGTTTGAATGCTGAGTTAATTGGTAACTTGTCTTTTCCCTGTTCAACACAGGCAGAAAATAAATTTGTCTGACTTCATAATTAAAAGAAAAAAAGGCAAGTTAATGACCTGTTTCGAGCACTGAAGAGAGATGTGTAACTGATACGGACTATTCAGTATGTAAATCTACATGATGTAAAAGAGTCAAATTTCCTCAAGGGGAGGACAAAATCTCTTTTGATTTTTAAAAAGGACTACTGCATATTTCTACACCTCCTGTCATCTTTTAATAACATTTTATTAAAAATATCCTGGATTAGGAAGCTCCTTTTAGCACTTTGAGCACATAGAATGGGATAAACGTCAGGGTTTTTTGGCTAAACATTTATTGTGTGTGTATCACTGCCAATTTCAAAGTGTGTCTTAGAATAAGCCTACAAATATAAGGCATATGGGATATGTCTGTGGCTGAACATGGAGACAGTTCAGGTACATTATTGGGCTGTAACAAGCTTACTGTGTGCGATGCATGGACAGCCAGCTCCACTAGTGAAGATGGGCAGTTAAGTGATTATAAATGTAAGGATGCTGTGTGGCAGTGCAATTAATGCACTGCGGAAAGGCGAATCAGAAGGAGGTCCTCTGGTACGTTCTGCAGCATACCTACATTCGAAAATAATGGTTTCTTTCTCAGTTTAGCACGTATGTTGTGTTACATGTGGGACTTAGCATGGTTGCGTCATACCTGGGATTATTCAAAAGCACACACTGTGTAGTGTTGTAGATAATGAAATAAATAATTTGGAAGTTAATTAAGGGCCATCTTAGGCACATTTCCTTAGAAGATTAATCTCCCAGTGGATTTCCCACAAGAACAGACACTGCGATGCAGAAATGAGAAAGACGTGGAAAATATTGACAAATGAACAAACATGTTTTCTCAGCTATTGAGCATTTGGGCACCCAGAAGGTATTTTTTTTGGCTGTCAGTTTAGAGAATGGGTTGAATCCTGGTATCTTCTGCTTTGTGTTGGCCTAGACTATTTTTGCATAGTTTAAATCTTTGCACATGGTTTAAAATTAACCTCTGCTTTTTGTCTGGAAGCCACGGCAAAGCTGCTGAAGTTAAAATTGGCACCAAGCACACCCCACGATGCCTTTGGTCAGCCTGGCTCACTGCTGCTTAGTTCTGGACCTGCTGGAGCTAAGGTTTAGCACCTCGGGGTGGCAGTGGGCATCCAGCTCTCTCCCGTTTCACTTGAATAGGAGCAGGGCACGTTGTGCATGCAGCTGCAGCCTCCTGTGCTGCTGCTGACCCCAGCTGCTGCCCCTGCAGATGTTTTGTATCTCCACGGCAGGATTTGCAAACGTGTGTGTAAATAGGATGGCGTCCTGCCAGGGTGGGCAGGATGGGAATATGGGGTTTGGTTGACGTGGCCTGCACGGTGCCCATCCTCTGCCTTGTTCCTACTTCAGCTAAAGGAGAAAATCATCCTCACCTGTGTCAGGGAGCACTCTGTGCATGTACTTACTGATGCTTCCTTTTAGTTGGATTGGGATGTGCATGAGTATCCTCCAAATCCTTCTTGAGTAGGCTTTGCTTACATGGTGTTAGCTCCGGAATACATTAATTCTTCTGAATACTTGCACAAATTACATTGTAGTCAGTGTATTTTATTCTTATATCTGCAAGGATTTTGTACACATTTGTGCACAGGATGTATATAATTCAGCATTATAAATATGTTTATTGTATAATGTGCTCATATGTTTTATACGAGTATATTTGCTATATAGTTTAAAATGACATGGGCCCCCAAATTCTGCTTTTTGGTACCATGTTTGGTTCAGAGGAAGCTTTAATCCAAGGAATGGGAAGTAGAGATGGACAGAAATTTAGATCCTAAGAGAAAGTTTAGATGCTTCATCCACAAGACGTGCGAAGCTGCGGAAGAGAGATCACAGCCCAGTATGACTGGGTCCAGTAGCGCCCCAAATGCAGCACCCATCGTCTGAAGCTTTTCCCTCACCCCAAAAGAAGTCCCAGATGCCTTGGTTTAGTAGGAAAGCCAAAACTCGAGTATCTGACAGCGAGTGGCACCTTGTTGCTTACACACTGGGCCTCTAATTGATGGCGTTTTCATGCAGAGGAGTTTGGAGAGAGTTCAAGCACTGTGTTCTGGGTCTGCTTAGTGAGAAGTGCCCATGGCCATGGAGCTAAGGGAGGTTTATGTGGCCTCCTGCTCTTTTCTCTCCTTGTATCCACCTCTTAGGGGATGGCAGTGTTAAATCACCTGTGCAAAAATTGTAGCTCTTGTTTTGCTTCTGGACATGGTATGAGGGATGTTTGAAGAGCTTAGTTTCTCCCAAAAAGGAATAAAAAAAGAAAACTAATTGGAATAGCAAGTGCAAGAATAGGAATAATTAATTCTGGATGCCAGCTATTCCTTGTTTAGTCATGGGAAAAGAAGCCCAGCTCATGCTCCGTTCATGAAATAATTTAATTGCTGTCTATATTTTGAAAAAGAAGCCATGTCTTCAACCGACTACACTGCAAGCAAAGTAACTTTATCTTCTAGGTGCAATGAGAGGGGCAATAAATCAGCTTGTTTACATGCCTTGCTTTCCATTGGAAAGAATATAAACACATTGTATTTAGTCTAAACAAAGGTTTTTGTTGAGTCTTGTTGAAAATTAAAGTTTTCAACATGGCCCTTCATGTCAGTGAATCTAGGAAAGATGGCCAGCAGTGCTGGGGCTTGCCTGGGAAGACCATGGTCTGTGAGGTCTGCTGCTTATGCTCTGCCCTGCCCTCAGCTGCTGTGGCCAAGGGGACATGGAGTTGCTGGGGTGTTTCTGATGTCCTTCAGCCTCTGTGGAGCTTGGAGTGGTGGGACTGGATGCAGCTTCGATGCTACTCATGGGAAGGTTTTGCACTTGATAGAGGAATTTCAGAAATGGGTAATCTGAAATTAGCCACAGCAATATCCCGAGGACCTAAAAATGTAAATTCTGTAATGTATTCAATGTACCATGAAGCAGAATGAAAGTCGGACACTTGAATGCACAGCTGAGCCAGCTGGAGGATACGTGGAAGACTGGAAACGTAAAGATTTGGATAATGCAGCAGGATGTAAGCCCAGAACAGGAGCAGAGATCCATTGATCTTGACAAAGTTTCTGATTTTGGGCCAGGAAGAGCATTGGCACCTCCCAAAAATGTGGAATTTACCTCTGGAATTTAAAACTCGTCTTGCATCTGAGGAGGAAAGCAGGTGATATGTACATAGAGTTTGGTGGTTAATATGATCGAGGGAGGAGGGATCTGGTTGGATGCTACCGAATGGTTTGGAAAGGTCATAAATATTGATGGTTCTCTGTCAAGGTGGGTGCTGCAGGCAGGTAAAGAACTTTTTAACTAGACATAATTTCTTTTATGGAGTTTTTTCATATTGTTTTTTTCGGCTGTATGGCAAATTAGGGGTTAGAATAGACTGACATGCAAAAACGTAGTGTTTCCATCACTGAATTTCTATAAGGATGAACTAGGTGGTAAAAGGTGTATATTTCTGTTACTTCGACAAAGCTGGGTTCAAAAGTTGCTGTCTTATTGAGGTGACCAAGCTGGGAGGTGGTATGAGGGTCGGAGCGCTGAGCGGTTGGCTGTTGGCTTGGCTCCTGCTGAATGCTTCCACCCGTCCCCAGACCCACGGTGCTCCCAAGCAGTACAGCCTGCTGGTATCTCATGCTGTCTTTCTGGGATGAGCTTGGGTAGCAGCAGCTGCTGTTAAGCACGTCCAATGTTGGGGTGGCAGGATTAGTGCCCCAAGTCTTTGTGGGGCGTGCATAACCTGTTTTAGAAATCCCCAGCCAACGTCCCCACCAGAGGTATATGTGTTTGCTGGTTCCTCACCCATCTTGCAACTCTCCTGCTAATCTGTTTCTTGCTTTATGTAGTATGAAGACATGAGATCGCATACCTCACTGGTGCACAGACTGCTGAGATCTTTGACTTGTCTAGGAAATGGGTTGTCTGGTCTTGTGGGAAAATCAGCATGAACGCACCTTCAACTTATCTAAGCCTAGGAGCAGCTATTTGTAACTATTTAAAAAGTGTCAGTCTTTGAGAGTCTCGCCATGCTTCTGTGAAGATATTCAGTAAATAACTGAAATCAGAAAAAAAAAATCTGTCATGAACCTATCCAACCATAGTTAACAGTAGACTCATTCGTGTAGACCGCTGACCTCTCAAAGGCAGGTCCCTCGTGCCTGCAAACTCTTTAACACCTTGTAGACAGAAGTGAGACCTTTTAAGGAGGTCATCCTGTACCTTCAGATATTTGCTTTTTTTGCCCTTTTTTAGTCCAGTGAAAAACAACACAACCTCTACAGTTTTCCCCAGAATATTTTGTTGCTGTCTACATTTTTCCTGCTTCTAGGTGAGGGTGAATTACATAGCATCCTGATAACATGGTAGTATAATAATACAGTAATGGTTTTTGATGAAAGGAGACATTTACTAGAATTAGATCCCTTTAAATGGCAGCTTTTTGTTCCCTCTGATATTTCTTTCATTATCTTGTGTGTTGAATTTACAGCAAATAAACCCAAATACTGATTATGGGTTTTTTTTTGAGCTCCTATGCAAACTGAATTGTTTGCATTTTTAGTGGTTCTCTAATACTGCTGCCATGCCAAGGTCGTCATTATCTTATATAAAGTATTCTCAAAGGTTTCCTGCTGGCAGTTTTGTGTAGAGTAGCTGCCCACATACCTGTGTAACACTAACCACAAAGGCCTAGGGACATTCTGGGAGGATTTCATGAATCTTTTGTACTTCTTACTTGAGTTTGCGTGGTCTTTCTCTGGATTTCCTCCTCTTGTATTAGAAAGTATGTTGCTGTCTTTTTTTCTTGGGCACAGCTGTACGGAAATGTGTGCTCAAGTGGCACTGTTCAGAGGATGCAGAGAGTTTTTGGAAGCCAACTGGATGGACTCAGCATCTCTAATTTCAGGCACTGGAAGTTAGATGTTGTTTCCCTCTGAAGAAACTGGGGAAGGACCAGCAGCACCAGAAAGAGCTGATCTCACTTATCCTAAACACCTCTGGTGATGCATGGTAGTTTGGTAGTCAAATTCTGCTTAACTTTATGTAATAATACCTTGCTTCCTTTTTCTGTTTTTTTTTTAAATAGTGCAAATAATTTACAAAGTTTCCCAGCTAGACTTTTAAAATGAGCTGTGACTGTCCTCAGGCTCTCCAGTGGCATCACAGAGGGCAAAGGAGACAAAATCTCTAGAAGATGAGTGATGCCCCCATAGAATGATGGTGCTTATTGAAATCATTTCTACCTTTTGATGGATTTGTAAAGCATGCTGTAACAAACACAGACGCCGTGTTGGGAATTTTGGGGCTGTGGGGGAACCAGTGGGGTTGGTGGCACTGATTGACCCCACCCCCGGTCCCCTGTCCCCATGGTTTTCGATGCCCCAGGCTGGGGCTGCGCTGGCAGCGAGAGCATCCCCCGGCCCTCGTGGCTCCACCCCAGGAAATGCTGAAAGGATGCACAGAGGACTCCTGGAAAGAGGTGAAGTGAAGTAGCAGATTAATTTAAGCAGTTATTAATAATGTATTGCGCGTTCTCAGCGTTTTGTTCTCCGCGAGAAACGGAACTGGCGACGAGTTACTTTGTGGTTTTTATCATTGCTTTTGTCAAGCATTTCGGAACAGGAATTCAAAGGCAACTCTTGAAGAGGTGAAATGCTGTGGAATATATGACAGAAATAGCTAAGTTGGAAAGTGCATCAACATCCATGTAATTTAAGCCTCTGTTCATAGCACGAAAGGGCAAAGTGCACCAGAAAGAAATTGCTTAATTTGTCATTGGAAGAAATCTGTATCGTAGCTACTTTATTTAAAAGAGGGCAGCTCAGTACTGTGCAACAAAGTGTTTCACGGGTTGTCAATAAGACACTGCCTCGCAGACTTGCTTAGGATTCAGAAGAAAGCAATATTTTTAGCAAGACAATTATCCAGCTGTAAAAAGGCAGTTTCATTCTGTGTCTTTGAGGCGCTGACAGTATCTTGGCTTTTGTATTTGTCTTACATTTGGACAGATCATATTATTTTTTATTAGAATTTGTGGGAGGAAAAAAGCAATGGAAATGAAATCCCTTGTGAAATTGCTTGAAATTGCCTTTCACTTGCCTGAATAAATTTGTTATTGATTTTTGCCCTTTTATAAGAATGAAAGGTTAATGAAAACAATCACATTGCTTTCATCCCAAGGTAGAGATTATGTACTACATGTAGGGCTCGGTCTTTTTTTTTACCTAACAAAAACATTAGTGTTTAGGTATTAGCCTTATGAAAGATTAGCTGTTGTGATGGGAAATGAGTTATGCTACAGTATCTTCAAAGCTGTCACACAGTGTGTGACGGATTAATAACTGCAGCCTTTTTATATTGTATTCCTTGGTTATTTGAGACGGGCATCATCATAACTGGGATCTGCACTCCCCAGAGCTGCAGAGAATTTTGATTTCTTAGGACTTTCCATGCAATAAGGAACATATGCTGATATTTATATATCTATATCTATCTATCTATCTATCTATATTTTCTTTTTCGACAAAGGAGGCCAAGGAGTGCAGCATGCCTGACCACTGGTGGAGTCTCTGCTCTACTGGAGACTGGTGGGATGCCTCGGAAGTCTGAATTCAGAGTGACACTTGCTACCCCTGGCAAAAAGCATGGTGACAACACCTTCCAGAGCTTGTGGCAGCCACATAGGCAAGAATTGCAAATCTCTGCTTGGATGTCAGCAAAACCCAGCAAGAACATATTCCTGTAAGGTGTGTGTGACCTTGCTGGGAGCATGTGCTCTTCGTGGTGGTCTCCCCCTCAGATGCCCAAGCAGAGCTGGGGTGGCCCCAGACAGGCTGATGGGGCCGTGGAGCTTTGTGAGAGGTGGCCCCAAAGGAGCTCCCCAAGCAGCAGCAGAGGTGCTCAGCCTCTCGTGGTCTCTATCGCTCTGCCAGGTCTGGCCTCTAGCCGTTTGCTGAGTCTCTCTCTCTGCAGTTGACTCCTCCAGTTGATAAAATGCATAGGAGGGATGTGGAGCATGCTTTTGCCAGGTGGAGTAAGAAATAGTCATTATGGGGCAATCTTAAATGTTAAGTGGTTTCAAATGTTCTTATATTTGCTGCTCTTGGCTGTTCTTGAGGAAGGGCTCACCTTGATCTTTAAGCTGGCCCTGGCTCTTAACTTTTATGCAGAGTGAGCAGGTACGAATAGAGATCTCTGAACTTTAAAGCCTGCCTTTCTCTCCTAGTCTGAGACCTGCTTAAAGAGGAGAGCACAGAAACCCTGGTTTCCTGCTTGGACCTTGTCTCTTGCTCGTGTTTATATAGTTTCTGCTGCTCTGGCATCTCTATAGACTTTCATATACATTGCAAACTTCTTATACCTTATAAAAATGCAAACCAAGAGGCTCAATTAATTTGCTATTCACCAGCCATGTACTTCTTTTAAGGCTCAAGTGAGATAAAGATTCATCATAACACAGACCTTCATGCAAAAGTGAGTTTTTATTCAAAACATGCAATCAGATTTGATTTTTTTTATATGCAGTTGCTACACCCACAATTCATTTTAAGCTATTATATAATCTGTAGTCCATGAATAAACCTTTGGGCTGGAAAGCAATGAACTGGAAGAAAGAATGTCATTTCTATGCCAGTGGTTAAAGTCTAATCACACCTCCCAAAGCAGACAATTTCTGACAGAATGGCAAGTTCATTTTCCCGAAGACAGTCAGTTGATAAATATAACATGCTGTTGGCAGGTGGAGTCATTTTTCAGCTCCTGAAAACCTTCAAAACTCAATATAGCTGAGGAGATGGTGTGTCAGGCACAGGATTGGGATCCTTTATCAATCTCCAACTGTACCAAACAAATATCCCATGCAAGAACTTGGGTTGTCAAACGTCCCATAAAAGCAACAATGAAAAACATGCTTCGATCTGATGTTTCTCTTCGTATTCTTGTACTGTTTTTCTGGCATTTTTAAAGGGCTTAGAAACAATACGTCTGAGCTGTTCTTGCTGCAGTAAAAGCATGCAAGACAGCTTTCAGATTCAGCTGCTAAATGGCTGAGTGACATTATACAAATTTCTGCAGAGTGGCTTACTGATATTTGTCCTACAGCTGTAATTCAATTTACAGTTGGTGTATTTAGTCTGGAAATCAATGCTTGTGTTTAGATATGTAATTTGTGACCCACAGCTGAAGGCTGCTGGGAGCTTGTGCTAAGCTATAGGCTAAGCTTAATCGTCCATACGCAGTGATGTGGTGCTGAAGGAACGGTGTTGCTGATGATCTCTGGCTTGTTTCTTTTTTTTTCCTTTCCTTTTGAAAGCTCTTTTCTTGGAGAGGGAAGGCACTAGAGGGACTCATTAGTATAGGAACACTCCTTGTTTGCTGAATTTGGGATAGTCTGAATCAAAGAAAGATAAGTGTCTTTTAAAAAACAATTTAGGAAACTCACTGAAACTTTTTGGTTTTTCTTTTTGGTGTTTTGCTTTAGTTCTTTGGAGCCCTTGTGAAGTCGCGTGGGTCTGAGTTTCACTCTGCATTAATATTTCACTTTTCATTGTTACTTTTTGCATATGTTATTACATGAAAAAGTTTAAACTTTCAATATGCAAAATTGAATGTATTTAATACAAATTAAATACAAATCATATTGTAACTCTTATTCAAATCTCAAAGCTCAAATCATATTGTAACTCTTGAAACCCAGCAAAGCGAGGCTGATGATGTCGGCGTGCTGCTTTCGGGGAGTGGAGTGAGAAGGGTTTGAGTGCTTTGCCCTCATCACTCCCCTGCTTGGAGATGCCTGCTTTGTTGTCTGAGGCTGTGGTTCCTCATACCGCTCCTCTGTGGATCAGTTCCTCCCCTCTTACGGACTTACAGTTCTGATGCATTTTGCGTTGAAATTAAGCTAGTAGTTTGCTAAGGATTTAGAGGGTTTTGAAAGCTTGCAGTCAAAAAGCTTAGGAAAAATAAACATACATAAATCATATTTGTATTTCACAGAATCACCTAGGTTGGAAGAGACCTCCAAGATCACCTAGGTCAACATCTGACCTAACACTAACAAGTCCTCCACTAAACCATATCACTAATTTGCATCCTCCCTGCTGATTTGGGATCCCAGCAAGCACCCAGGGGACAGAAATGGCTCCATCCTGAGATCCTTCTCTGTTCATTTGTTTTTTTAAGGTCTTTATCAATAGAGGGCATTTACAAAATCATTCTGGAGCCATCCTGACTGACTTCCTCGGTTTCTTTTTATCTCTTCTTGCAAAATTTGACCTTGCTGTTGGCTTCAGCTCCTTGAATTTTAAGCAGATGGTTTTAATTATACTCCTATTGTATTTTAAGTAGTTTAATTATTATGTAGCATGCAGAATAACTTTTGGTGAGAAGTTACTTCAAGTTGTCTAATCCATATTAGATTTTGCATGCTTGGGTCAAGAAATGCTTGTTGAATGCATTAATTGTATCAGAAAATACTTAGAAAATTTCAACTTTTCGATACCGCTTTCCTGCCAGGTGACTTCTGCAGCCTTTATTTGCTTGCAGTAGTTCTTGGATGAGTTCATCTGGACAGGTGATTATGCTCATTGAAGGGAATCTATCAGGGACAGAGTACAAACTAAAAAGGAGCAATGATCGGTGAGTCTTTAATATTCCCCCTGACTATGGTCTGTGGGCATTAAGGAAGGAGGCTGATGCCTAAATTTTGCTGTGCCAGTCCTGTTTGTTAATGGCAAGTTTCTAACCCTCCAGCAGCACAGAGGAGTGTCACCACTAACCATTGCCTTCCCATTTGGATGCCACTGCATGTCCCTGCCTGAAGAAATAGTTTTTTTTTGGCTATATTAAACTCTTGTAACTCTTGAAACCCAGCAAAGCGAGGCTGATGATGCTGGCGTGCTGCTTTCGGGGAGTGGAGTGAGAAGGGTTTGAGTGCTTTGCCCTCATTACTCCCCTGCTTGGAGATGCCTGCTTTGTTGTCTGAGGCTGTGGTTCCTCATACCGCTCCTCTGTGGATCAGTTCCTCCCCTCTTACGGACTTACAGTTCTGATGCATTTTGCGTTGAAAATAGGCTAGTAGTTTGCTAAGGATTTAGAGGGTTTTGAAAGCTTGCAGTCAAAAAGCTTAGGAAAAATAAAAAATTTTAAAAAAAGCATATACTTGTTCAGAGACTTGCTAAAACTGTGTTATTCTCTAATAGCCGTTCATGCGCTGTTGGCACAGCTGCTACAGGCAGCTAGAGCCATGTGTCAGCCTCTTTGGAGCATCTTGCTGGTTTGTCTTTCAGCACGACCATCTGAAGGGACTGCCCTGGTCTTGCACCTCGGTGAGGAAGACTCCTACGTCTTGTTGTGTGGTCAGGTTTCTTAAGTACAAGATGCAGCTTTTCTCCTGTGTTCATGGGGCAGCAATTGCCAAGATGCCCGATAACAGCCCAAATAGCCAGAGAGAATGACATATGGGTCAAAGCTGACTTCCATAGCTTGGTTATATGTCAGAATGGACAGGTCTTCGAGGTTGACTTGTTTGGTGTGGCTTAGGCTTGGCTGAATTTGAATCAGGGCACTTCTTAGTTAAAAATCATGTCACTCTTGTAAAAACAGATTTTTTTTTTGTGTGTGTGTCAAGCAATCAGGTATCAGTGGAAATACCAGCAAAAATAAAGCTGATAATACGTGAGGGTTTGTGAGAGTACTGGTAATACAATAGTTTCTGTATTCAGTGGGGGGAAAAAAATAAAATTCATCTAATTATTCACTCTGCAAACCCGTAGGATTCTAGGCATGAATAGGAAGCATGAACAGGTATTTGTACAGTAATGTGACGTGTGATAAAATACAGCTTCTAAAACCAAGTCATCAAACTGGCTGACCTAGCCTAATCTAGATCAGATAATTTTTCTGTATCATCATGGGCCTAATGATGTCGGTGTGCTTTACTGGACAAGGATAGCCAATAAATTCAGTAGCTGGGTAAAAATGCACACTGCGTTTGAAAATATTCTCGAGCCTTTTAAAATAGAAGCTTTCTTGGTGATCTCAACAGGGCCATTGTTTTTAAATATTTCCCCCAATACTCTTTTCCTTTTTGCAGTCAGTCTTTTTATAGCAGTTGCTTAAAAAATAAACTGCAGTCAAAATGTTGATGCAGTGCTACTTGTAGCCCGATGCAGTGCCTGTGCAGGGAGGTTGGACTGGGGTATTCAATTAACCCTCCAGCTATAATTTAAATTGGGCATACAGCAGGAGTTGGACTTTATGCGTAAATTCTTACCTAATGCAGAACTCATGTACCCATTCATTAGCAGAAGCGGAAAGCAGAAGGTCCGTTTTATTAATACTGCTTATTAGTTATTTAATATTTGTGAAATGCAAAGCCACGTGAATTATTACAGATGCCAGCTGCAGGAATGCAGAGCCAGAAGTGGAGCGCCAGACTTGAGCATAGAGCACCGTGCTTCTGAATTGGGAATAACCAGGAGCAGAAGAAGCCAAAGGACCATTGCTGTACTCGAAGGGGTGTGTGTGCTGCCGTAGGTGCTGGTGGTTGAGGGCTGCGGTGTGGGCACGAAGCCTCTCCTTCAGGCTGGGGAGGCCTTTGGAGCTGCTCGTTCCTCTGGTTGGGTTTTAAGACATGCCTGGAAAAGAACAGCCTTAGTAAGTACTGTGAAAAGGTACCTCCAAAAGACGATGAAAGGCCCGCGAGGATATACCACCAGGGTGGGTGTCTCCTGTGGGGATAGCCACACTGATTCCCAGCGCCTGTAAAGCAGCAGCACTCCTCTTTGTCTCTGCAGATGCTGAGAGATTTGGTTATTTTTAACAGCTGTCTTCTCCCTGGGCCTCCGTGTGCTGTCCAGTTGAAGAACGTGTTTTCCAAGCGGAGTCTTTAGGCCACGGGGTTTTCCTCTGTAGTTCTGCCTTTCATGCAACTTTTATTATTAATTGCTTTAACCCAAAGGAGGAAAAAGAAAGGAAAAAAATCGGCAGTGAGAGTAAAAAGTAAAAGCGTTTGCAGGAGGCAAAAGTGAACTACTTGAAAAAAGTATTAAAAGGAAAGTCATATATTTTTGCCCCAGAAGTGCTTAAAAAAAGAAAAAAAGAAAATTACTGAGCTCTCCAGAGAGTTTTGTCTGTAAATTTCAAATAGAAAGCCTGAACTGCATTTCAGGCTGCAGGCAGCAAGTTTTTTTTACTGTCAGTGATAGCAAAATCTAGTTGGTGTCATCTCACCCAAGGTATCTCAGCAAATTCATCCACGTTTGACTGTTACTTAACCTACTCCCAGAGTAGTTGGTATATCAAAGCAGGTATAAAATTTCCTGTTCAGATGAAGTGAGACATCGCTAGCGCACTTCTGCCAACAAGCATGGTGTATCCCCATGGCTTACTGAGGACATCAGGAAGAAAGCAAGCTATAAGGAAGGCTTCCCTGTTCTGTTGGATTCTACAGTGTCACTGCATCAGGATTCATCCAGTGCACATTTTGCACACTTTTGTTTGGAATGGGGCTCTGGATAGGAGCTACAGAAACTAACCTTGTTTTGTTGCAAATTCTTGGTTTCTTGCTTGGGATCCATCCATAGTGTTTTACGCATATACCAAAAGACTTGCAGGGAAAAATTGCACGAGTGCTATTGTTTTTAAGGCCAAAGGGAGCTCTGTGATCATCTACTCTGATATAGTTTCTAGTGTCCCTTGGTGTCTTGGGAAGTAGTGATGCATGGTGGCACTGGTGATTGCACTTGTGAGCCTTGTTAGTCATGTGTAGGTGTAATGCCTCATGCACAGAGGGACGGGCATGGGAATAATACCCCTACACCTTTTTCTAATTCATAAAACTATTGGAAAATAAAATAGTACAACGATACAGTAAAATACATCCCCAGTTCAACAGAAATAAGAAATAAATCCACTTCAGTTTACTTTTTCTCTCATTGTCTGGTTTTGTACCAGAATACAAGTGGTAGCTGAGCTGACTTGGTGTTGTAACTCATTACTTTTTCAGCCAAGGTCGTTTCAGATTGCTGCTTCTGCCGTGATTCTGTGTGATTCTGGCTTTTGTTTCAGAGGTTTAAATCTGGTGAGAGAGATTATCTTGTTATCTGTACCATCAAAAACTGAGGCATTGCCTTTATCAGATTTTGCTGGAAAAGCGTCTCTCCGGTATTTCAAAAGGAGGTGGGATGACTTCTGTGGTGTTTTACCCCTATGTGTTTGTGGGATATGCATCTAAGTTCTGTTTTGTCACTAACTTGAGCTGGAATAATTTTTAGATGTATTGGCTGTTGTTGTCTTCCCAGAGACAACTGATACATGGGCTTTTAGGATGAGAGACCTCGTTTTACTTCTCCAGCCTTTTCTGTTTTGATTTATTAATGTATGAACACATTCTGGTGGCCTTCTGTGATGGAGTGACTGCCTCATTTGGCAAGGGAAGACCAGCTGATGTCATCTGCCTGGACTTCTGTAAGGCCTTTGGCACAGTACCACACAACATCCTGATCTCCACATCGAGGTACAACACGGTTAGGAATGTGTTTGTCCTTCTAACATGTCTGCCAGGAAGAGAAGTTGTGCTGTGCCTGTTTGTCCGATGGGAGACCATGAGATGTGGAGGAGTGAGACAAGGAGTCCCAAGACCAGAGACCTGACTCCCAACCAGGTCTTTGCCCTGACCATTGGCCCAGTCGGATCTCATTGTCTTGGAGTTTGGTGGCTCAAGATGCTGTGTAGCGTAATGTAGCTGATCCATTGCAGTTCACCTCAGTCTCTCTTCATGAGACTTTGTACTGTTTCGGAGTGTGCTGGGACAAAGGAAAGCAAAGGTGGTGTCCATAAGGAGGAACATAGCCTAAGATTTCAGAGCTTTTCCTACAACATCGAGGCTAAGCAAGATGGTTGTAAATGTTTCATTAGCTTGGAACCTGTGGAGATTTTTTTGTTCCCTTTTAAAATCCTGTTACTTTGGGGGTGGGAAGGGTAAATCTTTCGTTTTCAACTGATCCAGGCCTGACATTTTGTAACATAGAGGGAGAAGGCAAAGTGACTTGTGATTTTTCTGCTGGTTGTCAAGGTGCTTTAGCTTTTGGAAACCTACGTAACTTGGGGCTGCTCAAAGGTATTAAAATGCTATTTGACAATCATGATTTGTATATCATATCGCTTCATTTGCATACCTGTAGCAGAAACCCTATCATTACACCAAAGTATAATTTGAAGCTTTTCCATATTCATGACGTTGCGTGAGGTTGGGAAACAAATGCCACCTCAATGAGTGCAATTATTGATAACATGGAGTGACTGATCTTTAATTGGTTTTAAATTAGAATCTTCTCTATTTCGCTCCCTCTGCAGAGCACCACTGAAGCTTCCGGTAAAAAAGAAAGTGTTGCATTCTGAAAGAAACCATGAAAGACACCATTTTTGGTAGTAGCTTAAAAGGAGTTTGGGCCCAATTACTGTAGACCAGGATGAAGATTTTGTATATGATCATTGCAAATTAAAAAAGGTCCCTGGTACTTCATGATCTCTAACATGCTATGTTTGGTCATAATGGAAAAACTTGACTTTTCTTTGTTAACATTTTAAAAATCCTGTAGTTCATGAACTCCCATTCTGGTGATACTTTTAAATCCTTCATAATTAAACCTCTGCTGCAGTTAAAAATACTGCCACCATTTATGTTTAAACCTACCTTTCTGAAAGATGAGCGGTTGTGCAAATTTGTTCAGGTTGTTACATGGCATACAAATAACCTTGAGGGTGAGCTGCAGACTTTTTAAGCCAATTTTAGAGACTCTTCTGATTAGCAACAAAAAAAAAATTGATGTAATGTGCTTCCAGTATCTTTCTTTGTATAATGAGAAAACAATCTATTTCGTATACAAGTGTTTAAGTGCTTTTTAATGTGCATTATCCATCAGAAGAATGATTCAGCAGCCCAAGTCTCCCAGATGCCTGATGCACTTGGATCTGATTCCTTCTGTGAAGGAGTCCACTTGGATTTGAAGAAGTGGAAGAAGTGGAACAAACCTTTAACTTTAAATCTTCTTAGTCCAGAGTCCAACTACTGTTTCAATTCTACCCTTTTGTATTTAATACAGAACATACTGGATTGGTGTGCTGTAGTGAAGGGAAGTGGAAGCTGTGAAATGGGGAGGTTTTGTCTGATAGATGCAATGCAGTGGGAGCTACTGTACCAGGCTGCAACTCTTGGTGGAGCAAAGGAAAACTCGCGTCTTCTTTTAGTGCTGATCTGTTTTCACTTTGCATGCTGATGGTCATATATGGGAAGGGTTGTGGGGTTCCAGTTCAACCTGATGCTTCAGAAATAAAGGAAACTGGCAACTTTTAGTCTTTTTTTACAAAGGAAA
Source organism: Cygnus olor (assembly GCF_009769625.2). NCBI lineage: Eukaryota > Metazoa > Chordata > Aves > Anseriformes > Anatidae > Cygnus > Cygnus olor. Next base: position 14,084,297 of record NC_049175.1, read on the forward strand.
ATAGCTTTTGCTGTTCAAACAGTGTTTCTTGGGTCCAGATTCCCTCAGAGAGAGAACTGCAGATGGAGGAGATGAAGGTGAAAGCTGCATATTCCCACTTACAAGGGAGAGTGTTAAGAGGCTTTCCTCATGTGTCTGTAGAGTTATATTCCCAAGCATGTGTGACAAATTTCAAATGGAAATGTAAACCAGGGACAATGCTCACCTTGACCCACTGCTCACAGGCCAAAGAGAATAGGTGGTGGAAACGACTGGCTGTAGGCACGTGGAGCTGCAGTGACCAGGAGGTGATGACTGGATCCAGGATGTGGAGGAAGTCTGGGAAGGTGAGCAGCAGGATTCGGAGCAGTTAGTTTCAAGAAAGCAGATCTTTTTTTGTTTTTAATTTCTAGATGAAATGAAGGCAAACAGTGCCCACGAGAGCTGGCTGCAATTTAGAGAAAACTGGTTGAGAGCAGTTGTTTCGCAGGACAGCTGGGAATTCCAGCAGGTTTGGCTAAGCAAGGAGCTTTGCTATGAACTAAATGGCAAAAAGAGAGCACAAAAGAAATGGAAGTGATAATATGCAACAGAAGAGTTCAAAGAATTTCTCAGGCTGTAACAGAGAAAACCAGCAAGGCCACAGACGCGCTGGAGCTAAAATAAAGGCCACAAAAAGCAGCAAGAGGAGATTAAACAGGTATGCTAGTAGCGTGAGGAAATTCAAGGAAACTTTGTCCACATGTGAATGAGGGAGAAAGACTGCTAGTAGAAAACACAGGAAGGGCTGGGGTCCTCGCAGCCTTTTTGTGGTGCAAGTTTTGCAGGGAAGGCCACCAGGTACCTCAGCAGCCTTCCAGAAGTTGGACTTGCTGTTCCTTGTGGGTCCCTTCCAACTCAGGACATTCCATGATTCCATGAAAGAAGAGTAACAATCAGGCGCTCGTGTTCATGCACTAAGAGCAGCATTACCACCTCGACTGGCACAAGTAGTTCCTGAAATACCAGTTTGTTCCCAACTGTTTGAGTATTCTCAGGGTTGTTTTTAACTATCTATTTTTAAAGAGTCCCGAGGAAAAAATCTGATAAGGGTGTTCTTCAGAATTTTGGTTCCGTGCTGTGAAAACCCTTTGATCAAGTCTAATTTGTTAATCTTCATACTTCCACCAGCCCCTTCTAGCGGCTTCCTTCCGTGGATAGGAAGAGCTAATCAATCCTGAAGGCAGTTTTCAGAGCATCTTTAAAAGGATGATAACCATTCCCCCATGCGCTTCTTACCTCCAGTGTAAGCTTCATTTTTCCGCTCTGTGAATTGGGATTCCTCTAGCAGGGTTAAGAAGTTTTTCTTTTTTGTGTGTACAGAAATTTGTGTAATTAACGCCTGATACGCCCAGGAGTTTTATCCCTAAATGACTGTGTATTGGTTTAAGACTGGATCCTCTCCCCGTTGTTCTGCTAAATGCAGATTAATCCCTTGTGAATGAAGCGTGGCTACGAGTAGATGGCCAGGAGAAGTGGTAGTGACAGGGATCCTAAAGAAATGCAAGTAAAGCACAGCCTGCCTTTTGAAGCACCTGAACCACAAGTTGGCTAAATGTTGGCTATCTTTGGTAGATTTGGAGATTAAAATCTAGGTGCCCTGATTTCCTTTTTCTGAGATTTTCTGTGCCTGCAGTGCTGTGTGCCTGTGTATAATGCAGAACCACACAGGAAAAGTGATCTGATTGTCTTGAAACTTTATGCGAACAGCCTAAGAACCCAGATAAAGAGGTATTAGTAGTCGTAATTATTATTTTGTGTGGAGGGAGAATTGGGAAAGTAACAACATGAAAGTTTTGCATAATATATTGCTGGTTTTCTTCACAAATGCTGACATGCAGATTATTTTATTAGCACGTAATGCATTTTATTGTTCATGATCACTAGAAAAATTAAGTTATTTCATACCGTGATACAAAGCTTTGCAATGTTGTTTTTCGTGTTTCTGGAAGATGGCATTTACTTTGCTGCTTATACAACTTCCTATTTTGATTATTATGCAAAATGTTAAATATTTTCACATTTCAAGTGCAATTAAACAGGACATCTGTTACACTGGGAACACGAGAGAACATTTTTATTATGCTGAAAAGATTTTCTGCATATAATCGTGCCATTATTTGCATTACCAATTGCATATTGAGAAGTACTCATCATTTTAAAGAGTCAGCACTCGTACCAAAGACTATAGTAGCATCCGCAGTGTTATTTTGTCTCTGGAGCAAGAAACTGCCCATTGTAATTATATAGCTATTGGTAAATTATGCTTTTTCAGAGCGGGCAGTGTGTGTCCGTGGGTCCAACCATGAAATGGCTAATTGTGACTTTTCAAGTCCTTTTCACTGAAACAGTCTATGTTGATTCTTTTGCAAGAACTCAGCATGGCTGAGGTAGGGCAGGTAGCAGAGAACAAGAATTTGCTAGCTGAACTTGGGGTGAAAGCTGAAATTAAGGGCAGGTAATCCTAAAGTCGGCTTAGCATCACCTTGAAAACCCACAAAATGATGAGAGCTCTGGCAAAATGCAGTAAATGAACCTGCAGTCCCACAGCTGGAGGCTGGTAAGAAAAAACTGTGAATAGAGGGCTTAAAATTGAGGGAGCTTCTCCTGGCTTTGCGGCAATTGTGTACGCTTGGGTTATATTCATCCCTTTTGTCGTTATGCCAAGGAGACAGTGCCAGGCGTTAATTTGGATTCTATGTAAACCTTTTGTGAAATGGCTCTGAGATGTGTTAGCAGCATATTTATAGCTGTGGTATAAGCATAGGGGAAGAAGGGAGTTAAGATGCACAAAAGCCAGACTCAGTGCCAGGCAACGCAGCTTACATTTGCGAGAGGACTGCATTTTCAGCATTTCCTTCCACTTCAGTTGAATATTTTTCCTTCATTTTGGAGCCTCTGGGGTCTAATCATAATACTAATACATTACCTAAAATTGCCAATTTTCAGGTTGTTTGCTTATTTATGCATTAGACTGTTTTTCAGTAGGGAAACACCTGCAGTAGAAATGTAGCTGATAAGTGTGTTAATTATCACAACAACCTGTTTGTCTCCCAGATAACAGGAGCTTGTCTGGTCCTACATCACACTCAACGCTCAGCCAGCTTCAAAGTTTGCTCCAACATCCAAATCAATCAGGTCACTCAGGGCCTTGTCCAGTTGAGTTTTGAGCATCTCTGGGAATGGGGGTTTCACAACTGGTTGGCATTCAGTGTCTTGACAAACCCTTACCACGAACTTCTTGTTCATTTGTGGTGGCTGAGAGCATTAAGATGCTCCCAAGCCTCCTCTTGTGATGGTTGAACAAACCCAGGTCTCAGCCTCTCCTGATGTGTGCCATGGCAGCCCTTGGCTATCTTGGTAACCCTCCCTAGACTCGCTCCTGTGCATTAATGTCTTTCCCAAGCTGAGGAGCACAAATCTGGATGTGGTAATCCAGATTCAGCCTCAGTTGTGTAAATTAGAGCAATCCCTTTCTGATGCAAGTTGTGTATTAAGGTCCAGGGTGTTAAAAAGGCTAGCTGTTTTTCTAGAAATCTGAATCTCTATTCAGATGGCCGTATATTTGTGTACATCAGTATCTGCAGGCTGGAGGGAGGCGTGCCTGTTGGTGTATGCGGAAGAGATGCACCATTTGGGTTTCTGAATACAAATCTGGGTTTTGAAATCCTCGCACAATTCAAGAGTGTTTTAGTCGTGACTATTGGCTGTGGTTGATACTGTAAAGGGAGCTCTTCTTCAGCATATTTAGCAAGTGATTTGGAGATTTTTTGTTTTAGAGCTTTGTCAAGTAATTAAGAGCCTCATGAATGGCCCCTATTCAAGACCCGTGATGTAAATGGAAACGTGTTGGGAAAAGACAGCCCAGCAGCTATCATTTCCTGGAAGCTTTCACTTTGATAGGCTCCTAAATCTAATATCCCTAATTTGAGTCAGGTTGATTAGCCACTCGTGTTGATTAGCCACGCTCATGTTGTTAATGATCAGAGCTAATCACTAAGCTAAGTAAGGAAAACGCACATCATCTACTACTCTGGTTGTTGTTAGGAGTTATGATGGATGGCTGTCATTGGAATGAGCACACTTCTCCCACTAAATGCATAAAATTAACCCTTTAATTTGCATTATCCCACCAATTAGAGCAAGTTGTGAAGCTTTCTGCAGAGGAGAGCTGGGCGAATTACTTCGGTAAGTGGCTGTTACCTTCAGAGGTTCCTCAAAGCTGGAGAGATGGCACAAATTGCTGCAGTTTCAGACCAAGAGAAACCCTACAGGGAACAGGGAAGGGAGATTTATTCCACCACTTGATGTCAGTGTTTGATCACTCTTAAAACTAGACAGATTTTTGTTTTTCCTTGCTTGGGAGACTTCTGGGTAAAGGCAATTTGCACACCTTGCCATGTGTTCCTTGCTGTCAAGATGTTATTGATGGTGCCAGTTGACTGAAGAAGTAGGCCAACACTGGTAAAGATGATTTCCAGACTTCCTCACAAGTGATACATGCCTGCCCTTGCAGAAGAGACTGCTCTTGCATAACAGAGTAATGGTTTTCTAGACTTAGTACGTTTTTGGAGGACTTTACAGATGGGAGCTCATTACTTTTCAAGGCACTTAACTGCATTCTTAATGGGACTGTCAGAAATCTGTCATCACGAGGTCGAGAGAGCTCTTAGGCCTTTACAATTTCTTTGAGTCTGTCTTGAGAAAACCACCTCCTCACTGAAAACAACAACAGCCCTCTTATTGAGACTCCTCTCCTTCCCTGCATTGAATTGTACTGGAGGTATCCAAAATCTCCGCTTTAGCCAATTTTGCCTCCTCTCACTGTCCTCTGCTCTCCTTTAGAGCAATTGCCATACAGAAGCAGACAGTGAGCTGACTTTGGGGCGTCTTTGGATTTACACCAGCAGAGGAGGCAGCTGTATCAAATATCTTGTGCCTAACCTGGGTGTCTTTACGCAAATTTCCCTCTTAGCTTTCTACAAGACTGAGCCTATCATTACATTTACTAATTGTCCAATGAGTACTTCTTTGCTCTAAATGCTTTCTTTATTGTTAATATGAGCAATTTCTTTGATAATGTAGTCTATCAGGAAGTGAAATTGAGATTTAAATAGAAATCTGTTTAATTCTAAATAGTTTAATTTTTCTCAAACTGAAAAGGCTGCTCTGGAATACCATTAAGTACTTGTTTGTAACTGGAAGATGATTTTCAATTTCTTGAGTCTGTATGTTCACAAACGTTTATTTGCATGTCAAAATAATTAGATTGTCTTCAAATAATTAGTACATTTGATTTACCATAGACACTTAATAGTCTTTTAAATCTTCTTTAAGCCATTTGCATTGTCATAAATCATTCATTTAAATTGGACACAGCTTTAGATAGGAAACAGTATCATTCCTGGGGTGTTGAAAGCTGCTGGAAGGAAAAAGCAACCCGCGCTGCTGCGACTGAACTTAATTTCACAGCTAGTAGTAAAAATGTGTTAATGGGCATCCCGTAACTTCAGAAATACAAGATCATCCTCAACAGCGCAGCCAATCGGGTGATTTATAGAGACTGAAAAAAAAATCTTAACCCTGAAAATGCACCTACTTATATGGGATGTATTATTAAAAATGTTTTATGTAGAAGTTTGAGCCGGTGACTGCCGAGGAGGGAGTCAGAGACCTGGGTTACCAAAGTGCTGCAACCTACCACAAAATGCCGTGCGATGCCCAGCTGAGATGTGCCTGCGGTTCTGGGCTGTCCCCAGAGGATCGCGAATGTTTCTCTCTCATTTCTGGCAAGATTGCTTCCTTCCTTCCCACATCTGCTACGCGAGATGTCCCTTTGATATAAAAGCACAAAACATTAGGTAGTCATGATGTATTTTTGTGCTGCTCAGCTATATGCCGTCTGGTTCTTTCCTTGATGGGTATTATGGGATATTTACTGGAAGACAATGGCACTCTGGGATTTAGAGTCAAGCTAAATTATTAGTAGCTTAGTATCTCATTATTCCTCTTTCTTCTGTGAGTCAGCACCATTTTCAAAGCACCATCTGGCACCATGGCATCAACATCCCTGCACGTTACAGTCATTAATACCAATTTGCTGATGCGCGTGTATTGGCCATCATCTCGCCTAGGGTGATATGAGAAGCAGGGCCCCAGCAGCTGTGGCAGTGAGGAGGAGGAGGAGGCAGTCACCATCGGTTCCTCATGCGGAAGATGGCTCTGCTGGAGCTTCATTTTGTAGTGCTGCTGCAGGCTAGTGTCCAGCCCCGTATGTCAGAAGAGAGGCTGTGCCCTAGGATATCAGGATTTCGGGATATTAAATGCCCTTTCCCAAGAGGTCGTCTGGACCTGCCAGAGCTGGGGAGATGGTGGCTCTGGAGACATTTGGGGCTTAGGATCCTGGGGTGGCCTCTAATGCGATACATGTGGCAGATCTTGTGGTTGTCCCCTGCTCCTGTCACTTTTCAGTCTATTTTATTTTGATGCAGCACAAAATGGCATTCTGAGGATATTCTTCTTACTCCATTGCTTGCTGTTATGTAGTCTTGGCATTTCAGCAGCTGCTGGCAAAATGGGATTGGGCGTCAGCTCTTCTGCTGAAGGGCTGGTGACGGGATCTCCTGGCTCCTCTCCTGGTGGTGCGATGCAACCCATGGTGCTGTGGAGGCACTGTCTCACAGACAGTGAGAGTCCTTTTGGTGTAGCAGAAACCAGGTAATACCAGCAGAAATCTTACAAAAACCTACTTCTATAAGTGAACAAAACCCTCACATTGAAACCTGGCTGTAAAAATTATCCAATTCAGATACAGGTTTTGTTCCCTCTACCTTGGCAGTGTGCTTATACCTAATATGCCTTCTCCTACTGGTTCACATTAGTTACACACGTGTTAATTTTAACAGCAACTCAGCACAGATGAAAATGAACTTTGCAAAGCATTTGGTGACATATCCTGGCCTCACAAGGATGGGCTTGTGGCAGTTGATGTCAAAAGCAATTAAAGCTGTGTCATTCAGCAATTACAGTAGCATTAGTGTATTGTGGTAATTGTTGCTACTCCATGCAACTTTCCAATGCTAAAGTAAGCCTTAGATACTTGCTTCAGTTTTGTGTATAAGATTCTAATTTCTGTTAGAGAAATTAACACATTTTGGACAAAATTTGGAAAAATAGAAGTGGTTTCTACAAGAAGAAAATTGTTACTGCGAAACATCTTCATTATAAGTAACAGCTATCTTCACGTGGTCAGTGCTAGCACTTTGCTGGTTGGATGTACGTGATGCCTATAAAGGTGAGCCCAACCCTGTCTCCTTTACCATGGACTGATTTTTTTGGGAGGTGTTAAGGAAGAAGCAGGGTTTGCCCTTTACTGTGTAGCTTTGAATGTGTTTATTTGATGCTTAGAGCTTTGTGTGATATAAATTTCATTTTTAGGGCTGTAGTGTGGAAAAGTAGCTATTAGAGTATGGGGCTGTTCATCAGGCTTATAGTGTATGTATAAGACTATGGCAAAAAGTCATTTGACTGAATATATGTCTTCAGAGAGCTATCACTCGATCATCAGCTTTCATTGGAAAACAATTACGAGGCTTCAAAAATGATTAACATGCAAGACGTTATTCTTTGTGGTTTCACTTACGAGAATGACAGAAATTATAATGCGTGATATTTCCCTGGTGTGTTCTTTATGATTCAGTAAAAGCAGGAGTGGGAGAGGTAGATCATACAAGGTACAAATCAAGCAGGGAAGAACGTTTGCATAAGTCAGAAAATATGCAAGTACCTCATCTTATGGAGTGTTACTACTTCTTGGCAAACCTGGGACCTTCTGTTGGGAGTCTGTACCCTGCTTCCTCTTCTCCTGTGCATCTTGCTCTTTGTGACCCTTCCTAGGAAGGGATTTCCAGCAGTTCTCGTGTGTTGGTCTGACGGTAAACCTGTATGTGTGGCAAAGGGTTTTTCAGTCATCGCTGCAGTCGCCGGTCTCTCCAAAGTGCTGTTGAGGTATTTATTATCCACGGAGGCCGGTTTGTCTCTGGAGAAGATGTCTTTGTCGTCTTGCTCTTTCTGGCAGCTCCTCCTGATGCAGAACTGCATTGCTCGCGTGATACCACGCAGTTCAGCTGAGGGACACAGATAAGGGCATGCTGTGTAGGACTGAGAAGATGCTAAGGGGTTATTTGAAGTCTCATGTTGTTGGTGCCAACACCTACCTTGTGTTGGCTTTCTCTTAATAAACTGATACTCAATAAAGATCAATGATTTTTTTTCTCCAGTGATCTGTGCCACCCCTCCTAGGTCTAAATATTACATCCAGTCCCCAAAGAATGGTAACAACAACCAAAAAAAGGTGTATCTATTGTCAATAAACTAAACAGCTTGATTTCCTCACATTTAAAGTCTAAGGCATGTCTTCCAGCCTTTGACTCATCGGTGGGCTTTGACAGATTGCAGGGATTCGATGCTTCGGGGATGAGACCCCACTTACTGAGTTTGAAGTAAAGGGTCTGACCTGTTGTTCTAGGGTTTTTCAAGTGCTTCTGATGCATCCACATGTGCACAAAGCAATTTTTTCTCATGTGTTTCAGATTGTTCTTGCAGACCGTAAAGCGTTTGATTTTAAATGATTGCCAGGCTTGACTTAAATCAATAGGAGGGAGATGGAAATGCATTTCAGGATGTTTCTTTGTTGGTCAATAAAACGTTATACCCTGTGCCATCAAAAAATGCTGAAATCAGCTTTGAAGAAGAAAAATGCAACAGTAGCAGATGCAATTACAGTGATTTGCTGCTCTAAATCACCTCCTGGATTCAGGGGTAAAAGGAAAGTTAAAGTTACAAAGTTTGTATTTCTCAAAATCTGTGCTTTAGATTAGAGGCGAAGTAGCAGTAACATATGCTAACAAGAAGCTTATGCCCCTTTTGCTAATGAAGAGAGGGGAAGGACATTGGATGGTGCATCGCTAAATCAGTGACATTTTAACTGAATTAAAGCAAATGTGTTTGTCCTAGATGTGGCCAACTGAAGCTTCCTTCTTGAGGGGTTTGTCCCCATCACGACACGGGAAATGGAACCAAACTGCATGGTTTTTATTGCTGTGTTTGGATGGAAATGGTGAGGTGATTGCCTGCAAAGCATTCCTTCCCCATTGGAAGATGTAAAATGTCTGTTAGTTTTCACAAGACTTGTGGACCTGCAGAAGATGTGTATTTTTAACTGTAACTAAATCTGTGTTCCTAAGCTTCTGCCTGTGCAGCGGTGGGTTTAAAAGGGGAGAATGTAAATTATTCAAAGTAGCTCCTCTCTAATGTCCTCCCAAGCTCCCCAGGGTTTTGTCGTCTTTATCGCCACTTTCAGAAAAGTCAGATTGGTGCAAATGGAGCTGAATTTACCTACATGTGGTATATCAAACGCTATAGGTTCTTGGGAACTGGTCCATGTGACTACTGTGTAAATGAAACAACACATTTCGAGTAGGGAATTTACATCGGTTACAACATTTTGAATACACTTCTTAAAAAAAAAAAAAGCACAAAATAAACTCAGCAACAATTCTTGAATGGCATTCTCCAAAATGGGGGATTGTCAAGCTACAGAGGTGGACGCTTCCCTGCCACCTGCCAAGTTCCTTGTTGTAAGCTGTTCATATTCTGTTACAAAGACAAAACTATTCGTTTTCTACATTTCAGTGTCCCATTGCCCGTGTTGGCTGGCACTGGAGCTGTGTATGCTGTGTCAAGGAGCTCTGCCTCTTCCCTGGGCTCTGCAGGTGTTTTTACAGCACGGTTGGACAGCAGAGGATCCCCAAAAGACTAGCCTGGTTTGGGGAGGATGCTGCTGATTGTGGAAGGAGCAGAGTGATGCTGGAAGCTGCTCAGACCTTAGCACAGGCTAAGGGGAAAGGGAGCAGAGGCTACTGATGGAGATCAGCAGGGTCCATTACTTGCCATCAAAAAAGGATTGTATACGTGCTGTAGAAGTGGTGAGTGTTAGGAGAGGATTTAGAGGAAGATACAGGAGTATGTGCCCAATTTCAATAAAAAGACTGTCATCAGCTAAAACACGAAGGAAAAATGAGGATTTAGCTTTTTGGCTGAACTCAAAATGTTACAAATCAATGTGAAGAAGTTGTCATACACTATTAGATTGACCATGATGATTCTGCTTTTTGCGCGTTCTCTCCATTTGCTTGCTGAAAAATGTGTATCTTTCTGTTCAGTTCGTGAATTCCCTGCATCTTTCCCCACTTCTTCAAAGCTATGTAGTGTAACGCTGCAGCAGCGATGCATGCTAGAAGCACCACGATGACTTCAGGGGAACTGCTGGAATAAACCAAGAATTTCTGAAGTAGGAATCTGCTCCCTTCTGCTGTAGGAAACAAGCTGATGATAACAGGTCAAATGTCAGAGACAGCCATCGCCTAATATTTGTTTTACTGAGATGCTTATTGTGGAAAACAAATTTCCAGTGCATACAGAAATCCATTGGGCAGGGCTTTGCTGTCACTTTGAGGTCAGCACAGAAGGTTCGGTTTGTGCTGTTCTCACTTTAGAAATTCGAGTATCTGATACATATGTGGCCGTGAACCCATTGCCATCCTCGAGGAGCAGTGCTGCTGCCTAAAGTTTTTTGAAATCTTCAAAATAGACATTTTTATGCAGTGCCCCCACAATGTGACATATAAAAAATATGTTCTAACCAACATTTGCAAGAGAAAAAGGTTGTATTTGAATTCACTAATCTAAATTGCAGCTGCATGTGGAAGCAGCTTGTATTAATTGAGTTCTGTGAAGGCACGTTGTGGTGCCAGCAGGGTTTCATTCAGCTGATGTAGTGCCCTATCTGTAATACTTACTGAGATGTACTGGATACGGCGACATTTCCAAATGTATATACTGGTATTTTGTATATATTTGGAGGTATTACTATCCTGTGTTAGAATTTGCATTTCCAGGAGTTAGCATTTGTAGAAAGGCACATTTGTTAAGATTTGTACTGATAAAAAAAGGCTGGACAGTAGGCCCTCACTATGTCCTTAATACAAAACTGGCTGAGCTGAATTCTTTATGCTTATTTTTTAAATAAGAGGTGAATTTTAAGTGTGTAAATACAGCCACTGATCAGCTGTAGGGACAAGGCAGAGGGCAATATATCTATATCTCGAGCGAGTCCCGAGAAGGGCAACGAAGCTGGTGAGGGGTCTGGAGAACAAGACTTACGAGGAGCGGCTGAGGGAGCTGGGATTGTTCAGCCTGGAGAAGAGGAGGCTCAGGGGCGACCTTATTGCACTCTTACAGGTACCTTAAAGGAGGCTGTAGCGAGGTAGGGGTTGGTCTCTTCTCCCATGTGCCTGGTGACAGGATGAGGGGGAATGGGCTAAAGTTGTGCCAGGGGAGGTTTAGGTTGGATATTAGGAAGAACTTCTTTACTGGAAGGGTTGTTAGGCATTGGAATGGGCTGCCCAGGGAAGTGGTTGAGTCACCATCCCTGGAGGTCTTTAAAAGACGCTTAGATTTAGAGCTTAGTGATATGGTTTAGTGGAGGACTTGTTAGTGTTAGGTCAGAGGTTGGGCTAGGTGATCTTGGAGGTCTCTTCCAACCCGGGTGATTCTGTGATCTATCTATGTATCTTTGACTTAAGAAGGTAATTGTGGCAGTGTAGCTAACACTTCCATTGTACACAGTTCCTTAGCACAGGAAGCAAGTCTCTCAAAATTTTGACTTATTTTTTAAATTTCTGATTATAAATACATTTATTTTTGGCTTAGGAAGGCATGTGTGCTATATGGTATGAAGATGCATAGACATGAATGCATTTACAAGCCTGGAGTTACTTATTTCTGAGAAGAAGTTTGGAGGTGATGGGACCAGTATGTTTGAAGTACATCAAGGATGTTGGGAAATCAGTACTGTTTGGTTGGTTGGGGCTGTGGGCAGAGCAGAAGTAGAGCTGGAGTTGATTGAACAGGCGGCAGGAACATTTGGGAAGGTGTGATTTTACACAGGGCACTGATTGTAATCTCTGAACAATTCTTGTAAAAAGCAGTATAAAGTATAGGATGATGTAAAGCAAAAAAAAAAATTAGCTTGATCACTTTATGTTTCAGTTTATGTGATAATAGGAGGGTAAAAGACCATTAGGGAGGTGTGCAATGGCATTTAATTCTAAGCACATTCCTAGTGCTGAATGCTGTTACAAGCTCGTTCTGTTCCCAAAGATGCTCCTCAGCCTGTTGAGGGTAGATGAGAATCTCGTGTTGTGCTCTGAAGCTGGCTCGGCGTGATCTGCAATGAATTCAGTGACTCCACGTCTCCAAAAATAATGCCTGTCCCCAGATACTGAGAAGCATTCTCTGTCAATTGTAATGTTCCTACTGAATGCAACTGCAGAGTGCCAAAGCAAAGACCAAGCCTTTTATTTCTTCCAGAAAATACTGTATTTCAGTGCATAAGGTAATGAAATAAAAATTTACTTTTAAGTTCATATCATAACTGATATATATCTAGAAGTTCTATATGCCAGTGTATGGTGTGTGTAAATATTTATTCCGTCTGGGATGAGAGTTGCTGAGGATGCTATAAAATGATCTAGAGCAAGCCTTAACCAGATGTGATACGTTGTTATACTCTTACATATTTGAAGTGGGTCCAGCAGCATCATCCCTTTCTACTTTGCCTTCCTTGGTTTTAATTTTTCTAAATGAGCAGCAAAAAATAAGGGTTTTCGTTGTAGCAAGTCTCATTTTTCTTCTGTACAGGTACTGACTTCTTTTATACCATCTATTCATCGCTCAAAGGCACCTTTTTAATTGGGGAACTCGTTATTTCAAAATGGTGAAACGGAGCCACGTGGTGTGACCTGGAGGGAGCTGCGTTCTGGCTGGCAGGGGCAGCAGAGCTGGTAGGTTGATCTATTCAGAGCTTTCTGGCAGCTAGGAAGGGAAGGATGCTAAACCAAACCAACAAATATTTTGAAGTACAGCCTGTTGGGCAGTTAAAGGCTACGCAGACGCTCAGGATCTCGTGGTATTAGGTGAACTGCTGCTTATTGCTACTCTGCTAAAACAGTGCATCATAAAGCTATAAACAAAAGCATTCACCAGTGACTTGAACGATTATTCGGTACTATTAATAGCAGCCTGCTTCTCTAGATGATGATGAGATTGGCAGAGAGAGAGTGAGCCTCTTACCTGGCAAGAATATTCATGGCTGTAGTGCCAGTGCCGTTCTTTTTGCATGGAAAGTGACTCATCGGGATATCGCTTCCAGGCGGGTATCTGGTTTGTGAGGCAAGGTTATATGCTTCCAAATACTCCTGTAATGACTTGAGGTGCAGTATTCTGCAGGTGCTTCCAAGTATTCTTCCTTTTATCACATAGGCCTAGCCACTATAATTTTCTCATTCTCCAGGGTCTTGACATCCTTCTTCTGTCTTGCCTCATGTGCTACACTTGAAGGTGTGTGGATGGTTTAAAGAAAATAAAAGTCAGTGGAGTGCTTTGCTACCCAAGCTCTTAAAAGTGGGTCTTCTCAAGGACCATTACTTCAGATTGTGAGATCGCTCTGCCATTTGACTCACCTTGTTCTTTTCCACAGCTCCCTCTTTTGTGTTTCTTCATCTGAACGTATAAGCAATGGGGTTGTTGACACTCATTTGAACATCCTCTTCTGGGCTGGCAGTGGAGCTCTCAATTAAAGGATAAGGACTTTCTCCTGAGTTATTGTTCCAATCCTCACCTGTAAGCTGCTGAGCACAAGCATTGTATTTCAGTGCCAGTTCCTTTATTCGTAATGTTTAGTATGAAGCTGTAGAGGCTGATGACATTTTAAGTGGTGTCATTTTTAAGTGAGGGAGACCCTTGCCTGTGAAAACATTTCGTAAGAGCTAAATACGACGGTGCTGGGCAGTTACAGCTTGGTACTGAAATGAGTGGAAGTAGTAGTTTAATTTTGTAAAAATCACTGAAGTAGTGTGACCAAAAAAGCTTTACACCTTAAATATGAAATGTCAGCGCCTAGAGAAGGCTGGTATAATGTGCAGTCACCCTCCTTGTTCACAGCTTGAGCTACTATTTCTTCCTGGTGTGGTGTAATTTATGTAGTGCTCTCACTAAACATCTTTGCAGGGAGTAAGAGAAAGGTTTGTTGGATGAAAACGATCAATTTAAAGGTCCTCAAGAGACAAAAATATACAAAAAAAAAAAAAAGCAAAATGTATGAATGCTGCTGCTCGAAATTTTTGACAACTGTTGGAGCATGCTCAAATATTGATCGTGCTTCAGCCTTGTCAACATCTGCGTTGATAGGAACTGCCAGGGAGTACAGGGAGTAAGGGAAGTTTGCATATGGCTGCGGCTGTCTGGGCTGTATGCTTTGGAGGTCTGGAGCTAACGTGTCTGGAGACGGGCATGCTGCTGCATCCCTCTGTGTTTATGCAAGGCTCAGTGTGTGCTTGAGTCCTCTGTACCATAAGGGCATGGACACAATGAAGTGACTTGCAGAAGAGAGCAAGGGATAAAGGGCATGGGATGTTGCCCTGCTAAATACTGAAGCTTTTATTGCCCTTCTGGTTACAGCTGGGCTTAACTGTAGCAAACAGTGAATTTCCAGTAAAACAGACCAACGTTCACAGGTACAGCCCAGCTTTAGCTGCTGCTGTCTGATTCTCCCTCAAAAAGCGAGTTCTCCGCCCAAGGTAGTTCTGCTTGGAGTTATAATATAATTGTAGTAATTTAAAGAGCTGCCAGGTGGTACACCCCAGGGTGTTTTACTGAGTACTTGTAGCCACGGGTTTGTCTATCAGTTCACAAATATTATTTGTCATAAAATGAAAGATTTCCAGATGAAGCAAAAATGAGAGAGAAGATTTCACTTGAATGATGAGTAAAATACTGCTCAGAGAGTGTAAGAGCATTTTAATAAAGGCAGCCGGAGAGAGAAGAGAGGCAGCAGGAGCCCAGTGTTCGGGGTAAGCAGATCACCTCTGGTGCACATCCTACTTTTATGGGAACCAGAGGGCCAGCCTCACTGGCAGGATCCAACTGCTTTTCCACGCTCTGGAGATTCAAAGGTGCCATAAATCCAATTTAACCAAGTAGTTGAGCAAGGTTTACAATTGCTTTGCGTCACCAGAGTGGAGCAAAGGAACCAGACCTTATGCATGAATTTGGCCTGTAAACATCAAAGCAATGAAGGGCGTGGGATAAGAGAACATCCCTCGAATCGTGCAGTGCGCAGTTCACCTGCATCTGAGGCCGCAAGTGCATGCAAGTGTAATATGTTCAAATGGATGGATAAATATCCAAAAGCCTATGTGAATTATGCAGGTAGACATTTCTACCAGGGCGCATATATTGTGGGCGTTCTCTGCTCTTGGTGATTTTACCATATTACTGAGGCAACAGCAAGTGTTCTTCTAAAACACATTGAAAACTGCAGTTGTTTCTGAGAGTGCTGTCAAGTACTGTGTGTGAGGTGTGCGGGATAATCTCATTGCTCCTTTTGTCCCCGTTATTCGTAATAATGATTTGTAGGTTTCCTCTCCTGCCTTCTCTTTATTCACGTCTGCATTATTCTCAGAATTGTGGCTCTCTTCGTGTGTTGAGCATAGAGATTTTCCTGGGATGTAACTCAAATTTTTACAGCCATTAGTTGTCGTACCAAACTGGCTGAGGGACACAGGGCAATATCCGAGACTATTTCAGTAGTAAATCTTTAACTCTACTTCTAACATGCAGAAACCTCCAATCCATAAACTTTTAAACTGTTTGAGGTGCAAGAAGAGCTGATTTTGCTGACAGTTTTATAATGTTTATGTAAATGTTTCCTTACTCATGGCAGAATAAAACCAGTGAGTTAGAGGCTGTAAATGGAGCATATTAAGAGCCCTTATTAAGGGAAATGTCCTGAAACGATTGTAGCTGAGGATAAGGAATGTAAAATCACGGGAGCCCAATGAATAAAGTGTTTTCTCCCAGATTTTGTTTTAGATTGTACTTCAGGATTTGTGACAAAACCCTCAGCTGGCCAAACCTTTGAGTCAGATGTACTCAGAGCTTTCAGAGAAGACTTAAAAGGCTTTTTAACTTAAAAAAGCCAGTTTTCATTAGATTGCTCATTAGAATAAACTGCTCTTTTGAAACAGAGTCGACTAGACAAGACAGAACAATACAAAGGATTAATACTCTCCCCTTCACGGTGTCCTTGCAGCTCTCTCCCTGTTTCCAGACTTGCGTCCAGTTTTCTTGGTGGTTTTTGGGATCACAGCAAACCCCTCTGCTCCCTGGGTAGCTTTTCTCCTGCAGCCATCCAGCCCTGCCTCACTTGGCTCCCTGCTCTGCTTCCAGCTCACCCCTCCGGGCTGGGAGGACTCTGCAAAAAAGTCACTTAATCAGAAAGGCTTCTCTTGCCCTACGCTCACAGAAGGATCACTTCAGGGTCCTCCAGGGTCTTGACAGGTTTAATCTTTTACCTCTATTGTCCTTTTAAGTGCAGACAGTCTGCTTTTTGTCAGAGCAGGAGTTGCTTCCTCTCCATACAGATTTAAACACACCTTTACTAGAGCAGTACTGGTGCCAAACAGCTTTCTGCCTCAGTGAGATTGAAAGGTCTCTCCTCCAGCTTTGTTGGTTACTTGACATCCATCAGCGAGGTCTGGGCTCAGCACCAGACTTGACTCTGTTAACCTGCACGGTAAGGCTGTGGTTGAAACCAACATCTGAACCAGGTGCTAGAACATGGCATGCCACTGTCTCTTGAATGAGTCCAGACACTTTCCTGACCAGCACAGCTGGCTGCCGTCAGGTTTGGGATGTCAACTCCCAAAGTCCTTTCTTCTGTACCATAGTATCTGGATTTTACAAAGGTGGTAAGAGGCATCATCAACTTATCCCTTTTAAGTTGACCTGTAGCTACGTGCCTCTGTCATATACTGCGGTTGCTTAATTTAATCTAAACCTGTTCTTGGGGTCAATGAAACCGAATATTTTGGGTTTGCTGCAGACTGGGGGCATGCCCATCTGCAAATATTGCAGCACAGCTTCTGTAAACCACTGATGCGCAATGAAACCCTGCTCTCTGCAGTTTGAGAAAGTGTTTCCTTTCTAGGGGTGCAGGTTTTTCCTGAAACTAAAGCCACTTTTCACAAGGGCACAGAGATGGTGTTTTCTGAGCTCTTTCATAAGCTGGCTTGCTGTCTGGAAATAGGCTCAAAACCCAGCATGAATCACTTGCCAGGAACATATGACCGTGCCAAGGTTTGGTATTTTCTTTTGTTTGGTGTCCCATAATGTGGTACAGAAGCTGTGAGCCAAGTTTATTAGTATTGTACTGATATGTAAATAAGAGCATCTGTAATGTGCTTAGTTATAATAGCTGCAAATTGGATAGTGCCTTGGCTTCCTGCTTACTAATCAGGCTATCTGTATTTCAGTGGGCACATTTCAAGCTATCAATAGGCTCAATTTTCCAGCTAGTCCACAGAGGTATGTTTGTGATGAAAACCACTTCTGCTTTTGTAGTTAATTCAGCAGAAACAGACAAGCTGATATGTTTTAAAATCTTAGTAACTACACTGATCTCTTCGTCCGGATTGGAACTAGCACACCTCAACCCCCTTAATTTTTCTGTTGTTTATATGAAGTGCCATTTGACTAAATTGCGTGGTGAAAGGTGTGCAAAAAGCTCATGATGGTCCTCAGTGTCCAAATCTAAAACTGCTTTTTAAAATTGCTTCCTGTCAAAGGATGATTTCTTATTTTAATTTTTCACTACGGCAGTTCAGGTGGTAGAAAAGATTCGTATGACTTTTTTTCGTCTGACATAACCACATTGCAACTTGGAGGTACTTACTTGGCCAAAACTACAACCAGTATGTGCGTCTTCGGCCTGCCCCAGAGCTCGCCAGGGATCTCTAACCCATGCCATTCTGACTTCCTGCTCTCACAGATTTTACATGATTTTGAAAGTCTAAAACCTCCTTTAGGAGCAAAGTGTCAGCAGAAACTATGGCTAATTCAGGCTGGAGGAGAAGGCAACCCAAATACACGGTAGTGCTGCTGCCTTTCATACTGGGTAGTCCTAAAATGAAGCCCAGGGAGGAACACCCGGACTAGAGAGTGCCAAATGTGCACAGTTCAAAACGGTTTGAAAAAACTGCACTTTGGCCAAAGGTTTGATACAAGCTGTGTATTGTAGAGTAATTTCTAACAGTTACAATAATCAGTTTTCAATGTTCCCCCATTTTTTTTCCCAACGTTGGTCTTTTTTCCCTCTCTTTCTTTCCCCAGCGCCCGGTGCCCGTGTGTCCTCATCTCCCAGGGAAGCCCAGGTGGAAATCTCGTGGACAATATAGATCCCCCCAGCAAGCTTGGTTTTGCCAGTTTAGTTTTTATTTTTAACTAAATGTCTCATTTAGGACCAAGCCACCTTATTTTCTTTACTTGAACAAATTCACGGAGCCCTTTGTGTCTCCCATGCCTAGGGAGGACGTGGGAGCCTCCTGGCTGAGGCTTCCCTGTCACTTCCCTCCTGCCTCTCCTTCATTTTTATTGCCTTCTTGCTTGGATTGTAAGCTTTTGGGGAAGAAAGTGCTCAGTTTGCTCAGATTTTGCACAGGGCGTAGCACAATGGGATCCGCAATGGGGCACCTCAGCGCGGAGATGATAGAAATATAATCACAACACTAGTAATGCTAATTAACCGCACGCTAATGACAATTCACTGCATGTGCTTTCAGTTTCTTTTAGGGATCAAAATAAGGGCTTGCTTGCGCCTTCCCCTGGGATGTTAGTGACGGGGAATGTATCACCCTACATTTGCCCTATTGTCGCCTTGGTTCTCTAAGCCACCACTCATGGCCACTTCTGGATGCTCACCGAAATAAAGCCAGCATTGGTCTTTTATGTCCCGTTTCTTTTAGCAGCTCACCACAGCATTTCTTCCTCTCACCAAGATTATAAATGTTGAGTGCTCAAACCCCCACATGAATATTGCATTTTCCCCCCCCTCTCATATCTTTTTGACCTCCAGCTTATTCTCACTAAGGAAGGGGTTTCGTACTGCATGATTGGAAGGCTCCCTGGACATTTTGCAGTGTAGCTCCTGTTAGCAGCATAGTGCCCTAGGGAACGGGAGTCCATGGTACTTAAGAACTTTGTTTGTGGTGCAACAGATTTTAAAGATGGATGAAGCTACATGCCGTTTTAGAGCTGAAATGCAGATTTTGTAAATGGATACTTGAACCCCTATTAATGATCTCAGCATTATATATAATATGAAAATTCAAAGGAAACCCTCAACTCTGAAATCAACTGCCTCTGCTACAGTGTTCCAGGTATTTTTCATATGAAAGAAAAGGATGACGATGGGGTGCAATTAAAGTGTTTTTGATGTCAAGAAGGGACAGCAGCTTATGAAAAAAAAATGAAATTCAAGGCAATATATTAAATGTTTTTTCAAGAATACTGGAACTGGAAGTTTTAAAATACGCAATCTTGAATAAAACTCTATATTCCTATATTTCAATGTACAAAATCAACAGATTGTAAAGGATATTCAGAGTGATTCATTGGTGTGAGTTAGAATAGGTCTAAGGATTTAGAAATATTTTGATAAAAAGCTTTGTGTGAAGGCATAAATTAGCTTGGATTTTAGTGTTTGTTTTATATCTTGTGTATTTTCGGAACTCGTATTCTGAGATAATATTAAATCTGAATTGTTGGCTTGATATTTGTAACAACAAAGATATGGCTGTTCAACAGAGGTCTTTTCAGGCATGGAGAGAGTCAAGGTAGGTGTTGAAAAGCAAGCAGCCAGACTGAAAGCAGGGACAGTCTCAAAAAAGAACTTAATGTGAGTGGCAAAGCAACCAATACTTTCTAAAAAGAATAAAAGAAGTACTAAAACAAGTCAGTTTTCAAGCAAATAGTGAAGTTTACCCAATATGTGAATAAGTTCAGTTGCAGGCACAAAATACTTGGGAAAAACGAAATCTCCAGAACTTGTGATTTATAATAAATAGGTTGAGAATCCGAAACGGTGGAGATAATGTGGCTTGAAAATACTTGCAAAGTAAAAGTTCTAGGATTAAATTTCTTCTAAACACAAATCTTTAAACCTTTAGGGATCTTCTGATGCTAAGCATCACTTAGGAGAAAAATGCATTGTAACAGGCATAAATAAAAAGACAACCTTTGAATTTTAATAAAATACCCACAGATGAAGAGGAAATTAAAACCAATGTTAAAATTACTACCAGCCAGTTTGTATGATACGTTCTCCAGGGGAATGAGGAACTGTTTTCAACAAATCTCAAGGTTGAAGAAACATTTCTAGTACAACTTCATAGTATAACAAAAGCAGGAAGTTAAGAACAGTAGCTTGGAATGAAAAGTTAACGATTGAACAAAATGGAATGCTGTTGCCTGGTTTGGACTACAGAAGGTTCAAAAATATATCTCCATAAGCACTCTAGATTGCTGCAGTGTTAGATGTAGTAGTAAGACCTGTATGACCATAATCAGTAGCTTATATAGGTTTAAATTTCATTTCAGTCATAGCAGCCTGCTGTGAAGTCCACTCGCTTCAAGTTGGGTAACCTTTTATGTGTGTTGCTTAATTGTATTGTAATTCCCTGATGTTTTTCATTTAATTATCATGCCAGTTGCTCTTTGCTAGATTCAAGGTATTTTTGATAATTGCCTGTTTATTTTAATTTGTAGGTATTACTGTGACATTTGTCACCTTTTTATCAAGGCATCCTGTTGCTAGCATTTCAAACTGTTGAAAACTGAAAAAGACGGCACATCTGATATTTCCAGAGGTCATTCTGACTTGCTTAGTACAAAATTCGGGACTAAAAAAATTCCAGACATTTTAAAAATACAATTGTTCAAATCCTGTAGCAGCACTGTACAAGAACATAAGAGGAGTTAGTATGTGTTTGGATCAAGCACGAGTTTGGGTGATTGAAGCTGGAGGAAGAAGTTCTGTGCTTTTAATACACAGCTCAGATACTGCTGTCACACTTCACAGCAGAAAATTCCTGAGGAACAAAGTGAATGGAATCAAGAAATGGTAAATTGCACTAATTTGAAAATTGTACAGATGACATGTTAATTTAGGAAGATAGTCTGGAGGAACATGACTGAGAAAAATTACAGTCTATTTAAGAATTGGAGGAGAATTGAGTCAGAAAAGACGATGTTTGGGTATAGAGATAAAATGACACAATGAAAATGTCAGGAGCTAGCGGGCAACCTTCCTAAAGCTCAAATAATCTCTTCTGACTTGGGAGCTGTTTTCCCGGATGGAGGGTGAGCAGGGGCAGTGCATGCTGCTGGCAGATGCGATGGCAGGTGCGCTGGAGGTGCTGCTGAAAGGTCTGGGGCTCCCCTCGGCCCACCTGGATCTCGGGCAGCTTTGGATGTCCCCGTGCTTCTGGCTCGTGCTGAGCCAGAGCTTCATCTGCTGGGGTTTTTGGCTCTGGGGCAGCTGCTGGTGTGCCAGTGATTTCATTTTGGAGGGAGCTAGGGGAGAATGCGGCTCTTGTTCCAGATCCGAGTGACATCAACGATGTGGTTGCTCTCTGAAATGCAATAGCTCTGCCCTAGGACGTGCAAGAGATGGGCGGAACCTCGTTTTGTCTGTGCCGGTCAAATTCAAGGTTGTGGCAGCACTGCAAGTAGCCTGAGTCTTCAGCTGTTTTCCAGCACTGGCCTAGCTTTGGCCAGCATGGAGTAGTTTAAGGCAGTTAGGAGATCTCCAGCAGCTCTGCCTGCTCCTTTGGTAGAGGCAGGGGGAAGCAAAAAGCACCAGCTGCTTGGGGAGCCTCAGGGGGCAGGGACAGAGGGACTGCCTTGGGCTGCTGACACCATGCGAGAGCAGCTCTGTGAGGGTTTAGTAGTTTGCCAGTGAGGGTCCCAGCTTTGTTACCAAACAACGGTTCAAGCCAGCAGCAAGGAAGTCTTATCATTCGAGAGCTGCAGTGCATGTGCAGGGCTGGACAGCACCAAGCATGCTGTTTGGGGATGTTCATGAGTGGAGAAGGACCAAAGGCTCTTGTCCACCTTTCTTTTTTAGCCTCCAATGGCCCTGACGGTGTCCCTCCATAATAATCCTGAGAAGACCCATCCCAAAATATGTTACAGAATGAGTGACTACAGAAAAATCTGACATGTATGTGGCTACTCAGAGTAGTTTGCGAAGAGCTGCTTTGGTAAGATGTTTTGGAAATTGCTTTTTGCAGAGACCTAAACTTCTGCCAACACAAACTCCGATGGAAAGCGCACTAAGACAAAAGCTGTTTTCTTTACCTCAAATGCCCCAAGAATTCGCAAGACAAAAGAAATATACGCTGAAGTAAAAACAACAGCTGCAAAACTATTGCTCTGATGGAGGAGCAAGGTGCTGAAGTTTATGAGGAGCAGCATTTACTCCGTAGGGAAATGAGAGTACCCGGCTGCAGTTGCGTGCACGGTGCAAGGGCTCCGATTTAGCACTGCTCTTACACCAAACGGAGAGTGCCAGAGGGGATAGGAAGTGGTCGAGGAAGCTAAAGGAGCTGGTGTACAGTCCCAGAAAGAGAAAAGGAGCCTGCTGCTCTACATCCTACAATAAATGCTGCTCCACCAGCAAGAGAGGCTGTAAATTAACCCAGGGTAGGGAGGAATAAAAATAGGCTTGGAAGTGAACGGGTCGCTGCTCAATTAGGGAAACAACTGTGTAGCCATTAAAATCACAAGTTCAGGACTGCGAGTAAATGAGCAAAATGTGGAAAGGGATAAAGGGTATTTGAGAGGAAATAATGGGGAAATTCTGGCGGTTCTCAGTTTGAATAAAAGTAATGATCTTAACCAGCGCAAAGTACTCGACAGAAGGTAAATGCATGGCCCCATTAAAGGCTCTAAGTGTTGGATAAAAGTGACCTCTAATGGGGAATATAAAGAAAAAACCACACGCACACACACCACGATGGCCTTAAAGGTAGTGTACACGCAGGCTGAAACGAGAACATCTATTTTGATGTCACTGGGCTAATGGCTGCAATATTTTAAGGGGAAACTTCAGAAGTTTGACGAGAATGAGGGAAGAGTCACCTTGCCCCGGTTATACCCACATGTGTGATCTCGCATCGCAACCATGGCACGGGGTCTCCCCCAAAACTGCACACCTCAGCAGGAGGGAGCACCTCCAGCAGCCGGGTCAGGCCGTTAAAAGTCTGGCTAATTACCCCACAGTGCCAAATGAGACAGCGGCGGCTGGTGCTCAGATGGTGAGGACTGCGGCGGTGCTTCGGTGGAGCGTGGCAGCTTTGCTGTCAGCAGGTGAAATGGGCCCGAAAGAAATGAGGAATGCAATAGTTTAGTTCTTAAGGCAGTGGTGATCGTGAAAAACAATTCTGCTGCAATTACTCTGCTTAGAAAAAATAGAAACAGGGTAGAAAAGGTAAAATTCTGTCAAGTCTCATTGGGAATATTTACCCACTAAATGGTGGATGAGTAAAATACTTGAAAAATCTTGTCCAATTTTAAAAGTTTCAGTTACTAAGGAAATCCCGCCCTAAATTTTAGGGAAGAGATTGAAAATAAAACTGGAGATACCCAAAACTTGATGGGAATATGTTCAGTCTTTTCGAAGTTCCCATACTGTACTGGAGTATTGTTTGACAGCATCACAGTCCTGTGGTAACAGGGCTTTTCGGTGTTAGAGGAACCTCATTTTTAAAATTCATAACTCAGTCAAAGTCCTGTCAGAACTTAGAAATACTGGTCTCAGCCTGTAAAAACCCGCAAGGCAAAGGAGGGAGAAGAATAGGATAGGTGTTCGGTGGTTTTGAATTATTTTAGTTTTTTTTAACCTGTTGTCTAGATGGAGAAGTTGACACGAGGCGTTTGTAGCAGGGATGGAATATCTGGCAGGTGGTCCTCTGGACCTCTGATAAAAGACACAAAATCACAGCCAATAACAAGTAATTGGAAGAGAAAAACAGGAGAATGAAATGTCAAACAGCGCTGGAAGCATTAACATAGGAAGGGAAATTATTGGTAAATATATAGGAGAAACTGAACCATCTGCCTTTATAAGTGTAAAAGGGCAATTATAGGTGAAGGGCGAATACCCTGGTATTTAGTATCTAATTGGGATTATTTATCCCTTTTTATTAGAAGATGGGTTGGTCACGTCAATCAGACATTAAAATTACACAGCCAGACAGCAGAGGTTCAGCGTAAGTGAATTCTGCAGTATAGAGCCCGAATGGCTGCTGGGAAATTAGAATAGGACAGAGAAAGCAGCAATTCCTGCTTTTTTACTGAGCAGTCCTTGGAATAAAGTGCTGCTGGGGCAGCCTATGTCACATCCTAAATCATTAGAACCTAGGGTGTGTCCATGCAGATGACTCGCTGTGGGGCAGTTAGCCCCCTCCTATCCCTCTGTACCTCAGCTGGTGCAGGGGTGCGCAGGGATTTGTGGCTCTTATCGGGTAAGGAAGAGTGGCTGTGGGATGGTGCTAAGGGCGAGGTTTGTGGGTGGTTAGGTGAAGGCTGGCAGCAGCAGGGCAGATGCAAAATGACTCATAAAAGTTTAATTTCTGTTTTCTTGACTGGTGAGCGTATGAAATCCTTCTCTGTTCCCTTGGCAGGTCCTAACTGCACTAACCTGTATTCCATTACTGGGCACGTGTGAACACCTGCGCAGACGTTCCCTGTCCCGTGGGCAGGTTGGCAGCTAACATTCAGATCCAGGAACGGGCTGTGTGGTAGTAAGCCATTATCGTGGAGGTAAACACCTCAGAAACCATGCAGCTGTCACGGCAAGACTGTTAGTTAAATATTTAGGAACAATATGAGCATGGAAATCTGTAGTCTGAGCACGACTGACCAACCTTCATGGCTTTTTAATGAGCTGCCCAAACAAGACGGGGTGGCAGGCTGGAGCGGAGCGGACAAAATGCATTCTTTGAGCTGCTGACAACTTTGTCACATCTCTGCAGGTGGTCGTGGCCCATCTCATGCCTGTGGCTCGTCATCTAGGGCAGAAAGGATGGGTTTAGGAGGAGTGCCAGGGGTCGGAGAGCTAAGTGTGATGATGGAAATTCGGCTGTGTTGACTACTTCAAGTCCCTGGCCACTACTGCTGGCTACTACCTGGCGCTTCCTGCATGCAGCAAGGCTGATAGAAGACAAGAGGCAGGCACCAGGGGATTGCTTCAGTAAATACCTTTCCCATCCAGCTGGCTTCTGTGCACTAGAGAAGCAGAGTGAAATAAGCAGGTATAAACATAAAGTAATACAAAAACAAATAGGAATTGAAGGTGTGTTGAATATGGGATTAGAGAAACTCTAATTCAGAATATATTTCTTGGTAACGCTTCTTGTAAGAAGTTTCACCTCAAAGATCAGGTCCGTGCTGCAGGGTGTGGGTGTCCTGGCTTCTGTGCACACAGGGAGATGTTACCGGCGTCTGTTCTAGCTGTGTCTGCATCCAGCAAGGAATCTGGTGATACTAACAGCTCACGGAGGGGTTGTGCTTTGTGAATTGGCTTTTGGTAGGTCCTGGGAAATCTCCTTTGTCTGCTCAGCCAGCTTCAGCCCACTAATGCAGGTTGTGAAGGCCTGGTTGTCACATCCTGTGATGCCTGTGGGGATGTGTCTGTGCTTCTTCCTCAAGGCTCACGGGGAATATTCCTGCATGGGGTTGTTGTCCATGTGAAGCATCTTCCAGGTAGTGATGTGTTCAGGGTGTGGGGAAAGTAATCTGAAAGTGGGCTGATTGATGCTGGACTGGCTCAAGAGGACAAAAAACCCCGACGTGTGGTTGTGTTCCCCCCTCTGGCAGCATTGCCCAGAACAATGGGGTCAAAAATTGCAGAAAGTTAATGATCTAATGGGGACTTGTAG
This sequence comes from Cygnus olor, assembly GCF_009769625.2. NCBI lineage: Eukaryota > Metazoa > Chordata > Aves > Anseriformes > Anatidae > Cygnus > Cygnus olor. The sequence continues at coordinate 14,110,216 of NC_049175.1, forward strand.
CACAGGCATGTTACAAATTCTCCTTTTTTCTGTCTTTATCACATTGTTACAATGGTGGAGTGCTGCAACAGTTTGCCAGCTCTCAGTTTGGGATAGATGTTCGGAGCTTGTGACACCTTGATTCGTCTAATTAATAAATGCCTGTAACTCAGGCTCATGAATCTTCCCGATTTTGGCAGGCATCTGCGGGCAACCAAAATGATTTATTAACGAAATGAGAAGGATGAACGAAGTCCATTTAGAAATTTGTATTGCAGGGAGAGATAAATTGAATGCAATCTGCAGTGCATGTTTAAGTGTGCAAAATGTTATGAAAAGGAAAAAAGTGAAAAATAGAAAATAGCCTTCCAGCCCAGGGAAGCAGGAGACTTGCTTTTAACCATGTAAGCATTCCTGTAGGTGCCGTGCAGCTGATGGATTACATGTACCAAAGTTGAACCGTTCAGGTGAAAACAAGAAAACCAAAAACCCCGAATTGGTAGGGAAGTGTCAGGAGCCAGGGGTTTCCCTTTCGGTTTGGATGGGGTAGCCGTATTTCAGTGGCCACTCCAGTGCAGAGTGCCAAGCAGCTGCTTAATGAGAAGATTAATAAAGCCTTCTTATGAGCAGTGATGTGTGTGACCTTGGTGACTTGCTGGCGGCAGGTCTTCCTCCAGGTGATTAGACCCCTGTGAGGGCACTTGCTTAAGTCCAAGGCAACAAGACAGTTACATATTTTCATGCCTCTAATTTGTAATAGGTTTGTGGTTTTTCATTTACATACAGACTGCACGCACACGAAAAGCTGCAGGTAATTACTGCTTCCGTGTAGGGTTGTATCTACGGCTCAAGTGATGAACTGCATGGTATTACCTTGAGCCAGAGAGTCCTGGAGTTTAATTGCCTTTGGGAAACCAGGTGTTATTTGCTGCGTTTGTAAGAAAACAATTGGCAAAATCTTAAGCAAAAAGAAAGAAAGGAGTGGATGAAGATTGTTCCTTATGGGGTTGGGAGATTTTTTTTCAGGTGGTGTACAGGCAGGAACTTAGATGACCCTTTACAGTGTATTAACTGTCTTGACAGTGAGAGTGGCACTTGCTGTGTATTCAACAGCAATTTTTGCTATTAGTGCTAATTAATGCAAACAGGAATTGCTTTCCTTTAGAAATATGTGAGGTGAGAAGTGTGATTCAGCTGTCCAAGTGGCATTTTGGTGGCAAGGGGAGGCCTGTCTGGGCTCCTGGTGCTGCGGAGGATCCCGTTGGATCTGCTGGAGCAGCGGGGATGGCCGTAGGTGCTCTACGTGTTGGTCACCTCCAAGCAGCAGGTGATGGGAATGCAAGGGATGGTGTGAAAATCCCAGTTGTTGGCATTTTGAAGGAGGCAGATTTCAAACCAACATCAATTTTTAAAATGATAAATGCGAGGAGTTGGGGTGGAGGTAGAAGTTACAGCCGATCCAATTGTGAAGTATTCCAGCATGGGAGCAGACGTGGGCATGAACCACTATTCAGGATTTTAAACTATGCTTAGCTTTTGATTGCTTGCTGGTTTCTGTACAGCTCATCTCTACATTCGGAGGTCAACTGCTCTTGGTTTGACATTCGGGATGCAAAACGTGGGCTTTTACAATGAATGCTACATTTCAGCTTCGTATCGGAGCTATTTGCTTTCCCCAGAAATATAACCATGGCAAATTGTTTCCATATATATGGCTGCAAAATATTAAATATTAAAATGGTAAATAGTCTTCCTTTTCTCTGAGTATATTTAGAAACATTCATTATACAGGCAAAAAATACACATCCATTAAACCGGAGCTGTTTGGGCTTTGAAATATCTCAACCCATGTAGTATTTTAATGTTCACTGTTCATTTCTTTGCTTTACTGAGTAAATTAGAAAGAACTTCCTTTGTTCTTATACAAACATTAATAAAAAGAAAAATCTTCACTTCAGCAAGGGGTTTGCTTGAACAAAAAGGCAGCGCCAGGCCTTGGAATAATATTTTTGCAGTGGTTACATGAATAATGAGCTTCATCTCTGTGACTGCACAAAACCCAGAAGGAGATCCTTGGCTGGTACAAAACATCACTCAGTTTGCACTCTGACTTACATCAAGCAAACTTTCTTTTGTGTGTATGTGGCGCGGGGACAAAGACGGGATAAATCTGGGCAGAGAATTGTTTTTTCTGGTGCTGTAGTGAAGAGGCTGCAGTACTGCAAAGTTGGCCGGGTTGGACTTCTGGTGCCAGGACTTCAGCCCCAGCCCAGGCAGGTGGATGACTTGACTACACATTTGTGGACCCCTCCTTCTTTCTAACAGGGTGTTTGCTTAGAGGGAAGAATCCGATATTTGATGTGGGCTCATGGAAAGAGGGCTTCATCTTTGGAAACAATGATTATTGACTTTCTGGTAATTCATAAGGAAATACTTGGGTTGATCAAGTACATTGTATGAGCAGTGTGTGACAATCAGCCCTTTTGCACAAACTTCCTATAGCACACTAAATATATGGAAATTTACATACAAATATGATGCAGGTCCTGTATTAATTACATCCTGCTCCCATGTCCCGCTACCTTAGTGGCTGCACTGGTATTTCTGTGTGTAAGCAAAGTGCCAGGAGCACGTGTGACGCTCAAAGGACAAGGCAGCCATTTCAAAGTGGTAAGTAAGATTTTGTCTGGGTTCTGCTTCCCCTTTGCCAGCTAGGTGGGGCAACAGTGGATTTGTAGTCAGAGGACAAATGCTCTGGTTGGAAACGTTTATTGTTCCTGCTTATCAGAGTGTATAGGAGGGTAGGATTAAGATACATACAAAGTACAGTTTTAGCACTTCTAATTTTTTTTTCCTGGCTGTGTGACTGGAGATTTGGAAAGCCTCTCTGTTGGTCGGTGAACCTCACAGATTGTTTTCTGTGAGAACTGATACACTTCAGCATGTTTGAAGAGAAAGTTTTTCAGGTAACCACCTTATATCAAGCCAGTAACACTGCATTTTTTCACCTCTTTTAGTAACAGGGAACATAGGCCAAATTTCGTTCCCGTTGGCTCCAAGGGGAATTCAGCTCTGCTGATTTTAGAAGGAGCAGGATGTAGCATGGTATATGCAGCTTGCAGGCTGAAACAAGTATGCATTTACAAAATCTCATATATAGAACACAATTTTGTCAAAGTCTGCAGAATTTAAGTAATTGCATTTTCATTGCTTAAGTCTGAGTTTACAGATATAAATGTATGCACATTTAGAGTTCAGTCTTGCTACGGGTGTTGCTGGGAGGAACTTGCCACTGACTTTCTGGCACTGGTAAAAGCCTATCTATAAAACAAGGTAATTGAATTAATGCATTTGAAATGGATCTTACGTAAAATATAATGGAAAGACATGTTTATATTAATTTAAAGAATATGAACATTAAAGTGCTGCCTTGTAAAGCAATTTAATTCAATGGTCTGAAGACAATTGTTAGCTAAATTAGTGTAACTCCTGAGAAAACACAAGAACAATTGAGTTACTCCAATTTATGCTCATCTGCCTGAGACTAGGATCTGTCCGAAAGCAGATAAATACATCACTGCACATTACTGTAACTTGGTAACGTTGCAGAAATATTAAAGCATAAAAGTGCATCGTGTGTAGTTCAGCAGTTCAGAATACAAGAGCCAGCTCTAAGCCTTTTGTATTAAAGCCCACAAACTGTACAAAAGTCTATCTGTAAGCTTTTTAATGGTAGCCAAGGTACCAAAATGTATTTCTAGGGAAAATGCGCATTATCAGCACAACCAGTCATGCCAGGGGCTGGTGTTACTGGGAGAGCTGGCTGGGTAACGGGCTCTTGCGAGGTCTACTGGAAGTCTGGTGTAAGGTAGCCCTTAGGTGGTGCTGGCCAAATAGTTGCTGAATTAAAGAAAACTGACCGGTAATCTGGCTTTCTTTGTTTCAGAGCAAAACAGTAAAACATTCCGGAGACTGGAAAAGCAGAGCAGTTAAAAACCCTGGTGCCTCTCAACCCCTCTGGAAACAGCGCTTCGTCTTGTGGCTGTAAGTGCCACGTGCCAGCAAGAAGGGAGACGTTGGAAGCAGCCTTGTGTTTGACAGGTGCTGGTTTTGATTTTTTTTTTTTTTTTTTAAATAACACTTTCTGCTACCTCGGGAGACAATAATTTTGAAACTATGGTACAGGCATTGGAAGGGAGCTAGGATATAAAAATGAGAAATGTCTGAGAAATGTGTGAGCGTGATGAGTACTTAAAGAAAGGTGAAACTTGGGAGCCTTTGCAACTCATAGAAGGCTGAAAACTCCGTCTTGCAGTTTAGGGGCAACTGAGTATTAGGTAAAAGGCTGAGAGGTGCTTGGAGAGGGACTATGAAAGATAAAAAAATTAACCCTAAAAGAGTTATTCAGCAAGTTATTCGGCAATTGAACTTACAGTGTTGGCAGTGCTTTGAATGTGTGAAGGAGGCAGCAAATCTGGAATATCCTAGGGATGGCCATGAGGTAGGATGCTAGGTGAAGCTCAAAAGTTTTCAAAAAGAAGATAATTCCAAGAGTACATGGATTAAAAAAAGAAAAAGCCTGACAACATAACAGTGAGTGTTAATATAAAAAGATAAAGACAACGAGTGTTTGGACAAAGGAGGTGACAGTGTCCCATTAGCCTGGAGGAATTCTCCATGGGAGCAGGGGACAATGGCACAGAAGATGAATGGACTGTATTATCTGTCTCAAAGCTGAGGCTCTTGGTTGGTACTAGAACATAAATCGGTGTGTTGCCAGAACCAGGGATATTAGCACTGGGAGGAAAGCTAGAAGCAGGGGGAAGTAAACTGATGAGATCCAAGGCTTTTAGCAATGAGCTTCTCTCTGCTGAATGGTTATTTCTACAAAAGACTTGAGAAAATAACCACTTGGAAAGGTGCAGTATGTAATTGTACCTGGATGGGGGGACAGGGAACCAACCCAAGGTCTGGTTAGAGAAGTGCTAAAGCCTTTAGTCTCATCCAAAATTGCTTTCCCTGGGGAGGCAGGGAGTGAAGGTAGGAGTGGCACCGCTTACAGGATGCTGCAAAATGCGGAGGTGCTACCAGAAAAACAGAAAATGGGGCCAATGGGACTTCTGCAGGCAGACTGTGCTGGCACACCTGTGTTGTTCCTGCCCCATGTCTTTATGTAGTGCACTGAGGTAGATAATGCAATTATATCGGCCTCTGATGATGCCCAAGCCTTGGGCTGCCTTCTGGAGGCTGCATTAGAGGGGAAGGGCATGTGTATTACAAGCATCAGCTGCTCATATGTCTCTTCATTGCAAATGGTGATGTTTGCATATGCATTTTTGGTAGGGAAAATATTTAACACAGGGAATTAAGTCTTTTTAAAATGCACTTTTCCGAGATGGATGGTTAGTAGGTCTTCACATACAAAATCAGTCTTTTTTTGCTGTCTTATATTAGCTTTCAGTGGGTAGTGGTTTTGACAAACAGAAAAGAAGCTAATAGAAAATAACAGCTAATAACCTGTCATTCTTGGAGCTAATGAGGTGAATTTTGATTCATATCTCAGTGTCTAGAGATCACAATAACAGCAACTTTCCTTATCTACAGCTGTGTCTTCAAAACCTGTCTTAAAATTGAAGAAAGGGGAATGAAGATAAACTGTATGAAATAAAGTCAATGTGAAAACATCTTTCTCAGAGAAGTGGCAGGAGACCCAAGCTTTGCAGTCCCTTTTCTTGTTGAAGTCTTCTGGCAGGTCAAAGGTCAGTTTACCGCTGAAAGAGGTCACTAGCTGAAAGTGGAACAAGATAACTAAAAATTGCAGTGAGAGCAGGAGAATTCCTCTGCACAGCCAGTATGGCGTGCACACACATCCTCAGTAAGAGAGGTTTTGGGTTGAATATATCATTTCTTAAAACGGCTTTCCCTTTTGTTTCACATTTCAGAATTAGTGGGAAATGCAGAAGGTATGCTGTTTTATTGCATTAACCCTTCTTGTTAAACCGGAGATTTTGAAAACTGAAATCAAGCTACATGGTAATCTGAAATCTGGCAGAATGAGGTAATGATAGCGTATCTCACCCTTCAGGCTTGCCTTATGTTGTTACCAGCACTGAAATTATTAATATAGGAAAAAGTTGTTATGCTCTACCAGATCACTGAACAGTTTAAAGTTTGCAAATGGAGAATAAAAGAGCTGCCTAAATGCAGTGTAGTTTCCTTGCCCACACATTTTGGAGGATAAACCTTCGCACGAGCCTGGGGGAGTTGTTTCTTGTTTTTATCCAGCCCCTTGCATGTATAGGGTTCGTGTGTTCAGGATACCCAGTGTGCACAGCTGGGGAGCAAAAGTGAGGAAGTGTGCTGGGCTACTACTGACTGTCTGTGCAAGCTGTGCTCTTAACTCACTGGTGTCTGGATTTTTTTACGTTTTGAAAGCTGCATTCAGGGGTGGTACAGAGGAGTGAGAAGACCAAGAAGGTAGAATTACTGATAAATGACAATTTGGATAAATTCCTGCAATTGAATACTGAGGTTACCTGGAAGAATGTAATCAGGATAGAACATCTGTAGTGCTTTTTAAAAAATGCCATGAGTTGTAAGTTACAAGAACGTGATTTTCATCCCTTTCTTGTTTTGCCTATTGCAACAGAGGCTGCAGCACGTGCCTTGTTGTCTCTGAAGGGCTGTTACGGCCCAGAGTGCATCTGTCCCACTGTAAGAATGCTGTGGGAGACGAAGAGAGCAAAAACTGCATGTCGAGTTAGGTTATCTCTCTTTTGGAGCTACAGAAAGAACTTGGTGATTGGTTTAGACCCCAGTTAAGTGATGGCTGAAGTTGGATGACGTCTGCACAGGTGGACTAAGGCTGTTTTCTGCAGTGTACCAGAAATTGTTCCAACCTGCAAGGAAAAACAGAAACTTGTCATTTGATCAATGTGGGGAGAAAAGTGGCCTGGAAAACCTGTAGGGGAGAGAAGCAGTAACAGTCCTTGCCACTTGGCAGAGGTTCCTCGTTTCCCGCAACCATTTCACTGGTGTTTTGGGGGGAGAAGCTGGTGTGGCTTCTCCCTGCTATGAGCACAAACTGGGTTTCCAGCGGGGTGGATAAAGGGTGGTGCAGAACTGCTGAGTGGGGAAGAAAGGCTCGTGGTCTGGCTAACAAATTCCAAAACAGGTTTAATCTCTGAGATTTATGTTGCTTTTGCATGCAGCTGAGGTTCGGGTTTGTTGGGATTCAGAGGCTATCCGCCTTCTCCCTGATGCTTATAGGTCTTAAAACAAGAAGTGCTGGAGGGGCAGGTCCCTGCAGACCCATCCAGCATTTAAAGCACAGCCCTCAGAGAGGGTGAATGCCCTGGGTCTGATGGTTGACCAAGAGGTTGTTTTACTGAGACAACCCAAGGAGGGTCTGCTCTGGGGCCCTTTCACCAGTTGGCAAGCCACATAAAACTGTTACTAAAGGACCATGGGTAAATAGTGATTCTTTTTTCTCTCTCTTTGGGTTATAAAATACTGCGTGACAGATTAGGAAGATTCACTAAATCTGCAAACAGTAAATAGAAGTGACAGTCTTTACTTTTTTGAGTTACATTGTCCGGTAATGAACATCTAAATTCCTCTGCCATAAGCAGCAATGATACACGAGGAAGGACAGCTTTGTAGGCCTCCTCTCTAGGCATTATGTTTGTAAAAATTAATTTGTTGTCATTGCCCTAATATATATTGTTTTTACAACCCACCAGAACGTTAGAGGCTGAATGAAATGAGTGTAAATGAAAGCAGACACGTATGTACAAATAGAAATAAAATGGATAAATATGTAACAATGAGAGAAATGTTTAAAAAGATGAATTTTATCATTAGCTGAATCTTTTAGGGCAATTTTGCTGTCTCCAAAGCAACATTAATAAGTGAGACTACGGTAAGACAGAGCAGAGCTGTGATTAAAGAGGGATAACGGTGAGCTCACTGCGCCTCCCAGCTGCGCGGTGCTCGCTCAGGGCACCCACATGCGAGGGCCTTGCCTGCTCAGGGGCGAAAAGGGAGGTTTCTGAAAGCCCCAAGTGCAGTCAGATACAGCAGTGGCATGTACGGATGAGAGAAAACGATGACCTGTTCTGGTAGGAGTCCTCCCTCAAATGTCAGGACTGTAATTTAAGGAGAAGCAAAAGAAAAAAAAAAAAGTGTATGATTTCCCACTGCTTCCCCTTTCATTTTTTTAACACACCTTATGAGGAAAAAAAACGATGCTGTAATTAAATAGCAAAAGGCCTTCTCATTCCAGCTCTGGCAGGAAGTGGGAGTGCTAGAAATCTGTTATGGTTTTTTATATTAAAGGAAGCTGGGCATGTTTTTACCCCGTCAAAGACAGGCATGAAAGTCTTTGGTACTTTGCATTGCACATAGAAGATTTACCTGGCAGTGTTGATAGAAGCCACAGAACAGGATATGAGAAATCCTAACCTTTAATAAAGATGAGGATCTCTCCGATATGAAGTATCACATGCAGATCTGCAGGGACATGCTTCATTCTCCTATGTTTGTTATTCGCCAATTTAAAAGGCAGTTCCTTACTTATATAAGGCCGAGTCTTGGAGTTCATAGGTAAACTTGGATTAAAAACAACTGGAGTCAGCCTTTTTCTAATGACTGCAGTGGCCTTTGGATGAGCTGCTCAATTATTCATTTTTTTTATTATTTAGGAAAACTTGTACGTATCCTGTTAATTTACTTGGGTAAGTTCTGAATAAAATGTGGTGATGCGATTAGCATTAATATAATACACAAATTGCAGTAATTTGGTTGTTGGGGGCAAGTTCATGGGCTATAGAGAGTTCTTGCTAAATCTGATTTTAGTTTATAGTTTGCAGTGAGACTTAAAAGTTTGATCAGTTTTATATTGCTTAAACTTTTGAAGTGAATACTTCAAAACCATTATAATCATTCATTAAATCAGAAGTTACGCCTTTGCTAGGTACGTTCCCAGTTGGAAATAACTAGTTCAGGCTGCAGAAATCTGACTGACAGCTGACGCTGAATTGCTTCTAAATTCTCTGTAGGAGCACGGTAGCTTCAAGTTTGTTTTATAATTGTTAGAGATTCATGTTCAAAGGTGTAGTTTTGACTTTCTGCTAATCCTTCTGATTTAATCAGTGTAATAGTCTTTCAGCAGAGCAAGTTAATCAAAAATAATCAGGAGTGACAGAAGAAAGTAGATGGTACATCAGATTTTTTTGGGACAGTGCCTGAAAGACTCAGTGGGATCATATCTAGTGCGAGCACCTAAGACTATGCCAAGTACCACGATAATTATACAAACTTTGTGTTCTAGTAGATCTTTAAATACCATATAATGAACTCTGGGAACAAGCTAAAGTTCCCACCTCATCAACAAGCAGCAAGAGATGACCTGCTTTTTGGGAAGATGTGTATTTCAACTCATCGTGGTTTTTCTATTCTTAATCAACTTTTCAAAGGGGAGAAGAAAGCAAGGGCAGCAAACAGGTTAGGAGCTGGGAGAAGTGCCTCCTGTTCGTGTGTACTTGCTTTAGAGGGAGTTTGTTAGGAACAAAGCCAGGGCTGAGTCCTGTAACCCTCACACGTGAATGGTGTAGATGTGACTTAGAGGATCTGGCTTTGCTCTCACTGGAGGTTTTTATTCCTTGGTTTTTATTTCATGTCTTTCTGCTGTGGAATTCCCAAATTCACCCCATTCAGTACCTACCTTCTGAAGTCCCACCAGCTCTCTGTCTAGAGTCCCACTGCAGTCCCAGGAATTGGTAGGTGCCTCTACCAATTCTTACCCAACCAGCTGATGAAGAGAGTCCTTCCATGCTGCTGCAGGTCTCATGAAAACCTATGCACAAAGAGTCGAGGAACAATGAAGACTTAACAGTTTAAAGCTGTTAAAAGGCAGAACAAAAAAACATTCCATGTATTGGCTCTAACCTTTGTCTCTGGAGAAGGACATAACCCAGGTGAGGAAAAGGTGTGACTCAATTAATGCCATTTGTACATGGGGACTGTAGTATGGAGGTGAGCATCTTTGCCTGAAACATCTTTACCTTCAAGGCCGATGGCTCTAAATGCTTTTCATTCTTTCTCTCCCATCTGCCATGTTCTGACAGCTACGTGCAAACTCTTTTGATGTGTTTGTGGCTTATTGATCAATTTTTCACTGGTCACAGGACCCTGAAAGATAGGATGGCAAAGGTGCAGCAGGGTGATTTGTACACATTGAGGTGACACTGAGGTTCTCTTTGAGAACCACGTTTGGATTCCTGCTCCAGAGAGAGGTGAGGGGACCCAGCTGTGTTTCTCACTGTTGTTGCATCTAGCATTTAGGATTACTAGTTGGTAGTTGGTATTGCATGGTACCTAAGAGCTTTGGGTGTAGACCACGTGCACACTGCTGTCAAGTACAGAGCAAAAAGCTGTTCTTTCCCTAAGAGGGCCTTCAAGTGTAATTACAAGTAGAAAGCAATAGATGGATCCAAGCAGAATACGGGATTAAAATAAGTAAATCAAAATGAAAGGAGTAAGGGAAGGTCATGTGCTAGTCTCAGCCTATCTGCATCCTATCCAGATGGTTGTAAATAGTAACCAGAGCATTTTGGGAAGGGTTTTGAAGAAGATACTTGGAAACTGTCTTCCTGGAAAGTCTTTGAAAGTGTAGTGGGCAACATGGAAGAAAGAAACAAGGATGCTTAAGCGCGATGTGCAGGTGGGCACTGGGTGCAAGCTGTGGTTGGGTTTAGGAGGGCAGATGTTGAAAGATGTTTTCATCCTCAAAGAAAGGATGAAAAGCTGTCAGTACTTGTTACTGAGCTTTACATGGGGAGGGCTGGCAGAACAGGAGGGAGAGGGTTGGAAAGACACCACCATATAGGTACAGAAGGGGAAGGAGGTGACAGATATTTGGATAAAGGCAGGTCTCAAAACCTACCATATTTAGGTGTGCAAAGACTTCAAGCAGAGGAAGAAGAGAGGGAAGTAGTAGAAGAGCCTGGCTGCCTTGCAGGATGAGCATGAATGGCTACAAGAGCAGAAGGAAAAGGGAAAATTTATCTTGCACTTGCTCTATGATCTCCTGAGATGGCATTAGTTCTGGTGAGTCTGATAAAACGCACGTCCTCTCACTCCTTATCCTTCAGCTGCAGGAGGGAAGAAGAAATTACATTCTGCTTTTCATCCGTCTTTCTCTCTCTCCTCTCCCGAGGAGGACAGTACATAGCCTCTCAAGTTGCCTGCCTCTAAAACCGCAGCTGTATTTTAGCAAGTTTGCTTATCTGCGTGTGGTCTCAGGGAGCGAATCCGAACTGCAGTGATGCACTGGCTCTTTTCTGTCTTCTATAATTTCTTCCATTTGTTTTTCAATTATAAAAAGAAAATTGTAAAATTATTGGAAATTATAAGGGAAATTATAGAAATTATAAGGAAAGCTACAGCGTAATGAAGCATATAAACTCAGTGTTGATGCTGAAATAACTTCTGGCCTTCAGGAGAGGAGACTCGCATGTCTTCATACCGATGAACTAGTAGTACATTTTCACATCATGAGTATTCCAAAATTTTTACGATTTTCCCAGCAGGTTTTGTATTACACAACATTTCGATTAACTATGGATTATCACTAGAGATGGAGGTGAGGATTCATCTGACAAATGATGATAATTTAAGTAATGATTTAGGTGATGTGCACTTGAATGCTAATTCTGTTGTGGCTTGGAACATGAGACATGATTAATGTAGACAGTTTTCATGTGACTAAAAGGATCCAGATATCAGCCCACAGCTGTTCCCTTTTTGGAAGGCAGCTCATATTTTTCAAGAGGTGATAGAGTATCAGTTTGCAAGGCATTTTGTTCTTTGTTGTATACTCCCAGACTTCTGTGAGCAAAGGCGGATCCACAAATGAGGATTTAGTCTTCCAGCAGTGTGTCAAGAGCAGCCTGTCCCCTCTCCCAGGTGTGCAGGGACAGAATAATTAGCTATGATGAGAGTGATTTCGGTGCTCAGGGATGCGTACAGAGCATCATTGCCCCATGTGGGGTTTTTCAGCATCCCACAAGGATGCGTGTACCTGAGTGATGAGCTCAGCTTGCAGACGAGCTGTCCCAAACACCACTGTCCTTGCAGGGGGCTCCTCTTCAGCAGGAGGCAGCTGCCCATTAGCTCCCAAGAGGATGGAGGGGCTCAGGGAGGGCATGTTTGGAGGAGAAGGGGAAATCCTGCGCGGGATCAAAGTGAGAGATGAAAAAATGTCAGTATATTTTTTCCCTCCATTCAATTTGTTTCTTGTTTTGGAGAGTGTAGGTGGTGCCCTCATTAGAGCAAGCCCATGGAAACCAGTCCTGCTGGAACTTGAGGCCCCAAAAGACATTTCAATGAATGTAAATTTTGAATATAAAGCAACAGACAGAATTGGCCAAATTATGTCTAAAATGGGACTTGAGCGCCTGGATTATTCAGAGTCCTTGGAGATGCCTTAATTCTGCATTTCCTGATGTGTGTGTGCATGGATAGAGCTCAGCTGCGAGGTGGCCATACACACCGCTCTGTGTCCTACCCCTGCATAATACTCTGTAATTTCAGAAATGATGTTAACTTTAATGATTTAACAAGAAATATAATTACGGTTTCTGCAGCAACCGTGGCTTTAAATATCCTGAATTATGTACATGTATAATCTCAAACATAATGAAATAGTAATGCAGCTCATTGCATGTAAATTACATTCAAAGTTAGGACTGTTAAGAGAAAACCACTTTTGAGTGATCAGGATGGAAAAATATGTATGAGAAACCCCTCCCTAGCATGAGAATTCCTGCTGATTCGTGCTTGGAAAGTTAAAGTAGAGGGTTGCTTTTTGCTTTGGTCCTCCGAGGTGTTGCTTTGGGGTTGGTTGCATTCGAGAAGAGCGTGTCCTGGGAGTGGTGGTAGCCCCTTTGTTCAACCAAAAACTGGCCAAGAAACTTTTGCCTTGGGGAACAAATTAATTTGTGGTGGTTCACTTGCAGTTGGTTCGTTCTCTTGCAGAGACGTAGCGCAATGTGCGCTCGCCAAGGAGAGGAAGAGGGGTGTGAAGATGGGTGGCAGCAGTGTTATGAGCAGGGAAGCAGAGGGAAGGAGTGCAACACATTGGCTGATACAACAGATGCTCCTAAAATAGCTGGGAAAATTGCCAGTGGGCTGGAAACACCAGAGTGACGGGAGCACAGGACCTCCCTGCCCACCTAAACACCGAAAGGAGCAGTCCTGCCCCCGGCGAGCAGGAGCTGTGAATTCTTTTTTGCTTTAAAAGGCTTTGAGTCTGTGCTACGGCGTGGGCTTGCGAGGACTTTTTTGATCTCTTGCAATCACAGCCCTGTCATCTCGGGTACAGGAGGGGAGGGCAATCCAGCTTTCTCACTCTTATTTAAAACTGAAGTGGTTTCTTTTTATGTTTTGTATCTAACCGGGGAGTTTTCTTTCTTCCTTTTCTTTTGGATTTACATTAGTGTAACTGAGAGGAGGATTTGATTTTATGTCTCCAAATGAGTAGTTCTGTGTTTCATACCCTAGTAGAAGATCTGTGGGGATATGGAGGAGGTTTAGATGTGGCACTGAATACTTGAAGTTTTAATAAGGCCCTAGACTTAAATTATGAATCCTTACAGATCACTCTAATAGTCATTAAAGTATGTTATTAATGAATATAAAAAAAGCATGGATCTTTGACTTTGCCTTGGAGTACCTGCGCTTTTCTTGTATTTTGATCCTACAGGTTTAGAGATTCTATTTCTGAGCTGTTCTAGCTGTAGGCAAGCACTTAAGTAAAATTATACTGGGGAGTTAGTGAACTTTTAAACAAAAAGCAGCACACCAGAAGTTAGAACAAAAGACACGGTAACTAGGTGCAGGCAGAGAGAATGATTTTGTCTAGCAGTAGGATTTAAAATATTCAATATCTCCAGTCTCTTGCCCCCATCATACTCCGACTAGATCGTGGTAAGTTTAAATACCACTGAAAAAAACATACATTAATTTATGTTGAAAAATCTTACTTTTTTTTTTTCTTTTACTGTAAGCAAAGCTGCTAAATCACCATAAACAAGGTGACCTCTTGGGGTAAATTATTTACCTCGGTATGCGCAGAGGCAGTGAATAAGCTAATCTCTTTCTTTACAGGATACTGTTGTTGAAAAAGTAGAATTTATGTTTAATACTTCCATGGTTGATTTCTCTCCTTAGGCTTATATAACCACCAGATGTCTCTAAAACCATATTCTCTCATAAACATTTTATGGTCTTTGAAGATGTTGAAAATCTGGGATTTATAGGACTATTACATCCATCTACCCAGGGATCAAAAACTCTATTACAATTACCCCAAGTGCAAAGTCAGAAAATTTATTTAGTTGTGCAGATAAGTTTGAGAATTTTCAAAAGTCCTCATTTAATCTGTATACAGTAAAATTTAATATATTAACCTCCTTTTGAGACATAAAATTAAAATCCCTGTAGAATACAATAGTTTTATCAAAAATGGATGTAAAAGAAAATTTATTAAGCGGGATAGCAACTCTGTGAATCTGAATATGCCATATGGTATCCTGCTTCTTTGTGCTTGTTTGAAGTTCATTTGGTTTCTTACAAATACGCTTTTTAGATTCAAATAAAGAAGTCCCAAATGAAGCAGAATTCTGGATGAACTGGAGAAAAATGTCTGCCTCATGTTCTGAAGGATGCCTGCTGCCCTTCAACTTCCTGTATCAAATCTTGAGGCTGGTAGTTCAAGCAGATCAGATGACAGCCAAGATGCGGTCTCACAGGTATTCAGAACAGGTATGTGCAAGCTGAATATCCTGCTTTGTTATCACCTCTGCCAGCGGATAGCAAAAAGCACTTCGCCTTGGAAAAGGTGAACTTGACCCTTACAAATTAAGAAGGGTGAGGAGGAAGAGGGTGAATCCAAGGGTCTCCAGTACAGGATATTACCCGTGGCTGGAGCAGGGAATGCCTACATCTGGTGCTTCCTAAGAGGAACCACTTAGCACTAACTTTGCATTTGCACTTCTGCCTTGCCTTGGGAGCATTCAGAGCTGTGATCTGAAGTTAATTCACATCCAGCTGGCATGGCTGTTGGGTTGGAAGATCTGTAAGAAGCTACTGAACAGGGCAGAGCCCCAGATATAAGCACAGACACTGCGGTGGTGTCTTGGCCGCGGAGCCAAAGCCTGAGGAGAAGGTACTGAGGGCTGCTGCGATGCGGCGGGACTGCTGCTGGTGGCTCTTGCATTTGTCCAGCAGCTGCCTCGGTTCAGCTCTGGCTGCCCTCGGAAGCATGGCCATTCAAAAACACTGAATTGGCAGAGCTGCAGCTGTGGTTTGGTGTTTGGAAGCTTTTGTCTTGCTGCCTCCCTGGCTGTCACTGGGTCTTTGGGATGGGATTGTGCTCCATCCATGTCTACAGCCCAGCTAGCACTCGTGAGCTGTGCTGAGGGCTCTGGCAGGCAGCAAAGACAAGCTGTAAACCAGACTTTTGTGCAGGGGTGGGTGTGGGCTACTAAACAGCTGTTAGGTAGTAATAAGTTTCATTGCCAGCTTGAGCCTAAGTGGTTTCTGCTGTTGTATGTTTTACCTGCTTCCTATCTGCATAGATGGTAGGAAACAGCTCTGCACCTGAAATGTAATTCCCAACAGAAGGCAGAGAAAGCTCACTTGGGATGGAGTCTGAGTGCCCTACAGGTACAGCTGTGCTGCTATTAACCATAAGCAAGTGGTTTTCCAAGTTCTAACTATTTTTATGATCCAGTCTTGCTAATTTTGTTTACCATATGAATGCTATTATTGATGTTTATTTAGAGCAACATAAATATAAAATGGCGCTTATCTCCTTAGGAGTCCCAACCCTTTAGTAGCATCTTTGCAGTTGAAAAGAGGTAAGGAACTCTTTATATTTGCAGTGGAGGGCACGATGTCTACATTCGTAAGAGTTTGCAGCTCCTGCCCACTACTATATCTCCAGTGTCCCCACCGTCGCCTCCGCTCCCTCCCATGTCTGCAGTGGGTGCTGCAGAGGAGCACAGAAGTGTTGAGACTGGGTTGGGGGGTGGGAGTGCTGGCTGGCTGTCAGCATGGTCGTGCTGCTTCGCAGCAGCATGTAGTTCTGGAGTTGAGTCTGCAGCCCTTGTGTAAGCGGGGAAACCCACTTACAGCCACTTATGGAAAGGCTGCAGACTAAGAGACATGATTTTTATCCCATCGCCAGTGTTCAAAAAATTGTAGGAATTAAAAAACTTCTGAGACCTCCACGTCTTATCATATTTGTTTGTAATTGCCCAATGCGCTCGGGGATTCTCGGAGGAAAAGCAGTTTTAGGTTGCATGGAGTAAAACTCAGTAAGAAGGCTGGTCTGCCTCGTTCTGTGCTTCACTTTTTCTCTCTTAGTTCAGTAGGAGTACTCTGTAATAGGCTGCAAAAAGCTATTTTCTTTCATGTTAGACCAGAAGCTATTTTTCTCATGGCCATGTTGCTTTGCTTCACTAAGTGTGAAACAGGACCTAATGCAAAAGGCCAGCTCAGTAAAATGTGCAGGCCCTGATTCATTCGCATGTCAAACACGTCCTTGTAACTCGAGGCTTGCTTAAAGCTTACAAACGTAGTGAAGGGTTTGCAAGATCAAGGCCATTCTGGTTAAATCTAGAAAAGGGCTATACAAGTCTTTCCATTCAAACTTTTTTTTTTTTTGATTATGAGTAGCACCCGTAGATTTATTTTAATGACCAATGTTTATTGTATTGGGACCTGATTACAAAGTGTTGATTACTGTCGGAGTCGCCTCCCAACAGCATCGTTAATGTGGGAACAGACCCAGCAAGACAGCCAAAGTTCAACAGGAGAATGAAGTTCATTTCAACTGACTTCAACCCTCTAAAGGTCAGGAAGCTGGGCTAATGTTTCTCTCTAGCCTTTCCCTTCATCACATCCCATTCAGGAAAATGCAATAGATGGGAAGAATTGTCTTCTCCACTACCACTTTTCTTCTATTGATCATGGAGGAATCCCATCAACAAGCTCCAATTAGCCATTTAGATGCTCTACCTACACGCATATATGTAGAACATATGCACAAATCATTCATTTTCCTTCCCTGATGTGCAGTTATAGTTGGTAAGTGGGCATATAAAACTTTGAAACCCTTTTTTGCCTGAGTAGGCTGTTTATTACCTTATTCTGTAGAGAACACAATAAATTAATTAGCACAGTGAACTGTATTTACATGGTCACCTGTACACTATCAGGCGGAACAAGGTTAAGAGATGCATGGGCAAATTTTGTGGCAGTAGGAATGATTTATTATATTATTATTCGTCTTTTGTAGGAACCATTATTGAGTTAATGTAGTGTGTGAATCTGAGGCAAGAGTTTTAAAAAACGTGTGCGCTAATCAATAGTTTGTGAGAGCTTGAGAAACAGGTTATTGAAATCAGTCATAATTGGCCATAGATAAAATCCTAATAAATCACTGGTAATGCAGTAGTTCTTTTCAAATTGAAAAAAATTGAAAGATTATGAGAGGGTTGGAGCAGTGAGCTGTGAAATTATTCACGAAATGAAATGTTGGAAGAAGAACTGATAGTGATGGAGGGATACCTGTATGGGAACATCTTAGTGAAGAAATCACCATTTCCTGATGGACAGACCTTCAGGGATGAAGAGATATTGAGAGGAGAAATTGATTATAATTTCCCAGGAAGCACCAGCCTCCCTCCAAAATGGAGGCTGTGTGCTACCACCATTTGCAGTGGCTGAAATGCATGCTGTAATTTTTCCTTTCTGTCATATGATAATTTTAAAATGGGATTATTTAATTTCAGTCAGAAAGCTTCATCTTTTGGATGAGATGAAATGCTAGGACCATGCCAGCCGCAAGACTCATTTTAACGCAGGGTGCTGATTTATTTTAGAAGAGGAAAATCCACTTTCTATGCAGAGGGCAGCACCTCCAGAACATCCTACCTGAGCCATCTCGAGCATTTCCTTCTTGCTGTCCCCTGCTCTGGTCCTGAGCTGGAGAAGCAGCAACGTGAGCACTGGAGCCCGGTGTTGCTTGCTGACACTGGATGAGTTCCTGCAGCCCAGCAGCTCTGTGGGATGTGCCTGGATGTAGGCAAAGTGCATTTAAGGGAATCAGAGAAGTCTCATGGTATGATTTTGACGTAGTCATTTTGATCTACAGTGTGCAGCCATGCTCTGAGCTGGGGTTTTTCTCTGCCCGTGGTCTGAGTGGACTCTGCCTGGTGTGTGCAAATTAATAATGCTGCTAGATGCCACCTGGGTCGGCACGGTTAGAGGTAAAAAGCTGGATATTTTATAACTGTGTATTATTTGTGGGAGAGGAAAAAAGTGTATAATCATAACTTATTGTGCGTATGGAAGGGAACGGAGTGAAAGTTCAACACTGGCATTGTAGCTCCTGAAGTATTGTAACTTAATGCAAACCAATTTTTACATGGAAGCCTGCTTACTGCAAACGTTCTCTAACACCAACATTTACATCCCCAGCAGCAGCAGCACAATTTCTTTAAGAAGATATTGGTGTGGGTCAAGAGGGAAAAACAGCTGTCTCCAAGGTATTATCTTAATACGGTATGAAGTACTTCTTAGATTGTGTTTGGAGCATAGGGTCAAGTTTTGGTCATCCAATTTCTAAAAAGATTTAAAAAAATAGGCAAGCTGGTAAATAATAAAATAGTAGAGTAGCCAAGATAACAGATGGAAATTTGATCCAGGAAAAGACCAACAACTGGATTTTTTTTTGACCGGAGCATAATTAAGAATCAACACTTAAGTAGTTAAACTAGATAAGGACCTATATAGCATTGTCCTATGGTTATGGACCCTTATAGCATGTCTTAAGGACCTATAATATGTCTTAAGGTACACGGTTTCAGCATAGCAGCAGCTACAAGTGCTGGAGGGCGCCTGCAGGTGGAGACCAGGCACATATGCAATAAAACCCCTGTTGCCAGTGCAGCTTTAGGTTGACACGGAAACAGAGGTCTAATTGCACACACTTGATTGGGATCACCTTTGCAGCACCTCACACGTTGCTGAAAGCTGTGCACTCCGTGGGAGGGTAGAAATTAGGCCTGTGCTTGGTAACTGCATGGCTGTGAAAATGCTGCAGCCACGCTTGAAAATCATTTTGCTAAACTAATTTTTCAATGTGCAAACCTTGTAATAAGAACCTCTACGCAAGTAGCATTCAAATTGTCTTCCCATCACAGTGCACAAGGCTCTTAATGACATTGTCACAGCATTTTCATGAACTTCCTAAACAATTTCTTATTGTATTCCTCCATTACAATGAAACCATCATGGGCTCTCTGCAGGTTGGCATTGAGCTATTATTGCTGTTGTAATCACACACACACGGACTACATAAGGATGCTCTAAATATTTTATTTCTATGTATAGTAAAATTGCAAGACAGGAGGAGTTACGTGAAGTGATTTCCTTCGCTGTGAAATAGGGGCTGTTCACAAGATTTTAGCTGTTCACCGTTGAAAAGACTTGGTTTTGCAAGATGTCTGATGCCTCCATTTCCATGGCTCTAATATGGAAAAGTGCACCTTTTGAATATACTGTATTTAAGATGTCTTCAGAGCTGTTCCCTTTAGGCCTCTTGAGCCAGAGGCAGGCAAAGATAAAATATTTCTTTTGTTTTTCAGTGTCTAACCTGATGTGAACCATTAGAAGTAGTATATTTTTGGTTTGGTTTGGTTTCAGGAAATACACTTTTCCATCAAATAATGCTTTCATTTGTTACAAAGGTGATCAGGGCTAACTACCATATCACTGCTCTCACAAGGTCCAGCTACCGAATGGTTCAGTGCTTTGGTGAAACTTGCATTAAAATAATTCTCTAGAGAGTAGTTTTTGTCGTGTACCAGACAGAAAGAACAGTTCTGGTTAAATGCATTATGATCTGGAGTTCCTCCTTTCGCTTCATCAGGCTTTGGATAATAACACCTTCTGTTGCTAAACTACTTCTTCCATATCTGTTGTCACTATTAAACCTTTTGAAGTAGAACATCAGTGAAATGTTTTGGGCTACAATAAGAGATTATAGACCAAATACAGTAAACTATCAGCATTTTCTCTGGAAGAATAAAGGTGAGGCATAGGTTTCTACAGCTAGATAATTCACACGTGAGAAAGCAGTATAATTCCAAAAGCCTTAGTTTTATTTTTTATTTTTATTTTTAAATTAAGCAATTTCAGATTTGCTGCTCTGGAGACCCAGACTTTTTGTTGTTATAATGTTTCTTCCTTTTTTCTTTTTTCCTGTGTTACAATTCCTGTTTACTGAATCAAATTTGCATGGCTTTTGGAAGCTAAACTTTTATAGGACCAGTAATAATCTTGTTGCCATCGTATTATCCTCTTACTCAGGCTTAAAGGCCAGTTTGACTGAAAGAGAATAACTGCAACTGGTAGGTCCCTGAATCTAATTTGCATGTAAATTAAACGTTTCAGAATATGCCTATGATTTCTGAACATATACAAAGTGCACTATTTTGATTTCTGGAAAATAAAAATACATAACATTAATAAGAAGAATATGATTTATATAGTGGCTTTATCTTACCAATTTCTGTTCACTTGAGCCTTTTTTTTAAAAAAAAAAAAAAGCTTCAGTGGCAATGGCAGATTATTTCTGCTTGTAATGCGCATCAGGATGAGACAACCCCCCCTTGTTTCCATTCACATTAATAGATGACTCTCAGGTTAAATGCTGTCTGAAGCCTAACACACTAGGAATTGTTAATATCAAGCATTATTTTACTATAGTCAGGTGATGAATGTATGAGAGCAAATGGAGGGGAGGAGATTTTAATATATGGATTTGTCCTTTGGCTTGTTTTGGTTCTTTCTGTTATATCCAATTATATTAAACACCGCCCTCATTCTTTGCTTGAGATGGACGTTGCAAAAGATGGTTTCATAAGGATAGCTGAGAGAAACTAAAAAATCAGTCAAATAATAATAAAAATATGATGAGAAATGGAATGGGGGGGAGGGGGAAGAAAGATGCCTGCTTGATTTTAGCTTGTATTTAGAAAGTGTTTATGGATCCTAAAGGATTCACTGAACCTGCTGAAAATTTGGGCTGTCTCTTTGAAATAGAGTTGCTCATATTTACTGCCGAGTTATTGTTGAGTTTATTACTGAGTTACTCTAATTGTTTGGTTATTGGAAATATGCAGGCTCAGCAGCACAGTCAAAAGGACAAAAAAGCACCAGAAAAAGTTCGGGGATATATATATATATATATATATATATATATGTATTTTTTTTTTATGAGCACATTAATGATGACAGACATTCCCTGTGCTGGAGCTGCTTCCCTTCATTCTGATGAAGATGTGATGAGCTAACCACAGGATGCTTGTGTCTTGAAGGCAGCCATCAGCCTTTGCTACATGCAAGCTAGCAAGAAAGAAAGATTTGGAGAAAAAGGGGGGTTGGTGTGTGTGCAGGAAGAAGTCTGCATGTGCAGTGGTCAGGGCTTAGCCTTGCTTTGCTTAGGCAGCCTTTGAGGAGGTTGAGCACCTGCTGATTCCTGTGGGAATTGAAGATACTCCATATTTTGCAGGAGAGAGGCCAGCCTCCTCCAGATCTGCACTGCCAGTTGCCTGCTGTGGCAGCCAAAACAGGTGCAGCTTGGAGCTTATTGATCTCAGCTGACGCCCATAGCGTGAGGTAAAACTTAACTTTTGCAGAGCTGTGGTGTTTGTGCTCACTGTCATGGTTTTACATCAATATGGAAGCACCCTGGTTCTTTAGGAGCACAGTTGCTGTGTGTGTGTTGTGTACAACCTGTGTAAAAACCAACCTTCGTTGTGAAGGCCATTATAAAGAAAACTATGTGTGAATTGCTATCCTTTATTTTAAACCCATTCTCTACACTCTGTCTGGGAGAGGAAGTAAATCCACCCAGGTTAGCTCAACTGCATGGATAAGGAGGGATTTTCTCTGCTGCTTCCCTGTTCTTGTACATATGGTTTAAGCCCAGACTGCTTTCTGCTGCCCTCCCCACACTTCCCTCTCTCTCTCAGGTCTACCAACTTATTTCCCACTTGCTTTTGATGCTCCTGAAGGGCAGACTTTGGACTGCTTGTGCTTGTTGATCCAGCTCTGCAGTGCAACAAGCTGGCCAGTGTGGTGGGCCGCTGGCTTGCAGGAACAGCGTGTGGGATTTTGTCCATCTTAATGTGCTCCCTGGCAATTGCAGGGATATACCTTATGTAGCAATGCCAGCATGGGCCTGAAAAATACAGCAGTTGACCAGCATTAGTGTGCAAACAAGGATGCATTTAAAATAAATGTGTTAGTACGATGCTCTTGTTACTTTTTGCTTTGCGGAATATAGGTCAGCTGCCTGGCACAAGTGTTAGGGTTGTGCCCATTTTTATCAGCCTGTGAAAACTCATCAAGTTCATGAACTCAAAAACACTTTAATTAAAAATAATAATAACCATAATTGTAAGAAGAAACCACCACCACAACAACAAAAAACCTCTTACCTATCAACTTCTATTTACTTGTTTAATTTGACAAATGCTAAGAAAGTCCCCTCTGCTGGCAGTTGGTGTAACAGTTTTTCAGACCACAAGGTATTTGTACATCAAAATATATATATACTTAGGCTTTCCTGAAGAAATTTCTGACAAATCTTAAGCTTTGTTTCTTCTATCAGCTGCACTGGTATTTTTGACCCTGCCAAAACACAGGAGATATTATAATGCACAGCCTTGCTATTAAGAGGAAGGTGATATTGAAGTTAGGAGTGCAATGAAATATCTGGAGAGATGGAAGGCTCTAGTTGAAAGGATGCTATTATAGTCCTTTCTGAAAGTTATCAGTACAGAAGGGCTGTTTTAATATACAGCGCTAGTTTCAGAAAGCATCAGATTCCTGACACTGTCATTAGTCACACTGCTCTTTCATTCAGAGCGGCAATACTTCATTTTCTTACCGAGCGCCTGTAGACTTTATTTCAAATAGTTTCATAGCTGATATCAACAATTGAAAATGTGCTGATCAAACATCAGGATCTCAGAGGACTTCAGAAAATTAACAAATAAAACCTCACAAATGGCATGTAGCGTGTGTGTTGATGTGAGACGAAGAAAATAGGTGCCCGTGCAAACAGAGTTGGTTTTTCAGGAATTGTCATTTGGGACATTTTCACCCTGTCTGTATTTTCTCCAAGGCTCCTTTTGCTTTAACTCTGCAGTGTCTCTGCCCTTTTACTGGGGTCTGGCTGCTGCTTCTGGCAATTGCCACAGCAGCTACACAAAACCTTTCTAAGCATGACCTGGAAGGAAAACCTGTCCCTGAACGAAAAGCGAAGGAAATTCAACAGGGTACAATCTCGTCTTATGTGCTGAAATTTTGATAGGCCTTTTGGCTGGTTACTGCTTACTCTTCTGCAGGAACGTCTCCTGCATTTCTTATTCCTGGTTGCGTAAGCCTTGTCAACACTCAGGAAAAGGGACAGGACCTGGACATGACACCCTACTTTGGAGTGAGGACAGATATACCACAGAAAAAGTGCTGTAAGCCCCATCTATACGCAGCTTTCATTCTCACTAAAATAAAAGAAGTGCTGGTATAAAATTATTCCTGTTAGTACTGGACACTGACCCAGGAATGAACCTTGGCCTCATTTTCAGCTTGCGTGTAGCAGCCTGGAGAATGCTGGAACCTTCTGGACAGCCAAAAGGGCTGTTGCTGTTTAAAATGTATCTTTAGAAACATCAAACAGAGTGAATAAATTAAAATGTGTATAGCTGTCATCGCTGAGAATGTATTTCTGGTTCACTGATTTAATGTAGACAATTGTGGTTTTCCATGGTGATTGCGTAGCAAGTCATGCGGCTCAGAGAATTAATTGAGTTGTAACACCTTGTGCTTTAGGTGATGAAATGTTTTCTTGTCTCGTAAGTCCTGTGGCAACCCTACGTGCACAGTTGAGTACGTGAATATTGGGAATGTCTTCAAAGTGAGCCAAGCTCCATTGAGGAGCAAACTGGAGTAGTTGTAGGGCAGAGCCCTGCAATTAGGAAACCTTACTGTGGGGCAGGATTATAGAGATGTTAGGGTTCATTAATTGGAAAAAACACATCAGTAAAGTGAGGAAGGGGTTCACCCTTTGCGTTGACTCTTCAGAGACGGTAGGCAGGGGCAGAGACACCCACCAGATAGAGTTCTGTCAGAACAAGCGCCCCCAGGGTGTATTTTGACAACACCACAGACAGCTGGGCAGGGAGCAGCCTGAATTTATGGCGGTGATCCTGGACTGCAAAGCCAGAGCATTGCACCGTGTGTCAGCCACCACTTGGTGCATTACAAGCTGTTTCTCATTGCTTTTCGCTTTCCTGGAAGTAAATTTTTTATCATGCTATAAATGAGGTAACTGAGGGGAACCTGCTACTGGCAATTTGCATGCTAGTTTGTCTCTAATTACTGGAATATCATTACTGAGGCTAAAAGCACGAGACGATAATATGAAAAATACACACACAAAATCCATAGGGCTAAAGGGCAGTAACTATTTTTGGATGAGCAGCTTTGCCTTTTAACAGGGAAGGAAAAAAAAGCACCTAGATTTATTACTAATGATGGTATAAATGCAGACTAATGCAATTTTAGAGTTCAATTGAAAAGGGAAATCTCAAATTAAAAGTGATTCGTAGTATCATCTAGTGAAATACCTGACAGAAGAACGAACACAGAAAAAAGATGAGACCAGTGCCATCCCAGAGCCTTACTTGTCACGATGGAGCTAAAATAGTCAGGGGGACCATAATCTTTGTGAGAGTTTGGGATATGAAGGAGCTGTGCCTTTGGACCATCGGTGTCCCCTTTAGTGTAGGAGACATGGTGATGTGAGTGTGCGAGGGCTTGTGCCTGCATCATCTGGTGTAAGAAGGGACTGGAAGCACTGTAGTCGAGGTGTTACCAGAGCCTGTTCTCTCATCTCGCTTTTCGTGTCCATGATATATCTAATGAATAACATCTTTCCAGGTTTTGTGGGACCTCAGACAGGTCTCTTTGCTTGTCTTGCTTCAGGTAGTGCTTCTCTGTCAGCCTGGGGAATATCAAAGTCTGGGTATTTTTTATTTTTCCAGAATAATGGATTTAAATAACATCCTCATCTTCTGCTTTCTGTCAGCTAAAGCAGCATCTTCCTCGTGCAGCTGTAGGTATGACTCTTAATGAGTCAATAAACAGCTACATGTATAATTTGTTATCTAGCTCTGCCTTATTTACAGAAGTAATGCAGCTTTCACTAATATTTGATGACTACAAGCGAGGTGGTAAGTTAGGTAATTGCTAGCAAAGTTACTGATGCAGAACAACTTAAGTAAGTGTAAAGTTTGTCAGGCTCTCACCAGCTTCCTCCCATCCTGGGAACAGAGTGCTGTGTGGGGGTCACATCTGTGCAACCACAGGAGGCCTGTGTGGGATTTAGGGGCACTTTTCCTCCACATATGGCATGGTGAAACCTCAACAGTGAACAAAAGCACCCTGGCAAGAAGTAAGGGGATGTTACTGAGAAATATTGCCTCAGGGAGCCGCCTAAGGGGTTCTGTGAGGAGAGCACGGCACTGCCCAGGAAGCTCCAGAAGGTTCCACCACAGGGCCTGGTCCTGGCGGTGCCTCTGTGCAAATGGGCAGAGGAGCAAAAAAAAAAAAAGCTCTGGGAAAGGGTGTTCTGAGGTAAAAATCATGGGGAGCAGCCCTGTGGGCCCTGAGGGGCATGTGGGGGTGCTCCAGGCACTGGGCAGAGCCCCCTGCAGCCCCCAGAGACTGCGGTGGGGCAGGGAGAGGTGGGAAGTGAAGGGGCAGCAGTGAGGGGCAGCAGGATGCAGGCCGAGGGCAATCCACCACATGGGCAAGCTCAGAAAAAGAGGAATAAATCTGCACGGTGTTCATGCAAGTTGTTTCTCTTAACAGGAGGCAGTTTGTTTCTGTCTGAAGAGAGAAAATTCATCTTTGAAGGCTGTGGGGCACCTACAGGATGAAATAAACACTGACTGATGAAGTGTGGAATGACCACAGGTATGTTCCCTCTCACTATGCTGACGCTAACAATTCCTTTTCCTCGCTATCACCTCACAGCTCCTGGTCTCTACTGTGCCAATGTGGCACTGACCATTCCAGCTGTGAAGACTGGGACCATGTCCTAGTCTTGTCTGACAAAGCCTTCCCGCTCCCCAGATAGTTTCCATGGGGTTTCCCTGCAAACAGCTTGGTGAAAGCTGAGGGCAAATGGCCTTTTCCAGCATCTCTGTTTGGAAGGTTTTTCTATCCCACTGCAAGTTTCTTCGCTGCTATTTATATTGTGCTCTTAAAGGATATCTTTGGTTCTAGCTATAATACCAACACGGGCCACTTTGTATTATTTTGTCTCCTGGTGCTTTGCCATCCATGTTACAGCTTGTGCTTATGTGATTTGTTCAGTGTATGACTGAATGGTTGCACAGGTATATTGTGGGGATTTCCTTTCCATTATTCAAAAGAATAAAAAGTATTTTACTGGGCAGAAGAATTAAGGTTCTTGGAAAAATCTGATTCTTGAGCTAATACTTTGAAGTCTAGTTAGGTAAGAGACAGGTAATTTAGCAGGTATTTAGCAGTTACAATGAAACGAGTAGAAATTTTTTCGGTATAGAAGTGCTGGATCTCAGTCCCATATTAACAATGTGAGCACAGCGCTCCCTATCACTAAAGTTATTGTTAATGCCACTGAATAAGTAAAGTATTATCTCTGTGATACAGTAACACAATCACAAGTGAAATTACACGGTATAAGGAGTTCTACTTTAGCGGAGCTGGATGGAAAGATCAATACACATCAGTTTTGCTTTGTTGTACTGTAAAAGTGAAATGGTGTCTGTGGTACAAGTATATGATTCTAATTATATCATTTTGTAAAAATAGAAAGTACGGGGTTTTGGACAGTAATAAGAAGTCTTCCAGAAGATGCCTTTAAAATCCAGAAAATAAGAGACTTGTGTTACAGCACTTCCTATAGAACTGCTTGTGCTGAATTCTCCATTAATCTTCATCTGTATTTTCCTTCTAAGTAGAGATGAGCTGTAACACTTAGCTTGTGCTCATGGCTTCACCTTTTTGGGGTTATTCAATTCACTAATTGATTGGATGGATTGGAAGCTATTTAAAGTAATCTACCGCCAGGGTGTAGAGGTGTAACATAATAGCTGGGTTTTTATTGTTGTTGTTTTTTGTTTGGTTGGTTTTGTTCTTTTTATTTAAATCATGAAGTGTTTTGCAGTACACTTTCAAAAAGGCAAAGGTTACCCATGCACCAAAAACTCTGTGTTTTTAGTTGTCAGTTGAAAATGCAGGTACTAAGGAAAGAAGTAAGAACATTTAAAAAATATTATTGTAATACTTTCACATTTTCACCTTCAAAGCTTAACACTACTGCATTTGTGACTGTGTTTGCATAAAAGTTACTGGGATAAAGTCTCCAGGGAGAAAACTTGCTGGAGTAGAGAAAGAAACTCTAACAACTGTGGCTGCAAACTTTTCCCAGAAAGGGACCAGCATAAGCTCAGAGGATCTTTAAAAGTTGTGCTGGTTTGCTGGCAAATCTTGTGCTTGGGCAGTATGGATGTGCATTTATTGTCTCCTTCACTTTTCTACTTTTCTAGATTTCTAAGTGCAAAAAGTAGGAAAGACTCACTCCTTTTTCTTCTCGTTTCATACTCCTCCTGTTACTGAAGTTGCTTTTTTAGCCAAGTGTATTAAAATGGTGAGACTCCATGTCGCACATGGTTATAGAGTAAAGCGACTTTATACCGTCCTCTTCCTCTCTCGTTTGTGCACAACTCAGAGCCGGATATTTTATCAGACTTTGCACAGTTCTTGGATCTGACCTTTCAAAATGTGGTGGGTCAGTTTGGAAAAAAAGCCTGAAAACTCAGCTGGGGCACACAGTGTGGTGTCTTGGCACTTCGCTTCTGGAGTGAGGAAAGAGACTTCTGATAAATCATCGCTAGTTGGAGCTTAATAAAAACTACTGTCTCTTTAACATAGTCAGAAACAAACAACGTGGTGATTTAATGTGCAGTTGATTTTGATAGTTTTTTTTTTTTTACATTTATTTTTGGTGAGGATGTTTTTGTCCTCAAGGGTATGTTCAGGTAGGTAGCCTATGGTGAGGAATCCAGCTGTATTATCACTTGAAAAGGGTGGAAATTATGCTTTCATAATAATGTGTAAGAAACATTAAGATGTATCCTAACTATATTAAGAAGCAGAACCAGTTGCTTTGTGGAAGCACAAGCTGAGCAAAATCATGTTGCATAGTTGTGCTTCTTACAATAAGAGTTTCCTCAGTTGATTGAAACAGCGTGCTGGGTGAGCTGCAGGAGCATTTGGTACAGACAGCTTTTAAAAACCCATTCTTTGGCGGAAACAATACGTGTTGCCCAGTAGTGGTTTATTCAACTGAGCTATTGACTATGGGACTTCAGAGTTGCCTGCTGCTTGTCTGAATCTTGAAATGTGCCTTTTAATTCAGAGATGGGAAATAGTCAGAGCTCTTCCTGAGCTGTTAGCATAAAAGGACCTTGGATTCCCATTAGGGAGCAGGCTTAGCCCACCTGAGAGTTAATGGCAGCCTTTTTTTGCTGTGATTTCAACTATGTTCTCTTTCAAAACCTGTCCATTCCTTTCCAGACATGTACATTTGCATTTTACTGTGCTGGCAAAGTTGAAGACACTTGGGAGGAGAAATGGAAGCAAACATTTTAATTCCTTAAACACCCTGGATTAGGGAAGCTTCTTAAAGCATAGAAAATATGGCAGAGGTTTTAGCTGTGTATGGGCATAGTCAGTGTAGTCATAGTCAGCACTGCAAGTTCCTGCTGCATTTTTTTTAGATCGCTTATTTACAGCCAAACTTTTTGAGGGAAGAGTAAGTCCTTTTTTCAGCCTGATTTTTATCATGGTAACTCATTTTATTTAATACATGATCAACTGTGATTAATACTATACAAAATGATGCAGAGACCAAATGAATCTAGCCGTGCACAATTAAGTACATACCCTGTCTGTAGTGTTTGTAAAGGACTTTTCTTAAGCTCAGTTTAAATTTGTTTTTTATTTTCAGTTGGTCCCTAGGAAACAAAGAACTGATGGTGTTTTATGCTAGGTGTTGGAATGTATAATTAATTACTGTTGTTAATGTGCATATGTGCCTGAATTACAAATTAAGTAGTTCAACTAGACTTTTTCAGAGGCAACTATATTGGTTGGTCCATATTTTTATCTTCCATGGTAGAAATTAAATCTTTTTCCACAGTGAAGGTGACCCTCTAACAGATTAATCCAAGTTTTAGTATGATATCCTTTAAAGAATGTCTACTAATCTTTGAAATTAAGACACCATTGATGTGAGCAGATGGGGGGAATGCTATTCCTTCTTTTGCCATTACTTTTTTTTTTTAGTTGGCTTGAGGCAGGTATCTGTATGACTAAGCTTAAAAACAAACAAAAAAAAGGGCAGTGCTTTTTACTGTGGAGGGTCTTTGTAATGTAAATACATAATAAACACAAGGATTTTTTGTTTTATATCAAAGCCTGGATCTTGAGGGAAACAGCAAAAAGTGCAAAAAAGTGCAAAATTTGCAGAATCCAATTTTTACTTTCTGCTGCCAATGAAACAGTGAAATATTAAAAATACCGGAAGCTAGCAATATCACTAGTCTACTGTTTGTAAAAGCCTGTGCAGTGTATCCTTGCTAGGAAGAAAACTGAGATCTCTAACAGTTACATGAGTTTTCAAGTCATCTGCTTTTGCTGATCCTATTAGGAGTTTCACTATCAGATCACAGAATCACCTAGGTTGGAAGAGACCTCCAAGATCACCTAGCCCAACTTCTGACCTAACACTAACAAGTCCCCCACTAAACCAGATCACTAAGCTCTACATCTAAACGTCTGTTCAAGACCTCCAGGGATGGTGACTCAACCACTTCCCTGGGCAGCCCATTCCAATGCCTAACAACCCTTCCAGTAAAGAAGTTCTTCCTAATATCCAACCTAAACCTCCCCTGGCGCAACTTTATCCCATTCCCCCCCTCAAAAGAAGCACTCGCACAACCCCTGAGCATCGGCAAGAGCTGTTTATTGCCGGGACATCTTGCAGGCAAGCCTGCGGGATGTCTGTGGTGTTTGGTGGCTCCAAGCTGATGCTTGCGATGGAGCCTGAGCAACGAGTAGGGGGCTCGCCGGGCACTCCTGCGATGCTGTTGGTGCTCTCGGATGGCAGAGCACAAAGACATGCCGCAGTAGTCCCAGGCCTGTCCCGGCAGAGGTGGATCCACTTCCACCCGTTCCTCCACATCTGGTGGATCCAGCTCCATGGGCTCCATGGTGCTGGGCAGAAGGCTAAGCCAGTCCTTGCCCGAGACTGCCCAAACGGGATGCCTTCCGTCCGGAATGTTCTCAGGCCAGGGTGCCGAACCAGGGGGTCGTCCAGTCCCACGCCTCGGTCCCACGCCACTGTTGGCTTGATTTTCATGCATGGGTCCGACGCTGCCCTCTGGTTTACGGCCATTACTGGGTCCCGCACTGTGCTCCGGACTATGGGCATGCCTCCGCTCCCCGCGGCTGTCTGCCTGATGCTCCCGCCTTCGCCCCACGTCACCGTTGCTCCTATGGTGAGGTCCAGGCCCCCTGTCTCTGGCTGTGTGAGGGGCCGGCCTGTTCCCCGCATCGTTGCAGTGTCAATGGTACGGCCTGTATGTGTCTGTGGGCTGGGCGCCAGAGGTCCCTTGGGCACTGGTGTCTCTTGTGCCGCCGGCGCTATCCCTCTGCCCACGACACAACTCCTTCTGCTCAGGTGCATTCCTTCTTGGTGCTTCACCGGACGGCATCGCCGTCCTCGCACACCAAGGAGGCCTGCTGCTCGCCTTGCTCTTCTAGTCTTCCTCCTGCTGCACAAGCTGGCAGTCAGAGGGCCTAGATGCTCAGCGAGTGCTGGGCCAGCTGCAGGGGGCCTGTTTTATAGGGCCCGCAGCAAAGGCGGGGCAGTGGTGGCCACTGTGACCTCAGCAAGCCTCTGCGATGGAGTGGCCCACGCGTGGCCAAAGGCGGCTGTGTTGGGAGCGGCCTGGAAGATGCCCTCACGTGGACAAGGAGGAGGGTTGGGGGGCTGAGGGCCCCTTATCTGGGGCTGGCTCCCCCGGGCCATTTGGCTTGCCAGAGAGAAAGGCTGCCCCATGGCCACAGGGACTGCCCTGCACCTCCCATCCTGTGCCCTGGGTTTTAAGTCTTAGCCCATGATTCTCAAAATATTGTGAGGGAGAGGAGACTCTGAAGGATGATTAGGCAAGCCTTTACTCTGGGCAGTCTGTGTATGTGCTTATTATTGTTCCAGGTTTGCTCTTCCCAAATCTGAGTTCATGATCTCACCTCCCATGCTCTGTTAAATCCTTGTCTGTGTTGTTTTATGTCCCCACTGCTGCGTTCACCACTGAGGCAGATGGTCAAATTTGTCTTCATCCCTGGTGTTCCTTCTTCCCTCGCATCTGGGTTACTTGGGAGATTAAACAGTGTCAGGGCTTGCAGCCACCTGTACTGTTAAAACATCAGCAGAGGCACTCCCTTAGTTTTGCTCTCTGCAGTTGGCATGTAGATCGCTCCCAGCCAATGGACAGGATGTGACCCTGTTGTTGGTGATGTGAAGAGTTCAGCTGTTTGGACACAACTGTGCAGTGATAGGTGACAGAAGTGGGCCTTTTTATTTAGTGGTACAGCATTGAAGTCAGTGTGGAACCAAATTGTTCCATACTGAATATGCTGAATAGAATACTTAAATCTACATTCTTCAGTCACATTTCTTAACTGCTGTCCAAGCATTTCCTTTCTCAGCTATTTCGCTTCTGTTTTTCTTTGTTATTAACCAAGCTAAGCTATTCTTTAGTCAAGAGACTGACATCAAAATTTTCATGCTTGCAATTCATTATCATCATTGCTTGTTCTGCTTGCGCATGTCAGTTTCTGTGCCTTGTGCCAGTGGTATTCTCTACTCTTCATTTTGTCTTTTCCCCGTATCCCTCTTTTCCTGTCTCACCAGGAGCTACCTTCTGCGTGTGGACACCCTTGTGCAAGCGTGCAGCGAACCACCCTGCCTCATTCAAATCCCTACTGAAAATGTCTCTCTGCTCACAAAAGCAGTAAGTGGGAAGGAAGAGGGTGGGGAAAAAAAGAAAGCAAAAAGGTGGCCACAACCAGGAGATGTGTCACAAAGCCTTTACTGAATAACCACAGTAATGACATTCTTCCATGTATTTTTCTCAGTTCCTTGTTTATTTATGACCAATATTTGCCGTCGTGTTCAATTCACATAGAGACCAATTTGGGAAAAGGTGACTGGGTGTTATTCAGAAGTACAATCCCCTCAGAAATGCATGAGCAGGCTTTGCCAGGAGGCATACAGAAATTAAGCAGTCCTGAGTCTCCCTTGTATCCCCATTACCGTGGAGTAAAGGTTACCTTCTTTCCCCATAATTGCAGCCCCCTCTCAAATGACCACATAATAGCATTACCTGGAAATGAAAAGAAAAAAAAATCAAAACCAAAAAGCAGCAAATACCATTCATACTGGCCTCAACAATAACTGGCTGTTGAGAATCTCCCATTTGCAAAATGTCCATGTCTTCTCTTAAGCTTTTGTCTGTGCTTGTTATGCATCATATAAATAAATAATTTGGCAATTAATGTGATAGCACCAGTAAAAAGCTCTGCTCCGCTGACTGGTCCTTTCAGGCTCCTAGAAAGCAGACTGATGCTGCAGAGGGGAATAATGTGCTTAATTGTGTCTCGCCTACCTGGTTTGCCTTCCGAAACCCCTCCGCACTGTGAAGGTGGAGCTGCGCTGGCACGTCACTGGGGATGCTCGGAGCTTGTTTGGTAAGTGGCAGACAGCTAGTGGCTGCCTTTGGGTGCTTACTGCTCTGCTCGCCTCCCAAAAGTCATCGATAAACGCAGTAGGTGCAGTAATTGGATATAGATCGATGGATGCTGCGCAGTGATAGGGTGTGGATCAGCGCTGAGTAGGTATAATAAGAGTGACCCACCGCATCAGCCCTGACTGACCAACCTGTGGTGGAGAGCTGCTGCTCCAAACCTCCCTCTGCCACTGCTTGAGTTGTGGCATGAAAAATGAGAAAGGTCTGGCTGCCCTCATTGTCCACATCCAGTTACAGTGTGGCTGGACAGGAGCAAGCGACTTAAAAAAGGCTTTTACTGTCTTTGCTTGGGGGATCGTAATGTTTTCACATAACGGAGACTGCCCTTCAGGTTCTCAAACCTGCCAAAAAGGTAACCTCAGAGGGGGCTGGACAGCGCTGCACCTGTCTGGTGGCACTGACAAGTCCTGCAGTTTGAGCCCCCCAAGTTGCTTGTGTCGTAAGTCCACCTAAGCAAAAGTGTTCATGTGTGCTTGAGATCGTCAGGCACTCTGAGTCAGAAGACAGTTACACAGTTATCCACGTTTTAAGGCCCTTTTGTGATTTAGCCGTTCAGTTCTTCTCCTAGAAACCCACTGAAAGCTTCTGGAGGAGAAAGCCCTGTCTGAAAAGAGCCCAATAAATGCTGAGGGTTGAGAAGCTGTTGTTCAGCCGCTGCTAAAGAGACCTGGTGTGCTGTGGAGCTGCGAGAAGAGATTTTAACAGGCTGGATGCTGCCTCTGCCTGGTGCTTTGCCAGGTGGCCAGGCCCTTGCCGTGTATCCACGATTACCTGTTTGTGCTCGGTGCTTTACATTTCACAAAACAGTCACTTTTGCCACATTTGTAATGCCTGTAGTGATTAGGCAGGAGTTTGCATTTTTCTTCTGCAAGAAATGAGTCAGGTTCATCTCTCTGGGGTTCACATCTGAAAGGAATTTGGAGGGGATTTCTTCTACTAAATTACTTTGATCGTTTCCCATTGCTGCAAAAACCACAGATTTAATTTGCACCAGAGCTCTGCTGGGAAAAAGTGTGAAATGGAGATAGTGAATCCATATCTTTTCCATCTTGCTGATGCTAAAACCTTCTCCCAGGATTGCTCTGCCTTTCCTACAGGCCCCGCTGCCTTTCTCTGCTGCAACTGCCTCTCAGAGAAATTGTCTGTGCTCTAAGGGCACCCATATTGATTTGTCTCAGTTTATTTTCAGCCTGCTTCATATTTGAGACGTATTTTTAGCTATGAAAGAGAGTGAAGACATTTGAGAATCCAGCTTTACTGATCTCGTTTTAGAAAAGGTCTGGATGTTTGTGATCTGAAAAATATATGAAAGGTGTCATAGTTATTCAGAGCTATATGTTTTATTTTCCCTGTTTATAGTGGCTGTGCAACAGGCTAAATGCTGGTATTTTTGCAGCAATCTATGGCGGAAATGTTGCAGCAAGCAGCATAGCTGATTGCATGTTGTTCAACTATTTTTCATAAATATAGCTCCTGATTGACTTCTGAACTATGATTTTCTGAAGAACTAGAAGAAAAGAGCCAGTATTCTGAGCTTCCAAATGCAAACCCAGTTTTAGAATGATATTTGCATGTTTTATAGCTCATGGCTTTATACATATTCATAATGTTATTTGTGTCTGGGCAGATCTCTTAAATATGAGAAAAATATCTTAATTTGCCCAAGTAATTGAGGTGGAAAATTCCCAAGTAAATATAAACGTTGATGAAATTTCATGTTTGCGTTTTCTATTTCAAACCAAAAAATACTTGTTTGGACGATATTTGAAGGTTCCTGAACTTTTGAGTAACAGTAGCTCCAGTTCATAAGTGAATGCGGCTTTGACAGGGACAATATGCAAAAATATGCCTTTGCTAATGTTTTGTTAAAAATATGTGTGTTCAGAACTCCATAACAAAATGGATTTATTTCAAATTATGAAGTTAATTCAAAAATTTACAATTGAAAAGTGGAGTTTTTTTTCTAGTTAACGATACTTGTTAGATTTTGCAAAAGTTTCTTGGCCCAACAGATCTAAATAGAATTTAAATGAGTTAATTCCTCAGCTGTCTCCAGTTAGAAATTTTGCACAATGGCTTCCCTGGCACATAGCAACGGAGGTGACAGCAGTGCTTCCCTTTTCATCAGTACAGAACCATCTTCTATTGCAGCGTGGCTTCGTCTTCTTACTGGGAGAGTTGCTAGTTAGTTTCAATGAATTTAAATCTGAACCCAGTGTATTTTTGAGCCAATTTGGAGTAATAACTGGTGGAATGATATTTCCCATTAGTGGCATTCTTGTACCCTTTCAGAACAGATCCCATAACCCACATGTTTTCAGGTGGTGGGTCTCTGAAGCCACATCTCTGTGGAGATCATGCTCTGTCCTAAGGCTTGTATATCTCTAGAGTCTTTGCTGCTGTGAGATCCTTTCTGTAAGGTGCTGTTCAACCTACACAAAGACAACTGTTGCTTTCAGGAGGGATGAGTCGCTCAGCATTGCCAGGCCTTGCTGGCTGACCCATAACTACTCCACTCTGCTGTACCTCTTAGCAAGAGGCTTGAGCAAACCATCACTCGGCTAAGTTTCAAGGTGAGTTCACAATCTGGTGGTCTTACTCCAATATGATGACTATAACATAAAGCAAAGGTCATATTCAGAGTTATTACAGTGTAAAATCTTTGTGTAATAAAAGATAATTCACTGTCTTGAATATATCCAGTTTAATGCGGTTTTCCCACAAAGATTTCTTAAAGCTTCTCAGCTGGATATAAATCCAGAAATAAACTTTGCAACATGTGAAAAAAATAATTTAAGTGAGGAAGCAGATATGCAGCAGGAAATAAGCTAAAGATTTCTGTTTTCCAGTCATTTATGTTAGCAACTAGAATAAAGTGCCCTCTAATAAATTGAGGTGCATAGTGACTGATAAGCTTTAAGTGATTTTTATTGCTTGGGCAGCATAAAGCAGCCACTGGTGCTTAAGTTGGGTTTATGAATGTTTTGCTTTGCCAGCGTGGAACAAAGTCCAAATAAAGGGCCTGCTGGCCTCATCTATCGGAGTTGATTGCTCAAGATAAAGCGCTCCAAATTAGGTATAACTAATTTAATCTGTTTAATCTAGGAAAAAGATGAGGTGACAGCAGCTATGCCTGTCTCCTTTTCCTTGCAGTGATGTTTCATATCAGATGCTTTTTAGTTAACAGGTACATAGTGCTCCTTGGAGAAATGAATGTCTGCGAGTCTTTTCATAAATAATTGCAGCAGAGTAAATGTGAGTTCTTCTATCAGCTTTACAGTAAGATCTGAGTCACTCTGAATTCTCTTTTTTTTTTTTTTTCTTCCCAGCACTGTATACATAATGTTCAGTAATTTGTTTGTTTGCGAAAAAGAGAAAGCATTTTGCTGCCCAGTAGTATAAAATCATGAGTAGGGCTGAAGTGGTTGTTTTTGTGGTAAGAAAAATCTGCCATCTTAAGGCACAAAATAAAATCAGCTCTAGAATCTGGTCATGTTTCATTGCTAGCACATGCTAGAGGCATGATTAAGAAGTCACCACTGCGCCTGTTAGACTGGAAGACATGAGATAGTCCTTCAGCAAATGCTCTGGGATAGCACAGGGCCTTTTCTGAAAGAATTTTAATTGAAGACTCATCTCACTGTCTTGGAGACATAAACTCATTTGAAAGCAGTTATCTTGTATAGTCTGAGGCTGATTTTTGCCCTGCAGGAATATGTTTTGACTTTTGCAAAGTGATAACAGCCTTTTTATGATATACCATTTAATTAAAAGATACATGTTGTTGCTTCAATCGATGCTTTCACAGAGACTGTCTGCCATTTCTGTTAATAAACTTAAAAGTAAGTTCATCTACATGTTGCGATTAGAAAAATTCCACAGAAGGAGAACAAATAGAAATTGCTGAAGGTGGTATGTTTGCTGGCAATTTATCTGGATTTTTTAAAAAGGTTGAAAGCAGAGCATTTTGTTGTCACCTCTTGAATCAGTTTTACTACTGCACATTCTTGGGGCTACAATGGATAATACAGTCGTACCAGGCATAGGATAATGAAGCATTTCCTAGGTATAATTTATTTTACATTGTTTCAAGCTAAAGCCTGTCTCCATTGCTGACTTTACAGGGATCTGGTACTTTGGCTTCTGGGACTCTGGCTTCTGGGACTCTGGCTTCAGCTATGTGTAGGCTGTGAAGCCTGATTCTGAGCTACTCATTATGGAGGTCAGTGAGATTACACTTGGCATCCAGACATGGCTTCATCTGGGGGAAACACGGCCCAGTAACAGAAATTTGTGGACATGTACTTTACCAGGATGTCATTATTTTCCTTTTGTTATCTTTGTATTCCTTTTACAGTTTATAATGTCAGAAACAAACTGTACAGACTTTAGGAATGTTTCAGATTTCTATATTGTATAATGGCTCCTAATACTGTAAGTCATGATGCAGATAGGGACTGAATCAACAGATGGCTAGTTCAGAGGGAGGATTGTTGTCTCATGTCTGGAAGTTTATAGGTGCTGTCAGCTGGGTTGCCTGTCAGTAGACTGCAACCCTTTTTCTCCCATTTGTGCAGCTATGAATAAATATATGGTCCTCTGGCTTGGCATAGAATTATATTGTGAGAATATCTGTGGAATCAGGACAAAAGACTTGTCACTCTTTTTGGTCCAGTGATCATTTAAGTCATCAGGAAAATACAGAGGATTAATTGGAAAAATCAGAAGTCTTTTCTTTTTCCTTTTTTAAAATTAAAATTTAATTTAATTTAATTTTTCTTGATGTTATTTCACAGAAAGCTTCAGAAAAGTTGAGCCAAAATCACATGATGGTGACAGGAAGGGAGGAAGGGATGGACTTTTCTGAGAAGACCAGACTTTGGAGATCCAGTAGTGTAGAAACTCGTCATGTGGACTGTGGGTTTCTTCACCTAGGGTTGAAATTTTTTTTTTTTTTCTTTTAAATTGAAAGTGCTGTCATGGAGAGTAACGGATTGGGAGGATAACAAACAGACCAGTGAGTGGGCAATGAGTTGTCTAAGCTGAGTACATATGCAAAAGATTATTATCTTTAAGCAAAGGATCACAGGAAAACACTTTTCTTTTCAGGCAAATGAAGGTATCATTTTCTGCGTAGGTAGAGTCAGATTTTTTTTGACAGGGAATTAGGAGAAACAAAAGACTTCCTGTAAAATTATGTCAGAAGGCTTATTGTGATTCAGAATAAAGGTTTGGGTGTCATTCTGACTTATGATATGTTGTTGTCTTTTCCTTTTGGTGAAATACAGCTGTGGGATGTAATTACTGCGTTTGTAATGTACCTTGTCCAGTAGTCATCTTTTCCCCTTGAAATATCTTATGGGAGCTAAAATGTCCTGTTGTAATAATGACCCATTGCAGTAATAAAATTGTCAGGCCAGGTGTATGATTGACCACTTCGTATTGTTGTAACTGTCCTTCTCATATCGCATTAGTCTGCCTTTATTACTATTGTGCATCATGTTTATGGGGACACCGTAAAATTTGTAGGCACTTGCACAGTATTCCCCTTCCCCCCTCCATCAACGGGGGCTATTTTTCCCTACTCTTCCATTTTCATATTTTGTTGTACAAGAAGTTCTTGTACTATTATTTTAGTTTTGGGGCAGAAAAAGACGTGAAATTCAAGGCTTCCACAACCTGTGAAAGAGTGCTGGACACTGAACAGGAAGGTAATGTCACCTGCTGCTTCCACTCTGGTTTTGTTTTCCCTGGCCAAAGTCCTGGACCACGTTCAACACTGATTTTCAAGTAGTTTTGGATCTAATCTGTAGGACATAAGCCCATGCAGAAGTAGTCTGCATGCAACAGCAAGGCTGAGAAGCCCAGAGTCAAATCCAAAGTTAAGGCTGAAAATGAAAATGCCATCTATTTGACACTGTTTTCTTATAGCTTTGCAAATTAGTAAATAAGTTATTTGTTAGTATCTATGTGGGATTATACAGATAAATTGCTTATACCAATTTACAGCCATCAAGCTAGAGTGCAGCTTCATTTTGGGGTCTGCTGCTGATTGTCTGCGCTGGTGCTCAGCCGGTGTGAATTATCTGAAGGGCTGCTTGGGTGCCTTAGGGAATGGGCAGCGTTCTCCATCACACAGGAAAGCTGGGCTGGAATACTCCCAGTTCAAAATCCAAACATCACCTGGACAGGATGAAGCTCAGTACCACCATGGAGAGAGCAGGAGCATCCGCAATGTACTTCCCAGTTCTTGGACTTTCTGGTGGGCTCATTTTCTCAGGCAAAGTGCCACCTTTGGCCAGCCCCAGTGTGCGATACTTGTGCCCACAGCTAAGATTCCTTATCCAAGGGGATGTGATCGTTTGCTTTTATGTATAAACATTTCTGCTTCTCAAAGCATTTTCAGGTGGTTCAGGGTCTTTTAGGGACACCACGTCTTTTTTTCTCCTCAAATGACTAGTAGCTTTGTGCTGTGTCCCCAGCAAAAGACACTAAAAAGTCAACCTCAATAATTAACGGTTGTTTTTTGGACTTGTGATTAATGGTAAATTGAAATGGGAGAGAGATGTATCTAAAAATAGAAGATAGGAGGTTGTGGACTTGAGGAGAAAAACATACTCGTTTAATTAAGTGTGCCTTTAATTTAAAGAGCCGTACAGAGCTTGTCAGTGACTAGAAGATGACTTTGGTTCTGGAAGATACAGCTGGTCTTTGGCTGATAGCATAGTTTGGCATTCGTAAATCTGCAGCTCCTGTGCTGAAAGTATTGCTGCAAGTAAATTAAAGGGTTTTCGTTCCTATGTCTGATTTTAATAGGCAACTTCTCAGGAGTTTTCTAAGTAGAGTTTTGATGAAGACGACTGTTATTTTCCTCCTCACCCCCCATAAGTCTTTGTTACGATCCTTTATGCTGTTGTTTTGACATCAATGGAAAGCTATGCCTTAGTACAGCTTCCTGTATATTGTATTCTTATTCCTTTGTGCTCTAAATCTTCCGTATGGTTTTAGTTATATGCTCAACTGAAATGCTTTTTGAAAAGCTGCAGGTCCTTATTTATGTCAGCGCCAGCTTTAAAGAGCTTTCCAAGTTTAAAAAAGAAGAGCCTATTTGGTAATCATTTTCTCCTTAGTTTGCTTTTGTGTTTCTCCAGTTGTGTCATCTCCTCAGTGTATGTGATTGCGGGGAGGGAACGCTCCCTTCTCACCATGCCCAAGGCTGTGCAGCCGAGCAGCCTTCCTTCCCATCACAACCAGTTTCCAGCATAGTTCATAGTCCTCAACCTGGAGTGGTGAAGGGGCATGAAAATGTGGTTGGCAGAGGAATACGTGCAACACCCTGAAGAGGCAGTACAAACTGTAAGTCTCCGGGGAAAGGTTTGACCTCATGAAGGAGGAGGTTACGATAAGGAAGTTGTCCAGTAAGGAGGAAAGCAGGGAAAAGTTCATCAAGTGATATCTATATTACTTCCAGTAACTTTTAACAAGAGAAAGGGTGGTCTCAAATGTACCTGTGCCAGTTTCCAGAAGATAAGTGTCTCATCCTAGCAAGACAGGGGTTTATTAATGTAAGCTCCTCAAGGGAGGAAATTTCAGTCTCTGGATACAAATTCACACGAGTTTTGTGCCAGTTTTAATGCTGAGCTGTTGCTGTTTGGTGGCGATGCTGCTTGTAGAGGCTCAGGATGTCCCGGTCCTGTCTCACTGTTGACCAACTTCAGACTTCATATTGGGATGCTTTATGCAATGTACTTGGTGGAAAAGAGAGGCACCCTTAAAGTGTTTCTACTTATCTCAGAGGGTAGTATTTGTTCTGTTATGCCAATTACTTACAGAGACATTGGACATGTCTCTAGAAAAGCCTCTAATTACTGTAATAATGAATTAGAGAGGTTTTTGAGCTCTGAAGAGGTGTTTAGCGTTGTTAAAGGGAATAGATAACAAAAGAAGAAAACGGTGGAACCAATGCCTAGCAAAAAAGGTCAAATTAAACTAGTCTTTCCCTACAGTGTAAAATTTTGAATTATGGTATTCAGCAATTCTTAGGAAAAATTAAGCCATGAGGAAGGGAATTTCTTTTTATAGAATTGCAGAACCTTAGAATCACTTAGCACTCAACAAAAACCACTCACTGACCCACAAATGGAAAGCACCATGCGCCACAAGGCTATTGTAAGAAGTCAGGGAGTAATCTGCTCGTGCGTCCAAGGTGGCTGGGACAAGAAAGGCAATTTGAAAGAAAAAAAATAGGAAAAGTTTTAGAGGAATCCTGAACATGATGGATTTTTCTTGACGAGAGCGTTCGCCCCAAAAGATCTGTCAAGAATAATGTAGACATGGCTGCTTTTGCCCTGTGGGACATGGAGGAAAAGAAGGCAGGGTGCTGACGCCCTCAGCCCTGTGAACAGAACTGCAAAGGGCGCTTTTAAAACTGAGACACCGAATGGATGCAGCAGTTGTCGTAAGTGGGTGATTTCTTTAGACTTCACTAAAGAGTCCAAGCCATCTGTGATCCCATCAGGGGAGTAATGGGCAGCAGAGTACTATTTTATCGTGTATATTCAACTTAAAGGATCCAACTCAGAAGAGAAATGTGTATTTTCTTATAGTTCCTTCCTGGCAGAGGCAGGCTATTATTTTTGCATGTTCTACTGACATTTTTTAAAAAGAATATAGCTACAAGAGAAGAACTCTTTCTGTAATTTGTTCAGCAGAAATCCTTTTTCATCTAAATGAGTAGCAATAGCTTGCGGTCCTGGACATGTGGGATGATAAAATGATACAGCAAGGCTTGAAACAGGGAGAGGAAATTATGGAGACAAAGAGAATGCCTCAGATCTTAGGGACAATGTAGATGTACTGGCAGCTGAACAAAAAAATTTTCTAACAGTCGTATGGCTGCTTCTCTGACTCCTGGAGATATTGGCAGCTGTAGAAACGGAGGGATCTGGTGAGACAATGGAGCTTCATCTTACCTCTGTCCTGTGATCAGCTGAGTTACATCAGCAAACGCATCTGTGTGTGAATGCCACACATGGCAGTGGCTCCATATACAAAGTTAACTTCTCTGTATACAGAAGAGCAGATGGACTCGGAAGAGCATGACTTTGGTACGCAGTGACCTGGATCATACCTGTGGTAGACATTAGAGGACTGATAGTTACTGTGGTTTTCCATGTACTGCCCATATGTCAGAAAGCTGAATTGCAGAGAAAGAGGAAACTCAGAAGGGCTTTTCTTGACATCCTTCTTATAATCCTGTATTGTTTTTAGTAGGTGTTTTTAGTTTGCTTTTAGTTTGTCTGTTAGTAGCAGTAGGCAATAAATTACATGAATCTCCCTATGCTGAGTCTGCCTTGCCCGTGATGGTAATTGGTGAGAGATCTCCCTGTCCTTATTGCAATCCACGAG
Source organism: Cygnus olor (assembly GCF_009769625.2). Lineage (NCBI taxonomy): Eukaryota > Metazoa > Chordata > Aves > Anseriformes > Anatidae > Cygnus > Cygnus olor. The sequence goes on from NC_049175.1 coordinate 14,152,671, forward strand.
CCCTTTTTCTTTGTATTTTCTCTCCCTCTTCTTTTGAGGAGGGGGACTGAGAGAGTGGCATGGTGGAGCTTGGCTACCTGTGGGTGTGAAGCCACCACAAACACAGCCTGCAGAAGTTTCCTGGTCACCTTTATGTGGGATATTGTTTTTCCAGGTGACACTCTAACACAGTAATTTTAAATGCCTTGTTTAGTGTAGCCACAAGCTTTAATTAGAAACCAGCTTCTCTCTCTGCAGAAGCTGATGCTGTGGAAATAAGAATGAGAGCTTTAAGTTTCTAAAAGTATGCCAGTGTTTGAGAGTGCTGTTTTATGTGCAGCTCTCGGATAGCTGCTGCTAACATCCCCAAAGGCAGAGGATGTGAGTTGTCCTTACTGATACTCCTCAGCCAAGACTTGTGACCTTTGTGTCTGGGACTTCAACAACTGGAAGACTAAAGAGCTTATTCGTTTAGGTACTTCTCCTAAATAAGTCATGTGGGTTTTGAGTTTCCAGTCTGAAATATGTGCCTGTGTAACATGCGTCTTCATCGAAAGCTTACTAAATGGGAATTCACTGCAAGTATTAACTGTGCGGCTCATGCTGTCAGAGCACTGAGCCTGAGCCAAAAGCAGGAGGTCAAAAACATTAGTGGGGCACAGGAAAGGATAGAGCTTCGTTCTTAAATGAAGAAATCACTTGAAGGACACTCAGTTATTTGAAGGGTAAGGTATGTAGAGAAAAAATATGATTGGTTTTGGACAGTATTATTCCTGGCTTTCCCTGTGTTCACTGAGAAGCTGCGTCTGTGTGCTGCTCTTGTGATCCCGCTTCTCCTAGCAGAGAGGAGTGGTGCTCTTCAGGGCTCAGCCTGTTGCCATGGATTCTAATCAAGGTTTTAATGGTGAATTTTTAATGCTTGTATCTAAAGGAAGGTTGAATGAGGCCCGATCTCTGTGAAAACATAATCTCCATTTCTTGTTTGTGTTTTTATTTTCTTCCTTTTATTAGGAGGATTTCCTCCAAAGAAAGCAAGATGAGGGCTTCTTGTCTAGTTTTGCCCAAAATAAATCACAGAGTCACAGAATCACCTAGGTTGGAAGAGACCTCCAAGATCACCTAGCCCAACTTCTGACCTAACACTAACAAGTCCCCCACTAAACCAGATCACTAAGCTCTACATCTAAACGTCTTTTCAAGACCTCCAGGGATGGTGACTCAGCCACGTTCCTGGGCAGCCCAATCCAATGCCTAACAACCCTTCCGGTAAAGAAGTTCTTCCTAATATCCAACCTAAACCACCCCTGGTGCAACTTTAGCCCATTCTACCCCTCAAAAGAAGCACTCGCACAACCCCTGAGCATCGGCAAGAGCTGTTTATTGCCGGGACATCTTGCAGGCAAGCCTGCGGGATGTCTGTGGTGTTTGGTGGCTCCAAGCTGATGCTTGCGATGGAGCCTGAGCAACGAGTAGGGGGCTCGCCGGGCACTCCTGCGATGCTGTTGGTGCTCTCGGATGGCAGAGCACAAAGACATGCAGCAGTAGTCCCAGGCCTGTCCCGGCAGAGGTGGATCCACTTCCACCCGTTCCTCCACATCTGGTGGATCCAGCTCCATGGGCTCCACGGTGTTGGGCAGAAGGCTAAGCCAGTCCTTGCCCGGGGCTGCCCAAACGGGATGCCTTCCGTCCGGAATGTTCTCAGGCCAGGGTGCCGAACTAGGGGGTCGTCCAGTCCCACGCCTCGGTCCCACGCCACTGTTGGCTTGATTTTCATGCATGGGTCCGACGCTGCCCTCTGGTTTACGGCCATTACTGGGTCCCACACTGTGCTCCGGACTATGGGCACGCCTCTGCTCCCTGAGGCTGTCTGCCTGATGCTCCCGCCTTCGCCCCACGTCACCGTTGCTCCTATGGTAAGGCCCAGGCCCCTGTCGCTGGCTGTGTGAGGGGCCGGCCTGTTCCCCGCATCGTTGCGGTGCCAGTGGTACGGCCTGTATGTGTCTGTGGGCTGGGCACCAGAGGTCCCTTGGGCACTGGTGTCTCTTGTGCCGCCGGCGCTATCCCTCTGCCCACGACACAACTCCTTCTGCTCAGGTGCATTCCTTCTTGGTGCTTCACCGGACGGCATCCCTGTCCTTGCACACCAAGGAGGCCTGCTGCTCGCCTTGCTCTTCTAGTCTTCCTCCTGCCGCGCAAGCTGGCAGTCAGAGGGCCTAGATGCTCAGCGAGTGCTGGGCCAGCTGCAGGGGGCCTGTTTTATAGGGCCCGCAGCAAAGGCGGGGCAGTGGTGGCCACTGTGACCTCAGCAAGCCTCTGCGATGGAGTGGCCCACGCGTGGCCAAAGGCGGCTGTGTTGGGAGCGGCCTGGAAGATGCCCTCACGTGGACAAGGAGGAGGGTTGGGTGGCTGAGGGCCCCTTTTCTGGGGCTGGTTCCCCCGGGCCATTTGGCTTGCCAGAGAGAAAGGCTGCCCCTCGGCCACAGGGACTGCCCTGCACCTCCCATCCTGTGCCCTGGGTTTATTTTTAACGCTGCTTTTTAGGCAATTTCATTCTATTCTTTACGGAAAAGAACAGAAGCAAGGTGCATCTTCAGCCCTAATTCCCATGTGCGCTTTGTGCTCCGAGTGAAGAATTTCTTCCCCACGTCACATCTCATCTAAATCTCCCCTCCATTTGTTCACAGCCATTATTCCTGGTTCCATGGCTACACTCCCTGAGAGTCCCTCTCCAGCTTTCTTCTAGGCCACTTTTATGGGTAAGGTTAGGTGGCCAAAATGCAGGACCTAGCAAATTGCAGCCTCATCTACCTTGTTCCACATGTTCCACATGACGTTTTCCAGCTCAAGCTCTAGCCTCTCATCAGTGTAACACAGAATGATGAAGGCTGGAAAAGACCTTCAAGATCATCTGGCAGCCAAATGTTTTCCCCTTTCCCTTTCTGTCAGGTCTGGCTAAAAATTCGGAGTGCTAAAACCTTCCCTTGGTCATTCATCCCTATTGCTACCGTATATTTAATAACGGTACCAGTTCTTGTTCATATCATGAGTTTTTTTTACATTAACTTTTTGTGCACAGCTGTCTTTTCAGTTTGCTTTATAGTTACATTGGATTGTAGCAGTTACAACATCCCTGTCTCTGCTATGTTTGCTGAACCCGTCAGTATACTTCAGGCAGCTACTCAAATGTTTTTTTATCTTGCAGTGTTTGTTGTACTGAGTATGTTGCATTGATTCAAATTAGATTAGTCACTCAGTGTGATGGAGAGACACTTGAATACATGCAGGGTCCTATACTTGAACTGGGGAGAGATTGTAATTGGGTGCTGTTCTCCCTTCCATACACACAGCCTGTCTTCACTGAATAGCTGAATCTGGGCAAAAGAGAGTTTTGCTTGTGTTTTCCAGAATGGCCTGCAACTGCAGAAATAAGACTGTAAAAGCCCATCTCCAATTTGCCTGTAACCGCTGATTCAGTATTCATGGATAAGCATACATTTAGATATGGAGATACCATGTTATATCTTTTTTTTTTTTTTAAACTGCTGAAAGAGGTGAACACCATTACCTATCTGCTACTGAAGGTAGCTTGTTGATTTAAGTGGGTGATTTAGATGGAAGGCTTTGGGAGTCCACCTTCCAAGGTGAGCCCATCTTGAGAAGAGGGAAGAGAGTTTGTTTTGCGCTTTCTGCATCCCTCGCCTTGTATGTGTCTATTTTTAAGTTTCTGCAGATGGAGTTGCACGTTCTGGCTGTGGCACATATTCTGCGGTGACTCCTTGTTCCTGCAAAATGGCTAATTGAGTGTGAGACAACTCGGGCAGGAATGATTTACGCCATGTGAGCACGGCTCAGACTTCAGAAAATACCAGTGGATTCTGCCAAACTGTCACGTTACCAAGTTGTTCACTTCTAGCCAGGCTTTATCAGTGATCATTAGCTTTGTGGTCTGGCTCAAATCCGTTCATTTGGGTGGAGTGTGAAGTCAGTCTCTGTTTCTCGTTTTTTCTCTGATGCCTGCTGTTGGTGGTGGCCTGATGATTGATAGCAGCAGAGAAGTGGTTCTCAGCAGCTGAATGCGCAGCCCTATGTTGCAGAAAATACTATGTTCCATTTTACACCTTTCATGTCTTAAAATGTAGAAGGCACTGGGGGAACTGGGAAAACTCTGCCCACATGCTCAATCTCCAGGATCCTACTGGGGTTAAGTCACGTTGCATCTGTTGAGCTGCTTTCCGAGTTAAGTGACTTAAGGAACAAAGTCTTTCTTTTAAAATTCTATCCTCTCTTGGTCAGGTTGGTTTTGTATTATTTTATTGTACCATGGGGAGAAGTAAGCTTGCAGGTTTATCTACACATAAGAAAAGATGCTTGCAATACCTCCTGTGCTAAATGTCTGAGCTCGCTCTGCCCGGATGTACAGACAAATGCTTTTCTTGCTGTCCTCTTCTTGCCTCTTCTCCTTTGTGATAAAAGGCTTGTCTGTCCGTGTCCTTTAAATGATACAATTTATCTCTCTAAGGAGAAAAAGGCAGTGAGCTAAAAGGGCAAGTGAAGACAAATGTGGAATGCAGCACTGTACGGCCGGACACGTGGCGTACTGCTTGCCAAGAGGTGTGCAAATACAGGGAAGGACAGTACCAGGTTGTTGTGCATCCATCTGAACCACAACCAAATACAGAGCTGTGTGTGCACAAATTGAGGCTATGCAGGCCTGAAGACTGTAAAATCTAACTAGGTAACTGCTTATGTGAAATACTGGTGGGTTTGAGAGCATTTGTGGTGGGCTAGGATGTGGAATGCTTGCAGTCCATCAGACAAAGGTCTGCACGAGACTCCTGGAGCATTTTACAAGAAGGAAGTACAGATGGGGAAATTGCACATAAATTACCTTGTACAGCTAAAGATCTTGAATATTATACATGCTTAATGTGTGGAAAAATGATTAACCAAAAAACCTCGATGGGAGATTCTTGATAGAAAGAGTCTTCATTTTTGTATTACTTATGGAATTGCATGTCTGTGATTAAATATCTACGAAGAAGAATCCAGGGCTTCTTTTGGGCTGTTGGAGCCAGAGTCTGCTCTTTGGACACCTTTGATATGGGTGGCTGCCTTCCCCCTTTGTAACCTGTCATTTACCTGGTAAATCACCTGGTAAATAACTGGTATTTGCCAGCCTCAATGTTTTTACATGTGTAACAGTAGCCTTTTTCCAGCATCAGTTGGTGACTTGACGCTAGATGATGTCTGGTTTGCTCACTCAGTGCGTTTTGTCAGCTGCTGTGGACCAGGGGCTGGCAGGTGGAGCGCGTGCTGCCAGTGCTTACCGGGGCTTTGCACGAGCAGCTTTTGCACTGGGTGAGTGTGCAGCACCTGCAGTGCAAAGCTACACACGTTGGTGAAGCTTTCCTAGCAATAATAAACAATGCAACCAATCTTACCATGATTTATGGAGTAAGCCCGAAACCCTCATGTGAATTACAGCCTTGATGGCTCTAGAGCGAATGCAATTATTCCTCTGTACATAAATATGCAGTGCTGTCCTAATCAGTTATGCTACTTCTGAAGCCTTGGGAATAAAGAAGCATTTTCCTACTGAGTAACATATACACAAGCCTTGAGTATCTCAGCTGAAATGGTGAAAGAAATCTCATGCCAGTAGTCCCCAGGAAGGAGCTAGATGGATTTCTGCTTTGGGTATTCTTCTGCGTGCTCTCAAACAGAAAGCAGATGGATAATGTGGTGGATGAAGAGACAGCAGTAAGCACCCGTATTTTAAACAATATATTTTAACATCCCCCCTCCTTTACAGAGAGCTATTGTCTTCTTCTCATTTCATTATTTGTATCAGGTTTCCTGAACAAGATATTTCTGTATGAAGCATTTTTTTAAAGGTGTCATTATGAATTTCTTAGGAAAACGTTGCAACAACATTTTGTAAAGGAAAGTCTTCATCGAATTGTAGGCTGTATGCTGGAGCACTTTACATGGTTATCATTCCTGGTGAATTTAAATTCCAAAGCCTCACATTTACTATAAAGCCTTGAAAAACACAAAGGGATTTGGTAATAATGAACTGCTAGCCACTAGATTAGTAGAACTTATTTAAGTAAGGTCTTTGAGGTTTCTCACTTTTCTGTCTTCTGTTGCAGAAACAGTCTGACACCTCCTGAATGAATTAATCAGCTTTCAAGCAGTAACACTGCAAGTCACCTTACTGCTTTAATCCATTTCATTAGCCTCCCTCAAGCTTCTCCAGCATATCCTTTGCTCGAATACGGGACCACAGAGGCATTAAGGTCTTTATCTGTCATTGTAGCCAGCTATCTGAATGAATCACCTGGTGGTAGCATGAAAAACGCGGCATTCTTTGCTGTTTTGGTGACTACTTTCCCACTGCTGTTGTTTGCGATTTGCTGTTTCTCTTCCTAAGTTCCAGTACAAGCAAATTCCTCCATTACAGCAGGTTATCAAGGCTCAGAAGAAGGACTGCTCTCTCATCTTAGTCTGCATGAAGCACCTGAATCATTAAAGCAAAGCAGAGGGGCAAGCACAAGTGTTTCCTATTGGAGACCCCTCAGACCTGGGGAAGACGGTGAAGTCTGCCAGGGCAGGAAGCAGCTCTGGCTCCTCACTCTAACTGGGCCTCTTGTATCTTGCATGAATGTCTTATGTATGTTTATCCCAATGCATTTCAAGCATTTAACCAAGACATTTAGTCACCACAGTAGTCAAGGGAGCAGGGTGTACATTTCTAGGAGCAATTCAGCCAGTTCAGATCAGAAATTGTTCTGGCCCTCTAAAATGTCAGTGAAAGTAAGATGGCAACAGCTCCAGCTCTTTGGGTAAGTCTCTAAAGGGGGGGAGCCAGTCATGAGCCATCTAACTCACCAAAGCCCTCATGACCAACTGCATTTATTTATTTATTACCAGAAAATATATCTGTCCTTAATCTTATCCATAAGGTTAACGATAGATTTTCTTTGGATTGTTTGATGTGGAACATATATCACCAATTACATCTGCCTTATAAGCCTCTTGTAGCATCAATTTTCTTTCTCTAATAATTAAACAAGCTAGCTTATTGCTTCTTCTCTAAAGCGTGCCTTACCTCTGCTGTTACTGTCCTCTGAATCTGTCCATCTCATTTTATCCATCTCATTCCAGCACTAAACTCTTAGCTTCCCATGTTCATTCACCCAGTTTATTCATTATCTGAATTGCTGCTTCACTTCTGTGTGGTAGTGTGGGTCATGCTGTAGTGCTGCTGCAATGTTCCTGCTCCCCTGTGTTCATCATCCACTGCAGTATTCTGACCTACAGTGTCTCTTTTCTTAGCAGAGGTGTTATACAGCCTCTCAGTGTCTTTGAGTGGTGCTTAGCTCTTGCTGAGAGCTCAACGGGTGTGTTTGCTAGGCTTGCATCTTACCAGCTATTTGGCTGCCTCCTCCCCTAGCCTGGTGGGGAACTGGTTCAGCTTACATACTCAACTCTATTTGCCCTTGCTGGCAGGAAGGGTTATGGAACTGCATTTTCAGGAGTTTTCACTGGTGGGAAGTAGCTGCCCTCTAAATTTGGAAAGCAGACATGCATGGAGCAGTCCGAGCTAGGATATTGTTCAGAGCCAGGTAAAATCCTGATTCAAAGTCTCTGAAGTCAGTGGCACTGCTCCTATTAAATGCCTGTGATGCAGAATTACAGGCCAACCGTCAATAAATGCCAGCCTGGCCAAAATGCTGTGCTTTTCCCCTCCCTCCCTGCTTATAAATGTGGTGATGTGTTTTAGACTGCCAATCATCTGTAATCAAGAAAATGGAAGCAACTGAGTACCTAAATGCAGTGTTGGATAAATATTATTAGAGAGCTGGGCCAAATGAGATAAACCTCAAAAGGTAATGAGTGATTTTAGTCTCTGCTGCAACAAGGTGCAATGGAAGAAGCATCTTTCTTATTTTCAAGCATAAAAGTCTTTGCTTTGTGGTAGCTGAACTGTGTGTGTGTGTGTTTTATGGCAATTTTCTTTTAGGAATATCTAGGAGACAACATTTCACCAGCAAAGAAAAATGAATTTTGAATGCTGTATGTATCTGTGATAACCTGATGTTGTGTAACTTCCTGTAGCCTAGTCAGTCGATAGAGTCATTTGCATTCGTGGGAATTGCTTCCTTTCATATAGGAATGGAGCGGTCAGTAGTTTGGCTGCTAAATGGCCTACAGCAGGAATTTTATCTTCTGCACTCAGAAAAAAATTATGTTTCATATTAGCTTTCAGACTCCGTCCTCCCCCTACCTCGCCCCCCTCCTTGCCAACCCTGCACTTTCCCCAGTGGAGGTGGTATGACAGTAAATTGTGGGGGAGCTTATTAAATCTGCACATTTAGTGCCTCAATTTAAACCTTGGATAATAAAGGACCATCTTTTAATTTAAGCTGTGGATTTACCATCTGTGCAAATTGGATTTTTTTTTCTTTCTGTATTACCTGAAAAAGTGCATTACTATGGATAATTTGTGAAGCACTGGTTTCTACATGACCATCTACAATTCACGGTTAGGTCAGTGTGCACAGAAGTTCAGATAGTCACAGACACTTGGACATGGCTCTTCCTTTAGCCATAAATTAGGTAAGTAGAGTCCTTAAACAGCATTTTGTTTCCTTTTGTCATTTCTTCCTGCTTTACTTTGGTCTGATATCTGAACCTTGCTTCCTTCCAGCACGAAAAGCAGTAAAAGTGCCTGAAATCCTGTGGTAGGACAGTGTTAGGATGTATCTTCTCAGTTTGAAAGCAGGATGACAGCTGTAACCAAAACCAACTTAATGCTGTTTCTCACTTGCCTGCTTTTAAAGGTGAGATCAGAGAGGGCAGATGTGCCAAAGTCCAGCTTCCCAGAGGAGTAATTTGGAGCTCATTGGCTGTCCTTCTCCTAATTTTAGGCAGCTTTGTGAATCTTCCCCAAACCCTTGTGCTATCTACAGCTGTGAGGACCAATTAACCTAAAAAATAATAAAATCAGTCTGTCCAGTGAGTGAATTTCCATTGTAAATATTGCAGTTAGGCAGGAATATTTGTGGTGTGCTATTCATATGGAGAACATTTTAAAGAACACTCCTAATAAGTGGTGTTCCTTGCACTGGAAGCATGATTCTACTTGTAATCAGGAAACAAAATAACAATCTGTCTGGGTAATGGGACTAAAAAGGTTGCATATCCGATGTTAAACAATTTTGGGAAAACAAAAAACAAAACCTCTTTGTTGTGGAGTAATGAACTAATCTCAGCTGACAACGCCTGAATGAAAATTGCAGGCACAGGGAATCCTGCATCCCCATCACTCATTCCACCTCTGCCTGAGCACCCTTTGCTCCTGGCCCAGGACAGGGGTTGGGGCTAGCTTGCAGCAGGTGCTGGGGACTCCTTTAAGAGAAGCCCCCTGGGATTGACAGTTCAGCTGAGCAACTCAGCCATGTCAGGGAGTGTATTGGAAGGAGAGCTATAGGGGGCAGTCAGAGGATCAAAATGTGTGATATCTTGTGTCTCCTCTCTCTGCTGTGTGCGAGTGTACTCAGTAAATGTGCACAGTAAATGCAGTGCAAACACCATGCAATTTTCAGGCCAAAAGTCGTTTTTATGTTTAACTTTCCATTGACAAAAATGAGTAGATTTAATACTGCAAATAAGAAAGCCAAGACTGGCCCAGACTTGTCCTATTGTGCAGCCTTGTATCATGAAGAAGGGAGACAAGTTCATTGTCTCTTTTTCTTTGCCTTTTGCTCTCCTTTTCTTCCTTTCTCTAAGAAAATAGATTCTTGTCCTAATAATTTTCTCCTCTGCAGGGAAAAGGTCAAAATGAGGTAGTCCCATGTGCTAGGCCCTCTTCCCATCACTTCTTTTCCCAGTAATCCTTGAAGCAATCAGAAAATTTTAGCCAGAATCGAGGAGAGGTGCTGAAATCAGCGCGACTGCCAAAGAAGAGGTGGGAACACATGTGGCTGGTCGCAAGCCAAATAAAAGGAGGACAGCTTGTAATGGCAGAGCTGGGCAAGCCCCTCCTGAGGTGGTTCCACAGGTCTCTTCTGCATCCCACCACCAGTGTTGGTGTCCCTCTTGTCTGCATGTAAGGCAGGGCCGTGGGTCATTAACTGAGATATTTTTTGCATAGCTGCGGAGTTCCACTTTGACCTGGCTTGTGTCCAGCCGTTAGCCTTAGACTGGCGAGACCAGTGTTCTTGATTGAGCTCATGATTGCATCAGACAAAACATTTTGCCAGTAGGGCTGAGCTGAAAGAGATGATCCTACATTACTTCTGAGCTTAAATAATTGTTGTCTGTCAAACCATGTTGATAGGATAGCTTCAAAGTTGCACTAAGGTATGTTATTGAGAAGTCATAAGGACACAGGAGGTTCCTTAGCACAAGGCTGTAAATTCAGTGTGTGCACCAAGCAGAGCTGAAGCTCTGGTCGAGCTCAGCTGCATCAGGGGGAGGGGGGGGGAGTATAATTTTCATTTCTGATTTGTCAGCTCTGGCTGTAGTTTCTGTAAATCTAACTCTGTTGCCTGTCTATATGTTGTAAAAGCAATCACACTTAATCATACCAATTCTATAAAAGGATGAAGGATTGCAAGGAAGGGCATATTTCACTTTTGAGATTTGTTTAAATTCTTAGAAGATTGCACGGCACCGTGTCCAGCAAAGTTTGAAAGTAGCTGCAGATTAAAGCTGAGGGCTGATTTTAATCCTCAGCACGCCTGAGCATTGAGTCCATTAGTATTTGTTACCGTGTCAATAGACAAAACAAACTCTGAGCACTACCAATTAACTTCACCAGCAAGCATTATCTTCCCCAGAAAAATCAAGTGAACATGCATCTTTTATTAGGAGGCGGGAGACCAGAGCCAGTGTTTCAGACATCTGATGACCTTTGTGTGTGTCTGCTATCTCATTATCTTTGACAGGGACTAAATGCAATCTTCAGAGCTGATCAGTGCCTTCTGTCTCTCTGAGGAGACTTTATTTAATTTACTGTATTATATTATCTCATCTTTCCTCTTTAGCTGGAGACATCTCAATCTTTTCTAATGATAGGTATACTGTGTGTGCATATAAATACAGACACATACGTACAGATAGATGTGGCTTTAGTCTTTATTTGGAAAGGTGTTAGAAACCATGACTCTGAACTTGTTTGAATAGATCTAAAAATGGGTAGTGTCTAAAATAAAAAAAGGGGGGGTGGAGGAGTCTAAAATGGGTACCATGCATTGTTCTGATTATTCTGGAACAAAGCTTTTGCTGTAACTAATCAAATGGCTGAGTTGGAAATAGGCTTCCTGTGAATCTCCCGTGAAATGGAAATTATTGTCATTTAAGTCTGATCTTGTCTGCTCGCCAGCACAGGGCTGAGCACTCTTTCAGGAGTCCCTTAATGGCTGAGCTTGGACACTTCAGCAGGCTCCTGACACCAGGTGTACCTGGAGCAAGAGCTTGTCTGACACTGATAGCAACGATCGTGGTGCTCATGTCAGATACACAGTGTGCCAGAACCAGAAACAAAAGGCATGCTTGAACATTGTGACACAGCTGCGTGCCCCTAATTGCACTCTCAGCCCCTGGAAGGGGATGTAGGTCCCTTTCTCATGGCTGGGGGGTGATTGCACTTACCTGGATACTTACACATGGGCTCCCGCTTAGCCTTAAGTACAGGGGTATTAATTCACTGCTGAAGGGGCATGGCCTCTTCCCAGCAGAAATTTAGATACCAAAATTAGGGTGAAGTTGAGACCTGATGGGTAATTAGCACGTGCTGTGCTTGTGTGCACACAGAGAGGAACACCTGGGCCGGGCAGGTACCACCCAGCCAGATTTCTGGAAAATCAGGAGGGCTCTGTGGAAGAGCCAGGCAAAACTCCTGCAGATGGAGGGTTTTTTTTGGCTGAGGTAGGTAGTCGTATAGTCTGAGGGGGATATAAAATCCCAACTGTTTGTGGCTCTGGGGCTCTGCTGGAAGGGACTGAACGGTGGCTGAAAAGATACGGGTGAATGAAAACTCAGCGGTGCCCCTTCCCAAAGGAAGTTTTTCATTCAGGTCTCCTACCCAGCTAGGAGCAAGCCTGTGATGTGTGGCGTGACTAAGGCGGGCTGTTACAGTGACGGGCTGGAAAGCAAATGTGACTCGTGTGACAAGAGATTTCTTCTGGGCAGCCCTATTTTGGCTAACATGGTTAGAGTTTTGCTCTGTCCAACTTCTCATTTTCCAGCTTTGATTTTCCTAGCTTGAACATTTTATGTTGAGAGTCCTATCTGATGTGATATTTTTAATCTTCCTTTATAAATGGTAGGTGTTGGAGGAAAGCACAATTACATTAACAATACTGCAGAACAGGAATTTTTGCTTTTCTGTGCAGATGCTGACAAACAAAAGTACGGGGACTAGCTCTCCAGTAGTAGCTCATTGCAAGCATATATAATCCTTTGGACAAAATCACAGTATGTCATGATCGAAGTAATAAATGCTTTGAAGCTATGTGCAGAGGAAATATACTTCTCATTTCTGTGCATTATACTTCATTAAACAGGAAATGACTAGCATCCCCTCAGACATGGCTTGAGAAACGAAAGCTGTCTACTAAGGAAACTCGTCAACATGCTTAATTTGAGTACTGTCTAAAGCTGGTTGTCCGTGGCTGTGTCCAAACAAATATTTTAGTTCAGAGTGGTGGAAAATCCCCTTATTCATCCCCATGTGAAGTCTGAAGCAGAGCTGTAGAGCTTCCTGTCTTTCCAAATCTCTCCGCTCTTTGGGGTTGCTCTCAGTCGGGAAATTTGCAATCTCCCGTTTACAATGTGGAGAGGGCAAGATGGCAGATTGAGACTCTCGTTAAGCACCTGGGTGCCAATTGCATTCCTAGCTTGAATGTGAATTAAATAACTCACATCACACCGCCTTTCAGGAGAGTAAGTTTGCTCGGCTTAACAAGATCAGTTGTGGTAGGATATATAGCTTATCAGTAGCAAATGAATTGAGAAGCTGCCGCCTTGCAATTTTGATAGCTTTGCTCTGTGTCATGCCAACATAAGCATCTTAAAACTGCAAAGTTCACTGGGAGGCAGTGGTTATTTTTAAGTGGTAATAAAGTACAGAATATTTAGCTGTCCAGAAATGTTTTGTACCTGAGCTGGATCAAAACTCACTCATCTGAGCTGTAGACTCCCCACCTCTCTGCAGTGAGGTCCTACTGTCCTCTCTATTTTGACCTAGTCAAAAATGAGTGAGTGTGTGATGTCCTACAGCTACAGGGAGCTGTGATGTCCTACAGCCACGAGAAGTTGTTACTTGAGACGACTTGTGAGAAGAGGTCATGCAGCATGTCCAGCAAACTGGGTTCAGCTTTGAGGAGAAGACAGCCTAGGCTGGACAACCCATTTTCAGTTCAGAAATAACAAATGCTCTTCAGGATTAAATGCCAAGCGTTGTTTGCAGATGGAGGTATGTTAAGCCACCTCAGGAGGAAATTACTGCCTCGAGTGTCTGGTTAGGAGGAAGAGAGTTCAAATGCGTAATGCCACTGGATGCTTCTGGCTTGCCAAGGAGCTCTCTGTGCCTCTGCTCAAACTGACACCAGGTCTGTACACATTTCAAACACCAGGAGCTGCATTCATTGTTTCTTTCAGCATCTTTCCTTAGATACTGTGTCTGGACACCAACCCTTAAACAAGCTCTGCAGTACTGCTCTGTTTGCTTCAGCCTTTGAAGACTGGAAGAGGCAGCAATATTACTTCTGGGTTTGTGTTCCTGTTAGCCTTAAAAACAAAACAAAACATTTGTGAATCAGTATCTCTTTACTTTTCAGACGTGCATTCCCAATGACAATCAGTCTGAAAATCAAATTCTGCTAAGTTAACTGTCTGCGTTATCCTCTTCTCCTTAAATGTTTTTCTTTGGAGCAATCCAAACAAAGAAATTTATTTACAAAGCTGCAGTGCTGCTGTGTGGGAGTGTGTTTGACTAGCACCGGCTGGAAAACCAGACAGATCTTGCCTGGATCCTGGAGACTGCAGCTCCCACAGCATATACCACCTTTTGTTTGCTCACATGTTGTGTTTCACCACTGGTTAGGTTGAGGAGTTGCATACTTGTAAGGTTCAGTCAGCAGAGGAGAGCTAATCCTTCAATGTTCAAAAGAGTACCGAGGCAACAAGGTCTCTGGAAGACTAATTATCCTGCCTCTGTCTCTAGACAGCTCTAAAAGTTGTTTCTCCCTTCTTTGCCTGCTCGGCTACCTCCAACAAATGTGTTTCAACTCTCCCTTCAGGATCCGTGTGCAAGGCATGCCCTGAAAGTCCTCTGAACGTTGCTCATCGCTTCTCTGCTGCTTCGTAAGGCTGGAGTGGTAGCTTTCACTTTTCTTGTGAAGGAAAGGACCAAAAATAAATAAATAATAAATAAAAATAATAAAACACCAAGTTTAACGTCTCTTCTTTTGAAGCACAGGACTATGGGCTTGGCAGCAGGTGGGAATACAGCTTTCCCTTTGCAGCGTGTGGCCATCCAAGGAAAATAACACAGAAATCAGATGCACAAAACTGAGTAGACTGACACAAAAATAGCCGAAACCAAGTGCTATTGCTGCTTGCTCTTAATGAAACTCGTGGATGGTTGTTTTATTCGCAGCTTGGGCATTTATTCAAGTCTGCAGTTTGACTGCTGTTCACAGCAAACGGCTGCACGGTCTGACTGCTACTAAGAGGGAATTTCACAGCTTTTCTCCCTTCTCAGAGTGCTCCATGGCCTGCCATTTTCTTTAGCCATGTCCAAAACAATTCCCACCAAATAGTCCCAAATACAATGTTCAGTACTGCTGTGTTTCCCTCCGACTTGAGGCCGTGTGGGGGTAACTGGTGATTTCTTAAATGTATTTAAAATGTGCGAAGCTGTCAAATATGTGTCTCGCCCTTCCAGTAGATTGCTTATGTTCTCTGGCTGCCAGCTCTTCAGCATCTATATGGATATGTTTTATACGTACAATAATTCTGAATAAAGCTTGATTTTTTTTCACAAGAATGAAAATCAGGCTGTTCCACCCCTTTATTTAGAAGTTAATCATATTCACTGAAGTGGTTCGCAGTCTGCACTTGCTCTTGTCTCCAGGAGTGACTTAGTGTCTGTAAGATGGTATGGAATATATGGCTTTATCTTGCATGTACCGTTGTCTGAATAAGATTACCCTTAAAGCTCTTGCTTGTGTACTGTGCTTTGACAAGTTTTGCTAAAACGCAGTTTTTAAAAAATTGAAGCCCCAAAGTAGCTGCTGTGACAGAAGGCTCAGGAACCGCCAAGTTCAAATTAGGCATTCTTGACTTTCCATGCTTGAGCTGTGATGCTTGCTGATTTCTATTAGAGCGGCCAAGATATATTGCTAAATGGAAGGGAGAGCACAAATATTGGGATTTCAGTGGCAAAGTGCAGCAGTGAGAGTGCATAAAGTGCGCCAAGTTTATTACCTAGGCAGACCTGTAATTGACTAAAATGCATGGTGTAGCAGGGAAGGAGTGGGAACGGGCAGTGCCTCTGTGTGCAGGCTGTGAGGGAAGGAAGCACAGCAGAAATACCTCGGGGAAGGAAAGAAAAAGGCACACTGCAACCTGGCGCCTTCCAGCCTGCCCTGGGCACCGTGTATCTTACCTGCATCTCAGCAAAGGCTCAGTTTCTCCAATTATAGCTTGCTGCTTTTTTTTTTATTTTCACAGTTAAGCTTTATTCCTTCATCTTTTTAACAGTGTTCTTCCTGTAGCAAAGTCTTACTGCATGGACATGAATTTAAGCATATGGGTGGACTCCTTTTAGCACATTCAAATATACTCATCCAAAGGAGGCTCTGAACATCAGCAAACAAGCATAATATTGCAATAACTAGACATAATTATAATTTTATTTCCCATCAATCTGCAGGGAGTGCTTCTCATGTGGATAGACAGCCTGGGTGGCCATACCAAACATCCTCTAAGACCTGAGCAAATCACAGAGTAAGGGTCTAAGAATGCATCTTGAAAACTGTCCGATGGACTGATCAGCGGTGGTCTGAAGGCCATGTTGACTGTGAGTGTTGAATCTCTCAATTACTACTGGTGTTAAAGCCAAGGCTTTGCTAATTTTGTTTTTCAGAGCTTTGTTTTCCTCTATGGAGGCAACATCTGGTCTGCTGCAGGAGGTTTTATGCACGTGTAGTGGCAACTAAAAAGGCAGTAATTGTTTCCTGTGGAGACTGCACAGGGATGTGCAAGATTTACACACACATACGCACACACATATATAATGTCTCTATAAAAATATCTTTATACTGCATATATGAACTGTACCAGAGCTGGGAAAGATGGGAAGCCCCTAAGCAAAACACCAGGGCATGTGGACTCCGGTGATTTTGTTCAATGGTAGTACTAAAAATGCTATATATGGTATTTTCCTCCACACAAAAAATCCTCTAAGTGCTCTAAATGTGAGGAAGAAATGGCACGATCTCTTTTCTGTTTGTAAAACTGACTGGGTACTGTTATTCTTCAGCATATTGCATAGAATTAATTCTGTATCATACTTCCCTTAGTCTCTCAGGAAGAAAACTTCAAGCTGTACTTGGGAAAAGGGTTAGCTGAGGTGCAGGAAGAAGTGTCTAGCTATGATTTTCTCACCTGCTGTGCTATCGAGAACAATTTCAGGCAGAAACAGTTCACCTGGTTTTCTCAAGGCATGTATGCAATGTGAGATCTGCTGCCTCTTTGACTGGATCAGAAATGTAAATGCAAAAGCCAGTACTCGCAGCTGTCATTTTCATTTCCAGGGCACCACATGGCCTTGGGTTCACACATGCATGTGTTCAGGTGCAGGATTTCCTTCCCAGGCAGTCTAATAGGAGAAGGGAATCACATTTTGCAGCATGTTCAGGTATAATTCTGTCAGTAATAGATACAGAATATTGAGTTTCACTAGAAAATAAAACGCAGGACTAGGAATATATGCACCATGCTACATTGTAGGATGAATAAGCAAGAGCGAGCCGTACACCTATTTAGCTTTGCTTTACATGGAAGCTGCAGGAAGAAACAGCAGGTAAAGGGAGGTGCAGGAATTGAGCCGTGTTTGGAAAGCAGAATTTAACTGCGTCAATTTGGTAACGGGCTATCTATTTAAAAAAATAATAATTTACAGCCATGTAGTTGTCTCAATACCCAGCGTGCAGTATACAAAACACTTCTGGAAGAGATACTCTGCCCTTTGGGTGAGGTGTTGCGAATAGTTGTGCAGTGCTGGGCACCAGATGCTTTGTGGAACGGATGTGCCTCTTGGATTTGACAGCCTCACAAAGCTGTGTTTTCTTTTGCCATTGAATGGGGAGCATTAATCAGCTTTAATGATCACTGGTGGATATATTAACAGCTTACAAAAGTTGCACTCTCCGTTCTGCTGTAAATGGAGCCTCAAATAGCTGTAGTTGCCTACGGCTGTGTGCTAGAAAGCCTGTTTTCTTCGGTGGATCACACTCTCACCCTTTAATCAGAACTTGTTCTGAAAATGGCAATGCCGTGTCTCTGAGGGTGATCTCATTTTTGAGGGCAGTAGCCGACGGGGATATTGTCATCTGTTTCAACCTGTTCAGAGAATGAGACTGAGAAAAACACATTTTGAACTTCAAGAAAAAACATTATTCTGGTTGTTAGGCAGTTCATCTGGGAGTTGGTCTGCACAGAAGAGTTCTGGGTTTCATTCACGCAGTTCCCCTTCCAGGAACGCATCAGGACCTATCTCCACGATGACCCTGAGGGACTCTACTACAGGGAATGGCTTAGATGTCACAGTGAGTGTCTGCTGGAGAGGCAAGTGTCTCCACTCCCATTAGAGAGAGCAGACTGCAGAGCACATCAGCTGATCCTAAAATAGGCACAGAAGGGGGGGATTTGGTTGCATAAACACAGCTGTTGGGATGCTGTGTGGAATCTGCAATGGCTGCATGCAGCTGGCAGCTATGATGGGATTCAGGGGGGATCTGGGCCCTTCTGGACCACCAGCTGGAGGCCCAGGTGCTACCCTCAGGCACCTAAAAGGGCGTTAGGCACCCACAGGGGCAAACAGCTGTGTGTGGACACTTCAGTTCAAGTGCCTCTACCTCAAACTAAACCTTATGTCCAGGCTAACTTCCCAGGGCACTGTAACTTGCTACACTTAGATGGTTTTTCTACCTTAGAAAAGATAGAGATGATACAGAGCACATTTACTGGAAGAGTGCTACAGAAAGCATAACTACAGCAATGTTGCTGTTGGGATGTGACTGGCTTTGTATGAGCCCGGCACTGCATGGCTCTGATTTTCCAAAGTGGAGTCTTTTTGTTCCGTCTCCTTCATGTGATTTAAGCTAAAAAAACCCACACCAACAAACTTACTTTAAAAGAAACAGCTCAAATACAAATATTGATCGATTTTATTGATATTTTTGTTCTTTAATTAATAGGTTAAGGTGAATTTCTGCTTGAAAGTAAGGCTGTTATTTATTTTCCTGTCTGGTGGAGGAAATGCCACAAAAAGTCCAGCAGTGGTGGTATAAACTGACAGTAAAACTTAGTGACTTTTCAGAATAAAGGGAAATTACACCCATCTGGTTGATGTTAAAGATGTGAAAATAAGTGTTGTCATGAGCTCCCTCTTTTAACCAGGGTTCCATCCGTATGTCCAAACCTGGCATATATCTTTTTGATGTGAAAATGTAAGGGTGGTGGTGTGCTTTATTTTCAGTTAGCTTGCAGAGTTCAGCTGTGTCGTGGCAAAGAAGAGGGAAGGGAGCCGTGTAGTGTCACAGGGGGATGCTTCAGAGAGGGGCTGCAGTTCACTTGCTGCTCACCTATCTTCTTCCTCAGTAAATCTGCACTAGAAAAAAATATGCTGTTTTAAATATTAAGAATGTATTTTAGTCCTGGAGTACATATATGATGTGGCGTACGCTTATCAGAAGTAGCCACAGGACACCTCAGCTCAGTATGCCTTTTGTATTTTTGATCAGCGTTGACTTCTATGTCAGTGTGCTCAGAATATTTTGCTATCATTATGAGGTTTAAAGTATAAAATCATTTTTACCCACTTTTATTGCCTGTGTAGATTGACCCTAACCATGTTTTATGTCAATATTGAAGACATTTTATCGTTACAGAGCGTCTCATTTGAGCGCAGAATTAGAAATGAGATAATTAAAATGGCATCAGGGAAATCTATTGCTTCCAAGTGTTTTGTTTGAACACCAAGCTGGAATTATGATAAGTTGGTTTGAATCAGTAAGATTCAAAAGATAAATTATTTTCAGTAAGTGCTGCGAGTATGTTCAGTATCTTAGGAGCCTTTATTTGTTACAGTGCATATTTGGCAGAACATATCTCTTCAGATAGGCGGCACTGAGATGCTTCCCGAAATGAATTGCATTTACTTTGATAAATCTTATATAAGACATAATCCCTCTCCATTAGCATATGGATAGCATTATGTAGGGAAATACTGCATTTAATTTAAATACTTCAGTTTGTGGTTGACACGAGCAGCCACTTTAAATTCACAGCGAGCATTAAGTTGCACACTTTATTGTATTTTTTTTTTTGCGTGCAAAATGGAATTGAGGTCTAAATGTAAATGTGCCGTTACTAGGCCTGGTAAGAGTCACTGTAGGGATGTGGAAGGTGCAGAAGAAAACGAAGCACATCGCAGCAACACCCGAGAGGTGCAGGCGTGCCGGCTGTGCTCATCAATCATGCTGTCTGAGAGGAAGGCGGTGGTGAAAGGGGCATGAGGAGTTGCTTCCATTTCCTGCTCACAAATAGAGCAATGTCATAAAATGACATCGCCTTGACTGACAGCATCATGGTGGAGGTAATGATGTACCGAGAGGCTTGCAGGGGATGGCGTTGGCTGTTGAGAAAGGAAGAGGAGAAACTGTCCGTGCGAGCAAAGGTCAGATGGTGACATGAGCTAATGTGGCAGTGGGGAAGGCAGGTGCCAAACCCAACAGTTATTTTCAGGCATAAGTCACTGGGGCATCGTCCGAGCCCTAAGTAAATCAATAACTTTTTTTTGAAAGGCTTTGCCACAAAATGCAACAATTTGTTTTTTAAAACAAAATTCTCTGTGAGTGCAGCCATGTAAAGCAAATAGTATTGCAAGAAAACAGAGGTCTTTGTTACCAAAATACAAACAAAGTATTTGTGTCCGGAAGAGCATGCCAATGAAACACCTGGTTATTTGCACCCTCTGAAATGATAAACTGAATTATGGGGCAGTCTGTGTGCTGAGCCGTCTCCATAAAACTTCTCTCTCCATATTTAGGAAAGATTGTTTTCAGAGCAGTAGAGCATCAAATGTGCAAATAAAACTGCTGAATTCATCTCGTCTGTTGAATACTGGCAAACGTTTATGAACTACTCAGTTCAAAGAGGGGTTTGGCAATACCTCGGACAGATGATGACAACAGTGGAAATCCTGTGATAAGATACTCATGGATTACACTGGTGTATCCCTTCCTGTTTTGTCAAAGCTTCCAATTTAGAGCAAAATATTCTACATGAGGCTACAGCATTCTTCATTTCTTGTTCTGTGTTATCCATTTGTATAGGAAAACATAGCTGCATTTCACCCCAGAAAAGACACTTGAGTAGTATAGATCATTGCAGGTTCTTTTTTGTGTGTTGTATGGGATGAAATCCAGGAAATAAGTATAAAAAAATTATTATTTCTTCTCCCACTGAAAGGGTATATCAGAGCTCCTTTGCCTGCCTTTCACTCAGCCATGCATGGATGCAACAAGGGGTGCTAAAGGCACACCACACATGCTCTGCAACACAGCAGAGAAGCTGAAAACCATGCTGCCATTGGGATTTTTCATTTTGCCACCTTTATTCCACTGTCGATACTGAAATAGCTCAGTTTCTGATAGCGAAAGAAATTTTCAAAGAGGAACAGGAGCACTATGGCTAAAACACCAAATCTTTTTGTAAATGCTGGGGAGTTCTGGCAGTATCTTGTGGCACACTGGAGGCTGGACTGATGATACCACCGTTCAGTTTGGTCACAAAAGCAAGCTGGCAGCTACTCTCCTCATGTTTTCTTGACCTTTCTGAACCCCCTCTCCTTTACCATCACCATGGCCGCACCATGACTACAACACACGACTGCTTCCAGTGTGAGGAGGAGTGGAACAGCAGCCCAATAGGAGCAGTCTTAAAATAGATGTTGATCAAGGAAACAGGGAGGAGAACAAGGAGCAAAAGGTCTGATTACCAGAAGCTCTGTTTCATGGGAGTGTCTGGTATTAATGTGTAGAAAGGCAAAGCTCTGGTCAAAGTTATGTAGAATCTGGATCCTTGGTCTCAGGACTGGGGTGGCTGTGTGGATGTAATTATATTAATTATGTTGTCTTTTTCTCTAGCCCCACTTTTCCTCTTTGTACACAGCTGTAGACAGTATGTGACTGACTTGGTATTAGTTTCAGCCCCACTGCTGTGTTCTAGCAAGTCTCTCATTGCAGGAAGAAGGATGCAGAAAGTCAGGAAATGAGGGACTGCTCTCAAATGCACAAGGAGAAGTGTGAGGCATCCTCCCTCCTCGTCAGTCCCCTTTCAGTGTCTGGATGTCAGGTGCCATGTGACAGTGTCTAGCTTTCAGCTGTGATTTTTGTTGCCGCTGGTGGCAGCCCTTAATTCACTGCACTTCACCAGCTCATAGGGCTGTATGCTGCCCACAGTCCTTCCTTGGAGGGCATCTCCTTGAATGAGGGTCCACAACCAACCCAGAAATCAGAAGTTTTTCTCCTTCTCCTTTTCCTGACACCCAGCCCCATCTCTTGTCCTTGCTTCCGTCCCCAAAAACGTTTGCTGTGCTTCTGCTGGAGGATGTCTGTCTGATCCAGTGAACAGCCAGTCTTGGTCTGGAGGTCATTATCAGGGCTGTCAGCGTGTGTGGTGTCCTTTTACACAGCTGCTGTATTCCACCAAGGGACAGATGCTACTGTAGGAAAGAAATGAAGTGTCAGCACCAAGAGGAAAGATTTAGTTAGATATCATCTCCTAAAGTGACTGCATGGTTTGCTCAGCTTTCATACTGTCTTTAATTCTAGGGTGCGCCACCGCTCTCTTCCTGACCTTCATCCCTGTAACGCAAATGATCATAAGGAGGAAAAAGAAGGATCGCCAGTTCTATTCCCTGGGATTACAGGATGGGCTAATGTTGCTAGGAGACACTTGGCTGTGCAACCAGAAGGACTCTGCACATGCACAAAGCACAAGAAGTCTGTGCAGAAATACAAAATCAAAAGCAGCACCTATAAAATCAGCCGAGGTATTTTCCTTAAGTAATTGGAAGGAACATGCACAAGAGCTTCCTGGCCTGGATGCATTGGCAACGCCTTGAATTACAATCTATATTTCTGGATCTTAAGGCAGGGAGGACAGTGGCAGTGTTGAGCAGGGCTGGTCTTTTTTGTTAACGCAAATATTTTATTTGACATTATACTACTGTCATTTTCTTCTGAATTCCCATTAGTTTTTATCACTTCTCTTTGTATCTCAGTTAGCTATGGCAGAAATTTTTCATTTCTAAAAGCTTTTTGGTGTCCTTTGTGAGACAGTTTAAGCAACTGTGATTCAGAATGACTGTAATGCACCAGAAGCAGAAGTTTTTGTGAAGTGTGTTTTTGACTTCCCCATCCAATTAGTCCTTGGCCTCGAGTTTGCTGACACATGTGCCAGAAGTAATTTGTCAAGCATTAGAGAACATTTTTACTCGTTGAAACAACATAGCTGCTTGGGAAAATAGACCTTCATTGTGCCAAAGGCAGATTTCAGTCTTGAGAATGGCTTAAAACATCCACCGAACGCTCTGTGCAGTAGATTACTGGACCCACACCTTCTCTCTGGGCCCCCTTCCAGAAATGGGGCTGCGGGGCTTTCCTTGTTGCGTGACATTGTGTTTGCTGCTGCTGTGTGCTGGCTGGATTTGGACGTGCCAGTGGCGTATGGAGGCACATACAGGGCGTTGAGGCAGCTCCCTTATCCTCTCTGATACATGTACGTACAGCAAGGAGCTGCCACAGCTCCTCGAATTGCTGTTTCTGACCAGTAACAGAAGGATGCTCTTGAGAGAGAACTTGCTTTTACCATTCTTGCCTGTTTGCTGGGGTAGCCAGCTGTATTTGTGATGGTGTCTTTCTTGAGGCTGCACGGCTTGCCTTAGCCATGTGGCCACTGGAGACTTCCTGCATTTCCATCAGAGCCAGAGTGCTGCATTTTCTGCAGTACCTGACCTCTTTTTTGTTTTGTTTTGCTTTGCTTTGTTTTGTTTTTTGTAAGAGGTTACAGGACCAGAGGTTCTGACTCCAGCTCAGGCATGAGCCAGTGTCCCCCTGGCTTGCTGAATGCTTCGCCTCCTAAAAATAAGACTCAGAATCTCTCAGGAGAAGAAACAGAGAAGCCAGGAGGGAGCAGTAGCCTCATAGCTGGTACAGCGCCCCTCTTACCTGTAGTCATCACATAACGAAGATAAACGCTATCCTTGTCAAAACTGGCATGTACATGTTGAGGAGTGGACGTTCTCTATCAGCAACAGTAAAAAAATCATAAAATTCTTTGCTACTTCTCTGCTTTTCTGGTCTTTATCTATGCCAAAGAAACTGTGAAAAGGAGTTACTTGTGTGTATATATTTCTGTTGAAAATCTGGGTGATCTGGAAATAAATCTGGTGTATACACACACAAGCTGGTTTAATTCATGTGGATTTCTACCATTAAAGCAGAGGAATATCTCTTTGAGGAAGGAGCATTGGGCAATTTTATGACTAAGCATTTTATGGAATGGCCATAATCCATGCCGTAATAAGTGTAAGGGTCCTTCCTTAAGAGAGGAACAAATGTAACTGGTTATGGTTTTAGTAGAATCCAGCATATCAGGTTTGTCCATTCAGTCTCATTTTAATTTTCTTTTGCTTATAGAAGTCTTGAAAGTGGTAAGTGACTTCTGGTGGTAGTGTGCTGTTACCTCATTTGCAAGGCTTCACTTCATTATGAAGAGAGCTATATACCCAACGCAGGCAGTTTTGAAACTTCTGTAGGCTCCAGCTTTGTCTGGAGATGAAAGAAAGAGGAGCAGTAGCTATAGCTGGGTTGTCAGTGGTACAAAGCAAAGCCAAAGCTCTCTGCGTGGCCCAGGATGTAATGCCCTAAATGTGTCTAGCCAGTATGAATAAAGATTTTAAGATTCTCTGCTGGTGTTAGATCAGAATTAAAAGCATCACTGAAGTGCCTTCATAATGACCTCTCTAAGTAAATATCCATAAGGTAACCTGGGAAATTGTGTGCAAATAGATGCTCAAGCATGCAGCATTTTACTGACCTGCTGCATCAAAGCGCCTCTGTCTCCGGTGTGATTTAACAGGTCAGTGAATTCACCTTGAAGCAAGCACTGGGGCTTCTCCAGCTTCAAAGGCTTTTGGAAAGCCTTCAGAAAGAAAGGAGAAAATGTTTCGTGTGTCTGGCTGTAGTGGGAAGTCCTATGAGATGGTGAGCAGTCTTTGTACAAGTGTACAGGTGAATGAAAAGCTGCCAAGTGTCTAACATAATTGACGTGGAGATGAGTAAGGTTTGCTGATGTTCTTGTCAAGGGACTATGTGAGGACTCCTGATAGTCCGATATCTGTGTGTATTAAGTCAGAACACGTTGTATCCCTATTGCTCGTCCTTTTGAGGACAGAGTAAGATGAAATGGAGAAGTACAAAGCTGCATGTATGAAGTAGACTCCATGGCTTCAAAAGTACATCACTGCGTCACTCCTTCCCCAGGGTGGCAGACTGGAGAAATTGTTCAGCTGTGTCCCAGGTTTGTGGCTTTGTCCTTTCTTCTGTTGTAGGGATTTGGGCTGTTGTGGCCATCTTCAGGTATGTAGCAGCTCCCCGAGGGCCTCCAACAGATGCTACAAGGCAAAAGATCCTGAGGCCCTTCCAGCCTTCACCAGGTTATTGAACTAAAACACTTCAGGGAGAGGATCTGCAAATTAGCTCAGAAAATAGTGTTTCTCCACAGCTTACCTTATTTGGTGACCTATCATGGTGCTAAGATGAGTTGTGAATCAAGACAACTGGCTTTGTATTGCTCTTCCGAGGCACAGTAGCATCAGCATACTTCGGCTCCAGGTATCTCAATATCTAAGGGTACGGATTAGTGTCCGGTATATATTAGTGTCTGGTGATACTCACAGCATTTGCCATGTCAGGGAAGGAAAAGACAACCCTCCAGTATGCAGTTACACATATTGGAAACCTGTGTTGTGATGAATTTTGGTGATCATTCACCTGGTTGAATGTGAAGGTCAAACAGAAATTGGAACACTTCCTATTTATCACACCACACTGAAAAGAATTAAGAGCAGCAGCAAACAAAAACTTTTCTTCCTTTTTTTTTTCCTTTTAAATATTGTGTCAGGATTAAAGAGGTAATAATAAACTCCATAAACTGTATTGTACAGAGTATTGCCATGGCTAGTAGGCGTTAATAGAGCCAGAATTCCTTGCTGGCTGCAGAAGTTTAGTTAGTGAAAACTAAACAGCCCTCACAATTTGTTAATTGATCCCTTATCAGTGAAGTGCAGCTGTTGATTCAGTCATTGATGCTTCACATTTCAGGCAGAAAATTAAGTATGTCAAGATATGGGCAAATCCAGATAAAGAAGTAAAAGCCACTATAAACATTTTTGGAGCGTACAGTAAAACCTGTTTATGAATCAATAAAAGTATGACTTAGCTTTTGGACGTTCTTCATCTTTACAGCTGTACTTTGGAAGCCAATGAGCGGATCCAGCAGGCACCAGAACTGGTGTAAAAGCTGCCATTGATTTTCAAACAGACTTTGGATCAATTCCAGGTGGTTGTTTCGAACTCGTGCAGAGAGGATCCTGATCCAAAATAGAAGCTGGGGAAAGATGGTTACTCCTAGTGTCGTCCTGTGCTGCAGAAGCAGAACGCACCTTTTTTTTTCTGAAGGAAATAAAACTTTTCTGTAGTGCTCCTATGGTCAGTCACATGTAGCAGGACTAGAATTGTTACTTCTTGGTTATTTTCATTCTGTTAAGACTGGCTTTTCCCCATCTGAATGATTTGTGCACCAAAATCATTCCATGTATCATAGAAGTTTAAGTGCAAAAAGGAGGTATTTTGCAAGTAGAAGCAAACCCAGCAGTGAAATGAAATGTGCATTCTTGAATGCAGCAGTATTCACACAGTGTTTGCCTGGAAAAAACATTCCTGATATTCATGTTTGGTGCCAAAATCTGAGCCAGTGGGCTAATGCTACGCAACCAAGTTTTCCAAGCTTCCCCCAAAATAGCTTGGGTGTGCAATCGTAATTTTTTTTTTTAAAGAGAGCGTAAAAGAGTGACTCCATAGTGTGCAATCTTTGCAAGCCTTTGCAATGGGAAGAAGAAAGCTCCTCAGAAAAATGGAAGGCTTTTTTGAGCTTCTGCAGCCAGTGAAGTTAGTGTGTTTCTAGGCAGCACGCCACCTCTTCACAGCGTCCCCATGGACATGTCCAGCTTGTTCCTTCTGCAAATAGATGTGCTACATCTAGAGGGCTGGCTCACATTCGCACCAGGGAGGGGGCTTGATGCTACACGAGGTAGATGCAAAGTACATTTAGGGTCCAGCATGTAGCTGCACCAAGTGCCTGGCTCAACGCAACAGAAATTGTTGGTTCAGGTGGGTTAGTAGGAGAAGGTAGTTCTTAAAACAGGATAAAAGCATATATATACGTAAGAGTCAGGTCTTAGTCGTGCTGTCTTTTGTGCTTGCTACCAAAAATAGCGTTACTTCATCTCTCTCTGCCTGCTGCTTCTGCCCTGAGAAACTGAAGTGAGGAGCCAGTCGGGCTGATCAGCCCGGGCAGCCCCACGGAAGATGAGCAGAGCTTGATCTAATGGTCTGAGACTTCCCTCCTGACAGCACCTGGAGCTTAACCATCACGTGCCTGCTGCTGATTGTGTCAGCCTGTTCCAGGGAACTCGCATTGCACTCTGTACTCTGTGTTCACGCAATTTCAATCACACTGTTCTTATTTCTGCTTAAAATAGTTGAAAGACGTAATCCCCAACATGGACTAAATACTGTGTGACATATGAAAGCTTCAGCTGATGGCACTGATTAGCCAGCAAGGCACAAAACAAGCATTTCAGCTGGCAAAAATGTAAGGTATGGAGAAATAAACTAACTTAAGACAGCTTTAATTTTGCTGCAGGGTATGGCTTTGTGCTGCAGGCTTAATGATGAATTACATTCTTTGTCATTTTATAAACTTTTGGAAAATGAGCAGTAGGTACTTGGTTATAAGCAACTTTTGATGCAATAGCTTCAGGTAACGTTGGCTAGAAGTAAGAATAGCTGTGTTTGATCTTTCATTTGTTTTACCATTACTAGGCATTCATATAACTACTAATCAAAAGTGCAGATAGTGTGTGGTTTTCATCAGTAACCGTAAAATGTGTTGCTAGTAACTTTTAACAGCAATTTTTTTCCTACCAACTTCTACTGCCTACTGTAGGAAAAGCTAAAACTTTATCATGACAGACAGCAGCAGTATGGCAGTGGATATAAATGTGGGAATAAAAAGAAAAAATTACTAGATTGCACATCTGTGAGGCAGAAACAAGGCTTTTTCCATGTCTCAAAAAAACTTAGCATAGTTAAGGGCCTGTGCTTCACTGGAGTCTCTAGGCACTCCACATATATATACAAAAAAATGCTATTAGCGTGGTCTTTCCACACTCCAGCAGCAGCAGCTATCAACTTTCTTTGCTTTACACAACTGTTAATTTGAAGGAAGGAAATTATATATATGGGTGAGGTACCATTCATGTAGCAGAGGAAATAGGAAATAGCCACTTGAAAAATCTGAATAGCCTTCCTTTGCAGAATAATGCATAGAATCACAGCATGGTTTGGGTTGGAAGGGCCCTTAAAGCCCCTCCAGCCCCTTGCCATGGGCAGGGTCCCCTGCCCCCAGCCCCATCCAGCCTGGCCTTGGGCACTGCCGGGGATGGGGCAGCCTGGGACAGGGCCTCACCACCCTCAGAGTAAAGAATTTCTTCCTTATATCTACTCTGAACCTCCCCTCTTTTAGTTTAAAGCCATACCCCCTTGTCCTATCCCTATACCCCCTGACACAGAGTCCCTCCCCAGCTTTCCTGCAGCCCCCTTTAGGCACAGACAGGCCGCTGTGAGGTCTCCTGGGGCCTTCTCTTCTCCAGGCTGAACACCCCCAGCTCCCTCAGCCTGGCTCCACAGCAGAGGGGCTCTAGGCCCTGATCAGCCTTGTGGCCTCCTCTGGACTTGCTCTAATAGGTCCCTGTCCTTCTTGTACTGGGGCCGCAGAGCTGGGTGCAGGGCTCCAGGTAGGGTCTCGTAGGAGCAGAGCAGAGAGGGACGATCCCCTCCCTCGCCCTGCTGCCCACGCTGTGTTGGTGCAGCTCACCTCCGGTCACCTTATTTTCCAGGTGCCTTAGTAGGGTTTCCAGGAGGATTTGCTGCTCTGTGATATTGCCGGGTCCAGAGGTGAGACTGACTGGCCTGTAGTTCCCTGGGTCTTCCTTTTTCCCCCTTTAAAAAATGAGGGTGATGTTTCCCCTCTTCCAGTCAGTGGGAACTTCCCCAGACTGCCACGACTTCTCAAATATGATGGAGAGTGGCTGAGCAACTTCATCCACCAGTTCCCTCAGGACCTTTGGATGCATCTCATCAGGTCCCGTGGACTTGTGCACCTTCAGGTTCCTTAGCTGGTCTTAAACATGGTCCCCTGTAGTGGGCAGATCTTCATTTTTCCAGGCCCCTATTAAGATCCTAATTAAGATCTTTTCTGGTCTTTTGGCATTTATTTTTAGCCAGACCAGTTGGAAGGCACACATTGAAAAAGCCCAAGCCTGTGCTGTGACTTAGGTAGCTTCACACAAACTCATTTTATCATGGACGTGAAAGCAAAAGAGAAAAATAATTAGCAAAGCCAGCCCCAATGGCTTAGGGCTCTTTAGTTTTCTCTGCAAACATCGCGCAGAGCTTGTGCGGGCGGTGATTGATGGCTCCCACCTGGATGTGGCTCCTGGGCTTGTTAGGAACACAGGTGTCTTTTATCATCACGGACAAGCGTGGAAGGGTGCCGAGAGCTAGCGCCTGTCATTCTCACCTACCTGCACCCTTATGGAGAGAGTGCAAGGAGCCAGGCTCGTTACTGGGGCTTTTGCTGTAGTTGCAGAAAATTCCATCCTTGAAATTGTGCATTTTGCTGCAGCCGTGGTGTGGCAGAGGGGGGTGTGCGGGCAGATTCTGGGTCTGCGCTGGATCTGAACGCTCTCAGAAAATCAAGATTTAATTACATCTAAGTCTGAGAGAGGGGAAAAAATACAACTGTGAACTCTTTCACCTTTCTGCCTTTTCAGCTGAGAGTGCAAATGATATCCTTGTGTTGAGGACTAGTCTGGAAGAATGAATACAGGTATCAAATTAGCTTACAGGTTTCCTAGAGGGCAGCAAATAGGCAGAGGGGAAGACGATTTGACAGTCCTAGCTGTCTGCGTGGTACCTGCAGTTTTACCAAGTCACTAAGCTCCAGCAGCAAATGTTAAAATGCAGGTGAAACGTAGTACTTTTCCAAACAATGAGCATGTGAATCTCCCCAGTTCCTGTGATGTTTAAGAAGTTTAATGGAGGAGCAGGAGCTCCCAGTGCTCTCCCATTCATACAGTATTGTCAAAGGAACAAATCAAATCACTCTGCTCTTAATTATTAAAAGAAGTTCTTGCATTGCAGCATTAGAAAGAGGATGCAGTAATGGCTTTGCACCTGGGAACAAACTGGAGTCAGAGCAGCAATAAAGCTTGATTGGAGCACTGAAACTTGATTGGATTTGCCACCGTGGTGTCCTTTTGGAGGCAAAAAGTTGAAAACATGCAGCTACAAACCAGAAAAACACATTAAGTGAAGCTACAATATTTTCTGATGTAAATTCTGTGTAGTGTTTGAAGGTGAATTAACAAAAACCCCTAAAATCTGGAAATAAAAGCCAGGAGATGTCAGGTTCCTCAGGATATCAGTGGCAGTGCAAAAAGAAACAAGAGGTCTTGGGGAATCTTCAGCTGCAGGGCACAGCAGGAGGGACTGGCCAACTGCATTTAAGTCAGAGCTGAAGTACTGCTGTGAGTTCCTGTGCCTCTTCTCTGCCGTTTGCACTGCTCTGCTGGCGCTGGAGGAAAGCCTGCTGCCCTGCTCTTTGTGCAGGGCAACTGCTGAGGGAGCTCCAGGGTCAGAAAGAGGGTGAACAAGAGCAAGCCTGCTTTCATGGCTTGCTGACATGGACGTGCCAGTGAAAATCAAAGTCCTAATTCCCAGGAAACAGCTTTGTGTTTTGCATGAAAATCGCTGCACAAAGCACATTTGGAAGCCCACCCCTTGCTCCCATCCTTGCCAGAGAAGGGCCGGGTCTTACTCATCAGCTGCCAAGTACACGACTGCAGTGCAGAAGCCCTGGAGTGATTTTCAGGTGTTGAAACAAGAGTTTTATAACAGCATCTGTACCAGGGCTGCAGTTCAGGGCCAAAGCCGAGAAGAAAGGGCTGGAACTTCAGACATGCCTTTCCTCCACGTTTTCTGTTGCCTGGTGTAGTTCTGAATTGCGGCTGGCATGCTGACTTTAATAATTTGATTATAAGAAGAGCAAAAATCAGCACTGGGGTGGTGAGGCTTGCTCAAAATCAGGTGATTCAAACCAAAGGAGTCCTTCTGTAAATCTGGCCCTTCTCCTCTTCCTGCTGTTTGTAGTGGGAATGGGTTTTTGAAAGAAAAAAAAAAGTGTTTCTTAGTTTTTTTTTTTCAGAACGGAGAATTCTTTTGCTTGTCTTTGTGGCAAAAAACTTAAATTATTCAGTGAATTCGGAAGCCATGTTTTCAATTGAGCATGTCTCTGCTACTGCCCACCCAGAAAATCTTCTGGGGGTGCTCTCAGAAGCCTAGCGAGCTAGAAAGTCTGTATTGATTCTCATGAAATTGATATTTTTGGAATCCTTTTATTCCAAACCCAAGAAATAATAATAATAAAAAGCCCTTTTGTCTCTGCATTGATTTGGAGTTGGATGTGTTTCAAACATCTCTTTGTTGTTTTCCCATGGATAGGGAGTTCCATTTTCTTGTCTGTCCCAGACAGACAATGACATTTTCCGTAGCTTTTAGCTTTGCTAGGAAGACAGATGCACCGGAGGCTTTGAAATGCTCAGCTATTACAGCAGCAAGGTCTTAGAAAACTCAGAAAAACTGACTTGAACTCTCTATGGGTGTAGGAGAGAATAGCCATTCTGCAGTGAGGAGAACAGATAATGCAGCTAACCTGGGGATAAACGTCTGTACTTGAAATGGATGCTCACACATTCAGCTCATATAATTACGTCAGGAGGTTTTTTGAGTGTTATTCATTCATTTGCATACATGAATCAGACTTAAATTTTGTGATATGTGATCATAGCTTCAAATTAGACAGCAGTCTACCAAAATAACTGAAATTTTATCTGTCTCTAATAATAAAGTACATCACTGTGGATGAATTTGAAAGCACTGTAACACTCTTCTCCTGCTCCCCATGCCAGTCTCCTTCACTTCTAACACAAAAACTTGTGATCTAGTTTATATTCTTTTTTAAGCTTTGGCAATAATACTTCCTGTAATACAATACTCCTTAATATAAATTATGTGAGACGGTGATTTATATTTAATTACAAGATAAGATATCTCATTATACGGAGAAGAACCTATGATTTTAAGACTAAAAATAATTTTTTTTGTAATATGGTTGCAGAATTTGTAAGCTTTCAGTGAAGTTTGACTTTAGTCTGGTTATTTCTTGGAAACAGCATTGGAGATGCCACAAACTGCTGCTGCAGGCTCCTCCATATTGCAGTGGCATTAGCAGAGTCCCATGGACCTGTGCCCAGCCCCAGGCTGCTGTCAGCTTTCTGCCCCCAGATGAGCAAATTGAAGCTGTGGGTGACCGCCTATGTGTCACACTGTGTCCCCAGGACGCATTGAGGCTGGGTAGCTGTGCAAAAAAAAATGTCACGGGTCTGTAAGAGATGAAAGTTGCTGCAGTGACAAAATACCAAAGCCAAGGAACAGAACCGAAATCCTTGATTTGGTATTTTATTACTGTCTTTGTCCTCTGCCCCTGAATCAAGTGCTACACCACATAATTTAGGAAAGATAGTTGTGCCCTGAAAGCGTTGCGCTCTGAGGTGCAAAGCAGCTATGGAGCTGCCTTGAGCATGCTGTTAGAGAACTGTACTTACATATAAAAAAGCAATTTTAATTCCTAAATTCACATCCTCAGTCCTGAAGACCCAGCTACATTAAAATTTGACTTATAAAGTCAATTATCTGTTAAATGAAAATCACTCATGTTTAAATGTTGAGGGCTGCTTCCTTGCCCAGAAGGTCAAATTTATCTTTAAATTATGATGATCCCTGTGTTTTAAAGACAATACGGTATTTAAAATTCCATTTTTATCTGAAACATTTTGAGGTTAAATAGAAAACTTAGAAAAAATGTTACTATGTTTTGTTTACCATTTTTCTTTGTTTGCTGGTCCATGTGCAGGTTTTTTTCTGTCTTTAGATCTTTGCAGTGAGGAAGGAGTTTGTTCTGCTTCTCTAAAGAGGAATCTTTATTGTTTTTTTTTCCCCTTTAGCACTTGTTTATGTGGCAGAGAGAACAACGGTGAAAGAGGGAGAAAGAGAAATTACTTTCCTTTTGAGATGGATTGGAATAGTGAAGGCATTTTTTACCTGAACTGTATATTTTTGTAGGACGTTTACTAACAGCAATAGATGTTTTGCAGAGCTCTCTAGGGATGTGGGCATCCATAGCGTTGACAGCAGCAGCGTTTTTCATGGTGATGTCTTTGTATCTACTGGGAGAGCAGAAAAAAGATGAGACCAAGTGGCTGAAGGAGGTAGGGGAGCAGCTGGGATACTTTGGAGGTGACGTTGCTGCTTGAGATCTGCTGCCAGGCTGAAGGCAGAGCAGCAGTGGTGCTGAGCAGGCAGTCACGGTGTGGAGATGGATGGGCATGGAGAATACACCAGGGTTTTCCCTCTAGAGACTGGCCTCTTACTGAGATTTATTGGCACAGGGAGGACTGCATAAGTATGGCCTATAAATCTTCAGAGGATGTTGCTCTAAGGGTCTCACCTTGGATTTTTCTAAAGTTGTTTTCCCTGACCATCAGCGGTGATAAAGGTGTTCATCAATGTACTTGTGGGCTAGGATGGGAACAAGAAGTAAATGTAGGACTTTCAGAAAAATAAAAGCAGAGAGTGGGTGGAAAAGCAGCACTTTGATTATCACTTCTAATCCTGTGATTTACTTGTTCTCATTTTGATGGGTTTTCAGTCCCAGGACAGTCGAGAGGTGCAATGTATAGTCTCCTGCAACGAGAGGGTCACCAAGTGTTTATGTCTCCGGGAAGTTTCTTCACCATAATGTAAAAGCAGTGACTATCACTGAGAAATAGCACTGCACATCCATGGTGTTTGTACAGGAATTAACCTCCCACACATTCAGGTTCTGGTACCTGAAGTCATTTATTGCTGTGGCTTTTGGTGGAGAAGTCTTGCAAAGTTTGGCTCTGCTCGATTCATGTTTTGTTCTCATAGTGGTGACCTGTATTTTCCTCCTATGCTTTGGCTAGTTTACTTATACCAGTATCTTTTCTATGGAAGATACTTCTGCGAGGGCAGCTGATTCTCTTCTAAATCACCTGAATTTGTGACTCTTGTCCAAAACAGGACTAACGCCCTTGATTATGGCAAAGAATATGTATTTTCCAAGAAGCACAGTAAGTGTAGATCCATTTTTTAAAAAAAAAAAAACACACTTGTTCCTCATTTCTTGTGATTTGATTATTCAGAAGGATTTGGTTTGTGGCTGGGATAGAAAAACATCTAGGTGATGCCAAGTTGGTGAGTTATTTGCCCCCACCTCAGGGATGCTGCACAAATTGCAGACAGCATGCATTTATCTGCATGGCATTGCTGCTGCTTCCAGCTGGGGCTGAATTCGAGCTTTGACAGAGTATCAAATGACAAAAGTTAAACAGCAGACTTTGGGCATGTTTCCTTCATGTCTGCCACTATATTACAAAACTTGGTGAGAAGTGAAAGGCACAAGCAAATAAAAATGTGAAAATCCTGTTTATAGCTGGATGACTATTATACTTATTTGCTTTCCCTTACTATTTTTCCCTTACTATTTTCCTCTTTCACTATAAGAATAGTACTGGTGAGGTCTCTCTTCAACACAGCATTTAAAAGCTGAGGAGAACCAGGGCTGTGGGTGTGCAGCCTTAACTCCGTTACGTACCTTGATAGGGAAACTGTCTCTGTGTGTGAGGCTCGTGCTGGTGTCTCCTGAGCAGAAGGGGGGAGAGCGTGGATGGGGCCATGGCTTCATTCCCCTGTCTCTATCCCTAGAAAGGTGCTGACCCCCGTGGGTTACTCTGTGGTGCACCACATCTCCTGCTGTGCACGTTACACCTACTGGCTTTTCTACATTGAGCAGTGTGTTGCAAATGATGGGGATTAGATTTTGATCTACTTCACTGTTTGCTTGGTCACAGAATTATCTGTTGTTTAAGTGGATTTTTAATATATTTTAATATTTGCTGATTAATTAGAAATACTATTTAAAACTTTGCTGCAAAGACAGAAATGCTGAATTATTCAAGATTTCATTTTGCATTCTGAACCAGTGAGTGCTCGTGCATAAATAATGTATTTAAAGTATTGATGAATTTCCAGTCACTTCCAGTCCCAGTTTGTGTTTAGCTGCACAGTGAACAAGAATGGGGAGGAGCAGAACGACAGCTGTGCTTGGTGCTATTGCCCTGTTACCAGTTAGGTGCCTTTTGTTGCTATCCATTAGGTGTTCCCAGCAGAGACTCAGTCCCTAAGTCGTGAATAAAGTGCTCCCTGAGGAGCAGAGCCTGCCTGAGGGCTGTGAGGGACTGAAAGGCTTCACTTTGGGAAATGTAGTCAGAGCCATTGGCATGGTCTTGGTTTTTCATTGCTTGTACTGCCTAATGGGCAAGTGGCTGTGGGTTTGTGTTCTCTCCCAAGCAAGCCTTGTGAGTTTTCTGCAGGAATGGTCAGCAGCAAGGCAGCGTGTTGTAATTCCTTCTGCCAGCCTGAACGTCTCTCACCACAATGACAGATTACCTGAGAGATCATTTGAGAACTTCTTTAAAAATTGAAGACTGCTGATAAAATCTGCTAGCCTGTTGTAAGAGTTGAGTGAACATAGCCCTTGTGTGCTGAAATGAACCTCACCACTGTTCTAAGGTAACAGAAAGAAAAACAGGATCTTTATAAGGAAATAATTCCTTAAGCAGACATCCAAAGTAAGTCAGTAATTTCAATACATTGCATGTAAATATAAGTATGGTGGGCAGAACGAGGGAGAGAACTATTTCCAGATGCTTAGGATTTCAGGTAGAAAACACCTTGTACGGAAAGCACCACTTTTTGCCCTAAGAAATGACCAACAGTCCTATGCTTTCCATACGGAGCATGTATGCTTTACATGAAGTTATGTCTCCTGGAAGATGCTTGTGAAGTTATGTCTCATGGAAGAGTTTGTGGGTCAGCTCTATACCCTTCTCTGATTGCTCAGAGGAACTGAGGTAAGAGAAGGGACAAGCAGTAACACCACTGGATGTACTCCACTTCTGCATAGAAGTCTCAGCCACGGGAATTTTTCATGCTTTCCCGAGGTCTGCCTTGGCTTCTGGTTTATTTCTGAGCCCGAGACTCTGTAGTGATTTTGAATTATAGTTCTCAGTGTGACCAGAGATTTGGTTTAAGCACTTTCCTGTCTGCCTCCCGCTATGTACCTGCCGTGATTTATCAGCTGGGATCACAGAGGGCTGTTCTGCTGCTGACTCGCCTGAGCAGTGGCAGTTTCAGGCCTCTTTGGCAAAGGACTGATTTTTTTTTTTTTTTGCAAATAGCTCTGGCAGCATTCCATCTCACTGGCCTCCGGGGGACTCTCTGCAAGAAGTTTGCTTAATGCTGAAAAACGTGAATAGAGTGGATTGGAGGGAAAAAAAATATCTAACCAGAATTGTAGAGGAGACACACTGTGCTTTATGTTTTGCCAGAAAACCCAGCATAGCCATGAAACTCTGTAAATGACTTGGTGTTTAGCAGCAAGTTGAGATATCCTTGTATCACTTACTGCACCCTGGAAATGCCTGCAGCTCTATATAAATTAAACTACTCTGTGGTCTATCAGCTTTGTGGTCTTTTGGAGAATTAGCCTGGAGATGCTGCCCTTTCTGAGGTAATTTCTTCTAAGCCTGAATGTACATAGTTAGTAGTCAGTAAGTCTGTGTGATTACTTGCACCCACACCCAACAGAAAGCCATATACTTAAACACCGTTTTTTCCTTTTCAATTCATGGGCAAATACATCACATGAATAAAGATGATACATCTTGGGATAAATTGCATGGCCACAAACTGCAGAATTTACATGAGGTACCCAAATGTCTTCAATTCAGACCTGAAAGTAGAGATAGATGACCCGTGGCTCATTACTCGCACATAACTTGTGAGCAGTTAAAACCAGCCAGTTACCCACTGTCCACGTTTCCTCTGGACTCCCTGGATTTTTGTGTCAGTCACTGGAGCAAGACAGGCATTGTGCTTGTGAGCAACATAAACAGAAATTTCAAAGCCCACACCCGAGCCTGAAGTCTCCTCCTGAGACATCACATGGAAATACCATCGGCCTGCAGATGTGTGGGCATCGCTCCCCTGCCTGAAGCTGGGCTTCCAACTGGAGGAAAACATTGGCCAAAGGTTTGGCTATGAAGATAGAAGTGCCCAGTCAAAATAGCAGGGCATTTTTGCCCAGTTGTATAAGAGATATGCGAGCAAAGCCTTAAAGCTGCTGACTGTGGATTTCGTTGTCTATGTGCACACACACACATGCATACACACATTTGTAAGTATGCACACACATGCATGCACTAATTGGAAGAAATGTCTTGGGAAAGAGGTTGATTTTCCAGAAGGCCGTGGGGCTGATTTTAATTAGAATTAAAGCCATGGATGTTTGCGGAAGCAAGGAAAAGTACAATGCTGTCTAAACCCCACTGGTAGAGAGCACAGCGTACAGAACAGCACCAAGAAAAAGGAAATTTGAGAGAAGATGTGTTTCTGGATAGGAGATAGAGGGAGAAATTCTTCCTCTAAGGACAGCAAACTTTGTGGAACATGCATATGAAAGAGTTGAGAGACCAGATAGGAACAGGCTGGATGCTGGCACAAAAATAAATCACTTTTAATCACACTTATGGCAGTTATGCTTCAGAGACGAGCCTCTGTGTGCTGGAGACGATGCTTTGGGTTTGCTACTGGAGCATTTGGTTGCCCTTTCCTTGTGCGTTGTGGCCAATGCTGATCTCTGCTGCCACAAATAAAGCTGGCAACAGCCACGCAGAGCCATGGGCACAGCAGCACTGTGCCTTGCTGTTGTGTTTTAAGTTTGAGATGATTTTGTGAAACCAAAATCTTTACCTCTTACAACTTTTTCCTAAGCAGTGCACAATCCTCTAAACTTTAAGCAGGACTTTTAAGCTGTGGTGCTCGAGTCTTCTTCTTTTTTTTTTTTTTAAATAGGAACAGAATTAATTTTTCTATTATAAATAAGGATGGTCTACACCATGGATGTGCTCTACATATTTTAAGCTGCTTAATTTACTAACTTCAAGATTAATTGTTATATACTGACTTAAAATGTTTAGATTTTGTTGACATCTTCATTTGGACAGAAAAAAAAGTCATGCATAAAAACTGTATGTCAACATTTGTTTCACAAGGGTAGTTATCTAGCTGTTGGTAGCCTGCAGAGTGAAGGCTTGTCAAAAATAATCACTTCCAGTTCTTATTTTGTTGAAGTTAAATAGTCTGAAGGGGGGAAAATTTGTTCACACTCTTTAATCCTCGTATTATTGCTGTGTGAAAAGTAAGCACATAAATATGAGGAAACTGAAAATAAATCAATAGGTTAACATATTAGAAAACTGAAAAATGGTTTCTGGAGAAGATGAAATAACCTTCCAGTAACACATCACTCGTTAACGTTGGTTTTTATTTGCATCCTACTGTTCTTTGGAGAGGCGCCCATTAAAATTGCAAGAACTTCTCTCTGCAGGAAATGACCACTCTAAAAACCTCTCAGAAAAGACCCAAAGCAAACAAACAAACAAAAAATACTCCACAAACATCTGAAAGTATGGTCTGGGCATTTTGATACAAGAAGACTGTGGAACTTAGCTATTCCTCGATCTTTAGAGATCTTTAGTGAAAATCTCTGTATTTTTGGCACACAGTCAGAAACTCTCAACAAGGTTGTGGTGGAAGATAGCTGACCTTTGTTGACATTGGTATTATCCAAGGCGATCTCGATAAACAACCCATGTGATGATCGTGATATCTTTCATTTATTAGGAGGCAATTAATAGCAAATGGTGGATCTTCCCAAAGGTTGGCACAGCTTGTCATCCATTGTGTGCATTATCTTTCATTGTTTCTCATTTGTTTCACTTAGTGTTGGTTATTCTCCTATTTTAAAATCAAACTGATTTTTTAGACCATCATTAGCACTCCTGATAAACAGCTCTCACTTGGCAGTATGGACTTGTTCAGAGCTGTGGTTCCCAATAAAACACCAGGCAGAAGGTAGCTGGAGTACAGTTTACGTATAAATAATTTCACACAGAGAGAAACGTAATAACTTTGACCGTGAGAGGAAAAAAGTAAACCATCTAAATTAAAGGTAATTATTATAGTGCACATTTGGCCACCTAATGTCCCATGGGAAGAAGTTAAATGCCATTATAGGATGCTAATCATGATGGATAACCAGTGAATATGGACTTCCTAGTAAGCTGAGCATTCCAGGCGTGGTGTAATTGGAAAGTAAGTGCTTGTCGCACACTTGGTCTGGGAGCAGAATCCCCGCAGCCTGTTGGGCTGTGTGGTACAGGCTTCATCTAACACCAAAGAGTTTGTAAACTGCATTCCAGGCAGCGTTTTTTTCCTTTTTTTTTTTTCTAAAAATGTTGCTTTTTCTCTGACTAGGATGTCTCCTTCTAAGGATCACCTCTTGAACGCATGGCATTGGGAGCTACGGGCTTGCATCCAGGAACCGGTTTTGGTGGGAGTTCTTGAAGAAACTTGACAGAATGAGAAGCCCACGTGGCAGTGAATGCTAATAAGCAGATGGTCTCCTGATTGTCTCAGACTCAGTAGAGTTGATAATAATGACCCTCTCTATAGAGATGATCTCTTTATAAAAGAGATTATAGAGAGAATCTCTCTGTAATCCCTTTTGCATTAAAACCACAGCATTGGTATTTAGTTGCAATGATCTGGGTGAGCCCCAAATGCCTGGGGAAATATATGAAGTTTCTGGGTCATTTGTCTGGATTACTCAGAGTTTCAGCCTTCCAATAGGTCCCTGGAAATTCAGACTATGAAAAACTATTTATAGGTACTACTGAACTGTGTTTTTCAAACACAAGAGTGGCTTATCCATCTAAATACCAGAGAAATTTTCCATAGAGCTGCAGGCTTGAATTCCTGTTCCTTTGAAATCCTTGCAACTTGTCCATGTTCTCAAGAACTGCAGGTGCAGAACAGCCCTTTGTCCATTTTCGGTGGCCACGTGGGGGTCTCGCATCTCTCTCGTATTTCTTTTCTCAGTGCTGTGTGGGAGCTGAGCAACCTTCCTCACCCTGAGCTTGCAGAGAGGTGCCAATGATTAGAGTTTTCTGAAATATTGGAAATTCTGCATGAGTTACAAACAAGGAGATGCTCTAACAAAAGAATGACAGAAGGCAGGGCAAGAGTAGGGAAGGTCTTCACATCTCCTTGCCTGCTTTTGAGCTGAGAACTTGTCTTTGAAATTTCACTCTTCCTTGGCATTTGACAGCTCATTTGAGATTTCACCTCCTGGACCAGAAAGCCTGGGCCTTGTCCCTGAGTATAGCAATTTTCAGCCAGGGAGTAAATCAAGGTGTCTGCTGAAATTGTGTATTTCAACGGTTTTGCTAAACAGCAGTCTTTGTGTACGGTACAAGCACAGCCTTGTCACCAGTCCTGAAGGAACTGCCATGGATTTATTTTAGCATCTACCTGCATCCTGGATCCCGCATGAGGAATGTGTCATAGGAACTTCGCCAGCTAGATCAAACATTAACATTTTCCTCCTGGGTACGGTTAAGACTATTGTAGTTCCTTTGTGGTGTGAAAAGTACAAAGGGTTTATATAAATAATAGAGATTCTGTCAGATGGTGCCAGAGTCCTGTGGTTCCCATTGTAAAGTCTCCACGAGAGTACATCTTAACATGCTCTTCTCCCTCTTCAGTGCCTCCCTCTCTCTGGTCTAAGGGAAAATCTCATTTTAAAGTAATCGTCTGTCCAGGTGGGTGAGTGTTCACTAAAACTGGGTTTCAGGCTCTTCATCCTCTAATTAGAAGCTCTCAGCAGACCCAGGAGTGTTTCCAGCTGAAATGCAGGTTGGAAATAGCAGGGAAATGAGGAGCTGCCTTCTTTTATTTTCAGTGAAATTTCTGGCACCCTGCTCCAATCTGACACATACTACAGTAAGATTTTCATTAGCACTGGTGTGGCCTTCAAATGTCTCATCAGGTCTAGGTGATGCTTTTTTTTAAAAAAGGTGATTTGGGGGCAGAAAGCAGATTTGCTCACTTCCCTGCCATTGAAGACTACCTCTGATGGCAGGCCTGAGTAGCAGTTGTACATCAGTTGTGGCTCTCTGTGTTTCATTTTTCTCCTCTTGCATTAGAAACTTCACTGAAATCTATGTCTACTGCACATTTAAAAACGAGCTGTGCTCAGATTGTTTGAGGCAGAAAAGCACAACTTTGTGTGCAACATTCACACTGTGGAATCCTGCTCCATATCGTTGTTGACAGTAGCTAGCTC
This sequence comes from Cygnus olor, assembly GCF_009769625.2. Taxonomy (NCBI): domain Eukaryota; kingdom Metazoa; phylum Chordata; class Aves; order Anseriformes; family Anatidae; genus Cygnus; species Cygnus olor. The sequence continues at coordinate 14,193,753 of NC_049175.1, forward strand.
GTCAAAATCTGGGCATTTTTGCCGAATACAGCAAATGCTTTCTGGAGAGCTGCTTTCCATGCCTCCCCTGCTACAACTGCACAAACAAATGGAGATTTATTAGGTTTAAGAGCAAGTGACAGTGGATTATTTAAAACTGTTTTTGTTGTTCTGTGTTAAAAATTTATGTAGAAATATCTCCTTTTCCCCATGGATCCTAAGCCAGAGAAAGTGATTTTTTTTTTCTATTTGATTTTTGTGGTATTTCTAAGGAGAGCTGTTAAATTGCAGAGTTTAAATGAATGTATGATATGTTCTTTGCTGGATATGACTCAACAATGGTTTCATGGGCAAAGTTTAGTCTGCCTTATGGCCTTAAATTCAGAGAGTGAAGAGTATTCATGCAGTGAACTCTGCAAGCAATGTCACTTCTCAAAGAGCAATGTATGAAATGGACAGAAATAGCTGATGGTGAGGCTTGATCTTACTGACAGACAAGGGAAATTGGGTGCCTGTAACCTTATAAGGTTTTGAAAGCCTAGAGATGATTAAACAAAAATGAAAACAAAGGAGAATGTTTTGTAGGTGAATGTTAACTCTAGTGCTGTATTATATGTGCTGTATGTGTGTGCAAAAATATAAAACCTACCAGTACAGAAGATAGATAGTACTTCATTATGGAAACATTTTTATTTCATTAGCTATTTTACAACTGCATCTGCATCCAGAATTACAAGTCATTTTTTTCCCTGTCATTTCAGCAGCAAAATTTAAACAGTTCCATGATGTGAACGTATCATTGAACACAAAACTCTGCAGCATCCTTCCACTTTTGACCCACACGAAGCACCCACAGAGCAGTTACTTGTGTTGAGGTAAACTGGCATTAGTCAATCATCTCCTTAAACAAAACAAAGTAAATCCCGTAAAGCCAAGACTGAGTTTATTAGATTTTCACAAGGCTGGCACTGCTTGGATTAGCCATTTCAGGAGCAGTAATACTTGAATAACTTATGAGAATGCTCATACCCTGTGGCAGTCAAAGCCCTGTATTTACTGCTGGGATGCCAGGAGACCCGAGTAGCACTTAGGCTCACAAAGGAGCTGAAGTGCTGTGCAGCCCTGCACATGTTTGGTTCCTGTTTATGGCTTTCTTCTAAATTTTTGTACCTCTGTTATTGCCCTGCTTTGGTGTATAAGCAATATCTAAGTTTTAACAGCAAGTTTTTCATCCAGAGGATGTGTATCCTTCACCTCTTTGTATGCCTCAGGATTGTGGTGGTAACGCTGAATTAGAGCTTACATAGCTTTTTTATTTTATCCCCTCCTGGTCAGTTTTTCTACCTCTACAATGTGTCTGTGGGGAGCAATCCCATATTCTCTTAACGTGAGCTTTCCTTTCCCCAGCCATGCCTATAGGGCCTCTTCTAGTCTCTACCCTTTCTTGAAGAAGGCTGACCACGACTGAGCTCAGGAGCTCCTCGTACATCTCTGCCGGACGTTGCATCACTCAGATCCTTTGCATTTCCTTCTCTCCCATTTGGTGACTTGCTTTTCCTTGTTTCTATTCTCATTAATTAGACCTCTTTTGACCCACGATTTCGACCTTCTTCCTGTTACTGGAACTTGAGACAAGGCAGGCATTTGGGCAGTATTTGATCCATACTTGGATTATCGTTAGTCTCATCATTGGAGGTCCTCTTTCACTTTTTTTCAATGACTAGGGAACTGTTCTCTCTAAAGTGGGAAGGAGCCATTTTCCATTGTGGAAAACATGTAACCCTGTTAACTAAAGAAGAAGAGAAGGGATATCAACAAAGTGTTTTTTGCAGGTTTTTCATTCTCTCTTTCTGATTTGGCAAAGCACAATATCAGACCTAATGCCCCAGCTATTGCAAGGGAACTTAGGAGACTTTCACCTGGCCTGACTGACTGCCTAATAGCTGGCTACATCTTTGTAAGGCAGAGACATTTCACCTTTGGTACTCTGTTTTCCTAAGCGTGAATGCCTGCCAAGTATGAGAGGCAATGAGGAATTGCACTCACTGTCTGTAGCAACTAATACTTTAAAAACACTTCCCTACTAAAATCACTCTCTCCACTCTTACTTCTGTCAGGAAGACTTCAAATGATGCCCTTGTGTTTGTTTGTTTTTCTTACGCTGCCACTTCTTTATTTGTCCAAATAAATACTTCATTATCTGGTAGTAATGCTGGTCTCTGAAGAGAGAGATCTTCCATTCATCCGCTGTTCGAGTCAAACACAGGAACGTGTTCTCTATTGCTGCAAGGAGAACGAAATGAGAGCTCTCGCAGACATTCAGAAGTAATAAAGAACATACTAAACATTTGTGAGATAGCTTGTAATGTATTTATACCTGTCCAGCTGAAATTGTCACCATAGCTTTGATAACGAGAAATGTATTCTGGTCTCGCTTTATCTAGCTGAAGTGCAGCTGTATATTTGGCTGGATTTAAATAGCTTTGCATCACATCTTATGAATGCCTGCTCTTATTTTATTTTCTTAAGATGGCAGATGAAACAGTTGAGAAAAGCTTTGTTTTACTTTTGTTTGTGTCAGGCTCTGTCATAAAATGAAATTATATTGCAAGAGATATTTCTGTTCTGAAAATGTTAACTTTGCAGTGATCATGTTACGTGAACACTACAGCTCAGATAACTGCAGCACCAGTGATGCTGGCAGCAAGTTGGGAAAAAGGCTCATTTTACAATATGTAGCTGAAAAATGTTCTACCGTACTCCATTTGTTTTACTACCATGCAAATTCTAAATAAAAATGGAATCTGTTGTTGACATTTTAAAGGAGATAAAAGGAAAACTTTTTTTTTTTTTTTTTTTAATAAAGATTCTTTAAAATGCAGTAGGTTGGAAAGATTTCCGTTCTTCTGTTTTTAATATGTCCCTTTCAGCCATTTTCACTATGAAATACTAACTGTTGATTAGTAATTCTCCCAGTGTCCACAAGCCTGGAATAAAATGATTCATTTTACAAATGGCAATTCTTGATACGGAGATATATTTAAATAATACACATGGTGGTTCAGGGGCTTTGGTCTACCTGTAACTGGAACCAGTCCATTGCAAATAAAGTCTGACTCAGTATCTTATAGGATTTTTTTTTTAAAATGTATTATTACAGAAAATCATACCTTAATGGCTTTTTACACACATTTTATCATACTACCTAAAGCTACGTGGATACAAGTACTTACTGGATAGGTGTTTGATTACTTATTTGCATGGCCATTTTGGTTACTGTCTTTTCCACAGTAAAGGCTGAAGCAGTTAAGTGTAACTGCTCTGTTATATTTTACTGTCTGAGATGGTTGCCTTTTTTCCCCTCAAAAATTAATTGTGAAAACACTTATGTATTTCCATTTGCTTACTTGCTTCTTTTCTGTCATTTATTATCACTGGAAAGACAGTTTCATAATTCATAGAAGGCCAATACAGCAGTTTAATGAAACTTTAAATGTTTTCAGGGTTTCGTTATGTACTTGATAAAAATGATCCTTAAACTTCTAAGTGTTCATGGCTGTCAAGAAACACGGGGTCACAGCATGGTGATCATCCTCGTGGCCTGCTCTGAACCTTGCTCCAACAGCTCCATGTCCTGCTGGTGCTGGGGCCCCAGAGCTGAACGCAGCACTGCAGGTGAGATTTGTTCTACAGGCCAGTCTGTCTTCACTGTTGCAGTATTTGTCCAAATTCTTCATTCAGTGTTGGTGTATATTAAAAAAAAAAAAAAAAAAAAGGAAAAAACAATGAGTTTTTCAAATTGAAACAAGTAAAATTTTGGAGCCAGCTGGCAATCTCTGAGAACTGTGTAAGGAGTGCTGTTGAGCCACTTGAATGTAAATCTATCAAAAGCCTTCTCACGGTAGCAAGTATCCGTATTGCAGTTATCCTTGCTGTCTGTAGAGAAGTTTTTCAGCTTGAAGTGTGACTGAGATGGCACTGAGAGATGCAGTGGTGGTTGGATGGGTGTTTCAGTGTGTTGAGGAGGGCCAGAAAAACCATTGCACTTCCAGCTGGTCTGATAAATAGTGGCACACGTAGGACTGTGAGTGAAAAATTGACAGTGCCAGCGCTGCATTGTCCCTGATCTTTAAGATAGCTTGTCTTCTCCTGCAGGTGGCTGGGAAACTCCATGAATATGGTAAGAGCAGTTCACTGCATTTAGAACAAATGTAAGTATAATATATATGTGTGGATATATATATATATATATACATATAACCACAGCTGCTACTAAAACCACTTTTGTAGAAAGGTCATTTAAATAACTGATTGTAGTATCACTAACTTGAAGGTCACCCAGTGCCAGGGATTTGTAGAATCACTTTATGCCTCACTTCCTCTAATTTTCCGTATGATTTTGCAGTTGACTGCCCAGTCTTTTCCATATCTACTTAAACTTCTTGTAAATGTTGCAATTAAAACATGAACACATATGAGTTAAATTGTCAGAAAAGTCGTTAGAGGTTTTTATCAAGAAGCTGGGATAAAAGAGCTTACATTGCTGAGCTTACGAGGAGGAAAAGACCCTGATCTTACCTGTCCCTGTGGTTCTAGATGAGGGTCAGGACTCAACTGCAGTCCTTGTGGAATGGGGAACACCAACTTTTTCCCTCTGAGTCTGACCACCACAAAGCAGTGTGGCCCAGATGGGCACAGGGTTTTCGCACTGACTCACCCTGCTTTTAGGCTGGCGAAGTCACTGCATGTACAATAAATCCTTGCTGGTATTTTATCGTGTGAACAGATGTATTTTGCATCTTAACCTATTCCTGCAAATTGCTTTGCTCTCGGTTCTCACTGACTTGAATCGGGCATTAAGGGCAGAAGTAACGATTTAGAGATCAATGAGTAAATCTAAGGTGTAATTTCTACAGCCTGTTGGCAATGTCTACTATCCTGCCTCTTTTGCAGTGGGGCAGGATGCAGTTGCTGCTTGCGTTGTGGGAAGAGTTAAGTGAATTCCAACCGTCTTCTGAATCTGAAAAGGTAGTAGTGGTTATATTCTGGGCACGAACTATCAAAATCTAAGAAAAAAAGTGTTGTAAGGTAGGGCAGAGGGCTGGAGCAATTACTTGCACTTACTATTTGAGATGCATTCTTTTTTTTTTTTTATGTTTTGTTTGTTGTTTTTCGTTTAGAGGAACAGTAGAAAAAGTTTCGTAACTGTTTGCTAATAATGTGTGGATGTGTGTCAGCTGTGAAAAAGGATGCTGTGCCATGAAAAGAGAGTCAATATGGGGACTAGAACTGAATCTGCAGGGTGACATATATATGAAACTGGGGAAGTCAAGTTCAGGACAGTACCATCCCAAAGGGACACGTATGAGGTACCGCTCAGTATGACTTCATTGCTCATGGGTATTTGCCACATTGTATGGGCATCTGGCTTTCATTTTCTCTTCTTCCTCAGGAAACCACTGGCGATGAGAGAGTTCCCGTACTCTGGCATAGCGAACTTGCTGGGTACACACGTGCTGCTGTAATACTTTGGCATAATGGGGTATAAAGCCACTGCTCCTCTGGCTGACAAGAGATAGGAGAATAGGAACAATAATCCAGGTAAGATGACAACTTAAAATAGGATGGGGCAGTCTGCTGTCTTCGCTGTTTTCACCAAGGCAAAAAAATGTTAAATGAAAGTCACAACGAGAGAAAAACTGCCACTATTGTGAAGTTCAAAGGCGTGCTGGCAAAAATACTAAACTACTATAACATGGTCTGATAGGAGCTTGCACGTTCAAAGGGAGTTCTTTAAATGCAATGCACATTTTAAAATGGAAATGCAATGGAGAGAATCCTGAGAAGGGCACCTGGTGACAACCTCGCTTCCTTCAGCTGTGCTCTTCAGAAATAACAAACTCTTAATGCGCAGCAGCAGTAGAGTCATGGTAAAGCATGTGGGTATTTGATTCTGCAAATCAAAGGAAAACTTCATGGTCAGGGATGCTTCCATCTCCAATTGAGCTGTGCCTATCACTGTTTGAAACATCCACTCTCTCCTTTTGGCATAGCATTGCTCCTCAGCCTCTCCTTCCCACCAAAAGCTGTTTGCAGCCTCCTGCTGGAGTTTGCAGCATGTACATCTTCATGTGGAACATGCAGGTGGTTCTGTCCTCCCTCCAGTCCCCGTCAGCTCTCTGGAGCTCACCTGGAGGTGGCAGAAAGGCCTTTGCTGCTTCTGTCAGTGGTTGGTGAAGTATGTTTGCAGCCACCCAGACCCAGTTGCTTGCCAGGAGCAGTCAGGAAACTAGTGTTCCCTTTCTCCATTCCTCCTTGGTTCATTCTGATTCATGCCCTCAAAATGCACCAAGCAAAGGATGGCCATCTGCTTCAGTAAGTCAGCTGGTTCCTTCTTCTAGATATATGTCTGCAATTCTTCATCACTTTGTGCCACGTCTCCTTTCTCTTGACATGTGGCAAAGGTGTCTGTTACAGATGACACACGGGGCTAATTTTCTTCCATGTGCTAAGACCCCCCAGCAGAAGAATGCTTCTGTTTTATTTTTTTTTTTTCCTGGCAGTACTTTTTTTATGGAATGATTGAGGGCTTTTACTATGTGCAGTAGCATTTGATAGGGTGTCAGAAGGGATTGCTTATTTACCCTGATAAATATGCATGAGCTTGGGTAGACCAATAAAGTAGAGGTGATAGCTAAATTTTTGGCAGAGATGGATAGGAGTGTTTGCTCCAGCACAGCTCCAGAGAGCTCTGGACCACACTTACAACTGTAGCCATGGAGAAATGTATAGTAGTGTCATCCTTACCAGGTCACATGTAATGGCTGTTCTCTCATTTTGTGAACAACTGATATCATATTCTGCTTGTATTTTTGTTAAATGCACAGGTCTGCCATTTTGACTTCCTTATTAGCTATGTGGCACTGCACAGACCCAGGGACACTGCCAAAACCAGGAGACAAGTTCCCACCTGACAGCTGCTGTATAGCAATTATTACACATTTCTACAAATGTTCCCTACCTGAGGCAGATCTGAGATAGCTTACCCCACTTCCACTGAGGGGTGGAAATGACCTCAAAGTTACTCTGTGTAGCTCTGTGATAAAAATATGCACCCAAATGGCTAACAAGTGGGGATATTACCTGCTCCTGTACAGTCAAAATTTGTGTATTGCCACCCTCTTTCCCTCCTGTTCTGGACATGGGTGCCAGAGGGAAGCTTGCTGCACCTTGGGTTGAAAACTATTAGATAACAGGTAATTCTTCTTTGCTGCTTACTAATATGCTACTCTGGGATCACTCTTGAATTTTAAATGCCTGGATGGGAAAAAAATCTTGCCTTGGATTCTGGTAAAGGTAAGAGGAGAAGTAGTACTTCTGGAATTAGTAGCCAGTATTTGCATCACTGAACCCAGCTCTTCTGCGTTAGTTCTTTAACTTTTCTTTACCAGAGCCTTAATGTATAAGATCATCTGGGTGAATCCAGAGCTGCAGAGCTGCTTGGAGCTGCTGGGCGACAAGCAATACTTGCAGGTCTCCGTGGCCCTGCTGGTCCCCCTGCATTGAATGATCCGTCCCACCTCTTCACTGCAGCTTAGAAACCTTCTCAAATCATGGCTGAAAACGCTGGGAGAAGAAGGGCAGGTGACATAGTGCTCCAGTGGTACATGATTGGAGATGTGCTGGCCCTGACTGCTGAGAAGAGGCAATCCTAAGGAGAAATGCCCAACTCCTGCATCTCCTGCCTTCCCGTCACACCACGCAGCCTGCACACAAGCCTCGGTGCACGGTGAGAGGTTTACAGGTGAGGACCAGGGCCAAATCCAGCACTGGCAGGGGTCTGTGAACTTGCTGCCATTATAACACATCTGAATGTGGGTTGTTGCTACCAACAGAGTAAGAAAACAGTGAATTCAGATTTAACAGGCAATTAAACACTTGACTGTGCACACTGGTAAGTGGAGATACATTCCTACAAGTAATTTACAGGGCAAAAGGCGGCTGAAATTAAGCAAGGGTGTTCGAGCCTCTCCCTTGGAAGATGTGTTTTTGCCCTCCACGAGCTGGCCAGCTGCTGCCTGTCGCAGAGGCCTTGCTCCTGCACGGACAGAAGGAGCAGACAACGTGCCTTTGCTGCCTTCCTGATGCCCTGGTGTTGAGTACTGCCCCCTGCACTGAGAGCAGCAGTGCTGCTTGTCCCTGGTGGGCCACGTGCCAAGAAGGGATTTGGAAATTAGCATTTACTTCCATTTACTTTCAGCTCTGAACTACCTGCTGGCCTTGCAGCAACTGAATTTCTTAGTCCTTTTGGTGTTTGGCCCACAGTTTATTTAATCCCATTATGAGAAGCATTTCTGTGATTCATTTACCTCTGCATATCACAGAATCACAGAGTCACCTAGGTTGGAAGAGACCTCCAAGATCAACCTCTGACCTAACACTAACAAGTCCCCCACTAAACCAGATCACTAAGCTCTACATCTAAATGTCTTTTCAAGACCTCCAGGGATGATGACTCAACCACTTCCCTGGGCAGCCCATTCCAATGCCTAACAACCCTTCCGGTAAAGAAGTTCTTCCTAATATCCAACTAATGGGCAACTTTAGCCCATTCCCCCCCAAAAAAGAAGCACTCACACAACCCCTGAGCATCGGCAAGAGCTGTTTATTGCCGGGACATCTTGCAGGCAAGCCTGCGGGATGTCCGTGGTGTTTGGTGGCTCCAAGCTGATGCTTGCGATGGAGCCTGAGCAACGAGTAGGGGGCTCGCCGGGCACTCCTGCGATGCTGTTGGTGCTCTCGGATGGCAGAGCACAAAGACATGCCGCAGTAGTCCCAGGCCTGTCCCGGCAGAGGTGGATCCACTTCCACCCGTTCCTCCACATCTGGTGGATCCAGCTCCATGGGCTCCACGGTGTTGGGCAGAAGGCTAAGCCAGTCCTTGCCCGGGACTGCCCAAACGGGATGCCTTCCGTCCGGAATGTTCTCAGGCCAGGGTGCCGAACCAGGGGGTCGTCCAGTCCCATGCCTCGGTCCCACGTCACTGTTGGCTTGATTGTCACACATGGGTCCGACGGTGCCCTCTGGTTTACGGCCATTACTGGGTCCCGCACTGTGCTCCGGACTATGGGCACGCCTCTGCTCCCTGAGGCTGTCTGCCTGATGCTCCCGCCTTCGCCCCACGTCACCGTTGCTCCTATGGTAAGGCCCAGGCCCCCTGTCGCTGGGTGTGTGAGGGGCCGGCCTGTTCCCCGCATCGTTGCGGTGCCAGTGGTACCGCCTGTATGTGTCTGTGGGCTGGGCGCCAGAGGTCCCTTGGGCACTGGTGTCTCTTCTCTTGTGCCGCCGGCGCTATCCCTCTGCCCACGACACATCTCCTTCTGCTCAGGTGCATTCCTTCTTGGTGCTTCACCGGACGGCATTGCTGTCCTCGCACACCAAGGAGGCCTGCTGCTTGCCTTGCTCTTCTAGTCTTCCTCCCGCCGCACAAGCTGGCAGTCAGAGGGCCTAGATGCTCAGCGAGTGCTGGGCCAGCTGCAGGGGGCCTGTTTTATAGGGCCCGCAGCAAAGGCGGGGCAGTGGTGGCCACTGTGACCTCAGCAAGCCTCTGCGATGGAGTGGCCCACGCGTGGCCAAAGGCGGCTGTGTTGGGAGCGGCCTGGAAGATGCCCTCACGTGGACAAGGAGGAGGGTTGGGTGGCTGAGGGCCCCTTTTCTGGGGCTGGTTCCCCCGGGCCATTTGGCTTGCCAGAGAGAAAGGCTGCCCCTCGGCCACGGGGACTGCCCTGCACCTCCCATCCTGTGCCCTGGGTTTATTTTTAACGCTGCTTTTTAGGCAATTTCATTCTATTCTTTACGGAAAAGAACAGAAGCAAGGTGCATCTTCAGCCCTAATTCCCATGTGTGCTTTGTGCTCCGAGTGAAGAATTTCTTCCTCACGTCACATCTCATCTAAATCTCTCCATTTGTTCAAAGCCATTATTCCTGGTTCCATGGCTACACTCCCTGAGAGTCCCTCTCCAGCTTTCTTCTAGGCCACTTTTATGGGTAAGGTTAGGTGGCCAAAATGCAGGACCAAGCAAACTGCAGCCTCCTCTACCTTATTCCACATGTTCCACATGACGTTTTCCAGCTCAGGCTCTAACCTCTCATCAGTGTAACACAGAATCATGAAGGCTGGAAAGGACCTTCAAGATCATTTGGTCCAACCATCACCCTGCTACCAATGTCACCCAGTAAACAATATCCCTACGCACCAGCTCCAGTCTTTCCTTGAACCCCCCAGAGATGGTGACACCCTAAATGATGAAAGATGCTGAAGCTGTTTAGCATATTTGACTTGTTCAGCTCTGAGCCTCACAAGATTGCTTTAATATGTTACCCTGCATGGAGTGTTTCAAGTTTATTTATGCACCAAAATTAATTTGTAAGCATTGTTTTAGCACCATTAAGGACGTACCACTGTGAATGCAGATGCAAGGTCAAAGGGACACTGCTGCCTGCCACTAATCATGCCAAAGAAGTCACATTGATAAAGTGCTGATAAAAAGGCTGTAGGACGAGTACAGAATCTTTAAGACATTTAAGACATTTGCAGTATTGTGAATAAATATACATTAGCTTATTAACAACTTATTATTACATTGTTTGTTTGTTTCAGAATAATTCAGCTTTCTCACCTGAAGAAGATCACAAAGATTTTTCATGCCTCCTACTATCCTTCTTGTTCTATAATTAGGAGTAAGTACTCAAGTTGGTGGCAACAGCTTTACTGGGAAATAACCATGAATTTTAATAGGAGATGTGGGGCTCTTTCTTCTTTACAACTTCTGACTAAAAATCTGCATATGTACCCCCTGCCCTTTATAGGAGAGTCAAAATTAATTTCTTTGCAGTTCTCTTCTACCCCCTCAAAACAAAACCAAAAACCACTACTTTAAAAATATTTTATTTCTGTTTGCAATTTTCTGTTCCCGTCAAAAATGGGAATTACAGAATAGCTGAGGTTGGAAGGGACCTCTGGAGAGCCCCTGGTCCAACCCCCTGCCCAGCAGGGTCACATCCTGTTGCACAGGATCACTTATGTCCATGTAGGTTTTGAGTATCTCCAGAGAAGGAGACTCCACGGCACCTCTGGGAAACCTTTTCAAGCGCTGTCACCCTCACAGTAAAGAAGCTTTTCCTCTTATTTAGATGGAACTTTCTGTGTTTCAGTTTGTGCCTGTTGCTTCTCATCTTGTCACTGGACCACCAAAAAGAGTCTGGCCCCATCCTCTTGACACCCTTAAGATATTGATATACATTGATAAGATCCTTTCTCAGCCTTCTCCGCTCCAGGCTAAACAGGCCTCAGCCTGTCCTTGTATGAGAGATGCCCCAGTCCCCTCATCAGCTCCGTAGCCCTCTGCTGGACTTGCTCCAGCAGCTCCGTGTTCCTGTTGTGCTGAGGAGCCCACAGCTGGACACAGTACTCCATATGAGGCCTCACCAGGGCTGAGTAGAGGTGGAGGATCACCTCCCTTGACCTGCTGGCAACACTCTTCTGAATGCACCCCAAGATACCACAGGCCTTCTTAGCCATAAGGGCACAATGCGGGCTTGTGGTTATCCTGCTCTCCAGCCTGTCGAGGTCCCTCTGAATGGCAGCACAGCCCTCTGGGGCATCAGCCACTCCTCCCAGCTTTGTGTCATCGGCAGCCTTGCTGAGGGTGCGCACTGTCCCTTCAGCCAGGTCCTTGGTGAATACACTGAACAGGACTGGACCCAGTACTGTACTGTACTGTACCCTGAGGGACACTGCTAGTTACAGGCCTCCAACTAGACTCAACCCTCTGAGCTCCACCGTCAACCCACCTCACTGACACATCCAACCCACACTTCTGAACTTACCTATGAGGATGTTGTGGGAGACAGTATCAGAAGCCTTGCTGAAGTCCAGGTAGACAACATCCACTGCTCTCCCCTCATCTCCCCAGCCAGTCATCCCCTCAGAGAAGGCTGTCAGATTGGTTAAGCATCGTTTCCCCTTGGTGAATCCATGCTGACTGCTCCTGATCACCTTCTTTTCCTCCACGTGCTTACAGATGACACTCAGGATGAGCTGTTCCATCACCTTTCTATTTGCTAATGTATTTTCTGTGCATTTTTAAATATTGAATAATCCTGCTGTGAGGAAGGCCAAATACGTACATAAAAATATGCATGCACACATGCACACATCACTAATATGATAAGCATATTTCCTCATAAAGTGCGTATGCACATGTTGTATCATCTGTAGCATTTTTCTTGTACAAGTGATAGTGAGAAGCTGAAAGGATAGCCTTTTTCTTTTCTACTTTGGCATTTTACATCTAATAAGCTTATTCTTCTTGGAGAAAATTGCTAAAAGACTGGCATGCAGAACCTTTTGTTATATGAATATTTAATAGTTAAAGGTTAAAAGTGTGTGAGATACACATTAAAATAGCGATTGACAAAAATGTTCTTCATTGGGTCATACAGAGGTTGTAACCTTCAGAAGCTTGAAAACAAATGGTATGCTACTGTCTGTAAGTAAATGGGAAGAATATGCCCTTTTTACCCTGCAGGGATAGTGTCACTAACAAAACCATTCAGAATCACTGAGCATTTAAAACATTTTTACAAAAGGGAGTTACAGCACTATCATCCTTCCTTCCAGGAACTAATAAACCAGACTGCATGTTAAATCCTAACACATCTCCTGCACTCTCAGGAGAAGAACAAAACGAAGCTGCTGTCAGGATTATAAAGGCTGATGGGTTGTTATGTGGTGGATAACTCAGGCTCTTGCTGACCTTACTTACACCAAGGGGCAATATTTTTTGTAAGGCTGAACTACTTCTAAATACTTTCTTCACTGAATTAAATACACACACACGATTTCCCAGGCAGGCTTCCTAGAGTAATATTTTATTACAGGTATTTAATTTCTCAGTGGAAAACCCTGTGCTGCAGTCACAGCACCGCACAACATCTTCATGGTATAAAACCGAATTTCTGTCATGTGAGACTTGGTGCCAAAACTCTGCTTGTGTCTGTCTATTGGATGGTGTTTCTCCTTCGAATCACACACATAAATTGGTGACCTTTTCTAGTAATAATGTCCTTCTGGTGATTGAGGCTGAATTTTCCTTTTGGCATGTAAAGCTGGAAGAATGAGTGTTTTATCACTCTACAAAACATTGACTAGGTGGCAAAGGCTTCACAGACATCACAAGGGATCATGTCAAGTTCATGGCAAGAAAGGAATACATTGACAGTGCATGGCCTTTGTGAGAAGTTCAGAGAACGCAGTCCTTGAAACTGTTCTTCTCTTTTGCACCCAAATAAACAGGGGCATAAGTGATGCCTCCTGGCCCTGTCTTTCCGTTTCGACAGAAATCTGTTAGTTTTCTCACAGGCACTCTGAAGACATCTCCTCCCTTCTTTCCTCTCTGGACCTTTATATGAGATCTTCAGTGTCCAAGTGCATCAGCCTCTCACCTTAATTTCAACCTTCTACTTGTCACTCTTGGCCTTCTACTTCTTGCAACCTCTACCTGCTAGAGATCATGTCTAATATACCTTGGGCTATTTTGGCCTTTTTTTTTCTTTTGTCCTTCAGCTGCTTTCTAAGTTTCCTTTATCCATCCTCATTTCCTTTGCTTCTGGCTTCTTGAATCCTGCCCTTTTTACCAGCATGAAAGTGACACCGATCTGTCTACGCTGAAAATAAATTAATTTATGTTTCTTTTATATTCAAGGGAAGCCTGGGTGAGTTTGATTGCAATGCATGTTACCTTGTATTTATGTAAATATAACATAAGGCACCGAGGCACTGTACTATCAGACAATTTGGGGACTATGTCTCATGTGGTATAGGGAATGTTTTAGTTTCAGAAAACTCAGTTTGGCGTAGGAAAGCCAGCGTCTTGCATGCTAGGGCTTCGCTGTGCACACCTGCTTCTTTCTGCAGCAAAAGGAATCACTGGTTTGGGTTGGAAGGATCTTCAAAGCTCATCTAGTTCCAACCCCCTTGCTATGGGCAGGGACACCTTCCACTAGATCAGGTTGCCCTAAACCCCATCCAGCCTGGCCTTGAATGAAATGATGGAGGAGCAAGGTCATCATAACTATTTGAAATCTCCTGGACCCCTATAATGTGTTATTTGATTGTGCTTGCTCTTAGGGTGGTAATAATGAAGTTGTAAGTGTTGAAAAGTTTTGCTTAAAGCATAATTATTCAGTAGTGAAGTAACGGAAGAAAAAGAAACATCCATACAAATTTACTGCAGAAATAAAATGTTGCCCTGGCATGCCAAAAATATTGATGAACAGTCATTAGTCATTGCAAAAGGATTACCATAGATATTCAGTAGAACCATGAAAACATTTTAAATAGACTCCAAAGAGTATATTGTATGTTTGAAGTACAAATATACTGCAGGTACGGAAACTACCATTTTACTGAAATGGAGTAGGATTGGCTGCTCAGAACACAGAAAGTTTCTATGGCCCAAGTGCACAGCTGTTTCCCAGAGTGGAGTAATCACACAAGACTGGAGAAAAAATGCTCCACTTGAACACATGGCTTTTTAGTAAGCAAGTATGTTGCCAGTCGGGAAGCACAAATACTCCGATTTGCCATCATCCTACCAAATCACTTTTTGCCTGCCTCCAGCTTGCACTGATACCTTGAATTCGTTACTGATTTCCCCCAAGACCTAATTAGATGATAGTGAAGAGTACTCTTTTTTTTTTTTTTTCCTCTTGTCTGAAAGCCTCAGTTCTTTCCTCTCACCTTTTCTTCTTCTCTCATCTGGGAATACTTTCTTCCTTTCTCCACCTATTCACAAATGTTCAGCTGTGCAGTGAAGTGTTAGTAACTCCCAAAATATTGTATGCACCTGTTCTTGGGAACCTGTGATAACCTAAAGAGCTACATTTTTTTGTGCTGATAATGTGTCGTTTTGAAAGTTCTGTTTTTCAGTTTCAAGCCCTCATGTGTGCTGAAAGGAAAAGCCTCAGAAAATGTAAAATTTATAGATTCAAAAACTGGATAGTGTGACTTCAGAGAACCTAACTGTCTCTCCTCTGAGCCTTAGAATGATGTGGTTTCTCATCAATGCATGCTTGAAACAGTTAATGCAGAACAAGTGAAGTGCTGGGAAACCCCAGGAAATGCAGACTGCTTTCCATGACAGCTTGCTCTAATCAACTATCCTTCTCAAGGAGCCAGCCCTTCCTCCTCTCAGCTTCTGTAAGCACCAGCATCATGGAAGTGCATCCCCAATGCGGCCAATGTTGCCTCATCAGTGCAGACTGCACTTTCTTTTCTTTCAGTTTTTAGGTAAACAGGATAGATGAGAGACTCTTTATCCCTTGCCTAAAAGCTGGTACCCTTACATTTCTCAGTTTTTCCAGTAGCTGGTAGTAGTTGTCCTTCCTTGAGGACATATACAAAAATAAATATAAAAGGGAAATACCTCATAGTTATTTAGCTCAGTTCTCTGCTGCTGCTGCTATTTTTTTTTCTTCCTTATGGCTTAGTGTATCACTATTGCGGGCTTCTAGATGTCTTTTTTCTTGCTTAAGCCTTCTCAGCATTGAATTAGATAAGTAACTCTAGTCCTCTACTGAGTGTTACTGTTCCTTTCAGCAGCTGCAGCCAGCTGTGCCAACACACCCAGCCTAGCAGAAGCCTCTCCTTGTATCAGGGTGGATATTTTAGAGCTTTCTACAATGGCAACAAGCTCTTTCATTCACAGTGCTACTGAGGAAAAGTACCAAAAAGGGTGCACTAACCTGGGCCATTCAGAAGGCTTACATGGCTCTCATCGCCTACTTGTCTCTCCATCACTCTCTTTAATTAGACTCAGCCTCCTTCCTGTGAAGGGTGAATGATGAGGTATGTGAAATATATTGCAAATAGTTTAGCTTTGTCATCTGGGACGTTCAAGATCACAGGAGACATTTTTGTGGATCTAGGGAGCAGCCTGCTCAGGAGAACGTGGATGTTGGAAGATGAGTGCCTGGAAAACCAAGGAAATGAAGGCTGGGGGAAGGCAGTAGAGAAAGCAAGAACTGAATAGTAAGAGTCTAGGTGATAAATGGAAGGTCTAGGTGGCAAGTGCTTTAAGACACAAATACCGACATTTTCTAGCAAATGAACAATTTTGCGTGCAAGTAGCAGCTGGTTTCTCCTGCCTCTAAGTGAAACGAGTATTTTCTTCTGCTCCTGTTTGTGAAGAAGCCAGAGAGGAGGACATAAAAGCAGAGACTGCATGGAGTGAAAGGACTGTCTGTCTTTTGTGGGCATCTGACTACGAGGGATGCTCCAAGGAAGCTGTTTAACTTAAATGCCTGCTGATCCTCTTGGGGCAGGACTAAATAAAGGAAGTGCTTTCACTTGATAGCTTTCTTTCAGTTTATAAATCTTGTATTCATAAGTGACAATAATCAGGGAAGAAAAGGGACGTTCACATTGTAGAACTTTAAAAGAATACAGAAACTGAAATTTCTTTTTGAGTAACTGTTCAAATATGTTGAGAGTGGGGAAGAAACAGAAACACACAGGTTTCTGATTGTTTCTCTGGTGATTCTGTGGTTTTCTCTGTCTCAAGTATTTTCTCAGTCTCAAGTATTTACACAGCTGTGGTTCATTAAGTTGAGAAGTGCAGATGTGTATGTGAAAGCAAACTAAGGTGAATCTTGGAATGAGAAACCAATCTTCTGGTTCTTTAAGTAGCTGCATGCATAAAATGAACAATTTTTTAACATGTACCATAATGCGCCAGTAAGAGTAATGCCGAATTCATGGAGTTTTGTTTCTAAATCATTCAGATGAGGATATGTATTGTTGGGTAATAGTCGTGTTGAAACTGATGTGGGAGTTGTACTATTAAGGATGCTTTCAGTGCTGTGATAATATACATATTTGTAAATAATCACACTTGTTTGGTTTTCTGTGCACTTGACCTTGTTTACCCTAGCTTTAAGCTGATGGGATTTTTTCCAGTTGAAAGGAGGTAGATTGCAAATAAGCACATCTATTTCCAGATTTAAAATGAAATAAATACAATTTAGAAGTACCCAGTTTTAAATGTGAGTAAGGTTCAATCATATCCAATACAGAAAACAAACAAACATAGTATTTCTACTAAGAGTTTACTGGTGAAAGACCCATAAGGAGACTGTGGAGTGACGGCCATCATGTGTTTAGTGTTAGGATGACCTGGGCAGTTGGCAGGAGTGAGGAGATCCATACATTGTTAATGTAATGAAAAATACTGACTGCTTGCTAGTGTCAGCTTGGGAGCATGTAGTATTAATTAAATGCAATTAAATAGTAATGTTATGTTCCTTTGGCAGTTGAGAAATCTTTCCTCCTCTTCTGTTTCCATGCTTTGGAAGTGTACCAAATTATCTCCAACTGCCAAGCAAAGATGCAATTTCTTCACACTGTTTAACCACGACTTACTTCAATGGAAGTGAGTAGCAACAAGAAAAGAAAAGGAAAAAAGTTAAATATTAGCATTGAAAGTGAGGAAAGAGGTATATTTTGACACAAAATGGAATGATGAAATTATATAAAATGATGTTTAGGTGGAATACGATGACGGGATATTTAGAATTTCCTAATAGAAAAAAATCTAGTCTGAAGTGGAGTTAGAGAAGGTCCAGTCTTTCCAAAATACTGATACAATGACAGATTGGATGTGTTACAGAGGAATTCAGTATATACCTGGAAACCGTGTTGGTCATATGCTTGTTGGTTGTACCTGCCTATCAAATTATAATGGCATATTATGGAATTTTATTAAATAATCTTGTTATCAGTTGTTAGTGCATAGCATAGGCTTAGACAATGTTCTTTGTTTCAGATGACGTTTTTTCTTCAGTCTGTGACACTTCTACTTGTGGAGAGCAATATTAGGTGACTAAAAACAGCCACACACCTATGACAAATTCAAATACAGAACTACACTGAGAAATAATTCAGAAATTGAATAGGGCTATACAAGATCCTAAAACCCCTTTGTCTTGAAGTCGTAGCATTGCAGATAAAAAAAAAAAAAAAAGCCAGGTTTATTCTGGTATTATGTAAATATTTGAAGATCTTATTTTAAATAAAAGATAGGAAGTCAAGAGACAAATTTAAGTGTGCATGTAGGTGCATACTAAACTGTATAATTGAGGGATTTGTCAGTTCTGTTATCATCTTTCCTCTTCTAAATGATCAGATCAATGCGTAGTTTTATGGAAGTGAGCAATCTTTGTGGACTTCAGTGCTTTGCTAAATTGATCTGCTATCTTGGAAGCCCCAGAATATTTTGGGTCAAACTGTGCACAGAGCACAGCAAGGGGTGGGACAGCCTTGCTGAGGTGGAGGAGGAAGGCAAATGGCAGATCCCTGAGAGGCAGCGGCCATGTCGCCACTTCCCAGGAGAGGAGAGACGATGCCACAGGCGGCTGTAACACACGGGCAGCGTTTGTCTGTCCTCTGTCGGTACTCGGTCTGCGGCCCCATGGCACCAGCCCGGCCTGGTTCCTCAGCACCGCCATTTGCTGCCGGGAGGCAGCGGGTAAGAAGATGTCGTTCGCAAAGATGGCGGCGGGCGGGAAGGTTGTGGTGGCCGAGGGAGGGCGCTCCAGGGCCGCTGGCCTTCTTCGTGAGCTGGCTCTGTGCGACGGGAGCTAATCCTGATTTATAGCTCCGGTTTTTAATCTGGTAGGTTACCAATGCTGTATTTATGTTATTTGTATGAATATATATATATGTTATATATATAAAATACAGATGCAATTTTATAATTATGATTTTAGATAACTTTTTTTTTAAACTAAATGTGGCATAAGCATAATTTAATCTGTTGTTAATCAAAACCTATTGGAGAATTACTACTCTGAATGAAGAGATTAAACGTTTGTTAAGGGCATTAATGAGATTTTTTTTCAAGGAGCCTAAAAGAAATAGGCAACAGCTCCATAAAACTGGAGGGGATTGTACCTCTCGCAGTCCCTCAGGGCCTTTTGGGAGACCTGTTCTTGGTTTACTTATTGTACTGTTGGCACAATAAAAGCTAGCAAGATTTAAGTTCTCTGTCAGTTTGTCACTGAAGGTAATGGAAGGGGAGGATGAACTTGAGTAATTGTGATAGAGGAGTGGTCTGCTTATTTTGTGTGGTAATGAGATGCAGCTGAGAAGAATTTATATTCTAAATTAGCATGCGGGAAGGTATGGAATGCAAAGTACCTCTGATAAAATAACTGACTTCAAAAAGTCTGTCAGGAAATAGTTATTAACTGTTGTACTCAATAGCACGATTACAATGCTCTTTTAGAAACTTTCTTATCTTGGTGATATAGTTGGTAATAGTTCTGAAAATAGCTGGCAGATCACAGCTTGCAAAGTATGGCTTTCAGAACAGAGATGCTTGAAAGCAAGGGATCAATACGTACTTCGAGGAGCTTTACTTCACTGTACTTTTTAAAGCTAAGTAAACAGATGAGATCTGAGGCCAGTCAGCGAATTGTTGGGGATACAGCTAAAGAGATTTAAATATGCTTTACTTTCAACTTGAATTTTCAGATGTGGCTCAAGCTTCAGCAAACTCTGAGGGATGCAGGCTGTTCCAGTAGTTTCCTGATGTTTGTATTTCCTTTTCATTGCTGCAGATTACTCCTCACTCTCTCTTGTATGTGATAAAAGGTAAGAGGGGGCTGTTGACTGACAAAAAACGGTAAGATCTTGGAAATAACAATTACAGCATATCTAAAATATAGAAATTTAGTGTAACTAATTCAAAATTGATGTTTTCAGGAAAATAGGCTTTATTGATTTTTTTTTTCCTGTTTTCTTTCTTTTTTTTAGCAATCAAAGTTCTTGTAACAAAAGATGTACTCGTAGAAAACTGTTGTTCTACTACATTATTCTGGACTTCAAAATAAGAGTGTTGAAAACCAAAGTAACACCTACTAAATTAGTGAATACATCGGTGACAACTTTGATAGTTGCCAAATAGTAATTATACCAGGAAAAATCCTCTGGGAGTTTATCCATGGATGACAGGGTATGTTTATTTCACATCTCTGGTCAAGTTGCTCTTCTGTTCTTCACTATTTCCCCACCTATATTCCCCACGCTGATATTTTCCTCCTATCACATTTCCATTGCGTGCAGCGCTGTTTAAAGCCTGATAGGAATGACTTCTAACAGAAAAGCTAAAATTCTCTGATGGGAAAATGTGGACGCTTGCTTCATTTAGCCAAAAACACCTTACTCTACTGAATTGACAAAAAGTGTTTGGATGTGTTGAAGTATATGAATTGGGTTTAAAAATCTTTACTGCATAGGCAATGCACCATTCTTTTCAGTCTGTCTCCTGTGAGCTGAAATCCTAAAAGATTACATTTTGTGACATGCAGCATGGTCCCCAGAAGATGATAGGAAATTAGGAAAGTTGTGTTACTCCTGTCGTCTCAGGAAAGATGTCCAAGCAGGAGGAATGGAGGTGTTTGGCTTCCTGACTCTACTCCTAAAACACGTCATCATTTTTTTTGGAATGTGACAGGCTTTGTCACTCTTCCCCCACAGGAATCCAAAACAATATTTCCAATATTGAGAAATCATTTAGGATAAGTCAGAAGAGACACCTGCAACATACCAGGCTGAGGCAGGAAGAATAACCTGCAGAAATACAAGATAAGAAAGATCGGGAAAAGTTCTACAGAATAGAGACAGGGTAAATAAGAGTCAATAATGTCATTTTGTTAAGAAAAAAGAGAACCATCGTGCTAAGATATAATGTAATAGGAGTATTGCCTGTAAGAAGTAGAGAAACTATTTTCTGTACTTAGCATTGGTAAGACTAATAGCTACGGTAGCTAGCCATAGATGTGCCTTAAGAAGAACGTGAATCAGGTTATGGTGTTTTTTTTTGTTTTTTTTTTTCCCCCTCCAGAAGAGATCAAAACAATTGTGAAAAGTGCAGGAAATGTGAGCAGCATTTCCTTACAGAAATGACTGAGTTGTCCAGTCTAGAGAAGAGAAGATGTAGTTTACAAGAGCTGTAATGGGTCACAGCTTTGTCCAGTGAACTCCAATGATGGCCTGCAGCGGATGCCTAGGGAGGAGTGTAGAAGCTGGGCGAGTATGACTTAGTCCTTTTTCAAAATACTGCGCAAGCTGGCAATGACTCCAGTGCCATGGCATTGCATTTTTTTGAATCAGTCGTGGTGGCTGACTAAAGGACTGTAGCAGTCTTCAGACTCACATAGGAATGCTGCAGATAAGAAAGAAATACTCTGTTCAGTGAATGTGAAGTTGTTGGTGCGTATTTTAGCACGGGAAATACAGGCAAGCATTCAGAACAAATATTGAAGCTGTAGATCGTGAAGTACTAGCAGAGATTGCCAGGCAGAGTATGCAGACTTTATCCTCAGTCTGTTATTTTCAAGTAATATTAGCCAGACTATGTCACCTTGGTGCAGGTGTGTCCTGGAATAGGGGCTGGAGTAGATTATGTGTCATTTTCTCTTCTCTTTTTTGACTACCTATCAGCAATTTCTGTGTTGATGCTCTTCATCTGTAACTTCTGCAAATACATTTTTGAGAATTGCCAGTTTCATATTGTTCATATGTTTATAAATGTGCTTTACTTTTATAGACATTGCTCAATAATAGTACTTTTTCTGCCTTTTATTCTGTTATGAAAATGAACAGAAAAAAACGACATCTGCTCAATAGACTAGTCTTTGTTAGATGCCAAGCAAACTGTTAATGAAACTTACTCTTTTCAAGTGTCAAGTGTTCTTGTAAATTAGAATGATATAAAATACATCTTTACAATTACTTCATTCTTTTCAGTTACGCTTGGAGATATGTCTAAACCACAGAGTGTAGAACTAAGTCAAGGCTTTGATTGCTGCGTGTCTCAGGAGAATTCAAGTGCTTGTTAACTTCAGCTCATCTCTGTGTAGTTGTAATATTTTCTCTCTTCTTTCTTGGGTGTTTATTTGTAGTCTGAGTGTCTATGGGAGTTAGGTGCATAGGCATCTGCATCTTTGTGCCTCTGTAAATCTGGTTGTCCTTGTGCTTTTTTTTTTTTTTTAATCAGATACAAAAGGTGGTGGTGATGCATGTTGCAAACAATAAAGCAATTCCAGTATTCATAGGAATGTTGGTTCCTGCAGTAAGTGACACAGAAAGCTAAGAAAGGGACCCCTTAGCTTAGCTGTTACTGGCTTGTTTCTTTATGTTTGAGTCCTAGGACTTGATTCTAGCAAATCATCATAATTGCTCTATAAATTCAGTCAGAAAAGAATGTCAGAGGAACAACGATGTGCTGTGTTTGGCATTCTGAAGTTAATGTACTGCATTTTATCTGATTCAGATTCTTACGTGTGTAGGAAAAAAGAACGACATAGTAAGATATATAGAGAGGAATAAGAAGAAATGATATTTCAAATGCTACTGTAGTCCATAATCAGTTGAAATGTATTTAAATGCAGCAGCTAGAGAGAGGTGTTCTGAAAAGATGCTTTGCCCCCTCTATGCTATGACAGTGTTGATCAGAAGTGTAGTGTGCTAATGCTTGATCGTGCTGGGACCAGGATGCTATCTAATGTATCCTCTAGCTGCTGGTGTAATGGGAAGTGTGTGTTCCCTTAGCATCTGCTGCCAGATGTTGGCAAGCACTCAGGGACCGAGGCCATTACCTTGTCCCTCACTGTTTGGGCATGCTGCCACTAGTATACACTGCCAACTTGTACAGTTTTTAGGCCAACTGAGAATAGTACTTTGTTTTTTGAATATTTTTTGTTTGCTACCGTTTTCTTTTGCATGCTTCAGTTGCCTAACAGACCAAAGTCATGACTTCAGGAGGGATGTTCTTAGGTTGATGTTACTGCTACCATGTGAGGACTTCTTTTCTCTTCCACCTTCTTAAACTGCTGTTTCAAAAAGCTGCCTATGTTCCTCTGACAGATTCCCTGAAGAAGCAGTGACTGTTTTTGAGATATCAGTCTACTCAGATTAGACCTTGCTACAAGGATTTAAGAACTAATGAAACTTTGAGGAAACTCCAGTCCGCATTGCTCTTTTGTATCCCAAATGAGATGCTGGATCTTCAGGCTGGTATGGTGAGTTCCTTCATTCCTGCTTCCTACCGAGTCAGGAGAAATGATTAAAGTTGGTCTCCTTGCGTTGTTCTCCTTATCACAGGCATAAATTGGAGATGGAAACTTCCTGCTGCCACCCTCTCTTTCCCATTTTGTCTTGTTACTTTTTTCGTAATGATCAAAAGTGCTTATTTCTTATGTTTCACCAGAGGTTCCCTTGTAAGAGGAACTAAGTATCACAGCAGAGATAATGACACTCTTTGTGTGCTATCAGTTATAAGCCTGATCTTCACCAAGGGTTTTTGTAAAGCTTAAGTTCCCTGTTCCTATTGGGTAAGATTTGGAAATGTGTATAGCAGCAGTGGTTGCAAGTCTGTAATGCAAAATGTTAGAACAGCATAAACTCAAAAACCATCTCCTTCTGAAAGATGTTTCTTCAACATGCCAGGAGTGAAGATTCCTTCCAGGTAATAAGGTTTGTAATACTTACGTGAAGTTTTGATTTGTACCTCTTGTACCTCAGCTGTCTCTGTTGATTTATTGGCGGGGAATAAAGAAAAGCTGCTATCTGAATTTTTGCATTAATTTCATGCAGTTAAATACTTAGATTTGGGGTGTATGAACATTCTTGCAAAATATTTCTACTTTGAGATATTAAAAATGTCAGATTAACATTTCCTCAAAGAAAAGTGTTGCAAATAAAACTTTCTTGTTTTATAATCCAAAGCTGATCTCTTAATTTTGCTACTCATTGAAGTCTGAAATTCAGTTGCTTTATAGTTCAGGAAGTCATAGTTATTCCAATGCATCCTGTTGGCTTCATGGGACGGTCATACGCTGCTTTTATCTTCTGCTCATTGGATGAAATCCCATGCTCTTGTCTGCCCTAGGAAAGGCTAATCATGACAAAGCTTTATACTTGTGAGGTGGAAGGGGAGGGGGGAATACTGCAGGTAAAAAATGAGGAAATTAATACAGAATGTGGTGGTTTTTTGTTTGGTTTTGTTTGTGCACAAATATTTCCCTTTTAAATATGCAA
This sequence comes from Cygnus olor, assembly GCF_009769625.2. Classification (NCBI taxonomy): domain Eukaryota; kingdom Metazoa; phylum Chordata; class Aves; order Anseriformes; family Anatidae; genus Cygnus; species Cygnus olor. The sequence goes on from NC_049175.1 coordinate 14,217,895, forward strand.
CACTTGAGATCAGGACTGTAATTTTTCTTCAGAAGAAACATGAATAAATGAAGTGCATTTCCTTACTGTAGAACTTTTGAGTTTGCTTGCTCTCTGAAGACAATACTTGTTTCTCATTGATTTAAGAGCTTTTATCTTTCCTAAAGAGACAGAAATGAACCCCAAATAATTTTTTGAAAGAATTACATAAGATTTCCATGCAGTACGTGATAACTGATGTGAAATGCAGAATGTTTTCACCTTGTTGAAGAGTAGTACAGGCTTCTGAGGCAAATACTGAGATTTAAGCAATCCCATATCTCAAGTTGGATGTTCCTGTGGATGAACTTAGAACAGTACCTTCCACCTTAGTTTGGCCTTGATGTTGTAAATATTTTTCCTTTTAGTGTGGACATCACTATTGTTATTCATATTTTACACCCTCATAACTTCATTACTGTTGTGGCTATATCTTAAATCAACCTAGGAGTTTCATCTGGTACAGAATGCTTAAACAAAATAATGGAGCTGGAGCACAGCAGGACTGAATGGCTCTATTGGCTCTATTTTAAGTGAATTCCGTGATAATTCTGGAGAGTAGTGGGTGACTATTACTCTTGACAAATGCTTTTCTTACCAAGCGGCATGGATAGTAATAAGGCAGGCTGCCCTGCACAGCCCTGAAAGTCTGACTTACAGTGTAGGGCATGTGGAAAAAAAACCTTTTCTTGTGAACAAAACCCTTGTGTTTTCTGTGCTTGGAAGTCTTTTCAACTTCAGTAGAGGCAGTAAATGAGATGAGCATGTGTATCGCATAGAAACTCAACTAAAGTCCTTTAACGTCCACTGGGAATGGAACAGGCTTCACTATTTATGGTCTTGGTGAAAATTCCACATTGGTAAACAGCATGGGATGCAGTATTTCTGCTTCTAAGATGAAAGATTGGTTTGTGTCTGGCTTCAATTTGAAGTTAAAGCTCCAGGGAAATGATATATTTGAAGCTGTACTCTTTGCCCTGCTAATGCATCCCCTCCAGTGATACCTAGAAGCTCTACTTCTGCTTTATTTTTTCTCCCTTTCTACTGAAGGTGCTTCTGTGCAAGTCATTCCTTTACAACATAAATATCCTGGGAATATTGTCTTCCAAGTGGAAAGCAAGAGATTTGTATCCTGACCTTAGTATTCTGCTAGGTAAAATTTGGGAAAGATTTTGCCAAAATATTTATCATCGAATGTGCATAGGGTGTGGAGACGAAAATTTATGCACGTGATTTGGAGCAACAACTTGAATTTTGGTCTTTAATAATGAGTAATGGCTGGTTTGGAGTAAGAATGCTTTGTTTTTCTTGATAATTATTCGGGAAAGGTGATGCTCTGATTTCATACTTCAAAATGTCAGTATCCTTCAAGGAACAGATTAGTTGCATCTTCATCAGGCATGGAGTTGCTTTTCTAGAGATATTTATTAAGATGGGAAACACACAGAGAATTAATTGGAGAAGGTATCTCAGCTCCATATACTTTGGGATCTCCAAGGGCTGTGAGATCTCTGGGAACTGAGGGTGATTTGGGTCTACATTTCACTGACTTCCCGTCACTTTTTATGTGACTAGGCTGTCTGACATTACGCTGCAAGCACATATGCTTTCTGGGCTGTACCAAAATGGCTTGTTAGCACCTGCTTAACGATTAGTTGTTTTTGTAACAACTAAGTTTAGTATATTGGACTCCAATCAAAGTCTTTATGCAAGGTTAAGGTATGCATTTTATGAGGCCTAAGGAGACCACAATTAGAAGTTGTGTACCAGAAGGGAAAGGAGAAATAGATCAGTTATAAAGTGTAAGTTATATGCAGAACTTAATATATATGGCCAAGCTTATTCCCTGACTTGGTATTTAAAGTACTTGCATATGCCATGCTGTAGCTTGTAACACAACAGATACGTGGAGTAAGCAGAGTAGGTCGAATAAAAAAGTTTAATTTAGGGAGGTACGTTGTGTGGGTGGGGTTCTTTGTGTTTGCTGCACTCGTCACCTCTCAAGTGTTGTTGTGGTAAGAATGTGTAGAAGTGGCTTTTAATGTCTTGGGAGGGTTTGTTTGTAAGAGTCCGAGTAAATGACCTGGTGTAAGGGCTCATGAGAGATCCAGCAGCACAATTCCCCCATTTATATCCTTTCCAGGACCGCTTGTCTTTCCATGTGAATTGGTGGTCCAGTCTGCCTCACTTGCTGTGTCCCTGCAGGAACAGCTCTGCCTGTAGGGACCCTCTCTTGTTGGAGGGGCTGAGAAAAGGGGCAGGCACTGAAGGTGCTGCTGCCACCGTAGGCTTGGAAGCAAACAACCGTACTTACATTTTATTGTATACTGGAACTACAGAATATAAATGTTTTTATAAAAGACAGGAGAAAAAACAAAAACACAACACCGAGTATCTGTTGCAAAACTTCTTTGCAAAACTTTTTTCCCAAACAAAATCTATTGCAGGGAAATTGCCTTCTGCCTTTGCTCTGGTATAAAGAAATATGGAATTGACTTTAGACTGTCTCCTGGTTCAAAGCCAGTACTGGCTTCCAGAAGGGTCATTGCTCAGCCTTTTAGTATTGCTGGAGGCTTTCTCATAACAGAAAGCAAGGAATATTATTTACATAACAGAGGCTCGCAGGTAGAGATGAAGGTGCTGTTGTTCTGGGCACTGTGGTAACCAGCAACGAATGCCCAGTCTTATTCAGAGGATTTATAGTTCAGGGCTTGTGAAAAAGTTACAGAAGGCAGCCAAGAATTCTTGGAGCCAAATGAAGCGTTAGATCCTTGTGAGTCAAAGTACGCCTTTTTGTAGAGGTGCTCCTGATGTGACCTTTCCTGAGTAAAGTGCATCTGGAGTGGTTCTTGATGCTCCTGGAGTGAGCTGTGTGCATGTACTGGCTCTGCTGAGAAAAGCATGTACAGAAAGCACCCATTCAGTGTTAGATAAGAAAAGAGAAAGCTTAGAAGAGATAAATGACAAGTGGCAAGGCAGCAAATGATAACAAGCTAAACTGAAATGCATTCCTGAAAAGGACTGGATAGATTCTTTTTCACAAGCGAAACAATCCTTTTTGTGAATAGGACACGCAGTTCCAGTCTATTATCGTAGCCCCCCATCTGTGATTCAGTTAGCATTTTCCATCATACTTCTGTGACTGAGCAGAATTTAAATAAACATGGAAACATTATGTGGCGGAAGAGCTGGATCTTTTCAGAGAGAAAGCAGTCAGGAGCGTCACGATGGAGTGCCTTCCCTTCTCCGAAGGGAAGGGCAGAGATGGCTCAGATCTTAAGCATTCATTATGCTTCAACGGGGTATGAGTATGTTCAGTCTCGATGTGAGTTGATTAATGTTCACCATAAGAAATCTGTTGACCTTCACGTGGAGGTTTGAAGTCAACAGTAATGATTCTGTTGCATGTATTTTCTTTCTCCAAAGAGGAGAAGTACTATTTTTGTAGGAGATGATTTTCAGGTCTGCGGCCACTTTGAAGGCAGACCTTAATAGCTGACTTTCCACTGATACTGAAATGAGACTGTTGAAGACCGTAGGTCAAATATCACAAAAACTTTGTAGGCAATACTTAAGAGCATTTATTGCAGCAAAACATGGTGCTGTGTATGCTTCAGACAGATTTCCTCTTATCTGGAGACTCAGGTAGGAGCAGCAACTCAGTACAAGTAGTCACTGCTGTGCTTCTGCCATAGCTACTTCAGAAGGGAATCCTGATTGAACACTGTGCTGCTTGTACACGAGGCTTCCCAGGATGAATGCTGGGCAAATAGGGTTTAGCATGCAGCAAAATCCCACTGTGTCCCATGGCTGAGTGGGGAATGAGCTGTACTGGATCTTGCAGTAACAGAACTCGGTAAAGCAAACACAATTCAAAGAAGTTTTTTTAAATGCTCCTAGAGGATATTAAGAGGAATAGAAAATAAATTAAAAACTAATCTTTTGTTAGCTTACTAGTTTTAATGTTACCCTCTGGCTAGCTCTGGTCATGCTATTAGCCTATAATTCTGGTAGATGTGCGTCCTATGTGCTTTCTCTATTTCTTTAGTTGTCTTCGTTTTCCTCTTCTTGCTGCCAGAAGATAAGAATTCATTAATTCTCATCTCAACATCTACCTTTCAGGCTTTGTTCTTAATAGTCTTTAATAGTTCTGGGATCTGTTGTTCCTTTTTGTTTATTTGTTTTCCTTTTTTCCACTGCAGTATGTGTGCCAGGTCACACACAATTAATATTGATCAACTTCCTGAATTATAACTCATATTAGCATTACAGAAATCTCTCTCTTTTTTTTTTTTAAGTAAGGAAATGAGATCCATTAGTGATCTAAGCACAATTCAGAAAATTAACCTTGCAAATCCAGCAGTAACCTTTGTGCATCGTTGAACTTTCAGCAGTGGGATACAATCCAGCAATATAATGCTGGTAGCTCATCTGCCAGCACCACTAGTCATCAGCCACCGAGCGGGACTAAAAGGGTTAGAAAAGGGTTAGTGTTTGAGTTGGACTGGTGAGATTTTTATTACCGTGTGCACCACAAAGGAAATTTTATTGCTGTTTTTTTTTTTTTTTTTCCCAATTTTTCCAAATTCGTGATTTCTGCAAGGTATTTTCTGTGTGTTTTTCTTCCTTTTCTTTTTTTTCCCTTCCTCTTGCAGAGCAGTTTGTCATTTGCCACTGTCACCAGTCATCCCGGTCTGCATTGCTGCTATCCCGCTAGCAGGCGTTAGCTTCACCTTGCAGCAGTGCTCTGCTGAATGGAATTACTCATGGATGATACCTGCAAAAATAACTGCTAGCTTCCCTGCGTATTCCATACTGTGGTTCTTGTGACTTGTCAGTCTGTCCAGGTCAAATCATCTGGCTGCGTGCCTGACAATACTCAGAGGCCATTCAATTTACGTTAATAATCAGCCTTCTGGTACTTGGTAGGGTCAGCTCTGCGCAGCCTGAAAACCTGTGGCTCTGAAAAGGTGGTTGAACTGTGCAAAGCCAGGATGGAAGTGTTTAATACAGTCCACCTCCAGGTGTTAGAGCAGGTCCTGCTCTTTACAAAAAGGAAAAAGACAGGAGTGCGATGGCATCGTGTGGCACAGCCTTGGACCTTCGAGCTAACCACTGAGAATCTTGGCAGGGTTTTGAGGGTGAGGAATTTGTCAATACAACTTGATCCTGCTTCAAGCTGTACTGCTTTAGTTCTAGTAGATTTTTTACTCTCTGAAAACATTTTTTTTTCCTCTGTGAAATGGGTTGATAATTCAACTAATTTACAAAACAACAAAAAAGTTCCTTTCAGATATTCCTACAAAATGCTGGGCCAATGCCCCTCAGACTTGTCTGGCTGGAGAGATGTTCGTCAAGTGCACCTCTGAGAACCCTCCCCATGTGTTGGTAACATCTGCTTCTCTGTACGCATTCTTTTGGATCAGCTTTGTGACCAAATTTCCATGTGAAGGCCTGGGAGAACAGAGTAATTCCATGCTAGCTAGAAAGGAAAAGCCTTTGTGAAGCAAAGGAGAAAAACACAGATGCTTTTGGCTCCTGACTCCTACTTAGGTCCTATAACACTGATGCCAGAAAAGCCCATTAGAGCAATTTTGCTAGAAATGTGAAAATCTGATTTCTATTGAAGACATTCCTGTCTGGGTAGATCTTTTGACAGCAGATGTTATAACTAATTTAAGTGCACCTTCCTAAATTAAAATGCTGTAAGGACTCATTATTTTTTCATGCTAATGCATCTCAGTGCATTCAAATAGGCTTTCTTGCCCTTCAAAATGAGTGGTGCTATGCAGGGAAAAACTTAAATAAAATTAATATTTAAGTAAAAGGTTAAAAGACCATACCAAAGGGATGTGGGCTGGAAAAATGGAAAAAATACAGGCACAATTTTTGCATTCTAAAAATCTCATAGTAAGGAGTATTTGCTACCCGTAGTCACTGACTGGCTAAACAGTTCAGTTGAGCAAAGTCTTGGCAAACTGTAGATTTTGGGAATCTGGTGCACAGCACAGTTTTAGGAAGTTGTACAATTTAGGGCCTGATCTTGATGTTCTTCCTTTATGGAAGCCATACAATTATTGCTGACTTTTGAATTACCCTTTACTATTTAATTGAAAGTTGAATGTGACCTGCAGGATCCCATTATATAAAGAATTAATCTTCGGACAGTATGTAATTCTTGTCTTCCCTTTTCTGTCAATGTTTTTCAAGTCACTGTGCTGGCTGTCTGCTTCTTCATCCTATTCCTAGGTAGCTTTGTCTGCATGAACTCCTGTTTTGTCATCAGCTACCTTGCATGGTGCTGTGGCCCTTCTTAACGCTGCATTACTGATATCCAGTTCATACGCTGAATGTCACGTGGTTAAAGTGGAGGGAGAGCCTCTTCCTCTTCCTTATTCCATGGTTAACATCAGGTAATCTGTTCTTCCAGCTATTTCTAAATGTTGCTGACTTCTCTGAAATGTGAATCCACGTATCCATTCAGAGAAAAAAATCCTTCTACATCCTCATGTCTTGTGTTGACTCTGTCAGTTTTTGATGTGAACTGTTCCGGGCTTGCTCTTTTCTGTCCATCTGGAAAGATGATGCCAAAACAGTGTTTGAACAGGAGTCCAGATTCTGTCTCTTTATTGGCTTCCTTTCAAATTGACATCTAACCCTTCTTGTCATCGTTTGAAAGTCTTTCATAAATCAGCTAAACTAGCTGTGATAAATACGGCATAAACATTTTATTGTATCTCCTGCCTACCAGTCACTTCTTTCCTTCAAATTTTCTCATTTTTGTTTTTAGTGTTCCCTCTGGTGGCCTCCCATTATGTCTCCTAATCAGGAAATCGGGGCTTATTTCTTTTAGATGATTTTCTCTCGGTCACTCTGTGGAGACTGCTAATTAATTGATAAATATGGGAAGAATCATATTTCAAAGATATGGCAGATGTGCATATATTTTTATGTTACAACTATTGTGGATTTTTTGCATAAAGAAAGTACACATTTTGATTAGGTTGGTTTCAGATGCCTAGTTAGGGGTATGGTAGTGATGGCTGTTATGCCTCTAATGGAGGCAATAGAGATAATCTAGGCATTTTACATCCTCCTTTTATTTTTTGCACTGCTGTCCTTTCTTCTCTAGCATTTTGTATTTTGCAATCTTCTCCTGTGTGCTACTTTATTTTTCATGCCTTCCGTTGCTCAAAGGTTATTCGTTTGCTTGGAATGCTAATGCAAAGGGTGGTGGTGTTTTAATGGTATTGATTGAGTACTGACCTAAAATGCATTGTTTAAATAGGCTTGTTTGCTGCGCTCAGTGATGTCTGAATATGCATGATCTCTGTTCCAAAATGCCTGGAAGTAATTTCTGAAAGTGTGAAATAGAAGTACTGCTGTGGCCGTGATTTGCTTCCTGTGAATGCTGTCATGGAGACTTTTCTCCTTCGTGAAAATTGCTTTTTTAAATCTGAGGTTAGTGTGCTGAAAATTTCTGCTGCGGTTGGTTTGCTTAATAAGTAGTTAAATATTTAAAATATCCTTTTAGCTCATTTATTTTTGTGAGCCTGGCTTCTGGTTGGGAAAATCAGTTTATGGCAATGCAGCTAACTACTTGCGAGTGATCGAGATAATGATAGGCATCTTCTAGGAAGAAATTTCCATGTTGGCAAAATATCTGAATGCACATCTCTTCAGTGAGCAAAAGGGTTTCTGTACTTAGCTTGACTGCGTTGCAAATGTAGTCCTCAATCTGCAAACTTGTAATTTGAGGACATATAGTGAAACTAATCTGAATATGACAGTATGTAAACTTGTGCTGGCTTTCATGGGCTCACTGAAGTGCTAATCCGTATCTATAGTGTAGTTTCTTATTTTATTGGAACTTCTGACATGAAAAAAGGACAGTTGGACTAGGTGCATACCTTTAGCTGTTGGTCAGAATTGTCTTTTCTGGTCTGTTTTTTTCCTAGTAGCTAGCTTTCACAAAGAAATAAGAATATTGGTATTCAAAAGAGGCACACGCAGACGCATAAAAGTTTTTTGTTAATTAAGGCAAAGCAGATGGTTGCTCATGACATTTATAATATTGCTTAAATTTTATTTTGATTCATTAATGGAAACCATAAAATCACATAATGAAGCAATAGAGACAAGCCAAAAATGGAAAGCAGACTATTAGCAGCGCTTATATTACCAAACTAATAAAAATTAACAAGTAAACATAGCAAACATAACTCTGACATTATTTATACAGCTTGCCTTTAGCATAAATATTATTGAATGTACCAGGTAAGATTGCCTGTAGTGCTGAATGATTCAAAGAATTTGCTATTAAATCAAATTTGGATGGCTCTTTTTAAGAAGTTTATAGAGAAAAACAAGTTAAAGAAAAAATCAAGTGTTTGATTTTTTTTTTTGGTAGATGTGTACTTTTTTATAGATAGAAATGCCTTGTGTTGGGAAAAAAAGTGCTGTACTCTTTCCACCTGAGCAATCTGTGTCCAAATCCTCTGTGCTTACCTCTGTGCTTACTTTCAGGCCTTTAAAAACACAACCCAGCATGTTTTTCTCTTGAGCTGGGCTTTTAACTAACCTCCCTGAAGACAGCCTGATGCAGGCACCTGACGAAGAGGAAGGCTGCTGAGGGTGCATCCCCTGGCAGCAGGACAGAGGCAGCCTCGCAGGCAGTCCAGCTCGTGCCTTGAGGCTGCCTGCAGCTAGGCAAGAGGGATGTGGGGGTCTGCGGGGGCTGTGATTATCAGCCAACCCCTCGTAAGGGTCTTGGGCAAAGTATTAGAGCTTTTGGAGTTTTGCAGGGTATAAAAACACTGTAATAAAACATCGCTCTTCACCGTATGTGGTCTGTGGTCTTCTTCTGCTTTGGACCCCTGTTCACTGCAGTTCTTTCATGGGACCTTTCACCCACAACTTTTTTAGGATCATCCCAACTTTATTGCAGTGACTGCCACACACTGCGCAGTCGGTGACACAGCCCCGGAAGCACTTTTTCAAATAGCTTCTTTTTTGCTCCTACTTAGACCACAGGTGGGGAAGGGGAGAATAGAGGTGTCTGTGCTGTGCCAGCTCAGGAGCAATTAGTTCTTCCTCGGCAGGTTGTACCAAAGTATGTAAGTATTCTAATCTAGTCTTCTGAATAATGATATACATTGCTTTTCTGTAGTGATGATGACGTTATGTTTGTAAATTCACTGCAATTTATTTTAAAAAATTACATATATAAAAATACATTTTAAAAAACTGTGGGCAGTATTTCTGCCCTCTCATCACATTCTCATTACTCTTGTGTCTCCCTTTTATGCTTGTAGGTGTCTGGGCAGCTCTGAGGTCAAAGTTATGACACATTGATTTCTTCTTTTATTGTTCCACTATCTTGTCTTTCCAAGTTGAGCACAGCACTCTTCCTTCATCCCCTTTTTCACTTTGAATTTTCAAAGTTGACAGCAGGTTATTGCATATCTTGAGTTACGGTGCTTTTACTGTGAACCTGATGTAATGAGCTGTTGTGCATAAGTCTTCTTTCTATATCCCTTCTGCTTCTGAAAGTATACTAGTATTGAAACAAGGAAGTTATATTGTGTTTAATTTCTAGTATTATGTCTCTGTTTGTAGTAATTACAGCAACCAAAAAAAGGGATACTTGTACATTTTGGAATTAAAGGCATTATGCGATACTGTCAGCTCAAATGCCAGCTCTACAAGCACGTTGCTATCTCTTTTTTGTGTCTGGGTTGTCGACTGTTTTCCTGGTCCTGCAAGTAAGCCCTTAAATCAGCAGAAGCCCTGTGGTGACTGTGCCATCATGTTGGACCTTCCATGCCTGACTTGTTTGACCACGATAGCCCTATGACACGTGTTGTATACGGATTTTGAAAAAACACAGGCTAATTCATCATCACAGATCTACCATAAAATGTGGGATTTTACTACAGGCTGGGAGATGAGTGGTTGGAAAGCTGCCTGGCAGAGAAGGACCTGGGAGTACTGGTTGATAGGCAGCTGAATATGAGCCAGCAGTGTGCTCAGGTGGCCAAGAAGGCCAACAGCATCCTGGCTTGTATAAGAAGCAGTGTGGCCAGCAGGTCTAGGGAAGTGATTGTCCCCCTGTACTCGGCTCTGGTGAGGCCTCACCTCGAGTACTGTGTTCAGTTTTGGGCCCCTCGCTACAAGAAGGACATGGAGGTGCTGGAGAGAGTCCAGAGAAGGGCGACAAAGCTGGTGAGGGGTCTGGAGAACAAGTCTTACGAGGAGCGGCTGAGGGAGCTGGGCTTGTTCAGCCTGGAGAAGAGGAGGCTCAGGGGCGACCTTATTGCACTCTTACAGGTACCTTAAAGGAGGCTGTAGCGAGGTAGGGGTTGGTCTATTCTCCCACGTGCTTGGTGACAGGACGAGGGGGAATGGGCTTGAAGTTGTGCCAGGGGAGGTTTAGGTTGGATATTAGGAAGAACTTCTCTACCGAAAGGGTTGTTAGGCATTGGAATGGGCTGCCCAGGGAAGTGGTTGAGTCACCATCCCTGGAGGTCTTTAAGAGACATTTAGATGTTGAACTTAGTGATCTGGTTTAGTGTTAGGTCAGAAGTTGGGCTAGGTGATCTTGGAGGTCTCTTCCAACGTAGGTGATTCTGTGATTCTGTGATTTTCCTGCAAGACCCTTTTCAACCACTAGTTTGGAAAGTACCACATATCTAGCACCATGCTAGGACAGAGGATGCTGTTCTCCTGCCTTTCATATGCCTGGAGGGGACTTACCTCTTCCACTCCATCCTTCTTAAGATGCCTGTCGTGTGCTGCGTTAAAAGGGTGTCTCGAAGCAGCCCTGGAAGGCATCTTTGTTAAGTAGAGGGGAGGAGAGAGGATGATTCTTTTTCCTGTTTCTACTAAGTCCTTAGCAAAACTTAAATTCTGTATGTTTGCTGGGTGTTGTCATCTGAATAAGGACTTTGGGATAGAAATCTAGTGTTTGCTTGTTGTCACAGCATATTGGCAAAAATGGGATTTACTGAGGCATTTTGTCTGTAATTGATATGATATAAACAGGAATAAATGTATTAAATATTTTATTTTTGCAAGTTGGGGATTGATGCCAGAATACAGGAACAGCTGTAGCCTCTAACGAGGGAAGATGGATGCTGTGTATAAAATCAATCTATATGTGTTGTTTATACAATTACAGCATTAAAATGCAAAGAAGCTGCCAGTCAAAATGCTGACAACATGCAAAGCTATAAAATAGCAAAGCAAGTGCTTTTGATGTTTAGTGATGGAGTAAATGTTTGTCAGCTCTTTCAGTTTAATGTAACTCCACAAAGAGGAGAGAAAGATATGTATTATGAACATCCATCAATCATCTGTTCTGTGGCATTCCATGTGTCTCTGTTAGAATTGCAGTAAGAAAACACTGCTGTCCAGCTACGCGTTGTGTCATTATATTGTAATTAAATCACTACTTTGAGAATGGAGAGTTAATACAGGGAGAGGAATAAGCATCAGAAGGAGGAACGATTCTGGATGTAGTTCCAGACACCCTCCACCCTTTAATTTTTTTTTTGGAAAAAGGACTGAAGATCAAGATAACTTTTATTTCCATCTTCACTGCTTAAATCTCTTGGTTTGTTCCTTAGCTTTCCTTAGTTGCTGAAGTGGAATATTTCTGCTCTATCAAAGATGGTAACTGGTTTGTAAACTCTTCCTGTTCCTTGTTTTTTTTTTTTTCTTCTGTCATTCATTGTCTCCTAACTATTTTTCTGTCTATTTTCTGTTCGTATTTTGGTGTTTGCCATAGTAGCTAAGCCATGTGAACACCCTGCAGCACTCAACCATCCCTTCCGTATTGGTATGCAGTACAATTACTGTAACATGTTTAAAATTCACTGCAGGATGAATGCATTATGGTAGCACTTCGTGTAGCATCTTTCATGTAAAAAAAAAAAAAAATCTAACTAGGCGCTTTGCGGGGTGAATAATAGAACTACAAAGATAAATAATATATTTAGAGGGATAAATAATACATAAAAGCAGAGAGAGAAATTAAGAGGCAAAGCAGGAAATGAGTTTTAGCTTTAACAGAAGTTAGAATTGATAAAGCAAGGAAGCTACAGATGGCCAGCTTTCCAGTTTGGTCTCATTTGATTGTTCAGAGTTGAGCTGTGATAATCACAAGTGAAACGTTGCCCGAGCCTTTTATTCGTATCATTTAAAAATCTGTCCAGACTGTTTACAGCATTAGGTGACCTAAAATACAGACAGAAAGCTGTCCGTAGTAAGACTGTTCCTCCATCTTTGTTTTCACTAGTGCCTGTCCAAAAGGTACAGGTTTTTAATGAAATGTTTGTGTGCTGGCATAATTTCAAAGCATGAAACTGGATCTCTCTCTCTTCCTCCCCCCCGCCCCCCCCCCCCCCCCCGCCTTTTTTTTGAAAAGGGGAGATGATGAGAAGATGATTAATAAGGTGAGTGGATGAGAAGGGGGGGAAAAAGAAATCTAAAAGCTGTGGTGTTAAGCTAAACGAAACTCTTCACTCACATGGGTTGAGCAAGCTTATGTTACGGAGGACCTTCAGCTTAAAGGCCAAAAGACAGCATTGACATGAATGTAAAAAGTCATCGGAAGGAATTGGTTCCCTCTGGTCCGAGAAAGTGGTTTCAGTTGCAGACTTGGAAACCACTACTCATATTCGTGAGCTTCATCCAATGAATTAGTTCTGCAAGATCGTGTCTTACTTTAGCCTAAGCTCTTCCTTGATTGTTTTCCACTTCAGCTTTAATTCAGCCTGGTGTGTAGAAGAGTTTACATGCTGGAGTTCAATACCACTGTAGATATATTGCTCTCTGGAATATATGTAGGTCTACCTGATCCTTTATTTTTATGATGCTTTTATTGTGATAGTACATCTCAGTAATATACAGTAAAAGGAAGGGAAATAAAGCTTTTCTACGAAAATTACTCCTTTTGCCAAATGAGAGAGAATTCTTTTTTTGCTTGTGGATATTGTCAAATCTGGTAAACTTTTGGTAGCAACAGTGAGCTATTCCCTCCTTGCCCTCTCACCTTGTCCAAAATTAAATTGGTTTTCCAGGGAAAACAATAAAAATGGTTTCAAAAAGGAATGAGTGATACTCATAAGACTAGAGAGGCATAAACATAACTGTAACACAGCAAGAATATAAAAGCAGATTTTCTCTGAGAGGTTGTTAGAGGTATGGAGGAGGAGATTTTTTTTGGGGGGGAGATCTCACCCACAGCCTTCAACAACGGTGAAAGACATCAAAAGCTAAGTGTAAGAGCTTGTTTTGCATCACTGAGGCAGAGCTGTAATTTAAAATGCCAAATTGTGAGCCCTGTGGGTTTGAATATCAGATATTTAGTACTGAGATTGATAATGCAAGGAAGCCTTCTTATGTATAGTACATAGGCATTAATGCATCAGGGAGCAAAAGTATCTTCCCTTCAAGCAGCTGCTGCTAAAATACACGGGAAGCGAAAATAGGCCTTGTACTGATTTTCTTTTTGTTAAATTAATATTCCATACCAGGAAAAAACTCTTCCCTGAAGACTGAAGATTAGGGTGTTGGTTTTTTTTGGTGTGTGTTTTTTTGTTTCCCCCTCTTCCTTCATTCTGTAGTTACAACCAGGAAAGATGGACTCGCTCGGCCTTCCTCCTTCCATATTTTCGGAGTAGCCTCAGGGCCACATAGACTTAAGTGAGGGCCACTGAATTTAGTTTCTCTATCCGTCCTTCTATGATCTGTACTGCAGAGGTGCAGCAACTGTGCAAAACACTTTTTTATTAATTTCTAAACTTTAACTCATTCTGGTTTAATGACTGGAATCAGAATAAAACAGCAACACATCGTTACTGCTTTATGAACATGGGTTTGTATGATTTATTTGTGATTTGGTCATCAAAGTTTCTGTAACTGACTTTGTAATGCTTTTTCTGGGAAATTGTTGTGTGTTAAACTCTTAAACAACAACAACAAAACAAAACAAACACAAACCACCACCACCAAAAAGAAAACAACGATCAAACCCTGGTAAAATTATCCTCTCTGTAAAGCACTAATACAGTGGAGTGATTGATCATTTCTGTTCTCTAAAGACTGAATTTTCATGTATATTCTTCAGTATGCATAAGTGTAGTTACTGCATCTTGGTAAAACTCTACTGAACTAAACCTGGGGCAGAGAAATTGGTGGCATCGTAGATGCAATGTGAGTCAGGCAGGTTGGTGACTTGGTAACTGGTGCTCCACAGAAGAGTTTCAAACTCTGTAAAGGACAGGCACAGCAAAAACCTGCAATTTGTTGTTGGAAGTCAGCCTCCCAGCAGGACGCTGTTGTGCACGGTCGTATTTACAAACTTCCTTTCAAAGAACGTTTATCTAGATAGCCCAGAGATAAAACACCTGAATTCTTGACCATAAAACTTGAGCCTTCTTACTGAAAATATTTGAAGTGAGGAAGCAGCTGGTGTGCTGTGACAGGGTTTCCTCTTTTTCATTGAGGCCTCAGCTGTGTTGTGCTGGCTTTCCTTTGTTGTGCACAGAGTTCCTTCTTTCATTAAAGAGGCCTTAGAAGTTGATGCGAATTACAAACTACCCAAGATACATGGAATGGAAAACAAGATCAAAGTTGCCTTATACTACGTCTGCTAGTGCAGTTGGATACAAAGAAAGGTCTTACTTTCTCCTGTCAGATAATCTGCCAATTGATTCACTTTTATGTTAGCTGTAAATTTGTCCTTTGTAAACTCTTGTATAGAAATGAAGAACACACCATCCTGAAAAACAGTAAGAACTGAAGCTGTAAGGTACTTGCAGTGTGTGTAAGGGGGGTGTGTGCTTTTTTTTTTTAATATTTGTTTTAAATTTTGGGGTTGTGGGGAAGATTTAAAAGATGCAAGTAGCATTCAGCTTGAAGAGTTTTCCAGATGAAATAATACTAAAAAAATTGTTCGTTGACTCAAGAACTAAAATTTTATAACTACCATAGGTATTCAGTGTTAGAAATAAGCTGCTAAATTTGATTGCAACATCAAGAGGTTGCAATGAAGTCCTTAAGGCTTTTTAAGGTCAGTGAGTATTAAGTGATCCATAGGGTATGGCAGTCCAATATGTACAGCTGTGCTGAAAACTTATACATAAACACAGCAGAATTACTTTTTGTCAATATAACAAAAAATAGCAACTCAACTTTTTATTTTGTAACTCACTATCCTTCTTCCAACTGTTTTTTTTTAAGTTACAAGGTATTTTGGTCGCATTGCAAAAAATCTGCATTCAACTCCTTTTAAAAATGTTTGCTCAGAAAAAACAGCTTACACAGAACTGTAATTTCCAGAAGTCTTGTCCCCTGTCCCACAGCCCAATGAGATGGGCACCTCCCTAGTTGCTGTATGCCCTATGAAGGGAAAACCAATTTGTAAATTGAGGATTTACAGTTACTTCCTAGCTGTTCCCTGGTTTCTTTGCATTGACTTACCTTTCTTGCTGTTTTTACCTCCCACTTTGAAAATGTAAGGCATTTGCTCTCCAGCTGAAACTTTCACAATTCCAAAACTCAAACAGGACGTGAAGGCCAAGTGCCATAAGTTCTGTGTTAACGAACAGTTCTGTTATGACCGGTGTTGTGGAGCCTGTAGTTAATGTTTCTGCTTGCTAACCTAACAGAGAACAGGCAAAACAAAGTGGTTTGAATTAATATAGAGAAGAGGGAGATACCTTTTTATTTTTTTCCTGCTTTACTGCTATGTATACATTATGTCTAGTTCATCTAAAACTTGTTTTGAAACTTCTCCTCAGATACTGCAGTCTCTTTTTCTACGTGTCCCCATCTTGCTATAACATCCTTGATTTATCACATTGGCAGTGAGAGGCAGTAGATTGAAGTGCTGCTGCTGTTCTTCCTCTCTCTGTTCTTTGATGATTGAGTGTGTCTGCATGCTGAGGGTACTGATGAAGCTGTGCCTTTGGACCACTTAGCAAATATGATTTGTCTTCCTCTGCTTCAAATCCAGCGTCTCTTTTTGTCATGGGCTTCCATGACGGTGTAAATGCTGCTGCATTCAAACTAGACCCAAACGGAACTTTTTAAAGTTATGTTTTTGTGGATATGGTTGACATTGGTGGCACTCTGCAATTTGTAATGGAGTTGGTTTCCATGGGAAGCAGTTGTGACAGTTGGTATGAATTAAGATGTGTAGTAAAGATGCTTTAAGATTAACATAAAGTGAGTGACAGCCCCTTTACTTCTTCATTTAAGGGTTTACATTGAGATGCAGTATCCTTCATGTTCATGTCTTCATTTAATTCATTTTTGCTGAATTTTCTATGAAGAAAATGCTCTGATATTTTAAAAAAGAGGTAGGAAAATTCAACAGGGCTGCAGATCACCTTTACTTACAATACACAGCTTGTGGAAACATGCTTAAAGTCAGTATTGGTCTTCTGCTTTTTCACTTTCTAAGTCTCCTCTTTCAGATGATTACAGCAAAAAAGGAGAATATAGTAAACAGCCTCGGGTTTCTCACTGAGCTGGACAAAGGAGTAACAAGATAACTTGTAATTCAAGCGATCCAATTAAAAACAAAAAAGGGGTGCAAGCTGAAACTAATTAATTTGCAGTTACATTGGGGTGCTACAAATTATCTAGTACTAGAAACACCTAAATCAGGGCTGGGTGCCTTTCTAAAGGACCTAGGACTTTAACTTGAGTTTGGCTTCTCATGAAAAAAAAATAAAATAAAAATTACTGTACATAGGTGGTTGGAAGGTTGTAAAATATGTAAGCTTCTGATTTGATTTCTGTCTTTTCCGGTTTGAGAGCTAACACAAGCTGAGTTTGGTTTGTCAGATCTTCCTAGCAAGTGGGAAGAACTTGTTGAATTTGTTTCTGTACCCTGAAGAAACAGTCACCACAACTCATAGTCCCATGGTCCTTTCTTTTTTCCCCCACAAATACTGTGAGACAGTAATTTCTTGTGGCTCTAAATATTTATGATTTCGGCTGTGTTTATGTCATGGTACAATTTCCTTGTTCCTTTTTCATCTTTCAGACTAAGAAAGTTAAAATACTGGTTTACTGTTGGAACTAAGCCAGCTCAGCAGCTTCCTTTCCACCACTGAGATTTCCATGACTTGTTGGGAAACAGCAGGACTGCGTGAGGGGGCAGTAACTGATTCCATGGGGATATCACCTCGCTGCAGACCCCTCTGCTTCCTGCCCTCTTGTCCCAGCTTCTGGGACCGCTAGCCCTGCTCCAGGTCCCCTCCTCAGGGCCAGGAGGTTTGTTGGAGGTGACTGAGAGTGGAGAACATGGGTACGATCCCCCTCTGGGTTAGGGTGGAGGCAGTGCTGGAGCAGACTGGGGACAGGCTGCAGGAGAGAGATCACAGAATCACAGAGATGCTGAGCGGTGGTGGGTGGTGCTGCCTTGGTAGCGCTACATGGCGTGCAGGACCACTGGCGCCCCCCCGTTGTCATTTAGAATTGCACGTATCTGAAACTGTAATAATACTTACTATGTATATTTTCTGTAGTGGTAATCGGGACTCTCTGAGCATAGTTTAGAATAGAGAAAAGAACAAAGTCATCACTGTAACGTGGTAAAAGTGATGAGAAGGCTCTCCTGTCTGTTTGTCCTGTTGGTTTCATTTTGTCTATGTTACAATCCCTTCCTAGCAAAGCAGCTGGCTCAAAGGTGACAATTGTTATAGCACTGACTTAAAAAAAGAGAAGGTCGCGTTCAGGTTCCTGATTGAGTGGTTTTGTATCCTGATTGATACTGTGGTTTTGATGCATAGGGCAAGACCTAGCACAGGCCATTGAGAGGGACACAAATGCTTGGGGGTGAGGGGTCTGTCTTTTCTTCAAAAAATGAAACAAAGAGAGTTTTCTGAAGCCCTGTACTTCATTCTGCTATAAGAGGAATCATTTGATATCTTAATTTGCCTGGTTTAGGAAAGAGAAAGTCACTTGTTTGCTGCTCAGAATGGCTTGATGACAGGTTAAGGCAGCCAAAGCTGCACATGAGCCGAAATCTGTCTAAATTCCTGCACATAATTTCCTGAAGCTGTCTTTTTCGCCAACGACATCCTGCAAGAAATATGGAGCTTCCTCTTGAGTATGTTCCAGATCACCTCTCAGAAAAGGCTGTTCAGGTTGGAAAGACCTGGATGCAAAGCTGCTGTAATTGTGAATTACTGCAGTAATCCCCTGGGTTCTGGACCTCTGGAGTCTCACCACCTTTCATCTATCATTCCTTTGCATTCCCAGCTCTCAGCTGAAGGAGTTAGAACCGGACTGAGAACATCTTTCAAAGCCCAGATAAATGATGGCATTTTTCAGGGATAGATTTGTGTTCATGCACCTCATCTTTATTTGCTGAAATAGGGGAAGTATGTGCAATTTTTCCTGGAACAAGAAAATGCCATTCATGAGGACTTGAGTTAGTTTCTTCCAGAGAATCTCATCATTTTGATGCACCAAAATCATTTCAGAAGAGATTTAAAAATAAATAAATAAATACGGGTGAAACTGCTGTTGTGTCTCTGTTAAAAACAAAAAACGCTGATCCACAGACATTGCAAATAACATAAATTTTTCAGGGTGGGCTAACAACTGTTCGGCACTGTTGATGAAAGGGAGCAGTAACGAATACCCTCAAAAGAAATTTGTGACCAAAACACATGAAAGTTCCACTTTACAAGATTAGAAATGAAGTGAAAGAAGAGAAGCCTTTGAAAATCAAAGCAGCAAGTGTCTTCATGTCATAACATAAAAGAGTTGGTTCAATTTTCTTGTGGTTTTAAGCGCTGTGGAGCGGCATCACAGACAGTTTTACTCATGTTGTGGATTTGGGGGTGCAGGCCCAGGAAGCCAGGCCTATGTTTGGGGAGGCAGGATGGAACAGAGCAGATCAGCTGGCAGCAAGTATTAATGAGGGCACTGTCCAAACGCCTCCTGAACTGCTTGCATACTCAAGGCGAGGCCGCACCATCACCAAACAAGAGGAGGCCCCCCTCTTCTGACTGGCCGACTGCGCTGCGTGTAATGCACACCCCGAGGTGCAGGGCCCTCCTGTGAACTGTCATCTTCTGCTTGCATCGGATTGTGGTTTTATGTACCAGTTTTCTCAAGGAAAACTACTTCAACTGCAAAGAGATTTCTTGAGAACTTAGGGGTAACTAATACTGTATGTTTCACCTGAAAGCTGAGGTCATTTTTATATCATCTTTTACGTCACCCAAGCTACAGTTTGCTTGTGGTACAACAAGCCTTCTGTTGATTTCAGCTGCATATCTGTAGCAATGTGAGAATTGTGGAGTTGATAGCGTGAAGCATCTTCATATTTATTAAAGCATTTTATGAAGCACAAAGAATGCCTAGGAATCTTGGATTCCTAGGAACAACTTCACTCAAAAACTGTTCAGCATTATTATAAAAATAAATAAATCATTCTACTAAACTAAGAAATGGGAAAGATGCGAGAGGAAGACCATACTAGGCATCCTGGTCATAAGCAAAGTAACATGGATGAGCTTGGGCCGTGTTTTCACAGGCCACGTTAACTTCCAGATCTACATTTTTTTTTTTTTTTTGTGTGTATGGCCAGAGGCAACGCCAACAAACTCGGAATCTGAAAATTTAGGCCTGTATAGCATGTAATAAAAAATAAAAATAATTTCCAGAAATGTGCTTATTATGTGTGCAACTAATTCAGTCACCAAGTATTTTACCTAAAATTTTCTTGGGGAAGGAGAGTTATTGATATGCATGGGGTAGGTTGGCAATAAGGACAATGAGGAATTTTGGAAAAGAATCTGCATTTCAATTAAATCCACTGTTTGAATTTTCAAAAAGTATTTTGAAAACAAAACAAATAAAACTTGTGCTCACATTATTTGTTGAGAAATCTCAGGAGTGTTCCAGCTAATCAGGGATTTATGGCTAAGTAAACCCTTGGTATTACACTAAAAGACATGTGTCAATGAATAAGTAGAAAATTAAACAGTAAATTTAGTTTCTGTCTTCAGAAAATATTAACCTTGGTTGCCCATGAATAAAATGGAAGGAGAAGTGTCAGAATATTTCTGTAGGAATGAAATGCTGAAAATGAGAGTAAATGTTACATGATAACTAATTGTCTGAAACAGTGTACAGTGGCAGATGGCTTGTTACGATGCTTAGGGACTTTTTTTTGTCATCCTCTGTTGTCAGTAAAAATAGTTGTCACGAGTCAGATCTGAAATGATTGTCTGCTGATCATGGTTTATTGAGAAACTCATTTTGTATGAAAGTCACTGCTCTTTGGAAGGCGAGCATGGTGCCAAAGGTTCAGCAGAGTCTCACAACTGGAATTTAATTTGTGTAGATGTGCTGGCCTCTGGCAGAGGTGATTTTCATACTTCATGACAAGTGAGGTTGAATATATGCACTAAGCGTGGCTGTACATTAAAGCAAGGAAAAGCAGAGGCAGGGTGGAAGAATCATCATTTCAGCCTGCTGCTAAAAAATGTTTTCAAAAGTTGACTAAAGAGTATGAAAGTATTGGGAAAGTTGCAGGGATGAGGCTTTTAGATGTCCAACACTCTTCTTCTTTCATGTGATGCCAAAGCTAAGGATTTTTCAAAGCAGGGAGAATAAACGGGATATGTTGTCTACAAGCGAAGAAATATATTTGTGAGGTCAAGCTGCTAAGTCTCTGCCTGAGTGCGACCAGACCCTCAGTATTGAAGCCTGCCATACTGGGGACGGTCTCTCTCTCACTGTTCCCATCTGTTAATGAAAATCTGGATGCAGCACACCCCCAAAATGCCATGCTCTGGACTTTCCATCTGAATTGCTATGATAAATGCAAGGTTACATTTGTTTCTACTTAAGGATCGTCCGAATCATTGCAAGACAGACCCTATATCAGTCCATTACACCAGCAAGTATGCCTTTCATCTTTTTTCTCCCCTATAGATCTGGTGATTTTATCTCCTCTTACTTTACAACCATCGGGCTCTCTTCCTTGTTGATAAGTTTGCACTATTACCTACTGGAGAGACTCCCATGTCATTCAGACTTGTAAAAATGTTCGCTCTAGATTTTGGCCTGTAGCTATGGGGCTGGAAACGAAAAGGATACACGTGACACTGTTGGTAGCACAGCAACAAGAAAATGGCAATAGTCTATAATAATTGTTCCTTCTCAGGAGCAGGACTCGCCATTTCAGTGGAATTTAGTAAGTCGCAAACGTTGCCTTAATTAGAGTCAGCAGGAGTTGAAGATTTGAAAGAGACAGCCTCTAACTTTTTAAGAGGCCTGAAGCACCTAGTTAATATTCTTTGAAGAATCAACGTTAATGTTTCAATTTGTCTTTTAGCCAAACGTAATGTAATTTAAAACGGTAAATGTTCTGTGCACCTCAAAATTTCTTTAATTGAGGAACTTCTGTTCAGCGTCTAAAATTGCTCACCAGTCAGCTTTGGGAAGCAGTCTGCTTAATGATTTGGCACAGGACACATTCCTAAATACCCTTCTATCTCTGTACTCTCAGTTGTGATTCACAGTGTACACAGGCTTAGATACATGACAGATCTGAAATTTAAAATAAGCTTTTTGTGAATGGCATTCAAATCATGAGAGCGATCAACAGCAGGTAAGCCCAGGATGCTAAGGAGGAGAAAATGACTTGAACTCTGATGGTTCTCCTTAATGCAGGGAAATCTTAGTGAGTCTGTGTTAACAAATATGCAGGGATATTTTTAATCTGCTGTATTTACTGTTAACGGGAGTTTCGCTTGCAGCTTCCCACACTCTGCAGTTAAGAATGACTCTCCTTTTTAGTTGTTTTAACATGATTTTCTTCGCGTTTCATTACTTATTGTAGATCACTGAAATTACTGGTTTTCCAACTTTGTCACGATCTGGTAGTAAAACTTAATAAAACCAGGAAACACAAAAGACCTAGCTAATGCATTCTAATGCTGCAAATGTTAGACTGTTGGTTACTTTACCCTTGAATGATTAAGTTAAGCTTTTCTTTGTGGAAGTGTGGTGAAAATGTACTTTATCTGGCCTCTTAGTAGCTCTTGTATTATGTGTACAGATCTCTGCCAAAAAAGGACTAGCTTTGTTAAATTATTTTCTTAGATGGATATGCTGTAACCCCCCATATAACTAAACTAGAAATGAAAGTCTTTTCCTTTGTCCAACAGCTGTTTAGCCCTTAGCCTGAGACAGAGTACTAAGGAAGTCCAGTTACAGTAGCTGTTGCTATTGCAGAAATTGTTCCTTAACTCATGAGAACTACACAGCAGCTGCCTAGTTCTGGCCCAGGAGTAATTATGTTAGGTGCTAGTGAACCGCTGCTCTTGCCATTCCCAAAGCCGGCTGGTGGATGCGGTGCCATGCCCTGGATTATGGTGCAGCTTGGGAAAACACCACGTGAGGAGCTGTCAAAGTGATGTGTGAGCACGGCACAGCAGAACCCATTTAGAAGGAAGAGTGAAATACTGCCAGAGCAGAATTGGTGAGCCTGTGGTTGTCGTGTAGAAAATGAAGAAAGAGGCAGATGCCCAGCCTATACCTGAGCAGCCGGTACCCCTCCCGTCCCCCAGCCAGCCACCCCACATTAACTGTCCAGCATGGTACGGAATACCCCTTTGGCCAGCTGGGGTCAGCTGTCCTGCTTCTGTCCCCTCCCAGCTCCTGCTGCACCCCCAACCTTCTCGCTGGCAGGGCAGTGCGAGAAGCTGAAAAGTAGTTGACTCAGTGTAAGCACTGCTCTGCAACAGTTAAAACAAGTAGGAGGCATTTCTTCTCAGAAAGAGTGGTCAGGCTTTGGAATGGGTTGCCTAGAGAAGTAGTGGTGTCACTGTCCCTGGGGATGTTCAAGGAAAGGTTGGAGCTGGTATGTAGGGACGTGGTTTAGTGGGTGATATTGGTAGCAGGGGGATGGTTGGACCAGATGATCTTGGAGGTCTTTTCCAACCTTAATGATTCTGTGTTACACTGGTGAGAGGCTAGAGCCTGAGCTGGAAAACATCATGTGGAACGTGTGGAACAAGGTAGATAAGGCTGAAATTTGCTAGGTCCTGCATTTTGGCCACCTAATCTTACCCATAAAAGTGGCCTAGAAGAAAGCTGGAGAGGGACTCTGTCAGGGAGTGTAGCCATGGAACCAGGAATAATGGCTGTGAACAAATGGAGGGGAGATTTAGATGAGATGTGACGTGGGGAAGAAATTCTTCACTCGGAGCACAAAGCGCACATGGGAATTAGGGCTGAAGATGCACCTTGCTTCTGTTCTTTTCCATAAAGAATAGAATGAAATTGCCTAAAAAGCAGTGTTAAAAATAAACCCAGGGCACAGAATGGGAGGAGCAGAGCAGTCCCTGTGGCTGAGGGGCAGCCTTTCTCTCTGGCAAGCCAAATGGCCCGGGGGAGCCAGCCCCAGAAAAGGGGCCCTCAGCCCCCCAACCCTCCTCCTTGTCCACGTGAGGGCATCTTCCAGGCCGCTCCCAACACAGCCGCCTTTGGCCACACGTGGGCCACTCCATCGCAGAGGCTTGCTGAGGTCACAGTGGCCACCAGTGCCCCGCCTTTGCTGCGGGCCCTATAAAACAGGCCCCCTGCAGCTGGCCCAGCACTCGCTGAGCATCTAGGCCCTCTGACTGCCAGCTTGTGCGGCAGGAGGAAGACTAGAAGAGCAAGGCGAGCAGCAGGCCTCCTTGGTGTGCGAGGACGGCGATGCAGTCCGGTGAAGCACCAAGAAGGAATGCACCTGAGCAGAAGGAGATGTGTCGTGGGCGGAGGGATAGCGCCGGCGGCACAAGAGACACCAGTGCCCAAGGGACCTCTGGCGCCCAGCCCACAGACACATACAGGCGGTACCACTGGCACCGCAACGATGCGGGGAACAGGCCGGCCCCTCACACACCCAGCGACAGGGGGCCTGGGCCTTACCATAGGAGCAACGGTGACGTGGGGCGAAGGCGGGAGCATCAGGCAGACAGCCTCAGGGAGCAGAGGCGTGCCCATAGTCCGGAGCACAGTGCGGGACCCAGTAATGGCCGTAAATCAGAGGGCAGCGTCGGACCCATGCGTGACAATCAAGCTGACAGTGGCATGGGACTGAGGCATGGGACTGGACGACCCCCTGGTTCAGCACCCTGGCCTGAGAACATTCCGGACGGAAGGCATCCCGTTTGGGCAGTCCCGGGGAAGGACTGGCTTAGCCTTGTGCCCAACACCGTGGAGCCCATGGAGCTGGATCCACTAGCTGTGGAGGAACGGATGGAAGTGGATCCACCTCTGCCGGGACAGGCCTGGGACTACTGCGGCATGTCTTTGTGCTCTGCCATCCGAGAGCACCAACAGCATCGCAGGAGTGCCCGGCGAGCCCCCTACTCGTTGTTCAGGCTCCATCGCAAGCATCAGCTTGGAGCCACCAAACACCACGGACATCCCGCAGGCTTGCCTGCAAGATGTCCTGGCAATAAACAGCTCTTGCTGATTCTCAGGGCTTGTGTGAGTGCTTCTGTTTTTGGGGGGAATGGGCTAAAGTTGTGCCAGGGGAGGTTTAGGTTGGATATTAGGAAGAACTTCTTTACGGAAAGGGTTGTTAGGCGTTGGAATGGGCTGCCCAGGGAAGTGGTTGAGTCACCATCCCTGGAGGTCTTGAAAAGACGTTTAGATGTAGAGCTTAGTGATCTGGTTTAGTGGGGGACTTGTTAGTGTTAGGTCAGAAGTTGGGCTAGGTGATCTTGGAGGTCTCTTCCAACCTAGGTGATTCTGTGATTCTGTGATATGCAAAGACATAATCTTTTATTGGGTAATTGAAATTACTGTGGTCAAGGTAATACAGAAAAAAGAACAAAGTGGTCATGACATTACAATAAATAATGTACGACAACTGGAAAAAAATGATAATCCTTATAAGAGGAGTTTGAGCACTACAGGAAACAATACAGGACTGAATAAAAGACACACAGTGTTATACTCTGCAAATGTTCAAGAAAACCATCAATAGAAACTATTTGCTCTGGAATTGAGAGAGACCCATAGCCTTTGACTTTACAAATGAAGAGGAAAATTTAGGGAGTTGCTTTAAAACTGACCAACCAACCAAACCTGTTTTCCAATGTAGTAGAACTTAACTTCATAGGGGTATCATCGTAGCTCAGAGTTTGTGAGGGTGGGTTGTCCTGAATCTTTGTCTTGAACATCAGCTGAGAAGGGGAGATTACACATCGGGATAAAAAACAGAAGAAAACAGTTATGAGGTCAGTCTTATCCTAGACTACATCAATTAAAATTGAATCTCAGCCCTATGCTGATGTGAATGAGATCTTTGTCAGCTAGAATCCTCATAACTGCACCTCTCCATTGCCAAATTCATGAAACAGAGTCACAGAAGAATACAGTCACCCTTTGTATTAAAAAGCTGAAACATGAGAGGTTTTAGCCTGGCTTCGTAAGGAAACAACTCTTCAGTGAGAGTGCTCTGTGAGCATGTGTATTCATCTGTCTGGCTGTCTGTCCCTTTGTGCCAGCACCAAGTAGCTTTTGAATCTATTGACTAACTGCAAAAGCATTTGACAGAAGGCTGATGTCTTAGAAATGCTTACTTTCTGTAGGAGCCCTAGATAATTGTATCAGCAACCAAGAGGGTTCCATGTAGCTCCTGGCCATCTAGCCAGTTAGGATTTGTAGGTGTCCGTGCTGGCCACAGCACTTGCTGCCCTTTGCTCAGCCAAGCTTTGGGCTTCATTGACCTGAGCCCTGAAGTATTTTGTTGCAAAGTAAAGTGACACAGTTCTTAGCTAGTGGCAGTGGTTTGGGGATCGGTTTTCATCTTGCACCTGAGGTAAAGAGTAGGATAACTAAAAGTGAAAAAGGCAATATGCTTTTATTAAGTAGGAATGGGATAGGCTTGCAGGGAAAATTTAAACGTACCATTTAATTCTGAAATGCAGAAATGCACAACAAAGCTACAGGAGAAAGTAGAAACTCAATAAAAGAGAGAGAAACGAGATGATCTGAAGAGCAGGGTCTTGTAAAGTATTAAGAAATCTTGAATTAGAAGAATATCCTGAATAACCTGAATCCAGAGAATACCCTGACCAGTGGGCTTGAGGTGAAAAGGTTCACGCTTTGAACCTCATCAGAATGTACTGATCAAATTCATGGGAGCAGGTAGCATGGATACTAGATTTGTAAAGTGCTTCCAAATGGCAAAGTCATTTAGAGAGCAAATGGAAAACCACCTACTGTGAAGCACCGAGGACAACATCAGAGGCAAATCTAGTAATGCGTGGCATCTGATGAAAACTGGAGGAATAATAAAGATGATTTGTATCTTGGGGAACAGTAATGAGGGATATCCGAGATGACTAACACTCAAATGAGGATAAATTCATATACATGACTGGATGATGCAAATAAGGAGAGAAAAATAGCTGAAATAACATTATAGGCAAGCCAATTGAGAAAGATTTGTCAAAAATGCAACATGCAGATTAGATGTCATCTAGCCTAAATGCCAGAAATACAAAATAACGTTTTGTTATATTTGTTTATGCCATTAAAGTGCCTGAGAGCTGCGGCTGGGCATGTAATCACTTTTATATTTACCTATGGTCACTGCAGTACTGGTATCTAATTCATTATTTTCTAAAGTGCTTTGGAATACATTGTGTTTTAAAGGAATAAAACCAAATTCCATTCTTTGATCCCTACTCCATCATGCAGGGAAGCTACACCATCAAGACTCAAAGGACAGGAACCCATAAAATAAGTTAAAAGACATGAGGCTAAGGCAGTAAAAATGACTCAGCTACTCATTGTCATAAATTCTGGATCAAACAGTAATTTGAATTTACAGTAGCCACCCACTCTAAAAAGAATTGTGTTCCTTTCAGTGCTTGAAATGTCACACTGAATATGCGGCATCGTGCACAAATCAGGGTTCAGATTACTTAGGTTTCTGGTCATGACTTCTAAATGTGCTTTTCCTGGCTTTCACCTAATGCTATTTTATGTCCAGTTTAAGAAATGATGATCTGATGCTCATATGGCTGGTCACTACTTATTTGCTTATTTCTGCACACATTTCTAATTATGTTTGTTTCTCTTGTTTTGTTTTCTTCTATGTTTGTTTCTCTTGTTTTGTTTTCTTCTCTCAGTTAGTTAAATGATTGTTCCAAAGCTGATATTTATTCTTGGCATGTGGTTATTTACATGTAATACTCAACTGTCTTGCTTATGTGACTGGGAGAGTGGTGGAGGACTTAGGCTTCCCTTTGTCCTTCAAAACCTTTGCTGTCCACCAAAGAGGCAAAAGTCCATGGGTAATAAATCAAAATATGCTGGTCAGGTTACTAGTTATATGAAAAGAAACATACATAACTGCAAGCAAATTGCTAGAATATTTTATCTTACTTGTGGAAATTGTGTGTATACCTCTGAATAGTACACCTCTACTGAAACAACACAGCAAATAAAAGACATGTCAACTACATTGACTGAGTGGGCTTAGACTGTCAAGTTACAGGACTGAGATTTTGGGTTGTATGACTGGTGTGACACACGCAAGCAGAAAGGCCAGCAGTCTATTGACAGAATAATAGTGCTGGTCCCCATTGACGTGGAGAGAGAAATTTTCATTTTGGGGGTCTGTTATATGAAAATTCAGAGAGCATATTTTAGCAAATCATGCTAAGACTGCATGTCTACCAAAGATGTTGAAACCAAGAATATATTTCATTAGTGTTAATGGTAAGTGAATTTTTGGTGTGAAAGAGGCGTGTGAAGTACAGTGGATGACGAAGAGAACATAGAAGATGCAGTTAAACTTAGCTAGGCATTTGGAATATAAGAGTTGTCAACTTGTCTCAATGTTGGCAGGAAGGCGGGATGATACTGCTCCACTTTGGGACTGTCAAGAGTATCAAAAAATATGTTGGTCCATGAAAGCATGTTAAGTAGTTTAAGGAAAAAAAGAAAGGACTGGATGCCTGTTGACAACTGTGGGTTTGTCTGCCTACCATGGTGGGTGGTGGTGGTGGGTCACCACGTTGATACACTTGGACCTCAGGCTCTGGTGAATGGTAATTCCTGCATATTGCTGACCTGGTTGTGAGGGAGTTCCAGCACTAACCTTTGGCTACACTGTGTTACTATACTATTTTGGTCCTAATTTGGTTTCAGATCCTGGGATAGATGACCACACAGATTTGAGCTGGTAAACTTGTTTGTGGCTTTGATTTCAGACGTAGCTGATGGCTCAGAGACAGAGAGCATCAAAAGGCTGTCCCAAGAAACCTGTCCAATGAGATGAGATCCACTAATGAATGATTTTATATACTTGATTAATTAAATGCTAATCCATAGCCTTGGGCCAGCAGGTTTGAGTACAAGTTGATAAATTAGTCATTCTCGCAACGTGTGCTTCTGGAAGCATGTCCCATCTGTAAGCAGTTGATGAATGCAGCATTACAAAAATAACAGTTCTTGTACCTTCTAAGTGTGCACTTTTCTAATAGAAAATTACATGCAGATTATTCAGAGAATCATGTAACAACAAATACGTAGATCTTTGTGATATTTCACTATAAATTGTATGCCAGTGTTCAGGGTTAGCTCATGAGCATATCAGCTTTCTTACCGTCAGTATCGTCTCTCTTCTGGTCTTCATTGGTGCTGTGTCCTGAATGCCTTTGAAAAATGTTATTTCAGTGTATGCAAATCAAGGATGTTGGTCCTTATTTCCAGTGTGCTGCTTGATTTCTTTTTAGGGCAGATTGTTTATTCGTTTTTTTTCCTAATATATGTTTTTATTTCATCAACAGGAAAAAAATATTGGCAAAATCGTTATAAGTTATATATATCCTTATATTATATTTAGTGTTTAGCTAGAAGCCATTGTGTTGGTTCCACTTGATTTTGTGTAGCATAATACTTTGTCATTTGTTGAGTAAGGGAAGTTTGCTGAGCAGATAATCTTATAACAGTGTGCCATCATGTAAGGCTGAGAATTACCAGTGATTGCTGCTGATGCTAAAACAGCTGGCACAGCCCAACTAAGCTAGCAGACATCGCCCCATCAGCTTCCTTTTATAAACCAATGACTGCATGAGGTTGTATTAGCATAAATCTAGCAAATGAGGTGTGCACGAGCCAGAAGTTTCCTGAAGACATGTTATGCTGTTTGGCAGTAACCCTAGGAGCTCAAGATGCACAATAGAGCCAGGAGGGAAATATGTGTCTGATCCTTAATGGGGAAAAAAGTTTGTTACCTCTGTGAACGTAACCAGTTCCAGGAAACCAGACCAGACTGTCCCATCTCATCCCAGGAAGCATGATTCAAGATCCTGCTGGGAGGAGACATGAGCGTGGCAAATATCTTTCTGAACTAGTGCAGCATGGGAAGGTTTGCTAGTACTTCTCTGACAGACCAAGATTTACAAAAAGGAGAGTACACTCGGGCAGGAAAGTAAGCCAGAGGGATGTTCAGCTTGTGAGAATTTGGGGATGTGCCCACATAAGCACAGACTACTTTTAGCAAGAGTAATTTTGGAGTAAACAGCCTCACAAACACATGCCCCAAGTATAAAGCAAAATGAGAATGATTCAAAACAGAACTGTTGAGAATGGTAAGGACCACACGGAAAACAATTGTGACTTGGTAAAGTAGTTTTATTCAGGTTTGTAAAACAAGTATTGTGGTGCCCATGTAGCATTTTGTAACATGTACGCAATAGTATTTTGTTCCAGAGAATGACTCTCCTAGGTAATTCCTTGGCTGTTCAAATTGAGACACCAGGCATGAGATAATAGCTGGAAACAGTTAAATAACCACAAAAATGTAAGAGCTTTTTCTTTACGAGCTGCATGGTGGTATCTGTGATTCTTAAAACAGTAAAATGATTCTCTTGGAAATCAATATGTAATCTAACTCACGAGTCTGGCATGATGTACTAAGAATTTTCAAAAGCGTGGCACAATTTGAATTTGTATATTTACAGTTAAAAAAAAAAAAGTCCCAGAAGTTTAGTTTCCCCTGTCTATTTTGCACTGTATTTATTAGGTGGAAGAATACCAATGGTTTCAAAGAAAATGTCAGT
Organism: Cygnus olor; assembly: GCF_009769625.2. Lineage (NCBI taxonomy): Eukaryota > Metazoa > Chordata > Aves > Anseriformes > Anatidae > Cygnus > Cygnus olor. The sequence continues at coordinate 14,248,032 of NC_049175.1, forward strand.
GAATATTTAAGTAAAGTCCTAAAACATTCATGGAAATGTTGTGTTGGAATAGCTGGTAGGAAGAGACAGGCAGTAATTTTGTCAGAAGGGAATGGGGAGGTTCTGCCTGCTCTAGAATGAGGATGCTCCAGGAAGAGATTGCCAAGAACAAACCAAAATCTAGAGTACTGTCTCTTCCACCATGTGCTATAATCCATGATGCCATCCCTCTACTGGTCTTTATCCCTCTACTGCCCTTGAACAGTGAGATTTGGGCTGACTTTGGGTATTGCTGTGGGAAGCTTTTGGGGGATCAGGGAAGCAAGACCATCAGTGTCAAGCAGTGTTAACAGAGAAGGCAGTCCGATGCATCGAAGCGGTGAGAAGCTGATGATCAGCTTCTTGTGGTTTGATTAGTTTGAAAACATGGTGAGCAGTTGACTTCCTCCTAAGAAAGGCCCAGACTCCTACATTTTGGTATGTTAGTATTGTTTCATCTAAGTGACCTAAGATACACTGACTCTCTGTGTAAGCCTAGCATTTATAGGTCTTAGCAGGCTCTTCTGCTCTATCCAAATGTGGGAATAAATTATGGAAGATAAAGTTTTCTTTGTGTGTTGTTAGCAACTTTTTTGTTTGCTCAGACAAATACTAAGCTAGTGACTATATTGTCATCTTTTTAATGATGTTTGTAGTGTAAGTATTCCCTGTGTTCTGTTTTACTGTTTTATGAGATGTCACAATTAGATTAGATTCGGTCAATATCTGAATTTAAAATAAAAAAGATCAGGATGCCTTTTGAAGTATGTTCAGTCCAGCATTTTTGATATTCGTTGACTTACGGAGAGTGAATGAATGACATTAATGATGTTCACCAGTGAGGTTTTGTTTCATTTTGTATTTTCCTTTAAGGATGGTGGGTAATAAATGGGCTGGTTGTTTATGATCATTAAATATCACAAATACAGCAGCTGCAATGACAGTTCTAGCAGCCTTAGTAGAATTCTTTTTACCTTGAATTTCAGTAATTTACACCACCTATTTTGTCCACATACGTATTTCACTTTGATACTATGTTGTTCAGTTCCTGTTCTTTCTTTGAGTGCTCTTCTCATTTCCAAGGCCTGCTCTGTCCCTGAGCTAGCTGTAGATGTATGCTGTAATAATACTTGGGATGAAATGTAAGAGGATATTGTTATTACAGGTTGTAAAACAAACGGATGATTGGAAAAAACTGAGGTGCTCTTCTTGTTGTTGCTTCCTTTCAGAGAAAACATTACATTTCGTAATATCTTTATTTAAATGATTTTTTATTTATAGCACTACACTCTACACTAAGAATATCTAAAAACTAAGAAGTATTATGCTTTTTTGTAGAGAACAGAACTAACAAGTATTACAATTTTCTGTAGAGCAGAATCAACATCTTCGTATAATCTCTGCAGTATTATTTTGCTATCTTGAGAACCCAGACAGGCTCTGTGGATTTACCTCAAGCTGAAGAGACCTCTCCTGCTTCTCAGAAGTTTTAGGTCACTGTAAATATTGCACAGAATTAGAGAGTGCTTAATGCTTTTTTTTTAGGGATCTTGAAAGCAAAAATAATGCCCTGTCTTTGACATGTATACTGCAAAGCAAAACAGCACCCTGAACTGGTCTTCCAGAAGGGAGAGACTGAGAAATCACCAACAACTCATCCTTTAGTCTTCCAGATGCATGTTCCAGTAATATTTCGAAACTGCTCATGGGGAAAACTAAACTAATCCCGTCTCAAAGTACCTTCTGAAAGGCCTCAGAAGGAAGAGTCAGTAAGAATAAGCCGAGTCCCCTACAATAACAGAAGGAATTATAGCTCCATTAATGTCAATACTGGGCCAATGAACAAAAATATCCTCACTTATCCCAATTAACAGGCTTACATTTCTGAATATCTTGGCACAGCATTGTGCATTTTGAAAGCAGACTGAAACCTTGTGCACATATGAATGTGACATAGTCCTGAGTGACGACATGATTGATCCTTACTGTGTCCTTCTGCCAAGCACAGGTTTGAAAACTGTGCCCGCAAAAAGATGAGGACAGGTGGTATGTGGAGACTGCAGCCAAGTGAGGAGGATCCTGCAGGTCACAGCTGTACACCTGCCTCCACTCAGCATCGAGGCTGCCCTTTCTTCAGCTCCACATGTGGTTGTTGCATCCCAGGCCTGACCGGGGAGCATTTATATGAACAGTTGCAGTAGGAAGTCCTGGAGGATTTGGTAAGCAAAGTGAGGACGCAGCTTTACGGTAGTCAGGAGTGCAGGTATGAACAATCACGACTGAGTTAGTCTGAAATGCTAAATTCTGCCATCTCTCTGACCTCTTCCCTGTTGCCTCCACTAAACGTCCTACATTTTGTCATTAGGGTTGAGTAGCAAAACAACACATCTGCAAATAGCTGCCCAGAAGATGAAACTGTTATTTTTGAGCATGAATAGCTCTGCATGGAGTTGAGCTGATTGAGGGAAAAAAAAAAAAGTTCAAGCCGAGTTACTTAAGCTAAAAATACTTTCTGTCATACTTGAAGACAAAAGAAGTGCCTTCCTGCAATGTGACCTAGGTATGGCCTTGCGCAGAGCCTGACATTCTCCTCTATGGGAGGCAGATGATTTTGTGTAGTTAGAGATAGTCCTTACAGTATTCCTATGTGTTCTGGATAATAGAGTACTTTATGTGTATTGAAAACCAAAACAAGGTAATGGGCATGTTTTTCTCATAGGTAGGTACATTTATCAAGTGTGCAGTAGAACAATGGCTTGCACCTTGAAAATTTCCTTCTTTAGGGGAGTGTAGTGGGTTTACATGGCAAGGTTTTGGTAGCAGGGGGCCATAGGGGTGGCTTCTGTGAGAAGGATCTAGAAGCTGCCCCATGTTTGGTAAGGGCCCCACTGCTGACCAGAACTGAGACAATAAGTGATGTTGTTTTGCTCCTCTGTGAGAGCATATTTAAGACAGGGAAAAAAAAACGCTGCACCACACAGCAGCTGGGAGAGTGAGAGGAGAGAGGAACAGCCTTGTAGGTGCCAAGGTCAGTGAAGAAGGAGGGGGAGAGGTGCTCCAAGCGCCGGAGCAGAAGTCCCCTGCGGCCTGTGGTGAGGACCATGATGAAACAGGTTGTCCCCCTGAAGCCCATGGAGTACCACGGTGGAGCAGGGTTCCACCCTGCAGCCCATGGAGGAGACCACGGTGCAGCAGGTGGACCTGCACCGATGGAGACTGTGGCCTGTGGAAGACCCCTGCCGGAGCAGATTCCAGGCCGGACCTGTAGCCCGTGGAGAGGAGACCACGCAGGAGCAGGTGACCTGGCAGGAGCTGCTGCCTGTGGGGGATCCAGGTTGGAGCTCCTGAGGGATGGACCCCGTGGTACGGACCTGTATCTGGAGCAGTTCTTGAAGAGCTGCTGCCTGTGGGCAGCCCACGCCAGATCAGTTCGGGAAGGACTGCATCCTGTGGGAGGGACCCCACAGCACAGGGGACGAGAGTGACCGAGAAGGAGAGGTGGAGAAGCAGCGCTATAGACTGACCATAACCCCCATTCCCCCATTCCCCTGAGCCACTCGGGGGGAGGAGGTGGAAGAGGGTGGACGGGGGGGAAGGTGCTTTTGGTTTCTTTCCTTTGTTTCTCATTTCTCTACCTTGCTAGTAATAAGCAATAAATCTTACTGTCTCCCTACGCTGAGGCTGTTTTGCCCATCACAATAATTACTGCGCGATCTCCTCGTCCTTACCTCAACCCTTGAGCCCTTTTCATCATATTTTCTCCCCGTTCCTCTTTGAGGAGGGGGAGTGAGAGAGCGGTTGTGGTGGAGCTCGGCCGCCCACCCAAGTAAAACCACCACGGGGAGAGAAGAAGAAAAGTTTTTCTGCTGGGCCTGATATTAGCCAGTCTTCCTAAATCAGCAGCAACCTTGATTGTTTTTATAACAATCAAAAGATGTGTTAGGAACATACAGGAATAGTTTCAGTATCAGTCCTCTAACCTCTATGGGTTAGAGGACGGTGTTTTATACTGCTTTTAATACTCTTTTTTTAATCCTTCCCATTCGTAGTAGCAGTTCTCTCTGTTCAGCTGCAATACAAACGACCTTCACTTTTTCTCCTTCACTTTTCATAACAATTTTTAGAATAGAAGACAAGAGCTTATTGTCTGTTATTTAAAAATGATCTCCTTTATTTGTAAATAAATAGCAGCCCTGGAACAGTTAATTGAGTTTGTTTAGTATGGTTATAGCGTGCAACAAAAAGTATTCATCTGTCATTGTCATCAGTGATATCTTATTCATGGAGCTGTAATTCATTGTCATTTCTCTCCAAAAGTTATAAAAGCATTATAAAAGTGTTATGAAAGAAATAAGAGTAACCAGTCCGCGCAGATCACTGAGATTGTCAAATCATACAGAGCACAAAACGCATTTGTTTGTTCTGTGCTGGGTAATGCTACCTTGTGTCCTTAGTTTTGAAGTTCCTATGAAGCCAAAAGAGAATACATAAGCTTCTAAAAATACCGCATCTTGAAAGGAAACATGAATTTTCTATCATAATTTTGATATAGGAAAAATTGTGAGAGTTTTTACCATTTATATTAATATATATGTATACATATATATATATATATGTAAACACACACAGATGTGTGGTAGATACTCTAAATATTTTTACTGCCTGGGGCTTTGACAGTCAGCTTTTACAACTCAAAAGTTTATTATTGGTATTTTTTCACCTAGTATTTGCCCATTTTGTTCTTAAAAAAGGAAAAAAAAGCAAAGAAATCCATATAAATTTGCGCCATCCCTGGAAGTGTTTAAGGCCAGGCTGGATGGGGCTTTGAGCAAGCTGGTCTGGTGGGAGGTGTCCCTGCCGCCCCCCCCTGCAGGGGGGTGGAACTGGGTGGCCTTTAAGGTCCCTTCCAACCTAAACCATTCTATAATTCTTTGAACCCTTTAAAGTGATGTACTGTTATTTTAGGACACTAATTTCTGATTTGTTGTTTAGTTCTGCTTATGTGACCTATATCTCTGTGTTACTGGAGAGCATGCTGTCCAGCTGGAATGTACACAGAAACTTTGTTTATTTAGTATTAAAAAAATTCAGTGTGATTCATCATGAGGGCTAGAAGATAGCTGTATGCATATATGCTGTGAAGGTTTTTTTTTTTCTCTGACATTTTTAGATATCATGAAGAATATATTGGATGCTCCCCTCTCCATTTGATACTGTAGGTTTCATCTGTAATTTATCATTCCTCAGAAATGCTATTTCAATTTCACCTTGTTTCAGTGTTATTTCACAGTGACAGTAGTAACTGGTACAAAATATAAATGTCTGCTATTGTTAAAGCAACAAAATGCACACTAAAGTAATCTACTTCTTATCAAACTATTTTCAGCAACCTTGTCTAAGGAACCCACTGAACATGCTGTTACTAGGATTAGCAATTCATATGCCTGATTTTTGACCCATTTTTGTCGCCTGACTTCTAGGACCATTCTAGTACCATAAATGAACTTATTAGTGCCATAAATGAATTTCTACTTTAAGAAATTAATCTGAGTTTTTTTTTTTAACATGTCCATTATTTTTTCTCTTTATGGGGCACCTTTACCTCTTAGTTGGATTGCATTATGGAGATTTTAAAATGTGAGTCTATGTAATGTTTATTAACAACAGACTCATATAGTAATTATTACTTGTAGAAGCATACTGTCTAGAGGCCAAGACTTAAGACCTTATTCAAGACATTCCACATCCTTCTGAGTTGTTCTCAGTTGGGCACATTTTAAGAATATAAAAAAGTGTCAATGCAAGCTGTCTTCTTTAACTGTCTGTTTTTGTACTGATTATTTTCTGGTTCCTTTTGTTCTAACCCTTGAGTATCTAGGGTAAGTTCTGTATATTTGCCATAACCTCATAGAAGAAAAAGCAGTATTCTCATCTGAGAGGCATGAGACAACAGACAGAGGGTAGGAAAGGTACTGTGAGAGGGGAGCCTCTGGTTTATCTCCAGGTGATTCCCCAGACCTCTCTGACTTACTGCTATGGAACTACAGAGTTTCTCGTTTTGAATGGTAACTCACAGTTAGGTATTTTGCAGTTAATTTATTCTCCTTGGGCCACACATTTCCTTTCTGTGTAATTCAAGATGTGTAAAGGCGTATTGCTTCTGAGGAGAATGCAGAGTGCCACAGGGAGTAGGAGGTGAATTGTCACTTTTCTTCTGGTTCTTCTGAACACAAATCCATAGGATTTAACATCAGGTATCTTCCACCCCTTGGGCCTTATGCTGGTGATCCTGGGTCCATAGAGTAGCTGTTCTCAGGCTTGATAAATTAAAAGACAAGAAGCTCAGGGTGCAGAACAATTGGAAATGGAGGCAGGGTTACATTGAATACTGAAACGGACTACAGATCTTTTTCTCACAGGAGGGAGAAAGCAAGACTTGGGACATAAGCTGGGCTTCCTTGAACACTCTAGAAATACATGAGGAATACACGAGTGTTTTCATCACTCATAGAATCATAGAATATCCCGAGTTGGAAGAGACCCATAAGGATCATCTAGTCCAACCCCTGGCACCGCACAGGTCTGCCCTAAAGTTTAGACCATGTGACTAAGTGCACAGTCCAATCGCTTGTTAAATTCAGACAGGCTTGGTGCAGTAACTACGTCCCTGGGGAGCCTGTTCCAGTGTGCGACCACCCTCTTGGTGAAGAACCTCTTCCTGATGTCCAGCCTAAACTTCCCCCGCCTCAGCTTAACACCATTCCCGCAGGTCCTATCACTGGTGTTTATAGTGAATAGGTCACCTGCGTCTCCACTCCCCTTCGCGAGGAAGTTGTAGACCATGATGAGGTCCCCCCTCAGCCTCCTCTTCTCCAGGCTGAACAGGCCCAGTGCCCTCAGCCACTCCTCATACGTCTTCCCCTCTAGGCCCTTCACCATCTTCGTCGCCCTCCTCTGGACACTCTCCAACAGTTTAATGTCCTTCTTGTACTGTGGTGCCCAGAACTGCACACAGTACTCGAGGTGAGGCCAGACCAGCGCAGAGTAGAGCGGGACAATCACCTCCCTCGACCGACTAGCGATGCCGTGCTTGATGCATCCCAGGATACGGTTGGCCTTCCTGGCTGCCAGGGCACACCGCTAGCTCATATTCGACTTGCTGTCAACCACAACCCCCAGATCCCTCTCTGCGGGGCTGCTCCCCAGCGTCTCATCGCCCAGTCTGTACGTATAGCCAGGGTTGCCCTGTCCCAGGTGCAGGACCCGGCACTTGCCTTTGTTAAACTTCATGTGGTTGGTGATCGCCCAGCTCTCCGATCTGTCCAGATCTCCCTGCAAGGCCTTTCCACCCTCATCAGAGTCCACAACTCCTCCAAGTTTGGTGTCATCGGCAAATTTGCTCAAAACACCTTCTAGTCCTACATCCAAATCATTTATAAAGACATTGAAGAGGACTGGCCCTAAAATGGAGCCTTGAGGGACCCCACTAGCGACCATGCGCCAGCCAGATGTGGCCCCATTTACCACAACCCTTTGAGCCCTGCCCGTCAGCCAATTGCTCACCCATTGTATGATGGTTTTGTTAAATTGTATGCTGGACATTTTGTCCAGTAGGATCCTATGGGAAACCGTGTCAAAAGCCTTGCTGAAGTCCAAAAAGATCACATCAGCTGGTTTCCCTTGGTCAACTAGATGGGCGATCTTATCATAAAAGGAAACCAAATTTGTTAGGCAGGACCTACCCCTCATGAACCCATGTTGGCTGGGACCAATGACTGCATTGTCCCCCAGGTGCGCCTCAATAACTTCAAGAATCATCTTCTCCATAATTTTACCAGGCACTGACGTGGGACTGACAGGCCTGTATTGCTAGGGTCTTCTTTCTTACCCTTCTTGAAAATTGGGACAACATTTGCCAGCTTCCAGTCTACTGGGACCTCTCCAGATTCCCAAGATCGTTGAAAAATAATTGAGAGAGGTCCCGCGATGACATCAGCCAGCTCTTTAAACACCCTGGGATGGATCCCATCCGGACCCGTGGACTTGTATGGATCCAGGTGGAGCAGCAAATCCCGCACACGTTCAGGGTTGGTAGGGAGTTTGTCATTCCCACTGTCATGGTCCTCCCGCTCAGGGCACCCAGGGTCCCGAAGCCCATCATCAGCATTGAAGACAGAGGTGAAGAAGGCATTAAACATCTCTGCTTTGCCTATGTCATTGTCTGTGAGGAGACTTTCCCCATCAAGTAGCGGACCTATGTTTTCTTTGGTTCTCCTTTTTCTGTTAACATATCTAAAAAAACCTTTCTTATTGTCTCTCACAGACATGGCCAACTTCAACTCTAGTTGGGCTTTGGCCCCGCGAATTTTCTCCGTACAAACACGAACGGCATCCCTGTATTCCTTCCTTGTCGCCTGACCCTCCTTCCAGTAGCCGTACACTTTCTTTTTCCGCCTAAGCTCCAGTAGAAGATCCCTGGTCAGCCAGGCCGGCCTTCTGCCCCGCCTGCCTGCCTTCCGATATTTTGGAATCGCCTGATCTTGTGCTTTTAGGAGGCAGTGCTTAAAGATTGACCAGCACTGATGGACGCCCATGCCTTCAAAAGCAGCTTCCCAGGGGACCTTGCTGACTAGTTCCCTGAGCAGCCTGAAGTCTGCTTCTCTGTTCTCCAGCAACAGATCAAGGAGGGCACCTTTCCTAGTTGGCTCCCTTAGCACCTGCACCAAGAAGTTATCATCTAGGTGCTTTATGAACCTCCTGGACTTGCTCGTGTCAGCCGTGAGGTGATCCCAGTTGACGTCTGGCAAGTTGAAATCCCCCATTAGGACAAGGGGAGTTGATCTTGAGGCATCACTTAGTTCTGCAATCGGCGTTGTCGTCCTGGCCAGGTGGTCTGTAATAGACTCCCACAACGACATCCCCTTTATTTGTTCGTCCCTTAATCCTTACCCAGAGGCTCTCAACTTTGCCATCCCCAACTTGAAGTTCCACGCAGTCCAGCCCGTGCTTCACATACATCGCCACCCTGCCACCTTGCCTACCCTGCCTGTCCCTCCTGAAGAGCCTGTAACCATCTATTGCAGCACACCAGCCACAGGACTCATCCCACCAGGTTTCGCTTATTCCGATGATGTCGTAGCTGTGGGACTGGGCCAAGACTTCTAGCTCGTCCATTTTATTCCTCATAGTGCGTGCGTTTGTGTAGAAGCACATCAAAATGCGCTTCCCTACACACAGCACCTTGTGGAGCCGACCGAAGGACCTCACTGGCACACAGTCCCTCTGATTCTAGTGCACCATCCCTTAGCTCATCACCGGCGTGCCTGGTTTTATCCCCTTCCCCCTTCAACTCTAGTTTAAAGCTCTATCTATCAGCCCTGCTGATAGATAAATCACTGGTTTACAAGGGACTTATGTTCCCAAAAGCTTATGTTGTCCCTCACGTTGTTTCACTTAGTTTAATACAGATGATATTTCCCTACAAACCTTATCTTGCTTGTGTCCATAAGCTGTCATGCCTATAGCAAAACATAAAAACATTGAACTGGGGAGTGAGGAAAAAGAATCATTTGTAGTCTGGTTCAGAAAAGGTAAGGTTCTGTCACAGGTTTCATGATTAGTTACAGGTTTCCCCATTAAGGTTTCAAAGTAGAGACTGTAAAAACTGATGATGGTTTAGTGGGACTAAAAGAACCCAGTTTGCTCGCTTCAGGTTGGCTTTCCATCTTTATCTGGTTTCCGGTAGCTTTGTAAACACCCTGAGCCACAACAATAGCTGGTACAAATTCCTTCTTATAATAAACAGTTCTCACTATATGGAGGGGATTTTGTCACTGTTCCCACTCTACCCCATAGTCTGTCAGAAGCATGAGACCTCTGAGTTGGTTCCACTTTTGTATGCAGTGTTTAGACTATGTAGTAGTTTATTGAGTGCTTTGTTATGGAAAATCCTGGGTAAATATGAATTATAGATGTCAATGTTTCCCTAGTTGTACATTTTCTAAGAGTGATTCTTTAGCATCAAGGTCTTAACTCATGACTTTCCATTGACATGAGCATTATGTATGTTCATGCTACTTTATAGATGTTTTAGTGGTCATTTTGGTATGTGCCCATGTTTTATTATCTTGTATGAAAGCTACTATAAGAGCTATTGACAAGAAAATCTTGCTTTACCAATGTTTTTGGAAAGAAAAATTGTGAAGATGGTCCTCTGAGAACTTGTGCAGCTCTAGCTTTTCATAGGAGATGAAAAGTACTTTATGTCATTTGTTGTCTAATTAGTGTGATGATGGACTTCATTTCTTAATAGTGACTTTCTAATTGCTACTTATTTTTTTGCTAGAACTTGAACAACTGTGGTTCTCCTTTTCTATACCCAATCTCAAGTTGGCCACAGGAAGGTTTCAGCGTTACCAAATTTCTCTCTAAATCACAATGGAAGTAAGTGCCTTTTTTTTTTGAAAAAAGTGTTAGCTGTTGCAAAAGTTTATGAGAAGTGCTGTATTGTAAGTCAGTCCATTTCCAGATGTTAGTAACCCCAAGTCCATAAAAAATAATGCTTTAATTATGCTACTGTTTTGGTTAATGCTTCATTATAGGATAAGGCAGTCTTACGTGTGTTAAAGCAGATAGAACTTGTCAGTATCACTTCTGCTCTGAAGCAGAAGGGTTATAGCAGTCCGAGCCATTAGGAAAGCTAACTCAAGAGTTGTATGAATCCTATAGAAAGAAACCGATCTTGTCCTAACGGTTTCAGCTCTCTTGGCAATGAAGTATCTGTTGCACTCCTTCAGAAGGCACGTTTGGGCTGTTTTCTAGTGCATATTGAGCACATTCTGATTGTTTCGAGGGATCATCAGGTCAATGCAGTTAAGATGTGGACAAAATATCTTAAAAGAGCATGGCTAACATTTACTAGTGGTTGTGCTATTCTTGTGTTTAATAGCATTTAGAGGGGGTGTAGAGCCCATAACTGCTCTTAAGGCAATGGGGGAATGCTCTGAAGATAAGAAATACCAGAGGACTTATAGCATCTAGAGATTTAATGTTCAAGGAAAGGGGATACCTGAGCATACCGCTCTTTGTCTAGTTCTCATCTTCCTTACATGCTGAAGGTAAGCACCAGGGCTAGAGCCGCAGAGAGGAGCAGGATGGCACTAAAAAATATGTTACTCAGCCACATGTATAGTAGTCAGTATTGGGAGGGGGGACATCTTACCGTTACTGCCTTTCACCTACATTGTCTGAAACCCCAGGTGTGGCCTGCATCCTTTAATCTGTTTGTCTAGTTCTCTTCCTAGGTAAATCCCTTATTTCAGTGGGTGATATGCTGTACTTGGTGTTGAGTCTCTGTATTGACCATCATCAACTCCAAAACTATACTGTTCTTGAGCAACGTCTTCTATATAAAAAGAATAAGAAAGGAATGGTTGGTAGCATGTGCTGTATGTTTTGTTTTCCTTTATTTTTTAAAGATGGAGCATTACTTCTGTTGAATAAAGACTGGGCTCAGGTTAGCATATGCTGCACACCTGAACGTGTTTCTAGTATTCCTCAGTGACTTCTCAGTGAAAGACAGTCCTGTAAGATAGGCTGTGATGCTGCAGGTGTTCCAGAGCCAGTCTGATTTAACAAATTAAATAAAGATACCTAATGCTGAGCCATGTGTGGAATTAAGGTTGAACTAAGGGGAGTAGTTCCATGGCCTGTTGCTTAGAGGTGAGAAATTTCATGTCTTTATCTTTGAAGCAGTTTTTTAAATGGATAAAATGAGGTCTTAGAGGGAAGGAGTTTGGAGGTAATAAAGGGAGAGGTGTGCTTTGAAATAAACAAAGCCAGTCTGAGTCATAGAATCACCAGTCACCTCCTTATTTTCCAGGGGCCTTAGCAGAGTTTCCAGGAGGATCTGCTCCAGGTCCAGAGGTGGGACTGACTGGTCTGTAGTTCCCTGGATCTTCCTTTGTTCCCTTTGTAAAAATGGGGGTGATGATGCCCCTTTTTTTTTACTGAAGTTTCCCTGGGAATTCCACTAGGCTGAAATCTCACTGTAATGGATTCAGTTTAACGTCTGAGCTGTGCTTATTTCTCTTTTTGTGAGACGTTTTCCTTTGGGAAGCATAGTGTGGTGTGGTGACATGTCATTCGTATTATTTTTTTGTAATTTTTACTCATAAATTGCCTTCATTGTTACTTCTGTCACTCTAGGGCATAATGTACCCAATAAAACCTATGAGTAAGCATTGCTAGAGCTATTTTCAAATTGCATATATGAAGACAGTGAAGTAGAAAAAAGTGAATGCAGATTATGTTCTCCAGCACTGAAAGAAAAACCTATTAGGTGTTTGATCTCTCTCTGTCTCTGTCAGTCTCTCTGTCATGTCCTTCTGTGGTTTTTTTTTTTTTTTTTTTTGGCTGGACATTGCAATGAGATAAAGCACATTCCAATTATCTAAAATGGGAAACCCAATTACATTCTTCAGAAGAATTTCTGATAATATAATACACGCAGGAGAGTGAAAAATCGTACCGTGTATTGCTGAATTATTACTGTACAGTAGCATGATCTCCATTGTTCTGACTGTGAGTCATAGGTGTGCCTGGGACTCTTTCATTTCCATTGTAAATCTGTCTGACACACAGCAGCCGTAAGAATAATGTACTGTTGTGTCTCTTTTTATTTAGAATGTATTTTAATGGATGTGGTTTTGTCAGCTAGACGGCTCTGGAGACTATGCACATATCAAAGTGACAAATGCCTGGCTGTTAAAATCCCGGGTCATATTCATGAGAAAAACTCAGATCTTGCTTTTCCATAGACCGTACAAAGTCATTACCTTTTGGGACTGTCCTGGATAGCTACACAAACAATCTTGTTTTCTCCCAGCATTCTTCTGCTCCACAGAACTCGCATCCGGCTTTGATATTTATTATTTCTTGCCATTACCTTCAAAGAGAGCTCTGGCCTGTGGCTGTCAATGCTCTCCTGCTCACTGACGCTTGAGAGGTGAAGGTGCAGGCACCTTAAGAGGGGGCCTCCTGTCTTGCAAGAGGAAACGAGCAACTTCATAATAGTTAGGATATCACACTATTTCCAATTTAAAATAAATAAATAACAGAGATGACAAGTTAGAGTTTGAAATGCAAGGAGGTGAAAACAAAAGAGAAAGTGAAAACCAAGTAGAATCAATATTACTAAGTTTGACGTAGCTAGCTGGCTTTTTATATTTTTATTTTTTTTAGTACCTTCTGCTTAGTACCTAAATAAGTAGAATTTTGGCAGGTAGGCACTTCCCTGATGGTGGCAGTATGATTTTAGGATGCCCTATATTGCTTCTTCTTGCAACTAGGAGGTTAACGTGTCGTGAGGGATGCTGATGAAACTGGCTGGGGAGGCGGCACAGCTGTGAGCGTTGCATGTGCCCCGAGAGCCTGCTCAGGGTAATGAGCTTCTGGCTTGGAGTGGTTGGGGTCTCTTGGCCTGCAGGGGACTTGTGGGATGGAAGCTGGGGAGAGAAATGTTCTGTGCTGTCTTTATCTGACACCTTTCTGTTCTTTATACCTTGACTGATATAAAATCACGAGCAGAGTTGCTACACATGCTGTACCCAAAGGAGTTTTAGTTCGGCAGGAAAGTCAGGGATCTGTCTGCTCCTGAAGCTGTAGCAGATGGTCTGCAGGGCAGCAGGTAGGACCGTGCTGGTCCCAAGTGGCTGCCTCCATGGTCTGGAAGAACATTTTGGTGCTGGCAGAGGCTTTATGCCTCAAAGTTGGGAACTGTTATGTTCATACATCAAATAATAACTGAAATGCAACAAGAGCAAGGGGTTCGGAGAGAGAAAAATATACAGGTCTTACAACCTTTTCTATGGCCACGGTACTGGGTGTTTCCATGTTAAAGGAAATAAAGAGAACAGTTACTTTCAAACTGTGTGAAAAACCTTTCAGGTATGTAATTTGTCAGTACAAACTAGCAAGTTGCATTTTAGGGAAAAAAAAGTCCAATATTGCTGGAATATGCCACAAAAATGTCAGAGTTCTAAATGTGAAAATTGTCTTCAGATTTTGTGCCCAGAACTTTCTCACTGCTGATAGAGATGAAGAGTGAGGGAATGCTTGGCTGTTCCTTAGCTGGGCCGGGTTGATGAGGTTGAGGATACACCCTTTGGGGATGACTAAATCGGCCAGGGATGTGTGAAAACACACACGCACACATTCCAACTTCATGTTAAAAATGTTAACAATATGTTAATATCTCTGAACCAAAGAGACATCTTTTTCAAGATGTTTTCAAGTCAAGTAAGTCTTGAAAACCACAAGCTTATATTAGCATGTAAAGAAGCTTTTTATTTCTGGTGTTTGAGTGGAAGTGCTAGATGTAATCTATAATTATTAATCTATAATCATGTAATCATATAATCATGTAATCTGTAATCATTTACATTTAAGACAAATGAAAGCTGGTAGAAAATAAATTTGAAAAGAAATCGATCATGAGCTTTAAGTGAGGTGATTTAAGGGTGAAGCATGAAGACGTGCACGGCATTTTGCAGGTTGGTATGACACATGTATGACATGCTGAAAACATTATGTAGTTTTGCTTTCTCCTCTGTTTTTTTGCTAACAACAAAATGCTAGTTCTTCATTTTTTTTTGCTTTACTGGAAGACCCTGCTAAGATCTGGGATAACATGAGTAGTCATACAGCCTGAGCTATGTGACACCGAGACATCCAGCCCCTCCAGCACAATGATACTCCTTATGGCTTCCTATATGCTTTAGACTAGAAATTGAAAAAGTTCTCCTAGATCTGAAAGGATGAGGATGGTCTGACTTGCATATTCTGAAGAGAGGAATGTGTTTCTATTTTTGTCCAATTTTCATTTTTGACAGCTAATGGCCTGTGAAAATGATGCAGGGTGAACAGGGAAAATTTTAACTTCTGAAATGTTTTCCACTCCTTACACACAACAGTGCCATAGAAGTTTCATTCGCCTAAGTGCTATGAGCAGTGAAACACAGGATGGAAGGAGGGCTCTAGGCAGAAGCTGTAGAAGCAAACTGAGCAGTGCTCAGTAAATTAGTACCTAAATATTTGCAGAGATGCTTTGCTGTTATTATGAAGAAAATTTCCTCTGGAGATCTACTTCATTCCCAATTCATTAATGAAAGAGCAAAATTCAGTACTGCTTACAGCTGCTCTTTAAGTTGCTAACGTGCAAAATCCAAAGCAGCTCGATGATCTGCCGCTCTACCTCCTGTGTATAGCACACAAGCAAAACCCCGTTAAAATATATGTTTGTATGGCTAACCATAGCCAGACCACTCCGATCTATAGTGGTGCTTCTGCCTCTTTCCCTGTTTAATTACAAATGTCAGCTTTCTACTAACATCAAGCTATAGCTGTTCAAAATGAAGTTGCAATGTTAGTCTCCCTTCTCTTTTTGGCTCCTGGCGATGAGCCATGGTTGTTCAGCTAAAACACAAAGAGATTTGCTTTTAACTGAGAACAAATATGCTCTATGTTGTGTGGAAAGGTTAAAGAGTCCTGAAAGATGGAATTACAAACTACGGAGGAGTCTCTTGGAAAGTTGTATTTGTACTAAGTCAGAACAAAAATCCTGTGTTTCTCTCTCTCTCTCTCTTTTTCTGTTATGGGAGATTTCACAGGGAAATTGGTGCTCAGAGGAAACCATTTATTAAAGTCAAATACTGTTAATTGGGATATTTCTGCCTTTTAGTTTACTGCTAGGCAAGCCAGTAATACCTACTCCCTCATCCATGACAGCAAGCTCTAGAGATTGTTTTCCTTATTCTCTAATTTAAAAGAAATTAAAATAAATAAATAGATTTCTGCAGCAAAACTAAAAGGTAAGTTAGAACTGCACCATCAGCATTTCTCTATTCCTTTGAAGTGAGATGCCATAGGACTTTGAGTCCACACGTGGGTCGAACATGGACATCAGTCCCATAATTAGTAACATTTTCTTCCTGAATTACCATGTCTTACTACTGAAGTAGATTTTAGAAGATAGCAATTTCAGTATTTCCTCGAAATGCATAGGTTAATTTTTGTTTTGTTTATTTTTTTTTTCACTGGGTGTAATGTGAGCACACACATGTTCATGCAGCTTTCTCTAAATGTGCACTAAAGAAATAGAAAAAACACTAGATTTAGCATCACTGAAGAAATAGAAAAATATATTGCTGTGAACTTTCCTTTGTCTTCAGTTGTAGCAGACCTGTCATGCCCAGGAGCTGGTGGCTGGTTTCTCTTGGCAGCGGTTGGGACTGTTGTACGTGAAGCAGAATTGCTTATTACAAACCTCCCGATGCAATTCTTCAGTGGTGGCCGCACTTGTAAGAAGTAAACATGGCTTAAGTTAGGCTTTGCTATTACTAAGGCACATGGATGTAAATAGTCCTCCATCAAGAGATTTTTGCTGAAAAAAATGTCTATTATAGTACTGTATTTTCCTTGTGTGTATTGAGTTCCTAGCCCTTTGAGGTGTCTCCCCTGTTAAAGGGGAAAGAGAAATGGGCAGCTTGGCTGGCAGGCTGCCAGAGAGATGATCTGTATCTGCCAAGCACTCACCCGTGTGTTACCTTCGTGGTTTCCTCACAGATTAATCTTGCTTGTTACCAGAGGCAAACAACCACATTTTGCTTTTCGGAATATGTAAGGCACTACCAGACAGTGTACATAAGAAGCATAGAGAGATACTTAATTAAATTTATAATCTAATTGCCCCTTTGTGTTGACGCTGTGGTTCCCGAGTCCAGCCCCTGCTGAGCCTGCCGGGCTGATAATGGATGCCTGCCTGAAACCCACTCTGTGCACCTCTTTAGGTTCCTGCAGACACAATTGCTTTTGATCAAGTCCCAGTTCTAAGAGGAGAAAGCACCACCAGCACACAGGCTAGAGAGAAATGAAAAGTTTTGCATTTGCCCTTTGCAAGAAGACATTTGGTCCTAATAAGCTCAGTTTTATGGTGATACGACCTGCAAAATACCCAGGGTTGCTCCCTGGTTACAAGTATTTAAGAGACTTTTCATTTCTGTAAGGAAGGAACCCACAGCCATGACACTACATTTTTCTGGCTCGAGACCTAGTTTAAACTCTGTTTCAGGGGAGTTTTCAGCATAAATCCACAGCTGTACCTCAACTTTTCTTTTTTCCCTGGTGTGCAGATTCTTACTCAGTCTTGATTTCCTTCTTTTATTTCTGTTTTTTTGTCCCCAAATGTCTGGTCTATGGTGTGTGTAACACTCTTGACTTCCTGCAGGTCAGAAGAGAGGTCTTAAGAGAGCAGCTAATTCATCTGCTCTGTTCTTGCATGTAGTGCCCCTGTGGCTGAAATGAGAAAAGGTGTTCTCTGAGCAGCATCGTATGGGGCAGGAGCACACAGGCAGAACTGCCCTACGTGCAGGAAGGGTTTTCAGAAGTGTTTGCCCCAGTGGAGGAAAGGGGCTGATTTTCAGTGCAGAGCTGTCATGCCCACAGTTTGCAGCTCCTCTGATGTTGCTGTGGAGTTTGTTTGCATCCAAAACAGGCTAATTGTAGGGGGTTGGGGTCAAGTTAATTCTCAAGAGGATCCTTAGAAATGACAACAGTGAACAACTGGTATCGGAGCTTGTCCTTTTTCAGTCCTGTTCGTTTTGAACCCTGTCGCTTACAAAGCATCTGTTAATAGCTTAGAAGGTTGTTAAACTTAGAACTCTAAAACTGCAGGAGTGAAAGCCACAAGAAAACTACAGGAAAATATATGACATTGTGAGATAGATGAGCATTTAGTGGCAGGTAAAAAAGAGCTGAAAGGTTTGATGCTTTTCTTCCATAGTGACAATATCCAGCACAGTTGGTACACCTGCAGCCATCGGGCTGCTGCAGAGGTTTGTTCCACTTTGTCCCTCCACTTGTGCTGTTGTGACATTATCCTTTAATTATACACCATGTACCAGAGAGAAATGTATGAATGATTCTTTTTTGGGGGAAGAAATTGGGCATGTGAGTACTCTCAGGTCCAAGATTTTCCATGCCCCTGGACTGTTAGAATGGAGAATGCTTCTCAGCATCAGCTTCTGCAGTTAATTATTTTTATATAAATCAAAAACCTAATAAAATTAATTAAGCAGAGGAGTGCTTTGTTTTTTGCCAAAAAACCAAATGTATTCAATACCGCAATGACTAATTCAAAGCAATAAGGAAGACTGTAGTCTTTAGGAATAAATAATGTCAAACGTCCTACTGGCAAGTGGAAAAAAGTTATTGAACTGGGAGAAAAGCTATTGAGCAATGTAAGCGAGATGACAAAAGCCTCAGAAAGGTTGTCAGATGTGGTTTTAAACTTATATTTAATCTTGTGATATTGTGAGAGAGAGGAGATACTGAAGGATCATCGCAAGAAGAGAAGAAGTAACAAGTTTTAACACAGCCACTTACTCCAGGGGAGCTATCTCCTCTGGTATAATCCGCGTCAAATGGCCCATTCCTGAATTTCATGGGAGCTGAGCTCTGTGCGTTGTTGGGAGGCTGCCAGCATAATGAGGAGTTGGACGGTCTGTAATTCAAAACCCAGGCACCCGAGACTGGTAAATCTAGGGAAGAGTGACCCTGACCTGCAATTTAGATGGTAGACCAGGAGAGCTTTTTTTGGAAATAATCTCTGCTAAACTGGAAAAATTCTCCTGAATCATAATTGTTTTGTGTATCGAAGGCAGGCATCTGAGTGCCTGACCAATTCTGTTCAGGGAAGAAGTAGTAACGGCTTTCAAATGTGGCCTTTGCAGTTTGAGATTTCCTTTTAAGCATTATTTGTGGGGAAATTAACATTTGAATTATTCAATATGTTTTCCTTGGGGGATAATGACTTAGGAAATGGCATAAAAATTCTGAAAGTCTCATTTCGTGTTAACCTGTTGTGGCAGCAGTCCTGCAGTAGGCATTTGGATTAGACATCTGTTGCCATATTACAGCATCTATTCCCTTTACAGTAAATTTTTTTCTTAAGTTTTTCTCCCTAGTATACTTAGTGTTTTGTTTTCTCCTTCTAAATGGCATGAAGGAAAAGTATTGTATTAAAAGTCCGTGTGCTCTCAGTGGTAAGTGGCATCATGGCAAATATTTATCCACCTTGTTTAATTTCCCATTCCTTCCCCATTCTGTTTTTGCCTAATGGAATTGTTAATACACCTTCTTTAGTCTAATGTGGTTTTACCTGAGAAGCTGTACACTTCACATAAGCAGTTTAATATTTTCCCCCCTGCTATAATTCACCCAAACCTTTAATCCACAAATATACAAAGAACGTCATTCTTTGCTTGGTGGGTAATTATTTAAAACTCCCAACTACTTAGGTAGCTGTTCTTGGCTGGTTGAATGCTGGCCCTTAATATAACGAATGGTAATCTCAGATTGTTCCAAGAAACTTTGAGGAAGAAGACAACCATGAGTTTTAAAATGAAGCCGTGTATTTCTGCAGCTGCTTGATAAGGAGCTGTGTGACTGGGAACCTTTCTGAGGTTCATAAAAATGAAACACTGGAGAATGACAAATCCTTTAGTCTACCACTACAACACTTCATTTCTGAGCAAAAGCAATACTGTACTTATAAGATTACAAAAAGCTGTAGGCACCATTTATATTCCAAGATGATGTTTGCTGCTGACCAAATAGAATATTTTGAAATCACTTTTGTGTGCGCTGAATATTTTAGGCCATGATTGGATATTTTATATACAAACAATAATCCATTCTTCAGCTGTCCTGATGCTCATCAGGTCAAATGCTGGCTTTTCCAGAGTGAAGGTGTAGGAATGGCAAAATCACTGATGTGTGAAAGTTTTATAGAAGCAGCCAATTACTTTGAGCAAATAGCTGCTTTTGATCTTTCTGGCGATTGAATTGGCGATGTCTCAGGACAGGGAAGTCTACTGCTCTTCTTCAAGTGCAGCACATTTTTCATACATAATATCATTTCTGTAACCTTCACGAGTTTTGATTTCAGAAGGCGTTTTTTTTTTTTTTTCCCTTCCTTTTCTGGTCATAGAACTTCAGTGGTTGTGTAACATTTGAGCGGGGAATTTTGTTCCAGCACAGAGTTAAAATAATGTAGGATTTCTGAGTCTCTTGCTCATAGCACTGTTTTACTGAAAATGACAGGCCTGGCAGAAACCTGAGGAAGCCAGATATCCTGGAGACACCTGAGGAGTTAGGGTTGTTTGTTTTCCTTCTGTAAACCATACACACGTAAAAAACAAGGACATGATTTATCAGTCCTTAATTGCTGTTGTTCACCTGTTGCACAGGAATAGCCAGCAGAAGGGGATGGGTAGGGCCTGATCAATACAGGCTCTGCAGAAATTCAAGAATTGTTTTTTGCTTGTGTCAGGAGTGCTGGAGCAATGATTACTGTTGCAGTGTCATTCTATTACGTGCTAAACTGAGTCTTGTTTAATAATATACTGAAATGGATTAAAAGTCTATTGATAAGGAATAATGCAATCATGCATACTTGACAAATGCTAACAGAAAAGAGATTATCAGCTGAAATTTACTCTCTCTTACTAAGTTTCTCCCCACGAGCCTTTGACCCCAAACTATTTCAAGGTTGTGGGAAGATGGAGATGGTATTTGTCCAAGCACTGTTCCCAGGTCTCGCAGAACCGAATGTAGGCATTAGCTTAGTTTTCTTAGCTGTCTTCTTGTGGGGTGTTCTCTGCATCCAGCTAGCTGGGCAGGTAACAGGGGAACAAGCAGTTTGTGTAACAGTGGGATGTTTCATGCCTCGCTTCCTTCAGATACAAAACCTCATCATTAGTTTTATTTTTTTTTTCCCTGATTAAAGAAAAAGCAGCAGAACTGGTTTGATTAAATTTCCTTCCTTCCCCTTCTGCTTCCCCTTCCCCTCTTTATCAAATGATGCCACTATTTGGATAAAGCTCAATTAGTATAATGAATTTTTACAAAAGATTCATTATAATTATAAATTATTAGTCTGATACCGTGCATATTTACTTGGTAACACACAGACCACATACCCCATGCATCATTACAAAGGAGCTCCCGACAAGTGCTGTAAACCAGTGCGGACAATGCAGTAAAATCTTGTGCAGCTATTCTGCTCATGCCTTACAAATGTATCTCAGCTGTATTAGTTTGCCTCCAGTGGATTCCCAGTTAATCTGTAGCAGAGCACACTATGCACGCAGTTACACTCTCTGAGATTGGTACTGTAGTGACTTAAGCCATCCATCTGGAGAACAGAAGCAATTTCATGAGATTTCTATAAACAACGTGTCTGTCAGTTTTGCAAGCACTTAATAGCCGAGCACACCCTAAGAGTTAACAGCACGAGGATTGAAGTGACAAACTTAGGCATTCTTCGCAAAGCTAGTTATTTGTAATAAAGAAGGTGCCAATCATTGCAAGTAATTAAATAAAGGTCGTATTTGTTGTTATCCTGTCAGTACACAAAGAAGATAACGTTATTTTCACTGCAAGTATATTTGAGTCTTGAACAGTTTTGATACTTCGTGATATAAAAGAGGAGGCAGACCTCATTAATTGGATACCATCTATGGCTTTGTAGTAGCACCACAAATGTAATTTTGACCTTTGTAGCTTACTAGCACAGAAGCTGTTCACTTGCTCTTCAGTTCTGCCGAGGGGATGAGGTCCTGGTCTGCAGGGAACCATGCAGGTAGGTGATGGTGGGATGCAATGAGATGGTTTAAGGTCACACCAGCGTGACCACCTGCTGCATGTTGCAAGGCTGCTGCTTGTTAACATGAACTCAGTGGGATCTCCTTCTCCCTGAAGTGTTTTGTTTTCAGCTTTTACTTGCTGAACATATTAGTGAAAGCCATTGTTATGAACTCTGTCGGGTACCACGAGTGTTCCACCTGCCATCTGGCTGCATACCAGCAATCTCCCCTAGCTCATGCTGGACACCAAAAGGCACCATCTCCTCTGGGGCTTCCTGGTGTGGCCCATGCCTGCAGATGGGCTTTGCATCCCACTGGGTCCAGTGATGGTAAAAGGATCAATAGTTTATGTGCAAAATCCAAACTATACCAATGTTTATGGAGAGCAAGATAAGAATGTGAAAGGAAAAATACATACTCTAAATGAGTTACACTAGGAAAGGCAGAAATGTCCAGTTACTACTCTGTAGATGCTTACCTCGTCTTGCAGGTTATCAGAGGATGCTTACCTAGTCTTCTGAGCATGTTGCTTCCATTCCGATTCATATCTCTGTGCTGCCCCATCATGACAGTACTTACTCTTGGTATGCTCAGGAGGCAGGTTTGGTATTTTCTCTGAGACCGCCCTCATGTCTTTTGTTTTGCTCATATTTAAGTGCAGAGCAGGTGCCAGTCTCACATGCCCGGTCAGGCTTTTACATATTAAACTTCATCTTTTTCAGAAGCCAGTACTGTTCTGTAGGACCATGAGAGTGAAAAGAAGCATAACTTACTACATAGAGTAGATATTTAAAATATCTAGTGAGATTATCTCAAATCTATTGTACGTTGAGGTCACTTTTTTTATGCATCCCTGTTACCATTTCACATGCAGTAGGTCTTTCTGTCATTCTAATTTATTTCTACCTCCAAGTGGCCCTGTGCTTACCTGCATGAACTACCCATTTAGGTCTATCTGATGATGACTGGTCGTGTGCACAGCAGTGACACCTGTAATTATTTTTCCTATTTCCTACAGAAAAGTAGAGAAAATGAAATTCAAATGTCAAGCTTCTGCACAGTGAGAGAGGTTTCAGATATGAGACTATCCATACAGTTTATGGTGGCTCTGATGATTAACAGAAGCAAACGGAATCAGCAGACATTGCTATTTTGGGCATTGTTAAACAGAGGTTATGGTTTACGCTTGTGGGGTTTTAATTATGTTTTGTTTTTACTCAGGTAAAAGCTGGCAATTATGTCTGCTGTTAGGTACTTGGGTTTCAAAATGAGTTGCACCCTTGTGACAACGCTGTTAAAGGAAAAGGAAATAGGATGTAAATTCACTTGCAGTCCTTTTGGATCTCGTTTCTGTTTTCAACTCGGATGCTGTACTGAAAGAGAACAAATTGTCCAAAACGATTTCCAGGCAACTTGTAGTAGGATCCCAGCAATGCTCACGGTGATGTTATCCCAAAAGGTGCCAGTGGAAGCTGAGCAAAGACTGGGGGAATTTGGCCCAGTTCTTTAGTTGTTTTTAGTTCATTATTTAGTTCTAATGAACTGATAAATGTTGCTTTCATATTTATTTGTCTGAGTAATAGAAGACTCTTTACTCCTTCAGAAATCTGTGGGTTGCTGTGTGTTAGGCTGAGCACAGACAACATTAATGTGACTTTGTGGGCTTGGGTGTGTCACCTGCTGGGTTTGGTGCACGAATACCAGTCACTTGTACATGTATGCAAAAGTGTGTGTTGCCTTATGCCCTGAATGTATGTATTTCTGGCTGGCTGTGGATTTTGGATGGTCAGCTGTGTGTGGGCACTGATATCCTCCTGGTTGTGCCCTGAAGGTGGTGACCCTGTTGCACAGATGCTAGTTGTGCCAGAATTACCCTGAAAACAGGGAGGAGAAAGACTTGCTAGGGCAACCTAGGAGACTGGAGCACAAGGGCTGCCTGTCTCTGGGGAAGGCAGGGTTTGGACTATTTAATTTATATTGACAGCAGAGTGATGCTAAGAATAAATGCTTATGTGTGGAATTTATCTCCTTCTAATTGGGGCAATGTCTTCTTCCTTTACTTTCTGCTTCATGGAAACTGTTACTTAGGCAGAGGAGAAAATTGCGTTCTTTGTTTTAATTCATTCCAATAATGTAAAATAGTCTAAAACAGATACTAGTTCTTGGAACCATGTTACTTACCTACTTTGAAACAGAAGCTGTAATTGCATATCATCATTCTTGTTAGTGAAATTTTGGCAGCATTTCAAGAG
Source organism: Cygnus olor (assembly GCF_009769625.2). Lineage (NCBI taxonomy): Eukaryota > Metazoa > Chordata > Aves > Anseriformes > Anatidae > Cygnus > Cygnus olor. The sequence continues at coordinate 14,272,006 of NC_049175.1, forward strand.
AAAGGTAAGTAAATCACAAGTTACAGCGAATTCTTAAATTTATGAGCAGCCACTCTTGCGAATGGTCCTGCTAAAATCTCTTTCAGTATTGATGTGAACAGCTGTGTGTCAGTCACAGTAAGTAGTTTGAAATCCAGCTTTGCTCTAGCTCTACACTACTGATGAGTGCATCATATCCACAATATTGTTGGGGAACCTGCAAGCTGTTGGTTTATAAGAGAAGAGATTACAGAAGTCACTAGTGAGTAGCATCTTTTTTTTTTTGATCTATTTTTTTTTTAATGTGTGTGTGGCCTAGTAAAGCAGGGACTTATGAGGAGGTTCTAAGTCAAGACAGCTTACTTAGTTCAGTTTCTTTCATGAAAGGCCTAAAAGTCAAAGTTGATGATTGAGAAAGGAAAGTAGATAAACTAGGAACTCTAAATAGACCTACAAAAACACTTTAAAAATTAGGCACAGATTATTCTGTTCGTGTACAAAGTCATTTAAATGGTGAACAGAAACCATATACTGTGAAACATGGCAAATATTCTGTGTTCATAAATAATTGAAACTCCTTAGGGTAAAATATTCAGTTGCAATAGACACCTAATAAAACCGGAAGAAATAAAAAGGACATAAGACCACTGGAGAATATCCAGTACATGATAAAGGACTTAGCTGCAGTTGCATCGAATGCAGATGGGTTACTGAATGAAGGAGAAGTAGAGCTGATGACCAGACGAAATGAAATGATCAAGCAGGCTGAATCCCTGCAGAGGAGGAGCTGGTAGAAGAGCCTTGTGCCAACCAATGAAACAGAAACTATGCGCAATCAGTAGTAGGCTTAAAGTTGGTAGGTTTAAATTGTAGTTTTTCTGACTGTAACATCTATAACTAGGTACACAATAATTGCAGTTCAAATATTGGTATCTGGAGATGAATGTTGTTGTAAAACATGCCTTGTTAGTATAATAAAATATTTGAAGAGCAAAAAGTTACCCAGAAGTAGGCTCCTACTGTTCTGTGAAATGCCTATGAAGTAACTGTTTGTAATTCCAAAGCTGCTGGAAATTATTACTGTTGCTTGTTCAAATAGTGAGAAAAAGAGTACTGCCTGAGAATGATGTGGAAAGAGGAAAAATCCCTTTAATCCTTTTTCTAAAAGTATATACACAAAAATTGGAGGTATAGACCTTTTTAAATGAATTTTTGACTGATACACTGCTCTTGTTAGAAGAAGGTAAATTACAGGATTTACATTTTTCCATTGAAGATTTCTGGATCAGTGCCATTATAAACCATAGCAGTGATAGTGCCATCCCATCGGATATTGATGCGAAGTGAGCAAACAGTACTGTGGTGGGGAGCACTGGCACTGCAGCAAAACTGAGAACAGCAGTCGGGACACACCCAGGGCACCTGGGCCTCTCTGACACCCGTGAGTGATGCTGCACTGGGATGGGGCATCCACAGCTTCTCTGGGCAGCCAGTTCAGGGCCTCACCACCACCTGAGTGAAGAATTTTCTCCTAACTTCTTATCTAAATCTCACCTTTTTTAGTTTAAAACTGAAGAGTTTTCCCTCTTGTCCCACCACTATCTGCCCAAGCAAAAAATTGTTCTCCATCTTTTTTATAAGCATTGAAAAGTTGCAGTAAGCTCGTACCAGAGCCTTCACTTCTTCAGGCTGAACATCCCCAGCTCCCTCAGTCTTTCTTCATAGCAGAGGTGCTCCAGCCTCTGATCAACTTTGTGGCCCTCCTCTGGTCTCACTCTAACAGCCTCACGTCCTTCTTGTGCTGGGGGCCCCAGACCTGGACGCAGCACTCCAGTGGGGCCTCACAAGGGCAGAGGAGAGGGAGACAATCCCCTCCCTCCCCTGCTGCCCACTCCTCTGTTGGTGCAGCCCAGGATGCAGTTGGCCTTCAGGACCCACTGCTGGCTCATGTCGAGCTTTTTGTCCGCCAGAACCCAAGTCCTTCTCTGCAGGGCTGCTCTCAGTGAGTTCTTCTCCCAGTCTGTCTTCGTGTCTGGGATTGCCCCGACCCAGGTGCAGCACCTTGCAGCTGGCCTCATTGAACCTCATTAGGTTCACGTGGGCCCACTTCTCCAGCTTGTCCAGGTCCCTGTGGATGGCATCCCTTCCTTCTGGTGTATCAACCGCACCACTCAGCTGGGTGTCATCTGCAACCTTGCTGAGGGTGCACTCAATCCCATTGTCTACATTGTTGATAAAGATACTAAACAGCACCAGTCCCAAGACAGACCCCTGAGGGACGCCAGCAATCACCGGCCTCCACGTGGACACCTCTCTGGCTGTGGCCATCCAGCAATTTCCTTACCCACTGAATGGTCCACCCTTCAAATCCATCTGTCTCCAGTTTGGAGATCAGGATGTCATGTGGGACCGTGCCAAAGGCATTACAGAAGTCCAGGTAGATGTCATCGGTCAGCCTTCCCTTGCCAACTGAGGCAGTCACTCCGTGGCCACCAGATTGGTCAGGCACGATTTGCCCTTGGTGAAGCCATGCTGGCTGTCTTGGATCACCTCCTTGTCCTGAATGTGTCTTAACATTGCTTCCAGGCGGATCTCTTCCATGATCTTCCCAGGCACAGAGGTGAGGCTCACCAGTCTGTAATTCCCTGAGTCCTCCTTTCTACCCTTTTTAAAAATGGGGGTGATGTTTCCCTTTTTCCAGTCACCAGGGACTTCACCTGACTGCCATGACTTTTAAAATATCATGAAGAGAGGCTTGGGAAGTACATCAGCCAGTTCCCTCAGGACCCTGAGATGCATGGCATCAGGCCCCATAGACCTGTACTTGTTCGGTTCCAACAGGTGCTCTCAAACCTGCTCCTCGCTTACAGAGGGAGGGACTTCGCTCCCCAGCCCTCATCTTCAGGTTTGGGGGAACAAGAGATGTGGGAAGCCTGACTGGCAGTGAAGACTGAGACCAAGAAGTTGCTGAGTACCTCAGCCTTCTCCATATCTGTTGTTACCTGTTCTGTTCTTGCCTACAAGCTCACCAAATTGAACACAACCTGATCCCAAGAGCTTTTCTTTCCCAAATCAAGTTTAGAGCTCTCGATAAGATAGTTCTGGGTCATGACGAGTTATACAATACCATTACTTTTTTGAAAATACAAGTCTCAATTTTTTTCACATCATCTAATGCTTTTTAATCACCAAAAAAAATATCATTTGATATGAATTCAAAACCAAATTATGTCTGACATTGATATGCTTTGGTTTCTTTTGCTTTTATCGGTCCTTTGGCTTAGCTACTAACCTGTTTTGTTTCAACTTTTTCAAAGACAACCTGAGAAACAACTCTGTGGGATTATTTCAAAATCTCAGCAATGATATTCAAGAGCCAAGTGTGTGCAATTTATGTGATCATTTATATTTATTGATTATTGGTCATTTATATATTCATAAAGAGAAATAGTATGGTGTTTATTGCCTTGCACCCACATTCATCAAACTGGCTTCTGAAAATGAGTCTGAGATCTCTATTAGCTCTACAAGTCTCTGGTGATTTGTGGAGTCTGGCCTGATCCTCTGATATTCCAGTTCAGATTTGGTGTTTGTCCCAGCATCTTCATGCCCCGTCTACAAAAAATGAGGCCAGAGCCCATCAGCAAGTCCTCTGTCATCAGCAGCCACTAATGATTATCCTGGTTGTGAGGCAGGCAACAGCAGAGAAAATGCATCTCTGCTCCTCGGTTGTTTCCACTTCCAGAAGGCAGCAAATATGCTTGAGCAGTGACTCGTGGCAGGGATCTGACCAGAGGCGCTGCGTGAGACAGAAATGCAGGGAGGGAAAAATTGCAGCTTCAGGAGGGGAGAGCTGGGAGGAAAACAGCTGCGTGCACGAGGGCAGTGCGTGAAATGCTTTGTGCAGCCACAGGAAAGGGCAGCTGAAGATGGCAGCAGATTGCAGCAAAAAAAATAGTAAAAAAGAGAAAAGCACCTGCCCTGCTGAGAGCATACGACTGCTTCTTAGCAGTGTTGGGTTTTTGTGTCCTCCTGCTGGAGGACAGAGGGCTAAGGAGAGGTGGTAGAGCAGGGGCAGAGGGGAGCAGCAGCCGTGCTGGGCGGGTAAGGGGAGGGCTGGGGTGTGCTTGCTGCTGCTGGAGCTGACAGGGCCTGATCCAAGCAGCTCTTGCAGTTCAGATTTTCAGGGCTTGGCTTTTACCCTCTACTGCCCTGTTGAAAGAGAAATTGTCCTCCAGACAATCATGATGGAGGAGTTTTGTTTTGCTGCAGGAATAAGCATGTGTCCTTGATATGCCCTGAAAACAGTGGGGGAAAAAAGATCTTTTTCTCATTGTTTCTGATTTTTCTATCAGCTGCCTGCAAACGTAAGGAAGGGAATATGGCCAGGTAATAAGAGTTATCCCCTTCCCATGGCTTTATGGGTTTTGTTTCCTATTGTGGAAAGCCTGGTTTCAGTCAATCATCCAAACTCTGGAAGAGTCGATACAGCTGGGAACACGAAGTCTTCCCCTTCCCTGGGCATCTGCTCGTGGTCAGCATCAGCATGTAGAGGCAGATGAGCCTTTGCCCTGGCTCACTGCTGGTCCTGCAGACTGATCTCTAATTCCGAGAGCGCTTCTGTGTTTACTCCTGTATGGGATGAACATACTGTGACCATAGAAGGGGATGGGAGGGAGCTGGATGCTCAGTATCTGTTTTCACCTGTGGAATATAAAGGCTGAAGAGTACTACTCTTCGCAAGTCTGTAGTTAAGCATTGCATTTGACTAGAAATAAGAAAAATAAATAGGTGCAAATTTTCGTTTTGCAAACGGTAGCTTGCTTTTTTATTTTTTATTTTTACATGAATACTAGTTGCTTCTGTGTGATTTTGGACACACTGCATATCACACAGTGCTCATATTTGTTTGCTTCAGAGGCTGGTTTCTTGCATTGCATCGCTTTGGTGAATCTTTACTGTGCTGTCAATCAGTTGTTTGCTATTTATTGGCATAATTATTTCCTTTGCGAATTCTCCTTTAACATTTTTCTGTCGTTGCTTTCTTTCCTAATGCAGTTCTCAGCTCCCATGTGAATGTACATGTTTTCCCGTTCAAGCCTTTTTTTCTTCTTGCCCTCCCACAGCTGTTTATCATATTCATCAATTAGAAACAGGATGCGCTGAAGAGGTCCTTACCTTGCTAGCTCAGGCTGAAACACAAACTCCAGTTGCCGCTAAGTGTTGATAGCTCCCGGGAGAATTTGGGTTACCACAGTGATACTCAAAAACTGTGGAAACAATGACCAAAAGCTCCAGAAGACACAAGTCTTTTAAAAATTTTTGGTTTTGTAATTACACCAATATGTTACTATAAACATGCTGGCTTATACAGTTTTTTTGAGGAAGGAAAACCACATACAACTATATTTTTTCACTCTGATGTTTAATTTTTATGCAAATTAGGTGACACAGAGCTGTGTTCTTGCCAAGTGAGAATTGAATTCCCTTCTGCACAGTACACTTTCTCTGATTTTTTTTTTTCTAAAACTTGCAGGACTTAACCTATCTGTGAGATGTCTTGGCAAGTGTGGTCCTTCTGTGACATTCCCAAATCAAAATAAAGCCTGCAGAGTATTAAGAAGATGCCTAGCACTTTTGTCTTCTTTCCTCTCTTTTACTTCCCTGTTGCGTAAAGGAGTTTGCACAATTATGGATTTGTAGACATTCTAGGAGAGCACCCTGAAGCTGAAATTCCAGTCCTTATACAGCTGTGCAAATTGCAGAAGCTGTGTGGTTTCTTTTCCTGAACTGTATTCCTTTCTTGCATTAAAATATACTCTGATCTTGTGGTGGTTCTGTTTTTGGACAATTGAGATATGTCTAGAAGAGCGCAGCACAAGCCTTTGCCAATCAGTGAAATGGAGAAGGGAGAAGAAGGGCCTGTGCACCTGCATCTGGGCTCAGCAGAGGCACATCAGCTTATGCTGGCCATCTTGCACACAGGCATATCTGTGTCAAGGTGATGGCCTACCTGTGTATGTAATACTTGCGTCTGTCAAATGCCTGCACTGCTGCTGTTATTCAGAGTTGTGCGAGTTAATATTGCCAGCAGAGCTCCAGCCAAGATTTTGTGTTCAAAAGCTTATTCTATTTATGGATACCTGAGCCACCTCTAAAATATTGTAAAATCAGTAAGTAAGGTAACTTTGTGGTGGTGGTGATGTCCTCACTCATCATTCCTAGAAGGTCTTGAGAAGAAATAAAAACTCATTTGTTAACAGAAAGAAATATTGATGAGAAAATTGATTGATATTGTGCGCACTGCTCCTGGTAATTCCTGCTTACTCTTTGTTGTTTTTTTTTTTTTTTGGTTTGCTTTTCTTTAGTGAAGCAGAGATGCTGTGATGGGAGTGTGAGAGGCCATTCATGTTCAGAGCACCGAGGAGGTCAACAGCAGTGTTTTGTTCCTGTTTTATTTATCTGCTTTCTTCTTACTTTGTTTTGGTGTCTTATTTAGAAACAGGAAAATGACGTGGCTTATTAAAATACTTCCCATTACTTCAGTTGAACTCATAAACTGTGCAGAGCTATGCTGAATACCTTTGGGGTGTTTTTTCTTGTTTTAAACATAGCTGCAGCTGGGAAAAGGTAGTTGAAGGGAAACCCAGATTCATCTTGGACAGGAGTGCTTGCTTGCAGCCCCCAGTGGCTAATTGGCCGCTGCGTTTCTCTCTGGATATAGGGTAGCGCTCTGATTACCAGGACTGTGATGTTTTCCCAGCATCTCCCCTCTGGCTAGGTGAGGGTATTCATCAGACTGGGAACAAGACAGCCTGGAAAAAAAGGAAAAAGACATATGGATGTTTAAGGATGCAGTATACTATTGGACATAAGTGATCATAAAAATTGTATCTGACAGCTAGCAGGGATGCAACTGCAGGGTTTCTGTGCTGGGTTGAGGAGTGCTGATGCTGACAGGCTGATGAAAACAGGGGACCTATAATTCAGCTGATCCTTGTAGAAAGCCATAGATATATTGCTTATTTTGGAAAGTCCCTTGCAACCTGCAGTAACTCCACAGGTGACAAGGAGCATAGCAGAAGATATTAAGCTACATTGGTGCAGAACTGTGCTTTGAAAATGTGCTACCCATTATAGCACAAATATTGCAGAGTGCTGTGTACATATGTAATGAGGCAGTGGTTGGGATCCTAGAAATTGGGGTGGTAGACCTCACTGTGGATTTGTGTTGAGGGGTGTCAGTGCTGTGTTACCTGGCTGTTTGGTGGTTCCTCTGTAAAATGTCAGTACACAGAAGTTCTAGATAGAGCAAACTCCCCAGCTGATGAGAAGAGCAGAAACTGGAGAAGTTGTCTATGCTCGTGGTAGGTCCCACTTCTATCAAGGGGCTGTTGCCACCTGGTCAGATCCTGGAAAGAGCCTGGACTCAAGAGGATGTAGAAACCATCTGAGTACTTGACGGAGATCCTGGCTGGACCTCTGTGAAGTTGGAACCAGGCTTTGCCCCTGCCATTGTACACTAGGAGCCATGAAACATCCTACTGGCTGGGGACTTGTTGGATGTAGCAAATAGAGGGTGGTCATGCACTGACTGTCCTCCGTAGTAATCATAATAAGCTTAAATCTAATCCTGTATTAAATGCTCAGTTCTTACAGTTCTTCCATTTATCAGAAATGAGATATCGTAATATTGTATTATCAGCTGCTACCAGAACTGTCTTTTTTTTTCTGTCTTACGTTCCTCGTCTGTTCTAAACAATATGCTGTGATGGAGGAGAGGGTGAAGTCCTGCCAGCCAGGCGCTGTAGAGTGGGCATCTCAGTCAGCTCCTGGCGGCAGGAACGCAGTGCAAACATCACCTGCCCTCCCTCTGCTATTTCAGGAGATGCAATCTCGATTCCTGTTGCTAGCTCGTAGAAGTGTGTTGATCCCTCTATCAAATATGCAATTCTCTCAGTTTGGTTGCTCTGCTCTGTCAAATTCTTCCTGTGTTCGAGTACGAGGGGAGATGGGCGGGAGCATTTCAATCCAGGATTCCTGTTTAGTCTCTTCACTTGCTTGCAGGTGAAGTCACTTTGTTACTAACTTCACAAAATGCAGTTGCTGTTAGGCACATCCACGTTGGATGTCATTACACCAGCATCCAGAAATCCAAGAGCAGCATTTCACCCTCTGGTAATCATATACATGACTTTCAATGGCAAAATGGGACTTCAGTTGTGTGCTGATTTACACTGATGGCTTCATTTCTGTGGTGTTTTTTTTTTCTTTTCCTTTTTTTTTTTTTTTTCCTCCTCCCTTGGCAGAGGCCAGAGACATGACAGAGAGAAGGCTAAGAAAATTCATGTAGACCATCCATATTTTGTCTCCATTGCAGCTGAGGATAACCTGGATTGGTGCAAGAGGTAGTGTTACTGTTCTCCTTGGCACTCGAATTCTTGAGATTCAAGGTGTCTAGTGAGGTATTAAAGAGAGACTCTTGGGGCTTGAGTCCTAGTGTTATACCAGAAAGATTTTTAAAGTTCTACAAAGGTAAATAAAGCCAGTGTGATAATTATTTTATTATGATGAGTGAGAAAGTTGAGCTTCTTATCTTCTTAACTTCAATCTAAATGCGGTATTTCATTCCCTTTTTATCCAATAAAATACCTGAATATACTTTTACTTGGAACACAGATAAGGAAACGCTAGCGATTAAAGATAATGTTGTGGAATGTCTGGCAGGGTTTAGTGCATCAATAACCCTGACACGTAACTCAAATAATTGAAAATGCCCTGTGTGTGTTCTCTGATAGAAGGCACTAAAAGATCATTGAGGTACCAAAGCTCTTCCACAATGCTAGATATATTTTAAAATCAATCTCTTTTATTTTTAATCTTTTATTTGAGTCCTTTAGATCTCCATAAAGGTAATCCTAAACTTGCACCACTGCCTTTAGCTAGTCCTTTTGGAGTAGTGGGAATAGTGGCTCATATTTCATTTGTTTTGTCTCTGAGGTAAGCAAACGGGACTGGACTTCAGCTGAGACCCCGGGCCAGGAGGCTCCTCAAGCATGCCAGCACAGGGCAGAGTTGGGTGGTGTCTTCTCCCTTTCTCCTATGTGTTTTCTGCCTCACATCCCAGTCTTGAGTCCCCTTGCTTCCTTTCCCCCTTCTTTTTAAGTTAGACATACTTGTTCCTCTCTTTCCTTACTTTACTCTTGCCACATCTCTCTGATATTAACCCTAACATATCAGGAAAACCTGCTGGCTTTGAAGACTTGCAGGAAGGAGATGTCATGGGTTTAGGTTATTTATTTCCAGGCAGACCACAGACTTTGTTGACCCAGATTTCTGGGTTGGTAAGAATTAAAAATACTTCATACCACTCTGATTTTAACAGAAGGGATAAAACCATATGAAACTCTGTAAATGACTTCAAGGAATGCACAGGGGAAAGTCTTTTCCATTAAAAAGCAGCAAGAAATCTAGATTCATTTTTGCCTCTGCTTCAGACTCTGCCAAGGGTTGAAGCTGCTCTTGGTTTTTCTTCTGTGGGAATTGTTGAAGGCATCTGGCCTTTGAAAAAGCTCGATGTAAAATGTCAGCTTTCCACAGAAATGCTCAGTTTGAAATTGCTCACTGTTCGAGTGCTAGTGCTGGAGCTGACAAGGAATAGAGATTTCCTCCTTCTGTCCCTCCCTCCCTCACAAGGCTTCTTCTCTAACACTTGCCTGACTCCCTGTTTTTATGCTGAAGATGCATTGGAATGATTGGTCTGTGTAATTATAAATATGTGCGTGTTTGACCATGGTTATATATGCCTGTAGTGAGCACCAGAGATCAATTGACTTAAGTTGGGAATGTAACTTTGCGTGCAACTTTGATTATGAGATGCTGAGACAAAAACGCAGGTGACCAGTCTGATTTTGCTGCTTGTCTCCCAGATGGACAGTGCTGCACGAACAAAGTAGTGTCTGTGGTCTTCTCGCAAGAAAAATCAAGAGCGTGCCCTTATAAAAAATAGCTTCTTAAAGTTAAGAATTGTATGAAGGGGGGTTTAAGTTGCCAACATTTTTTTCTTTACGAAGATGCATGTTTTTAATGAGGGATGGTACCTCTTATTTATAAAAGGTTAAATATATATATATATTTACAGAGTGAGTGCTAAGTTGCGCTCAGTTCTTGCACTAGGAAATGATCTTGTGGTCTCCAGAGACTCAGTCTAGGCAAGCATTTGCACCTGTGACAGCCCTCAAAGCAATTCCTGTTGCTCTGGAAGTGCAAAAGATGTAAGGGCTTAGCACTTGGGCCCCTGGGACTGACGGCTCTTTGGAGTTCTTGTTGGCAGCATCCCAAAGCGTTGGCTCAAAGGGTACAGGTTTGGGGTGTTTCTATGCCCATTGCCCTTTTGTGCACCTGAGCGGTAGCGATCAGAGCTTCCTCCTTGCCTCAGGAGGAAATAACGAAGGATAGCATTACTGGAAGTTAAACATAGGGATGAGCGAAATATGTTCTCTACATGAAATTTAATGCATTTTGTCTTAACAAGTGTTCAGAGCAAGCACAGGGAATAATCCATGTTTTGGTCAGTTTGGAGCTGCATTTGTGAAAATCCCTTGAGTTAAATTAGCACGCAGGGCTGGAATCCATTACTGCAACAGTCGGGGTCTGAGGGTGAGCCTGCTCCAAGGTGTTAACCTTGCGTGATCGCCAGGGTAGCTGAATCCTTAGGTTTGTTAAATCATCCCTGCTGAGGTCGCAGGATCCTAAGTAAAGGGAATTAAATCATAACATAGGCTTAAATAGATATATTTGGTTAGGGATAGAAACAAAGATGTGGGATATAATTTTTAAAAGGTATTTAAACATCAAAGATAGAAGGATGTGACTTGGATATAGAGTCTGCTTGGGTACCTAGTGGACAAGGACAGCTGTTTGCACCTGTGGACACCCAAATACCTCAGGAAAGGGTCGTGTGCTTGAAGGAGAGAACTTGGGATCAGTCTGCTTTCTTGTCCAGTTGGTTTTATCTTTACATTGAGCCTGTTAGGAACTCATTAGTTTATCTGTGAACAATAAGCCCAGAACAAAGCAGATCCTTGTCTGCCTGAAGTACACCGGAGGGGCAGAACACTGAATGTCAAGAAGATGGAGAGATACGATAATGGAAAGAGTGGGTTAGACACTAAAACCACGTTTATATTTGGATTTTTCTTTTATTGGTAGTTTCATTTTTCAATTACCAACATTAACTCAGTACATAGCTCAACCAGAAGGCAAAGATAATAATACAACTGATAACATGTTCCCAGAGGAGGAATGGAAGAACTGTACTCATGCATATAATACCAAACTGTCATTTGCAGCCAAATTATGACACAGAAAACTTAACGGTATTAGCTAGTTCTGCAGTCTGTTTGCATTTGTATGTTAAGGCCCGCCCTGGTTTTGGTGTTAGATTGCCTTGTATGCACTCTGATGTTTTTATTGGCCTTCTCTCATCAGTCTCTTCTTTCACAGCAGAATTGTGGATAACGTAATGACTGAGCTGGGGGGAGCGAGGAAGCCGGGAGGCAGCATTGCCCACCCATTGCTCATCCACAACCAGTGCTTGTCTCCTCTGGTCTTAGAGGTATCGCAGCCTCCCTCACCAATCTCTTCCAGTGCTTCGCTGTTCCTACTGCAGGAGAGCTTATTTTATTTTCCTAATGCCTGGCCAAAATCTCCCTTGTCCTACTTCAAAACTCTTTCTTCTCCTCCCTGCAGTAGTTTCTTTCCTTTTCAGCATCTGCTTTGCATATGCTATCTTGGTGTTCTCTTTTTAGATTTTTTTTTCCAGATCTCTAATAATTCCACAGTATTCCTCCTTCATTCAAAACCTTCTTCAAGATTTGCTTTGCCATTGTAGCCAGCTTAAAGCAACAGAAAGCATCTAGGCCTGTAAGAAGAACAGGGTTAGCAAAACGCGTGTCCTGTGCATGGCCATGGCTGCCCTGTCAGAGCAGCACTGCAGGGTCAGAGCTTTAAAATAGGCAGCTGACACCGAGGGTGGCGTTGCCTGGGAAAGTCATAATTGTGGAGGAGTTGTGTTGCTGTAGTGTGGTGAAAGGAGGAGGGGTGGAGTGTGTAAATTTTCCTTTCCTGCCATTGTTGTGTAAATATCTGGTGTAGGAAAGGAGAGGGAGCGAGGGCATCTGTGAACTCTTATAAACACTTTTGTCCCCAAGCCTTTTTGCAAAGAGCTGAAGGAATATATGATCTATTTCTTAACCTACAGGAAACACAGACTCATGAGGAAGGTTGTGGCAAGGACTGTTTGCTTTAATATAAGTTCTCTAATGGCTGATCTGTAGGAAGCCTGTCTCAGGCTGGAACAGGTTCCAATGACAGATTGATGAGCCATGGGCTGTTTTAACATTGCTGACTTCTGGTGCGGTCTGGATAACTGGGTAATGATGGGGATGGCAGTCCAACAGGGTACATTTCTTAGAGCAGTGTGTTTGAGATGAAGATCTTGCAGGTAGGCTAGCACCTTGAAGGCAGGAATAGCTTGATCGGGAACGCCCAGAGGCATGTCAGTGAAACATGAGGTTCTCTTGCAGTCTCTCTAACTCTTGAAAACAGGACACTTAGATGCCTGTGGACTGGAGGGCTAAGCAGTTCGTTAGCATACATTCCCCTTTTGTGGTGGTTTTACTGTGCTAGGCAGCTGAACACCACAACCGCTCTCTCACTCCCCCTCCTTAGATGAGGAGGGGAAGAAGTAAAGGAAAGAACAACTCATGGGTTGAGATAAGGATGATTTAATTAAAGTAAAAAAAAGAAATAATTATTAAGGAAAGATTATTATTAATTAAACAATTTAACTAAACAATTTAACTAAACAATTAACTATTTAACTAAAGGGGAAAAAAAGAAAGGGGAAAAGGGAGGGGGAAAGGGAAAACTAAACAAAACAAGTAAAGGCTATGTGGAAGTGCAGAGGAAAGAAATTACTCTCTACTTCCCACAAATGAGTGATGCTTGACCACGTCCTTGAAGCAGGGCCTCAATGCACGTAGCCGGTGTTCGGGAGGACAGACGTTTTCACAACAAGAGCACACCCCTCCCCTCTTCCTCCTTTTTCCACCTTTTATTGCTGAGTGTGACATCGTATGGTATGGAATATCCCTTTGGTTGGTTTAGGTCAGCTGCCCTGGTGATGTTTCTTTTCTCACATCTTTGCCCACCCCTAGGGGGGTTAGAGAGAGTCCTGATGCTGTGCCAGCACTGCTCAGCAGCAGACACAACACTGGTGTGATACCATTGCTGTTTTAGCTACGAGTGCAGAGCACAGCACTGTATGGGCTGCTTCAGGGAAAGTTAACATCCCAGCCTGACCCAGTACACCTTTCCAAACACGGACTTGAAAGACCCATCTAAATTTGTGTGTGAGCCAGTGCAGTCCCACAAACATCAATGGCTCCTGAGCAATTGTGTCCTGGCAGCTGCAGGGAACATCAAAATAAACCCTGCGGACTGTTGCACAGCAAAGGTAATTGGATATTTTGGAAAGCTACGAACAACACTGTGATAACTCTGTGTCGTTTGGTTCTGGTGTCGGTTTCTGCCTAGAGAATTTTATTTGAAATCTGCCAGCCTAAGGTGAAGTGCCAGTAAATGAAGTTATAAGTATAGAGAATCTCTCTGATTGCATAAAAGAAAATGGGGGTGAGGAAGTGGTGGAAGGTGGAAATGCCTGCAAGACAAAATGTTTGAAAGAGTTGCATAGGAAAAGCCTAATTGGATATATTTTTTTCCCCAAAAAAATGTTACGATGGATGCCAGAGAAAGCTGTAAGAAGTCTGGTGTCCAGATGCATTTGCTTCTTACAGCTAAATGTAAAACTCCTATTGACAGCTGGTGTCTGCAAATGATTCCAGGAAGCAGATGATCGCAATGAATTACCACCGAGGAAACCAGCACGGCAGCCAGGCAGCAGGACTGGTTTACATGGACCCCTGCCCCCTGCCCCACAGCTCCCGAGCTCACTGTCACAACAGAGAGCAGAGCCTTGCACATGGGGGATGGCTTCCCTCAACGGACAATAAGTATTCGGGCAAAGATCTGAGTTAATTTGGGCATATTCCTGTTGGCTTCAATAGCTGGGAGTGTGGCCCAATTAAGAACCGTGGGATTTAGCGAGTCGCTCTCCGTGGGTTTGAGCTGTGGATTTATAGTTCATTTGTAGAACAGAGGCTGGACATCTTCATCACGAACCGATAAATCTGTGCATATGTGGGCATGAGAGAAGGGAGAAGTGCAAGCCTCAAGTACAGAAAATACCATTTTCCCAACTAGATGAAAAGGCAATTAGCTATGCTTTATCATTAGTACCATCCAGCTTCTCCAATAACAACAGTTAATGAGAAAAATAAGTTGCACAAAGAAAATTAGACCATGGAGAGACTAATGGGGCCGGGGGGAAGAGTCACTGGGACATCAGACTCGGAGACTCTGTTAGAGTAATCAGGCCCCTGGTTAAAATGTCAGGTGCCCTAACGAAGCATGAACGATACCTTGTTATTTTTCTGTCAGTGACAAGCCTCAACCAACTCGTATCGCTGGGCTCCAGCTTCCACAACCTGCTGATGGGGATTTCTCCTAGGAAAGCAGGCTACCAGCTCCGTGACAAGGTGCCAGCATTTCCCCTTGCCTTCTCTGGACTGAGCTGACAGAACTGAGAACTCCCAGTCCCACCCAGCTGCTCTGTTACTTCTCCTTCAAGACCAGGAAGCTCTCACCAGCCTGCCCTGTGCCCATGCTGCGATAACCTCCATCACCAGACAGAGCATGCTGTCCTCCTTCCAAAAACTACTTCATCAGTCCACTTGGATCTTGGGGCTGCATTTCTCCTCTTTGTCCCAAGCCTCCAAAGGGTGCTCCCTTTAGCCCCTAGGTACTTCCCCACTTCTCTTCTTTTCCATGAAGCTGGCACTCCTTATTAACCTTAAACAGCAGGGGAACACTCAGGTCTCTAAGATTGATCCCTCCAATATTTCTGCCTTCTTACTGCTTTTTTGCTACCTAACCTTATCCATAAAAGTGTCCTAGAACAAAGCTGGAGAGGGACTCTGTCAGGGAGTGTAGCCATGGAACCAGGAATAATGGCTTTGAACAAATGGAGGGGAGATTTAGATGAGATGTGACGTGGGGAAGAAATTCTTCACTCGGAGCACAAAGCGCACATGGGAATTAGGGCTGAAGATGCACCTTGCTTCTGTTCTTTTCTGTAAAGAATAGAATGAAATTGCCTAAAAAGCAGTGTTAAAAATAAACCCAGGGCACAGGATGGGAGGTGCAGGGCAGTCCCCGTGGCCGAGGGGCAGCCTTTCTCTCTGGCAAGCCAAATGGCCCGGGGGAACCAGCCCCAGAAAAGGGGCCCTCAGCCCCCCAACCCTCCTCCTTGTCCACGTGAGGGCATCTTCCAGGCCGCTCCCAACACAGCCGCCTTTGGCCACGCGTGGGCCACTCCATCGCAGAGGCTTGCTGAGGTCACAGTGGCCACCACTGCCCCGCCTTTGCTGCGGGCCCTATAAAACAGGCCCCCTGCAGCTGGCCCAGCACTCGCTGAGCATCTAGGCCCTCTGACTGCCAGCTTGTGCGGCAGGAGGAAGACTAGAAGAGCAAGGCGAGCAGCAGGCCTCCTTGGTGTGCGAGGACGGCGATGCCGTCTGATGAAGCACCAAGAAGGAATGCACCTGAGCAGAAGGAGATGTGTCGTGGGCAGAGGGAGACACCAGTGCCCAAGGGACCTCAGGCACCCAGCCCACAGACACATACAGGCGGTACCACTGGCACCGCAACGATGCGGGGAACAGGCCGGCCCCTCACACAGCCAGTGACAGGGGGCCTGGGCCTCACCATAGGAGCAACGGTGACGTGGGGCAAAGGCGGGAGCATCAGGCAGACAGCCGCAGGGAGCAGAGGCGTGCCCATAGTCCGGAGCACAGTGCGGGACCCAGTAATGGCCGTAAATCAGAGGGCAGCGTCGGACCCATGCGTGACAATCAAGCTGACAGTGGCATGGGACAGAGGCGTGGGACTGGAGGACCCCCTGGTTCGGCACCCTGGCCTGAGAACATTCCTGATGGAAGGCATCCCGTTTGGGCAGTCCCGGGGAAGGACTGGCTTAGCCTTGTGCCCAACACCGTGGAGCCCATGGAGCTGGATCCACCAGATGTGGAGGAACGGATGGAAGTGGATCCGCCTCTGCCGGGACAGGCCTGGGACTACTGCGGCATGTCTTTGTGCTCTGCCATCCGAGAGCACCAACAGCATCGCAGGAGTGCCGGGTGAGCCCCCTACTCGTTGTTCAGGCTCCATCGCAAGCATCAGCTTGGAGCCACCAAACACCACGGACATCCCGCAGGCTTGCCTGCAAGATGTCCCGGCAATAAACAGCTCTTGCCGATTCTCAGGGGTTGTGTGAGTGCTTCTGTTTTTGGGGGGAATGGGCTAAAGTTGCGCCAGGGGAGGTTTAGGTTGGATATTAGGAAGAACTTCTTTACGGAAAGGGTTGTTAGGCGTTGGAATGGGCTGCCCAGGGAAGTGGTTGAGTCACCATCCCTGGAGGTCTTGAAAAGACGTTTAGATGTAGAGCTTAGTGATCTGGTTTAGTGGGGGACTTGTTAGTGTTAGGTCAGAAGTTGGGCTAGGTGATCTTGGAGGTCCCTTCCAACCTAGGTGATTCTGTGATTCTGTGTTCTTCTCCAGAACCATCAGTTATAATTCCCACCAATGTAGTGTTAAGACATTTTATCCATGATGTTGTTCTCCCTAAATCTTTGTACTTTCAGAGGTGAGTCTACACTGCATATCTATGATGGTTGGCAGGATTTTCTTATTAAATCCTGGTGAATCTGGGCGCTTCTGGAAACCTGCGGTTTGTTTCTCTCTTTGAGTGATGCAGAGGTTCTGCTGCATCCAGGTGGGATCTGTGCAAACAAGTCAGAGATGTGAGGCTTTTTTAGGCAACACTGCACACAGACATGTCACTACAGGCACATCCTCAGGCGTTCTGGGAATGCCACAAGCAGTGCAATATAGTTTTTCCCAGATGCTCATGTACCTTGAAATCTAGCCATACTTCCACTAGATGCTGTGCTGGTTTTGAAGTATCTCAGACCTGACGCAGCGTTTGCTTGGGAGAACTGCTGCGACTATTACCCAGTGAGCAATCCAAAGGCCTCCATTGGATCTGATGCGTGTTGAAAAGCTTGGAGTAAGTCATCCCCGTGAGATTGCGCTTGTGGTGTCTCTCTGAAGGGCAGGTAGGAAAGAGGGTGCTTGCTAGTAAGCATGGCTCTTTTCAGTCCACTGCATACGGTTGTAGCCTTTTTATACAGCAAACACCAAGGAGGAGGTGAGGAAGGAGGAGCAGCCTTGGTGTTACGTGAGTGTACCTGCTTTCAGAATAAACAGTGGTAATTGTGATGGGAGCAGCTAAAGGCAAAGGCAGGTGATAATATTTCCCATTCAATAACACAACAAATGCCAAAATACTGCTTCCTGAGCATTACTTCTGTTTGTGAAATCTGTTTTCTTTTTCTGCAGTGATTGGATTTAAGTTAACATCATTGTTTAGCCCTTTTTGATCAGTAGACTGCCAACTAACTCTATGTATATATTATGTTTTTTTTTATTTTACAAATCATATCCTCTCAGGTAAATCATTCAAATACTGGTTAATGCTACTTGAAAGCAATGAAACTTTAAGTATTATCTTGTACACGTAGCAATAAGGTAATGGAAAGCACTTTCTGCACTCAATTACTTTAGCTAAATGTCCAATAAATAACTTTGGCTCCTAGGCTTAAGCGTGAGATAGTTTTCAGTTAATATACAACTTGCCAGTCTTTCTCAAGAAGAAATAGCAGTGTGAAAGTAAGGTGGTTTGAGGTATAAGAGTGGAAACCATCAAATCAATTATCATCAACAACGTGTAGCAGCTTTGACAACCTTTTTGCTACTTTTGGAGAGTTTTTAAGCTGCATATCCAGGAACATTTCAGGTGCAGATGCAGTTTTGATGGGAGTGGGAGACTGAGGCAGAGCTCCCCTCTCCTCCACTGTCCTGTATGTGCAAACAGGGAGGGAGGCAGGGATTTGGGGAATTGTACTCTCCTGGGCAAACCTTTCTCTGTTCTGTACAGCTTGTGTTGTGAAGAATAAGGAAGTGCTAGGAAGAAGAGACCTCTCAAGTCTGTGGAAAGAAGGGAGGTAATAGGGGGGGGTCTAGGATTAAATTTTCTTCAGACTTCTCCCTTTATATTCAAGTGAATCTTTTCAAGAGTTTTTCACTTCTTGCTTATATGTATATAACTTTTTTCACTTCTCAGTTATATTCAAGTGAGTTGTTGAAGGCATTACCAATACTTGATTTCATAGATCATAAATGATCTCAAGGCTAGATTGTGCAGCTGATTGAGGTATGCTGATTGCTACCGTGTGGAATTTCCATATTTTTGTCTGAAACAAACATTTTATTATTGTACTGTAGCGGTCAGCATAAGCTGTGTTTTATTATAAGCAGAGAATAAAAGAGACCAGTACATTGAAGTTCAGTAATGGGAGAGGACTGATTGACAGTAATTATGGTATGATTAATTATGGCATAATTGATGTGATGAATCTGTACAAGCTATACATATCTCGGGTTAAGAATAGAAAGAGCTTGGCCATAATGCTAAATTTTGGAAATGTATGTCTTCCCTTCTTTATACGCAGCAAAATTACAGAAAAATAGAAGCCTGATTGTAGGGAACAGGCCAGAAACATGTCACTTATGTGATGCCACAAAAGCAGGTTAAAGGAACTGGATGTGAAGACTCCGTATGCGTCCTGATGAAGAGTGAAACGTTTTCTTTTGAGGGTTTTTTACTCACGTGTGGCCATTGTGTATTGATGTGACAGTTTATAGGGGATTGCAGGGGGAAGAGGGGCTCAGTCTCCTATAGAGCAGCCATGGTCCTGTAGAGGGACTGTGGAGTCTTCTGGAAGCACGGCAAGCTGAGCAAATGTAAAATCAAGTCCCATGAAGGTTTCCTACAGATGCTTGAGTTGCTGAATTTGCAACCGTAGTGTTTGTCTGTGTGTATGTCCACACGTGCACACACACATACATATATAAATAAAGAGACAATGTACTCCTGGATAGGAGTAAAGAGTTAATGCTTCAGGTGTTGTGTTTATTGCAAAAAGGAAATCAGTAGTAGAGCCCTATCTGTCTTTGATGCAGTGGATTTCACCAGGATGCTCACAAATCCTTTCTTCTTTGTGCAATAATAATTTAGAAATTGGCTGTTTTGTTCAGAATTTTCAGGCTCTTTGCTCCAGCAATGAGCTCTGTCACTTCCCACTTCTACTCCAGTTTTTTTCTTTCTCTCCATGCTTCTGCTTATTCTTGTGCATAAATCCCAACCAAAAAGTGTTTAAACCAAATCCGAGGGAATGAATTCCTTTACCTATATTGCTTGTGCTGTGTTTTTTTTTTTTTTTTTGTATTGTTCCAGCTACCTCCAGAAGGGGAGTTACTTTCTCCTCGCATGTACACTGAATGGAGAGTAGCTGTTCTGCTGCTCACCACCCAACCCCGGCACCGAGGACAATAGACATAAAAATAATTTTATCGAAATGTTGTTAGAGGTTACGTTAGAGTGGAGGAGCTACCTTGCTACCATGACAGCCATACAGGGAAGATAGTTTTCTTCCTACAATGTAGTCAGTAAGCAACAATCAATCAATCTCATTATAAATAAGCTGATAAAATTACCTTTTCTTTTTTAGTTCAAGGACTAAAAAGGTTAAAATCTTTCTGGGGGAGGCAGAGAGAGAGGGAGTATGGTGGTAGAGCAGCTTAGTCAGAAGATGGATGTGGAGACGGGAGCTTGATATTGATCTCTGTCTGTGAATTAGGTGGGTACTGTCTGATAAAACAACTCTATTTCTCTAGGTGTCATCACACATTTCCAAAATATCGTACTTACTTGCTGGCTGTTCTGCCTTGTAAGCGAGGCTTGTTCTGCCCCCATATTGGGACTATTTATCAGAAGAATTGAATGGAGATGTTAAACTAACGAATGCAGCAGTGTGAGGGTACAGGCAATTAAAACGTTCTGTTTGACATATCAAGCCTGAGTTTCCATTTGGGGGAAATGTGCCTTTTCAGATTATATTAGCCTGGCTTTAAATATCACAGGTACAAATGATGCAGAAACCTCCTGCATTCAATAGTCCTACTGTTATCTGAAATAAAGCCATCTAATGCATTCATACTGAACAAACGGGCACAACAGCCGAGTGTAAATGCAGCTCCCGAGTGAAGAGGGGAGGCGGCGGCCCCATCTCACAGATATTTCTTGCACAGCTCTTACCCGTCGGTGGGATGCTGGGGCACCCAGCTGAGGCTGGCCCTGGGCACCAGCACCCCAGGGCAGGGCAGGAGGCTGCAGAGCCTCGGTACCAGGGTTAGGAGGAAGGGAAATTGAAGAAACCGTGGCCAGGAAAAAAGATGGGGGATTCTACATAATGTGTTTGCAAGATCTATAGTTGTAATGTTGTCTAGGTAATACAGCAAGAGAATTGGCGACGTGGCCATAAGAAATGCCCAAGGAGGACAGCCTGACTAACGACGTGGTGCTCTGTGACTCTTAACGGCTGTAAATATTAACGAGACGGTGACCAGATCTTCAGGAGGTCTGTTTTACTAAAAATCAATAATACATGGCTTCTGTCATGGACAGCATTTATCTGGGTTCGAGCTTTCCTCCTAAAACACTCCTTTTTGCATCTGCAAATGGGAATGCATGTGCGAACAGGAGCCCTGCACATGCGGGTCGCTGCTCAGCAGATCCTCTATCTTACTATTTTTTCAGTCAGGTAAAGTTGCCTTAACTTATACATGGCATGTGGACCTATTTCGTCATTTTTTAGTGCTGCTAAAGGTAGTCAGCCTTAGCCAGGGAAAGTCTTTATCTTCTGTCATTTCTCATCTCTTTGGCTTTGTAAGAAATCCTGTTTACTATTAGCATGACTTATGTCAACCAGAGGTAGTAACTAGATTAGCTCATGTGGTTGTAAAGCTCTTAGAGTACAGGACCTTCGTGAATTATAAACCCATCCATCATCTACACTCAAACGTCCTTTCTATTTAATAACACACATTAGATCATTCATTTTCTGTCCAAGCCAAGTAAACGTTGTGGACCTTCAGTGCGTGCGATGCAGCCAATCTCACCTGGATTTTAAATGCATCTCCACGTACAGGTGTGCACCGAGATAACTGTTCAAGGCAGGAGTGCTGCTGAGTGCCGGGGCGTAGCTCCCGGAGTGGCCGTGTGTTGTAGGGAGCTCCACTGGGAAGCTCCGTCTGATCGGCAGTGACAGAAAATCACTGCAAGGAGGAGGGTTGACAGGCACTGAGCTAAAAAGCAAACAAACTTGTTTTGATTCCGTAATGTAGTCCGATGCCTGAAGAGCTCATAAGATCAGCAAGCTTGTATTGAAGCCTTGTTATAGTGTCTTTAAGCCACTTTTTATTTATTATTAGGGGAAGTGAGAAAAATGTGTAAAGTCTGGTCATCTTTACCTTATTTTATTTAAACATTTAAATGTTGAGTACTGAGTAAGGAAATAGTTTGTTACAGGTCTGTGCAGAGCTGTGGCTTGCCAGTGGCTTTGCATTTTCTTCCAGTTATATTGCAAGCATGTAAAAGGGCTCTCAGAGCAACTCCCTGTGGGAGTATTCCCAAAAGTTTACTCTGTGTAGCATTTCCACTGTTCTTAACTTTCATTAGTTAAGGGCTAATGGTTACAGCTTATCCAAATAAGAAATGGAGGTGGGTTCAAAGCACAGGGATTTGGTTTCTTCTGTTTGAAAAGACCTTCTCAAGAAACTTTGTTAACAGCAGGCAACGTGGGTTGTGCTTACCTAAAAGGTTGGCGTTGGTGTTCTGTGGCAAAGTGAGCAGGCTCCCTTCTAGACAGGTTTAAGATTAACGCTTCCCAGAAAGCAGATCGATCTTATACATAGCTGGCTTTTGCTCATATCATTGGCTTATGTCAAGAATGAAAATTACTTTGGAAAAGAAAAATAAAAGAAACTTTGCACCTTGATATTTTATACTTGGAAATCCAGGTTTCTGCCACTTTTAGACAATTACATTTATATATGTCCTCTTGCTTTTGCTTTTATTGCTCTTTCTTCTAATTATATTGCATATGAAAGCTTGGTCTCTCCTTATTTCTTGGATTGCCAGAACTGACATGTTAAAGAAGACGAATATCGTCTCGAGGAAAAATCCTTATTTTAATTTGCTTAGCGAAAACGTGCATCAGCAAAATAAATTGGAAAGCTGCTGGCCTTTTCCTTCTAGTTTATTATCCAAATGCATGACCAAATTCCTTTCTCTGGGTAAGAAATTTCCCAGTGAGTGTACTGTCCTACCTCTCACCCGCTGGAATTTACATCCTTTTAATGCTTTTATAATAATTTGGAACAGCACAAGCATTGCAGTGTGTTAGAAATGACTATGGCAGGGCCACTGCTGAGGTCAGGGTGTTTTTCTGTGTTTCTGAGAAATATTCTCAATCATTCCTCTAGAACCTAAGCCATCCACTTGAATTATTTATATAGTTACCACTTTCAGCGGACATTCAACTTTTGCCACCAGTTGCATTGTAATTGCACGCTAGAAATTTATAAAGGATGAGGTTTTTATTCAGTGAAATTATTCAAACTGTTGATGGTGATTATTTATGAAAACACCTTTTGAATTAATCTGATTTTATTAACATTGAAAATTGTGTTGGTAATGAAAAATGTTAACTGCCGCTCATATAAATTAAAAATAAAAAGACACTTTGTATTTTGAAATGTGTCATATAGGAGAAAATGTTCTTACATTAAGCATTTGCTGATAAGTAGGCATGTACTGCCTTTTTTCTGATAACAGGTTTTCCTCAAATGCTGATTCAGGTTTGCTAAGTCTTTAGCGCAGTGCTGCAGGCAATGAAATTACTTTGTCTTATAACAAATTATTCAGAAACTTTGTATTAGATGGAGGACAGCCAAGTCTCTACTCTGGGCTACAAATAATCCAGACAGAAGCAGTAGTCGTATGAGCCTTTCATATATTACAGCTGCCAGGAAATCAAATACCTTTTCTTAGCATTAATGTCTGAGTACAAGAAACTTCTCTGTGCGACACCAGAGGTGCATTTTGGAGGTGGGAACACCCAGGCCTATGTGGGACACAGGAGAGTCTTCCTGCAGCATCTGGTGAAGGCGCTGTCTTGCTCTCCCCCTGCTTCGGGTGCAGCATGTAAGTCACAGCACACTCACTCCTGTTCCAGGCAACAGTCCCTATTTTTCCTTGTGCTGCATTAATCCAATGCTATAGTTCCTTCAACTTAAGCTTTCAGCCAGGTGCTGCTCACAGCGGTCATATTTAATCTCTGGGCTGCTTTTCCTGGTGTTTACATTACTTGGGAGATGACCATGCACACAGATGTCTTTGTCCGTGATAAATGCCCTCATGCTGCAGGCTTGCCTGAGTGTACAGTGGATGCCCGTGCAAGCTCAGAGGGTTTTATGGTGCTTCCTCCTGGATTTGTGGATTTTGCACCAAAACAACAGGAAACATGAGTGGTTTTGCTCAAGAAGGGCTCACTGTTCAGAATTTCTTTTCATTTCTGTTTCTGTAGTCAGAGAACAAAGTATATCTTTGTCTTGGTTCCCTTTCTTCCAAGGTCTCGTTAAAGCAAATCAGGACAAGGCCTTTGGTAGTTGTGGTGGTTGTTGTGTGCCGAGCTCCACCACAACCACTCTCTCACTCCCCCTCCTCAAAGAGGAACGAGGAGAAAATACGATGAAAAGGGCTCAAGGGTTGAGGTAAGGACGAGGAGATCGCGCAGTAATTATTGTGGTGGGCAAAACAGCCTCAGCGTAGGGAGACAGTAAGATTTATTGCTTATTACTAGCAAGGTAGAGAAATGAGAAACAAAGGAAAGAAACCAAAAGCACCTTCCCCCCCGTCCACCCTCTTCCACCTCCTCCCCCCGAGCGGCTCAGGGGAATGGGGGAATGGGGGTTATGGTCAGTCTATAGCGCTGCTTCTCCACCTCTCCTTCTCGGTCACTCTCGTCCCCTGTGCTGTGGGGTCCCTCCCACAGGATGCAGTCCTTCCCGAACTGATCTGGTGTGGGCTGCCCACAGGCAGCAGCTCTTCAAGAACTGCTCCAGATACAGGTCCGTACCACGGGGTCCATCCCTCAGGAGCGAACTGCTCCAACCTGGATCCCCCACAGGCAGCAGCTCCTGCCAGGTCACCTGCTCCTGCGTGGTCTCCTTTCCACGGGCTACAGGTCCGGCCTGGAATCTGCTCCGGCAGGGTCTTCCACAGGCCGCAGTCTCCATCGGTGCAGGTCCACCTGCTGCACCGTGGTCTCCTCCATGGGCTGCAGGGTGGAACCCTGCTCCACCATGGTACTCCATGGGCTTCAGGGGGACAGCCTGCTTCACCATGGTCCTCACCACAGGCCGCAGGGGACTTCTGCTACGGCGCTTGGAGCACCTCTCCCCCTCCTTCTTCACTGACCTTGGCACCTGCAAGGCTGTTCCTCACTCCTCTCACTCTCCCAGCTTCTGTGTGGTGCAGCAGTTTTTTTCCCTGTCTTAAATATGCTCTCACAGAGGCGCAAAACAACATCACTTATTGTCTCAGTTCTGGTCAGCAGTGGGGCCCTTACCAAACATGGGGCAGCTTCTAGATCCTTCTCACAGAAGCCACCCCTATGGCCCCCTGCTACCAAAACCTTGCCACGTAAACCCAAGTGGCTTGGCCCAGCCACTTTGTTTCTGGTGTTGCCTCCAGCTGCCTGTGGGAGCTCCAGAGCTTCAACTGCTCTTCTTGTAATTTCAAGACTTGGGATATGTCCCTCACCTTTCAAAATATCTGATCCTGGTCCTTGGACACAAGTCCTACACATGAGCTGTGTGTTTTTTCATAGCCCTGCTGCCTGGAGGTGCCCAGGAGGTATGTCGTAGAAGGCAGAGCTTAAAGCTGCCCGCAGAGTGATGGTGTGGTACGGCCATACTGCTGCTCACCTGGCTGCAGAGTTAGCAAAGTCCTGCATTGCACTCTGTGCTTCTGCACTGCAGAATGAAAATTTGTAGAGCATGCTAAATTAAGTTTCAAATCCCCACACAGGCACTAAACTACATGACTGGTTGTGGTGATTTTTTGTGCGCTATTTTTTTCTTCCAAGTGCTGAAGCCCCGTTCTTACTCCTTCTGTGAACAACAGTTACACAACACCTCTGAAAATTAGGTCAGTTCTGGATGTTTTGGAATACAGATACAAAACCATAAGTTTTGGCGTATTTATTTATTTATAATATTTTTTTAATTATTATTATTTTTTTTTCTGGGAGTATTTTCCCATAGCTGGGGGGTTTTGAATAGCATTGCCTGTAGCTTTGAGGTTCTTCATTATTGCAGTTCATTTAAACAGAGGAATCTTTCCAAGATGAAGAAATTGGGAACTGCTTTACTTTTTCGTTTACTAATCAACGTCACAGGAAATTGGAAAATGAGAGTCTGGGTATCAGCAATGTTGTGACAAGGTCAAAATCCTAATTGAAACAACCAACTATTGTTACATGAATTAATTGTCATTCATTCCAACACTTGCGAAGTGAATGCAAAATAAATTAATCCTTGACATCTATGTCAGTATTTCTGCATACGTGATTTGTTATATTATTAAAAATACTGCTACCTGCAAACTGGCATTGGGTTATCCACAGAGAGGGATAACGCTTAATCAAATTGAGTCACATTAATGAAGACCTTTATTAATCAGAAGTGAAATTGTTTATAAAACTGATTAGTTGGTTTTAACACAATGAAAATTATTTATTTTATGGGAATATTAGTGTATTGTTCTTACACTACTGCAGTTCTTTAGAATCAGAAACAGTGTGGTAAACTTGAACTAGATTAGAAATGTGTTTGGAATGGGCAAATACAGTATTTTAACTGGCTTCATTGGTTGAGAAAGTAAGGCACATTTACGTTGATAATTCTTGTCCTTTATGTGTTCTGTAGTGCAGAGAGCTTCTCCATTTTTCAGTGTTACATTAGTGAGTTAGATCCAAAGGAATCTCTCTGTTTTGATGGAATTGAGTTGTTTCCTTTTCCTGAGAGCTCCGAGAACTCGCAGGTTTTCAGACAATTCTTTCCAAAACCAGCTCCCACACCCCAAATCCACCAGAGTTTTTCTGCAGCTCTCGTAGAGTCTTAGCTGTGAGATGGGAGAACTGTGAGATATGTTAATCTGCTGGGACCGGGAAAGGATTTCACAGCTTTTCTGTCAACCCATCCCAAACTGCCCGTTTGGGGGGTCAGTCTGGTTCCTCTGATGTTCTTGGCACTCTCCTTTTTATACAGATCAATTGGGAAAAGCTTTTTGTTTATAAGGAGCTGGGATCTGGAAGGGAGAACGAGACTGCCAAGAGGAGCTGGGAGCTAGCAATCCTGTAACGCCTGCAGAATGAGTATCGTTGGGCAAACTGCAGGGGGAATTAAGTATGTTTGTAGAGTACGTGCATGCACAAAAAGACGTGCCTGTGCAGGTGGACATGTATATAAAATATCATCTGTGTGTCTGTACAAATAAGACCTCACCGTTTTCCTCAGATTGTATTTTAATTAGGATTTTATTTTACTTTCCCTTGCAGTAAGGATACAAGCTGTTGTTTGTTTGGCCATACAGAGCTTTCAGGAAACTGGCTGGCAACACCCTTGTGTGCTTCACATAAACGTCTCTCCGTTTCTATAAATGATGCAGATTTTCATGTCTGGTAATGTGTTTTTGGAAGTCTCTGCACTTCACCGTACTTTTTATCCATCTTTTGAGAATCTCGTAAATGTGGAAAGATATTTTATAAGTACTCAGCACTATAAAAGCCTAGTTTCTGTGGAAAGATACTTTATAAGTACTCAGCACTATAAAAGCCCAGTTTCTCACTGTTCTGTACTCACATATCCACAAAGCAGGTTGGTGGGATGGTGGCAAGGTGTCGCCTGCAGTAGTTTAAATAGAGGAAACATAAGCTGAGAAAAAGCTGAGAAAGCTTCTTGATGCTTAGTGTGTTTTCAAGGCAGAAATGTAATGGCCAGAAGTTCTGCATGTTTCACGTTCCTCAGGAATACCGAGGAGCCTTTCTTCACAAATCCAGTCAGCATGTGGCTTCCCTCCCTGCATATTTCCTTCCTATCAGAGAGAAATGAAATTTCTTTTTTTCTTTTCTCTCCTCTTTTGATATAGGGTGATTCTTAACTCTGTAAAGTTGGAACAGAAATTAACTCTTCTTTAAAACTCGGCTTTTCTTTACAAGACTAATTATTTCTTTCTTGGATACTCAGTAAAAAAGGAAATCTTTAGTCAGCTACAAGGAACAAAAAGTGATGAGCTTAGCACTAAACCAAGTGCATGGGTAATATGGCAACGAGCGTGTGGAGAAGTCCAAATAGATTCAGTTTAAAATTTGTCATTGGTGCTTCTTAGATAAATGGAAGAGAAGAGCTTTTATGAGAGATATTTCTTGAACTTTCTCTATTGCTAAGTTTGTGCTTGCAGGAATAATTAAATTTGGCTTAGCAGTGGCAATGACTAGGTTTGCCATTGGATATGATAACTTACTTTAACGTGTCTGCATCTGCTGCGATATAGGGGGGAAGTTTGCTGCTAACTTGTTCCTATGCATACTTGAAAATCATTTCTATTTGCTTAATTTTTATTTTTTTTCCTTGTGGGTTGGCTATTTTGTACCGCTTTGGAGTAGGGATGTGGACTTCAAGAAGTAGTGTGGCAGCATACACAGTGGTGGTCCAAGATGCAAGGAAAACTGGAGCTCTGGTTATTGCTGGGTGAAGAACTCGATGCAGCTGAGATCTTTGGTCCTGCTTGTTTTCCAGGTTCCCTTAATGTCACTGGAGGTGGCCTGCTTTGTTCCCTGTCAACATAAGGTGCAGATGTATATATGCTGCATGGTTCCCTTGCATGACTTAGGAAGCTGGCATTGTTTTAGCTGTATTTTGACAACGGATAGTAGAAGATTCTTCTTCTCTATGTGTTGTTTTCTAGGGCATATGCCACGGCTGTCATGGGCTAAAACCACTTCAGTAACGAAAAGAGGAATTACACTAAGAAATTTGTCTTCCCTAAAGATAACACGGAGGTTCTGGGGAACATGGTGTGTAAAGAGAAGAGAATTTGCAATTGTATGGGCCCCATGCAGCAGCGGTTGCATCTGCATAGGGCATGTACCAGCTGTCTGTAAGAGTGCCTTCAACACACCTGGTAGGTCAGCTTGCGTTACTTGCTTCGTCGGATCGGACAGTTTTGGGGGTAGAAGTGTGGATGCTGGCTCCGAGTGGCACTGCTTCATCTCCCCTGTGCAAGGGGTTGGAGGGATGAAGCAGCTCCAGGCAGTCAGCAGCGCACTGTGAAGGTTCACCTCCAAAAAGGAGTCACTTGTCAGAATCTTCCTAAACATTGTGTCGGATTCAGGAAATGGAGGAAAGACTGCTCCAGCGTTTGATAGGTGTTAAAGCTTTCAGGTTAACTTTCTCCTTTATTGCTTCATAGAAAGAAGGTGCTTTGGCACGGGGGAAGTCCTGCCTGCAGCTCCTTTGCCAACGGGGGAGATGGCAGCAACCAGGGGAAATGAAAGAGGTGGACTGAACATAATGCAAAGGGAGAAAAAAAGGGAATGGCCAAACAAAAACGGAGCCACTTCTGCCTCCAGCCCTCCCCTGCCACCTTGCTGCTAGAGCCCCCCCAGGCGTGTTACCGTGTTCACAAAGTGTGGTCTTGCCCAGCTGAGCCAGGCACTGGCACACGGGATCCCTCCCGTGTAGGTACGTTGCACTTGGAATGGCAGCACGGCCTGTTCGTGGCTGGAGAAGCAGATAGCAGGGACCTGGGGGAATCTGAAATGGAAGAAAATGCGGCATGAGAAAGGCTGGAACAGCACAATGGGTTTGAGGAACAAATACTTTCTCTGCATGCCAGCTTGCCACCTCTCTGACTCTTCTTTCCTACTTGGCTCCCAAACTTGCAAGTCCAGCCTCAGGAGGGGCGTCCTCCTTCCTCCTTCCAGCTTTTCCCCTCAAGGGAGGGAAGGCTGCTGACACCTGCATTCACACACTGCTTGCAGAGGCAAAATTCCAGCCTGAAATGAGTGTACCATAAAAAGCCTGAAGAGGGCAGGTAACTGATTGCATTGGAACTCTAATAATCATCAGTTAGAGGATATACGTACCTGCAGAATGTAAGCCACGTTCCCCTCATCCACATGTGTGAGGGCATGCTGGGGGCTACCTCTTGCAAGAGCACCCCTCCATATTTTTCTTCTCCCATTTTCTTGCACAACCTCATTCTCCCCAAATTCTTCTTGTATTTGGAGCTTTGATTTAGGAATGCAGTTTAAAAGGATTATTTTGGTCATTTTTGGTCATATTTGAAAGGTCATTCAAAAGTAGCTCTGATTTAATAGAAAGGAGGGAATTGTAGACTAAACCCATCCTTTTATCTGCAATTTCTCTTACTCCTATCTTAAACCCAATGTGATTAAGCCATGTCACTAAACTAGAATGTTAACTCGTACGTAATTTTAATGGAAGTCCCAAATGGTTTTAGGTTGTTAACTGAACTCCACATTTGATGCAGTCTTAGTTCCAGGCTGCCATATGACATGAGAGATAAGATGATCACAAATCTTTTTTCTGCCTAAGTTGCAATTCCATTGAATAGAAACATTGCATGAGGAACATTTAACACACTGATGTTTCCAGTGGCCTGTTATCATGGCATTTTGGGACTGAAAGGATTAATTTTGCCTTCTGTTTCAACTGTGATTGTTGTTAAAATCAGTACCTTCAAATTATTTTAGCATTTCCTTTGGTGAAAATCAGATTATTTTTTTCCAAGACAAACCAAACATTTATAATCTTAATTTCCTACAGGACGTGAATTTTTTCACTATCGCTGCTTGCTAGGTTTTAAATGACAGGTGTATTCAAGCCAGAAAAACAGTTATTAACCCTTCTCAAAGCCCAGATCAGGAGTAAGATGCCAATTGTCGTGATTAGAGATTAAGCTTAATTTTCAGCCCTTGACTCTCATAATTTGTCCTTCCTTGGTGGATTAAAGAGTCCTTTCTGCACATTAATCTGAATTTCTTTACTGTGTGTGCAAAACGCACTTCTCCCTGCAGGGAATCTGCTGGTTGAGCTCAGGCTGGTGCTGAGCCGCCTGCAGTGGACTCCAGGATGCAACAGGTAGGGACAGACGCATAGCTCTGCTCTTTGTGAATAACTGTGCAGAAATGTAGTCATTTTGTCAACTCCTGAGTCAGTGACTGTTCTTCTTCCCATGGAGGATAGAAAAGCCTCGTTTGTGGTTGGTGCTTGTGCCAATATAAGAAACTATACACCAGATTTGGGGTGGCCAAGGTGGAAATGAATTAGAACTACTCATTATGAAAGCAAAGCAAAAATCCTGTGTTTAAAGAGAATTTATGTTCTTAGCACAGTTGAATTTTGGTATCAATAAAATCCATTTTTTTCTGAGCCAGTCAAGAAAAGCAACACATACTTCTCCTTTTATTTTCTCTGCAGAGATACATGAGAAGTGCTGATTGTTGTAGTTGTTCAAACCAGAGACATGCCACAGTTGCACTAAATTTTCTTGCAAGCGATGAATTGCTACTGATGGCACTACTAGCACTTCTAAAGCTATTACCATATATCATACAAGCTCATTATCAACGTTGTGGGTGTTAACACTCCGTAAGACCTATCAGCCCATGCAGGGAACAAAGAAAACTAGGCAATCCCTGAGAAGCTTTTTATTATTTTTATTATCATTATTATTATTAGTGGTGTGTGGTTTTAAGAAGTGTTCATGCGTATTACGCTGTTCGCATGCAGGTCCTCAGCCACAGCGTGATGAATCCACATGCTGAAAATTGTTCTTGCATATATACAATAATTGCAGACAAGGAAAAAATCCAAACAAAGAAAATAGTTCACGGCAGTATCTTATCAGTTCTTTCTGTTGAATTTTATCCATGTTTTTTAGTGTCCTCAAGTTCATCATATAGGCTACTACTTATGTCGTAAAACCATCTCCATCAGCTGTCACTTAGAAGTGCACAAGCAGTGGGTAGAGAAGCGTTTGCTGTTCAGCAGCAGCAGAGCTACACACGCTGTAAGGCTTTCATGCAGCTAAGGAGTAGCGTAGAGCTGAAGGCTAAATGAAATAGTCTGGAAGTCTTTGGGGGGCAAACATCTGTGTAGGCAGCAAGATACAGTCACCCAGACTTATCACAAAAACCACGGCTGGACTGTGTGATCTAATGTTCAGCTAGGGTATGGAAAAGAGATGTCTACCCAAACAAGAAGTTTAAGCTTCTGGCATCTGGGGATGCGTTAATTTATATTTGTCCTGGTTTGAAATCTTCTACTTTTTCTTAGGGGTAAGACTCAAGACATGGGGCTGTAAATTAAGTCTGTCTTTCTGAGTTCTTTGGGTATTTTTTCAGTTCTGTAAGACACACTTAGGAGATGTCCAGCCCCATATACCTGACGCTAGGGGAGGGGTAACGTTATATCAGGTCCCTGCTTCAGTTTGGACAGAAGAGAAATTTAGACCCATTCTTAGAAGGAGTGATGTGGCCCTTTTCACTATTGTAGCACCTCTCGTGTGCTCTCTCTCTGTCTTGCAATTAGTGCACAAACCAGATAGCACAACTTGAGCAGCCAGCGTGGCTGAGGCATTTGGACCATGGAGAGGGCTTTCAGCAACTGGGAGCGTGTGCTGGGGTGGAAGAGATTTCCTCTTCCTCCAACAGTCCAAAGCCGAAGTCCTGCACCTTCCATTGTGTTTCACTTGCAGCACATTAGGAGGTCGCTGTTCAGGAGGTTTATAGGACCATCCTGCCGAGTAGCCCGGTGCTGTACCTGGTGCTTGAAGCAGCTCTGTTACCTCTGCATCAGTCCATGTCCCCGTGACGGAGGGGAACGAGCCAGCTCCCTCTCCAGGTTGGGTAACGCGGCTCCTGCTCAGCTCTTGCCTGGCTTTGAAGTCAGTGAGCTACAGGAGGAGCGCGGCAGGCTCAGATCCAGGCTCATGGCAACCAAAGGGGTACAGGCATACAGCAAAGGTGGGACAGGCTTGGTAGAAAGGTTTTGCCTGCTTTTGGCACCGCAGGCTCCTGCATTGCTGGAGGAGCTGGGTGCCCTGTGAAGGACAGTGGCAGGATTAAGGGGGCTCCCAAGGCTGGATGTGGCTCTTGGTGGTGCAGAGCAGTCCAGCCCCTGGCTCCTGTGGTGGGCTGGGGCTCTCGTACAAAAGGTAAGAGCATTTTGAATCTGTTAAATGACACAAAGATTCAAAGAGCTGTAGCTTTGCTTTGGCACTTAGCTTAAACGCTTAACGTTAAAACGTGTTTTTGTAGAGCCTCTTTATTCACATCTGCTTTTGCCTCCTTGCTTTATTTAATTTAGGGGCAACTGCAGAACTCAATTAGGCGAGACACCGCTATGGGGATTCATTCAGTGCTGCCTCTTGATCTTCTAAACTACCAGTGGGCAAGTGAGATTTCTAGACTGCTGAAATCCGCAGCGAACATTTTGAAAATCTCATATGACAGAGAACAAGTGTGAATTTCAGGGAGCAAAACGGTCAGAATAAATATGCAGCTGTATAAATGCCTCTTTGAGGGCAATTTCACACTGCTGTAATTTCAGGTTTGCCTAGAATTTTTCTGGAATAACTTTCAACATCAAAAGCACGGGAAAACACATGGTTATCTATTTCAATGGGAAGCCTCCACCCTTCAAAAGGAGGTTGAGCCTTCAGTAATTAGATTCCCAATAAGCATGTAATTATTTATTTTGATATTAAACTGTTTCACAAAAGCACACTTCCCTCTGAGGAGGGCTGCAAATGAGCTTTTGCATGAGTGGCTTAGTGACTCTAGGACAAGCGGAGCTGCCAAGCAAACCCCTAGGCTTCAGCAGAACTGCTCTCCTAAATTGTTCCTGCCCAGGCTAGGACAGGTTTCTCCAAGTAGTCTGTCCTCGGTGAATTATGCACCCTTGTAAGATATTATAACAATGATTATTGTTGGTAATGAAACTTTCGTAGCATCTCAAATGCTGCAGAATGGAATTAGCTGCCTTAATGCAAACGACTGGGAAGAGTAACAAAACCTCCATTAGAGATTTGTTTCCTCTCCAATTCAGAAGCAGCAGCAGCCTCATTTGAGAAACACATTTTAAGTGGTATCTGTGTACGAGGACGTGCAATAAATGCCATGTGATCAGGCCACAGAAAGTTGCTATTTTTTAAATCCTCCACGTGGTACCTGTTAGTCTAGCAGCTGCCTTTTGGGGGATCCATCACAAGCTGCTAATGCTGAAGCACAGCCCGGCAGGCTCTGCTGAACAGAGACTTACTGTGCTGCGCTCCTGCTTTACTCACCCTCTGCTGCACCCTGCTTCTGCTCACCTGCATCTCAGGGGTGCACCAAACATAGCAGGCTGTCCTAAAAGCGCAAACTACGCCCTGCAGGATAAATTGCTTTTAAATTGGGGCAGATATGATGTCTGTCAAGTGTTTTGTAACTGCCATGCTTTGATTTTGTTTTTATTCGTTAAAAAGATAAGCCAGGTATTCAGCTGGTATAAAGTGGTGCCTAGCGATTTACAGCACGGGAATACCTTGCCCACAGCATGCCAGCATAGGTAGTTGTTCCTTTTTTGAGTAGTTTTGAAAACATAGCTTGGGAGAAAGGCAGAGTAAGGCTGGAAGGAGGTAAGGATCGTCAAGCCCCAATTAAGGAGAAGCTGGAGGGAGAGGCAAAACAAAACAGAGGGGCTACCAGCAGGACAAGCTCTGCTATCTCCACCTCCAAGGATATTTCATTAAGCATATCAGGTAATGCCCATGTCCTCTCTAAGCCAACATTTACCTGTTTTGGTAAAATGGCTTTGTATGTGCCGGGCTGCGTTAACTGTTGTTGCAGGCAGAACGGCTGCGAGATTTGTGTGCCCAGTAGTTGCATGGTGAGGAGAAGGCTTGTGAAGTGCTTGTGTTTGCTTTGAATCTGAAAGAAGCTATAGTGTACAAATCCCAGATTTACTCTGTTACACAAAACTGTTACTGAGCAAGAGGAAAATAGGAAACCAAGCCTTCGCTTCGTAAGTGCTGAAGCCAGCTTCCCTGAAATCTGTTCTTTCCTCCTTTGCTTTCACCCTCCCCCAGATCCACCAGTAAAATGCAGAAGTTTCAGAGTTACACTGTAAGCAATTGACCTTTCCCCTCAGAAATAACGGGTATAAATCAACTAGGCATGGCATTAAGCACACTGGGCAATTCCTTTTATGTTTGTTTATGCATTGTTCTGAAATCAATCTAAACCTAGATTAAGTTTACAACACTAAGAAACAAATCTAAATATGTTAGCTCTACCTTAATTGATTTGATGTACCAACATTAAGGGGTTTAAAAGAGTCACCAAGTAGAACATACGCTTGGGACAAAAAAAAAAAAAAGCTGCTTTTTGCAGTTACCCTGGCCTTTCTCTGACAGCTTTTGTTGCATCACCTGCACTCAGATGAGGGAAATGGGAATGCTCAGCTGGCTGACGTGTTTGCAGCCTAATTGCTGGAAAAGTTTGGAGAAGTGTTCTAGGTCTGGATGAGACAAGATGTTTCTCTTGAAGCTGAATTCAGTCATCGGCACCAGACGGAGCCAGCAGCCCCCAGCAGTTCAGTGGACAGGGAGAGGGTTTTCTTAGGCAGTGTCAGAACTGAAGGCTGGCTGCTCCATCTGGGGACTGAGCAGTATCGACAGACATCTTTAAGAGGGAGGCTGATGAAAGTATCTGAAGCTGGATGGAGATGCCAGAGGGGAAACCGTGTCTAAGGAGAAAAAGGAGAATACATCTGAGGGGTTGGATCATTTCCTGGAGCTGACCACCCAACAAATGGGCTCCTGTCCTCATGGTACAACACAGGACAATAGAGGAGACCTCAGGATCATCACCCCAAAATGTTGATGTTGGCCCTGGTGAAGTTTCCTTGTGTGTTTGAAGCCTTCGGAAGAGATGAGGGTAAGCATGTTGGTCAGTGCATCCAAAGAAAGTGCTGCTGAAGGACTCTGTTCTGGACTACGGCTGCTGGTGTCTGAGAGGTGATGTGGCACAAAACTGGGTACCCTTGTAGGAGGGAGAGAGGGAACGTCAGGAGGGAAGGATCTAGACAGAGAGAGATGGAAACACCAGGAAGGCCTCAATGGCCTCGATGGCCTTCCAAAAGTCCTGTTGTCATCAAGCTAAATAATGGCATATTTTTGTGCAGTGATAAATCACTGCAGCAAATGCAACATTCAGAGTAGTTGTGTTTATTTTAAAAGTCATATCAATGACTCGTCCTTCGTATTTAAGTTGATTTGCTCTTTGGTGCCCTTGGCAAATGTTACTCAAAATAGTGCAAACTAAGGTGGCTTTTCTTGATCTTTGAGGCTCAAAATTCAGCTGCTAATGCTCTGCTGGTGATCTTCTCAAGTCTTTTCCAGATGTAATGGTTATGCTGTAGACAGAAATGGCAGTGTATTGGTTGGGAACAGCTGTTTTCCTGTGTTCAGGGTCCAGGGGCATAGCCACACAGCGAGTTTTGTTTTTTTTTTTTTTCTTCCTGGCCAAAATTTGCAGCAGATTGATAAAATAGTGACAGGGTTGTAAAATCCCTGCGAAGTAGTTGATGAGGGATAATTTGTCGTTAACATATAATGTTGTGGTATACAGATACAAACCTCCTATTGTACAGCAGGGAGAAATAAAAAGGTACAGCACAGGAAGTAAAAGGGATCATTAACTGAGCGAGGGAAACAAAGTACTCACAAACACAGCAAGGGAGGGAAAGAAGAGGAAGTCAAGGAAAAGGAAAGTAATTACATGAGACATCTACAGGAGTAGTTTTGGATTGCCTCAGATCAGTCCCAGGTCTATTCACATTTGCTGAAGAAAGCTCTACCCATATTGAGAGAAACATGGGCATATGGCTGATCCTAACACTTCTCTGAAGAGAAAAGATGTGTTTTTCATTAAGCTGCTGGCCTGGGACCCAAAGGAGCTGAACTTGGTTTCTGACCTCTCCAAATTTCCAATGTGAACCTGGGCAAAGCCTCAAATCCCCCTTGTCTCAGCGTTTAATGACAAATCACCTTGCAGGAAGAGCCACGAGCCGATCAATGGTGAGGGCTGGCCAAGAATTCTGCAGCTGAACATTTTCATCGAGGTTGCTCTGTCAGAAGAACCCAAACTTTTAATGGGAACGTACCTGTCTGAATTACAGTAAGGCTTGTTTTGGCTGTAGGATGGATGTTGGCAAAGTGATAGAGCTTGGCCAGAAGAGCCATGGTCTTTCTCCAAGCTGCGAGAAGCTGGTGACGGTCACCCTTCACTCTCACTCAAGGGTTTGAGTTTCTCCAAGGCTGGTTGAGTCCTCTGACCCATGACACCTTGCCCAGGTAACGCAGCGTGATGCTGAGTGGGGCCATGAGCCTCCCCCAGAGGCTGGGACTCTCCAGGCTTGTACAGGCTGCACAGGGCTGCTCTCAGTTTTTGTTCCCTGCCAGGCCTATTAACTACGCAGTGATCAGTCAAGCTGTTAATTAGGAGCGGATCGGTTGGGTGAGTTGGGCTGGTGGCAGCTAAAGCAGCCGAGCTCCTCTGCAGGCTTGTTCCCACCGAGAGCAGAGATTCTCATTTCTTCTCCCCAGGACTGTATTGCTCTTTCCCCTGCTCGCTGGCCTGGGCCTCCCACTGCACCTTTCCATGAGCCAGTTCAATAAAACGGCAGAAAATTCTCTGATTTTTATTTTATTTTGTTTTATTTATTTTATTTTGACCGATTGCTGTTTTCCATCATGTTAGTGCATCCAGGCGGGGCTTTGCTCTGAGCCAGAGCCAGCAGAAGGCAGCGGCAGCAGCGTTGAGGTAGGAGGAGGGAGATTGGGAAGGAGGGGGCATCCTTTTTGGCAGCAGAGCTGATACATCATCACGTCACATCCCGCGGAGCCATACCCTGCCAATCACCCAATTAAACAGTTACACTGGAAGGGCATGGATGAAAGAAGAATAACATTGGGAAGCAGAGAAAAATAAGATAAAATAATGTCCTGGAAGCAGCCCAGCTCTGTGCTGTATAGACTTCATGCTTTGCAACCCTGGCATTACCTTCTCAGGATGTGAATAATGAACCGCTTGCCATTTTGGCAGCCTGTCCCAGATTCCGCACGCCTCACACTAGCTAAGTAAAAGTTGAGCCTCTAGCGCCAAGGTTGTTCTCTTGGCGCCCTTTAGAGTTGGGAAAAAAAGGGAGGCACCCCTGGGAAGAGATTTATGCAGCCTGACTGGAGATGTGGTCTGTCCCTCTGGAGATGCTGATGTGTCACCGCCGCCATGTCTAACACCCTCCCTGCTGCTTGTCTTCCTCCGCAAGCCTTGATGAAGGCTGTGCTGCTGTCTTCTGTCTGCAGAGAGGAGTGGGGCACCTGCCCAGGGACCCTGAGCTGTTTGGAAAGTCAAGTGCCTTCCCCAGGGAATGCGAGTAGTCCTTGTGCCAGGGCCGGACCGTAGCCGGGTGAATCATGCTCCAGGGAGCGTGGGTGTCCTGGAGCACCTGTGTGACGAATTCCAGCACCAATCGGGTGTCACAACAGCCCCAGGGGATAAAACGCAGGCCTTGACACTTGTCCTTGGTCTGGGTAGGGGCTGGAGTCACTCCTGTGATGGGCAGTTTTAGACAGCTGAAAGATGAAATTAATTGCCTTCCCTTCCTGCGTTTCTTTCTGCCTTCAGTGTTGTTGGTCTCCCCTGGTCTGGGACCCCTCTGGTCCCTTCTCCCCAATGTGCTTCTGAGAGGCAAGGTGCTCGGGGGGTGGATCTCCCCCTCTCTGTGGGGAGAGGCAGGGAGCGTATGGGGCCCCAGCCCCAAGCTCTGCTCTCCGTTAGGTGCCAGCAGCATCCTTGGCAAACACAAACCATGTAAGGGGAGGTAGGGCACGTCTGAATGAAGCGTATTTGGTCAGCAAAGAATTATAACTTGGGTCGTTAGTTTCTCTTGCATGCCATTTGAAATTGCAGATGTACTTTTCTGTGATGATTATTTTAGGGTAGCCCTGCTGCTCCAGGGATCTCCTAATTATCGGAGTATATTTTATCCAAATCCTTCCCCAGGATGGCTGGTGCAAGTGTACTTGATAGAAGCGATAATGAGAATGTAAATGGGGAGGTGAAATACCTACATGAGAAATCCAGATGCAGTTGAGTTCTCAAGAGTATTTGAGGCTGTATATTTATTCTGCTATGTGAGCAGGGGCTTGATCTGCTATAGGATTGAGTCCTAAAATAGTATACATTACCAGAATACTCTAAAAGCTTAGTGCTGGTAATGCACAGCAAAGTTTCATTGAATGGGAAATATTTCATTCAATGGCAAACATAAAAGGGGGAAAAAAAAAGAATATGAATAAATTCAGGAACTTCAAAAACAACGCAAAAGAAACCTTTGGTTACAGACACTTGTGTTTTCTCAGATACCTGACAGGAAACGATTCCACTGGGCCACGACTTGGAGATACGTGCTGTCAAATACTAGTTAAGATCGTTCAAACTTTTTGCTTTGGCAGTTGATAGGATATTTTAGACTTTGAATGATATTTAAATTTTAATTGAGTAGAAGGCTTGCAGCACAACAACTGGTAAACAATCCGAGTGTGTACCAGACTTCTTATTATCAAGGCAGCAAAAGGTTTTGAAAGTGAACCTTTCCTTCTCAGATTATCTTCCTACAAACCAAAGCGTGAATTTGGTAGGGCTTGTTACAGGAAAGCAGAAAATTACCAGGGAGGTATTAGTAAACTTGACGTACGTAAACAATTGCGTTTGTATTTTGAGGATATAATATTCTTGATTGAACTGTTGGCAGCTTGAGATATCCAGGCTTTTCATATGTATATTTGCGTGTGTCATTCTATTGTTGCGGATAAACAAGCATGGAGTTCTTTGCATATATAATCATGTTATTATCAGTTTTGTGATAAGGCTAAATGAAAGAGCGTTTTTTCTTCCTCTTGATGCAGTTTGGCAGCCAAAACATCCTTTGGTGTAGCAAACCTGAAAACAGTATCCTGCAGTTTTGTGCAAAAGAAGAAGGGGAGATGAAGGTTAAAGGATAAAATGAGCTTCCTGGTGTGAGAGGTGCTAGGAAAACACCCAGATCCCAGCAGTGGAGGGGAGGAAAAAAGAGGAAAACATTGGCAAATGTTGGCGATTGATGCTCAAATTCTAGCAGAAAGAGTAATCTACATATGTTTGCTAAATACTCTGCTGGCACAAGCCTATTTAGGGCTTCAGCTTAGATTTCTGTATAGGGCAAAACAGAAATCTTGACATGGAAAAGCAGCCCGAGTTTCCAGTGCTTGAAATTTTATCCGTAGTAGGTGTGGTGAGGCTCAGGATCTTCTGGATTTGGAGTGGGTGCAGATACCACTGAGCACATGGCCAATGTATAATGACAGTTGGGTAAGGATTGTCCCCAGACAAGAATCCAGGTATCAAAAGGAACATCAACATGTACTACTGCAGCTTCCTCAGACACCATCACCTCCTGGCTTAGAAAAGGCTGGACATTTATGGATGATCCAGCTTCAGAGGGTCCCTGCTAATGTGAAAGAGCTTACCCAGTAAGAATCATGTAAGCACTGCAACGCCAAGACTGTTGCTTTCATTTCCTCTCTAGATAATAACCAGATAGCTTGCAAACCTCTGATGATGCTAAAGAGAGAAATATCAGGAGTGAAGCCTTTAATCTGTGTGTCGCCGCTAGTTGATTGTGTTGGTAGCGGGCTGTCATACAGCGGGGAGGTGTACGTGCTTGTGCGGGTGGTATCCGCCCATCTCTGGCCCTTAGGGAAATAGTGCCCAGTGAAGGGAATAACGCTCCTCTTTGCAGTTGCACCCGTGGCAAAAAACTCTGGAAAGGCAGCGAGCAGTTCAGATGATAATCAAGTTTGAAATCTTTAACAATGAAATTAGATCCTGCAAGCAGGGGGAAGTGGAGTGAGCCAAGGAGCAGCGACACTTAAATTAAGCAGCTATTGATTTCACTGAGGTGAACATCAAGTTTTCTTGATTGAAGAGATAAATATTGACTGAAACATCCTCATGTGTTCCCTAGCTGCAGTGTTGTTTTTCCTCTGGAACAGTTTTCCTTCTTTTCCTTTGTCCCTATAAGAAAATAGTATCTTAGCTTCGGCTGCTCCGAGCTCCCACTGTTTTTTGCAAAGCCAGCGTTGTTTCCAGCTCCTCTTGTAAACATCAGAGGCAGGAACAATGGCTGTGACTTGATAAATCAATAAAAGCCCATACCCAACAGCTATTAACAAGCTAAAAAGATGCTTGGAAATCCAAATAACCTCTTAAAAACTAATAAAAGAGGCCTCTGCAGCACTATCTAGTTCTTGGCTCCTCTGACACAAAAACCTTGAAACCATGTTTTAAGAAAGTGATGATTTTCACTTTTTTGTGTGCATGTGGAGGGAATACCACCTCATTCCTCATGCTAAAACAGTTTCTGTGATAATTTTTTGCTGAAATGGCAATTCAGTACCTTTATGTTTTTATCAATTACAAGGACAGAGAAACTTTGTAAATAGTGGAGAAGTAAGTAGTAGAAGGGAAGAAGAAAATATAGGACAGATAAAATAATGAAAGATTCCTTTTGAAGCACACTAACTATACAGGTGGATAAAGCCTTGTCTTAATGTGATGGAAATTCAAACATTTAAAACTTTAAAAAGCAGTTAGGTGATTGCAGTATATTTGTCTGGGAAAGTACACTGTGTGTTTAAGTGAGGAGGACTTTTACTGCGGGCCTTACATTTGATTTCAGGTGAAATCTCTAAAAATGTGCAGTATTCTGAAATGGTTTTCAGGCTGTATAAAGTACTTAGGGTTCTGCATTTGGAAGAACGTAATAGGAAGGCAGGTTAGCAAGGATCATGGCATGGCAAGGAGGAAGAGATCAATGGCTACAAGTTCTCTCCAGGAAAATTCTTGCCTTCTGAAGCACCAAATCATTTTGTTTTCTGCTGAAAATACCTTCACTCTGGATTCTAAGCAACCTTGAAATCTGGAGGCAGTAAGACACACCGACTTCACCCTCTGGTTCAGGGGAAGTAATTGCTGTCATTCCAACGTTGTCTCTGCCCCTCATATCTGACAACTCCAGGTTGGGCAGGTAATGAGAAGCATACACTGTGAGTTTAGACCTGCATTGTGATAATTTATATATATAGAGATTTTGCGTTAACTTGCTCCTTGGCTGCTTTCACTGGAAGAGAGTGTAAACAAAAATGGCCCAAATGGGAAAGACCAGCTCCCAGCAAGCCCCCAGCCAGCATAAGCATTAAGACTATGCTGGGATTTGTTGGCTCTTTGGGCTTGAAGGACAAGATTTGAGCAGAAAGCCCACAGACACAGAATAATATAGCAGCTCTAGGGAGTGGGGAGATAAAAGAGCCTGTTACCATGAGCAAAGAGATGGTAGGGAAAGAACATCGGATGGATTGGCCCAGCGGTGTGCTGGAAGATGTTCGGTCCATTTAGGCACTAGGGATTAGGGCTGCTTTTAAGGGCTGAAGTGGCCAGCTTTGTAGACTGTTTATATTTTAAAACTTCTCTTTCTAACAAAAATAATAATCAGATCCCATTTGAAAGAAATCAGCAGGACCAGGCTGCTGTCCCTTGGCTCTGAGCTCTCCTTTCTGCTGAGCAGAGGCTGTGAGAGTGATGCTGCGAGCTTCCTCTGCGAGAGGGGGCAGGTGCATGCAGGATTCCCTGTTAATTCTGGCCTTACTCCCTTCCCACCTTCCTTTTACCATTACTTTATTTATTATTTTAGGTCTGTTTTTACTAGATGATAGCAGAGCTAAAATTTCTCTTACTGTGTGATACGGCATGGTAGGACTAATCCCTTGGTCATTGCACCTGCTTGCTCTTTAACAGGGTGCATCTTCTGCTCAAATTTGTGCACTGGTGACTGTGCAGAAGGGGAATTTTTATAGAGGTAAACATTTAGCTTTCAAATCTACATCAGATTTCGTTCATGGTTTTCTCATCAGAAAACCCTCAATTACTAATCAGTGCTTTTCTGCACGGTAGTTATCCCTGGCATGAAAGCCACAAAACAGCTTTTCTTTTAATGTCATTTTGGCAGAAGTGTTTTTTTGGCGTGGGGGAAATTTCAAATCTGCCTCACTCTGTTTTTCCAGAGAGCATCCAGTTCAGTTCCTGCGCTCACCACTGGCAGGTTTGTGGTATAATTATTGACTGGGAGTGATAATGCGGTGCCGCATGTGTTCTGGTGGAAAAGGTTTTTCAGAAAATACTATTCAAGCAAAGGGAAGCAATCTCATTTTAAAACTCACTGACATTTTCCACGCAGCTTTTCTCTTTGATTGGCGTATTTAATGTGCCCAGAAATCATAGCATTAGCTTTGGAAACAAGACGGCTGCGTTAAGGGAAGTGACCTAACAAATCAGGGACCAGGGAATGTGTCAGGCTCATGATAAATGTAAAAAGAGCTACAGCTAAAAGAGATTAAAGGAATCACAATGTCCTAAAAATGCTAAACTGCTTAAAAAAATGGGCACCCCTGAGCGTGGTAGCAAAGTGGTGAGTTGGAGGTAGTTCACATCACCTTCAGCCTAAAAGTCCTTTGCCCAAGGTACGACAGGATGACCTCCGTGTCTAGCAGAGCTGAACCGGTGTTTTTCATATCACCAGGTACCACTAGTGCATCTCTCCCTTAGACTTTATAAAAACAGTCCGGAAAGCAGAATTTTTATTCCTCTCAAAATGATCCGAATTCTCGGAGACAGATGTCTTCTCAACTTCTCAACTCGGGGCTTTTCTCCCTCTCTTCTCACATCCAGTTAAAACTTCACATGCAGACAAGCGTGGTGGCACTCAGTGCACGTGCACAGGCAGCGCCATCAGCTCTGCAGCTCTTCTCCTGAGGGTGTGTGATCAAACCTGGGCGGGTTGAA
Source organism: Cygnus olor (assembly GCF_009769625.2). NCBI lineage: Eukaryota > Metazoa > Chordata > Aves > Anseriformes > Anatidae > Cygnus > Cygnus olor. The sequence continues at coordinate 14,315,202 of NC_049175.1, forward strand.
AGTCACTGCCAGTGAGGAGTGGCATAAATTTCTCTTTCCTCTGACTGCAAAATGTGCAGAGACCCTTAAAACAGGCAGGATTTCTCTCCTTCCTGAAACTCTTTTGTGTGTGTGCACAATTGCCTAGAGAAGAGGAAAACTGGAGCCTGCCTGCAGCCATGCCTGGGACAGATGCTGTTGAGATGTGGCCTGAGGAGCAGACAACCATTACTCCTCTTTCCTTCCCCTACCTTTGTACATGCTACATGTTTTTTCTATTCTCACAGCTTTCCACCTTCTGTGAACAGCTTCACCCTGCAAGGTGGCCTTGCAGTCGACTGGAGAGCTGTGCAGGGAGAGAGAGAGACTGAGGAGCAGATCAGATGCTTAGGTGATCTAAAATTTAAAAAAAAAATCCTATAGAATTAAGTTTAATTTGCTCTGGCTGGGAATGTTTGTGTGTAGTGTTCAGAAAGTGTAAAAGCTCCCTGCAAATTTATTTCATATCTGTTTTTTTTATTGGTCTTGATCTTCAGCTATCTCAAGCTTCCTTGTATTAACAGGGACGTGGCTTTTCCCACACCTTCCTGCTTCGTCCTTTCAGCACCCTTGCCAATAACAGTAGGAGGTATAAAACATGGAAAGAAAGTAAAAATGTTATGTAGGAAGATCTGTCTAAACAAAATATCAGCACAGGAAGAAAACAGTAACAAATGTATAGATCTGGACCTTAAGTAGAGACAAAATAGAAGACGATAATGAATAGACTATTAAGAAGTATATCATGAGCTTCCCAGCAAATGAATAGACATTTGTGAGTTTAATTAGCAATTAGGTCATTGTTTTAAAGCAGAAGGAAAATTGAAATGTTCTCTGTGCAGCTGTGGAAGTAAAGATGAAACCCTTCCAATTGAAGCATCCCCGTTACAAAGGTAGTGCTGGTTCTGACCATTGCCTTGAGATCTGAGATATTATATTCTATCTCTTTTTCATAAACTGCTGGGTAGTGTGTCAGATACAATCTGGGCTCTATTTTGATGTCTTACAACACAAACGGTTTGAATGCTCTGTCAGAAGTCAAAACATGGATGTAATGGACGGACTCATTTGTAGCTTAATATCAGGAGGGAATACCTTGCATTAGTAAGTCAAACAAAATTTGATTCATAAAAATTGCTGTTGTAAATCCACACAGATAATTCAAATAAAACCTGACTTGGAAAGTTTGAAGCTCCACGTTTATTTCTTGCTTCTTGTTGTTGTTATTCATAATCTCATAACATCGTGAGACCAGAAAAACAAACTTCAAAAGAGAAACATTCTTCCTTAATTTCTGGTCCCTTCAGAGCCACAGAGCAATACAAATCATTCTAAAAAATCCTGTTCCTGTGAGGATCTGAATAGATATGTGGGCCTTAAAATAGAGTGAGGTAGTTCAAAAAAAGGATTCTGCACGCACCCAGCCTAGTCCAACAGCCAGCCTTCTGATAGCAGCTCTGGTCTCATTGATCTCTGTGAAGCTTTTCTAGCGGTACAAATGAACTAATATTTATTTCATGAAACGTGTCTGCCGTCAAAGAACATGCTTGTAGGCTGTTTATAATTATTCTGGCTCCTTACAAGATCCCAGCAAGGTGGGATATTATTGGAGGGAGAGCATCCCGTGGCTGCACAGCATGCTGTGTACGCTCTAGCACGTTTTAGTAACATTTGCATAAATAAAACCCACAGCCAAAATCGATTCCCAAATTTGTAAAGAGTCTTCTACCTCATCCCAAGTTAATTGTTTTATAGAAGAAGGGCTAGGTGCTGTAATGACTTTTTTTAGTCAATTGGACCAGGCATGGTTGCAAACTAGTTTTGCTATTGGTTTTCTTCCAGTATTTCTCCCTTGGCAAGTTTTCTAATGTGCTTATCCATTAAAACTAGGCAGTGGACTCGTGGGGTAAGGATATGCCCAGGCACCATATTTTCTGCCTGTTGTGCAGACCTTACCCACTCCACTTCTCTCTCCCTTTTCCTCTGCAGCAGCTCCTTAGCTCGCCTCTTCTCCCCTTCATGTCACTCGTCCTTTCTTCCCCGAGAGGTCTTCCTGTGTCTCATCCCGTACGTATGTAAGTACCTGCCCTGCTAGAGACTATTTTTTGGGAACAGCAGCTATGTAAAGGTGGCTCAAAACCTGGCCACAGCTTCATTGTGGAGATCTGGTAAGAAGGGCTGTGAACGGTTTTTCATTTCATATTTTTCAGCTGCATCACAACCCCCATGGTTTAGGACAGTGAAAAGAGGAAGCTGTCGTGTTATTTGTCTAACTCAGGCTGCTGCTGGCACCTAGAAGAAGTGACTAAGCTATGTCTTCTGTGTGTGCTTAGGCTGACCAGACTTGTGAGAATAGCTTGGAATTAGGATGGGTGTGAAAATGCGCTTGAGGTTTAATAGAAATAGTTTAATACCATAGAAATGATATTTTGGAGCTACCAAGTCACCGACATACCATTATTTCTTATATTGTAGTAGCTTTCAGCTGAAGTTCTTAGCAAGAACAAACTCATTTTGAAGCTAATGCCTCTTTTTATCACTGTAAGTCACATACAGCTGAACATTAAGTGCTCGGATAAGGCCACATGGCCCTCAGATCTATTCTTACAAATGGAAGAAATAAAAAACAATCTCATATCTCATTCTTTGAGCTTCAGACAGCTAGTACGTTGAAAACTCTTATGCCATACCTATTTTTTAAATGTTTTAAACTACTGTTTCTCTCTTACTTATGTCCTCTCCCCCAGGAAACACTCTGAGATGCTGCAGTGCTAACCATCTTCATACAGTCTGTCCTTGTGCTTCAAGACACCATTGGAAGCCCAAGTTAAATGGGTCAGTTAATGTGAAGTCATGTACTAAACAGTGCCGTCATATTCTTAGTGTGATGCAAAACCAAATACATGCACTGCAGTGTTTGTATTGCTTTTGGAGTAGTGACACAAAAGAAGAAACATAACAATTAAAAATAAAGTCATGCACAAGATGCAGTGAATTCGCAATGTCCTTACAGGCTGGAAGAAATCGGAGTCGATCTCTCTGGAGAGCACTGAAGCCTCAGTTTACATCTCTGTTTACATAAGGATTATAAATTGGCCAGACTTATGTTTTGTTTTAATAGTTTTGAAGTAATGTTCAGACATAGTTTTTGAGAATATTTGATTTTTTCTCATTCTTGAGTGTGTATGAATCTAGTGTCAGTCAGATCTCCACCCATCAGAAGACAAAATATTTCAGATATGCAAAAATGAATTATTAACAATGTTTTGTAATTTATAAAGGATCTTTTGAATATTTTAATCCAGCCTTATTATGCTTGATTGCTACAAGCTCCCTCTAGCATTGTGTGCAGTTCCTTTTACATAGAAAAGAGAAGAAAAAAAAAAGTAGAATTTCAGGCTACCCAAGGTAACATTTTCTTAATTTGGATTTTCTAAACAGAGGGAACTCAGCTGCCTTCTAAGGTACCAGTGTTTGTTTTCGTGACATCCAAGTCAGAGGTCAGAGTCAGACTGTAAAATAAGCAGATATGTTTTGCTTATTGGTATATAAAAGAAAACTTGGGAATCTGAATAGAAAATTAAACTACAGCTACATGTCTTACTGAACCCTGTGAAACTCAGAGTTGAATTAGGCATTCTTTTTGGCTAATTAATTCTTTTTCATCCTTGGCTCTGTTAGAAGGAAAGGGATTTTACCTTCTCTTGAAATAAGTGACTCCCACTGCCTTGTTTCATACTGTTCCCTCCCTTAGAGTAAGTTTGTGTAAGCTGAATTATTCTGATTTATTTATTCATATTGCTAACGAACGCACTGCCCACCAGGAGAAGACATTTTATACGGTGTTTCCAAGCAGCCGCATCCGAACTGCATTTGGAAGGTGAGGCTAGAATACAAAGTAGTTTAAGGAAAGCGTGGTAAAAAGACGCTGGTAGTCTGTCAAATGACTTCATAAAAATCACAGAAAATATTACCAGAGGAGTAAGTTAAAAGGTATCATTTATTTTTAATGGGCACAACTGTTTACTGTGCAAAATCAGAACTTAATGAACATATCTGAAGGAATTCCTGTCTTGTTCTCAAATTAAGGAACCGTGCACTTTAAAACAGTAGTTGAAGTTTTTCATTAGTATACATAGATGTGAAGCGGTTGTTTATTATTCATAAAATAACACATGATTTTCTGTATTGTTAATGTTAGGTGAGTCCTGTCTTCTCACCAATGCAGCTCCTCAAATACTTCTGAACTGTTGAGCAGATTTTCAAGCAAGCCTTGAGCCCAAACTCCTTATATCCATGTTACGACACCTCTCTTGGCAAACCTGGATATCTAGTTAGGAAGCCTGCTGCTTGCTTGGGTTTTGTGTTAGGTAGCCTTAAACTTCAGAATTCTTTGCAGTTTTCTTGGGCTCAGTTTTCAGTTTTTATGGCTTCTTGCTTTCAACTTCTGACTCTTTCCCTGATTTCTTGATGATGGAGTTGCGGCACTGTGAGATGTTTGGGTGTAAGTGCTCAAAGTGATGGATTTTATTATGGTGCTGTTGCAGCCATGTTGCAGTGGCTGTTTTTAATATGTTATTGATACTCTAAAACATAATTTTTAATATCATTTTGCACTGGGAGAACATCAGTGAATGGCAGTGTAGGTGAAGATGATTTCTGAAGCAATAATCCCACAGCAAGTTGGTCTCTCCAAGTATCTCTTTGGTTGAGCATGTGCACTCTTTTATTTTGAGCCATTACCTTTGTAGGAAGGATTTACTGTTGGAAATAGAGGATAATTTCACAACTGCTAATTAATTCCCATATCTGAAGAAATCACATGGGTAGAGCTTTACATGGAAAATGTTTGTTGTTTTTTCAGATTTACCTAAATGAATTTTTTGTGGCAGTCAAGCATCAGACATTGCAGCTACCTGGGTCTGTTTGTTTGAAGTGGTTCACGCACTGTTTCCTCCTTTGTGTGCTTTGAAAAATAAAATAAAAATAAAACTGAAAAATTAGTGTCATTTCCAGCCTACAGCCTCTGTAGGCAATTCCAAACGTAGAGTTACGTTATGCCACCATATATCTAAGCTTACTGTCCTGGGAAATGAGGAGTTTCCTTTCCAATTTTCTGTTCTCACAGACAAATTTCTGAACATCTTCCTTGCCAGGATAAAGGTTCAAGGGAGTCTGGCATGTCCCCTGGGGTGAGTGCATGTGATGTGCTGCTTCCAGAGGGAGATCTCAAACCTGGCAGAGGACCGGAGGGGAGCCAGGTAACAACCTGGGTCTGGACAGTGGAAACGTCATAAAACAAGCATGTTGAAATAGTGATTTTAGCAGCCAAATTAAGGCATCAGAGGTCTTGGTTCACCTGTTGAAAAGTAAAAACAAGGTTGAACATTGTTATTTACATGCGTTTGTAAATATGGACAAAGAGAAGCTCTGCAGCCTGAGATTACCCAGAGGAAATTAAAGTTAATCTGCGTCTCTCTTGTTTTTTTTTTTTTTTTTTTTTTTTAAATCAGTTCTCTGCCTATAGTTTTTCCCTTCAGAGGAGATATCTCCCGAAGGGCCAATAGCCTTAAAAGTCTCTGTGCCTGTACATGAAAGGCAAAGGGAATGGGATATTACAGACTCTGAGGCTTGAGCTAGAAAGAAAAAAAAATCCACCAGACTTCAGCAGTAAGAGTGCTTGCAGGCTGTGCTGTTGGCCAGCCACTTAGTATACAGAGGGCCAGGCAGGATAATTTCATGTGCTCAGATTTGATTGTATCTTCTGTCTGGTAATGTTAAAAGCCAAACGCATTACACAGGTTTTAACACGCATCCTGACCTGCTCACGCTAAGGGCAATAGGATAGCTCACCCCAGCTTTCATGTCAGGGTGCATTCCCAATCTTTTACAAACACTAGCATGGGTCCTGAGACACATCTCTGTAAACAGGGTGCTTAAAATGTCATGAATTACAATAACTCCTGCAAGTATGTCAGACAGTGACTTCATGAAAGTACATAATAAAATAAGCAGGTGAATGTCACTGTTAACGTTGCTTTTCTGCAAAATCAGAGAAGCAAAAGGCTGTCATTACTCAGAGAGCTGGCTCATTCAGCTCAGGTTCAGATGTCTTCTTCAGGCTTTTCCTCTTTGTTTATAAGGCTGCCTTATGATTACATCGTGACTCTTCACAGAGTCAGAGCACTTCGCACCACTGCTCCCCATTACAGTGCGTAGGTGAATATACACCTACCTATGGGCTTATACAGAGTTATAAGCCATGCTGCTACTCTTTCTTAACTTCTCCCCCCACATTTGTTAGTAAGCACCATATTTGCAACTTGTGCTTTTTTTTTTATTATTTATTATTATTTTCCATCCTGAAACTCTGTTCCGGCAGCTTTCTTGGTAGATTGAGAAATAGTGAAGTTACAGCTCAGTTCTCGGTGGCTTAAAAGGAAAAGAAAAACCCCTAAATAGTAGTTGGAAGCAATTTCAAGAAATCTCTTGGATTTCTAATTAGCTTGTGTCCTTTAAAAAGCTGCCCTCGGAAGGCTAAAACCAAACCATATAAAAGGAAAGCATTCTTGTGAACCTTCAGTCCTCCAAAAGAAAGGAGCCTTCACTCCATCTAAATTGCAGATCCTGACCCACTGCTCTTGTTTTCTTTGTGCTTCTATGTGTAATTATGAAATATTAATTATAATTTTTACCCAGCAACAGTACAACTCACTTCAAAAGTAATGAAATAAAATATCTTTATTGCAAACAAGCAAAACATTCCTTGATGATTGATCTCCTGTTGTAAATTTACTGCTTGGTAAAAATGTCAAGACTGTATTCCAGGGTGAGCCAAAAATCTGGAAATGACATAATTTTTCACAGAATGGAAATTCTCTTATGTGACAAGCTCTTGTCTTCAGATACAGAATCTTTAAAGAAAAGAAAAAAGGAAAGAGCACTGAAAGAAAAACATGGATTGCATTGCATTTATTGTAGTGTCTCAGGGTTTTTTTTTAATATATGGAATCTAGTTAATTATAGGCAAGTGACACTCGGGATTGGATGGGTTTTCCATATGTTCTATGTATTGCTTGCAAGAAAAATGTTGTGCAAATATATCATCAACTTTGGCATCAGATCATCTTCGCTGATGTTTAAAAATAAACTAATCTTGATTTTAGTGATAGGAGTAGAAAGATGCATTTGCCATACTGGAAACAGCTCTCAAATTGGAGCATATACTTGCTTGTATGAGCAGTGGGATAAAAAACAAACAAACTGGGAAACTGAACCTTTCCGAAGAGTTGGGGCAAACTGCTCGCAGCTGCAGCCCTGCAGTTTTTCTGCAGTTCTGTGGCCCACTGATATTCTTCCAGGGGAAGGACATTTCAATTGCAGCGCATTATTTTTTCTTCCCATCACCTCTCCAAAGGAAGCTGCTGGTTTGCCAAGGAATTCAGGTTGTCTTTTCAGAAGGCGTTTTTCATTTTTTTGCTACGATGATTCTTCAACTGCCCATTAACCAATACTATTTCTCCTGGTGCTAGTGGGTAAGTGCCTCTGGCTTGCGGTATTAGATCAGGTGCCAGCGTGCTTAAGCAAATAAGCTTCAAGGGATCTTAGCTGAGCTGCAAAAAAACAACTCAAGCGTTTACATCTGTGTCACAGTTGATCTGCAAATATTAATTTGGATAATAAGGGGAATATATGCATGGAGAACTAGTCATCAGCTGTCACATTTAATTATATTGGTGAAATACCAGTGTGAGTACAGTATTTTTTTAAATTTTATTTTTCTTAGAAGCAATCCATATCTCCAGGTGAGATTCTTCCTTCCAGTTTTACCTTCTTGTGTTACTTTGAGAAACTCGCCACAAAATTTCTGACACATGAACAAGAAAATCGTAGCAAAAATCGTAACAAAACAAATGTTTTGTTAGGAAGAGGAGTATCACTGAAAGTATTGGCCAAGTTAAGGAGCTGAGTGGGTGACATTAAATCTCTAAATTCCCTTTGATACAATTCTGAAATGACTATTTTTTACCCTCTCTGTATTTTTCCTTATTATTTTCTATTTCTATGCACAGTGTGAAAGGTATTGCTAGCCTTTTCACTTGTAGTGAATGTATGTAGTGTGTTCACTACAGGGCAATGCATTTAAATTGTTAGAATAGGTGCAAGACCATAGTGGGTTTATGCCAGGTCCCTTACCCAAGCTCCCTGAGTCTGTAAGAAACAGTTTGAGAGAAAACTGTCCTTTATTTCTGGGTTTTCTTCTTGGAAAGTAAACAAAACAAAACAAAACACCACAAGCCAACTTTAAACATTTATTTTTTTTTAGAGTGGGCCTTTCCTTGGAAAAACAATTCCCTTCATTTTTGCAGTGGGGGAGTTCCGTTTCCACGTGTTGGCAGTGGCAATGTGTCTGACTGTAGCGGGGAATGAGTCGGGAAGATGAGAGATGCTTCATACACTGCATGCACAGCCGAACCCCTGAGACTGTCTGTAACAAGAATACAGTGCTCAAGTACTGACAGCACTTGGTGTGGCTCTTTATGCAAGAAACAAACACTGACAAAACTGATGTTTTCTTGAAAATGGAAGTTAACCTGTGCATTATTAATTATATCCTAGAAGTCTTCATCAGCTTGCCATTATTCAACTTTTTTAAAAATCTGGCAGTATATTTTATTCTTTTAACTTATTATTCAAAGGTAGAAGAAATTAAAGCCTAGGACTAAAAGTATTACTTATCTCAGTATTTCCAGAGCTTCCCAAGAGGCAATGGTTTAACACGTGCTTCGAGTGCTTAGCATTGCTTCAGAAGTCGGTGAGGTGCTGAAAAAGAGAATACCAATTTCACTTACAATACTAGTTGCTGGTTTATTGTAGGTGATAATATTTACTTGCTACCCTGTCCTTCCAGGGACTACTCTGAACCCTGCTGCCATAGGTTTTGGCAGAAACACGGGGTGTTCTTGAAAAGTCTTCCATGATTCATACCAGGAGCTAATGACAAATACAGTCTCAATATTTCTTTTTTTTTTTTTTTTTTTTTTTTTTTTCCGTTCAGAAGGACATTCATTTTCGGAAAAGTACTTTTCCTATTGGCGGCTAGGCAAAACTGCTTCTCCTTCCACAGGTCTTTTGACATGTGTAGGACAACAAACGGACATAAAGTAGCCTAGTAAGCACACGTGAAAGATTGCTTGTAGTTCCTATAGCCGCAAAAAGGCGATCACCTTTGTTCAATTACATAAAAGATATGTTTTAAAGCCAACAGTTTGTGAGTCTTTTGATAGCCAGACGGAAAACTAAAATGTCTCTTTTGGGACAAAAAGACAAAAAGGTGTTTGCTATCATTAATTGTATGTGAAACAATGGGCTATGAAAATCTAGTGATAAATTTTGGGAACTGTCTGCTAAATTTCTTGTTTATCACTTAGTCTTCAAATGTGTAATAAATTTGTAGAGCTACAGGAAAATGTGTATGGAAAGGACCACCGAGTGTGTAGTCAATCAACTTGGGGCTTGTTGCCAAACTAATGCTTAAAAAAAGGTAAAAAATAAAAAGGAGAGGGGTTGGGGTGTGGTGACTGTGGGGCATGGTCTTTCAAATCTGAGGAGGAGCAGTAAAAGCCAACGTAAAGCTAAGCAGAAAGAACATGCACAGTGTGACGACTGAAACCAGGAGTAAAAATCCAAGACTTTGGGCAAAGGAGGTAGTTTTGCTATTCTTAATATTAGTAAATTGGCAGTTTGTTTGTTGTGTTTCGTTTTTCTAGCATCTAATTTCAGTCTTTTGCAACTGCATTTTGGCCCTTTCCTGTTTGTCCCATCCATCATGGGCATGGGGAACAGGTTTTCCTTTTCCTCATAGCAACAGCCTGTTACTTAAGGGGAAGTGGTTGCAAATGTCCTCTCCTTGCTCTTCAAGCTAACCAGACCCCTTTCTTTCACCTTTCTGGTCTTCCAGTCACTCTTGTGCATATATTGCACATGGACACGTCATTCAACCAGAAGTAATCCCATAGCTGTATACATGGCATATACACAGGCTGTAGAGTTATATGCAATGATTTCTAGAGCAGGAGATTATATAGAGTCATGGCTGGTGCGTTTGTTTTTGAATCACTGACATGAAGGACAATTTGACATCATACCGTTTCCCCAAATACAAACATACTCACAGGCCTTCTTTTCATCTTACAGCATGTGCACGTATCTGTCGATGTACTTCTTAATGCCTTCCTACTGAAGGAGAAGTCATTAATTCACACTGCTTTTGGAGCAGCGTCCCTAATAACATCAGTAATATGATGGCATTCTAGAACCTAAGTTTGACGTTGACTCTGTGATATGTAGGACCATTACTCTGAAATATGATGATGCTTTTGTATAAAGTCACCCTGATGACTGGTCACTGAAGTTCTGCAGAGAGGAGTCTCTGAAGGAAAATGTGATTTTTCAGAAGCGCAGGAACGTGTCATTGTTTCACCGAAGGAGTACAGTTGTACCTTATACAATTTTAATTTCTGTTCTGAGGATGTTAATTGCTTGTTGAGCTGTGTCCAGCACTGAATTTTTATGCGTACATAAATATTCTGGAAATGCCAATGTAGCTGAGACACTGCTGGAACCTTTTAACGGGTATCCATCTAATAACAACTTCCTGCGAAGGAAGTACTTTCAGAAACTTGCCAGGGTCTGTTTAGCAGGAGCAGTTTGGTAATGTGGAGCAATTGGTGAGGCAGACAAATTAACAATGTGCACGACTTTGTATTTGCATGCTAAGTATATGCCAACATTAAAATCCCTTAACAGTAAGGCTGTTTTTTTCACCTCCATAAAGCCGGTTAGTACACACACTGTGCTGTACTGAACTCTCTGAGTTCCCAGTCATTTTTATACTTAATGTTGAATGCTTATCGTATTTAAAGACCTGAACATTTCTGATAATTTGGTGCCAGAAGAATCAGGAAGTGTCGGATGCTGCTCAAAACTTTTAAGTTCTGGAGCATAGAAATATTGTGCAATACAAGAAGTCTTTCCTTACTGGTGCTTTCACTGGTGCCTTGCAGCAGAGCTCTCCCTGCAGTGCCAGGTTTTATGAGAACTTCTTGGGCAGTGTTGCCCTTGACACAACACTGTGCTGCCCTATGGCAGAGTCTGTGCTTGGGGACGCTGCAGCTGCTGGGCTTTTGGGGATTCCTCCTGCCACGAATAAACAGAATTAGACATGTCCCCTTGAGGGCTGACTTGGCCCCTTTACCCTATCATGTTTGCAGTGGGGAAGTGGAATTTTGCTCTTGAATATTACACAACATCGGTGGCTGAGCGAGCCTCAGCACGGGGAAATGCTTCACCTGCACTAGCTGAGTGCCTCCCTTGTCTTGAAAGGATTCCCCCTTCCAGGAGCCTTTGTTTCTTTGCTGAATACAGCAAAGCCATCTACAGTCGTGGAGCTGAACCCTACCCCTGCTGTCTGACAGAGGGGGTTCATGTGTGTTCTGTTACAGGTCCTCCAGTGATAAAATTACAAGATAAGAACAGCTCTCCAAATCATCTGCTGTTACAAGTCAGGGTGCCCCACTGATGTGCACAGAGCATCAAGTCTGGGCTTTTTTGCCACCTTAGCATCAGACTGTCATTATTTCTATCAGTTTCAGAAACTCTGTCTTCTTCTTATGGCTCGTAGCATTTTACCTGCTCCTAATTTAAATGCTTTTAGGAAGATACAGTCCCCGAAGACCACTTTCCCCCTCTATATTATAACTGGATTAAAAACCAAGTCAGAGCAGCCTCCCTCCACCTTTTTTCCCCAGTCAAAGTGAAGCTCAAACCATAGTGCATCCCTAACAAGGCTTTTACAGCTTAGAGCAATGTTTTTTCATATTTCTCTATGGTTTTCTCTAGAATTCGTAGATAGTAACATAAATTCTTCCCTTCTGCTGGCATTTCTGGTTAAGCGTTTGAGCTCTACAGATTTTGTAAGTAACATTCACCTCATGGAAGTACGTTCAGCCCTACTGCTAAAAGTTATGTATGCTTGGGTTTTTGCTGCTCTCAAGGTGTTTTCACATTTTTGGACAGGCTATTGCTTCTGTCACAGTTGTGAAGTCAGTGGCATATGTCCTGTCACACTGGAAGTAAGAGAGGAGATAATACACTTACAAAAGGATTTGCAGGGATTTGAAAAAAATAATAATTAAAAATTGGTACATATTCACCCATCTTATTCAGTTTATTTTATTAATTGAAACCAGCACCGTCTGGTAAATCCAAAGAGAACAGGAAACATTGTGCTCAGAATCAGCATGGTATTTTCAGTGGCAAAACAGTAGTAGGAAGTCCTAAAGAACATTATGGATTTTGTGGTGCAGCAAATATCTAACATGGTCTTCTAGAGGTGTGTATCATCAGTAGATACATGGAAGGAGGAAGCATGTTTAAATTGTTGAATCACATTTGAAACTGAGATGAGGCATGCTAATGCCATTACACACATCCACCCACCTTTACGCGTACATACACTTTAAATCTGAAGAACATCCTGGTCGTTGCTCTTGTAGCCAGAGAAAAGCATTTTATATCTGATATGTGTCCAGATAATACCTTGAACCAAAACCCTTCCTTTAGATACCTTCTGGAGCTGAGCATTTCCATTACTCCTATAATCCTTGCATGTGCTCAGTATACATTTCTTCCTTTCTCTTCCTACAACACTAATAATGATGTTACAAGTATTATATCCTAAGAACAAAAATTATCCTTATCTGTCTGACGTTGTAAGCTGATTTTCCACTTCTTTGAGGACTCTTGAAACACAAAGCTTGGGAGGTTTGCTTTTGGGCAATTTAAGTGTGGGGTCATAAAAGGAAAAATGCTGATTTTTGCAGCCCCATAGTTTGCAGCAGCTGCATTTAACTCTGTTTACCTTTCTCACTAAGTAGGTTTTATAAACATTGAAAAGATATCTCTAATGTTTATTCAAATAAAACAACAATGGGCAGCTGTTCAGCTGAAGTAAATTGGCACGCTTTTATTGACATGGGTCTATTTTACCCCGTACGAGTGTTCAGCTCCAATAATTAGCTTAAACAGTGTTTAAGCACTTGGATTCAGTTTCCTTGGGGAAAAACTGAATTCCTGTTAGATAAAATGTTAGTGGCAAAAGTGTTCCAAAGATTATGAATATGAAATTGAGTCCACTTAAATAGACATTTCATAAATTCCTTATGTAAATTATATCTATCTGCTAAGGGAATAGATAAAATACTATGTGACCCTGAAGACTGTGCAGATGGTATGTTACAAAGAGCAAGTAGTTCTGGTCAAAAAAAACTGCGATCAGAACATATGTTGAGTTATGTTCATGTAAAATTGTGACTAACAAGCCTAATGAGAAAACTTGCAAGCAGCTGGTGGACGTAGCACGTCTCCAAGATGGTCAGATCAATCACTCATCCCGACTGGGAGTTTGTCTGGATAACATTTCTTCGGGGGATCTTAAAATGTAGAGGTAGTGCTGATAAATGCTGCTTCGCATACCATTGGAAGTGAAATGCGGAAAAAAAGGGCAGGAGCAGCCACTGAGCTGGAGTATCACAGTACTTGATAAGGACAAGCTATAGAAAATGCAGTATTCCATTTGGAATATAAATGCATGCAGATTAAATGTATTAGATGTAATATCTTCTATATCAGCCTAAGAATTAGTAAATGTACAGAATGTCACAGCCCCTCCTCAAACTCATGAAGCTCTACAGGGAGATACTTCGTGACGTTCCAGCACCTCACAGCAACCACCAGAAAATCAAACCATTCACTCCAACTTCAGCTATTTAAATTAGACTCTGAAGTGAAATAGGTTAATAAGCACTAGAAATACATCAAATACGGCAGGAGATTTAAAAACACATTATACAGAGTTCTAGAAAATATAGCGCTGATTCAGAATAGGAAAATAATCCTATCAGACAAAATGATGTGCAGATATTGTCCATCTGACTTGGGCTTTCATGGCCTCCCCAGGAAAAAGGACAGCACTAAGCACCTTTAAGAGTGGAAATACTAACGATATGTTAATTTTGTTCTGGAAGGGGCAGGGGACCTGTGGGACTTATCTGCACTTGGAGTATGCTTCATGGCAGTCACGTACTTTCATTCAGCTATTGCTGAACTAATCACATAACTTCTTGTTAAAACAGTGTCTCTAACAGGACATTTCATTCTGTTTTGAAGTCTCTAAGTAACATTCAACACATTTGTATGAAATGGTATTTTTAGTGTTTACTTCCACTCATCAAAAAAAATGTTCCTACTGGTGGCAATTAGTTTCACCCTCCAACAGCTGGGTCTTTTTCTGCTGTTTTTGAGTGGAAAGCTACCTAAAATCAGAAGTAATTTTCCAATGTAATCTATTGTAAACCATAACCAAGTCATCTCTTTGACCAGTCCCGAAATAGACTGAGCTTGACAGGAGTTTTACTGTTATGTGTACGAGACTTGTTTCCACGCATCTTTTTTGAAAACACTTTCCAGTTTTCATTTCTGTAGTGCCCAGTGAAAGTACAGTGCTTCATTAATAGTCTCTTCGTTAATACCGTTAGCAGAAGTAATAGACCTTCTTACAGTACTCTGATGTTCCTCTGGTTGTATTTTAAATAATGTTAGCTTGAGCATTATTCTGAGAGGTAATTACCGATCCCACACCTGGCATGACTTGTAAGTACTCGTTGGGTTATGTTTTCTGTTTTGTCACCATTGTCTTGTGTGGTCTATGGTCTTTCTTTCATTAGCACCAATTAAGTTAATCAGTTCCTACTACTCATTTAAGTCATGGTGTTTGGCCTCTCAGTTTTCTTCATGATTGCTTTCTGCTCTGTACAACTTGCTTTTCCAGAGAGTTATGGGTCAGATTAGTAACAACAAAATTAGGAACATGAGAGAGCAAGCTAAATATATTTGTGGCTTTGTGTTTTAGTGTGTGTGAGACCAACAGGGACGTGCTGCTGCTAAGTCAGGTGGGGTTGAGGTATCTCATACAGTACAGTTAGAAAATTTAGGCAACAAGGTAGCGTGGCCAGAATAATTACCAAAAAAATTAACAAAGAATAGAAGAAAAAGTCTCTTTAAACTCTCCTTGAGAACAGAGAGAGCACTGTCCACAGCACAGGAGCTGGGAAATGTTTTATGACATGAGGTGTTTTATGTTGGTTTGAAAGATGAAATGGAAGTGATGGTGGAGAAGAAGACCGTAGTGTTTGGGTTAAAAGGGGATGAGTGCCTCATGGACCAGGTACAGGCTTGGGTCTAATGGCAAAAAAAGAGATTATAAGTTCCATATTTCAGAGGGTTGCACTCTCATTTCTCCAGCCAGGAATTGCATGTGGTCTTCTTTCCTTTGACAACTGGCTGACTGGGAAGAGCTTCCACCGTGCCTTCCCACTCTGCCCTCCTTGAGCAACTCAGGGCAATGTATCGTTCACCTCTGCTATTTCCGATTATCACGGCCTTTTTTGTCATTGTGTAGTTAAGCTGTACATACCTGCTTTTTAAAGTATTTTTCCATTACTGTATCTCTCTAGCCCTTTATCTTTTTGTTATTGTTGCTGCTGTTTCCTGAACTCCATCCAATTTTTCTTTTCTTTTTTTATTTTTTTTCCTTCCTTATAGTGAGCTGCCAAGGAGTAGTTATTACATCTTCTCATGGACAGTAGAGAACCCAGAAAGTAAATTGCAGCAGGGAAACAGGTTTCAGCGTTGAGTTCTGCACGTGTATTTCAAATCAGGGTTTATAAAATAGAAGCAGAAAATATTCTGCAAATATCTCTGAAGGAAGAGCTCTAACCCTAGCGATAATTCGGTGAAGAGGAGTTCAAAGTTACTAGTTCTCAGATGTGGGCCACCCAAGCAGTTAAGCTGAAAAATTATGACATCTTAGAAGACCAAAAACTTGCTTTGAACAAGCAGAACTAAGAATGGAGTCTGTGAAAAATTGTTACTTTGACGAGAAAGGAAGGTCAGTCAGAGGGGAGCGGTGTATGGGTGGATGGGTGGTGGATGGGTGCAATTTCTTTATAGCAAGTGTTGGTCCCTCATACCCAGAAAACCAGCAGAGGCATGGAGGGGATCATCCAGTCATGCAGGAGCCACCTGGGGCAGGTAAGTGCTGAGGCTTCTGGAGGCTGCAAGGAGCTGCAGCGTTCTCCATCCCTGGTTCCTGGAGTAGCCCATAGCTTTCAGTACATGAAGGCAGATAATTGCAAAATCTTGCTACAGAGGTGCAGGAGACAGGTAACAATGAGGATTGTGTCAGATGAACAGGAGAAGGGCTCAGATAGCAGGATCTAAGTAAGTACTTTGGTTTTGTTGAGCTCTGTATGCGATAGTACAGGGAGCTGAGCACCTCTGGCTCTCCTACAGGCAGGGAAATGATTCCAGGAACTGCTCATCAGAAAAATAAATTAACAGGATGGGATGAAGGGGATTTTGGCTGTGCAAAAATAACCCATAGAACCACAGCAAGGTTTGGGTTGGAAGGGCCCTTAAAGTCTCCCCAGCCCCCTGCCATGGGCAGGGCCCCCTGCCCCCAGCCCAGGCTGCCTCCAGCCCCATCCAGCCTGGCCTTGGGCACTGCCAGGGATGGGGCACCCACAGCTCCTCGGGGCAGCCTGCGCCAGGGCCTCACCGCCCTCAGAGGGAAGCATTTCTTCCTTGTATCTAATCTAAACCTCCCCTCTTTTATTTTAAAGCCATTCCCCCTTGTCCTATCCCTACACAGCCCAGTAGAGTCTCTCCACGTCTTTCTTGTAGACCCGCTTTATGTCTTGGAAGTCTGCAAGATTCTCAGATTGCATGGATAATTTCATGCCAGCACTGGAAAAGTTAAGCCATCTCGTCTGCAACATCCTTTTCCAGTAGAAATGGGACCTGTTTACTCACAGGTTGCAGACAGATACGAAGATATTTATGTTTTCCTGTTAAAGCAATAAAGCAGGTTTGTATTTTGTAAGAGATTTATATTTTTCAGTGAGGGCATTTCCTTCCCAATTAAATCATTGTTTGAAAGTAAAGGTGAGGTAAGAATTTCAATTCAGAATGGTCTTTGAAACACTTTCTTGGAATACTAAATAGTTGTTTCACCTCATCATGGGCTTCTTAGAGCGAAGATATTAAGTGATATAAAAGGTTTGTAGAAACTTAACTTTTTTACTACATTTTAAAATTGCTTGTTAGCAAAAGAGTCCTTGGAATCATCAGCTTCTCCGCACTGCAGCCTATTATTGCACAGAGAAGTCAGCAGGATCGGATGGACGCGCTGGTCCAGAAAAGCTATTAGACGAAGAAGATAGCTTGATTATATTTCTCAGCTTCAGTACACTTCTGAAAATGTTGAAAATGGAAGAAAATTGGATGTTTAGATTCTTTACATACACTCCTTAAAGAAAGCCAGTAGCTGTACATAGATTTTGTCAGCAAAGACAATGGGGAAGGAATGTCTGAAAAGAAACTTTTGATCTGGTCTCCGTAGCACCACTCGTTAGCAGCAAGGTGTTGCCATTTGATGACTATTGGGTGTCCCATGTGAACTAAATCTGAAATAAATCAGAAGGGTCATTGCCGTATCTAGACAGTCTGCATCCACATCATGAAAGCCTTTGTGGGTGTTCTTTGGATACATGTTAGTCATCAGATGCAGAGCAAGCTCTGAGTGTACCGTTGCCCCAGGCAAAGTGATGTTTGCTTGGCTTCACTCAAGCCCTTTAGCTCTCAGTATACTGGCCATTGCCGATCTGTTCCCAGCACTGGGTCTCCTGCATCACCCTGTGTTCCGCTTTCAAAGCCTCACCTCATCCATTTGTGCCTACTCCACATCCTCGGCCCTGTTTTCAAGGCCTCATCGCTATCCACGTCCACGTTCTTCTGCACTGCATCATTAGGCTGGCACCATTACTGGTACATTCTGCACAGAATAACTACTTGCTGTTGCCATCCATATCAAAATTATGGTTTGTACCATATGATTATACAAAGCTAAGCAAAAATAAATAGCCACATAGTCATTAAAAAGTTGCTGTTACAGCTAAGCAAATGAAGATAATGCTCCAGGCAGGCCAGGAAAAACTCCAGAGAAGGCAATCCTCAGTCTTCTGTGTCTTCATCTTTCTGTGTCCATCATTGCAGCCCTTCGTCCTAGTACTGGGATCATGATGGGCATTTTCTTCATGCAAAAGTGTTTTGCAGATATTAGTACAGTGCAGCTATATTTTGTAATATTACCTACGTGTATGCTCATGGTGTACACCTATTGGAAGAACAATTTTCAATCACGGTTTCTTTTATAGGGTAGTGGTTGTAAACAGTACAGCTCTGGAGGTTTTCTTGGACAGAGCTATTGTGAGCAGCACAGTGTAAGTGGAAAGTTACTTTGTCAGGACGTTCCCTGTCCTGCACAGAGCGAACAGTCTCAAATTCAAAACATGGTCAGTCTTTCATCAGCTTCCACCCTTAGGCAGAACATTATTATATTTATATATTACATCTTGCCAGCCTGATTTAGATGAAAAAATTTGCATCTTTAACAAGAGGCAAAGCAGCTGGAAACATAAACCAACATGCAAACATTTTGCCAATCCAGACAAGTCACAATTTGTTTGCAAATTCTTGTTTTGCAAATATATTCATTTATCTCAGCAGAAAAGAGTGACTCCGTTAAGTGTGATGATTGATTCCCTCCATGAGTCTAGCTGTAGATTTGTTTTCAAGGTCTGCCCTAAAAGGCAAGGTGGCTGGAGACGGCTTTAATTATGAATAGCTAGCAGGTAGGAAATAATGAACTTGGATGCCAGTATAATAAAGAGGGCAAAAATCGGGTGTTTTTTTCTTTCTGAATGAAAGACTACGTTATGATATTGGCTGGCTCTTTTTTCATAGGTAATACTATTAACCTCACACATAATCACACCTCAGAGGTTCTCTTGCTTTAACTTAAAACTCACCAGACTCAAAAAATGGGGATTAAGAATTCAGACCATTGTCTTTATGTAAGCGAGAAAGATAGTGAAAAGCTAAGTGATTAAGGAAGCTCTTTTTGAGTTTGTTTTGTATTTTTAACTGTATAATGGAATTACAGAATTCAGGATATACCGTACTTGAGCATAACCTGGCTGTACTTGAGAAAGCAATATGGTGTAGTTAGTCACATTAAATATGGGAAAGGAACTGAATATTCCATTACTGGGTTTGTGCTTTCAGGCCCACCTAGATTAGTGATTGAGGAGTCTCCATTCTTTTAAGACAAGTAGAGGCAAAGAGAAGTAGAGAAAGCTGAGTAGGCAAAAAAATCTAGAGCAGGTACCTTAAATATTTAACTGGGTGGTGATGATATTATTGTGTCACCAGTGGCTGCTAGTCAGAGTTTGTTGTAATATGGAAATCATGAATTGAATGGGACACAAGGGCAATTAACGCTGCTAATTGCATGCAATTTGTAAGGTTTTATGATAGACTTGAAAAATGTTAGAATGGGAAATGGTGCTCTGGAGCTGGGAGGAATACACCATCTGCAGGACACAATGGAAGTGCTAAGTGAACCAGGGAGGAGTGGGGAACAATTTCGGTCCCCCAGGAAGGGCAGGAGAGCGCCCTAATTCCTGCATGTGCATTTCGTAGTCCAGCCCTCAGCCGCGGGGACTTGCCTCTCCCAAGGGCAGCCGAGGCTTTCCAGCACCTCCTGCCAGGAGTTAGCCCTAATCTGTGCAAAAAGCACTGCTAGACAGGTACCTGTATCCTGAATCGGATGCACCTGTATGGAATAGAAGGCACTTTGTATTTAATGGAGCTTATCCTGCTTGCTGATGATGATAAGTTAGCTCCCTAAGGAATATACTTAAAATCTGTAGCTAAGCGGTAGGCTGAAGGGGGTCTTGCTGCTTGATTATATATAAAGGAGTACGGCTTGATGACATAGGTAAGCCATTTGTTGTGTAAAGACAGAGAGAGTGACTTTGTGTCTCAGATACTGTAGTTACTCTAATAGCATTCATCTGGACTGCTTTATAATCTGCATGTGTATACAAATTGCTTCATTTACTGCAGCAACACTGTCTGGTCCTCTCTGGGGTGAAATCCAGAAGCAGCTACTTAGTGATTCATCATTCAGCACAAATCCATTGTGCCATGTCACCACTCAGGGTTTGTCCCCTGCCAGCAAAGGCAGAATTGCTTTAAACTCTTCTCTGAGACCGTGGCAGTGGCGAGGTCAGGTGCTTGCAACTAAGCAAATGTTCGTATGAACTCAGCTTGATGTACTTTATCTCTGTACACAGCATATAGTGGCATCTGGAGCATCTTTCCACAATTTTTCAGAAGGCGTTAAGAAGCAAAGACTCATATTGTAATGGAAATAGCCCCATACATACAGAGAAAGCTGTGGGAATAGAAAAAAAATGAAAAAAAGGCAGTATTTTATTTTAAAATCGATCTATATTTAAAAAGAAGAATTAAGTTCTTTGTTTCAGGTAATCAAATATATAGGCTGACTTACAATGTATGCTTCTCCTGAAAAACCTGAATGTTCTGCTTTGGTTGAACTTAAACTGATTTTTATTGTCTTTGTGATTGCCCTCAAATATCAATTTTGCCCAGCACTGATTTTATATCTCTCCATCTGCATGATTTTTTTTAAGCTGTAGCCAAACTAAGGGCAATTCTGTTACTTATTTTTCTTTATTTTTGTGCATGTATAGCCCTTTGCGGGTATTCTGCTTTATATTTCAGAGAAAGTATTATAAATCTGTCATGGACCATTTGCAGAAAACAAGCTTCATAAACTAAAAACTCAAAAGTAGATATATATCTAAAAGAGGTAATATCTCAGCAATAATTAATGGCCAAAGCCTGTGAGCACTATGAGGAATATGTTTTCATTTAAACAATGGATGAGAGTATCATCGTGTAAATCAGATCTCAATAAACAAAGCCAGTTAAAAGCCTCATAAACAATGCATGAATGAGAAAAAGATTGTTGTGGTGCAAACAATTAGCCAGAGACTTTGCTGAAAAGTACTTAATGACACAGGCATAATAATCATGGCTTCTAATGGCAGCAAAATCAGGAAGACAATACTGTCTTCTCATGCAAATAAGTCATTCTGGCATGAAACATTTATAATTCATATTTATTATTTTAATGCAGAATTGTTACACTGAAACTGTGTTGTGAGCCTAGCCTTGCAAGGATATTTCTCTGCTGCCACGATAGCCAACAAAATGATATTAAAAATGTCAAAAACTGTAAAACAAAACACTCACATGCCAGAATTGTGGAAAGCTAAATACCTAGTGAGTACCTTTTTTCCTGACCTCCTTTTTTTGTTTGTTGCTGGGTTTCTTATATATCCCCTTAGTTTACATTTTATAAAATGCGTCATACTTTACCTCCAGTATGGTTCTATCGTATGCCAACAGCCTTAATATTTTCAAAAGCTAATAAATAAATAATATATAATAAATAATATATGATATATTATAAATAATAATAAATAATATAATATTTGGAAATATAATATTTGGAAACCTAGCTGAGAGGTGTTTCATGAGCCAGGAATACCAATTCCAGCTTCCACTGGTGTTCCATCTTGGAGTGCTATATAGAAATTTCATGCATATCCTTCTGAAGGAAATGCTAAGCAATAATAAAATATATTCTTCCATGTATTTTTTTTTTCTGGGGGAAAAGTGCAGTTTTCCTGGCACCTAGAGAAATGCTCCTGAGGATGTGTGGATCAATCTTCAACCTGAGTCTTCTGCCTCCTGCGTAGAGCTAGAAGTTACAGAGATGCCAACTCAGCTCAGGCTTACAGCCGAGATGCTGGAAGAGTCCCAGCACTCATGGGGCACCCTGGGGCTTCTTCAACCTGGCTGAAACTGGGAAGTGCTGGTGATCTTCCTTGACATGTAATCTGCAAGACTGGAAAAGCCCAGGGCTTCTGTGGTAGCTGGTGCAGAGTAGGGAGCTTGGACCTCTGTATTATTTAGACGGGCTCTCCACAGCTTCTAGGTTCCTTTTGCAGTATCTGGAAATCCAGAAACCATGGATCAAGCTTGGGATTCATCCCTGGGTCAAGGTTATGGTTTGCTGTGAAACAGTGAGCAGGAAACTAGGAATAAAACCAAATTCCAGGGCTTTTGCAGCTTCCTGATTCTTGTCATTTTCATCCTGTGCTAGCAAGCAACCTGACAGAAACCCTGGCAGGTTTCTAATGGAAATTTAGTAAGTCGGGATCTATCCCCACCACTCTGTTCTGGGGAGGGAAAAAATTATCAGGGCCGGTAAGTTGCCTCAAAATGTTTTTTGCTTCAGGTGAGTGCTCTTTCTGAAGAATCTGTGTTTGTCAGAGGATTATCTGCCTTGCTCCACCTTTGGTGTGACCAAATCTCTTTTTTCAAAATGAGATCACTGACTGCTGATACACAATATCTGAAAAAGGGGTATTTTAGCCAATTTAGATTGGTCTGGTCTTACCCTCTTTTCTCCTTACAAACCTTCATCCTTTAAACCCTGTCCTTATGAGTTCTTGGGCAGCTCCTTAAAAAATGAACTAGAAATGCGAATAATGAGCTATCAATAAAAAAGTCTAAGACAAGAACTAAAAAATAAGATTAGTATTTGAGAAGTGTTCATGATATGTACCAAAACGAGGGTCTAGTGATGTTGAAACCCCAGGGACAGTACTTTTGGCATGTAAAGAAAAATGTTCAGCAACAGCTCTCACTTGAAGTTTCATGTGTACCAGAGGGTAAAGTTAATGCATCAGCCCATTACAGAATTAGACTCTACTGTCAGATCCCTAATGATGATTAAAACCATTAAGCTATGGATGTAACACCATTCCCGTGTTTGTTCCCTGCCTCTCAGCTGACAGCCAAAATGGATCTTTTTTCTTATTCTGTGAAATTAAATGAGACTAGGGAAATAGGTATTATGCCGAATTTGAAATGTACTTCTGGTGGTAATCTGCGTGGTGTTGTTAGATCAGCTAACAAGAAAGTTCTGTCTAATTAATAAGTGTTAGGCTTTTCAGACTTAAGCTCCTCTGAACACTGTTTTCAATACCTGACTACTGGTGAAAAAATCTCCATTATGGCTCATGTCTTAATTTGTCAGTATTTTTAAAGGGAACTGGCTCGCTGCTTCTCTCTTTTGTTAAAAGCCATTCCTTTTCATTTTTGGCTAGTTAAGGAGTTGCCAGGTGTGTCAGACAGGCAGCAGTCTGTACTTGTATTTTCTTATTGATTGTTCAGATGATGTAGCGTGTCCTGGTCACAGGAGGTAGCAATGCCAAGCAGATGACACTTGTTATCTCTTCCTCGTCTCCTGAGGTTCCCAGTGCTTTCAGTGGCACCAGGTACTGCATTTCCTACCCCATGGAGGTGTTCTACTTTGTTAAGCAGATGTAAGAAGCTCCAACACATGTACATTTTTAAAAATTCGATTAGTGTTCTCTAACGGAAGGATGATTAAAAAATCACTGAATTCATACTAAGTTTGTATGGGAATAGCAATCTGATCTGTTAAAAAATCAGTAAATTACCACCATATTTCAGCCTTGCTTTTAAGTAAAGCCAGGTTCCTGCTTAGACAGCTCTTGCTAGAACAGGGAGCTGGACAACTGCAGCTCTCTGGCAGCTGGAGAATAAGTGCTGAGTGAGTCTAATGGAGTGGATAGCAGGTTTGTTGGACATGAACTTGGCATCATTTATTCCTGATTGGTCTGTCTTTGGGATTGGAATACTATGTGTTTGGTTTGTTTGTTGTGTTTGTTTACCTGGTCTGGCTGGAAGGAGAATTGCTGCAAGGCAACTATTCAAATCACATTAGGGGAAAAAGTTTGTCGTCAAATACCATCGGGATTATCTCAGCAATCGGGATTGCCATGTCCTGTTTTGATCCACAGCGATTTACTGCAGTCATGTGGGCTGAGGAGCACTGGATCACATCACTCTGTTTCTGAGTTCCTGACTCTGCGACAGTGATCATCTACCCTGTGGTCACTGCAAACACTGAAGCAGTTAATCCTTGGCTTGGGGCATTTTTAGATAGGTAAATTGTGTTTTCCAGAGTTGTAGCTTAGTTACTTAGGTGTTTTTTTTTGATAAAATCTTGATTTGACAGGCTACTTCCTAGTCACAATCCAGGGACACAGCTTTCATTGCAAGCTGGCATAGACATTTTCATTGCCACCTTCCCTTTGTGCAAATATTCTTCCTAATGATAATTTTTTGAAGGTGGTTCACTTGATGAAGTAAGTCACCTGGAAATCTCACAGCCAAACTTCAAATCTAGCTTCCTTCTTGTTTGTGGACTTTTGGGGCTGTAACTTTGGAGCGCTATGAAAATATTCTGAGATTAACATCTGCCTCTCTGTGACACGGGAACTGAGCATACCAGAAAATGCACAGTGCATCTGCCATACTCCACATGGTACAGAAAATCCAAAAATAACATTGCTATGTTTAGTATGTGCGAGTCAGAAAGTTGCTGCTGTCCTTCCTGCCATCTGACTGAAATGTAGATGAGCAGGATGGGTGTAAGGAGCCAGGCTTCACTTGAAGCCTTCATGTCCTGTTTCTAAAGAAAGGCCTCACAAATGCAGATGTGCTTCTACAAAGTGTCTCCTTCATCAGTGTGGTAATCTGATGTTTGGGTGAACAGACACATGCTTACCTCATTAGTACACTTTGCTGCTCTTCGCAAAGTGATATGTGCTCTGTGCGACCGCTAGCAGGTCAGCATGCAGGGTGATGAGCATTAAAGAGTTTAAGCTGTCTCTCAGGATCACCTGAGGACAGTTCCAGCTTAGAAGAAAAGCAGAGGTTCTGTGAATTCTTTGTGAATGTCAGAAAATCCTGGAAATAGGGGAATGTCAGAGAGATACTCTTCTGGTTTTATTAGAGGCTTTTTCCATATCTTGATTAATCTGAAGGTTGGAATGCGCATGCAAACACTTCCATGTTTCGATCAATGGACAATATTCCAAGGAGCATGTGCATTAACTGAATCACGGAAGAGCAGCAGGGGAATGGGCCCTGGCACATCCAGGGGTAACCTCCAGCTCGGCGACCCAAACCGTGTGTTTGGCAGGTCAGTGCATCGGTGATTGTCCCCCTTTATTTTCATCTTCCTACATAGCTTTGGCCATTGTTAGCAATAATACAGAACTTGTTCTTTGGTGCATTCTGTGATAGCTGCATAGAGTGCCTGTTCTGGGGTGGCTCTGTGTATGAGAACCCTTTTTTGGCACAGAGGTGCCTGCAGTGCAGGCAGTCAGCTCCCTCCAAGATCATTGCGCCCTGATCCAGTGGGCAAAATTGTTGCCCACAGATGCAGCCCTTTCCTGGCTGGGGAGGTCTCCAGCTGCAGAGACGCTGCTTCAGGCCACCCTGGCAGAGCTTGGACACTAGGCACGTTAAAGAAAAGGCACAAACTCTCACTTCAGCTCTGTCATCGAAGACCAGCTGCAAGCATAATTCCAGTTGCATTAACCTCAGACCCGATCCAACCCTTCTCTTTCCAAGGTGGATTGACCTAGCGAACTGCTCCCTTTCTGCCCCTCGACGCTTCTAGTGGTTGTTTGATCCTTTTGAATTCTCATATCTTTAATTCAGTCCTTCCAAAGCTTGTTACAAATAGCTAGCAATCCTGGCCAAGACCTTTTAAATAAATGAGTTAGAAAATCATTTACCATGCTCCCAGCAATGTTGAATTAGTGTTTAAATAGAGCAAATTAGATCCAAGGCTTAATTTCTCATCAGTAATCTCTCATGTGACATTGTCAGCTCAGGATTGGTTTAATCATTGCAATTTCAGTAACACTTGCGTTCGGCAAGTGGGGCTCCTGTTCCTTTTAGGGAAGATTTCGGAGCCTTGAGTTGTATTTATAAATTGTCTTTTTTTAATAGTAACTTGGTGCTCTTGGTAATTCTAAGCCCTGAGGAATGGTGGTTTGGCTGCAAGATCAGCTCTGCTGATAGATGAAACGGTTTGTTGACACAACAAAATAAATGAGCCTTTAAATAAAAATGCATTGAATTTTGCTTACCTAAAGAACTAGGTAGCATAAAATAAAGCATGAGAATCATTCAGAAGCCTTTTCCATTAAGTGCTCTTCAGACTTCTCCCAAACTACATATAGCTATTTTTCCCCTTACACTTACTGTCCATATTTCTGCAATGGAAGAAATACACGAATGCCGTGCCTTTGATTAAATCTTTATGGCAGTGTGTCTGTCTTTTCTGGAGCCAGGGGATCCAAGAAAGAAGGCGGGTTGCATGTCCATGCTGTTAAGTTTTGTGAAATGCTCCCATGTTGTAGGAGTGTTGCAGGCCAGGGAAAGTCCGGAAACCACAGAGGCAAAAAACTGTCAGCTAATTCACCCTGATGCATCCCTTGCTATGAACGTTACCAGATCTACAGCATTTTGGGGAGAATTTCATAGAACCTTAGAACCGTGGAGTATCCTGAATTGGAAGGGACCCACAGGGATCATCAAGTCCGACTCCTGGCTCCACACAGGACCTCCCAAAAATCAAACCATGTGTCTGAGAGTGCTGTTGGATAGCTTCTTCACCTCCAGCAGAGTTGGTGCCTTCAAGCAATGCCAGGAATAATTGAGTGTTAATGTATGGAAGTAAAGAGTGCAACCTTAAAGGAAGCTTGAAGAAAAAGCGGCATAGATCTCGGTAAACCAAGGTGATGGTGAAGCTCTGGACAGAAATGAGGGCAGCTCCTTGGGTCCTTTCTTCCACTGCATAACTTGAAGGAACCATGTAGGTGAATGCAACGCCATCAGGATAGACAGAAACTTTGTCTTGAAGTCCTTCTGTTGCAAACACTCTTCAAAGTCCTGCAGACCATCTGCTGTGCTACAGCAAAAGCCACATTTGGATGTTTGTGCCCTACAATAAAGATGAAGGGCATCACCGGTGTCGTGGGCTGCTGCACGAGCAGGGAACATGGGAGGCAAAATCCTGGCGTGATTCCCAGGAGACAAAATCCTTCTTGTTGTGTCTGCCAGTTTTTACTTCCACACCCCAGAAAACCAATTTACGTTTGGGAGCATGGAGAAGGTGACCTATCCAAAAATTTGGGGAATTTGCCTCCGCTGTGGAGCACAAGCACGTATAGCACGGCCACGAGAGGGAAAATGAACCAGCCCCAGCCACACCCAGCAGTGGGATGATAGGTTATGCAGTGGGATGATAGGAAGCTGGGGGCAGACATGGAGGGGAAATGAAGGGATATCGCAAGGCTACGTTTGGCTAAGGAATTTTTTTCCTGCTGAGAGGGAAATACATTTGGCTTTGATCAGCACGGCTTCCTGCTGTTCTGTCCCTCTTCTGCTCCCTTCCTCATTGCCAGTTTGTGCCAGCTCTGTGTTGTCTTTTTGTGACACTATGACAACGACTGGCTGTCACAAATACTCCGTTTCTGAAATAAATTCCTCTTTCTGAAAGGGGCAAAATTATGCAGGGAGCAGATTTGCTCGAACCAAGTAAGCTGTCAGGGAACGACTAAGCAGAAGCTAGCGAGAACTGGCAGCAAGGGCAAACATCTCCTGAGCGGCAGTAAAATAAGAGTGTTTCCGTCGTTTCTGCCTTACTTTGGCATCTTGATTATCTAATTCCCTGTGTTCTCCTTTAGCCCAGGCCTTCCAGCCCACGGTTTCATGAGAATCACATGTAGAGCCAAGAGACTTCCAAAGTATTAGATGAAGGTGTGCCCTTTGGTTGTCGCACACAGGTGGGGTTAGTCAGTTCATCTGGGAACAGGGAAATATTGAAGTTACTGACCAGTGTAGTATGAATTGTGTGTTTGAAACCAAGTGTTCGCAAATTATCTGTGCTGGACTTATTAAAGGCTGAAGAAATTAATGATTTTCAGGTAATGTAGGTATTGGAGAACTTCCCAATCTTTTTATAAACAATTTGGTAACAACAACAACAACAAAACTCAAGGCAAAATTCTCTTACCAATTATCCACACGGCTCTAGTATAACAATGCCCCCATGGAAAAAGCCTGGCTAATGAATTTATCACGTGAGACTTTTTTCTTGATACATCTTTTAATGGGTTTGCTCTGCAAGTTCTTGCACTCAAGGGCTGATGAAAAGCGATATGCCAGGCACTGAAATTTATAAAGCAATTCGCATTGTGGAAGGATTAACAGATTTTCATTGAGTTAACGTTTAATTATCTGAGATCTTTGGTTCTTTATTTCTTGTAACTGAATTGATTTGCCATTCTGCTAATTAATTAGACAAAAGAATAAAAATCTTCAAGCACACTGTTGCTCAAATTAGCTTTAGCTGTGGGACTAGAGCATGGTTCATGCCCCCATGAACACACTGCCTGCGCTTTGCTGCTGCAGAGACCAGTCTGGCCCCAAAAGCTGAGCATCCTCTGGCTTGAGGAACAAGGGGAAATTGCCTTTTTGGGCTTTGTGAGCTTGTAAATACCTGATAGAAGCTGTACTCCTTTAGTACAATGACGTTAAATATGCCAGCATTGGGAAACATCCTAGCAGTCATTACACTCGACTTTAAAGGAACTTATTTTGGGATTGCCATGGCTGCCAGCCCAAGCCAGGATGTGAAGGTTGCCAAGGTTACAAAGAGGCCGTCAGTGATGTGCAGTGACATTCAGACAGAAGGAAGCAACAAATCGAGTAAAGAAAACAATTTTTGAAATTGGACTTTCAAATATATTTGGATGATTATTTGCTCACCTTTCTTCCCTGACATATAGCAGCTCCACATCAGCAATTTAGTAAATTATTTCCCAAGGACAGAGCGGACTGCATGCCCCTCTCTTCCCTCCCCCCCCCCCCCCCCCCCCCCCCCCCCCCCCCCCCCCCCCCCCCCCCCCCCCCCCCCCCCCCCAATGTTTAAAAGGGATATTTACTGGGTAAAACATGATAGATTGCAGGTGAAGCATTACTATATTTTAATCTATTCTAGAGGAGACATATCTTGTCTGAGGATTCTTTTACCTTCCTCTCCTTGAGTAATGAGGATGCAGAACATGAAATAAAGATGGGGAAGCTGTCCCCACCTCCTCTCTCCACTACACCCAGCCCCAGTATGTTCCTCCTTTCCCTCCCAAACCCTGCTGGAAGGAGCCCCCGTGGGGTGGTGGGCAGTGATGGCCCTGTCTATGCCTCACTCCATGCCCATTTGGGGTGCGGAGCAGCCTGGCAGAGTTCAGTGAATGCACTATTTTTGCTCTTTCTGGAAAGGAGGGAGAGCTGAGCTTGCTTGGTGAGAAGAAAAGGGACTGTTTTGTGCAGCTGTGAGAAGACTAAAGGGATGGCAGCACTACTTTGTGTCTAGGAAAAAGGTGACGCTGCTACCCCCCAATCCTTGTAAACCACTGAATTCCTGCTAATTTGGTAGGGGGCAAATGTCAAAAGAGGAGGCAGACACTTGCAGTCACTTCTTAGGTAGCCCACACAGTGTGCCTAACCCTGCTCACAAATGCTAATGGCAAGACTTTTGTTCTGTATGTTCATAGTAGCAGAAGGAAATATCAGAGATAACATGATATTATCAGAGAGAACATGGCGATGGTGGAAGGCAGTGTGGAAATGTCTACCAGCAAGTCTTTTCTGTAAACAATATCTTAGGGTTTGGGGGAACTGGCTATAAACCTCTAATTTTGAGCTTCATTTAATCTTCTGTCAGTAATGCTTATAATAAAGAAAACTTGCTTTACGTTTTTTTCTTTGAAAATCTGAATGCTATGATAAAGAATAGGATGCTTCTCATTTTTCTTACTTTTTGTGGTTTAATGTACATAACATGTAAGCACAGCTACGAATCGGTAAATAAGTAAAACTGGTAGGAATACCATAACTGTAGTCAGGCTCCATACCCACCGTTTCGAGAAATAATGACAAATATTAAAGTATGATCTGTTAAACATGGGAATATATAGCAGTGTTTAAGAAAAGAAAATCGTAAGCATAAAAGGAGAATCCCAGTGAATCAAATAACTTTTCTGAATGATTGTACATGAAGAGAATACATTGCTGTTGTATTGAGAGATTTCCTTAAAATCTTTAAAAGCTCTGCTCCAACTCAAAACTGGGTATATTTCAGGTCTTTGAATAAAGCTCACCACTTCCATTCTGGGTTATTCTCCTAGATACATAATTTATTAGGATACTTTACATTTTAAAAGAAACCTCAGAATAAGCTTGTTATTGCCATTCAAGTATTGCCAGCGCTACCCATCAGGAAACCCTGACCTTAAAATCGTGAATGTAAAGTAATATCTTTTTTTTTTTTTTTTTTTTGTGGATTTATTTTCTACGAGCTTGTCCAGGTGTGTTTTTCCCCCTCAGCAGTTCATGCGGGTTAGCTGCCTTGTGTTCATGATTCCTTGTCCATGTCCCTCCCAGCGAGAGAAGGAAACAACAGAATTAGATGGATTTTGGTGTGGTCCTCCTGAACTGGAGCTGAAAGCTGACCTGTGATGGCCAATCCAGCCCTTTAAATAAAGCCAGGGGAAAACATTTCTGGTCTGGAGTCAGGCCTGAATTAGAAGTTACGGGTCGTTAGTCTCTTTTTTAAACCATTCCTAGGATTGGGTAGGGATCAGCAATGAGCAGATAGCAAGGTACTAGATTGATTTTTGCTTGCATTGCAAGTGCAAGGTTATGATGCGGCATTCCCATTCCTGCTGAAATGTTGTTGGCAGTCTCAGGGAACAAGTAGCCCAGGGAGCTGTGCTCAGGGGGACAGCCAGGTGGGCAGGCAGAGTCACTTCTGGGAATGGCTTTCACCTGGTCTCATTTTGGCCAGGTGCTGCCTGTTTTCTCCTGCATGCCCTTTTTTGCTGCAGCAGGAGGTTAGCAGAAAGTAATTTTGAAGGAAGGTATCGTGGAGGTAGAAGTATTTTTTTTTCTCTTTGAAACATTATGAAATTTTATATTTACCTTTACAAGATCTATATCAGAAGAGATGGAGCTATCTGGAAAGATTTTTGTTTGTGTGATGTGCTCGTTGTGGTGCAATGCTGTGGGAGACTTTGTGCACGGCTGCAGGTAAGCAAGCTATGGTTTGAGTCTTTCCTCCAAGTGCTCCGTGCTCAGGGGAACAGTTTTCATCTCACTTTCTCTACCAGTTTCACACAGCTGTCATTTCTTTAACTTCAGTGGGTTTTCTTGTGACTGATCCTAGTATCAATCAGATTTAGTCTCATAGGTTTTGCAAAACTGAGACGAAAGTAATGAAAAAAAAAATAGCAGTACTGAAGTTTTTTCATTTCCAGCTTAGAAAATGCACCTTTAAACCTTTTATTTTGCATTTTTAGTAGTACTCTGGTTCTTCTGGTTCTGCAGAGAAAAATAAAATGAAGAATTACACAGCAATGAAAAATAACAAGGCAAAAAATATAGTTCTCGTATTCCTTTTGGGAACTTTAGAGGGATGCCACTTCAGTGGTCCATGACATGCGTCTGTCTGTGTACTGGCCTTGGCTGCGCTATTTCCAAAGGCTTCCAAACCTGAAATGGTTTGGGACCTATCAGAGGTTATAGAAATTTAAAACATTATTATTAGTAAGTTGGTGGCAAGTTGCTTTCACAATGATATCTTACATACTGAAAGCATTTTCAGGCTTGCATGTGGTTTTTGAGATGGAAGGCTTTACAACGGCAGTGGTTGGCAAAACGAGTCTGAGTTCACGTGCTATGATGGTATCAGATTTTCACTTTTATGAATAATTCGGACAACAGAAGTAACTCTTGAACCGTAACTGAAAATATGCATGTACTTTTAGGCATGCATTAGCTCTACAAAAGGCTTTTCTATCTTGCCCTAGTTGTGCTGTCAGATATTAAATGCCTTCAGGGTGTTTTAGATTGTGCTAGAAGCATGGTTAGTGCTGAAGTAATTCAGGGACCATTCATAGCAACTCTGTTGAGGTTACAAATAGAGTTTTTTTTCAGACATGTTTCAGCACAGACAACTTGTGTGTTGAGAAGTGAGCTGTGTTCTTTTTATTCCCTCTGATACTAGCCGTGATAGAGAAAAATAAACATCAATGGATGTTCAGCCCAATGTAAGTAATTTGATGGCTTATGAAAACTAGTTATTGCCACAGTATCTATTCACCTAGAGCAACAGCACGTCCTAGGGATCTGGTCTGTGTCTGGTGGGAGTAGGTGCTGTGGTTGGAAGGTTTACTTGTTTCTCTTCCGCTCTTGGGATTGGCAACCAGAAAAGCTGCCAACTTTTAGGAAGTTAGAGGAAATGCTACGGGAAACTCATTTAGCAAACGGGAAGCTCTGACGTATTTTAGACGTGATTGCTCAGCAGTAACGTGATGCAACCACCAGTTGCTTTAGAATATAGGCATGGGAGCTCAAGTCTGCCTGCAGATGTAGTGTTGGCACACCAAACAACAGATTTCCTACCAGAGAAACATTTCATTGCTATTGGGACCCCTGAAGGTAGCAGTTGGTAATGCTGTGGCATATTATTCATACCATTTTTGTGTCAATATTAAGGATAATAGCCGTTATTAGGCTTGAGACCCTAATAAGAGTCTATTGAAGCATGCAAATACTGTCACTGCCTCCGAGGGTTTCCCATCAAAGTCAGCAAGCAGTAGGCAAGAGGAGGAGCCAAGACAGCCAAGCTCTCAGCTGCAGGGTCTCTGATGTGGGGAAAAGATGTGGGATAGGTAGCATCGGAGAAAGCAGAGCGCTGTGGGATTTCGAACAGGACACCGAAATAGCGAGGTGACAGGTAAGCTAAGCTGGTGGTCGCGAGGCCAGAGGAGCTTTGCTGCTGTAGGAGGCCTGGTGTGATATGAGCACCGTACACAGAGCTTTACTGCCATTACACTGCTGCTGTAGGACCCCCCAGACTTGTGAGTCATGTGACATAAATTACACCACTCAAAAGGCCTCTCTGTGTTTGCTAGGGCCTGCTACTTACACCTCTCAGTTGAGTTGTAATCCAGACTGACAAAATTCCACTGGCCAAAAACGATGGTTTCTTTTCCCTGTCTGTCAGACAGGCCCAAATCGGCAGAAGTTCACCCTGTTTTTAAGTAGACAGATCTCTGGGAGCTAACGCTTAAAATGCTTGGTTTGAAGAGCAAAATTAAAATTAACCTCTGGGGTTAATACTTAAAGTGGAAAAAATAAAATTCTATTTTGTAACAACAGGAAGACTTGATAGAGTGCAAACTCTTCTTTAGGTAAGCATCTTCTGTGACAGTCTAAATTATGCGCTGTGGATGATGATTATCTTGCATTGCACATACAGATCATTCAACCATGAGATTGGAATCATGTTAGTAATAATTAAAAGTATGTACCTGCTTTTGTGCTTGAATATACAGTTCTGCCCTGTGATTAAACTGTGTAGTATTAGGACATGAATTCTAACTCATTCCAGCAATCATTTAGAAGTGGAATCTGGCCTCTAAAGGTGCATACCCAGTTACTCATTACCTTGTGTAATGAACCAAGCCCATAACCTTCTTGCTGGGGTATGAAAATAATAAGTGTGATTGAAGGTTCTTATTTGTGCTATCGCTCATATTCTAAGAATGAGTGAAGATTGGGGAAGCAGCGTGAGAGTCAACTTTCTACATTTCTTCCTCTTTGAAATGTCAGGAAAGGAACTTTTCTTCCTATTGTGAGAAATTTTCTGGGTGGGAATAACTCATTTCCAATTCGGCCCCAGAGAGATTGTGGAGTCTCCATCCTTTGAGGTGCTTAAAATGTGAACCAAGTCCTGAAACACCCGATTCAGCTTTAAAGCAGGAGATTGGGCTAGGTGGCCTCCAGATGTCCCTTCTAACCTGTTTTCTGTGTTTGTTTTTTTGTGACTTCAAAACAACTTTGAGAAAATAAAAGCCCACCACAATGAAAGTCAGAGGTCCGTGAAATGAAAACAACAGCAGTAAAACAAGTTGTGCTATTCATTACTTTTCAGCATTCTCGAATTTTACAGGACACAAGAAACCTACGGAATAAGAAATTCTATAATAAATTCTGCAGGCTGATGTGGCAAAATCTGAAAGGCTTAGGTTGGGCACCATCTTTCCCCATCATATCCACCCATTATCTTTAATGGTCTTTGATTGAAAATGTTTAATTTATTTCTAAATACTGTAGTACTGTATGTTTCCAAGAAAAAAATTCACAGTGGATCTTAGAAAGGAGGTGCAGAAAAGGGAGTATGGCCCAAGAATTTGCTACGTATCACAAGACCTAGCTGATTTCACACAACTGGTCTGTGATGTGAGGGAGTTACTGCATCATTCACTACCAGAAAACTCAGAAATGGGCTCCCACTCCCATTGCCCTCCTTGCTTTATTTCCCTTGGCAGGGAAGGGATGAGATGGGCAGCTGGTGTGCAAATTCTTACCATCTACAGTAGCACGATCTAAGGGAGGCTGAGCCAGAGGGCAAAGCAATCATTTTCAGGAAAATACCAAGAAAAATGTTACATTTCAACATACATACCCTGCATTAATTACACCCATTTCTCCAGAACTGATATTTGTGGTACCACTCAAAACCATTCTAAAAATCAGAATGTAATTGCCGGCTTGGATTGATACTAGGTCATATTAGCAAGGAGATGGTGATATTAAACAGGTGTGAGAGATCTATATCATCCTGCAAACATATATAATGTCCCCCTTTTTTTCCAGCTCTACTCAGGAAAATATAGCTCTCTACAGGGCTTTGGCTTATGATCATTTCTCTTGAGTCCCTGCTGTTTGTGAAATGGTTCTCCTGAGAGAGTACTGAATAGGATTTTGTCTGTAATAAAATCAGACGGAAATACTGGGGTCGTGCAGCATCTCACAAGGAACGATCCTGGATGGAGACAGCTACTTTCCTTCCCCTGGAAGGAAAGGTTTTTTTTTTTTTTTGGTCTTTTTTTTTGAAATCTGGAAATTGGGACACCCTGAGAAACACTGCCTGGCTGAGATCAAGCTTGCAGTTTCTATAAAATGTTGTGCTCTCATACAAAGGGTATCCTTTTTATGGTTCATAATCCTGTACAGATTATTCAGCAAATTAACCCTCAATTCTGTG
Organism: Cygnus olor; assembly: GCF_009769625.2. NCBI lineage: Eukaryota > Metazoa > Chordata > Aves > Anseriformes > Anatidae > Cygnus > Cygnus olor. The sequence continues at coordinate 14,350,342 of NC_049175.1, forward strand.
CTAGTAATCCAGCTGCCCCACATCTTGAGCAGCTGATTTCCTTCTGCCACTAGTTAGGCTTGGGCTGAGCAATACCACCTTGCTGGCTGCTGTATTTTAGCACAGTTTCATGACAGAGTCTGCTGCATCTGTACATCTGATACTGATCTGATCATCAATCTCAGTTACAAGACCTTTTTATTTTCCATTCAGTGTGGTTTTGTGCAGTGTGTACTGTGTTATTTTGGGTGGTCTGACTCTGCTTCTGTACCTCATCCATAAATGTTGTTGTGTTGCTCTTCTTAGAGTTCCCCTGAAGAGCAATTATAGGTAACCCTGTGCACACAGCATCTTGGTGATAGGGCGACTGGTTTGCTACATATACAGATTGTCAATAATGCCCAGACCTTGGTGAATTATCTTTTTTAAGAACCTATAATTAGCTTTGCTGAAGAAGAGCATATTTCAACCAGCAATCTAGCAGCCTAAATATTAGCTTCATAGCAAAGTTTCATCTGTATAAAAGCTAAGGAAGGAATAAAGGTTGCCTGTAAAACTATAGGAATTGATATTTAATTTCTCAGAAGCAAGTTTTTTTTTGGTTTGATGGCATTTTTGTTTGTTTGCTCTTTTGTTGTTGTTGTTTTTCAAAGGCGTTTATAACTCCTAATTTTCTCTGGTTCTAAAACACAGTGAAAATTATTTTAGGAGTCAACCCAGTTACTTTTTAGACTTGCAAAAAGTCACGGCTTTATTATGACATTGATTTCTTTTTTTTTAACAAGAACTCTCTACTGATTAAGTTATATTTGAAAATCAATGATATGATAATGCTTTGAATTCCTGAATCCCTAGAGATGACACCTCTGGTTGTTCAAATTTGCCATAGTCAGTTTTCTTCAACAATAGATTTTTCCATATGCCTTTATATCATGTCAGATAAACCAAAGAAAAGGGGGAGGGTGTGAGCAGGGGAGAAAGTTAAATATTTTCTAATCATAAACAGTTATTACTGTTGTAATTTTCTTGCAATTATAGTAGTTGTCCTCATCCATGAAGAGAAGCTTATGGTGGATGTGATGTGATAATGCCAGTAGAGTGAAACCAGAAATACTCAGCAAAGCACAGCAGTAATTACGGGTCTAAATCTATGTCAGGCAATTTTTTGCTTTAGTTTGTGGGGTGAAATCTTTGTGGTAATGTCCTCAGTTGTTAATGGGCATAACCTCACTGATGCTGTTGGGTTTTCTCATTACTCACCCAACAGTCGGCTTCTTTGTACTTCAGATGCACACTTTATTTTCTACAGCCGTACTTTTTGGGTGCAGAGTTGCCTTCTTTTTTATTCCTCTCCAGGCAATTTTTTTGAATTTCTTTTGTACTGACAAGTACAAAGTGTAATCAACTATCATGTCGCATAAATCATAAATCCCACCTTAGATTCTAACACAATTAGTTCATCAAAATTACTAATGCCCACACTCTAAATTAGATGATAAAGCAGAATTAACGTGTCATTACAACGTAGTGTCCTGGTCAGAATTACCTTCCTTTACAGAAAAAGCCTAGATAACTATCTCTGTAATTAAATGTGTGCCCACTTGCTTAATAACTATAAAAGCAGCCACTTCCCTAGTGCAGTGGCTTAGCAGTGTTTAAGACTGCTCTGTGTTATCACCTGATGTGGATCTTTGGGAGAGTTATAGCAGGAAGAAAGTGACATGAACAAGCAAGTGGCTGTTTAAGCATGATAAATATACGATTTTAAGTACACTGTTTTCATTCTTAAAACTACTTCCTAGGCAATTAAAACAAAGCTCCATCAATGTTAATGCCATGTGTATGATGCTCCAAAGGAGGTAGACCAGCAGGAAGGGTTATGTTAATGGACTTTCTTGTCCTCTGTTTAATCCCTTTTATGATCTTGTTCTGTCGTAACCTTTCATCAGCATGGGTGGACGAGATAGATTGTTTGTGGGAAGTTTAAGATTTTTATTCTGTTTTAAAAGAAAGGTGACTTTTTATTTAAAAATTGGGATGATAAAAATGTATACTTGTAAATCTTTCCCCTCTGCCAGATTCTTTGCGTTAGCTGCCAGGATTGGTGCTCCTGTCCCATGTGGGGACACTGAAATACCCTGGAAATGGAGATCGAGCAAGACTGGGTCTCGGTGTTCGCTTTGGAAATGCAGGCAGGAAGACACGTGGTGTTCCTCCTGCTTGCCTTAGAGGTTTGTTGTTCATCTAAAACACGGGGACTGGTGCTGCAGAATGTCCTTGTGTGGGCACCCGACTCACTCTTTCTGCTGTGCTCGCACTGAGCGTGTAGCTGTCAACGGGACAGGGAATAGATGGTGAATTTAATTTAAGGAGCGCAGCTTTTGGGTATTGCATCCAGTGTAAATTTCTGCTTTGCAAGTCTCAAGAAAGGTCGCTGCTATCAATACATATTGTTTCAATTTACTGAGATGTAGAAAATTGCATTTCTTTCCAAGTTAACTAATATACCCTTCTTTTTGTGTTCAGTTTTCAAGTACAGATTTTATTACATTGGCTGATCTTGATTCCCAACTAAAAACAAAGAGGCTTTTGGTTGTTGAGTCCAGGTTGTCATATTGAAGGCTGTTTTATGCTACAATACATTTAAGTGTATACTACAGTGAAGTGTTTATCTGCCTTTACACAGTCATTTTAGGTAGTAAATATTCCCTCTGGTGTGATAAATACTTCTTTTTCATGATTTATGTATCTGTGTGAGGTTCTGTCTCTGCCTTCAGTGACTGAATAGCAAAGCTTTGCTGATAATTTCTTTTGTCATTTTGCCCTGCTTCTTTCAATTTTGAGTCACAATAGTCTCTGTTAATATACATGTAGATCATTTTCTCAGCAGGCTGATTTCTTCTTGTTCCTTTTCTGATGTAAAATATATTGTGTTTTCCCTATAAATAAGACTCTTATCCCTTGGCAGTTTGTTAACCAGTTTCAGGTAACCTCTGCAAAAGTTTTTTTTGTTGTTGTTTTTGTTTTTTGTTTGCTTTTAATGGCTTCATATATTAATGGTCTAATCCTGCTCCCAGTAATACTGTAATGCATGTTTTTCCATTGACTGTACTGACCTTATAAACCTTATGTCCTCAGTACTGATACTGCTGTAATGTGTGATTTTTGGGTAGCCCTAAATGCAGGATGTATTTTAGTAGAGGATTATTCATTCACTATAGATACCTAAGGCATAAAACTAAATTCGGGGGGGGGGGGGGGGGAACTGAACATATCCCCATTTCCCCCCCCACCCCAAGAAAAAGAAAAGCACAAAAAAAACTAAGCAACTAAAAGTGGTGCCATGGACCAGAGGATAGCTGTATAAAAAGAGAATGAAGATAATAAGAGTCCATAAACGCACACACTGAGAGAGAGATTTCTGTTCTTTTTGCTTCTCTCTGGAGGAGTTTGGTGACAATTCCTATTCCAGAACCGTTTTTTTTTTTTTTTTAAATGGAGGACTCTTTAAGGAAAACACCGCAAACACTGAAACACTGCAGGAATAAATGTACGTCTTTCGGAGGGGCCACCAGTAGGTAGAGTTCCTTGGTAACCTGTGGTAGAGAACAACACTTGTTGAATTTGTCCCCAGGTGATCTGAGAAGGAACAGAGAGGTCAGAGCTCTTGCTTCTGAGCTCTAACAACAGAGATTACAGGTTCCAGACTGTTCTGGTTTTCTGATTTTGGCTCATCTCTTTGTTTCTCGTCAAGAAGGACTGTTGAAGTGGAGACGGACAGTAGGTTTTGTCCTTGGGTGAGAAATGCAGTGGAAATAAAACTTGGAAATACTAGAGGAGACAGTGGCATAGATCTTACTAATTAGTGGAATACCTGTCATTGGATGGATACAATAACTGCTTTACTGCAATTGGGATGATACCACGTGTATCCGTTTTTTTATAGGTAATAGAGGAAATGATCTCATATTTGTATAAATGTTCTTTGGACAATATTAGCTTACAGACCTCATTATATAAAGTTACTTAAAGACAATAGTGTTTTGTGGTGGTTGCAGAACTGTTGTTCCTACATAATTCAGTTCTGCTGAATCTGAAATAATATATAGTTCTGGCTTAATGGTGTAATATTGAGAAAACATTTCCTTCCTTCTTTTTTGTGGAAAAGGGAAGCGTGTTGTGTATTTTATGTTTAGGATGCTGAAAGTCTTGATTTCACACCTAGCTGGAGGGCTTTGAGAAGCTCTTCCTTGGTTGTCCTTTTAAGAGTCCTCAGCTTGGCTTAACAAACATCATAGACTATATCACCATCAGGTGCAAGTAAATCTTGCACTGCTAAAATCTTTGGAGCTGCACTAACGTACACCAGCAGAATACCAAAGTCAATATTTATGACCTGGCTGTTGTCAGTGAAGTTTACTGATACTTCAGCTGAGTTCTGCTGCAAGGGAAAAACCTGTAGAAGGAAGTAAGTTGCAACTCAGTAATTTTATTTTCATGTGTTCTGTGGCTTCTTTGCATCAGCTCACGGGTTAAAAGACGAGTTAAATGAAGAGGCAATATCTTCTTCCTTAAGACAATCTTTGATTTCAGGATGGCAAGTGTTGCTCACCTATCAGATGAGATGTTTTTGCTTGGTGGGAGATGGGCTGCTTAGAGGAGCCCAAAGAGAGGACAGAAACGAAGCTGCCGTGACCTACCCACCAGTGCTTTCTGAGAACTCCTGAAAAGCTCTGCTTGGATGCATAGATCATTTCACTATAAACTGGAGACAAAGTTCAGAGAAAAAACTCTTCAGACACAGCATGTTGTGAATCTCCACTTTAATTTAAAAGGGAGTTTAGCTTCCTTCTGGAAGTGCCATGTGCTGCAGCCAAGGGCTGGAGATACTTGCCTACACACAGTATTCTTGGGTGGCCCCGAAGCCAGACCTGCAGTGCTTTCTGGGGAGAGCTCTTTTGATGTGAAACTAGAGTTAAGTGTCTTTCCTTGGCTGAGTGGCCTCATTGCAGATACCAGGTCAACTCTAAAATGAAGAGTTAATCTCTCAAATAAAAGTCAGACAGCCAAAAGCGATTTACGGTTTGGCAGATACCATCTAAAAGAGCCCTCAGTCAGAGAGCTGGCTAGCTAAATACAGGTTGTGCTGAAATACAGAGCCTCTGGTAGGCTCTGTCTTTTTCCAGCAAGTTATTAGAATATCTGTCTTTTGCTTTTCTGAAAAAGGTCCTGTACAGCTTGCTTTGCAGCGGATCCTTGATGAAGGTAATGTCTGGAAGATGACATTTTCTTCTGCTGTGTGCTCCATCTTCTTCCTTGGGTGAAGTGACCACCTTCAGCATCTGATGGTCATTGATGCACTACCCAGGCAGATAGGCAGGGAAACTTAAATCCCAACCCTTTCCTTCCTCTTTAAAACCTCTAAAAAGGGAGGGAAGTTGCAATTTCTAAATTGTATAGGAGTGTTACTAACACCCTGATGGATTAACTATGACAGTCTATGCACTTAAATTCATAACTACAGTATGGTATTAGAATAGATTGTGTTTAATTCAGCTTTGTGTGTGTTAATTTATTTTCCAATGAGAGCAAGTTTGTGGATTTTTTCATGTAAGCCATTACATTTCAGGATTTGTATAAGCAATAGATCACCTATGGAATGACTGAGATGTGTGCATTTTGCGGGATCTCTCCCCAAGACATGCTTTTCTTTCATTCTATAGAATTTCAGTAGTGGCAGTATTTCACCAGCACTGTACTGTGGAATGCTTGTCAAAGCCTCTGTTATCGATACAAATATATTAGATCCAAGCTGTGCAACTCCATTTTTTTATAAAACTTGGAGAGGAGATGACTTTACTATACAACGGTTATCACTAGCATCACAAGACAGCAACTATCACAGCATTGGAAGCATCAGACTTTGTATGAAGTCAACTCTTGGGGACATATTTTCTCTGTATTTTTTTTTATAGCTACATTTTATAGGGAAAGCTGGAGTTTCCCCAGAAAGAAATCAAAGAAGTAAACAAATAAGAGGGTATGGGGAGAGAGATGAATTTTAATTTCATTAAATTTGGTCTGATTTTTAAATGCTTGTATGCATTTTTTTCATTGCACCAGCTTGTAATAAAATAATTTGGGGAAAGGATCTGAATACTGGGAACTCATACCATGATAAACACTTTTAAAGGAAGTAAAAAGAAAAACATCTCTTGGAATAAAGTATATTTTCAAATAGTGTCTGTCATCATAGTTAGCTTCTTAGGATTGGCAGTGGGTGTGAGGGAGAGTTGCACAGTCTGTCAGCAGGCTTTCAGCACGTTAGCCAAGGACTCTGCTTCTCATTCTTATACAAATGGATCCAACGTGACTATGCTTGTTCACTGTGGGGTCTTACTCTGATGTTTGTGGGGGGGAAAAAGCCACAACTCTTTATATCCACAAACTCCTAGGCTATGTGGGGAGGTGGCAATGTGTGTATTTTCTTTTGTTTTCTTTTCTTTCCAGAAGATTTTTGTTGTTTCAAGGCTTTCCAGAAAACCTTACCTGAAACCTTGGGGTTCCTCTGAAGAAAGCCTAGAACACAACTCTCATAATGAATGGTTCATCACGTTCAGAGGGGCAGGACAGGGTATGTGATTAGAAATGTGTGTTTAGGAAACATAAGCTTCGTTTTCAAAGAGGCTGATGACAAAATGCAGGCTTTGGTATCAGCAAGGGCAGCAATGCCTCGCGTCATCTGTCCCCAAGCCTCTAAGTTCTTTCTGCTTTCATTTATTGTGTGGGAGGTCACACAAGGTGACACTCGGAGTCACAGCTTCTGTCCTTCGTGCACTTGGAAGCTGCAGTGGAGGCTCATACAAATTACTTTGGAAAATAAAAGCAGCAGGAGGGAGAATGCTGTGCACCGATCCAAATGTTGGAGTATACTTTGCTCCTTCTCCTAGGGATGGCTGTGATCAGAAAGTGCTTGATGCTATCATCTTACCAGGTGATCGAGCAGCAGTTCAGGGTTCTTTTGTTCCCAGTGAATTAAGACCTTGCTGAAAAGATAAAATTGATGTGAAACTTGAAGGGGAAGACTTACGAAGTAAAAGCAAACAAGGTTATAGAGTCCTCCCTTCTTATTGTTTAAGTCATTCTCATTTCTTACCCTGTGATATGACACCTCTACTAAAACGAAGGTGTTAAAAGAAGAACAAGGAATAACAGTTTAAAAAAAAACAAAACGACAAAATTACTGCACAGCTTCAGAACTGCAGTGATTCCTCTGGAGTTGCATTTGAGTCTTCCACGTGCCGCCCCGGGGCCAGCACCTGAAACCAGAAGTAGAGATTTTTGATCCACATGTGTAGAATAAGAAAAGATCAATTCTAAAAACAACCCACTGGACCTTCATGATTTTTTGTTGGCTTTTGAAAGATGTTTAAGTTGTTATAAGAATATTCACACACCTCTGACATGTTAGGCCGAATGTCAGCACAGCCTGTTACCCTCTCTTCAACACCAGCAAAGAGCATGTTATAAGAGAAGAACATAAAAACAGGGGAGCCAGGTAGTGATGCTTCCTTAAAATCTCCTGGTGGTATGTGCTTATGGCACTTCTGAACTAAAGATTCTCTCGCTCTACTTAATGGTCTTACTGAGTTTTCCTTCCTTTAATTTGTAGAGTATCTTTTTGAAATGCTGTCAGTTTATGAGAACCACAACACCTTCCAGCATGATTTTGCAGCTTCACTATGCAAAGTGTAAAGTTTTGTCCTGTGGTGTAAACCTGTGATTCCAAAAACTAGTTTTATTGTGTAGTGTATTGTTTTGGAAAGGATAGAAAACATTTCTGCTGGTAGTTTTAAAATTTACTAGCATATAACCCACTGGTTGGCTTTTTCTAGATTAAGAAGTTTGTCTATTGAGTTATTCCTTGTACAAAAACTATTCCAAGCCTTTGATCAGACTTTTTGCTTGCCCCTTGACCTTTCCAAGTCCACGACATGCTTCCTCAGAGAGCTGGCTTGGAACTGCAAGCACTGCTCAAGGTGCAGGCACACTGCATAGTGATACGAGGTATAATAACGTTTTTTGTTTTCTTCCATCTTCTTTTCCTACTAAGTCCAACAATTCAATTTCCTCTTGTGACCTTTATGGAGCACTGTGCTCAGATATTCACAGAGCTACATATCCTAACCCTAGTATCTCAGTCAGCTCAGAGCTAACCATTGTGTATGTAAATTTGGGAATAGGTTTCCTCATATGCCTGATAGGACTATTACCTGCTGTGGATTTCATCTGCCATTTCTTCGTACAGACATGCAATATTGCCAGGTTATGACACCTGTATTAATCAGCTTTATCCTTCCAGCTGATACATGTTAGTGTTATCAGCAGACTGTCACTCACTATCCTATTCATCCTCTTTTCCAAATAGGTTCAAAGACTTGAATATGTTGCACACCATGTGGTGGCCTCCCACCTCCTGGTTCTTATCTTCCCATCAGTTCTTTATGCGAGAACCTCCAGTGCCATGCAGCTCTTGTTCTGAGAAGTTTTGGGTGACGACATTGTAGTTGTGGTTTCACTGCTGTGTGCAGTTACTTTTAAGAGAAGATATTTTAGTTTCTTAGTTTCCTTCCTTAACCCAGTACTATTTAGTTAATCTTCAGGCGTTGCATTAAATGTACTTCAAAAATCCCTTTTCCTACCCCTGATCCCCTGCCTCCAGGCAGTGCATGTGTTTTCAAGGAAGAAGCCTAGCAGGCTGGCTCCTGTATTATTGCCAACCACGGTCTCAGTGGGGAAACCAAAGCATGCAGGTAAAATGGGGGGTCCAGCTCTGTGGAAGGAGCCTGTCTTACAGAGGGTTTTTGAAAAGGTTGCAGATAGCTATGGTATAACATCTGTCTTATCATCACTGTCACCAAGCACTTACACTTTTGATACAGGTCACTAGGTTACAGCATTCAAACATTAAGATAAACAGGACGTGAGCTGTCAAAATAGGGGCGTTTGAGGTGGGTGTTGGATATCTGTCTTCCATTTGTGTTTTTTTTTTTTCCAGCTTTCATGGAGTCCTGGAATTGGTAACATTGCTTTTAACTGATGTTAGACGCCTTCAGGTAACATCGTTATTTTTTTATTAAACACCTTCAGGTAACATCATTACTTTGTGTCATTGATAACTTTCTCATGAGGGTTTGTGGTAATGATTTCCAGGACTGGACAGTGTGCTGAGAACTCCGGCAGCAATGAACATGTTGTGATGAGTTCCATTGTACGTCCATGTGTTTATATAGTAGTATGGAGCAAAGTTTGGGAATTACATTGAAATGTTCATCGTTGGGATTGACCCTGGAGGTTAGTAAGTGAGGACTGCATACAAAGCTTCAACCCATGCAATGAAACATAACCTCTTATCGCCAATGGCCAGTGTTACAGCAGTTCAGAGCTGGGTTTCATGGTCTGTTTGCCTTGGACAGACTCCGCTATAAAGGGAAGAGATGGAGGAGGGAATCAACAACCAGGGCTTGCTTTGCAGCAGGGTATTCCAAAACAAGGCAAAGTGGTCGCTGTGGCAAGTAACACCACCTTCTCGTAATCTGTGGTGTAGGACTTGGCAGGGGTTCGTAAACTACACACTTTACAGGCCACTGAAGTGTGCAGGTAGTTACTGTTTATAGCTCTCGATTTCTGAAGAAATGAAGGCAGTGATGGAAAAGTCACATTTCGTTTTAGCACATGAGCTGTTAGCTGCTCTGACAGAAATGGATTGTTTTGACAGCCCTCACTGGAATAGACTGGAGGGGATGTAGCAGGCACAAAACTGCAAAATGGAAACATTTTCAAGAATTCCATAAACTTGAGCATATGCAATTTCACTGAAAATATAAGACCTACATGCACACGTGGGGCCAGAGTTTGAGGAGCCACAGCTGGAGTGGCTGAAGAACTACCTGCACCAGCCTGTGGCTGGAGTGAGTCGGGCTGAGACACAGACACATCGGGCTTCGGAGCTGCTGGAAGCAAAGGGCCCTTGGATTTTCTTGCTACCCCTTTCCCAAACTCATAATCTTACAAACCCACAACAAGGACAGAAGTAGCACAGGATTCAGGCAGTCACTGCGAAGCGCCATGTGATTGCTGTCTTACAGGGAGAGAACATTTTATTTCAGGATCACTGGCTGTGCTAGAGATCTATGTATATTTTCCCTGACATCGCCCCAGGTACTGCATGAGTTGCCTGGGAGTTCATACAGGCAAATCACTGGCTTCTCTAAAGGCAAATTTTTCTGAGGAGCTGACACTGCAAGTTTATTTTCTGACAAAATTCAAGTAGTATGGAATGAGTAAAAAGAGATCTCATAGATTGTGTTTTTTTGGTTCAAGATAGACATTTTAAAATGTACAATATTCATGAGAGAAGGGAAATTGTTAGAGGAAATATATCCCCTTACACTGAGTATTTAGCCTAAGAATGCATCTAGCATGCTAAGAATACGCCACCGAGAACTTCTACACTAACTCTGTTTTTCAGGAGGAGTTATGTAACAGTTTTTATGGTCGCTTACAGATGGAACCCTGTAAAACTTATTTACAGGGAACTTTTCTACTCCAGACATCGTTTACTAGTTTTTAAGTGGTTGACCTATGCTGCAATTACTTTGCTCTGAATTACTCTAGCTTTATAAATTTTCATAATCAAGTCCCCTGCCCTCTGCTTAACTCTTATTTTTGCAAAGGCTTTGTGAATTATAATCGGGAGTTACGTCTTAATTCTGGATGCTTGCTGGCAAGCGATTTATTTGAATAATTGTACTAATACTAGATAATTCTGTAACTTTCTCTTAAAATATAAAAGGTCAAGGTTTCAAAAGGATTCTGGTTTCTACTAAAACAAGAACCAAAAACCTGCAGAATTCAGTGCTGGGGAAGTGAAAGAGGGAGGACAGCCAAGGAAACTGGAAGTTTCATTATTGCATGCTTTGATTATTTTATTACAGGTGTTAAACTGTTTATAGCTTTTTCTTACTGCACCATGCTTCTTGGAATCCTGTGATTATCCAAAAAGTAGGCTTCATTAAAAGTATTTTAGAACCTCATTAATTGAAAAAAGAAAATTGTAGGGAAAAAAAATACTGCACGTATACAGTTTGAGAAACTAAAAAGCCAAACAAGTATGTCAAAATGTACTGCTTTTCAAAATAGGAATTGAAAGGCGTCACTTCTTGCTATTTTAAAGTACATTTCAGAGTTGTTTTTACCGAGACTTTTTGCTTAAAATGATAGCTTTCTCTGAGTCACTGTCAATGTTTTCTTTAATTGAAGGTTTATATTAACACCACCATAAATACCTGAGTTTTCAAGTGCTTAGATTCCTTCATCAAGTCAGGGAAATTGTTCTTGCTAGTAAAAGGAACCAAGAATATTCAGGAAATATTCGATAAATGCTATGTCTGCAGGTGAAAAGGAGAAGCAAATAGGAAGGACTCATAAGATCCCTGAACATGTCCAGAGGACGTTGAGGGATGTGAGTGTAGTTACCAGGCTCCGGCAGCGTATGGCAGGAAGGATACTGACACTACGCTTCCACGCTCTGAAATTTGGAGAAGGCTGATGGGGAAGAATTGAGGGATTGCAGAGCAAAAGGTCTGGCTGAATGCTCCTCAGGGGGGAGGTGTAATAAAAAGGAGCAGGGGCAGAGGCTGGAAATGGCAGCAGGGGGAACACAGGCACGTTCCCCACACGTGCCTTTGAGGGGGCTGTAAGGATGACGAACAAATCCCCTGCTGCAATGGGAAGTGGGGGTGAAGACACCTGTGGAAGTGAAAAGAAGGGGCTGAAGGAAGTATCATGGTACTATTTCATTTCTGCCTCTTGTTGGTAATGCTAAAAAGGCTGGTTGTGTTTGGAGCAAACCAACTGCCTCATGCAGATTTACCCTGACAGATGGTAACAAACATCCAGCTCTGAGCAGGCAAGGGGCAATGCCTTTGCTTTTGAGTCAGGGCTGTCAGTGAGACAGCAACTGAAATGAAACAAAAAGAAAGCATGCGTTAAGCTATTAATCAAGCTGCAAAAAAGCAGGTGAGCCTGTAGTTTCTGTGCGCTACTCAGAAAGCAGAGTATATAAAGGCTAACGCAGGGAGAAAAAAATGAGTCTTCCTATGAAAGGATAGGCTGTGTTCCTGTAGTGCTGAAAATTTGGAAGATAATAAGAGCTTTATATGAAAACTCATTACCTGCTAAGCGTGCAGCATTCTTTAAGCAAATGCACATAGTACTTTGCAGCAAATGTAGTGCCTAAAACTTTAATGGCATAATGATATTTCAATGTTAAATCTGACATTTTCGTTTGTCTTCACTGGCTCAGTGTCTCTGATAGATGAGGAGATTGGAGAGAGAAGAAAAGAGGAAGTAATATCTAATTCAATACCAATTACCATCATTTTTCCTGTTTCTTTATTCTCTGTATCTACATAGAGTAAAATGACTTTTTTTAATATATATTTTGAGTGTGTTTTTCAGGACCAAGGCTATATACTTTACATCCCATATCAACTTTTCTGTTGATTAATTCTAGACAGAAACTTTACAGAGGAATAAAGTCTTTATACTGTCATTTTATACTGCCATACTGCTCAGGGGAAACAGGAATGTGAATACAGGATATCAATTTAGCAGCTCAGGAGAGAGATACAATTAATAGTCTTTCAAAATGGTTGATATATTATGTAATAATCTGAGTTATGTATCATTTAAACCTCTATTTACAAGAAAATAATGAATGTTGGACAAACAGAGGGAACTATAAAATACTGGGGAAAATAAATGTGGAAATGCTTGGAAGACTTGAAAAAAACAGATTCATTGGTAAGAATAGAAATAGGAATTATATGAGCACTAATAAATGAAGAGAATTAGATAGCTTTTGTAGTGTTGATCGTTATCTCTGAAAAAATACTGTAAAATTTGAAGACCTGACAGACTGAGGAAAGGCAAGTACAATATTAGTTTTCGATAAGAATTAAAGGGGGAAAAAGAAACTCAGGAAGAACATTAAGCCTGATAGTTGCTATCATAAATGTAATTACTCTTCCTAATAAGAAAAAGAAAATAGAGTTTTTATATTAGAAGAAAAAGGCTTTGAATGTTACAAGGGGGAAAAACATCAAAAAATGAGCGCATCGGTTATAAAGAATAAATATGGGAATTAATATGCATGTTATTAATAGAATTACCATAATGCTTTTGAAGAAGTGTGTGAATTTGTATTGTATTGAATCAAAACGGAGATTTATTAGCTGTGAGAAACTCTGCCGTTTAAAAATTTAAACAAATAGAAGCCTACAGTGATAAAACTAGTTACAAGGACTTGCTGACTTTCCTTGAAACCCTTGAAATACTGAGAACAAGTATTTCATTTTCCTGTGTTTCAGGTAAGCGTGGGAGGGAGGGTTAATAAAAATAATAATAATAATAATAAAAATACTGTTTAGTATTTGCGGAAAAACAAGCTAGGGAAGCCCCATATATGTTTGGGCTAACCTATTTTCTTGTGGTATGGATAAATTCTTCTGATTTCTTGATATATGAGGATTCCTTCTTTTGTGTGGCTTGTTTTGTAACCAGGAAAATTTTATTTTATTTTATTTTTTTTTTTTTGAAAAAACACCAACAGCCCTAAGCATTACCAATATAGCTCTTTGAATTTTCTGGCATTATTTTGCTGCAAGAAGTCAACAAGCTTTGGTTTCTAGGCTGCGAGGATGTTTTACAGGTCTCTGTCACATACTTGAAAGTTAGGCCTATCATCAAAATACTCTTGAAATGTATATGGCAGAGTATTCACTGTGGATTTATGTAGTGGTCTGTGTGGTAAGACATAAGGACTGTAATGTGAAATTCATTAGGAGTTTAAAGAAATACTGCTAGGTATGTTAAAGATTTATGGAAACTGGTAAGGTTTAAAGCAGTACTGTAGATGAGAGTAAAGTCTATTTACTTGAATTGGGAAATGACAACACTTCATATGTAACCAACACCTACTTTTACATTTACTGCTACAAGACTGAATTAAACCAAACAAGTATGTCAAGAGTTTTCCCCCACATTTTTCAAAATATTTTTATTTCGGTAGTATACCAGACATCTCTTCCATCTGATATAACAAACACCCCTGGTGAGCTATTTAAATGTTTAATTTCCCTTTCCACTTCTACTCACAGTCTGGTCCGAGTTGGTCTTTGGTCATTAAATAAGCATCAATTTTCTTCATTATAATCATCAATGATTTTCTTTGGTGACTCTCACCCTTGGTCAGTGGTGTATTTTTTAATCTGAGCCCTCCCAAAAAGGTAAACGGGTGTGCTATTTCAGCATAATGAGCACTAATAATTAGAAATGCCTTGACCAAAGCTTTCCCTCGGCTCACCAGGTAGTGTTGGGTTTCTGCTGGCACCACGTTGTGCCCCGTGGTGCTTGTTGTGTGTGAAGTTTCTTGGTTTATGAAACACTTTGCTTCCTGGAATGACCATAGAAGTGCCTTCATATTTGGGTGTTCTGGAGTAGTTCTTAAGCAGTGTGCCTTTTTTTAAGCAAGTAAGAGCACTCAGCTAATTTTGTCATTAATTTGGAGGTGTTTGTAAAAGGCAGTTAATCAGTGCATTTTTTGTACTGAGTCACAGAGTTGAAAATGACAACTGGCGCTACATGGAATATCTGATTTTCTTTTAATTAAGTGTTTATTTCCTGTGTTGGGGAAAACAGACTTAGAGGCTTGCTTCCTTGTTTTAATTCTTTGTGCATGAAGCAAAATCAGTGTAAATGAGGTCTCAGTTTTGCAGCTATCCCCGTTTGGATTCAGTGTAGTTACCCAAATTCCTAGTATTTTGGAAGAGCAGACCTTCATGGATAAAGTGTGAATAGATAATTTATTTTTACCTCAGCAAAATCGCACTAGGCATAATTGTCTATGGAAGCCACAGCTGTGATTAAGTATTAATTATCCTGCTGTAGGTAACTGCAGGTGATAAGAGGCTTAAAGTATTGGCTTTGCAGAAGAAAAAAACCAATGTTTTATATATGATGTACCTATTACAAAAAAGATTCCTATAGAAGAAGCTCTTCAGAGAGACATCTCCCTGAGGTTTCTTTGTAAAGGAAACAGCTCTTTCTCTTCTTATTTTTATTTCTGCTTCATATTCCACAGTGCTGTTTCAGAAAGTGGTATTTCTACAACTCAGAAATGGGGTTCAATCAATTGTTCCATCGCGTCATGTAATCACAGGTGAACTCTGTGCACCATACAGTAAAACCTCAGGTTTTATTTTGAAAAGCTGTTACCTGGAAAAACCTGCAGGATGTCAGAATACGATAAAGCTACTACATCTTACCATGAAGCCGTAGAGGATGGGACGAGAATAGCTCTTTTGGTTGCGAGTGCCCCAGAATTTCTTGGCAGGGTCATAACACATCATGCATGATTTCAGAGAGAGGAAGGGGGTTTAGTCCCACAGACAAGGCCTAAGGAGATCAAAACCCTACAAATTCAGGCTAAATTTAATCTACGATTAAGATGTAGAGTATTTGCAGAGAAAAGTAACTAACTGAGGGAAAAAATTGAGGGATGTGGTAGGTTTGCAATTGGAAATCTCCAATTTGGTGTTTTTCTATGAGTTGCTAACGCATTGCTTTAGAAGAACCATAAGTGCCAAGCTTGTCTGTTCATGGGGGAGCTCTGTGACGTGTCCTCAGATGGTTTCCTGTCCTTCTGTGACCTGCACACGATATCCTGGAACTCCTAGTTATGATATTCCTGTTGATGTCTGTATGGACAAGATTTCATTTGAAGTGCAGAATATTGATTAAGTCAACAGGTCTTAAAATTCAGTGTTTTAGGAGGGTGATTCAGTCACCTGCTGCCTCTGTATCTAAAGAAGTTTCTAGGTGGTGTTAATTTAGCTTTGAGGAACTCTCCCTTGTATTAATATAGCTGTTTGCAAGGTGAAATAAGAATTGTTTTGGGTTTTATTTTTCCTTAAAGCACCAAAAAGTATGCTTAATTGTTGGCATTTGGGACAATTTTAATGAGCTCAAACCATGCTGTGTTCTTCACGAATGTAATCAAAGTTAATTGTATAATTTATTTTGGACAATAACAGGAAAATTAGTTTTCGTTCAGGAAACAATTGGAGTTCACCACATCTTGACCTCCTATACAGCCATGCAATTTTAATGAAGATTGAATTGAATTTCATTAGGGATGAGACCAGTGGACTTGAGAACAGAACCTGTCTTTTTTACCCCAAAGATGTAGTCAGAATGGAGTGATGAAACTAGACAATAGTGTTGGAGAATAACTACTTTCATTATTATGGGGTTTAACTTATGGTTGAGCGTGCAAATGCTAACAGTGACAAAAATATTAGGAGCCAGTCAGAATGTTAAACCAATGCACAGCAATTAAAGGTTGCAGGTGCACAGGGTGGGGTTTTTTGGTTATTTCTTTTCCTTCTTGTAATTTTATTTCAATATGGAGGAGAGAGCACTGATGAAAAGGTATTCTTATTTTCAGGATTACAGTGGCATCGTTTCTAAAGAGATAAGGGTGCTTTCAGGATCATAGACTCACATCTACAGTAGAAACATTTAAATTTTCTTGCTAATTTGTTAGAAAAATTTCCAGCATGCAGGAATTCCTCTCAAAACCGTATTCTGAAAATAATTTGCTTTTCCTTAGCAAGTATTTAAATTCAGTAGCCTTTAAGTATTTTACAATATAAGATTCCTAAAATGGAACTCTTTTTTTGCAACAACAAATGTGCTTCGGGAACTTGCCTGCAGCGCAACTTGTACGTTATAAGAAAATCCATGCATTTGTACAGGAGGAGGCTTGGGTGGATGGAATACTTTTCATCCATCCCGTACCATGTAAGAGCAAATCCAATGGAGCATCAATAGGATATTGAAGATCTTTCTGAGTTAAGTGTGTGGTGGATCTCATTGCAAGCTTCTGTAGCCCATCAGTGTCACAATCGAACACCTGGATGGCAATGCATTATCACTGGTAGTCGCTTCTTATTTCATTAGTATCCTACTACATGCAAAGGCTTTCTGGTCTTTGTGGACAGTTGATTACAGTTATTGGAAGCGTATTGATTGAAAACAAACAAAACCTCTAGGTGTCTGGTTTCTGCTTGGAAACATCTCCCTCCACCAACTTTAAGGAAAACACCGAATATTATTGGACTTAATTTACACTGCTTCTTGCCTCATTTTCAATTACTTTAACATGCACTTTCTCGATTGCCATCAATGCAAACACGAATACCTTCTTGGGGATAGGGACTCAGAATCCTATTTCTTTTTTTTTTTTTCAATGTGTTACTATAAAGAACTGAAGAAATAAAGTCATGATCAATGTGGGAACAGCATTTCCGTCTTGAAAAAGAAACCCATAACTTTCTATTCTTATTGCGAGCAGTTTTAAAAGTGAATGAACATACACCTAACTAACAAGTGTAAACAACATCTGGATTTACCCCCATGGGAATATGGTTTGTCCTTGCCTGTTCTCCATTCTTTCCACCTGCCGGCCTCTGAGGAACATCATGAGGCAGTCAACTTTCTGAAACAGTAATTTTTAGACAGATGGGTTGTTAGAGCAAAGGATTCTTGTCTGCTTGGTTTCCCCCTTTGTTGCTGTTTGTGGTGATTTTGTTGTACTGGTGGTGTTATTAAAGAAAAAAACATGTCAGAAGAGGGGTCAGTGGAAGGTTTAGTTCCCGAAGCTGTTCTCTCTCACCCTGCCTACCAACATACGTCTTGAAATTCTGAACCTGAGCCTGTTGTAGGGTGGTTAATACAAGAGTTGAATTAATTGTAATCGCTGTATTGGAAGAAAATCTGATTGGTAATCTGTATGAGGTCTCTTCAAGACTCTTCCTTACAGTGCCCTTGTTCTGCTGGGCTTTTAGAGCAAGGATGGTTTCTGTACTGGGGTGAGTGTTAGAGTTCATCCTCAGCTGGAGTCTACCCTCTTCCCCCTTAAACTTTTAAGGTATTTAGAAGGTTTTCAACTCCTCAGCTTTTGGAATTATTTGTGTTTGTAATTGAAAGCTCCAGTTGAGAGTAGGTGGTTTGTTTTCTTTTGTTTTCAATTTTTTTTTTAACCTAAAAAGAAATGTTTTCTACAACCCAGTGAAATTTCAGCAGTATTTAAAAATGTCAAGGCTTGCCTGGCCTATTTCTGCATAGCTTTTTGTGTTCAAAAAAATGTTTGTAAGATGATCTTTTCCAACAAAGCAGATATAGGGGAATGTCTGTGCTTAGTGTTGCTCTTGGTTTTTCACATGGAAAAAATTGAAGCAGAGCAGTGAAGAGCTCGTGCATGCCCTACATACTGAATGAAACTCATCAACTTTGACTGTGGTTTCTTCAGACCTGGCTCGCTCCAGGTCTATTTCAACACAGATTTGTTTGGCATCTCCATTCATCTTAATGTGCTTTGCAGTAGGCAGGCTGCACAGGCTTTGAAGAGCTGTACTAATCTCCTTTAGGGTTGTTTTGACATTCCAGTCAAAGAGTACAAATGGCGTTACTGTAGCATCCTTTCTTGCAGGATAATTTTTCCTCTTGAGAAGCCCTAGCCAATCTTTTAACCTATCCTGTCTGGAGAAAAATGTTGGTGCTGTGTATGTGATCTGTGAAACACTTTGGCATGATGAAATGGTACCTTTTGTGACAATAGGAGCACCTTTCAGGTGGGATTTCATGGAGATTGGTTGGTACTTATGGTGATGCCCTGCTTAATGCTCTGCTGTTTTTATGAGCATTTCAAATGATGGATAGTGGGGGGGAGAACGGCTTGGATGTCTGCTCTAGCAGGCATTGAGAGTGGACAGGCCAGGAGTTTGTGGTTGTGCTTCAGAGAGGTGAAAATGAGGTGTCTCAAGAAGAATAGAATTAGTATTCAGTCAAAACAGACATGCAGCAGCTGGAGAGGGGTGATTTAACTATACATCAAGTCTAGCAAACCAAAAGGCCAAAAGGTTTTCTCTCTCTCTCTGTCTCCCCGCTCTACAGAGACTTTTTCCTTCCATTCTCTTTCCCTTCTCTGATTCTTCTAGTCCAGTTCTTTAATTTTTCATTTCAGTTTAAGGAGCTTTTGTTAAAAGCTTTGACTTCATCTTACGTGCCAGATGATTTCTATAACATTAAGGCAAACAATTTTAAATGGCATAGAACGTCTTACGTAAGTGGCCTTTAACAAGTTGTAGAATTGAAGTTTGTAGAGTCATCAGTTAGTGGATCTAGGCTGTAAGTAAATACACAAATAGAGATGTGGATAAAGACAACAAATTATTTGACTGGGATAATATTGTGCACCGTTCACAGACCTGTTTTTATGAAGGCAAATGTGAATAACTTAAATTTAAGCCTCCAGGCTTGCCTACAATTCTTGATAAGGGCATACGTAGTTGTGGTTTGCTCAGCTGCAGATAGTTTTTTTTTTTTCTTTTTGGTTAATAAACTGAAGTATATCCAAAACTCTACTCTAAAAAAGAAAAAAAAAAAAATAGGCAGACCAGGATATTCGTGAACACTTGCCAGGAAACCATTTATAATCCTGTTTTTTCTTTCTATTGTGATATCTGCAAATATTTTGATTACTGCAGTGCCTGGGTTCTGTTTTTCTAAATGTAAATTTTATGCATTAATTAGTCAACATTAAGAATTTCTTCCAAAACACACAGATTAAGCATTTCAATGTGCTTTTCTAATTACATTTAAAAAAAAAAATCAAGCTGTAAAAATGCCTGGAGTCTATTCTGTGCGTAGACACACAAGCAGCTCTTATTAATGTCAAGGAGAATTAAATGTGGAGGGAGAGAAAATTAGACCTGGGATAAACGTTATTAAAATGTGTGTAGATGCTTAAACTAATCTCTGTATTAGTTAGTGGAGAAATGCCTCAAGAATAGTGTTTGGTCTGGATCCAGACCACAAAAATAATTCCCACAACTCACCTTGTATGGGATTCATCCTACTGCACTTCGAGCATCTTCATTGGCATCTGAATTAGTCACTTTCATTTCCTATTGTTGTTAACGGAGAGAAATGGATGTTTCTACTTGCTGATTTTTATAACAGTAAGCTAAGATACTGCACAGGAATCAGATGCTAAAACCACTTGTTCCTCTGCCTCGAGAATAATGTGAGCCTTTACAGTCAACTCAAATGAAGGCCCATTTTTCCCATTGTCTGCCACATGGGCATACTGATGCTACAGTAGGAAAAAATTATTGCAAAGCCAAGGGACTTATCACCGCTGGAGTGGCTTACTCTTTCTTCTTGCATAAATAAGTGTACAGGTGTACTCTGTTTGGAGTGAAGTTGTCCCATTTGAAGTGGAGTGAGGTGTCCCAGCATGTTGCTGCACTTGAATAAGCTCTGCTATCGGTGTCAGGTGGGAGTCTCACATCTGTAAGCAGTAGTGTTACACAGGTTTTGCTTACCCTTCAGGAAGAGTAACCCTGCTCCCAGCATCACAGGCACTGAAGAAGTAACAGTATGTAGCTTAATCATACTTGCAGCTTTGAGCAAGTGATCTTGCTGGCTCACTAGTCAAATGTCTTATGGACTGCTTGAATTGTGACTAGATTTGCTGAACTATTGCTCTGGGTAGCTTTTTATTATTATTATTATTAATGTTTATTTATTAACTGGGTATTAAATATTTATTAACTGGGTAGCTTAACTGCTGAATATGCATTTGAGTAAGGGAAAAAACTTCTCTAATTTCATTGAGAAGCTGCAACACAGAACCTTAGAGTCAAACTGGGGCTAAATCTCTGTCTTCAGTGTGGTCTGAGAACCTGAAATCATTGCTGGGTCTGTGCTAGTGTTACCGTCTTGTGAATGCAGTGGGACTTGGACCATGTGTTTTCTCTTCCACCAGGGTTTCTGAATCCTTGCTAGATTCTCTGTAATACTAAGTAATAAGGCTTATTAGACAGGATTAGGTTTGTAAATCCAAAATCAGGGATGCTTTCTATCAGAGTAAGGCTTGCTCCAGACACTACTCTGAGAGGGCTAACTGAAGTCCTGGAAGGAGACTGTAAAGGACTGAGACCTCAGACAAAAATTTTGGTTATTGGAAGAAAAAGAATTATTTCTCACCAAAGTATTTGGAACTTGCCAAGCAAGTAAACATCCAACTCAAACAGAAGATAATAAAAAGTAGATTTTTACAAGAATCTGAAATTTTCATTCCTCCTCAAGCGTATGAAGAGACAATTTTGCAGAAGATGACGCACAAAGCTCTCCAGAAAACAAATGCAACATACATCCCAGGAACTTAAAAAAGGTACACAAAGTGCAAAGGACTATGTAAAACAGCTTTCAACAAATCTATATTTAATTAGCACTTTCAAAAGCGTAGGCAAAGGGACGCTAGCATTGGTAAAAGGATGGAAGGAAGAAATCATCAGTTGGAGGCACTGGGATATTTGTTATTTTTTTATTACTATTTTAAGTTGGACGCTGCTGCCATCTATAAGGCTTCTGCAGCAATGGCAATATCAGCATGGGGAAGGGGGCAGTGTGGGTAGAAGAGAAGCGTATGGAACTTGGGTCTGGTGAGTTTATCTTCAGGCAAGGTTGGGAAATTTTCAGCAGAACAGAAAATCTGAGTTCCTTCAAGAAAGTCTTCTGAAGTGAAGGCTAAGATTAACAGTTGAGCATGTTAAGTTGTGCTTTTTCATAAATGAAGCAGGAGAACCAGCAAAATGGATTCATTCTCTCATATTGGTGAGAGGGAAAGGAAAGGCAGCTTTTGCTCATATGTAAAGCCAAAATGGGTACGAAAAATAACACACAAAGCTCTTCTTGCCATCTATCAGGGAAGACACCCTGAAGGATGTTGCTAAGGCTAGGAAGTTTTGCATTCATGCTGCACCAAGAAAATTGGCAAATAGAAAAGTTGGATAGACATTCACTTGTTGGGTATCAAGTGAAGGTTGGAGGGTTAACAGTTTCCTGTAGGCTTTACTGAGCACCTGTATATGTTTCTGAAACACGTCAGTTACATTTTGACAGAAATCTAGCAAATATTAGTATCTGAGCAGATCAGGCTTTGATTTGGGTGCAAAAGCAGTAATAAAAAATGGTGGATTTTTCCCAGAAAGAACCGCTATTTTTGAACTACAGTGAAAGGCAAAAAAAAAAAAGAAACTGGAATTACGAACTAACAAAGTAAGTTACCGTGGTAGAAGAGATTGCAGGCAGTTCCAGCTGAATAAGGTTATTCAGTAGTTAAGAAGGTGGCCAGAAGTTACCTGGTTTGGTAAATTCTGAGTGGTACATGCCTAGTAGAGGTTTGAGTTGTGCTGTGGGATGATATCTGTGAACATGGAATATAAATTGTGGCAGGGTTTCCTAAGAAGTTTCCTAAGAAACCAGGAATTTTCATTAAAGAACCCCTCAGTCCCAAGGACAATAGAATCCCGAAAGTGCCCCAAGCACGGTTTTGCAGGTGCTAGCATTTATTCAGGGAAAGTTTTGCCTATCCTTGACATATCACTAAAGTATCCAGCATTGGTCCATGCCAGCAGCAGGGCTAGCAGGGCGCTTTGATCCTGCTTGGCTCTACATTCCTCTCAGCAAAATGTCAGCATAAGCTGGAGTATTGTGGTTGTCACCAGCAGCAATGCTTGTGTCTCAGTGCGTGGTGTTGTGGAGGAATAGAGATTTAATTCACCTTTGATAGCTAGCTCAGCTAATCTATTGGATATAAATATTTTACATGCTGCGTTATGAGTTACGGGTAGAGGCTTTGGTTCATCCACAGAAGGACATAAAGAATCATACCTGGAAATCCATTTACATAACCGTCCTTCTAAACAGTGCCAGAACACCATTTAATTCTAATGGCATAAAAAATGCCCCTCTGTCAATAGCATTCTAGGACTGCAAGAGGTTGGTCTGTGCATTGGAGAGCCTGGGGCCAGTCTGCTCTGTCCAGGGGCCAGGAGGTAATAGGCAATTCGAGTAATTAGCTTCCGTGAGGAGAGGTTCAGAATTTCCTTATTAGGTTTTGATATGCAGGGGCTGAAAGGCTTCACAAGGCAGTTCTATTGTTCAGTCAAATAAAGCTGTGCCCCCTCTTCCTGATAACTATAAGTCTAACTGTTAGTCCTTTTCTGTCTTGGAAAAACAAATTAGAGCAGCTTACAATAGGCAGTGTCCTTTTAGGAGGTTATAGTGGGGATCTTTTGTTAAATAAACTGATAGGAAAAAGAAAATAACATCATGAAAGGACTGTGACCTCCTTTCCCCCTCATAGTTCTTGTGCTTGTTTTGAGCTGTGTTTTAATCAGACTCAGAAGACAGAATAAAGGAAGATTAAAATATACTGTCATAGAACTGCGTGGATCTCACGCTTACATTACATAGAGCTAGCAAAAAGTGTCAATATCTCAATTTCAAAGTTTAAAAAAAAAAAAAATTTAAATGTATGCGGGTACAATTATTACCTAACTCCATGTCACCTCTTGTTGAGGTGTAAATACTGCCCTATAACTTCTCCTGCCCTCGACATTCTTTACCTTTCGTGTACAGAAGGTAGTATAAATGATAGAGGTAGCTATCTGATAAATTGCTTCCTTTCACATTTATTTCATTCTTCAGTTTTGGTATGATAGCATTTCATGGTAATGTGGTGAATGGCAGTAGATGCATTTTCTATTGTTTCCATGTAAATTACTGACATTTAATCTAACTACAAGTAGGTATAGAACTGACATTTATTTCCTATGACTAGTTTAAATTATCTGTAGTCCCATTGTTTCTTTTATCAACAAGGAACTAAGATAATTTAAAACAAATGCATAAAAGTGAAATTTACCATTGGCAAGGTTTCCCGTGATCTTCAACTAGGTTATCGTTATTTATGAAGCAGAGCAACCCATCAAATAACACTTTTTTTGGCTTCAGTTTAAAGCGCATTTAAGTAGTAGTAAATATTAAATCCGTTGATATATGCTTTACAATTTTATCATGTTCAAAGTGAACCATGCACAATTAGGTTTGTTTGAATTAAAGTCTAAGAATTATAGTACTCATTTACATGCAGTACTTTCTATTAGAAAAAAAAAGTCATGGAGAATCTAATATTTTATCATTCCTTCTGTGTAGTTAATTTCATGCCAAATAAAATTATATGTTTTTCTAATTTTTACACGTTGCAATTTGTGACTTAAGGCCTATGCTTGTTCATTGAGTTGAGGCAAGCCCTGTAATAGATCCTAGAAGTAAAATACGATGTTTTGTATAATTTTAAAATGCCTTAAAACACTATTTACTTTTTTATTTTGTAAGCAATGTCTTTGATTACCTGAGGCAGCCTTCTGTAAAATAACTCAGTAGAACAACTGATTGTGACTTGAGGAACACTGATTTTTGGGAAAGTGGGGTAAAGCACTTCGTAGGGCTGAAAGTCTTCAAAGAACTCAAATTTTCACTCTGAATTTCCACTCTGTCACAGTGGCGCGCTTTGAATTTCTTCTGTCACAGAGTTCTGGGGAGAGCATCAGAATTGCAGTGCCTGATCACACAGTGAAAGGAGAATGCACCAACCTGGGTAGGAGGTAAAGCTGGTTATGCAGCATCTATCAGACATTGGTGCTCTCCACATAGGGCTAAACAAAAAAAAAACCACAGAAGTAAACTTCTGCCTTCAGGTGCTGAAGATAGGAGTAGATGTAACAGCTATGCTAGCGGGCGTGGCAGGAGAGGGAAGGCATCTGTAAAGCAAAGTACACAGAGTGACTATTCTTTATATGCCTGATCTGTGATAAATATGCATCTGTTGTTCTGGGCCCCCAGTGCAAGAGAGACCTGGACATGCTGGAGAGAGCCCGAGGTAGGGGCACCATAACGAAGGGCCTGGAGCGCCTCTGCTGTGAGGAGAGGCTGAGGGAGCTGGGACTGCTCAGCCTGGAGAAGAGGAGGCCCAGGCATTGGATGGGATGACCTCCAGAGGTACCTTCCGACCTCAGCCTTCCTGTGATTCTGTGTTGATTCTAAAATTTAACTGAGGAAGAAGTTATTTTAAACACATTGCAAACCCAGTTTGTTTACCAGGGCTATGTTGAAAAAGATCAAGGATCCTTTGGGCTCAACACAGAAAGTGGTTGACCAGGGCTTGCTAATGTGATGGTTGACAGACACCTAGAGTGGACTAAAACGTCAGTTTATCCTGACCTAAATCATTGAATTACAAACAAAAAAATAACAACGACAAAAGATACAACACTGCCTTGGTGAGGGCTTTGCCTCACAGTAAGTGCCGTGAACATTATGTGACAGAATCACGTGCATGGTGGAAGAGTAGCCAGGGAAGCTTGGATAAAGGTATGGGTTCCTGTGTAGATAATTCAAATGAATATGTATGGCTCATTCAGTTCGTAATATATATGTTTTCCAGAACACTATGAATGAGTTTAAAAAAAAAAAAGTTACCTCACATAGTAAATACCTCTTTTTGGCACCATTTTCCAGTTGCAGTTTCCTGACAAACTTTCATGGTTCCGTGCTCATCTATTTCACAGGTTTTGTTTACTGTCTTTCCCGCAGAAATAAAAGGACGTCTTTGCTCTGCTAAAATAAACTGACAAAATAGCTTACCATAAATATAAAGGGCATTTAAAGCTATTCGTTTAAACTTATGCAGCAAGAGATATGAATCCATTTAATCTTTCGGCAATTAAAAATGAATGTTAAATTAATTAGGAACATTTCTCAAATGAATTACTGTGAAATTGAAATAATGATCTGTATTAAAGTATTCCTTTTTAAATTTATGTCTCTGATTACTTAATATTAATGTATTTTTAATAGACTGCATTCTAAAAAAAAAAAAAATAGAAATTTACTGGCTTCATCATCCACATGCACTGGGAGCAGACTTGGCGTAGTGCTTCCAACAGCTACTGTTCCCAGTACCTCCCAAGAAGAATATTTTGCACTTGAACAATAGAATAACATAAATGTTTTCAGAGTTTAGATCTAAAACTATAATTTGGGCCCTGATTTAATAAAATATTTGCCCAAGTGCATAACGTAGGGTTTGTGAATTTCAATGTAGGAAAGTATTTTAGTATTTTAAGTGCTATCCTGAATAGGAATGAACTTGCATACAGTTGCCTGCTTATGTTTGTGATGCTACTAGCTTCAGTGTCGTGTATTTAAAGTTAAGCGTGCGCTTGAGCAAGGAGTGCTTTCTTAGCTGAAATACACATCTCTCTCATCTTTTTGGTTGACTTCAATTGGATTATTTCAGTTGCTGGACCTAGTTGGATCTGAAGGGCTGCTGGTGGTTGTCTCCATGGAAGTTCTGTTGAATTTTGGCAAGAGCAAGACTGTGTTGGAAGAATTTGCATTGTATCCTGGCTGTTCAGTTGTGTGAAAGTATATGCACGTCAGTTCCCCGTTCATTGAAGAGCGTAGCTTTTATGTATTTTGCGCAAGACTGCAAAATGAAAATAAATTACCTGAAACTCCTGTGTGACTTCTCCCTATTTCCCTGCTGCATAGCATCTACTTACTCTTGTACTGTGCATTGTGCGTTATTTGTTCTTGCTTCAGTCTCTGGGTTTTGGTCACTTTTCCATCACTGGGGTCCAGTCAGTTCTGAGGGCTGTTTATTTAACAGGAGGTGGCAGTGATTATATTTGTTCCACAAGCACTCTAGGAGGATGCATGCTACAAGAAAATGTAAGAAATTGGCAGGTGGTTTTGCAAAATCTAATACTGTGAGTGTTTTGGTATCCATTAAGTTCAACTTATATGGAAATAATACGTTAGCTTGAATAAATCTCTCACCTAAATCCTTTTGTTAAGTAAATGCATGATAAAAATAGTATCAGTAACATAATTGGGAACTTATGTGCGTATTTCAGAAAATGAGAGATATATTCATTTCATATATCTTGACCTTTAAAAAGTACAAAATATCGCTTGAAGCAGCAGCACTACTGTTCTACTGAAGCTTTTATGCTTCCA
Source organism: Cygnus olor (assembly GCF_009769625.2). Taxonomy (NCBI): domain Eukaryota; kingdom Metazoa; phylum Chordata; class Aves; order Anseriformes; family Anatidae; genus Cygnus; species Cygnus olor. Next base: position 14,377,381 of record NC_049175.1, read on the forward strand.
TTACTTTAATTTATGGAAGGATGCCATGTGTCTGGACACCCCACAGATGGTTTCCTCCAGCGTGTCTCTTTGAGAAGCCATTGGCAGTTTTGGGAAAGAGTCTGGGAGAGGCCAGATGAGGAGTGGGGGGCTGTGTCTCTGGCTGTTAACAGCCCTGTTACCTCAGCTGTCATAATTAACAGCTGTGGATGGATCTCTTCAGTGTCTGATTCCTTTTGAACCCATTTGTGTTTCTGGCCTCCCTGACGTCCTGTGACAGAGACTCCTGATTTTAATTGTGTGGTACGAAAAGGTAGTTTATTTTAGCTTCGTTTAGTTCATTTTGCTCCCAGTAATTATAATGGGTGTCTCATAGCTCTTTCATTTTGAGAAACAGGGAATAATGACTTCCTGTTCACCTTCCATCCACTACCATAATTTTACTGACCTTTATGACATTCTTCATTGTCTTCCTTCGTGCTGCTGAGTTGCAGTTTGTGTAGTTGTTCCCTATCTGTAGTCATCCATATTGGTCTTCTTTACCTTTTCTCATGCTTACTCCTGTCTTTTATATTAAGACACTAGAAAGCAGCAGCACCGACTCCTTATCTTTGCTGCAGTGCCAAAAGGGAGGACTTTTTCAAAGGTTTCCTTGCTGGAACTTGGTCAGTTTTGTTCAGCCACATGGCAAGCTGGCTTCAAATGGAGTTTTTCATTTTCCCAAAACAACTTGTGAATTTAGATCAATATTGCTGGATGGCTTCAGCTGGCGAAGAAAGTCTTTCCCAGGCTAAACTAAATCCAATTTTGTTTGTAAGTGCTTGTTATTCCTTTGTTCATGAGCCAAACTTGGGTGGAAAGGAGGAACCATTAGAGTCATGAAGAGTTATCTACTATTGAGAACAAATAGATTTATGTGAATTATTGTGGAGGAGGGCCTCCCATTTGCTAGTGCTTGGGGCCAGAATCGCAAATATGTTCATTAAATGTGAACATCCTAATTTTCTACTTTAAAGGGAATGTCTGAACTAGAAGCATGCCGTCTGTGATAGCTGAGAGCAAAAAGCAGAGGGAGTTGACTTCCAAACCTTGTTGGTAGTTGGTATTTTGGAGAGTGTTCTGACCTGAACTGATCTGATTTGATTTTAAGAAAATGATTTTTAGTAACAGCTGCAGGTGGGATGCTGTTCAGTGTGTGAACGTTGCGTTCAGTGTCAGGACACCTGCATGTCTGTTTGCAGCACAGCTATTTATGGCAGGTTTGAGTTTATTGGAGTAACGCTTGTGTTTTGCCCCATGATGCACATAATACGATGATACTGCAAGAACAATATCCTAATGGTGAATGTTACTTTTCCCTAGGAAAATAGATTGACTGAGGTCAATCTAATTAAGTTAATTAATACGTTAAGTTTCCATTCCATTGTTAGACTTTTTTTTAAACCAATCGCTATATTAACCTAAGGATTTTTTTTAGGTTAAAATCCTGTTTGACTTCTGATAATCCAATGTTGAGGCACAAAGTGCAGTGCAGTGAATGCAAGAAAGTAGCATGAGACAGTTACATTTAATATCTGTGATTATGTGCAATATGCTCTTACAGAATGGTCTTGAAAATGTGAAGTCTTTAATGTTGAACAGCTCTAGTAAAAACAGTTTACAGTTCTGAAATTAGATTTCTCTAGCACATAACCACGTAAGGGCTTATTTCAAAATCACCCTTCCCCAAAACAAGGAGAAAAATAAAAGCAGCTTTTCCCCCTTCTATTTTTTAAATCCAACAATAAGTCATGGGGAACTTAATTAGCAGCAGTACATGTGAGACATGGGCCATAGGCTGAATTTCCATAATTTCCAGACAGCATTAGCTGTGTAATGTAGCAGTGGAACCCAGGGACTATTTGAAGGGATGGCATTAAAATATACAGAAATGACTCAAAATGATGTGCCAGTCACTGCTTACTCTTCTGTACTTTCTGGAGGATTCCTTGCTTGTTTGGAAGACGGTCTCCAGAAATGCAGCAGTCAGTTGCAAAGCTCTATTCTTTTACCAAAACTTCTGGAAAAATTTCTAAATGTAAGAGTTTACCAAATCTTGATGTTGCTCTGTAACCACCAATGGCAACTGCTCTGGCTTTCTCTGATGCTGTAGCATTTCTCTTAGCTTCACATAATTAGGACCCAGCTCTTTTGGTCCCTTACATCTCACTTCCTAAACCAGCATCCTGTGCTTTCATATCTCCATCCTTTTCCTATGTATTTCTCATGGCTATTCCCACCACCCTAGGACCTCAAACAGATAAGCAGCTCTTGAATCTCTATTATGATAGATGATAGAGATGGAGAGAGGGACTGTCCTTATTCTCTTCAGATTCCTTTCTGAATATAGAGTCAGAGCTTTTGATACACTTTAGCGTTTCTCTGTTAGCCATTTTAGCTTTAAATGCTGCAGAGGGTATGCACTTAATTCAGATGGAAGAGATTCCTCAGGCCACAGCGTTGGCTCAACGGGACCTTTTAAAGTCTCACTATTTTGATTAAAAGCAGTTTGAGATTTCAGTAGTCTCATATTGCTGTAAATTTACTAACAGCTGCTGTAATCTTTCATTCTAATGACACATAATCAATTTTCCCTGTAACACCGAAGTGCAGAATTACCAAGGTGTAAACGCCTGTTATTTATAAACAGCTCAATGTCATAATACTCTCAGTGCTTTTGTGCTTATTTAATGCACTTCTTCACCTCACGGACTGCCATTCCCTCAACGTTTGCTCATCGTGCTGTCTTCTGGCTCATGACTCTGGAAAGAAGCAAGAACCACATTTGGTCCTCCGGATTTTTACTGCAAAACCTTGGCTTTCTAAATGTGCACAGTTTCTTACCATCCTGAGGTAACAACACCCGCTCTGCATGACATGGGAAAATAGTTTTTGTCTCAGCTGAAACTGTAGTTTCACTGAACATCCCTTCCTTCTCTTGGAAGAGACAATGATCAGTTTTTCTCCCTGCTACACTTATATTTTGTAAGTTTAACTAAAGAGAGAGAGCAGTGGATTTCGAATTTTTAGTTTGAATAAAGTAAATTTTACCTTGTTACTAAACACCTGTTAAAACTTCTATGTTATATGAACCACGGGTAGTATGCATGTTGTCAAAGACAAGCAACTCTGTTAGTTTCTCAAAATATGGTCCTTTTTGTGATGCTTCAGTAACCAACGTTCAGTATTTCAGTACAGTTCAGGAAGAAACCTTAATGAGCAATATAAAATCCTGTCATGCAGTTTATGAGTCACAGAAGTGCGTTCCTCTTTCTTTTCTGTAAGAATTTCTGACTTTCTTTAATATTAGTCTTTTTAATGGTTATACTCTTTTTCTAAGCTTAAGGTAAAATGGGAAAGTACCTGTTAGTTAACAGATTTGGCTTATCAAGTTATGGAATGTATAAATTATTTTCCATTATGTAAACAGTCCTTTGTCAAGTTCTATATAGCATACTCCTAATTCAAATTTGCCTTCTCTTCCATAGTTATGACACTCAGGAGGATGTTTGAGCTTTCTAAATTTCTGGGTAGTTTCTGGGTGACTATGCTGATCCAACTACCAGCTCTCCGTCATGTACTCAAATCCAAAAGAGAAAAAAAATATGGTAAGGAAAGGTGAAATAGTGACTGTGAGCTGACTAGTTCAGTGATACTTTAGAAATCTTTGTTGTGTTTACATTTTCATTGCTTATTCAGTAAAGAAGAAATAGGTGAGATAAGTGTAATCTTTTTTTAACTGTGCCAATTTGTCTGATATGGTTTTGTCTCTTACCTCCTTAATATATGCTATTTATGCATGTATTCTTACTTTTTGCAGGTTTTCTGATGTGTTTTTAACTTTTCATTCGGTTTCTCATACAAATTTTCTTTCTTCCCCAGCAAACAATGGGGATTTTATGGCTCCTCAGAGTTATAAAACCTTTGTAGTCCAAAATGATGTGAACAGTATTTTACTTAAAGAAGAAAAAAATAGGATCCTTCCTCTACATTTATTTGTATATGCATTTTCTTAAGTATGAAGGACGCTGTGTTACTGGTACTAGTACTCAGAGGATATAGCAAAACCACATTGTAAATGTGACCCGTTGTTTATGCTCACGTACGTTTCTCTGCACCTTTTTCGAAGGTTACATGAGGAGGAGATGTTTCTGGTAACATGAATCGTCTGAGCAGATCATAGAGATTAAGGTCAGCTTTAGGGAAGACTTTTTGCACAAGAGAAGTGGATAGTCTGTTGGGAAATACATGTGAGCTGGGACAGGGAGTGCCTGTATAAAGACACTCAGAAAGGGAGCAGGGGAGCTGTGGGGGGATGATGATGATGCTCACATCTTTGTGAAGTAACTCAGTTCTTACATCATGGCTTTTCTGTACCATCTGTAATTGATCTTGTAATTTATATACTCCTTTAAGTCAGATATAAAGACTTATTTTCTTTCTTGATCGAATAAAATGAGCTATATGTGTTGCAGAATTGGCAGAAACTTCCATTCCTCTACTAAGCATTTAAAACTCAGAGCAGACTTCAGAAATTCATAATGGTTTTCAACAATTCATTTTTAGGTAATTTTCCCCTTTAGCTAGCTAACAAATGGAAAAGTGATTGTGTAAAGGAGAGTTAACATTTTTGTATAATAACATTTACTTCAAATTCTGGGATTTGAAAAAACAGCTATTGTAATAATTATCAGAAAACAGTGGTGTCTGGGAACTCTGGTGAAAACTCCCGATAAGAATGAGAACTCTCCTCCTCTTGACAGAAAGTGGATAACCAGGCCGGCATTCAGCTCCTGAGAGATGCTGACAGTAGCTGTCAGCACAGCGAAACTGAATTGCATTCAAGAGCAGCACAGAATTGAAATTCGGGAGCAGTCTCAAGTTTCGCAGCTCTGAGATTCAAAGAGTAGCTATCCATGTCATGCTGTCCTTTACTGACTGCACGTGGAGGCGATGAATCGGTTGGCCTTTGATGAAGAATTAGCTGTAAATATTAAACATCTGCCTTCCTTTGGTGGGCATGCCTCTAGGGGTTGCGTGTCTGGTTTGGGGAAGGGTAAGGTAATGTGGGGATGACTATCGATGTGTTTAGTCCCTTCTTAGTCTTTTAAGAGAAGTATCCACACTTGCAGTTTGTGCATTTGGGTATCTTCTGCTTGTGTCTGTCTGTTCAAGTCTTAGTCTTGAAAATTTCTCCTTAAAGGGCCAACTTAATCAGCACCGTTGCTCTAGTGTGTACTTGTTCCAAAGTGTTACTGTGCTTTCCTAAGTAAAACTCAATTAGTGTTGGACCCTCTGAGACTCCGTGTTGATACTTTACCTCTGTAATCGTCCTTTTGCTGCTGTTCAACCCATATTAAAATGATCAGACCCAATTCGAGTAAAATGTCGGAGCAGTGCACAGCATCTTGCTTCATGTTAAACGTACTCTGGTCCCTTCCCCAACCATGTTTGTAAGGAGTGATGCATCAAGAAGAATTTATTCCATATTAACTCTTATTTCCTGCTTTTTGTCTAGCTGTATAGCACTTTTCGTTAATTTCACCGTTTCTCCTTTATTTTATTAGAAAAAAGCTCCATAGTTACCTTCCCTCCATCAATCAGGTATTTAAAGTGCAATTCTTTCACCAGCTTATGACCTCCAGGAACATTTTCACATTTGGGAACACAGTTGCTTCCACTTGCTTAGAAAGGAGCAGTGAATTAACAAAGTCAGCAAATACAGTATGGTGACTAAAGCAGTTATGTGGCATTGTAAATTGATTTATGTCCTAATTCTGCAGTAATTTACATGTGTTCGTCTAATCTTGGAAGGACAATTTTTTTATTTTTACAAAAATTTGGTGGCAATTAACTTATTGGGCTGAAAAATTACTGGGAATAGGTTTCTCCATTATCTTTTCTCAGAAAATACATTTAATCTACAAGCCAGAGCAACATTTTTTGAATTAATGTTACTACCTTTTTTCACTGGGTGTCTGTGTGCTCCCAGTTGTTTTCAAAGCAGGGTTCAATAAAGTAATTGAACTGTTCGTTTTTTTTTTAGAAGTCATATTTGTGTATTATACTTTGCCGTGAGCTATTTCTTGTAATGAAACTGATGAACTTCGGATCCTGAAATTAGATACGAAGCTGAGGTAATTAAGTTAAAATGTACATTTTCACTATTTAAGTGGTTTATTTTTTTGATGATGACTTGTGTCACTGAGGGACTGTAGGCTTCCATACACCCCGCTTCAGGATTTGTTCACTCCAGTACACAAAATTATATGCTCTAGAGAAGTGTTAGGAGAGATTCTATACCTTGAGAGCTTCAGTAATTTTCAGATTTACTTCTAAGTCTCTCTGATTTGTATTGAATTAATACCTCTTATCTTGAATTTTATTTGGGCTATATGTGGCTTTAAAGGCATAAGCTTTGGAAGCAGGAGGCCAATGGCAGGATAGAGCGCTTTTTCCCCCCTTTAAAGAAAGCAAGTAAGTTGATAAAAATGAAAATCAATACTTGTTTTTATTATTACAGAATCTGTGAGACGTAGAGTTGATGTAAGTGCTATAAAGTGGTAGCAGTTGAAGTTAATAGGCTTTAGTTTGCTGCCAAAGTTCTGTGAAAACACCTGTAGCTCAGTAGTGGAGAAACTACATTTTGCTGTATGAGAAGAACAATTAAATAACTGTAACAGCAAAGAAAGCAGCACAGAGAAAAAACAAAGACATAGTAATATCTATGTATTCCATTTTCAGGAGTAATTTTCAACTTTTAACCTGTATAAAGCCTATGTTAATGTTTCCAGAATATCCTACAAAAAGGCACTAATGCCAAACTTTGGCTTCTCAATATTTATTGCATTTTTCTCAGGCTACCACCTTTTGCTAAAAAAAAAAAATAAAATAAATAGTTATCAACCTAGGAAATAAATGACAGATTTCTTTGGTATTGGCTTAAGCAGAATGTTACAGACTAACAACACTGTAAAAATGGTATTTTTTGTTGTTGTTTTTTGTTTTACTTCATGCAGTCACATTTCTCTTGCTTGTTTTATTTTTTAAGTGTTTGTATGATACTAGCGCTTGCAGATTTAGGTCAGGATGGGGGCCTCATTCTGTTAGAAGATATAAAAGCATCTACAAAATGGTTCTACAGAATACTGACAGTTTTCAGAATTGATACTGTGAAACATGTCTTCTTCTCAGTATCATCTTCTGAAATAAGAAATAAGACTTGGAATTAATGTCAAAATGATTCCAGAATCCTGCTCTTCATTAGATTTTTTTTTTCTCCTTATTATTTTAATATAATTCACTATTCATCCAAAGTGTTGTGTATGACTTGCATTTCTATCAACTGCAGCAGTCTGAAGAAGTGGTGGCTTTAACTCCAGCAGTCCAGTCCACTGCTATGTGGGACATGATGTTAGGGAACAGCTCTTCCTGCTCTGTGCCTGTGCTCTGTTCTAGCAGTAGCGAGCAGATAACCAGTGGCGATGGTTTGCTGGGCTGGGGGCTCATGTTGGTGCATGGAGGGAAGAAGGCAGCAGAACGGTGCATGGTGCGCAGTGTTCTGCATCCTGGTGCTCTCTTCTCAGAATTTGGAAGCAGATTGTCTCCATACTGTGAGCTGGAAATAGTGCCAGTTCTACCTCTGCTATCTCAAGCTGACTCTATCCCTCCCCCCCGCCCTTTTTTTTTTTTTTTTTTCCCTGTTGTAAAGCTGCGCATTGGGAAGGATCTGTGGCTTTGTTATGTGAACTTTCCTTTCCTTGCAAAGGCCTTCCTTACTTCTCCTTACTCTTTACCTTCCAGTCCTCAGGCGGATGGAGTGCTCTGCATCTTTTTGGGGGTGATTTTCAATAAACTCATTGGAAACGAGTAGAAGATGTTCAGCTTGGTTGGGCAGAGAACTCTGGGTTTTGTGCTGTGGTAGGTTAGGTTTGCATGTACCCTTAGGTCTGTACTTGGTCTTGTATTACACAGATACAGACATTTTTTAATCAGCTGCTTTCTCCACTTAACAATACACTGGAATTGACTAAAAGGTAACTTGGTTATACTTTTTGTAGTTAGAAACAAAACTCGGTGACTGTCTGCCTTTCTGAAGGAGGTAGAACATTCAAGTTCCTTTGAATTTTTGTTGCACTGGGACCATGGAGAGACAATAGTAATGGTCAGATGAGTGAGCTGCTTGAGTATATCAGCTTTATTTGCAATAGTCTGAAAGCTTATGAGATCCTAAACGGTACCAGCCATGAAGTGCATGTTCAGGCAGTGCAATGAAGACAATGATGATTGTTCCAACATGGCTGTTTTGCATATCTGTACTTTAATTATGGATCTGTTCTAACAAGGGTCCTTTCCTGTGAAAGGCATTCCTGTATCTGTGGTTGGATGTTTACAAGGTGGATTTATGGAATACCTGGAAGACTGTAGCCTTTTCTTTTTAAAAAAAATTATTATTATTTTAGTTTTTTATTTTTGTCACTGTATTACAGAGAAGGTAAGAGCAAGTACAGACTTTACCGGTCACATCAGTTATAATAACATAAGATATCATTGAAGCATTATTGAGCAAAGTGAATTTCATGGTGAGAAGTCATACCTTCAGCACAGCTTATAGCCACAACTAGGTGAGGAATGTGCACACAACATTCATCATCAAAAACACTGCATTTTCAACTGCTACTTGGCTGGAGTGCTGCCTGGTTTTATTTTTTTTATTTATTTTTTCTATATATTTTTTTTCCATCTTCAAAGTCTCAGTTGTTTTTTTTGCTAAGATACCTGTGTTTTAGTGGTTACTGCTAAGGAAATAGACTGAAACAAAGCAAAACAAAAAAAAAAAGTGATGTACACGGAAGATATGTCATAGCAAATGAATCAAAAATGTCAGAAACAACTTTATTCGGCTTTTTTTGTTGGGCTGTTCAGTTACTGACGATTGCAGACCGGTCAGGAACTTAGGCGCTGTCAGAAATGAAACTGAGGAAGGAAAACTTAGACACTGTGAGAAGGAGCAAGATGCAGTTTCTTCTGGAATGGTCATTTGCTTGGTTAGCAGCACAGCTGCTTGACACAAGTCAGCAAAGGTAAGCGCTCTCTGGAGCAAGCTGCTGCTTAGTAGTCTGTTTGGATACATCAGTGGTGAAGAGATGAGGCCATTAACTGCCATTAAACTGTGATCCTGGGACTGAAAATCCATTGATGCAAGATGAGTAGTGATAGAATGGCACAATTAAAGGGTGACATCAAGTACTCCTTGTACTCAGAATTGGAATTCATCGTATCGGCTGGCTTCAGCATGTAATAATGTGCTATAATCAACTTATACATGATTTGCATTCTGCAAATGGCTAAGTCACCAAGTAGTTGCTTAAATGACAGTTTAGCTAATCTTGGTTTAGTGTTGCAATGTTTCTTCTGCGATTTCTGATGTTTTCCAAACACAGAATTCCAAATCCTTTGTCTCTTCTGGTCAGGCCCCAAGTTAAGGCTCTCCATTCTGGTGATGTGAATCAGGATTTCCCGTGGTGATTTGGCTTGCATCTCCTTCTCATAACAGCACCTGCTGTTGTGTTGGTTTCTGTTTCTTTGTTCAACCAAACACTGTAAAGTAGCCTTCTGTTTATTAGAGATACAAAAAAAAAAGATGGATCTCAAGCTTTGCTCTTGGGTTTTTAACAAGGTTTTTCGACATGCCATTGAAATTTTGTTATGTAAGCTGGCCAGAACTCTGAGGAAAATAAACATTTCAAAGCTACTTACTACTAAACTGTGAAGGAGAGAGCTTGAGAGTAAAAGTAATAGCAATACATTATTTTACCTACACAGTGCAGTTCTTTTAAGCTACAAATGATGTTTTATCTCCTGAATCTATGATAGTTATGGAATACAATTGGTCCTTTATAGTGTTGCTTTGATTTTCCATGATCTCCTGTTGAACTATGTTTTGTTTTTATAGCAATTAGGTTTTATTAAATACATTCCTCTGGAGATGGCTGACTTCCCTGGAACTATCCCTAGGCATGCATTTACTGTTGAACACAGTAGTGTCGATATGTTTTTGTTTCTTGTTTGTTTGCTTGAGTACACGTAGGCTATTTTCTCAACTTCAGGAGGTTTGGAGAAGTTTCCTTGTGTTTAGCTGTTTCAGTACTTCACACTAATCTTATACAAGCCCTCACTAGAGAAAGCCATTTGTACCAAATATTTAGCATGTAAAAATAGTTGCAAAAAGTAACCAATGGAACAAAAAAGCAAATGCTATTCTTCTTTATACATTCCTTTACTATTTTCTAACTGTATGAAGATTAGGATCGGTATTTCCTATTGATAGTGGCAATTGGTTTAAAGCTTTCTGTCTGGTTAAGTAATGGCAGGCTTTACTTGGAAACAGTCAAGCTAAAGCAGGCCTCTGCAAACAGCTTAAAAAGTTCTGACTGGTATATCCCACATATGTCATGGTATATCCCATCTGACTGGTATATCCCACATATGTCATGTGGAACCAGGTAGATGAGGCTGCAGTTTGCTAGGTCCTGCATTTTGGCCACCTAACCTTACCCATGAAAGTGGCCTAGAAGAAAGCTGGAGAGGGACTCTGTCAGGGAGTGTAGCCATGGAACCAGGAATAATGGCTGTGAACAAATGGAGGGGAGATTTAGATGAGATGTGACGTGGGGAAGAAATTCTTCACTCGGAGCACAAAGCGCACATGGGAATTAGGGCTGAAGATGCACCTTGCTTCTGTTCTTTTCCGTAAAGAATAGAATGAAATTGCCTAAAAAGCAGCGTTAAAAATAAACCCAGGGCACAGGATGGGAGGTGCAGGGCAGTCCCTGTGGCCGAGGGGCAGCCTATCTCTCTGGCAAGCCAAATGGCCCGGGGGAGCCAGCCCCAGGAAAGGGGCCCTCAGCCCCCCAACCCTCCTCCTTGTCCACGTGAGGGCATCTTCCAGGCCGCTCCCAACACAGCCGCCTTTGGCCACGCGTGGGCCACTCCATCGCAGAGGCTTGCTGAGGTCACAGTGGCCACCAGTGCCCCACCTTTGCTGCGGGCCCTATAAAACAGGCCCCCTGCAGCTGGCCCAGCACTCGCTGAGCATCTAGGCCCTCTGACTGCCAGCTTGTGTGGCAGGAGGAAGACTAGAAGAGCAAGGCGAGCAGCAGGCGGCCTTGGTGTGCGAGGATGGCGATGCTGTCCGGTGAAGCACCAAGAAGGAATGCACCTGAGCAGAAGGAGATGTGTCGTGGGCGGAGGGATAGCGTCGGCGGCACAAGAGACACCAGTGCCCAAGGGACCTCTGGCGCCCAGCCCACAGACACATACAGGCGGTACCACTGGCACCGCAACGATGCGGGGAACAGGCTGTCCCCTCACACACCCAGCGACAGGGGGCCTGGGCCTTACCATAGGAGCAACGGTGATGTGGGGCAAAGGCGGGAGCATCAGGCAGACAGCCGCGGGGAGCAGAGGCGTGCCCATAGTCCGGAGCACAGTGCGGGACCCAGTAATGGCCGTAAACCAGAGGGCACCGTCAGACCCATGCGTGACAATCAAGCTGACAGTGGCATGGGACCGAGGTGTGGGACTGGACGACCCCCTGGTTCGGAACCCTGGCCAGAAAACATTCCTGATGGAAGGCATCCCGTTTGGGCAGTCCCAGGCAAGGACTGGCTTAGCCTTGTGCCCAACACCGTGGAGCCCATGGAGCTGGATCCACCAGATGTGGAGGAACGGATGGAAGTGGATCCACCTCTGCCGGGACAGGCCTGGGACTACTGCGGCATGTCTTTGTGCTCTGCCATCCGAGAGCACCAACAGCATCGCAGGAGTGCCCGGCGAGCCCCCTACTCGTTGCTCAGGCTCCATCGCAAGCATCAGCTTGGAGCCACCAAACACCATGGACATCCCGCAGGCTTGCCTGCAAGATGTCCCGGCAATAAACAGCTCTTGCCAATTCTCAGGGGTTGTGTGAGTGCTTCTGTTTTTGGGGGGAATGGGCTAAAGTTGCGCCAGGGGAAGTTTAGGTGTGATATTAGGAAGAACTTCTCTTCCAGAAGGGTGATTCTGTGATTCATTAAATCATCTCTTGATTCCGCATAACTCTCAAATCCAGGGCTGAACCATACGTTAGCACTGCTAGGAAATTCTTCCACAAAGAAAGGTCTCGTCAGACACCTTCTGTGCTGCAGTTTCTCTGGACCCTGCATTTCCAAAGACAAGACAGCAATGACCACGACAGAGTTAGGTCTGAGCATAATATCTCCTTCCAAATTCAGTTCTCTCCTTTTTGCACTGTGGACTCACAGCCCCACGTAGCACCTTTTTCCTAGCTGCGCATGTCCTGTTACTCTTCACAGTGCCCAGCCTCCCTAGGGGTGGTGCACTGGGATGGGAGGATGTGAAAAAACAAATTAAGGTGGGCACCAGGATTTTACACCACATTTCCTTTCCTAGCACCAGCAGACCGTGCAGGACATGACCTTGATTTTGGTTTTCTGGCCAAGTTGGTCTTCCTGAGGTCATCCTTGATTGCCGTTGTCTCCAGAAAGACAACCTCTCTTTGCAGAATGATTCAGTTTTACTCACAGGTTAAGGATGAGAAGGGCAATAGTTAAACGTTGCATGTGGAGGTAGCAATAGTTGCCAGCAACATATTTTCATTCCTCGTGTCAGGAATCATATTGGGATGAATAAGTCTACTGTCATCTTAGATTGTGTGCTGGGGAAATGATTGATCCTGGCTCTGTGTGTGAACTAAATGCAAAGGAAAGTAACATTTATGAAAAAATAAAGATGTAGCTTTCTAGGAATAGAGGTGGTTGGTCTTCGTACTATGAAAATATGTTGGATATCATGCCTTATTGGGGGAACTATTGATTGTAGATGCATGAAACCACAGGGAAAAGATGGGGAAAAAGAGATAAAAGTAAACAGAAATAAATTGAAGCATATGAATGACAAAGGAAAGTGAAATGCCCATCAAGTATAAATACTAACACTAGGAATATTTACCAGATGAAAGAAACACTGCTGTTCAAGAAAAGGCGGTAAATAAAAGGTGGGACAAAAATTGGAATGTGATATTATTTGTGTAAATTTGTTTGGGACTTCAGATTTGTTCTCCAAAAGTGGCATTATATATGTATTTTCTATCTAGGTGGGGAATTTACATATTAGGAGATTGTATGGAGAGATAGTACAGAATATATGCTGCCCGGTGTGGTTATATAACGGAGATCCATCTATCTGTTGTGTGGCATACCAAGTGTGATATTGGATAGTGCAGCATCAATTGATGGCTACAAGTTTAAATTTTTAAAGACAATTTTATCTATTTTTAAACATGTTTCAGAGAGACTAAATCTTTTTGCCTCCTAGGAGATGATTACAAAAGTATCAAAATGATTCTCTTGCAAGTTTAAGCAGGTCAAATCCATAGTCCTGTTCGATACTGCCTGATTACTGAAAATTCCTAATGCCAGCTGTTGGAAAGGGTTTTCTTTGCAGGACTGTCTGACTTCATATCCCTGCTGCTAAAGTCAATCAAGTTGTGAATCCTTCCAAAGAAAAGAGAAACATCAATGCACAAAAGGTCCTAGGACAAATTTATCACAGTATTTGCAGTACCATTTCTGGCAAAAGTAAGCACGAAAACTTCTGGAAGTCTCCAGTATTCTGTTACAGACTTTTTGTTTTATACATAGAACAGAAAATACCATCGGGTTTCCACACAAAGACTACTGGATTCTGTGTCAGAGTAATAGTTGGGCAGCATGAATCTCTGAAGGTCTGACAGGCAGAAGGCTACAGTTGTGGCCTGCTTAGGACACTCACCCTCACAGGCAGACAGCAATCGAGTTTCTGTATGGTGTGGTTATTTTAATAAACTGGAATAAACATCAGTGGGGTATAAGATGTGAGACCCATCTGAGAGATGGGTCTGAAACAACAGGTATTAGGTGGTGATGGTGATGTCCTGACAGAATGAGAGAAGGGATGACTTCCTGCTTCCTTCTTCGTGTTAGATAATCTCTTGAAATACGGAAAACATCTCTATTGTAAGTTTTTTTTTTTTCTAATTACTGCTCAAGAACACTCTAAATACTTATTTTCATATACAGGTTTTACTGAGGGGTTAGAAATGTAGCAGTGCTGTGTGAATCTCAGGTGTCTTGATGTAAGGTGTTAATGAGGAGGAAGAAAAGGCTTGCCCTATATTGCTGCTTTGTTTTTTCAAGACAAAGCTAAAAGCCTACATAGGAGTTGAATCTTTAATAATCTGTAGAGTCTTCTTATCTTCATAAATATGAAGATGAAAGGTCAGTTGTTGAATAAATCTCTCTGATCCAGGAAGAAACAAACTTTAATTCCATTACTGTTTTCACACTTTTCAAATTTCCTGTTTCCGTAGCATGAATTTTCCAATCTATTTGTATATTATTTCCCATGAAAAAGTGGAGTAAAAAAATCTCAATTATGAAGCCAAATGCCGCTTTTTGATAAAGGAGCAAAAGGATTTAAAGTGGCTGTGAAAAATAAACATTTTGGTGAGGGAAGTATGCTCTGCGTTGTCCTGAATCAGAGCAGTAATTTCTTTAAGTCATTAAAGATCCAGATTTTGAATGTGCCTGGTATCTGTAACAAGAGACACTTTTTTTTCAAAATAATGCAATTTTTATCTGACTTGGATTTTCAGTAATATAAAAAGTAACAAACCCAGCTGGATTTTGATGAAATTTGCAGGGTTCAAATTTACAGAAAAACTTGCACCTGGAACCCAAAATGTTCCCTGTTTTAGTGTTCAGGAGAGAAATATGGAATCTGCAAGACTTTGGTCTGACAAGTCACTCTTCAGGGAAGAAATGTGGTTTAAATATGGAAAGTACCCTGGTCTTACTCTAATTATTGCATAAATCAAAACATTTCCTATCTCTTCTTCCCAACCGAGAAGCCAGCAGCAGTTAATAAGCTATATGTAGATGTAAATTAGTAATACAATTCAAATTAAATTGTATTTCTTTCATTTCTAATAGGCAATGTCATATTATGGAATAGTCATTTTTTGTACTTTGTAAATTGAAGAGGTCAGACTGAACATGCTGTAAAGTAATAGTGAAACTAAGTATTCTCATTAAATGTAGCAGTGGGGAGGTGGCTTAGGGGCTAAAGCAGTTTCCAAGCTAATGTCTAAGTTAACTCTTAAAAAAGAAGGAGCACAAGTATTTCTTCACAAATGTCAATATTTTATGAAAACTTAACGTAGGAGCATATTCTTCAGATATATGTATGTATAAAAACAAACTCGTGAGGCTGCAGTTGCAATTAAGTTGAAATACACAGTTCATTTTCAGCATTTAAACAGAAGATAAACAGAAGGAATGTTTCACTGAGCCCAAGCTGGTTAAATACGAGATAAAACTGTGTTGTATGTGATTATCATGTTATGTGTAGGGTCATTGGAATAATGTGAAGTGTACCATTGAATATGTTATAGGTTGCCATCAGTAACCATTGCCATTGCTTGGCTAGTGCTATGCAGGTGTGAGGGTTTTCTCCAAGTTGTCTTCTGTGCGCTGCTTGGATTGCTTTGGTGTAATAAAAAATACTAGAGATCTCAGTTTGATTCTGGTCATGACAAGGAGTAGCAGGGGTTCTGACCCTTGTCTGTGCCTGTCTGAGCTCCGTTCTGCTTTCACTTGAATTCTGTCAGGTTGTCAAAGGCTTCAGCAGCACCAGACTGCCTGCCTACGAGCAGGAAAACTGTGGATGCAGGTTGTAGCTCTTGCTGCCCAAGAAACCAGAGCGTGCCATGCAGTTGCCTTACCTTAGTAGCAGACATGACTCAGGGTTGAATCGAGTTGATTTGAAGAGAAAGTAAATTACCTCAGGGATTTTGGGAGAACAGCTTCTTTTTGTGTGCTCACCAGTGTCTCTGGCTTGCAAAATGGCATATGCTTTGTCTTAAAGGTACTACGTGCACTGCAGTATGTAGAATACAGCTCCAGCTAGGGAACCTCAGCAGCACGTATGGGCAATGCAGGCCTGTGTGTGGAACACTGACATGAGGGATACATCCATCTGTATGGAGGACTCATGCAGTGTATTAGAGACTGATTACTGAAGATTAAACAAGAAATCCATGCTGAATGAAAACGTGGTCCCTCCATGGACAAACACGGAGTAATCACTACAGACAACAGATGAATTGCAGTCATTGCAGGCGTTAACCAAGCTCTTTTGCTGGCAGCCTCTCCCTCTGTCCCTTCTGGAGCATAAATGCTAACATTCTTACTCCTTGATTAGTTTTTTTTGGCAATTTTTTTGTTTTGTCTTCTTTTGCGACTAGACCACTGCTTTACATATAGTTACATAGGGGGCATTTCCTTGAGTGTGGGTCTCTTTGTGATCTTTAGACACTTGAATACCATTTCTGCAGATTTTGTTACCATTCCCTGTTTTGCTGATGTTGAGTATGGGAAAGTTGTTGATATGCTCTGGAGCACTGCAAGCATAAGGACTCCTGTTTTCAAAGTTTTAACTTGAAGATTCATGGAAGAAGTTTTTGAACTCTATGCAGTCTATTTTTTTCTTTTTTCTTTTTTTTTCTTTTACAGGATGAGGTAGAGGACAGCAGTATAATTGGAGATTAAGGACAGTGAAGCTGGCTTTGTTTGAAACAAAAGAGTATACAATATTGCTGTCATTGATGCATATGTGAACGCATTTAGTCTAAGGTCTGTGTCAGAGTGTATCTGCTTAATATGCCAGATTTATACACCTAGTGAAGCAGGGCCTTATTTTCAAGTCTTATTTCTTTTAGCTGTGGCAGCTGAGCTCCATTTGCGTGTTTTGTGTGTTGAAGGAACCCGAAACCTCTTGCTTTCAGGTTTAATCAATGACATTCAATTTGTTGTTTTTTTCTCTCTTGTTGACAGTCTTGCCAAGATCAATTTCAAAATGTTCAGTAGTAGGGGTAATTTCAGAGTTGGAAATCTACAACTGTGATACGCAAAGTATTGTAATACATAAAATAATTTGGAGAATGCAAGTAGAAGCATGAATTCCTATTTTCTCATTTTAAATACCTCATTAACCTGTAGTCCTCTGTTCTGGTTTTTCATTTTTGGGGTGTTTTTTGTTGTTGTTGATTTTTTTCCCCTCCACTTCTCCAGGCAAATTAATTTGGTTGGAGAGCACCTACAAGTATTTTGTTGGTGCTAAATGTCTAGCTTCTGATTTTGTTTCACTTACAAACAGAGCAGTATAGAAACCTTCAGTAGAGAACAATTGCAGCTATGGTATTTTTATTGCATTTCTGCTTTCTGATTTTTTGAGCCTTCCCAGAATCTTCTTGAATTTGCAGGTTGGATGATGCATAACTAGATGGTCCTTTACACATTATTTGTTCATCACTTAATATGGTCAAAACACTGACAGCTCTTGTAGAGGGGCAGATCACTTTATGCAGACACTTCTGCCATCACATAGACTGGGTCATGGAGTAAGTCTGTGCTGTATTTTGTACCAGTATATCCTCCAGTTTAATTGCTCATCTCAATTTTAAACAAAAGTGCATCTTTTATAGTAAGATGATGACACAGAACTTAGTGACGTTACACCAGGGAGCACTTTGTCTCACACAGGAGGTTCTGCACAGCTAAGAAGCCATACTTTCAAGTAATTTATTTTCAATCTTGCTTACTCTACAGAATTATTTTCTGCAAGCAGACCATATCATTTTTAAATCTCTCTTAACCAGAAACCCTTCCAGAAGATGCTCTAAAGCCTTCCAGAAGATTTTGAAGCTACTTCATTTTTATAATCACCCAGAGCACTTTCAGGATCTGTATTTAGAAGAGATGATTTTCAAGAAATAGTTTAGATTGTGTTGATGCAATCTATAGAAAAGTGCCCACTCCGAAGCAGTGTTTTAGCACAAAGGTAACTTGCTTGAGAAACAGTCCAAGTCTGGATTGTGGAGAAGCAGAAGATACAGTGAAGTGCTGTGTTACTCCACCTGATTGTGCTACTTACATCCTTGCAAAAACATTACCTAAAAGGTGCTGAATTTTTAATTCCTTCATTAGAGAGACTTACAGTGGTGTCAGACTGAAATACAGAGTGTCTGGGGGGGGGGGGGGGGGGGGGAGGGGGGAATGGTTAACAATTTAGCAAAAAATAAATTGAAACTGAATCACCGTTTTATTAGTTCTTCTTGTGTTAAATGTTTTTGGATAGATTGGTAATCTGTGGTTCCTTTATAGTTAATGGACAGAAATAGGCTTCTGGGGCCTAATGTATAATATGGTGCTCTGTCTACGTATGTTGGACTTTGGAAGTGTCATTATTTATAGATGATTAGTTAAGATGTAAATGTCTACACTGTAGGCTTCTAAAATCAGGTGGGATTAATCCCTGGGCCTGAGCAGAGCCTGTTGTATACTACTTCACCCTTCAGGATTGTGTTGAGGCTTATGTTGATGGAACCAGCGTTACAGGTGCAATGAGGCATGTGCAGTAATGGCAGAACAAAATACTGTTCTTCTGGTTAGCTTTACTGAACCATTGAGGTGGTGGTTTTTTTCTTAGCACAGGTTTTTCATTTATTTTTTTATCCTTAGCGGGTAAGAAAGAAGCATTTACTTTGTCCAACTGGATGATTAAATCTTTCTTGATATGCAAACATAGCTATGTTTGGTACCTTAAAGCACAGTTCTTAGCAGAGCCATAAGGACTAGATCTATACCGTGATGTGACTTCTTTATGTGATATTTTTATACCATTACTTTAATAGCTCAAGAAAAACAGAAGTTAATGCTTCCCTTCGTGCATTTTGAAATCTCTCATTAATTAAAAAAACTAATTACTTTTTCCGTTACAGTAATGGTGATATTTTTGAATCAAAGGGCATTGCATTTAACACAATTATAATTACGTGAATCAAGACCAGAGAGGTTAAAGATTAGCTTCACATGGTTGCTATGGCTTCTATTCCATTTAAAATTTCTGTTGGCTGTGAGGATTTTTATTTATTTATTTATTTTAATGGGGGTAAATATTAAAAGTAATGTATTTTAAAATGATGTATCTTCTAAGTTCCGTCACTTGCCAAGTTCTACAACTTGCCAAGGTCTTTCTCAGTTTGCTGGGGTCTAGCAGAAGAGGTAGGAAGTGTTAGCCAGTTTGGGAAGCAGATATGTGTTGGCAGCCATAGATAGAGCGAAGCCTCTCCCTTCGTCTGGTGTAAGTACCTCCAAAATATGTTCAGTCCATGCTTTCTGAGACCTTGCCCTTTTGTGAGCTGACATGGGGCAGTTAGGGGATTCTTCTCAAACCACAATCCTCTCTGAACTAAAATGCTGCATTTATATATGTGTGTGTGTGTATATATATAAACTTCTGTATATTATATGTATACACAAAGAATATATATATCTTCCATATATATAATATACAGAAGTTTATATATAAATAGAATTTTAGTTCACATATATATGAACTAAAGTGTATATATATAAAGTGAATCTGTATATTTATTATATATATGTATATACCCAGACAAGGGTTATATCATATATATATATATATATATATATATATATACACATATATATATGGGAGAAGTTTTGAAACTGTCAATGACTAGCAAAAACATTATGGCAGGAAGATTGCTTCTGAACTGCTTCCAAGGTTTCCTTTAAAGTTTTCTGCATTTAAGCAGCTGTGCTTTAAGCTGAGCTGGGTGGAAGCAAGTTAAATGGCCTGGTGGGAGAAGCAGCACAGAACTGCAGCAAAGAACAAGGAAAAACGTGTGTCGAACAAGATCACACAAGTGACAGCTCTATTCCTGAGGTGTCTTAGCATACAGTAGACCTTACAAACTGGACAAAAGAGAGAAGGACAGACAAATATATCAATTTTATATGTTCTTTGACAGCCAGTAGGTACGAGGGTGTGCTATGTACTTAACCAGACACTGAAGTCCCCTGTTGAGCTGAACCTCGCCAAAAAAAAGTATTTGTTGTGATTGTGTGGGAACATACTGAGCTTTTCTAATATTTGTGTTTTGTTTTGTTATTTCTTAATAACAAAACTTTCTTCTTAAAAACTGTGCACCCTTCACTTGATGTGCTATAAGTCTAGGTTAATTAAGAAGAAAAAGTAATAGATGTTAATGACTCTAAAAGAACAAATACAGATTATCTGTGTATTAGGTGTTGATTTTAAAGTAATCCGCATGTATTGGATTTGTTCTTCCCTTGACTGGGATGCTGTTTGAGGTCAAAAGTGAAAGCTCATCTGTGGCCTCTACTGGTTAAGGTGGAGATTCAGAAATCAAGGCCCTTCTTTGCCATGGACTTCTGTGCAGCTTCACTTTCTGCCTGAACCCCACCCCATTTTAGTTAATAGCAGTGGATCTCGCTTAACTGCAGCAGTTTTAAAAGTCATTTACCTGACCTAAACTACTCATCTGGGTCCTCTTTATAATCAACAGGAAGGGAGATTGGTGCATGCAGAGGGAAATGAATCATGCTCTAAGACAGAATTAGTTTTGATTGTGGAGGTGCTGCAAGCACCTTAGGCCAGACGACCTTTAAATCACTGCAGTTAGGAGAGATGGATGTTGCCCAGGGTCTTTCTGTGAGCTTCCAAGTGGCACAGGTGCGTGCACTCCGTGCTTTTCCAGGTTTCTTGTTTGTATACCCAGGATGATAAACCTATCTTTGAGACAGGAACCTTCTGAGAGTAAATTAAAAAAATAAATACATATTGTTCAATAGGCTTGCTTTTTGGCTTATGAAACAAAGAGTAAATCAGAAAACATGGAAGATGGCCAGCCTTGTTCTCATACTTGTTGGAGTACTCTAAGGTATGGCAGAGTGCAAAAAAGCAGGGAACCAAAGCTGGTTAAGGCTTATAAATGCACAGGCTCATAACAAGGAATCTACCAGGCACCTTTCAAATGTAGCATGCCTTAGGCAGACATGAGAACCTCAGAATGTCTACCCAAGCTTTGGTTTTCCTTTTTTCCTTAGTTCAGTATCAGTTTTCAGCATCAACCCATGTTCCCATGAGTTTGCACTTGCAAGCTTAATAATTTCACTCAAATGCCCCTTTTCAGGTTCACAAAGGCTTAAACTCTCTAGAGTTTATGCACTGGAGTAACAGCTATACTAGGAAGTAGGCATGCAATCAAGAAGAAGTTCTTCAGGTTGGCGTTTAACTGTCTGTTTCTCACTTTGTATAGCGAGAAACTTCAATAAAGCCCAGTTCTTAGTGCTGGCTTCTCCTACTTCTGCTCACATCAGTTATCCCATCATAAATACAAACAAATACTCTTTAACTCAGTCCTGTAAGAGAAGGAGCAACTCTCTCAAAGCAAGTATTAGTCTCGTAGTGAACAGAAGAATGCTGTGGTTAAATCCTTCTCTTGTACAAAGGTAGGTAAGACAAATACTACGTCTTTGCTGCTTGGTTGATTTTAGGGTGTGGGTTCTGCTTCTACAATATACTGTTCTTACCTTGTCTTCTGAGAGATTAACATTATCCTAGGTGAATACTGAAATAAATTAGTGTCTTTTAACCAAATAGAATTCCCCTGTCCCAAAGAAATACTTCATTCGCTTCTTCTTAAAAACAAACATTTTCCCAGTTTTTAGCAGACTTCCAGTGCTGTCATTACAGTTTGAAGTAATCATGTTACCTTTGCTACGGTCATGCTGGTGTGCAGTAATCCTTTCTTGTCCATCTGTGTGAAAGCATTTCTTTGGTGCAGTTGAGAAATATGCAGCTTGTGCTTTCCAGAATTCTGTCATGACTAAATTTTGGATTTCTGTCGACTAGAGCCAGGGAAAGGAAAAAACAGTAAAATCACATTTGTTAAAGAGGTGTTTTCTTTCAATGATCCACACGTTCACTATTAAGACAAATGACTGTGAGGGGAACGAGCAACCTGTCAGCATCCTCCCTGAAAAAAAGTCTCAAAGCTTTGGCAATGACTAAAATATACCCCAAAACATGATGAGAAAACTGATGCCTGGATGCTACTCTGCGTGTTGTAAGGAGAGGAGGAAAATCTCGGGCAGGAGCTAAAGGCCCAGGGTTGCTACTGGGGGATCTTTGTTCAGCAAGCTCCACCACAGGGGGGCATGGAGCGCATGGGGGTACATGGAACACTAATGCAGTTATCCCCCAGGATGTTGTGGCAGGGCATTCTCTGCTCCCTGCTCATCCTCATCTCTTCTCCTGGCAGCTGGGATTTTTGCTTGGCACGTGGTCAGCCCAGGAAGGAGGAGGTGAAGCAGCAGCAGCTTCCCTTACCTGTGTCACACAGAGAGAGTAGTACAGTGTTTGTATAAAAGTACGCCATGCAATATTTTGTATGATGTTTATTTTTCAGGGTGTTAGCTGCTCCACAACAATGCGTATGGGGAAATTCTATTGATTAGGCTACATAGAGAGACCTATATATTGTAACCTTGGGGAAAAAAGGAAAAAAACAAAATGGTACAAAACAACAAACTTTTATCAAGTTACAGGAAATCTCAGATGATTTCTCTGGCAAGAAAAGCTTGTAGCTTTCTGTAAAACTTATAATTAGGTATAGCATGTACATCTTTTTCCTCCCCCCTGCCCCATTCCTACAGTGCAGTGGAGGGAAATAGAGCAGACAGGGCTACAAAAAAGTTAGGATTCACCATTTTCTGGATTACAATTTGTTAAAATAATAATAGGGACATAAAAATAATGAGGAATATGATTGTTTTTACTTATAGCTGACAAGAAGATGAAAATCTTACATGGATATCATTCATGAATGTTTAGCTAAGGATTAGAATCAATATAGCATTTAAATAAAGAATAAAAGTAAATGAGTATATTTTAAATGTAGATTTTTTTTTTTACATACAAGTTGGAAAATGAAGGTAAGTTTTTTAGGCTTTTACAGTTCCTGTTTGTAGAGGTAATTTACCTGTTGGTTTAAAGTTGGTTCATTTGTTCTGCAGCTGTCTAGAACTGAGTACAGAAATATTTTCTCCCCAGGGGGGTTTAGAGCAGCTCTTCTAAATCACAGAGTTTAGGCTTTGGCTTTCAGAAGGAAAAAAGAATCTGAACATTGATTTGTTCCAAGGTATCAGAGCGATTTTAGATACAGGTGGGATCTTCCACAGGGGTTGGGAAGTTGCTTTTGTCTTCCGTAACAATATATTGTAACTTTACTTGCCCTTCCTATCTCTTTATTTAGAATCCACTTATATTCTTCAGGTTTCTAATTTGGAATGAAGGAATTAAATATTCGGTTTCTCTTTGGTGCATGGAAAAAATGTCAGACTCACTCTGAATATGATTTGTTTTTTTCAGGGGCAGTTCCACTCAGTTGGCATGTTCATACTCAATTCCTCACAGTCCCATTCCTGATGTTGTACTTGAAGAATCCTCACATTTAGCTCTGGGTTCTTCATATAGCAAAATGTTGATATCTGAATTTAAGATCTGTGGGGTCTCATACCATTTTTTTCTGTTTTAAGTTTAAACATATTTATTTTTCCCACCTAGGCTTAACTCTAAAGACCTTGATTATTTATTCTAATGAGGTAGATTTTCCATTCTATTTTGAGGAGGCTAAATTTATCATTGTATCTGCTGCTATCCACCAGGGGGGCATGCTTTCACTGTGCTGATTTTTATCTGGAAGTCTGTAGTCAGATTTCAGCATCAAATCTTCAGTCAAATAAAGAATGTGTGAGGAATAGTGGGGGAGGAAGTAGTATTCTTGGTTAATAACAACAGGGAAATGGGATAAAATAGGTTGATTTGAATCTGACAGTTGCTGTACAGCCACTTCCCTGGTGGTGGGTTTTGTTGTTTTTAAATCAGGCTTTTTTTCCTCTTTTTAACTTTTTTTTTTTGAGTTGGGAATTAGTGTTCTGTAATGGAGAAAGTGGGAGCACAGGACAGATTGGACCATAAGGCACCACTCAGGAAAAAGTCAGAGAAAACAGAGTTTAAAAACTCTTCTGGATTTCTGCATCATTTTTTTTCAAAGTGAGAGGGGAAATAAAGTAGATAGATTATTAGCTTACAGGCTGATAATAAAACAGTTGAAGCAGATGGTAAGAATGATAAAGGAAAAAAGAAGGTTTATGCATAGCTCATTAACCACAGTTTGTAATTCGTTTGCAGATTTTTATGAGAAACTCTGCAACAAATAAAAGTCCAAGTTACAAAAATTAGACAAAATTTAAGGAGGCTAAAATCAGCCCAATTAAAGCAAATATATAATATATAATAGTCTTGGAAAGCTTAATTTTTTACTGTAAAAGTAAATGTTTATCAGTTTCTTGCAAGCCTCAGAGGTAGTGAGGAAATTGTACTTGCTTGCCACTTAGCATATAAAATAGAATGTAATAGTTCTTTTAGAAAGTTATCATGACAAAGCTAAATGTGAGCATTTAAGGAAAGGGAAAGTGATTTTATTATACAGAATTTCTAAAAAAAAAAAAAAAAGTTTTCCCTATTCTCATTCATTCTCTCATTAATATCGTTTACTAATGCTGACAAGCAGTTGGACACAGGTGCTCTGGCTGGGACAGGCTGTGCGTGACCCAGAGAGGAGAAGGGATGCTGGAGGTCCAGACCTGGCAGCACCTCTGGGGTCCTTGTGGAGCAGCAGCAGTGGCCTTTTATACTCCTTGTGAGCCAAGAGTTGTTAAAGGATGGGGCTTTGCTTCAGGATTCTGCATTCTTCAGTCTCTGTAAATCTTAGATTGCTACTTTCTACTTTTTCTAGGTTTTTTGGAAATGTCTGTTGTGCTGTGCTGAGTCGAGAGGAGACATTGTACAGCGACACATTCCTCAGCTGTACTGCTTCATTATCCATACAAATTGTTCTGCTAACTCTCGTTCTGCTGCTTCTTGAGGTGAATTCATAAATGTGTTATCGTCCATGTTTTGTTCATAGCAATATTTTTGTGACAATTCTGTGATCTGCACACAGCAGTGCTGGGAGTGAGGAGATGTATGCAAGTTGCTGTGTTGGCAATGTAATAAGAAAGGACCAGTGGCAGTGTTAAGAAGGGATGCAGTGAACGATGCTACCAGTATGTTCTTTTTAAGCTATGTGCATTGAGTGAGTAAGATAAGAAAGTAAATGTGAAATATTGTGTGAGGGAGATTGGTTTATCTGCAGGAGTTCTGCACTTGTCCTGACCACGCATACTTGATTTTCCTTGGGCTCAGTCACGATATCTTAGCGAGTCCATAGATGCACGCAGAGTGAGTAACTCTGGTTACTCTCAGAATCCCAAGTAAAGCATTACAAAGTTTAATTTGAATCAAGCACTTGTTTGACATGGAAAAAAAAAGACTTCTGGTAAGATAAGAATGGGTAGAAATCACTGTCCAAATCAGATTGTTGTGAGGCTCTCAAACTCAGAAGTAATTTTACAAAAGTAATGTAAATAGTACATCTGCCATGCAGAGCACTTTAAGATTTTGGTTATTATTTCTGTTTTAAACTCCTCCAAAAGCCAGGAAAGATTCGTCTTGTGATTGTTTTCTAGTTGTGTGGATTGAGTTAAACATCCAAACCATTCCATACTTCCCCCCCCCCCCCCCCGCCTTTTAATAAAGACAAAGCTGCAAGCCTCTTGATGCTCTCCTGTTCCTTGTGTCCCGTGTAGTGACTCCATGCCTAAGCTCCCTGCTCTCTGTGGTAAGGGGAACGTTACAGGAGCATTGAAATGGTGCTGTGCAGGTTAGTGTGGGAAGTTGTACCTGTTCTCCCTCTGCCACAATGTTTGCTGTCTCTTCCTTGTGGATGCCTCTTGGCACAGCAGCTGGCACCCGTTATAATGAATAAAATGGGTCTGTAATAGCACAGCCCAGTGCACTGCTTCTGTGTGCGCTCAACTGAGAAGTGATTCAGCTCCCCCCAGAGAAGGCATCGAGGTTTTGTGTCCCAATTCTCTTGCCAGCTCACTTCGACCAGGGCTAAGCTGCCAGCCACGCTGCGTTGACCTGCATTACAGTAGAATATACCCAAATCAGGGTATGTTGAGCAATGTTGGTTTTCCTCAGCAGTGCTTTGGCTGTTGACGGTGGGCAATCACCAAGGCTGAAAAATGTGGCAGGTGACACGAATGCACCTAAAGCAGTTGTTGCGCCATGTAATCCCATCTGAAGGCAGCTGCTTTGCAGGACATAAAATATGTTCAGGGTATGTCTTGTTTATGGCTCAGCTGTGTAGTAAGAAAATCCCTCTCAGATCCCTTCCATGAGCCTACGCATATTCTGTCAGAAGGGGAAGTGCTTAGAAAAATGTATCTGATAAAGCATTATTGTAATTATCTGTCAGCTGCCACCTGATAAGCCTTTTCATATTTACCATCAAAAACAAATTATTTATTACCATGAGTACTTACTGCTGGTATTTTAACCGCTTCATTGTTTGTTAAAAGCAGCTCAGTGTACAAGATTTATTTTGGATGAGAGGTTTACTGGTATTAAAAAAAAAAAAAAAACACAAACAAATATTGATACAATCTTTAAGATCAGTGAGAAGTGATAATTCCCTCTAAGGCTCTCTTAACTTTGCAGAGAGAAAATAAAACTTGCTCTTAATTAAACTTGTCAAGCCTGTGAACTAGTTGCTTAATCAAGATGATGCAAAATCACCTTCACATTTACGTTTGGTTGCAAGAGGTATCATTGTTCACCAGTAATGTTGTATTTGCTTCTCAAAAACATTTTTAAATGTCAAATACTACAGGATATGTATCACATAGCTTAAATTCAGTGACACGCCAAAGTCAAATCAGCAGTCTGTTGTTGTAACGGTGCGCTTCTTAACTGAGTGCATTGTTCTGCAGAGATTAAAATAAAATCAGTCTTCTGAAATGATTCCTTTTCTAGGCTGCTGTAATGGTTTCTTTGTTCTTCATCAACTATAAATATCCTCTCATTTCTAGTTGCCAGGAGGTTTGGGTTCTGTCAAGACTTTTTTCTCCCCTCTCATATTCCCCCCTGATGTATTAGGCCTCCAGCTCTTGAAGTTGTCTTCAATTTACACTTTGGTTCCTGAAACTGTTTGATAAATCATTGTTCACAGATGTTGTCTGTTTTAATTGCTTAATTTTCCAAGTAATGGATCAGAACTTGAACAGACAATCTGTTAATCTAGAAAAGAAAAAAAGAAGTAGAAACAGGATAACTGAAATCCCCTTGTGGAAGGATTGAGAGATCTCAACATTCTTCTGATTAGTTTCTGAAGTTCACTCAGTGCTGAGGCATACAGAGGCCTTTAGAAAGCAAAACGCGAGCAGCAAACCTTGGGGAGGGGAAGATCTTGATCAAGATCAAGATGATGCTTGGCTCTAAGATAGGGTGAGGGTTACCTCACAGACACTGCTGAAGGTATCGGCCTAGCATGTCTGCTGGTGGGCAGGCAGCTGGCTGGTAGAGCCTTGGGGATCAAGGAGGACAGGCCTTGTCCTGCATTAGGGGCCCTGTTTGCTACCTCCAGATGAAGAGAGGTGCTGAGAGAGTGGGACAGACGTGAGAAGGCCCTGCGTTTCTAAATGCAGCTCGATCCTCGTAGACCCCAAGGCAAAAGGTGCAGTAGAAAGGCAGGCATTGGCCTGTGAAGGCTGTTCTGCAGGGAGGGCATTGCTGTGAAATCCCTGTGGTGGGGCAGTGGGGCTCCCTCCTCACTTTATTCTTCCTCTTGGACTTTGTCCAGGGAGAGGGAACAAACATCCTGCCACAGCTCAGATCTGCTGGGATCCAGGCAGGAACACGTTCTCATCCTTGGAGATTATTTCTCTATGCACTGTAAGCATAGAAATGCCAGTACGGGCAAAGCTGTAGCAAAAATCAAGTATCTTCAGAGCCATGTGAAACCAAAGTGAGCTGTGGACTTGAAATCCCAGACAATGCTTTCCCAAATCCACTGCAGAAAGTCAGAAAATAAAATGAAAGGGAGCGGGGGGAGTTCTGAATGGAGCGGCTTGCTCCTGGTGATGGCCTTAAGGTGCACTTGCATCACCTCAGTAACCTCAGTAGGCTAAAAAACAGAATTGAATAATTAGCCCATAGCCTTGTCTGGAGCCTCTGTGGTTTATACTGACAGGCTATGCTCTTAATTCTGGGTCCTAAGTTAGATGTCAAAAATCAAAAACCTTGAACCTTTCACAAGCACAACCGAAGTCCTCTCACTGTGCTCTGGATAAGCAGAGCTGCTGCAAGAGGCTCCCTGCTGGCTCATCTTAGCAGCTTTCTTCACTGGCTTTATTTTTTGTTCTTTAGCAAAGATATGTAAGCAAAGTGGCCTGTTGGTTGTAATTTCCTGGTGAGGAAATGTTCGTTCAACCTTAGTGATGGTAAAGCCTCCTGTCTCAAACTTGATTTGGATTTCTGGGTGTTACTCATCAATGTCTTTGAATTTGCTGTCTTTCTTTCCACCCTATACAGGTCCAAGTCTGCATTAAAATTCATACAGGTAGTTTACCAGGCTTGTCTGTTTCCATGCTCTTCAAAGGAGAAAGATAGTTACAAAGAGACAAGGATCCCTTTTAAATAAATATGGCAAGGGTTAGCTTGTGATAATAAGCTTTTGCTATGGAGAGTTAATTTGTTTTGAGGTAAGGAAGAGCATATGTTTTCGTAGGTGTGTTCCTTAAAGGGCAGAAAAGGTTTGCCACACTAGCGTAGAATATCCAGGCAGCTGTGCTTTAAATAATTTTTTAATAATTTTCTATTTTTTTTCCCAAGAGATCAAATGTTTGTTAATTATCCGACAAAACTGTGATCTAAATGCTAATTACAAACTAAATGAATAATATCCTAGCAGGATGCAAAGTGTTGCTTAATTCTTGATGGTAATCTTTGTTCATGGGGTTGCCAGTTGAAAAAATTTCTAGGATTATCAAACCTAAAAAATAAACCTCTCATAGCTTTTTTTAGTGCATTGCTTACAGGAGAGCTGCAGTCTTCCACGTTGCCATCTGTTTTCCCCTTGTCAAATCTCATTGGAAACCATTTATTCACATGTGTTTGCTTACAGCTATTTTGAAGAGATTTGCATTTATCGGTGTAATCTAATTACATCCTTTTATTAGGGTTGAACATTTAAATAGTTGCACAAATTAGGATCAACAATTACTATTTTTTTAATTCTAACACATTGCAATAGATGCAATCTATTAACTAAAACTTTCCAAGTCGTATGTGTACTCAATCTCCTGAAGCAGCACCTGATGCAATTGCCATTCCTTTCCTGTTGTGATGATTTCAACTGGCAAATAAGTCTTTGTTGGTAATTTCTTTGAGCTGTTTCTTCTTTCTTTTCTGGTCAGAAATTTTCCATGAACAATTCCATTTTACTGATTTTTATCTATTACGTCAACTATTCCCCCAGTGTTTTCTGCAAATAATATTTAGCTTGTAATTATTTCACAAACGGCTCAATGATTGCAATCATATTTTTTGTATGTGCTGCTAGGTAGCATGCCAGCATGCCAGAGGGCTTGCTAGAAGCATGTACATTTTTCTTGCTTGATTTAATGTTAGCAAATTAAAAGTTGTGTTATGATATTTCAACCTTTGCAACAATACTGGAGGAAGGAGATTTGTAGTTCCTAAAATGAGCTGATTTCCTAAAAACTGTGTATTTTCAAGTTTTTAACATGGAAGCTTTTTTAAAAAAATAAAAAAACAAATGCTGTTTAAAGTTTGCTTTCATAGCCAAGACACAATCCATAGGAAATCAGATTTAAACCACCAGTTATTAATTACAAAAACAAAATAGAAGGAACTGAGGAAGTAAATAAGATGACTGCCATAGCAGTTTAACTGTATTATTCTCTTGAATTTTGTTCTGTTGAATCTTTGCATTATTTGAGTTTAATGTTGCCATTTGTAACAGGAAAAAAAAAAAAGAGACCTTTCAAATTATCCTTTAGTATACTAAAGGGAAAAAAAAACAGCTTTTTGGGATTACTTAAGCTCCATTCGTATCTGTAACCTGTAACAAAAGCAGCAGTATTTGTGATAGATTCCTGTGACAAAAGGTATGTTGAACAGTCCGAAAACAAAATAGGTCCTTCAGAAATTCACTGCGTTGTTTATCATCTAAGTACATTTGCTGTAATCAGTCACAAAATACTTATTGAGTGTTTTTAATCAATTATAAAACAAAAGGGTTGTAACAATAGCAATGTTAAAGCAGTGAAATGAGAAGAGCAATAGCCAAATACCAGCTCAGCTTATAACCACTTGTAACCTGATTTTCTTTTTTTATGGTGGTTACTCTCAATTCTTATTTTAAAATGAATACCCAGTATTTGTTGGGATTCTTAGAGGGTAGGGGAAAGGAAAAAAACAAACTACTCAGAGTTGATGAAAATTGCATTGCTCTGCAAAACTGAGTGTGCGGTCATAACCATTAGCCATGCCTGGTAAGTTCTGTTTAATGCTGCTTCTTTACAGTGTTGTTTTCTTCTCAGTGCAACAAAGATTGTACAGATATACAAAGGTTTTTGGTTCCCCAGAAGATGGTGGAGGTTTTAGGTTGGTGTGTATTTTTTTCCTTTTTTGGTGGAGTTTACTAAACCCCTTTTTAATATAAAAGCAAGAAATAAGTTAGTCTGCATTATCCAAGGCATCCCATAGAGTTTGTAATTGCTGACGAAAATTGGCTCCTAAGAATCAAGCTAGTATTTTCAAGTTTGGATCTCAGCAGACAGGCCTAATGAACAGTATTTGGTCACTGATAGATATAGGATATATACATCAAGATGGTAATTCTGTAGATCCATGTGAAAGGATGTTTTGGTCAAACAAAAGCAGATGCAGTGTTGTGGCCCACATCTGAAAGCTTTAAATCTCTACTTCTTGAGCCACACATGAGCGTAGAAAAGGTGTCACAGGTCATGTCCCAGAGAGCACATGGTTGGTAAAAGAGGACGAACTGAGGAGATGCTAAGTCAGGATTTCATCTGGAAAGCACGGATGAGAGGGTGAAGCAGTCTTGACTTCCACGCTGTGCTCTCCTGACACATCTACCTAGGAAACCCCAAAGTGAACCTGGGAACAGTCACTGAAATCCAGTCCTCTGTCCCAGTAGCTTTCTGCTGGCTTCTCTTCTCTGATAGCTAGAGTTTAACAGGAAGACAGTAACCAATGTATAGTATTTTGGAATAACAAAAGCTTTCCAGAGAGAGTTCTGGGGTGTGGATGGAAGTGTTTGGAGGTACTTGAGCCAGATTTCTGGGGTGCTGCCATGTGGCAGTGCCTAGCGTGGTGTAGGCTGCTTCTGTCTGGAGGTCAGGTATTTCAGACCCTCCTGAGATTTCAGATTCTCTTTGCACTCTGGCTGTTAGAGTTTGTTCCCCAATGGGGCATCTAATTATTATTGTTTCATAGTCTTCTGATACCATATGGGTTAACTGGCTGAGCATGTTTGAACATTGTTATTTATTAGGTCATACATGTAAGAAAAAGAAAAGGCTTTTTTGAAATAGGAGACTGGACGTTCGTGTAAGAGGTCATGGGGCTTTAACTGAACACTAATTTAGCATGGTGTGATATCTTCCTGCAGGGCTGATCTCCAGTGTCTTGCCTCCAGTCTGTAAGCATAGACAAGGTTTCCCCTTTCCAGGTGCAGACTCCAGTGCTTGCTGTTGTTAAACTTCATGTTGTCAGTGACTGCCCAGCTCTCTAATTTGTCAAGATCTCTCTGCAAGGCCTCTCCACCCTTGACAGAGTCAACAGCTCCTCCCAACTTAGTATCGTCCACAAACTTACTCAGTCAATATACCTTCAAGTCCTGCACACAAGTCATTTATGAAAACATTGAGGAGATCTGGCCCTAAAGTGGAGCCCTGGGGAACCCCACTGGTGACTGGCTGCCAGCCTGATGTAACTCCATTTACTATGACCCTTTCAGCCTGACCCATCAGACAGTTTTCACACGTTGCGTTACGCATTTATGTGCATGTACATATTTGCATATGTAGATGTTTATGTTTCTGGTGGTGAAATATGATGTTCTGTTCTGAACTCTGAAAAGGTCTAAGAAAATGGGTGGGGACAGTTGGGAAGCTCAAGCAATGTAGTTCACCCAAGTGAACACTGGAAGTAATTCAGTCCCTGCCTACAAAGACCCTCTCCATACAGGGAGCCAGTTTCTGATGAGAGGTTTGTCAGATAATGTCACGTGGTGATCAAGAGTCTGGAAGCTAAATCCAGACAAATGGACTAGGAGTAGGATGCCCCTTTTTATCCATGAGAGTAATAACAGGTTCATCTACTGGGAAAGGGGACTGGTCCTCTGTCACCCGGAGTCTTTCAGTCAGGCATGGATTTCTCTAGAGAAGATTTTTTCAACAGTGTTACAGTTCTGATGCACAGGTGAGCTGGTGAAATTGAATGGTTTTAGGCAGGAGGTCAGACTAAATGATTACAGTGGTTTCTTTTGGAGACCATATATTACCTCGATCTATAAAAATTCGAACTTGTTTGGGCAGAGAACATTTCTTGGCTTGTATGACCTATCGCAGTGTTGTTTTTCCAAAGGGAAAAAAAAAAATCTTAAAAGAATCTATAATGTATATTCGCTTCTTTAGGCACATAATTCCCTTCTACTGTATTTGCGGGTGTTTCATTTTCTCTCCTGCAGTTCTAGCTTCATTTTATATTTATTACTTAGCTTCATCCCAAAGTTTCCTGCTGCAAGTAATTCTCTTAGCAGTTCCTGGAAAGTATAGCTTATTATGAAATGTTCTCTTCCTTTTCTACGCACAGTGGCAAGGTCTATTCAAAAGCTTTGCTGTATTTTTGAGGGTTAGATTAGAATTTTTTCCTAGTATCAGTAGTTCAGCCTCCGGATGATTAGGAGCTCTTCTACCAAATTATTTGAACAGTAGCAAGGATCAAGCTCAAATCATGAGGGATCCCTCTGTAAAGTAGCGCTGCCTACAAACCATCTGGTTGAGCAGCCATGTCAACTTTTGGATATGATAAAATGTCTTCACTAGCAAGCACCATCCCACTGTATGAAACAGTCAACTTAATTAAGAAAAGAATAAGCAGAATATATGCATTGTGAGAAGATTATAGTTATTTTTAGCAGATTTTTCTCTGTGTGCTTTTATGTTCTAAGTCAGGTCTGTGTCACTTACTATGCTCAGTGTGCTGTAATATCCAACTGAGCAAATGAGCTGCTTGAATACTAGAAACAGCACGTAAAGACAGCAAGGTGGTACCTTACCTGCTGGCACAATCAACTCGTTGTCAAATGTCTCATTATTATTATTAGCCTTTATTAGTAATCCCAGTCCTGCCTTGCCTTCAGTAAGCAGCGTAAGCCCTTGTTGGCTTGCACTTTGGCAAGCTTATTACACTTCCAGGGAAGCACTTTGCTGGACATTACCATCTCTCCAAATTCTGTTGTTGACACCTGCAGCTGGAGAAAAAGCTTCCCGACAGTACAGTATTCCCAGCTGAGGTTAAAATGGTCACATACTGTCCCTGGCAGTGCTGAGGTACTTCTCGACAGAAGGTGTGAAGGTTGCTTCCCTCCTACTGGAAAGGAATTGTCTGTAGTTAGGGTACCTCCTAAATAGAACACTGGGAAAGCTAGGGAGAAGATGGAGTCTCTCACCAACTGTATTTCTGCATCGTCATCAGCAGCTGGGGCAAAGAGGTCATCCTCCCATGGGACATCTGCTACTTGTCGTACCCAGTTTTAAAAGTGGAGCAGCTGTCTGGCTCTGTTTAGTATCAGCAGTCAGGAGCTTTCTGTCACTAGCTGTGCTGCACAAGCCTTTGGGCTTGCTCCCTTTGTGTCAGCAGATGGATACCTACCCTATGGTGGCTGTCCACCTTCCACACGATGCAACATGTATGTGTGCTTTCTGTCACTTGACACAGACATGACGTGTTGGTCCTGCAATGGATGAACGTCCAAACGTATGTTGAGTATGTACATATAGCTCTCAAGTACCCTTAAAATGCCATTAGAGTAGAGTACCAATTAGGTTGAGTTTCAGGATACCAACCTCCTTTGCATACTAAAAGAAGCAGCCAAGTGTAATTGTATAAATAAATGAAGACTCCTGGAGTGCTTAAGGAAGTTGCTGTATCTGGTTATGCATGCTGAGATATGGAAGACTGTGAATAGTAATGAAGGAAATGCATTCAAAAGATTTTCTGATAGTAAATGCCAAATTCTGACAGCAGACGCATGCATCTACTTCTGCCTGACATTAATGAGAGTTACAGGCACGCATCTAAGGCCAAAGTTGAGTCTATATTTCTCATCATGTTGGCTGCGTGAGCTTGTCACCATTTATTACGTTAACCCTTTGGCCAGATTATTGCAAAAATACTGCATACTCTTGATACTTGACAGCATGCAGTCTTTGAATCATATCTACAGAGTTAGCTTTTGAACTTGTAGTCTCTTTGATTTATTTGCTGCTGCCTCAGGAGTTTCTGTCTGTTTTAAAATCATGTCTGAGTTATATTACTAGTAGGAGTTATTTCATTGCTTTGCTGTTCTACGACTCCATGTTTCCTTTCACTTCCTGCTTATCTTAATCACCCTTAACTTCACTAACATACAAGTCACCATTTTGACTTCATTTTCATTAAACTTGTGCCTGTGTAATAAAATGAGAAAGAAGTAGAAATTTCCTTTAAGCCAGATTCTAGCCAGAGTCAGCTGTACTTGTGTTGAATGAAACTGCAACTTCATTAAATCAAAACATTAATTTACTTGCTGCCAGCTTAGACATGCTATGAAGAATATATCATCTGCTCCTTTTCAGCCACAGCCTTTGTATGGCTTATTTGCAAATGCATGTGCGATGTTAGAGAGCAAATGAGCATCAGAGAGCTCTTACCAGAAGTTTGAACTGTGTGTGCTATCAACTTGTGCTCCATGATATGGTCACAAGTCAAACATCACCTGGGTTTTGTCTTGGTGTGGAACAACCTGGGTTCTGTAACTGTTTCAAGCACGTAGAGATAAATAGTCAAATAAAGGTAAGAATAAGTATGGGTGAACTCATTCAGCCAGAAGAAAAAGTGAATCATCTCGTAATTGGAGTTGACATTTTTAGTGCAGAAAAAGCAGAAAAAAATAAGCGCCCATGAAATACTTTGTTCTGAGTGGTGCTGAAGTTCAGAGCCCAGTGGATAAGATGTTCTGTATTTCATCCCATTATCTGAATGCTGGAAACAAAGTTCAGCCCCTGTTAGAGTGCTTCTCTGTACCTTACAAAGGAGAAAAGCTTTAGGGTATAGTGACTCTAACTTTGTTTTGAGACATAGAAAAGACCTATTGTTGGACTGCATTATTTCACCAAGGGAAGTTGAGGTTCAAGTACACTGTAACTGTAGAACCAGATGGAATCACGGAGAAGTTTCCATACCACAAGGAAAATTTCAAGGACAAGACATAAGGAAGACTTTCGCCTTCTCTGTGCTGTGCTCCATAGGCTTCATGTACCAGAAAACCAAAACATTACTATCAGTTGAAAACTCTGGATGTTCCCGCACCTCTCCTGTCATGGCTCCACTCATTAGCTGTAGGTTCGTTATACTCATCAATGATTTGAACTTAATATTTTAGCTGTGATATTTTCATAGGTGAGATCGAAGTGAAGCAGTTCTTGAAGGTACTGATGCTAAGCTGGAGGGTGCAGACTTTCTATGTCTCTCAGCTTCCTTGTATGAGGAAAACAGAACCAGATTGACTGCTTATCTTTGTAGCCTTTTTTTTTTGCTTTCTTCCCCCAACAGAACTTCTTGGAAATTGGAGTCTCACAACTCCAAGAAAAAAATGAAAAGACACAGATAGGGAGAGTAAAGGAAAGGGGAACTGGCAACAGTATTTTCCGCGTCAAAGTCATGAAATGTGAATATTGGCCATTTGCTGTTAGGCAGAGCTAGTATCCGAGTGCATTTCTGGGTAACACATATAAGAACAAGCAGGTGAGAAATTACTGAAAGGAAGGAGAAGATGGGTATGGCATTGTATTCGACTAGTCATAATTCAGTTAGGAGGCTGTGGCCTGAGGCCAGAAGGTATATCATCAGGACATACAGTTTTCCTCTAATCCTATGTCCACAGCAAATAAGCAATTTTCTTTTATCTTTGTTATCCCTGCTTTTTCTTGTTTACTTGAAAGGTAGGACTTTGTCAGAGGAAAGTGCCGTGCCTCTGGGAGGACCAGACACGAGGTAACTGAAATTCATAAGAAATAAAGAGAGTCATCTTTCTGCTGTCACCTCTAGATTCTGCTTGGGTTCTGTGGAAGAACTGTTAGTCACTGTTAGAGATTCATGTAGTCAAAATCGTTCACAGGGCAGAAACAGGACAGGTGTAGAGAAGGCTAAGAAGGATATATCGTGTCTTCTGTGCAGGGGTGGAGGAGAAGTTGATACACCGGATTGTCACCCTGGAACGAGATGAGTAAAAGTAAAGATTAAGTTGTTATATAACATCTTGATGAGGGAGAAAAGGTCATTAAAGGCTGTTTTCTCACTGTTCCTTGGAATTAAAGCATCAGGGCATCCTGGTAAAATTATCAGGCAGGCAGTTTAAAACAAAATAAAACATAAGCAATTCAGATCCGTGGGATGTTGCAGAGGCCTAAAATATAAGTATAAAATGAGTAAAACACGTTCATGGAGAATAAGTGCAGGTGAAAGAGTTTTTTGTTTGTTTGTTTGTTTTTGTGGAGAGTATTACAGGTGAATATTAAGCACAGCGGTGAGTACTTCTATGTCTCAATCTTAGGAAATCCCCAAACTGCAGATTACCAGGCAGTGGAAGGGTGCTGCTGCTCAAACTGCTTTCCGTCTAAGCAGACAAATGAAAAGCTGGGGGTAAAAGAGGTATTTAGAGAAGTAAGGTACTCTGGTCATGGCTCTACAGGAAACGAGCTTCGTGTACGTTTGGAGCAATATGGACAAGACTGTAAGGTTTGTTTTCACTTAGGAAACAGAAATGTGCTCAAAAAGAAGGAATTTGTCACTGAAATTGCATGAGGTTTTATTTCTGCAAATTAAATGAGATTAATTTGGGACAGTTTTTCTCGTGAGAAATGACTCAATGAAGCCAATTTTCCTTTCTGTGATGTGTTGCAAGTCCAGATGAGTCCAAATAGCCATTTGGATATTACAGCTGATGTTCTGTAATACAATCAAGTCCTGCTTCTCCAGTGATTATTCTACTTGAGTTTAGGATATAGCCTCTTTGGGTGGTGAGGTTTTAATGATACACAGCTAACTAGGTGTTTGCCACTGGACTGCAGTAGTTAACGGGGCTTTTTTGGAATTCTTGATAGCTCTCCTTTGCTATCTTATTGAAATTAAATACATGAAAATAATTATTAAACAAAAAAGGAAAAGAAAATAGTTTTTAGGAAGGTAGTGTAACCTCTTGAATTCAATCATTTGAGAATGTGAATTGTCCACAGTTGGTGATGAAAAAGTTTTAAATTTCATTTTAAAGATGATATAAACATAATCATTGGGATCACTATAGACACCTCTCATTCCAGTGCAATTGTTTCCTCAATATGATTACTTCTTAATCTTCAGTATGAAAAATTGTCTATTAAGAAAAACACAATTAGGAATCAGTATGATGATTCATAATACTTCTGCTACAGTTTTATGCCTCCCAAAACCCGTGGAGTATTTCTTCGATATTACCAACACAGAGCCGAACTATGTAGGTCAGTTAAAGGTGAACGAACTTCCCTGTGTACAGGAAAGCTGAGTGTTGATTTGCTGTATGTGCAAACTTAGTATAAGACGGCCTGTATGAGATTAGATGGTTTTATATGGCAAATGCCCTCCTTCAGTTTAATATCGGTAATCTTATGAACCTAGCAACTATTAGAATATTATAAAGAATGAAAGAATGTCCTGTTTTACAAGCTATTGGCCATTTGTTAATTGTGTAAGCCTCCGAAGAATTCAAGATGATGGACATGAAATTTCTCAGGAGACAGAAATCTGAAAATGAATTGTAATAGCATAATGACAGTAGCTTAATGGCAAGATTTCTCCTAGCCTTATACCAACTCTTGACTTTGTATCTGTTTTGTTTGCTTGACAATCACTTACATTTCCAGCCATGGGTACCCCATGTATTTTCATCTAGGACAACAGTGAAACTTTTTCCCTCCTTTCGGGGGTGGAGGGAATCTCATTGCTTCTGTTGCCAGTCATGAAAATTCAGTGTCAGACCTCTCCAAAATGTTACCAAATCAAAACAGGGAGTGTTAATTGAGTAAACATAAGAAATTATTTGCATTACTAGTCCAAGCTGATACCTTGCAAAGCCCAGTATGATGAGAACTAAAATTCTCTGTCCTTTTTCTGAACAACCTCTCCTTGCTATGTAGTAAATCTTACTATGCATGGTTAACCTTAACAAACTGTTATAAATTCAGTCTGATCTGGGTAGAAGCTTCTCTTCGCTATTTGTTTGATGCCAATCTGTTTCAGGTACAGCAACTGTATAGATGCAGGGTGTAGGTTAATGCCATTGATCTGACAGAAAGATAAATAACCCGTCAAAAAATCCTCCCCACCACCTTTGATCAGTGATCTGATCTGACATTCAGCTTCTGCCTAGCCATTTGAGCTGATGGAAAGAAGTTTGGGGTATGGAGTGGGAACGTGGTCATCCATTTTATTGCCAGACCACAGTAGTGATGGCAGAATTGTACCTTCATATGTTCGAGTTTGTGAAATTATCAGATAGGAGACGTAAATGTTTGCTACTACTGCATTTATGATGCATTTAATTTCATTAAGCATCAGATGTCTGCAATGTAGACATAAGCATCTGTTCCCTGAGCTCCAGTGTTGCTGGAGAGAACTGTGTATGTCTGTAATGAAACTCAGCTCTTCCTAGGCAAGATACCCAGAATACTTACGTTAATTGATGATAATGGTGTCCAGATGATGAATGCCTAGTGTTTGGTGAGGTGACGCACAGGCCTCATGTCAGAACATTTCAAATATTTTATGTTCTGGCAATAATATTAAATATTTCTATTTGATTTTCAATTTTTGTTCAATGCAAAGAAAAAAAACAGGGTTAAGTGCCTCAGCTTCTTAGAGAGCACAGAGAAAGTAAGATACAAATGAAAGATGTGAACAGTGCAATCAAAGCTAAACACTCCAAAACAGTAATTTTTTATCAAAATGAATAACATTTCTCTGTTTTTGTTGGAAAGAAGGTGCACATTTTTAATGAAAGTTCTTCTAAAACTGTCCATACTGGTGACGTGTTTTTCTCTTTTCAACCTGCTCTAGAGATAGCAAAGATTACATTCTTTTTTTTTCCTTCCTTCTGATGAGATATAAATTAATAAAGTCTAGGCACACTGTCACAGTTTCAGTACAGTTTAGTTAATATATTCAGATTCTCAGTTGCTATTTAATTTTGTGCTTAAGAGTAGGTAGCTTTTGAAAATTCAAATGAAATGGCCCAAAGAGAAGCATATGTTAAGTGTGTGTGTGTGTGTGATATTCTGCAGCTTTGATGTCATAGGTTGGCATGAAATACCCAGTTTACTTAATAGGCTTCTGCATTATGTTGACTTTCTACTAGCAGGAATGTCTTTTCTCCATTTCAGCATTACTGTAGTGGAAAAAGTATTCAGTGACTATAGTCAGTCCACATCTGGACCAGTTTTATTTAGTGTTAAGAGCAAATTATTATTTTCTCTCCCTTCTATGGCAAGAACACATGCACACTGGTCTGAGTATTATAGGAAGTATTGGCAAGGTAACCTTTAAAGGTATATGTCTGGGTATATTTTGTATAAGGCATGCCAAGTTTTCTTTCTAGAAATGCACAACTAAGAGTGAATCAGCTCATATGAAAACATGAGATTCCACAGTTCCCATAATGATATAAAGTACATTTGGACAGTAGTGAAATACTGTATGGCAGACACTGCAGGTTTTTATACATATATTAATTACGCTGTTGATGCCCCCCACTCCCAAGTCGTTTATTACTTTCAAATATTTAAAAGATAATCCTAAGTGTAGTTTAAATAACTGCCTTGTGACTGATGAGAGCTTGCAGTGAGACAGCCAATACAGTGATTTGTATTGATTGGCGTGTATTGTTTAAAGCAAGAGTACTGCAACTAAGAGGGATCTCTGTAGTAGGAAGAATTCTCAAGAGTACATATAAAGTAAAGTATACTCGCTTTGAATGTGGTACATAGCATTTTCCATGCTGGAACTGAAGCATCTGTTGTGTGAATTAATGATTTTGATGTTCTGAACTTTCATAAAACGGTAAACAAAATATTGTATTTGAGGGTTCTGTGTTTAAAAGAACTTTTTTTTTTTTTAATGGAATATCTTGGTTTAATTTCTAAATCAATTGTTTTTTAATGGGTTATATTATCCCTGGTACATGGTTACAGTTAATATGTTGTCAAAGTGTACATTTCAGTAGGAATGTGTATATGCAATAGTGAGAGGTTACCTGAGGATACTGGTTTTGCTGTCCTTCCTCATACTGGGGCAGATTGAGTCTCTTAGTGTAGCCTTTACACTCGTTTTTTCATTTTGTGCTTATCAAAGTGCAACAGTTCTCACCTAGTTCCTTCATTCCCCAAGTGTCCTCCGTGGCAAAGTTTTTCCAGCAGGATTTAGAAACTGATAACAGAGCCTTCTTCAGCATGCTTTGTGGTGTCCCACTCCTTTTAATGTGAAGGTCAGTGCAGAGCACCTTGGTTTTTCTCTTTCAAGCCAAGCCAACAAGCAAACATCTCTAAAAAGAGGAGCCAGGTAGTGGTGTTGGCTTCTTCTCCTTTATCTACCCCAGCTGGTTGAAAAAAAGAAAAGCTGTACACTGCAGACTTCTGGTCCTGCAGCTCTGTGAGTATTTTGTGGTGGGGTGGTTTTCTGTTAATCTGCTCTGCCAGCCAAAATAACCCTGGAATGATTTATTTTGTTCTGGTGTTTGCTAATATTTTCCAGAAGCAAAGGTCTGTTCCCTGAGGCTCCCTGTGGCCTAGAGGGCCAATATGTCTTTTCAGAAGACAAAATACAAACTCTTTCGCTGAAAGAAAACCAAAAGCATTAAAATAGACTCTTTTAATTGTTCTTTTTCGTGTGCTTTGTTTGAGGTGCTGTCCTTCCAGTTCCATTCACCACATCGCATCCTTACCTTCTCTTTAAGGCACTTTTGCACAGCAGGCAGCCATGTGAACATTTCTCACATCACTAGGTTGTTTCATTATCATGTTCTGAATGTGCTTTTTAGTTGTGTGGGGAAGAAAAAAATGAACGTTATCCTTGGCTTCCAGCTTAAAGCTGGCAAAACATGAGTTTCAGTTCTTCCTCACGAGCCTAATACAACAAGCTTAACAGGTGACGCAGCAACTGCTTTGTATGCATAAGCCTAGAGGGTCTTGTTCACTGCAGCTGAAATTTCTGGTGAACAGATCTCTACAACATGAATTATAATGTCACAGCAGCTTTACATTGAATGGTTTAATTTCATGCCAGCTTTAGATAGGATTTTTGCTTTTGTTTTCTTCTTGTGGTTATTCAATAGCAGCTTGTTAAAAGTCAGCCGTCAGGTATGTGCCTGTTGCGACGCAGAAGCAGAAGGCAATCCAGTAATGCTGTGACGATGAGAAGGTTATCTTAATCTAAATGATATAATAAATAGCACAGTATTTGATGGGGATTCAAGCTATCTTTTTATATTCATATCCTGCCAACTAGTGCTCTTTGCTTTGATGGGAATTTATACATGAGAAGAAACTTGGAACCAGGAAATAGTATTTAACTATTCATGGGAATCCTTTCCAGAATTGTACTTGCTGAGGTGAAAAGGTTGTCACTGTTTCCTGTCCTTCGTCAATGGTAATATCTTGCAAGAGAAGTCAACATGGAAGAGTCCATCAAACAAAAGCAGTTTAACTGATGCTTTGATAATGTCTTGTAAGAATGCATGTTCTCTTCATCCCCTCAGTCTTCACTGTGTGGTTATAATTTTCAGGAATGTTTAATTAAAAGTAAAACTTTCTTTGCAGAAAGTCTACACATTTACCAAAACATTTCAGATTTTACTACCAGGTGTGTGAATAAGTGAGTATTTATATATGTGATTTGTCCACAAAAGAATCCTCCACATCTTTGTTATTCATGGAGAGTGTAACCTTATTTCTTTTCTGAAGATGGGCACAAAAAAAATTAGCTCCTTTCCTTGAATATTCCTACAGACACCTTAGAGAGATAGGAGTCTGTATCTTTCGGCTTAGTAATGTCCTGTAATCATTCTAGTACTGTAGAGACCGTAGGGCGCAAAACCATCACTAATCAGCAGGTCAGCCACATCTTCAAATCCAATTTTAGATTCCGAATCTCTGTGTGGATTATTAGAGCAGGGCAATGCAGGGGGCTTACTTCAGGCTCACTTCTTTTGCCCTGCGTTGACACAGCACAACTCCTGCAGAGAATTAGC
Organism: Cygnus olor; assembly: GCF_009769625.2. Lineage (NCBI taxonomy): Eukaryota > Metazoa > Chordata > Aves > Anseriformes > Anatidae > Cygnus > Cygnus olor. The sequence continues at coordinate 14,419,925 of NC_049175.1, forward strand.
TGGTCAGTTCAGGAGTGTTCTGCAATCTTGTTGTAAAGTGAATTAAGCTTTCTTTTGCTATGAATTAGCATGGAACAAAGCATACGTGAATGCTTCTCAGATCCTCTGTAACTTGGCTGCCCTCCAGCAGCTGGCCCCTTGTGTTGTGACTTGCATAGTAGCTGTCCATGCCTGTGTTGACAGAAGTCATTTTTTGCAGAAAGTAGGAAGGGCAGCTGCACCCATATGCACTCCTGGCACTCCACGGTTCCCCCTGCAGCTGTTTGATACCTGTGCTTTGTGCGCCCACCTGGTGACTCAGTCTGGAGTTACTCAGTACCTAGAGGAAGGAGAAAATGTGGGTATGATCACACAACAGTCTGGTGTTTATGTATGTATCAGCAAAAGCAGGGTGATCAGAAAAAATAAGGAAAGAAATAGGGCTTGCCCTGACCCACCATTTTGAACCATTGTAGGGAAGAAAAGTTTGTCCTTAAGATCTCTTCCTTTCCATCTTAAAGTCTGAGTAAATCCTAAAACAAGGAGAGCATCAGGAGTTCAGGCAGGCCAGTAATTCCTTGTGTAGTGTGCACTTCCACAGCACTAACTCGATGCAAGTTCGGCGGCAAGGAGGGATTGAGCCACCTCTTCTGCCAGCTGAGGGAGAGGGGCTGAGGGGCTGCCCTAAGGAGGGTATGTGGGGCTGGAGAGAGAGGCCCGAGGGATGGAGGCTGCGAAGAGGGGAGTAGTTGAAGCTGGCTCTGTGCTTGGCTTCCAAAGTGAGAAGTAGTTGCCTACCCTGCGACTGCCTAATCCCCAGGGAGCCTGGCACGCATTTGTGTGCGAGCTGCTGGAAGCAGACTGGCTAGTGAGGGCAGGTTAATGAAGGGAGAGAGCTCAAGAGCCAAGAGGGCCCTAGGCCTGCCATAGCGTCCTTCAAATCCTTCAGGCCTGGTCACCCTGGAACTCCCTGTGGACATCAGCAGTTCCTATTTGTTTGTTACTGTGCCAACAGAAAATAATTTGAAATTGCCTGTGGTATAACAAGCTCTGGGAAATTACCTAAAACAAAATCCAGTGGTTATTAACCTATTGGGCAGCCCTTCCAAGGCATTCCAGAGATCAGACCCGATCTGCTTTTTACTCTGCCTGGAAGTTTGGAGGGCCAGGACATTCCAAAGAGGCTTTCCCAAGTCTTGTATTGATGGTTGTGGTTGATAGGAAATGCATTTGTAAAGCTTTCCTGCGTGCTTGTGTTGAAGGCGTGGACCGTGTACTTTACCTAGTATGAGTTACCATTTGGGAAATGGGTGCTTTAGAGTTTATCTGGTGTTTACTCCTGGCAACTTTCATCACGTGAGAAATAGTGTGTTGGATTGGGTTTGTTTCTCTCCCACGTTAAGAGCACTAGTATTTTCACTCAGATTAGCTTTAACTGGATCGAGTAGTGAACAGTGGGGTTGCTCATTAGCAGTATACTGGGGGAGATTTAGTAAGTTGTGTGATTCTGTGATTAAATTATTGTCCATGACTGAATTTCTTCTTCTTAAATGTTTCAGTTTATTTATATAACCTTTGTTGTAATTTTAATGTCTTTGGAAGCAGTCCCTTCAAATACCTGCTACCTTTTCTACTCTACATCACAATTTTGAGGTTAAAAGTCCGTTAACTGGTGTAAGATAGTAAGTACAGACAATGGGGATCATAAATAATTACTTTTATGTTCTTTCTTTCATAATATGTCCCTGCACATTCATTTGATTTCTGAATTTTCAGTGTAAGTCAAGTCAGCAGACACCCAAGTGCTGCTGTTTGTATTTTGCATTTAATCTGATAATAGCGCACTTTAGGCATTAAGAAATTGAAATGATCTTCTTTCGCCGCATTTGAAGCTAAACTAAAACACACCAAGCCTTAAGCTAAGGATATGTGGGAAGTTGACCTTTAAAGCTCAAACTGCAGTGAAACCCCATTTCTAAATAGGTCTTAGAGTAGATGGGAAGAGATCACAGAACTCCAGTTGACACCAATAATTTTCCTTCACCTTCTGCACAGCAGAGGACTTTTTCCCTGCCCAAGGACCTCACATTTTCTTTTGAAGTGATGCAATCTGTGTTTGCAGTTTTCCTTCCTCCATGCATTGAGGGTCAGACCAGGAAGAACAGCGAGCGTGATCTGTCAGGCACATGCCTAAAGTTGAGTTGAGTGGCTGAGTGCTCTGACTAAGGTCTGGGAACAGGGGAGCTTCTCTGGTGGGTAGTTGTAGCATTTTCAGAAATATTCTTCAAGCTTTCTTATTTATTTATTTATATTTATATTTTCAAGCAAGGCTTATATCCAAAATAGCCTCATTCCTGCAGGTAGCTTTAGTTTCAGCAGATGAGTACTTCAATGAAAAAATGTTTAATTGAAGTTTTCTTCTGAACCTTCAGTGTACTTGCATCTCAGCTGGCGAGATTAATGGTCGATGAGAAAGTCCTGTAGAGGTAGAACTGCTGGGAAAAGCCTGGTTTCAGTTAGGAAATCCGATGCCAAGGGCTGGCTATACCAGAAGGTGAAAGGTCCGTCTTTGGATATGTGAGTATCCAATATTAGAAGTCCTTTGCAGCAGGTTTGCTGCCTCTTCACTGAGGCTGACGTGTCTGTGTTTTAGCAGAGAAAGCATCAGCTGGGATGCAGAGCTTCACTGACCACGGAGGTGGCATCACTGTACTGTACTCCTGTCAAATAAACGTCACCGAGAAAACCACTGACCCAGACGGAGTAGTCTGAATAGGACGTTCAATGCTGTTAACAATATTCCAAAGAGCTTTGCTCTTTCAGCTCCTGCAAAATGCTAGGGGTAATTTGATGGACATTTGGAAGCTTATAGCTAAAACTTATTTGAGAGTTGAAATTTGGGCCACTTTTCTTCCCCATGCTGGAGAGCATCTACTATCAGGCTGGTCGGATTTAGGAATTACAAGGTTTGGACTACAGTGTGAAAAATAAGGTGAATTTGCAGGAATGTAATTCATTTGCATCTTCTGCTTATCTTCCTTTTTCTTGAGTTAAAAGCCTGTCAGAAGCAGGCAGTGTTGTCCAGTTACTGACAGTTGTTGCAAGAGGTAAGGAATGAGAGTCATTGAGGGCTGTTGAATACTATACGGCAGTGTTTATTAAGGTATACAGGGAACTAGCTATATAAATCCCATTAATTTAAAATCTGAGATACGCTGGTGATCTTCAGTCTGCTAACTCATCCTTCTGGATTTTTTCAGACATTGCCATCAGGAAATTATTTAGCACAGGTGTTTGTGTAATAGTCCTCTGCTTAAACAACACATAACAGCTACCCGGAGTGCTGAGATTAAAGAAGGCATGTTAGGATAAATTTGTCAGGTAGCTGTTTGTCCAAAGGTGAGAAAATGAAACAAATGAAACATGAATTTCTCAAATTCAAGCAAGTATTTCATTTAAACTAATGAATGGTACCTTGGGATTTAGTGAGCCCAGCTTTTCCAAGATTCCCAAACTGAGCCGTGTTGATTGTCATATATTTCATGTTACTTTGATTTATTTAATTTTAATTCTGAATCCTTTGCAGGCTAGATAGATCAAAGTGAAGAGAATATTCCTGGGTATATTTTGTTGGCAGAAACACAGATGGGAGAACCTCAAATTCCACAATATCTTGTGTCTTTATCCAGGGGGTCAGTGAGCCTCATTATTCAACGTGTAGTTGACAGGTTTTGTCTTGAAGATGATGCAAAGAACAAAGATCAATAAATGGCTGACTTACCTAAGTGGGATGCCCAGGCAATGTGACTGTAGGTGTTCAGTGATGTTTTCAGAAACATCATTAAGTTTTTGTAAGGATTTTCATATTGCAGAGATGACAAAGTTGCAGGCAAAGATCCTGCCTGCCCCCCATGCATGTGCGTGGTCATTTCTCCAACTATTGAAAGTTTCTGTAAGCATAGAAATGCTGTATTAAAGATTGTTTTAAATTAATACCTTCTGAATCATGTGAAAGGAGAGGGAGTGATCAGTGACAACGTACCTGCTATGCCATAAGTGATTTTGTAGCTCACCATCATCTCCCACCTCAGTTTGTTGTGTTCCTGGCAGAAGGTTGCTTATCTAATTCTTCTAGGGTCAAAAACAGTTTCCTATCTCTGATTACTCTTGTCAGGCTTTTCTGTGTTTTACCACATCCCTCAAGGTAAGAGGAACAGAAACATATGTAGAGACTTCATGATTTCATTTTAGTCCTTCCTTTCTTTCCTAGTGGTTCTAAAAATTAAATCACTGTTTTTGACTCATATGGAATATAGGCGTGACTGCTTCCTAAAGATCTCAGTTATAAACTTCAGAGCTAATTTCTGTTGCTTTGAGGAATTTATTTTCAAAATAAATTTCTAAGCTGTCTTGTTAAAGTGTTTTACTTTTTAGTTTTGCTTTTAAACATGTAAACAGAATGGAACATGAGATGCTGCTGCATCGTTTTGTGCATGTAGATGGTACCTGCAGATATCAGTAGGGATTTTCAGGAATAGTTTAGGAGAGACCGTTTGCAAGAACACCTTAGAGCAAAGTTTTTTCGATCTTTCAAACCAACATATCACAAATGGGAATAAGAACACAGAAATCTATTATAGAAATGTGTGCAATTTTGATGTGCTGTCATTTTAAAGTAAAACATTATTGTTTGTTTCAAAAACAAAAAAACAAACAAACAAACAAAAAACACCCAAAACCTACCGGCTTATTCTCTGAGATCCATTAATATCTGTATTTTCTGTCATGTTAGAAATATGATCATTTAGCTTCCACTATGTTATTGAACATTTCTGGACATATTTCTTTTTCTGAATTGATACCATTCTTTATTTATCTCTCCGCATTCAATCTAAGCATGTATTTTATAAATCTTGCATTTACAAATATTAGTATTCAATAATTTTTATCCTGTTTTTTAATTTTTTTTGAATTATGCAAAACATTTTAATTGCATATCAGTTTATTTCTAATATAATCTAGTTTTTATTTTCTACTTTATTACCTGTATTTCTATTAATTACCTTTTTTCTTACTTTCTTTTTGATTTCAAATGTTGCTTTAAGTTGTAGTAATCTGATAAATGGTGCTGTAGTCAGTAACATGCATATGTGCCATCCTACACAAAGCTAACCAGTAAGATCCCACTGCAGTAACAGGTTGCCTCCTTGCTCCCTTGATCTGTAAAGGGTCTACTGGTTCTATACTGGTTCTACTCACTACTCCAAATTTGTAAGGGAAACTTCAGGATCTCATCAAAGTCAGGGGGCTGGAAGAAGGAAGAACAAAACAAAAACCAGGTGGAGTTAAATGCTGAAGGAAATGAATGCTGATTTCTGGCAACAAAATGTCAGCAAACAGATTTCTATAAATTATTTCCAAAAGGCGAGCTGAGCAAAATAAAACTGCTTGGTAGCAGACCATGGTACAGACAACCTAGAGGTAATTGGATACAGTTCCTGTTAGGAAATGTAAATTGGGTTTTGCTATATGAAATAATCTAGCCAGTGATCTTTTGTGTGTTTTTTTTTTCCTTTGCTTTGCTAACAATAGAGCTGGACCAGTGGGAACTCAGCAAAAGAACAGAACAGCAGAGAACAGCATTGCCGACAGCTTAAAATCTGTTCAAGAGAAGTAATGTCCAAATAAAAACAATAAAAAACTTTCTATTGCTTAGTTCCACCAGCGATAATTAGCAGCACTGGGTAATAAAGTTTTGGAAAGCCAATGTTAGCCAATAGCCAACACTTGACAGATGGCAGCATGTATGGGGAATATGACAATAGCTGCTCTGCCTTTCTGTAGGGTGGAAGTCAATGAAGATGAGGTGTATGGTGAGCAAGTACATCGATTATTTGCTACTTACTCTTGTAGGATCTTGGGACTATTTGATCTCTGAGGAGAAAAGCATTGACAAATGGAGGTTGTCTGGAGAGTTGCAATTTTCTTGTTTAAAGCTTACCTCAATAAACATACATTTGGACAGCAGTGAAGTTTAACATTAGGTTTCCTACGGAATGGATTTTCTAGCCCCAACGTGTGCTGGCATTCTGTGGGTAGGTACATGCAGCAGGGCTTGAGGCTTTTTGTGTGTCTGTGTACAGCAAAACTGTAAGAAAATAAAAGCAGGCTAAAATTTCTGTTAGTTGCACTTTATAATTGACACGTGTTTTTCAGAATCAATGTGTTTTGAAAAAATCTCACTACTTTCCAGACATAACTTCTGGTAATCTATTTTTGTAAGAACACGTATTTCAGATGTTCCTCCAAACAGTGTGCCGGCATGCTGATTAACTAAGCTCATAAAAATCAAAGCCACCAGCATTTCGGTGTAACAGCAAAATTTCTGTCCAAAGATAGGTCTGTCTGTTTGTAATGGGGTGAAGTATTGTACCAGTTGCTTGGTTATGTAAAATTGTGTTTGTGCACTGTATCTGTTCACTTCATGAAAGTAAGTTGCAGAGAAGTGGGTAGATTTTTCTTGACATGTACAGACCCCATAGCACGAGCTTTGCCCAAGTACAAGGCATGTCTGGCTACACTGTGCCCCTCATTAATCTTTCTCAGTGGTATAGTTGCCTCCTTTTTGTTGTTTTGCCACTTCTCCAGCCTTTTAAACTCTGAGATAGGGGTTGTTTCTGTATTTAGAAAGAAGAGCATAAGGTGCTGTTGTGACTCATACTATAGTTTAAAATAAATGATTTTTTTTTTTGGAATGCACAGTGGCAGATATCAGTCACTGTAGTCCAGGATCTTCTCTGTGACAGTAAGAAAGTGTCAGTTTTTTTTTAAAATATAATATGAATAAAATAATATTGGCCTTTTTTGATCACATGAACAAATCCACATTCAATTATGCAGCAATGCAAATTTGAATGAAATTTTTGTAGCCTTAATGCCTTGTTGATCTGTTGCTGTATATCCTTTGTCATTGTTTTTATTTAGAATATCACAATAAGGAAACATCTCAATGCTTTAAAACTGTGCTGTGTTTTATACCCACTTATAACTTGTGGTAAAATGAATCATGAACTCTGTAGTGTTTTTTTTTTTATCAGCTGCAAGCGGTGTTACATCTTAATCTCATCAGTTGCAGCACTGCTTTTGTTTGAAGGCTAGGGAACGCCTAATCAACTTTGCTAACTCACTGTTTAAATTAAAAATTTCAAAATGAAACAAGTGCACTCATGTGGAAGGCTTCTAAATATCTTCGGCATTTTGGTTACCCTTCTGTGGACCTCTGCTATTCCTGTTACCTACCTTTCTGCTCAGATGGTGTCGGAAAGTGCTGGTCTGGATAGGTTGTCAGCTTCTGTAATAGCATAATATTTTCAGTGACACCTGCAGAGAACTCCATTTCTTTCCTAGCTATATATTTTTTTTTCCATTTGAAATGTCCTCTAGAGATGGTACCTTAAGATTATTTTTCCTTCTGTTTACCTCCAGGGAACACGAAAAACCAGGTGAGCCTCCTGGTTAGATTTCAAGGCCTCCGCAGCAGTGCAGGGGATGTCAGCTGGTAGGAAGGACAGGTTGTTGGAGTGCAGGCTGTCGTGGCCCTGCAGCCACGGGGTTGGCAGCAAAGACCTTCTGCAGGCCATCAGCAGGTCCCTGCCATTCATAGAGACCCCCAGGCGAGAGCTGGGCATCCAGGGGGAAATGTGCCCATCGCCGTGTGTCTTGGGATGCAGCACTGGGGATCAGGCGGGCATGGAGCATGTTCAGCATTCGAAATCTGGATCTGCCTACTCAGCAGCACTGTAAATGACACACTCCTGACAGCTTTGGTTTATAAATATCTGATATATATGGACACAGGTTACCTTTATAGATAACCACAACAGTGAAAGATGCATTGGTACAAGCTAGCAGCTAAACACCTGGGAATATTTGGTGTACACTGCTTGGTGCGTTGTATCGAAAGCTGCAGCAGCGTTCTTCTCTATGTGTTTAGTCTCCCAGCTCTTGTTTTTCTCCAAAGACAGATCATAAAACTGGTGGCAGCTGCTCACATTACTCCGTGTTCCATGTAACAGGGAATGATATGAGTGAGAAGACTTCCGTCTTGAGGCAGTGGGGACTTTTCCAACAAAGTTGAAGTGTAAGGGTTGCCCAGCATTTCTGAGGGCTTCTGATAGCTCTGTGGTCCTGAAAGCAGGATGTTGATGTGGAAAGAGAGTGGCAGGAACTACATGGACTCGTATGGATTTATGTACATGCCGCAATTGTTTTGGCTGGATATGTGATCATAGATGTCACTGCAGTTATCAGTGAAAGCAAAGCAGTGACACTGCTCCTGGGGATGGAGATTGGCCATTTGAGTAGTCTTAGAAGAACTCTGAGCAAACTGGTTGCTATGCAGGGGAGCAACAATCTCAGAACAAGAGTGGCTTTTTGCTTTCCCAGTAGTGCCCATCCTCATGCTGAATGTCTTCAGGTCATCAGGGAAAAGGAATGTTTTGATGAGGCTGTGGATGGGCTGCAAGTAAGATTGATGTAGAAGGTGCCACATCTACCCCCAATTTCTCTTTGGTTCTCCTTGGTAGTGTCCTTCTACCCAAAGTGCCAGCATGCATACACTACGCAGTAACTGTGGGAGTGTCTTGCTTGTATTTCCAGACATAGGAGCTTTAGGTGGCAGCATAGAAGGCCAGTGACAAAGTTTTTCTTTTGTTGCTGAGTCAGCCCAGAGGTCCCTCAGAGCAAAATTATATACGTCTGCTGAATGAGATCTTACGGTGCAAATACAGTAACAGCATTACAGCTTTCAAGTCTTTCTCATTGAAAGCCTGAACTCTGTATATCCATGGGGCAGATCATGTTGCTTTCGCACTTGCAAGCTTTCGGGACCCATTCAAAAATCTGCTTGAAACAGGGCCAGGACGACATTGTCTCTACCTCTTCTCAAAGGGAAGGAGGGAAGGGCTGAAGTGGCATAAAGGCACTGTGAGAAACAAAATTAGGACCGGCAGACCGTTTAAGTGGGGGTTCATTTATGCAGCTCTCCACGATAAAGCGTCAGCCCCAGTGTTCACTGAGAGCTGAAGCTTGTCTTTTTGAGCAGCAGCCCCTGCAGAGGTTATAGGCTTCTCAGCTGTGAGCGCTCATCGTGCTCTGAGATGCACCTCCTTTTTTCAAAAGCCACGTCTGGAGCACCAGCCCCATAGCTGAGTAATTGCAAATAAATGTCATGAAGGCTGCAGTGGTTGCAGAGCAATGGCTTTTTGCTCCTTACAGCCTTTGTGTGTGGTATCATTGGAGGACAGGAGCTTTAGCAGCATCGTCAGGAACCCATCCTGTCAGCCCTTCTGGTCTGTTTGGGTCCCAGCTGAAATCTGAGAGAATCAGTGTAGCCTGACAACAGGGGATTTTTTTTTTTCTGGTCTTGAAATCGAGGTCCTAATGTGTCCCTTAACAACAGATGTAGACTCACATAATTTAAAATGGGGAATTAGTAGCTGTGTATCCTCTGCCAATCCATTTCAGTTCGTTATTATATGTAGAGAGATTTCATCCTGCTCACTACCACAGTAATGTAAAAAGTGGCGTCTCAGGAAGCAGTATTTTTCCCAGTATTTTTTTATGAACTCTTTGTTCAAATGAATTGCAGTTACAGGCAACACTTAGCAAATAAACAGAAGCACTGAGCTCAAACAAGGAGCATCACCTTATTCCAGGCCTCTGACACAGCCACTCAGTGAGCACAGGGCTTTGTTTCTGTGCGTCAGCACTGACCAGCTCACTTGATTTAGGGTGTGTTTCACAAAATTAGACTGTTTATAACATTATAAATTAGACTGTAATGCACAATACATTGTTTTGCTTACCATGATCTTGATAGTGAGAAGTACGAACAACGCAACTTATTAGACTTGGGTAGGCTCAGGGGGTGTCTTGTGCACATTTTGCTCGTGGTGTTTGAGATGGCTGAGTACAAAAGAAGTGATCGTTCCTTTCTAAATGATAGATGCATGGATGAAAGTCAAGAGTTGTCTGTTGCTACCTCAGGGAGCGGAAATGTTAAAAGACCAAATTCCGTTTCATTATTGCTTGTGCTCCTTCACTGATGTTAATATCAAAGCAAGAGGGAGAGAGTCAGGCCTTGGTGCACTAACAAGGGAAAGCAATGCATCTTTAAAAGGAGGAAAAGAACTGGAACTATTGTTTAAAGGTTGGGTTTGACTCCGAATCGGTCTGTGGAGTTGATCCTCAGGATGCCTGTCTTTTTCCTTTTCCCACTTGGGGCAGGCAAGGTTCGTGTCTGTTGTGCCGTGTATTCAGCTGGTACTTATGGCATTCAGGTTCCTTCATTCAGTGGGGAAAAATGAAGAGGTGAGCAGGAAGGAGAGACAGTAAGAAAACGTATTTTCAGTCCTCCTGAAGCACCAGATTAAAAGAGAAAGTTATACGTAGGAATTACTTCTGTCATGTTCTAGAAATACTGGTACTTCCAGGAAAGGAGGTAATGTTCAACATTGCACTATTAATACCCTACGGATTAGATTGCAAGTAGAAGAGAACTGCTCTGTCACTGTAGATAAAACAAACATTTCAAAATAAGAGCAATACAGATATTCAGAGAGAAATTTTTAAAGTCAGGTCCACCATTTACCACAGAGAAGCATCTCTTTTCTTAAACGACTGTGCTTATTTTGAAACAATTGCCCATAAGCATTACCATCACTATAGCTGTGCTGTCTTTATAATGTTGATTTTTTCCCAGCATGTTTTGGTAGCTCAGCCTCTTAATTTAATAGACTCAAAAAGCTCTTTCCCTGAAGTAGACATTGTGTTTACTGCAGTCTTTTAATGCTTCAGATTGTATTAGCTGTTCCTGTTCCATCCCCTATGCTCCCCATCCTTTCCTTCCCAGCTTGCTTCATTTTACTCTGTAGGAAATCAAGTATGTTTTGTTGTTGTTGTTGTTGTGATCGGGCCCATTCAGGGGTTCTTAAGACATGTTAAAATAAGTTTTAAGTTGCGTCAAATAGAAAGTTCATGTAAAAATTTTCAGCTTGAGTGCATTTTGCTAGCGCTTTTCTGTCTTTCTAAAATGGTTTATATCCATTAAATTTATGAGAGGTTTAAAGCTTAAAATGTCTTAATATAAGCTAGAGATGTGAGAGCTTAGAGAAAATCCTCTCCAAGTTTATGAGCACACAAAGAAGTTAATTAAAGACGAGCAAGAAAATGCAAATGCTAGGAAAAAAAAAAAGGCACATTAGGAAAGAAAACAAATTCAGAATCAGGCTGTAACTGTAAGTCTCCCTGAATGAAGTTGGGACGGATCCAAGTAGAGGCTTTTACCTTACACTTCTAAGTGAATATTTGTTAATTTTATGATTAAAGAAATAACATGCCATTGTGGCGTATCACCACCCTTCTTTGCCTTAATTACCCCTTTAATTTTAGCCTTGCTCAAAAGATTTTGATGCACATCCAGTACACGATGCTGCAAATGGCAGTGGAAAAGTGAAAAGGCACAGAGATTTTGATCAAGCGGAAGTATTCAAGCAGACCTACTGTGGTATTGCTTTATTTCTGTATACTTGCGGCAGTTGTCTCCTTGTGCAGATAGTACTATTTCACTCTTGATGACCTCAGAAAAGGAGGTACTCTTATTTTTTAGAAAAGATGGGTGCAAGTATATAAAGCTGTATGTGGTATATTCCCAGTGAGATGCACCCAATTCTCTCTGTATTTATGTAATATAATGTAATTTGTATATGAACAAACCTGGAAGTTGTAACAGAAAATGTAAATACTCATTTGTAATGTTTCTGTTTAATCACTTCAGTGAAGTTGTTATTGCTAATTAAGCATTTCTAGTGGAATAAGGAGTCGTACGAGTCCAGTCAGCATGCCAAATTGGAGCCTAAGCAGTTTGTGGAGTCTGGTTGCTCAACTGAGTACGGAGGATGAAGTTTACGACATTCCCATGGGCTGTGAGCTGTGTTGATCATGGGTGCTGGAACAGCAACTTCTTAAACTCATCACAGAAAATCAAAATGAGAACAAGGCATCTGTCATGGAGTTAAGTATGTATGTATTGATGTCGTAATTTAGTACCTATGAAATTGCATACTGTCATTTAGTAACTGCTAATCTTCATGACAGATCTCTAGAGAAGTCTTTTACAGCTGATGCAGAGAACCTGCATGCCAAGAAGCTTCACAGCTCTTCACATAGGATAGGTTAGCATAATTAGGTTGGGACAAAAGAGTTGTAGGGACAAGGATGTAATGTTCAGTTCAGAAACCTCCTCTGAAGGTTTACAATACATCTCAACTGTTGCTGCTTCTCCTTTTGAGGACCAGTGATAGCATGTAGAAATGAATCAGGAAAGAAGGATAGTTTGAAAAAGGGAATACAAAAGGCAGCCTGAAAGTAGGTCTACGCCAATATTTAGTGCAATTTCAGACCAGTTGTTGCACATACCTAGAGACGCTTGAGTGTGAGAGAACTGGCTCAGCAGTGAAGTGCGCTGAATTCGCATATGTCGTGTCATACAGGAGGTTACCAGTCTTTGACCTGTTTCTGAGCAGTTGCAGCCTGTATGAATACTATTACACCACTTCAGTGCAAAGCCAGACTGGTGAATTTAAAATGTTAAGTTCACGCTGGATGTTTGACTTTGCACTGGAGCTGGCTGGAAAAGTAATCAAACAGTCAGAGTCTAGAAGCTTGTAGGAAATCAGCCTTTATCACCTCTTACCTCGTGAACTAAAAAGGGCCAAAAGCAAATAGGTGAGCTTAACATTTTTTATTTATTTATTTATTTATTTTGCCTTTTTTTTTTTCTCTCCTTGTCTTTTCACTGAATCAGAGCAGCAGCTTTTAAATATTCAGGAGCAGCCGAAGGCAGTTTAAAAAAGTACAGTCCCTTTGCTGGTAATTACATCTCCCAGCTGAAATGCAGTGCCACACTGTTTGAGTGTCTTACTGCAAAATCAGGGAGGAAGGGATGAGCCACTCTTAAGAAGATCCTCCCGGTCTTACGGAAGGACTCTGTTTCTCTATCCAGGCAGGGTGCTTGCCTTTTTCTCAGCAGACTGATTTATATGCAGTTTAAGACGGATTAGATTCTTCTCTGTAGAACTGTTATGTGCCCAGCGGTTCTTGTCCTTGTATTTATTTTCATGGTTAGTTATTCCTGTCCCAAGTGTAGTTCTCTTACTTTATACCTATTTGAGTCCTTCATTTTTTTCAGGATCGCCTCTTTAAATGATTCATGACATTTTCAACGTAACCTCCCTCCACATCACTGCCACCCATGGTTTAAGTCATGTCAGGTATTACAGTGGTCTGCTGAGCTATTGCTACTGTTCTATTATTTCTAATATGCATATGAAAGATAAAATATACACAAATGCTGAGATACATCAATGCTTTCTTCAGAATTTGTCCTCTTGGGTGAAGACGTAGAGATTGTCCTATAAATTTAATTTTAAAATCTTTGAGCCATGCAAGAAAAGAGGAAAAAAAATACACACAAAAACACACACACACACAAAATAGGAATAGCTGAATCATCCAGAAAGTTTTTTGTATTACCACTGTTTACTGGCTTATTTGGAATTTTATATAGATGAGTGAGGAATAGGTAAAAGTTTCTGCGGTAAAAAAAAAAAAAAAAAGATAATATAAAACACCATAGTAATGCAATGCTTTGGTACTTTGTGTTTGACTGGCTTGAAAATCAGACAGTTCTTTCATTCCTAGTTAAAATTCTTCTAAATTAAGTTTTAAACTAAGTAGTGGTTTATCGGTGTCAGTGGAAGGATACCGCCTTTGATTAAGGTTAGTTATAACGAATACAAACCTGGGCTTTACTTCATACAGGGTGACCAATTCTACCATCTTAGATGTTGTTATTTTGCAGACCCTTACAGTTCCAGCTTCTGCACATGTGATTTCATAAGCCACAAAAGTACCTTGCAAGTTAGTTTAAAATTGACTGAAACATTATTAGATGGTAGGAGTGGGGAAGAAATAATCTCCAGAGGCTGTGTAAAAAGACAGAAGACTTGTGCTTTAGGAAATACCAAATTGAGAAAGATTTGGTATTTAGAGAGAGAAAATGGTGTGTGTGCTTGTGTGTATAAAACTTCAAATCCTTCTTCATAGAGCTGTTCAGAGAAGCATACGTTAGGATAAAGATATGAAAAACTTGGCATTATATTTGTAATTATACAAAAGAAAGCAACCATTCTCATTATCCTTCTCAGGTAAGAGGGTGCAGAGGCCTTCTAGTGAAATCCAAAGATTTTTTAATTATACAGAATATAGTACGTGACACGGTCAGTTTTCCTCTACTTTTCCTGTTAGCTGCTGATTTTGAGTATTTGAAATTATCTTTAAAAATATGCATCCTGGGACACCAGAAATGAATGTGTCTGTCAGTCAGTCAGCGGATATCCTGTGTATATAAAACAAATTATTATGAAGGGATGGATCAGCTCTGAAGTAAAGCATGAATCACCTGACAGAAGGTGTCAACTCTCAATGCGGTTGCATGAACAGCCTTGAAAGGTAGTAGAGACAATATCCTTAGCATTTCAATAAAAAATAGCTGAAGTTTTGAATTCAGAGTAAGGGAAGATTGATACCTGAAATGGTTACACCGCTGAGCCCGTGTTCAAACAGCATAGGAAAAAGTACATCTCAAGGCAGGTAGCAAATAGGCCAGGATTTGTGATGCAGCAATATCTTACAAACTTGATGATGGATCTTGAGAGAGAGCCTCTACTGAAGTTGTTGGGTGGAGCAGATATTCTACACTGTTTGGCCCTGAGCCCTTCTTTTCCTTGTTAAGCTTAAAAGGCACACTTAATGTGTGTGTTACCTCGTATTCCTAGATTCCTGCTGCATCCTAACGCTTCATGGCCTTGCAGTGTCAGCCCGGCAAGGCAAGCCCTGTCTCAGATTCCTATGCGGTATAAACGTGTCTGATGGGCTGATCTGACCCTGTTCCATGTACCTTCATTTTCAGATCATTACAGCCTTCTCTTTCACTTTCTCTGATTCCTTGCTGCAACCATGGGATTTCTCAGCCTTGTCACCGCTTTGTTCCTGCTTCTCAAGTTGTTAGGTGACTACACAGGCAGTCAGAAAACCCATACAGTCTTGACAAAGTTTTAAATTATTTATTGTTAACCTGTCACTGAAAATTAGCCTCCTTGTGGCTGTGTGGGAGGGAATGAAAGTTAACACTTTACTGATTGCTAAAGGAGACTTGAAATGCTAATGGGAAATTGCTGCTAGTTATGTACAGAGTAAGGTAATGCAATGTAGACTTAACATTTCTTTTTTCTTGCCTAACTTTAACGATATTTCCCTGGCTGTCAATGTCTTCTCCCCATAGTTGCATAATCTCTGACCCTAATGTAGTCCTGCTTAACTGCTGCTCCCAGTTTTTGTCTCTCAGGATTCTCTGCTTGGGAGAGAGAATTAATTTAGAGTCATCTTCTCGACAGGCATTTAGCTCAAAGATTGCGCTTTTTGTTCCAGACCAGACAGCGTGCAGTGGGTGACTGCACGTCCTTTGTGCCAGTGGGTCTGGACAGAGACAAGGTCTCTCCTTACAAACACAGGTTTGCTCTGTAGGTCAGCACACTGTTATTGTTTCTGGAGCACTGAATCTGGCAAGGAGGTTTGTAACAGGAGACCACCAGTATCTCCTTTTTGGGTATTTAGAAGTACTTCTATGACTATGTCTGGTGGTTTGCTTTTTGCCATCCTAGCTGGACAAGGAGGACTCTTAATTTTTAATGCTCAGTTAATGCAGATTGCTACACCAGAACTATTTGTTATTTTGGGGAGGATTATTATTATTTTTTAAGTTTATGTCCCTGAACTTGGCTCAACCCAGTCCAGCTGTTGCCAGTGTTGGTGCAGGGGAGGCAGAGGAAGCCCTTGGTGTGAGCAGTGAGGTGAAACTGCCTTTTGCACACCTCTTAGTCCATCGCAAAATACCACAGGAATGGTTATACCCCTGGCAGGTACGTAGCATAAACATATTCATAACTATAATCATGGTAATGGAAATTCTCTGCATGATGAAGGTAGCAATATAGGAAAAGGATTTCCCTGCAGTTTATAGCTCCCCAGAATAAATTCGAAAGGAAAAATTGGCTGTAGTACTTCAGAAGGTGTTTAAGAAAAAGGAAAGGATTTAAAATCTCATTTCAAATGAAAAGAATTAGACAATATTATTTCTTTTGAAGTCGGTGTTATGAAGCATATATGAAGTAATCAATACCAGTTAAATATGTGTTGAATTTCTTAGGCTGTAATAACACACCACAGGTATAAACTGATGGACATTTGTGGCAAAGAATGCTGAGGAAATTCAGGAAGCCTTCTTTGGCCTCAGTACTGTTGTGAACAGATGTTGTTTCATTCCTCTTCAATAGTCATGCAGGTACATGTAAAATTAAATGACTACTTTGTATGAGGAATACATTACTGAGTATGTAAATACATGTACTTACATGAGTATTTGTAAGTCATACAGTTTTAAATTGCTTTACATAAACCAGGAAAATAACAGGCAGAAAATAGCATAAAGAATGTGTAGTTAATTTCTTTAAAATAAATGGATGTTTTGGCTGTACCTGGGGTTTGTGGGCTTACTGCAGAGACTGAGTACTTGCATTTAATGCTCTTTTGCTCCCAAAGACAGGTTCTGTGCATATTTTCCTAGCAATGGGCTGCTGCCTGCATCCTGTTAAGGGCCTGGCAACATCTATTTTATTTCTCGGAAGCAAAGAATTTGAAAAGAAAATGTTACAGTCATCTGAATTTTCTGAAAATATGTATAGAAGCTAGACAGTAACTTATTTTTTTTATGTTCAGTGATCCATTTTGCTTAAACAGTGGAGTGCAGCAAGATATGATGTAAATGACCTAAAAACTGAATGCTAGGAACTTTAACAAATCACATTATCTTCTTCTGTCTGCAGAGATTTAACTTACCGTGAACTAAGCCTTGATCTTACTCCAGCTTCTGTTGAGCTGAATCCTCTAGAGGCCCCCAGAAGCAGTAAGTCTGTGTGGGCAGCAGCTGCGGTGACAAGAATCTTTCTTCCAAGAGGTCATCAAGTCCCATGTAAGCTATTCCATTGGGAAAAATTATGTCAGAAGTTCCCGGGCTCATGATGCTTCTGCCTTGCAGGCAGCCACGTTACATATCTTCCTTCAGTTCACTGTCGTTACCCTTAATGTGGGGGATGCCAAGGACCTGAAGTGGGAATTACCGTTGTTCCCATGTACGTCCTGGCTGTTGAGGTCCACAAGAACCATTGCTGGGTGAATTTCTCTTGAAGCTTCTCTCTCTGATTTCCATGATCATTCATTCGTATCTGTGCACTGGCAGGGTCCCCAGCAAAACCAATCTGACCAGAACACAGGGTTGCGTGTGTGATAGCCGTTCTCTGGGATTAGCTGGAGCACTTGGATGGAATTTGTGCTGGCTTTATTCCTTGTAGCTGGCTGTAGGTGATGCTTAATCCCTCACAACGCCTGTGGTGCTAACTTGGCCATTCATCAGCCCTTGAACAAACCACAGCTATCAGCGTGAGTCCATCACCAGTCGGCAGGGTGAGCTTATTCCAGATCAGTGCTTCGACAGAGCCGTGGCGCTTGTTGGGACGTGTCCCAGCTGGGTTTATGGTGTTATTGACCATTGCATGAGTTGCCCAAGTTCAAAGTCTGCCTTGGAAAGCTATGCAATGGAGCTTCCTTCGGCCAGGTTTTCTGGCTTCAGCCTTGAGCTATTCAAATATATCCCGAGCTATCTCCTCCTTGACTTGGAGGATAGCTCCCGAAGAGCAGCGTGCGGAAGGTTTTGTCGCAGGGCTGCTAGTGCAGGACTGAGCATGGTGTAAGGGCCTGAAGGTTTGATACAAATGACACCTACTAGGAGCCCAGAATAGGAGAGGGGAGCATGAGAGCAAGTGAGAGGCAAACTGCTGATTTTCTTCCCAAGACATTCATTCTAGTGCATAGCTGGTTTTGTAGTTTCTATTCAATACGAATGAATATTTCAGCCTCTGTTGAGCTTCCTATTAAAATAAATTATATAGGCTCCCTTATTCATTTCTTTGTGGAATTCAAGATATTCTGACGTTGTCAAAAGATAATCTCTTACTCTAAAAAGTCTGCTTTTGTTTGATACAGAAAGGAAGTGATTTTCTCAGTCACAAGGTCAATGGAAGTCCTGAATAAGACACATGTGGGAGCATTAATATTTCTCAAAGGGATGGCTTAAAAAGAGATGTTTTCAATAAGTACAGTCAGAGGATTTAAAAGAGCACAGGGAAAGAAGAAAATGAATTGCAAAGTACATTCTGTGTTAAATAATTTTAAATTCATGTAATAAGTACAGAGAAAAAATATGCATTAATCTCGTAATGGGATGGTGTGTGTCTTAGTATTGCTGGAAGGCTTGAGGTGATCTTTAGCTACAGCTCTGAGACTGGGGTGCCCTTGAAGAGACACTGACTGGCATGAGCCAGATGAAATTGTGTTGTTTTTTTTTTGTTGGTTGGTTAGATTTGGGTTGTTTGTTTTTGTTTTGTTTTGTTGATCCTTGTGCAACAGCTCCCTTGTGGAGGAGCTCCGGGTAATGCCTCGGCAGCTCATGGATTTAGGAGTAGAGCAACCCAAGGAAATTCCCAAGTGAAAGAAAGGCAGAAACAAGTTTTCTGAGAATTCTTGTGTGAATGTGGGAGAATGCTTGAAAAGTATAAGGAGCACGTTGTTCTTTAAAGAAAAGCGATAACTTTTAACGAAAAGTAAAGTCAGGAATCAGTTTCACTTTCTTTCATTAGTTTTGCTTATTTTAATAGTTTTCATCTAACTCAGAAAGGGGAGACCAAGTGTAAATCTGTCTTGTAGAGATCTAAGGAGCATGGCATTCGAGCTTAAAACAAGATGGATGTTGTTATTGGAGGGCTTTAATAATTAAAAAGATGAAAAAAATAGATAACTTCTGATCTAAGATTGAACAGGCATTATGCCAATTTGTAGTTGCTTGTGGAGGAATACTTGGTGGCTTGCAGTTGCTGCCAGCAGTGAAACCCCAGAGAGTATGGAAAGAATCACAATTAACCTTTTTCATGTAATTTGAATGTGCCAGGAAACGGTAGTTATCTGGTCCGGGCTGAAGCTACAAGAACTTTCAGATGCTTTTTTTTTTTTTTTTTTTACCTCCAGTTCCTTTTCCCATAGTGTTTTTGTTTGTTTGTTTGTTTTCTGTATTCTAGAGAACTATGGGTGGATTTTTTCTCATTTCTTTTTAGAAAAAAAAGTGCATGCATTTTCACAAGCCAAGAGAAGAGAAATTATACTTGGAGATCCAATTTTATTGAGCCTCAGATCATCTCGTTCACAGATTTTTGTGTTGTTTAGTGAAAAAATATTGCAATATTTTGTTCATAAGCCAGCAATATCCTTCAGAGAGATGATGTATCTGTAGTAGGTAATGGGACACAACTTTGAAGGCATGCATTTAATTCATCTGTGTTGACATACAAGGTGAGACAAGGTTTAGTTCTTGTTTTTTTTTTGACAGCAGGTGTTTGGAAGCTGGTCAGTTTGCCATTACCTATGCTTCTTCATCCTGACTTACTCTCTTAGGAAAAGTTTCTGTAGTCCTTCAGTCTTCAGAGAGGTTGTAACCCTTAAATTCTTGGCTTAAGCCAAGCTTATCTGAGCAAGACACCCATATTCATTTTATGGTGGCAACGATATCAACTGCTGTAGTCTATGTGAATTTGGGATTCTGTAGTAAATTTGTCATCGCTGCTTTCCTCTGAAGGAAAGGAATGCTGGCTCCCTGTTAGAGGTGGGATGGAGAGCAGATGCCAGTAGTCCCAGGTCCCACACGAGTCTTTGACAGAGCAGGGCCTCCAACAAGTATCTGGCATTGTAGGCAAAGGACTTAACCAACTGAGACTTTGTGGTTTTATCTTCCAAGTCTCCAGTGATTCTCAAAATCAGAACCATCTGTTGTTTAATCTAAAGGATTAAAAATAAAAAAGGATTTTTTCTCTAAGTCTCTCCAAAATGTAATTTAGAAAAATCTTTTTTTTAATGAAAGGATACTCAGAGATAATGCAGGTCTCTGCTGTAAATGGGATATAGTATAAATCTATTGAGTAAAGTTTAAAGAAGCATGGAATTGTGTAGCATTTTTATGGGTCAGGACTTAGTATAATTCCCTTTCTATCTGAAAATGCTAATGCTGAAGCCAGACTTTGGTAATGACATGATTATATCACCAGCTCTAATAATTTAAAAGAAATGGGATCTACCATTATTCTTGCCATGTCTCCTATGTGTAATTATAAATATCAAATTACAGTTTCCAGAACAATTTTAAAACCTCAAGGAAAATTGCAGGAAGTTTATTTTCTTTCATGGAGTGTGTATGGTAAAAAGCAAAGCTGTATACCAGTGGGCACAGGCAGAGGGAGAAGTGCTGAGCTGTTCTAGGTAGGGGAAAGGAACATAGGAAGATACTGTCTGGTGTAAGATGCAACCAGGACGACTGTACTATGCAGCAGTCTCTCTCTGAGAGCTGCTTTCTAGGAGAATGCTCAAATTCTCCAGCCTTTTTGATAGAGGTAGATGCGAATGGAAAGAAAATTCCTACCTTTCAGTTCTTCCCTATGTGCTGGAGCCAGAAATGACAACCCAAATTATCTTTAGTTCTCTTAACCAATTTGGTTTGGTTTCTTAAAATATCAAGTCATATTACAGCTCTGTGTTTTTATTGCTCTGCCTGCTGAGTCGTTCTTTACATTGATTATTTTGCTATGGAATTGCTATATAACCGTTTTGTACTGGATTTACCCTTTTATAGTCATTTTGGCTGGTAGGCAATCAGATTGTATGTTTATTCAGCTGATCCTTATTACAGTAGCGTCACTTGCTATCACTGTCTTCAGGATTACCCTGTGTTCTTGCTGAAAGCTATTCTCCAGATACTCAGCATTAATAACTAATGAGAAAGAATTTAAAGTCATTTCAGATAATAGGATCTTTTAGCAAAATCTGTGATTTGATATTTCAATTACTGGTCCCCACTCTCCATTTAACTAAGTCCAGATGTTTTATATGCTGATTATTTATTACCTTACTAAAATGAGAAGGAAAACAATGGCATTTTCAAGAGGACAGCATACTCTTGTTTGTGTTTCCATTAGAATACATCATTTGTCATTTTCCTTCTGTTATACTTTCTTCTTTCGTTGTCTATCTATCGCCCGTATGATTTAGTCTTCTGATGGTAAATTCTTAGTTAGTTAAGTAGCCAACAAAAGAAATCTCTTTCCAGGATTGGTATGCTGAAGAAAGTTTAGCACTTGGTGTACTATTGCTGTTTTTTTGGTTTCTTTGTTTCACTGCGGGTCTGAAACACTGCTCTTATTACTGAAATCCAAACCCGTCTTATAAAACAGAAGCTTTATCTGTGTATTTTAATGTGTCTAATAAATAGTCAAAGTTAAACAGATACAGATGCTTACTTCTATTTCATGTGATGGTGCTGTGACAATTGACAAATTTGGTTAGTTTTTGAGTGCAGTCTTCCACTGAAATATACCACCCTAACATGGGATTTTCTTGGTTGGATTTAGGCTGCATTTCCCTGCTGGTGGAGCTGTACCACATGGATGAAAAAAAAAAATTAAAGTCACCACCTGAAGTTATGGTGTCTGAAACATAAATTAAATAGAAATCATTGAAGTAATTATCATCTTCTAGGCAGAATGATGACAAAGACAAAGCCCAGGAAGCCAGGTGAGATGTGCCAGAGCCAAGCACTGGTTTCTCACTGCAGCACCGAGGCCATGCTGTGAAATACAAAGAGCAACCAGTGCGTGGAGTGTTTGTGACCATCAGGGGCATACACGCAGAGGTGTATAGACGTAGGCAGTGGCTACTGAGTCCGTCTGCAGTCAGTGAATGCTCTCACATCTGTCACTGTGCATGGATCCGTGGTACCATATGTGGGGAATCTTGGGGCTGCTCCAGCCTGCGCCAGGGCAGCAGTGCTCTGATCGCAGGCACCGAGTGTGGTTGTGTGGGTTGGCTCTTTGAGGAAGCTGCAGCTGTATGTGGAGCACCAGGCTGCCCAGTTTTGAGCTGGAACCATTGTCCTGTGGGCACGGGCTCCCTTGTGCTGAGCATGTAAATTGTGTGTGGCCACTTAGGTGCTCTGTGATGCTGACAAAATTGGGTGTTTCTCTTCAATCTCCCGTGAGAATGGCAGTGATTTCCTGCTTATGTGATGTGATTGAGGTATTTTTCTCATTCTGTCTTCTCTGAATCTCTGTTTCCAACAATCACAGCTTTAGAGGAAACACTTGAAACATGAAATTTTGGCGCTTTAGATGGATATTATAGAAAAAGAATGAGATGGTGCCATAAAGAGAAGAGGCAGTGGGGTAACAAACTCAGCTATGAAAGTTAAGACACTGAAATAACTGTTGTCTTGCTATAAAACACACAAAGTGTTAGTGTTGAAAATAAACCTTAGGTGGGAATAGATTAAAAACAGTATTACATGCAGAGAGGTCTGTCGGGTGCCTTCACTGTCATATCCCCCACTTGATGTATCTGTGTCTGTTTATCCATTTTTCAGTTGGATGAGATCTTTTATTGATGTTTATGCTTGGTCTATATGTTCATAAATGCCACGCTTGCATTAACTGCAGTTTAACGTTATAAATATTTCCTACTTTGCATTCATTTTTCAAAAGTCTTGTAGCTTTAATATTTTAACTTTCAGATGCTGAAAATTCCTCAGGTAGAAGAGCTGGGCTTTTGTTTGCTTTTCTATCAGGATGGGCCATCTGTCTCTTTTTCTGCCATCTCCCTGTAGAAAGTAGCATATTAAAGTTCCTATCTCCACACTGGCACAGAAGAAAAATAACATTTTCCTTCCTATGACGAGATGTTTTCTAAAAATACTGAAGGTGTGGGAGAAAAGTGGAGAGTAGAATTGACTTTAGAAGAAACATGTTTTAAACATCATGGACTTTAATCTTCTCTCTCACTACAGAAACATACAAATGTTCAGACCTGGCTAACAGCCCATGAACGTCTCTTCCTGACACACAGTTTTGTAATATTTGTACAAAGAAAAAATTGTCCTGGGTTTCAGGGTTTCATCAGAATCAGGTACATTCCCTGACCCAAAATTCTCAGAATTTTTTTTTTTCTTGGTCTGAATTGAGATGGGCTCATTTTGTTACTAAAAAGGAAAAGCACGACCCCAAGGAATGAGCTACCCCAGGAGTCTTCCAATGTTGTTTCCAACCACCAGCCGTGTTCTTGTTAGAGAAGTGGTTTCCTGTCCAGTGAATTCATTGATTCGGGCTTGACTGTCTTGATTACCACCTAGAGACCCATTCAAAGTGTGTGTTTAGACCCCATGAGCATAAGCCAGTGGCTGAGAAGCTCTGTCCTAGAATTTTTAGCAATACATTATTTTACCTACACAGTGCAGTTCTTTTAAGCTACAAATGATGTTTTATCTCCTGAATCTATGATAGTTATGGAATACAATTGGTCCTTTATAGTGTTGCTTTGATTTTCCATGATCTCCTGTTGAACTATGTTTTGTTTTTATAGCAATTAGGTTTTATTAAATACATTCCTCTGGAGATGGCTGACTTCCCTGGAACTATCCCTAGGCATGCATTTACTGTTGAACACAGTAGTGTCGATATGTTTTTGTTTCTTGTTTGTTTGCTTGAGTACACGTAGGCTATTTTCTCAACTTCAGGAGGTTTGGAGAAGTTTCCTTGTGTTTAGCTGTTTCAGTACTTCACACTAATCTTATACAAGCCCTCACTAGAGAAAGCCATTTGTACCAAATATTTAGCATGTAAAAATAGTTGCAAAAAGTAACCAATGGAACAAAAAAGCAAATGCTATTCTTCTTTATACATTCCTTTACTATTTTCTAACTGTATGAAGATTAGGATCGGTATTTCCTATTGATAGTGGCAATTGGTTTAAAGCTTTCTGTCTGGTTAAGTAATGGCAGGCTTTACCTGGAAACAGTCAAGCTAAAGCAGGCCTCTGCAAACAGCTTAAAAAGTTCTGACTGGTATATCCCACATATGTCATGGTATATCCCATCTGACTGGTATATCCCACATATGTCATGTGGAACCAGGTAGATAAGGCTGCAATTTGCTAGGTCCTGCATTTTGGCCACCTAACCTTACCCATGAAAGTGGCCTAGAAGAAAGCTGGAGAGGGACTCTGTCAGGGAGTGTAGCCATGGAACCAGGAATAATGGCTGTGAACAAATGGAGGGGAGATTTAGATGAGATGTGACGTGGGGAAGAAATTCTTCACTCAGAGCACAAAGCGCACATGGGAATTAGGGCTGAAGATGCACCTTGCTTCTGTTCTTTTCCGTAAAGAATAGAATGAAATTGCCTAAAAAGCAGCATTAAAAATAAACCCAGGGCACACGATGGGAGGTGCAGGGCAGTCCCTGTGGCCGAGGGGCAGCCTTTCTCTCTGGCAAGCCAAATGGCCCGGGGGAGCCAGCCCCAGATAAGGGGCCCTCAGCCCCCCAACCCTCCTCGTTGTCCACGTGAGGGCATCTTCCAGGCCGCTCCCAACACAGCCGCCTTTGGCCACGCGTGGGCCACTCCATCGCAGAGGCTTGCTGAGGTCACAGTGGCCACCAGTGCCCCACCTTTGCTGCGGGCCCTATAAAACAGGCCCCCTGCAGCTGGCCCAGCACTCGCTGAGCATCTAGGCCCTCTGACTGCCAGCTTGTGCGGCAGGAGGAAGACTAGAAGAGCAAGGCGAGCAGCAGGCCTCCTTGGTGTGCGAGGACGGCGATGCAGTCCGGTGAAGCACCAAGAAGGAATGCACCTGAGCAGAAGGAGATGTGTCGTGGGCGGAGGGATAGCGCCGGCGGCACAAGAGAAGAGACACCAGTGCCCAAGGGACCTCTGCCATCTTTCTGGACTGAGAGATTCACCACCTGAACGTAACAAGGCTTTCCACTTGTATTTAAAGCATATTGACACTTTTTCTCTGTCTTGAGCATAGTCATCGCAGAGATCTGCTGATTCCCAACCTTCCTATGACCTGGTAAATATTTTGAGAGGGCTGTAGCCACCTTTAGTTTTTTCGAATATCCTAATCTTTTTGTCAATGATCATGCTTTCTAATTGTCTTGTTATTCTGGGTGGTTCCTTTGGACTTTCTTCAGTTGGTTTACAATTTGATGGCAATGCAGTGCTATAAAAAGACTTCGTGAGGCCCTAGTCATGGAAGTAAATAGGTATCCAGTCTTTCTGTTACTGTATCACAGCCTGAGCATTGTCTTTATCAACATTGTGGTGTTCCCTTGCATTCATTTTGTCAGTGGCATCATTGAGGGTATCTTTTCTTGAGATCCACCGTCTAGGCCCTATTATATTTGGACATTGTTGTCTCCTTTCTGAGTGAGCTACTCTCCTGAGAGTTTTGCTTGCTTGTTTGTTTTTTAATCGAATTTAACCTCTTTGATTTCAGTCCACGTCTCTGGTCAGTGATTTTGAATTCTGTTCTTGTCCTCTAATGCGTTTACAGTCTGACCCACCTTGGAGCAATCCATAGGTTTTATGAATATATTCTGTGTTCTAGCATCAAAGCCATTGGTGAAAGTTTAGAATGGAAGTAGGGCCAATATATAAGTCTGCAAGACTCCATTTGAAAGGCTTGAAGGACATTGTTTGTCTTGGAACAGACTGCTCTGTACAAGGCAAATATAACTTGTGGTGGAAGGTTGATTGAAAAATGTAACTCCATCCCTAAATGAAGTTGGACAAATGAATTGGCTTGGCTGGCGGTGTAACACCTCTTTTACCCCTTTTGCTAATATGCTTTTCTTTTTGCATTTGAGATTTTGGTAGGGCAGTTGTAAACAGTCAACACGTGCTGTATTGGTGAGAGCAAATCTTGGTAACAAATGCCTGCGTGACCAGCCAGCTTTGCCTCCCAGGCTCTATGAAGTGCTGAACCTCAAACAGTCGTGCTGCTTGCTGGAACCAGTGGATCAAGCTGGCAGTACATTTTTTTCTGCTGTCTTCTGCCTGCTGTTGGTGAAACACATAGATAACATGTATTTTCTTTTTAAAATGTATTAGACTACACTTAACGCTGTTACAGATGATGTAGGCGATGGCACTAAATTAATTTACATCAGCTAAAGTTCACTGTCACAGTTTTTACCTCTATAGCAATTCACGGAATGGATCTCTCCCCACCAGATCAAACTTTTGACCGATCGATTTCTAAATAAAGTAAGTTATGCTCCCAGTATTTTTAGTTTGGCTTTATCTCTGCCATCTAATTTTGCTTTTGCTCAGCCAAGCGTGACATGGTAATCCACAGCCACCAAAATGATTTTGATGGCACAAATTCAGTGCTGCTGTTTGTGCAACAGCACGTGCAATGCAGAACACGGTAGGAGAGCTGTGTGTCTGTGGGTTCGGTGTGCAGGTACTGTTGGTGTGCACCTGTGCATGGGACTGATGTGTTTATTGCGTCTTCGGTGCAGAGCGTCCCTACGTGGCACACTCGTCAAGCCTGGGGCACGGAACGAGAGCTTATTTTTACCCAGTCGAAGGACTGAATTCGCAGGAAGTGATACATAATGGAATGACCCAATAGGAAGTCTTTGCAGAAAAGAAAATTACTCAAGAATATTGAATTAGTTCTTGCAGCTGTACAATAATGAGATTGCTGAATTATTTTAGAATTATGTATAATATTGTAATCAAAGATTTACTGCGAATATATATCTACTTCTATTTCTTTTAGACTTAATATGTTAAACTACTGTTTCCTTCAACTGTCTTCTCACAGATGGTTTTTGTCTTTAATTAAAATACTGTCATGTTTTGTCAACATTTCCAGATGAACACCCATCATTTTGTTTTTACTTCTGCTTATAGCGAGCAGTTGTGAAATACTTAATTATACATTTTGTTTGTTTTGCCCAATTCTAACAGAAAATTTCTTTTGTCCTGTCTCTCTTTCAATAAGAGGATGCAGCTAAGAGTACTCAAATAACCCTATTCAGTAGAATGAATATGATTAGCAATGTGATGAGAATCTAATTGTAAGAAATATGCTAATGTAAGATTTATTTTTACTGAGCCACTTTGTGAATATAAAAGGCAATTTAAATGCATTAGTGACAGTAATGATGGATTTATGTTATACGTGTGTCCAAAAGTCATCTTTGACGGTGGGGGTGAATTGTGCTTGGAGATGTATGAATGCTCGTGATGCATTTTCAGAGGATTTGGTACCAGTTCATGAGTAAACATAATCAAGCCTAGATTTTCCAAAATTTCTTTTTTCCCATTCTTTGCAAGAATGGTAGGTGGTGCAGGCTGGGAAGCTGGAGCCCAGCTCTAGGGAGTGCACAGGGGGAAGGCAGATGGTGATGCTGGGGCCCCTCATTTGGGAATGGAAGCAAGAGCTGCTGCTGCTGTTTCTGCAGCCTATACCATTAACAGTATTTATCAAGGGCACTGGCGGAGGCTGCAGTACGAGCCTCGTGCTGTGTCACACAGTGTAATTAGTGGCAAACAGTATGGTACAGCATCAACAGAAGTTTCTATTTACTAGAAAAATAGTAATAGTCGAAGTTAGTCTGATTAAAATGAAAAGAATTATTTGGCTCATAAATTCTCCAAACTATTTCCTCCACTCTCATTTTTTCTGTTTTCTGTTTTAATCTGTTTGTGTAATCCTATACTATTAATGCAGATGTCACCTTAAACACTTTATCTTGGTTGTAAACACAGAGATAAATTACTAGTCTGAGTTTTGTTTTATTTCTTAATTCATTCACAAATGCCTCCTACAATAACTGATAGAGGAGATATAAATTAAAAATGTATCCAAGTAAACAGAAAAGTTATATAATTTTGGATGCTGTCAGACCATTACTTGTTTGAATTTTCCAAAACTTTCTATTTTATGTCAGAAGTATATTTTAATGTATACAACTTGATACAGCCTCAGGTGTTATTTTGATGTTTCTCTCCCCATCTCATTCAGCACGTGCATACAAACGCATGCACGCACCATTTGAATTAGTTTGCATCCTGTTCGTAAAACCTTCTGTCCTCGCCTTGTCTGGGAGCTTCCTTTCTGCTTGCTGAAGCTCTCAGTCTCTGCTGATTACTTCCTTTCACAAAAGCCATGCTGCTGGAAATTCCCACCTTACCCCTTGAGTGCCAGTAGAGGAATTCATTCCAAATGTGGAAGTAAATTCCGAAATAGCTGATGAACAGAACATTGGTATTTGTTCTTCCGGGCTTTCAGCAGCATCTGGGAGATGCTGGCAATACCTCTGTTCCAGATTAGTAGCTTTAGCGAACAGGAGGAGGAGGCAGAAGACTGATAAGGCAAGTGCATTGGCAAAAGATGCTAAGGGCTGGATCTTTGAGATGCTTCCTGAGTTTGGGGCCCAGCGAAAGTGGATTAATCTGACCTTTTTTCTTTTTTTTCTTTCTTTTTTATATTTAGAGGAATGATTTTCAAAACGAGATCCTGGTATATGGTCTCTGAGCTCTTTGCAATGAAGGCTGTGTGTGAAACCCACAGGATGTAGGAGTGTATCTAAGACCAAAAGGTTTTGCTTTTTTGTTTCCTCTTCAGACCATGGGAATATCACCGTGTGGGTTCACCCTGAGCTGAGGCTGCTGCAGAGGAACTGAACAGCATGATGGCCTTTCTTGCAGTGTTGGAACAAAGTAGATCCTAATGTCTTTTGAAAATTTTGGATGAAGATTGTCATACATCTAATGGACCTGAGCACCGTTTTTGACCTTTAGACTTGTTTTCTTTTTGCCGTGTGAAGATAGCATGAAGGTATTTGTCTTATGTAGGATTATGGGGGCAGCCATGACAGAAGTAGTCTAAACTGTTATTCTTTTGTTATTAGTTTGTGAAACAGTGGGGAAAAAACGTATCTTGCTGTGCAAGGCAGTCTGAGATGTGTTGCTTCCCTTGGTCTTCACTTTCTGTTTCCCACACCTCTTGTCATAATGTAAGTGCTTGGAAAACAAACAGACAAAAACAAAACAAAAATATCCTGTTTGTAAAAAGTCAAGTTTTATTATAAGTCCCAGGTAGAAATGCCTAGCTAGTTCTGTAAGCATGGGCTGCAGGGGTGATGTGTCTTTCCCAGAAGGACCCAGGAAAGTATTTCTGGCCATTTATTTATTCTCAGAATGGTTCAAGAGAGAGCTACAAGTATAAGCATTCATGCCCCGTGATTGGTGACTAAATGCAAGGGATGAAGGTGGAAGCAGACATAGGTATTCATCGCTATGGAAGTCATATTTCACTTGCCAAATTACAAAATCTCATGAAATTCACCCTTATTTTTACCTGCGGGCTCTGTCACCTGTGTTTGTTGGCAGATGACAGGCTAGCAGGTTGTTAGCATTTCTCACATGTTTGTGTTAGCAGGCCTGAGACCAGTCTGGAAACTTTCTTCTGTTTTTTTTTTTTTTTCTTTCTTTTGATCGATAGTCAGAATCTCTTGAGAGTTGTCTGGGATTTTTAATGCTTTCAGAGCTTTTTTTTTCTCCTTGCACTGGTTGTTGAGCCTGCCTTGCCTCTCAATTGCTTGACACAAGAGAGGCAGCTCAGGATCTGAATACCAGCTTGTCAGGGAGAGGCCTGGAGAGCAGCGTGTCTGCAGCACCAGGAGGTGCTGGTTCTTCAGGTGTCTTTTCATTACAAATTCTTCAAATGGAGTCTCTGACCTTCAGGGACGAAGTCGGTCCAGGGGAGAACAGGGTCACCTGTTCTCCTATGTAGTAATCTCACAGGTACAGAAACCTGCTGAAGGACCAGCCGTGTGCCCTGTGACACCTGCAAAACCCAGGGGGCAGAACGTATGCACAGGAGTAGTGGGCTCAGAGTCAACCACTTCCTGCAGTGTTTTCACATCTTTAAAGTAATATTGAGACAGAAACAGCCATAACAGAAAAAATGCATTTTTTTAATGTGTGTAGAACTGAAATGTAAGCATAAGTGTGTCTGAATTAATTAGTGTTCTTGTAGAGCTACTGAAGTGGCTGAAGTTCAGCTTCTGAAATAGATCTGTGTGTTAGGCTAGCACCCGATGGCTGAGAGCTGCTGAAGATGTTCTTGCCGTTAACTGTGTACAGCTCCTGGTGGCTGAGGCTCACCCTGATTTGATCCGTGTCTCTGAGGGAGTCAGTCTCTGGCTTCATATTATTATTTTAAAATATATGAATTTTAATTGATGAAGGGTTGTGAAGTATTCAGTGCTTTTAAACAAATTGGTAACAAAGAAATTAAAAACATTGGCAATTATAACCTTTTCCAAAACAAATGCCAGAGTTGTA
Organism: Cygnus olor; assembly: GCF_009769625.2. Classification (NCBI taxonomy): domain Eukaryota; kingdom Metazoa; phylum Chordata; class Aves; order Anseriformes; family Anatidae; genus Cygnus; species Cygnus olor. The sequence goes on from NC_049175.1 coordinate 14,450,368, forward strand.
TGATTTCAGATATCAGCAGACAAAGTCCTTCTGTTTTTTGTTTTTTTTTATTAAGACAGACTGGGTGGGAGAGGAGAATTTAAGGTTTGCAACAGATAGCACTGGCCATTTGCATGACAAAACATAACAAAACCAACCTTCATCTAGAACAGAAGAATTCAGTCTGAAGCTGAAAAAAAAAAATTTATATATATATATATATATATATAAAAAATATATATATTGAAGATCTACCCTACAGTTATCTAGGTGGAGAGCTGTCAGCTTTTTCAGTGAGGACTCGCTGGGGATGCTCTGACATGGGCCCAAATCAAAATGGGCAACTGTATCGTGGCTAACAGCCTGACACAAATGCTGCTTTAAAGCTTCACAGGGACTACAAAGGGCCACTAACGATCACAGAAGTTGACTTCAATCAATGTTGGCTTGCAAAAAAAAAAAAAAAAAAAAAGCCCCTCTAATTTCTGATGCTAATTGTTGTACGGATGTTTCCATGAATCATGTTTTAGAACTTGTTTCTCCTGCTGCTGAGACTGTGAGAGCTGCACACCGAGCAGGAAGGTCTTTTCAGCTGGTGTTTTGCACCAATTCATCACCGGAGTGATGACACTGGGCTAATATGGTACACAAGGCTCTAACGCCAGCAGAGTGCTAGTGAGTAGAGGTGCTGCGGTCATGATTTAGTAGCCCTGTATGTTTCATCACGGTGCCAGCAGCCAGTAGGTGCTCGCTAGCATGACCTCTAGCAGGGAAGGACGGAAGGAATCTTTAAAGCAAGATGAAGATGGGATTAAAAGAAGACAAAAATGAGATGATCTGTGGTTCTCGCTTCTCACTGAAGGGGGAGATTGTTGTTTTCCTTGAAAATGTGCGTGAATGTAGGAGAAATTGCCCTTAAAAAGATCCAACTGTTCTTGTGTGTGGCTTAAATTTCTTCTGCAAAATAAGATGGTAACAAGCATGTCTTATTGCTGTTGTGGAAGAGGGTAGAGGAGGCCTCTTTTTTTGCATGCCTTTGCGCTGACCCTCCAGGTCGTCTATGCAGTGCCTCTGAGAAGAAGGTAATACATCAATATCATGAGACCAGAGTCTGAAAGTTAAAATAAAAACATGAAATCCCTGAAGTTGTGAGGCCTCAGTGGTAGTATATACAGGATGTGTTTTGTGCCCTCTCTATGCTGACCCTTTCCTACAATGCTGTCCATTCCCCTCATGCTCCAGCTTTCATTTGCTTCCCCATGCTTCTCAGACGTGTGTCTGAGTACGTATCCTGGTACGTATCCAGCCTGGGAGGCAGAGTGGGTGACACCCCTTGTCTGTTGCTGTGCTTCCCCAGCCAAAGCTTTTGTTCCTCTGTCAGCAAAACACTTCAGCAGCGCAGAGCCATGGGGCAGGAGACAGCTGTGGTTTGCAGAAGGGCAGAGGAAGGGTATGGGTTGAAGGCAGAGGGGATCCCTTTATCAGAGATGCTCAAATAGGGTAAGCAGCACCCACTCAGGCACTTCTTGTTGCAGCTGTCAGCAGAGAATGGTCTTAATCTCTTCTGTGGGGCAGGAGATCAGTGAGGAGACCTACCGAGAGCCCATCTTCTAAACTCAGAGGAATCATTACGGCCCTTTCCGAGGGCATTGGCATTGGGATACATGGTGTTGTGTGCCTGTGTGTGCACATATCGTAAGGAATGCAATATATGTTTCAATCAAGTAGTTGTGCAGATGGAATTGTGCACTTTGCTTGTAAGATAGAAGCAGCAATGTGTTTTATTGATACGATGTAATGATATAGCAAAGCTTAATTGTAAATGAGACAGTGACTTAACAAGATTTGAAATGGCAGAGTGCACTTGGATATCTACTGCGTAGAGGACAGGGTTGGGCAGGCTGTAGGGAGACCCTCCTGTTGAATCTCGCTTTCCCAAGTAGACCGTTTCTTGAGTTTTGATCTCCTTGGCACGGCTGGACCTACCTCCAGTCCTGGACGTAGTCAATGGTTTATGAGAGCTATACCACCATGGTAGTACAGGAGCTCATTCTCATCCTTGCTGTTCATTTGATTACCCACCGAGGACCCTGCCTTGTTATAGCAAAGCTGCGCTGAGACAGGCTCCTTCCCTGCAGCCTCGCTCCTTCCTCACCCACATAACGAAGCAGGATTTGGGTCAAGTGTTCTTGAAGTCAGTTATACACATGGATTGAATGTCTGTGGGAACATGAATGTTTAATCAGACATTTGTTGGCAAGCTAAAGAGGCAACATTATGTCAAGCACTCTACTGTCAGAAAATCCCTTGCCTGCTATTGCTATGGAAACAGCCAACAAATACCTGCTTATTTTATGTTAGCATCTGAGCTGAAGGAAAATCTCCAAGTGATAAATCTGGAAAATCTACTGAATGGACTGGGAGAGCAGGGGACAAAAGATGTCCAGGAGTACTACTGTTTTCTAATCTGGTTTGTCTGGCTGACTGATCAGTTTCTTCTGTCAATTGACAAGGAGCAGAGATGATAGCACATCATCCTACCAGCCACGTGGGCTGAATTTTAATTGCAATTGCTGGGTAAAAATATTCAGCAGTCCTTAAGAGTTGACCCAAGTATCTTTGTTAAAAACTTAATGAAGCATTAAAAAAAAAAAAAAGGTACAATACGGTGATTTAAATGCTTCATCCCAGGAATACACTGTTTCCGGTATTAATTTGACCATCAGTGCCCGTATCCTTTACATCAGTGCCTTTTTCCTTTCTCTCTCATCCTCTGTCTTCCATGAAACAGAGTAGGCCCTCAGAAGGAGCTCAGACAGAATCTTTCAGGTGAGGAATTAATGAAGGAAGAAAATTCCCAGGGGCTCACCTGTCCTTTTTTCTTTGTAAAAGAGCTGTGCTAGGGAAGAAGCTGTAACAGGGTGAATGCTTGCTTCTCTCCCTGCCGCCCCAGTCTGTCCCCTGGCTTTGTCCTTGGGCGAAGCTCAGGAGAGCATGCTGCCCTTGGGGGCCTTATCCGGCTCCAGGGGAGCTGGGATCAAGGAGCAGCTGAAGGATTGAAGGATTGGAGCCACGGGGTAAGTCTGGCTGGATGCAGTGTGAAACTTGCAGGAGAGGCAGAGTCGCCTGGCCCGGTGAGCAGGTGTTGCTGGAAGCCTGCATCTTTGGGAACTGTTTTGCTTTCAGATTAGTGGCTTAGGCTTTGGGGAAAAGTCGACTGTCTCTGCAGTCTTACAAAAATGCCACGACTTGTGCAGCTCTGTCTGATTTGCATCAGTGGGAGAACCAGCAATTGTAGCAACTGCCAGAGGAAGCTTCCTAACAAATGTGTATGGGCTCTGGATTAATGAGATGGAAATTTTATTGAGATACCTAAGGACTATCAAGTATCAACTACCTTGTCTTAAACAGCTTGAAGACGACTTCTCTCCGGTCACACCTCAGTGCATGTATTCTGTCTCTAGAAGGGATTTAATGGGTAGTGTTTTATTGCTAGATGTATTGTTTTGAGCAGTTCTGTGTCATAACCTGTCCTAGCATGAGTCTGAAACTACGTGGGTAGGTATGTATTACGAGTGGGGTACGTAGACACAATTTTGACTGCAGTGTTAGAGAAAAACCTGTCCACTGGCAGGGAAATTTGTGAGAGGCTTTGAGAAAGTGTCACATGCATATTGCATTCGCTGGTTTGGAGACTTTTGTTTCATTGAACGTTAACTGTTTTCTTGGACTTTGCCACACTGCAATGCCAATCCTCTTTATCAGAATCCCTTAACAGACTTGGACAGTATTGAACAGTTGGTAATCCGTTTAGAAGGGCAAAAGAAGAAAGGGAGAGGTATGCCAAGAACATAACTCGATATGGAGATCACTTTGATAGAAACAAACTGAAAAATGTATCTACTTAAACTGCCCTTTTAAGTAATTTAAAATAAAATGCCTACAGTTGGGTATTGTTAATTGGGTAAGTGACACAAGTGGAAATGACGTCTCACTCTTTAAAACGCCTGTTGAAAAAATAAGCTTTCTGGAAAATAAATTTAATAGACCTTCAAGTAGGTATTTTCCCACAGTTTTCTCTTATTTTTTCTTTTCTTTTTTTAACATAATGTTCAGTCAGAGATGCCTAAATGCAGGTACCTAACTAAAGACCTGTTCTGTTTCCATGGAAGTAAACTCGCATTTTTTCATTGATCTGACCTAAAATGACCACATTTTTCAAAAAGTAACTTCAAAATGAACTGTCAGTATGTAGCCTTTTGAAAAATCAGACTGATTATTTGATTGCCTAAATTTTGGACACCTGTATTGAACACCTCTGCTGTATTATTCTAACCATTAAAGACAATCATTCCAAAAGGGCTGTCCTGGAAACTGTACAAAAAAATTGAAAGCTGGTCCACAAGGGAAACCAATTTCTTGTGCTATTCATTAAAAACTTGATGATGAGGGCAGCAAGTGGTTTGTGAAAAGTGGTCGTGAAGAATAGTTCAGTGTTCTCTCTCTCAAAAAAAAAAAGAAAACTACTGTTCTAAGGGAACTGTATTTGGTTCCTACCTCCTTTTGATGTGGCAATGTGAATGCTGAGGAGAGCTTCATGAGCATCTTATGTAAGAAGAAATTCTTGTATCTGTGTTTGTGTGAATTTATGCATATTTAAGAAAGGCAAGAATAAAATGACTTTAGAATGGCATTTTTGGAAGGTATAACTGGTGACTGTTTTGTGTTTTTCAAGCAAACAAAACTCATACCATTGTATTATGTGCTGGCATAGCTCTTTCCATGCCCATAAGCAGAAAGCTATTGTTTCTTGCTTGGTTTATATTCACGCTAACACGCTGGCTTGATTACGAATGGCAAGTTCACAAGGATTTTGTTGTAAATCTCTCCCTTTCTCTGTGTCTTGAAAGATTTGAGAACTCTTGGGTGGACTTTTGACGTGGCGGTTGAAAGGCTGCTGTACTTCTCTGTCCCTCCTAGTCTTCCCATCTCTTTCAAGACAGCCTGACTATCAGGCTGCTCAGTGTTGTTCCTGCTCCAAAGGCAAGGTTGGATGGATTTTTTTATTTTATTCTGGGATTGCTTGCTGTTTTCCTGAGAGCTGCGTAGAAGAATGACAGTGGCCACACACAACAAAACGCGATGCTATAGCACAGTCTCATGAGAACCTCTGTATGTAAAGGAATCATAGGGGAAGGAGAATACCTGTAGGCTTCAAGGAAATAAAAAAAAAAAATAAAAAAAAATAAAAAAAAAACACTGTAAATGTATAATTTGTGGTCCTATATTTTTCATAGACATGTGAGATTTTACACTCTTGGTGGGGAAAAGCTGGAAAACTTGCAGAGAAATTCAGCATCAGAACCACAGAGGGAGGAAGCAGGCTAACTACAATTTTCTTCAAGACTAAAACTCCCAAGACCACATGCATAACATCCCTGGGCTTCTGAGATGAAATGCAATTGTAAATGGAAGATAAGTTAATGAAGAAACTTTAATTAATACTTAGTTACTATAATTTGTGGCCCTTGCCACTTATATGAAAATTGTCATAGATTTGCAGTGTGGTATAGCTATTGTATAAATTATTAGTTCTACTTTATAATAAAAGTTACAAATCATTGAAGTTGAGAGTTGAAGTGGATGTTGAACACATTTTTTACGTGCTGTATTTGTCATACTTCGTAATTCCCCATTATTCATTGCAACATGTAGTGTAGAGTTTGCGTTTTCATTAAGCCCTCATTACAGCCAGTGTTGCTGTTGCTGGTTCTGTTTTACATCTTGCTGCACAGTTAATAGTGATGATTGTCGAACATTTGCAGCCTTTTATATTTCATCATCCTGTTAATCGATTCTATTCAGATGGCTGACCGCTCTGCCACAGAAAAATTATAGCATTCTCTAAATAGTTAAATAGGATTGATTAGCGAAAGGCAAAATGCAAATGGCTCTTAGTGTTTTTAAAGTGTAGTGTTTGGACAACTGGAATAAGAGCAAAACTTGTGGCCATGACTTGTCCGCTATTAACTACGATATTAATAGTTAACCACTGCTTTCTTGGTTTATTTAATAGATGCTTTTGTTTTGGTGCATCTTCTATATTTTATATAAAAAAAAAAAAGTTCTCCTACTCAGTCATCTACATGTCGCTCATCAGTAAACGGATTTTGTCTTTGGGAAACCTGGGAAGGAAGGGTAGGGATTGCTGCTCTGTTCAGAAGGACAGCAGGAAGGAAGTTCCGACTGTGGCTTCCTGCTTCCCCAAGGAATTACCCCGGGCTTTTACTCAAACACAGCGTTTGCATCAGTGCTTGCAGCAGGGCAGTGCTGAAGTGGTGAGAGGGGAGGTCGGGGCAGCTCCTTAACCCATGCGAGGTGCCCGTGCAGGGAGTCAGCCCTGCAGCAGAGCTCTGCCAGAAATGAGGCTTCCAGAATCCCCTGGTTTATTCTCCTCCTGTCAGTTATTCCCCCCTTTTTGATGTTTTATTCCACTTTTGAAATTTGCCTTTTTAATATTTTATTTTATTTTTTTACTACTAGCTCTTCTTTTTAGTACATATTTTTCTTCAAAAACAGTTTATTCTAATACATCATTTAAGAGAGTTTTGTTGGAGTAGCCAGTGAATCATCCTGGCCTGCAGGGAAGGTAAATGAGGAAATTGTTGCAGATGCTGGGGTGAGAGGTCGCAGTTTCTTTCTCCTAGTTGGAGACCTTTCATTGAAGGTATATGTGGTACAGGTTTTTATTTCTTATTTTTTATTTCTTTTCATTTTTCCAGGTAAAAAAAGAGCGAGTGCTTCTGTAGGATGACCTGCAGCTTATCGTTAGAGACTGCATATTCTATTTTTTTCATCTCTCTAGTTCAGTACCTTTATATGCATGTGAAAATGTTTTTATTAATTTTTTTTTGTTTTCCTATATACCACTGAAGACAGTTGAATTTGGACCGTGGTGCCACTGAGTGGGCTCTAGGTTGTGCTCACCGAGCGGCTGCAAGGGAGGCTTGCTGCATGTGGCTTTGTGGGTGACGGTGCTCCTGGCGCTGACAGATTGGCAGCCCAGAACAAAACTTGCTTGGTCACAGGAAGCAGTTACATGTCAGTCTGTTTATATCTTCTTTAGACACTTAAAAGACTGCATAAAACACTAAGCCATCAGAAGAGCGATGATACTGGGTGGTGTAAAGCTATCGCCATCTCTGTGCACAGTGCCTTGTGACATAGCATGTGATATACCATGAATTTTAAGAGACTTTTGGTTCTTGGACACTTTTTTTTGTTCTAGTCTCACAGGGGGAAAATTGACCTCTGGGGTCAAGAAAAGTCTAGGTTCAGGATCAGATTATTTTATTCATTAATATGTCTTAAAAATGCTGAGACAAGTTGAGACCATCCTAGATGTCAGTATACAATGTTTGATCCCTAGGGCATGAGGAGATTAAAGGTTTCTTTTCGTGCTTAGGTGTCAGAATACTAATGCAACACAACGAAAACGTGTTTAGCTCTCGTAACGTTACGGAGACTTCCAGAGATTTTAATCCACAGAGGATTACTAATTACTGTAATAATGATCTTTCTTGCAATAGTTCATAAATCTTTGCTGAGCAAAAAGGGAAAGTATCTTTTATGCAAAGAAATTCAAATGATTTCATTTTAAACTACTTACCATAATGAACCCGTACCTGATCACATAGTTGATAAAAGGCCTGTTGCATTGTAGAGATAGTATTTGTTAGTGAAAGTACGGAAGGAATTTTGTCGTTTTCCTAAGTCACTACCTGGGAGGTTTTGTTTTAGTGCAGCCAATTCAATGAGACAGGTGGACTGGTGCAGTGGCCGCATTACTTATACCAGACTTTTCTACTTCTGCATTATTTGTGTTTAAAGGAACAGGTGGTCATTGACTTGAAATGACAGAGAACTACTCCTACCTTCCACAATCCTTGCTGATTGATGCAGAAATCCAAGGCCATAGAGTAGGATTCACCTTACAAGGTTGATATGTTTGGGGAAAAAAAAAAGTCTGTTTATATTCACTGACTATAAGCTTAATCCATAAGACTGATTCCAATGTAGACCTTCATGCTGAGTTAATCTAAAAATAGATGAGAAGCAGCCCACCATAAGTTGTCTAGTTTGCCACTTCCCTGGGCAGAATCTGCCTTTTATCACTTAAAGCCAGTTCAGCTTCTCGTGTCTCTTGTAGCTTATACTGTAGGTCTTCCTATATGGTTTCTGATACTCCTTATTATCAGATAAAAACCCCTCATTCCTAAAAGAAGAACAAAAGGAATACAAATACATAATATCATGAATTTTTAACCTGGCTAAATAGTGGGAAGTAAGATGAAAAGTATTTCATGTTTCTGAAGATTAGCCAACCTCTAATTATGGGAGCTTAAGAAGAAACATCTTTAGGAAGCAGGTCATTTCAAAACTGCAGGGTCTCTTGTATCTTTTGATACTAACTGCATTTGGAGACAAGATACTATGTGAACTGCACTGAAAGTTTCTGTGCACCTTATTCTTAAACATTTTTGTAACTTTGGAATATTGTTAATGTTCAGAATCTAATTCATGAAGCTATTTGGAGAAAGCAGATATCAAGCTCGTGGTGGGTTATCTTTTTTAATTATAAATTTTGTTTGTTTGTTTAGAAACTCTTCTGATGCAGTGTTTAGCATGCATGCCAATATTGTAATTTGCATTTCTAGGCAAGTTTGCAGGTAAGAGATGATTGAAGGTCTTGCAGTCAATGGTAAAATTCAGTTTTACACCTATTTCTAGAGATTCTTCTTAAAAGTTTTTGGGCATTTTTCATTACTTCCAGTAGATTTCCATCTTTTGTATATGTGCAGGTATAAATAATACATACATAGTGTTACAATTTGGCATTTTAAAGGGTATGTTTATATTGTGTGTACAGCCTGGCTCAAATTTTAGGTTTAAATCTGTACAGTGGTCCACAGTGTTAAAGCCCAGTCTGGAACACACCCTGACACAGGCTCTGAAAGCCCCAGCCCCTCTGAAATTAACCCTTGGGCTCTCCTGAGCTTCATATGGGTTTATGTGCTGCATGTGTGAAATGTGACCTAAACGTTGCTTTGAAAGCACAGAAAGAATTGCTTTTAATAATTGCTGAAAGACACCTTCAACGTTTTGGGAGCTGTTACTAGTTATTGATGGGGGGGATTAACACAATATAATTCCTTTTTTCTCCCATTTGCTGACCTTGAAGACATCGGCTGTTGCCTGGTTCTGTCCTTTTCCTCTGTGCTGACGGTCACTGGCCATCTGAATTCAGCCAGCAGTGTGTGTTGGAGACCCTAAAGTGGCAGCTGTAACATAAAGTGGATGTGTAGCAGAACGCTAACAGTATTTATCAGATACTTTGTCAGCATCTCTGTAAATAGCTGCAGTGGTTTTGCTGTGTGTCACCCCAAAACAACGTGGTGATAAAAACAGCAGGGTTTAATCCAGGCCACATACTCCATCTAATAATGCTATGAGGAAATACTTCACAATGAATTCCTCCATAAGCTAGCAAATTTCATTACTTCCTTAATAATGCATTGTTTTTTTTTTTTTATTTTTTTGCAGGAATTCCCTTCTTTTATACATTTATACTGAGATGTGTAGGTTGATTGACTGACTCCTCACTTGTATGCTTTTGCTCTCCAAAGTGACTCCGGAGTCTGTCTGTCTGTGCTGGTTATCTTTGGTTGTGCTGGATAACCTCTTTGAGTGTGTATTGGTTAGGCTGTGACTTGAGAGCCACTGCAAGGTGATGTCTCAGTTAGTTTCCTCCCCAGCTCAGCCCCAGGTTTCCTTATAATGGACCAGAAGGGCTTCCCAGCCCTCCTAGCAGGTGGTGTCTGTGTGGAGATTCAGACTTGTGGCTACAGCAGCTGGAACCCCAAAGAGTCGGCATTTGCACCAAAACCATGGTCAGCCCCATGGATGTCTTCTCTGTATGCTTTGTTCTAGTGAATGATTTATGAACCTTTCTTTCTGTGCACATACGGTTCAGTTTAACTCCATCTAGGGATTCAAGGTGAGTTTATAGATATATATGTGAAGCAGTGTGTTTTCTCAGTGAGGGTGTGTAATGCCATTGTTCTGATTTAAGAAACAAGATTTGTTTGCCTTTTTTTTAGTTTTTTAATTATTTTCTTAGTAAATATGTCCACTGAATTTCTCCTACTGTCACACACATGTAGGGAGTTTTGTCAGGGGTCTTAGATGTTAGCAGACCATGCTTTATTCTCTTATACAACTTGGTATGGAAATACGTTTTTATGCTGAGTGTTGTTTTGGTGGAATTTGCTGCAAATTGCGGAAAACTTACCACTTCTTCTATTTTTAAACTTGTTGTATTATTGTTTCAATTGAGTGGTAAACGCCCACCTCCTTGTGTTAGAATATTGTTTTCATTTCTTAATTGCCTTTTTATCAGCTTCTAGGTGTCCTTTATTTCCAGGATTTCAAAGATGATGTGAATTCGTGTCACCCACAGTGTGTCTTTCGTGTTTATTATTCGGAAAAGCCACTTGCGTAGTCTCTGTTTGAAGACTCTTACCAAGGCAACCTAATCACATTGGTGTCTTTGCTAAGAAGGTTTCTATGTCACTTTTGTAACTTGTCTTCAAGGTGTTTTTTTTGTTGTTAAGCTCAAGTTGAAGTTTTTAAGGAATTTGTCAGTCATCACTTATCCTTTCCTTCCTTCTTCCTCTGCCCTACTCCATGCAATCATTTGGGCACTTTGCATGTACGTTTTCCCATGTGATGGCCACTGCAGCTCACAGTGCCAGTGGTGCTCACAAGCCCTGTTATGCCTCACCAAGGTACAGCTCCCAAAGAAGAAACAGACCTTGGTGAGAGCAGCAATGCATTCTGTTCCAACGCTGCAATTAGTCTAAATAATGAGTATCTCTGGTGCTCAGGGTGGGGTTCCTTCTTAATCCCTGGCAGCAGTGTCTGTGTCACACCTGAAACACAAGGATTAAATAGCCCTTATACATGTTTAATGTTATCAGAAGTAACTGTAGATGTTCTTAGTGCCCAGATAAATGCCTAATCCTCCTTTTAAGTCTTACTAAGCTGTTGACCTTACTGATCCTTTAGATCAGTGAGCTCCTCAGGTTAATTATGTGTAGGGTAAAAAAGCGTGCTTATCCTCTGTGATGTTTCAATTTTCTGCTTTTTTCTTCAATATCATGCCTCTCTTGTGTAATATTCCTGTAAGGAGTGCTTCCTTGTTTTACTGTCTTCCATTCTTGGGATGACAATAACTACGTTTGGTTTGTGTTGTTTTGTTACAGCCTCATAGGACCTGTAGCTCTTCCAGGAAACCCTTAACCATCATGTGAGAAAGTGAAGTAGAAGGAAAGATGCCACTCAGTTAGTAATATAACCTTGTTTCATCCCTTGAAATAGCATTCAGGAATTTCCTGGTAAATCAGTAGTTACATAGCATTTATAGAATCATTTATATCGGTGTCATCTTTGTTCCGGAAAATTCTGGGGGCTTGCAGCAGTAGTTACTACACACATGGGCATTCAAAGCATTGGACTTCCACTGGAATGGCTACAGCACTTTCAATAGAAGCTGCAAATGCTGTACAGAGGAGGGTAAAAGCGAATATGATGGGAGCCAGTCTTGGGCAGACACGTGGGGCCACTTTTAGGTGATTGTAGACAGTTAATGACTTACAGTCCCATTTTCAGTTAATTAGATAGTAGAAAAGTCCTTAGTGTAACTGAGACTTGGATCAGTTGTTTTCAGGATCTCTCCTATCTTTCATGTTAGTGTCTCATGCTTTTAAAAAAATAATGGGTCGTCTTTGCTGACATCTTTGCAAGCAGCCAATTAGCAGCAGAATATACAGTTTATATGAGAGAGAGACTGAGAAAGAGGAGAGAAAGACAGGAAGAAGGTGAGATTTTTAAACCTCGGGCTGATTCAGGGAATAGCAGTTGGCACGTTCTGAAGATAGGGGTTTGCTCCCCCTAATGCAGCCTGCAAAAAATACTAAGAAAGCACTGGGGTTAGCCCTCTGTCAGGAGCAGAAAGCATCACATTCAGGTCACAACGTAATTTTAAGACTTCTCTGAAGATCATGAGGTTCGGTCTCTTGCTCAGAGCAGGGCTAACTTCAAAGGTAGACCGCGTTGCTCCAGGCCTTTCCAGCTGAGTTCTGAATATGTCCAAGTTGGGATACTCCACCGTGCCTCTGGGCAAACCAGTCCCAGTGCCCTCATTGGAAATGTTTTTTTTTTTTCTTAACTTCAAGCCACAATATTCCTTTCTACGATTTGTGTCCTTCCTCCCCTGAGAAGAGTCCAACTCTGTCGTCTTCTCCATTGGGTGGCTGAAGACAGCAATTAGATTCTCCTTAGTTTTCTCCATGCAGTCCCTAACTTATTCAAAGTATTTAAAGACTATGTTAATTCATTTCTGTCAGCCAGTATTTCTTGTTGTGTTCTTCTGGAAATGCACTTACTTATTTCTGTTTGACTGCTTTCAGCAGGGCAATGTGATCTGCTGCTTTGGTGTGCTTGCAAAAATGGGTACAAGAAGAAAACGCGCTCAGCTCAGGCTCTCCCTGTTATAAGCATTAAGAAAGCATTAATGAGCTCCTGTCCAGTGACAGAGTGTAGCTTGGAATTTGAGGCTGTATTTTTGTGAGATGTCTTGTCGTTTTTAATCAGTTCTTCCTTCTCTATATTGCTTTATCCTTTATTTCTCTGTAGCCCTCTACTTTTCCTTAGTTCGTTATCCCAGAAGGGCAGTGATACGCACAAGAAAGTGTGGGAGCTCACTAACAGCCTTAACAAGGACTATTGCTCAGATTTTTACAGACTTGATCATCTTTGTCTGGATGGATTGTGATTTGATTAGGGCGATGCAGAATTTTTCACAGACATGGCTCGGAGGGGCTGGGAGGTGAGTTTGTCTGGCACTAGAAACCTACTGTTAGGTAAGGAGAGGAACATTCCCAGCAGAGGATTTGTTCCAGTTGAGGACAATTCCTTCTTGCCTGGCAAAGACGTGATGGGAATTCTTTAAGATCAAGAAAGATGCAGAATGGAGATTTGTGTTTGTTTTCTTAAAAGCATAAATGGCAACGTGATCGAGGCGTATCATCTTGGTGGAGGGAAAATCCAAATACATATTAAGATACAGAGAGAAGGCCCAGCTGTTTTGCCTAGAAAGTCCTTCATGACTTCAGGAAATGTCCCTCCAGTCTAGCTGAGTCTCAGAAGCCCTTTTGTGGGGAGGAGGGGAGCAGCGCTGCCTTCATTGAAAGAAATGAGACTTTAGAAGGGTATTCTCCATCTAAAGCATCATTAAAACAGCATATCTATGAGTGCTCTCTTTTTGGAATATCCCACACATCCAGATCCATTTACTAGCTTGCTGCATGAATTTTTTACATTCAAATTTCTGTAAACCACGGAATGAATTCTGGTGAATCTTCAGCAACAGCAAAAGGAGAGCGTTTTTATAATTGTGAGTTCATACTTTACGTGGAGTTGTTGCTTGGACTGCAATTCAGCTAGCTCTCCTGGAAAGGAAGAGCAAACCTGGAGCTGTGCTATATTAGGAGTTGGTGTCTGAGGAAGGCTGTTTAATTGTTTGCCTCTGTTTCTACGTGTTTATACAAACGTCCATGTCATAAAGTGTTTCAAAAATGTTTTCTCCTGGTATTTTGAGTAATTACAGCCAATCTGCATGCAAGTTTATTTCAGTTTATTTTCTAGTAAATTCACCAGCTTCTTCTATCAAAATCCCATGTCAGTTTTTTGGGTCTAATGTTCTGTAGCTTTAGAATTATCACCCGCATGTATATTCCAAAATTGCAGTTCTACTATAAAGTCATCCTGCAGGGAGCTCTTGAGGCTTTCATGACCTCATTTACACAGTGGTAAATTCCCAAATCTCATTCAGCCAGTGATTTCTCTGTGACTAAATATTTCAGCCACTCACCATATGAGATAATTTTACAAAGTTGAAGTGGTATGGGAAAATCTGTTATAATTAAAGGCATAATAAACTATTAAACTTGAACAAGTGAACTGATGTTCTCATGAAAAAAAGACAGCAAGCTCGTATTGTTCCTAATGACAACAACCCGTGTTTCCCCAGCTTGGTCCATAGGGCTCTTCTGCACGGCCCTTGTTACTGGAGAGGATCTTTGAATGGCAGCTTCCTCCTTTTTAATTTATGGCTTCCAGTAAAGGCAGCTATGGTCTACATGCAGGGTACTAAAGTTTAATTTTCTTGCAGAATGAAAAATTACTTTTTTCACCAAACGTTGTAAAAAATCCCTCTTGTAAAAATGGGAATTTCAGTGAAAAGAAGAGTCTTTGTATTCCTTTTTCCTCTTTTCGTGAATCGCACTGGAGACATATTGCTGCATGTCTTCAAAAATGTGCATTGCATGCACATACAAGGTAATTTGCAGGTGGTACTGAAGGCAGAATTTGCTTGTGTGATGATCGCAAGTTTTGTAGAAAAGCTTCCTTTTGGGAGGGGAGAGAGGTTGCGTGCTTGTTGGTAACAGCAGTTCCTCATTGAAGTTAGTTTACAGTGCAGATATCTTACAATTGTTAAATAAATTAAAAACCGTCAGTGAAAAAGTGTCAGATTTTTGTTTTCTTTCTAGAAGAGATTAAACCAAATGTAAAGGCTGTAGATTCTAAAGTAAAACCCATCAAAAACGATAAAACCATTGTTCAAAGATTCTGTTGCTGCTTCAATTACTGTGCCTGTCCTACTTCTTAGCTGTTCAGGAAATCCTGTCTTCCTGGAAGTTCCTGTTTGGTACCTTCTTTCTTGGTAACGGGTCAGTGTGGCATTGGAGCTAAGGCTTTCAGGAACGTTCAAGAAATGGAAAGTACAGTTGGGCTGGAAAATGAAAGAAGTATCATTTTCTTGGAAATTGAACTTCCCTTCTATTTTCGCGCAAACCTAGAGGAGCTGAGTATGTTTGCTTGACTTGTAGTATTGAAGTGTCTTGGACAAATTCAGGATTAAAATTCTTCAGGAAAATATTCTAAAGCTCTCAAATTCATTATCATTTTATTTTGTTTATTTCTTTAGTGTGCTAGTTTGTTGTTTGTTGTTGTTTGTTTGTTTTTTTAACTTACTCATGTTAATACTGTTCTTTCAAGTAGTCTAATACCATGATGGTTGAGTATCCCTGGTGTGAAGAGAGAGAAAAAAGGAGGAAAGAACAACAATTATTGCACGATATTGTCTTCATCATTCATTAAATGTTTAGATAATCAAGCTGGGGGTTAAAATTTAGCAACTGTTCCTATTTCCATAGTTGTTGTACTGTATCAACACAAGGTTTGACACAGAATTAACTTCATTTTTAGAGCCAAGTCAATGTCTGTTGGGGATCTTTTGCTCATCGTAGCACTTCAAATGAAATGTGTTTTCTTTCACTTTGGGACTGTATTACCTCTGCTTCTTTTTGACAAATTGTTAGAAGCCCATTGGAAAGTATAGGGCTTAGCAAAATATGTAGTACAGAAGAGAAATGGAGATTTATTTATTTATTCATTGGGTTGAGGTTTTGTTAGTTTTTGTTTTGGCTGTGCAGGATTTTAGCAGTCTGCTATGGTTTTACAATGGTCCAGCAGCTTAGGATGTTAAAAGAAGGATCCACTAGTCTTAGCATCTGACCTGGAAAATTACATAATAATCCATCAAATCTTCGAGCCTCTATAATTACGTGATGATTCCAGCAGATAAGTGTCTCAGAGGTTCTCCAGCAAATTGTCAATTTTTGTGTCTTTTATCTAGACAATTATTAATAGAATATTAAAAAAAAAAAATCTTGGCAATTTATGTGCTTTTTTCTGCTTGAATACAATCTTGGAATAACCATAGTATTTATTACTGTATTCTGGTCTGAGTTGGTGCACTTCACCTGTCCATGATAAAGCCATGGTGGTAGTAGATAACTTATTTTGAAATGTCTTCTGTAATTGCCAATGTTCTGTATTCATTTTAAACAGTGCACATTTTACTAGCTTGTCTGGAGCTCCTTTTTCTCAGGGAAACTTTTTTATTCACGATAGTTTATATGATTTTGAGAATTAATTAAAGAACCAAAGGGATGAGAGGGAAGCCTCTAAAGTTGCCTTGAAAGAATTGCTAGAACTAACAGTCCTCACGAGCTAAAAAGCAAGCTAATATAAACGTTGTTGTGGTGTAGGTGTGAACTCTGTGCAGTTCATAGCACCCTCAAATTTTAAAAGCTCAAAACACAGACCGTGTTGGTAAGTCTTTGTATCTTGTGTTCTTCATTATTCCTTCTGTGGAACTAAATGAGTTCAGGTAAGTGTTTCCTTATAACCTGTAGTTCAGGATTTAAGAACCATGGAGTTAGTGAGACCTGGACGATCTGTCTGTATTTTGTCTCCATAGCATATCTTAAAGCTTCTTGCTTTCAGTACCTGGCAGCTTTGTGCTTTAGGTCAGCAGTATAAAGTCATTGTCAAGGTAAAGGCGTTATTGCTGGCTGGCACCAAATCAGCACTGAACACTGATGGAAGGAGAATAGGCACGTTACTACTTGAGATTTTTGAGTGTCGTAAAAAGCAGATAGAGGCAAGGACAGTGAGCAGGCAAGTAGAGAAGAGGATGGAGAAAGTAATTTCATTATGCATTCTTTGTGCTAGGCTTCGTACAAACAGGCTTATTAGGGCACAGGGTAGAGGCCATAGGGCAATCTCCACTTGAATCACTCTTTTCAATTTCTTTTAATCTACATTAACTTTCTGGGTTGACTTTACCAGTGCTCCATCTTTACTGGGTAATTTGAGCATACTGGCTGGAGACAGGTGATGTTTGTCTGTGCAGCTCTTTACTAGTAACTGAGCAGGTAAAGGTACGTACATTGCAGAGAGGGCAGCAAAATTTTATTATTAAAACAACCCATTCTGAAAAGCTGCATAGAAAGATATCTTTATTATTGGAGGCCTTCAGAATTTGGATACGTGTATGAGTAGGTTTTCCTTTTCCACCAATAGCTAGAAGTGCACGGACCTAATGACTGGATCAGATAACTGTTCATTCACTGAACTTCATGGAACCATCCTAGATTGAAATCAGTTCATTCTTTTTTCTCGTTATACTAGAGAAAGAAATAAGAAAACAGTTACTAAAGATAACAGAGGGAAAACAAACAGACAAGCATCAAATCTGATTTTACTGTCTTTATAAACTTTCCTTCTTGCTTCCACTTCTTCAAGATAAAATAAAACACATGAAAACAGGTAACTTTGGGGAATAGATAATAAAAAGAGGTAAAGTGGGATGTATGATTGCAAAAGTGAGGCTGTAGTTTTTTGTTGTTGTTTGTTTGTTTGCTTTTGTCTTAAAAGGAGAATGTAAAGGTGAAAAGGCAAAAAAAAAAATCAAGAGCAATTTTTTACATAAAGGCATTATCTTTAAAGAACAGAGATTTGAATTTCATTAGAATTATTACATACTGACCTAGTCAATGACATGCACTGTTTGGGGAGGAAAAGGGAGTTACATGAAGTACATTAGTATCGTCCCTGCTTTTCAGAAGTAGTAAAAACCATACCAGTGTAAAATGGAACATGAACACCTTAAATTATGTCAGCACAGGAAAAGCAAGTTAGACTCAGAGAACTTCATAGCTTCTTGAAATTTTCAGTGTATGTATTCATGAGGGTGGTGAATGACTGCTGTCATTAAGAGGTTAATAATAATTATAATTTTATCTTTTTAGTTTTGTCCCTTTCTACATACTTGAGCAGGTCAGTTCTGTTAACGTTGCAGTGAAACATTTGGATAGCCAGCATTTTGCTGAATTTTGATGCTCGTTGCAAATTGCTTGTCAGTCTTGCTGAATAGGAATAGGTGTCCAAATAGACAAGATCACATCGTGGAATTTGAACGCTTCACGAATGGAAACATTAGCCAGCTGTTTGGTAAGTTTGGAGATAATCATTTTATTTATAGCACTTGTGTTCTTTGTCCACTTGGGGTTTTGACAGAGATTGACATGTTTCTGAAAGGAAAGGAGTGCTCTCAGACCTTATGATGCATGTTTGCAGTTCCTATGCTATTTCATGAATTGTGTTGATGTGATTTGTAATAAGACAGATGTATAAATGTATAAAGCAAACAAGTTACCACTTCAGCTGGCAGTCTTAAGGAAATAATTCTGTCACCTGTTGGATGAAGGCAAATCTCTGTTTTCCAAAACTTACACTGAGTAGTATACAAGGTTTTAACCACAATAATATTTTTCTAGATCTATTTACTGTAGAAAAAAAAATATGCAATATTGTACTTCAGTTAGGTTACTCAAATAATTTTTAGAATTCACAAGGCTTTTTGATTTAGAGGTTAGTGCTTAGTATCGTATTTGGAAGAATCATTTCTTTGGTTACCAGTACGGCAGCTTGATGACCCAAGTGTCCTCATTCATCTTCAGCATTTATTACCTCTTCAAATCTTCTGTTCAATAGTCCTTTGTTACTCATTTTCTCTTACATTATGAAACTGTAGGAAAGAAATAAAGTTCTGGGATAATATCAGTTTCCCTAGTCTTTCAATTTGTCTCCTCTGTTTAAGCTCATTGCCTTGCCAGGATCCTAACATCGTACTTGATAGACCAGTCAAATTGCTCCGAAATACTAGTCTGAGCATGGCTCGCTGTCTTAGTGCGTCTCTAAATTCCTTTTCAGTAGATAACACTGATGTTAGGTAATATTATCCAGTGCCTGTTAGTTTGTGGGGGGGGGTTGTTTGGTTTTGGTTTTGTTTCACAGTCAAAATACCCTTTCTCCAGTTGCGTGTAGCTTTGTCATTCCCCAGCGCAGGGCAGCAAGCCGAATCCCCTGCCTGTCGTTCTCTGGTTTTGACTGGCACTTTGTGAACCCCATAATAAATTCTATGTCTGGTCCTGTCAAAGCAGCATTGTCTGTCAGTGCACAGTGAGGCACAGGTTAAGTTGTTAGCAGTAAAACTGCACAGAGGAACTAATCTTTCGCTATAACACTTCACCTTGTTCCCCGGGGCTTAATCAAGATCTTTACACAGCCATAAAGCTCATTGTTTTGGTTTACAGCGATTGTGGCAGAAAAAGGCTTGCTGTGCATCTCTCTGCTTATATTATTTTTAGTCAGTGTTTAGATTTCCCTTTCCTTCAGATGTGTTAGTCTTTAAACTTACTTAATATAATATTGTACATTATTTCATGTCTTGAAATTGCTTCTTTCCATAAAGAAAATATGGTCACTGGAGCAATAGGTTACTTTGAAGTCTTCTCTTACAAAGCATTGATGAAATTTTGAACCCTCAGCAACACTGTGATTTAAACAGGCTGAATTGCAATGATGCACTCATTAATGAAAATAACCTGAACTGGTTTAAAAATGTAAAAAAAAAAACTAATGGGGAGCACTAATACTGCCAGTAGTTCATTTCCATAGACCACTTTGCTATCCTTTAAGTCTCTTTAGTATTCTAGTAGCTGCCTGGTACTCTCACTGCAGTGGAAAAAAATACCTAAAAAGCAGTGTTAAAAATAAACCCAGGGCACAGGATGGGAGGTGCAGGGCAGTCCCTGTGGCTGAGGGGCAGCCTTTCTCTCTGGCAAGCCAAATGGCCCGGGGCAGCCAGCCCCAGATAAGGGGCCCTCAGCCCCCCAACCCTCCTCGTTGTCCACGTGAGGGCATCTTCCAGGCCGCTCCCAACACAGCCGCCTTTGGCCACGCGTGGGCCACTCCATCGCAGAGGCTTGCTGAGGTCACAGTGGCCACCACTGCCCCGCCTTTGCTGCGGGCCCTATAAAACAGGCCCCCTGCAGCTGGCCCAGCACTCGCTGAGCATCTAGGCCCTCTGACTGCCAGCCTGTGCGGCAGGAGGAAGACTAGAAGAGCAAGGCGAGCAGCAGGCCTCCTTGGTGTGCGAGGATGGCGATGCCGTCCGGTGAAGCACCAAGAAGGAATGCACCTGAGCAGAAGGAGATGTGTCGTGGGCAGAGGGATAGCGCCGGCGGCACAAGAGACACCAGTGCCCAAGGGACCTCTGGCGCCCAGCCCACAGACACATACAGGCCGTACCACTGGCACCGCAACGATGCGGGGAACAGGCCGGCCCCTCACACACCCAGCGCCAGGGGGCCTGGGCCTCACCATAGGAGCAACGGTGACGTGGGGCGAAGGCGGGAGCATCAGGCAGACAGCCGCGGGGAGCAGAGGCGTGCCCATAGTCCGGAGCACAGTGCGGGACCCAGTAATGGCCGTAAACCAGAGGGCAGCGTCGGACCCATGCATGAAAATCAAGCCAACAGTGGCATGGGACCGAGGCGTGGGACTGGAGGATCCCCTGGTTCGG
Source organism: Cygnus olor (assembly GCF_009769625.2). NCBI lineage: Eukaryota > Metazoa > Chordata > Aves > Anseriformes > Anatidae > Cygnus > Cygnus olor. The sequence continues at coordinate 14,470,745 of NC_049175.1, forward strand.
CACCCTGGTCTGAGAACATTCCAGATGGAAGGCATCCCGTTTGGGCAGTCCCGGGCAAAGACTGGCTTAGCCTTGTGCCCAACACCGTGGAGCCCATGGAGCTGGATCCACCAGATGTGGAGGAACGGATGGAAGTGGATCCGCCTCTGCCGGGACAGGCCTGGGACTACTGCGGCATGTCTTTGTGCTCTGCCATCCGAGAGCACCAACAGCATCGCAGGAGTGCCGGGTGAGCCCCCTACTCGTTGCTCAGGCTCCATCGCAAGCATTATCTTGGAGCCACCAAACACCACGGACATCCCGCAGGCTTGCCTGCAAGATGTCCCGGCAATAAACAGCTCTTGCCGATTCTCAGGGGTTGTGTGAGTGCTTCTGTTTTTGGGGGGAATGGGCTAAAGTTGCCCCAGGGGAGGTTTAGGTTGGATATTAGGAAGAACTTCTTTACCGGAAGGGTTGTTAAGCATTGGAATGGGCTGCCCAGGGAAGTGGTTGAGTCACCATCCCTGGAGGTCTTGAAAAGACGTTTAGATGTAGAGCTTAGTGATCTGGTTTAGTGGGGGACTTGTTAGTGTTAGGTCAGAAGTTGGGCTAGGTGATCTTGGAGGTCTCTTCCAACCTAGGTGATTCTGTGATTCATTAAATAAAGGTGGAAAAGTGTTTCAGACACCCAGGTCTTTGATTATTTGTAGATATAAATGTGCATTTCTAGTGACTTCTGGGGTCTTGAAACCAAATCACTGTTGCCAGTGGTAAATCTCTTTTGTTAATGACTCTGTGGGACTCTCCTGCCAAACCAGCTCTGGGACTGTAAGATCTAAAACACCATCTGGGTTAGGTGGAGGATTTAATGTGGCTGATGCTTAAGTTAGAAGTGGCATTGTCATACACTCTTCTGTTTGTGATATGCGTGCAAAGGGAGTAATAGACTATTAAATACTGCATTTTTCTGTTGTCTATACTTGGAGCTAATGGCATGTTGATGTCTGTGATGGATGTTGACATAAAGGAATGTATGAATGCATCTTCCCTCATAAGAAGATGGTACGTTAGAGATGTGCTGTCTTGCAGCTTAATGTAGTTTAAATGTTAATCCAGATGGCTTGCATAGCAGGCCCTTTAAAAGGATAATATGCTGCTTGCTGACGTATACTTTAGAGACGGATTGATTAGAGGAAATGTAGTTAGCTGGGAGCTGGAACTAATATTTTTAGCTTTTGTTATTTTGCTTTTGCTTATTTTTAATGTCACATCTTAGGCCCTTGGGAAAAAGAAACCTCTGTGCAGTTGTAGGAGGCTGAAGAATGTCAGCACAAACACTTGTAGAAAAAGGAGGAGAAATAAAGTGGAGAAAAAAGAAAACAAGGACGTAGGCAGGACAGAGTAGTCAGCCAGCCTAACTTCTGTTTTCAGAAAGATACTCGAGCAAATGTTCAGGCCATGCGATCATGAGAAAACAGCACAGTGGTACGTAGTAGCCAACATGGATTTATCAAAAAGAAAACATGTCAAACTGACCTAATTTTCTTCAATGACAGGTTAATAGACCTTGTGGAAGCAAAGAGGCTGTAGATGTAGGGGACTGCAGTTGCGGCTGAGTGAAGGCTTCGATGCTGTTGCCTATGGCATCCTCAAAGGCAAGCTAAGGAAGCATGGTGTCTGTAAAGGCAGCGTGGGACAGAGGCACAAAGTGTGTAGCAGCTGTGTGCAAATGGTTGGGAGCAAAGCAGTGAGGCAGATTTGGGGACTGGGTGCTTTCCAGGAAGGTTAGTGAAGCATGGGGATGGGTTGCATGTGACCCTTCTGGCATGTCCATCCCCTGAGGCCTTTCAGAATAGGCTGCACAAATGTACATCACCAGGGGTTTTGGCAGAGAGGTTTCATCTCTTGTTTTGAGGCTTGGAGATGAACTTGGTGATCTGAGCTCCTTTCAAGGATTTTGTATCGTGTTGTCTCATAAAAGGCTGGCTTGCTGTGTTTTCATTGGCAGCTGGAGTCTTAACTGGTAACCAGAATAAGGTTGGCTGTAAAGAGCAGAGCTCCAGTGCATTGATTATATCTCCCTGCTCTTTCCTGTGGCAAGCATAATATGGAAAATATCTAGATTATTACAAACTTGATTTTCAACTTCATTGCACAAAAGTACCCTAAACAAAACTGCAAAAACAAAGACTAAACAAAAAGATGGTAACAAAGGACCGGGTTGGTTGTATGTGGCTTTAAAGAAAAAAAAGTCTCCATTTCCTCATGAGGTGTATGCATTTCCCTGATGTTACATTTGCATAATTTGTTCTTTTATTTATACCCATTTCATTCTCTGACACTATTGTTGACTAGATATTGAACCAAATAAGTGAATTCTCTTGGATATATGCAGAATGTTTACTAAGTAATGTACCTAGTTAGATTAGTTCAGACTGAACCCCTGGCCATGTCAAATACATTATTCACATATTATTACTGTTCATTACTTTTCAACACAATCAAATGCATACTGAATTTAAAAAATTTCCTTTGTGAAGGCAAGTGCAAGTATTAGGGGAAAAATGGCAACTTAATCCGCTCTTCTCTCTCCTTAAAATCATCTCCATGATGTTATTATGTGGACGTTCTCCACAAACCTTTCTATTTCATCCACTGTAGGAATATGGGGAGACTGGGAAATGCATGTCTGGTGTCTGTGCTGTCTTTATTTCCGATAGGTAGAGGTAGAGCCAGTTCTGATATTGTACAATGAATATGGAAGATGAATGCTGTAGCTATTCAGTACCTTTATATAGCTAATTGTCTATTTTTAATTTCCACCTTGCGCTGCATTTTGCTATGAAGTTTTAGTGCTTTGGAACGAATACATGTAGGGATAGTTCCAACATGATAAATATAATTAAAAATAGTTCTGCAACAAAGAATATTAATTATTTTTCCTTTGGAAATTTCTGCAGAAGTGATAATGATTTGCTTTCATACGCTTTAGTTCCCTCGATCTTAGCACTTGGACAAAGATCAATATATTTTATATTTCTGTATGCAGCCTATTAATTTGTTATTTTAGTATCTCAGGCTGGTGTTGTCTTTGAGATATCCTTGTTACTTTGGTTATAATTAGGGAACTCTTGGAAGAATGTGCTTGTCAATCTATTGTAGGTTTTTTTTCCCCATGTTGAAATAATTTGCAGATAATGATATGAAGTGAATTAATGATTAGTTCTATCAGTAAAATTTAACAAATTAGATAGGAAAGGAACAATGAAGATTGAAAAGTTAACTCAGTATTGCCACTGGGCATGACAAACTGCTATCAGAAATACATACATCCTGCCTTCTTACTCTGACTGTGACCAAGTTTGGCTTTTCCTGTGTTTAACGAACTTCCAGTCCCTTTTCATGAACTTGTATACGGAAATATTTGGGCAGCTCCATCTCAAAGGGATGGTAATTTGGGATGGTGTCACCCTCAGCTGCCTCGTCTTGTTTGTGAGGGAAATGTTTGTCTCCATTAAACAAGTATTTTCTCTCTGTCTCATTATTAGGGAACACAATGCTCTCAGTATAAGGCAATCCTATGTTTGGTTTTGCCAAAGGTTTTGCTATCTGTATTCTACTTTCACAAACCAACCTCCATGAACTCTCCGGGTGTGTTTGATTGCTGTGGAAAAGGTTATGAGGAAAAAGGGAAGACTTTTCTTCAGAGCTGCCTGTCCGGTGCACTCTGAGGTAGCTCAAGACAGTTGCCCTGTGATTATATTATATATACAATATATATATATTGTTATTTTATAACAGCTACTGCATGGGCTATCAGCAGTCGGAGGGAGGCAGGGCAGTAACAACTCTGTGTTGAGGAAGAAACTTCCCAGTGCTGCAGAGGGACTCACAAGCAAAGGATGATTTACGTACTTGCTCTAATTGGGGCTTACCTGAGACTTTGCTGTGCTTGGGTCATGTTTCATTCTTCAGCAGAGCAAATTTTTAAACGTTTTATTACCAGATTCATCACTTTGAGTTGTCTCACACTGAGAACTTGCCGATGACTGCTATTGATCAGAAATCTCGGTGTTTTCTCATCCTGCCTTTGTTACAGCACCGTTGAACTTGATAAAGAATCCAGTACTCCCACTTACATAGAGTGGTATTCTGCCGTTAAGTGGTAATACCTCTCCTGTAGTCAGAGATAAGATTTTTCCCCTAATAAGTCATTCTTAAAATGACCTTGAAGGCTTACATCTATTTAATAGATACTTGTGTGCTACTTGTGCAACTATACGTTCATTGACATCTTTTTTTTTTTTCCAGTCTTAGAAAAGCACTTGTAAAGATAATGCTGCACACAGTTTCCCTAACAAGTTATGCAAGCTACCGTGAAAGGATTTTGCAGAATCATGCTATAAATCCCCTGAATAGGTGCTATCGATTTCTGAAGAGGTCTTGCTGGAAAAGGAACACGCTGCCCAGGCCTCCAGAGTTGTTGCAAAACTCACTAAAAGGACAATAGCGCTGAAGAAGCAACAGCAGGAGTAAATCAATTCTGTGACTATTTTCTGTTTGTTTGTTCTCAGATAATACAGGGGAGTGTATATGGATTAAGCTGTATTATTTCAACATGGGCTGAAAGGTGCTTGCTTTTCCTATTGAGAGCTATTTGATGCACCTGTAACAAGGGCGAGCTGAGGTGTATTGCTGGGCAGGTGTGGCAAACAGGCTGAGCTTTGTCAGGTTCTTTACTTAGTGTGGAACTGCAATTCCTTACACAGCAAGTAGATGTTATCTGTAAGAAAAGAGTAATCCAGTCATGGTGGCAGAGTTATTTTAATGAGGAAGGTGTTTGTCTTATTCTGCCACTGTGTCTTGTACAAGACCAGGACGTTATGTTTTGTCAGCTCATCCAGCTGCTTGCAGAAATTGATTATTTTTTTAAATGAAGGTGTAGGAAAGGCATTGTGCCTGTAGGAAATAATAGCATTATTTAAAGTTATAATTCCATCATATCTGCAAGTAATATTTGATGCTTACATTGATTCTGTGGCCAGGTGGCCGAGAAGGCCAATAGCACCCTGCTTGTATTAGAACTACTGCGGCCAGCAGGACCACCGGGGCAGTGCTTGTCCCTCTGTATTCAACTCTGGTGAGGCCTCACCTCGAGTACTGTGTTCAGCTTTGGGCCCTTTACTACAAGAAGGACAATGAGGTGCTTGAGCGTGAGCAGAGAAGGGCTGTGAAGCTGGCGAAGGGCCTAGAAAATAATGAGGAGTGGCTGAGGGAACTGGGGTTGTTTAGGCTGGAGAAGGGGAGGCTGAGGGGAGACCTCATTGCTCCTACAGCTACCCGAGAGGAGGCTGCAGCAAGGTGGGGACCTCTCCTCAGGTGACAGGTGATAGGGCAGGAGTTGTGCCAGGGGAGGTTTACGTTGGACATTAGGAAGAAATTCTTCATGGAAAGTGTGATCAGGCATCGGAACGGGCTGCCCAGAGAAGTGGTGGAGTGGCCGTCCCTGGGAGTATTTGAGAGATGTGGATGTGACACTTAAGGACATGGTTTAGGGGGAGACTTTTCATGTTGAGCTGGTGGTTGGACTTGATGATCTTGAAGGTCTTTTCCAACCTAAATGAGTCTATGATTTTATGAAAATGAGAGGAAAAAGAAGCTGCTTGAAGAGAAAATGGAGGAAGGTTCCAGTAAAACTAAGCTAAAACTCCCCCACGCTTTAAGCCTTTGTTTTAGAAAGGTCTCGGATGTCGACTTGAGCTAAGTCTCCATCCTGTTGTTTCAAGAAACCCTAATTAGAAATCCTTATTCCTCTGTGCTGGAAACAGCAAAGGCAGAGCACTGGTTTTTAAATGAAGCTTAAGCTGCCTTTTGTTTCATTTAATTTCTCCCAGTCATTCCCTGGGTTAGTGAGTACTGTTCTTATTTCCTTCATGTTTGGAAAGGCAGTGCTATCCTCAAGGAATGTGTTTTATCGAAAAGAATGGCTTTAGCCTTTTTCCTTCTCAGAAAAACAGGGCTCTGCAGAGAGTTCTAGACCTACTTTTGTAAGGTGGATTTTGGAGAAACAAACTTTCAATATTAGATGTGAAGAAAGAATTTTATTTTTCCAGTTGTTATTATTTGTAATTGTTATTATTAAATTTGGGATGTTCTAGCTCTTTCCACATATCACTTATATTTTTTTTTTAAAGTTGTCCAAGTGTCCATGTATAAATGGTAGTACTAGAAGTATTACTTCTGTCTGCTCTTCAAGAGCAACTAAAATACTTCTAAAAGATCCACCTGATTTTGGAGTGTATGTTTGAGGAGCCATATTTCACAGAATGGGGCTTTTAAAATCTTGAGAAGTACTCCTTTCTGCTCATAGGCAATTGATGTTATTTCAAGGATGATCCTTAGGCAGTTGAATAGGGCAACTTGTGCAGGGTCTAATGTTCCAATTCACAATGAAAATCCAGTTAAAAATGCTGGAGTTTCCTAGAGGCTTTTGTCTGTCTCTCATACTTGTCTGTAGTCATATAAGAGGAAGAATAATTTTTATTCTTGTTTAAAAACTAACCCAGGAGGGTTTTGTCTTTTAACAGCTATTGTGTAACTGTTTTCCTTACCTCCTTTCCAGCATCTTTTTAACTACTATTATTGTTGCTTTCTATTTTATTTTTTTTAAATCTAAAGGAACAAAAAAAAATGTTTTATGGCTGAGGAGAAGCCTAGATGTTGCCTAGACCTCTGGCAGAGCAAAGCTGAAATCACCTTGCACTGTTTTTCTGCCACAGTTACACCAGTATCTGCTACCTGTGGTTGTTCTATGGACTGCTTCATGTCCATACTGGTAGGTGGGAATAATAGAACCACTGTATTCTTTCTCTAATTTCCTAGTCCCAAGTCCATTTAGAATCCAAGAACTGCAAAATAATTTTTTGTCCCTGAAAGGGACACGTGGGGGCCCCTAGTCACAGTGGTCCTAGTAGATCAGGTTGCTCAGGACCTCTTCCAGATGAACTTTGAATATCTGCAAGGAGGGAGGTTCGTCAGCCACCCTGAAACACTGCTGCAGTGTCTGACTGTGCTGTGGTCCAAAAGGAATTCCTCGTATCTGGGAAGAATTTCCCTTGCCCATCCCTGTCCTTTAGCTGCACGCCCATGAGAAGAACCTGACTCTAATACTCTTCCATCAGGCAGCTTTGTCAGTGGGGACACACAACTTGTAATAAAACAAACACAGTCATTTTGATTAGTTTGCCTTAATTAGAATTCACTGCTGTTTTGCTGAGATGCTTCAGCAGGTTACCCTTTATATTTGTTTCAAATACTGTTACAAGCAGTGAATATTTGCTTCATTAGAGGCCAGTGTCACGTGAAAAGAAAATAAAATACATATCAAACACTGTTTAAGCTGTGTACCTGCAGGAAAAAAAGAATAAATTAACCATGATTTCCTTCTTGAGGCACACAGTGAATGTTGTACTAATACTTACTTAGACAACTGTTTATTAATAGTTCAAAGAAAGCCTTTTTCCATAGCATCGACTGTAGAAGTCAATAGCCACAGCCACAGTGTTACCTGGAAAGGATGCTGTTGACTGGTAAGTTGCTTTTTCAGGTGCACTACGGCATGAGTAACTATGCTGATTTTTGTGTAACACATTTGGGAAGGGGAGCTGTGTGGAAGCATTGTACTTAACAACTGGTACACATAACAGAGCACCCAGCTTTGAGGTTGGAAATAAAGGTGCTACAGGCTAAGAAGCTTGGTAGTTCAGACCACAGGCATACACAACACTTCCAAAACCCTACATTTTCCCAACCTTTATCCTGACGTCACAGCAATCAATGCTCTGCTAGAGGTTGTCACACACCCTTTTGCATATTGATTGGCTGAATACATGCAGAATTATGTACGATGCGAAGTCTGAATTTGACTGACAAACGTAACCACTTTGTCAATGTCATTATACTCATCAGAAGTTGTCTGTGGCCTTACTCACGCCTTTGCAATTATTCTCACTGACATTGCTTACACTGTTTTCAAAGAAAAGCTTCTTGGCAGCACAGTGACAGTCAACATCAAGATGGTCTTGTAGTCTTCAGCCGCAGTATATAATACAGCTTTGACTGTGGTCTTGTGTTTCTGAGAACAAAGTTGCCCTAAGAGTTTGTCCTCTGTCTGCCATTGCCTGCTGCAAGTGTGATTTGGAAAGCTTGCTGAAATTTGCTCACATTGCCTCCTCTGATTGCAGGCTGTTGTGTGGTGGGAATGTGTGTGTGTCTGGGCAAATCAAATCCTGCATCAAACTTCAAGTGTGCACGCTGTAGCTATGCTGTGGCTATGCTGCCATTACATTTGACAGCATGAAAAGCACTGATTGCATCAACAATGATTTAAATCATCCTCAAGGTCAGTGACAGAGGACACATGACCAGTATTTGAAGGGGATTGGAGGGTTTTTTTAGTTTTTAGTCTAGACTAACGTTGGCATTAAGTCCCCACTTCGGAAAACAAAGTCAAGTTCCTCAACCCATTTACTTCTTAGCGGACTTGCACATCTCCAGAGAAACCTGATCTAGTGGTGGCATCCCTGCCCAAGGCAGGGGGTTGGAACTGGATGATTTTAAGGTCCCTTCCAACCCAAGCCAATCTATGATTTGATGATGAGAGGTCCAGCTGCACACCACTGCTGACCTTTATTAAACTGTGAGCTTCCCTTCTTCCAGTGGTAGGCATCCATTTACATTCAGAGCTTGCAAGTTGTTGAAGCTTTTGTAATTACTAGGTTTGATGACCTGAAACAGTGTTTTCACCCGGCTTTATGCTGTCTCCTAGGGGGGAACCTCGACTTTTCAAAATTTAGTGATTTTAAAATCGTGCTTTGCAAGTATTGCCTGCTACTGCTCTGGAAAAACTAAACCTAGCAGAGGATGGATTTCCACAGCAGATCTAGTTGATGGAAGAAAACATGTTTGGGTGGGAATTGAAATAAACCGAGATGGGATCTGACAGGAGAGCGAGTAATCAGTGATTCCATTTTGTGTTTACCCAAGATACCCTGAGACTTCTTGTAGGGAAATAGGAGCATTTGGTTTTTGGCTTTTAGAAATTAATAGGGCTTCCTTCTTATGCTAGATTGAGTTAGTGAGGCTAGCAGGAGGATATTCCTGTGAAGGTGGATAACAATTAATTCTTGAGGGTGAATGAGAGGAAACTGAGCTGGCTCATAATCAGCTGAATGTCCACCTGTGATTCCACACCATACCATACACTGGGCGATCAGGAAACATTGCTGGCATCAGTCAGACCTATTCGATAACAGCTTTATTATAGCAAAATAATGGATTCGGTTGCAAAAACCTGATTTCCATTTCTGGTGGAAAGCTCACGTGTGGCTCTTGAGAAACATTTAGTGAAAACAAATGAACCAAAAAAACAAACACAGAACTAAGCAAAACAGCACCCTTTTGGTGAGCTGTTTTTATGCCCGATGGTACATTTATAAATTGTCTCATAGCTATTTCTCTACATGCAGCTTCCAGCATATGCTGCTGTCATATAGAAGCTGCTGCTGATGACCTGCAATCTGACAACATTGCAGGAGGAAATATCCCCACTCTGTATTTCTCTGACAGCAACGGAAGCGAGTAAGGAGATCTCTGCTTCCGTACTGGCCTCTGGCAGTTAACTTGTTGGCCATGTTATGCCTAAACAATAAACTGGATCGGATCTGAAAGCTATCTGTTGATCCCTGGTATGGCAGTGTGAATCTGCAGGAAGGTCGTGTGGAGTCGCTGAGGTTGGAGAAGATTTGGCAGTGAATCCAAGCTACAGCTCTTGATATCTCTGAATATTTTTCCAGGGTAGAGATTAATTTAACTGCATGGCTTTTACTATCAAGCTGCTGAATTGCTTGTAGACATGTACTGTAATATTGCTGAATTGATCTTGCTCTGAATGACTGCCATGGTGCTTTCTAATGGGGTAGGGATACGCCTCTATCTCAAGAGAGGAATCAACAACAGAATGAATACATAAAACTCTAAATATATAAATACATGCAACCTCTAAATAAATATTATAAAGATATGTAAATATATATGTCGTCATTGTTGCTCATAGTTGTCATATCTACATAAATTGTGAAAAAAAGAGGAAATGGAATCAGTCAGTGAGTGTTGAGCTGTTTTGATTTGCAAATGCCTTTCCACAACTTCTTCCCAAATATTGCCTGCTTTCCTTGGCTATTTTTTGCAGGTTCTTTGAATCCCTTGAAAACAGTCAGCTAAACCCTAGGGATTTTCAAACTGAAGGCTGGAAACAACATCTGTGGGTCTCAGTAACAAAAGGGGCCTCTTGCACTCCATGGACTCCGTGGATTTTTGCATCTGTCAGGGCTGCATTTGATCCAGAGCATTCCTTTAGACACTCTAAATCCTCCATCTGGTACCTTGTATTCAGGAGACACAGACAAAGGCAAAGTTTGATCTTACATGTTTAATAGGCTTGATCTTGATTATACATCTCCATTGCCTCCCTGACTTCAACAAAGAGGACTTCTGCATATTCTTCTGATTTCAGAACTGAGCCTTAAATTGCTGGTAGTATCACAGAAATGAAAATACCATTAGGAACTAACACTTGAGAAATGACAGCCTGGTCCTGAAAATGGAACTAGCTTATTCACCAGCTCCCTCAGTGGTGAAAGCAGGAGTCAGTGGAAAGGATGAGGAGCGATAACAGCGATGAAAGCTGTGGCATCCTTCTGTAGGCAGGCACCAAGGCTGCTTTAAAAAATGTGCAGTGAGCTTTCTGACACTGTCACCATCTTCTGAGAAATGTCTGGATTTCTAAAGCTAGGCTTAAGGCTCAAGTGAAAAAAAAAGTTTTTAAGAAGTGCATATCTTCTGCCCTGTTCCCCAGCCTTGTCTTTTATATTCTGCTGCTAGGCACTGGCTGTTAGCAGCAGAATCAGGGTTGACATCCAGGCTTCCCTGTTAAATGTGTCCTGGTCAGCTCTCCGGCTGAAAACCAGCAGAGCTCATGGTGCTGGCTGCTCTGGAAGTACTCACAGGGTGGCCTTTCTGCTAGCACTTGGCCTGCAGCAGCTAAAGCCTGTTTCAGATTTATGGTCACCACATTGGCTTGAGCTCGCCTAAAATCTTGAGGACAATTAAATACTCTCATCTTCTGAAACAAGCATTAAACCAGCTGGTCTCTTCCCCCACCGCGCGGACACTTGGCTCCGGCTTGGGATTGTTGAAGCCTGCCGGGTAGCACGGCCTGATTTCAGCTGTCATTCTTGTGCAGTGACCCGTTTGGTGCTTTTTAGTGACACCTCGTTGCTCCCTGCCACCCCCTGCTGTACCAGGCTTGCGAACAGCTTTTTCTATTTCAGCTCTGAGCAAGAACGCTGTGCGGCACCAAGAGCTAACATGGTCTCCTAGTGTGTCCCTGACCCTCTAACAGCCTCTCCACGCTCCTACCTTTCAGCAGGCACTTCTGTGCTCACTGCCCCTTGTTTCTAAGGTCCTTAGCTTTGGTAGCCTGATGCTGGAAGCTATTGGCTTTGGTTGGGGTGAGGTTTCATAATGGCAAGTCATTTTCTGCTCTGCAATAATCATACCGCTGCATGAAACATCTCTAGCTTAATTAAAACTCAGAAAACAATCATGTTTAAGGCCTGTCAGTTAGTCCTTTTTATTTACCGTCTCTCCTTCTCACTAGGTGCTAGCAGAGTGCTCCTTCCTTCACGTCTTGTCTCCCCGGTTCTCTGCAACTCTTTGGGTTGAAAGGTGCTGTACAGGTTTGCTTGTGCACTAGGCTTCTGCACGCAGCATGTACCTCTATTTAAATAAGCAAAACTCGACCAGAAGTGGAAGGTTATGTCAGATTTGGCAGCCTGAGCATCAGGAAATCCTTCTCAGGCCCTGGGCAGGCCGGCAAACTCCCTTGGCCATAAATATACTGTTTCTGTGAGGTGGGTTTGAGTGCTGCAGCAGCCAGCTCCCACGTCCGTGACTGTATTTCTTCATAGCACGGCGATCGGGCTCTGAGCATGGCATGGCCAGCTCAGCCTCCTGCTTCAAGAAGGAGAATGGGGTTTCCTGACAGGTTTAGACCACTGAAATGTAGGGATCAGTGCGGATTCTCATGTCACTGATTGAAATCTTAGCACTTCCAAAACCACCGAGGCTGCCACTACAGCCTGCAACAAGGCCATGATTACACGTGTAATTTAAATAAAAAAATCTTTGGAGTTATCCTCGGTCTTTGCAATCATATCCCCAGAAATCTGTGTTTTAGCTTCTCACAGGAGCATCAAGAACAAAAGAGCATCTTTCGTCAGAAGCGAAGCTGGCAAAATGACAGAGCTTGTACACAATACTTTCAGTGAGGGACATTCACCTTCCCTCAGTGTTGCTGCTGGCATTACTTCCAAATTACTGGGTGTACTTCTTTCTCTCCTCTTCCTCTTTCTGAAGAATCTATTTCAGTGTCTTGTTGTATGTTTCCTGCTCCATTTCGCTTAGGGTTTTTCATTTTACGTGGATCCAGCAACTGTTGGGATACTCAAGACTGCTGAGCCCTTTCAGTTCAAGCAGTAGGTTTTCCCCATCTCTGCTGATCTCTGCAGGGCATCCTTACGTGCTTGATATTTATGTGGTGACTACATTTGCATTATCTGTTTGTGACATTCAGAGATACTGGTAAAGATCTAAGCCTCTTTGAGGCAGGCATCCTAGAAAGCCTAAGGAAAAGGGAAAACGCGGTGTGTATCCCAAAGAGCTTTAATTCCTACATGATGATTTTCTTTAAGGCTTTCTTGCTTTTCTTTAAGGACTTTATAAGGCATGCTGTTGGAATGGGAGGAAGAATTGTCTAGTTAGATTGAAATGAAAAGAAACAAAAAATCTACCTGTTCATAGGTTAGGTCATACCTAGTTGACCGGTGTGACAAGTCGCCTGTCTCCCCCCTCCTCTCCCATTCAGCTTTAGCATTTTTGAGTAAGTAATGAGAATATTTCCTGCATATTTCCTATTTTCCTTACCACCTATAAACACAGGCACTCTTAACTAATAATGTAGACAACTCCTGCATATAATTTAGAGGACGGACACACTGTAGAACTACACAGCAACAAGTGCCACAGATGCACTTTTTTACTGCTGTTTCTTTTCCTTCTGTAATAGCTCAGCATCTCACTGAGTGCACAGCATGAGGAGTGACCAGCGTTACTATATCTCCAACTGTGCTGTTGTTAGCCTAGAGTGGGCTCTTACTAATATATCCAATCCCTCTCTGCTGTACTCTGAGACTGTGCTACTCCTCATAGCTGCTTGCAGATTGCTTAGGCTCCTAATATAGCAATTAAGAAATGGAAGTGCTTTGTGAATTTAGTTGTTGCATATGCAGAACACAAGGAAAAATACTCATGTTAATACAGTAAAATCTCAAGGAAAACTCAGTAAGGGAAAGTTACCGGCCAGTAGTTCCAGTAAGCTGCAGGAGCAGCAGCCAGCTTAAGGTTTCAGCACCCATATAGCTAAGAACTTGGTGGCCCTCTGTGAAAATTGTCATTTGTAAAAGGATCTTTGAATCCTTCCTTCCCTTCCCTGCTGTCTTCTTCATTCAGTAACTGCCTTCACAGCAAGATGCCATTTTCCTTCTGGCCTCATCTCCCTCCTTCCATACCCACCTGTAACAAGCCAGGCAGGTTTTTTACAGCCAGGGAACACTGTAATTTGAAGTACGCTTCTCTCTGTGCTTTTGTATAGGTGGGGTCTTAACCAAAGATCTGATTTTTGTTAAACAAATAAATAAATACATAAATCTGATTTAGTAAATGCACCTGTGCGGAGTATCTGAGGGATCACCGTCAGTGCTCCAGTTCTGGGATGTTACCAGTGGCAGCTGAACCAGTAACATTTTTCTTACTTCCTGTGTTTCCTTCCCTCAAGGCTTACATTTTAATTTGTTTCCATGCAGCAAATAAATTCCACAAAAGGGAAACTTAATAAAAAAGCTGTAGTAAAGAGTATGGCGTTACTGACATAACTTCTTTCCTTTTAGAAGCATGAGGATTGCATCACTGATGATTCTGCCTGGCAGTAAATTAAATAAGATACAACCCAAGTTCAGGAAATTAAATTAATTATAAAGGTAATGTAAAATTTTCGTTTTCCTTGCTGCTGTATTCCTGAATACTGTAATTGTTGCCTGGAACAGTTAATACCCCATAAAGAAAATAAACATCCCCTTTTCTTAAGACACCCCTCTTTTCATTTTTTTTAGGGATACTAGGCTGTGTGTTTATGGGTAGTCTGGATTTCACAATGCAAGAGCTCGTGTGATTCAGGGAACATTGTTTCTGAAGAGATCCCTGACAGGTACCATTACCAGTGGGCTGTCCTGTAGTGGCTGTGCTCAGGAGTCATTCCTAGCCCTTCTCAAACACCTCGGCTGCATCAAAAAGTCCTTTGGCTTACCATGACTCCATTGAAACGAATGGAGAACGTTGATGTATTTAGCTGTATTTCAGCCTGGCTCATTACATAGTTTACTTTTTTTTTTTTGTAGTAGTAGTAGTATTTATATTATGTTCATCTTTATTTAACAGAAGTAAACATGGCTGAAATATTTGTAGCAGAAGGAGGAGACAGCTGTGTGCTTCCATACCGGAGATGTCAGACTTTGGTATAACAGAACAAGTAGCTAGAAACAGATAATTTTCTCTGACTTCATTTATGAAGCAGTTTGAGTTTGATTGTTTCATTTTCTCCAGTTTTGCAAATTAGGCATAATCAGATTTGCTTAATAGAGTGATAGACCTGTGTGCTAAGTTATACAGAGCAATGTTATTCATAAGGTGCTTTTAATTTGTCCATATAGACTCATCTTACCAATATTTATCTTCTAATCTTACAAATTCAGAGTGGGTAATCTCTGTCTAAATGAAGCTGCTGTTCATACAGTACTCTTCATACTGTTCATACGTTTTCTTTAAAGAAAACAAAGAAATCAGAGCAACGTTTAACATTGGGAAAGGCTGATACCAGAAAAGAAATTAATTAGGTGTGATGTATCATTAATGATGCCAGTGTCCAAAATGTTTGTGTTATCAAAACGGCCGGAGGAGGGATGATAGCATACTGAAGGTTAAGCCTTAATTTCAGAAACACCTTTCCATGTTGGATCTCAGCCATGCAGTAATGTTTAGATACAGATCTCGCTTTTTAAGATTCAAAGAAGGGATGTGCTTGGGTCATTGCAAATGACCCAATATCTGCCTTTTTTCACCCACTCGTTCTATTCACTGGTGGCACAGGTGGTGTGGGTGGGGGTGACACAAAAATAAATAACCCACAGGTATCTTTAAAAATGCAGGGTATGACCTAAGGATGACTGCACCTTCTTCCAGTTCTCTGATTTGGGTTTGGGTCCTGGAACATGAAGAATTGCATCTGTGGAGCCAGTTTGGACTATGTTCACTGATAAACACCGTGTGCTACCTGGATGTTTCTAAGTGCATCCTTAAAGGGCTGTATTTATTACTTAGGCAGTCTTCAGTCCCTGACAGTGGTAACAAATGGTTTGTGGAGCACTTAGGCACGTGCACAGGTCTGTCCCTGGAGCACTCAGTGAAGCACTTCAGTGTGCTCTTAAGCCCCTTGACTTCAGCTCCCGGTTTTATCAGGAGGACTTTTTTTTGAAGGCAAGAGGCTCTTCTTATCTCACAGATGGTCTAGGCTGCCTTACGGCAAAATGGTTCTCAAAAACTCTTCATTATACAAAATGTTAATTTTCTTTCCCTTCCTCAGATGCAACAGTCAGTGACCTTACAACTACTACTCTTTTTTTTTTAACCTTTGCATCTGGGAAATACTGTCCTGATTCTAATGATTTCACATCTGCTGTTTCCTCATGCGAGATAGCAATGAAAATCCTCTGTATTTTCCCCAAATTGAGGCATTTACATGTTGGTGCATCCATGCCAGTCATTAACTCTGTAAGTTTTCACATTTATGCATCAGCTTGGTTAGGAAAGTTCTGGATGTGCATGAAGAAGCAAGGAAGATCAAATGTTTTAAAGCACAAAGAAGTGGCTCATATTCCTTTCTAAGATTTTGTCCAGAAAGACATATTGAGTAAGATTGTAAGTTCTTCTAGATGGTTTTATTTTTTTTTCTTCTTTCCACCTAAATAGCTGGGCAGATTTTAGGGCGGAGATAAAGTATGCCATATGCAAGTTTTCCTGCTGACTACTTTAGATTGAGGACAATGCTGAGGATTTTTGACATTCAGGCATCATTAGAGTCATCTTTTCTGATGTCCTTTATAGCATTGGTTAAAGTGCCTCATCTGGTAATGCTGAACTAAATTATTTCTAAATATACCCATTCTTGTTGTAGAAACTAGAAAGTATAATATATTCCTCTGTAAGCTGTGCGGGTGTCTTTTCTGGTAGTGTAAAAATGTTCACTCCCAAGTCATTTCATCTACTTTTAGATATCACAATGAGTTTTCTGCCAGATTAAAGCACAGTGACCAGGGAGGGATAACAAGAAAGATTAGGGCTGTGGAAAAACTTTGTTATGAAAGAGTGGAAAGATTGATACTGTTCACTATGGAGAAGCAGTAAGTAGGAACAGATATTAAAAATTGCCCTGTCATTTGTTATTGTGAAGGCAAGAGGGGGCTCATTCCCCCATGACATCAGGAGATAGGTATATTCATTTAAATGAGAGACCTAATGTCAGTTTGAAAGTAAATTCCTTGCTTTTCCCCAGCACATAGTTTTACCTCTTTCAAGATGTCACTTAAGACTAAGAGATGAATGAGACTTTTTTTAAATAATAAAAAAAAGTCTACTAATTCATTAAGATAGGCAGAATTTCCCATTATATATCCAGTGTGACAACACTACAAATGAAAAACTAAGCCTAAAATGCTCGAGACATTTGGAAGAATCATAGTGTTTCAGTGCAATGGATTGTAAGTAAAACTCCTGTATTTTCAGCCATTTGCCCCACATAACATAAAATGATGAGAAGAGTCAGAGGAATCAGAAAAAGAGAAGACTTTATGGAAATAATATCTCTGGGTAATGTTCCCCTTGTGTTACCTTCATAAATATATAACCTGTATATAATACATAAAACAGTAAAGGAAGTTTTATGTAATCTTTGGGACTGTTTTTCTTAAATGTCAATTTTTTTTAGGTATGAATTATTTAACTCTATGATGTGTGCTATGAACAGGAAAGGCTTTTCTTTGTGAACTGAAAAATGCAGGTTACTTGAAACTAGGGATAAATTGTGTCTCCTGGCATGCATGTAAGTAGGTATTTAGTTGAGACACCAGTAGTTTTAATGTTTAACTTAGGAAGTGTTTGAGGTTTAGCATATTTCTCCTAGACAACTTGTCTGATGTTCTCATTTTCTGCTGTCTTTCCGGCTTAGCAGGAGAGATGATGTGATACTGAAACTCTTAGCATACTTTGGTTATCTACTGATACATGGGTAATCCAGAAACTTGTCAAAGAACAACAAAAGAATATGAATCGAGCATCTAAGTGAACCGTAAATGAGAAGTGTATCTGGTAGGCTTAGAAAGATGACTCCAAAAAAAATGATCCACTAAAAAAATGAAAGAGTTCACTAGAGCCTGCTTACAGAAAAGGCTTGACAGGTCTGAAAAGGCTTGCAGCAGACGTGCCAGCAGGTGTTTTATCCTCCATCATGTTTTGCAAGAAGGACTACAAAGGGCTGTCTGATTATTTAATTGTCTGGCTGGGCTCTGGTATTTTGCTCATACTGTTTAGATCCTTGCTTTAATGGGATAGTTGCACTCATTGGTTTTGTTTAGTTTAGCAATTGTCTTCCTGACTCACAACCCTAAAATATAAAGGGCTTAACGTGCAGTAATTGAATCCACTGTCTGTAGGTGCTTCAGGAAGCTCTGTGATTTGTTTGTTTTTCCCATCTAATATAGCGCTGCCTTCCTAAATGGATTCCCACCTGGGGGAAGATGTGGTAGAGGGAATAGGAGCTGGAGAGAAAAGGGGAGAATTTCGAAAAGAAGAAAAGCACAGAAGTTACACGCTTTTTCTTCAACTGCCCAAACACCCACCTCCCCAAAGGTGGCTCTTAAGGCTAAGAAACCCTGAGCCTAGCTTGTTTCAGCAGGCAGCAGCACCTCTGCCCATACAGCACTAGCTGTGCTGCTGGCCCTGGTCTACAGCTTCAGGAACACATCTGCATCTGCCCCTTCCTGGTTTTATTTGAAGCAACACGAACTGGGCTATTTCTAGTTTACATTTTCCACCCATCCAGGAACCTCATAAAATTTTCAGAATATAGGCTTCCGTGGCATTACAGGAGATGCTGATGAAAAAATTAATGTGTTTTGAGTAGGATTTGATTATTTTATTTTATTTTATAAGGCAACTGATAAAGCCAAAGGGTAGGATGTTATGTGTCCAACCCTATATTCTATTTATGTTTGAAAGAGGAAATTGGTATTAATTTTTTTTTTTGTTAATGTCAAGGTTCTTTTTAAAACTTAAAATATTTTGTATTCTGTTTGAGCTGAAACTCAATCTCTAGCAGAAGTTGCAACAGATAACTGGATTCTGGTTCTTCAGAAAATCATGATGCTACATTTATTGGGCTCCTTTTTGTATCTGTAGAGCACTGGGTTATAATTTGTCACTTAAGGCTTTTAATTAGAAAGTGTAATTGAAATTTCCAAACACAGAATACAAATCTCTGAGTAACAGACATCTTTTGAAACGTCTCATAAAATAAACTGTGAAAGTTAAATGAAAGTGAAAATTGCAAAAGTTGCATTTCCTTGCACAAACATGTGTAAGGCAATATCCATTAATCCTATGGCTTCTTCTTGGGTGACAGAAAATAAATTTTCTTTAATAGACCATAAACATTTCAATTACTAAAACAATCAGCCTAAAACTTAAGCAGGTATTTTCTAATTGTTTTGCATATGATTAAATTTCAGCAAGAAATAGGAAGATAGCAATAGAATAAAACCATAATTTATTAATAATTACTTCTGCCTGAGTGGCGAGTTTTCCCCTATATAGGCTGGTGTATTGAGTATTCTAACTCAGTCAGTATCTTCATGTAGACTTTGTTTAGGTAGCAAGCAGGTAAGTCAAGCGCCTTGACTCAATTTTTGGTGGTTGTTAGACTGTAACCCTTTGGTGAAGTAAGGTGTAAGAGATGTACCGGATTGTTACCAACAGTTTAAAAAAAATTCTATATATAATGTAAATCTCACTAGAAAGGTTTTTTGTTTTTTTTTCTCAAAAGATGATATCCATGTTATCGTAGAGTAGACCACTAGGTCAGAATGGTTATTGCAGGGGTACAAATTAAAATGGAGAGGAAGAGTAAAAGAATTGTTTTTTTTGCACTCCTATGCCAATCTCTTTGGAGGAGAGATGCTCATATGGACAGAGCCTCGCACGCACTTGTTGACATCCCCACCAGGCTCTTTATTCTTACTCGTAAGAGTTTAGACAGCAAAATTTTCAATCTGTGAATTTTGGACGCTGAATCCCAACAAAGTGTGAAGCTCTTCAGGGAGAGAACTGCATTATAATGACCAAGTGCTGGGCTCTGGGAGAAAAGAAGGCAAATTTGCTGTCTTGTTACCCCCAGTCAGGAGCTGGGGTGTGACTCTCAGCTTCATGGGAGACCAGGCTCAGGTTTATATTTGTAAATGGAGGCTTAACAGAATGCACATGAGCTTTCTGCACCTAATCGATGATTACACAAATGCTTTTCAAAGGCAGGTGCATTGCTTACGTGTCCTCTCTGCACCTGGTGATAGCTGTTGGCAAGGTTCCTGCTTTCCCCATTCCTTTATGCTGCCTTTCAAATGATTCCACAGCTTGTGTCTTAAATTATTTGGGTAATAGCTCTTCATATGCAGCTAGATTATGCAAACCAATTCACTTAGCAGTCTAATTGCTGACCTTATGTGCTCGTGTTGCTAAATATATGATTAGCTATAACCACTAGCAGTCTACCCACAAAACTCCAGCAATACAAAAGAGATTTTTCATTCCCGTCTTTTCATCCCACAAAAACAAGAGCAAGGCTTCCAAAATTTCTCCATTACATGTATCTGGAATCTTTTTTTTGCAAGTGGTTTTGTTCTGGTTTTGTTCTATCCCAGCAATAGTGTTTGAGCAGCTAAAATAAGCCTGAACTGTAGACCTCCCTACTTGAATGACAGCTCTTCATTTGGAGAGAATGGTGAAGGAAGAGGAAATCAGAGAGCAGAGAGGTTGCTGTGTGTTTGGAAGCAAGTTATTTGAACCCATTTATAAAATGGTTTAGATACATTTCAGGCAAAGGGACATTTTGGTCCAGATTCTCAGCTGGCATGTCAAATGAAGTCCTAAGGAGAAAAAAAAAACACGATTTGACTGGTATGTCCTAGGAAATACTATTGACTCCTGTGAATAGGAAGCAAATTCCAAGGAGCCTTCAGTGGAATGAATGAGAAGAGGGGAATATTTATCCTGAAATACGTATTATCTCAGACTTTTCTAGCAATTAGGTCTGAATCTGTGGAATTGACATTTTATTTTAATGTCTTCTTGTTCCTCTTTGTGTTTTGGTGTGTTTTATTTTATTTTATTAGTAAACTGAACATGTTTTTGTTCTCTTACAGTTATTCCTTTGGCTGCTCTGAAGTCTTCACACACAGTCATTCCAATGGAAAGTTGGACAAATGACAGCAGCAGCACAGTTAAGTATGTATACTGAAATGTTTGATTTTTTTATGCTTATGTCAGGTTGAAAAAGCCCTTCAGGTTATGTACTCAGATAAACTGAATCACTATATAATTTTGCACACTATACAGTTCAAATACATAACAGAGGAACTAGGATGAACTCCAGGATAGTGGTGGCAAGTCATAGAAATTTGCAATTTCTTTTTTGTCATATGGTTACTTTAAGTGAAGCATGTACTTCCATTATTTAGTTGCTTGTTTCCTTCCTTTTAATACCTAATGTAACCATTAAGTATACTGCATTTTAAAATGTATTTCAGCTGAAAAGGTTGGTAACAGTAATCATAAAAAAGTCATAAAAAAAAACAACAACGAGCTGTGTTCTGCATTTTGTGCTGAAAAGGAGTAAATACTACTCAGGAGTAATACTGCTCAGTAGGCAGTGTGGAGGCAGTGGTCAGGGCTGTCCTCAGCAAGCCTCCCCAGGAGATGGGATCGTCCCAGCATGGAAAGCTTGCTGGTGCAAGAAAAGCTAACTTGCATCAGGAACCAAGCTGGCTGTTCTGCTTTCTGTTTTTAAAAGAGCATTGACAACCAAAAAAAAAAAAAAATCTGAGCGGGCTTTTCCACACCCAGGCCTGAGCCAATTAAGAAGTTAGGAAAACGTTGTCTGTGGACAGAGCTACAGGAAACAGCTTCAGTGGAGAGTTTGTGGAAGCCACGAGAGAAGATTAAAGCCATAGTGTTTGTAATCTCACATCAGTCCTCCATATGGTAAAAACAGACCTGTTGTTTTTGCTTGTTTCAATTCATGAAGATCCAGGTACTTTTTTGTGGCCCTAATGAGAAATTCCATCACTCCAATCCAATACAGTGGAGATTTCATGTGTAAGGTGCCAGTTTTGGTGAAGGTGCTGGGGTGTGTACAACTGGTGTATGCTTTCCGCAGGAATTTAAGTAACAGACCTTGTTGACTGAATGGTCAATAAATGAACATTTCCTTTACCAGAGGGAACTTATTTAAAAATCTGAATGAATGTTCATTTAAACCTTTTGTGTGGTTTGCACAGTACTGATATTTATCTTGCCAGAGAATTCATTAACTTTAGTCTTGGCAACTGTATATGACGATGTTTGTTTTTTTTTGCTGACCATTTGAACTCGAAGCTTAAGCTTCTTAAAGTAAATTAATATAAACAATGTCTGCTGAAGAACTTAAAGTTGTCACTATTAATGGGAAATTCACAAGTTCTCCATCTCCCTGCAGAAACCCTGATGTGTTTATTACCTTTTCAGCATCTAACCTAAGCACACAAACACCTGCTGGTACCCAAAGGTGGGGACTACAGCAGATGGTTGATTCAGTGACTTGGTCAAGATAGCAAAAGGCATCTGTGAAATGGGATCCAGGTCTCCTGAGCTGTCCAGCATTTGCTCAGATTTCTATGGAACTTTTGCTGTCATACACTCAGAAGGTAGCTTTAACATTATGTAATACCTGAAAAGGAATGTTCAACATCTACGACGTTTTAATAATATACAGGATTTAGTAGTTAAACTGATTCTTAACTAAGCAATTCATAACATATTTTAGTTTAATAAGTTGCATAAAAATACCTGCAAAATAAAAATATATTTAGACAAGGCAAAAATTTACTAGAATTTCAGGGATCAGTTCATTTTCATATATTTTGGCTCTATGAGTCTGCTTTAGTGGAAACATCCTTTCCTTTTATTGTATACTTGCAGTCAACAGACATCCAGTAAATCACAAAGCTGGAATCCATAAAAATATATCCATAACACGTATACATAAATCATTTGGCTGCTTTATATATGTATTTACAGGCCTTTCGCTCCTGTTTTGAGCAAGCTAAATATTTTGACTTCAGGAAAAAAAATTTGCAGTTCTATTAAATGCTGTAAATGCAGTCCAGTTTTTCCTAATTCTTGTCATACACAGTTGCTGTGCTATTTCTAGTGGGTGGTGTGTGCATTAATGCTTAGGTGATTGAGAGTGACAAGGTGACTTGAGAGCTACCTCTGAACCATCTTTCTGACCCGCGTGGAGTATTAGAGAGCCCAAGGAGAGAGTTGAGCATGATTAGTTGTTGTTTTGTAACTGTATAATGCTACTCCTCTACCAAAATCAATGAGAAAGCTTGGTGATTAATGTAGGCTTCAACAGAAGGATTTGGAGTGGATTCCTCCTAGCCTATTTAGTCTTAATCACTGTTTTCTTCCATTTAAAGAACAGAAACTGGGGAGAGAAAACTGAAGCTTTTCTCTGGTTGTTCTTCAGATAAAGTACATTGGTCCTTGTCCACTGGGTTGAGTTTCACACAGTTGCCACAGGTTGTGTTTGGGTTTCTTTTGCTCTTGAAGAGCTTGGAGGCTGTAATGGCAGAGTAGCGTGCCCTTGAATAAGGAGAGACAGTATTTCAAAGATTTTCTGAGGCTGGCGGGGCATTTGTGGTTGAATAATACTCTCAAGGAAGAGGAACTCCCTGCAACACCACAGCTTCTGTCAGGAAAACATGTTTTCTTAAGGGTCGCTTTTATCAGATAAGTGTAAGAGCATTTTGGCTTGGGTCTTTTAAAACACAATCCAAATATTTCACTTCGGAGTCCACAAAACCCACAGATATTTTCTTTCATATCAGCTCAGCAGCATTTCTCTGCTGCTACTCTGTTACCAGCGCCTCACTTCTGCCCATTCTCTCCTCTGAGCCAAGCTGTCTGCAAAATCCTCTTCTCCTGGGGCAGAGCTGTGCCATGCGTCCTACTAAGCCTGGTCCAGAGGCAGAACTGAGGACACAAAACGCGAAAGTATTTTTCCTGGTGAGCTCCAAACGATTAACTGTTCATCCCAGTAACTTGAAAAATAGCAACAATTGGAAGGTAAATTCCATATTTTACTAAGCTTTTCTATGAAGGTGTTGAATGATGATAATGCTGGATGCCTGACGCACCTTTGAGGGTCAGATGCTGAAGTCCATTGCACTGTAGCTTGCTTAGAGCCTTTTCAAAGCCCCATGAGATACGTCTGTAGCATTAACCAGCTGAATGCATGAGAAGGTCTGTCTGTTCCCAAATCCTCCCTCTCATGTAATTGTTTTCTCTTGTGGTTCACTGTGAAGAAGCAAGTGAGGTGGGAAGGAGCTTCCCCTGGCTGGGACTGTGTCTGCAGGGATTAATGGGGTCAGTGAGGATTGCCTCGTGACCAGCCTGGTGCTGGCAGCGTGCCACTGGCTGAATCACTGAGCACACGCAGTCTCTTCTGTTAAGGGCATAAAGGATATATCTACTAAGTGCTTTTTATGCATCATTTACATTTATGATGCAAGATGACCAAAAAAAAAAAAAAAGCTTAGTTTTTTTCCTACCTAATTAGGTATGCTTCATGTTCCTACTCTTAAGAATAGTAATGTTGACCCTGTAATATATTCACAAAGAACTTTTCTTTGGGACTAGTTCTTTCTTTGCAACGTTCCCAACAAGTCTTTTTTTCCACCTCTTCAATTCTTCAAGTATGAGCCGGTTTGGCCCCAAATCCCCCGATTGCTGCTGGTGTTAAGATAGGTAGTTATCTGTTCCACTTTATCACTTACCTAGAGCACAAATAAAGCTTGCAGGGAATATATCATACACTGTCCTATATTAATTTGCCATGAAAGGCTTGTGTAGTGGGAGACCTCAGGAGAGCTAATGGCAAGCAATTTCAGGCAGAAGCAGTGGGAAAATTTCTTTGTAAAATAATATAGTAAATCAGCAGCTAATCCAGACACCCCTCTGGGAGCACAGTACTGGAGAACATAGGCAGAGCTTTCTTTGAGGCGTTGAATGGGGGCAAGACAGGATCCTGCAAGAAAAGAGCGCTCTCCAGAGGGTCTCTGAGCCAGCTCAGTGGCAGTCAATCAGAAGCAATTACTGGCAGCTCTTCTGCCTTGCGATTCGAGCTTGGGGGCAGGACATGGCCTGTGCATGCAGTCACAGAGGTGGCTGCAGCATCTGTCTCTGCCAGCCAGTGGCTCTTGTTCTCCAAGTTTTCCAAGGGTTTTATTCGCCCCCTCTTCTCTTTCTTTTTTTTTTTCCACTTCTTTTCAAGCTTGCCATAACTGAGACTTATACGGCATTAGCAGCAAGTATTTGGGATCATCCTTTATTGCCAACCAGTTAAACATAATTGTTGCATCCTTCTGGCATGCCCACCTGTTCGTTCCCATTAAGAGAATATTACCTGTATAAAAGTGTTAGACTTTGCATTGCTGAAGGAAGGATTTTGTCATATGTTAGCATAATAGTGCTAGAAGTCGGAACTGAAAAGAGGAAGATAACTAATAAAAGCGAAATTCAAGTCAAAAGGGTGAAATTAGTCTGCTTCAGAAAGTGGGCTGACTGTTGGAGAAGCTGCACATTGTTGGTGCTCAGGTGAGCCTGAGAATGAGAGCAGTGAACTCAATAGTGGCATGAAAAATGATTATTAAGAGGGAAATTAAAGGAGGTCTATTATTCACTAACTGAAAGATCTGATGAAGACATTGACTGTGTTTAAATCAATCTTCTCCACAAATTTACTACAACTCTTCAGATGTCAGCAGTGGTTGCCTCAAGAGGCTATTCAGGAGACTAACAGCCATGGAACAGGGATTGAGCACCGCCTGGACTACGAAGTGCCAGAGAGACAGAAATGGGAGAAGCTGTCAAGTTATGAGAAGCTGGGAGTGTTGTAAGGTAGTTGGGAGTGTCTTAAAGTAGTCAGCAGAGAGCTGATGATTTAGAGAAGTGGTGATCAGAGAAGTGATCATAAGCTACGTTCCCCCAGCCCCATCCAGCCTGGCCTTGGGCACTGCCAGGGATGGGGCAGCCTGGGACAGGGTCTTATCGCCCTTACAGTGAAGAATTTCTTCCTCACATCTACTCTGAACCTCCCCTCTTTTAGTTTAAAGCCATTCCCCCTTGTCCTATCCCTATACCCCCTGACACACAGTCCCTCCCCAGCTTTCCTGCAGCCCACTTTAGGCACAAGCAGGCCGCTGTGAGGTCTCCTGGGGCCTTCTCTTCTCCAGGCTGAACACCCCCAGCTCCCTCAGCCTGGCTCCACAGCAGAGGTGCTCCAGGCTGTGATCGGCCTCATGGAATTTTTGTCCGAGTCATCCATTAAAAGTCATCCACATCACAACTGTTGGGATTTGTTCTGTTGGGACTGTTTGCCTGTTGGGTTTGGTCAGTGTTCTACCCAAATCCTTGCACCCAAGTCTAACGCGATTCTTTGCAGAGGAAAAATCAAACATTACTTAGAGCTCTTAAAATCACCAACTGTGCAAAGAGAAGTTAGAAAATAATTAACAAACAAACAAAAAAGTGAGAAGTCTGTACTTTTTATAAAGTGCTTACGTGCACAAATTGATAACGAGAGCATGGCTATACAGTAATGTAATGATTGCTGGTGTGTTAATATAAAAGAAAAAATAGTTGGTACGTTAGATATTGAGGCATCATGCTGTTTCACATAATGAGTAACTTGGAGGAGTTTGTTATGCTTTTCTAGACTGAAGACTTATTTGTTTGTCTTAATGGTTGCTATAAAAAGGACATTTTACAATGAACAGAAGAAACCTTACTGAAAAATCCCCAAATAATTCAGGCAACTGACAGAAGGCAGTGCTTTCTGCTATGAAGATGATATGAATGCCTACATTTTTTTTTCTCTCTGTCATCCACTTTTAGTTAGCTTTGGAGAGTGATTTTATCTTTAAATATAAATCAGACAATGTTGCCAAGACAACCTCTCTTCCAGCTTTTCATTTCACCCACAGTGTGTGCTGAGCCTCAACCAAGTCTTCTTCCAGAGTGATCGGTCACTTATTTTTCAAGTGGGATTTGATTTGATGAAGCAAAATATTCAAAGTACTTGATTTTCACGGTTTCTCGGTGAATTATTCTGGCTAGCTTCACTTGGCTCTGTCTCTAGGGCTGGAGGAAGTTAATCGCACTGGCAATTGGATTCCAGCTTAGGAAGCAGAATATTTGACTGAAGTTACAGCTCTGCAGTCGGTGGCTGCTTTCCTAGCCAAGACGTAGAGCTCCGCAGAGGGGAACGTGCAGGTGGTGACGGAGCACCTCCTGTGCGGGGTGTTTTACACCATTTCCTCCAGAATATTGATTCTCAGTGTACTGAACCTGTGTTTTTAGGCTATTAGAGTTATGTCTGCTTTGTATTCCCTGCAGATGTTGTCTTACTGCAAGGTGTATTTGTTGAACCAGACTGACTTTTGCTGCTTGGCAGGTACAGATTGGCTGCCATGCTGCTAATGGGTCAGGCAGCAGGATGTGGGTTTTAGCTGCTTGTCCTCAGGGTTTCCTGCCATGAAAACTTAAAAAAAAAAAAAAAAAAATAAAATAAAAAAATTCTATATAGGCTTTGCTTCGCTGGGAGAGTGACAGACTGAAATCGTATTTGAATAAATGTAGACTCCCT
The DNA here is from genome assembly GCF_009769625.2 of Cygnus olor. Classification (NCBI taxonomy): domain Eukaryota; kingdom Metazoa; phylum Chordata; class Aves; order Anseriformes; family Anatidae; genus Cygnus; species Cygnus olor. The sequence continues at coordinate 14,497,968 of NC_049175.1, forward strand.
TTAATATTAAATTTCCTTTTAATTTCTTACAACCTCAATGTATTTTATGCCACTTTTGCTCTTATTTTTTGCTACTTTGCCAAGACTCCCTCTTTACCAAGGTACTTATCTGCACTATCATTCTTGTAGGTTTATTAAAAATGACAGTACTGTTCTGTCTTAAACTTTCAACAAAGTAGGCTCTTGTGGTGTGATGTTTTAACTAAGCAGAACAGTAGTAATGGCTCAGCTTCTGTAACTATAAAATGGAGGAATCTTGGGCAGTAGGGTTTGGGTGTTTGGTTTTTTTGTTTGTTTGTTTTTTCCACTGCCTCAGCTAATTCAGTTTCTTCAAGAAGCCTAGTAAGATCGGTGATTAGATGACAACCAAGAGACCATCAGGAGCTGAGGCTGTAACCAAAGCAGCAGCAGGCAGCAGCCGGTCTTTGGCAGAGGCATGCAGGTAGGCACCATCCACAGAGGCGAGGGCTCAGCAGGGATCTGAAGAGCCACCTCCGGTGCCTTCTGGCTTGGCATTCAGTGGTTGGAATTGTTTACTGAGAAGCAGATGAAAGATGAGAAAGACAGGAATTCATCATCCTGAGATGAGAGTTTATCCAGTGACAGGCTTTATATGATCACTGGTGCTCTGAACAGTGTGAGTTTTCCACTGAGAGAAAAAACAATTTCCCCACAAAGGACTTTTTTACAAATATTTGTAATGTTTCGATTTTTTTAGGTATTACTTCCCTTCCTTCCAGCAGAGGGGCGCAGAGAGAGGTCTAAATCTGTACCACGTCCATCTCCTAAAAGTCCTTTCCATTTTCTGAAAGGTTTGCTGCAGTCAGGGTAATGTGTTTCTGGTGTGCAGATTTAATGTAGTCTTCCTGATATATTTACAAATGTGGAATCTGTTGATATTTAATATGATCTGTATTGAAACCACAGCATAACTGTAAATATTATTTATTTTTTATATGCAAACTGTGGTTTTTTTTCACATTGGCTCCATATTTCATGGTTATTTGTGTCAGGAAGAGAGGGCTGTGGAAAACCCATCAAAGTTGGCCTGTATACAGAATAAAGAAAATGCAGATTATATTGGGGGCTGCAAGATACTACAGTGAAGGGATTGTTCTGAATGCAATACATTGAAAAGTTATTTCAAGCAGGGATGTAAATGACATTTCAGATTTTGAAAAGAATAATTATGTGATCTGTCACTTGAAAGAGAAACTTTTAGGTTTTTATGTTTCAACCTGTAAAAGACATCTATGGGATTTAATTTTAGCATTTGAATAAACTTGATGGAATAAAGTGGAATTGCTAATAACCTTGGTCTGTCAGACACAGCCATTAGCTGTTTGTCCCAGGGGTGCTGTGCCCATACACTTTTTCCTGACACAACGACCAAGTCCAGCCCTCGAATCTCTCTTTTATTTACCATGAGGCATCTTTGTGACTTGCAATGTACAGCCTGAACAAGTGACTTCTGTTTGAATCCTCATTTCCTGAGGACAGCTTTGGATGTTGTGAGTGACAAACACAAATGTCTGTTTCCCTTTGGAGCATATCCAGACCAAAACCTATACTATGTTGAACTGCTCAGTTTTGCAGCATAGCTGGGCTCTGACATCTTTACCTGCTCTCTTGCTTTCTGTCTTGCACCTGTTTTTTTTCTTTTGGTAGGAAATTGAATTTGGAAACCATTGAAAGTGCAGAGACACGACAACAAATTGTCTTGATAAGAAATTACCACAAACTGTGCAAACAATGTTTTTCACACAGAGAGGTTCAGCAGTACGGTGCTAATAAGAGCATTAACCTTTTCATGAATTGATTAAAGGAAGAAGAGAAAAACATAGCATTTCTTTTTACAGACAGTAACAAAGCTTTCCCAGCTGGTTATAGGTTCTATAAGAAATATCTATACATCTATAAGTGTTGGTAAACATTTCTATAAAATATAGCAGGTACATAAACTGTATAATCCAAATGTTTGGTGCTTGGTAGAGTACAGAAAGAACTGTAGCCATCTGTGAGATAGATGGATGATGCAAGAAAAGTATGTGTACTTACTGAAGTAGACTGTGACCACAAGAGATTACCTCTGGAGGTTTATTAGTAATTATTCTCTTCCCAGCTTTGTGATTTAACCTAACCACGAGGAAAAAAAATAGGAAGAACTTGATGCCTTTTCTGCTTGCTTTTGAAAACAATGCTGACAGATTGCTTTATTTATTTATTTTTTCTATTCATAACAGGGTGACATTGAGCCAAACATCCTCCACCCCAGTAGTTCACCCTAGCCTGGCAGTTGGCAACTGCCTGGGAAAGTGGAAGGCACAGGTTCAGATCATCTCAGGCGGAGGATGAGGATAGGAAGGCATTTTTCCAGCTATATTAGCAAGCAGATCAGCCAAAAACCTCCTGGGAGTGCTGCTGCCACATCTACTGCTAAAGAATTGGGGCTGCTTAGTATCATATTGGTAAGGGACAGCAGAAGAACAATTTTCAGTGTCAAAAACACCTGTGCAGAGAGGAGGGGGAAGATGCATCATATGTGGTGTAGGGGGGCAAAACGGAGGGAGACACCTGGCATTCAGGCTCACCTCTTAGCCTTCTGTCTCTTCTTCTAAACACCGAGGTTATTGTTGTAGAGAGATCTGTGAAAAGTAACATAAGCCAAGATCTCACTTCTGTCAAAAATTTCATTGGAAGTGTAAACAAGAGGGAACTGACTGTTCCCTCTGTGTGAGGGCGGGTGAAAGTGTATAACACATCCCAGTTACATGCCTTCCGGAGGGTCCCACAAGCTGCACTCCCCACAGCTTAGTTACAGAGAACAAAGAAGAGAAGAATTTACATCTGGTGAAATCAAATCCCTCCCTGATCTTTCCCTGATCAACCTGACAGCTTCTAATTGCTATGTTCAGAGGTCCCGCTGGACTTGATTATGCTCTGCTTTTAACATCCATTGTCATCTGAAATATTCCCTTGAATTTCCAAAGATAAATATTAAATAGGTTTATAAAAGTTTCTGGAAGGTGAACAGATTTAAGCGTTTATGTAATTGGCTAACATGATGAAGAATACTCTTTGGTGTTAGTAATTGTTGCTTTATTCAGTTTCACTGCCTGATATCTAACATTATGAAGGTCTCCCAAGGATGTGGAGTGCCACCTCCTAGACAGCCCTTGTGGAGTAACCTCCTGCTTCTGAGCCCTGGGAATTCCGCTGGCTTCTTATGCATTCCCATCATATCGGCATACTTTGTGTTTAAATTAGCGCGTGCCATAAAATCATTTTGCACATAATTTATCACTGTATCACTCATTGATATATTGCAGCCGAGACAAATGGATATTAATTAGCTGGTTTTGAACTTTACCGGAAGGCAGAGACTCCTCTGGCCACTGGCCATGGAGCTGATATGTGGGAACCCTGCGATAATCCTTATGTGCCTTTGAAAGGTTATTTTTTGTTAGCAGTGCTGGCTGTAATAGCCAAATGACACTACAATGCATTAGATGTCAGAAGAATGAAATAGCTCTTCTCCTACAGACATTAGAAATTAATGGTTTGTATTTTTGTAAACTTTGCAACTCATTTCCATGAACACAGAAGTACAATCAAATTGAAAGACGAGGAAAGATGTTAATAATTAGATGTTACTTGGTTCACTGGAGGTGGAGGTATATCTCATTGCTAAAGGCAGTGTTGACTTGGAGGGGAGAGCAAATTCAGAACAAATGAATTCTTTTGCAGCTAACTGGTCCAAATCAAGGAGCAAACATCTTTCCCATCCTTTTCCTCTGCTTCATAACTAAGCATATAAAAAGAAAAAAAAAACAACTCATCCTTTGCTTTCAAAAGGAGTAAATTAATCATTACGTATTATGTATCAGATATCTACATCATTTATTACAATTGCATCTGGAAGCCACACTTAATTTAAATTAGCATAGGTTTCCTAGCCTTTCAGTCTCCTTTATTTTGCTAAAATGGTGGGTAGCCCAGTAAGTGAGCACTGTTTTTCTTCATCTGTCTCAAGAGTCCAACATGCCTCCATACCTAGCAGCTATAAAGCTACATAAAACAATTTTCTAAGTCTATGAAACAAACTTCTTATCTTGCTTGATCTCAGTATGCATTGTCCACAAAATAACTGGACTTAAAAAAAATATTAACTCTTGATATCTTGCTCTGCTTTTACAGTGTTGGCATTCCTTCAGACTAAGTGCAAATACAGAGATAAGTTCATGTGGCTTGCAAAAGAAAGTGTGTTATCTATTTTGGCTTGCTAAAGCACACAAAGTTTATATGTCACTATGAAAGAAAATAGAAAAGAAAAACAGAGTTATTTGGTAATAACATTTCTTTGTTTTCTGCAGGCAATGAACACATTTTCAAGGTGTTTTCGGTATTGATTTTTTTAATCAAACATACCTGTTTCCATATGAAAGTTGTTCAGTTTCTTTGGGATGCTTCTACATTTATTTAGGCCACTGAACTACTGTGCAGAGCCCTGCACTTAGCCAATACAGAAGCCACTCTTCCTCTTGTCATTCCTCACGCTTTTCTGCTTGCCACCTACTGTTTCACCCACAAATTAGATTTTATTTTTTTTTCTGGAAGCAACACCATGGGAATAACAAGTTCCTCAGAATGGTCACAGTTCACATGTAAAATGGCCTTTTAAAGTTGTCTTTATGACTATTGTAAATCTCTTCATTCCTGCTCGTAGTGCAGAACAGAGTGTTTCAGAATATGGCTTGTTCGGGAAGCTCTTTTTCAGGACTTTTGCAGTACTCAGAAAGGTCTGGGGAAAGGTCTCTGAGATGAAGGCAAACCTGACAATGTGCAGCTTACGAGAATTCATATAATTTTAATAACTTTGGAAGTTGGTGTGCATTCTTCATGCCAGGAGGTTGTGATGGTGGCATTCTGGTTGGATTGTGTAAAAGGCAGTGATGGGAAGTGAGATGCAAGCACTCAACTAAATGGCAATGTCATTGTTTGAGAGAAGGCAGTAAGTCAGAGGCAAAGAATCTGAGGAAAGGAATTCCGAATTGCTCTGGGGTTAGCCTGTTGGAGCTAGGAAAATTATCTTCATCTAAATAATTGTTAGGCTGTTTCGATGATTCTGCATCTCCATCACATACATCCCCTTTTGGGGTCTTATTCAAAATAATTACCCTTCCTGTTCTTGTAGGACTAAAGAAATCTTCACTGTGCAGTTTACGGTGCGAATTGATGTTTGCTCTCTAGGGAATTCTGATTGTTCATTGTCCTAAAACTTAAACAAAAACACATTATTTATTTATAAAAAGTACATATTTTAAGTTATATTTCTTTTTTTTTTTAATTCTATTTTGTAAATTGACTCGGGGGGGGGTTAATAATTATTAACTTTTTACTTTTTCTTAGAAACAGTTATCTTTCTAACCTGGTATTTTGTGTCTAGGACCTGGAGTATCCTTTTAATATTCCATTGGACCATTTCCACAACGATGTCCTGCTGTTCCCCTGCAGGTGGGAAAAAGTATGAGAACAGTATTAATAGAGAAAAAGATAATAATAGTGATGTTTCCACAAATGAGCTAGTGGGGTTGGGATCAGATCTTACTATCACATGCCAGATTGCTTTCAGCTCAAGATATATAGGAGACATTGGGACAGTTACTGCTCATTCTTTTCCATGCTCACTGTGTATTTCTATTGATGTAACAGTGCTCAAAAATGTAACTGCTAATAAAAATCTACTGTCATCTATTATAAATGCAGACACAATAAAATTCATCACAATAAAATCTCTGAAAGGTAGGGAAGAAATGTAAGTTTTAGAACTCCCATGAAATGGGAGTTCTCAGAGTTCTGGTCAATGTGTGAAGAGCCTATCACGGGGAAAGCACACCTTCAGATATTTGAAGTGTGAGGCATTTTGTCTTTTTCAGGGAAATTTGATGGATCATACAGTACAGCTTCAGATGTCTGATCATTTCTTTGGATGTTTTAAAATAATCCAGATTCACTTCTCCCATGTGATTCATGACCGTTGTGCAACTTCTGTTAATCCTGAGGTCTGTATGTAATTTAGTTATCAAATAAGTGTTTATTATTATCATAATAGCAAAATTATTGCCCAAGCCTTTTTTTTTTTTCTCTAGGAATATGAGCATTAATTTACAGGAGAAATAAAAAGTGGGAACTTCTGGCATCCTGAAGAAGTGTGGTCTAGAATTTAAATTGGTAATGTTCCTTTTTTCCTTTAAAATATTACTGTTTTCCAAATTAAAAAAAATAAAAATAAAAATGCTATGGATCTGTCCACATAAGGGCTTGGAAGTAAAAAGTTAAAATCTGCTGGATGTTTCTCAGAACTGAGACACGTAATTTGACTTTGGTTATCACAGGTCATGTGTTATGCCTGTGTGCTTTGCAGCAGGCAGCAGGACTTCAGTTAAATTTTTTTTTTTATTTTGTTTTGTTGGTTTGGTTTGGTTTTAACTAAAAAAAAATATTAATAGGAAGAAGAAGAAGAAAAACAAACAGTCCTCAGGTTAGAAGCTGTCACAAAGAGCAGGAGTGCTACTGGTGCCTTGAGGGTCCTATTTTGGCAAGGAATTGATATGGTAAGATATACCAGATCCCTTCAGCAGGTAAATTACTTCTCATTGTACAAAAAGAAAGCAGAAAACCTCATCGTGTTTTTCACCCTGGGCAAAATTCCCTCCTATCCCCAAATCTACTGATCAGAGCGACCCTGAGCATGAGTCAGCTGAGCCAATCTGGCAGCTCTGAGTAATGCATTTTTGTAATGTCACAGGGCTGTGGTCCATGTCATGCAGTTCTTCCACTGCTGGACTTAAATTCTACAGAAAAGGGAAGAAAAAATAGATTTTACATGGTGTGGAGGAGAAAAGGTTTCCTGGCTTACTTAAGCGATATGATCACTCCCGAAAGCTTTCTGCCGGTGCAGAGTAACAGAGAGATTTCTGCCTTCTCCAAGGCCTGTGAAAGGGGAGGCAAAAGGGTTTATAGCTTTATAGGATGTCAGTTTGAAGTATCAGTCATCATGAGCCACAGACAGACGTTTTCTCCCAGAAGTTAGACTTATTTAGGCAGTCTTCTAGGGCATGAGATGCCCCAGGGTATGAGACATCAGCGACAACAGCGTGACAGGTATGAGTCAGGACCTATGGGAACCTGGTGTCTTCTCAAGTGGCAGCTGGATGTCAGGCAGGGGATACCCCAGGCCATCAGAAATGGTGCGAGATGCCTGTGTTTAGGCAGCTAGACCCCACCCCAATCATTTTTTACAGGCTCCAGACAGTACAAAATCTGACATTTTTCTTAGCAAACTGTTGCAGTGTTTCCTTACTCTCTTTGCTGCCTAATTGCCTAATGGTTCAGCTTTGCCGTCATGGTTCAGCTTGCCAAACTTCAAGTCCCAGCTGTTCGATCCCCTGTTTTTATCAACCAGGTTGAAAGCCTTCCCCTACAGCAGAGTTTTTGGCACGGTGCTCGGCCTTGTCTTTGATTACAGCAGTAGAGCTTGTTCTGTGATACCCATTGCCTTCTGGCTTTGGGCTTGCTTTGTTCTGCCTGCCCTACAGGTATGTTCTGCTGTCTCTGTTTTCATCAAAACCCGACTCTTGTTCTTCTCTTGTTGGTCAGGTCACTCTCATCTCTCTGGCACCAGTCTTTTTCTGATGATCCTATTTCTGAAACGTCCTTGCAAACCACACAAAATGGTTGGTAACATATCCTTTCACTGCTCAGCAGATTTTTGCAGGGGTGTTGGTACCTTTGAAGCTCTAGATCTGTGCTGTGAAGAGAGGAAGATCTAGAACAGATGTCTGTCGCAGCTTGTGTGTCAGATACAAGGTATGTTGGTTCTGGAGGGAGCTTCAGTTTACATAAGGCTTCCCCCACTTGGTATATCCCTTTGTGATCTCCTTATGGCAGTTGCTGCCTTGCGGGAGGCAGCTTTCCAGGCAGACGCTCCTGTGCTGTCCACCTTTCTTCAGCACATGCACAGTTCACCTTTTTCTGTTTCCTGGCAAAAATCATCAGCTTTCAGTGATGCCTGTTGGTGCACAGCTCCGGCCATTCCCTGACCTTGAGATGGGCTTTGCAGGCCCTTGCTGTTCAGACAATGTCACTGGTACATGGTCATAAGACTGCCTTGAAATTCATATCTATCCCAAAAGTTTTGTTTGCCATGACTTCACCTCTCATGGTCTGAAGCTAAATGTCACTTTGAAGCAGCTGTTTCACTGTATGGGTGTCCTGGCCTGCTGACTTCTGTCTGCACAGGTGTTTAACTTAACCTGTCTTTTTAGCAAGTGCTACTGCCTGTGACCTTCTGTCTGTGAGCCTGATAGGAATTCTTCAAGTCACCACTTCTTTGATGGTAGTTCTGAGTTAGCCACTGTAAGACCACCTCAACCATATCTCAATTACAGCAGCACCATTGTCACTAATGTTAGGATTTTGGGGTCTTCTGATTTACTCTTGTTTTTTTGTTTGTTTGTTTTAATGTTTTCTTGCTTATTATTGCATTGACTTTCTGCTTGCTTTTATCATGTGCATAATTCTACAGCCGCTTCATTGAACTCACTGAAAGAAGCAGGTGATCCCTAATTAGGCACTGAAAAAAATTGCTGCACTGCATTTCATATCATTTTGACATTTCAGCAATAAAACAGTTTCTATTAGAATCAAAGTCTGAATGTGAATGAGAGAAAAGTCTCTTAGTTACTATTCAGAATTCTAGTGTTGGGCACCACTTCATGATATTTGGGACAAGTGGGATCAAGTATTATCAAGTCAAGTGTGCTGTTTTCCTGGTATATAGAAAAATATATTTCACAAAAGAACTCAGTACATGAAATATGCTTCACAAAAATCCTTTTCTTTTTCTAACAATTGCATGGCAGTGCTGCTCTGTTTTTAATCCCCATTTATAAGTTGGTATTATTCAGATTTATTTTCCTTTTTCCTTCAGCCACAGAGCAAAGATAAGAAAAGAATTGGAGACTTGACTATTTTATTAGCTTTCCCTCAATACCTTTGCAAAACACACAGAGGTTTTTTTCTGTAGTAAGTCAGCTCCAAGAACTGCCAATTTCATGTATTTTCATGAGTTTTGCAATGAAGAGTATCTATTAATAATGTTTTAAACATTTCACATTGTTTTTATGTTATTAGAATTGTTCCTCCAGCTAAGCATAGGACATTTTTTGATTTGCATTTTGTAGGAGGTAAAACTTTTAAGAAAGTTATGGAAGATTCTTCATTGCACCAGATTATAAAATCAGGAGGGAACAGATAAAGCTGCATGTGCCTTCTCAGCTGTCCAGGTGAGATGTATGTCCACTTACTTGTCATCAGAGACATGAATCTATCTCCTCTGAGAGTTATCAGAGCATTTGTCTAAGGCTGTTCCACCCGTGGCCAAACACCCAAAGAAATTCTCTCTTCTTGGCCTCCAGATGTCTCAAAGGTAGCACCACTGCTTGCCTGCCTAATTACTTTTGGATTTCTCTCTCATGATTTATCCTTGATTTTGTATCTCTTTCCTTTTTGTCGTTGGGGAACACATTAAAATAGAAGTGGCTTTCTTTTCCCTAACAGCTTCACGTGTTGTGGATTGAACATGAAAGATGTATTCTAACTGAGGTATTGAAAGAAAAATGCGTCATGCATAAATGTCTGTAGTAGCAGAACAGGGGGTACCTACAACAGCTTGTGAAGGGCACCTGGGGAAGTGGAGCACAGAAAGATTTCAACCTGGGGGCAGAGATTCCTCTTGAATGCAATAGTCCCTGCCTACCCTCTGCCCTATTGAGGAACATAAGAAATTGTCTGAACACCAAACTTAACAGAACAGAAAAAGGGGGGTGGAAAAAGGTAGAAGAAAAAAGGGAGAAATTTCAGCCATGTCAGTCACAGCACTGCCATCTGTCCCTGCTTTGCTATGTCTGTGGTATTCTTCTCATGGTGCTTAGTAATTTTCCAAGGCTTTACAACCAAGTGCATGAGATGTGTATGGAAGCTGCAGCTTCCCTGGTGTTATGGTGTGTAGTGTATTAACATTGCCCGGGAGCTGTGGGGAAAAATGATTTTTCTGGCATTCTTACTGACATTCCTGGCTGAGTAATGGGTGGGTAACTCAATTAGACAGAGTGAAAGGTGGCTCAGAGAAACTCCTGTCATTCAGTGAGTCTTGTTTCAAACGTAAATCTCTTTTCCATGCCGGTATGTGGCCTGTGCAACCTACCTGTGCCGGTATGTGGTTTGTGCAACCTACCTGTTACCCAGGGAAATTTGCACTTACCATAAACTCCTCTGCAGGAGCATTTCATGTTTTAGGCCAACATCTGAGAAAGCTCTGTCTTTCTTGCATGAGTTTCACCTTCAAAGCTGACAATTTTGCACTGCCCAGGGGCTGCAGCTGTCCATATCATCTCCATCAGGATGCAGGTAACCTCTCTGCTAACCGCCAGCAGTTTCACTGTGCCCTGTGCTCTCTGTGCCCGTGCTGAACCTTCGGTAGTTTTCAGTTTTAAACCAGAGCCTTTATATGTTTGTGAGTAGTAAACAGCATGTAAACCTGATCTCCTTGAGGGACCAAATGTATATTACCTTATATCGGTGATATACCTAGCATATTAGTTCTCTGTGATCATGTAGACTTGACTACTTCTGGTGAAAAATCCCTGGTTTATTCACTTCGGTCTTAAAGTTATAATTTCAAACTGGTTACGTCCCCACATTATTTATGTCCCCACATTCTATTTTGGCTAATTCAATTCACTTGAGATTGTGTGCATCTATGTCCACCTATGCAGATGCATGCAAATGACTGCAATGCCAGAATTACCTTGTTTTTTGTTGAAAGTAGTTCAAAAGGAATTAAGTCACCTTTTACACTTGGAGTTTGTCATTCCAATAAATGAGATGTATGTATCTGTAGGTGAGCTGACTTCGTAACTGATTATTCTGTCCTAGAGGAAAAGCACCGGTGTCACACCATGGCTAGCTTCTCTTCTTGAAATCTCAGTTGCTGCAGAGTATAGTTCTTGACATTGACAGGAAAAACTCTTACATTGCTCACAGGAAATTTAAGTCACTTTGATTGCCACCAGGGGCTATGTGTGCATGTATAACTTACACACAAACGTAGTATATAACACAGTGTTTTTATTTTCCACCTGCAAAAAAATGTAAATGTGCCTGTATTCTCAATACATTATTACTGAATTGGACAATTCTTATGCTTGGTGCTATATTCTGAAGTAATTGATTGGGGTCATTGGTTTTTTGTTTGTTTGTTTTAATTCATTTCTTACTGGTTGAGCTTACAAAATGTGGATGGGCTTTCTTTTGTTTTTAACAATGTGCTTTGAGCAATACTGTTTTTCTTTTAGCTAAAAAGACTTGTATATAGGACATCGCATCTGTTACTAACCTCTAAGGAAGCCTGAACTTCTGTACAAGAAATGAGCAGGATCACTAAAACAATATTTTCTTTGTCTACCCCATTACACATCAACTAGATGAATTTCCAAAGTTCCTTAGGACTGCTGTAGTCCGGCAATACATTTCCCAAAAGCACAAAGCCAGTGCAGTAAAGGCAATTTGCTGTCTAGCCTCTTGACACCGTGGTCAGCCATTTCACAGATTTCAGTTTATGTCATCCATTTTCCCCCTGTGGTTATCCCATCGAAGGGAATTAGACTTTTCTGACATGATTTATTTTCAATAGGCCCTGCTTTTTATTTATTTATTTATTTATTTATTTATTTAGCTTACCATCTAGTAGATGTTTACCAATTAATTTTCACTTGTTTCCATCAAGGTGAGGCTGAATGGTCTCTGGGGTTTTTTGTTTGTTAGTTTGTTTTTTCCCCTCTTGATGTCTGGAGAAGAACAAACAGAACCTCTAGGCACTTTCCCCTTGTTGCCTGCAGTTGTGAAATAAAATATAATAGTTTAGAAATTGCTTTGGCTGGGGTCTCAGGAAGAGGAGATACTTTTGCTTTTAAAGTATAACCTGAGTTTTGTGGCTGTTTATAAACATGGATTTATTTTCTCTTAATCAGTCTGCTGGGAAACAAAGCTGAAAGAATCGATGCCATTTTGTTTTCTCTTTAACTGTACTAGTGTGAGTGGGCTGTTTTGTTTTTTCTTGATTTTGATAGAAGGAAAGAGCAGTGAAAAAAATAGAAATTGATTTGGCTTAGAGTAATGCTGACATTTCTTTCAAATTGAACTCCATAGTGAGAAAAATACATTCCCCTCATTAACATGACCAGGAGCCCAAATAAAGATTTGATGCTGCAGTATGAGCAGCAGAACACTGTGTATTCTGTAACTTCATGATCATTGAAAATAGGAATTTACTGCAGAAGAACATAGTCCTGATATTCTTTTAAATTATCATTGGTGTCTATTATGTCATACTGCATTTTAGACCATGTCGGTTGTTTTCATAGCGCCAGACTGAAAGCCTACCCTTCTTTCATGAACTTGTACTTCTCATTGAGAAAGTTGGGCATGTTGGTGTATTAGTGGAAGGCAGTTGGAATTGTCATGTAACTTGTACATCATTAGTTTAGGGTGCAGTTCTACTACGTACTTTTTAGTTTCAACTTGGATCAACAGTCTTCATGAACTATTAGGCTCTACAGCTCCACCAAGCTATCAATTATGCGTTCATATTTTGAAATTAGTTTGTAATACCTCCACTGTCATTTAGTCACAAGGGCTTTGTTGTTGTTGTGGAAGTGTGATAATTAAATGAAACTATTTTTTCACGGTTTTTTTTGTGTGTGTGTGCGCAATGCAGAACACAACTGTATTGTTCTCAAATGTACCGTTTCAATAGATTTGAGACAAAATTTTCCCATGTCCATTCTTAAAAGACAGACTTTAGTACTTTTCTATGCAGAGATTAACTTGCTCTGTGCAAAGCTTCATACAGTCTAAAAGAAAGTATTAGAGAACAAGATCTAAAATACTTTCTGAGACCTCCAAATGCTACAGGGCTGTCCCCTGTATAGTAAGAAGCCTTTGCCTTTATTGTCATTGTTGGAGATTGAATGGAGGCTTGTGGCTCTAGCTTCTAGCAGTTCAGGAAGGCCTTTGAATAATCACAGTCATCATCATTGAGTAGATCCTCTCCATGTTCAGAAAGCATTTCTGCATCAGAGTAAGTCTCTTACCCAATGTAGTATACAATCAACCCATCCCAGTTTTAGTTTAGATAGTCATGTGTTTCTAATGACACCCATGGAGTTATTGCTAGGGCAAGGTAAGTCGATTCTAAAGGCCATCCACTCTATTATCATTGAAATTTAATAGAGAATTGTTCTGTATGTACTTGTACTCATAGACTTCATCAAGAGGAAGAAAAACATCTGCCTTATGTCAATCTGTGTGTTTAGCCACAAGGGAAGAAAATACAATTGAATGGCTGAGACTCTTTGACAGGTTGTAAGGAGAAGCCACAGGGCTGGATGTGGAAAAAAGAGAGAGAACGAGACAGGAATGGAATGTGGGAAACTCTTTTTCTTGTATTTCTTGCCCCACTTCTTCTGGTCGTTTGTGCTAAGAGCCCTAAGTTGTCTGGTTGCTTGGTTTCTCATAAGAGAAGTGAGCTGGGCTCCACTGGCAGTTAGAAGAGAAAGGCAGACAGCTGGCCTCGAGACTGCACGTGGCCCAGGGGGAGAGGAGAAAGGCAGGGGAGGACAAATCACAGCAGCTTCCAGGGAGTTTTCCAGAGGAAGCAAGTGATTCAGAGCATCCAGTGCTTGTGCTACTGGTTTTGCAATTCTGTAATTTTTGGATTGGAATAAAACACCTTTTTTCTTTTTCTTTTTTTCTTTTTTTTTTTTTTTTTCAAAAAAGAAAGAACCTGAGTCTGACCTGAAGTAAACCTTCTGTAAAAGTGCAGTAATGAGGCTGTAAAATTTAATAAAGAGAAATAAAAACTTTACTAAAATCAGAGGTATTCAAGTATGGTAGCCAGCTATTTACTCTTTCTGTTTTGCAGATATTCATACACTCTTTGTGCTTTGGAAGACAAGAGTCAGTATTGCTGTTCACTTCTACTTCTGCTTTGGTCTTAAGGAACAGAGGCCTTGTAGTTATGTTGTACCTCCAGTATTTCCCCTACCTTACACCAAATGGTAGAGGCATCTATTTCAAGACTATGTTTTGCTCTAAACTCTGTCTGTAGGGTCAGGTAGCACCTGCTGACAAATTTGTTCTGAAGTGGGCTGGACTGCTTTCTTTGTATGCTTTTCTTGCCCTTGACAGTAGAGGAGGAGGCAGCAGGGCTCTCAGCTGAGACGCTTCAGCCTAAACACCGAGAGGAGACTCAGGTGGACCTGGGCTTTCCTACTGGCAGCTCCGAGCAAACTGCCAAATAGTGCGTTCCTCGCTTCTGCTTTGAAAAGGAACTTGAAGCTTTCATCTCTCCCCTTTCTGAACAATAAAGTGTGAACCAAGAAACACGAGGGAGTTCACCAGCTTATTTTTTTGAGGTAGAGGATATGCAAAGATCAAATCCATTTAGTATGTGAGACTTGACTGTGTGTATATTTATATACACACACACTATTTCAGTAATTAAGAAAGCCACTAATAACTTTGATATCAAATTTTATGATGATAACATTTGAAGTTAAATTTAAAGTAGCTACTGGAAAAGCTACTCATTTACAGTCTCAATGTCTAATCTTTAACGGGTTTCTGTGAACTGATCAGGGTCTTTTTTGTCAGCTTATAACCACAAGTACAGTTGATATATTAACAGCTGGATTTGACCAACACTTGCAAGAAATAAAATCAGAATCATAGGAATCTTGCTTTATATAGTACTCTGCCATATACATAGTGACCTCAAGGTAATGCTCACTTACCTGGTTAGTAGCCTGATTTTTCAGAACTAAGATATACTTAGATATTTGAACATAGAAACCAAGGAATAAGTCATCCTTGTAATTGTCCTGACTAGATATTGACCTTCTTTGGTGTTTAAGAGTTTGAAAAAAAAAAATATAAAAAATCATTATTATAGGCAGAGCGCTAGTTCTGCTTATTGTTAAGGTTATGAACTTTTTCCTGTTCAAAGGCTGACTGTCTTCTGCATGCTTTAAAATACTTTTGCTTATGCAGATTAGCTTCCAACTGAGTGTATCTCAACTGTGTAGAACTGAGTTACTCAGTTTCAGGGTCCTTCAAGATAGTTTTCTTCTTCCTTTTTTAATCCAGATGAAAAAGATACTAAGGAAGTCGTTTCTGTTAAGGAGAAGAGCATCATACCATTTTTTTCTCCCTGAAAGTCTCCAGTGGTTCACCTCTTATTTGGTTTACTTCAGTCTGCAAAAATGTGATGTTGGTATAGCTGGCATGAGATGAATGTTTGTTTTCACCTGCAGTGCATACATATTGAAAGCTTTTGCTGCAGAGAAGATCCCAGAGGTCACATGCTGATCCAAACTAGGCTGAAAATTATACAGATTTTCCTTGGAGAGTGAAACTATTTTCTCTGCCTATACAGAGTTGACATAAAGAGCTTTTCCGGTGGGAATCTGGCATTGCCACTTCAGTGTTGGAGTGGGGGATTGTCATGGGCTGCATTCAAATAAATGCATACTTCATAAAGAGATGTTAACCGGTTTATTACAAATGTTGAAAAGAAGCCATTCGGCTCATTCTGCCTAAAAGTTTGGGACGGTTTCTCTCCTGCTAGAACCTGGTGCTCTCCAGTCATCTGCATTTGTGGATTTCAGAAACTCCGGAGAGATGATTGCTGAACATTATCAATTCTCAGTGAGACAGCCAACACAAATACAGGAAGAATCATCTCAGTCCTGTGAGAGTTTCCCCCAGGAAACAGATGTGGGCTTCTGTTCTAAGGAGCACAACTTCCCTCTTATGTTCAAGAGGTTTCTGTTGCTTTATTCTGTAACAGCCTTACCATCCTACTATGGCAACAGATTCCTATTTTGCTCTCATTGCACTCTCTATCAGTAGATTAGTGTGTGTATGGTCACTAGATAAATGCTTCAAATCCCCTGCTGTTCTTAGGAAATAGAAGTTGTGTCCTCACATCTGATTATTTATTGAACTAGCTCTGCTGGAGCTGATCCTCTGGAAAAAAAAAAAAACAAAAAAAAACAACGATATTTTCAGGCCTCTTTGGTTTTCCTGGCTGTTATCACATTGAACAGCAACATAACATTTTCCAAGGCAACCAGCATTTTTCAAGTAACTGGTTTGTTTTTCCATGTAGCAGAGTTCTGCCGGCACTTTTGGGAAATGCTCTTCTCATTGTGATAGATGACTGTTGGTTACCTTGTGTGCTCTGCTCCTGGTCCAGCCCTCCTAGGCAATACATCCCAAATTCCAGGATGTCTTCTACATTTAAGCTCCATGCAACCTTAAAAGGGCCAGAAACCTGACTCCTGTATTTCTAATGATGTCAGTGGCTTTAGCAACAGAATAGTTTGATTGAAGAGCGTTTGATGAAGAAACAGTAGGTATTGCGGGCAATCTAAAAGTGTAACATTATTTCATTAAATAAAGGAAGAAAATACCCTGAAGCGGTCATCTCCAGCTCCAAATTAACTTTGAGGAGAGGAGTTAAAACCTATTTCTTCTATCAAAATTAGAGATGCTGTTAGGGGTACTTTTAGAAATGTCCATAAATTTAAAAACAAAACCAAAAACCACTACTAATCAAGCAAAGCCCACTTGTGACATGTTGAAGAAATGCAAAAGCATGTAACATGCAGACACAAGTTTTCATGATTTGTACAAGCCATAAACAGATCTGATTTATTCTAGAAAAGACAAGAAAGAAAGTGTCTCACAACTACTCCACCTTCATCAATAATTATAATCAACTCCATTACTTTTTTCTGGAGGAAAACAGACAGTAAAATGTTATTTCAGAATGTTTTGGGGAACACAAATACTTGCTTAAAGGTTATTAATACTTCTACATAAGTATTCTATCTAAGTTTTTAAGAATATTCTTAGGATGTCTAGTACTAATATAGGAATAACGTAGGAGAGATGATATTCTCACATTTGGAGTGGAAATTGGTAAAAGAGGTTAAGCTTATTTAAACTATCACTGGATTACTAAAAAGCTCTTTGGTTCACCTTTTCGGGGCGTTGTAGGTCAAAATGTAGGTTTGTAGCTGAATTAAGCCTCATCACAATGAGAGAATGGCTTTATTTTGTGGGAGGGTTGATAAGCTAATAGTGAGTGTGCTGCTTCTCGGCGAAACATAGTGGTAATTTTTAGCTTTTTTGAAACAAATTGTTCAGGGTACACCAATGGAAAAATGCACGCTGAATACAAATTCTACAGATGCTGGCATGTCTGTTGTTACTTGTTAGAGGAATATATGCAAAATAAAAACAGAGCTTGCCAAAGAGCAACTTGAGAGGTAATTTTACATTTTTGTGCAGCTAATTATGCGCAGAAAAGAAGTGCTAGTGCTGGGGTTTTCCACATGGCTGACAAACATATAGAAAAATTCTGTTGCAGAAATTGGAAATAAAGACAAATTCAACAATGAAGGAGGCTGCGGTACGCTACAGTGAGGATGCAAAAACTAAATTTCCATAGGTGGTGATCTTACTACCATTTGGGTCTTTAAATGAGGCTAGTTAGCCTTCTGAAATACATTTTGTGTCCTGCTTTGTAGGTGTCCACAGCAGCCCCTGCTGAGGCTGGAGCATCTTAGTTAATGCAAATTCCCACTGCAATGGATCTCAGTCTTCCTGTAAGATCTGGGGTGACATTCCTTCTCCTTCTGCCTAACTAAGTGCGTTGGATATCGGGAGATACTGTGGGGTTTGTGGTCTTTGTTGGTTGGTTGGTTGGTTGGGTTTTAATTGACGGGTTTTGCATATTTTCATTTCACTGGAGCATTGGTAATTCCCTTGAGCTGGTGAGAAAAAATATTGGAGCAGAAAAAATACTGGTACAGAAAGTCTTCAGTTGTTGACAGAGTTGCTGGGAGTTGAACTGAGAAGAGCAACAATAATATTTTGAAAGTGTAGGAACAGTCTGAAGAAACATAAAATCCTCTGCTGTGGCCACTTGTTAACAAGGCTCCTAGTAACAAGTAATAAACCGAAGGGGTGAAAAGCAAAACAAAGCTCCTGTTCTCACCTTTTGGTAGTAGAGTTTAGATTTCGTCTCATGCATTGGCTTTGAGAGTTCCGATATTAAACACCTGAAAAATAGTGAAGTATTAGTTTTTTCCTTTATTTCTTATTAAATCAGCAGAAATCTTATTTCCTGTGGATTTATACCTTGCAAACTGGAGCATTTGGATGGAGATTGAATTGGGCAGAACGTACTTATAAGGAGCCTTGTCTGCCTTGATTTAATAGTGTATTCCCAAATTGGATGAGTAGTACTATCCAGGTTTCAGAACACAATTTCACATAATTCCATGCTTTTTCAAAGAATATTTCAAGAATTTTCTCTCTTGTTGGGTCGAAGCTATAGGTGGATATGTTTTTTTCTTTTCCCCCAGTAAGTTCACGTGCTAATTCCAGAGAAAACACTCGTAAGCAGCCTCTCCCCCCAGCCCTTTCTCTGCACTGATCTGTTAAGGAGGGTCATAGCATGGCTCCGTAGGATCTGGCTTACAGGCTAGGGGGATGCAGACTTCGGATGTCCTAGAATCTATTTCAGCTGTGTTCACCCAAATAACTTGTTTGCATGGGTCAGATTTGCCTTCTTAGTGAAGTTCTAAGTTAGTTTTCCTACACTGGCCAGTATTTGTTGCAAGTTGATACTGGTATTAGGTTCTGTAGAAAATTCATGTGTACTTTAATACCAAAAGGATGAATAATTTTTAGAAAGGAGTCCATCTGTCTAAAATTGTACTTTGCACGATACTTGTGTCCCTGAAAACAGGTATGATTGTATAGCTTCTGGATTCTAAGAAAAAACCTCTCATTGGCAAATTTGCATGAATCTAGAACCTGTCATAGGTTCAGCTGGGGGGCAAGCAGCTCTTGCCATAAAGGGTTTGGGAGCACCTGTGGAACTGTTCCTGTTGTGCAGACATGCTACGGCCTGACTTCTGGGTAATACTCTTGTGACTAGTGACAGTAACTGATGTAAGATCTGGTTAATACAATCAAATTAAACCTATTAATTAGTTTGTAGATGCTTTGATCACAGCTGGTATCAAAATGATTCCCCTGTATTAAAAAAGAACCCTAACCCTAACTAATCACATCATTCATACGTTTTATCTCTACTGAGGTGAGGTCTGAAAGAACATTCATTAGCTGTGCGTCATGGCACAAGGGAATCATACCAGTGGAATCCCTGAAAAGTTACTGAGCAAAATTGCTGGAATGACTGATGAGCAACTGCAAATTCAAGAGGAGATAAATTGTCAGCTACTATTGAATACATTTCCATAAATTAGATACCATTTCTTTTCATTCGTCTTATTAAAAGTATTTAATAAAAGTATGGTTCTATACCTCATAATATTTTAACAACTACTTGCAGTTTATCTCTGTGTAATTCACAGGAGTAAATGGAATTTCCTTTGTCCATGGTTTTATAGAAGATATAAGGGAAAGAATTTATTTGGTAAATGTTATGCTTGAGCAAGAACCTAAAGGTGAAATCTTAAATTCAAATAGACTGTAAAAATAGAATATATATTTCCCACACATGTCAAAAAAACAAATGCAAAGGAAGATTCAATGCTGCTTCTTTAATTCAATCTAAAGCCAGCAAAATCACAGCAGAAAAGCTACAGTAAATGGAGAGAGGAGAAAATTTGTCTTGTTACTGATGGATTATGATGTGTAAAATATAATTGGAGATGACAGGGGAATATCAGAAATGAAAGAAAGCTTTTAAAGCGGCCTAAACAATGCTTGGCAGTTATTAAAAAAGAAATAAAAAAGAAAATGTTCTGCAGGTGGTAATGAATGATCTGCCGTGGGGCGCTCTGTGGTGTGCATGATATTCTTTTTGTGAACTTAAAGAACAGAAAATGTTCTGGCATTTGTAATCAAGGTAAAAGGAGGAAAAAAAAAAAGTATTGCAAAATAGTTTTCTCTAGAGTGGGGCAAGTTTGGAAAAGGTATGGTTTATAGAGCCAAGAATCATAGCCGAAGCTTTATCTGCAGGAATGAAGGTATTCAAAGCCTGATCTAATGCCCATTCAAGTCAACACAAGGATGTTTACTGAATTCCCCACACTCTGGAGGGGATTCCCAAAAATTTGGATTCACCTAAGTTGTCCTGCTTAGGTCAGGTTGCCCTCATTTTGCTTGAAACACAGTCAGGCATTTGGAGGATGAATAGTGATGGATATTGAGAATAATCCAGCAAGCGCTCAGCTGGGAAATTAAGGCTTTTGAGGTGGCTATGAAAGCCAGCTATCGACAGAAATGAAGAATGTAATTTGTTTTTCCAGCACATGCCGAACAACTGCCAAAATGAGTGATTCACTGTCTTAAATTTTAAATTAACAGAATCTGCCTATTTTGGAAAACAGCTTATCAAGCTTCCAGTTTTGAAACAGAATTCTGCAGTGTCCTCCAAGCTTTTGTGGTCCTGGCAAATACCGATGGTAAAACTGAAGAATGATTTAATTTATATACTAGTGCATGCTGCCTCTTCCAGAATGTCAGTATGAATAAAATTCCAATTTTTAAAACATGTTCTTTGCCAAAATGGCTATATTTTCTATGCTGGACCCACTCCTTGCTCTGTCTTCAGAAATTTATACCCAGAAATCAGAAAAAATACAGCTATATCTTTCCAGTTCAAGCCATTGCAACACAGACTGATACGACTATGAGGACAAATAACAAGAATGGAACAGATCATTCTGATTTCAGTTACACACAGGTTTGGTGGAAAAGATCCTGTTTAATGTCATAAAACCCATGACAGTGTATTAGTAACAAAACAAGGAAAAACTCCCATTTCCCATTGCGATTGGAAGCTAATTACGAAGCCTCTAATGGTTGTTTAAACATTCTCTTATCAAGAAAGCATCCTTCCTCTGCTAGATAAAATGGTTAAATAAGAGAGCCAAAGCTCCTGGTTGTTTTGTTTTTCTTCCCTACAGGGGCATGTAGGCGTGGGTATAGGAAGGCACTGGAGATGGAGAGGGGAGAGCTCTACAGCCCTTTAAAGCTTTGCAACTCTTGCTGCAGTTTTTACTGCTCTAGGAACTAGTGCAAGACAAACATCTGGAAATCCTCCCCATGGTCCCATACGGTGCCATGTAATGCACTGCTCATCAACAGCACGTGTCTTTAACACACGCCTTGATCCATCATATATTAAGCAGTTGTCTTCATTATCAGGAAGACAATGAATGTGAAAATCCTGGCAGTGAAACAGTACTTGTCTTTGTGTGCAGGGGTAATGGACTGGCTGTTCCTGCAGGAGAAAGTGAATTTGCAGGCTTGCTGTCAATATTGCTTCTACCAGTTATTCGTAGAGTCAGGAAAGGCTTCAGCTAAAATTGGAATGGGAGGATTTCTAAGCTGCTTTGTGGTGTGTAAACATGGTGAATGGAAGAATAGTACTTTGTAAGAAATTCTTGAGGATAAATTGCAGGTAAAATAGATTTAAATACAGCTTTCTGGGCAAAACTACCTAATCACATAAAAATGCCGGTTCATGTGAATTTCAGCATTTCTGCTCAAGTAGTATGCGATGAATAGAACTGTGCTTGCGAATAGATCAAGATAAAACATCACTATGGTAATCTTCACTGCCGTTGATGAGGATGTGGCAAACGCCTGTCTTGTAGCATCACATGTGGATTTTGTTGTTAACATGTGAATGGTCTCATTTCCAGAGTGATGGAGGCATATTTTTCCATCCTCCAAGAAGATGGTCAAAACCCACTACCTTCCTAAGACAGACTAAGAATTCAAAGCCTTGAAAGCTTTTTTAAGATGAAAACTACAAAACCCCAGTCCTTTCAAGAAATGTGTTTTCTCTACACATTCTTAAGGAGGGGTTTTGAATTCATAATATTCACTTATTTTCATACACTGCTTCTGGCTTTTGAAGTCTCTCTGTACCTTGGAACTTTCTTTTATGGCTTCTACTGCCGTAAAAATTATTGTCCAATGTCTGGCTTTAAAAAGTTGTTATATCCACTGTGTTTCAAAGGATAACTGATTATTTGCTCTCGCTGTGTACAGTGGCAGGGGAGAAGCAACCAAAAGTTTGTCAGGTGGGGCTAGGGGATTGCTTTAGTTTGGTTTTTCATATATTTAACTTCCTCAGCAACTGAAGCATTTGTGGCATTCTTCTTTATAACCAATGTTTACTGTTTATCATTTCAATCTGCAACCAAGTTTATATGCAAACAAAACCAGAACATGTTGTAGTGGATATATATGAAAAGTGACCTGAAAGGAATTTTGCAAAACAAACCAAAAAGTTATACAGTTTCTTGATGCTCTGTTTTAAAAAGGGGTTACAGAAATGTTTGTTTTCAAAGAGGGTTACTTTTAACTTCTTTCTTGTTTTCTACCCTACAAATATCAGTAATGTCAGATCTTATTTTCCTCACTTTTCTGAAAGCCTGCTGAGGTTCTCAGAAGGTGTGCATTACACTTCATAGTTTAATTGGGGTGACCAGCATGTTGAACGTACAACAAAGTTGTGCTTTTCATTAAAAGATTAAATACTGAATTTTGTGTAGTTATAAGAAAAAATAGGTACTTAAGTTCCATGCAGGAACCAAACTGTTTTCCCTACTTCTTCCTATTGTTCGTAATTGCCTTTAACTCTTCTGTAGTCAGTTTACAACCTCCGCAACTTCTCTCATTTTCTGCGTGTTGTTGAAGCGAGATCATGCTTTTAAGCCTAAGCATAAGAAACAAAGCAAACTGGATCCAACACTTGGTGAGCACATGAGGAGGTGCAGAAGGATACAGTCCCCATTTGTTTTCTTTCAGACTTTGATTTAAAAGTTCAGTAAGAGCTTTGATAGATGTACATGCTACTTTCCTGCTGTGAGACCCTGCAATATTTTGCCTTCTGTTGCTATCAAATGATTTGTGTGTATGTGAAACGCTGCTATTGATAGGAGAGGTGTAAGAGGGGCTATTGAAGTCTTGTGTTATGAAACATAATTGTTTTATAAATATTCTAACTGTTAGGGAAAATAAGAAAAGTCAAGGCTGGATTCATCGGTTGTTGCTAGCAGAGAAGATGCGGAGTCTTTCCTCTTCTTTTAGGAAGGGCTACAGCAAACTAGCAGGGTGGCAAACAGACCGACAGCACTGAAGGTCAGCATATTCTGATGATAGCTGTCCCATGTGGATGTCTCGTCCATGAAGGTACAGGCTCCAGCTGAAATTTGCTTTTGGACTGGGATATTTAAGGCATCTGCCTCCTAAGAAGATTTTCTAATACCTGGTTGTA
Organism: Cygnus olor; assembly: GCF_009769625.2. NCBI lineage: Eukaryota > Metazoa > Chordata > Aves > Anseriformes > Anatidae > Cygnus > Cygnus olor. Next base: position 14,521,426 of record NC_049175.1, read on the forward strand.
GAGGATCTGTACTGCAGCACTTCCTTAGTATGGCTGCTCAGGGGTCTGTCCTTTACCCACCTGTGATTTGCATGAATCCTCCATGGATGTAACTGTGTTTGAGGTGACAGTCCAGCCAATCTGATGGGAACTCATCAGTATGCTAAGAAATTACTGCAGGGAAAAATGGGCCAAGAGCCTTGTTTTCCATGGGAAGCCAGTGTAGAGTTGAAGGGCATCAATGCAGCGGAGAGGAACATGCTTTTCCATTCAGGTGTACGTGTACTTCAGTGGTGCCATTACTGAATCAATCCCTATTGAGTGACACTCCATTCCTGGTGCAAACCGCTGCCCTTTACAGATGTGCATCACTCTTTCAGTTGCAAATAAAAAATAGCTTTTTTTTTTTTTTTTTTTTTTTTAACTCCCCCTGTCTCAGTATCATTGTAATATCATCATTACATGGAAACTTACAATGCTTGAGGCTATGGAAGCAGTTTGACTGTACTGCTAGGAGAAGTCCCATTAGCAGCAAGCACTCAGATAAAACCCAAACAAATTTGGAAGACCTAATGGGTTTCTGCTATCAGATATCTTTCTAGGGGAAGGCAAGGAATGGCTTTGAGCAGCAGTGAGCACTGTTTCTGATGAAGGCCACGTTTCTCAGCAAACTCTTCTTCTGACAGATCCAGTAACAGCGATCATGTCCTGTTGGCACTGGCCTCACAGAGGCATAGAAGAGAAGGAATACCTCTGTGTTCCCAGGGGGGTTCAAGGGAAAGATTGTAAGTCCCCCTGGCATTTGAGCAGAACCCAGGATCTCCTGGAGATCCTGTAATTCTAAATGAAGCCCAGACGTCATTAATTTTCTCAGAGGTCTGGGAACTCACTAAGGTTTTATGAAGAAGTCAGCAAAATACAACCTATGGTGCTACATTACTACTGTGCTTTGAACAGTGAGGGAAAGCTCATTTTCGTGGTACCATTCATTCAGCCCTGAGAATCCCCACTAAAGACAGTCCCAGCAGAAGTGGCTGAGCTTTTAGCGCAGCCAGGGAGATGTGTCACAGGCAATGTCCTTGGGTCATAGGGTCTTGATTTGCATCCACTGTCAGCTTCCTTGTCTTGTTAATGGGACTCTTTGTCGGGGTGGTAGGGATGGGACAAGGGGGAATGGCTTTAAGATAAAATAGGGAAGATTTAGGTTAGACATGAGGAAGAAATTCTTTACTCTGAGGGCGGTGAGGCCCTGTCCCAGGCTGCCCAGAGGAGCTGTGGCTGCCCCATCCCTGGCAGTGCCCAAGGCCAGGCTGGATGGGGCTGGGGGCAGCCTGGGCTGGGGGCAGGGGATCCCTGCCCATGGCAGGAGGTCTGGGGGTCTTTAAGGGCCCTTCCAGCCCAAACCACTCTCTGATTTGATATTTTACAGAAACTTTAACAAAATCTTTCATAGTTGATTAGGAAAATTGTAATAGGACATAGAGTTGTAATAAAAGGAAAAGAAAGAAAATTCAGATTTTTCTTGTTAAAAGATGGCTTCTCAAGGATAGAGAATATAAACTTTCAGTGAAATTCAAGCATTTGTTTACAGGTGAATGCCTCTGCCTGCCTGATAGCAAGTCTCCTCAGCACATCAAGAATGTCTGATCATCACCTGTCCTAAGTATATAACGTTTTTACAACAGGAAAAAATATTTTTTTCTCAGGTTTTAGTACTGACTGTCCTTTCAGCCATTACACACTGCAGCTTTTTCCCACTCCTGTGAGGGTGTGTAGGCCCAGCTTTCGGAAGGTCAGTTTGATGATTTCTATATTAGCTTTTAAGGATAGCAGGGAAATCACACCTAAGGAAAACACCAGCGAGGAGAAAGGAGTTTGGCTTGTCTCTTGCTGTAGGTCCCTTCGCTGTATCAGGACAGCCTGAACTCCCCTAGCTTCTGCAGAGACCTGCCTCCTGATTCAGGAAAAGAGGACTCACACAAAACTGTCAGCCTCTGCTCTTAACCTGCTGTGTTTGTAGAAACTCTGGCCGGCTCTAAGCGATGACTGTGAGCTTGCCTTGGTTGCTGCTGCCTTTCAGACATTTTTGGCTAGCAAGTTGTGTTTTGAATAAGATGGCGCTTCTGTATTTTTCTTTGTCAGTACTTGAGGTGGGAACAAAGAACGCAGTGGAAATTAGGGCAAGAAGGTTGTATTTGCTATTTATCTTACAAAGTAAAAAAAATACCTTTGGACCTCTTTAGAAATCTGAAGCTGTTAGAGATCATGTCCAGTACTAAACCTAGATTAGAGAAGGACTTGTTATTTACTGTGAGGAAAAATAGCTATTAATTTATTAAAATAAGCAATTTTTAATTGACAGTCCTTTAATTCTATCCATTTCCATCATTTCTCCCTGTTCATTTTGACAAAGCATTCCTAAAAAAACAGAGCAGTAGTTTAAAACTTTGTTTGGCTTAGTTTCTGAATAGGTTCTAAAAAGTCTAAATATTTGGGAGTTTTTTAGGAAAGCACTAGATAACATGAATGCTTTGATGAGTACTACATAATGTTTTTTACTCAAGTCAGGAAAGCTATGTTTACAGAAGATCTTGTAAAATCTCGAGTATATTGTCCTTCAATTTGTAGCCAAAATACTTTTTCTAATGGTGGTACCATTAGAGATAATGGTAAAAATTATTGAGATTATTGAAGATTAGAAAAAAATAATAAAAAAAAAAACTGGACACTTCCTCCAGTGGACATATTTTGACTAAGAAAGGATGAGTTCTTAGTTCATAATCCAGTTTGTGGAGATGTTATAAAAGAAGAAATAAAATCAAGGAAAAATACAGAGGTGAATTTCGTTTAGGTATTTCATTCTCTCAGTCTTTTCTACTTTTAGGTCTATGTTCTGCTTGGTGTTTGCAATGTTGTCTAAAGGAAGGTTAGAAAACAGGGGGTCATGTTTTGTCTGTGTCGTTTGCACACAGTTGTGAGCTTTGTGATGTGCTGAGAAATAGGTCACTTCCCCAAAACTCAGCAGTTAGTTTTCATGTTTAGCAGAGCTGAAGGTTAGGAAGAACTTCAAAGCCACTTTGTTTTTCTTTTTTAAGCCATTATTCAACGTTGTAATGGAAAGTCGGTCAGTAAATTATGCTAGGTAGCTCATTTCTCTAGTTTGCTGACTGAGTTGAACGGCCTTTGGAGAGTGATTTGTGAAGACGAGTTGCCCTTCCCTTTCCCTCATACACAGCGGTCATGCTTCCTTGTCCATGGAGTGAAAAGAGAGAACTTCAGGGCTGGGATTTACACGTTCAGAACAGGCGTCGCTGCTTCGGCAGCGAGCTTTAGGCCGCGTTCCCCGCTTTCTGCTCGGCCCTGCGACGAGGGGCTCGACCTCGGCCGTCGAGACGGCGTCGGGGCAGGCCTCAGGCGTCGGGGCAGGCCGGGGCCCGGGGTTGCGGCTGCGGCGGGGCTGGCGGAGGAGCGGCGGTGGCTGTTGGCAGCAGGGGGCGCTCCCGCTCCGCGTCAGCCGCCGCCGCTCGGCCGCGGCCTCGTCGCCGGGGCCAGGCCCGTGCAGGGCCACAGCCGCCCCGTGAAAATCAGCCTGGCCCCGGAGGGACCTAGGGCCTGGCCGAGGGGGCTTTGCTCCGCTCCGTCGGTCCCTGCCTTGCTCCCGCGGCCCTGGGGCTGAGCCACGGGTGTACGGCGAACATACCGCGCACGGCTGATATGAGCGGGGAAACAGCTTTTGCGGGTTACTGCCATGTTATCCCCCCCTCCCCCCCCCCCAATTTTTTTAATTTGCCACAGAAAATCGCTTCCTAAGTCTGCCCATGTAAACAAAATTCACTCTCATCATCATTAGGAAACCTTTAGGTTTATGCTAATATGTTAAGCCCATTTACCACAACTTCCCGAAACCTGGAAACATTTCCAATCATGCAAAACGTATTTACTTCAAAGGTATTATTCTGCAATAATACTTCACGTGAACTTTGTTTTGTTTACCAATCAAATTACAGAACAAATAGACACAAATTATGTCTCTGTGAAGATGGGAGGTTTTCTAAGGCACTGCAAAATGTGTGTTAATCCTTTATGTACAAATATACACAAAGCGACTTGCTTTCACAAGTCTCTCAGAAAATGGTTTGCAGGCTGTTAGTTCTACCAGAAAGTTCGCATCTGATGTGTATGTAATTATTTGAAGTGTTGCGTTCCTTTGGCTGAATGGAATTTATATTCAAAGAATATAAAATTCTTTCACCTAAATTAACGTGTCCTTCCTACTTACTTCAGCAGGTGCTTGGTAAAATCTAGGATAGCAATGATTATGACCGTCTTGTGGGAGTATGAGCCTTTTCATTATTCTCCTAAACCTGCTATTCCCCATCTTTATAGCAGTGTTAGCAGAAAACAAAGAGGAGATAGACTTCTGAAAGAAAACTATTAAAAAAAAAAAGAAAAAGAAAAAAAAAAGGTAGCCTTAAGTAAAAATCCAGAGGAGAACATCTTCATTGGAGGCTTCAAGTGAATTTGGCAAGAGTGGCTCAGTGTCACAGATGGGGAACTATCCAGCAGAACTCTCCTTGCAGTCTTCAGGAAATGAAATTAGCCTGACAAATGTCTGGCTGCACACTTCAGAACTAAACTCATGAATGTTCTAGCAACATCTGCTGTTACTTATGTGAATGTGACAGAAGAAAATTGAACATAACATTTGCTGGTGAGCCAGCAAATCTGACTTTGATCTTTCTCACTTATTCAGGACACGAGGGAATGAATTACAAGATGGAAAACAATTTCAAAAATACAATTTTAAAATTCAAATGACGACTAAAAAGATCTAAAATGTCCTTTTTCAAATCAAGATATCAGTGTGCAGCAGATCATTTTTTCCAGGAACTACTCTTGTTCAGAACAGTCGGTGAGGAACAGGGGCTGATTTTCTAGGTTGACATACTGCAATTTGTGAAAAGAGTGAACGCCAGTATTGGATCCTGTGCAGCCATAGAATCATCTAGGTTGGAAAAGACCTTCAAATCATGAAGAGACAAAGACTAACATCAAGTATCGTCATGAAAGCTACTTCTTAGCAAGAATGATAAATAATTAAAGGCATATTTTCACAATTTGAAGGGAAAAATTATACATAATGTAAATTCTTCCTAATGAGTCATTTTGACCGAGGAAGTACAATACTGCATCGTTTAAAGAGAAAAAATGTGCTTTGAACCCGTAATGTTTGCAGAAGAATATCTTTAAGAATCCTTTACTTACATTAAGGCTATTCAGGCTGTCATCACATTTACACACCACTTGGCAGGTTATCACATCCTTGTCTTCATTTCAGCTTCATTCTTTCCCATCTGTGGAATAACTGTTAACTCAATTTTTGAGAGCAAGTGTGCAGATGCATACTCATTACAGCCACGAATATGCTATGCCTTGCGCACCAACCTCAGTACTGTTTACAGTCTTGCTTTTTTCTCTGCTAATGATAACAATTATGGGGAAAAGCATTTTACTAATGATAAAGAGGTGGGAGCAAGCATTTGGAATATTCGATTGATTCTGGCTCTGCTACCAAGTTACGGTTAATTTATTTTTTAAACATGTCATAGAGGAACTGAATGAACAGTCCAACTATTGACCCGTGTTTTCACATGGGATCAAAGAAGCTCAATGAATTCCCAGTTGTGCATGCAAAACAGGCCTGTGCGTATTCACTTAGGTATGGATTCCCATGTCCATATTGTTTAGGCAGTACAGAAGGGTCTTTTAAAACAAGATGAACTTAATATTAAGTGCTCCAGCTCCTAAGCTGCTGCACTTCAGTGGTCTAACATAAATATCTCACATCACCAAGTTGTGCCCTGCACCCTGAAATGACCTCATTATCATTTCTCATATCTTCATGGCTTCTGTGAGGAGAAGCAGCAGCATGTCTTCATATGAAGCATGTGCAGCTCCCAGATTTTTCCTTGAAGTTGGTGGAAAGCAGAGGGAATTTGGGTGTGAGGCTAGGCAAACAACTAAAAACTTTCTTGGTTGGTTAGTGTTGGGAATGGGTGGAGGTAAAAATGTCTGTAGCTGGTTAACTGCTCCACCTGAGGACCTTTTCTGACAGGCTCTCCACCCCAGTATTTGGAAGGCAAACCGCTACAATGTTCATTGTAGTGTTCATTCAATGTTCTTTTTTTTTTTTTCTTTTTTTCCTCTGGCACCTCCAGATTGATTGTCATTTTTGGTGACTTTCTTTGTTATATCAAAATACCACTTCTTGCAAGGCTGGGTGCTGTATTCTGAGACTGGACTGAGGGAAGTGTTGGGCTGCAGGATAGTCCTAGGATAAAAGAAATTTCTGTGAAAGACTGGTTAAGGTATTACTGCTATTCTTATCAGAAGAAGTTAAGAAATAATAAGCTACCTCTAAATGCTTCTATTTTTTTAAGGCTTTTAAGTGGCAATTAAAAATTTTATACTTAGTGGCAATTTAAAATTTTATACTTAAGGAAGTTTGCCTTTTAAAGAACGCATTTTTATGTAGTTTCCAATTCTCTCATACATGTAGGCTGCAGTTAGCCAGGGCCAGAGTCTCAAAGGTAATTGTGTGTTTCGGTGCTCAGTACTTCCTGACTGTTGCTGAATTAGGCAGCGTGTCCATAATGCACAGGAAAGGGCATATCTTTACCCAAAAGAAGTACAAATGTCTTCAGCTTCCCAGCCATGGACTGCAGGCTGTTCATGCTGTGTGCTGTAAACACAGAGTGTCAAAAGTCCAGAGGAGACCAAATTGAAAGTATATTTAAAGAAAGCTAGAGGGAGTGTAGCAATGTTAATAGACATACATAGATCTTTTGGAAGGCTTTAAGGTGCATTGGAAATATTCTGCTTTGTCAGTAAGGTTTTTCACTTAAATAGGCCAAAAAGAAATACTAAGAGAACTAAAACCAGAGTGATGACAGCCAGTAGGTTGGAGCTGACCACCCAATAAAAGATCAGGGTTGCTCACGTAACATAAATGAGAGTAGAGCTGGAGTGTTGGCATGGGCTCAGCTCCTGCACAGCTCCTTCGGGCAGTTTTGTGATGCTGACCAGTGGGAGCTTGTGTGTGTGGAGGAAAAAAATCAACTGAGGAGATTTCTTGAGCATACTGACTGGGTTTTGTGCTTTGCTCTGGATTTAAGCTCTTTTTAAGGTCCAGTCAAGCACAGAACCAGCTGGAGATCTGAAGAGTCCCCAATGCAGAGAAATGACATGATTGGCAGTGAAATGGCTTTCCTAATTTTACTTTGGTCCTGGTCAGAAAGGCTTTTAATTTTGTGAGCGTGAGATCCTGCATTAATAGGCAGATGGGTAAGAACCGGTTATTTTCTTCAATGCATATCTGTAACAATGTACAGCTGATTAACAGGGTGCTGGTCTGTGTGTGTGTACATACAGTGTGTATGCATATATAGCGCTCCAAAGCCATACACTGGTTTTGAATACTGATCTCAACACCTGCTCCCCTCCAGAATGTGGTTTCAAAGACAGAAATGTGTAGAACTGCAGGCAAATAGAAGCATAACGTGGGGAACAAAAGTCCAAATGACAGGCCTGGTGTGTGCCCTTCTCAGACATTTATAGCAATGTGAATCCAGGTTTATATGTTTTTTATGGCTGCCATTGAGGTTGTCTGCGTTGCTTTTTTTTTTTTTTTTCAGCCAGCTGTTCCTCGCAATTTGTTGCTGTTTGTTGTCTTCCTGGGCTCTTCAGGCCTTCTCGAGTTACAAATGTATTATTTTGGCTGGCAGTCTACAGAGTGCCAGTATTCTCAGGAGGAGAGCATTAAGAGAAACCACGTATTCATCTTGATATTGCCAGCTGAATAAAAATGATTAAGAGAACAAACTGTAGAATTCTGAAGATACGTCCCCTGACTGCAATTCATTCTTTTTTACAGCTTGTCAACATCTCAGCTGTGGCCTTTTCTTATCTGAGATTCAGTGTTTTTCTGAATAATGTACACAGAACAAATTATATAGTTGGCTTGAAATGGGGGAGAACTTATCAATATAATTGTTTTCCTCTCTCAAGAAGATGAACAAAATTCAACACCTTCTGCCCTTCCAGTTGTCTATGAGTTGCGCTAGGCTAATCTTCAGCTCTCCCTGGGCTCTTAACGGAGAGTGAGCCACCTCCACAGAGTGATCCATCCCATCTATGCATCTAAACTAAGACAATATGGCTTTTCTGGCTTCCTCTCAATTAGAAGTCATAGAGGTATCTTTTCCTGTCTTCTGCTGGGCTTCTTTGCCCTGCCTTGTGATCTCATTTAATCTCTTTTCCATCTCTGGCCAGCAGTGGGGTGAGGGCTCTTTATAGACCCCTGTAACGTTGGCTATATTGTGCAATCAAATACATTAAAGATACTAGAAGTTTGTAATTTGTTCTTGCTTGGTTTCAAACCTTTTAATGATCTTGCAGCTGCTGGGAGAAGAAACGCTAGCCATTAATTTTCTCATTTCATGTAAGCGCTTTGTTCCAGCCTGGTTGATAGGGAAGAAGGCAAGAGTGAAGTAAGAAACAGATTCAGGAAGAATAAAGACAGATCGGGATGACTTAATCGAATGGATAGCCTGTGATGTAGTGAAATCCGTATTGAATAAAAGTAATGCTCTCTGAAAGTACTTCATACAAAACTCTCTCTCAGGTATGTTCTCTGCTCATGTTCTATTTTTGTTCTTTTGCACTCACTTCTCACTTGTGCATTATTTCACTCAAGAAGCAGAATGAATCAAGCAGGAGAAGCAGAGGTTCTGTTTGACATAATTTCACCAACACTTGTTTGTTTCAGAGACAAAGATAGGAAATACCTTATGTGCTATAATTTTCTATCTTCATTTCTGGAGCACTTGAAATCACAAAATCCTAGCCTCACTAACCTGGAAAGGATTTTTTGATTTACTTTTCCTTATGTTTTTCATGGGTCAGAAGTGAATTTCTCCATAAGAAAGGAAACCAAGCATAACAAAGGAAACCTGTGCACAGTAGGTGCACTACAAAAAAAAAATCCATCAATCCTTGGGGGTTTTTCATGCTTAAAGGCTAGCGAGGAAGCCAGATTCCTCCAGCTGTAAGGGTATTCTGAATGTGACCATCGCACAGTGGGGCACTTTTTAAGGCATCTTTATAGCTCACAGAGACTCAGTAAGCAGGATACATGCAAGAGTAGAAGGGCATCCTTCACTGGCTACCACCTGCAATAGTTAGCTGGGGCTAATGTGCTAAGCATTAATATGTTCACAAAACTTAATGAGTTTCCACTGACGAGGCAGCTGTCGGACAGCTGGAGAAGTGTTGGTCTCTGTTTCTTCTTGGAAGGGGCTGGCCCTTGATGTGGCTGAGATGCTGCCTGCTATCCCTTTCTTTTTCTTCAAATTGTGTACAACCTTGTGTCGGTATGTTTTCCCTTTGATTTCTTGATCTGGCAACTATTGCTGTTGCAATTATTGCTCTGCTGTTGGCACGATTACCTTTCTTATCTTACACGACTTTAGCTCGTATACTTTCTCATGTCTGAGCAGCAATTTTCTTAGCAGAACCGAGCCAAGGTCAGACAGCTCTGATGTACCAAACCAGACCTTCAGTCACAGACGGTTGCACCCCTGGGCCAAAGGTTACACTAATGCGTTCAAGATAAAGTGAAGTGAGGAAAAAAAGCAGCCACAGTAGCAGCAACATTGATGAAAGACACAGTGGGAAAAGATTTCATTATAATCAAGTTGTTCTAGGCACTATGGAAGTGAAAGGAAGTATGGCAATAAATTCAGTGAGGACATGAGGAGCAGAAGACCCAGAGAGGTGAACATTATATATAACTAATTGATTGCTAATGTGTTTTGTATTTGGAAAGTATACACAGGTAGCATTCTTAATTTAAAACAATTTTTGAGAGGGAAAAAATGGCAGATTTCTGGCTTATAAGCACTTCCCAATATTTTGTTGTATTTGCTGAGTTGTTCGTAACAGAAGAAGAAGCCTGGAAGCTATGATACTATTACGTTTAATCCACTGAAATACCTTTTGAGCTAATTTTTTATTTCAAATGTGTTTTGTTTTGTTTTGTTTTTCTTTCCTTTTTTGAAAGAATAAGCAAAAAATATAAAAGCTCAATACTCAAGTGTTTTTTCAAGTTTTCATTACTTACAGCACCTTTAAAGCTGGACTCCTGCACAGGTTTCTTGATCTGAGTACTTCTCTCTCTTAAACTTGGACAATTGATCTGATACGATAGTATCTGTAGTCACTTCTCTCTCCAACAGGACTTTCTCCTGGATGACTTGGGAAGGCAGTGTTCTTGCCTGTTGCAAAATTTGATCAAAGTTTCACTCTCCAGTTTCTGAAACAGTTTTAGCTCATACCTAATTTCCTGTCTCTGCCCACTTGTGGAGGATGTCTGTGTAGAGTTCCAGCAATTAAAGATACAACTCCTGCATATCCTTTGGTTTGTTTAATGTGGGATTAAGCTCTCATTAGTTTTCTGATACGTTATTGTATGCATGATTGTACAGTATATCAAGCATATATCAAATATGCCCAGCTTCTTCATTTTCTTCTGTTTAATTTAATGACTGGACTTTACTGGGACTGTTCCATGGGTTCGTTACACTGAAAATATAGTTAACATTTTTCTTTTTTGGTGTCTTCTTTGCACTAGTTTAAAATGATTTATCCTGTGCCACAATAGCATGTGACAGCAGTAAAGAATCACAGATCTTGCTGTGAGCCAGAAACTTTTTTTTGAAAAAAAAGTGCTATTTCAAGATCGTCTTTTGTTGGTCTGTCTTTTCCATACCTCCACAGAACTTCTACCAAGAAACTTCCACACTGATTTTAAAGAAGCATTATTTGTTAGCCTAACCTGGTTCTGAAAATTCTGTCCTGGGCAAGAATTATTTACGATGGAGAGCTTTGGGCCTATAATCAGGAATTGACTTAGGTTTAGTTGTGTGATTGTCACGTAACTCCCAGTTATAGCTGTTTCTGTACATTATTTGACTTTTGTTTACCTTGATTTGCCAGTTTTTTTTTTTTTTGCCCTTCTCAAGGGATGGAAGGTAAAGAGGAAATAATTGTAGACTCTCAAGGATTAGAGAGTCAGAGAATTTTAACAAGAACTTGAAGCCTTATTGTCTTGAAACTAATATTGTCCATCATCTGCAATTCAGTTACCTTTACTTAGCATAAATTCAGTAACAGACTATGTCAAGCAATGGGAGCAATTGCTACTGAATAATAAAAAAGAATAAGTGCCCTCCAGCAATACACATGCATTTTAGGTTTATGGTGAAGACTCTTGGTCAGCCCTACTGGTGTCACCAGCAATTAGGTTATTAAGAAACAATTATTTTGGGAGAGACAAAGTGCAGTTGCCAGAGTTGCAATTCCAGCACCGTACATCACAAGGGCTGCTTGTGCTTGTCAGAAGCATCAAGGCTCTTGGTAGTCCCTATGCTATAGTCACTATGACTGGAAGGTACTGTCTGGTCTTTGGAGATACCATTCCTTTAGAGGATCGCCACATCTCCATGCACTCTTCATCGTAGAGCAGACTCTGATAAAACAAGCTAAACCAAGACAAAATCTGCATCTGTTAAAATTAGTCATGCTTTCAGTACCTGAAAACATCAAAATTCAGTTAGAGAAAAAGGAGGTACAGCTTCTGGGCATCACGATGGGAAACTTCTGTTGTTGTGTTTATCCTTGTTTGAGTGTTTGTTTTTCATCAGCACTTGAAAGAAGAAATTGATTTACAAAACAGAATTTCAGATGAGGTAATTAAATGAACAAACAAAAAGCTAAAATGAGGATAAACAGAAGCAGTGGCTCCTTTAAAGCACCAGTATGATGAACAGGAAAATAAGAGAATACAATAAAAAATGTGGCAACTTCAGTACTCATCAGAGAAATGTTTGATCCATTTTAGGATCAAAGAATATCTAAGGGGGCTCCATTAAAGCTAAAATACATTGACCTGTTTCTGTGGGAATGTTATACTGATGCTAAAGGAGTGAACAGTAATTCTAATAGTAATGCTTGTAAGTTAAACTTAATTTCATCTTGTTGAAGTATGTCTTGCTGTAATGGTATGTTTATGTAATATATATGCCACATACAGAAATGATTGCCTTCAGATTAATTCAGGTCAACATCCTGTGTTTTAATGGAAATGAAGCAATTCTGTAAGAAAAAGATACTCTGGAAAGAGAATCTTCCGTGACATTTATTTTCCTTCAGGAAATCCATCTAGAAAAACTATAGCTAGCTGGGAAATTGAGCTAAATAAATGTTTAGTCTTTTAAAAGATTAATATTTATAAGGATTTTAAGTATGTTTTACATCTTGTTAGCAGTGATTAGAACTAGTTTATGAAAACCTAAAGTTATTTGAAGTGTCAACAGATATGCAGTTGATTCAAATATAACATATTTCTTCTTGGAGGTACAGTCCTGTTAACTTGCTTATGAACATTTACATGAGCCTGTAAACACTGGCATGCACCCACAAAAATTGCCTGCCCTATTGAGCTTCATATTCTATAAAGAGCAGGTACTAAGTGGTTTCTTTTTCAGTACGCATTTCCAGGCCAAGAAAAAAAAAAAATCTCTGCTATCCTGTTTGCTTAAATCTATATATATATATTTAAAAAGATTCTTATTCTGGGCCAGATTAAATTTGTTCTTCAGGAAATCCACAAGGGAAAGGTAATGTCACTTTGTTCATTCAGCCTCTCTGCTGGCTCTCAAGCATGGTATAACCTCCTCGAACTTTTCTCCAAGGACTGTGCACATAGATGTCCATCTTAAAGACCCATTTCTGTCATGCTGTCTACAGTGAATTGAATTAACTTACATCCTGCCTCTGTTCTCCTTCCCTTAACTGATATCTCATTCTCTGTTGCTTTCAGATTTTTAAGCATCTTGAAACAGGGATTGTCCTTGAGACTTTTGGAAGGCATGTGGGACGAAGGGTGTGCAGAGGAATTAAATGAGTGAGTTTGTGTTTGACCAATTCCTAAACAGGTGTCAAGGATCTAATAAAGTGAGGCGCTCTGCTCAGTGTATCAGATCATTTTCTCGCTGTCTCGAGGCACGTGGTGTCTGTTCCTTCCCTTCCACCATGGCATGGTTTATCACAAACGCAGAAGAAAATTGCAGTAAGCACTCCAGGGCTGCTTGTTGTGCTTTGTGTGCACTGTGGATGAATCACAAATGTTCCTTCTGTTGTGTTCGTAAGAACAGAGCAGGGAATTGTGATCCCAATAGAAGCAAGGTCTGCACTCCAGAAAGACAGCAGTGCTGCCGTGCAGTCCCTACTGACTGACCCCCCGGGGTGAGGCCAGAGGAGCTCTCCTTGCGTGCTCTGCGCTGTGGGGTGTGTGCAGGTTGGGACTGCTGGTCTGCTTTCTTTTTTCAAAGGATAAACCTAGCTTTGGTTGCTGGCTTGTGTAGTTTAGCATGTATGTAGAACTGGCTGCTAAAGCTCCGATCCTTTTCCTAGTCTGCACTTAGGTTTGAAAGTGGTGACTGGCAGCAGAGCTGTAGGTGTAGAGTGTTTTACCTTAACTCTTCTACTCAATGCTTTTAGATCTACTTCATATTTAAATTGATATTTTTTAAAACAGAAAGGTCTGAGCAAAGCAGTTGTGTTACTACTTGTAATTCTTTTTTGCTAACTTCACTTTCACAGGCTCTTGTTTCAGCTGGATAGAAAGAAAAACTTTATCCCAGTGAGATCTTCTAATCAGTGGGACGTGGTGCCAAAGGAGAGATGGTGCAGCCTTTATCCTTGAGGGTTCTCTCAGACCAGAGTGGACAAAGCCCTCAGTAGCAAGGTTTAATCTCATGTAGCTGATATTGCCATGAGCAGGAGGGTGGACTGGAAACCTGAGGTCCCTTCTGACCTGAATTTTTTCTGATAGATCAGAATTTTTTCTGACCTATGTGCCTATGACTCTTACTGAAATTATCAGCTGAGAGGATTTTTTTTCTCCCTCTGATGATATAAATGAAAGAACCCCCCCACTCCCCAACCTATACTGTAAGAAATCTGCTCTGGTTACCAAATTCACACGTAATGTCTTCAGTGCAAGACAAATTTCAGTATATGCAAGATTAAGAGAGGCATTTTGGATGAAATTATTGTTCTGAAGTGCTTATGAAAAGAAAACATAAGTCCGGAGGGGCTTACCTGTCCCCCACAACCCTTGTCTCATGACAGGTTAAACCCATCTGTCCTTTGACAGCAGTGTGCTTGAACTTCTTTCACCTTTCCACTGTATTTCGCAGCTGTATTTCTTTGCAGCTGGCATTTCATTGTGCTAAATGAGTTCTTTTAGTCTTTTTTTCATGTTGTCTTGGGGGACAGACTCCAGTTGTCCTCCTGCTTCCCCTGTGTCTGGTCCTGATGGAGATCTGGGAAGCAGCTTTGCAGCTATATTCTACAGAAGGTCTTAGCACTGTGTTTTCTCATTGTTTCCAGGTGCTAAACTCCCAGCATATTTCATAAGAGTTCCTGGGATTAGTCAATAAATTCCTGACTTTTCCATTTTTTGTTAATCTCTCTTTCCTCCTGGCTAGTTCCTTACGTGTCGTACAGATTTACTGATGACCCTATTATCTGCTTTAGCTATTTTTTCACCACGGTGTTCTTTTGAATGCTTCATGGAAGTCCAGCTTTGTTCAAGCAAAGATTTGCCTTACCACAGTCAGCTGCCTGCTCAGTTTGATCTATCATGCTGCATCTCACAGCTCTGTTTACCTCCATGTTTTCAATTATGCTTTCCTGCAGATTGTGTTCCAGAGCCTTGAGTATCATTGAGATAAAACTAATGGGTCTGCTGTTGCTTGGCTCGCCTTTTGCCCTTTTTCAGAAGTGTGAGTATGATTTCAGGTCCTTTTTGGTCAGGTAGTGCCTCACCTCCATTTGATAGAGGCCTGTCCTATTTCACTTGCACTTATCTCTGTTTGCTTTCATATATTCTGGAATGGAGACTATCTTGTCCTTACAGTGTAAGCACATTAAATCCTTTGATCTGTCTTTCTTTTTGACAGTGGCAGCCTCCATTTCAGTCCTTTATTCTCATTAGACAGTGTGGTTATTCCTTAGACTTTTCTTTTTTTTTTTCCTTACTGAAAACCAAATAAATATATTAATTCTAAATAATAATAATAATAACAACAACAATTTCAAATCCATCCTCACAGCATCTTAATATATTTTCTCCTTTTTAATGTTCCTTGTTTTAGGACCGAAGGCACTTGTTACTATATAAAAGACTGATTTAGGACAGTTCTCAAATTATACTTTTATCTGTAAGATGTAGCTGTGTTGTGCTGCCCATTTTTCTTCTAGTCTGTTTCTAATATCTCTTTGGGGATGATTATCATCCAGATAGGGCTGGAGGCCTTCTGAAGTTCTTCCTTTCCTTTAGAAAAATGCTTTTGATGGTTTGGAACTTCTGGGCTATAGAAATACCAGTCTGTTTTTTTTTAAGTCTCAGGGACTTTTGGTTCATTTCATGTACTAGTTCTCTTAGCTTTTCAGTTTATTTTTTAAAAATTTAATACCTTTGTTTACAGTATAGTTTTGTTTATCTTTTACTGATCATGAACAGAAGCAATTTGTGATCTCATCAGATATTTTCCGTGGTGGGTAGTGACGGTAATTACTAAAAATTTAGCTAAGTTAATATTGATGATTATTGGCTTAATATAGATTTCAACATGTCTGTATGTTGTAGGTAATTATTTTGCATAGTATTTCGTGTGTATGTTGTATAATATATACTTCATTGTATCAAAGTCTGTGAATTATTGAAGGAAATAATGAGGCCCTACCATTAACCGAGGAAATAACCAGACCCTACTGTTACTAGTGACTTGTTTCTCCAGTGTAACAAAGGAAGCTGCTGGTCCTGTAACAGTGCAAGAGTCCATTGCAGGTTTGCAATAACACCTTATAAGAGCAATAGTTGCTTCTGCCCTGGAGCAATATGTCTGCAATATGCTGTATTACCCACTTGGTAAAACAACAGGCACTCAGGAGTAGCACAGCAGCAGGGCACTGATCTCTTGCTGATCTCTTGCTGCTTTAGTCTCTGTTTCACAACGTGTCTCTTCAGTAACATTGGAGATCTCTGTCTGAACCATGAGATTTATAGTGGTCTTCCAGGAGAGCTTCTCTTCCCAGCCAGTGTTGCTCTGTTTTCTTATTTGTTTTTCACAGTTTGCCCAGTGATATACCTAAAAATCTACACCCCACTGGCACCTTTATTGGTACTCTTTCCTGCCAAATACATGTGTTTCTGTTCTTACATCCCCATCACGATAGCAGTTATCTTTCTGTTACCTATTTTCATATCCTATACGTTCTTTTCCGTTCCTCTGTTCTGTTCTTGACATGCACTGTGTTGGTTTACAAAAATTAGTTTCCTCCAGCCTCACCCGATGCATTAACTAAAATGAGTACAGACCCTGGAGTAATCTCCTTGTCCATCCCCCTTTTACTTTGATCTGTGTTAATGCTTTCTCCCTCTTTTCCCTTATCTTTGGGAGTTCATATTCTGTATATTCTTGCATTGCCAAAGTTTCTTCTTCCTATAAAAAGAATTCTAAAAAAATCACCCACGTCGTTCATAGTTTAAAAGTTCTTCTTTCCCACTCTGCCAGCTTTGCTTTCAGAGGGGTGAGAGACTGTCTGTCGTGCCAGTCAGAGCCCTCTTTCCTGCCTGGGCACCATGGAAGGTTCCTGGCAGAAACAACCATGAAGCTACCTGTTGGTTGGCCATATTTGTCCCTCTTCATAGGACCACTGAAAATTCCCTGAATCCTTTTTTCTGACGTTTGGTTCGTATTTTCCCTCCACTTTTTCTTGGTCAAAAGGTGTTTCTCTTTTGTCTGCTGTCTTCCATGTTCCTTTATTTTATCTTGAATTCATCTTTTGCCTCCAGCTGCATCCAAACTCCTCTGATCCTTTCTTCTGTGAGCACTGTCAGGCCACATTTCACACAGTAATATATAACCACATCTCTTGAACTTTCATAAAAGGATAATATTGAAGGAATGGTATTTAAAAAAATACTTAATATTAGTCTTCATGTAGTTATTTGAAAGCGTTACTCCTACATTCCTTTGTATCGCCTTATAAAATCCAGCATTTTTGAGCGTGGCAAAGGAATGAGAAGGTGGAGAATAGTTGATTAAAAAAGAAGTAAACCTCCATGGTAACTACTCGTAGATATTTTTCAGCTATTTGTAACTGTGTCTATTTTACAGTTGGAAAGATCATACTTCCACAAAGTAATAAAGTAGGGTTTTACAGGATACGTGTTTCAGTACCCTCTGACTTAGTTTACTTGTTATTAGGCTGTGCCATTTCAGGTGATGACTCAGCAAAACATTTCATTTTCAACCTTTGAAGCATGTGCTTAAATACATCACTGGACCAAGTCCTTGAGGGACATGTTTCTATTCTTTACTTAGCTGCAGCCCCACAGCTTAGTACTGTGGAGCAGATTATGCCTCCGCAACTAGCAACAGAAATGAGATTGCAAGATGCATGCCCCCAAGAAAATTCCTTGTTGACTTCTTTTTAGGTGTCACCTCAGGCTCTGCATCAAATACCAGAAACCCCAAGTCTTGGCACATGGAGCATTTTCAGGAGAAGAATTGCAAACAGAACAGAAATGTGCTTCTGCCACTGTATGGTTCAGAGTATTCCTGTAAGGTGAAGACGGAGAGGACAAGTTTCTGGTCTCCCAGGCTGCAGCAAGGATGCAGTACACCCAGAAGGGCGTGAGGAGGAAGAGAAGAGTGATGAGAGGTTGTGGACAACTAGCAAAGAAATGAGGAAACAGCCACAGCGGGACTCTGCAGTGCTGTGAGGTGACCTTCTTCAGGTTCACATCTTTAGGTGTCAACAGTCTAGATTTAAAGATGAGCCTTTGGAGCTGCAGCTGACATAAACCACTTGAAAGTCTGGCCCAAAATGTTTGCATTTACAACAAAGCATTAAAATTAATATTGATTTAAAGAACTAATTAAAATACCAGAAATCCTTAATGATATCATTTCCTTTCCTCGGATTACAATAGCTAATGTATGTTTCTCATTAAAAAAGCACTGTGTATGCAGGTATACTGCATAGGACAGAAATGAAAATGGAGATGGAGCTTTCAGGGTTCAGGAAATTATCCTACAGTTAGTGGCACAGTACCTTCTCTTCTTCCTTATTCTGTATTCTGTCTGTGCTGTACCAGTTACACACTGATCATTTGCCTGTGATCGTGTTGCCTCCAGTTTGAGATAACAGAGGAACACATGGTAGATCAGATGGAGAGTTTGCTCAAGAATTTAGCATGCGAGGATAACTGTGCTGCATCTTGTTTTCCCCACTGAGAGCTTACTGTGTTACTCCATCTTCAGTTCATATTAAAGCACCACGAATGCTCTGCAGTGTAGTGCCTTACACTGTTCCCGTTACTGCAGGCTCATGTCCCTTCCAGTGCTGTACTAAGCAGCATGATGAACATCTGTCACATGTTGGCTCTTTCATCTTCCCCGCAGGAGGACTGTTCGCAAAGGAGCGGTTTGTTTTGGATTTATCTTGATCTGTACCTACACATATCCGTGTGCAGGCAGACAGGAGCACACATGCCTCACTGAGCATTTGTTAAAGGACACGGAATCAAATCAAACGTCCCCCCTACTTAGGCTGGAAGGTAGTGATGTTGGATATGTTTTGTACTTTCTGTGGGAGCTCACTGTGCAGTGTTACATTACTGTGCAAGAAAGCTATGACAATGAGCAGAAATGAAACAAAAATCTTTATGCCCTGTCTGCTGTGGGAGAGACAGTAGTCAGGCTCACTGCTTTAACCTCACAATTCTGTATTTTATTTTGGTGTCAATTTCATCACTTTTTGATCAGTGCTGAGAATATAAAAAGGAGAGTAAGAGTGACCGTTCAGTGAAATTATAGAACATTGAAAAGGTCACAGGAATACTGTTTACTGTTATCTTTCAGAGAACATGGGACTATAAAATTGCAATGCCTCATTCTTGTGACAAAGATTGTAACAAGGACAGAAAGACCTGCATAAATTTAGTCTTTTGACAGTGACAATGAGAGTAGGAAATAGTACAATTTAATCCATTTTTGTTACAGCTTTTAGATTGTAATCAGCTGGTTAAGAGCCATGAAGTTTTAGATGACTTTTAGTTTCCTTCAAGTGAACTGACAGTTGTTTTATGACTATTTCAAGGCAACTTTCAAGTGCGAAAGTATAATATTTTATTTATTTTACTGTAGTCAAAAGTCTGGTGAATTTATTACGTTGAAACTGAAGGATGTCTGAACTCGTCCTGATCAGTTATTTACTCTTAGCTCACAGAAGGAGCATTTCCCATACTTCATTTCTTATACTAACTGAAGCGATGATGCAGCATGATTATTTCAAAAGCCATCAGGCTCTGGCTATCTATTTTTATGGCCTCGAGTACAGCCATCTCTGGGTTCTTCATATGCTATGCCAGCAGAGCTTTTGGTTATTGTTATGGATGAGCATTAGACTGCAGAATGTGAAATGAAAGCACAGCTCGGAGGGTATTTGGGGAAATGTTATCTGCTATATGCCCTTCCTAAGGCATGGAGAACATGGACATTTGCTGTAACTCAGCGAGGCTGCTTAAGTTTGTATAGGATCCACCCTCTTCCACCTACATTAACTGTCTTAAATATATTCTCTGTTTGGATTCCTTCTGTGTCTGATGAAGGCAAAGAGGCACCTCCTAATGGGCACTGCAGGTATCTGGTGCGTAGCCCATGTGATTATTCAGGTATCTCACACAGTAGATGCTAGTCTTTTAGATGGCTACATTTAGGTGAGAGGAGTATCAATACAGAGGATACAATTCATGTCCTACTTTGTAACTTAGTAAGAACTTGGATTGGACATTACATGTTATAAATTCCGTGTTCAGTTCAAACTAAATTCATTCTGTCTGGTACCTTTGAGAATGAATTGGAGCGCCCCCCTTTTTAGTAAATTTCATTGTCCATGATGGAAAAAACATCCTGCTATTGTAATCCTCTATCTGTGAGTCCTAAACTCTCTATAATTTCTGTTTGATATATCACAACAGACCGTAGACTGTTTTTCAGTACTAGAAATAGCATAGTAGGAGTCAGAAGTCTGAGTCTTAGACAAAGATTCTGTTTTAAAACCACTGAATTAAATACTGCTATTTATCCTACAGAGCATCAGATCATTATGAAGTAACAATCAGATACAGAGAGGCAGACTGGAGTGTGTAATGGGAAACCTGGTCAGTGTAACAGGCAATAGTCAAACTGCCTAACTGTTATCCTGTGAGATTTTTGTGTTGTGAATCCTGAATAACAGGTGGGTTTAGGAACAGTCATGGAGGAGGAGGAGGAGAAGAAGAAGACCTTGGCTTTGTCAGAGCTCACTCATGTGGAGCTCTTCTTCTGCCCAACAGAGCACTAAGGGAAGTCAAAGTCTTTGCTTCAAGATGTGACAAGTGGGTGATGGAGGAATTGTAAGCCAGCTGGTGGCAACAACTGGCCTTCTGATGCTGACTAAGGGATGAGAGAACTTCAGCTGTGTGCATAGATAGCAATTATTATTATTATTATTTTTTTGCTTTCAGTTTGTCTCCCCTCATTCATTCCACTTATTAAATTTAAACTTTCAACATCTTTTTGGAACTAGAAATTTTAAATTAAGGATAGCTTTTTTCCTGCTGCTTTATTTTCTTAAACTACGTCTAATTCTCAGTTGTTTTGTAAGGGTATTCACGTATCTAATATACTCTCATTCATTAAGACCATCAAGCTTTGAATTAAGATTTAAAATACAGTTGTTTTGGAAAGGGATAGTGAAATACTCCAAATTTCTTATCTAAATCCTGTTTTTCAAACTAGGTGGCAGATAGTATGTATTTGATCAGCATGCACAGAACTTAGAAAACTGATCTTTTAAAATAAGCTCAACATATCTTTGGTATAATTCAGTATTTGCTTTAAAAATGAAAGTCTAATAGCTGGCGATATAATAAAAAGGACTATACCATCTGCTAGCTGTATATAATTATATTAAAAACATCAGTCTGTACTTGATTCAACAATTTTCAAGAGCTTGTTAACCTTTCAAATTAGATTTGTACTATCAATTATACTTAACAAGGAACTTTTTATCCATGGCTTTTATATTTCCTTAATTAGTTTCATAACTCATTTTAGGTATTTTTTTTAATACACTAATGTCACTGCCATACAACCCCAGCAGGATTTTCACATCTTGTTTTGACTTCCCACTTCTCTTTCCCCACTCACCCCACTGTTACACTTTGGTAATGATGAATGCTATCACCTCCGTCTCCACTCCAATCAACCCACGCTCGCTGTGTGGCTCACTTGAAATAGTCATATTAAATATGTAAAGGGCCCGACTTTTTGTCTCTGAGAGTACTGGTGTGAATGGGCTCTGCAGTCACCCAGGTTCAGACTGTCATCTTTAAAGAATGGATTACAGATATTACATATTACCTCTAGCACTATCCATGCAGTTTTTAAAAAGATGTGAGAAAGGCTTTTTTTTGCCTCTGAAACTTTCAGAGAATTCTCCTTGGTGAGTTGTTCTCACCTTGACCCTTTCGAGGCAAGACTTAAGCACGTAGTGTGTGTAGTAACAGTTTCAGCACTACCTTCAGACGGTGCGATGTACCCGTGGTGGATAGCTCCATCTCACCAGCACTCAAAGCAAGTCAGAGATGTAATGGCATTGCTGTCCAGAGGTCCTTTTCCACAAATAATACCTGAAGTAGTCATTGAGATGAAAAGAGATTCTGCAGCCCGGGTATCAGCATCTTACTAACACCTTCAGTTATGCACATGGGAAGGATCCTACAGTTGCTGTATGAATGGTGAATGCTGTGTGCTCACTGCAGTCAGTTAATCCTCTTCTGTTTAATTCTACCTTACCTCCCCCCCAACAAAGCATTGTTGAGAATATTCAATATTGAGAATAAATCTCAATAGAGTTTATGATTTTTAGGAGTAAGGTAGAAGAAGCTCCACCATTCAGGAAAACCAGAAAAAATGACATAGCATTAGAAAGTATTTTAAAAATCAAAATGACAGTTTCAAAAGCAGAAAGCTTAAACAATAGGAAAACAAAACAATAAAACGTAAACAACAAAACCTAAACAATAGGAAAGCCTAAACCTAAAACCTAATCAAAACCTAAATCAGCTGTAGTTCATCTGGATCCAAATATTTGGATATTACAGTTTTTTCATATCAGTAAAATTCTAATCACGCACCAGAAACTGCTTTCACACAGTCTCATTTTCCATACATTTTTTTATGCTTTATTTTAACTTTTAACATGATATTTTTTATGACTGTTTCCAAAATATGTTTCAGAAAGCATACATTACATGTTAGAGTACTATATTGCAACCAGCAATAACGTTGGTAGCTTAGGAGTCCCGTTTCTTTCCATCTTTTCTTGCCTGTCACATTTTCTAGGCTTTGGTTACTTTACATCTTTCTCGAAGGCTCCAGCAGAGATCTCCTTGCTGAGTGGAACAGAACATAATTACACGTGTACGGCAGTCCGTGCTCCTGTTTGTGTATATCAGTACGGGGCTTTTCTGCTTCAGTAGGGCACTGCTGAATCTTGCTCATTTTGCGACCTGCATTAATTCGTGAGAACAGCACCCTGACTAATTATTCCTCAGCCTGCGCTGGTGAAGTCAGGAACAGCTGCCTATCCACTGAGCTCTGTAATTCTGCTTTCCTGCCTTCTGTTTGCTAAAAGTTGTCATCCAGCTTCCTAACCTCCAAGTTAATAAGTACTGAATAGTGCTGGCCATAGAATGGACCTGCAGAGCTCTGCTGGAGTCACCTGTCCACTTTTAAAGGGAACCCTTGATAATGAACTCCCGTGTGCACGTGTTCATGCAACTTCCCATTTTTAGAGTGATTATTGGTTTTGTGTGTGCCTGTTTTCAGCCTCCTGGCATCCTGGCACTCCATCCATCTCCCAGGAGTTCTCTAAGAAGACCACATACTTTTGTCATTGGTTTTTATTGTGCTCAGCTCTCTCTAATATTTGACAATTTTAACGACAACAACAAAAAAAGGTGAAAAAATAAAGGGGGTGGGGGTGGGGTTTAAACACTTGGCCTTCCAAATGCTGTCACCTTCAAACTATTAAAAGACAGGCAATCCTGCCTAGGAGTGTGGCAATTCTGTGCAGTGTCCTACAGATTGTAATGCTCTACAGAGATAGGGAGCTTTTATGCCCACCAGCAATTCAGGCTAGCTGGGAAATGTGTAGCAAAGCGATTCCTGTCATTCCTATTCTCCATTTTCCTCCTGCCTACCAGTTCATGCAGGGTAATATTGGGAAAGTAGTCCCTCATGTGTCCTTCTGCAGCTCCACCTGAACAACTTAGTTGGTGGCTGCATGATTAAATAAAAGTTAGGAGAACGTGTTCAAAGAGGCAGAGAGAACATTCTGTGAGATTTTAAAGGTTTACATTGAAGGGGAGGAAAAAAAAAAGAAATAAACTGTTAATTTTTCAGTGCAAGTTGTTTCTACCTGTACTCTTATTATTTACCCTGCTGAATGTCTTGAGGTTCTGTGGGTTATTTTTTTTTTAGAAAAAAAAAACGCAATTAAGTGCTTGAAGATGGAATAATAAGAAGTGTATTTAGTAATCTTTGTTTCACGGCACCGTACCTTAAAAAACTGCTTAAGTTCTGTATATATCAATAGGCTCCAGTACATTTTAAGTGGTTTTAAGTTCTGTGCCTCATATATAGTCTGCAGGCCACTGCAGTAAGGCAGTAATTTGTAAGAGAGCTCATCCTCAGCTATTTCCAGATATGAAACACAAGGCAAGGCACTGCATTTGCAAAGTTGGCTGCTGCCATGATATGCAAAAATAAATAGTTTGCCAAAACCTTGAAATGTTGTCTCAGTCCATAGTCACTCACCATGTTTTTGGCAAGTTTGGCAAAATCACCATGGAAATGAAGGTACTGCATAATGCTTAAGTTATGACTAGGGTAAATAATGTGTAAAATGAATGGAATTATTAAAGGCAGAAATTAAAACAAGGCTACTTAGTACAGTATACAGGCTCAAATTGAAATTCTAAGTTTAGTAGTGTAGATATCATAAGAAAGTATATTACGTTATTATTTGGTCTTTCTTGGGTCTCTGGTCTCCATAGGTAAAGGCAAAGGAAGCAGATCCCTTGCAGATCACATGGTGGAAGTCTTGGCCTCGAGGGGTATGGATCTGCTTCATCTATGAATATACATTTCATGAGAAACTGAAAAATCCAGACTTGGATATTTGTTTATTTTTGTCTCCTTCACTTGAGTTCTAATGAATCTATAGCTAAATGTCTATAGCTAAATTAAAGTATTATTTTTGCATAGCATTTCAGTGCAAACTGATTATATTTTAAATAAAAAATAGTGCTTTAACTTTTCAAAGCCCTAGACATTCAGATATTTTACTATTACAGAAATTCATAAATCAGCACTGCATTATTTAACGAAGTATATTAGTGCATTTAGTGAACAAAAACAGTCCTTGAAAACTTGTCTGGCTTAACTTCTCTCTTCATTTTTCTCCCAGATGATTTATATTCCTTAGTCATGTATATGTTTTTTCAACAGCAATGCTAGTTTTGTAAGTATGAAACATAAATGTATTTAAAATAATTTAATTTAGTTATGCCTTGTACTAAGTATAGAGATACTTAAACGGGGGAAATTTAAAAAGCAATTCTACTTTTTAGCAACTTAAGTATTTGTTTCACAGAGTTGTAACAGTATCCGTAATAAACTTGGTGCTTCTAATCTAGGTACCTGTTTCTGAGACAAAGAACTGAGGCACAAGTTTTTTTGAAGCGGGGAGATGCATGGATGCCTGATTCAAAATAAAAGACTCTTTATTTCTGGTAAGAACGACTATCCACATTTATTTCCAACAAATGATGACAGCAAATCCAACGTAGACTTGTAGAATATTAGATATAAATTGCATAAAATTCTTCAGATTGTATGCGTGCAGTAAAAAAGTGAGTTCTTCCAGAGAACACTGTAAGAGTAACAAAAGTATTTGTGATTCATGTGTCATGTGCTCTACCAATGTTAAGACCTTAGTTTAAGAAGAAAAAATAGTTACACATATCTGTACTGTGTGATAGGCTACTTACAACTTTATTGTGGAAACCTCTCCTTATATCTGTCATTTCCTGGATGCAGGTTTCTTGCTGAAAAGGCTTACTGCCAGATTTTAATTAATTTAATTTACAAAGAGTGAAAGTGGTTCTGAGCATTCAGGAGACATCACCTGGAGAGTTAGAATTAATTATCCTGTTATAGTATGTAGTGCTTTCTCCCAGAGTATGACCTTTAAAGATGCTTGCACTTACTTCTAGGTTGTATAAGGAAGAGAGTAAGGTCAGAAGCTAAACCAAGTGCTTGCTTGGGAGAGTCCACTTGTAGCTTCTGACCTGGTGCGGACAGTTTGAGCTCGCGTTTACTTATATACCCTTTAGGTACTAGTGCAAGGTAATAAATCTGCTGTCTATGAACCTAAGGAGAACAAATGAAACTAATAATAAGATGAGCTCATAATAAATATAAAATGTAGGGTATAAAGGACAGGGTAGACTATTTCCTAAACTGGATATCTCAACCCATTTCAGTGAATAACTGCACAAATAAACTGTTATTCATTTTGAAGGTTAAGCTAAAATAATAGCTTTAAAACACTTGAGTAAAGTTTAAATGCAATCTACTATTTACAATAAAGCATTCCCAGTGTTAGACTCAACTCCTTCCCAAATTGATTATATTCTCTTTTGAGCAGAACTAAGTTTCAAGCACCTAATTCAAGAAGAGTCATCCATCTTCCTTTCTGCTAGCCAGACAGCTCGATATTCCAGTTTCTTTAGAAAGTCTAACTTGCCAATTGAATAGATTTTTTTTTTTCTTTAGCAATACAGGCTCTCTTTGGGTAGTTCCAAGTCTGCTTAGTATTTATCTTGTTTGTGACAGACATTCATTTTGCAAACGAACTCATATGCATCAGAAATGAGAAAGAAATATGATTTAAAAGATAAATGTTGTTTTACTTATAGAGTAATTTTAAAGATCTCTGAAGATTAATAAAGATTTTATTTAAAGATTTAGAGATATTTTATACATACTCTAAAGACAAAAAGCAATTGTTGTTACCTGGGAATGTATATTATGATTTCATATTATTTTAATGTATTGGTTTTGCTTTTTTTTTTTAATCAGTAATAAATATCTAGATATTATGGTCATGAATCTCATTAGGAATACATCCAGCTACTTCTGTAGAAAATGCTGGTATCTTATGTTTTAAGAAACATCATTCTTCTTACATGACCCTGGAATAATGATACTTCATATTGCAGAGCAAATCAAGCAGAGAAGTGATCAGGAGTTAACCAAGTAACTTCAAATCACAAAATTGTTTGGCATTGATGGATTGAATCCATCAGTGATGTCAATCATAAGACTAGTACAACGTGGCTTTTGCAATGAACTTGGCAAGGGTACATTGTTTTCTGTCCAAACACAACAGCCAAGGAAGAAATGCTGTTTTCAAATCCCTAAGTGATCTAATTCCATATTTTTCACAGCTAAAAATGGACATTTCTGTTGGCATTTATGTTCTTTACTGTCACTGGTTATGAACCAAATGCATCCTGGCAGTGGCTTAAAAAAAAAAGAAAAAAGACGACTCAATAAGCAGTCACCTTTACTATTAGCACTTTCATTTATAGACTTTATTTGTGCAAGGATGTCCCAACTCCTAATGTGATCAGCATTTTCCCAGAGAAGGTGAAAAGACCACCTTTGAATTTTTGATCAAGTACAAAATGCACAACAGAAGTCATATAACCTCTGTGGTGCTTCAGGTGTAAAACTGCCCTGTGTAACGGTTGGAGTCTAGCATTGCAGCTCCCAAGAGTTGAAACACAGCTGTGGGACACTGCTCAGCCAACTGTGACCTTACAATAAGAGTGTTGTAATTAAGGCAGGGGTGGAACTTCAACTTTGAACACGTATTTTTTCATTGCTGATACCATTCTTCCAAAAGCTTCCATCAGGTTTAAAATTTCTCACATTGTTCTGCCATGTTCAAATGTCAATAAAAAACATTTCTGATCTGCCAGGAGTTACAATGATATTTGACTTAGATCACCAGAACAGTTTTTGTTTTGTTTTGTTTTGTTGTTGTTTTGAGGAATGGTCCAGAGACATCAAAGATTATAACAGTGGTGTGTGAATGTACAAAACCGAAACTGTCACATCTTAACAATGCTCACTTGGGGTAAGCTTGAGGGTAGGACTTAGAAACTTGGAGGTAAGCACAAACTGAGACAATTCAACAGAATTCAACTTCTGGTTGACCAATCTTTTCTCATACTTTAATGAATCTGCTTGGTAGAGTACCATGGGGCAAAGCCCTAGAGGGAAGAGGGGCCCAAAAAAGCCACTTGATATTCAAGGATCACCTCCTCAGGTGCTAAGAAGTGATGCATCCCAACAGAGAGGAAAGAAGGCGAAAACAGCAAGAGGCCTACGTGGATGAACAAGGAGCTCCTGGCCAAACTCAAACAGAAAAAGGAGGCCTACAGAGAGTGGAAGCAAGTACAAACAGGAATCAGATTAGGAAAGACAAAGCCCTTTTAGAATTACATTTGGCCAGGGACATAAAGGGCAACAAGAAAGGCTTCTGTAGGTACATCTGTAAAAATAGGAAGAATGACAAAATTGTGGGCCCTCCCTGGGAGGAAATGGGAGATCTGGTCACCTGGAATATGGACAAGGCTGAAGTACTCGATGACTTTTTTGCCTCAGCCTTCACCAGCAAGAACTCCAGCCACATAGCCTGGGCTCCAGAAGGCAAAGGAAGGACCAGGGAGAATGAAGAAAAACACACTGTAGGAGAAGATCAGGTTCGAGACCATCTAAGGAACCTGAAGGATCACAAGTCCATGGGACCTGAAGAGATACACCTGTGGGTCCTGGAAGAATTGGTGGACACAGTGGGACCGAGTGCACCCTCAGCAAGTTTGTCGATGACGCCGAGCTCTGTGGTGTGGTTGACATACCACATAGAAGGGAAGGGATGCCATCCAGAGGGACCTGGGCAGGCTCCAGAGTTGGGCCTGTGTAAGTCTTGTGAGGCTCAACAAGGCCAAGTGCAAGGTCCTGCACCTGGGATGGGGCAATCCCAAGCCCAAATCCAGGCTGGGTGGAGAATGGACTGAGAGCAGCCCTGAGGAGAAGGACCTGGGGGAGTTGGTGGGTGAGAAGCTCGACAAGAGCCAGCAACGTGTGCTTGCAGCCCAGAAAGCCACCCGTACCCTGGGCTGCACCAACAGCAGCGTGGGCAGCAGGGCGAGGGAGGGGACTGTCCCCCTCTGCTCCACTCATGTGAGACCCCACCTGGAGCCTGCATTCAGCTCTGGGGCCCCAGCACAAGACGGATGTGGAAGTATTAGAATGAGTCCAGAGGAGGGCCAAAAAGATGATCAAAGGGCCGGAGAACCTCTGCTGTGGAGCCAGGCTGAGGGAGCTGGGGGTGTTCAGCCTGGAGAGGAGAAGGCTCTGGGCCTAGAAGCCTGGGCTGGGGGCAGGGGGCCCAGTCCATGGAGGGGGGCTTTAAGGGCCCTTCCAACCCAAACCATGCTGTGATTCTGTGAAACAGGAAGAAGTTCAGTAGGAAGCAATTCAAGGTCATTCATTTGGGGAGTAAAAATAATTTCAGGTGGAATTTAGAAGGGATGGAGAAGGAGGAGTGGAGTTCAAGTGCACAAGTGGTATTGCATGATGACTGTGAGTCACTAATGAGATACAAGGCTAAAAAAGGTAAATGAATCTTAGGAGCTCTGTAAAACATGACCAAAGATGTAATAATGTGCAGTTAGACCTCATTAGCTTGAGAAGTGATATGGATGCAGGGTGAAGAAAGAGCCTTTTAAACTGAAAACTTGGGCTGGTGAAAGAACAAAAGGTTTAACATTGGTGATGGCTACATTAAAGCTAGACGTCAGAGTAAGCTTTCTGTACCCTGGGGCACTGGGATCCCAGAACAACCTTTTAATCAGAAGAAGGAGAGCAAAACGAATAATTACGTTGCTGGGTGAGTAGCTCAGTCTATAGAAGCAATTATCTGATGTGATCTTGCAGTAAGCCTAACGAGCCAGGAAGGAGTCCTGCTCAGTTCCAATCCCTAATGCCTGGAGCTGGGTTTTGTATTGGAGAAACACATCCCCTGTGTGGGGACCTATCCCCTGTTTCCTCTGTGTGCCCTAAAGACCTGCCCAGTTCTTCTGCAGGGACAGTGATGCTTTTTCCCTTTGTCATCTATTCTCTCGAAAGCCTAGGGCTCATCCTGAGCTCTACAAAAGGTTGACCTGCGGCACACAAACAATTATGCCGGTAAAACCAAGGCTTAGAAATACGTAGATACCCATGTCACTGTGTGTATAGCCATTTCTACGCTTTTCATGTTTAAGATATATTATTGTGCCTAAGTTTTAAAGAGTACTGTATTATGATTCTAAAATATTGTTTGAAGTACGTCAACAATTATGGTTCCAATCTTCAAAAATTTTGCCTTGAATAACTTTGATTTTACACATTTTATGCCTTAGGTCTATTTTTTTTTTAAGTAAAGACAATTTGTCTTTCTTGCTGCACTCACATGCCTGCCTTTTCAATGGCGTCACCTCCATTTGCATGTGAAGGCTGAAAAATATTAGCATTCTACAAAAAAAAAAAAAAAGATATTTAGAGAAGCATGTAATCCTTCTGTTTGATAGTAAAACAATGATGCTGAACATGTTCTAAAATATCTGTTTTTATTCTTATCCAGGACTCGTTGCTTGATGATGTGGAGTAAGTGCTTCACGCTGCTTGAAGCAAGCAGCAAAATTATCCTACGCCTCACCCCTCACACACAGGAAGAAAAAATAGACCTGTAATCCAGCAGAAACTTATAATGTCACACACAGTTGTATCACCTGCTCTAGGAAACAACATGGGCCTTTCATTTAATATTGGAATAAGGTTACTGAAAGCAAAAGCAACTATAAAACTGCCACCTGTTACATGTGTTGCACTGAATGCAGTAATCAACTCAGTGACCCTGCCAAGGAGTTGTAGATTTGCAGAAAGGAAAAATTTAAACTTAATATTGCTTGATACAAGTGAATTGCATTGTGGATTGGTGTTTTTTTGTTAGCACTGAAGGTTGAACTCATCCTATTTGTTGATTAAAAGGTAAGAGTAAAGACAAGGTAGTTTTGCTGAACTGGAACATGTGGCTTTCCTGATATGGCAGGTTAATTTGTAGTTATAATATAACCACGGTGATACAGCACGGAAAGTTATTCCTTAGCATCATAGCCAGGGAGGTTAAGAAATGGCTGCAAACTGAACAGGCAAGGTAGATAGAATAACTTGTGAAAAGCATATATAAGGAAGTTTTTATTTAGAACTTAACTCAGGGTGATATTTTGGGAGATCACGGCACATTGTGTTTTTTTTTTTTTTTTTGTGATTAATTTGGTTAGGAACAAAGAAATGTGCTTTTAGATTTCTCTGTCTGTTTATATAATCTAGGAATGTAGTAACTTCAGAATGATTGCTTAGAATGAAATGGATATAAGAAAAGGAAGGGTTACCTAGACTGCAACTAATTTGACGTGTACCGTGTCATTAGCTATGAAATAAAGTTTTCCATGACACTTTCTATCTTTCCTTTTGGAGGAAGTTAGTTATTTTTAAAGATGATAAACACCAATCTGATTTTCTTACAGTGTTTTTTTTAAACCAAGTGGCTTTAAGTATTTATAAAATACATCTGGAAGAACCAGTTTAGAAAACATATAAACCTTTCCAGAATTTATTCTAAGCACCAATTTAATTTAATTTAACAAAATAGAAAACTGAATACAAGCTGTCTGTATCACTAATCCTGTTTGTGAAATTTTCTTAACAAACCCTGAAACGTGTATTATAATCCCTTTAAATTTGATTTCTGTTTTAAAGGCATTCTATGCAATCAATAGAAAAGCTGGCATTCACTTCAAGTAAAAACTTTAGCAGGTTCTTGAAATCATAATTTCTTACATTTTAAAATACAGCAAAAATGTTTCTACTGATGTCTGTGGAGCAACACTCACTGGGGTCATTGGCCAGTTGAATCAGTCTGCAAAAAATCAACCCCTAGAATAACATTTCATTACTATTCTATTTCAATAAAACCCTTTATGAGGCTACAAGATCCATACAGATGGTACTAATTATGTCTCGTTCTTTTTAAGATTTTTTTTTCTTCTAGATTTATTTGTCCACATATCAGCAAAACACAGAACACTGTTATATATAATGTCTGCTCATTTAAGCATAAAATCATCTTAGAACAAGTAATTCTTTAATTATTGCATACGCTATATCACTGGTAATGCAATTTAGGGAAAAAAAAAGTTAAGCAAGCAGCAGCTAGTTATTAATAAATCACAGGGTCTTGTGTCACATACACCCTGGTACAGAACAAGTGCCCAGTGACACTACTTAAAAGCTGCTTGGGAACACAGAAAGCAGCTAACCTTTCTATGCCGTGTGTGTGTGCTTATTTTCAAGGATTGAACGCGTTTGGAGTAAAGCAAGAGCTCTGTTGTTGGCTGAACAGAGAACTGGGCGCATTGGCTGCTAACAGTGGTGGTAAATCTGGGGATTAAAATTCGTCTTCTGATGTAAGAGAGAAATCAGTAACTGTCATAATCAGCGACAGTTAATTACAAGTTAAAAGCTATGGTGGCTCTTAAGCATGTAAAGAGTAGTGTGAGCAGGAAGGGACAATATCACCCAAATGTATGACCTTTTTCCCCACCTGTCACAGCTGGTGGCTTGGTGCTTTCTCCTGTGAAGAGGAACTGCCCCAAGAGCAGATGGACAGGAGGGAAATTAAGTTAACCTGAAGAGAAGTCACTGTCACCAGCTAAGCACTGGTTTGCCTGCCACAGCAGGCTCTTTGTGTCCCCGCGGGATTTCTGGACATTACTAAGGCTTTACTGGCATGGTCTCACAAAGCACACAACAAGAAGGTCCTACGTGCAGGTCTTTGAAGAGATCTCCATGGTAAGGTAACCTTTGAATATCTGCTCTGTGGCTTTTCTGATTATCCTGTGACTACACAGGACTTGGATGGAAGCAACATTCACTGGAACAGGCTGCCCAGAGAGGCTGTGGATGCCCCATCCCTGGAGGTGTTCAGGACCAGGTTAGATGAGGCCCTGAGCAAGCTGTTCTAGTGGGTGGCATCTCTGCCCATGACAGGGGGTTGGAACCCCATGGTCTTTGAGGTCCCTTCCAACCCAAACCATTCCTTGATTCTATGATCTTAGTCTTGTACAGGAGTTACTGAGTGCTTCATTCAATTGTGCGTGTTCTGTTTATATTTCCTATACATCTCATATTTTATATGCTTTCTAGAGATGTGTAATATATGTAGAATTTGTAATTATTTTATAATTTGCTCTTATTTCTCACTATCCAGCTCTATTTTAACTGGACATACATTAATTTTGGTCATGTCGAGTCTGTTTTGCCTGAGACAGTAACTGGTAAGTGATTTCCTTGTCTTTATCTCAACCCACAGCTTATTTTATCCCTCTGTCCTGCTGACAGCTGACCTGCCAGCCAAGCTCAACTCACCATGGTTGAGTAGTGATTGTGGAGCACATCCAGCTTATAGAAAGTGTGTTGCTGAGAACAAAAAATAAAAAAAAATAAAAGAAAATAATAAAAAAAAGCCTACAGTTTTCCAGAAGTAGGGTGGATATTGTTAACACATTATATCAGTGCTTTCAAAGCCTGACTAAAGTAATTCTGATGTTTATGGAGTTAGCGTTAAGTGGTTTGGTGTCTAATGCTGTGAAATAACCCTATAGATGAGCAATAAGAGCACATCCATACTGAATGCAAGGGCTTGAATGTGGACTTTTCAGTTTGGTCGTGCACACTGAAATCAAAGGTGGTCAGAGAGATGCAACAAACTGGTCTGGGAAACAAACATCACTAGTGCTGTGTTCCTTTGCAACAGTCTCGCACAGGTCACGATGCAAAAGATTTGACGGGTTATTTGCCAAACTAAATGATCTAAGATTTCAAATGGTCTTGGTATAAAATTGGAGAGCGGTACTTGTCATAATAGGGCTATGGAATTAAATATGAATGCAGCGTATGGCAATCAATTAGTAGCAGTGACAAAAATACTATTTCCTCAGTTACAGTGAGAGTGGATGATGCAGCAAAGCAGAAGTAGAAGGCTGATGCGAGAGTAGGAGAAGGGAAAAAATAACTTCTTTGGCGAAGGTAGGGAAGATGTCACATGAAATGTTTAGAAAAGAGGATGATTTTTATGTGCTTGCTCAACTATAAGAAGTGATGTTAAAAAAGCTGGTCTTGTTTAAAAATCTTATTGATGTGAATTTGAAACTGGTTTGATAGCCTCTCTTTAACTGGCAGGATGTAGATTGCTGCTTCATGGGAAATGGAGTGCAATTAGTAACTTTACACAGCTGCAGACAGTAGTCAGCAGTAACTTTGGAGCATTTCTGATTTCAGCTACATGTGAAACAATATTGTAATGTGTAATAGCCTTGCTGGTACAAAATTCCCCATAGGTCTGTCTCCACACAATAACTGCTTTTTACAGTCAATGCTGTTTCTCTCACATCATCTTTGGCAAGGACCACTTGGGGTTTTCCCTTGCACTGGAGTCTGGGGAATGGTTTGTTTCCTTGGAGCATCTGGAAATTTCATCTGAAAAACTCTTTATGTCAGGGCCTTGGGACCTGACAATGCCTTTGATCTCCTGGTTTTCTGTAGCACGACAGCTTTTTTAGCTCTTGGTCTTTTTGTGGGCCTCGGGTGTGTCTCCCCACAATGATTTGCAGAGCATTTTTGACCCTTTGTAGGTAGGTTAAAGGCACATCCTACAAACCGTTCTGGACTGAATGTCTGTTAAATGATTTCAAGTGGATCCTGTGACTGATAGCCCAGAGAGTCCCAACCAGCCCTGCTTTCCTAAACTTTGAGGAGCATTCAGAATGAGACTTAACAAAATATAAATATTCATATCAATATCTTGGCAAAAAATAAAAATAATTTAAAAATCTAGAACAAACCAAAACTATTGTTCTCTTCTGTCACAGAAAGAAAACATTCTTACAACCATCTGCAGTCATAAACTTTCAGTTTCACTTGTATTAATATGCCCACAGATGTGATGTATGTAAATGAAGTAAATATTGATTTATAAACTTTTCAGAGTTTTCATTATATGGAGAAGCCATTATGCAGTTAATATGTGCTAAAAATGATAATTTACTTAATCTGCAGATTATTTTGAGTTGAGCAGAGACAACAAGCAATCTAAGATCCTGCCCACTTGTTGCTTTCTTTACATATCTCACTAAGTAAGGTTCACGGTTTGGAGCCCAGGGATGTTCATGGTTTGACTGATACCTACAGTTTCTTTTTACCTTGTCTGATTGACGGTGTTAGACAACATGAGATGCAATGGTTTGTATTGACCAACTCTGAGATAGCTACCCTAATGTCTTCACTTTAGACTTCCCCCCGTTACCAACTCCCTGTCAATAATATGGCATCTGCTTCCATGAATTTAGTTATTCTTTATCTGATTTATAGTGTATAAAATTGTAAAAACTGCCTCAGCACAGTTGGGGTGCAGTGAACTGAAGATCAAGAACTGGAATGAGGAAGGAAGGCAGGGACTTAGTAAACTGTCTTTATGGAATCAAAACTCTTTTTTGGTTTTGATTCTATAACACAACAACAGCCTCCTTGATAACTTCATAACATACCTCTTTCAACTCTGCTGATTTTATATAATTAATCCGTGTTCTGTATTTTAAATAAACATCTTGCAACTACAGCAACTGGTAGTCTATGAACTATTTTGAAGCAGTTAGGTCAAAGACTGTCTCATCATGTCTAACTCAAGTGCATAGATAGGTTATTTTTGTTAATTTTGGTATTTTCTTCATCGCAAGCTTCATAAAACACTAATTTTGTTTGATATAAGTCCTCAGCCTTTGACTTCAGATGTGGATGAGGGGTAAGTCAGAGGCAGTGAATGTTCTGCAGCCCCATTCTGCATTCTTCTTCCTGTGGGGCGAGTTATTTTAGCCACTGGTGAAGTACTGCTCTTCCGTGTGTGTTTACTTAGTGCTTAATCCAGATTAACAAACTAGACAGCTTTGTGTTTCCTCTTGAAGGAAACTCTAATAGGCTTGGTGGCACAGTGAGAGAGGGGAGATAAATATTTGTAGAGCTAAGTACAGAACACAGGTAATCATGCCAGCACATAGCCCCTAACTATATGACAAGGCTTCAAAGGTGACAAATCCAGGAGGAACTCAAGATTAGCTCAGGAATTTGGAATGCAAAGAATGACCAAAAAAAGCAATTCAGAGAGTATGAGCAAAAAGAGCATAGTTGGGTAGGGTTGTTGAGAACTCGATAGGAAGCACAGCTGTGGACTTACTCAAGGCCTGTTTTATAGGGGGGCACTCAGCAGTGGGGACACTCGGATTCCTTTTGGTGACATAGTGCCATAGGTTGATGATGGGAAGCATAGCCTGATGGTTGTCAAAGTTGATCAATTAAAGAAAATAAATAAACCAAAAAAAAAAAAAAAAAAGAAAAAAGCTTTTTTGAGCAAGGGACCTTTGGGATAAAAAGGATAGGATTTAGTCAAACAAGGGTGGTGGAACAAGAGGCTTCATGTTCCTTTCTATCTCATAGGTATCAGCTCAGCAGTTTGGCAGTTTGTGGTGGAGATATCTCTCTTGCTAGTTCTTTAAATCATTACCAGATATGCTTTCAATTCTAGGTTTATAAAGAAACTGATGTGAGTTTGGGATACTTAACCTTTGCTGATTCTACAATTCTTTTTTCTTTATTTAATCCTCAGGGTTGAATATACTCATGTCAGATGTTGGACTCTGAAAATTACCTGTTAAAATAACGCACCCAATAATTTTAGTTTGTTTTTCTCTAATATACCTTATGTAAAAGACATTTAATGTTAGTAAATTTAATAGTGTACCTTCACAGAAAAGCAAATGGATTGATGGATTATCTAAATTGTGGCAATTGTTTAAAAGGTCATGAATTATAGCATTTAGAGACATACCATTTTATTTGTCTGGGTGCCTTTCATTAACATAGACCAAATATGTTCTGTGTAGCTAGCAAAACTAAAACACTGCATTTAAGAACTTTTAGAAATTATTCAGTAGCTTTGGGTAAATGTGATACAGTGTAAGACTGCATGTGCTGTGGTGTAAGGAGGGTACTTATGGTGGTTCGTGGCAAAGGGAAGCTGCTGCAGTGGCCTTTCCCGAGGGTGTTTTGTTTCTCCGTTTTACCCAGCTATGTCTAAGGGAAGTAGTAAAAGTCCAGATAGATTCTGATGCAGTTCGTTTCAGCATCTTCATGAAGGCAATGATTGTTACTTAACCCAGGTCATTGTATCCATCATCCTGGTCCCTAAAGAACCAATATAACCTGTATTTCTTCTGTATGGAATTTGCGTTTTCTAGTGACTTGCCTTTGTAGCCCACAGATAAATATACTTGAAGCTTAAAAACTCCTTCTCTTACTCTTTTTTTTTTTTATGGTCTCTCACCTGTAAGCAAACAAACATTTATCATGGACAGCACCCACAGAGAATAATATAACATAGCCTTAGATAAAATAACCTGTGTACAAAGTACTGATCTGTTTACTACAGAAGCAGACAATCTAATAAAGTCTATCTTATGTTGAACAACTGGCCAGATTTTTTTTCTTCATTAAGAAGGCGGTAAACACTCTTGTTCCTTTTATCATGTGTTACGGGGTAGTGGTGTGCAATATGAAACATTTCAGTGGAGTTCTTGGAAACCTGCAACTCTAAATAAATGGCTTCTTATCTTCCTCATTTGTAATGCTGCAGCAGTTCTAAAATAATCATATATTTAACAGGCACTTATTGTACTTCTAAATGCAGATATGGAAGCTACTAGCTATGTATTTGATTGATACTGATATTTTTGCAACAACTTTTATGTGAAATAGTAGAGATTATTAAGGAGTTATAAATTTTATTAAAACAGACAAGGGGAAAAAAGGAACTTTGAGGGAATTGCATTTAATTCATATGACAAATATTTACTTTATACTAAAAATGTGTTGTTTGTGGCATAAAAAGTCCACATTTAAGATGTCTTCATCTATTGAAATATTTTTCTTTGAAATATTTACCAAAAAGCTTTCTCAGGTAAATGACAGGCTGTAGGGACGTCACTGACAAATGTTGCATTGCCTCTTTCACGTTTGGTATTCACCAAGGGATCAGCAGCCTTCAGAAGAATTGCTCTTGTAATGCAAGGATAGAATTGTTTTTAACAAATTAAAAATATAGAACAGAGTGGTGTAATAAAAAGTAAAGCAGCACCCAGAGCTTGTCAAATATTCTGCTTTGCTACCCAGAGTCTCACATGGAAAAGAGCACACAAAAGAGAGCCAGCCACTGGTTAGCAATGCGTGTAGTAAAGATTACGGTGATTTGGGATTTCGCTAAATTTTATTTCAGTTCTCCCTTTTTCTTGAATTCTTGGGCTTGTTCTTTATTGGAATAATAAGTTGTTCCAGTTAATAATGTCAGTATTTTTTTTCTACAAGTTTCAGTATCTAGGCCCAATATTTTATGATGTGTATGTGCCTATGTATTACTCTGTGCAAGATTTTATTTTAGAGAGCAGAACAAAAAAAAGAAAAAAAAATTACTTGATTCAAATGACTAATTTATTCTGCTATCAGTATTTCCCAATTAAAAAAATGAAAAAAGAAAAATGGAGCCAGCACTATGACTGCAATATTAAAGGGCTAAATGGAAAGTGTAAACACAAATATGAATTTCCAATACCCAATATAGCATATAATGTGAGAAATTAAAAAGGTGACTGCAAAGAAGCAGTGGTATTGCAAAATGCATGTATTTCGAGGCGAGCGAGATTTGCCAAACTTCTTGATACCCTTAGGCTAAACTAAGTTATGAAGCAAGGATGTCTTTCTGCCCAGAGAATCTCTAAATTATGGGTCTGCATTGTCTGTGGAGCCTGCCTAATGTAAGGGAAGAGGCACTGCCAGAGGATGATTTCAAAAAAGCAATTAGCAGCTTAGCAAATACTTGCCCTGGATCTCTGGATAACCTCCTGGGGAGGTCTGGCTCCCCTGACTAAACAGTGATGCTGACCAGAAGCTTCTCCCGTGGGGACAGTCAACAAAACTGGCTGCCACCAGGGAAATAAGTCTGCATGTGTGCGCCTGCAGGCGTGGGGTCCAGCAGCCCACCAAGTACCACTGTGAAAATGCTGCAGTGCATCTCTCTGCCACGATCACACTTGGCCTTTCTCAAATTAAGGTACCACCTGTGTATCCTTTGCAATATTTGGGGGGTTCTCGAAGAAAGATATAACTTTTTTTTTTTGCCTTCATATTTTAATCAGATTTTCAAAGCTAGTTTTATTACTTTTCATTACATTGTTTTTTCCTCTGCAGTTCCAATTAACAAGGAGAATGGGGATTCCTAAAGTAAAGGATCCAATTTCTTTTTGCCTCTTAGCCATTTAGCTATGCAGACTGAAAGGAATAAGAGTTTGACCAGTTTTCTGTAAGTAAAAAAGAACGATGGACTGCTGCATCATGACAGCAATGCTAATTACAGATAGGGTAGGGAAAGGGGTCTTGTCAAATTAGTCTCAGTTGCATGAATTTTAATTTTTCATTTCTGTAGAGTAGTGTAATGCTGGGAGAGGTGTCCTGCAAGAATATTTGTTTCCATCTGCCACTTGGAAACAAAGCTGAAGCTCTTCAGGAGTGCTTGGGTCGGGACTAATCTCTCAGTGATACTGCAATATTGCTAGGTGGTTTTAATATGTGATTAACAGAATGGAGGATTAGAAAGAACTGTCTTTCATTATCTCTGTTCCCTGTGTATTCCTGCTGTTACATATACATACATGTATATTACACATATACAGGCCTCAGGTCCTGCTAGGGTCTCTACAAAAATGTGATCACAGTCTGTCATCAATGAAAGGTTTAAATACCAAAAACAAATGTAATAAAATAGAAGTCTGTGCTGCACATTAAAATCAGACTAAAATATCCATACTGGTATACATTAAAATTTTTGATTATATGTTATTATTAGAGGTAACATTATAGATTTAATTCTAAAATTATTAAGACAGCAGCAACATAGTACAGACATAGCATCAGTAATTAGCTTTTAGACTTGCTTTTATATATATATATATATATATTCCCTCTTTATATAATTTATGAGGTACATAGATTATTCTGAGGCTCTGGAGGTCTTCTGATCAATGCAGATAGAGCTAGATGGAGCCTTAGGAGGTCAGGTAGTTCAGCCCCCCCCCCCAGCTGGAGCAATTATATCTAAACCATGCCTGACAGTTAATTAGCAAGCCTGTTCTTAAGCCCTCCTGTGATTGAGATTCCACTCTCCCTTGGCAATTGATTTCGATGCTGAACTATCTTGACAGCTAGAAAGATTTCCCTAATGTCTAAACTGAATTTCCCTTGCTGCAGTTTAACCCTTCTTGTCCTATCCTGTGAAGAATAGTTTTGTTCCTTCTCCTTGACAGCAACCTTTTGCATAATCAAAAACTGCTATCACGGAGGGTTCACATCATTTTACAATTAAAAATAAATAAATAAATAAATCCAAGATTCTACATTCTTTTCTTGCAGTTCATGCTTTCATGCTCGCTGATTTTCCTCGTGGTGCTCTCTGAATGAGCCGGCTCCTCTCCCTGATGACACTGGCCTGCTCTGAAGAACTTTGAGTCGTCGTGGCCGTCCTCGCCTGGCGCTGTGCTTGGGGTGGGGATTGCTACAGCCCTGTGCTGAGCTGGGGCACCCACATGGTCTCTGCAGATCCGTGCCTCTACGCCGCATTTCCCTTTGCAGAGCCACTTGCCAGCTTTCTTGGAGCACTTCGATATTATAGATGAAAGGTACTCTGAGAGTTGTTGGAGTTTTTCTCTTACAAAACTATAGGTCTGTAATTTACATCATTTAATGTGACAAGTACAAATCAATCCACACAGCATATATTTTTAAAATGTTCCCGTTTTATTATTTTATATAGTTAGGGCATATTTTAAATCCATTTACTAGGACAAAATGTAGGCAGTTAGACAGCGCCAGTCCTAGCCTCTGATTCTGCCACATGAAAAGGTGTGGTAGGTCAAGTCTGTTTAAGTAGGACCTTGACATGGTGAGGCTGATTGCTTTAATAGCACAGTTTCGGTTTGTGGCTTTTCCTCCTGGGCTCTTTGTTGAGACTTGAGGACCTCTCTTTAGCTGTCTATGGAGCTCAGGTTTTATAATGACCTGCTGCAAGCTCACGGAGGGCAGTGGCAATGCATTTCAGTGAGGCTTTTGAGCCCCATCCATTGCTAATTCACTA
This sequence comes from Cygnus olor, assembly GCF_009769625.2. Lineage (NCBI taxonomy): Eukaryota > Metazoa > Chordata > Aves > Anseriformes > Anatidae > Cygnus > Cygnus olor. Next base: position 14,562,118 of record NC_049175.1, read on the forward strand.
AATCAGCTCTGGCACATTTGTTTCATTTGGAATTGAGCAATCCTTGCACAGAGCAGGCAAAGAAGCAAATAAGTAGCCCTGACATTTTGCTTCTGACATCTTCAGAGATTTCTTAGGATGAAAAAGTAGATTAAAACCATCTCAGGCCAAAGTGAGGGCTGTCTTTATCACAGCATTTATTTACAATACCTGTTTTTCCAGCTTTGTTATCTATTGTGCTAGCAGGAGGAGTATTCAGACTGTGACCATTAGAGCCCAAACTTCTGATGAGTTGTTCTCAGAAGCTTGTTGTAAACACAGACTGAAGCAGCTGGCCTCAGTGAGCAGGCCACAAGAAGGCAGAATTTTTATGAGAGATGTAGGTTGCTAACGGCTGTGGTGTTTGCATTTTCCAGAGTGATGCAGCTCTTCAAAGAGGTCAGTCAGCATCTGAGGAGTCAGTGTCAGCTAAAGTTCCTCTCAACATCACTAAAGCCTCTGCTGGCAGTTGTAGACTTTTTTGTATATGTGACCTAGTTAGACAAATGGACACAGGGAAGGCAGGGAAGAAGAGAGGAAAGGGAAAATAGCAAAAAATCCTATTCCTCGGTGAAATAACAGGGTAAAGCATTGTTTCACTATACAAGTAAATAAATATATCCTAAAAAAACATATAAAAAAACCAAGCTTTTTTATTTTAAATAGATCGCAGGATATCCTGCTTTATTCATGCATCCAACATGTATTAATAACAAATACATGAATATATTTTAACCTCAGGACTTTCCAGTCTATCCTTACACATGTACATTTTCAACACCTCAGCATAATTAAGCAACCCGATCACATAATGTGTAGTGTTGGGAAAAGTATGAGAGGGCATATGGTACTTGTCTCCAGGAGCAGAGCTCTCCATTGCTTTTGTTGTTCTGTATCACCATCTTAATGCTTTTTTAATGGAGTTTTCAGAGGGTGAGCGCTGTCAGCCCATTGTCGGCGCCGCTCTGCATAGAGGAATAAGCAGTACATGCTCTGCGGAAACAGGGTAGAAAATTAAAGAAGGATATCATTTAGGTATGGCAGCAAGTTTGCTGATGAAGCGATGGTGCTTTCTGTTCTCAGGCATGACTTCTGACAGTTTAGCAGTGATGTAGGCTGAAATTATTTTTCATTATGTTCATACCAGTCGGGTGGCTTGCAGTGAGGAAATACTTTGGACAAAGTGGTTCCAGAAAAATAGTGAATTAGTTTATAAATAACTGAAATCACTGCATAACTCATGAATCATTTCGATGATCCCTCTCATTTCTCTTTATATTTTCTCACTAGGTTTTCTCTGATAGGAAAATCAGCGCTGATTTCTGAGGCCTCAAGTGCTGTAGAATATTTCACAGGAAGGCCTTATGGAACAAATCTGTTTTTAAATGAAATAATACATCTGTTTTATTTAGTTCCCTGTCCAGCAGATCACTTAAGCTGTTGACTTCTGTTTGACAAGTCACATATTTAAAGTTCTGCTCAAACTAGTGTGTCTTGCTGGAGTGGTGCCGTATTTGGATGAATAGATCTTTGATAAATGAACTGCTGCTTTGTTGTGGGGTTTTCATTGCTTTTCTTTCTATTGTCTCTTGTGTAATAAATCTGCTTGCAATTTTTATTTATTTATTGCTTCCCGAGTGTCATGCCCCTATGTTCATAACAGGGTCTAACAAAATTTTAAAAGCATTTCACATTGCTCATATAGTAGATATAGGCATGTGAAAGATGGGTTTACAGACGCAGGTAGAGGTGAGAATTTCAGGGCACAGCTGTCTCACCAAGAACAATAAGTGATTACGTTTGATTACAAAGTGAAGAGGCATGAGAGAGCGAATGGATTGCTTTTAATGGCTCCAAGTGATATTTCTGAATGACACTTTAGAATAAGTCACTGCACAAGCTAGCTTTGGTAGCAGAAAATCACAGGTTTATTAAACAAGCCCAACACACATACAGACAGACATATCCATAATTCTAATGCAAGTTGTGACTGGAGAATATAGGAAGACCCCATTGCTGTTGAGTGATAAGTCTGACATGTAATTCACTTGTTTGGGCCATTGTCTGTAGCTGAGATGGCTTTAATCTGAATGTAAAAATGTCTGTCTCAAAGTGCCATCAACTTCACTGCAAGTTGTTGCTGCTGTGTGGCAGAGCAAGAGAGAAGAATATAATTAATTAAAATTTGGATTAGAAGATGAAGCAATGTAAAAGCATTAAACAGGGCTTTATTTACAGACTGTACATCAACTACACAGACAAAACAGGTTTAACCAACGCTAGAATAAATTTATCTGTTCTGAATTTAGCTGTTTAAATGAATTTATCTGTTCTTTTAAAATTATTTAGGACATTATCTACCCGAGATCTGTATAAAAGCATATTGCTCTTATACTAATGAACAGATGGAAATTCCGTGGCTAGGCACCTGCCCCCGCAAAGGAGAGCGGATAGAGGGGAGACAGTAAGTGAAGCAGTGCTGCAGAGCATAGATAACAAACTATTCTGTATATTCCCTGCAGACAGGAGAGGAAGTGGTGGATTGAAATTGCAACAGGAGGGCTTGGCTTTAGGGAAATTCAAACGATGGGGATAGTAACGCACATGTGTGGGCTGATTAGAGACAGCAGAGGGGATGGAGTGTCTTCAGGCAGGGACCTAGATGAGGTGGTCTCAAGACCAGCTTTCTGTCCTTCTAGTGACAGCTCTGGGACGGAATTCCTCGGGTCAGAACTGCTGCAGGACCTATACAGAGAGCATGCAAGTACGTGCACACGTGTATGAATGTAAGCATAGGTGGGATAGAGTTGAGTTTTAGAAATTAAATTGCATTTATTTGTTTCATAGTATTAAGTTTATGGACTTATATGTTTCTACTATTTACTTGTGTTTATAGTTACATTAAGTAGAGGAGTCTACCCTTCTCCCCCAGAAGACCCCTCTCTCAACAACAAAAAGCTTCTACCATAACTTCAGTGCTACATGAAGCTTTAGAAATGCTGCTGGGTTAAGGTTTGGAGACTCTTTGCATATGTATGTAGCTCAAATGTGTCATGAGAACAGGCACAGCAATGTGGAAGGCCCCACAGATGTGTTTCAGAGATATCATGGAGTCATGTGGTTGATGCATAAACATGTTCTATGTTTCCTCTCCCATTGATTTTGGTTTCTGTATCGTTTGAAGTACGTAGGCATGTCTTTCCAATGACATCACATATGCTTTCTGCAAGGAAAAAGAAAATGTGGAAGTTACTTCAGCGAGAAGAAATCTCTGTGAGGGATATTTTTGTTGATACCTCCTACATTTATGGAAAGGCTATGGGACCAATTCCTAAACTTGACAAGTCTCCAGTTTGTTTTCTGTGATTGTTTGGTCTCACCTAACCTAATTATCATCTAACAGCTGGCCCTGGCAAGTACCTCAGGCCTGTTCAATAATCAATAGAAAAGAAGAGACTCCTCCAGAGGATGGCTTATATCATCCTAAGGTAATTAGCTAAAATTGGTGGGCTGAATCACCTCTGGTGATATTTATCCCTTTCCATCAAATACAGCAAGAGTCCAGATGACTGGCTTAAACTGGTGATTAAAGAGATGAATCCTGCTCTCAGGTGATGTTACAAGAGGTCTGTTTCCTATAGTGTCTAATTTCCCAGCCTTGTGGAAAATCAGCTTTCCTGTAGCTCAGCAATGGGTAACAGTGGCCTTTCCTATAAGCTTTTTTCAGATGCAGTCCTCCAGTCCCAGCTCTGGGTACTGCCAGTTTCTGCTCAGTCCTTCCAGCTTGCTGTGAGTTGGCATCCACTGGAGCCCTGCAATCAGTGCCCAGTGTCATTGCAGCTGCTCCCAGACATTCAGGGGTGGTGAAAAAGGAGGACACAATGTTCCAGCTCCAATCCTGACATGCCTAAGGTAGGGATGGAAAATAAGTAACACCACAGGGCTCCACAGTTGCATCTGCTCCCCCATATTAGTCCCAAACGCTATAATAAACATTATTTTGCATGGCAGTAAGTTAGAGCATAACTTCACATCTTCACTCAGTCACTCCTCCACTGCTTCTGGTGATCTGATTTGCTTCTGTATTCCTCCTCTTGGACTCTCTTTCCCTTCCCATGAGTTGCACGTGGGAGTCCTTTCCTAGTGTAGCTTTTGGATCAAACTGACCTTCTTCCCAAATACTGTAGGTGAATGTATCACTTTTAATTGTAGCCATGCAAAAGTTAGTTGCTCATTCTAAACCAGCATTCCCTGATAATCAGCAGATGTATCACCAGAGGACATTCAACTTGTCTAAGTCATAGTCTTACCTACTGGGCACATCAGCCCATCACCTGTAGGGCAAACCTGTGTTTTGGTTGAATGCTTCTTAAATGGCTAAGACAGTAAGAGGCTTAATGGCTTAAACGGTAAGAGTACACATAAGTGTACTGGGGGATAGTAAGGAAGTGGTATGGAAAGAACTTTTGTTCCCTGTATCTTATGCTTTCTGTTCTCTTCAGTGCAGTTCCTAAAAAACACGTGCAAGAGCTCAGTTTTCACATTTCACTATTCATGAGAATTATGTTGGAAGGGTATTTTTTCTGTCCACAATAGGTCGTCCAGTAGAATATCATTAATTGCCCTCAATGACCTACTGTAAATGTAGTGGCCCAAAGCTGCACTGCCAAAGGTGAACACCAGTTGTATATCTGCTAGACCATATTTCCATGGTTTGTTCAGGTAATTTTCAACACAGATGAGGAATCAAATACTCTCAAATGAGTTTTTCTCATTCTGGGTTTTCTTGCAGATTTTAAAAGCTGGACATGCACATAAAAGTCAGCCACACAGTCCCTGTGGTATATTTTTATCATCAAATATTACCATGTACCACAGCAGTCTGTTCTTACTAGTGTATATTGATGTTTCTGAATTTACCTGGACTGAAATCATAGTCAGATTTCTAAATGCATTCTGTTTCCATGTGCATTACATTATAAATCAGTTTCATTTTATTCTTGATGTTATCCTGCTGCAAAATATAGAGAAGACACTCAATAAATGAAATTACACCTGTCTGATTCTGAAAATCTAAGTAATACTAAAGGCCTTCAGCTGAAATAAATATATTTCTGTTTGTTAGAAAGGTTTTTCAAGTCCTCTTCCCCCCATAAATTCTGACTTTATTATTTTAGCACAGATAATACTCTCGAAATATGATTGCAAGGAAATCCATAAGACTAGTATGACAAACCCTGTGTACTTCATGAAATTATTTTTTTTTCAGCAAGAACAAATGCACAGCATAGTGCATGTCATCCAAACGGCAAGAGGAAGGAATTGTGTTTCATCAAGTGAAAATCTACCATCAGCAAGCTTGTCTATTTCTTAGTGGCATCATTGGGCTTTGTAAATTTGGACTTGGGGGATCATAAAACCCCAATCTGTGTACTGTGAATTTTCTAGAGAACAGAGCAGCATTTGAATTCTGAATAGTCTCATCAGTATGTGTAATAATATATCAGTTCGTAATGTTTAAGTGACTTGGTAAGAAATCTGAGGAGGAGGACTAGCTACTAAACTTGTCAGAAATATGTTCCAAGTAAATACCAGGAGAGGAGAAATAAAGATTGCATTGGTATTTTTCCACAGCAGCTGCATAGTGAGTTCTATCAGATTTACAACTTTCTTTTGTAATATCGAAGCAAAACTGTTAATCATATAAAGGTAGGATATTAAGTAAGTTGCACACGGAAGCATTTTCTGAGTAGTTTGCACTTTGTGTGCACGTTCAGTGACATACTTCACTGTTCTGGTTCTTTTTCACTGAATATTGTGTGGAAGTCGATTTACATTTATTCCACATGGCTCATCATGTGTATGCGAGTATATTAAGACTGTTGTAAATTGAGTGTTCTCCCATTGCAGAGGCTAAAATTGCCTTCTACTTGAATGTTCTTCAACAGTCTGATTATGTGAAACTTTTTTTTTGAGGCAAATATTTCTGTAAATTCTTAAATACAATTTGTTAAAAATCTTACTTTTAAAATCTTACAGATAAAAACTAATTTTGTCTCAATATAGGAAGAAAAAAGTCAGAGAGCCATATAATCTCCTCACATTTCAGCTAACTAAATCTCCTTGAGAATTGATGCCAGTGCTCTGGGATGCTGAGTATGAAAGAAACAACCAAAATTGCATAATACTTGTTTGCATATTTCATATTTAAACAGAAGTAACTTTTCTGCTGAGAGAAAACTAATTTAAGCTAGAAATGAAGGTCCTGTGTTATTTTGTTTTTCACTTATCAATTCTCAGTGCAAAATTAGGCTGTGCCCAGGATGGGTAATTTAGCCATGAAAATGTCCTCAGTTGGATGTTGTAAAGGAGTTCTTGTCATAATTTGGTTATATTTTCTAGACTGTGGAGTTATCCCAAACTAATTCCCATTGAAACTAGAGTGTCTTGTTTGGAAGAACATCCAATTTACATGTAAATTTTTCAATTAGGGTCTACTGTAACTTGTAATGTTACAGTATATCTTCTAGCCCTTTAATTGATTTTTTTTCCCCCTCAATATTCTTGGTTTCTGGACGCCTGGGTTACACTGAGAAAACAGAACATCGGTCTGGTGTTTCAACCACAGTCTAACCAAGTAAGTAGCAATATAATCTTACTGTAATCTCTGTTCTGTTCTTCAAGGACCACGGTCATCCCTTTGGAAAACTGTTGCACTGGAGAGTTATGGTCAACCAACCACCTTTTAGGGCTTCCAAGTTATTTTTTTTTAATTATTATTTTTCACAGATTGACATGCACAGTGTGGGCTGCACCAGGCTTATATGGCAATTCCAATTGATCAGGATGGCTGATTTTCCTGTCACATTCAGGTGTTGTGGGGCCACGTCTTCACGCTACAGATGTAGTAAAGCAGCTGGTCCTGCTCCTCCACACAGCCAGGAGGAGGAGGACAGGGGCAGGTAGGCTGTTAAAGATGATGACTGCAGTGTAGCATCTGCCTTTGAGGAATTTGAGACTTGTCACTTGTTTCTTCTATCCATAATGCTTGAATTTCCATATTTCCCTTTCACTTACTCAGGATCGGTGTCTTAATTCACCTGAATGGATGAGACCGGACTGCTATGCTTTTCGCAATAAGTAGAGAGCCAAAGGAAGCAATCGTTTAATACTGTGTGAGACAATCATATGCATTTCTTTTGTTGTGTATTGTTTTCCCTTAGTAAAGGGAAGAAATCCAAAACAAAAGAGTAGTTTATTAATTCTACAATTTGAAGTCTGTTTTGTTTTACATTTCTTCCATTGTCTGTGCCTCCACCACAGAAGTGATAACCTCAGAACACCGAGAACAATATCTGTGTGTTAATTAGGTACCGTAAAATTATAGTATTGTTCCCTGCTCCATCCAGCTCCCTCTGTGATGGGGTTTTCAAGTGCTGTAGATGGTTTTTGTGACACAGACACCTTAACTGAAAAGACTAAATTCCTATTTTCTTTTTAAAGATGAGATTCGAAAAATACTGATGTGTATCCTACAGCAAAAACTAGTTTCTTTATAAAATGGAGAAGTTCCACTGAGAGATGAAGAAATTCCTTAGTAGTGCAGTATTTCTGGCATCTCTGCTGAGTAATCTTGCATCTTTTTTTAGTCTCTGGAAACACAGAAATTGGTGGCAGAAAGGATACCCAGGCAAAGCCATAACTGAAGCTAGGCGCAATTCATTACTCGTTGAGGCTGTCTCATGAGGAATTCTGTGTTGTCAGAGGTGGTAAACTGTGCCTGGCTTCTTGATTAATATTCTGCATCTTTTTTGGCACTAGCTAATTATTCCCAGTGTTGACCATGGAGTCAGAATGTGAGGATCACTTAACTTATAAAGTTCCAAATGAATAGTTGTTGAGTCCAAATCTGAGATTTTGAGGAGCAGTGATAGAATTAGCTATAAAAATGCATAAATGTTAAGTAACAAATGAAGAGGAAAAATGAGAGGCATGAGATAATGTTAGCAATTTTGCTTGAGGTTTACTGGTAAAATGTGATAAACCTAAAAATTGTATATTTCTGATCAGCTCATTTTCCATCTCTTACACAGTTGGACTACAGATATTTGGTAGTGGTTACTGTCTCTGGGTAGTGTATCTTCTCTTTAGCTAACGTTTTGAGTAGTATATTGTGATTCTTAAGGCCTTTCTAAAAAATGTGATTATCAAAATTGGCCATTTTTCCTCCCTGCTGTTCATTTATGGACTCCTTGTACTGAAAGCCTCCTGTGAAGTTTATTGTGATTTCAATAGGTTTGGTATTAAAATCACCAGCATTTGTGTGTTCAGGGTTAAGATCAAAATACACAGAGCAAGTTAACCACAAGCAATAGTAAATACATGTTATAAAGCTGTAAAGAAAAAACACACTGAAAGTGTGTTGATGTTTGAGTAGATATGGGAAGACTCCATCCTGGCTCTGATTAATTATAGCAAAATTACCCAATTGCCAATTCATGCCAATATAATACCTATTCTCTCTTGAGATAAGTTTTTTATTGGCTATTCTGCTAGTTTGAGGAAATTGGAAAGTCATTGGGTAAGTTAGATTCAAGCTTGATGGCATTTGAAAGTGTGCTTCTAAAATAAAATCTTTCATTTTGGGAAAAAACACAAAACACACACAAGAACAAGAACAAAAACAGAAACAAAAAACCTTCCTGGTTTGCTTTCCCAATCTCTGTCTTTTTCAAGACAAACCAAGTGCTTTGAATATATCATTTATATATTTATTTAGTTTTAAATTTACAGAGAGCATCATCATGACTGTAAGCTGGATTTGGTAACTGTTTACAAACCTTGATTTATACGTACTCCTCATTTCAAGAAAGTTGCTGAAATAGCTGTTCCAGGATGCAGAGAAGTGCTACATTGACAGAAAATCACAAATCTCACATGGACAATGAACAGAAAAAAAATCCTGAAAAAAAATAAAATTCTTATTGAAATATTACAAGAAAGATATGCCTGCACAAGAGAGGCATGGTAAAATGAGGCTTTTAGCTCTTAGAAACACACTCTGAATTTTTTTTTGACTTCCGTTTTTCAGTTTAATAGCTGTATGACATGTAGTTGACACATCTCTCCCGGAATATAGGATGATCTCCCATCTTTATTTTCTGGGAAATCATAGAATGGTTGAGGTTGTCAGGGACCTCTGGAGGTCTTCTGATCCTGCCTCCCTGCTCCAGCAGGGACACCCAGAGCAGTGTCTCTAGCGAAATTATATTTAAGACAAATGCAAAGGTATCTAAATCTGTGTAATTCTGTACAAAGAAGGAATGAAAAAAAGCCCTACAAAATCCCTTCTATTAAATATTGCTTATTGTGCATTATTCTCTTTAAGCATGCAGCAGGTTTCTTTTCCCATGGGCAGACTTCACAGCAGCTCTGATGGAGACAGAGCAATGTGTGTTGTTTGTAGGAAGCTCGGAAGTGGTCTGAACACAGTTTGGATAAGAGGTGTCAATGGGGCTGCATCCACACACAGTGTTTCTGAATTTGGCTATTTGTTCCTGTGTCTGTGTTTCTAGATGCCATTGTTAGGTTTGGCTAGATCACCTCCAGGTCTGAGCGTTTCTGCGCCCCGTGAATTGCCTTGCTTCCCATGCTATTTTCCCTCATCACCTAGTATGAACAGGCAAAGCCCAGTGGTAAATCCATGAACATACTTAAAGAAATAGCAGGTATCTTCTGGCTGCATTGTTATTTTCAGTTCTGTAATGTTAACTTAATATTGCCTACATAGTAGTGCTTTTTCACAGCAGAAACGGGTATAGAGGAAGGCTTTGTGTTTTTCTTTTTGTTTGCCTTTTTTTTTTTTTTTTCATTCACTGAATCATAGGGAATAATTGCTGAATCACTGAATAATAGCAATAGCTGTGGTAGCTGCAGGCCAGAAGTGAGGCCAGTTGTGCAGCAGGAGATAACGTCTGCCATTAGACCAACTTTGGAGTGATACGTGGTAGTTGGAGGTTCTGGAGATGAAAATTCTTCGAGGAAAATGCTCCATTTGTTGCTGAAGCTTAGGAAGTGGATGCCTCATTAAATCTATCTTCTCTTCCTTAGACTCTGTAGTCTCTATTTCAAATGGTACTTCACAATATCTACTGGGGTAGATTGGTGTTCTTACAGTCATGGCAATCAATGTAAAATTTCTCACTCAGTAGAATCAGTGGTATTATCTGAGCTGAAATAGTTTTTGATGGGAGTTCAGATAACACCATGTGTTGTATAAATTCCTTTTTGAAATTGTACCTAGCAAGTGTTTTTCATGTATGTATAGGGTCTACCAAGTTTGTTCTGTACTTTTTTTAAAGGTTCTTAAGATCTTTCATTTGTAGCCTGGGAAAGAAAGAGATTACGTTTTCTTTTTTTTAATTTTTTTTTCTATTTAGGAAAAAATAAAAGTTGAGTAAACAACATATGTAATTACTCTGTAGGGAAATACTGCTTAATTAAAACACAAAGTCATTCTATTAGCATACACACCTGCTGCTCATATGGTTCATTTCTTCCAGAAATAACCAAATTACTGTATAGAGGTTGTTCTATAGTTCAACTACCTAGAATGTGTGCTCCAGCGCTCTGCATCATCCTCTTGCTGGTGATTCATTGTTGGCTTGAAAATAGTCACACTGTATGCAGATAGAGATCTACTGGAACTCGGATACCAGCTGTGAAAGAATACAGCTTATCTTGGCTGTTTAAGGCCAAAATACAAAAAATAACCCTGCCAACCTATATAGATTTCATAGATGCTATCTGTGGGGGAAACAAACAAAAAAGCCTACATACAAATTGCTCTTCAGATTAGACGCAAAAGAGTATCTACTTCCCTCGTGCTCTGTGCCAAACATGGAAAAGGGTAAGAATCAGTTTGTGCAAAAAGTTTAAAAATGCTTTGAAAAGCTGTGGCTGCTGCATAGGACTAGGGTTTTATATTAATTAGGGGCCTTGCAATGTATTTTGATTTATTTTAACTATAATTATATATCAGAAAAAAATACTACTGGAAAATTTGCTGATGTCCCAGTGTGCCTTTCCAGTGTATGTGCGTGGAGCACTGATCTGAAAATGAATTAGACTTATAAAGGAATTGAAATAATATCACCCACTCTTGTGATTTTATTTTTATTTTTTTTCTTTTCACAATTATAAAGTAAATGCAATATAATTTAAAGGGAACAAATGAGTAGAGAGTGAAGTTTTCATTTCTTCCAAGTTCTGTAGGGTTGGGTGTATTGGCTTTAACTGAATCTGTCTCCTCTGAAGAGCCTTAAATAATGTAAGAGATGGGACGAGTACAGAGTGATCCTTTCCCAGCTTCAGAAATGTAGAGGTCTCTGGAGCTGGCAGTTGAATTCAGTGCTAGGTGTAACAGTTGCCAGTAAACCCATCCTCCTTCAGTTTGGTGCATAATCTTTCTGCAGAAAGTTTTGCTCCTTGTTTATCACTTTATCGTCTTTCTGGACAGCTTTCTGTACTGAGGTGCATTAAGTATTGTAAGGAGTTTGACTTTGCTGCTTCCTACATCACTATAAAAGAGAGGAAAAAAACAAACAACAACTGTATGTGTAAGATTCTGTTTTGGTGAATACTGCTGATACACCTCTAGGACTGTGAACCTACCAGTATGCCAGTGTCGCCCTTGAAACTTGTATTATCAAAGTTTATATCCTTTCTATCACATCCCACATTTACTAAATGGATCTCCATCTAGTTATGGCTGCAGTCGTGTGACAGCCAGCTATGAAGAGTTAATTGTTTGCCTCCTGAATGTGGTTTATTTAATACAGGTATGTCTCAGACCTCCTGGGGAAATCTATTCTAAGTAATGTAAAAGTGCCTTCTGTCCCAGCCACAGGACACCTTCCTTTCCTAATCACCTGAGGATACAGGTTAATGTGTCCTTGCTTTTTAAAGCTCTACATACCTTTGGTCTGGATACTTCAGATATTGTTTCTGTCCTGGTGCCCTGCTAGAATAGCTGAAACCGGGTGGTAAGTTCAAAATTTCCTTTTTAATACTGGGCATAGTGACAGAGCCATCTCTGTGGAGGGTGTGTGTCTCTGGGATCCAGTGTCTCCCAGGGCTCAGGCAAAAGCACAGACCTGAGCTTTTGAAGTGTTGCAGATTATGATTTTTTTTCACTTTATGTGGTGTTTAAGAGTATGTGGGATAAAAGAATAGTGCTGGCATTGCAGTTGTCTCATTGTGGAGCATGCTTTTTGCCATTGGGATTTAAGCGAATGCCAGAGTGTGTGCAGATGTCTGTAGTTGTGCAGTGTAGATGGAGACATAAGGAATCAGTCCAGGAGCTTGTGAATGTGTATTTAAATCAATTAATGTCAGGACATTGCATAAGCTCTAAGAAAAGCTGTTTCAGGTTAGATTTTCTTCATAAGCAGCATGCTAATTATTATTCACACTAAGGGAGGAGAGAAAGTTTTTTAAAAAATAGTTCTTTTACAGAAGTTGTTAATTGTTAATAACCTTATTTAATTACCAGCCCATGGATTTCTGACTTCTACAAAACAAGATTCGGAGACTTGAGTCGTGCTTTACATGACTCCATACCACAGCAAGTATGAACACAATCTCCCTTTTGATTTATCAGCACCCTCTTCACCCATTTTTAAGAGACCTTTCTTTTTGGCTCTGCACTTGTATGAGAGGTGCAGTAATCGGGAACTGCAGCATGAATTTTGGGTAGCTCTCTCCAGTTACTTAATGCATGTGTTCAACCCCCTTGTGTTAGGTACCACTGAACTCCACAGCCCTGTGAAGTATGAACAGGTCTCTGGTCCTTCTTCCTCCCTTCCCCACAGCTCCTGAGTTACACTGTAGTGATGAAGCCAAAATCTTTAGGGAAGGCACTTCGAAGATCAGGAGATTGGGCTTCCTTTGGAATTAAGACAAAGTTTTCAAGTATGCTGCAAAAATAGATCAGAGCCTCTGAAAACTTGTCTGGAAATCATGCCGAATTTATCCTTACTGCTGCTTCCTCATTCAGAAAAAGGCAATAGAAAGGTGTGGCAGGTAAATACGACAGCGGGGATATATTCTTTTTTATTCAGAATGCTTGCAGCTAGCAGATGATTCAGATCCCCCACTTTCCTTTTGGATGTACAAATGGACAGGTGCCTTGCTCCTCAAACATCTTCTCCCTTCCCCTTAGTCTGGTTAGATGATATGTATAACTAAGCTTACAGTTACTGGAAAAAACATTTAACAGAAGTCTTCCTTTCATGCAGAGGAATATCTAAGTTCAGGTTTTTCAGGCTTTTAGGTGCACAAGCAAGGTAAATTTTATGAGTCGTACAGAATGCTTTCAATTCTCTTTCCAAAGGTTGAGGCATGTCGTTGTTCATTGTTATGTGATATTAATGAGGGCAGAAGGTTACTAGAGAAAGAGTATGAGTGAAATAAAATTTATAATGCGAATTTGGAGTGTTCAAACACTGAAAACAGGATCAGGAACAAAAATGGTCAAAGGAGAGGGGCAGGGAGTAATCTGATTTAATAGGAAGAGAATAGCTCCATTCAACTTTTTAATGGGCTACTCATGGACAGACTTCAGCCAAGGATGATGCTGTACTGCTAAAGTGGAAGGTGTCAGAAAAAGCTCCAACTTGTTCCTGTACACCTATGCATGAGTTCTTCTGTACTTTCCATTCTTTTCTAATGGACCTTGTGCTGAATCTTGCAGGCCTGAATAGAGTTTGGAAATCCAGAATGGATCTGTGTTGTGCTCTCAGGTTATTCCTGAATTACATCACAATTCCTCAGGCTTCCTACTGTTCAGTGGGACTGATGAACAGATGTCCGTGGTGCCTAACATCTCCTTGCTGAAGCTGTCACACATAGATAATGTCAACGGTAAGCATGCAGGCACGCTGCTGATATAACACAACGTATCTGGGTAGTAGTCAGGCTGACATCTCCGTGTTTGCCAAGTAGCCAAGTCCTCCATTTATCCAGTAGAAAAATTGGAATTATTTAAAATTATTTTAAATTATTTAGAATTATTTAAAATTGTAAGTTATGCTACACCCTATAATTTTCTTTCTTGCCTACAGTTTTTCATCGTAAGTGCTTTAATAAGCAACTTTATAGCCTGGATTGTGATCAGCAGAGGCCCTCTTCCTTTGAGGAACCCCACATACAACTAACTGAAGGCTTCTCAGGAGGCAGGAGGAATGATCTTGTGCTGCAGGTGTGGAAACAACTGCTCGGATGTCCTCACACAGGTAGGGGAACATAGTCTAGCTTTCAGTATGCAGAAGTAAGGCGTGCAGCCTTAGCACTTAGACTGCCTCGGTAATCTTAAAAGGGAGAGACCAATTGACTTCCAGTGGGTAGTTCATCCTACTTCTCTTAGGCATTTTGGAATGTAATTAAGTGACCTTTGGAAGTGTATTTCCTTCATTATCTTTTGAGGGAGCTTTGATGATTAGCTTGGAGTAGATGCCTAGCTCTTACATGGCAGTGTTCAGTGAAATTAAATAAGCCCTTAAGCTCTCTGTAACTGAGCTCTATGTCTGTAAGATAAAGGGTGTGCTTCAGAGACTGTTCATTAATTTTCCTGAGGTTCTCAGGTGTTGTGATCATGGCAGCATACAAAAATATTGCATTTCAGGTCGGGTAACTTGAATATGTGTGGTGAAATTGTTGCTTGTGATGCATACGCCAGCAAGGAAATAAGCAGCAGGTATGTTTATTGTATTCTGTCAAAACATGACAACAGAATTGGGTAGGAGATCAGAAACTGTTTATCACACAAGATATATGTGATTATCATATATTACCAATTAGTTCCATGCACCATGATACATGTTAAATAGTTCTGTTAAATGTCTGTTGATTTTGTGGATGCCACTAAGTTGGGCTCATTTTGTTGATATTACTACTGCATAGTGATGACTCTGTCAAAGGAGGAAATATGAAAAAAGAGAATAAAATGGCAAAAAGTGGAGGCATGGATTGTTGCTACCAGGTCGTACCAGAGGGAGGAAGGAGACATTTGCTATACAAACACCAAGGATTGTTGCACAGAAAAATTTCCAAGCAGTAACTCTCACCATGCAAAGGCAAGGGCCAAAGGGCCTTGAGAGCTGGGATGCTCTGTCTGAGGCAGTGCAGGGTGCCTGTGCCAACGTGCAGAACCTGCCGAGCCAAGAGGATGATTCTGGTTTTGTCTGTCCTATGTCCTCTAAACAAATATTTTCCTCTACGAAGAGTAGGCTGAGTCACCAATATGGAATTTTACCCAAGAATCCATCCCCAAAACACAAGATATTTGTACTTACTTGGCATTTATTTCCTACTGTGAGTCCTCTCTGGATCATTCTTTGCATTGAGTCTTTGGTCCTCTGCAAACAGGACTTTTCTAAGGTATTCTGATGCATTTCTTTTTAATGTCATAATGACATTATTGTAGAAATGTGAAATATCTTGGGTGGCATATTTACTAATGCTTCAGAGAGTGTATTTCTCACTGAATTCCCCTCCCCACCGTTGTACAGCTAATTCTTACCTGTATCTTTGGGGAGAACTCATCTGGGGCACAGAACAATTCTTCATGGCACTTTTGATGTGCAGAGTCCCTCAACAGCACAATGTGAAAGTTTCTTCTTTTTCTCCTGCCCCGTTTATTGTTTCATTTCACTACCTATAAAGGACAGTGGTGGATCAGCTCTTCCCTCACCTTGCAAGTTGCCCAAGGCAATGTTTTAGTGCTGAAACTGGCCTGACTCTGATATACAGGTTTAATGCTTTGTAATTGTCACAAGAATGAAGTCTATTATCATGCTCCAAGCTGCATTGAATTGGAGCTGTATAAAGCAGAAATGGTTATTTGTTATTCCTCTCAGTGTCATGCTCTGTAAATTGTTACTGTAGAAGGAAAGTCACCCTTACACCTGCATTCCTCATGGCAGCAGCTTTCTTTCCAAAGCAGAGAATGGATATTTTGTTTGTCCTGGCGTTTCCCTCCTGTATTGTCTCTATGCGTGTCTCAGGTTTGGTGGGGTAGGCTCCGAGCAGAGCTAAAAAGCAGCCAGGCTGCTCCATCAAGTGCCATGATAGGTTTCAGGAAACTTCTACCAGAGATGAACCTGGCCATGATTTTATTTTTCTCTCCAGTCTACACGTTTGTATTGGTTTGACAAGCAGGAAGCAAGTGGCATTTTATAGTTATTTATATACTGAATTTTCACATTAGACTGCATGGGTATGCCTTGTGGATTTTGCAGATAAATTGTGTTCAATAGAAGGCTACTGCTATTATTTGGGAAAGCTTTTTCCTCTTAACCCCAGCAATACAGAAGTGCAAGTGTCCCTGTTTGACAGTCCATCACCCAAAGACGGAGATTCCAACACACGTCTCACTGGCATCTGTCCTGAAACATAAAAGCAGCGGTAGAAATGACATGACATAATTCCCAGAGCAGAGAACCTGGCTCACCTCTGGTAATTCTTTTAAGTTTCTTCCTGTTATTTCAGCTGAGCAAGAGACTGTGTAGAAAAGTGTGTTCTTCAACACACAGAGAACTTCAAAACGTGTAACTTTTAACAAGGTTGAGTGTTACGTCTGACTTCAGGTAATTCAAACAATCTTCTCACCTTTTATTCAGACAGAAGCGTTTTAAATCTTTTGTCAATATTAGGTGGCTCTTTTACAGCATATGATGTCAAATTTTACCTTACTGTAGGTATCCAGGCATCCCTGGCATACTTGAAATTATTTTAAGTTAACAGATAAGTATGGTTCACCCATTAAGTCTGTGCTTCTCTAAAGTTAATTCAAAGAAAAAAAATGTTTTTTCTCTTTGAAAAGGAAAGATCTAGTAGTGATTTATGGCACGTTGGCTTCACAGTTGTGTAGGTTGCAGTATTATCCTTTATTGAGGTAAATGTTGGATTAGAGATGCATTAGAGATGGGAATTACTGATTTGTTTTATGGCGTGTGATGCTGTTGCATACAAAGCAGTCTCAAAGAGGTACATGATCTGTGTTATAATAGAGTAAAACGGCTCTCCCACACCTTGTTTTGGTATTCCCTCTCTCCTCCTGCATGTGTGAGGCAGGTGATTTGTTTAAAAGCTCATGCTATGAAATACAAATGACAGGAGATAAACCAGCAATCAGCCTGCACGTCACTTCTAGCACAAGGATAATCAGTTAGCCAGAACCAGGTTCGTGTCTGATGCTTTGCTGGCAGTGGATCCACGATGCAGCATGAGAAAGGTTTGCAGGACCTGGGGGTGGGCCCTTCGTTTCCCACCTGCCAGCTAACAAATTCCCGTACTTCACTGACTTCACACGCTGCCTGCTAGCTGGGTTCCCAGCAACTCTGTCATCTCGTCCAAGCTTGGGGAAGCTGGTTAGGATTTTGCTCTGACTCATGCTGTCAAGCATTGCCTCACCTGTGTAATTCAGAGGCAGGAATGCATGTGTTGGCAGTTACCTGCAGCCCGAGCAGGGTGCCTGCTGCTGCTTCCTGCAATTCTTTTCCAAAATCTTCATTTTATGGTCTCAGCAGTGTGCTGGTGTAGGGAAATCCTTCCATTCCTCATATTAATTCAATTTTCACATGTTTGTATAAATCCTCCTCTGAGTAAATTTCCCAGGCTATTTCAGAGTCAGAGCAACTTGGAAAGTTTGCATATATTCTGGTATTTTCTTGCCACTGGTAAAGGTGAAGTTTTCCAGGCAGCATAAGAGTTTTCTGTTAAGCAAATACTCAAATGTTATTATTTTCTTAGAGCACCTCTTGGACAGGTTTTCTTGCATACAAATTTCTGACAGCTGAATGTGTTTGGGTAAACTCAAATATTTTGAAGGCAAATTCAGAAGTTTATTTGCTTCCAAGTTTAAAAATTATTCAGTAATTGCTTGTCTGGAACACACGTAGCCTACTGTTCTCATTAAACTAAAGGTTTTTCTAAAGAGTACGCTGATGTCCTTGCCTTCTGCTAGGTTGTTGTATTTGGGGGCTCTGTAGTCTGAAGGCTGCTCCAAAGTCTGTTCGGAGCAGGGCATGGAAGGAAGGCAGCACTGATTTTCTCTTTGCATGTAGGTCTTTGCTTCAAAGAGAAAAACACCTATGGGCTCCGCTGCAAAAGGGCCAATGGCTGACTGTCAGAGCTGAGCTACCAGGAAAGAAAAGTGTTGCTGAGCTGAAAGCTCCCAAGTGAATTGGGCCTGATGGATTTTACCAGAGGGCATTTCTTAGATAAAGACAGCAACTAAAGCTGTTCATTAGTGAGTTTCTTTGAGATCTTCAGAAATTTGAGGTCTTAAGCACAATGAGTGGGATCCACTCAAGAAAATTATTGGTGGTGTCATGACCACCATAAAAGGGGGGAATGGATGAGCAAGAGAAAATTCAGGCTGGTTATCTTAACTTCAGTTCCTGAAAAAATGCTGGCATGAATAAACTGCTTGTGAGCACCTCTGAGGCCGCTAACCTCTGATAGATGGTCTATAGGAGGCAGCATAGTTTTGCCAAAAGCAAACTGTATCACAGCAATGTGATTTCTTTCAATGAGAACAGAATTCAGCAAGAACTGTAAGCACTTGGACTGCAGTAATCACCTGCTCAAATTCAGGTGGATTCAGGAAAGAACATGGAGGGTGTAATGAATCCGGAGCTGAGCAATGCCAGCCTTTTGCCAAGGAGCCAAACATCCCGACAAAATGCTGAGACAGGACAGCTTCGTCTGCAAGACAGGCAACGTAATCTTTTCTTGCTGCTCGCGGTGGTTGTGAGGCATCGGCAGGAGTGCAGCGCTGAGTTTGGGGCACTGCATACCAGGGGATTTGGGGTGCATGGAAAAAGTTTGGAAGGCTGACCTCTTCTGTCAGGAGGGGGCAAGCAGAAGATATTATAAGCCATAAAGGCTGCAAAAGCTTACTTGCCATGAAATAATCTGTGCTCAGTGCCCACAGCAGTTGGACTAGTAATCAGGGGTCAAATGCAGAAAAAGAGCTACAAGCCTGGCGTGAGGAAAAACTTTGAGAGGCAAAGACAAACGTGGCAGGGAGTAGGCTTGCAAAGGAGGTGGGGAGATCTTCATTACTACTTTGCTGAGAAAAGCATCTTCATGAAGGTTTTTAAGAGCAGGTTAGGCAAACGTTCCCCAGGAATTATTTTGATGACATTTGGTCCGGTCTCAAAGCAGGGAAATAGGCCAAGTGGCTTTTCAGGCATCTCCTATGTTACATCCCCCTGAGCTGCACAGAGGCACTCATTTTCAGGTGCATTATATATGCACGGTTATTCTAAAATCCATGCGATTGTTTCCTTTCATCTCTCTTTTGTGAAAGTATAAATTCTGCTTTTAGAGTGAACGTTTTTGTTTCACTTTTTATGATAGTGCTAGATGAGTTGTTCTTTTTTTCTTGTATGCTCTTTGAAATGTGTTTTTTCTTCCAGTTTCTTTTGTGCTATATTAAAACTGGTGTTTTAAGGCAGTTGTTTTTTGTGTGTGTGTTTGTTGCTGTTGTTTATTATTATTTTTTTTTCCTGGAAACTCTATCTATGCATTTTGATTTTTTTAATTTTAATTTAATTTTATTTCATGCCCTATGTCAACTTTTCTGTTCTTCCAGGGAATATGCATACTGTTTTCAGCTCCATTGGAAGAAAAGGGAGGAAGCAGGGGGAAACCAATGTGTGGTGTAGTATAGCCATTTGCCCTTGACTCTTTGCAGCTTTAACAGTTTCTTTTCTTTCACCTCCTTTCCCACAATGTACTACTTTTCTTAGTTATTGCTGTGATACCTCTACAAGCGCTTTTATAAAAAGCATTGACCATCATTAATTAAAGACCTTGGCGCTCTGTTTGCCCAAAGGCTTTCTCATATGCCGAACAGTGATGATGTATCTGTCAGAAAGAGCATACACTGTGGAAGTGGCTGTGAGCAGCACACGGGACAGGTCCCTGATGCTAGCAGAGTGCTGCAGCGCTGGAGGAATCGGTTCGTTGTGAACAGAAACCATCAAAGCAGATGTTCAGATACACTTGCCAAGCGGGTACAAAATGCTGATCACATACATCCACTCTGAAATACTGTAAATATTATTCTGAAATAAAATTATAACAAATTAACATTTGTACAGGCTCACACTGCTACTGTAATGTGTTAATAAAACACTAGAGTGCCCGCAGTTTTCTTTCCACTGGAAATGGAATAGACTGCTTTCACTGATAGAAATTAAATGTAGGATAACATTAATTATTAACACTTAAATCACATTCTAAATATTAAACCTAAGAAAAGTCATATCATTTCCCTGGGAAAGCTAACTGCTTTCAGGGTCTAATGCCAATAAAATTAGCCTTAGGTGCTGCTAGCCTTTAGGGCTTCTTACCCTCCGGAGCCTCAGAGGCACTCAAGAGCTGGTTCAGGTGTCCTTGCTGCAGCAGCGCTATGTGGATTTTGGATGGCTTCAAGCATCTGTGTTTCACCTAAAGCATTCTAATGCTGGCAATTAAGCAAAGGATACAAAATATTCTCCTGTTTTGAAAAGTCAGGGTTAAAGATGCTCATGTGGGATATGTAACTCTTGTTTGCTTGGGGTGTATCTGTGTGTGCTCTCCTGTCTCTGGACCACTGCTGAGTAGGGAAGCATCCAAAGCCACATACGGAAACATCTGATTTAAGACTGAGCTGCAAGATCCAGCACTCTTTTAGACTAAGCAAGCTCAACATTGCTTTAGAGGAGTGCGGAGAAAAAACAAGACTACCACTGCCCACTGGGTGGGCACCACAGGTAGTATTCGATGTACAAGGCTTCAAGTTCAAAGATATGCATGTTGCTTAGGCTTTTTTTGGTTGTTTGTTTGTTTTTACTAGTGACAGGACAATAAAATATTCAAGTCTGAATCCATACTGATTCTTTCTACATAAATAGAATTCGATAAATTGGATACTATGGGGGTACACCAGGTGCTTCCCTGTGCAATTAGAAGTCATCAGGCCAAACATCCATCATTTTAGTGCTGTGAAACCAGAGGCATTAGGTGGGCAGGATTGTAAGTGCTGCATCCCTATCTCAGAAATTGTTCTGGGATTAATTTAGATACGCCCAGTCAACAACTTGAAAAGCTATCAGTCCAAAAAAAAAAAAAAAAATCTTCATTTTGCAGTGCCATAAGGCAACATATTTAGACATCTGTGAGGATCTGTAAAAAGTGGTTCCACTTTCCAACAATGCTAGCCTCTGTTGGATTTCTTTGAGTTAACTATGAACTGTAGCAGTAAAAGAAAACATTTTTGTTAGAAGTGCTTTCAGGGTAAGCATTCAATATTCAAATATTTTGTATTTACCAGAACAAGTCATTCACTTATTCATTCATTCATTCATTTATGAGGGCATTGCTATTCTATATTTATTATGCGCTCCCTTGGCTCACTTTCCAGGTTTATAAAAGACTCTCCTGAGAAGTTTCAGTGATAGCAGATACTGCAAGCTGCAAGCGAGCAATTCCTTGTGTTGCCCACACTGCAGATGAAAGCCCTTTATAATAAATAGATAAGGACAGAGGCAGGTAAAGCTTTGTTCACATGGGAAAAAACACTTCCACATCCTCAGCAAATGATAATGGAGTTGTCTCTTAGATGCCATCGTGTTTTAAAAGTAAATAAATATGAGTTTTTTACCGAGTTTTCAGTAACAGCACTAATTTGTCTTGTTTATTCTCCACACTCCTCTAAAGCAATGTTGAGCTTTCTTAGTCTAAACGTACTGGATCTCGCAGCCCAGTCTTATATCAGATGCTTCTATATGTGGCTTTGGATGCCTGCCTACAATCCATATTCTTCTAAGTGAATTTCACTTAACCACAGACACTGGTATGCCCTGCAGCATTATGGAAATATTTCTCGTCTCTTGCATACTAAGGGAGCCTTCACAGCCAGCATTACTCCCACGGGGTCCTTGCCTGTGCCTGCCTAAAGAGGACGCTCCTCAGACTGCTCTGGAGGTCTTCTTCCACTTTCGTTGTGTTGTGAGGCCAAGACAAATGTTACCTCTGATGATTTCTGTCAGAGAAGCTAATGAGATTGCTTAGATTGAAATTGCAAGGGGTGTTGCTGGCCTGTCAAGTAGTGGTGCTGCCAGTGAAGGGTGCTCGAGCAGTCATTTTCCCCAGAGCAGAGCATTTATCTGCACTTCATCCCCATATTCTCCATAGATTACTCTCCAGTCTTAGCAGATACCAACTAATTCACTAAGTGTGTATCAGGTATGTGTTACCCCCATGCTACAATAACCTATGCTGCAGCAGAGAGCTTTTAGAAAATCACCATTAGTGAGTTTGTGGGGCCTAACCTTGTTTTTTTGTTTGGTATATGGAGTGAGGCCCTGAGAATGAACCAGTGATCAATACTGTTTTTTCTAATTCTGGCAGGTATATCAGACTGGGCTATAAATACTCAGTGTGAATTCCCCTAATATCATTACTTTGTTTCCTTGTTTAGCAATTGCTCTAATTTTCTGTAAAGGATTAGTCACTGGAACAGAGGCTGTAATCAAGATATCACTCTCCTAATGTGGTTTGCTGACTGTCATACAGAGCAGTCATTACTACACCTATTAATCCTAGATTAATCTTAGAGCAACTTGGATGAGACACGTCGAGAGTCCTTCTCCAGTGTAAGCTGTAGCCAGGAGTCGGGGCACTTGGCTGGGAAGCAGCAGAGCAGTGTTGAAGTCTTTGCTCTGCTTCCTTCAGAGGGCATTTGAACCATGCCATTAGTCCTACGCAGGGCGTCAAAGTCCCCGTGTTGATCAGATCTTTTCTTTCCTAATTTTTATTGCTGTTATTCAAATGCATGAAAATGAAATATGAAAGGGCTTGGGGTTTTGGGTTGTTGTTTTGGTCCAATCTGCTCTTTCTAATACATATATTTTTTATGTTAACCAAGAATGTTAACTACTCATGAACTTTAAAATCATTTATTCACATAATTAGAATTTGAAGGCACTCAAAGCGCCTGCTTTTTACATTGCTTAAAGGGAAATATTTTATCAGCCCAAGTTCACTGGAAATCTGCTGGAGGTTCATCTGAAAGGCGCACGAACCTTAGCTGCTTTGTCAACAAACTTGCCTTGGTTTTCATCCGTGTCACACCATGCGGCACCAGCAGACTCTTGTATATGTTTGGAGCACGTTTCACCCCTGTGCCCTGCTGTATTAACTGTATTAATTAGCTTACTCTGTAAACAAAGATGCTTGTAGTTGATCCTTAAATAGTCCAGCAGAGAATATTCATTAAGTGAAAAAACTGTAACCCAAAATGTGCGTGTGTTTTGAAGGCTTAAATGCTTACAGATATTTGCATAAAAAACCTATGCAAATCCTACCCTGCAGAGCGTGTTAGTCTTACATTATTCAAATTATGAATTCACCGTTAGGTTTCTCTAAGAAATTATCTCCATTATCTAATGCAACAGAGATCACAGCAAATGCATAGGTGAAGCAAAGTCATGTAGAGAGGTCTCGTGAGGGCCTGAGACTTGTAGCAGGGGGAGGTCTGAGGAATTGCAGCCCATGAGCAATGAATGTCAAGCAGCACAGCCAGCCTGCCTTACCCAACACCATTCTCTCTGAACTCAATTTCAGAATCCAAACTGGACAGAAAAATGGACACAATTAGAGTAAAATGCCAGTCAAGTCAACACCGAGCAAAAGCACAGCTTTCTGGTGTGAACTGTAAACAGCATTACAAGAAACTAGTGAAAGGAAACGCATCAGAAACCCATAACGTATGAGAGAAAACCATAACCATGACTCTTTTATTCAGGTTTTATGTCAGATTATAAACAACCGATCACAATGCTTCTTAGTACGGAAAATTGCCACCTTTGCATGAATAACTTAGCCAAAGATAACCCTTTCACTGCTGCCCCACATCTTCCCTTATATTTTGCAGTCCTCAATTGTTTGAATCTGAATCTTCATCCTAAGATGGCAATGCTACTTGACTTTCATAATGTTTTGAGTCACTTAAACATTTTTTTTTATTCTTCTAATCTAGAAATTGGAACACAATTTAGAAAGAACTGCAATGTTCCGTATATAAAAGACATTCATGTGTTTAAATTGCAGACTTTTGTCGTTGTTTAGGAGAATGCTAATATCCCTAGAATATATATAGAGAAAAAAGCTCAAAATTTTCATAACTGTACAAATATAGTTTCTTGAGTCACTGTCAAATTCTAGTTTCAGTCTTAAATGAAAATAATTTCTACAGGAACTATTGTGATTATTCCTTTATCCTAGCTAAAACAATTCATTTTTTTAGAAAGATTTCTCAAATGGCAGACTTTTTTAACTTAAAAAAGTTCCTGTGCAGGTACTAATTATGTCAAATTTGAACAGAAGAGCAACTAATTCCTGGACCAGGAGCTGTCTTATGGGATCTGGTTAGTGTCTGAGCTGTGCTGGGGAACAAATCTGCGGAGCAGACTGGCCATGTCCACGCTGCACAGGATTTCACCCTGGCTCTCCCTGTGTGCTTGAAGCTCTCATGTTATTACCCCTTCCTGACCGATGCAGGGTACTTCTGCTTTGCAGAGCGGTGATGTGTGAGGGTGGATTACAGCGTCCCTGTGTTAGAGCACTTTGGCTCTGTTGGGGCTGCGTGGCTGCTGGTGGTTATCACTCAGAAAGGAAGGTGGGCATGTGGAATTTGGGGGGAAAAAAAGGTTGGTATATCCGCAGGTGCTTTTTGCACGTGCCAAAGCGGGAAAATGAATCCAGAGGCATCTTTCAACAGTTTGACCTATATACTTTTCAGTTTGTGAAAACTGTAGGGGATTGTGAGAGACTCTAGATTAATTTTTAAAACTTGGCATATGAGATTCTACTTGCATAAATTTAAAGGTAATGTGCACTGGCAAAAACAATCCAAACCTCTCGTGCTGCTGAGCTTTAAACTTTCCTGTTCCTTTGACAAAAAGAAATTCTCAGTGTCACTGTTACACTAGCAAACTAGAAATCTCTCCAAAATATGTCAGCAGTAGGAAAAAAAAAGAAAAAAGATTCATTTGAGAAATGGAAAGCAATGAAGAGAAGACTAAGATTTTGGTCATTGATAGTCATGAGTCTTTATTTGTAAAGTGAATTCTATGTTAAAAAAATACAGAAATGATTCTGAGAAGATCCAGGGCATAGAAAAGCTAATGTTATGTTTTGAGTTACTTGTGAATACTTGCAAGTCTTGCAATAAACAGAAAAAAAAGAGAAAAAAAAAGAACTATTTTAAAAGAATCAGTCGTAATTCAATGTAATTGATGACAGGTAAATTAAGAGAAATTGGTAAGTGTTTCTTTACAGTCAGCCTGTTAATTTCAGAGCCTAATAGGGTGAGAGCTGAATATTACTGCTGTATTTAGAGTAAGACTAGTTTAATTTTTATGACTATTCATAGTCATGTCTACTAAGACATATGGAAAATCAAACTGAATGTAGCAGGTTATGAGCTGCTTGCCACGAGTATCAGCAAATACTTTGTTTTCCATCTCTCTGTATATGGAACATATTCCGAACTCTCCCCCCTTTTCCTGTTTTTATCCTTTTTTGATCCTCCAAAGCTTCAATTTTTCATGTCACCTGATTGTTCATTGCCAGTTGCAAGCTGAGCGTTCAGTCATACAACCGAGGATAGTTTAGCTCATGTCAGGGAAGGATTGCCCTTTGTTAGGCCAAGCTGCCTAAATCTCCTGTTGCATCTGGCTACATCACAGGACACAGAAGATGCCCCAGTGACTTACCAGGTGTGCATGGGTGCTCCTCATCAAGACTGGAGTTCTTATTTTATAGTGATGAATTATTGCATAAATACTGAAAGTCATCTCCTTAGATTTGGTTTAAGTAAATATCTCTGCAGGAACAAGATTTTTCAACTCTAGGCCACCACATGCCTTCCCGAATGGTTTTAATTCACTAAGAGACGTAAAACATAGTAAAATATTTAAACTAAATAACCCACTGTGTTGGTATTATAACACTAATATATTATTGCCACACCATAAACATAATTGTGTTATGAAAGAATGATGTGAAATAAAAGCTGAAGAATTCCATGGACCCCTGCCATAGTTGCTTCCCATCATGGACTAGTAACTATTCTAAAACATTTCTAAATTTGGGACTGCAAAACTAAATCCACAGAAAATAAACATTTCAAGGATAGCAGTGTGAAATTTAATTAAACTAATCTCATGACTGCCCATTGAAACATGTAAAAAAACATGAAAAAATTGTATTGTTACCACCCATTGATGTTTTTGTGTATTTCACTAGAGTTTAAATCATACTGAGCCATAATTACTGTGTAAATATGTACTTAAACAGAATTCACGTGGAGACAAACTTTGGCTAACGAATCTTTATGCTTGAGATAAATGGAGCGTATGAGTGCTTATGGCAGTGCAAGCAAATGCATCATTTTTTTTTTGACTAAACATCAATTCTTTTTCAAGAATTGGAATGGTTTGAAGGTGAAGTCATAAGATTATGACAGAGTGATTAAAAGATTTGCTGTCCTCAAATCAAAATGTAGAGAAATACTTTAAGCCAAAGAATGTATTTTAACTTCAATAAGTAGGAGAAAGGTAGAATGCTTCTCGTGTCAAGTACAATTAGTGTTTATGGATTATTAATTCAATCAAATAATTTGTTGTGTATTACTTTGAAGAATGGTGTGCAAGCACACGCATTTCTTGCTTCACACAATGTGAAGGCTACTGAGAAGTGGGTATTTGTCCAGGAAGACACTTCAGCAAAGAACAAAGACTATACAGACTTTTACAGTCTGATGCCAAAAAATAAAAAATAAAAAAATAAAAAGAGGGAGGGGACTCTCAGAGGTTTCTAGTAGGTAGATGTCCTGTTGGGAGAGTAATTCTAGCCTCAGGTCTTCTTGGTTGTGTAATTTTTCTCCATTCTTGTGTCCCAGGTCATTGGAAAGACATGCCAGGCGGCAAAAATAAAGTAAAAGCAGCAACCATAGCAGAGCAGACAGCGTTTTACCTCTGGACTGCACCTTCATGTGCAGAGGAACCCCACAGCTTTACAGTTCAGGTAGTTAAAGCAGTCACTTCCCTACATAAATGTCATTAAGCTGCTTTTGTTCCATGATCTTTACTAGAGCCTCGACGTCCTAGACTCTTTATTAGACGGTGATTCACTGTCTCCTGTTGCTGTGTGGTGTAGGAAGCCCCCCAGCAGATCCTGCAGCTGCCCTAAAAGGCTGGGAGCGAGCTAGGCCCAGGAGCCCCTTGTGCTGGCGTGGAGGGACAGAGGCCTTGTGCTTGGCCCCTCACATCAGCATCGCTTCCAAACTGAGATCAGGGCTTCTTCCTCCTGCACCAAGCATCGTCTGCCTGTTCCTACGGTGATGCTGGGTACACCATTTTACCTGGCAATGTGATTCTTTTTTGGTTGCTGGATCCACAGTTACACCCTGATCACACTGATCAACGCACCAGCCTTTTCCCTACCCCTTTGCCAGAGGATTATTTCCTTCCCTTCTCTTCCCTTCACTTTGCCAACACTTGCAATTTGATTGTAGCTTGAGCTGTATTTGGGGCAGGTACTTTTTTAAAACCACACTCTCCTCCCTCCACCCCCCTCCCTGCACATACACACCATCTGCCATTCCTGGATTTATTTGGTTTTGTGAAAATGTCAACTCTCATTTTAAGCAAAAGGACCAGTCTGGTTAAGGTGGGTACCGCTCTGAATTACATGCTGGGGAGGGGATGTGTGCTGTGCAGCCATGGGGATGCGTCATGCCACAGGAGGATATGTCACTGATCAGTGACACCAAAGGGGACGCTTTACAAAGTCTCCCTGGAGCTGGAAGCTCCCAGTTTTCCTTGTCCTAGCAGTGACGGAGGAAAAGCTCAAGAATTCCAACCATCAGTATTTGTTTTCCTGATCTAAATTGCCAGCAGAGTGCTTGGATGTTTGGCTGTCTTTGAGGCCTTTGGCTTCTGAAATGCTTGCTCCTGTACAGAGCCTCTGCGTGATGCCCTGAGCAGGTCTGGCTGTGTGTGTGAACCAAAGGGCTTGTGTGAAGGAATGAAGAGTGTGGCACGTAGTACGGCTGGCCTTAGCTATCCTTAGAGCTTCTTCACACAGCTTCACCTCTACAGACCTGTGAACGGGTGGGCAGTGGGGAAAGCAGCCCCTGTCCAGCTGGCTGCTTCCTAAATACAATGAACAGCTCTGTGAAAGGAGAGTGAAGCAGAATCTGAGTGGCAGCACAGATGGACAGGTAAGACTGACATGTTTCCTCAAAATATAAAGACCTCCCGACGTCTCTATGAATGTGCAGCTCAGCGTACTGGGTTATGTGGCCCATAGCCTCACTAAATAAAGTCATTCTTTTGTTCTCAGCAGCTGCTGTATTTAGCATAGCGCTTGTACTTCTGCCCCTTCTTCCTTATGCATACATTGAAGCACAGCTTCAGTATGCTTTTCCCAAACTCAGGATGTTTGTTTCCAATAGTGCAATGCTGCTGCCATGGTGTGTCATCATAATTTAACTTTCTAAATTACCCGCTTTTGTACATTTAATTGAATAATCTATTCCCTAGTTGCCTGAGAGTAAATAAGCTGTACCTCTGATACAAAAGGGCAATAAATACAGCTCCAGAAAATTGTGTTGTATTCCACATCACCTGCATTAAACAGTGGAAATTAGTCTCAGGGTAGCCTCCCTCATTAGTGGAAGGGTAACTTCCAAAGGACCATTCAGCCCATGTTGAAATTGCTATCTCAAAGACAGAGGAGCTGAGTTGCCCTCTCCATTCAGCACTGAGCAGCTCTGAGTGGGTAGTTTTGATTGGATATTTACTCTACAGATGGCCAAAGTAAGGCAGAATGGATCTGCCTGTGGACAGAAGTGAAATCCCTACCTCAGACTATGCAGTGGGACCATCGTACGCCTCTTTCTGGGGAAGCGATGACCCATGATTAGGAGCAGGGAACTCACATCCTGCTCCATTGCTGGAGACAACGGCTGTAGGGGGGTGGCAGGAGCTGAGGACTGGGAGCAGCTCCCCCAGGTGACTGCCAGACAGCATAGAGGTAAGTGCAGATCAGTGGGGAAGGGTGGGAGAGGCACTTGGGCAGGGGATGGCCAGAGCCAGATGCCTTTGCCCCAGCCTGGCCAGTCAGACTTGCTGCTGCTTTTCTCCTTCGTACACGTGCACTCTTATTTTTTGTACACAGGAAAATGACAGTTGCCTAAACTTTCTTGTGTTTTTTAGTGAGCTTGGCTGTCTTACTAAAACGAGGGAGATGCTAATTTTCCATGGAAACCAGTGGCAAAGGAAGCAGGTTTCAAAATCCTCTCTCCACATGCACTTGTAGCATCTTAGTACCTATTGTGTTTGTTTTAGCAATGGGAAATCAGGCACAGCATGCTCCAATGACACGCTTGGTGTCATGCGGTATTGAGAGCAGAAAGCTGAGGGCTTGAATCTGTGCCTGTTGTCTTGAGACACAGCTTCTTTTTGCTATTTTTGTGGTTTTGATTGAATATTTTAAACATTCGTGTTTGTTTTTTTCCTTGCAGTATATGCTTCAGCCTGTGTTTTGGTTTTTCATGTGAACAATATTCATACATCCATGAATAACAAAATTACTCGTCATTTCACAAGTACCTAGATCCTGTATGGACACAGGGGGATGGAATGGGATTTAGGGAAATCAGGAAATTGTCAGTTACTGTCTTTTTTTATGTAACAGAAAATGAATTTTGTCAAAACTGAGGTCCTGTCTACATTGGAAAATATTTCCTGGTGTACCCAAACTGGATGTGTTCTGTCCCTAATGGCAAAATCTCCTGGTGCAAACGTCTCACGTGCTCAAAAAGGACATTGCTGGTGTATAGTAAATGTAATAGCTGGGCAGGTCCCTCCTGGTGTGGCTGCACCAAAAGTCTGTACTTGCCTTCGGGCAGCAAAAAGGTCACCCCTCTAATTCAAGCTCTGAGTTGGAAAAGGTACCCTCTGGAGACCAGGCATAAACTTTACTCAGAGACCACATTTTGGAAGAGCTTTCCCCAGATCCTACTCTGATGTGGCAGCCACTCTTCTAAGTGTTTTCAGCTTTTCTACTAATGGTAGTCAGGAGAGAAGTAGGTAGTTCTTACAACAAACTGGCATTTAACTTTCAGTTAGTCCTAGTTAATTATTTATGTAACTGAGGTTTTAAACTGGTGTACTTTAACACAGTGCAGAACAGATCTACAAAGGAAAAGCAAATGGAGCTTCATTTATGTTGTGTTTTTGTCACTACATTGGAGGATGAAAGTGATGGCGCTGTACATCCAACACTGTAAACGACTTTCACAGCTTGTTACTTTCTGAAAAGAAGCTTGAGAGTTTAATTGTTTTTAAAAAAAACTGTTGGTTTTTATAGCAGATAAAATATTTCCTGCTACAGAACACACTGAAAATGCTCGTTTTCATAATGTGATGATAGTTCAGAACGAGTGAGTTGCAGCTCCATCTTCTGATGTTATCACAGTGATGCTGAACTTTCACTTACCCAGCTCCAGAGCTCTGTCCTTGCTTTCTGAGCAGTGCCACTGCCCCTCCGTGTCGGAGCAGTAAGGTCTCTGTGCTCAGTGACTGATGGGGGGAGATGCAGGGTTTAGCCAAATGGTTTTGGCTTTCTTTTTCCCAAACAGGGAAATGAATACCAATTAAACACATAAAAGCTTAATTTCATCAGTGCAGATTACATAATTGCAAAGACAAATTTAGTTGTAATTAGTCACTTTAAAATAAGCAGAATGGGTATGCCAGGACCATTAATTCAGAGGTGCTCTGTAACAGTAGCAGTGACTGGAGAAAAAACTCCGTAATTAGGTGAATGGAGAATTCTCAACCGACCAGATTCTGAAGAGGCATTTCCTTTAATCTTTTAGGTTATAATCCCTCTAATCATCTACTAAAAAGGACTCGTTTTCATTCTAAGCAGCTGTTGTCAAAACTCATTACACCATAGCATTTTAAAATTACTGCTGTT
Source organism: Cygnus olor (assembly GCF_009769625.2). Lineage (NCBI taxonomy): Eukaryota > Metazoa > Chordata > Aves > Anseriformes > Anatidae > Cygnus > Cygnus olor. Next base: position 14,593,243 of record NC_049175.1, read on the forward strand.
TTTTCTTACTGCCAGAGACTCTAGAAGAGTCTGAGCTGCTTCCACTCTTCTTTAGGTTGTTCAGATGTTGGTTGATAGAACTGGTGCAGGGTTAGTGTCCAGGCCACTTTCTATTTTTCCTTCAATTACATTGCTTTCTGTATTTTATTGCTCACATAAGACTGTACTTTTCTCTTTCCATTTTCATGGAACATCGTTTTTTTGTGTGTGTCTGATTGAATCTTGTTATAGATCCCACTTGAAAATATAATTTTGATACTCATCTGAATTTTTCTGTATAATCTTGCTTTTATTGAAGTTAGGGATGTTGGTCCATTTGTCATTTCAAGGTTGAATTGTGAAATGCCTCTCTCCACCTGTATCCTTATCCCTATGCAAGCTTTACGATCCATAGACAGTATCCTGCAGCAGCTCTCTCCTACTTTCCCATGTGCCTAATACCCCGTACCCAGGAATGTGTCTGTCCTCAGTCCTCGGGGATGTCAGCAGAAGTGGCAGGGCACATAGCCTGGGAGAGATGTTTCACACCTCAAAGCAAGTAACCTTTCTGGGAGCAGCTGTTTCCTATGAATTCATATGTTCACACCAAGCTTCCGTATCAACGAGGATCATTAATGTCTTTTTTTTTTTTTTTTTTTCTACCTGGCTCTCTATTTGCATACAATTTGTACAAAGCTTAATTTCTTTGAGTCTCAACTTTTCTTTCAAATTGTTTGAAGTCTGATCATAGATCTTAAAATCATCAGGTAGGGAAATGCCAGCACATGCACCATATGCCATGCTCACACAAGCTTTGCTTCCAAGCTGAGCTAAAAATGACTAGTGTAGGGTAATGAGATCTAATTACAAATCTGAGATCTGTCTGCGTTGTTTCACTGTGACTGTGGTTACTGATAATGCATGTCTGTTTGTCTTTAATGTGGATACTACTACCAGGAGGCTTCCTGTAGCTAACCACAGCTAAACTATACATTTACTGAGAATTGCAAGGAGTGTGTTTCTTTATTGTTCAATATAATCCACCATCAAGGTAATTTGGCTTTTTTCTGCAAGTCATTAGCATAATAAATTGCCTAATATGCATCTTTTATTGTGAACTAATTTATCCTTTGAGGGGAAAAAAGGCAATCGCTGGTGTCAAATCCTAAATTAAAATAATCTTGGGAATGTATTTTGCAAGATAATGCTGATGAAAGTGAGAATCTGAACTCCAACTAAAACAAAAATCATTAGCTTTGCTGCAGCGTTTACAATAAATAAGCACGCTGCATATAAACTGCCCTGTTACACTTTTAGTCGAGTAATGAACAATTTTTTTTCCAGGTTCAGTGCCATGGTTTCTTTGCACTTGTTGAACAATTTTTCTCCCAAGTATTCGTCTTGTCAGTCTGCACATTTCTGATCTTGAAAGAGGTGAGCAGTGAGGCTGCGGCTTTGCATACAGCCTCTGCTCTGCTGGGCAGTTCCATCATCCATCATCAAATATACTCCTGCCTATTAAAAGTAAGCAGCAGTGGTAAGGCTGAACCAATATTTGATCGCCCTTACAATTGGCAGTGCATCGCTTTAATTAACAAGAAGCCTTTCCTCCTCTGTTAATCTTACCTTCCACCTTCAAAAGCTCAGCTGAGCAGCACTATCTAATGGAATACATAATAACTCAATCACAGGGAGAGAGCTATCTCCTTGGTTGCTTTGAAGCACCCGTCACTACGTTTGCTTGATATATGAAAATGTAAGAATACATTGTAAGTGGTCGAGATGTCTTATGAAGGAAATCATTGTGTACAAAGCTATTAGAACTTGTAAATAGACATTACTTCAAAAGTGCTCTCTGTCCTGCATTCCATCTCGAAGAGGGAATTACGTGTGAGGAAAGGCTGTCTTAGCTCTTCAACTGAATGCTGCTTCCTTGGGGACTGTTCATAATTCCACACCTGAAGACACTCTCTTCTACAAGAGGAAACAAAATATTTTGATGAACAGAGAAAACTGGAAACTCTTCTTCATCCATTCACATTGTAAAAAAATGCCGCATAGAATGTTGCTTTTTACTTAAAGCCTAAGCAATAATTCCTGTCATATAACAACCTTCTCACCACTACATTATGTACCCATAAAGCCCTGGAACCCCGAGTGCTTCAGGTTCAATGCCACCATTTCAAGTATAAAAAGGTATGTGCTTCCCGTTGTGTTTCCTTTTGAAAATATATCAAAACACAAGGCATATGCTCAGGACAAATATCTCTCTCTCATCCTGCTGGACCTAACATTGTAAAAAGGAACTGTGCACACAGCCAGCTGCCTCGGGTACTTTCAACAATGTGTGCATTCCTCTCCAGATGTCTGGGGGCTAGAAAATAGTAAACCTTTTATTTCTCTTGTCTTCCGAGAGGAAGAAAAAAATCTTTATTAATAGCTTTCTTGTGAACAACAGGTTCTTTAAATTTGTTACCTGCGTACATAACAATCATGCATTTAAGTGTAGGGGGAAAAAAAAAAGAAAAAAGGCCAGCTTTTACTTACAGTATTTTCTTTTAATTTCAACAACAACAAAAAAAAAGCAAAATAAATGTTTTCTGTGAGATTATTACCATTTTTTACCACTACATCTAACCTTTGGAGGATTTGGGGGTGTGGAGGTTACTTCTATTTTGCCCTGATTGTTTACTTGACAAGTAAAGTTAAACATTTTTAAGGAACAGAGAGCTGATATCTGATGGTTAAGTCTATAACAACACTACTCTTCCAGTGCACTTAAGTGACTCCTCCAGCTTTGCATTTTGGAGGAGAAAAGATCACTGTTCTCATCCATTGCTACTTAATGAGTCACCCAACCGTTGCACTTCTATACACAAATGAGAAGAGGGGAAAGAAAAGCAGAAGCAAACCTTTAAAACCTGCAATTTATGAAGGTGTTCAGATGAGTTTCTATAATGCACACTGCACCACTGCTTTTCACCTTCACTTAACTATTTTTTGCATGTAATTTTCCAAGGCATCTGTTCATCCAGCTTATCCGCCTTTGGTCTCCTCCGGGTCCTCTTGGCTGATTATTCCAGCTGGGTGGGCTTTAGTTTCTCTTTAGTTTCTCCTTAGTATTTTTGTCAATGAAGCTGAAGGCTTTCAGGACAGGTAGTTTGTTCAACTAGACAGTTTAACAGCGATGTCTTGCTTAAACTTGGCTCAGCAACTTTTTTGTTGGTCCTCATTCATCCAGTATAAAATCTTACAGGGGGTCACTTCAACATCGTGCAAATAAGCTCTTCAGCAGACAAAGTTCTTTAAACGAAGTTTATTTTTGCTTATATTTTGTTTTCTTCACTAAGTTTCAGATTTTTCCAAGTGACAGTTCATCTCTTCTTCTATGCAGGACTTATCACTATACATATATATAAAACTATATACATTGTATATACAATCTATATGTCGTGTGTATATATGTGTATGTTATATAAAACTACATAAATGCACATCTGCTAGTGAGCAACCTACCAGGCTGTAAGGACTAGGGTACATGAATACTCTGGTCCCTGTATTTAAAGGAAATACAACCAAGCTGACCGCGAAGGAAAATTTAATTTAAAAAGATGAAAACAGCATAATACCATAAATGATTTCATTCATCTAATTTCCATTCCTTGCATTGAAATTCATGTTGAAAAATTACCTTGTACAGTAAAAAAAAAAAAAATTAAAAATCATCAATTGAGTGGTGGTCACTCATCCATTACTACTCATAGTTGGTTTTCTTCATGTGAGAAGAGTTGAGCACATCAGCTTTTGTAACCAGTCAAAAATCTTTTTTTTTTTAATCACCCTATAACTAGAGAAAGGTGACTATGAAAGCCCTTGATACCTGCATTGTTCCTTTCAAAAAAATGTACTCCTTACTCTGATGTACACAATCTTCTAATTAATTATATTGTCCTTACACTGTGTCTATTTCCCAAATTTCAGTGAAGATATGATGTGAATAGGTGATGAGGCTGGCTGCGGTACCCTTACATGCCTTCCCAGCATGGCGGGAGAAGAGCAGGACCCAGGCAGGAGCGTGTTGCTGTTGGGAGGTATGAAACTGGCTTTGTCCATGACAGGGAGATGGAGAAAAGCATGGGATGCTGTGACTGCTGTGAACTCTTGCTCTTCTCATTAATACCTTTCCTTTGGCATATTCTCAGTCTGTTGATCTGTGTAAGGAAGCAGAGCCTAAATCCATCCTGTTAAAACCTATCAAATCCCTAATACAGTGGACTATTGAGCATCAACTTCTCTCTCTCTCCTCATCAGTGCTGTTACATGCACACTCTCACCCTTTCTGGAGAACAACTCACGTTTTCCTGGCTGGAGCTGGTGAAGTTGTTAAAGAGCTGAAGGCTGCCCAGGCCAAAACAAGCTACCTTTGTGCACATCGTATCATCTCACAGGCATGTTGTGCAAACAGCTGTCATTAATATTTGAGAAGCTCTCTGGTACTACATAGTGAGTTCCAGAGAAAACTCTTTGAAAAAATGAATAATTCTGCTTTCAGAGCAGTGAATAAGGCATAAAGCAGCACACAGAATTTCTACGAGAAGGCAAAAAAATTGAATTGCTGCTTATTCAGGGAGCATTGTCCATTCAGAGAGCTGACAGAGGGATCCTGGAGGACAAAACAAATACTCATGTCATAAAGGCTGTCCTGGACCACATATACACAGGAGGCAGGGGCAAGTTGTCCTCTCACAAACAGCCTGAATTCTGGCATTTCCTAACTTTTTCAGGGCTTGGATTTGCAGTCTTAATAATGCTGTTTTATTCCTGTTCGTTAGTATGCCATGTGCATTTGGTTCCCTTTGTGCTTCTCTGTTTCCATAATGTAGTTTTAATGGAACCTTTCGAGAGAGCCATTCTCTCTCCTGTGAGCCCTGGTGAAGCCATGCTTATTGTAAATGTATGTGTGTAGTGAATAAAGTTACTTTGGTTTGGATTAAAAATGCTCCCCGTATCTTCAAACCATTCTGGCAGATGCTGTGGCACAGCTGAGGAACAGTTTCACGACACAAAATGCCATTCGTATGCAACTTTTTAATTGGGGCTGTTCTGTCAGTTCTGCAGCACATTGTATGATCGCATTTCAGGGCTTTATAGCTGTCGTAGTTTTACGTCAAATGCTCAGGTCTCCATAGGCTTACGCTCCGCAAGGTAATTAGGGGACAAATGCAACCCTTCGAGCACAATGCTGGTGCAGCACGCTAGCCAGCTGTATCGCTGGCGTGGGGAGCCTCCTGCCAGTGCCGGGCAGCTGCAGAGCAAGGGGCTCTTCTGCTGGCTAACTGCTTCTGGTAACTTCTTTGCTTGAAGCAGATCTGCTACCAAGCTGATGAGCGAAGCACACAGTGCTTCCAGCGCTCCTAACCCCCAGGAGGATGTCGATGTGTATCCTGCAGATGTAGCTTTGCAGTCTGCCAAGTGCATTCTGGAGATGGAGCTGCTCTGCAGAGCTGCTTGTGTGGAAGCAAAGGCACTTAGTGCTCCCCCCCCCTCCCCCCCCTCCGCACCAGTGTGTTTCAACATGAATTCAGGTACAGTTTTGACTTTTTTGGGACCTTTCTATATCCTCGCTCTGGCTATTTTGAATCCCATCCCTGGTTACGCTTTACTTTCCATATGAACAAATCCATCCTGATCTTCACTGTCAAATGCCATCTGTAATGATCTTGGCAACGTTTCAGGCTGAAGGTTTTCTGACCGGTGAGACTACCCCAGGCTAATCACATTCCACCTAGGAGACTTCGGATTTGCATTAGAAAGCAGCACCAGTGTATCTGTTTCAAATGCTGGGCCACGAAGAAGAGGTTGAAGTGTCTCTTCCAGAAAAGTGGTTTCTGAAATACCTACTTGTAAAGTTTAGCTCCACTGAACAAATGCATAGGTGAAAGAGAGTCATGCAAGTGAGACTTCAGGCGCAGTCCAAGGTCTTTAAGAGCACTGAGCACTTGAGCTAACTTGGAGTTAGAGAGGTGTCTATTGCTTGGGGCATATTTTAATAATTTAGGAACCATGTGATGTTTACTACATTAAACTAAATTTGAAGATTGATTGTCCTTCACAGTAAATAACAGCCTGAAGTTTGCCTCAGTAACTATTTGGCTTACATATATTGATGTTCACCAAACCGAGAAATCAGTACATGTATTTTAGAAATATTCTTAAAGTGTTAATCACAGGCATGTAGCTATTCTTCTATAGGGTTTAAGAAGTATAATGGTTTTTACCTAGTTTGAGATCCAGGAGAAAATTATTATTCACCTTCTGAGATGTGATTTGTATCTTTACTGTGATTTATCTGCAAGAGTAGTCATGTATTTTTCCTTTTGTGTGACCAGACTAATTAAATCTGTGTTTCTGTCTGTAATATTTTTAATCTCTATGGAGATGAAAAGGAGACTGATTAATATCACTTGATTATTTTTGGCCATTGGTGTGGCAGGATTTTACTGCACAAAGAAACCACTCCCATTTCTTCACCATTGTATTTATTAACTTGAGAAGGAAAGCAAGAACGGTATTGTCCTATATCCTTTAAATCTGGCACAATCGACATATAAAAATGTTATATCGATGCAGACTGGTCTTGAGAATAAGTAATATTGTCATTTGGTTCATCTCTGAAATTACTTTAACTCAACATTCATTGCCGTCTGCAGTCATTTAGACTTGTATTATTACAGGGTTGATGTCTTTTGAGTAAAGTCTGTGAGACTTCAGTACCAGATTCACAAACCATTAAATTAAAGGAAAACTGTATTATAAAAAGTCATTAAGATACTATATTTCCTGAGGTACATAAGGCAAAATTTCCATGGCTTGCGTAGCCATTTTTCATCTCTGTCAAGTGAGAATAAAACGTTATCGTATATCAGGCCTTATTTGTGAACTCCTGTTGATACATGATGAGCATTACTGACATACCTTTGCAATTTAAAAAAGATGATGCATGAGGCTAACGCTAAGAAGGGAGGTAGGATGGTGGGACAGGAGAAGGGCTGTGGCCTGCGAGGATGCTTAAAGAGCAAGTGGGTGGCTTCACGGAGTGCCAGGCTCTGGGGGGGCGTAGGCGGCATGCTCCTGGCAGTGTGGCTTGGGTCTCGTAGCTTGGAGTAGACTCTTTAACTGCACTGTGTAATTGCTCAAAGACTGCATGCATGAGTGGGCACGATTCTTTATCTATGTGAACGTATGGGGTTTAATATTGTTCATTCTTCCCATTAGCTGCTTTTTAAGATTTTGGTACTCAGTAAGATTGGAAAGAGGTCAGAAGGAAGTGAATTGTCAAGGAAGGCTCCTTAGAAGATGGGTGCAGGAGTATGTGTTTTTACTAGTATGATTAAAGAACTCATGTAAAGCTTACAGGGAAAATAGAAGCAGCTTTCCCAGTTTAAAAATGACGAAGCTAGGAAGAACAAAAGAGGATTAGGAAATAAAGCTGGAAGAGTGTAATAAACAGATTAAAAAAGCATAAACTGTCAGTGAACAGAGAATTGCCAAGGAAATAAACAGAAACAAAAAGATTTTTTTACGTGATCTGTCTGAAAACAACAAGTGGCTAGCAGAGAAATATGTTTGTGTGTGGCAGGGGGTAAGTGATGAGGAGAACGGAGAGAGAGAAATGAGAAATTATAATCAGCTTCTCTGCAACTCTTGTTGCCTTTAATCTTTAACACCCAGCTTGTCAATAATGTATGAATATCCACTGGATACTTTTAAAATATACCATATTATCTCCCTATTAGAAAACAGATAAAACTGGGATATAAATTAAAAATAATAATAATAAAAAAAAGGTCCAGATGCTACCTTATGCAACCTCCCAGCTCGTTTCAGTGACCCCCCATCAGACACTGTTGCCATATGCAATGGTACATATTCCTCATCATCTTGTCCTAGTTCAAAAATAAGGCAGAGGAATGTTAATGAAGGGCATGTTTCTGCACTGGAACAATATGTGTCTCCTAAATTAAAAATCTTATGATGTGAAAACAGGAACATATCTTTGTTTATCTTAATACAAGATAGGTGCAGGGCTTCTGCATATGGTAGAGCGCTCAGAACTGATAGGTCTGACTGGGTAAGTGTCATATAATGATTTCTTTCTAGGCCCAGAGGAAAGAAAGAGTGTCTCGAAACCCTGATGACTGCTCACTTCTTCAGGAAACTCACTAACCCCTGCTCTTAATTTAGTTGAACTTCAACGTGATACTGGCTGAAAAAAACTCTGCATTGTGCACCAGGGCACAAAAACAAATACCAGTGAGATGCACACTTTGCTTCACAGCTCACACTTGCTTTTCTTCTACCTTTAGAGTACAGTGACTCTAATAGCACAGGCACAGGTCTTGTTTCCCCGCTATCTACCATCTAACACAATTTCCTGTATATACTGTTACCTTCTACTTTCCATATGCACAGTTTCCTTCTGACTCATAACAGCTTTTTCAAGCAAGAGAGAAAAAAATGGGTAATAACTAGAAGTGGTGCTGATAGGTTTCTATGTAGGTGTATGGACAGTCATGCTCTTGCTCTGTGCAGTAGAAGTAGCCCATGCATAGGCTTTTTTGGGGTGGGTTCAACAAGGACTGTAGGATTAGGGTGTGTGCTGTCAGATCTGATTGTTAATCATTTATGACTGTAATGAGTTAAAGCACAAGAAGTGTGAAGTTGTGCAGGGTTCCACCTATTGCTGTGTGTTGCTTCTCCATTGTGGAAAGGTCAGAGAGTTTGGTGAAGTAGTCATCAGCAGTTTTATTAGAGCTGTTGGCAGAAAGGAAAATAGTGCAAAAACTACTTTCTTCACCAAAGACATCACCTGTAAGAGAGCAGTTGGCTGGTCATCACCAAAACATCTCTTTCTCTTCAGTTCTCTTCACTGCATCAGAGATTGGCTTCTTCAGTGTGACAAATTCCTGAGCCTTACAGTTGCTTTTCCATGTCAGAACTACAACGATAACAATGCCTTGAGGATATCCCAGCTTTCCTTCTCTTCTTCCTCTCAGTACACCTTTTTGCCAAGGCATTTCACATGAACAAACCATTTGGCCTTGCTCTCCTACCCCTCTAGCTTGACATTGGTGTTACTTTGGCTGAAGCATCACTGAGCCCCTGTTGAATGCTGCTGAAGCTACAGCTGGAATTAGGTCTTTGACAATTTTTTTAGTGGCTCTTACTGAATGTTAGGGAAACTGGAAGAGTGAAATTTTACAACTTTAGAAGAGCTCCTTTAGTATGTGTTACATCTTTGTCCTTATGAAATAGCTATTAGAGCTGATATGTCAATGTCTGTTGAACTGAACTGTCTGGTGATTAGACATCTCTGCTGTAGTGGTGCCCCCGAATGCACACAAGGAGCTTCATTTCTTCTAGCAAATTACAGGAAAGCCAGCTTTCAATGATCATCAATTACACTAGCCTCTTTGAAGTGTAATTATATGACATTTCTGATTCATTATCAGATAGATGTAGTACAGATCACAGGTGAAGAAAGAGTACACAGAAAAAGTGCTTAATACAGGGTGGTGGTAGTAGGAGATGTTAAATTTTCACTTCTCAGGCTATTGTTTGAGGCTCTAACACAGCTATTTGTTACCCCTGAAGATTAGGATTGCCTTTCTTGTCTGCAGTCCCATGTGTGTTCATTGATTTGAATGATGACCTGATTAACAGCCTTATAACCCTATTGACTTCAGTCCTCCCTCATTAGAACTTTCTGCATCCACTTTCTAGAACGGTCAGAATGTGGCTTTTCTTACTTGACACAGCAAGTAACTTTTTTTTTTCTTTCTGGTATCACTCCATCTGACACAGTCAGCTAGTTCCACTCCTAAACTAATTAAACTGTAGCCATTCTCATACTTATGTTTGCTCTGGAAAGCCAGCGGTCTTCTCTCTCGGTCGTCCATTTTTCTGTTATAAGAAGTGTCCTTTGTCATGTCCCTTCTCTCATGTTTCATACTTGCAAGGCACGTAATAATATTTCTATTCTAGTTTATGTTTCTGGATTTAGTGACTGGCAGCTGTCCGTGGAGACTCCTACCAGGTTAGTCATGCAGATTGCAATTGAGATGACTAATCTAAAGAGAGACAAAGCCGATGTCAAGAAAATGGTGAATGTGCTTGAAGTGATTTAGTGGACTGTTTGAAATCAGTTGTTGTCCCAAGTCCCAGGAGACTGCTGTCCAAACAATAAAGCCGAGCAGAAGATGATACGTGTGGTGATAAATGTAACTCAGGATATGGGAGTCTAAAACTGTCCATGGAAGAAAGTTACTTTGCTCGTGTGAGCCCTGAAGCAGTCAGTGGAGCTGTCTAAGAAAGCAGTTGGCTCTTATGGAGGGAAGTTATTTTCTGTGCTGCTTTGAAGAGATGCAACCCAGAGCTCGTTTTCATGACAGCAGTAAGACTCCTTGCTTGGGTGCTGATGATGGAAACGTTGAACTGGACAGTGGTGGCATTCCTGGTACTGCTAGGCAGAGTTTCTCTGATCCAGTCCTGTGGTGCCTTAGCCATTAATTGAGGCATGGTAGAGAAGTAAGAGATTTTAGGCCCACAGCAGGAAATCTCCTTTTTTCACTGAGATTATAGTATCATTACATAATTATTCTCTGTCACTTCAACACAGAGTAGTCCAAGAGAAGATTTTGGAATGCTCTTACAAGAGCAAACAGGCAGCAAATGCAGAGGAAGCAACCCAAAGAAAAAGTATTTCTGTTTAGGTGGTTCCTATGCAGTCATTGCATAATTACGTAGATTACTGTCCTAGGTTAGTTTTCCTTTTCTTACAGGAAGATAAAATGTCTATTCATGCTATGAGGAACTCCATCATAACTCACGTTAGCTTAGAAAGGCTTTGATTGCCCTTCTGGCTGCCTTTATGTTCTCTGTCCTGTCCCTTTCCCATGTTATGACCCAGTCATTAGTTTCCTTAGACCAGCATCTTCACTCCAGCCTTTTCCTTTGCTCTTTGCTTATTTCCTGTGATAGTACGTTGTACAAAACCTCAGCAAACCTCCATCTGCAAGGAAGTGGCCACAGGAGCTACTAAGTGCTGCATGTGATGGGTTTCCCACATTTTCAGGTCTCTGGGCTGACCTATCAAGAGACAAGAACTGCAGTAAGATGGAGAGTTTTGTGCAAATACCCGAGCTGGGATTACTGTAGATGTGCAGTGCTCATTATATATTATAGTAAACAGATGTGGTTTAATTTATTTCACAGAAAATAACAAAGAGAGAGCCATAATATTCCTTTGGATTTTCAAAGCAATTTGCCCTCCATTCATTCTTCTGTATTTTTTTTAGTACTAAAATTTAATTCAGACCAACTAGATAACCTCTGTTTTATGTTCCTTTTCTCAGTGTTTTTTATGTACCCAATTGTTTAGAAATAAAGTATTTACTCTTTTGGAGAGGTTACAAACTTTGAAACAGTGTCAAAAGTTAATTACCATATTTCTTCCTTAACATTCCTTAAAACATGGAAAACAACAGCCTTCATCTGTCCAATTTATCTGTACTCTACATTCAAAATAGCATCTAAGTTACTGACTTTTTCATTCAAGTTTGAGGAGACAGTACTTAAAAAAAACACACTTGTTTGGATATTAGAGTAAATAATTGAGACAGGAGCTGAGTTGCTCAGTGATCAGATAGCATAAAATCTGGATTTACAAAAGCAGTTTTTAGAATGGGAAGAGATGTGATATTTACCATTCCCCTAATTGCAGTCTTTTAGTGTTTCTCCACATTCGCTCGCAACACAGCATGCTTCCGTTTGTTGCTGAGGGAAGCCTAATGACAAAATGGCTCTTTAATATCAGATTCTTTCCTTATGACACCCTGTTGAAATCAGTATAGTAGCAACAGGGGCAAGTATGGCTCAGTAGGATAGCGAAGGAAAATTGCTATTACCAAGAAGATGTCTGTGGTAATACAGAATTCTTAACTCTGGAAAAGTGTGTCTCTTCCGCTCTTGTTCAGTTAAAATTTGTTCTCCCTCTCATTTGTGATACTTCAGTTAAATTTTGCACATGTTAACATTAATTTGTCTTCCCATTTGTTTACCCCAAGCAGGCTCACTGTTTAATACATTTGGTGGCATTCTTTTTTGTGTTGCAGCTTGAGTTCTTGCTGGGCTATTGTGAGCGAGACATTTTCCAGCTCAGAAGAGGATACCACTCCCTTAGTCTTGCTCAGCAGCTGTTACATCTCACTGCTGTTAGGAGAAAAAGGTTCCAGAACCTTGAACCTAAGACCAGACCTCCTTAGTTTAGTTTTGGTTTTCGACAACTAGATATTTAGCTACCTCAATACAGCGTAATGATGCCAGAAAAACTTTTCAGTTTCTATACACGGTGGCGGTTGTTTTTATCCACTAAATGTTAAGTATAATTGACTATATGTGAGAAAAAGTCTTGTGTACACATATGCAGTGTGTGATAGCTCATCTATCCATCCTGAAATTAGATTGCTGTTCAGATTGTTTTCAATGAAGACAAAATGTAGAGCAATTTTCCTGTTTGGGATTGGGCAATTTTTGAAAACACAAGGTAAGTTTTATTTTAACACTTGGAATACCTGAACATAATTTGGCTTCTTATCACGTTTAAAGTTTACTTCATGTGATTTTTCTCATGTAAATGGTTAAAAGCGGATCCTATTGTTTTAATGGATATATAATTCTTTGTTGAAATGATGTGCAGGCAGTCATTGCTGTTACTAGATATGCGTTTGCAGTGTACAGTAAAGGTGAGGATTGGAGTTAACCCAGCTGAGAAGAGGGGGCTCTGGTGGCAGCGAGCTCAGATCGTACAGAAGGATGCAACTGGCGTCATGCCTTGCCCATTGCAGTCACAACAGGTTCTGCAAAGCACTCTTCCCTCCTCATTTAGGAAGGAGTTATTACTGTTGTGGTCTCTGAGAAGGTCAGAGAGAAGGAGCAAGGTCAGTAACTGAGGAGAGGGAAGAGACAGGAAATCAGAATAAGAAAAAATATTGAGGTAGTGAAGTCAGCTGTAGGGCACAGGTTGACCAGGATGAGAAGACAGGCTGCAGCTGGGGGCAGACAGCAGTTTTTGTCTTGACTTTGTTCAGTGAACAGCCCTGCTGCCCCAGCCTTTGTAACCTGCACAGAGAAAACAGTTTTACATCAGTAACTCCAGGGGCTTTTGCAAAGTGGTTCATCTGAAGAGGCAACACACTGTGCCAGGGTTGCAGAGGCAGATCCAAGGTTGGCTAGGAAGTCTTACAAACTGCACGTTTTAAAGCAGATAATGTAATATTTACTTGATTTACCCTAGCTCTGAGGGCTTTCCCCATCAGGCATGACACTACTGCCCCTGAGCTGGTTGCTGCAGGTGCTCTGGGTGGCTCTGCACCGAGGGGAGAGAGGTGGCAGATGGGCACCCCATCCCTACAGGCTGTCCAAGCAAGTGCTGGGGTCACAGCTAGCTCAAGCGAGGCTTTGCAGGATTAGCACTTGAGTGAGACCTACAGCAACACAGCCCGGTGCTCTAAGTAACCATCAAAGGGTGGGGTTTTATTCTCTTTGTCAACTCCTCTTCTGTAAGGTGAGAAGATGAGGGAGATTTTTACAAAGGTAATGCGAAAGACCACAGTGCAAGCAAACTTTTTTTTTAGATGTTGTGACATCATCGTAAGAAAACAATGTGTTCTCAGGTTTTTTTTAATTTAAAAAAAAACACACACACAAAAACACCACCAACGAAATAGCAAGTCACAGCAATCCCTGTGGCAGATCCCTGTGTTAGTATTTGGTGACGCCAGTGCTAGCTGCAGCAGATGGAGATATGCAAACATTCTGTTAAAACTTGGACAAACTGAGTTTCCTGAGCTTGAGAAAACAGCGCTGTAAAATGTTTCTTTCTCCTCAAGTGTAAGCTTTCTTAATGAATAACACTTTCTGAGAGAAGGAAGTTGGGATGTGACAGTGCTTTTGGGACCAAGCCACCTTTCTCTCCAGCAAGCTGCTCTTTCTGTTGACTGTGGCTATTTATGAAGCACACGCCAGGAACATTGCAAAGAGAGCAGCAAAAGTCAGTTTGCTTATAAGTAAAGGGAAGAGGTATGTTTGCTTATTCTCTTGCTTTAGTAATCATAATCATTGCAAAATCTTAAATGGTGTCTGAAGCTGGATAAGCTTCAGGAATTACAAACCTGAGGATGTAACTGGATGAAAGGCACTTGGGTTGTCAAGAAATTGCTGCTGTTTGTGTTTTGCCAGCTTAATACCATTGACATTTGCTGAATTTAGGGGTGTCACAGAGGTCTCGCTGTACCAGCAAATGCCAGGGATGTAACCACAGACCTCTGGTGCCTCAAAGTGATACCACTTGAGGGCAAAATGAATGTTTATGAATTACAATATAGACAGACTGAGAAATTGTCTTTAAACTACTTGCTCTTCAGATGCTTCTCCAGTACTGTCCTGACTTACTGGGATCACAGATAGGATGTAAGACAGCAACTATGGTCAGGGTGTCACAGAGGGCAGAATGAGAAGGTTATTGTTACTTTACCAAACGTGCCAAAAATACACAGGCTTTGTGCACAGTTCTGTCTGGAAACTCCTTTTGCAAAGCTTTTAGCATGACTTTGCTTGCTCTGTAGACCCCCAAGGAGTTGTCCTTGGGGTCTTCTTATCCTAGGATTTAGCAATAGGAACAAGAAGCAGAAGGTGTTCAGATCAAACTGAGTTGGAAATATATCAGATTTTAGTCACAGGAGTAACTGTAGGTGGGTAATGGCACTAGTGAAAGGATATTAGCAACCTCTGTAATATATGCATTTAACACCAGGCTGGTTGTCTCTTTCCCCAGTGTCTAGTTCCCTGGTTCATCTTTATTAGGAACACATGGAAGTGGAAAGATACAGTAAAAAATGAGGGGAAATCAAATGGAGATGAAAAATGATTACCTTTTCAGTAATGTCCTAGCAGAAGAGCTGGAAGCCCTTAAAACTATCAGTAGTAAGGTTTTTCTCCCATATCCAATGCTGTTCATTTCCCTTTGTCTGGAAAGAGTTGTTTTAAAATGCAGCAAAAGTTGTCTCTGCCTTTCTTCTGTATCTTATTTCATGACCCAGTAGGATTCTGACTCCATGAGGAAAATGAAATTCTTCATGCTGGTTAACCAGCCCACAGCCACAGAGGATATGTCAAGGATGCACAGCCTTGTCTCCTCATTGTGTTGTCTTTCAGGGAGCAGCTGTGCTGCGCATATACTTACACATATGTACTTACATGTAATCATGATATTATTTGCTAAAACTAAGTTTGTAGTTGGAATACAGGCTCAATAAAAGAAATGTTTACCTCATTAATATTTAAGGAGATTATCAGAGAATCACCGAATCACCTAGGTTGGAAGAGACCTCCAAGATCACCTAGTCCAACCTCTGACCTAACTAACAAGTCCTCCACTAAACCAGATCACTAAGCTCTACATCTGAACGTCTTTTCAAGACCCCCAGGGATGGTGACTCAACCACTTCCCTGGGCAGCCCATTCCAATGCCTAACAACCCTTTCAGTAAAGTTTTTCCTAACATCCAACCAATCCAATATCACCACGACTCTTTGGGCCCGGCTACCCAGCCAGTTTTTAACCCAGCGAAGCATACACCAGTCCAAGCCACGAGCAGCCAGTTTCTTCAGGAGAATGCTGTGGGAAATGGTATCAAAAGCCTTACTGAAGTCAAGGTAGACCACATCCACAGCCTTTCCCTCATCCACTAAGTGCGTCACTTTGTCATAGATGAAGATCAGGTTCGTCAAGCAGGACCTGCCTTTCATAAGCCCATGCTGACTGGGCCTGATCGCCTGGTTGCCCTGCAAGTGCCGTGTGATGACACTCAAGGTAATCTGCTCCATGAGCTTCCCTGGCACTGAAGTCAAACTAACAGGCCTGTAGTTTCCTGGGTCTACCCTCCAGCTCTTCTTGTAGATGGGTGTCACATTTGCTAGCCACCAGTTGACCAGGACCTCCCCTGATAGCCAGGGCTGCTGATAAATGATAGAAAGCGGCTTGGCCAGCTCTTCTGCCAGTTCTCTCAGTACCCTCGGGTGGATCCCATCCAGCCCCATTGACTTGCGTACATCTAAGTGCTGTAGCAGGTCGCCAGCCATTTCCTCGTGGATTGTGAGGACCAAATCCTGCTTCCCATCACCTTCCACCAGCTCAGGGTACTGGGTATCTAGAGAAAACTGGTTTTGCCAGTAAAGACTGAGGCAAAGAAGGCATTAAGCACCTCAGCCTTTTCCTCATCTCTTGTCATTGTGTTCCCCTGCATCCAGTAAAGGATGGAGATTGTCCTTAGTCCTCCTTTTTGTGTTTATGTATTTATAGAAACATTTTCTGTTGTCTCAACAGTAGTAGCCAGACTGAGCTCCAGGTGAGCTTTGGCACAGCCTTACAACATCCTTATAGTCCTCCTGAGTGGCCAATCCTCTTTTCCAAAGGTCATAAACCCTCTTTTTTTCCTAAGCTCTAGCCACAGCGATCTGTTCAGCCAGGTCAGTCTTCTTCTGCACTGATTCATCTTTGGGCACGTGGGGACGGTCTGCTCCTGAGCCTTTAAGATTTCCTTCCTGAGGAGTGCCCAGCCTTCCTGGACTCCTCTGCCTTTCAGAACTGCCTCCCAAGGGACTCTGCCAACCAGTGTCCTGAACAGCTCAAAGTCTGCCCTCCGGAAGTCCAAGACAGCGGTTTTACTGATCCCCTTCCTGACTTTGCCAAGAATAGAGAATTCTACCATTTCGTGGTCACTCCGCCCAAGACAGCTCCCTACCACATCTCCCACCAGTCATTCTCTGTTTGTGAACAGAAGATCTAGCGGGGCACCTCCCCTGGTAGGCTGACTAACCAGCTGCGTCAGGAAGCTATCTTCCACACCCTCCAGAAACCTCCTAGACTGCTTCCTCTGAGCTGTATTGTAGTTCCAGGATATGTCTGGGAAGTTCTCGCCTACGAGAACAAGTGATGGCAATTGTGCAACTTTTGCCAGCTGCTTGTAGAACGCCTCATCCGTCTCCTCATCCTGGTTTAGCGGTCTATAACAGACCCCCCACCAGGATGCTTGCCTTGCTGGCCTTCCCGCTGATCCTGACCCATAGGAACTCAACCTTATCATTCCCTGTCTTGAGTTCCACAACATCGAAACACTCTCTAATATAGAGAGCCACACCACCACCCCTTCTGTGCTGCCTGTCCCTTCTGAAGAGCCTATAGCCAGTCATTGCAGCACTCCAGTCATGGGAGTGGTCCCACCGCGTTTCAGTGATGGCAACCAAGTCATAGCTTGCCCGCTGCACAATGGCTTTCAGCGCCTCCTGTTTGTTGCCCATGCTGCATGCATTAGTGTAGATGCACTTCAGTTGGGCCATTGCCTTCTCCCCCAGCCCTGACATTGGTCCCCATGGCTCACCTCTAACGAGCCTTATTTCATCCCCATTCCTCTTCTTACCTAGCTTAAAGCCCTCTCAATGAGCCCTGCCAGCTCCTGGGCTAGTATCCGTTTTCCCACTTAGAGATAGGTGGGACCCATCTGCAGCTATCAGGCAGGGTGCCGAGTAAAGCGCCGTGTGGTCAAAAAAAACAAAATTTCTGTGTTGGCACCAGCCTCTGATCCATGTGTTTATCAGGTGGGCTTTCCGTGTCCTCTCTGTACCCCTCCCTACCACTGTAGGGATGGAGGAAAACACCACCTGTACTCCTGCTCTCTCTACTAGTCGTCCCAGTCCCCTAAAGTCCTGTTTGATAGCCTTCAGGCAATTCAGGAAGCAATTTAATTGCTGCCAGCCTGGACTATCAATAGCGGATAGTAATCAGAGGGGTGAACCAGGTTGGGAAGCTTTCTGGCAATGTCCCTGACCCAGGCCCCAGGGAGGCAGCAGACTTCCCTATGGGTAGGGTCAGGTCGACAAATAGGGCCCTCTGTTCCCCTGAGAAGGGAGTCGCCTACAACGATCACCCTTCTTTCTTTCATAGTGGAGGCAGTCTTGAGGCATGGAGTCGACTTCCTCGCCCTAGGCAACCTCCTGGGTGGACTTTCAACCTCATCCTCACTCACCTCACTCTCAAGCTCCAAGGCCTCAAACCTGTTGTGTAAGGGCACCTGGGAAGGCGAGTCCAGTAGGGAGGGGGGGTTCCCTGTGACGCTGAGCAGGGACCTATTTCCATTCCTCCTCGTCTCCTAGGTCCCCTCCCTCTGCCTGACAGCAACAGGGCAGAGGGTCCACTACTGTTAGGGGCATCTCACCCCGGTGCCTTTCCTTCAGGCCTTGCAGGGAGTTGCTCCACCAGTCTATCTCCCGCTCACACTCCCTGATAGCCCTTAATCTCTCCACCTCCTCCTTGAGCTCTGCCACCAGCCTGACCAGGTCATCCACCTGCTCGTGCCTCACACACACAGTGTCTCTGCCACCCTCAGACGGCAGCAACAGGCTCAGGCACTCCCTGCCTCCAGAGACCTGAACTGCCGCATTTTTGTGAGGGCACTCAGTCTGGGTCGCCACACTTTCTAGAAAGAGCTTTCTGCCTAGTGCAGACCATGGCTGGTTTAACTACAGGTAGACAGCCGGCAAACTGAGGTGCCATGTCCTGGTCGCCATGCTCCCTGGGGGCTGCCTTTGAATGGCCGGGGAGGGGGCGCTGCTGGCTCCACCCCATGCCTCCTCAGCCTCCCTCACGAGGGCTGCTGGGGCCTGGCAGCTCCCTCGTCTGCCTTGAGTGGCCCCGATGGTGGAAAAAAAGCCCTGCCCATCTTGATCCCCCACTCTGCTACACAACGCATCTACCCTGGAGCCGATTGCCTTGTTGCTGCTTATGCAAAATAGTTATTGCTTTCTGCTATAGAATCATCGATTTAATTGTTCTTGTTGTAAACTAAGCTGTGATCCCACATGTGTTTCAGTTCCCACAGACACCAATGCCAGCTGGGAAAGCTCATGTGCCCCTATCCCCAGTGCCAGTCCTAAAGGTGCACCAAGACAGCTGTTCGCAGGGCGACTGGAGAAACCACGCAGAGAACCAGGAAGAATCCCTCCTTTTTAAGGTTAGTTTTAACACAGCCTGCTGATGGCTAGCACTGTTGCTGGAAGAATTTGTGGTTCCACTGGAATGGAATATGGAGTGAGAACCATACTCCTTCTGATTCTCCCTACTTGTCTTGATGGGATTCTCATGACTGAACATGGTTCTGTGTAGCAGAGAAAATAAAAAATGATGCATTTTAATGAAACCTGCATATATAAATAACACATATGTTTGTATGTGTGATGTACATGACATCTCTTCATGTATATGTACATGATATCTCTTCAGTAACTTTGAAAAGGTTAATCCCATCTTTGCTGGAGGAAATAGAAGGTTAGGCATGACCTGTCATGAGCTGCTGTATGTGAATCAGGCTGCTATGGAGGAGCAGCGAAGGACTGACAGGTAATCATTACAGACTTCTGCTGAATGCTGGCCAAGGTGGGGAGGAAACTTGACTGCAGCTTGATTGGATCTTGAAAGGAAAAAAGGTTGTAGTTGAGCTGGCTTGATATGTCACAGCAGAACAGGTGAAGCCGCAACCCTGGGACACTATCAGTGAGTTATGCTGCACCTATTTCTGGCTGCTTTGGGCCTTTTTCTCCTCTTCTAACTGAATGTTTTAGCTGAATGGGTGCCAGTGATGAGTGCTCTATAGAGGTCTGTATTGGGACCCATTGTTTAATGTCTTTACCAGAGGCCTGGAGGAGGTGAGGGAGTTCACTCCCATCATATTTCTGAAGAACAACAAATCCAGAGTGGGAACTGGGGTTTGATTTCTGTCCTTGGAGGTTCTCACAACCTGACTGGAGAACTCCGTGAGCAGACCGGTCCAGCCCCAGAGCTGAAGGTAGGACCAGAGACCTCCTCGGGTGCTTTCCAACCTGAAATACCCTAAGAGCCTGTGTCTGTAGGTGCAGTGCTCCTGCCTTTTTAAAATGTCTGTTTGGTACCACTACATAATTCCATGTCTTCCTGTGGCTTGGTGCTCTTGTAAGACGCTGAACTGCATCAAGGTGACCTGTTGTGCTGAAGTCGAGAGTTAAGTTGTAAAGCAGCAGTACTGAAATGCTTTACTTGTCTAACATGGAAAGCCAAAGCACAACATTCAGCAAGGTATGCTCCACAGGAGACTGGCTGGAGCTGCAATATCCTTTCTTGGTCCTTGACAAGTAGGTTTTGCAGTCTCTGCTGAAGCTGGCATGGCTAAAACTGTGATGCTTATTTTGTCCAGGGTTGTGTTTCCACAGTCATGAGCTTTTCTTAGTGAAGTTTTTGCCTCCATCCCTCCGGGGTCTGGAGCAGTGTTTCTGATGCACACAGTGTCCCCAGATGCTGGAGCATGGTACAAGAATGTGAAGAGGTTTAGAGAAAATTATTGCAGCCTTGCTCTTGAGGGTTTCACACACAGGGTCTGAGAAAAGGCAGGAGGGAGGCAGCAGGAGGAGTGAGAAGCAGGCTCAGCATACCAACCCAAGAAATGGGAAACTGCCGAGTGTGAAGCCTGTGATGGTCTGTGATTCTGTTCTTTAGTTTGATAGTGTCTTTGGCCTTTTTTTAATGAGTTTTTCTAATTAAGGTCCTGTCTTAGGCTATTTAAACTTATCTTGCGGTCTCTGCCATTCTTGTTTTTGTTCAACATCTTTGATGTTTTCTGGTATTAATAACTGAATGGTGACGGTGCTGTCTGGTGATAACTGTGGTGGTAACTGAGATAAAACAGGATCAAGGTCTCAGTTGCTAGTTTCTTTTTAAAATACTTCGTGAACAAACATTTCTCAAAGCCATAGAAGAGCTGCACTGTGTCAGTTTTGAACAGTAAACAAACCCCCCTTTGTCTCAGAACTTCAGCTTAGGTAAATCCCTGATGTTTGTCAGGTGTTTATTTTATTGTTCTCAATGGGTTCTTCCTAAGACATAGGAATTGCAAACTGGACAAGGCAACAGAGTTGCTGTAAGATATCTCAAGTGGTCACTGATAGCAGGCTCTGCAGAGAAATACTGGGAAAAACTCTCATGCATGTTTCTGGAAAAAACATCTATTTGGAGGCTGTTTACTTCTGCTCTGAAATAAAGGATGAATTATTAGACAAACAAAAATAATAATAAAAAAGGAAAGCTTGTGGATAGTTGTGGATAGTTGACGTTAAGCATTGTGCCTGTAGAAATGTGATGAAGGGAAGGAAAAAGAAGGTAAGTATAATTTTGTGTTACTTGGGGAAAAGATCAACATACCTCAGCGTATATCAACAATATTAAAAAATAAGCTGCTCATGTAATTCAGAATCCTTAGGGAAAATAGAGAACAGGAAAACATTTCATGGCTTGGGCAAGTTGGTTTTCAGCTTTGTCTTGAGTCACCATAAGTACTTTGAGCCCATATATATGAACTTAAAATTTTTCTTTGTTTTGTTCTTGGAGAAAAAATTTTTCTTTGTTTTGTTCTTGGAGAACTTGCATTGAATGCACTCCTTGACAGCCATGTCAATCCTTACCTGTTTGCTTGGCTCTTGGTGTATGCAAACAGGTTGCTCCCTGTGGCTGCATAGACTTCTATATCACCTGGAGGACTCGCTCTCTTCACAGGCTCTTTGGCACTGTCCTGTGCTGTGCCAGGTCCGCATGGCCCTCAGGGTGAGGGGACGGGGCACGTGCTTGTGCAAACAAAGCGCCTTGTCTGTAGGGGGCTTTAGGTTGCAGCTTGGGAGAGCTGTGAAGTGCATTGGTGTTGTGCGTTCATGCATTGATGAAATAGTCAGGACTAGGCTATTACAGAACACTCCTGCTTTATTTACTTAATATTTAGCTGTAATGAACAATTCTCTGATTCTTCTCGTGTTGAGCACTGCACCTGTCTCATGCTGATGATAGTAGCTGATTTTAAAATGTTGCAAGTTCACAAGCAATTAGGGCAAAGACATTTCAGCAATGTGACTTTTTCATTGTCACAAATCACCAGAGAGAAAGGGAAGTGTTGGAAACATGGTTTTTGGTTGCTGTTCTTGTTCAGTGAACTCTTGGGCAGATAACAAATCATGGCACATCTGTCATTTCACAGCTATTTGGTGAGGTATTGAGCACTAAGCACGTTTTGTGAGATATTAAGCACTGCACAGGTCTGCTTGGCCTCTGTACCAAGTCAGGCACACACTTCAAAAACATTTATACAGTAGTCGGTTTAATTCTCTGAGATATCTGTTGCTCCTTTAATAATGCAGCTTTACGTTTATTACACTGGATAGCGGACCTGCTTCTGTATGCAGAATCTTTTCTCTTGCTGTTTTTTCTGTTAGCAGGCCAACTTATCTGGTGCTAGTACATCACCAACCACCTGCTGTGGGCTATGTATCTGTTTTCTTAATTGCAATGAAATCATTTATGCCAACTAATGCCACATTACAACAGCATAATTTAATTTGGAGCTGTTCATTATAGTTCTATTACCCTTCAGCTTTGGCACCCTCCCAGAAAAGGACCCATGTGTAGTAGGTTAGACAGTTTCCTGAAATGATAAAAATGCACCCCACACAGCTTGCTGCCAGGTCTTTTGTGCTGCAGAATTCTGGCATAATTACATTTATTGGGTTCTGCTTGTGTCATGCTAAAAAATAATAACAGTAATGGCATTTTTTCATAGAATTACAAGTCTAGATTGCAATCTTTTGCTATTCTAACTTAATCATATTATACTATGAAAAATAAAGATTTTTATGATGCATTACAAATGTTGCTTGCTTTTAAACAGTGGAGCTTTTAACTTGAAACCTGTATGGAATTATCCACTAGGTTAATAGGCGCCAAGGCTAGAAGAAATTCAGGGTGCCTCACAATTACTCCCTAATGGGAACAGTAATGAAAGCTGAACTTGTGAGCAGTTGGCTTTTTGAATTTACTTTTACTTTGCATTTAATGTACATGGTTTAATGCATTTACTCCATTATTATTTAAGGTGTTAACATGCAGAATGTAGTTTATTAACCATTCCACTGTTTCTCTAGAAGTATTTATGGTATTTTTTAACAATTAATCAAAAGCAGACATTGTAAAAATGAAAATCAGATTTATTGCCAAGATCATAAATGTCAAGTATACTGTTATGCAGGCTTTGTATTACTTCAGTTGCAACTTTAAAGAACATTTTAAGTGATTGGAAAAAGGAAGTTTATTAAAAGCTCAGCAGGTCTTCTTTGCACTCTACTGTTATTAATGTAAATCATTGCATCACATGATAGAGGAGCAGGCAACGTGGTAGGAACAGTTTTTAACCAGGTCTTCTCTGCAAATACCAATAACTTCAGGAGGAACTAAAGCCACAGACCACCCTGTTTCCTCTGACAAACAAATGCTGTGACATTTTAGAAGAAGGAAGGGATACAGCAAACCACCCAGGTCAGGTAACTGCTGAACTTGTCTTGGAATATATCCTCATATTTTTGAGCAGCAACTGGGCAGTGAACAAAAGAGTTTAATGAAAAGAGTTCATTAAAGAGTTCTAAGTAAGGTAAGGAAGAAAGAAGAAATATTTAGATCAAAGGCAAAGCTACTTCAAATGTTTCATTTGTATATTACTGTGTTTTCAAAATACAGTAGTCCGTGAGACATAAGCATGATTTTAACCTCCTTTCTAGTGTGGAAAACTGCTGACCATTTGCACTGAAACATTAAACACAGGTAGTTTTTTTTTTTAATCTGGGAAGCCTTATCACCGAGAGGTGATTGCTGACACTGTGAAGTGTTTTCTAGCTGTCAGTACAGGGACATTAATGCTGGAGTAAGAAAGACACATACAAACAATACAAAATATTCAGAGCACTCTTACCATTGGATAAGACCGTTAGGAAAAATTGCACACGGGTTAAGGAAGTGAAGTGGTTTGTGTTACAGAAAAATGTCTGACAAGTGACATGGTTTATGATACTGTCATGCCAAGTCCTAGTGTACAAGTGACGTCTGGCTTCTGCACGCCTGTGGACTCTTCCTGCTCCCAGGAGCTCCAAGGCCTGCCCAAAGCTATGCAGGACTGAGCAGGTCTCACCTCAGCCCAGAGCCCTCTCACAAACACACAGAGCAATGCCCACAAACCAGCATTGCCTGGGACTCACATAAAACCAGACCTGTGGAACAGATCCATTCCTGGGACACCGGCTGGTTGATGTGGTAACGGGCAAATACTCAAGTCAGCATTTGACTTTAATTCGAGTGATGCTCAGTCAGCAAGGAGTTCGTGGCTTTCCACAGTGCCAGCCCACACCCAGCTGACTTGCCTGTATTTTTTGACCATCCAAATGGAAGGACATTAACAGGTTAGGTTTTAGTCTGAAAAGACTAATTTCTTCATAATTCTACCTCCTTAAGATGATATTTTGAAGATCAAATTGCTACTTTGAAACAGAAAGGATCAACATTTTCAGAATTGCTCTGGAATAGAGACACAGCCGTGCAGCAAGGCCTCACCTCCAGCCCATCCCTCTTCCACTTCTGTTACCACAGGGAAATGTAGTTCAGTTGAATTCTCTCTGGTACTTGTCTTGTGCTGAGAAGGTTTGAAATGGCTTTCTGGATTCCAGTTGTGACAAAAAGTGACATATTTAGACTTTCAAGAAGCCTGTAGCATTTCAGGATCTCCTTTCAGGTTGACCTCAACTTTCATAGGTGGTGGGGCACATAGTGTCACATCTACAAGAAGCTGACTTCCAGTTTTCTCCTGGCTTTCCTAAGTAGATCTGCAGACTACAACTGAACTACCTACAAGCTGACAGAGAGTTGACAGCAGAGATAGGTAGAACTGGAAGAAACTGGACATGGTTGTCTAAGGTACTCTGCAATATTTGTAATCTGTGGATAAGCAGCAATCAGCAAAACTCACAAAAAGCGGTAAGTGCTCTAAATGTCATAATGAGCTCAGTCATTGAAATCTGAATGCCATTTATGTTGCCCTTTGATAATAATCTGTGATTGCCACTCAAGAAGGCAATCATGTTCAGTGCAGCAAAAAATTACATATATAACCCAGGCTTTCCATTGCAGTTTGAACTGCTGTAAAGTGTACTAAGAGGATCTTTGACTGCATTTGTGTTTAGATGGCTTGCATCCATGTCACATATTTTCTAAAAAAGGGAATCTTAACAGAATTTATTCAGGGAAAATTTGTGTAGATTATAGGTATTCTTTGGAGAACTCTAGAGATAATGTTTCTACCACACAAAATGCATGTTATGATGCTGGCACCATCTGGTCTCTTAGTTAATCTTATTCATGTATTTTGAAGATCTTGCTAATCCAGATTTGTCAGACGAAGTACCTCATTTTTGGTGTTGATTTTTTTTATTATTTTTTATTTACTTGTTGCTGACTGGTGAGGTGTTTATCTTTTGTTTCTGCTTCTAGATGGAACATTTTTAAAATATTTTCTGAGATGCAGAATATCTTGAAAGGGTGTAATGCAATGAGATCTCCTTGGCTGCTTTTCTTCCCTGTGTATAAATGCCAACCTAATCACAGAAGTAATATAAAACTGTGTTCAAAATTGATGGGCAGGTGAAAACATGACATAGTTGGCAGAGAGGAGAAAAGTGCATACTTTCTTCTTCAAAATAAAAGAAGAGACTGAGTGTAGGTGAATCCAGTACATGTCCCAGTGTTGACATTAAGTATTCCACTGAGTATTAGTAAGCAGCACAGTAAGTTGATCCATGCTACTTTATGTGGTGGTAATGATAACTAATTTGTAATTAAGTTTAACATTTGAGGGACTTGACAGAGCAAGTCCTCTACAGAGGAATGCAAAACCAAATTACTGCACTGGTTACTCACCAGATACAGAGAGGACATGATACTTATGTTCACGCTGCAGAACTACCCAAGTCCCCCTCAATAAATCACTAAGCATTTTTTCGTGCCCTGAACTTAAACAATCCTCAGTGTATGCAGACAATTTGCTCAAGTGGCTCTTCTTTAGCAAGTTCTCTGTTTCTTGCACCATGCTGCAACGGTGTCTTGGGAAGAACTCTCCATTCACACTTGGCTCCATCTATGCCGCAAGAGCACCACTACGTTGACAAAGAATCTTCTCAGCAGCAGAATTTGCCTGCCTGAGTGTTGCAATATTGTGTGTCCAATTCTTAGAGCCATTGTATTAAATATACTCATAGAAACATAAAAACCACCATACAGTATAGACCAACAAGCCATTTAGCCCTGTAACCTGCCTCCCACAGTAGCCGTGATTCAACAAGCCCAGGAAACCTGACTTACTTTCCTAACTGCTAAGTGCTTTTCACTTAGGGGGTCTCCTCTAGGGTCTTCTAACCAAAGAATCCTTGAAAGATTCCTTGAAGGAATCCTTGAAGTCAGTAATAAGAGTCAGAAGATTTCATCTCTCCTAGTATAACAGTTTACCAGGAGCTTTGGAAGTCATCCAGTACCACTCTATTTTCTGTCTCGTTACTTCTGTCTTCCCAGCGACTCTGTTTCATCAGGTAGTTGGAATTCTGCCTCTAGAGAAGTTGTCTTGGATTTTAGACTTCCTGCTCTTAGTTATCCAAGAAGAAAGCTTCTCAAGATATGTAAAGAATGGTAAGATGATTTGTCAGCCTTGCGTTGTTTGGGAGTCTTCAGCACTACTTCTAGTAGTATTTCAGACCTTCATTACCTACTTTAAGTTTTTTGGTACTGTATAAGGCTATGCTAAAAGTTACAGAAGGAAGATGGAGTGAACAAGAAGATGCTGAAGCAGCAGAAGAAAAAGATTGGTAAGGTTAAATTATCTCCATAGAAAAAGAACTTTTACTGGGTGTGTGATTTTTCCCATTAATGGTCTTTACTTCTTTGAGAGGTAAGCAAAGGCATCTGGAAGTCCAGGGGTCAGAAGGAAACTCTTCTGTGCTGAATTTGGGAGTTCCTTTTGCTCGATTACAGTAAGCATTTCTATGTTAGTCACTGGCATGTCAGATCCTCTACATAGCCTTCTGTGCCCTGGTTCAGCATAAGGATATAAGGAACTATCAGTAGATGGATAAATTTCAGAGAATGCTGAAATACTCACAAAGGGAAGGTCAGAGAAAGGTGATTCTGAATTGTTGAGGTGAGAGTGATGGAGTTTATCTACTGGAATGAGTGCAGACTCTGTTCAGCAGTCCTATACCATAGCAGTGCAGTACTGTAGTCAGCTGATCAGCCTCACACACCTGATGTGTCAGGAAAAATGTGAAAAAAGATTTGGAGAGCATAGAAACAACATGAACTCCAGAAGAGCAACACATGTATATTGTTTGCATCTAAACATGAGGACTGGTATTTCATTCAAATGATTTCAAAACGGCTGCTCCTATCTTTGAAGTAGCACATTTGCTTACCGTGTTTGGCAGTTGTTCATTCCTGGCTTACCTGGATTTAGATTTATCTATTTATTTTTAATCCCAGATCTCTGCATGAAAAGCAGTCACTACACCATATATACAGCAAAGAGAAAATTTGTGTGTGAATAGGATGCCGGTCTCAGAGACAGAAATCTCTTTCCAGGCCACAAGGCTCCTGTGTGGAGCAAACCGTATGCCAACCTTTCTGGATTTTGCAAGGAACCTTAGGAAAACTCTGTATAGAGGTTTATAAAAGTGTGCATCAGATCAGATAACCATAAACCACCCTACATCAGAACAGCTTTCCAGCATCCTTTTGCTGTGGTGACTCTCACATATGATATATGCATTGTCTAGACATTGAGACATTGCTCAACAAGTGAGGTAAAAGTAGAAAATACAACATGGGTACTAAATCTGACCAATTGCTAATGAACTCTGTGAACTTTTCATCCAGATTACTGCAGCAAACCCCAAAAAAAGACTGAAAAAAAATCCATTTGATACTGACAGAGGAGTAAGAAACCATAGAAAGTGAACTTGTAAGCATGTTTGTCCAGAGATCTGAAAGATGCAGGATTTATAGGAAGAGATACTGATTATCTTTTATTAGACCAGCTGATTATATCTGGAAAAAGTGGATGAGCTTTGGTCACGCTGTCTCCTCATTGAAACAAATAGCAGCAAACTTCAAGCCAAGTGTGACTGAGACAAATTTGATAGGAAAAATAGCTAGTTCCTGCAAAACAAGCAGATATCAGAGGAAGAAGTGATGAGTTGTCTCTGTAATTATTATATGTGGAATAGTAGGGAGTTATGAGGGGTTAAAGAATGAAGTCTGTAATATTATAAAGCTCAGTATTGATTTTGTGATTTATTATTATTATTTTTTTAATGCAGCTGTAATTCCTAGGCTTCTGAAGGTGTTTCATCAGTCTGCTTCAAAGATGAGGTCTGAGGGAGCAGAGTTAGGAACTCTGAAAACGTTCTGCAGCTGGTATGGGGGAGTTGTGTCTTCAGACAACAGGGATTCCCTCTGGCTCTGCCTGGTTGTTTGTTGTCACCTGTATGCTTTCTGGGAAATGAGGTAGGAAAAGCTGGCAAGAAAATGTGCTGAGATGAAGACATTTGAAATTTATAGGTAGCAAAACAGAGCCTCTGTGCCTCTGAGATGAGGCAGTAACACCTGCAGAGGAGAGCAGGAGCAATGCCTGCCATGCAAATTATCCAAATCATCAGTAAAATACATACTGATACCCATATTTGTGGATTAAAATCTGTGTTCTTTTGGAATAGTTCTGGGTGTCTGTGCTCAAGCAAAGTCAGTCTGTTGAGTCATGTTCTTTTTTTAGGCAACGTTAATTGGATCTCTGAATAGTTTGTCTTTTTATGGGAAAACCCTCCGAAACAATTTCTGAAAAGGAAGAATCCACGTATGAGAGAAATAGCCTTGAGCCCACTTGTTAGGGGCAAGTGCCACAAGAACCACTTCCTTGGGATGTGTGATATTGAAGGGGACGATGCAGGAACTCGAATATTTGTCTTTCGTCTTTCATGTGCCAAACAAACATACCGTCCATGTAGTCAAAAATAGTTACTAACTTAATTAGTTGAGAGAAAACATTCTGTGAAGACAGGTAGCATTTCTCCCACAAGACAGGATTACTAAAGGAAGAAAAATACTTTTTGTTCAGGTAAAGAAAACAATACATTTGCTTTTTTCTTCAGTACTAGCGTGGTAGGTAGAATAATGGAGGGTAAATCTGGCTTTGCCAGCCACAGCGCTCCCAGGAAGGGGATTGGTAGCAAGCAGCAGTTTGATACTCCAGTGGTGTGTCCTTGCCTCTGACAGTCCAGATAGGCTTCAGAGATGCTATTAGAAGACATGTGCGTATTAAAAAGAAAATACTTGTTCAGTATTTGATAGTGTGCTTCAGAGATTACTTTGAGTTGTTTGTATTTCTGTCTGCTGAGCACATGTGTATTTGCAAAAGTCCAAATTCGGAAATTCTGTCTTGTTCCTATTCAAAGTCCAGTGTCCAACTCCACAAGTGTCTGTTTTTACTTTGCTCTCAGCTTTGACATAACAGTTTCCTTTGGAATTGATTGTTCTAGGTTAATTTTTGGATATGTCTTGCAAGCCAGTGAATAAAGCTTCTGCACAGCTGTTTCTCTCAGCCCTTAAGGACCTTAAAGTAACTTGGTAGAGATTTTGAAGTTGTTTTGTTGTTGTTGTTGTTGTTGCTGTTTTAATTTTTATTTTTTAGGACAAAAATTGCCTTACCTCTTTTTTCACAGCATGCAATACATGGCTATTAAGTTAAGAATTGTATTTTACAATGAACTGCCCAGTATTTTCAGGCATGATTAAAAAAAAGAAAACAGGTAACCTGATACATCAAGTTGCAGAATACTTCTAAAGCTGAGTTCTCATGGTTATATGAATACTTCAGATACAATGAAATTAATTACTATCTTTCATAAATGTAGTAGAAATTGGTACACCGAATGGAAACAGCTGTCATATTCTGTCTGGGATAATTAGCAACCAGTATGTTGGTTAGTCATGCGTCCATAGACTGCTATGGGCCAATTTAATTTTCAGTGTGAATATTATTCATTGAAATATTTAATCCAGATAGTTTGAGTAGAGTAACTCAAATAGCTTGAAAGTCTTTTCCAACCTTAATGATTCCCTGTTACACTGATGAGAGGCTAGAGCCTGAGCTGGAAAACGTCATGTGGAATGTGTGGAATAAGGTAGATAAGGCTGCAATTTGCTAGGTCCTGCATTTTGGCCACCTAACCTTACCCATAAAAGTGGCCTAGAAGAAAGCTGGAGAGGGACTCTGTCAGGGAGTATAGCCATGGAACCAGGAATAATGGCTGTGAACAAATGGAGGGGAGATTTAGATGAGACGTGACTTGAGGAAGAAATTCTTCACTTTGAGCACAAGGCACACATGGGAATTAGGGCTGAAGATGCACCTTGCTTCTGTTCTTTTCCGTAAAGAATAGAATGAAATTGCCTAAAAAGCAGTGTTAAAAATAAACCCAGGGCACAGGATGGGAGGTGCAGGGCAGTCCCTGTGGCCGAGGGGCAGCCTTTCTCTCTGGCAAGCCAAATGGCCCGGGGGAGCCAGCCCCAGATAAGGGGCCCTCAGCCCCCCAACCCTCCTCCTTGTCCACGTGAGGGCATCTTCCAGGCCGCTCCCAACACAGCCGCCTTTGGCCACGCGTGGGCCACTCCATCGCAGAGGCTTGCTGAGGTCACAGTGGCCACCAGTGCCCCGCCTTTGCTGCGGGCCCTATAAAACAGGCCCCCTGCAGCTGGCCCAGCACTCGCTGAGCATCTAGGCCCTCTGACTGCCAGCTTGTGCGGCAGGAGGAAGACTAGAAGAGCAAGGCGAGCAGCAGGCCTCCTTGGTGTGCGAGGACGGCGATGCCGTCTGATGAAGCACCAAGAAGGAATGCACCTGAGCAGAAGGAGATGTGTCGTGGGCGGAGGGATAGTGCCGGCGGCACAAGAGACACCAGTGCCCAAGGGACCTCTGGTGCCCAGCCCACAGACACATACAGGCGGTACCACTGGCACCGCAACGATGCAGAGAACAGGCCGGTCCCCCACACAGCCAGCGACAGGGGGCCTGGGCCTCACCATAGGAGCAACGGTGACGTGGGGCGAAGGCGGGAGCATCAGGCAGACAGCCGCGGGGAGCAGAGGCGTGCCCATAGTCCGGAGCACAGGGCGGGACCCAGTAATGGCCGTAAACCAGAGGGCAGCGTCGGACCCATGCGTGACAATCAAGCTGACAGTGGCATGGGACCGAGGCATGGGACTGGAGGACCCCCTGGTTCGGCACCCTGGCCTGAGAACATTCTGGACGGAAAGCATCCCGTTTGGGCAGTCCCGGGCAAGGACTGGCTTAGCCTTCTGCCCAACACCGTGGAGCCCATGGAGCTGGATCCACCAGATGTGGAGGAACGGATGGAAGTGGATCCACCTCTGCCGGGACAGGCCTGGGACTACTGCGGCATGTCTTTGTGCTCTGCCATCCGAGAGCACCAACAGCATCGCAGGAGTGCCGGGTGAGCCCCCTACTCGTTGCTCAGGCTCCATCGCAAGCATTAGCTTGGAGCCACCAAACACCACGGACATCCCGCAGGCTTGCCTGCAGGATGTCCCGGCAATAAACAGCTCTTGCCGATTCTCAGGGGTTGTGTGAGTGCTTCTTTTGAGGGGGAGAATGGGCTAAAGTTGCACCAGGGGTGGTTTAGGTTGGATATTAGGAAGAACTTCTTTACCGGAAGGGTTGTTAGGCATTGGAATGGGCTGCCCAGGGAAGTGATTGAGTCACCATCCCTGCAGGTCTTGAAAAGACGTTTAGATGTAGAGCTTAGTGATCTGGTTTAGTGGAGAACTTGACAGTGTTAGGTCAGAGGTTGGACTAGGTGATCTTGGAGGTTTCTTCAACCTAGGTGATTCTGTGATTCTGTGAAAGAATCTACTTTGGGGGATTTCAAAATATACATATTTTCAAGTGTAATGCATGAAAGCCTTTGCCTTCAATGAAGAAGTGTTTAGCTCCAAGAGAGGTGGCAGAGCTTTCATAAGCTTTGCTGAGAGCCTCTCACCTATGTTACAAAACACAAAAAAGGGGTGTGTTATGCTCCTTAAACCGTATATTTTCACTTTTCCTAAGCCCTAAACCACAAGATTCCAGAATTGTCTCTGCATTTGCAGTTAATTTAAATAATGTATTTGTTAGTCAAAGAAAGGGCAAATATGAAAATGCCAAAAGAACCTTTAGGAAATGTAAAATATATATTGTTTTTCTTCCAGAGTAATTTTCCAGCTATTTTAATCTGCTGTAGATGTTTGTCATTTCAAGTCTGATAGTTATACAGCAAAAATGACTAAGTCAGGGGATTTATACTCTGATTCCCAGTATGGCAAGGGACATCGAGGCCCTGGAATGTGTCCAGAGAAGGGCTACGAAGCTGGTGCAGGACCTGGCACACAAGTCCTGTGAGGAGCGGCTGAGGGCACTGGGGGTGTTTGGTCTGGGGAAGAGGAAGCTCAGGGGAGACCTCATTGCTCTCTGCAACTACCTGAAAGGGAGGTGTGGCGAGCTGGGGGTTGGCCTCTTCTCACAGATAACTAGTGATAGGACTAGAGGGAATGGCCTCAAGTTGCGCCAGGGGAGGTTAAGGTTGGAAATGAGGAGACATTTATTCTCAGAAAGAGTGGTCAGGCATTGGGACGGGTTGCCCAGGGAGGTGGTGGAGTCACTGTCCCTGGGGGTGTTTAAGGAAAGGTTGGACCTGGTGCTCAGGAACATGGTTTAGTGGGTGACATTGGTGGTAGGGGGATGGTTGGACCAGATGATCTTGGAGGTCTTTTCCAACCTTAATGATTCTGTGATTTATTCTATGATTCTATGATTGCCATAAAAATTGATCACCTGAGCCTTTTCCAAATACAGCTAGTAAAATACAAAGGGAAGGAAAAAAAGGCCAAGCTACAAATCTTTCTTAATCTTTATCAGTGATCAATGATTCAGCATTTAATTTTTCACTTTGGAATCTTTTCTTCTTTCCATATTAGAATTTAAATTGATTTGCCTTAAAATAGTTTTTTTTTCTTTCTCTTTCTTTCTTTCTTCTTTCTTTCTTATTCTTTTTTCTTTCTTCTTTCTTCTTTCTTTCTTTCTTTCTTTCTTTCTTTCTTTCTTTTCTTTATTTTTTTCTTCTTTTTTTCTTTCTTTTTTTTTTCTTTTTTTTCTTTCTTTTTCTTCTTTTTTTTTTTTTTCTTCCTTCTTTTTTTTTTTTTTTCTTTTTTTTTTTTTTTTCTTTCTTTTTCTTTTTCTTTCTTTCTTTCTCTTTCTTTTTCTTTCTTTCTTTCTTTCTTTCTTTCTTTCTTTCTTTCTTTTTTTCTTTTTTAGGACTAACAGAGCAGTCAATAATCTTGTGGTACTCTCTATTAATTTGTCAGTAATCATGTGGTACTCTATTAATTTGTTTGATACTCTAGTGAAATACATCAGGAAGAGCTAAGTTTGTTTCCAGTGCTTGTGTGCCAAGCTGATGCTGTGACTTCTGTCTCCAAAGTCAATCTGTAGAGATTCTTTTGGGCAGGCTGGTGATCTGAAAGTCAAGGCTGTCTGTTTACAGCCTGGAAAATATCCCTCTGAAAGTATCTGTGTATCACAGAGAACCTAAATATATAGGGCGTCTGTATATATAAATTACATATTATATATGTATTTTTATTATATAAATTATATAAAAATATATTATATAAAAATATACATATATAAATTTATTTTCTTCAGATTAATTCTTTATTCCAGTCTGTATTTGAATATAAAGGAATACTCTGAATACACTGGAATACTCTGGTAATTATAACCGTTATTAACATGTTGCTATGCCTCCTGTTTATGGAAAGTTTTTCACTTGAAACTGACTCTCTAAAATGGTGAGCTGTATTTTGGTCCTAAGTTACAAGATACACAACTTATCTTTGTGAATTTTTATTATCCTAGGAATCCATGTAAATCATCAAAAACAGGATTTGTGTGTGTGTGTGCAAGGTCCGTATCCTATAAACTATTTAATAATGAAGGCATCTAAGGACTGGAATATATATACTGGATGTTCTACTGGCCTTTAAGAACTTTTGATTAAAAATACATATCAGGATGAAATATTAATAAATTTGTACAGAGCTGGGTACACTATGTAAGTCCTGGAGTTCACATGGGCTGAGTGGATGCGGTCTGGGCAGTAGGTGCTCCTCACATCTGAAACGTAAGCCGAGTCCTCATCTGCTCACAGGAGTGCAGTTTTCTTTCTCCTCTAGGGTTGCCTACACCCACATGGTGCACACAACTGCGTGCTGCCCCATTACATGCTGTCCTTTCTCTTCTGGCTGTGGCGTTATCCATCTTGAATTGCTCCACACAAGTAATAGCCTGTAGTGAGATGCAGAAGTTACAGATCTTCCTCTGGGTACTATCCTCAGACCTTTTTACAGTAAGCTCACTTCCTTACGTGGCAGGAGCCATGCAGGGCCATGGGTTGGGTTGACTCCTATTCGGCCTTTAGGTTCTTAAGTAAACAGAGTTGGTCCTTTCTAGGCAGACACTCTCATTCTCTAGTAGAGCCATACATCATGAATATTCAGTACAGCATTGTCAAGACATTAAATGGTTGGATATGACAGATAATAGCAAGGTGTTACCTCAGGGGGGTGGAGGAATTTCATGTTGTGCGTGTTCATGAAATAATCATCCAGCCTTATTCCCTCAGGTTCTCCCTCAGATGTTCCCATGACTTGATTTTGCTTATTTTCCTGTTCTTCTGGTGGCAAAGGAACACTTCGCAATGCTATTGGATGTACTGACCTGGATGGCCCCTCCCATTGAGAACACATTGTTGAGTTTTGGTTTGATTTTTTTGTTTTCCACCAACCCAAGCTATGGTAAGAGGATCATGAACAGCAGAAAACAAACCCCTGTGCCAAAAGGCTTACAGATAAAATAGGAAAACTTGTGAACTTGCAGAAGTTGAGAGTAATCAAGCTTTGTTTGAATGCAATCATTTGCTTCAATGAATTTTATTGTAAACTGTCAAGATGTGATTTTCCCTGGTGGGAGTTAATAACAGAGTAACTCCCCTTTTTCTCCTCCAGGATGTCCCATTGGCAGTAGACAATCACGTTGCCTGCAGGGACAGTGGATATTCCTTCATTCATTACTTAAATCCTCTCTTCTGGGCTTTTGCATTTGTAGCTGTGCCGGTTCAGTCTGGCCTATGTCACACATTTCATATTTCCTTTGTTGTATTTGTTAGCTGTTAGTGTGGTTAAAAATAAAGACACCTAAATAAATGTTGTTTTATTAATTAGAGATGTAGGCATTGCTATTAATGAGAAGAGGTGATAAACCCTGACTGACTTGGAAATAGCTCAGTAGTTGCTTTGCAAAATGAATGTTGATTTGAACCTCACAATGGAAGAATATGAGAGTCAATGATAAAATCTTAAAAGGAGATCAAAGGTGGAAAACTGTAAGTCAACCCAAATTTCATTTAATAAAAAAGTGTTTATTTGTATCCTCTTAAACTCAACAAGTTAGTAGATCTTGCAGAAGATTCATAAGAACCCAGCATACTTCCCTCATAGATGTATATATATACGTATTTCTATATATATCAATTTCTAATGTATTTTAGCTTTGGATACCAGAGCATAACTTTGTTCTTGTGGTTAGTGTCTTTGCAAACTTTGAGATACTAATATTCTTATCGAAAATCTTAGTTCAGAAGCCATGGTTAAATGGAAAGCCATTAAAAGGTTTAAAGGGGAATGTTAAAAATTACATGGTCTAAGGACTGACCAGTGTTGTGGTGTGGAAATAGAAGCTCAGAAGATGTTAACCACCTTCTCTTTTTTCCCTTTTGATTATGTAGAAAGCTAAGTGAGATTTCTCATTCCTCTTACTTGTACAAAACTGAGAACTGAGGCAAATTCATTTGCCTTCTTCCTTGACTATCACATTATTGCAGTTTTCCTTTTTTTTCCCTATATATATTTGCATTTCTTTTTGATCTTGAACATAGGACTTCTCTTTTTAACAGTACTGTCTTAGTGATCTTACTCTGTACGAACATTAAGTAAAATGCAAAACTAAGACCAGGCTGTGAGTAGCCATGAAAGTGTAGGAAAACTGTTTTAATTGTGAAGTCCTTAATCCAATCAAAATTTGCATTCATTGTTTTGTGTTAGAGTTGCCATAGTTTGGGCAGTATCTGTCTGTGATCATCATTTATCTGTTAAGTACAAGTAGTGCATTAATCTGTGTAATGAGACAACACTTTCTGCTCAAAAGGTAGACTGAGATTAGAGAGAAACTGCAAAGAAATGCAAAAATTTGACATGCTGATTATTGTTAAAAAGTACAACATTCTCAGTGAGAATGTGAAATTCATGAAAAAGTGTAATAGAGGTGAACTAACGTTTATATGCCTGTCAAATTGGTTGTGTCTTCAGAAGTGAAAGAGAGCTGTCGTTACAGAGGAATCGGGAATCACTGAGAGTAGTAAGGAAGAGTGGAAGAATTCAACACAGAAAATAGCCTAGTAAGAGGACGTCCAAGTCTCAGATAAGGGCTTAGCTGAAGTATTGCAGGGAGGTGACATTGTGTACAGTCTTGCACAGCTTGGATGCATGTTTTTGTCTGCATGCAGACATGACCTTCAATATTTGATAATCTGTGATCATCTTACTTTTGGATAATCTGTGATTCTGAGAAGCAAGAAGCCAGGGCTTGGAGTCTGTTCTTCAGGATACACAGATTTCTGAAGCTCGTTACAGAGACATCCTGAAGGACATATCTGCTATTCAATCCTAGGTTTTTCTTCTGTGTTTGTTTTTCCTGAATTTTTTAAAATACCGTTAGTTAACTGAATTCTATTGAACGACAAAAATCATCCCTGTGGAAAGTTTGCTAACTAATTAGATGCATGTGCTTAAATGATTGCTCAGTTTCTCTTCTGACAATAAATAATGCTGCTTTTTTTCCTTTTGCTGAAAGCACTGCTTTTTCTTCTGATAGCAGAGAACATTCAGCCCTCTTGCTTGGTACTCTGCAAATATTAAACCTGACAGGATGCTTGTCTGCATTGTGACTAGGTAGGTATCTTTGGAGCTCCTTGCAAAGCTCTGATTCTGGGAAGTAGAATATCCAAAAATACACAAATGCAAAATTTCTTCTACTTCTGGGCATTCTAATTGTCAGAACTTGAATGAGCATATGTAAATATTTATGGACATGCTTTGAAATTATGTCCTTGAGTTCCATTTTATTCCCTGTCACTAGCACTTCCTGCTGAACACCTTGCAGAGTCCCTCTTTGACAGGTCCATTGCTCTGCCTGTTAGCAGCACACGCAGGCCTGCAGGCATGGCTGGACAAAAGACCCGTGCTTTTTTATGCTATAAGACAATTTGTTATGGAAAGTTTATCAGTACAGATAAAATTTGCTACTAGAATATTTGACTCCAAATAAACATGCCGCCCTGACAGCTACAAATACAGAAATTCCTGTGTTCACCCTCACGCTGTATTTATTCCCTCGTGGTGTTTTTATTGGGGCATTTGCTTTTAAGCAGTGGCTGACAGGTGAAGGCAGAGAGGAGGAGTGTCCCTGCTGACTAGGTCCATGGTACAGGACAGGAACAGCTTTTTGCATTCAGCTCTAGTGCTGAGCACAGGACTAAGGACGCTTGTAACTGCAGATATTATTCTTTCGTTTCTTAAGTATTTTAGCTCTCCCACGATAGCTATTTTCTGTCAGATGAACTACACGTGTTCTTAGAAAAGTCTGAATTTCAAGCTGTTAGGACAGTTTTAATAGTGCCATGTTGTTGTTACATGTAGCCCTATTGTTAGGAATTCAGTCCAGAGACGCAAATTTATCAGAGAACATGAGACTACTGTGGGTAAAGAGCTTTGCTTCTACTAAAAAGAAAAAAGGAAGATCATATTTCATAATGAACTAGATATTTTCTTACTCTTCTTTCTTTGCTTGACATTCTCAACTTTACTGTAGCACTCAGAAGCCACAGAGCCTGTACAGGGGTGGTCAAACATGGGAACAAGTTGCCCAGAAAGGTTGTGGAGTCTCCTTTCTTGGAGACTGGATACAGCCCCAGCTCAAGGTGGCCCTGCTTTGCTCCCCAGAAGTCCCTTTCAGTCATAATTATTCCAGTATTCTGTCTACTAATGAGGATTACAAATACCCAGGCAGTACTAGCTGGTCACCTCAACCTTTTCAAGCATCTCCTGTAAGCAAGCATGACGCGTGCCTGCTGTGTGAGGGTGCTATTCACACCCACCAGGTCAGCTCACAGAAATGCGAATTCAAGGGCAAAACCAAACCCAGGTGATGTGCATCGCTTCGTGATCTGAACTGATACAGACCTCACATTTTGATTGAGTTACTGGGTCTAAAAATGAAATGCGCTACTTGCTGCTAGAGTGCAAATACACAAATATCAGTACAATTAATACCTAACAGTTGTTACCTTTTCCTGGTGCTTGAGCAGTATTTAAATTCTTCTGTGGACTTACATGTACTGCTATTCCTCTTGCTGTAGAAAGGCTGAACGTTTCAAGGAGGTGGATTTTAGTGAGGTATGTCTCTTACTTGGTAACAGTTTGGCATTTCTCATTCTAGTTCTGGAAGAGAAGTGAAACACGTACATAGTAATACGTGTTTAAAAAAGAACACCAAACCTAAATCTTGGGAGAAAAAGCTGCCATGACACATGGGAGACAGATTTGCTAGTAGCAGTTAAATGAAACGGGCACTTTCCAGTTCACTGGAACTTAAGGGAAGGATATAAATGGAATTGGTAAGGTTGTGGCTGGAGAAAGGCAGCTCATCAAGGAGAGATTTATATCTGAGAGAGAAGGGATGTCTCCAAGACCTAAGCTAAAGAAGAATGGCTTTCAGCTGGCTACAGCCTGAGGAACAGATACAGTCACCAGAAATAGGGAAGGAAGGAGGTTTAGAAGAGACAGCCTGAACTGGGGTGGATGATTTTGGCTTGGTCTAATAAAATTCAGCAAGGTGTGTTGCCTTAACATGAAAGATGTTTTTTTTTCTGCCATAAAAGATTTTTTTCCTGTGTTTCCATCATGCCTTTTAATGGAGGACTATAAATTCTTGATGGATGAAGTGGGTCAGTATCACTGAAGGTGTGACCAGGTGTTTGTGGCTTGTTTAGGAAGGTGGTGCAGACTGCTTTGCCCACATCCTGGTTGTCCATCGGGGGAATGTGGAGCTGGGCAGACCCCCTTGGTAGCTGGCTAAGTGTGATTAACAGAGGATGGGTCCACTACTGCCTCATTAAGCTACCCCATTTTGTCTTGCATCTCCAGCAACTCACATTGCTCAGGGGAAGCCAGTTGCATGAGAAAGATTTCTATGTCTGAAAAAGATCATATAACAGTGAAATCCTTAAAATAAAAAGGCACTGATAATACAGCCAAAATTAGTACTGATAAAGTTGTTCCTAAGCAAAAATTTCATATGAAGTTTTATCCAGTTTCAAACTACTTCAGCTTTCACAGCTTACATGTTCAGCAGAGCATTGTCTTTAACTGGAAGAACTTTGTTAACACATGAAAAGACAATAACTGAGAAGGCAAAAAGATAGGTGCTGTTCTGGGTGAGGAAGGAAGTGACAGGAGATGGTATTTCAGTATAATAGGAATCATGCAAAAATCCTCTGGAGTGGAACTATCCACACCAGTGAGAGGAAGATTTTGTTTGGAGCATTGCCTGGGTGTTGCTGATCCATTGATTCCTGTCTTACGGATCCTTAGTTGGTTAGGTTTTGTTTTGTTTCCTTAATTTCTCAATGGCATAGTTTTCAACTGAGGATTTCTTTGAAGCTGGGTAAACACAACCAGTGTTTTCAAGTGGTCCTCTGTCTCAGAGTTCACTTCTTTGCCAAAAAAACACTTTGTTTATGTAATTGCATGCTTTGCCTCATGTGCTTCTCACAGCAGCTGTGCCTTACTGTTCATCCTGGTGACTAATGACAGACTGTAGAACTCTTGCTAATATAATTCTCTGTAGATTATGGTTGTATATCATAATTCTATCTTGCGAAAGCTGTTCTTTGGTCAAAGCAAAGGTAGTATCATTTGTATTTATGGTCTTGTTCAAAGGAGTGATGTGAGGTTAATTGGAAGGTTAATTAGGAAAGGTTTAATCTAAAGGCAACAAGTCTAATCTCTACTTTCAGACTCATGAGAGTGCTCTTTTCACTCAACTCTTCCAATAAAAGCAACATTCCTTAGAGATAAAGATCTCTGACACAGCAGGCAATTCCATTTATTTCAAGGCAGCGTAAGTTCACAGGAATACTCACCTGGAAATGCAGCAAGGGGATTCTAGCTGTGTGTGCTGCTCTGGTGGTGCTGTGCCAGCCACACTAATACTTATTTCATGTTATCATGGAAAATCTAAATCTTGAAAGGAAACATGAGAGTACAAGTGAGGCTTTCTGACAAAACAGGCAGAGGCAAGTGTGACGTATTCTGCCTTTTTGGCAACCACAACAAAATTCCCAAGGTCAGTAACAATGTCACCAGCTGGTACTCTACATCTTCTAATCAATAAGCATGAGAAAGATGAATTGGTTTTAAGATTAATAGCCAATCAGCACTGTAAGTGTAACAGTCAAAGCCTGAAAAAAATTGCATGCCATTCTATTAAGTCGACCTTCATACAGCCCTGCCTTGCCTTGAGCACCTATGGATGTTTCTGCAATCAGGGATTAGATAGTGTAATGGTACTTTTAGGCCAGAGCAATAAATAATCTTCTAAAAAGGCAGTGAAAATACAGGGCATCCTGTAGCTGAGGTGCTGCTGTTGTGCTCTCTTCTGCAGGGCTGGCGGTCTTCAAGCAGAGCAATAGAAGTGAGCCTGGGAAGCCTCTTCCTAAACTTGCTTCTGGTGCTGTTACTGCATCAAGGCAGGAGGAACCAGGTACTTTTCTTCCACTCATCATTTTGCTGCACGTTGGAGGGGAGGAAAGGGGAGGAGCAAGTTCTACATGTGTCTGAAAGGAATTAGAAGAAAGCTTAAATGGCACAGATAGAAGAGAGGAAATAAAAAGGGCACAGCAGTGGGAGAAAGTGCATATGGGATGTAAGTCAGAGAGTGGGCAGGACAATTCATGTGCTTGACGTTTCCACCATGTTATGGCTTAATGTCCCAAGCTTTGGGGTCACCCACCAGGTGTTTGGGGCTAGGTAGTTGCAGGTTTTCATGTTTTGTGCTTCATTTATGATCTTAATTCTTGTCTTATTTTATTTGTTTGCTGTATTATGTAATTCTAGAAATAATAATAATAAAAAGCACTTAGATTTTAAGTGACACAAGTCTGAGGTGATGTAGTACATGAGAAATGAATAGATGCCTGAGTAAAGCCTGTAAAGCAGGAAGAGCAGAAAGATGACAATTTAGTTCAAGCATGTGAGTCTACTGCAGAAGCCAGGCAGCAAGGTAAGAAGATGAAAAGATGGTACTGAGGGCTCTTAAGTCTTCAGCAGGATTCTCTGGGAATACGCTTAAAGACAAATGGAGCACTCCAGGCAGTGAGCTGATGCAGACGTTGAGAAGAGGGCTGTTTTTGAAGTGCACCTTATATCTTTCACAGCAGTGTATTAATTCTCTTTTAAGTTTCAGGGGAGGAAAAAAAAAACCGACAATAAAGTAAAAGTATTTCATTGTGGACACATTGTTTTACAGGCAAATGCTTCCATTGCATTCTGGACAATTCCCTTTATCTGCTTCCATCGCATGTACAATTTTAAGTTAATTTGAAATGTTGTTGCCATGAGATATGCTTCAAGATTCAAGAATCACATTTATGTCCTCTGCCTTTACATTTAAATATTATTTTCCCATCATCACAGTGTTCTTTTGTGCCTTTATTCAGGTCAGTATTGACATTTTTCAGCATCAATATTCTTTCATATTTGTCACTATCAGATGTGTGTATACTTTTAGTTTGTATCTGTTCTTAAAACTTCAGCTAGATAACAGTTTTCAAGGTTTGTTTCTGACTGGGGCCAGAAATGGGTGCGTTGTATCTAGGACTGGTGCATGACAGCTCTGAGTAGGTGATAATCTGCATTGACATTTGCAGTGAAAAAACATAATAAGCCTGTGGCCTGTCAGTATATGAAGTACCATGGGAACTGTCAGGTCTATGGGCAAAGTATTAGAAGGTGTCTCTGTTTATTATACCACCAAGATTGGTGTTTGTCTTGTCTAATTAATCAGTAATTCGTTTCTGAGACTGGGAGTGCTGAGGTTACCATAGCCATGTTGACATATGCTGTGGCACTGTAATGACTCCATGTCAGACTTCTCCTGGGGCTTAGGAAGAGGAGAAAACCACCTTGGTCATTTAAAAAAAAAAAAAAAAAAATGTCAGAGCAAAGAATCAGGCAGGGAGCTGGCCATTATGAACAGTGGTTGTGAGTGCCACATTTAGGCCCGCCCATCACTACCAAAGAGCGTAGTGTGGCTTTGAATGTACAGATGTGTAGTTGAGAGCATCAGTGCTATAGCAGAAGAATAATGGGGGGAAGTAGGCACCATGGGGATGTGGGGGGGAGTGTACTGGGCAGCCAGGACAGGTCAAGCCCTGTCCCAGGGGTTGATAGTGGCCCTAGTGGACAACGTATGTGTTACCACATTGCTATGTGGTAGGGCACGTAACATTTTGCCTTGAAACTCACTCCCAATACTCAAAAGTCTTGGAGAACTACTCTAAGGTTGTTTTTGGCTGGAAGGTGAGAGTTTTGAGAAGCACTTGATTCTGAATATCCATGTGTCTCTGTCTCTACTCTTCTCTCAACCAAGACGTCATGGTGTATCGAATGGCTTTTTTTCCTGTAAATTTAACTTCAGGCATATGTTTTGTGTATGAGTAATAGTGAAAAATGACCACACACTCAGAAACCATTCTGGTAACTCTGATAACAGTAAAACAACAAATTTCAAGGATCATTGGCCCATCCGAAAGTTCATTTTGTTAACAGACATAACAGTGATGTAATCATCATTAGAATAGTAATTTTGTTTCAGCAACCCTTAAACTCCTGCTGTGCCACTGTATTGCCAGTCTCTGTGTTGAGTTGATGAAAGGAGTGGGGTAAGTCTGTTTACTAAGTTTCAGAATAATTGAAGGAGGTCTTTTTAAGATACAAACTTTGCTTTGAAAGAGGAATTTCAGAGGTGAATAGAAGCTTCAAAGGAGGCACTGGGAATACAATGGCAGCAGGATAGAGTTCTTAATGGTGGGTAGCTCTTGACTTCAAATTATTTCTTGTAAAGATACTGGTTCCTTCTTTTCCCATCAACAATATGTCAAAACAAGAAACTTAATTTATTCAGTTCTCTTGGATGCCATATGTGGCTGTCTTTTTAACGATTTAGTGTATAAACAAGAGAATGCTTCTTTGCCACTAAGTCTTATTAGTGAATACCATCTTTTTAAGTATTTCTCTGATAATTTACTACATAGTTGGGAACCAGAACTATGGAGAGAATATTATACAAGCATAGACACTAACATGAAATGACTTTGGTCTTGTGCAATTTATAGAAGGAGCTTTGAAAAGTTGCCCTGTAAAGGTAGAAAATACTAAGGAAACTATGAAAATGAAATACTCTTACATTGCTGTGGATTCTAGAAGCACAGATATTTGGCTAGTTTCTTGTCCTATGAGCACCTTTCCCTTACACCCCTTTCGACGTAGAGACTCACGCAGCTGTAGAACAGCAATTTCCAAGTAAGAGGTCTTTGAAGTCACCTCCATGCCAGACCTACCGATTCCTGAGAGAACGATAGAAATTCCAGAGACTCCCTACCATTGCTAGTCTACTGCTTTGCTGTCTTTGTGGTTAAAAATATTATTCCAGTATCTAACATGAGATTTTCTTCCTGTCTTTGATGTTAGCCTGTTCTTGTCCTGTGTTCCTGGTTGTGGAAAATAGATTATTCATCTTTGCTGTTTCCTCTTTTCAGCATGGTATGTACGTGGTTAGCATTTCCACATGAGCTTCTTCTTCTTCAGTTTATGCAACTCCAGTACTTTCAATCTTCCCACGTGGGTCTTAATATCTAGATTTTTGTTGTTTCTCTTTGGTTTATTTTGACTCTGTTCAGTTGCTTCACAATTTTTTGGATATGCAGAATGTAGAGCCAGATATAACATGCTTTCTGAGGATTTATCAATCCTAAATACGGTGGAAGGATTAACTAACATGCAGTGCAAGTTACTTTCATCTGAATATATTATATATATATATATATATTTTTTTTTTTTTTAAAAAAAAAAAAAAAAAGAACTGAAACTTTTGAATCCTTTTCACTTCAGTGTTAAGTCTAGCGACAGGTTCTTTTCTGCAAATCTGTTCCTTGCCAGTTACTCCTTGGTGCCTATGTTATCAGATGATTAGTCTTTCCTAGGTGTAGAATTTCTCAGTTCAACCTACCTTATGGACTACTCAAAATTTTGAATTCTAATCCCATTTCTTATTGTAATCAAATCTGCTGGTCTTTCTGGTTACTAAAACCATGCCTTACGTAGTTTTCATTATGACAGGAATCACTGATAACTGACTGTAGGTACGGTTACTCCACACGCTCACCCTGCCATTGACTTATCCAGCTAATGTTTTTCAGACTTGCATGGAAAACGTTATTAGAGATGTTTTTCTTCAGTTTGATCTTCTGAACCTAATGCACCCCAAACAC
Organism: Cygnus olor; assembly: GCF_009769625.2. Taxonomy (NCBI): domain Eukaryota; kingdom Metazoa; phylum Chordata; class Aves; order Anseriformes; family Anatidae; genus Cygnus; species Cygnus olor. The sequence continues at coordinate 14,638,041 of NC_049175.1, forward strand.
AGCTACACTCTAGACAAGTTATTTATATGACCTCTATGCACATAGCCATTTGTAGATATCATCATATATATATATATATATATATATATATATGTTGGAAACAGATTATAACAAAGACTCTTAAGATTCTAGTCTTTGCTACAGCAAAGTGTTTAACGTCTGCATTTTAATACAGTAGCTGAAGAACTAGGAGGAGGAAATTTCTTACTTAAATACAAACTGCCTGGTCACACGTGAATATTGGGTATAGACAACTTTTTTCCTCTAATTTGTATGGGTAGATCAAAAATATTGGCATGCACTAATATTTTTAGTATTCTACACAAAGCTTTTCCACTATTAGTATCAATTTCAGATTATTCACTCATCCAGGGAATGGTGAGATTAATGAATAAATTCTGGTCTTCTGTATTACAGTGGAGTCTTATTAGATGATGGGATTAGCAAAAGTCAAGTAGCTATTGACCACTGTGATGGTGTGTCTTTTGACAAGGGTATGAAAAAAAGAAAGAAAGAGTTTTTATGCATGTTTAGGAAGAGAAAGGACAGTATGTTGTGGGGTTGTTTTTTGTTTTTTCTTTTTCCCTGAGCACAAGAAGAAAATGTGATGACTGTGGAAAGAATAACAGGGATGAAATGAATGTAAGCAAGGAGGAGTACAACTGGAGGAAGAGGCTGTTAGATGCATGCACTTTAAAATATCTGACTTCTTTAAGAAACCATGGGTAGAAGACCAGAAGTTTTTAGGAGCAATCATGAAAGTTATTCTACCAAGAGAAAAATAATGCTTTTAGTGATCAGGAGTGTAAGATTTTTTTCCCACATAATTCAAGTATTGCAAAACTCCCAAACCCATAAACATAAGCTGTTTTCCTAAGGAAAAGAAGACAACACTATCAGAAATAACACACAAGTATTTTCCTTTGGAAAGGTAGACATTTTTTCCCCTTTAAAGATGTTTACTTTTTTGAAAATGTAAGTGTATATGCAGTACTCCACATACTAGTCCAAAATTTGTGGTCTTCCTCATGTGCTTTTCTTGTTTAAATAGATGTCACAAGGGATTAATTGTGCATTCAGACTGTTTGTTTTTCTTTATTGTTATTATTATTTTTTAAATGGAGTTTTTCTTGATACATTTGAGGCCTGATCCAAATTCCTCTCTGGGCAGCCTCAGGGATATTTGATTTTTCCATTTTCAGGAGGGTCAGTTTGATGGCCAGTGTCTTGGGAATCTACACTGGATATGTGGTGGGGTGGGCATTGAGTGGTGTGGCTGTTCTGCTCTCTGCATCTGGGTACCTGCAAAGGCAGTGATCACAGAAGAGCTACACACAGCTCCCTGGGCCCTGTTCTTCCTCCATTCTTCCATCGCCCACCCTTCACTGCCCTGACCTCAGCAAATACATACTTTCAAATGATTGGTTATCAAATGTTACAGTTATATATATATATATATATATATATATATATATATATATAATTTTCAGAACTTGAATTGTTTCTGAAAGCTTCACTGATTGTCTTTAAAATAGATTAGGTGACTCGGTTAGGTTAGGTGACTTTTGATATTTTGGTGGTCTTTTTTAGAGGAAAAGTTACAGAACTCTGCCCCAGGCCAATGTCAGATGAAAGCCAAATTGGTGCCTTTTAGCATTTCCAAGTGTTTGCAGCAGCTGTGTCATAAAGGAAATAGACTCGTGGTGGTTAATGGCAAAAAGCTGACCCGCAGTGATGTTACAGCAGCAATATCTGTCAGAGACCTCTTCTCTAACCATTAAGATTCACCTCATTGAAGAACAGGAGCGGCAAATACCTTTTGTTTTGCCTACAGAAGAGCTGGTGTTGCAGGGAATTTAACAGCACCTTTTGTTAAATAAATATATTTTAAAATTTTTTTGTGCAAGAATGAGTCTACAGAATGTGTTCAGATAATGTGTCATCATAAGCACTTGGTCCCTACTGTTAAATCTCAGTGGATATTGCGATTTATACACAGTGAAAGTTGGTTTTGCTTCCAGAGTTTCGGTGGCATAGTGGGGCTTCAGATCACTGCTGTGAAACTGGTTGAAACATACTTCCAAAATAGAAAGTACTGATGTTTTAATATTGAAATTCTCCTTTGAAACAGCAGGAGAGCATAATTAATGCCAGTCAAAAGTTTTATGAAAAAAAATATTGTCTTAGAAGCTTGGCATAATTTTTCATGCGATTTACAAGTTTAGACGATAAAAGTAATGGCGCTGACACAACAAATTTAGGCTGTTATAAAGTATATGACTGAATGATGCTTGATATCCCATTAAGAAATCTGTTCTTAATGCCACATACTGTCTGTATTCTTTTTTCTTTTTTTTTTTTTTTAATCACGACAGTGTTCATGATAAATACACAGATGACAGAAATTGGAGGACTTCCAGATAAGTTTGTACAGCTGGTTCTGGTTTGTGCAGTTACCTGTAAGTGATAGTATTATCTGTATACCTGAAAAGTTACTTTGGGGATCCAGTTCATGTTACCTAAGGGTGCTGGCTAAACATGAGAAAAATTGCAAGACTAACCTCTGCCATACAGTAAAAGGGAAGGAACTATGTCTTTTTAAGCTGAAAATAGCAAGTCACAAGCTGTGTTGGGTCACTGAAAATCTGAAAATGCAGAAGAAACTTGATGTTAGCTGGTTCTCTAATATAGCTGTAAAAAAAAAAAAAAAAAAAGCTACCCTTTCTGTCTAGAAATTGAAGTCCTGAAACAAATGCAGTATTCTAGTGGTGAGAAAAATTAAATACTGCAGTGATTTGTCAAGGGGTAGATTCTCCAGGGATGCTAATGACCTTTCAGAACATTGGTCAGAAAAATGATGCAGAATAGCAGATCCTGGGTGGAAAAAAATAGATAGTGCAGCAAAGTCACTCCAAATCCTGCTACTCTGTGAAGCCACAAATTCTCCAACACCTAAATTGTTCCTGTTTTTTTTTTTTTTTTTTTAAATCGCAAATGCACCTAATTTGCTTTCTTATAATGTTTCAGATCAGAGCCCTTACAGTGTAATGATTGATAAGGCAATCCTTGAGGGAAGCATTTCAAACATATTTATGATGTGTGCAAAATGCCCAAAACTTCTCTTGCAGATTTCGTATTGACTGTCTTTCACTGGACATCTTGTGCTATCAGCAGGATTTTCAAATGAAAATAGCACATTTTGGTCCCAGAACTGTGTGTCAGCAATGGGAAGGTCATATATAGCTTGAAGAGATTTGGGACAAACTACTAAATGAATTGAAAAATTGATATTTTCTCGCTGTGAATTCCTATTACCTGCAGATCTGAGGTCTCAGTATTTCTGGTAATTAAAAACTTAAAGCATAATTCTAAATTCCTAAAGAAATCATTAATAAAGCCTACTAAGCTGAACAACCATTTCCCATGAGAAGTGGAGGTTGTTCTTAGTTGGTTTTCCAGTGCAGTGGTTTGGTGTGCTTTCTGGGAGATTTGCTGCTTTTAAGCCAGGTTTATTTGTTTGTGGGCCTCTGTGTAAGAGGAGGGTTAATACCACAGCCAAACTTGGGGTTTCCAAACGCGGCCTAGTAGTTAGGGTTGAAATTAGGTCCAGTGTGAGCAGGGAGCTTTTGGTGAACCTTGTACATGGTTCTATCAACATCTCACAAAACAGATTCAGATGTCTTCAACTACGTGTAAATGTGCTGTTGGGAAACGTGGAGTCGTAATTAACAGGTTTTGTCTGTCTGTCCTGTGGTTTCTATCCTGCAAACAGCAAACCCACCACATAGATCATATTATCTTTTTTTCCAGCCATGTGGGTGTTTCTGCCTTCCTATGTGCTATGGACTAGACATTCTCTGTGCGTTTATGCATATCTTGTACAGCTGGATGCCATCTCAGAGTGTCTGCACACTCAAACACAGCAGGCAAGAATCACCAAGCAGAAATAATTTTAAAATGCATTTATTTTGATACAGATTGTCATGCATATGGCTTGGGACAGCAACATTTTATTTGCCATAGGTGTGACGACAAAATGCCTCTGAGCCTTTCTTCTGCAGCAGAGCTGGAGTGGAGAAGAGACAGAAAGGATTTTCCTTATACTTGTTCTAGATTTCAAAACTCAGTTTCTTTTTCACATTCTACTGCAATTACATTCTGTGAAAGCCACCTCTACATTAATACCACTCTTCATAAAGGATTGGCTTTCTTAAATTGTTTTGGATTCTAATATGATTTACCTGTGTCTTCTGTAGTGAGTCCTCCATGACAGCTTTGCTGTTTAAAGCACCGCCTTGCTTTTACTTTGCCCTGGGCAACATCTAGCCTAGTGGCAATCATGCTCAAGGAAAGATCTGAAGGGAGCTGAAGGAGCTTGTTGTGAAAATACATTTTGTCTGCTGACTAGGTGAAGTGGCTGTGAAGAAGGAATTGACCCCCTTGTCTACACAAGGATTGTGTCCTCTGCTCCTGTTTTGCTGGCAACCTGTGAAAAAAAAGTTGGGACTGATGCTGAGAAATCCTCATCTTTTGGTCTAAATAGCTTATTTCCCTAGCCAGGATCAAGTGTCAGTTCATAGAAGTATGAGAAAAAACATACTACTGCAGCTATAATTCATATGCAAGTAATTCTGTTTCAGTCATAAAACCAAATCATCATTTTCTTCATTTTCCATTCTTTGATGAGTAAGAACTTGAGTATGTCCTTACTTAGAGGAATAAAAGGGCTCTCAGCATCTCTGAAATGAATCTCAGGTATTTCAAAACAGTTGGTTGAATATGAAGGCGATCAAAATTCAAAGAATATCTATCTTGTCAGTTTTGCTCTTTCACTCTTGGGGAGCACATAGGAAAGGTGAAGATGGAGTATGGCTGGCGGCAACCAAAGGGCAGGCAAGCCAGAAAAACAGGTGAAAAGAAAGAACCTCATCAGGTCTGGGCACTTGGATCCATCCTTCCTACATAGAGCAAGAGCCCTTAAAAAGGACATGGCGATGAGCAGGGAAGAACAAAAGCTGAATGAAGAAGTTTCAGGAGTGGAGAGAGAAGGAAATTAACTTTGCAAGAAAGGAGCAGTGTGGAGGATCCTAAGGGAAGATGCTAGCAATACGAGGGACTGTTACAGGGGAACAAAAAGTATAATGATCAAGTAATAGACTCAGTAGAGTATGAAAGCAATAGGGAATGAGAAGAAAAGAATGCTTCTGTTCATATAGGAAACAGGGGACAAAAAATAGAAGAGTACAGCAAAGAACGAAAAAAAGGAACGAGCAGAAAGAAATCTCAAGTCACCCACAGCTTTTGTGTCGGTGAATTCAAATACAAGTGAAGTGATTGCTGTGTGTTCTTAAGCAGATGTGTGCTGCAGAGGAAAGAAAGCCATTTTCTGCAATTCTATTACATTAATGTTGTTGTCTGCTCTTCCCTGACATTTTTATGGGAGACCATCAGCTGCTTCTCTAGACTGAAGAGACAATTCTCAATGCTCTTTCCCCATCTTAGGCCCGTATTTTGGTCCCCATATGCTCACCTTCTCTTCAGTAAAGTAAGTGAGTGAATAGTGCACAGCAGTATTTTCCATCTGAAGAGTTTATTATTGAAGAGAGAAAGTTTAGAGTATCAAAACTATTTGCAAATCCAGGATAAATTTAGTGAATAGTTCCAAGGAAAAAGAAGTGACAGGATGAGGCAGGTGGGCGGGGATTTTTTTTAAGAGTTAATTTGCATTTTGAGATTGACTTTACATTAGAACAGGGACAAAACAAACATGAAAAGCTGAGGAATCTAAAGGCAAAATATTTGGTTTTAAGCTAATATTGTTAAGTTCATCTGAGCCGAATTAATTTTAAATTTTGGATTGGCTGCCATCTGAATTCAAATACAGAAATCCCATCCTCTCTCAGCACTTTTCCCAAGCTGTTTTTGAAGGTATTGCTTCTCCATATAGAATTTTCCATTTTGGAAGCTGGGCATCTTTTTGCTATCTTCCTTTGACTTAGTATTTGGCTACGTTATAAATCCTGTTACGTGCTTGTCCTCAGCTTACTAAGTCATCCAGGACAACTTTACTGATATTTGGTATTCCACCAGTGTTTGTATCAAACTCAAGCTTGGTCACTAATTTTTTTGGTTTTACCCCCAAATCACCAAAAATAACATAAAGACAACATCCAAACTATGTGAAGCCTCATGGTGATTCCTGTTGATGGTAATAACCTGATGGTGGTAAGAACCATCTGTTTGATGTGGGTGATGATCTTTCAGTTTTTGATGAGTCCCAGTCTCTCTCATGTCATGTAATTGCCCATTTGGGGTAGGATTCTGCACTGTGTTACACTAGAGATCTTTAAAATGCTGCCTGTACATATTGGACTGTTCTTTATATTCTTCGTTAATCACTTCAGAAAAAATAAGCCACGTCTAAATATTAGTGAGGGCCTTTTCTGACATTTCTTGTCCCTGTGCAATTAAATAAATGTGACAGATAACTGCTCGCTGAATATTTCTAACCATTTACTGTCTCAGCACTTGCATAGTACTATAAAATATTAACTGCAAAGCTTCCCCTGTCCTTTTCTCTCTTCTTCTTCATTTAGTTTGTTTACACTGTCCTCTCATAACACGGATCCTTCATCTGTTGCTGCAATGAAGAGGGTGCAAATAACACACAGTTTATGAAAACTGTTTGCAAGATTTGTCCCTACTTCCTCACAGGTTATTCTGAATTATAATGATAATGAATGACATTCCAGATTAGATGTTGGGGGAAGTCTGGGTACTACTGAAGCCAAGGGAAGTTGTTCCATTGACCTTTCAGCATTAGGATTTCACTCAAAGAATTAAATTGAATCTTAGAATGGATGTAAAGACTTGAGTAATGACTTCTAGGATCATTTCTGTCAAAATCCTGTGTGCCTAGAATCTCTCCTCAGTGCTGATAGGTAGGGCAAACAATGTGCTTTGCACCACCAGTGTTTTTCACTGAACTGCCCTGCTTTGTGCTCTAGGATATGTGTTAATTTGTGCCCTGTTGTTTATTGAGAGAATATATATCCCATTGAAGTGTTTTCCTTATGTATACATTCCAAGTTAGCAAAATGCTTTAATTGTTCAGCTTTCAGTATGCCACAAAAAGGTGTTTGCCTATCAGATGACTTAAGCTATTGGAAGCAGGTGTTACTGATGTGCTACTTAAAAAATATTTACAGTTTTACAAAGAAGATTATGTAAAAGATACTGCTGGAGATTATAAGAAATTCTTTCTGAAGACATTTTGAGCCAGTAATTGATGGTGAGCTTGCTTCAGTAGCTTTCTTTTTGTTTTAGAGTTCAAAAGGATATTGTGTCATTTCTTCAGCACACGTTGCAAGCAACTAAATAGTTTGTTTTAATATTTTGTGTAAGCAAATGCATTGTGAACAGATAGTTTCCATTAACAAACTGATTAGAATATGAAACAGGCATCCTATTTCCAGTCGTTCCAACTGTTAAAAATATGCATAACCTAAATTCTTAAGATACCCGTTTTATTTTATTATACATGAAGCTTCTGTAAGGTAAGCCAGGAAGATTTGGTGTTGAGCTAGTAATCTACCCTTGAAAAAGGTTTAATTTATTTGTGCTAATGCTAGGAGAAAAATGAGAACATTTGGTAATTTGTGGGTTATTATGTGCACATCACAGTTGTGGTACTACAACTCATCCCAAGTCATGCTTTAGTCTGCAAAGATTAAAATGAACCTTTGGCATCTCGTTGTGGCCCTGCTGGCTAGTCACACAAAGGAGGCACTGAATGGTAAGACAGAAGCCACAGCTTACACGAAGACCATGGTGCCATAATATAGCAAATGAACCGCGATGTAGTCACTTTGCTGTGTTGGCCCTACTTTTTGTGATTATCCTAAATGACAACATCACTTTCTGGCTCTGCAAATTGCTGCAAATGTAACGTAGCAGCTTTAAGAATGCACATCCTCAAGTTTGAAAACTAGTCACTGGAATTTTTCAGAAAAATGATACATCAAGAAGAGTAATGTATAATAATACATAATTATATATATAATATATAATATATTATATATAAAAATATATATAATATATAATGTATAATAATGTATAATTTACATTATAAAGCAACGTCCAGACCTGTCCAAGAAGTGAAAAAGAACTCTATAGAACCCCCTGAAAAAAAAAGATCTAAGGGAGATTTGCTTCCAAGATTGCTGTGGATACTCTGCAAATCTAATTTACTGAAGTATGCTCTACTTTTCTTGAGAGGAGGTACTAGTTTCCTTGACCATGACCTAAGACTTTACAGATGAGGTGTCCTAGCCCTGGCTTGTTGCACTAATTTGGGAAGAAGAAAGGATGAGGGAGAGGGAGTGTTCAGTACATTAATATAAAGTATAGGGAAAACATAAGGACATTAGCAAATAAACAGATATAGAATTCAAGTTTCTAAATCTGCTCTTCAAATATTTACAATTTACTCTCTCAAAGTTGGAAAACACATTGGTATCTCAACTTATCTTTTTGAACAAACTGTCATACCTGGCACATTATGAAATTTATGGCAGAGATTAGAGTGATCTGGAAAAGTCAATTATGCTTGTTGAATTAGTGAAAATTGCACTTATCTGAAAAATTTAGTGTGTCTTTACAGTCTCTTGTTTATACCCTGACAGTTTTCTTTATGTGGGATGACAACAACAATTCCATTTGCTATGGTGTAAAAACTTTTCTGAATCTGAATTCTTGAAAAGTTAAAATCATCAGGTCTTTGTTAGAATTTTCTGCTTTCTGTCCATTGGGGCAGAGAATAAATGTGACTAATGCTAGCCAAGAAGCATCAAGTCTTCAGATCTTTCTGTCTGCATACAGAGGTGAACTGCATGAGGCTGCAGTGATCTCTGTTATTCCTTGTTTGAATTAGAAAATTATTATTTTGCAACAGGAAAAGATTAATGCACCTTTAGAGTACTTGCATTAATAAATTGATTTCAATATGAGGAAAAAAGTTATTTAGACAGACTTTTTCGTCTTCTTTTTAAATCAATCCCCTTTGAAGCTCCCATATTCACACTAACCAGATTTCTTCTTCAATCAGGATTGCTGCATCTGCTTTGGGACTTTGTTTCCCAATGGTATGAAAAAATGAAGAGAATCAATTGCAGCTGAAATTTTGGTTGTAAGTGAAAGCTGAGGGAATGATGATTTAGCAGAGGTGGGAATGTATAAAAAAATGTTTTGGTTGTGCTTATGGAGGAAGTGGGAGAGAGGATTCCAAGAATGGAAAAATTCTCCAAATATATTCCATGGCTTTGGGTTGAGCTGTTCCTTCACCCCGCAGGTCAGCCCCAAGGAGGTCCATGCCAGATCTTTTCACCTGGTGATGCATTGCAGATGAAATGGTCTCTAAATTGCAATTAATTCAGTTTATTGCAAGTTAACATAGTTTTAATTACTGATTAGTATATTGAGAAACAAAGAAAAGAAGCAGTTGAACAAACACTTAGGGGAAAACAAAAATATTGTCCCCTTCTCTGGGCTCAGCCTCATTCTGGATACCTCTTTTCCCCTTCCCATTCCAACTCCCCTCATTTTCACCATGTTAGGCCCAGATTTGAAGAAGGGGGCTGCCTGCAGGCTGCAGTGTCCCCGAGGTGCCAGCAGTGTCCCTCCCCTGGCTGTCCCCACACCTCCTGCCACCTTGTCCCTGCCTCGGCTGTGGGGCCACAGCCACCTACAGTTGGCTGCAGTGCAGCAGGCAGGTGCTGCATTAACAGTCAATTTTTTAAAGGTCTTTTTTTGTATTTAACAGGCTGGAGCCACAAAGTGTACCCGGAATGGCATGAAATGTTATGAGATACCAAAATATGTTCCCTTTTGTAACTTGGTGTTGCATTCATTACATATTTTATAAATCACTGAGCTTAGGAACAAGACAAATCTGACATTCAGTCCATTTTCACATAACATTTGGCTCTTTCTGCCATAGTGTCACATTTGTATCGATTTTAGTATTGACCGCCTGAAAAGCAGAACAATCTGAGTTGCATCATCATAATGCAGACAGTGTGCTGATAATAGAGCCAAATACTCTTTCAGAACAGAAAATACCCACAGGGAAAACGTATGCTGTGAAACAGAGTATCCCTTTGGACAGTTACCTGTGCATATGTGCATTAATTAATCACTCTGTGATGGTCACAGACTGAGCAAATAAGTGAGAAAAAGCAGATAATTAAAATGACTACCTCAGCAGGAAAAAGTCACAGGCCCAGCTGAAGAGAACTTAATCCATAAACAGGGTCTCAGCTGGGCATTTTGAAAGGACTGTGAAGAGAAAAGCAGTGCTGTGGAAAGGGAGAGGAGAGCAATTGAAATCCTCTCTGTCAGAAAGCAGAAAGAGGGATGGGGAATAGATGATCCTGAGGTGTGGGTTGTGTTTTTTTTTTTCCCCCTTTTCATTCTGAATTGCTGCACTTAGAACCTTTCATTAGGACGTACAGCTCTTGCTGTTGCAAATATCTGGGTAGGAAGAAAACTAAGTGTTTCTGATTTCTGAAAAACGTCATTTGAGAGTCTTGTTTGTCAAGATATGGAGGGTAAGAATTTAAGACAGGATAAAATAAAAGATTAAACTAGGTGGACAGTTGCATTGGACTACAGAAGGATAGCAAAAAAAAAAAAAAAAGAGTGCAGTGGAGGTTACAGGGAACTTTTGTAACAGAAAATTGACTGCAGTCGAGATGTAAATAGTCATGATCAATGTTAACAGAAAGAAGAAAGGTTCCTGGAACAGATTGTGAAGTGAATGGTGAGAATGGCAGTATTTTCTAAAAGTGACTTTATAAATGTGTAAATTAACAGCTGAGAACAGATCTCTCATTGATGGGAGTGGACTTTTTGGACAGTTTGTCAATTTGTGATGAAAATGCTCTAGCTAGACACATTGCTCTGCTATATACTGAAGCCTGGGCTTTAACTATTAAAAATGCTAGATCGTCAGGCTGTATAATGAAATACAGCTCCTTCCAGAGCAATATTAAGAGCATCTTGCGGATGTGATTTATTGGGATGAGCTGAACAGTTTGGCTGTCATGCTGAGTTTGACTATTAAAAGGTGCAACAGCAGGCACAAGGGAGCTCCCAGGTGTGTGAATAATGATCCCAATCCCTAGTTAGCCTCTCTCGGGCCTGGATATGGAAACATCCCTACAACAACAACGAAAAAACAGTAAGTCCCTCTAGATCCTTAATTTAGCTCTGGTCCCTAACACTGAAACAGGGAGTATGTGGGGAGAGCTGGTAGTAGGATGCAGGCAGTGAGCGTGCATGTGTTTTGAGGAGATGGGTGGACAAGGGACTACTCACTGCCTTGTCTCAAAAAGTTACGAGGAAGAGGAAACCATGACATAGGGCTTATCACAGGTGGTAACAGACTAATAGTTTAAACCTCACTTTTATTAATGTAACATGCAAAGCATAGAGATTCATTCATTATCTGCCTGCCAGATTGTGGCACCTACTTGGCTGGCTTGTTCAGCCCCAGCTGTACAGACTGTACCTATCCTCCCCCACCCCCACAGGGACTTTTCCCTCCCTGAGCGCTGCCACGCGCTGCCCAAAGACCTGCTCTGGAGAGACAACTTGCATGTTGGCTTTGGGAGGAACATCCTCGGTCCTTGACAGCTCTAAGTCATGTTGCTCTGATGCAATAGTAACCAAGAGACTTGGTTTAACTTAGGCAGTCTGAAAAGATCTCAGCCTGAGATTTGAAAAACCTTTAAGGCTGCGTTGTATCTGGATAGAAGATATTACTTGGAGGAGAAATACTTGAGCAACAAGCTCAGAAGAGCGTACAAAAAGTGATGAAATGAAGTAAGCGTACATCTCTATTTCCTACACTTCCATAGTGCAGTGACACTGGGATCACAAGACCTTTTAACAGTGGGAAACTCTAACAGGCACAGCAAACAACAGGTTGTGATTCCCTTGTGGCTACCAATGCACAAGTACATAGAGAACCCTGCCTTGCTTTGCATCGCTCTGCCTCCTCCAGGCCCACCTTAAGCACACCCTGTTAAAAACAGTGCAAATCAAGATTATTTGAGGGTTCTTTGTCATACTTCATTTTTCTTTGGCAGTAACTTAAAAATCTTGAGAGCTATCATAAGTCTGGGCTGATTTACAAGTCAATTTTTCCAAAGGATGTAAATTCTGGGGGTTTTATTGCAGCACACAAACCAGGTCTAGGAGATTACAAGCAGAGGAGTCTAACAAGACATGTTTTTTCCTTATTGACTTTGTCAAGAGTTTTATGCATTAGTTTTATGCCATCTTCCATTCTTTTTCCATCTTTGTCACAGGAATAGATTGAATATTTCTTTAGTAGATTTTTTTCTTGGAGTGTGTTTTTACTGTCTTGCTGGGCACTTCCAGTTCTAACTGGACATTACATCTCTTCCTCCACAGCTGGGAGAGATTGTAAATGGGGAAGCTGGTGCATTGCTGAGAGGGTGAGTCCTTCAAATTGTAGAATATTGAAAAGGTCAAAACAATTCTATACAGCCCTGTGATTCAGTGCCTGGTACAGGTATTAACATTCTCATGCTTTCCCCTAGAGCAAGACCTGAAACAGGGAAGGAAAACAATCCCTCCTAATGGCAAATATTACAAGTGGGACAGAGGAGGGAAATAAATAATCAAGCTGTTCCTGTAATTGTTTTCAGATTTTCATGTGCTTATTTTAACTGACAAAATATTACCTACCACTGGTTTATAAGTTTTATTCTGCAACTTACTATCTGAATTCTACTTTCAGAGCCTGTAATCAAAAATAGAAGTATAAATTGAGCTGTTTTTTTCAAATTTATAGCTGAAGTTTTATATTCTTTATCCCCATGGTTGTTTCTCTTCTCTTCCACCTTAACTCCACCCCCCCCCCCAAAAAAAAAAAAAAAAAAAGAAATCTTTTGAGTGGGGTTTCTGTTGTTTCATTCAGCCTTCAAAGATTTAATAAACTTTGGTTTCAAAATTTCAGACTGAAACTAGTTTTGGAGACAAGAAGCTTGAAACTAAAAAATGAAAAACTTTTGCTTATTTTAGATTTCTTGCAAGAGTTGTTTATCAGAACTCAAATATTCACAGGTGCTTCTGATCCACCTGTATCTGCTCTTTTGGTGCTTGTGAGACTTGTTTTGGGTGTTTGGCTAGAAGCTGGGCTATAAGGCATTGATAGTAGCACAGTTTGGACATGTATGCAGCTGATTGTACATAGATTGTATCTGGAGAAATAACAGAGAGGTATCCAAAAAATCAGAGGTGTTGGCAATCTCATGCAGCAACCTAATGCACTCTGAGTTTCCAAGTAGTCGCTGTTGTGGGAAGGTGATGCTGCCTCTGCATGAGAAGCAGTGCACAGATACTCATTATTCTTACTTTTCTTCTCTCTGTATTAACAGGGTGACTGAATTTGTGGGGTCTGTGATGAGGCAGTGGCTGCAGAGGGGGAACAACTGCCAAGGTTTTCAGTCAAACTTTCGTAGCAACTCAAGTGTTAATTTTCCCTCGAGTGTTTTGCAGAGCTGTTGTTAGGTGCATTATGGCTAATTTGCAGCTCTCTCTTCTGCTTATTTTAAAGCTCTTAAGAGACTGGGCTTTATATTAGCGTTTGCAATTGACAGCTTGTGAAGTTGGAGAGCAGAATGAGTTGCTGTTTAGGATAAATAGGAAGCATTATTTATAAATAGGAAGGAAGAAAATTGACAGCTAGAGCAGCATGAATAAACCCAAGGAAGGTGCTTTTAATATAGTAGCCGTAGACTAACCCAGTCCAACAGAATAAAGTAAAGCAGGAAAAACCTTGCCAGGAGGTGCTACATTTCCAGTGGAAGTAGCAGGCTTTGAAATTCAAAGGCAGGAGATCCTACACCTCCTCTTAGGACCTGAACTATTAAAATGCAGCCAGGTTAGGGCTTAAATCCCCGTGTTTAGGCTTACTGCATGGTGCAGACATGCCAGCCAGAGGCTTTCCAGCCCCACTGCCACCTGTTTCTGCATAGCAGAACAGTGCAAAGAGCAGGAAATCCTGGTGCTTGCTGCCAGCGCCGTGAGAAGGGATGCCTGTCAGCCATAACCTCGCTGCGTGGGATGCTGAGAGAGCTCTTGAATGTGCCTTTGTCATCTCACACCAGGCTAAGCACTCAGTTATGCTCCCGAGCACACAGCTTGGACCTGCAAAGTGCCAGATCCTGCGCTGCTCCAGCCTTGTGCCTACCCTGTCTTGTGCACTAAGCCTCAGGTCACCCTGCTTGCTCTGCTTACAGCTCAGGCTCCTACCAGCCTCAGGGAGAGGAGGCTTTCTTTCACCTTGTGCACAAGTGAGTAGAGCCCGTTTTCACATGACCAGGCAGTGCTCAAAAGAGAAATAACTTTAATTGGGAAAATGGACAACTGGAATGGATTTTTTCTTCTGCCCCCATAACAAAATACTTCTTGTCAGACCTCAGAGTGATCGCTGCATTAGGCAAGTCTGTAAAGAGAGCTAAAATAAATGTATTGATCTGAGGCTCATAACAAAGCTTCTTATCCATGCAGCATCTAGTCAATTAACAGAGCATATAGTATTTTAAGCACACCAAAATTTAAACTGTATCAGACATTCAGTACACATCTTTTTAATTGGCTGCCTTGATTTATGGTCTAGGTAGAGAATCTTGAGTTCCATTTCATAGTTTAATAATGAGAGCTGTCCTAAAATATTGCCATTAAATTAACTTCTAGGTACTTACTAAAACTTGTCGGATTTAGGCATTGCTTTATAACAGTGTGTGGCGTTGATTAAATGCTATAACAGTGAAAATTCTTCAGCAGCTGTAATTGCAAGTTTTTCTTCTTGTATTGGATAGTTCTATGTCGATATTAACTTATTTCATTATTAAAGTTATGTAAAAAAATCTAGTGAAGGCTCTTCAGTAGTTTTGAGACAATATTAAGATTTTATAAGCAATTTCATTAGTTTTGATTATCTGCCAGCATAAAGAGGAGCACAACTAAGAGTGGCTTGTGAGTAGGCCTGAGAGTATGGAGGAAGTTATGTAAAAACTAAGGTGATGTTACATGAAACTGAGATGATGTTATGTGAAACTGTTTTAATCTGAGGCATCATTCACCTGTTCTTCTTTGAAAACAATCCCAAGAAGAGGTATGTGTGAATAATTTTAGGAGGTATGCGTTAATTAGAAATAAGACATCTGTTTGAGTCTTCTGTTAATGAGCGGCACACGACATTTATCCTGCTTATGGAACACTTTGTTCTCATAGAAATAAATTACCTTAGAAATGGAGATTGTAGGTACTAGATTGTCAGTCGTATTCCAGTAAGATTTACCAGTATCACCTGTGATTCTCTTCACCCCCTCACCTGTTTTAAATCTGCTTTCTGACTTCCTTCCCATGCAAAAATATCATCTTTTTGTCTGCATTTTACATGCCTTTGGCATGGATGAGGAATTCTGCTGTGTCCCACCCCGTGATCGTTGCTGTGAGTAGTGCTGTGCTCAGTGTGTTTGTCCTAATTGAGTGATCCCCACATGAGTTCTTCAAGCCATCACTTCTATGGTTTGCTTGTGTATGCAGCTATCATTGCCTCTCTATTTCATAGTCCCCCTTGAAAAAAACGTCTTCTTGATGGCTCTAATTTCCTGTTATCCAGCCTTGATACTGGGCCAGTAGCAAGATGGGGCCACTTTGAGCATAGTCAGTACTAAAAATATTCATGCTTATTGCTTCTTTGCTACATACCCCATCCTCATCTCCCCTAATTTGAATATATACTTGTCATAATTATGGATTTTGATTCCAAAAGCTCTAAGTCTATTTATTTGTTTTTACAGCACCTTTTGTTGCATTCGTTGCTGGTTATTACTGGGAGGCCTGAATCAGACTTCATAATTGCTGGGATGCAGAGTCTTGAATTGCAAAACAGGTAGAATAACTTCTGCAGGAAGAAATAGCTTGTAAAGAAAAGGAAGATGCTGGGGCTCTCTTGTGGCTCTAACATACTGAGAACTTGAATGTTCTCCCCAGCCAACTAGTCCGTGCCAGGATATTTGAGGGAGTGTAACATTTCAAATTATTTAAGGGTCAGTTACACTTACGTCAATTTCCTTGATGTCCTCACGTGTGTTGTAGATTCTAGCAGCGTAATTACCCTTCCACAAGTAAGTCACCCTGATCTAGGGAACACCTCTCTTTTCTTCGATACCAAACATGAAGAATCTCTTTATTGAAAGGAAAAAAAAAAGAGAAAAAAAAAAAAAAGAGAAAAAAAAAAAAGAGAAAAAGCATATTTGTGAACAAGAAAAAGACAATGCTGAAGTGTCATCTTGTCATTCAATAGGAAAGCAAAATGAAAACATGGTCTGAGACAAGAAGGCAGGCAGTAGCCAAGCTGAAATTGTTACAGGGAAGAAAACCTGGAACACTGTAGACTGAGCAGAAAAAATGCTACAAAAATAGACAGAAAAAAGCAGGCTGGAAAGGAAAAGAACATATGTCCCAGTTTTCCATTCAAGTTTGCTTCCTCAGCTTTTAATTACTACCTTTCATATTCTCAAACACTAATTCATTGTATGTGCCATCAAAATTACTGACTCTTGCTATGTATTGTGTTATAGATAACACGTATCCAAATACAAACTATGCTGTGGGGGGAAAAAAATCCAAAAAATGTATAAGAACCATTATTTGCATCTTTAAAAGATTTCTGTGAACACAGAATATGTGCCTGGTGATGTGGAGTTAACCTCTAGCAAAAGCATGAAAAAATATGAATTCGGTGATCTTTTTGGTCTCTCTGCTATGACCTCAGATACTTGGATTTCAATTCTCTCTCTTTTCTTCTTTTTTTTTTTTTTTACAAGTCATTGTTAATGATCAGCTAGGAAATTAGGAATGCAAGGTAAATTTGTCTGTTTTCTTGCTTGAAATATATGATTGCACGTGAATAGAAGGCTGTATCTGCAGGGAGTATTTGTGTCTGGGTGTAGGGACCACTGTGACTTTTACATAGCAATTGTGAGCTTCACTGTAAGGGGTGGGGGAGAATGTGCGGCATCCTGAGAGCACTGGAGGCAGCACTGGGTGAACGTGGTGGCCAGATCAACAGAGGTGAAAAATGTGATGATGTGGTATGAAATGCAAGGTTATGGATTATGCCAATATGAAATAGGCTGCTGTTTATTTTGTATTTAAACTTAAATGACTGTGGTGTTCTTATGTAAGCAAAACACCATCTAGAATCTCTCTTCTGGAACAAGTTCCTTGTGGTTCCTGCTGTGGGGGTTAGTTTAGAATCCTTTAGTGAAGCCCACGCATATTAAATTCATTGATGTCATCGGTTCTGAGTTTGTGAATATGAGAGTAAGACTTTAATCCTCAGACGTTGCTTCTGAAAGGTTAAGATGTCTAAATGTCTTCGCCAGTTATCGTCAACTGGTTAATCAGACAGCTGCCTTTGAACGCATGCCGATTGCTCAGCTATTTTTGTGCTTTTTGTGCTATGGCTGAAGCTCTGCTTCCACTCCTTTCTGAGCTAGCCCAAAGTGAAAGCTTTCGCTGACTTGCTCATGAGTCACAGTATTTCGGTGAGATCAAAACTAGATCAACAGAAACACAGTATTATCGAGTGTACGTGTCATGTCATGGGAACAGTTGAGGAATCATATTGAAACTGTGATGCAGAAGGATATTCTCAGTTTGGGAAGTAAATAGGCAATTTGGGCTGGCTTGTTTATACAGGAAAACACAAAACTCTGTGTTATCCACTCATCTTGTGATAAACAGAAGTTTAACAGGAGGGCCTTGGCAATGACAAGGTGTTCGCTCTGCCTTTCCCTGCTGACTTGGTGCATTGAGGAGAAGTTATTCCTTTGGTCAGAGCTTATTTCCAGTATGGTGACTGGGGGTTAGAACTCAGTGTGTCTGATATGGCAGTGCCCATGCTCTTAGCCGTACCTCTGCACTGTGACTGATTTTGCATTAAAAATGATATATTTTTTTAAATTGACTCTACCTTTCATTAGCTCACTAACATAGTTCTCTTTAAATTTTAAGTATGACCTTAATCTTCAGGAAGGCAATTTCCAAGGCTTTGTATGTGTTTCTAACTGCTTCCAGCTTGCTGAAGCAACTTTAGGAAGTTACAGACTGATCCTTGAACACTCTCTGCTCAGACTTACTGTTCTAAAATGGCATGCATTCAGCTTTTAAGACAAATAAACCATCAGTCTGAGGTGTTGCATATCGTAACTTTCATATTTGGTGTATTTTCTTCAGAGCCTATTGAAATATGGAGCGTTGGCTTTGCCATTGGGGGTGCAGCTGATAATGCTACCAACTGCTCCCACGGCCACAGAAGAGGAACACTGAAGCCTTGACATTTACAAGCTCAAAATGATTTAAACTTTTAACAGAAGTTTTAGCAGTGTAAAAAGTGTTTGGCAACGGTATACAAGTTAACCTGTGCCCTTTAATGTTATTACCTTCCAGGAGCTGCCAGTCCTAAATGATTAAACTATAAATCATAACACACTGAGACAACGGTGATCATTGGAGCCATCCAAAAAGGACAGGCTCCTTGACTCTTCTTGTGTTTCCTGGAAATAGTTTGCTCATTTAGAATGGTTTACCATCAAGAGCAGTTGGATGAGAGGTTTTCTGCTGTTCCTAGTAAGATATTTCACCTCTTTTGTGGGAGGGATTTTTTTTGCTTGTTTTAGGTTGTATTTTGGAAGTTCATATTCTCACTTTACTAGAAGAGCTGTAACCCTGAATTACCTCATCCAAAGTAGATAACACAGTTGTGGACAGTTCATACTAAAAGACAGAAACTGTTCTGAATTCAGGAACACGTTTCCCCTTGACTTAAATGAATTTTCCATACTGATAATGTTACATTTCTGTATAACTCTCATGTAATACAAACGTGTGGTTATTACTTCCAGAAGAATTATGTTGCAGTTGCTGTATGATTTTGTGGAAGTGCAGTCAGAACTACAAAACTCCACAAAGTGAACATTGAAATTTCCTTTAAGCATTAGGATGTTAGGATGCTTGTAGGTTTTCATAAGAAGGTATTTATTTGTAGTAGGTGTAAAAATTTTAGTTAACCTTAGCTGGGTTTGTGGGAGAAAGTGTCCAGTATTTGACTTTGTTTCTCCACTTGTTTAATCCTGTGCATTCTTAAAGGAAGTGTCTACTTGACAGCTTCTGTCTCTGAAAGTGTTATGCTACAGTCTGTATGTTGTGATGTACTGTAATTAGAGGAGAAACACGTGCATTTTATGCTTGCATGTACTCAGGCACACGCTAAAGTGCAATGAAATACCTTCAAAATTTTCCTGGTGTGTGCCTATGAGCCTCCAAAGTCGAATACTAGGGAGGTACACTTACAAACTGGGATTTATTTTGGAATAACACGCCGGACTCTGGAGCATTGCATGCTCCTCAGCTGCCCCGAACGCTGCCCCTCTCTGGGGCTCACTCCCTGCTCTCAGAGCTGTGTGGCTTGTCTTGTTGATCCATTCCTGCCAAGTACCACGACATTCCCTCTTCCTAGGTACCCCTTCCTGCCCTTCCATCCTCCTCCTTCCTCTCCTCCTGCACAGGAGTGTCCTCTGCTACTTCATAGCCAGCCAGGGCTTCCCAGCTGACTTCTGCTGGAAATGCAAGTCAAAGGAAAAGTGGAAAAGAAGAAAGAAAAAAAAAAAGTAGAAAAGGCACGCAGCTATCTCCACACCACCACCGCTGCGTGTTCCTGCTGTTTATAGCGAAGTATGTGGGTGGGTGGCAGGCAAAAGGGACGTGCGTTCAAATAAAGAAAAAAACCCTCCCTTTCTATGCCAGCATGGCTAGGTTCATGCATTGAAGCAATCTTCATTGAAGCTCTGAATGTTTAACATCACAAAAAAAGTACCCAAATTCCACCTGCGTGAGATGATGTAATCCCAACTGCCAAAATACATTTGTTCTTTATAATTTCTCAGAAGAGGGTTTTGACAGCCAAAAACCTGTTTGAACTAAGTTTTTTAATACTGATTTACATTATGCTAATATAAATCAGCTTTGTCTAATTCCATTGCTTGGGAAACAAATTGCAAACCTGACCTCAAATAAGCAAGTGTATATTTAGCAAATGTCCTTAAAAATCATGATTTTGTATTGGAAATGGCTTATTACTGATGCTGAAAAAGACTTTATCGAACTCTTTGGGTTTTATACTGTATTACAATCAATATTTGTTTTTTCATAGTAATGGTACATTTGTATACTCCTGAAAAACTGCAACCATAATCCCAATGCCAATAGTGCTCCCATTTCTTAGGCAAACTGAACACGTTTGCTTTAGGAGTGAAAAAGTATAAATACTTGATCTTAGTAAAGTGATACATGGAACTGATCAACATTTTTTCTTTTCCTCTAAAAATGTTTCACATAAAGGAATAGATTCTATAAAATTAAAGGTATAGGGGAAATATGATTAATATAATATTCTGTAAATGCATTTCATAAATTTATATAGTCTAAGAGTTTAATGAGAAATAAAGGAAGTCTGTTTGTTTGTCCGGTGTCTGAACACTAATTCATTTATGTTTTGTCAGCTAATGCAGTTGGTAAGAGGTCTTTCTTATAATATGGAATAGTACAGGTTCAATTCCACAGGTTCGGCTGGGAGTCTGTATTTCCTTAGTAAAAATGATTTTGTATCTGTGACAGACTGAGACAGGCTGTGGTGATGCTGATTCACAGAGTCTCTTGACCTGTAATAGCAACGTTTTTGGTTTTTACTTTAACTTTTACTCTACAGTGAGGTTTCTAAGGCTAATGAAAATCTTTACATTAAAGGTGAGATTTTAATATCTACCACTATGGTGTATTCTTTTAAAGTGTAAAGTGAAATGCAACCCATGTGGTACTAATAGTATTTATTGCACTGGCTGCACAATAAATGCGGCTCTGGGAGGTATCTTGCACTGCGGTCCTGGATGGCAGCTACAAAAGCAGTGCTGAGCTGCTTTGGGGTAAAGTTCTCTCTGTTTTGCTCAAAAATGACTGCTCTGTGTACAGGAAAGCTGTGATGAAGGTGGCAATGATAATGTTCAGACACTAGTGACAACTGACAAGATCTTTGACAAACAGATAAATTTCAAAATAATATTTTTAAGAGCAAAGTCAGCATTTTCATGCAGGCTAATTCTTTAGTAGGTAAAATCCCGCTTACTGCATTTGTTGGTATGCCCACAAATCTGGCATAATCACTTTGCCTCTCCTACAGGTGCAATGGAAGAACCTGACCCTTGACCCCTTCCAAAAAAAAAAAAAAAGCATCTAAACATTTTGTTAACCCAACTATTTGACTTTTTCTTTCTTTTTTGCACAGTAACGGAACTTCAGTAGACCTGCAGTGGCTGGCTGGTTTGGCTATGCTTACCCTGAAGTGGTACCATAAGGGGCACTCAGCTGAAAGCAGAGAGGTAATCAGAATATCCCTAGATAGGCTTCAACTGCTTTATGCCGTGGTGAGTGGTTAATTTCTACACTGTTGGGTAGTTTAACAAGAGTGGGACCAGTTCTTGAAAACTGCCATGGATTGTGCATCTTATTTTAGGCAGATTTCCTGCCTAAAAGTCTTGGTCCTCAGGATTTATCTGTAGGAACACCTAGGCTGTGCATTGCAAATGAATTTTGGTGAAAACTTTGCAACAACTGAACTGGGATTCAGGCAGTCCTGGGTATGAGCAACAGTTCTGTAAGTATGTAAGGAACTTTGCTGGCCAGAACATGTTATGTTAAGCAAGAATTTTACAAAATGAACAGACATGGTGCCCTTTCATAGGTCTGGACAAAGCAAAATACAGATCTTTTTTTTCTGCTGTTTTCCTTTTCTTTGTTGCTGTGATGAAATCCGTGCTTTAAAGCACGATTTGTTTTCCCATATGCCCAATGGGCATGCTTTCTTGCTTATGTTTTTCTTCTATGCATGTGATCTTTGAGTTAAATGAGCGTATTGACGTTCACAGCTGTATGGCTGTCCAGATCAAAAACTTGATAGGCCAGCTCTTTACCTGATGAAGATCAATCAGCTGGTCATCTCTATCTTTTTTTCATTTGACCAAAGTTAAAACCGAGTTATATGTTTAAAAACATTCAGTTTTTGTAGACAGAGAATGTAACATAGATGCAGATGTTTCACATACAGTGGATATGTGATAGACAATTTTCATCGTGTTACTTTCAATATACCACTTTTCTGTTTAAAAACCACCCAAAGGGTGTGAGGAAACTTACTAGTACACATTTCAGTAAGATCACTATTGCACTAATGAGAGTGAAGATCATTTTTCAGGCAAATACCAGTAAAATATCTAGCAAATATCAGCAGAGCTTTCATTAGATTAATGCAATATTTGAATTTCATTTTTTTTTCACATTTGATATCAGATTGTAAAATAGGGTCTACATATTAAAACAGTATCAGCTGCTTTGTTTTAGCAAAACCCACTAGGGAAAAAATAATAACATTTAAAATTGTTCCTTTTAAAAGCCTTGTTAAAATGAATTTTTAAAAAAAAAAATAAAAAAATGACCTCTGGGAGAGGGAAAAAAATATGTGAAGTTCTACATAAAACTTTATACGTTTTAAAACTACATTCAAAATAAAGCTTTCTGGAAAACTCTGTTTATAGAAGAAACACAAATCGTGCTCAGTTGAAGAAAAATAATATTTCAGTAAGACTGGGGAAAAAAACACCTCTAAAATACTACGTCTCTGCAAAACTGAGGATCAAATAAAAGAACCGTAACGTCAATGGTATTTTTTCATTCAGCCCTGCTCTTTCTGCTGCAATTGATTTGAATTGGGTACTCGGTACCCCGTTCGGCCATCCAGGTAGGTGAAATAGGGAATGTCGGGGTAGTATCTGGATATCCATCGGGCTTCACGTGATGGATGTTGCCAAGGAAACTGCTCCCTTGGCAGCCATGCAGCGAGCACGTCCGCCTCTTCAGCTCCCCGACACAGCCCTGCTAGTCTATCAGCTGGAGGGAGGAAAGCAAACAGCTGTGGAGAGAGCACGGAGAAGTAATTAAAGTGTTTAAATCCTTTGTGTTTAAAAGTTGAGATGGTCTTCAGGGTCCCCACCAAGGGATGGCAGGAGTATGCTGGGATGGGGGCTCTTGGTAGCATGCCCCAGGCCTCGGATGGAGTTACACCGATGTTCTCCTCTGCAGGCACAGATTTAAACTACATCTGTGTGGTACAGCCTCCAAGCGAGGTGGAAAGCGCACGGCTGTGTCAAGACCTTCTCTTTTGGAGGGCATTGAACCTACACCAAACACAAGCAGAGTTCCAAGTCACAGGTGTTCCTAAAAATGTGTCATAGTGGGTGGCACGACCTGCTTGTCCATAACATTTTGGGAAAGGAATTTTTTCCTTCTCCGTGTGCAATTATAACCAATATCTTGCCAGGAATATGTTTGACAGCTCTCAGAAAGAATCGATCCCCGGGGCTGCCAGCCATACTTAGTCTTGGTTCTCATCTAGCGTCTGTGCTGTTGAGGGACATCTTTTTCTCTGGTGGTTTCAAATGCCTATTGGGAATCCCTCACTTGAGGTAAAGTGTCACAAGGGATGTGAATCTGAAAGGAATAGTCTCTAAGCATCATATAAACCTGAGAGGATTTTAGAGCTGAGATCTGATACTTGGTTAAATACTGAAGTAGAAATGCCCGTTAAGACTATGAAGGAATTCCTCACTTGTGAGCATGTTTCTTCCTCTTCCTAACAGCTGATTCGAGGCCAAGGAGCAGGCAGTCCTTAGTTCTCTAGCATCAAAGGAGCCATTAATATTTCATATTTTGTAGTGTTGGCTCAGATGATTCATATCTTAGCTTTTATATATATATATATATATATATATATGTATATATAGTATGGAACACTAAATGCCTGTTTGTTGCAAATTTTCTAGAAAACTGGTCACAAACAGTAAGAAAGCTCATGTGTCAGACCCAAAGCTTTATTTTTGACCTGATTATCTCACCAAACTACTCCTGAGTGGTAGATTTCCTGTGGTCACCTACCAAGCCACTTTGTTCTAAAAATCTTCCCAAAACAGGTAAAAGTGGGTGGTGATTTAGCATTACAAGGATTATTGGGATAGCAATTTGGAGGCCAATATGGCTATTGCTTTCTGGTTTTCCACGGGCGGTTCCTCTGCTTCATGTACTCGCTCTTATTCACTTACACATATTGCAAATAAAAGATGGGAAAAAGATGTATGTGTCTGTGCTGTACTGGGGTTACCCAAGCTAAGAACTTGAAGAATATTAACTTCATTATTTTGGTCAATTTCTAGTTTTGGTAGTTATGCTGTACTCTTAAAACTCCTTTGGCAATTCCAAATGATTCATCTTTCTCTCACTTCTTAATAACTTCTGCATGCCATTGTTGTGTATAGTAAACTGTAGCTATCTTTCTCCCATGAGGGGCTGAAAATGATTCCTGTAAGCTGTGTACTTAGCAAATCCATTTGTAAACTGCATTTGAAGAGCTTGTGAATGTATTGGGGGCTACCATATAAAGAGGAGATTATTCATTCAGGGAGAATTTAGTTACACTTTTTCTATGCAGTATAGGTTCCCTTCCTTGGAAATAATTTGTGAAGTTTCCTGTCATAGGAAAAAAATAAATTTGGTTTGGTGTCTGTTATTTTCATATATTCATAGAAAAATAGATAATCGAATGGATTATCATGATTTTCTCACAACATATCCTTTCTTGAATGATGCTAACACCTTCCTTGATGATTGATGTTCAATGTCTATGGGAGAGTACCAATAGAAAATACAATTGTTTTATTTTCCTGTATATACATAAATACTGTATTTTGCCAGAAATGCATTGTTTTAGCATTACTGTTTTTAAATACTGCTACACCATAGTGTCTATCTTGAATCATTTTTAAGAAATATAATTTGAGCTAAGTAATTTATAAATTAAAAAGTACCCATACTTATAGCCTATTAAAGTTTGCTAAATTAGTTTCAGGTTTGAATACAAGATTTTAAGAATAGTCAGATAGAAAGGTGCATAAATTACACATAAATTTACTGAAATACCTGTTTATATGGACAAATGTTAAAACGTGCTGAGTAATTGTATTCTAGAGCTTTAGTCTGTTTAAAAAAAAAAAAGTCCAGTGTGAACAAAAGGTGGGTCTTCTTATTTCTTATTTTTCATGTTCATAGGCTTAGTCTTTTTTTTATTTTTTCCTGTTTTCTCTCTCTCCCTGTTATGAACTCTACTTCTTGTTTCTATTTTCTGTTGCACATGGGCCTTCCCTATGGATGTGAATGTTAAATAAACAATGGCATGCTTTTCACTTATAAATCAAGTTGCCCCTTCAGCATACAACTGTTCATGAGGCAGTGTGCAATTAATCCTGCAGGAGCTGATCTAAAACTTGCTCACCTTGATGCTCAATTTGTTTCATTCTCATCAATTAATGTGTTGGCAGAGAAATTTCTCCTGCAGGCCGCTGCTGGCTTATAGCAAGCCTCAATGTGAAGAACCCTGCTGGGCAGGTACCCAGGGAAAGGGACCCTGTGCCTTACAGGACTGGCATTGCATCTCTTTCTTCATTTGATTAGAGACCTTTGTAGTAGTTCTGTACCTCTGTACTAACCATTGTAGAGCTCCAAATCCTTGGTGGCCTCAGCAGCTCCAGGACTTACCTTGCTTTATACCTACATGAGTCACTTTGTTGAACTAGAAAAATGCTCAGCCCACCTGGTTGCTGCACTGCAAAGAGCTTCAGCTCACCTTGAGTTAGTCCTGCTGCAATCAGCTGTAAGGTTATTTGCCTAAACAAGGTGCAGAAATTAGCCTGAATTTTCAAGTAGGCATTTGTTAATTCAATGGGGTATTAGTAACAGATGGAAATTCCTCTTAAGGATTGGTGACGCTGCTTTTGTTATTTAAGAAAAACCCTTTAATTGCCTGTAGTTGTCTCTATAGGTATCCAGCTGCAGAGCAGATGTGACCATACAGCTCAGTGTATATCCCAGCTCTGTTCTAAATGAAAAGTAGGTGAGTTTAGTATTTCTAGGCTGTAGGATTTCCAACACTGCCTTTTAATACATATGTGAGTATAGATGACAACCTGTCTGCATGTCTAAGACATGCTAGATTGCTTTTGAAAATCGTTGCTTAATACTGGATTGATGATTGAACTGGCTAGTTTGAAACTATGGAGCTTATTCAGAACATGCTATAGCTTCCTTTCCTTAGGGGAAAAGGAATATTTTCCCTTCAGTGAAGTTTCCACACAGAATGAGAACTACCCTTAATCTCCCTCCTGCCAAACACAGAAATTAGTGGAACAATTTGCATCCAGAAGCAAAAGGAGATTGCAGAATACCATTGAATTAATGAAAAGAGAAAGGCTACTGTAATCTCTGTAATAAGCCAGAGCACTGTGGGCTGAAGTAGGAGTCTTCTGTGCTGACATTTTAATGATGACAGCATTTTCTGAAATGGGGATATTTTGCCTCTTAGGGCAGCTATCAGACTGTCAGAACTCAGGGGTTCCTTTTCATTTTTTAAAGTGACCTTCTGTTTCTGTCGGCATAGCTGAAAACTTGGTGACCATTCCTTCATCCTTCCTCGCTGCAGGGAGCCTGCACTACATCTGGCATGTCAGAAGGGACCTGGGGCATGAAGAAGTATGTAGAAGAATTTCCTCTCTGAAGCCCTCAGCACAACCAAGGAAATAATTCCTCGTTTATTTGGATCAGCCTTGGCCATAGCCTGAGCTGTCCTGACCCACAGCAGCTGAGTCGAGCTGATGCTGACAGAGGCTCTCCCGCCTAACTGCGCTTTTTAGATGCTCTGCAGCAGCGCTCAGGATGTGTGCAGGTTTAATTCTAACTTCTCACAGACCAGATGACAGCCCCATGAAGGCACAACAGCATTTAGGATTAAGAGAGCTAAAATTAACCTTTACACCCAGCTGGCAGGCTGTCTCTCAGGAAGCCCTGTAGAACAAGGATATCGCTTGTTCTCCTACCAGTTGGAGAACACAAACACGTTGTAGTGAACAGCTGCAATGAGGAGAATAAATGGGTCTGGTAGAAAAGTTATTTGTTAGGGTTACAGAAAAACAGAAATTATTACAAAGAAATTGATTTAAGTACTTATAGATTGGGTTCAGCGAGTCAGTTGTGTTCCTTTGCTAACATTCAACCCCACTTCACCCACTGAGGTTCAATAAAGATAGTAAGTAGAGGCATTTGGCCCAAGATACTAATCAGTCCAGTGACTGTGACGTGATGCATTAGAATCTGATCATTCAGTTGGCATTCCAGGTTACAAGGTAAGCAAAAATGTGTTTCACCCGCCCACGCACAGAATCTTGGTAAAAATTTATCACTGAAGTATGTTGGTGTTCAGACCAAGAAGAATGCAAATGGTCATTAAAATCCCTCTTTGGCCAAATGGGGAGGGAGTTAATCAGAGCACTGGAGAGTGGCCTGGAATATTGGGAAGTACTGTCTCCTGTCCAAATGTCTGTGTCTATTGCTATACAAAAAAGTTTTTTTTTTTTAATTAAGATGTTACAAAAGGTCTCAAGTTCAAAATCAATTATTAATTGTACCTTAGCAGACTTAATGTGTCAGGGCAACAGCTTAGGTACGCTATAAGCAAAGAGTTGATCTATCGATACTTGCCCAGCAGTTGCAAGTCCTTCTGTGAGGATGGGTGAAGCATCTTAGAGGCAGAAGGACCAAACCTGTGATGGACAGCTTTAAAATGGGATAAAAAGGACTTGGCAATTTGGAATGTATTTCCAGCCCAAGGTGTTGTTTTTCTTCCCCCCCACATCTGTGGACTTTAGAGAACTGATTATTTTATCTCATTTTATATTTAAATATATTTTATTTTTTATCTTTACTCAAAATTTTCTATGTATGTTTTTAGTGGATAATGCCTCTACTGAGTTACCACACTCAGTAAATCAGATTTTGATCAATGTATCAGATTGAGCTTACAGATGCTGTCAGGGAACAAAATGTTAAGTTCTTTGCAACAAGAGCAAGACAAACAAACAGGACTGCCTTGCTGGAAGTTTCCAT
This sequence comes from Cygnus olor, assembly GCF_009769625.2. Taxonomy (NCBI): domain Eukaryota; kingdom Metazoa; phylum Chordata; class Aves; order Anseriformes; family Anatidae; genus Cygnus; species Cygnus olor. The sequence continues at coordinate 14,666,241 of NC_049175.1, forward strand.
GAGTGCTGATACTGCTGAAAGCTTCCGTTGTAGCCGGGCCAGTTGCATCTGAGTTAGAAATTACCATTAAATTAATTAACACTATGAAACGGTGGGATACTGTAAGTAAAGAGAGCTGTAAACAATTCCCTGATGTGAGAAGGGGCTAATGGACTGGGGGGAAGCATTGGACTCATCCCTCTTTATAAAATTCAATACCCATCCCTATGTGTGCTGAAAGGAAAGCTATATTACTGGTGGAAATATCTTCAAAATAGTCAAGTAATAATGAATTAAATAAGCAAAGACAACTTTGTTAGAATATTAGGGTGGGGAAGTATTTTTTTTTAAATCTTTCTTAAAATATCCTGTTATTGGCTCTTCTTTTTAAGCTTTCTATTCTTCACACTGTTTAAAGCTAACTTTCTAGTTTCTCTGCGGCATTATGGGTATTTATTTAATGCTTACACATAGTCACGGAGAAATTACTTACCATCTACGTCCTTACAATATTTATGTGCCTAATTTAACTGCAGCCTGTGAGACTATTTTCTTAAAAGTTAACAGGGTTTATTCCTCCCAGATAACAGAGTATCACATTTCTATATGGATTGGAACTTCACGTTTCCGCATAGATTGAAACATAGTCTCTCAAAAACTATTTGATGCTCTAGAGGTATAGCTACTAAGCGTGAATGAAAACATGAAAAAAATACAATGTTAAATTACATTAAGGTGAGTTAAATGATCAAAATAGATGAAATGTAGCTATAATCTGTGATTAGTGGCCCCAACATGGTATGGGAAAGTAGTAATGGTTATTTCAAGTGTGTATGGTATGACTGTGGCTTTCAGTGATTAATATAGCTAAAATAGTAAAGCCAAACATAAATGATGACTATAAGCAATAAATACCACTTCAAGCATCGCAGCCTGAAAGGAAGCCAAACATTTGGGGCTGAAACATCCTCCTCTTCAGAGGCAAGCATAACTTTCTAGCTGTCGGGCCAGATTTAATGGCTACAACACAAGTCTTTAATGAACCTTAACAAAACAGTCAATTAGCAAAGAGCTTACCACACTATTAGAGCAAAGGTTTTTATGAAAATGTGTTGCTGTACATTTTGAATCCCCATTATGTTGTGGTTTTGATCTAAATTGACTTTTCAATTGAATTTCCTCATTTTGAGTGGTTCGTCCCAATTATCCAACTTCTGGGCTTCATCACATGTTCTACTTAGTTTTGGGCTACTGCTGCACTCATTATTCAGCAGGTTAGCATTGCGGTAAGAATGATTTCATTGGCATACTGGAAATTTCTTGCTTAATTTAAGAAAAAATAGAATTGCATGCTTTGCCCATCAGGTATAATAATGTGGAGGAAAAAATGTAAAAAAAAAGAATATTCCTACTTGTATTTAGCAGTTATTGTTCTTCTGGTTTTGGGCTCGAATTAATAAGCATAGGAATCTAGGAACTGTCATGTTACCTCTGACTAACAGTCCATCTAGCCCAGAATCCTGTCTCAGGCAGTCTCATGAACAAGATGCATTTGAAAGAGATGCAGAAAGCATATGATTTGTCCAGCTGAGAAATTTATTCCAGCCTCTAGTCGGCGGTGCTTGGTTTACTTCCTGGAGCATGAGGATTTATATCCTCATGTTTTTTATTTTATTATGAGCTGATATAGCTTCATTTTCACATAAATGGCTGCAATTAAAAAAAAAAAAAAGGCCTAACTTGTTTTCAAGAATGTCTTTCAGCTGTGAAATCTTCAGTTTCACTTTATGTAATATGAAATTGTTGCCGTACACCACTTTTAAATTAATTGTTTCCAGTGATCCCTTGCTCTCCTGTCATGAGAACAGTATCTTACCATGACCAAGTTTTCATTTCCTTCATTAGCTTACATGTGTTTATTTCCCCTTTATTTATCTCTTTTAGCTAATTATTTCTAATCTGTCGTTGTTTCATTATGTCTTTTAAAAAAGTGATAAAAGCTTTTGTGCTTTTATCATTTCCCACTATTTCTTTTTTAATAGGAAATGAACAGCAATGATGACAATAGCTAAAGCCATCTGGATGAGTTTAACCAGTGATGTAGTGTCTTAGCGGGGCTGGAATACTTGGAGGTGCTCAGCCTTCTTTCATTTCAAACACACAAGCAGACCAAAGCCCTCAGAGGACACACTTACGAGCAGTAAGGAAGCAGCTTAGGAAGTTAGGCTTTCTAGGTAGCTCTTCTGTTGATCAATTTTTATTACTTTACATTGAACAGGAATTATAGTAACTGTTCATGGGTCAGGGACTACATTGCATGTCTCTTCCCTGGTGTAGCAAGCCTTGTACTTCCTTACATGTTGCTTTTCTCTGTGGATCAGTCAATCTTGAATTCCCCTTTTACTTCATGTAAGACTTTTTTTCTTTTTCTAGCCTTATGGAAATTGGCATGACTTAATCATGAAGTATATTCCAGCTACTTGTCTTCCCCAGGATGGTTGTGTAGCCTCTGTTTAGAGGAGGTGGAAGAAGTCAGGAACCTTTCAGAAGGTGGACAGAGCTACTTTCTCTCACTGGCCTGTTTAATAAAAAAGAGGTTACCATCACCACAAATACTTTCACGTATATATTTAGATGAAAGTGGCTGCAGGTGAAACATAATGCAAACTCTGTCCTGTAAGCATTGAACTTTCTGAACAGGTCCAGAATACAACATTCAGTTGTATGGTATGACACTGAACTTCTTAGTAGGCAGTTCTGGATATGCTCAACATCAGTAATCAAAATCTGTAATACCAAACACCTTGAACTCGACCCATATGATTAACTATGAAAACTCTCCTTTCACTGTCTTGGAACTAGCATCTTGTTTCATTTTTTAAGTGGAGTTAACTACAAATGCAAAATTTATTCTGTTTGTCTAGAAAATGTTAGTGAAGAGTCAGAGATAGGAGTGGGTGCCTTGCTGGTGATACAAGTGCAGTGTTCAGAGACTACATAACTGTTTTTCTCAGATGAGCTGATAATGCTGACAGTAATAGTGAGGACTGAGGCATGAAAGCCCAAGGACAGTGAAGGAGAGCAAATGTTCAGTTAAGAAACAGAACCATCATAGTGCCCACACCTGCATGCTGTCCTCTACGTTTATGTGCTATTCTCAGGGTTTAGGAGGTGTGTGGTGCCTTCTGCTAAGAAAGAAGTCAGCAATCTCTCTGAGAGAACAACTTGCATTGCAGTTCAAGAAGGCTTCCGGGCGCTATAAGGCAAAGAAAGCTTGCCATGTAGTTTGCTATCCATGCTGAACAGTGAGTGACCTTCCATCTAATTCATCTGCAAAAGAAACGCAGCTAACAGTAATGCTTTTCTCTTAACCTCAACTTTCTCTTTGAGTTTTGCTTACACTTGCATGTGCAAATGTGTAAATCTTGTCTAGTTTGTTCCTAGATTGGAACAACTATTTCCGACACTAATACTGCAGGCAGATAGTCACTTCCTAACAACTTGTGGAAGTCTAGACTTACCTAAGTCAGTATGAGCTGATTATTCAAATTGAACTTGTCCAAATACTTATTGCATTGCTGAGACACTGGATGCTTCAATTAGAGGTGATTTTGCCAATTCGTGACATCCATCTTTGTAATTCATCAATATTTAATGTAAGTCTTCAAAGGTCAACCTGATGACATTGAAAATCTTCCCTCTCATGTTGCAACTACACAAGTGACTCAAATACACATGCAAGCCCAGTAGGCCCCAGGGACAATGACGTAGTTTGGGAAGATTCTTCTGATACAGGTTCTTCAGGGACACAGTCGATTGTCAATGGTAGTGATAAAGGATTCTTAAAGGTTGCAAAAAAAAAAAAAAAAGCATCTTCAAGTATGTATTCATTGTTTAAATTGCTTTAGCCACCTAAAATCTTATTTCTGTTTTGTCCTGATTAAGAAAAATAAATTGCTTCTTCAGGTTTTTGGTTGGGATCTTATCTGTGTTGTGCCCATATAAATCAAGGGTAGCCCCAGTGTGACAATTATAGATTATACTGATGTAAACAAAGATTAGGATTAATCTGGCCATCAGTCTATAACAGAAAAATGCTACGGGTTATGTTTCAAAGGTTTATATCAAGGATGTTCAGCATTTAATAGTAGAGAAATAATTCTGGAAGAAAACAGTAAGTGAGCACTATTAAAAAATGGCTGGAGTAGGGCAGAGATAGCATGATTGGGACTGACATGATAAATACCAAAGACTGCTCTTCTCCCTCAGGCTACTTTGAAGAAGCCACCAGAGGAACCACACCCACCCACCTCATTGGCCATTAAACATTGCACTTATCTTAGCCAGGACCACGAACAAATAACCTTTACTCTGAAATCCATTTTGCATAACAGTTTTCTAGCTGCTGCCTCTGTAGGTGGATAAGGGGGTCTCCACTTCCCGTCCTAAACTGCTAGGTGGAAGCTATTGTGTGACTCTTGCTACCAGTGAATAATTGACTTTGACAAGGTCTTCAATTGAATATTTTTGGAAACCATTTTGGCTTTAATGGGATGCACAGTGATCCATCTAAAAGAATTTGTCCTGTGTGTTGGACCTTGTATAGACAAGCAACACGTATTTCTTATTTGTGAAAGCTACTCATCTAACTTTTGCCCCTCTATTAGACTAAATCATTACAGCAAGGTAAAAACCTGAATTTATTCGCCACCGTGCTTTCTCTCTTGTCTGCTGCTGAGGTCCCTGTGCTGAACTGTGCTGGCTGTGTGCTCCACAGCAGGGAGCTGTAGGATGAAGGGATTTCTTCTCACAGCTTGTTCGGCAGCTTGAAGCAAATGGAGATTTCAAAGCTGAAGGCTTTAGGGCGGCCAGAGAATCTGATATTCTTCCAGGTTTCTCTAGCACAAGTCATTGCACGTTGTACAAAAGTGTCCTTAAGAATGAAGTGAATGCAGATTGCTACCAGCCTGATACTGTAGTATGATTTTTTATTAGCAGTTTCATACCTTACCTGGCACTGAGTATAGATGACTTCATCTGAAGCTGGGCAGTAGTGAGTCAGCTCACTCTTGTATGTGCATGGCTGTATTCCAGTGCTACAATGTGGAAATACAAAGATCATAAACAAACGTTGTTTTCCTTTATAGATTCATAATACATCAAAACATCAAGAAACGGAGATTATGCTGTACTTTTTAGGAAGCCCTGGCCCTGATTTGGTGCCATGGCACCATAGTCATGGCTTGTTGCATGTGCACCTTTTTCTAACTTCCTTCAGTGGCATAGAAGAGCAGCCTTGTCCAGCCACAGGGTATTGAACCATTCACATGTTTTGATCCTGGGAGGAAATGGTAGACTACATACCCTAAAAACTTCCCATGAGTGCCAGAATGACTTTATCTAATGTGCCTCTGTATTGAGACTGCCTTCAGTTTTCCATAAAGCGATGCAGCAATGAGATTACATTTAAGACAGGAGAAGGCCATTACCAAATCTGCAGGTGTCTCTTCTCTGGAATAACTGGAAAGCACCTATAGCACTGTTGTTTCTGTGTGTCTTGATAGGAATGAGGGAGTGGGACCACAAAACATGCCTAGTACAGCTGTTTATGGTTTTGTCTTTCCTCTTACAAAATGCTTGCCTCAGTTTTTCAAGGTTATTAAGCTTTATTTCAAAAATTGGAAAAATGCTGAAGCAAGTCATCCTACCTTGTAAGCTCCTAGAATTAAAACATCCAGAAGGGATTCGTCTTGAGGAAACAGAAAAAAATCACATCTAGCTAATGTAATTTCCCCCCTGAAACTGGGAAATGATTCTTGTGGATAGGACATAGTAGATGATCCTTTCTGTCTCACAGGGAAATATGCCCCACATAACCAAATAACAGATACAAACCAAGTTAGAAAGCTTATACCTAAGAGGAGTTACCCCTGTTCCCTATCAAAGGAGAAAGGTGCAATGCATGAAGTCTGCAGAACTTTGTGCAGGAAGCAGTTCTGTTCAGCATTTTCATTACAGACCTGGATGATGGCATAAAGAGTGGACTTCCTAATGTATCTTCTATGAGGAACTACAAGTATCTTGTGAGAGAAATTAGAATAAAAAATTACTGTATGAATCACGTGGTTTAATGAAAAATAGGATGAAATTAAACAGGATGTAGTGTAGCACTCCTGTGGGAATAACTGTCTGCACGCAGAGAGGATGGGTGATAACTGGCCAAATGGAACAGGAGTTGAGGGAAACAATCATGTTGAACAGGAATCTACAACTTCATGCTATTCCACAAGAAAAAATTGTAGTGGGGTGTATAAAAGAAGTACAGTTTGCAACATACATAAAGTGATCCTTCCAAATTGTTCAGAATTGGTAGTACTGTGCCAAATTTAGAGCACACAGAAATAAATTAGGAGGACCAAAAGTGGAATTTGAGGTGCAAATGCTTACAAGATCACAATGAAAAAAAGTGTGAAATGCAGAGGAAACACTTGATAACACTGTTGAGCAGCTAAGTAGTTTGGATCATCAGTCTCTGCTGCTGGTACGAGTGGAAGTTCCTACTTGATCCTGGCTGATATCTAGAAACAGAGGTGCAAAATAAGGAGACAGTAGTCAAAATTTGCTATTTTGAAAATGCAAGAGGTTGTTCCAGTTCCGGGAGCTGAATTCCAAAGTAGGCAAGCTACTTAAACAAACAAAGAAATTATGGGGGGAGATGTCCATTAAAAAATGAACTGTTCTAGGTGATTGAAAAGGAACAAATGTGTGCTTAAATTCCCAGATCACTTTTACAACTTTTTTTTTTTTTTAAGACCTGTAAGATTTACATCTGGACCTGGCAAGCTGACAAAACGTTAACTCAGAACACCTAATAGTCGTAAGAAAGTTCTAACCAGGATGTCTTTCACACAAATATAACTGTGCCACCCCTCTCTTTAGCCATGTAAGTAGCAGATGTAGAAGCGACACCTGACTTAATTAAAGTAAATAGACGTAGGGTCCTTCATATGGCCTCTGGGAGCCTATTGAGAAACCAGATGATTACAGTGCAAGGCTCACTTTCTTGGTCCAGAAACTGAATAGGAGATGAAAAGTAAGAAGGTACTTTTTTGGTTAATTTTCAGAATGGAAAAATTTAAGAGCAGGTGTTGACTTGTCTGATGCATTTATTAATCTCAAAATGCAGAGCTGTACTGAAACATCACATTTGCAAAGCTTATTCAGCTCTTGCCTTGGCTTGGGCCAGAGTGGGGAATTTAAAAGTGACCTAAACCAAAAGGTGAATAAACGGTGTGAAATGTTGACAAGTGCATTAGAGAAGGTTTGAAAAGGCAGCCTTACCTAGCTGCATCTTTCAGTCACTGTTGTTGAGATGCCATTTCTTACTGTTGGTGGCACAGGAGAGGTGCTCATGTCCTAGCACCTCTGAGTCCCCAGCCTGTATAACTGCATCCAGCACCCTTTGAGACACATTGCTGTGTACAAGTGAGATGAAAATGCATTTCTCTGGGCCCCTGGTGAGATGGCTTCAGTCTTCATGACTCACTTAATACCACTGATGCTGCTGTTATTTTTCTAAGGTAGGTCAAAAATCCCTTCCTGGGAAGAATTTCTACTAAACACAATGTTAAAATGAGGCGTGTACTGGACATGTGCTACAGTGCGTCCATCCCTTACAGGGATCTCAAGGGCTCTTGGTTATGTGTGGCTGGGGGGAAGACCAGTCACATTAGAAGGAATTCTGCAATAAGAGTAATCATGCCATAAGGCACTTAAATAGCTCCCGTTATTGCAAACATGAGAGAAAGAATATAAATATAACTTTTTAAATCATACGTATTAAAGTTTGTACTTCTACTTTCTGAAATTGAAATTACTGGCATTCTCGTGATAGCTGATCACTTCCAAATACTGTCCTGAACCTCTTACCAAGATTTATGAATATTTTGGAGGAGATTCTAATGTGCTAAACTCTCTTTTTCCCATTTGTGTAGGTCAGACTGTACTCTTTGGACTACTAGAAAGAATGATATTCAGGTTACGATGGAGCAAATTCTTTTGGTGAGTGGAAAAATGCTTTTTAAATTTGCATTCATTATTGCTCATGTGTCAGAACTCAGAGAGGTTTTGCTGGATTTAAAGGTAGGGGAGACCTGCATGCAGATTTCTTCCCCAACTTTAATCTACCTATGAGCACAGTCAAGTTGACCTTTCCTACAGCTTTGGTTTTGCTAACAAACGAAGCAACAGAAATGTAGTAATGCTTATGTTGAAATTTCAGCCATGGCTGTGCTTGTTTTTCCTCCTAGGACTGCTCAGTTCCCTTCTGCTTAACTCAGGGATGTGTCCATATGCCTCAGACAGTGGAAGTGAAAAAATCTTTTCTAGCCACTGAAAGAATAGACTATCCGAGACATCCTAGCAGCCTGTCAAGGCTGTGTATGGAAGATAGGGAAAACATTCAGCCTATATGTAAAAACTAATGTATAGAACATTTAACAAGACAAAGTCTAGATATAATGTATGCAGGAAGCTGCAAAGGTCAAACACTGAATAGATGCATAAAGACGGCTTCTGAAAGAGAGAGAAGATAAAAATTTACACATCCTGTAAATAATCCTGAAATAATTCAAAGCCACTCTGAAATGTAAGAACAACCTGGAAGGCAGATAAGGGCTTTATATACTGAAATATGTAATGAATCACAGTTCTCTAAATGACCAGACAGAGCTGTTATGGTGACCAGTGAGCCCCCCGTTCAGTGCGTGATGGATATGAACATGTTTACCTCTCTGTTGTTAGATCTGGAAGGTTAGCAGCATGTCTGGGCTTCCCAGGAGGTTTGGCAGAACCGATGAGATGGTTAGACAGTGATGGCGATCCATACTTCAGTGGGTGATTGGGAGTGCCTCTAGGCATTGTTTTAAGATACTGAATACAATTTTGAAGTTTTTAAAATACTACATAAGCAAGGGTTAATATTTTAAAAATTTGTTATATTCTGTTTGCAAGCAGGTAATGCAAAGGTGCACAGATACAGAAAAGTTCCCAGCTACTATTAAAATGTCACTGGATGTCTATTGACTTTAATTAGTATGTAGGCATTCTTTGGTGCTGTTGTTACTGCACGCATCCTGCATTTCTGTTTTAACTTTGTGATTCAGTTACCATTAACATTTAATCACTCAATAGATGTGTTAACAACCAAGCCCTAAAAAAAAACCCTGCTTAGTTCTGGAAGATGCTAATTCTATTCAGCTGATACTAGTTTCAGTACCAGTCAGAGATACTGAACTCTTAACACTCATTATTTCGCATGCCTAAGAATTCAGAAACCTTATTAGTGTTGAGTTTCAAAAAAGTGCGCCTGATTTTGACAGCTGTCCCATGGCATTTCAGAGAAGTAGGGAATTAATGGTCACTGATGCAAATCAGCCCTTTTCCTGGGAGAGGGATCAGAAGCTTTGAGTGAAGTGCATCCCATGTGAGATGAGCTTTCCAAAACCTCCCCCTGTGCACTACCACATTTTGGAAAAGTAGGACTATGTGCTGTACTTGTAAAAATTGATAACTGTGTTCTTCCTTGTACAAAAGACTTTATATTTGATACTCTTCAGTCATTTTTGTGGTTGAAAATCAGAAGCTTTCTGATCACAGCATATTTATTTCACATTATTAGAATTTACCCTTGTAAGAGACTTGGACAATGTTATTTTTAGAGGCTGAAGCATCTGTGTTGTTTGCCACGATCCCTTGGACCTTGACAGGGAGGAAAATCTCCAGAACCAGAGAAAAGCATGTATTATTATTATTTTGTGAAATTCTGTTCAGTTCTGGCTGAGATCTAAACTTTGTAATTTCCCTTTTAGCACTTGATTTCTTAGCAAAATGCTGGCAGTTTGTCAAAGCATAAACAGTGTAACCTGGCGCAGCGTGCTGCCAGAAGTTACAGCGTCTCATACTGGCAGGGACACGATCTCTGCAGGGAAAAGGGAGAAAGAGTCTTGGTTAGACTGGATTTCTCAGGGAAGTAGTCTTACCTGCTCCAGTGATCAGACCAACAAATAACATCAATGCCCCGCTTCCAGTTAGGACAAAAATCTCTTCTCTTGGGCAGGTGATGTAGTTACTCATGTTGTGAGGTGATGGTAGACAATGGGGAACTGTTTTCCCATGTTCTCACTTGAAGAGAGAGAGAAAAAAAAAAAAAAAAAGAAAACAGGAAAAAAAAACAACCAAAAAAAAATCATTCCTCTCTTTTTATGTCAGTTTTCTTGTGTTAAAAGCTGCTTCAGTTGCGGAGTCAAGCCCTCGAGTTAGGAAAAGCCAGAATGATGGTCATCAGTGTAACCTCTTAATACAACCTCTTCCTGCATATTCATTACGATGTAATACTTAATTACACCACTTTCCAGATCTTTCTTATATTAGTAGATAGATATAAGTATGTATTTGTGTGTTTTAGTAGGGTTTCCAGTTCCTTTGTAGATACCTGAAGGCACATGTAGAAGAGAACAGCAGAAGAGGATTGCTGGAAGAGAACATCCTGTGGTTAAGGCAGGTGAATGAGAAGAATTCTCTTTTATCCCAGTTCAGCTGTTTTTATCCCTGTTTTGTGCATGCTGCTGAGCAAGCCGCTTCAACCAAAATACCTTTCTGTGGCTACTGTCTGTGTTTCTCATCTTCTGGACCCCTCAGGCCTAATGTGCAGAAGTGCTGAGCACTCACAGGTGCAAATGAAATCAATAGGAAGCATGGTCATTCAGCGTTTCGGGAATTAAGGCAGAGCAGATTGGATATCTAGACATGGGGAGAAGGACAGTAATTTCTGGGAGTCAGCCCTTCCTCTCCAAACCATCTGCAGTGTGGCCTCTGGCATGCTTCTTTGTCTCAGTGTCTCTGTCATGGAGATGGTACATCTTGCAGTAAATGTAAATTGCTTAATGTCTGTGAGGCACTCCTGGTGAAAAGCACCCCAGATAACACCATGTGGAATCTCTGCCTTTTATGTGTATAGCAGGTTTGGGATAGTGTTGAGGATAGAGTATTGCTGCACATGTACAAAACTATGCCACCCATGCGTATATACACACACAAGACATCCCTAGATGACTATACATGTGTACATTTAAAAATATATATGTGTATTTAAAGGTATGTTTACATACATGTTAGAACAGCTTGGAATCGCAACTACTTGGATTGCCTTTACAAGCCCCCAAAACAGGGTGTTACTAATTCTCTTTACTAGACATCTTCTTTAGCAGGGTTGATGGCTCCCAGTCATCAACTGAATACAGTGCTTAACTGTTTTCATTTTTACATAATTATCAGTGTATTTTTAAATTTGATTCCCAGCTAGGAATTGGATAATACTTTTTTTTTCTTTTTTCCTGAATAGATACTATTCCTAATTCAAGGGTTAAGGCAGAGTATGTATGTTATGGTAGAGGTAGATGCATTGCCCCTTGTCCATCTCTGTGTGAAGCTATCAAACTAAGTAGTGGCGCCACTCCTCAGATTACAGCTGGGAGTATTTTCAAATGGTTTTAATTAACTTCAGGAAGGCAGGATGGGACTCAGATGGTATTAAAGAAAAATAAATAGTTTTAGGAATGCATAATTAAGGGTGAGGGTTTGAGTCTTAGAAGATAATGTATCTTTCTGGTGGAAAATTAAATTGTGTCAGTAGAGTAACTCTGGATTTATACCTGTAAATGTCAGACAAGAAAATGGCCTGAAATGCACTAGTACATAAAGGAATTGCACCTGCTTTCAGTGAAATCAATATCAAAATTTCCATTCATTTCAATAGCGCTAAGAGATGATGGATTAGGAGAATTTAATTTGGGGCTTTGGGGAATTATATTCACAATTGTAATTGTATTTATATAAAATGCACATTGATCCTTGAAAAACTCTCAGTACAGCCGGCCATTGAAAAAAATTAGAAATGTTGCAAATGCATGGGCACATTCTTCATATAATTAACGGTTTGTTGAAAGAGAACGTAGGGATGTGGTAGTAGATATTGCCCTGCTTGCAATTATTTTGAGTTGTAAAACAGATTAAGCAGAGGCTTAAGGTACGAGCTCAGTAAATGTAGCCATATTTAAACAAACAGTAGTGAATTTACTCCTTCACTCTGAATTTTAAGATTAAATAAATGGCAGTCTTTAAATTATATGTAAGCACATGCAAATATTTAATTAATGGGGTCTTGACACTCTAGCTTGTAATTCCTGATTTCTTATTAAAATAATCCACCTAATTTTGAAGTAAAAAATAAGTTTTTCTCTAATTAAAAGCATTACTTTTCAAATAAGATTGTGTACTGTGACAGGTAGTTCTGAATTTTGCATTAGTACAGAAGCTCCCGAGCTCTCAAATTTGTAGATCTCCTATGTAAGCAAACAAGATTCTCTGCTACCATCTCTGTGACTCATCTAATAATGCTGGGGAGAAATATCTGGCTAGTGCAACAGCCAGCTCAAACGTTGCTATACGTTTTCCTTGCTGTCAACAGCTTTCCCATGCCTCCTTTTCTTTCTGTAACAGTTAATTTGTAGAAGTTACCAGTTGGGTGCTTAAGAAGCCTGGGGGAAAGGAAGTATGGCACGGAGGCAGGGAGAATGAAAAGTCATCGAAGGTTTTCATTCAGTTGTTGGGTTACGAATCGTGCTAGCTGAGGGATGACCTGTGAGCTCCCTTCTGTAGTGCACATTCCCATATGTATAGGTAAATACTTAGAGCATTCCTGTGTAGCACCAGGACGGGGTTAAGATTCATGCTCTCATCACCACCAGAGGGGAGAAGAGCACAAAAAGGGCCGTCTCAATCAATAACAGTTCTGCTTTTAACTTCAGAGACCACGGAGGATGAAATTTGGGGCCCAACTGCAGGTGGAGGATTTAGTCTGGATTTACAGAGGTGAAACTGAGAAGGGGTTAGGGGGTGGCTGAGCTAATTTAGCCACTGCTGGCAGCTGGGCCTGCACCACCTGCATGGCCTGCTCCTTCTGACCTGCTCAGCAAAGGCTTTGCTGCTTATCCAGCTCCTCCGAGAGCCTGCTCAGCTTGCCAAAGAGTGAAGGAAGCTCTGCTTCTCTCTGCCAGGGTGGCTTTCTGCTGATATAATGAGCTAAACTGCTGTGCTGTAGAGTCAACCAAAGCTAGTGCACAGAAAAAAAGCAGGAATGTGGCTTGGGGAACTTTTTCTAACAACGCCACTTGAGACAGCAGCCAGCCCCAGTTCCTATCTGTGACTCTCGCTCTCATGATCGAACCGCTGCTGGAGTCAGTCTGTGGGGCCACTGCAAGGAACGAGATTGGGACTTGATTCCTGATAAACTTAATCCACAAAAATAAAAGGACAGATATTTTGAATAGGAGTCGGTTCCCCCTGGTGGCATGGGAGCCTCGGCTGTTTATGCCACTGAAGAAAGTTAATTGCTGGAAGTAGGTTTTCTGAGCATAGTTTTCACGTGAGCAAGCCTGGTGGGAACAGAAGCAGCACTGGGGTCTCTGGACTCTCTGGCCAACCCATTTTTTGGAGGGATTTTATTGTTATAGGATTCTCCCCGAGAAAGTGGAGTCTGCAGTGGCCTACAGCATTGCTGATGGTCTCTAGCTGCTGTTTCCCCAGGTGGGGGCAGATTGCTGGGCTTTAGGCCTTAATTCTGGGACTATGAGGTGAATAGAGGCAGAGACACAGATGCTGGTCTGGCATGTTTGAGATTTTAAAGCAGTTTGCCCAAAATCTCCCATTTAAGCCTGCAAAGCTCATGCTTTATGGAAGTGCTCATATTTGAAGCAAGTAAACCACTCCAGAAGGTATCACGGGCCTGTATCAGCGTGCGTGAGGGGCTTTCTTTACCGAGACCTTCCTAAGAGCAAGTACGCAAGTGGGGTTGGTAAAAACCTAAATTATGCTTCTGCTAATGAGTTGGTGCTGTACTCCTCCCTCGGCTGCTGTAGCCGACAGTCACTTCACGAACCCCCCCGTCGGTGCCCTCGCCCCCACGGCCGCTTCCTCGCCCGGGGGGGCGCCGAAAGCCGCCCCCGGCCCGGCTCCTCGGGCGGGGGTAGCGTTGCGGGGCCGGGGGCGGGTGGCGGCTGCAGTTCAGCGTCCCTCCGAGCCGCGAGGGGGGCACAATCCGCCCGCCTTCGGCAGCGCCGCGCCGCTCCGCTCCGCTCCGCTCCCTGCCCGGCCGCCACGGCTCGGCCTTCGGCGGCCCGGTGCTGAGGTGAGGGGCGAGGCGGGATGGGAGCGGCCACTGGGGGGGGATAAGGGGGACCTTGAGGGACCGGGGGGAGCCGGAGGGGCCGCGGGGAGCGCTGCCCCTCGGCCCTTCCCGTGTGTAGGTTTTGGCTGGGGGTGTGCGTGGGGTGGGCGAGCGGTCCTCAAATGGCGCCCTCCGGGGGAGTAGCGCTGAGGGGCGTCCCGTGTCCGGGGGGAGGCTCGCCCCGAACTCCTCGCTCCTCGGGCGGGTTGCGGGGTGTTTGAGCTGCCCGTGGCTCCAGAAACGCAGCCCCAGACCTGGGAGCTGGGCTCGGTCACTGGGGCTCTCCAAGGGGGTCAGCAGCCTCGTCCCTGGGGTCTGCACAGCCCCGGGGTCCGCACCGCCCTGAGGAACCGGGAGCCCCTCGCCGCCCTCTCCCCCTGCCCACATCCAAGTTTCGCCGGCGGAAAGTTTCCCGGCGAGGCTGCCCCGAGCCCCTCGCTCAGCTGGGGCAGGGGAAGCTGTTGGTGGGCTCCCATCTCCCTGCCTCGTACCCCCAGCGGTGCCCCCCACCGCTGGGCAGCGCGAAGGGGTGCCCGCGGGTATGGCTGTTTTAAAAGGTAGGGTTATGTCAAGGGGCTGGCGGAGGAGATGCGATGTGTAGGCTTCGATATCTGCGTCTGGTAATGAGTGAAATAAATGAAGCGGTTAGTATTCTGCTCCTGTGATACTTGGCGCGGGAGAGAGGCGGCTGTTACATCTCATTTCCGAGCTCATTTGGAGGAGCAGAGTGATGCTGGGTGCCTTATCTGCTGCTGTTCCCGAGCGCCTCAGCCCTTCAGGCAGCGGGGAGACGGGGAGCTCCTGGCTGCAGCATCGTAAAGCCACGGGGAGAAACCCTCTGGGGCACGGGAAGCCCCCCGAACGCTTTCGGAGCACGACTGCAGCGGCGGACCGAGTGTGGCAGCAGCAGGGTGACCCTGGTTCCCGGACTCGTGGTAGGTGATGCGACTGATGCCTCCCTCTTGCACGCCCCACTGGTGAATTTTTCCAAGAGGCTGGTCAGCACTCCGTCTTTGAAGACTAACTCGAGATACACACAGAGAAGTCAGCCTCAGGGGCTGGAGCCCGAGGAGGAATCCAGGATTCCCTCCGGGAGAAGGTAGGCGTGTGGGTGCTGTCATCTGGGGGCACTGGCTGCAAGAGGCGGATGCCTGCTTCCCATCCCCTTCTTGTCTTTTAGCAGTAATGAGAATTTTGTGGATGTCAGTCTGGGGTGAGGTGTGCGTGGCTGGGAGGGGTGGGTAGCCAAAAGTCAGTTCATCTGGACTGCAGCGAGGAGAAAAATAAAGCACCTGTCTTTGTAAAGCAGGTTGCGCCCACCTTCCATCATCAAAAGTTAAGGTAGAAATGTCTCCTTGTGTGGTGTCCCCCCCAAGGTGGGAGGAGGTTCGTGACATGTGAAATCCTTGTGGTGTTCTTTGGGGTCTGCCAGGTTAAGTGAAGTATGGTTTTTTTTTGTGTGTGCGTGTTGTTTTTTTCTTCCCCTTTTGACTGAGAGCTGTTTTGCTTTCTGATGGTTGGAAACCAGGGGAAAAGGGATATTTAAAAATAAAATCAGACTGTATATTTGAAGTGGTAAAGGAAATGTTCTCAGGATCCCACGTAGCAAGCTGGAGATGAATGCAAACTGTTCCTGTTCTGTGCCTCTTCCAAATTCAGTTCTTCCTGAAAGATGTTCTCTCTCCCTGCTTCCCAGCGAAGCCCGATCTGCATGGCTAGTCAATCACCTCATGCAAATGAGGTGCTTTTTCTCAGCCTCGCAGTGGCTGTGGGTATGTGTTGGTACTGCAGCAGGAGTGACAGTCTGGTCACATGCATCACCCAGCGTGTGCAGCACCGGTGTGCAAATCCATTCTGCCTTAAACTTTTTGGTGTGCCGGAGAGCTTGGAAAGCGTTGAGGCAGGTTGCTTGCAAATAAATCGGGGACTGCTGCCTCTGCCCTCTTGGTTTAGCTGCTGTTCATCTGGTAAGCCCACATATGCCACCCTCTGGAAGGTACGGTGACTGTACTTGACACGTACTAATTTTCAAGAGAAAGACCGCAGACCGGTAAGCAGATGCTTAGACCAGGCTTGCTTTAATTATAGTTCAAGATTTGGTTGGTGCAGCTTTGCATGTTTGGCTACAGTAAGTACTTTCTTTGACTTCAAAATTAGAGTAAGAACGTGTACTTAGGAAGGTATAATTCCTTTGCTAAAATAGAAATAGTAAAGCAACCTCTCAAATAACTTCGTAGATGAGTACTAATTCTACGTGCATTTTGCCGATAAATAATTTCAGTCAGATTTCTGCAAATGTAGCTGTGGTTTATAGGCCACCATCCGCCAGCTAAGCATTGCACCAGTCATGCAAATGGGTTTCTTAAACCCTCTCTTCAGTCACAGGTTTCTGTGCTCCTGTGGAAGTCTGCTGCAACAAGTCTGTTCCATTGCTGCTTTGTGTATGTGTAATACTTCTGCATTTTTTACCTTGTAGGATAGCTTGGGGTTGTGGGCATCTTGAGGTTTGTGGGGACAGCTGCACCACAAGGCTGGGTGGGTGAGTGGGAAGGGCACTGGGGAGTTAAATGCTGTGTTTTGGAGCAGGTAGAGGAATCAATGAGGAAACCTAGAACCCGACCGGTTTCCTGAAGTGATTCAGGGCTCAGTAGGCTGGCTGTATGCTTTTACTGGGGTTGATTAAAAGCATGAATTTTTAGCCAGGAGCTGGAAGTTGGTCCAAGTTGTTTTTCCTCTCCTCACTTGTGTCGGTAGCTGTTCAGTGAGTTTCTTGGGTACTTTTACTGGGATCTGTACACTTGGAAATTCAGGAGCTAAGTTTGTGCTTCGGTGGGATACATTCTTAAAAAGGTCTTCAGGTAGTGCTCCTTTCCCTCTTCCTATGCCTTAGCAGCTACACATGCATGGAGATCTACTTAAAAACTCTGTTATTAAGTAATATGTGAAAAACTTTAAAAAAAAAAAAATAAATGGTGTGTATACGTTGTTTTTAAAACTCTGCTCATTAGCAACTTTGCACTTTTCATTGTTTTAATATGTTTTTGGAAACAGTCTGGCTACCTTTGTGGCCTTAGTTAAAATATTCTTAAGCTGGAAAATAGCGCAAGTGCTGATTTCTTTTTTGTTTAATGCTTGTGTTTGCCTAAAATCTCGACAGAGGCTCTGATGCATCGAAGTATGAAAATAAGAAGGTAGATTCTGTTGTTAGTACAGCTGTATCAATAAGTGGGGTAAACTCTGCTGCTTTGACAAACCAGACCCTTTTATGCCACAAAGATAGTTTTTTGGAACTTCCTCTGAACTCCAATTAAACTTTGCATAAACGTGGCAAAACCAGCAAGCTTTTTTGCAAGGCAGTTAGTTTTCTCCTAGCATGGCTGAAAACTGAACTGATAGCCCATTAATGCGCTCTTCTCGGTACTTGAAGCATGCAGATGGGTAACTCTGACTAGTTCAAGCTTGAGATGCGAATCTAGCCAAAAGGCTGCTTGATGCTTTAACAACAGATTTGCTAGTCGCTCCTATAAATAGTGTATGCACTCAGTATGCAAGCCAGAGAAAGCAGTAGCTAAAGTAGAAAGGATTGTTGCTCAAAATCCTGCAATCAGAGCTTCCTCTTAATTAAAAATAACTCATCAACTGATTGATGAAGGCAAAATGTGCCTCGCGGGTCTATATTGTTATGGCTGCTGTTACCAAAGCATTTTATCTTACACATTTGTTGGTAGGAAAGCTTTTGGGGAAGGAAAGGTTGAGTGCCTAAAAAGCTTCTAAGAGTGCAACAGAGGACACCTCTGGAAGGTGATGCTCCAGCAACTTCATGGGTTTAGTTGGTTTATTGTAAGACTTTGCAATAAGTGCTAACTCAGGAGTAATTGGATTTGATTTGTGTTGTGGCAGTTCCGGCAGTTGGTATAATCTGTCGGCAGCGGGTTTGTTCTCCATCGGTTAGGTTCACATGCTTTTCTCTGACTGCGTACCTGGCTGATTTCTCTTTTCAAGCTGTAAAAGAAAAGATGTTAGCTCAAATACTTTTAATAGCTGGCGACACAACTCTCTGAGTAAGAGCTCAAGTCATTTACAATATTGTCTTTTTAAAGTCTTACATAAGCATGCATAAAAATAATATATATGATCTCTATCAAAGGTGATGGTAACACCTGTATCAGAACTATGAAACATAGCTTTGGATGTTGGGGATAGAGAGGGCATTCACTTAAGAAAGGGAAAAGGCATTACCAGCATTTGAGAGAGGTCACCTGTAGCTGTGGACTGCATGCATTTGCCTTTGACCTGTGTAGGTTCCCCTGGTGCTGGAGACTCGGCCTGCTGGGTGCAGTGGCCAGGATCCCTCAGCTGACATTAACGTTCTTCGCTGGGAGTGCCAGGATGTAGCAAAACCCCCGCACTGGGAAGGGGGGAGCAGAGGAGCCAGCCCTCCCTGCTCTGTAGCCAGAATCGGAAATTGCAGATGAATGCTCAGGTATCTGTTATTTTTTGTCTGTGGGTTTTTCAGGAACTCTGTCTCTGCTGAGCGGGTGTTGAGGGCAAACAAGGACCAAGCAGGCTGGTGGTGTCTCTCAATTAGGACACTGCAGCTGAGGTGACAACACAGAGCAGCGAGGAGCCAAGTGCCAGTCAGGCTCTCTTATCCTGTATACGCAATTCTTATCTCAGCTGTGCTGGCTCATACTGGGAATAACAGCCCTGAAGCAATGCCGTTATTAGGAGTTTACATTAGTAGTCTCGAAATTGGAATTTAGCCTGAAGATGAAGAGAGGATTCTTGTGATTTTTCCTAAATTTGCTTAGAACTTCAAACAAGCAAATCTTGCTGTAGTGGATGTTTGCCTGAGGAAGGGCTGCAGACATTTCTCCAGCCTATTTTGTCTAGCATCAAGAGAATGCCCTGCAACACAGAAACACACGGCCTTAGTTCTAATGAATTCCCTGAAATAGTACAGTCTAAAGGGCAGGGAAACAGAGGAAATTTCAAAGTAAACTGCCACAAAGCTTGCAATTATTTTCTGTCGCTGTTGAATTACTAGCTTATTTTTTTATTTACTTCATGTATTTCATTCTTGTTCCATTTTCTGACCTGGACAAACCACTTGTACTACTGGGAGAAGAAACTAAGTCCTAAGACAAAGCTGGCTTAGAGCAGCTGGCAGAAAGATTTCAGAGGCGCTTGGGAAGAACGCGGGGAAAAAGATTCCCAATACAGCAGCTTCAGGAGTGGCTTTAGTGGAACAGGAGCGAGTCCTTTCTAATGTGAAGATTGTGTTTAAGCATTTAACCACTGCTTTTGCTGAAATGATTTAATTAGTGGGAGAGAAACTTACAGCCCGCTGCTTTTATTGATGCTTTAGTTAATATTCTGGTTAGGCAGTCAGATTCTGATATGAATTTGGGGATGAACTCGCTTTGTTTTTCTGGAAATAAACATTTGCATGTAATTCTGCTGCTTAAGATGTTATTTTCTATAGAAGGTGGCTGAAGACCCCAGTTGTAAGGCTGAACCCATAACAGGCATTGTGTATGGATCTGGGAGAGCTCTGTGAGGGGGGTTGTTAGTATGTCCATTTTACAGACTTGTTACCATGTTAACTCAAGGGTCTTCCTGCCAAATCAGGATATCAGTCATCTCGCTTCACGTGGTTCCTCTTCTCATACTTTAAATACAAGAAAGATATTCTTTTCGGGTTTCCGTTCTAATTACAGTTCAGGGCACAATCGTAGGAGTGGTTTCAGTAATTTATTCTTTTCGATGAGATACAGAACTGCAGTCTTTATTGCTCTGTCATTAGATTTCATGCAGTGCTTTTTATGGGAATAAAACCATGAATCCCAACATGCCAGTGTAATTTGAATAGTTAATTACAGTATTTTCCGTTTACCTACAGTTCACCCTCAGTGTACTTTAGGACGTGGTGCTCGTATTTCAGTGGTTGCTGTCTTCCATCTGGCTCCCAGCTGCCTTTGGTAAGAGGGAGATAGTCATGGGGAAGGCTTGGGTGCCTTTCCCATACATTTTCTTGCCTTTCTGAGGGCAAGAAATGCCCCGTGAGTGGTGCTGAGCTGGGGGTTCCCTGCCTTGCCTGCAGCAGCTCAGGGTACACGCATGGCTCGGCAGCTCCACGCAGTCTCATAGCACTTGCATGCCAGCAGGTGATGGCGTGATTCCAGGTGTTTCTGGCACGTTCAGCCAAGCTCTTGCCCGTCCTGTACAGCAGGGATGGGGGAACCACCCTATTTCCAAGCTAACAGCTGTTTTTAAATACAAGGACAGTGCTTGGACCAGCAGCACTAAATATTGCTGGCTGGTAAGAAGTAAAATAGGCGATGATAACAGGCAAATCTCTTTTTGTGGATCTTGGTATTACATTTTTTATTTGTGGTTTCTGAAAGGGATGCTGGGGAATGAGCAACTGGCACCTTGCAGTGAGTAGGGTCAAGCCATAGGTAGGGGGATTACCCTAGTCAAGTGAGTGTAATCAGGGCAGGTCATTGCATGTTGTTTGCTGCAAGAGCTAGTACAATTTCATAGCTGTGTTTTCAAGTAATGTGCAGAACGTTTTTGTGAAGGATGTTCTTCATGACTCCTGTGGACAAAATAAATCTCTTCTAAACAGCGAAATTAAATATGCCCTGTCAGAAGTAGGAGATGGATGCTTTAAAGAAAAATAATCTTGAGTATTCTAACGATCTGGTTTGGATTCAGCTCTCTTTTTGCTGCTTTTTGTGCATTTTCTGAAAGCAACATGTATGTGATTGCCTAACTTGTGACAGTGGTCGTTCTGTACAAGGTACTAATTAATGGTGACCAATACACCCACTCTCACAGGCACCCCTGGGCCCATCTGGGACAGGTTCGGAGGCTGTTTTCTCTGGGTTACCACAAGCTAAGATCTCCCAGAGTAGCTGTTCATGTGGACTTGACTATGTTTTACTGAAGTGCAGTAGCAGGGAAGCTGATTGGGAAATAGACCTTTGGGAGAGGTGGGTGATGAGAGAACGGGGACAAGCTGGGGACCTTTTCAGCCCAACTGCTGGCACAACATGTGCCTTTCCCATCTTTTTTTCTGAATGGCAGTAAAGCCACTCCATTTCAGCTGTATGTTAATGGGAACTTCACTTGGAAATATCCAAGCCAGTTAGCTAAGCATGCGTAGATACGTATAATGGTGTTTCAGCTCTTGAATGTGTCAGACACTTATCCCCAAGAGTCATCAGACCCGTGGTTCATCCAACAAGCTAGCATCTAGATCTTACAATACCTTACGAATACCTTCTTTATTGTTTGTCTTTCTTTCAGTTTTTCTCCTTTGCTAATACTGAAACTTGAAATAACTTGCATCGCTAGATGCCAAAGACTTAAAAATGTCTGACCGCTTGACATAGCTTGTATCTTCTCTGCTGTTGTCTGCAAACAGAGATCGAAAGCCTAAGGAAAAAATGTGAGGCAGCACAATTACAGTAATTAGAATATGGGATGTTTTATTTCTGTTACATCTGAAATGAGGGTAAACAAAAACTAGAAACGAGACCCACACTAATGGAATTATATATTGACAACTTAAGTGCCATGTAGATGACAAGGAAAAATGAACAGCCTTAGGCAGAAATACAACATTGCCTTTGAATTGTTTTATTTTCGATTTCTAAAAAATTTGTTAGATGGGTGAGCAGAAGTCAAGTGCAGTAAGTGCAAGCCTCTATAGCATTGACGAAGAAATATTTTTGATTGACATGTAGAAACAGGGAACTCTGGTATTAGTCTTTTGGTGGTGTAAAGGCCCTGTTTATGTAGCGCTTAAATATTCATACGTGTTCCTGTAATTGCTAAATGTTGACATTGTGCAGTCTATTAAGGCAGTAATTGTTTCTTCCTTTCCTGTGCCTGTTCTTTCAGGCCTGTGCTTTCTTTTTTCTGAGGGGGCAGATCTGCTAAGAGAACCTCTGTACTGAAGAGGAGCTGCTGCGAGATGGTCATGATGAACCCCAAGCAAATACTGGGATTTGGCTCAGGTTTATCTGCAGCCTGATTGCATGACATGAACAGAAGTCCTGCCTTTAATTACGTGCAGTTACAAAGCAACCTGTGATAGGAGCCTGCAGGTGGGGTCCAGCAAACAACCACAGGGCTTCTTCCCGAAATACCTGAAAGTAGCATGCAAACTCTCCGAGTTGTATTGAAAGAAACTAGCCTGGTTTGTCAGGCCTTAAAGAGTTTGTGGGGCTAGGAGCATCCCGCGCTACTGGAGCTGTACAGCCCCACGTGCATGCCCTGTTCAGCTCTCTGTCTGCTAATGAAGGACCATGCACGGCACCTGCTGCCTTTGAGGAAGCACCCACTGGTTTCTGAGTCCCTTTTGCTTATAGGAGCTTTAAGGTACTTACCATTACCAAACAGAATCTTTAAATCTCTCAGAAACAATCTGAGCTATCTGTTACTCACACATCCACTAGCAAAAATTTCTTCATAATAGCAAAATTGCTCCAGTTCTGATAATTAAGGAACCACACAAAGGATAGGACAGCAGATAGTGTTTTTCAGCAGCCTTCCTTTGCTTCCCTTTTTCATTTGTGTTTGTTTTATTTTTACCTACCAGCATTTGACAACAATGCACTTTATGATAGAAGGGTAGTTGGACAAACTTTTTTTTTAAAAAAAACTTATAATGTGAAACAAGGTTATTTACATAAGTGTTTGCAACTGGATAAGATTTGGATAAATGCAAGTGGTTAATTTCAGATGGTAGTTCTTTTTTATTATTTTTATTTTTTTACCATAAACTCTTTAATAAAATGCAGTTTATGACAGGTGAACCACGGGACAGAACTTGAGTTCATGCAAATCTCTGTTTTTTGACAAAACTCAAGAGGATAAGATGCTATTAGCTCCTGTAGAAAATGCCTCTGTGCTTGGGAGCAGAGGCAGAACACACAGCCTCCAGGAATTCTGCTGCAGCCTCTATCACAACATGGTGTTTTTGTGTTTGGCAGCCAAGTCTGGAAGCAAAGCAGAGAGGGGGATGTGAAAGGCTGGCGGGGGAGTGGTGGTTTGCCTTTTCGTGGCAGTTCATCTAGATGTCTGTAGGGGTTCATCTAGATAAGGGAAGCGTAATGATACAGCAGCTACAGGAGGGTCAGAAAAGCTGACCTACAGTTATGGTGGTCTTTTTTCATCTATCAAGGTAGTCTGAAGTCAACTGGTGGGACTGAAACTGCTGAATAGATGAATCAGACTTCATGAAACTCGTAACAGACTGATGCTTCATCCACCGACACTGCAACCTGCTTCCCTTTTTTGCTTTATTTCTTCCTGATTGTAAGTTCAAAAAGCAATGGAGGGTAGTGCCTGGGTTTGTCTCACTGAAGGTAAAGGATGGGATTATTGAAATCCCTTAACAAGTCTATCTTTTTGGGGGGACAGTGTTTTCCCTTTGAGTTTTTCATAATGTTCTTACTCTATTACCTTTGAAGGCAGCTTACAAAAAAAATCTCTTCAGGGAGCCTCAAACTGAAGGGAGCCATCCATCAGTGATATGGATGTTATGTCCTCTCGCCCTCCCACCAATTATCACGGTAGTGACAAGTTTATGGCTTGGACTGTCACCCACAGAGGATGTCACTGGGGGCATGAAATTCAAAGTACTTTTTGAAGCTGCCCTTGTTCAACTTCTGCGTAAGAAATTAGCAAATTATTTTGATGACATAACAGGTGACTAAAACATCAAGGTCAGTGCAAAATCAAGTCAATCCTCTGACTTTGGGGGGCGTGCTAAGGCAAGCTGGGGTTAGGAATTTGCATTTTGGGTAGGAAGCAATCAGCTTGGGGCAAGTGCTGGGCTTTTTGAGATTAATTCTGATCTGCATTGGGGCTGGCATGTGTTATGCTGTATTTAGTTCCTTCTATGCTGACTGGTGGTATTTCAGAGGGGGTGTGTAAAGCTGATGGAAGAGCTGTCGTGTGGCTGGAAATTCTGCATCTAACTTTGTGTTTGCCAATGTCAGTGCTACTGTAGAATTTCTCTGTATCTGGTATTTTAGTGAACCAAGTATTAAGCTTGTAGTTAAAGCCACCAGCTCGGGTTCATCTAAACCTTTTCCTGCCTTTGTATGAAGCTAAGTCTCCACCCCTGTGCCAGTAACATCTTCGTGTTACTGGGGCTGTCGGGATCCTTCAGCTGGTCTGGGTGTCCAGCCTCCTGAAGCCAGCAGAGCTGAGGTTGCTGAGAAGGAAGAAAGTTCCTGAGACGAGAGCAGGTAGTACTTAGGGTGCTGCACCAAGAAACGTGGTAAGTAGGGTTGGCAGTCTTGAAAAAGCGTCGTCTCTCTGATGCAAAATTGTAAAGGATCGGGCTCTAAATGTTCATCGAAATCTGCTTGATGTCTTCTGGAACTCTGCTTCTTGGGGCTTCAATGTGAAACCACCTTCTGCTTACCTGAGACAGGTACAGGCAGATGGATGGGTGTGTATGCTCCGGGCTTTCCATGTAGGATAGCATTTATTTGTCAAGTGAAACCAAAATTTTGTTGAGTTGACCAAATGAGGTTGTAGGCACAGCGCACGAGGTGTTTAGCAGTAAGACTGCCTGTTTAGATCCATCTCATTAACAAACGTTTGTTTTCACTTGTTGTGGTGCTATGTACAGTCTTTTAGCAAGAATCAATTACAGCTTAATATTACATAGGAAATTATGATTAATGAAACCCATCGCAAGGTTGTGTTGAAAGCGACCAGGCTGGGAGCGTTGTTAGCGTACCGATTTACTTATGGCAGCGCTGTTTTCCTTTCATTCAGTCTCCTAATCAAATTTTAACATTTAAGTTTGACATTTACATGACATTCACGTCTGCAGAAACACTGTTTCCTTTTCCCCATTGCTCAGTTTCCTTTGAAATGCAGTTATGCCTCAAAGCATTAGGCTTTGGGGGAGGGAAATTTTAGAAGGGAGCTACTGAGGGCTGGTGTCTGTGTGCTTGGGAGCTCTGCAGGCTGGGATTCCCATGGGAAGGGCTGCCTTGGTGTGGAGGCTTTGCAGGAGATCTGACGTAGGGACCAAGGGAGTGTTGCTGTCTGAAGTGTTACCAGTCCCACGGTAAGAAGGTTTAATCTATTGTGTGTGTGTGTAAAGATTTGTTTTCAAACGTTAGTGGTTCGCCAGTCTGATTGCCACCGCCTCTTCCACAGAGCTGTCTGCTGCTCTTAGCCTGCTGTGCATTTAAAAACACCTACATATATGTTTAATCTAGCTCCAAACTTCATCCTCATTGTATCATGGCTCTGGAGTACATCTAGAGGCCCACTAAAACAAAACCTATCTACTTAAAAAACCTGTATCTGCACACATCTGGTTAATACAGATGAAGCCTGTACATTTCCCACATCGGGGAATTTCTGGCACTGGCTTGTTCTCTTGTGGTAGCGTGGAACCATTCAGGTGGTTCCCTTCCATTTTGGTTCCAGTGCAAGTTCTGAATTCCTTTTGGCACATTTTTATAACGCGTTTGTATTTCATCATTTGAACATCTGTGCTTGCTGTTCTCCTTGGCTGTTACACAGAGTAAACAATCTGAAAGGGCAGCGCTGTGAACACAAAAGATTTTGTAGACCCATTTTTACAATCTGGAGATTTCTTACTGGTAGAGGGTACTGTGCTGTAAGTCTGGGAGAGGGGTCCCTGCATATGGGACAGCCTGCAGTGGTGGTAAGTGAGGTGTTCCTTTAGGAATCCGGGGTTAGGGTGGGGGGAGCCCTGTAAAAACACCTTGATTTGCTGCTCCATCAGCTACACACTGTAATAACCTGCTGGAAAGAAGTTTTAAACAGCTGTGCAGTACCAGTGCGTTTAATGTTGTTGAAATGATGTGCCATGTTAGAAATCATCGTGCCGGTAATGGACTGTGACAAAAACATGAACTGCAATGTGGGTAGTTTGGATTAAAGGAGGTGTCCCAGTCTGTCTGTCCTCTGTATAACTTCAGCTGGATCGCGTATTTGGGCTTTTGTTAGTAACTGGACGTAAGCTTTTCAGATATGGCGATCCCATAAATCTTGAGGTTTTCCCTCCCCATTTCAACCCTGTTGCATCCAGTAGCTGGTACATCCTTCCACAGGTGCCGTATTAATCAGAAAAGGGGAGAGTGCTGTGTGTTGTTTTTTTGTTTGTTTTTTACTTTCTGTACTGAAGTGTCTGAGAGGTAAGGAAGTGGTGGTGTTATGCAGCGCTGTCAGGTGGGAGCTGGAGAAGCACGACTAATGCATTTTGGGCTCTGAAATTGTTTATAATAAGGAACTCCAAATCTGGAAAATTGTTTTTGAAAGTTGTTGGAAACAAATAGCACTTCACAGCTGTGAAGCTCAATGTTGACTCTGAAGTTAGGCAGGCATGTCGAATGGCAAAAGATTGTTCATTAGGTTAAAATCTGCTCTGAGATCGCTGTGCACCCTGTCTCCTTTTGAGATTAGTAGGATTTGAGGGGGAAGAGGAAAAAAACCTCTTGGGAACAACAGATCTCCTCTCTCCAAACGTGTTATTCATTAGCTAGTAGACCATAGTCTCCTTCCTCATATTCTTTGCTGTTTCTACTTGAAAACCTCACATTGTATCAAGTTTTTAGATGTGCTACTATGTAAGCGTTTCACTGGTCTTTAAAATAATGCAAGTTTGTTTTTCACTTTATTTCCTTCAAAGCACCTGGAGCTGAATTTGTTCTTGATCTTTTTTTAAAACAAAAATGCCTGCTATGTTTGCAGCGAGATTATGAAAAAGTAGGTGCGGAATGCTGGACACGGACTGGCTTTTAAAATATGAAACAAGCCCTTGGCAGGGGCCGTGCAAGAGATTGCTTTTTGCTCAGCAGCCTCCTGCCCTGGGCTCGCATAGCTGCATTGCTGATAGCTCTGCTCCCTTCACCTGTGCAGCGCTCCTCATTAAGCTCTGCTTTCCTCCAGCTCCTGAGTGGTCATTTTGAAAATTGTTTCATCCAAGTGCTCAAATAAGCAAGTGGATTTGCTGTTAAAATTCTCAGAGGAATATAACGCTTTAAGGGACCTTCTGGGTCATTGAATCTGTTTGCCTGCTCCTGCAGCTGCCACGCTGAAAAGTCCCTTTCACAAAACAAAGCATGTCATGTGTAATATTCCCTCTCCTCCTTTCAGTGTAAGGCTGATTGCTCAAATCATTGCGCCTTTCTCACTCATAATCTGTGCTTATTTAAGGCCAGTGTACTCGTATTTATTCTTGTGCCTGTATTGTCCTTTTGCTTCCATACTTTGCTGCTCTCTTCCATATCCCCCCCCTTCCACAACACATTTTGTAGAGAGCAGCTCTCCTGCTTTTTACCTGTGGTTTCACAGAAGAAGCGAGCCACTCTCCTCTTGTGAGATCTGCTTCATTTTTAACATCTTAAAACATGCAAATTTTTTTTTCTTTGGGGTTTTCTGCAAGTACATGTTAAACCCATGAAAAACTCTTACCGTGTGCTCAAGGATGTAGGCAGTATGCAGTTCTGCCACTTGCAAAGATGAAAAAAGCCCCAGCCTTTTATTTTAGCACTTGAGTGGAAAAAGCATGGCTTGTAAGGGTTGTGGGAGCGTTGTGAGAGGACCATGGGGGTTAGGGAAATGCTGTGAAGCGCTAATATCCTCTTCTCCCATCCCCAGTCTGCCTGCAAGGTGTAGGGACTCCATGCCAAAACTGAGCAACAATCCTGTCCCCATCCAACCCATTCTCTTCCTTTCCCTCCTTGTACAAAAGAGATGGAGCTAGGTACAGGGCAGGCTTTTCTAGGTCAGCCTCTGAGTCATGTAAATGTTCTTGTTACCAACAAACCACTGGTGTGTCCAGTGCAGTGCCAAGCAAAACCAGCACGTGTATCTTGTTGCTGTACCAATTGCTGATGGGGGTACGGATCCATCTCTGGACTTGTGACCATGCCTGAATCAGCCTTGTGGAGGTAGAATTTGTGTTGTGCCTTTCTTCCTGGTACACTTTAAGCCCATCCAGGTCCTGTTAGCTTTGATTGACTACTGAGCCAGCTTAAGGTGTATGCCTCCAGGTGATTAGTCCTCCTAAAATCCAAAATGCATCAGGACAGGCATTGCTTACCAGCTCCCGAGGCATAACCTCAGGTATGGCTTAGTTTCTTTGCTGAACCCATCACACCAGCTTCATTTGTTGCTGCTTCAGAAGAAAGTGTTCCAAAAGGCTTGTTGTGTTAGCTTGGCGCTCGCAAGCTTTGAGGAATGAGCTCGCGTTTTGTTTAGCTACCCTTCCTTGACCTGTTTATCTTCTATCATAGTCTTCCTGTACAAAGCTCCGTACACACTCGGTATGGGATTTCAGACTTTGTTGCTCAGATCTATTCTATTTTTTAAACTTTCTTAATTTAAAACATGTTTTTCTTATTCTGTAGTCAGTGATATCATGCTTGTCTGGAAACATTTGAAACTACCGCAGCAGCAGCGTGACGTGCAATTCGTGTCATGGAGCTTTCTGAAGCCAGCAGGGCCAGACAGACAGGCTGTCTCAGCTTCAAACACACTGAACTTCTGGAGTTTCCCTTTCACTGAACAGTACAGATTGCCATCTGTGCGCCTAGGTACTTGATTTCTGTTGTAGCTCTGCGTCCTTCATAAGAAGTCTTTCCACCAGTTTTTGGTA
Organism: Cygnus olor; assembly: GCF_009769625.2. Taxonomy (NCBI): domain Eukaryota; kingdom Metazoa; phylum Chordata; class Aves; order Anseriformes; family Anatidae; genus Cygnus; species Cygnus olor. The sequence goes on from NC_049175.1 coordinate 14,695,175, forward strand.
GCTCTTTGCTTCTATTACCTTCTATTTTTTTCCACCCTTTCCATCACATGGCTCCGTTCCTTCCCCGGTTATAAAAAGTGGCAGAAGACACTTGCTGCTTGTCATACTGCTCTGCCTAATGCCTAGTTTGTATTGGCTGTTGGCAGTTTTCACTTCATTGCTGTGCTTTCTCAGTAAAGACTGCCTTCAATTCATTGTACCTGCCTCTCCTCAAGTTACTGGGAGGTTCTGGAGGCGATGCCTGGCTCTAGATCCAGTGCTTTTGGTGAGAGCTGCTCCCTTACTGAACTTCTGACACTGGTCTTCATTTGTCCCAGGAATAAGAGAAGGAATTTGGGTAGTGAGCTGTATGGCAGCGTGCTGAGCCATAGGTCACGAACAAGCAACTCCAGCGCCCTTTGTCAAGTCCTAGCTGGTTCAGTACCCAAAAGTGCAGTAGGTGTTTTGCGTCATGTATTTACATACATTGCCATTGTATTGTTTCAGCTGGAACTTTGCAACAAGCTGAAGGGTACCTCAGCTCTTTGCTGTTCCTCCTGCCTCAGGTGTGGGAGCTCCTTTTCCTCCAGCGCCAGGTTTTGCCATGCACAACTGTGACGTGTTTCGCCTCAAACAAGGAGGAAGGGAGGAAAAAGTGAGCAAGCGTCCAAAAGTGATATACCACAGAAGTGTGGGAGTGTCTTGGTACACATTCATCCACCTAGACTATTATAAAGCCATTATAAGGAATTTTAATTTTGGTTTAGAAAATTGAGTCAAATAAAAGAAGAGATAATTGAAATTTAAAAGGCATTGTACAATAAAAGTGGCTTTGGATTCACCCACAGCACTAGTAGCTATTTGTGGAGAACACTGCTGTTTACCCAACAATTTTGGTGATAATCTGAATTTAAGAAGCTCTTCCTTGACAGCTGTAGCCAGATGTGTGCTTTCCTCTGGCTTATTAGTGCTCCAGGATGGCAATTACAGTCTGGCAAATAGGACAGGCGAGGAACACGTGACGTGCAGAACCTTCCTGTTAAATGATAATACTGGTTAACAGCAGGGTTACCTCAGCATTTCTCAGCTCTTCTTCATTTATTGCCTCGAAGAGCCAAGTGTTTTACAGTCTTTTAATTTTCTATGTATTTTTAAAACCCTCAAGAAGCAACAATCAGAAGGACCATTAACACCTCAGCTATGGACTAATGAGAAACACAACTTCTGTGCTAGAGATATCGATTTTCTCAGTTGCAGCTGTATTTGTCACCTTAAATTCTTTTTGCCTTCTTCCCTTCGCTGAGGTGGCTGTTTTCTCACCACCCACCCAAGTGAGGTTGAGGCGAAGCTAGCGAAATTGAGTTAAGCAGTGTTTGTGAGGCTGCTGCTGCTATTCTTGACACTCTCCCTTCTTTGCAGTAACTTTCTTTTTTTTCTTTTATAAATGCTGCTGCTCGGGCATTGTTACACAGACGTCTTCACCTCTGTGTTCTGTGACTGCAGGAAGTCCCCTTCTTTTCATGGAAACATCTTTCTTTTCCTTCATCTGTGAAGGTCGTGGAAAGAGAAGTTCCAACAGTGATGTTGTCTCGCCTATTTATTGCGTTACCTTTCTGGTCTGTTATGCTTCTGAGATGAGAAAGCCGTCAGAATTTGTCCCTTTTGTGTAACAGGAAGCAATTCTTTTTATTTCTTGATAAAGCAGTTTTATGTAGGGACTCCATCCAGAGTTTTTGGTGTTAAACCAGCCCTGCATTTGTTCTGACCTTCACTTTTTCCGTATGCTTTTGTTTGGTATTATGAAAAAAAGCATATAAATTAACAATAACAGTGAATAATACTGCCTAAATTGAAGAATAAATTGGAAGATGATAAACCATCAGTAAATACCCTGAAATAATGCTGCTTACATTCTGTGTTTTGAAATAATGCATTTTTTGAGCTCAGATGAACGTACATTCCTTGAATGCAATTTCAGATTCATTTATTCTTGCAGAATATAACTTCACCCTGTAAAGTCTCCTGTGACTAAAATACTGTTTTAGAGAAATGAATGAAAACACACACACAAAATAACCTTAGGCTCGTTCCTGGCTGCTGCTGCGTTGGGAGCTTTTGGAGCCCGCCTTGGCCTTCGGGTGCCCGTGCTGCTGCTTTTAGCAGAGGCAGTGCTCCGTGGAGGAGCCCTGGCTTTGGAAGCAGCTCCCTTTGTGCCACGGCCAGCTCCATGCCCTTAGGTCAGGTTCCTCATTTCCCCAGGTGACCGACCTGATGAGACCGTATTTATTTGCCATAGGAGAATAAAATGAAACTAGCAGGGCGCTTTCTTCTGACTCCAGTGTCAATTTCTGTGGAGTTTCACATTTCAAGGCATTGCTTAAATCCAGGCTTAATGTCTTTTTTTTTTTTTTTTTTTTTTTTAGTTAAACTAATTCTGATGTTTGCATTTCTTGTTTTCCACGTTGTGCTCCCTTAGCTCGCATAAAGATGTGTGGGTGCTGGCAGATTGCAGTGTTTTGTAAACTTCCGAGGAAGTAGGTAGGCTGCACTTCTAATCTCAGAGCGTTAATTTTTTTCTTTGACTTGTTTCCATCTTCCTTGAATGTGACACAACTGTGAACTAGCTCAAGTTGCTTAAAGCAGCATGCTAGTTACTTTTTAAACTATTAGTTTAGTATTGGTGAGCGACCTCCCTATGTTTGCCTGTATTTCAGTGTTTCTTTTTTAAAACAATTGGAGTCATGCTTCCCCAGAAAGGGCTGGATAGATGCAGAACGCTTCCCCCTTCTCACGCTGTTAAGATAAGGAGAAAAATGATGCTTCTAATCAGAAAAGTCAGAAGGGACTACAGATCAAGGAAAGGCAATATAGTGACAAAGAAATTAAGTACAGCTTCAGAAAGTCAAATATCTTGTTAAGTCTGTGCAGAAATCAATGAGCGCTTTTGAGGGTGGTGGTATCGAGTATTCTATTTTGAGAAATAGTTCCATCTCTGGGAAACCAGAGTACATGGCCAGAGCAGAGATGCAGACAAATTCCTAGGCCTGCACCCAGCAGCCAAGGGTGCTTGCTGTGCTGGATGTCCCTCGCTGCTCTGTGCCTGGCTCTCCTGGCAGTGCACTGGTACCTCGCAAGGATGGGCACTTCTGCAGGCTCTGTGCCTACGTGTTGCCTGGAAAAGCCCATGTCATGCTCCTCTGCCCATGTACAGCTGTTCCTGGAGGTGATCCGTGCCTGCCCCATGGGCATTTGCCTCGCAGGTGGTGGATCAGGTACCTGCAGGCTGTTCAGGGACTTTCACCAAGCAGTAAAATACATTTATCAGCTAATAGGATCCACAGTGTTCCCTGGCCCCAGTAGCAGTGTTGTTGTTCCACACAAGAGTAAACCACACTGTTTCTTCCATTTTCATTAGTAGAAAAGTCTCAACTAAGCTTTATGGCAAAGGTCTTGGGGTGAGAAACATTCAGTTTGAAGCACTGAGGAAGTTGAATCTGGGATGTTACGCAGCACTCTTCTCTTCCTTCCACGCTGCAGCTTCTTGTAATGAAACCACTGCATCTGAGAGGTGTGACCAGCGCTGCTCTAAGTAGAAACCAGAAGAAAACCCTGAAAAGTGACTGCTGTTTCCCGCTGTCGTGGTGAGCCCTAGCTGCACGTTTTCGCTCTTTGATAACCTCCATGTTGCAGCTTATCTCTGTGTGAATGCTAGCTCGGTAACGAAGTGCTTTGGGCCGGAGGAGGGCAGCTAGACAGTTTTGAGGATCTTTGGACCCTGCTGCTGCTGTGCATTCTGTGTAAGTGGAATATCTGCATGGTCTGCAGAAGTGAGACTTGACTTGTAGTGTTGTCTGGGCTGGAAAAGAAGCCTGTGTGAATGGAACAGATTGCTGAAGTCAACTGCAAAAGGATTTAGAGCATATGCTAAATTGCGTGCTACGGCCCTATACATCATTATCCTGTAGTGAACAGATTATAAGAAAACTTGTTTTATTGCAAGACCCACAGAAAAGTGTAGGTTTTCTTGGACTTATCAGTTAATGATACAAATCTGCTGATGACTGGAAGCATTCATTTGCTGCGAAAAGAACCTGCTTATGTTGCAGTGAGCACGTTATGGCTGAATAGAAGGTAACAGGGCTGTACATCACAGATAGCAACGAGACTGGGACCTGTGTTATTGACATGCTCTAATTACAGGAAATGGTAACTTGCTCCTTTATGCTTTACCATAGGGGGAGTTGAAAGGATTTTTTTCTAGTTTCACGTTGTAGAACAAGATAAGAAGTTGGGTGTTGGAAGAGCCTGATGCTGTAGGTTTCAGTACGCTCAGCTTGTGCAATGTGAGCGGGGCCAGCTCCTCTCCAGGGCAGAAGTTTCAGGCTTATGGGTGTTTGGGATTTCGTTTCTCTCTTCTTTTTCCAGCTGCGGTGGTCAGTCCTTGTTATCTGCCTGTTTTCTTTTTTTTTTTTTTTTTTTTTTGGGTGTGGAGGGCATAGTAATTGTGCTTTATTCATTGTTTTCCTCCCATTAGGGAGGGAGGACGAAGACTATTTGTGATGTCAAATGAGCAGGTGCGTGTTTTTTCATAGTCTTCCAGCATTTGTTTGTTGATAAAAGTGTTGTAAAATATCAGAAAGCTATTTTCTTTGGCATAAACTTCTCTTTAAAGAACATGCTGAATGATTTCTTAAAATAGATCAAGTAAATGAAATTGTTGGCAATGCTCTGATGTAATAGACTAGTGCAGTTCATGAAGTGGATATTTGGACTTTCTTAATTGAAATGTTGAACTTGAGTTCTGTGGAGCAACTCAGATTGAACTGTAGAGGAAAAAACACAACACAGAAATAGCCCACCAAATAGGAAAGATATTTAGCTTGCAAACGTGGCACATATTGGGAAATGTGTGCTAGTGTTGTGCAGTATGTGATTAAAGAGAGTTGGCCCTCTGCTTTTGGGATGAGGAATATGTTGTTTGGTGATGCGATGTGAAAAGTTGCAGTGTTGCTATCAAGAAATATGTAAATTGTTAACACCAGCAAATGGTTTAGCTGTTTGCTGTGGGAATAGTGCTTATCTACACAGGGTAAGTTCTTTAATGTGGATTGATTTGAATGTCTGCGATGTTATGGTAGAGTGAGGCAGAATAAATTCTGAATTGATTCAGTTCTACAAATAAATCCGGGATATAATTCTTGCTAAATGGTTGATCCATTCAGTATAATGATTAGCATGTTGGCAGTTCTCTTATTCTTTAAATTATTGTTGCTCACTGCTGCCCATACAAGCTGCAACCCTGGGGTGTGTTGCTGTCCCTGGGTGCCTACAAGTGGTACAGCCGCTAAGCAGAAAGAGCAAAGATGTGTTTGTATGGTCCTCTGTGTTCCCCGAGGCAAAGTCCTTGATTTTTGAGGTCAGAATAAGTCAACAGCTGTGTTAATAAAGATACCAGAGTCTGTTCCCTTCTTCCAGTACGTGTTTCTTCCAGTAGTGCTGTTGGCTGGAAACTTCTGAAAAATACTGAGAGTAATGTCAAGGTCCTTGTGCTTCGGGGGACACAGTGCCTAGGCAATTTTACCCAGCAGTGGTGAGTGGCTGTTAGCAAGAGGCCGTGGAAAACCAGTATGGTTATCTGACATATGGGGTTTGTTGGCCAGTATTTGGAGGGAATAGCTGCCCAAAGCACTGCAGCGTCTGTACCGCCAGGTGCGGTTGGTGGCTGCTCCCTCTGTACAGACCAGCAGCACCTGAGCAGCGCTTCCATTGCGGGCAGCTTCCCTTTCTGTAGGGAAAAACCTCTATGAAAAGTAGTTCTTGTCATGTCTTGAAAGGCCATGTTGTTGTTTCACTTTGTGCTTTGCTTTGAGTATTCTGTGCAAATTAGTGGGAGGAAAAAAACCACAACAGTAGTCAAATATAGCTGTGGATGAAGCCACTGTGTAGCACTAACATTCTTTATAACTTCTTGCTACTTAGGATAGGGAAGCCCTGTTCAAGCAGTTAAACCTGCTGGTAGATAGTCCTGGCTGCACAATTTAAGTAATAGCTAAAATCAGGATGGAGACAGGCTAGTAATAGTTAGCTTTAAAGGTCTTTCGTAGTAATTGCATGTGTACGGCAGCACATCTGAACAGCCTTATCTGTGCTTTGGAGACTTGGTGGTGTAACTGCATGATTTATATATGAAGCTCTGCTGTTCTAGTCCAAGGTACAGCCCTCCCTATCATTTCACATCCTTTTCCCTTGCAACATCACTTGTACAAAGATGGGATAACTTATGAAATATTTTTTTAAGGTGTATTTAGCTCAAGAGGTTAATTGTCTATTTGGAAATGCCCTGGAAGAAGTTCTGTCCCAGGGGAGGATAGCTTTATAGCATATATAACTGGTTTTCGATGGCCTCTTGCTAACAGGGTAGCTCCTTTCTGAAAGGGTGTTTTCCTGTCTATCTGGCTTACGGTATTATCACGTGCCAACTAATCATTTGGCCCAAGAGGTAGGAGAGGGTTGCAAAGTTGTCTTAGAAACTAGTTGAGCATTTAAGATACTAAATAGTTCAGATGCCTGTATGTGCAAATCTGCACAAGACTGTAAGTGATACTACGTCTGCCGTTGTGTGTACCAGTATCCTGAATGCTTTGTGGGAGACCAGTTGGTTGCAGCACAAAATACCCATCACTGGCTTTTATCTGCAGCGTGTTAGCTTGTGAAATATGTTCCAAGGCAGCATTAGTGAAGAGCCTCTCTAGAGGAAACACAATATTAAAAAACAAAACAAAGAAAGGCACCTTTACAGACAATTGGAAGGAGAATCATCTGGCTGCACCGTGTAGTTGTTTGCTGAGTTGAAAAGCACAGTGTATTGCGTGTGTGAAGGAATGAGTCGGCAGAGACAATAAAATAAACTCTGCCAAGCTAGAGAGTCTGGGGACATCACATACTGTAATTCTGTACAGCATTTGGATTGCTCTCCGCTACCACTTCATCTTCTCTCTCCTCCCAGGATGAGTGTCTGTTCTCTTCTTACTCCATTTTGTCCTTCTTTAAATTTAATTCCTCAGAAACCTCTTCTCAAAAGCTGCTATCAACTCCTGCAAGAATTTGAGGGGTGTCTGCGTATTTACGTATAAGCAGTTGTAGTATAACAATGTATGTATAATATACTACCTCGCCACTTGGAAACTTTCACATTTTTCGTTCTTGAGGAGGTTTTTCAATTCTCCAGTTAACCTTACTGATGCTGAAGCAAGGGAACTTCAATTACGGCACCATAATCTCAGCAAGTATTAAATAGGACCTTTACAACCATTTTTTTTTTTTTTCCACAGATAGTAGCTCCAGACATTTGGTCTGGAGCACCTTTGCTTCAGGTAATCAGCACTTACGTAGCAAACATCATTCCAGAGCTGGTAAGTTGGAACTTCATGTGACCTTGGTGATTGTTTTTTCTCAATTTTAAAAAGCTTTTCCCATCAAAATTTTATTCTTATGTATGCTAATATTCCAGAGGCAAAATTATCACTTGTGTTATCAATTGCTTGTATGCTTGAGTCCAGGTATTCCTGTAGCCATCTACAATCAATTAGCAAGAACTGCACTTTAAAACTCCCTCTCTTGGCATTTTTGTTGGTTTTGTAACCACTTTTTTTCCTTCACTGTCTTGATAAATAAAACTCTTCCATTCTAAAATATTGTTAGGAAAGCTCTCAATGATATTTTGGGATTTGAGAGATGTGTGTCCTGTGTTCTAAAAGAGTCCTTTGGCTCTGGGGAGCAATGCCACCTTTGACAGGGGTGGCCGACATGGTGAGGCTGTTGTGTCTGCTTTAGCAGGGCGCAGGTAGGGGTAAATGCAGGAGCCTTTCCTAGCAAGTCAACCAGGGGGGGTGTTTGCGGCTGTATTCAGAGGGGCTCACGGTTTGCTGGTTTGAGCATGTTTTGAGGAGGTGATCATTCTCCATCTGTGTTCTCTCAAGGATAAATTGAAAGCTGCAGCTGTATCTTTGTGATATAGCTGCTAATTTTAAATTATAGTTTGATAGATACGGAAATTAACAGTATAAGGTCTTAAGTCTGTTCATTTCATTGCTTTCTGATGCTTTATTCAGTAATTGCAAGCTTTAGTTAAAATAACTGACCAACTTGACATGCAGGAAATTGATTCAGAACTTCAATCTTGCTGCTGCCATGCACTGTTAACTTTGTCTAATGCAAGAGTCCTGGAGCAATCTCATCTCTAGGCCAGCAACCACAGACCTGCTGAGAAGGGGGAAAACTCTGTGCAAGAGATCATCAGTGCAATAAAGGCAGAAATGGTCCTGTAAATAGGCTCTCCCCATCACGTGGTGATGGCTGCGTGCTCATCTGCAATGAGAACAACCCTTTGGTGATGGCTTCCAGCAAGGAGGAGGGGATGGGATGACAGCGCAGGGTTTTGGTTGTCAGCTGTATGTCTACTTGAATTCGTGGTGCCTGAGAAGATACGGTAACCTGGAATGCTCTAAAGAGAGTCAGTTTACCTCTGTTAAGAGCTGGGGAAATGTCTGAAACAGCCCCGCAGGTTTAGAGGCTCAAAATGAACCCTTGGTGCTTAAGGAAGGCATTGAGACTGAGGGGTAACTTCCAGACAAAAACAAGGGGTGTAAACGCACATCTTTTGGGATGAAGCATTGTCCAAGAGTGGTGTATGTTAAAAACTTTCTTCGTCAGAAGAAAAAAACGAGGCAGATATGAAATGCAAATAGGAAATAGTGAAGGTTGAACAGAGCCCAGTTTCAGTGGGTATGATGACACGGGCTCTCAGATGTCTTTGTCCAAGAAACGGTGGGGAGGTGAAGGTGGTACAGCTGCTGTAAGGAGTAGCTACCTGGGGAGCCCCCCAGGAGAACCGGCTCTTTACCTGCCCTGAGCAGCGCAGAGGATGTGGTTCGTGATGTTGCTGCAAGAGCGCTTCAGGTAGTGGCCAGAACGTGCTTATTTGCAGGAGCTGACACCGGGAGTTCAGCAGCTGGGCTGGGTATCAGAAAGGAGAGTGAGAGGAATATGAGACCAGGGGCTGCTGAGACAAAAAGTCACAAATGTGATGGCTCTTCCTGCAGGAGCTTCAGGGGTATTGGGTGAGGTTACAGGTCTTGCATCAGTGCTAGGCAAGTTGATCAAACCTTTAGTAAAGGCTTCAATTAATGGGCGCACAGAAGCAGAGTAAGGTGTGGAAGAATTAGGGTGGCCTTTGTAGGGGGAAGCTGATCCTAATGTAATTATTGAGGCCTTTGAAGGGCTCAACTAGGGCTGTTAAAGTACCAAGGGGAATAAGAACAAAGGTTCTTGCTCTGATACAAGGTGATTAAAAGGTAAGAAATTAAACTTAGAAGTAATGAGCCAACTTCCACAGTGCAAGGAAGTCACTGACAGGCCTGTGCTGTTCTACTGTTCCTTGTTGCTTTGGAAGAAAGCAGCAGCAATACACTGATGATCACTATTCAAGTAAGAAAGATGAGAGCTAATGGTGAAGAGCTAGAAGAGGGCCTGAAAGCATTGGGTGGCTGCCTAATAAAAAGGCAGATGAAATGCAGTGTAGATAAATGTTGAGTGTTGTACGTAGGAAACCTGATTATCATATGAAATCTGGGCTCTGAACTGACTGTTATCACTCAGGAGTGAGATCTTTGTGTTAAAATAGGGAATTCTGTGAACGTATCAGAGCAGCACTTGGCAGCTGACAAAAAGCCAGCTCAAGTGTTGGGAATTATTATAAAAAGAGTAGAAAACAGAGGGGAACATTATATGACTGCATAAATCCATGCGTCTCCTGTATCTTTCCACAGCTATCATCCTTCCAATCTCGAGGAGAGTAGCAGTGGCAATGGAAGCAATTCAGAGATGGATGAGAGGCATCACCTGTGCACAGAATGGTGTCTGTGCAGCACGGCTAGCTAGGCGATACCTGTCAGTCTGCCAGAGAAAGATAGGGGAGAGGAGTGGTAGAGGCCTGTGATGCTACAAGCGATATGGGGAAGGTGAGCAGAGAAACAGCTTCTTTTCAGAGAGGCTGTGGAGGGTGCCTTGTGAAACTAACAGGTTCAGAAGGGCGCAAAAGGAGCTGATTCTTTACCTGCACCACATGCAGGTGGTGGTGAGAAGTTGTACTTCCACATGCACCTGAAAGCAAATGGAGAAATTGGAAACTCATTGAGCTGAAACCCCTTGTTCAAAGGGTGTGGGCTGCAGTTTTTTGAAGCCTGTGGACTACTGGAGAGGAGTAATATGTGCTTGCCTTGTCTTACCAACCTCCTGAGGCATCTGCTCTTGGTCACCTTTGGCGACTTCCAAGGAAGGCCAGAGAGACCTCTGGTTTGATCTGATAGCACTGCAAGCTTCCAGACTTGAATCAATTCTAATCAAATGATCCATCTTGGAAATTACTTGGGTGTTGGTATTATGTATAGCATTGGAAAGTGGCATGTGATTGTAATTGTGGTGCAAATGTGTCTAGTGTTGCTTATTGTTAAGGCTGGAGCTTAGAAAACATCAAAGATAGTAACAAAGGGCATCATCTGTTGTTGCTGAGTACAAGGATCCCAAATTTAGGATTATTGTCTTAGAAGAAAAAAATACAACTCAAAATACTGAAATCACCCCCCAAAAAACCACCACCAATGAAAAAACAGCCCTACACTGTAGGAATCATGTGAAAATATAATAAAAACCCACAAAACCCTTAAAAGGAAAAATTTGCCCTACTTTCCCCACTTGCTTTTCACAGCTTCCCTTACTTGTTTTCTCCTTTTGGTGCTTGATCTTAAATCTTACTTGAAGGGGGCTATGTTTAGCTGTTGGCAAGATGAAACTAGGGGGGTTACAGCAGCCTTTGTTACGAGGGAAGAACCCAACCCATGAGCCCTTACTTGGGCTAAAATGTGAGAGCTGATAGTGCTGGACAGAAAGAAGAGCTCTTGACTTCTGAGTTGAGCATACTGGAAATTATTTACATTATGTGAAATTAGGGAAAAAAGAATTGAGCATGGGGAATGCTGTGATAGAAACCATGTAAATTAATAAAATAAGCAGGGAGATGGATTATGTACTTGCACTGGGAAGATGTCATTCAGATTTTAGGAAGACAGGATAGAGCAGAGGTGAATGAGAATTAAAAATGATGAATTTCAGTCTTCAGAGTTATGACAATGGAAGTAGGTGCCAGGAAAACTTTGCTCAGGTCTGCTTGCATCGCGTCACATCACAGCTGGATTTATATGGCGTCAAGATTTCATCTCCCTCTCCCCCCCCCCCCCCCCCCTAGAAACAGTGACCTAAATAGCAGAAGTTGGAAGTTTTTTATTCTCGTAAGTGAGAAATTATGCAGTAGCTGGTTCAGTCACTGCAGTAATTTCTCCTTTAGTGGTTTTGTATCAGCTCTGATTTTCAGAAATCCTTCTGTCGAAGTGAATTGGTTCATGAATGTTTCCTGTTGAGAGAGAGAGCACACAAGTGGTCTCGAGGGAATTGCTGCTGGAAGCGTAGGCTTCACTGGTTCTCCACCGGCCAGCCAGTGCTGATTGGCATCATCACCATGTTCCCAGGATAATTAGAGATGCGCAGTAGGCAAAGACATATGTAGCTACCATCTGATACTGGCAACAAGGCAAGCGCAGTCTGCCTTTCAAGACATCCTAGTTGTATATTCATTTTGGTGACTCAGAAATGCATATTTTGTTTTAAAAATCTGCTGTACCAGAATTAATTTGTTAACACAATGCTGTTTGCCTTAGTGCTCTTCACTAGATTTGGTTAATAATTTTGCCCTTTGATATTTTTCCAACTAATGAAGTGGGCGGGAATGAGGAATGCTGCTCTGAAGGAGGATTTTAATCCATATCTGTATATCAACAGGCATTTTGCATGTCAGCTTAAGCTAGATTCAGTGGAAGATGAAGCATTTTATTTATATAGATTTATTTGTTTGGGTGCAGTAGCTTTCTCCTCTGGAATTCTGCATCTGGATCTCCTGCAGGAGGTTAGTTTTCTGCCATCCTAGATAGACTGCTTTTGTTTCAAAGCTGCAGTGAGTATTTTGGGACAGTAACACAAAGCCAGTCCGAGAAGCATTTTGCATATTGATTGTGCCTGAGAACAGCTCAGGTTTGTATTCCCTGCTGCAGTGGGCATGCACTGCTTTAACTTGCCTGAACAAGAGATGGAGTGATCTTCAGCTGTCAATTCAAAATAAGCTTCTGGTCTTTTCAGGCTATTTAAAAATAAATAAATAAACATTTCTTTAGACCAAGCAGGCTGAAATGATTTTTCAGTGGTGGTAGGCGCTCTAGCTGCGAAAGCAGAGAGCTTCCCCCATGAGGCTGGTGTATTGTGGTTGCACTGGCCCTCAGCAGGCTGCTGCAGTCTCCCTTTTGTAGTATAAATTTAAAACCGAGCCTAAAAACAAGCTGGAAATGTGAATTAATGGCTGGGAGGGTTGGCCATAAAACACAGTCTCCTGAAATTTTTCTTTTACACTGTAGCTGTTTTATGAAGACAGTGAAATCTATTTGTGCATTTCTCAGCTTTATTGTATGATGCTGAAGAGTGGTTTCACTTTGAAACAAAAGTTTGGTAATGCAGAATCTTAAGTAGAGATCTCATGCCATCAGTCTGCTGTTGTTTAAGGATATTTTGTACGTGTTGTATGGCCATTTGACTGTAGTTCTTCTGCGGTCAGAAGCACCCTGTTATGAAACTAGCACTTGGCTGTTTGAAGTGTTTAGCATTTAAAATAATAAATGAAAAAAAAATCACATTACCTGCCTTCATGAGAAAAGGCTTGTATGTGAGTTTTGACTTCGCACATGCTTCAAGTTTTGGACTGAAGTGCTGTAAAGTTGCAGAAAGACTTCTGCTTAAAGAAAGGACTTGCTTGATGCAACACAATGTGCGGTTTTGCCCAGGTAATTATTGTTAAGTAAACAATGCTTAAATGCAAATGAGGAATGTTTAAAAACAAGAGAGGCACCATGAGTATGTAACTCGAGTAATTAGCAATAATATTTCAAAGTATTTTCTTGAGGGAAAACTGTCCCTTTGGGTGAGTTTCATAGGGTTCCTGTTTGGCGTAATTCATGTCAATAAGCTCATGCAAGGAAAGGTGGCTCAAAATGGTAGGAAACGGGAGGTTTGCTTCCGGAAGACCCTTGAAATACAGAATTATTATTGGCTTGGCTAATTTAAGGAAATGCCTTTAGGAGCTCCTCCAGGGATAGTTAACTCCATAGTAACAGCATCAGGTTCAGTAATATTTTCTCAAGCTCTCCTAATTAAAACAGCAGGAGGTCTCATGAAAATTAAAAAAAAAAAAAATGTTCTTGTAAATTACCCTCTATTTTGCATGTCTCAAAAAAAAAAAAAAAATCAAGGCGGTGCACTAAATACTTCCTTACTGTTGGGAAGGAGCAGTACAATAAAGTGATGCTCTCTGTTCCTGATTTACCCTCTTTTTTATTATTTACCCTGTTGCTGCTCGTTTCCCTGTAGCAAGTCACATGGCTCTGGAAATAAAACTCCGTGTCTGCTGCCAGGCAAACATCAACTGCGTGGGCACGTTCCTCCTCCTTGGGTTCCCCCAGGTCTCCGGTGCTGCCTAGTGGAGGACCAGCTGGACAGGAGGAGCTCGGTCGTTCTCAGCCAGCTCCAGTTTGTGTTGCAGATCCTCCCCTGACAAAATGCATGGGTAAACACAAACTTAGGTATGGTTCTGAGGGTGAGGAAGTGCTCAGGAATCACGTGAGGAAGGAAGATTTGTATGGAGGAACATGGGCTAATTGTGAAGGAACTTCAAAGTCAGGGTGTAAAAACCTAAAAGGAAACACTTAAGGGGGAAGAAAATAGGTGGAGAAGATTACTTTATGAAAAACATGCTCCAATATCTTTAGTGCTGGTAGTGAGATCCCATTAAGGGTTTTTTTGTTTTTTGTTTTTTTTTTCCTTCTGTATAGGTGGAAAAGATTTAAGCTTTTTCTTGTGCCCTCAGTCCATGTTGCTGTTCCCATCTTGGAAGATGAAGTGGAAGGGTGTCGTGCAACCTGATGAATGACGTCCCTAAAAACAAGAAATGTTTCAGTTTTGATATGTGAAGCAGAATCTCTTGCATTCTTCATTGAAACTGTTTATCATTTATGACCTGGTTTTGGAGAAGAGTTTCAGCTGCCTACAGCTTGGCAGGAAAAAGATTTCACTGCATAAAAACCCTTTCCTGTTAGAGTTCTGGCTTGAGGACTTTCTGATGTAGCACTTAGAGGCTGAATCGAGGAGCTGTAATAACATTTCTGTAACTGATTTACTGGCATGTGATGGGGACAGAACATGTGTACACTGTACGCTTACCTTTGTAGAATCAGCCTCCAGAAGACAAGTTAGGTGAAGGCTATCAAAAGGCCACTTTCATTATGACACGATTATAAATAGACACTTCTTTCCCCTTGAAATTTATGTGTGTGTGTGTATTTTTGGAGTTGGCTTGATCCTTAAAAATGTGGGCAAGATTGAGCAGAGTTAGGTTTAGAGTTGTGGTTGTTCTCTCTCTGTATGCCTGTTTTCTTCTGGCTCACTGGAGCTCCTTCCCATTTAGTTATCTGCTTTTTTATCCCAAATTGAGATAATGGTCCTAAACTATTCACTCGGACAGAGATCAGTAAAGGGACATTTATGCATATAAAGTTGTAGTAATTTAGAGCAGTGTGGTGACCTCAGTCTTGGACTCTGGACAGCTTCCCTACTCAGTTGATTCATATTTAGCTGTAGCCTTGCAGCGTGGATGGAAGACCAGCGTACCATCCTGCAGCATCCTGGCAAAGCCTGCATCAACTGGCTGGGGCGTGATCCTCATTCCTGAAGACCTCGTGGAGGTCGTGTCATTTGATGTTCTTCCTGTGCATCATAGCATGGGAGGGCTTTTTGCTCTGGAGTGCTTTGTTTTCTAATTCCTGTCTTCACCTTGCAGCACAGGAAAGTTTGGTAATTTGTTCCCTTACTGACGCTGCTGTAAGGAGCTAGGCAAGCGTATTCCTCTTGAGAAACCATTTTCACCTGCTGAAGCCCAGCTGTACCTTTTAGAGGAAGCTGTTGTACACAATGGCACGTGACCGTGTGTCTGGGTGAAGTTATTGATCTGGATATATTTAGTTTTCATGACATTTCCCACTTATTTGTTTATTTTGAGTAATTGCTTTGCAGGATTGATAGATATTTCTTGGGTTTCTTTCCAGTAGGGCAGACAATTTTCTGACCATATTGGAATATACCAAAACCTGAACAGATAACAGATATGTTAAATGGAAAAGCCAAAGGCATTTTTAAGGGTATGTATGGAGTGAAACCTTTCTTCCATTTTTTTTTTCTCTCCCACTCAACTTTTTTTGCAGGTTTTGGCTGACATTCAGAGAAGCACTTTACACATTTTAGTTCCTTCAAGTTCAATAGAAATGAATTTTATTCTCAAGTCCTTCTGAGGCCAGAAATGCTTTTCTCCTTTGAACTGTTATGCAGATATTTAAAATTATTATAAAGAAACAAAACAAAACAAAAATACCCTTTGCTTTAAACCAGACATTTCTAGAGATCTTCCATATGAAGCTGCTCTTCAGAGATGAAAGTAGAGGCCAGTTATCTGGGGTTTTGTGACATCAGTCAGTATTTTTTTTTTTCTTGGGCATACATATATATTTAGAAGGCAAAAATCTTTTCCTGAAGGTTTAAAACCTTCACAAGATTTACTATTTTTAAGCATCTTTCTCCTCTCTTAAAAAACAAAAACAAAACCAACAACAACCCAAAACTTGCATGAGAGCCAAATTGGATGAGGCAGATGAAGAAATGAAGAAGGACAGGATGGATAAGGAACCTTGAGCTCTCCTCCCGTCTGGCTCTGAACATCCAGAGGGAATGAACCTTTTCCCTCCTATGTTCAAACAGAAGCACTTCTAGTGTTGTTTTTCTCTGTCCTCTTCTATATATTACATTTTTTTTTTTGCAGAGGATACTTCTAAAAGCTATTGTCTTCCTTGCTCAGCCATCGTGTGTTTTCTCCCCTGCTGGCACAGATGCAGTGACAGTGCTGGAGGCACTGTACCACTATGGAATCCCGAAAATGTAAAATCGCACAATCTCAGCTGCCAGAGGGAGGCGTACCCCCTGAGTAAAAATGATTTCTGAGTTCTGGATGGATGAGGCTGCTCCTGGCTAAATTAGTGAGGCTGGCTGGGATCTTGGTCTCATTCTCTGTTACAGTTTAGTATTGTCACGTTTGCAGTGAGAGCAGATTCTGGTAAGGTGTAGGAAAAGCAATTTATATGTTTGCTGCCTTTTGTATATAATGGATTTTTGTGTGTTCTTTGCATGGTGTAAAAGGTAAAATGAAACATGTATTTTTCCAGGAGGCAAAATTCTGTTTTGCATGTCAAACATGTTTTGTGCTAATCTGGAGTTAAACAGCTGTCTCCCTTCCTGGAAAAAAAATAAAAAGAATTGAGGGTTTGTAGAAGAAGCTTGCTAACTTGAGACTTTTTGCAGTGGGACCAGGTGTTGTCTACTATATGCAGAATGGAGCAATCTGGAGAGACTGGTGTGGAGATGGGAGGCATGTTGAGAACAAGTGCATACCTGGTGGGTGAGACTTTGGCTTAATTCCGTGGCTGTCTCTGAACTGCCGGGGGCAGTAGGCATTTGTTGTCATCCAAAGGCTTTTAAGTCAGCAGCACCAGCTCTGTAGGACACATTTTCTACATGGTACCTCTAAAAGATGGTGTGAAGTCTTGCACAACTAAAGGCAGTAAGTAGTCTTTTGCTTTCACAATACCAGGTGTGAGGAAGCAAGAATTTGTCTGTGGAGTGAAGGAAACCTTGTCTGTGTAAATGAGGAACCATTTATTTGGTAGCATTTCTTGCCATTGGTCTCTCTCCTGCTGCAAAGAGATTTCAAGTCATGACATTTCTGCTGATGTCAAGCTGGCGAACATGTGTTTACATGTTCACTGGATTTAATGTGTTCAGCTAGCATTGCTTGCCAAAGAAGTGCTTGTATGAAATTCTCCTTGGGCTCCCATACAGGGGCATGAAGGGTGTGAAAGCCATCACCATCTGCTTCCTTCCTTCTTGCTCTCTGTGATAGTCTAGAGTTTTCCAGTTGATGCAAAGGACTGGGACCATTTTATAACTGAATACAATGAAACCAACAGAAATACTGTTGTTTTTCTTCAGCTACCTGCTTAGAAGGAGTCTACTTTCTGTTTTTAATGTTTCTTGGTCTTTGGACTGACAGCTCACAGACACAACAGAAACACAGGCTGGGACATTAGATGAATGGCTAGAATGGAAAGTAGTAGAGGATGGAAGACTTGGATTTTTAAAATGCTTTTGGAATTGTATTTTATTTCATTTTCCTGGTGTGTATTTGTCAGCACTAAAGGGCTTAGATTTCAAATGCTTTCAAAAAAAGTAAAAGCTAAAAAGGCAAGTGAATGCCTGCATCTTCAGTATAAAGCCTAAGCAAATGCCTAATTTTCACAGTAAAGAACCAGGCCAAAGCTGCTTGTATGAGAAGAAAAACATAATTAGGAGATGCAAGCTCAATAATAATTTTGTCAAAAGTCACACTATGGATGGAGCAGGGATGAAGTTATAATACCTTATGTTAACCAACGAAACAAGAATTGTTCAGTTGTTCTCTTAGGTTTTGAAATCAGGACCATGTTCCCAAGCAGAAGGAAAGAATATTGCTTCATTTAAAATATATATGTGTGTATATATATATATATATATATATATATATAAAAATAGCATGTGTGGAACAGTGTGAGAAAGGGAAGTAAAGCATGATAGTAGCAGCAGAGTTGTTGAAGCTGTTGAGCTATGCACAATGAAGAGCACTCTGTGCTATATGAGCAGCATCCCCTTGAAAATGGTGTTTGGATGGAAGCTTGGCTATGCCATTGCTGGAGCACAGACGTGGAATAATGTGTGGCAAAAGATTTAATCTAATAATCAGAAAACTTGTTGGAAGAAGGGGATGCAGGAGTACTTAAAGTTTTTCTTTCCTTTGTAGTACTGGAAGGAAAATTCTTGTAAGAAAAATGGAAAAGGTCAGCAAAACTGGTTAGCGTAGACCATTTTAGGGCCAAAGCATGGAATGATGTGAGGTGGCATTGCTGAGTGAATGGAAACAGATACCTGGTTTGAATCATGGTGGAATCGTGCAACCTGGTTTTGTATTCCTGGAACACTAATATATTAGACTTGATGGAAATCCTGACTGCCTCATGAATTTCAGATTATGCATATTTTTACAGGTTGAAGTAGTAGTTATTTTTGTTTGTAATAGCAAAAAGAACTAATAGTCCCTGGAAATAATAAGAAAATTATGACCGGGTGAGGTGAAAGGAGTATATCAATCATCTGCCACGTGGCAAATATCTTGTGCATCATCTGCCTTCAGGGTACCCAGCAGTAAGCATGAGAATCTTTTTCCTCCAGCTTTAAAAAATAAAGGGGGTGGGTGGAAAGGAAAATAAGGTAACACGGGGCAATACAGAGCAGCTGATATTCTGTACCTTGGCTTGCTTGCGCTGTCCAGGTGTATGCCCAGCACATCTGTCAGCAGGGTCCATCGCATTGCCACAGGATGGAGTCAGCACAGCCCGAATGATGCTTCTGCTAATGGACAACAATTTCTCTTAAATGAAAGCTGCTCTCTCACTGTAGAATGAAGAAAAGTATTTCACTTAAGGAAAAATAACTCAGGTGTTGGGAACTGTTTGAAATCGTGCTGCTTGAGTAGAAGCTGAGTTGTCTTCAGAGAAGTGGTTCCTTGCCTGCTGCTCTACACCAATGTAAGTGGTTGAACACACAGCACGGAGAGGATGAAAACCCCAAAGTGTGTCTTCTCCAGCCCTGCTGGTGGTGGCACTGCTCAGTCCCCACAAGGCAGCTGGGCAGCTGCAGTGAAACTGCATTAAGTGCCTGCTGCTTCCCAGGCTGCAGGAAAGAGACTCGACGGATTTTTCCATTGCAATATGTAATCCTGAAAGCGTATCTTCAGATTAGTAACAAAACACAATATTTTTCGTCAGTAAGTACGGGAACCCTGGGTTGTTCCATTGTCGATGACAGCAGAGTTGAGTGCTTGTCTCCATACATTGCACAGCATAATCTAGAATTGTTATTTTTTAACCTGTTGCTCTGAGGAAAATAAGGTGAGGGAGTTCATGATCAGGGTTATTCGTTCCTGCTTGAGGATCCAGTTAAGGAGAATGCAATTGCACGTGTCCTGCAGTGCATGCATGTTGAGTGGAATCCACCTCTGGGAAGTCAGATGGCTTATCCCACCAGCTGTGCTTGCTTGCCTACAGCAAATCCCAGCAGCACTTCAGAGTACTTCTGGATGTGTTCGGCTTCCCCTAGCCTGTGCCTCTCCCCTGCCTCCTCCTCGCTGCTTTCCTCCTGCTCTGGGCAGTAACTGCCCCGGTGCTTGGGTCGCTGGCTGTTCCCTGAGCCCACAGAGATGTGGTGACCGTGCCCCTGGGGAAGGACAGTTTGTTGGTGTCTTTTTTTTGTTGTTGTTTTTTTTTTTTTTTGGCATCCACATCAGAAACAGCAGATAATGGCTACCAACCGCATTCTGCGGACTTCAAGCAGGTCTGTATGTATTTTGCCCTATGGTCATCAATTGTCAGTGCAGTGAAGGACAGTCCAAGAAAGTCAACAAAAGGACATTGAATGACAAGTTAAGAAAGAAGACTGATTGGAAGAGATTTTCAGTATCAGCTTGCAAAAGAGAATTGGCAATTACTGGAACTTCTAAACAAAGAACAATTATTTCCATTGAGATTCTAAATCTGAATTTAAAGAGAGCTTTCCCCAAAATAAAGACCAAATTAGTCTTCACTGCCAAAGGTAAATTTAGTAACTTCGTATTGTCTAAATTTAGGCTTCTGAATAAGCCCTCGTGCTGAAGATGTGGCACAGGGCTCATGAGCTACAAGGAGATCTGCTCGGCATCAGAGCAGATGTAAGTGCTACCACACAAGGAGCAACTGGAAACATTGCTCTGCTTCAGATTCCCCATGCAACTGTTTCTAGCGAGGACCTTTAGGACTGCTGTACTGCAGCTTCAAAGCAGCATTGGTTTCAAAGTCTGAGGACAGGCAAGATGATCGGGATATTTTTCATGGGAGGAATTCTGAATCACATAAAGGAGCCAAAAATTTCAAAGGAGGAGTTTGTCTGATAAGTCTCCTTATCAATTTTACAGGAGGGCTAGTGGAAGACCTGGGAGGGCTTCACCTGTGTCCTGGGCCGGGAAAACACCAAAGGGGCATATACTCCGTTTCTCCACACTCTTTCAGGGTCTGTTCTCTGCGCTTTGTTTCAAAAATGAGAACAGTGCAGGAATCGGAATACCGCAGAAATAATTCGTTTCAAAAATAAAGTGAGGGGTTTTGTTGCATCTAACTGAATCAGTCGAATATTTTCATTTACAAGAAAAAGCTGAGGTAGATGTGCCCTGGATAAGTCAAACCATGGATCCGTGCTGCTGTTACATGGCTGCTATCTTGGGGAGTCTTGCTTCATGTAGGAGGTATTCCAAATACACTGCGAGAGCTTCTAGCTGCAAATGCATGTTGCCCTCATTTGGCCTCTTCATAACACTGAAGGTATTTATGAAACACTTGATGTTGGTAGGGATGAACCTGCAGTCCTTAGTATCTTCTGTACGTTGCCATGTATGGCAGGTGACGTGTGGACAGCTCAAGGCTTTTCCTTAAATGTCGAAGAGTCGAGGCATCTGTTAAGGGTATGCACTGCTCCATCTCTTTGTTTCACTTTTTAGAGGTCACTTGGGTGAAAGTCGGGTGAAATAACTTTATGGGTGGATGCAGTCAGAGGCTGGAACAAAATTTAACCCTTGGTCTGAATGCTGTCTGCTTGTGAAGTAACACGGTAACGTTGATTCAACAACAGGACATGTCTCAAGACCGAAACGTGCTGGTGGATCACCCTTTCTCAAGCTGTTTATTAGCTACAGGTAGTAAAGGACATTAAGATGACCTGATCATAGTTGTTTCCTTTCCCGTGTGGTGCCAGGAACAAAATAAAACACCTTGTAGATAAGGACAGGATGAGACACGCAGGTGGTTCCCCTGCCAAGGCTGTGGCAGGGCTCAGCTGGGTTAACAAAGCCATCTCCTTTGTGGTCCCGGCATTCCTTGGCCTTGGGGGATCTCTTAGCTGACCTTCACAAGTGGTCCCTGTTGTGTCAGTCTGAGATTTGGCATCTTCTCAAGCCATCTTGAGATACCGAGGCTCATGGTTTCCCTCAGGAGAATGCTGTATACCACCCGCTCCAAGGGTCTGAACCTTCAGTGGTGTTTCAATGAGATTTTTTATTTCAGAAATAATCCTGTGGCTGGGTGAAGCTACAGATAGCTTTATAGATTCTCATTGACAAGTGTTTTTATCCATCAGACCTTTGTTCTGATCAGCTCAGGGAGCATTCCCCTTTCTGGTCTTATGTGCCCTTTCAAATTCTTTTTCCATGCATCGGCATTTCTCTATTTTTGCACTGTATTATATCTAGAATTTTAACAAGCTTTGAGTCTGAAGGTACTGTGAATAATTAGCACTTGTTGGCAGGCCCACACAGTTTAACGATTTATAGATTGAGATTACTTTGGATCTTTTGTAGATCAGGGAACATTGGTTCAAGAAAAAACAAGTTATTTTGTAGGGTTATGCTACCAGTTAACACAACTGATTCCATTAAAACAACATCTGAAACCTTTAACTGCATCCAAACTAGAACTGGACAGTGCAATCACTACAGTGAAGTTACAGCTGGAATAAGGTAAAAAAGTAGTTGTGTGAAATTAAGTAAGAGAGGTCATTCTCACAAGTGCTTAGTGCTGGAAGTGCATTTCTTTTTTTCTTTGCAGCAGCAGCTGTAACCCTTATTCTGCCAAAAGGCTCTGTTTTGATCCAGAATGGCTTTATCTTAACTGTCATTAACCTTTACAAACTTTTCAATCTCTCTGTGTATGGTGATTTATGACCTTTTAATGTTTCCAGATGATATCCTCCTTCCAGATTTTGGGAGCAAATGGCAAGTCACAAGGTTAGCTGCTTATTTCCCAAATAACTTGTTTTAATTGATCAATACGGTGAGAATTTTTTTTTTGGGGGGGGGGGCAGGTTGGCACTGAAATCTGAGGAAGATTTAGTGGTAGAGAACTGGATGCCTCTGTAATGATGGTATGAACATCTCCATGGCTTTGGACTTCCCTAAACACGTGTCCTTCTTACAAGTTCTGTCACTGCATTTGGCTCCCCCCCCATTTAATTCAAGTTTTTCTGGGTTTTGCTAGGATATTCAAAGACCCCAAATCTCTACTGTAATTTAGGACATTTTTCTCAGTACTCTCATTGTTCGCAAACACAGCGAATTGTCTTGAAACATTAAATCTTTGGACTTATTTGTAACAGTTCAATCAAAATGAACACATCAGGGATAATTCTGCCTTGCAGATACTGAGATGTAGTGTATTCTGAATTTCCAAAGGCCATAGAGGATGCTTATTTACAGAGTGGAGAGTATTTAAAGGGCTTCATACTAAAAATCAACTTTCTGTTAATTTAGCTGCAACCATTGATCTTATCAAAGCTGCAGAATATGAAAGATGTTAATGGTTAGAGGGAAGAAATGGGCTTCCTCTGAGAGAATGGGCTCTCTGCTGCTCCTTTTATCACAGGATTGAGACACTGTAAATTTGAGCGAGTGGGTTGGGTGTTCCTGCTGTATCTTTCAGAAGGCTGTTTACATGAAAGTCCACAAATGCATAATATAATAATCCCTTTCGTAGAACTGGAGAAAAAACACGTCCCTGCAAACATTTGGGGCATAATGAAGGTCTGAGAAACTCAACTGTTGGTCTTTGTCATTTCTCCTTTGCTGTAATGAATCACACTTTTTGTTGTTGTTGTTTTTAATATGTGCTTACTGAACAAGAACCAGCTCCTTTATGGAGTACTTAGCAGTAGCAACCCTTAACATCTAAGGATTGTGACTGCTTTAAATTTTTTTTTTTGAGGCACCCACTGGAAACACTTTGGTATGTATTAACTAATAATGTGTTAATTCCATCAGAGCTCTAATGGCATGAAGGAAATAAAGGGCTTTTTTCAAGACCCTTCCTAATTAGTAAGGTCTTGTGCAGCACGGGGAGACCAGACCGCCTCTTGGTGGCTCATGGGCTGCTCTTCATCCCCTGTCAGAGCCACCTGTGCCCCGCAGACTCTGGAAAGACCTCCCCATAAATGTCCGTGAGAGGTCTCTTGTTTTACATTTATTGTGCGTGCATTTTTATATTAGTTCGTTCAAAACAAGGGGCTTTCATTCAGATTCTCATTTATGCTCTTTAATTCTGCTTGTTCCTCTCATTTCTCTAAATGTGATTTTTTCCTTTGACACTACAAAACCTGTTGCTGTATGTATTTCACATATTTATAAGGTCTGTTTCGTTGTGCATGTATGTGTCTTACGGCAGGAAAAGAAGCCTTAAGGCAGGGTTTGAGAACTATTTTATATTTGACCCGTGTGGAATCTGAAATGCTTTAAGCATTTTCTGTCTGAAGAACAACTGTGGGTGGCACCTACTCTCCTTACCTGTAGCCATTTGAAACTAAGTTGGGGAAAAAAATAGTCTGCAACTTCTTGGAACTGAAACTGGATACCGAGACCTAGGATTAACTATTGTCTGAAATGCAAATCTAAACCCGTCCTCCGGTGAGGGTTTGGGGCCTTAAAAGTCAGTACAGAGTTAAGAACGTCAGGTTAAAAGCGTTCATGTCTTGTTTTTGAAAAATTGTCTGAAAAAAAAACTTATCTAATAATGCCATTAGAGGTTTGTCAAGTGAATAATCAGATTAGTGCATTCCTCACTTGTTGGTAGGTTTTATGCCTGTAGTTATAGTTCGATGAACTAGTTTGAGAGATGCTTTCTGCTCCTCTGTTAAGTGTTTTTACTTTAAAAAAGCTATTTTAATGGAATCTTTAACATCTTGAAAGACTGACAAATGTCAGGAGAGTGTAGAAGAGCTGTCCCTTTCCGTACTTTTGAAATGAGTGTTTTTCTTTGAGGTTAATATCTTTTTTTGTTTTAAATGTAAGTTAATCTTATTGCAGTAATTCATTGCAGTAGACAATGTTGAACTCGGCTAACTGCATTTGTTTTTGATCTTACAAATTCAGTGAGGAAATCAATCAAATTACAGCTTGAAAGAAGATAGAAGATATAAAAGATGTTTTTTTTGTGTTAGTGTGGCCTCTGTCATGCGCTGCTTAGATTTTGTGCCATTGCCACAATAACGGCGCTCTATCTGAAGACAAAGACTGATAATGAAGCACAATGCTTCTTGTTTTAAAGTACTATTATAGGAAGGAAATGGAAAAAAAAAACCTGAAGTGCTTTACATTTTGCTAGTTCATTTAAGTACCATTTTCTTCCATGTAATTGCTGTGGACACCCATATGAAAATGACCATATTGTGTTTATAGTCTCTCCTGAAAATGTCACTTTTTTAAAAAAAGGAAGAACATTTGGCCTCTTAAAAGCTTAAGTGTTTGATATTCATTATATCTTCCATTTACTCCTGGGATAAATTAAACAAATTGCAGTAGTTTAGGATAGATTAAAATGGCCTACAATCAGGACAAACAAGCAAAGTAAAGGAGCATCGCCAGCTCTGCCTTTTTGTAATATCTGGTAAGCTTTATTCCTGTTTCATTTTATTTTCTTTTTCATGGCAGTTGCCTGCATTTCCCATGTTAATTTCTTAACAGAATGGTATGTTCATTCATGGGGATCCTCAGCAAAAGACATCAGGCAGAGCAGATCCTGCAGTTTTTCTCAGAAAACTTCACGAATTTAAAAAAAGGTACTCCACAGTTGTTGCCTGAACAACCAACTCTAGAAATCCAGCCACTAAATCCCTCTCTAGGCTTTTATGGGTGGTCTGTGTTATGGTCTGCAAAGAATGGAAAAACCTAAATCAAAAGGATCTTAGGAGCCCCAGGGTCAACCAGCAGACCACCCAACTTCCCCGACGGGTGGTTGGCTGTCATACACAGTTGGGGATTTGCTTTCTTGTTGTCTTGGAGTAAGAAATTTTGTATCGCCTCAGAGCAGGCAGGATGTGTCCCTTTTTGGGAAAAAAGCAAAACCTGGATGGTTTCATTTTTTGTTATTTTTAATATTATTTTAAAGAAAAGGATATTTTGAAACCCCCTTCCTTGATTAGCAGATGTAATATTTGTCATTTTCTGTCTTCTGATGCTTAAGTGAAGGACACATATCCCATCTGTTTTCAGTGGTATTATTCTATGAATATAATAACAGCTAGTAACTTCCTTGTCTAAGCTTCCTTGTCAAAGTAGGTAAAATTTGCAATCTTCCCAGCAGATGAGGAGGACCTTTTGGGACAGAGGGAAGTTCCACTCTGCATTGTCTGAGCAATTCATAGCTCTGATCTAGCATCAGGCTTTAAGGTTGGTCCTGCATTGTGGCTGTCAAGGTTTCTCCATGCATTTAAATTTTTGGAGGAGGGGCAGCAGCAGCTCAGAAGCGATGACAGAGCAAGAACACAGTTATAACTTTCTGCTGTGGGGATGAGATCTTCCTGCGATGATGGATTGAGGCTGCTCAGAGACTGACGGATGCTCTCAGCCGAGTCCAAGGTGATAAACAAATAATCCCTGACAGGGTGTTGATGCTTGTTGACATTGGTGGTCCGCTCTCTTTCTGTCTGCTGAGTAGAAATTTGCAGGCTTTCCTGTCCATAAATGTTTTTCTCTCGAGGTCTTGTGGAGAAAACAATCAGGGTAGGTTTAGTCTTGACCTCCTTTCAGGGATTTGTTTGATGAAGTCCTGTGCCTTCAGAGCCCCCCCCCCCCCGCCCCCCCCCCCCCCCCCCCCCGATCTGTCTCTGCCTCTTCTCCTCCAGGATCACAGTCATCGCTGAGAGCACTAGGAGAGGTTGTTGGCTGTTCTGTCCAAGGTGTTTGCTTTTGGGGTGTTCTTTGCACGCTGGCTGTAGGGGGCAATTCCTCTGCTGCTTTGTGTCACTGTTCTGGAAGAGTCCCGACCTTCTGGGGAGAGGAACTCAAAGAGAAGAGAGTGAAGATGAATTTTGATTTTTTTTGTTTGTGCTCTTGGTTTCTTGAATTGCTTATCTATACACGCAGTGCTGTACTACAGCACGCTCTGGAAGATTGCAGGATGAGAACTGTATTTCTTATTGGAAGGACTATAAAATGACACCTTTTTAGGGGTGTCTTTAACATACGGATTTCAAGTTTCATAAAGAAGAGCTCATCGGGATTAATTATAGCAAGGCATTCCCACTGTGTCAGTTTTTCTATTTGGTCAGTGCTTCTTAGCAGAAGGCAGGGGCCAGCGAAGGGCGTGAGCTGTAGCAGTGGTCCACAGGGTGCTCAGCAAAGAGAGCAACCCTGAAAATATTTAGATGCTTCCAAAAGTACTTCACAGAATCACCGAATCACCTAGGTTGGAAGAGACCTCCAAGATCACCTAGTCCAACCTCTGACCTAACACTAACAAGTCCTCCACTAAACCAGATCACTAAGCTCTACATCTAAACGTCTTTTCAAGACCTCCAGGGATGGTGACTCAACCACTTCCCTAGGCAGCCCATTCCAACGCCTAACAACCCTTTCCGTAAAGAAGTTCTTCCTAATATCCAACCTAAACCTCCCCTGGCGCAACTTTAGCCCATTCCACCCCAAAAAAGAAGCACTCACACAACCCCTGAGAATCGGCAAGAGCTGTTTATTGCCGGGACATCTTGCAGGCAAGCCTGCGGGATGTCCGTGGTGTTTGGTGGCTCCAAGCTGATGCTTGCGATGGAGCCTGAGCAACGAGCAGGGGGCTCGCCGGGCACTCCTGCGATGCTGTTGGTGCTCTCGGATGGCAGAGCACAAAGACATGCTGCAGTAGTCCCAGGCCTGTCCCGGCAGAGGCGGATCCACTTCCATCCGTTCCTCCACATCTGGTGGATCCAGCTCCATGGGCTCCACGGTGTTGGGCAGAAGGCTAAGCCAGTCCTTGCCCGGGACTGCCCAAACGGGATGCCTTCCGTCCGGAATGTTCTCAGGCCAGGGTGCCGAACCAGGGGGTCGTCCAGTCCCACGCCTCGGTCCCATGCCACTGTCGGCTTGATTTTCATGCATGGGTCCGACGCTGCCCTCTGGTTTATGGCCATTACTGGGTCCTGCACCGTGCTCCAGACTATGGGCATGCCTCTGCTCCCCGCGGCTGTCTGCCTGATGCTCCCGCCTTCGCCCCACGTCACCGTTGCTCCTATGGTAAGGCCCAGGCCCCCTGGCGCTGGGTGTGTGAGGGGCCGGCCTGTTCCCCGCATCGTTGCGGTGCCAGTGGTACCGCCTGTATGTGTCTGTGGGCTGGGCACCAGAGGTCCCTTGGGCACTGGTGTCTCTTGTGCCGCCGGCGCTATCCCTCCACCCATGACACATCTCCTTCTGCTCAGGTGCATTCCTTCTTGGTGCTTCACCGGACAGCATCGCCGTCCTCGCACACCAAGGAGGCCTGCTGCTCGCCTTGCTCTTCTAGTCTTCCTCCTGCCGCACAAGCTGGCAGTCAGAGGGCCTAGATGCTCAGCGAGTGCTGGGCCAGCTGCAGGGGGCCTGTTTTATAGGGCCCGCAGCAAAGGCGGGGCAGTGGTGGCCACTGTGACCTCAGCAAGCCTCTGCGATGGAGTGGCCCACGCGTGGCCAAAGGCGGCTGTGTTGGGAGCGGCCTGGAAGATGCCCTCACGTGGACAAGGAGGAGGGTTGGGGGGCTGAGGGCCCCTTATCTGGGGCTGGCTCCCCCGGGCCATTTGGCTTGCCAGAGAGAAAGGCTGCCCCTCGGCCACAGGGACTGCTCTGCACCTCCCATCCTGTGCCCTGGGTTTATTTTTAACACTGCTTTTTAGGCAATTTCATTCTATTCTTTATGGAAAAGAACAGAAGCAAGGTGCATCTTCAGCCCTAGTTCCCATGTGCGCTTTGTGCTCCGAGTGAAGAATTTCTTCTTCACGTCACATCTCATCTAAATCTCCCCTCCATTTGTTCACAGCCATTATTCCTGGTTCCATGGCTACACTCCCTGAGAGAGTCCCTCTCCAGATTTCTTCTAGGCCACTTTTATGGGTAAGGTTAGGTGGCCAAAATGCAGGACCTAGCAAACTGCAGCCTCATCTACCTTGTTCCACATGTTCCACATGACGTTTTCCAGCTCAGACTCTAGCCTCTCATCAGTGTAACACAGAATCATTAAGGTTGGAAAAGACCTTCAAGATCACCTGGTCCAACCATCACCCTGCTACCAATGTCACCCTCTAACCCACGTCCCTACACGCCAGGCCCAACCTTTCCTTGAACACCCCCAGGGACGGTGATGCCACCACTTTGCTGGGCAACCTGTTCCAATGCCTGACTGCTCTTTCTGAGAAGAAAGAGTGATACTCATGGCTGCTGTGAGTTTACTACCCATGACTTCCTGAGTGTTTCACATTTTCTATATGTGGGATCTGGTCTTTCTTTGTATGTAGTCTCACGCAGCACAAATTTCTTGATAGGGAATCACAAAAGGAAGAGTGGTCATTTTTTCTTTGTTTTCTTCAAGTTTTCTTTGACACTCTGGTATTTCCTAAAAGAACTTTGATCATTTGTAGTGTTATGGCTGGTGCTGGAGTTTGAAGGATGCTTGAGCAGATCCTCGAAGTTTGTTCTTACTTAGTGTAGAAGACCCATGTTATAACTACACAAAACATGTCAAGCAGTAGTTTTGCGTAGAGGAAGATACCGGATAAGAATATATTACTTGTGTAAGTTCAAACACAAATACTTTGGTTTTTATAACTTGAAGATATATGGACAGTACGGGTTGATCCTTGCTACTTTTGTCTAAATATATCAGAGATCAGTGGCTGTATTGCTTAGCAATTCTAGGATGCTGAATGTTTAGATCTGTAAGTGGCAAATTTAGAATAAAATGCTTGATGTAGTGTTTTTTTTTTTTTTCTAACTGCTTTTTGTAGAGCAAATGTCTCATCAGAGCAAGTACCGAGAAGCTCACATCAAGTACGCTGAAGGTAGGACTTGCTGCAGCCAATTAAGTTACCTGGTGTCTGCCTGGTGGCTTTCCTCATGACCAGTCTAACCCCGTGTAATGATTTTGACTTAATTTCCTTCCTACACAAGACAGCTTTACAAAGGTGGAAAAACAAAGCACTGGGAGTCCATTTATAAAACAAACATCACCACACGCCTTTATGTAATGAAAAACACCCTTACAATATTTTTGTTTCTGTAGATGACAGTAAATTAGGAAGTAATACTTGAATAAAAAGATAAGTGACAAGTGTAAAAGCCACTATGAAAACATCAACACAGTAGTGAGTAAGAGGTATAAAAACAGTGTTGAATGTGCTATCAATATGAAATCTAACCCAACATTGCAAAGCAGAATAAATGATGTGTATTGGCAAAGATGAGATGGATGATTGTCTCTATGTATGAATTCTAATTTCTGTGAAAAGTAAATTCTTATACTGCTGGATTGCAAAAGAAGGATTTTAGTGAAGTTGTCAGTACCATGTGATGGAGAGAGCAAGTTCACTGTCTGTGAGTTGTTAGGGGAAGGATTGCTTCAGTCTTTCAGCTTGGAGATGAAATACGATTTTTCATAGTGAATGAGCAATTTTTATTTTTTTTTTCCTGAAGGGTTTTAAACTTACAGAAAGAAAAAAAAAAAGCGCTATGGTATTCTTCTTGTTCTTCCATATCCTTGCAGCCCATGTTTTATATTGCAGCATTGTCCTTTTTTTGGCCAAAAAAAGAGGCAGAAAGAACTCAGGGAAAACAGCGTGCATTCAACAGGTGCACTGTGCATCCCTGTGCATAGAGCTGAGCAAGTCAACTGATTGAGAAGTGGCATAGAAACTTCTAAAACCAGGATGTGGTAATAATGGGAGATGTAAAATTACTATTTTGGAGATCTTTTTTCCCTATTTCCATAACTGGTGGCTAGACTGCCACGGTTGTTACCTCTTTTTTGCAGCTCCCTTACCTCGCACAGCTGCGCAAAGCAGTGCAGGGTTTTGGGAGGGGTGCAAAGAGAGGAGTTAAAAACACCTTTGTGGTTGTGCTGGCTTATCAGCGGAGGATGACAGTGTGCCAGTTGTAGCTTTCTTTTTGATGCAGGGGATTACTCTTGCAGCTTTACTTAAAATGACATCTTCCTTTATTAGGGTAAAGCTCGATCCCATTGCGATGCAGATGTCTAAGCCTGGAGGAGAGCTGGAAGAGAAGTAATTCGCACCTGAAGGGGCTACCCAGCCCTGGGAGCAGAGTTAGCTGAATGGCCCCGACCTGCGCTGCTGTCTGTCAGAAAGAGACCAGAGGCAAAAACAAATGGGAGCTTTTTTCACCTACAAGCCAACAGTGACAGAAAGGAGAGGGCAAAACAAAGCCCCAGCAATCTTTCTCTGGGTGAGGGGGGAGCACAGAATTTTTCCTTAGAAGTCATTCCTGATCTAACAGGCTCCCTTTACCACAAGGTATGGTACTTAGGCTGTTCTCTGGGCATATAAACAATATGCTCTCAAAGAAGCTGTGCGGAAATCTCTTAAAAAATTCAGAATCATGAAGCAATGTGTTGAGAGGCTCTGTGTGCTTCTGACTCTGAAAAAGTAGGATCCCATATTGTGCTATGGCTAAGTAGGAAGAAAAGAAATGCCGGAATTAGATAAAGCATTTTTTTTCCTCTACGTTCCCCAGCACCTTTTCAGGTTAGCTGTACTTCTGAGTGTCGTTAGATCCTTAGGACGGTGATTAAATATCACCCCATTTAATCATTTTTTAAGAGATCAAGTGACAATGAATAAGTACTAATATAATAGACCTGGCGGAGCTTGTACTGCACCAATGTAAGGGATGGCAAAAATGCTTTATTAAAGGGTTCTTGGTTCTGCCCTCTGCAGCGAGTGCTTCTACGTGGCTGGGCTTACCTACCGTGGTGCCCAACAGGGGCAGGTGCTGCAGGCCCAAGGGCAAAATCACAAAGATGCAATGCTTACTCTTGGCCTATTTCTGAAAAGGCAACGTTTGCTTTCACATCCAGATTCTTTACAAATACATCACCTTGCTGCATGCTGGTTTACATGTCCAGGTTCCACATTAAATGTGGATGTCAGCTCAGTACCAGAGGAAAGACAGTCTCTGCACATCAGTACCATCTCTTTATCATCTTGCTGTGCTTAAACACAGAGGATAATAAAAGTGATCCCTCTGCTCATCTGAAGAAAAAACACATTGCCCGGTTTCTGTTTGAACCTGCTTATGCAGCTTATCAAGATATCAAATACAGTATTTTAAGTTACTATAAATCAGAAAATGCTGTATAATAATTGATCGGTATATTAAAAAATCATCTTTTCATCTGCTATGCTTTCACCCTTGTGACTAGAGTTCTCAGCCTTTACAAAGCAACCTTCCGTACCCATGAGAATGAATCAAAGCCTGTTTATTGAATACATAAGCACAGCAGAGGTTGCTGTATAGGCAAGAGGATGACAGAAGGAATGACTGAAAGCAGCTCTTCCCTGTGCCCACACTCCACCTGACTTAACCCCTGTGAGTGTGGAAAGATGTAAGCATAACAGTACATATAAATGCATATAAAATGTATATAGTAGCAGCGTAGCTTCCAGAGCAGCTTGCTTTGCCCGCTGTCTCACGCCGTGCACTGTGCTCGGGCTCTGGTGGTTGGATGGTGCCTGGAAGCCCTGACCCAGGGTGACAGTGCTGGTGGGTTGTGCCCGCCACAGTCTGCAACCATCCCTCAGGTGCAGAAGATGACCTTCATCATCCCCCTGTTGCTGGTTTTATGCATTCAGTTTTCACAACCTTGTGTTACAGGCACTTGAGCTGGTGCTGCATAATTAGCACTGGAGCCACTTAGAGGCTGCATACGTGAATGGTTGCAGTCAGATGGCAAGCGTACTTCAAAACTCCTGAAGCAGGAGGCGAGTGACCCAGAAGTGCTTTTCACCAGCTTGTGTTAATCAGTTTGCAGCTCAACACTTTCCTTCTTGCAGCTCTGCTGTTCTCATGTTGAATTATGAGGTTATTCTTTATTGTCATTTATGTTCTTTGGCTTTTGATTTGAATTAGGCCCAGCATCTTAGTTCCACAGCTGTGCAGGAGTCCAAATGGAGCCTCACAGGGATGTTAAATCCAGTTTTCATTTAACTCTTACGTAATTGTAGGTATGATAAAGTTTGTATTGACATCACATACTAACGTCATATTTTTGTTATCATGCTACATGAGTTTTTCTTACTTTTTTCATGCTACAACATTCATCTAGTTCTTCCATGGATTGCATCTTGTGAAATACTGGCGGGAGTAACGTATTTTTTTTTTTTTCATTTTTTTCCTCTTATCTATTAAAGGTCTGCATGAAAAAGTTGTCCTTTCAGAGAAATTTTAATAGTCATATTCTAATTAAACTGATTTTAGTTTAGTCCTTGATAGCTGTAATTTGAATGCTAAGTGCTTATTTGTCTGCATAATGGCCCAATGCTTCTCTTCATGGTTGTGCATCCTTTAGCACAGAAGAGAACACATGAATTATATTTACATGTGCCACATGTAAATATAATTGTTGTGGTTTAGCCCGGCTGGCAGCCAAACACCACACAGCCGTTCGCTCACCCTCCCCCCTCCCTCTCCGGGATGGGGGAGAGAAACGGGAAAGTGAAGTCTGTGATTTGAGATAAAGACAGTTTATTAAGACAGGGAAAAGAATAACAACAATAATAATAATAATAATAGTATTAATAGTAATAATGTGTATGAAATAAGTGATGCACAATGCAATTGCTCACCACCCGTTGACCGATGCCCAGCCTATCCCCGAGCAGCCGGCCCCCCCCTCCACCCCGGCTAGCCACCCCTATATATTGTTCAGCATGACGTCAGATGGTATGGAATACCCCTTTGGCCAGTTTGGGTCAGCTGTCCTGGGTCTGTCCCCTCCCAGCTCCTGCTGCACCCCTAGCCTGCTCGCTAGCAGGACAGAGAGAGAAGCTGAAAAGTCCTTGGCTTGGTGTAAGCACTGCTCTACAACAATTAAAACATCAGCATGTTATCAGCGCTCTTCTCATTCTAATCCAAAACGTAGCACCCTGCCAGCTACTAGGAGGAAAATTAACTCTGTCCTAACTGAAACCAGGACAATAATAATAGATGCCACTCATACACTGCTGTTGTTATAAACTGCGCTTATAAATTAGATTGGAAGCCACGCTTAGAAAAACTGGTAATAAAGAAATCAAATCCGTGTTCGATACTACAGCTACTGTAGCATAGGTTAGTAGCTTCAGTTTCTCATTTCTTTAATGAACTGGTCCAGCACTGAGGTTCCAACTTGTTTTGCATGGTGAGCGTTAGCTGCATATAAATAAATGCTGCTTTGCTAACCCCATTGTTGGTGCCTTGCACCAGTTTAATTGAGAGAAAAAAAGGACAGAAATGGCCATTTGGGCATTAGGTTTCACTAGCAGATGTTAGGAGTATCCATCTTCAATAAAAAGCGTGGTCGTGATCCTTCTTCCAACTTCAGTTGCTCAATTCCATTTCTATTTTCCTTTGGGCACCATTTGAGTAGTTAATTTATCTCCAGGACTCCACTGGACAATTTCTGTAGCAGACAAATCATCCATCGGACAGCTTTTGATGGGAGCCTTTCTCTCAGCGCTCCCAGATGACTTCCCTGTAGGCTTTTTACATTTCTAGGAAATTCCAGGGACTGAAAGAGTGCTCTGGGGTCCGGACTGGGTTCCTTACTGCTGCCTTTGCCTGGGGATGAGCTGTCAAGGGGCGGCTGAATCTTTTCAAGCAAGCTCCCTGTTGAGCGAGGGTTCATCCAGCAGACACTATATTTGTAATTTCACGGCATCCAAAGAGATATAAAAAGAGGACTTCTTGAACTGGATACTAATTTGTTACTTGAGTTCGTATATCTTATGCATGTCAGGCGTATTCATTGCATCAAATCAGAGGAATTTGCTGAATGCATGGATGGTACCTGAGAGCAAAGAAACAAAATCTGCTGGGAGCTGGGGAGACTGGGGAGATCCGAACTATTGCTGCAGTCAGGCCTGGGCTCCTAAATAAGTGCCCCTGCGTTTGGTTGTGACGAGTTGGTGGCTGCGCAGCCCTGCCACAGCGCTTCCCTGCTGCCGGGGCTCTGTGCTCGAGTTCCAGGAGCCAAATCTCCAAAAAGCTTCAAAGGCTGGGGTGGGAGTGGGAATGCTGGTCCTCCAGGATGCTGCTTCTGCTGCTGACCACCGATGTCATCAGGCGAGGATATGGGCGCTTTTTGTTGGTTTTGACAGTGCCAGATAACGTCAGAGCTGGAATTCACAGCAAACCATTAAATAACAAATTTCGTACTGCACAACGGAAGAAGGGGGTATGGGTGTGTGTGCGTTTTCGGTGACAGTGGACTTCATGAACAGGCCTTAGGGTCATGAGGGGATTGTTCCTCTGCTTCTGCTCTCTGAGGAATGACCACACGTGCTCATTTCCTTTGCGAGGAAGAAGGGTTCTGTGCAGCGCACGAGGATGGAGACTGGGGAGCAAGGGTTGTGCATGGGGGTAAGGATTTGCAGCAAGGTCTTGCCTCTGGTTCTTCCCCTGGATCAAAGCCACTGCTGGCTGCTTTCTTTGCTGCCCTGCTCCCCTTCTGTTGCCTTCCTTTCCACGTCTTCCCAATTCCTTTTCGCTCTCTCGTTCCTGGGTCTGTGGGGCATTTCAGAAATGAGTTAGTTACCTTTGGGAGCTGGCTGCTGCTGCTCAACTGGCCTCTCCTTTTTTTTTACCTTTCATATATATATATATATATATATATAATATATATATATATATATTTGTAATATAAAATGTAAATGTTTGTAATGCATCTAAAGATCAGGGTAGATCTCTGCTCAGCTGGCTGCTCACCAACATACTTTGCATTCACCTGAGCCCAGCAGAAGCAGTAGGCCACTTTGTTTACTTAGCTCCTTAGTGTTTTCCCATAGTCTGTTTATGTGTTATCTGTAAACCTCCTAATTGATAACGTTGTGTTTTCTTCCCTGCCTTGGCTGAGTTTGGGATGGAGGAGAGATTGGGTAGGTCTAGATGGGAAACGGGTTCCCTGGAACAATGCATGCATCTCAGTTCTCCTTTACAGCGGGGTGCTGGCGCCTCTCATGGCTTAATCTCTTCGGTACGTCCTCACCTTGCTTTTGTTTTCCAGTGGAGGTGGCCTGAGGTGCCAAGTAACCAACCTAGTCTGAGGTTTTGCTTCTGAAAACCTGCATAACTATTTATTTTGATATGATCTATTTACCGTGAAATTATGACCAGTGATGCTAATTCTGCTGTCATTTTCAATTCATTCTTAGATGAGCCCCTACTAGTTTTTCTACACTATTTACCAGGAGTGTTCTGACAGGCCTAAAATTGCGTGGGTTTCATTTTTTTGGCACATTGTTGTTTGTTTTTTTTTTTTTTTTGAATCCCCTGGGACCATTCTTGCTCAGCAATGTCATATCCAACAGCTCTAGACCAATGGAGCAAAGCATACAGTTGCTCAGAACTGAAAATTGTCAAGGTAATACAAGTCATTATAATAAACAAATCTAGCTTTTGAAGTGGTTAAGGATATTTTGAATTCACATTACAATTTCTGAAGAGTATGCCAGCAGTTCCCTTTCCCCAGGTATTTGAACCTTTTCAGCACCGATCTGGTATTGACTGGTAAGTTTGGGTAGGAAGGGTCTGTCATTTCTAAAGACTTTAAGTACTAATATTTAATAAATCAAATTACTTCAAAACGCTCGTTCAACACCCTCATTAGAGGAAAAGTTCTCCCTACTTGACTTAAAGCAAAAATTTCATTACCACTGGTCTTTGGTGGAATAATAGAGCCTCTTTGTCGAGCCGCCAGGCCTCCCTGCTCCTGCTTGACACAGGCGTTAGCATAAAGCTAGTGTTACCACTAGATGGATCTGTTTCGTTAATCAGCCATTGACTACCACTTCCTAAAGAGAGAGGGATTTTAAGAGTTTTCTGGTTGGTATAAAGTACGTGTTGTGTGAGTGCTTTTTGAATACGCTTGGTAGTAAATGTGAAAAAGCTTTTATTTGAAAAGCAAGAGTGTGTGTGTCTTTTTTGTCTAGCAGCGTATACTATTTTTCATATACAGACATAGTAAGAGGCATAGGACTGTAGAAAAATTGCGTTTTACTTTGTTTTGGACTTTGAGGGATCTGTACTGATAACACCGTCCTTAAGTTCCTATTCGTATGTTTGAAAAATTTATCAGAAATGTTCCTATGTAAATGTAGGTATTTTGACCTCTAACAAATTGAAATGTTCAGCTACAGTAAATTCAATACAAGTGGTCTTCAGTTATTTAAAAAAATAAATAAGCTATCTGTTTCCATAGAAGTACTGAAGGCTCATCTGCATGTACAGTAAGTTTTACTCAAAAGCATGGAAAAAAATGAAACAGCCCCTTACTTGTTGAGTTTACTACAAAGGCAACCTCAACTACTATACAAAAGATATTTTTGGAGGGAGGCACTTTGTCAGTTCTAACAAGCTCCAGTTGCAGTTTTTTCAAAATTTTTCACATAGTGAGGTAGAAAAACACAGATTTGTGTTCAGTGCTTTGCTCTGTGTCTGTGTGCTAGGTGATGTGAAACGGGAGACTCTCCCAGTCCAAAGCTTTCTAGTTGTGACAGAGGATGTGTTAATTGTGTACTGGGCTTCATTGTAGGTATTGGATTGCGTGGGGGGCAGTTAGGTGATGGAAGCAAATCGGTTTGGGTTGGGTCAGACAAAATCGGTGTTGACCATAGGTTTCAACTTGAGACAATCAGATTGAATGCGATGGGAGAAGATTTCACTCAGAGGGTGGTGCGGCACTGGAGCGAGTTGCTCAGAGAGGTGATGGCATCTCTGTTTGTGGAGGTTTCAACATTTTTTTCTAAACGAGTCACAGATGACCTGGTTTGGTGTTGGCAGAGGTGGAGGTTGGTGTAGAGACGTCCCTTTACACTGGTAATACTATGAATCTATAAAATGAAAACATTTACAAAGTTTGTAGAAATGTCTTATTCTACAGGGAAAAAGTAAAATAAGCCACTTCTTAAAAAAGTTTT
Source organism: Cygnus olor (assembly GCF_009769625.2). Taxonomy (NCBI): domain Eukaryota; kingdom Metazoa; phylum Chordata; class Aves; order Anseriformes; family Anatidae; genus Cygnus; species Cygnus olor. The sequence continues at coordinate 14,732,489 of NC_049175.1, forward strand.
CTGAATAGATTTTTTTTTTTTTTTGCTACAAAACTCACTGCAAAGTCAAAACAGCACAGGCATGCTTATTGCCAGGATTTCACAGTTTCTTCAGTCTAACTGCATTAACCTAATTGCATATGATTGCACAGGCATCTAAGGTAGGTTTGTTTTGTACAAAGGTGCTTTTTAGCTAGGCTGGTAACCTATGGCAGCGTTATATGGTGTCAGCTACTGGGTCTGCCTGCCAGAGCCTCTCAGTAGGACAGGAGCTGTATACATTGCTGTATGCTCTCTCCTGCGTCTTTGCTTGTAAATATTAAGAAAGATTTCCTAACACTCGTGACTTAAATCTTCCAAGCAGCACTTAACTGGTACTTTGTTCGAGAAGGGGAATTTGGTCGGGATTTATTAGCTTGAATTGTCGTCTTCCTGTAGAAGTTTTTTGTTACCATTTTGCAGGCACTGTAATTATTGATACCTGATATCACTTTAGTACATTAACAGTAATGAATAAAATCAAAATATACAGCAGCATAATGATGCCTAATTGGAACCAACTACATTTCAATCTTTTATTTACAGGTCGGCATAAATGAATAGTGGGAGTACAACTCAGGCTTCTGGATTCTGTTTTAAAAAAATGTTGTTCAGCAACACGTGTGTAGGTGTGTAAGTACAGGGTGTTCCCTGCACTGGTCTCCTTTGTATTAAACACCAAACTATTGCCTATAACAGACCATACAGCAAGCTTGTAGTTCCCTGTTTGCCTGCTGTGGCTATTGCTGTTTAAGATATGGGAGAGTGCTTGGTTTTCTCCTTGTTAAATACAAAGCCATTCATGTAGTTTAAATTATTTAAGCTTTGCAGCTGTAGTTTTAGCTACTAAAGATACAACTCCGTAGGAGTTTTAGGGTTGCACGTAGGCAAGGGGCTGGTTGTATGATGGAATGCCTGCTGTAGGGTATGTATGGGACCTCCCTGGCTTTTGTGGAACATCAGTTTAAGGAGGACACAGAGAAAGACTGTCATTAAAAATGTAAGTATAGTGGTTTAGTAAAATGCAGGTTAATGTTCAGACTGCAGATATTCAGCAGTTTGTGTCTGGGTTCTGGCATGGGTTTTACATAAAGTAAAAGCCAGAGGTTTCGCCTAAACAACCGAGCAGTGGTAGGAGTTGTGTCTAACTGCTAATTTTCACCTCACAAGTGCTGAGTAAGAATAACAATTTTCTGTCTGCAAAAACTGCTTTTAGCTCCAAAAATCTTCGGCGCTTTAGCTCCAAATACTGCTTGTGCTGTAGCTGTGCTGTGTGTTCCCACGTAGCCGTTCAGCATCTCTCTGCAGATGAGGTGCGCGATACGATGTGCTTTGGCGTCCGTCTCCTTCGGGCGTTTGCCCACGGGGGCCAGGTGGGCTCTGTTGGCGTGCCAAGTCTGGCCACCCCTTCCTGCTGCTATCCTACCTAGCAAGAATGATAATGTGTCAAGCAGTAATTGCCTCGCTGCAGTTCCCAGGAGGTGCAAATGAAGTGCTAATAAAACCAGCTTTGAGGGTGCAATTTAAAGAGGGCTCAGAAATCCTCTGAATTCTGGCTCTAAAAGTGGGCTTGTGATGGCATGGTCAGTGCTGCTACAGGGGCTGTGATGACAGGCTTTGCCTCGCCGTGTCTTGTGGTAATCGTCATCTGGTCTTCCTTGGGGGGGATTGGAATGAGATACAAGTTTCCAAACTATTTGAAATATACATGCCACTTCTAAGGTAATGCTTTATCTCCAGAAGAGATAATGAAGTTGGAAACTGTCTAATCACTATAATGCATGCATATTGCATTTTTGCTTGGTAAGTCTGCAATCAGGCCATTGATTTGGGTTTGCTAATGCTAGCTAATCACAAAGGTTGGACTTTCAGCTGTGACTGACTGCGGGAACAGCTTTCTGTGGGTGACAGATTGGTGAAAGCAAGAATCTGCGAGAACAACTCTGTGCTTTCCCACCCGGCTCCGCAGTGTTCCTGTTAGAGCTGGCTTCAGTGATCCCAGCTGGCTGTCCCCAGAGCTGGTGGGCTTTCAGTTAGAATTGCTGAGAGTGCAGCGTTACTTGGCGTGCTGCACGTGTCCGGGGGAAGTGAAGCTTTGTGAATCTCCATGCCTTGGAGATTCCCATATAATCCCTGTCACTCCACCAACATGATAGGCTTCTATGCAGTTGAATGATAATTGGCTTCAGCAGCCATGCCCCACTTAGGCAGGTACGTGCCTCGTATGGCAGTGTTATTTTTGAGTATTTCTGTTACTATCCTTTTCTTAAGGAATTGAAGAAAAAAAAAAAGGCAAGGTAAATCCAATGGCAAATCTATGAGAGAAGGAACGTACCGTGACCTTTGACGTCTGTAGGTGCTGTATTTCCTAGGGTTAGCACTGCTTTAAACTGTGATTGCTACTTACAGGGTGTTCAGGAGGCTTGCATCTGTGATGTGTGTGTGATAACCTAAATTTCAATGGGAAACATCGAGTTCTGCTGTAGAGAAAGAATACCAACATCCTGGACTCGCCTCTTGTTCTCGCTGTGGAATACAGACCGTGAGGTAGCACCGTACTGGGCAGACACACGCAAGTACAGTTTGCAACTTTATGGTGCTTCTCTGAGGTTTGTTTTCCTCCAGATGTTGCACCAAAGCCCAACCCTCATCCTTTTCTTCCAGTTTAGGTTATTGTACTTTTGAGTCTACAGTAATTACAATCTCCATTTGTCCATGGTGACTTTCTTCTAACCACTGGTTTGTTTTAGGAAAGCAGTTGAACATTACAGGAGGTCTGTAAGCTGTTAGGCTATAGACATTATGTACCAGAAGAAGAGAAATAGTAAGTTTTATGGCATTCTGCAAAACATTTGATAAGTGTACTGCAGCTGATGCTCAAGTACCCTGCTGACCCCAGCCATGTCAGTATGCCCTAAGGAGAAGGGGAGGCTGTCAGGTGAGTAGGTCTAGAGCTGTCCTCTATTCCACAGCTTTGTTCAGCAGTTGAAGCCATTACTGACATTGCTAGCGGCCAGGGAAAGCTGACCAAATGTAGTTTAGTTTTAAGCATGGCTTGTAGGAGGGCAGTCTGCTTACCAAGTACGTCAGTATCTTTTTTGTCTCATTTTTGGCTAGCTTTAAGGCTTCACGGGTATCAACAGCCCACTAATTTGAAATAATAGATGCTAGCAAAAGGTAATCCTTGTGCTGGATTGCTTATGCCATGTTACTGAAGTTTCTTTTTAACTGAGGTTATTTGATGGTAGACTTCTGTGCCATGAAAAAAATGACAGATAAAATGTGTGTTGTCCCAATGAGTCAAAGAAATGACTCCCCTAATAACAGTAATTACACTGTGCATCTGTGATGTTCTGCATGCTTAAGACTGTACAGATATTAGCTAATTAATCCTTTCAACACTGCTGTGCAGTTGGTATAGCTGGGGCTGTTATCCCCTCTTTGTAAATGAAGGGAAGGATGGGAAGGGTGACTGATGTGCTCGGGGCACAGAGCAAACTCGAGCTCTGGATTCAGAGGGGTGACCTGCGTGGCTGTGGTGACATAGAGGTCCGACCAGCAGCGGTGCCGCAGGGACAGACAGCTTCAAGTGCTAGTTGCTGCTGAGCTTTATTTTCTGTACAACTAGGTCACCTGCCATGCTAATTGGTCTTAAAAGGGTGGCGGAGAGGACAGTGCTTGTGGCACAGGAGCTGCTAAAACAGCTACTGATGAACCCAGATTGAGCTTTCATCACGCAGCGGCACTGGTGGCTTTAACGGGGATGTGAATTACAGCAGGGTACGCTTTGTCTGCCAGCTGCTCAGGAAAGAAAAGCAGCTGTTGGTAAGTGCCAACTGCGAGGCTCATTTGATACATAATTCATTCACCAAGAGAATGAACAATCAGCGTGTTGGGGTTGCATCTTCTCGTGTGACGTGTGTTGGCCGCAGAAGTCGATGCTAACTGAACCTGTCCGAATTCCTCTTGGCACTTCAGGTAGTAGGTATTTCCTGTCCATCCCCGTTTGAACACTATAAAGAGTGTGTAGATCAACGTGGTCACTAACCTTGTTTCTTGATGACCTAGTGATAAATGTGCTGTGTTGTGGTGTGGATGCAGCTCATACAGCGAGCTTGGCTTTGGAACGTGTCAGCTGTCTGTAGAGCCCCGAGGAGGAGCGAGTGCTCTTGTTGCCTTCACAGCGTTAATGATATTTTTGTAAACAGTTTGCTGACACATGTCAGGTACACAGCGTGCCAGAAAAGCTGATGTGCGGAAGGCTGATTTCGTCTAACACAGCCCTCCCCTGCTCTTCCAGTTCGAGTGCCTTACAAAGGCACCCGGCTGTTGCTGTCGTGCCGCAGTGTAGTGGAACAAGGGGAACGTGTGTGCTCGAAGCACATCTGAAAACCTGTTCGTGTTTGTTGGAACAGCCTCCTCAGCTCCTGAGGAACAAAGCCTTTGCGTTATGTATCTGTATGGTATGCTGGTAGTTCAAAAGCTATGAATACTCAAATTTATGTCCTTGATTCTTTTCTGCAGTAGCAAGTAAAGACATCACTGGCATCTTCCAGTTTCCAATTATTGCTCTTTGGCAGCGAGCACAGGACTGCACAATACCTCCTTCCTACGTTCCCGGGGCACTCAGCTTATTGATGTCAGTGCATAACGTAAAAGGAAGGAGCATGAAAAACACCTGTCTGAGGTTGGTCAGTGTACTTCCCAGCTTGTACTTCCCTGCTGTGCCGTGGCACAAACCAAGTTGTTGGCCATGGCACTTACAGCATTTTCAGCCAGGTTTCTTCCTGCAGGCTTAACTGCCTTTTTTCCTTACTGTTTGTCAGCATCTCTTCAGTAATTCTTGACCCTGTCATCCATTTCTGATACATTTTGACCCAGGGACATAGAGTCTTAAAGCCCATTTACATACTGCAAAGGAAAATCATAGCTGGCTGTAGAAAACATACTCGAACGATTATCTCCAGTGAGAGGAACTGCCGTGTGGGCTCAAGAGTTAACCTGCTCTATTCGACCTGGGTCTGACCATTCCATATGTGAACCAGCCACACTTTATGCCACCTCCTAAACAGTAATCATTTCTGGATGTTAGAGGAAGTCAAGAAAACTGGTTGCATGGAGGGAGTTTAGGAAATGTGTAGGGAAAGTTAAGTGTGTGCTAAGTTCCTGAGGGTCAGAGGAGTAGTTGGGGATATTGCAGAGGAAGGTTGGAGCAGGTCTCTGAAGTCTGGTATCCTTATTTTCCATCACTTGTGGAACATTAACTGCTTCTTTCAGTTAATGAATGTGAAGGGAAATTGACTCTTGATTGAACTGCCTGTCTGTTTTCATAGCTATTAACTTTGTGCTGTAGCACGTAAAGCTACCTTCACAAGCAGCATTACCAAAATAACACAACCTTTAAACTGAAGCAATAAATAGTATTTATCTTTAAAATGGCACTTTTCTCTTCTCCTCATTTTCTGAATTATTTTTGATGAATGGTCACTTAAGCAGCCTCTTTGGCATCATGAATGCCAGTGGATATTGATTGATAATAGTGCATGGGTGAGTGCTTCTGATATTCCTGTGTGTGCTAAACAGCCTGGCCCCTCTGCTTTTGGATGCTGATGTGAACAGAACAGCATTTAAGGAATTATTGAATGGGTTTGTATAGCTATTTTTTTTTCCTGTTACTTGAAATATTTTATCTGTCACTAGACATGTGGTCTGTAAGAATTTGGAAAATGTTAGGTTCTTCACTTTGAAATTAATTCTTATGCTGCTGTGTCTTGGAAGTGTGGAGTTGAGACCCAGTGAACAGAAAACCCCGAACTGAGCAGCAACAGTGAATTATCACAGAACAGCTGAGGTTGGAAGGCACCTCTGGAGGTCATCATGGAGCACCCTGTCCAGATGGGTTTTGAAGATCTCCAAGGAGGAGACTCCACAACCTCCCTGTGCAGCCTGTGCCAGCGCTCCGTCACCTGCACAGCACAGAAGTGCTGTGACACACACCTTGTTTGTACAGATGTTTGTACAGAACCTCCTGGGAGCCAGTTTGTGCCCCCTGCCTCTTGTCCTGGCACTGGGCACCACCACCAAGAGCCTGGTTCCATCCTTCTTGCACCCTCAGGTGTTCATGGACATTGATGAGATCCCCCTGTGCCTCCTCTTCTCTTGTTGCCTTCTTGGCAGCCAGGGCACGTTGCTGGCTTGTGCTTCACTCGGTGCCCACCGAGACCCCAGGACCTGTGCTGCCCAGCTGCTTTCCAGCCTTTCCTGGTGCCTGGGGCTGTTCCTCCCCAGGTGCAGGACTGTGCACTTCTCCTTGGTGCATGCATGAGTTAGTAATTACCCTGTGATTTCGGGCTGTCAGCCTCGTTGCCCTGCCTCAGGTCTGTACTCCTTACTGAGGACTACAGTCTGCTGTGCTGGGACACCCGGTTTCCTGTATTTCCATATGTTGCCCTAGGTTATATTCACGTTAACAGGACCTTTTTTTTCCCTGTAATTAGAACAGTTATTTGTTGGTGTCTCACCTAGCACCGAGGCTCTCCGTCTTCCAGCTATCCAGAGCACCGCTCCTGAAGCGGTGTGCTGGATCCTAACAGAAGAGATGGATGCTTTTTTTCCTCCTGCCAGCCCAGCCTTCTGTTTGCTGCCACAGAGCAGCCAAGCCCAGGGAAGAGCCAGCACTCCCAAACTGCTGGGGTTTAGCAAGTTAATTGAAAATATTAGTTAACATTTGCTCCACTAAAGATGAACATATTCCAGTTTGGCACCGCTTGGCAGATCTGGTTTGTTCTCCACTTAATGCTTCGGTGAAACACAAAGTTCAAAAAAATATCCTAGTAATATAATCGATCTTCATCTGTGTGGGGGACCATTTGTTGCAGGGAACTAGACGAGGGGCAGTGATCGCCAATATACCTCTTTTTGCATGCTGTGGAAATTTGCCTCTGCTCCAATACTCAGAATATAAGGTATTTTTTTCTCAACTTGTGGTCTTCCTTCCTTTTAGTTTTCATCCTTTGAGTAATTTATGTTGCCCATGACAGTTTATATTGTTTTACATAAAAAGAGGCTTTGTCTTAAAATAGCTGTTTTTCTTTTGTTGCCAATTAGCGTGGAACAGATAATGGAGTATGTTATGGCTGGGTTGAAAGTGGGCCTGAATGGAGAAAACTAAAAAGCCCCGTGTCTCTGAACACCTGATGTTTTCATCTAGCACAGGGAAAAAAAATCCCTTTATACCAGTAATAACAAAGTGGTATGTGTTTTGAAGGTGTATTCAAGTGGAGTGATTATTTTAGGATTGTAGCACTTATTATTCTATGAAAACCTCTCTCCCTTCTACCAGTAAATTTTTTATGTTCTAAAGTGTCAAGCAAAATGCCATTACGATTGCATTATTGTAGGAACAATGATGTAACCAGTGCCTGTTTTTTACTGCTCCCAACACGAGGGTTCTTTTCTCTAAACGGAAAGATGTTTTGTTTATAAGAGCCCACGAGAATAGGCAATAACAGCTTATATCCCCTAAAGCTTGTTCTTAGGGAGAAAAAAACGGCTTTATATAACTAGTGCTTAACTGAGTGTGAGACTGTGAATGAGCAATGCTCATTGATCCCACACTGTAACAACAGAAATCCCTTTCAGTAGGGCAGCGGGAGAGACAGTCGGACTGATTCCTAAGTGGGAGAGCAAGAAGCAGTGACTGTAACATCATTTAGGAAGGCTTTTGGTTCCTTCCTTAGGGCACTCTTTCTATGTTATGTAGGCAGAGCACCGCTTTCCTTTGCTTTGTAGCCCTGGGTTTGTATGAAGGGTTATGAGCAGGGCTGCACGTTTCTGTCTGGTACTTCATGTTGGGTGGTCATTTACAAATCCTGGGTATTATTTACAAACCTGTCTGGTACTTCGCATTGGGTGGTCATTTACAAATCCTGCCTTTACTTGTCTGTAACATCATGGTTGGTGCACACCACTTGATGTAATCTCTTCGAGTCCAGCAACCCTGAGGTCTGCCAACAAAGTTAAGTAGATCCTACATTTTTCAGTACTTGCAATGCATCAGCAAATTGTTCTTTCATGATACAGACATTTTCCCCCCCTTTTTTTTTTCAGCTTTTTTTCCTAATCTTTCCAGGCAGATAACTCTCCTTACGCTCTGGTAGCATAACAGGGTTTTTTGGATTACATTGCTTTCCATTATCTGTGCCACATACTTATCACAGGATATTGGAGAAGCTCTCCGTATTTCTCAAAAGCCCTCTGTATATTTCAAATTATTTGAAATTATGAGCTACTGGCAAAGCTGTGTTACAGTAGGATTTTTTATGCCTCTTCCATGGACAATTTAGAAATCGCACCTGGCCAAGTTAAGCCGCAGCGGCACTAAGTGTTTTTAGGATTTTCATGTCTCAGTGCCAAATCCCTCTCACTGAAATGTTTGCTGTTTTTTTAGGAATACTTGTTGCCTTGAGGACAGCTCCTAGTACTGCCTTGAAAAGCAAGTAACACCGGAAACGTTGTGCCTGTGTTTCTAATGCTGTATTAAAATAGCACTATTAAATTCTATTATTTTAAGACAGATGGCAGACGTGCTTGTTACCACTAAAACGCAAGGAATGAATGAATGCTTACTAAAAGCAGTTTTACATTTTTACTTTCCTGGTAGTGAAGCACGTAACGATTTTATGATACACCTTGTGAAATCAAAATAATGAGGAGACAAAAGCATGCGTGAGATTCTCAAAGTTGTGAAATCTCGTATTTAGGTCCCAAGTAGAATACACTTGTTCCTGTTTTACATCCTATCTTATGTAAAGTGATTGAAAAAATCTTTTCCATTTTCTTTCTCCGCCTAGCTAGCCTCTTCTTTCTCATTGGTGTTGCATTCATATTCCTTGCTTTGCATATAAAACTGCAAAGTTTGTGTTCTTTGTTTCCATAACCGGGCTCTGCATGGCAAGCTGCACTGCCCCTGCCTCCAGAGGTGTTTTTCATCTTCAAGGTTGGTGTCCTGAACTAGTGGTGGGAAACCTTGCCCTGCCCACTGCCTCAGACAGGAGTTTTTATAGTGACTTTGTGCTAAAAGCACTTGGCAAACTACATGGACAGTATTCTCCTGCAGTGGAAGCTGCTCCCAGGGGAGAGCAGTCATTGTGCAAGGAAATTGGGTGGGGGGATTTGGGAGCAGGCAGCTGGCCCCCGAGGCAGGAGTGCTGCAGCCTGGGGTGTTCTTGGAGATGTGCCAGGTCTTTAAAAGCAATTCAAGTGCTGAGTGTGTTAACATTAAGAAAGCAATGTATGTAGGGTTGCAAACTGTTTTGTTCTCGCTGCTGTGTCCTTGAACTGTGCTTTCTGGATCTCAGCGCTGTATTTTTTTTTTCCATGCTCCTCCTGTTTATGGTGCTTTTTCCTGCTTGCTTGCTAATGTGATGGCCTAACTGAATGAAGTTTTGTACTTCACAGCTGCATCTGGACCTTCCCACAGCTTGCATTAGTGCTGAAGTGGTCTTTAGCCAGGCTCTCCTCTACGGCTGCTGTGCGTAGGATTTAAGTGGAGCTGTTTCTTCTCCCTGCGTGCCTCATTGCCTCCTCGGTCTGAGTTCTGGAGTCCCTCTGTCTTTATGGGAGGAGGGCTCAGGCTGCTGCTCCAAGGCCTTCTGGAGGGTCTGGCAGGTTCCCACTGTGATTTATTTGCATTTATGTAGCTTTCATTGTTACCCATGTGATAATACCCAGGCAAAATGGAGCCGCTGTCCATGGGGAGAGGCAATCAAGGGCTGATAGCCCAGCGCTGCTCGATGTGTTAGTGCAGGTTATGGGTGTGAAACCCAATCAACAGCAATTTGTCAGCTCCTTGCAATGATGGGAGGCAGGAGCCTGGAAGGAGGAGGGGGCAGAGGAGACTACAATTGCACCGTGTTGCTCAGTGAACTTCATTTCATTAGATAAAAGGAAAAAAAAAATTAGCATTTCTACTGAACTCTAGTCCCGAGTGTAAGAATAAATTGTGAAATAAATACAACTTGTAGTTGTGTTGTTGTTGTTCTCTATATGTTCCTTGTTTACCAATTATATCTTACCTCTAGGGTAATCAACTTTAAATATCCGCCAATAATCTGAACGTCAAATGGTGCTTATCCCAGAAGTACGCCCAAGTAATCTATGCACATACATTAGGAGTATGCCAAAGTGTTTACTTAGATTTTAATGTAATGTTCTGTATAATTTTCACATAGATTAGATACTGCGGGAAGTTTGCATCTATTTTTCCCCTAAAACCTACAGTCAGTAATAATGGGTGGTATTTATAGCAGTTGTGGTGAATTAGAAAACTGATTGGGTGAACTACGTGATTGCTGCTCATTTAGTAGTTACGCTGCTGCCAAATCCCGCAGGGAAATTTTCCATGGACGTTGGTGTGTTTCAGCGTGCCGGCACCAGGCGGGAGCATCTGAGGACAGCTGGAGAAGTGCAGAAGTCAGAGCAGCGTTTGAGGAGCCCGTGAGGAGCAGGCATTTCAGGGGCAGAGGTGCAGCCCAGTGAGTACTTTCTCAGTCAGAGCTCCGAATCTTGAAGGCCCTGTAGTGTCTACAGGTGCTGCTGTTCCTCTGCCAGTCGTGTCACGCCAGCAGCCGGTGCATTTTCTCCATTGGCACAAGATGTGGTACAGATCTTGTGTGATGATTTAGGAAGCATTTGTCAGTAAGGCGTTTTGGAATACTCTTCACTATCCACTCAATTTATGAGGCATATGGAAGTGGATAGGGGGTGATTCTAGACCTCAACTGAAGGAGGGAGATAAGTCTTCTAATCTTCTCTTTCTAGATTAGCTGCTTTGGACCCTTACAGATTCTCTGCACAAGGAAAAGCACATCTCTACGTTTTCATTCTGGTTTTGGCTGCTCTTGGTGTTAACGAACATGTCCCACAGGTGCTATGTGGTGTGTTTGGGATTTTTTTTGAGCTCGGTAAAGTTGATGGAGTCAAAAATTTCACAAGAAATGTTTACGTATTCTCCTGGAGTGAGTCTGAAGCCCATAAAGTGTCAGATAGTTGTACTGTCATTATGTAAAAACTGATGATAATTGCATGTGTTCTGAGATGCCTAGCTCAGTGAAGTAGAATTATTCTTACATGGTGAAAATAGTGTTCCTCCATGCTATCTGCAGAAGATCCCTTTATGAATATTAAGGGAGTGTTGTTTTTCTCAGTTTTACTGATGTGCCAAATAATATTTCTAATTGATTTCTTTAAAGCAAGGTTGAATATTTTTGGAAAAAAAATATGCATCATCACAAAGCACAATGGCCAAATTCATTGCTATATTGAGACAGTAGGTGAATACATTTAGCTAGAGGGTTATTTCAGATTTATGGTGGTTTGGTATTGACGCAGTTGTAGCGTACTCAGAGCATGGAGATGAATCTGATGCATTTTCTTTCTCGTAGTTGTAAAAGCTGGAAAAGAGGAGAAAATTCCAGCAGTTGGCCCTGGTTTTGTTGGGTAAGAGTGCTACATCCTGCATTGCCTTTCCTCCTCCGTGCCTGTTAGGAGCAGTGTGCTGCTCCCTTCTGTTCATTGGACCACGTGTGGTTCATGGCTGCTGGTAGCAGAGCTGTTTTCCCGTCTGCCTCTTGCCTTCTGTTTCTCCCCTGTGCTTCCCAGAGTCTTGCACTGCCTGATTTGGTGGCTTCCCCAGGAGTCTCGGACTCGTGGTGGTGACCTGCCCTCGTCCCTACACCGTCAGCCACGCTCTGCTGGAGGGTGTGGGTCTGTGCTCGCAGTTGCACTGGAGCTGGGAATGAGCTTGGGAGCGTCTCTAGAGGAGGTGAGGAATGCCATCGTGGAGTCAACTTGGAGGCCGATACCTGAGGAAAAGGACCTCCAGTGTATTTCTTGGGTCAGGGGAGAGGTCGTCCTCACCTGGGCTCTAGCACAGTGAGGGCTGCAGTGGTTTCTGTGGTGTTTGATCCTTTAGGTAAACCCTAGGTGCTACATTTAGGGAGAGCTGCAATTAACTTCAGTTCCTAACGTGGGCTGTTAATAGTCTTAGTGGCGTCATCCCTGTGGTGCTGTGACGCTGGAAGTGGTCCTGCACAGCGTGTGTATGGAGTCTGCTTGGTGCCAAATCCCTTGTCAGGAGCCTTGGGAGCCATGGGAGGTAGCCAGACGAAGCGGACGCAGATAACTCATTTCAGGTGGGAAAGAAGTGAGTGTTACTCTGTCAGCCAGCGTCAGATGCAATAACTCTCCCAGTAAGCAGAAGGCAGTCCCACGAGCTGCCAGCATGCATCATGAGTCCCCACGAGAGTCCTGATGTGAAGAGAGAGCCTGATGTGACTTGTCACTCTGCGGGTTACTGACGTGAGTTGGTGCTTTGTCACACAGTGACACAGGGGAAGATGTGGGATTTGAGGTTCTCTCTTGGCTCTGCTGTCTCCTCCTAGTGTCTGAGAGGAAAAAAAATCTTTGTTAGGATTTCAGGAGCTGTGAGGCTCCTGGCTCTGTCTGATGGCGATGGCAGGAAGACTGGAAAACACAGATCTCTGGTTACTTCGGAGATCATGGCTCGAGTGGTGAAAGCAACTGGTTGCTTAATGAGTAGTCAGGTAGTGTGTGCTCTGTGAAATCTATCCAGGGCTGTTGTGCGCTGCTGGGATCTGGTTCTTGAATGAGTACTGAGGAGCTCATGGCTCCTGCCTATTTCAGTGTCAGAGGAAAACTGAGACAGGTTACTTCATGGAGATGGAAAATGAAGGGGCCCAATGAAAATGAGCAGATCCTATCCTTCCGTTGATTCACACTGAGAAGCAGCTTGTAAAAGTATTGGCATTTTCTGAGGGGGCAAAATGCTTAATTATGAATCCATTGTAACAAAAAAACGGTGATTAGTGAGTATGTAGTCTTAAAAAATGCTAGTAAAAAAAATCTCTTGGTATTTGTTTAATGATTCTGGATCAATTCAGTTGTAAGAAGGAAAGTACAGTGACAATTTAGTCTTGAGTATTTGCCAAATAGCATTGCCATAATATTAAGTAACAGATCAAGTCAATATGAAATGAAATTTATGCTCTTGTCCAGAGCATAAAAAAAGAGCAGCTGCCAGCTCTCGTTATTTAGCCCTGGATTAAGTCCCACGAAAAGGCCATACAATAAAAACTGCAGGAGGAAAACGAGCGTTAAGTGCCATTCGGACAGGAAGATCAGCGTTGTGTTCCTGGGGGGAGTGAATGGTGTTGGCTGGGAGTGGAGAAGCGAGGGGCTGCAGCAGTGACACAAGCTGCCAGCTGGGGGAAAAACTAAAGAAAACAACACACACTTAAAAACCCTGTCGTAGCTTTCCTAAGAACAATGTGGCACGGTGGTTAATGTTTTTTTTTAAATGATTGTCGTAATGGATTATTTATGTCGGTTTCTGTGTCTAACCATTTTTAAGAACGATGATAAAATTAAAAAGAACAGGGAAGCATAATACTTACTGCTATACTTATGTGTTTATAATATCTCCTAATAGTCTTGCATGGTTTTTAATCTTGAAACCTTAATTTTCTGTGGTGACTTGTGAACTTGAGCAGGACAGCTGCTGGATCGTGTGCTGTCTGTGCAGGCCTGCCTCCGTGCGTGCGTTACCATCAGTAATGAGGAGGTAGTGAGACCACGATGTCCTTTCTCTCAGAAAGAAGAGCAGTTTATTAACTGTTTGATTGGATTGACAGAGAGATGGTGGTGTTGAAATGCCTCCTGAATGCTGGTTTTCACCTGCCGAGAGCCCAGCGTTGTATATATACGGTTAATGTGGCACGTGAGCGTATATGCAGGTGGATGTGTGGGCGCAATGTGAGATGATTTACCTGGGTAAGCACCTTAGAGCGTCCATCGCATCCCTGCAGCACCAGGGCTCTCCTCTCCCAGAAGTTTAGGCTGGGCAGTCTGTTTTCCTTGTGACCTGTCCTTGAAGTGTTCTCCCAGCGTAGCATCATGCTGCTTGAGCCAAGGGGCGCATTTGGAGAGAGTGGGTTAACTCAGAATTGTGTGTGGTAATTAGCTAATGGCAGCTCCATTTGGAGGAAGACCTTTTGAGTGTAAATGACCGAAATTTCCTGTTATTATTGCAGTTCAGAGGCCAAAGAAATTCCCCCTAAAACTCCATGCTCCTGACATAAATCATCAATTACTTCTCTAATCCAGATTTTCCAAGATGAAGTCCAAGTACTAGAATTTCATTACCTTGTGGAGAGTTTTAGTCTGTAAATGTATCTCCAGAAAGAGGGTATAATGGAAAATAGCTGCATCTCTGTATGAAATATAGGTAACTTCTGAAAGCTACTCACAATTGTTTATGTGAAAGTGTTAAATAAAAAGTAAGCTTGCTTTTATTTATTTATTTATATATATATATATATATATATTTATTTATATATATATATATATACTGCTGGATATTTTGGCTCCGATCCACTCAAGCATTTTAGCAGTGACAGCTTAATTTTTAAGTGTATAGCTTCCATTCAGATCCTATTAGTTGGGTAGCACTGCACATGCCAAGACGTTTTGCTGTTTTAGGGCCAATGGGGTTGAGTCCTGTTGGTTCAGACTGATTGTACAAATACTATGCTAGGGAAAACCAAATGCACAGCTTCATTAAAGAAAAGAATTGATACAAGTAAACCGTGCTTCATCCTGTGCAGTATTCAGAGCTAAAATGTTGGTAAATGTCGAGATCTTGCTGCTCAGCTGTAACGGTGTCTGTGGCATCTTTAGGTGGCCTTCTGAGTGTTGGGGGATTTCTGCTTGTTTGCAATCTTCCTTTTTGGGAAACTACCAGGATGTTTAAGGAAAAACTCCGTGACCTTAGCTCTAGAGGGAATGTTAGGATAGAAGGTTTTGACTCCAAATTACAAAAGAATGCAAGCTGCAGTGTGCTTTGGCGGACGTAAATTTTTGTGTGTTGTTCTTGTTGACCTTGATCTATGCATGATCCCAGGAGCTTTCACGGAAGTAGACTCATAAACGATGAATTTTAACTCTAACACAACATACATATTTAGGCAAATCTGCGCTGTTGTATGTTAAAACATATAGAATGTTGTTATCACACATAGGGCAACCTGAATGTTGCCAGTAGTTATCTATTTACTAAGGAAAGGTATAATTGTTCTGCAGCAGTTTGTTGGAGCTGCTTAGTTCATATGAATATTGAACTTCCAAAATCTGTACTGAGCTCTCTTCAGGATTTTAAAATAGAAAAAAATATACAAAGAAAGCTTTTAATGTGCTCTAAAGTGACTTTGCTGTAACTAATTAATTTTCAGCTTTTTTTTTTTCTATTCTTGTTTTGAAAAATCAAGTCAGCTTTTCAGTAAGCAGAGTACAGGTGTTTCCCAGAAGGGTACTTGATAAACTACCTGAATAACCTATCTGTGTTTGTTTTCAGCCCACATTCAGGGAAACTGATACTGAATTTTATATGAGCAGTGTGTCCACGTAGGGCATGAGCCCTGAACGGTGGCTAAAATGGGTGAGTTTCTTTGTTATTATGCCCCTCTGAACAGATGTGTGTGTTGGGGTATGGCAAGAACTGGGGTTATAGCAGAATATATGGGATGGTGTGAGTGACTTTCTACTAACCGCTTCCTAAATGGGGCACAAATCCTTCTGCTTAATTAAAGAATAAAAAAGAGAAGAGAAGAAATCACACATACATAAAACCAACAACGCTAGTGTGGGCATAAGCAGTGTGCTTTGGCTGCCAACGCGCATCAGACTGCTTTTGCTGGCATGCCAGATGCCTCTGATAGGGACAGTGTGTGAATGTCACTTTGAAGCACATAACCAATATAAATTTTATTATTCTTTTAGCTTTGAACTGCCAAATACGTTTTAAATACATTTCATAAGAAGTCTGCCAAAGAAAACACAAAGGCAGCTGTGTCCAGCAGCACACAACTGTCATATACGGAAAGGATTTATTTACTTAAAATTTGCTTGATAGTAAATTTAACATCAGCTTTTATAAAATCATGTCAATTTTTATGTAGGATTTCTCTTTGGAAAGTATTTCTTGAGAGAGGGGTAGCTTCCCTTCTTTCACAGGTCACTGCCAGCAAAATGTCAATTTTTGGACAAGGAAGCATGAACTGGCTGGATTTTCAGAGGGGTGTGAATAGTCTGAAATGGTCTATGCCTTCTGGTGAGGATATCATGCTGATTAATGAAGGTGCAAGTGCTCTAAGATTAGGGATGAATGATGAAATTGCCTTTCTTGTTTCTTCACTCTTGTAGAAAGATGCCTGGTTTGGTTTGCTGCAGTTCACAAAGACTTAATGTGCCACCAGTTGTACCTGACTTCTCGACCTTGCTGGGCACAGCCTTGCTCTTTTTTCAGTGAAATTCTCTTTCCAAAGGTGATGATTTCTGTATACAACCTGTTGTTACTGTCTTGCTTGACACTTGTCCTGGAAACTCTTGTAGGAATATAGAAGTTGAATTGAAGACCGAGATCCTGTATTCCTGGATCTAAACTATTGCTTTGGTAGTTCCGTCCCAGCCTGGTCATGCTTCTTGCTTTGCAGTTTGGTGCATGCCTGCTGAGGTCCTCTGCTGAAAACCAAATTGTAGGTCACCATTACCTTCCTTTACTTCACTGCAGGCATTGAATTTGTGCTTCCTTATGTTGGGATTCTTGGGATGTCTCCTTAGGAGGAGGAAAGCACTGTCTCAGGGCAGAGCCTCACAGTTCCCTCTCCAGAAGCTGAAGACCACAAGACAAGTTCTGCAGCTTGGTAGAAATGCTGTCCAGCCGGACCTGTCATGTTTAGTGGGATGCTTTGGGATGAAGTTGTTGTGATCCACTGCCAAAAAGCCATTCACAGCATCTTGCAGTGTGTGTTCATTTTGCTCTGGTTGGAATACAGCATTCTGATCAGGTTTGACCTCCAGATGGGATTTAAGTGATGGGATTTAAAAATCTTCAGGGAACCAGCGCTAAAGAATATCTCTTTTAGTAGTAAATTACAACTCTGTGCATTTTAAGTGTATGGCTCAGTCTATGAAACAAACAAACAACCCCCCCAGCAATGCTACACAGGTATCACATAGGAAATTTGAGTGGGAATATCCATTTTATGTGGTTATAGATTATGCTGGTTCTAGATCAGAATAAAAATGAACTTTGGAAGAAATAATCTGTATTTTTAGAGTGAATCATTACTTTAAAGAACATTAATGGTGAATTTACGTTCTAGGAGAGAATATTTTGTGTACTTCACCATTTTGATGCCAAATCCTTCTTTCACTAGCCCTTCTTTATGGCCAAAGTAAAATTACCATTATATATAAACAAACAGAATTCAAATCAGGTAAAAGTAGCATCTGTTACCTGGGTTACAATTATGCTGCTGCTCTAACCTTTTGCTAGGTAAGGCCTCGTTTCTGTCTGCAGGGTGCCCCTCTAACATTTCCCCCTCATCTTGTTCCCTGGGAGCCCAGCAAAAGCTGTGCTGCCTGCGATGGTTTCTAATGGCTGCTAACCTGAGTGTGATTGATGTCACTGTCATTTTCTGTCTCCAGTGGTCATAGTATACTATTTCTAGTATTATCTTTTTGATAGATAATACACTTAGCCTACTAAAAGAGTTTAAAATTAAATGATTGAATTCCAGCAATTGTATTTTTGCCTGGAAAAGCCATACTGTGCCAGCTTCTTACATCCCATAGTACTTTATCAGTCAATAGGACAGCTATGGAATAGAATGCTTTTTAATGAGAAATGGTGACAGAATCTGGCAAAGAAATAACTGAGTTAATCGGGAAAAGTCTGCATTTTTCTAATAGTCTATGGAGTTTCAATCAAATGATTTGAAGTGCGGTGTTTGGAGCAGCACAGTAACAGTTCTCTGTGTGGATACAGCCTTAATTAAAACCCCCCAAATCCACTAAACATCCTTTCTCTTGGCCATTCATAGTTTTTCATGTAGCAGAACGCCTTTGCAAAGAAATTAGTCATTTGGCAACAAGGGGCCCGTTCTTTCTGGCAGTGTTGTGATGTTTCATTAAAGAGCTGTGGATCCATTGTCCTGGAACTGGAGCGTGCCGCCGGGGGACTCTCAGAAGCACGGTCAGTTTGTGAACAGGTAACGGAGGCGATGGCCATGAAGCCACTAAACCCTGTGCTCCGGAAAGGCAGCTGGGAGGAGGTGTGCCAGAAACGATGAAAAAAACGAAAAATATATGCCTTTTTTTTTCTACTGACTTCAACAGTCAAATCAACAACTCTGTTTTAAGTGAAGAGATGAGAGTCTCTTTTGATACCAGACCCATCATTAATATGGATTTTTTTTTTGCAAATATGCATAGGAAACTCTGAGAATGGAGGCAGATGAGACAGATAACATATTATCAAGCTCATGTGTACAATTGTAGCATTATGCAGTAGAAAAAACTGCAGCTATAAGCAAGATGTAATCAGTTTTTTCTTTTTTAAGAAAAGAAAAACAAAACTGACTTCCTGATGAATCTTCTTGGATTTGAGTTAAAAAGATGATTTTTCCATCAACTCTGTAGGTAAAATGGTATAGCATCTGACATTTTTCTTTGTAATTCCAGGCATTTGGGAGCTGATTAAAAGTGGTCAGTGCTTTACAAGAGTTGACAAAAACTGCATTCATGAGCTAAGCCATCTCCAGCTAATTGATAAAGGTGCTTAACCTGTATGTAGCTCAGTTAAACCTAGCAGCTGAAGGTAAGGTGAGCTCTTTTAGTCTTAGACTGTCAGACACTTCAGCAAAAGAAATCTTGTGTTTACTTGGCAAACAAGAAGCCCTGAGGCAGTAAGGAGTTGGCTTTGTGCAGGAAGTGCTGAGGTCACTGCTCCAGGTGGTATGGAGAGGTAGGGTTACACCTTTGCAAGCACAGTACGTTGGATGTAGGGCTCATGCTAGAGCGTGGAAGGGCTGTGACTGTTTGTCAGCTGCTTTTATGCTGCAAGTATGGGGAGTAAATATTTTGCTCTTTAAAAGGACAAGCTGTGTGTTGTGTGCACAGGAACCCAACAACAACAATTTTGCTGGTAGAGTTTGAAAATACGCGGTGCAGTGGGTCAGGTGGAATTTTTTCTAGCCCCAAAGAGAGCATCTGCCAAAGGATTTCCAGTGGGAAGAACAAAACCTTGAGGGGAGAAGCTCCAGCTCAGTCCTTTAACAGGAGACATCTCCAGTAAGTGCACAGCACTGGGGAGTGGGTGCTGTGCTTGGGACACCTCTTGGTGGCAGAGACTGGATGAGAAACCCAAGGTGCCACTCATCTCTCAGATGGGTTTCAGTTATGCTTTGTGGATTCCCGAGCAGGAGCACTGATCTCACTGTTCTTCCACAGTCACTGATTTATGCTGTCCCTTCAATACCACTCGCTTCCCTGGCAGTGGAACAGCACGGTGCCATGCATATTCATAACAACATTAATTTATCAAGTGACAGCCAGATAACTCTTTGAGGAAGGTTGTGTAGCAGCCACACATATGTCCATTGCCACTAATGTCGTCCTGCTGGAAAATAAGATGCCAAGGTAGCCTGCTAAATGTCTTTGGATTGATAACTAATGCCTCTGCTTAGGGTTCTGCATATGCATTATATATGCTCTGCGCATTAGCTATACCTTTCTCCCTTTGAATTTGCTGTGGAAAATGGAAGCTATGCACACTAGAAATATGCTCTAGTAAACTAGAAGTTGAACAAATACAGGTGCAGTTATTTCCACAAAATCTGAGCTAAGGAGGTAAGTTGTGATGGGGCAGCTGGTAGTAATAAGTTGCCTTGCTATGTATATCAACAGGTTACTTAAAACAGGACTAATTTGGTCATCACAGTCTACTTTTTTTTTCAGTTTAAAGATTAAAAAATGTAAAAAGTAAGGACACGAATGAGGAGGAGCCTGAAGAATCAGTAGGATATGGCAGAGGTCTCTAGGAGATAGTGGGATGTAAGATGAAGTTGAACCTGGAGGACATGAGGGTCTGGTGCCTTGGTCGAAGGGGTGAGGCTCTGAGCTCCAAGGCAGCGCATACACGATGTATTGTGTTGCCTTTCCAACAAGGACAAAAATGCCACGTGTCATTTTGTGGTGATAGGTCCAAGTCGTGTTTCAGCATGTGATGGAGCGTCGCTGGTGCACCCTTTTGCCATTGTTTAGTTAGCTTGCTGTAGGAGTAAAACCCAACCTCTGCAGATGTTGTTTGTCTTCTTACAACACTTGGGTAAAGCCCACAGCTCTCATACTTTGGCAGCTCTTCTCTAATTGTTTTGTGAAGATTGCATTCAAAAAAGCAGTTGCCATATCAATGCTTATTTCTCTGTTCTTGCTTATTCTCATGAGGAGTAAGAGGAATGTATTTGTCTTTACAGTTTATTCTTTATTTTCAATACTCAGCCTGATTTCTGCCCAAAAGTCTGGTACTCTTCTGTAAACTTTCTGTTGCAATACCATCAGGATGTTGAGTCTATATATTTTCTTCTTAAATAAACATTGATTACGTCCCTTGGAAAATTATTTGCTTCTGTTGTACCTCCTGGAGATTTGCTACACGTTTCTCCCAGCCAGCATCTGATACCGTGCTAAAGCAGAATGAAGAAAACCAGCAACTTTTTTGCCTTCATACTTCCACTTGCCAGAATCACCGTTTGTGTTGTCACCTCTACACAAATACATTTCATTAGGCTGTTGATAGACCTTGGCAGGTATTTTTCAACACCTGTTTTGATTTTGGAGTTGGGGAGTGCTGATGGGCTTTAAGATGTGTTTATCAGCTTATTTGTATTCAGTGATCTCATGTTGTTTTTCTGCTTTAAAACGTCACCTGTCCAAGGTGGATGGTTTTCTTCTATGTCTTGGATTTGAATTTTTATCTGGAATAGACTGCAGGCAATAAAGTGATTTTCTTGTCACTTGCCCAGCGTCTGAAGAGAAGCATTACAGAAAGTGTGTGCAAAGGTTTGATGCTGATTTAAAAAAAAAAAAACAAAAAACCACCCCCCAAAACCCTAAATTTCTGCAGATGTCATCAAAGTTAGTGTAACATCTTGAGCTTTCACTTACTGAGCCTGTGATCTTGGATGTTTTTAGGAAATAGCGGACGTGTTTTAAGCTTCATACGTGGCCCTGTGTCTCATTTGGTATCCAAAGGTGTGCTCTGGTGATAAGCTTTGCTGACAGCTCTCCTGCCACACCTGGGTGATGGGCGCATGGTTGCAGACATCTCCTGGCTTCCTGGTGCAGAGTGGGAGATGGATGTTGGAGTTAATTACTGTGTTATGGCTTAGTATTTTCGACTGCATGGTGCAAAACTGTAAGACAACTTTTATTTTCCTCCCCTCAGGGCATCTTCTGGTTTGCTCTCTTTATTGCCCTTTCTC
Organism: Cygnus olor; assembly: GCF_009769625.2. Classification (NCBI taxonomy): domain Eukaryota; kingdom Metazoa; phylum Chordata; class Aves; order Anseriformes; family Anatidae; genus Cygnus; species Cygnus olor. Next base: position 14,753,908 of record NC_049175.1, read on the forward strand.
TGTACAAATGAGTAAATGTTCTCATCTGCCCACATGCTTGTCACCTCCAGTTACACTCAGGGACTGGGTGAAGTCATTAATGTGTGAATTAGGGAGTGCAGATCCTCTTTGAAGTGAAGCTGTGAGCACAGTCTTGGTTTTTGGAGCTGGCGTTTCTGTAACCTCAGCTTCCTATGATACTGGCTAACTGGCTTTATTTATGTGATGCAACTCCCAGAGCCAGACAGGAATCAAGGGAAGGGAGAAATGAGTGATCTCTTCTGTTCCCTAAATAGAAAGCAAGAAAGGGCTCACTCCAGCAAGGCCACCTGATTTACATCATTCTGCCTGGAGTGCATTTCTCTAGCAGCTTTACCTCTTGATGTTTGGAGCTTGTGGTGGTTTGTTTGTTTGTTTTTAATTTTTCTTCTTTCTTTATTTTTATTTTAATGTTTGTGATTGACAATCTATACATGCATTTAGGAAACACGGTGGTAGCTGTCAGAGTTAACCCCTGAAGAATGCATCACTCGCTGAACTGGAAGGCGACCTGCAAGACCCCAAATTCAGGGTGGAATTTGTGCTCGGCTCTGAGTTGGTCACCTCCTGGGAGAGAGGATGGACCAAACTGCTTGGGTTTTTGCAAGAGCAGGTGGACAGTTGTAAAGGTTGTCAGAAAAGTTACACTCTGAAATCTTAAGCTCCTTCATGTAAATAATACTCTAGGTTGTGGTTTTCTACCAATTATTGCACTGGTTGTATTTAAAAATGGGATCGTGTTGTGCTCCTCAGCCTATACCTCCTTATACCTCTTAACAACTGCAGGCAGAAAGCTTTCACCAATTTAAACCAAAGTGTAGTTTCAAACATTCTCAGGTGGGAATTAAAACCAAGGCTCTGTTCTGTGTTGCATTCATCACTCTGAAGGTTAAAATTCCTCCTGTTTGAAGCAGAGAAGGGAATGAAACAACAACTAGCTGAGCTAAAAAATTTAACATAAAGCAAACAAATTAAATCTGTGACTACTAATGAATGGGTAGATGAAAATCATTGTGTTATCACCACATCAGAACAAATAGTTTATCTTCTTTAAATGTAGTCCCCTAACTTTGCATCTGCTTGTAATTTGGTAATTAGCATGCTAAATTAAATAGAATACATTATCTTGTTCTCTTGAAGCTTTAAACTGGTATTTTTGTTCTTGTTCTCTTTAAATCACACTTCATACTTACCCAGTAGATGTAAGGAGATCTCTCCGTAAGGACAGGATGGTTTTGGAGGTGAAGCATCGCAGGCTGCTAATGCTGTCGGAGATGAAGGATCACAGAATGCCGCAGTTGCAGGAGGTTTGATTTCCTAAACTTGTCCCAGAAACCAGACGTGTGACAGAGGGATGTGGCAGAGAGCATGGCACGACTGGAGAATTCGACACCTTCCTTTTTTCCTCTGTGCAAAATACAGGTTTTCTTTGAAAAATACCTTTATCAAAAAACTTGTGATCAGTGCTGGAAAAAAAAATGTTTGGAGTGGCTTTTTTGTGAATTTCTTTTTTCTCTGAGGTCGATTTTTGATGATAAGAAAAACAAATCCCCTTGTGTATGTTGAAAAAACTTGATATTTCTTGACAAGAGTTCAGGAATACACTTTTTTGCCTTTGAGCATTCATTTATCTGGCCAGTACCATGTTGGGTGAGTAAAGGATTTTGTCTGAAGTTTCACAGAATTATATATGTATTTCATTTCTTCAGCTTTTGTGTAGTCGGACTGAAGCACTATTTTCTTGCCTTTTTTTTTTTTTAACATACCAGGATGAACCAAGGGTTTTGGGGATGTGTGGAGCAGTCTGAAACTTCATCCCTTTATCTGATCCAAAACCTTTCCTTCCAGCTGGCAAATTTCTGAGCGTTCTTCATGGCCATTGTGTGTGAACCTTTCTGCGTGGAGATGGTGCCTCACCACCAGCAGGATCAGGAGCCTCTCTGTCCTCTTTGCTTACTGCCAGGTCATCTTCTGTGTCCTCTTGGTGCTGGCAATTAGCTCGTTGGGGTGAGACTGCAGAGTCCAGTGGCTCAGATCCAGTTGGTGAAATGCTGGGTGCGAGGGCCGTGCGTATTTAACATTTTGCAAAGTGCCCCCAGCTTGAGGTAAGCTGCCTCCACGTTGCATGAGCCCGTGAATGAACCTCACTGCACCATGTCTGCTGTTCAACATGGGTGGGTCCAGCCCTTGGACAGCAGGCAGGCATGGAAGGACCCCTATCACTGTGAATACTCGGGGTAAAAACCCCACCACTCTGGAGTCATTGCTGTGGTTCGAGGAAACCCTCTGTTTCTGATTTTATGACGCAGAACTGAAGAGCTCCTTAAGTTCTCCAAAAGGAAAAGTCAATGCAAGTCCAGCTATTTCAACAATGCAGGGGAGCTGAATTAGGGATGGCAAGAGAAGTGAAATTTCCAGCGGTTACATTAGTAGGAGTAATCTGACGGCATAAACTTAGGACTCCACCTGATTAACTGCTGCTGCCTTGAGTCGCCAAGCATTTTAAAAAAGTAAAAATCCATTTCTCTTAGATGTTCTTGAAATCCTTAAGAAGCAACTTCTGTATTGAAAGATTAAACATAAAATGACAAAAATGCAAAACCAAAAAAACTCAAAATTAAAAAAACTCAGACCCTTGCTAAATACTCTGTAAGGAAGTCATGCTGCAGCTACAATTCTTCAGTCTTCAATAACTGAGTGAAACGATAGAGTTTAATATGGAAGCTGTGAAGATAGCCTAGAGAAAGTTACTCTGCCAGGCTGCATTTGCATATAACCAAGTCAATAGCGCTTCCTATAGTCAGAGAGGAAAAAGAATACTCAATAAACACCCATGAATAAAAACGGGGGGTTGAAAGCTCCTGTTCTGATCCAAATCAAATTGAGACATCTGTGTTCTCGTCTGGAAATAAAAATAGCAGTCAGCCAGACTGTGTATGGGTACTAATAAGTGCCCTAGAAATCCTGCTTTATCGAATTGTTTGAGGCTGAGGAGGGAGGTGGTTAATAGGTTTTTTTTTTGATAGGTCAACTCCTCAAGGTGGCGTTCATTTTTGACAAAAGCAGTATTTTCTATCATTTTTAAAAAATAATGATACATCAAAATACAAGCCACCATGATAATTTGTTTGACTACTGCCTTCCATCTGTTTTCAGAGAAAAAGGGAGAAAAAATCATTGAGAACAGCAGCAAGCCAGGTGAATTCAAACAACTGGTAATCTGAACCCTTGAACATACTTCAACTGAAAACAGGAACTTCAGACCCTCTCAGCAAATTGGGTTTCAGAATTAGAAGGAAACAAAAACCTTGCAGCTACCTTTATCCCTTTGAGTTTCTTACGTACATTTACAATGCAAGGTGGATATACGTTTTTATAGCTATTAAGCTGAAATGGAAGGGAAAGTTTTAGTCAACACAGACATTTCAAATGAAGGAGTTGCATCTGTGTCTTCATGTTTACTTGGTCTGTCAACTCATAAATAGCTGTGTTTGGCAACCTGGGGCTTAGCTGGTTTATCCTGTAGAAGCCAAATGAGTCACCTGAAAATATTATTCTGATGAATTCTCTTTCTTGAAACTTTGCACTCTTTTAAGACAGGGAGTTAGCTCAGCTTTAGACTGGGAGGCTCTTTGGGAGTTCATCTTAGTCGGTCTCCCTGTCCGGATGCAGGAACGAGCACGCTGACAGATGTTTGCCTAAATCTGCTCTTAAGGAAGAGATTCACAGGCTCCCTGGGTGCCTTGACTTGGGGCTGCGCTGGCCTCGTGCCCAGCAAGCTTTTCCTGAGCAGCAACCAGCACGGTCCCTGCTGAAATCAGAGCCTGCTCCTGGCTCTGCCTTCCCACGGGAGCCAAGGAGGGGCTGATTTTTCTCTTTTTCGTAATGACCATTATATGGCTGAAGTCTTGTGTGCCAGTTACTGTATTTTATTTTGTTTATTAAAGAGGAAATTCAGTTCTTTCAGCAATTTTTAATATGCTCGTTAATTATTTGTTAATTATTCTTCTTGTTTTCCTCTGGACTTTTCCAGTTAATCCACGTCATCTTTATAATACAGTGAAAAGATCTGGGCACATGTTGTAAGTACGGTGTTTGGAGTACAAAGCAGGGATTGCACTTCTGCTTGCTGCATCCGGCACCCCTGTTGGTACGTGCCCAGAGTGAATTATTTACTTCTAGCAGCATCATTGCTTTGTCATATACACGTTGAATATGCTGCGTATAAAAAGCACTTATTCTCTTTGTGCAGCATTGCCCCCTGGCCATGCGGTCCCCTCTATGTATTTTTGCTTCAGATATAACTTTGGTGTGGATTTTTTTTGTTCATTTCATTTTGGACACATCTTCAAGTTTCTCACGTTTGCTTCAAATTTTGATCTTGTTCTCCAGAGTTATTTTTGCCCTTTTTATCTTGTTCTGCATATTTTTGTACGTCTACTCCATAATTCATCTTCTAAATCATTAGTGAAGATATTAAAGAACATAGGACGTATCTCTTCAGAACTGTACTTGAGACGTCCTTCAGATTGAAAGAGAACATTTTAAAAACGACTCTTGTGCCTTTTTAACTAATTGTGAAACTTAGCTCACCTTTTCTTAAAGAAGAAAATATATACATCACTGGTAGGAGTCTGAGTGAAGAGATTTCGTATTTATGCACTAATCTAGTTACTGTGTCAGCAATGGAAATTGGTTGGTTTGACATGATTTGTACTTGACAAATTCATGCTGGCTGTTTGCTTTCAGTTTATTATCCCCAAGGTGCCTGTAAATTGATTACTAATATGTTCTGGTATCTTTCCGGGTAGCAAAGTTAAGCTGATGGATCTCCAATTCCTCAAGGCCTTCTTCTTCACATTTTTAAGCAAGCCCTATATTTGCCCTTCTCAGGGACTCTGTCGCTTTGGTGTTTTTCCACTAATTTCTAAGATAATTAAAATTAATTTTTACTTAGTCGTAGTGATTTGAATAACCTTTAATGAATTTAATATCCTTTAGCTACTTTTTCCCCAACTTTTGGGGCTAGAGCTTCTTAAACCCTGGTTATTTGGCCTAAAGATCTGGTAATGTCTACTATTTGTGAAGAACGACACTAACAAGGTACAAGCATTTCAGACTGGCATACAGGATTTTTTTATCTTCCCCATTAAGGAGTCATAAGTGCCTTCTTTTGTCTCTACTTCTAAAGCACTTAGAATGCTGTCATTCTGAATGTTATGTCCCATGCCACCAGTAATTCATTTTGTGCCTTGGACTTTGAGCTGTGTGCCTTTGTGCCACTGCAGTTCTGCGAGGCTGGTTGGCAGGAGGCAGTCACGGTTGCATTTCACATGAGCAGAGGCAGCGGACCTATTTCTCCTGCCCTGCTGCACATCGCACCCCCTTGTCTAGGTTGACTGTCCGGCTCGTAGAACACAGCTAACCAGTTTGGTTAATTTTTTTTTTTTTTGGCAGATGATTTTTCCATCCCATTGATAAGCTGATTATTCATCCGGCAGCTGCGTGATCAATAGTTCCAGCACAGGAAGGGAACGGGAATTCATGGAGTGCGGTGAAGGGGAGAACAGATGGCTCTGTTTGGTGGCAGCCCTGCTTAGATCAAATGTGCTGTGAAACTGCATTGAGTCATTTGCTGTTGTGCTGTGGTTTTGGTTTCCTGAAAATGAAATTATTTTCAGGTCTATATGAAGCTACTGCAATATTAATACTGGGATTCCTTCCTTGGATGGGAATCGCTCTGCTGCTTCTTCAGGAACAGCGAGCCTTTGTGCCTCCCTTCATTCCTCTGCTTCTTTCCAGTGTCCCCAGAGATTTCCAATGTCTGTTCAATCAGGGCTTTCCAACCACTGAGGCTTTATAATTGAGGTCTAATTCCCCCTCCCATACACTTCCGGTGTAGTAAGATAATGAGGACAGAGTGGATCTTGCCTTCTGGCAAGGAGGCACACAGTGAAAAAATACCGGGGAATGTGGAACTGTTGTCAGCTTTTTTCACAGTCTGCAACTTTTTGGAAAAGATATTCAGAGCAGTTACCAGTAGTTCACAGCTGATGTTCAGCAGTGATGTACTGAATGGTGCCTCTTTTGGTCCAGTCCTATTCAGCTTTTCCATTAATGCCTTTTCTAGTGGAATACTCTTGCTACATTTTCAAATATTGAGCATTGAGGAAGAAAGAGAGAGAAGCATTTTGAAAGCATGGTTTGTGCTTCAGGAGGGCTTTCACTATTTAAGACTAGCCTGAAATAAATAGCATGCAATTACGAAGGGATATATGCAGTATACAGAACTTGGGCAAACATAATGCACATAAATATGCTTGGCGAATGGCTGCTAGGTATCAGTTTCAGAGAAAAACATTTGGAGATGCAGTACATGAAAACTGAATGTGAGTCAACAGCCAAGCTGTTGCCAAAACCAGAAGAAAAGGCCAGAAAAAGATATTAGAAGTCCTGCAAATCTGTAAGATTTGGGTTTATGTTGTAATGAGGGGAAAAAATGGTAATTATGTAGAGATGCCCTGGAAGGTAGATCTCTGTGTTACTTGGCAAAGAAAGAAAGGTGGTGTGTGTGGTGCGGTGAGCAGGTGTTGATTACAACACAGAGGAAAGAAAACAGTGTTCTAATAGAAGTCAGAGGGGTCTCTGGTGTAGGTGTTTGCAGTAGGTTGGGCAGCTGCTGCTCAGGAGTGTTTTATTGGATCCAGCTTAACCTTATAAGCAAGAAAGAAATACCTGTAGGTACCTCTCAGCCCTGCAGTTCTTCTGTTCTTATTCTGTTGCTCTTAATTTTCCCTTTAGTTTTTGGCAAGCCTCTGCTGATTCAGAATCGCTTTCATTCAAGTCACTGCTCTTAAAGTTCTGTTCATTCCTCTGTAGGTAAAATCAAACCCGAACAAGTGGCTCCCCTGGTAAGGTCCCCGCTGTGCTCCGAGAATCAGTGCTTTGTCCTCAGCCTTTTTTATACCTTCTTTGAAAGAAAGATAGGTGTTTAAAACTGTAATTACTGTCAGGTTCTGCCTAGAGGATAATTCTGCTGTGCTTCCCTGCTATAAACAGATGTGCCTCGTGACGCCTGGCAGCACGTTTTGCTGCCTTTGCTTTCAGAATAAGCTGTGCCTACCTGGAGTAAGTTCTGCTCCCGCGTCCTGTTCTCATTATTTCTTGGCAGTATTGTCATTTGTGTGTTGAAAAGTCAGGGGATGCACTGTATAGCTATTTATTTGTGATTGACAGTGTTTTTCATTTGTCTCTTCTTCAATACATTTTCTTGTTCTTTCTTCCCTTTTCCCATATTTTTGGATAACATCCTTTTGGGCTACTTTTTATTTCATTTGCAGATAGGCTTCCAGTGCAAATTTAGAATCATAAAAAGTAAAATAAATCCATTCAGATTGCTCTTCTATATATTTATACAGCAGTAAAACGAAATTAAACACTGTATTTTTGTAGCACCGTATTACAGAGGCAAAATTGGAAGGAGTAAAGGAAAAAATGCAGAGAAATGGGAATGTGGCAAGCTGGTGTCGTCATGATTTGTTATGAAAAATGTAATTGCCTCTTGGATTTATTTATTGTCTGATAATGGCTGAAACAGGAATTAGATGCACTGGAAGGTTCTCTGAGTACATCCCGATTGTGTTGAACACAAGTGTTTTACACCTCTAATGGCACATAATCCAGAAGTCACTGGAGAAGGAAAGGATAGCTGGAGTTTTGCATGGTGAGTACCATGTGATGAAATTAAATTGTAGCTCTTAAATTTTGTTTGTATCGTCATGTTTCACCTGCATAGTAACTCTTATTTTCTAATTTTCCAATTAGCCCACACTAGCTAGTAGCAACAATCAATTTTTGTGTACAAAGGAGTCTCAACTGCCTAGAAAAGCTATTAGGTAAGATACTAATATATTCTTTAACAAAAAACACATCTGCAGAACACGATGGGTTAAGTGCCTGTATTACTGGAAGGCCTAACCCCCAAATATAAGCTCAGTGAATTTATTTTCTTGTAATTGCATCATTTATAACATGACGGTGAGTGGCACAGTAGGCTGACTTTGATGTAGATTGTGCTTCCTATCGCAGGCACACCAAGCTTGCGTCACTCCTAAAGGAAAACAAAAACAATGGAACAAGTGTCTGCATCTCAGTCCTGTGGTCAAAGGCATGTTGGAGAATTTATCTGTCTGATCTTAATGATTTCTTGAGCCAGGTCTGAAAGGTGTGTTTGGGTTCATTGCCTCTAAGCTGCCTGTAATGGATTAAATGAGAATGCATCTGTATCTGAAACAGCAGCATGATTTCTGTTGATATGAAAAGCTTTTATTTGCTGAATATTTGGGTTTGCTTTAAAATAGCTAAATCATGCATTGGGGCTTGTAAGATTAAGATAAGCTGCAGCAGGTATATTTACTTCCTGGTTGAGATGAAGACTAACATGAAAATACTATTACTCAGTGTTTTACAGCTTTGCAAGTGTGCACCTTTTTCCTCCTGCTGTTTCTTTGTTTGTTAAACATTCATGACAGTAAAAAAATTTTGTTTAAGATCAAAGTATAGGTTAGGAATGAAAGCTAAATGGTACGCCTGCTACAGGCAGGAGCATTGAGTTAAGTATCAGATTTTGTGTGTCAACTTTCATCCAGTTGCTAAAATGGAAATGCATTTCTCTGCTTTTCAAGGTATTTTCTAATGAGGGTCTCCAGTGCTAAAGTGCTTGCTTGTAGCAGGTTCTTGGGTGATTAATACTGGGATTCACATTTTGACTCTTACACAATTGCATGTGACCGTGGAACCAGGCTGCTCAACTTGCCCATCCTTTTTTCTTGCAGGTGGTAGGATTGGGCATGGATTTAAAACCCAAAAGCATAGTTTCAAAAATATATAGGAAAGGATGGACATCAAAACTGTGTGTCTGCAGGTTATATTGATAGTTGTTCATTTAGAGTACCTTTGTTGAAGGTTTGATTATTCTTAAAGAGCATTTTTCCCTTAGGTATCCTGTGAGGTTGGGCTGTTTGTCCTCTGTGCCACTGCTTGTCAGCAGGACAGACCAGCGAACGAATTCATGCTAGAATCTGGGAGAGCTGTTATCTGTGTATTGTTGTTGCTCTGCTAATATCCTTCCTCTTTGTTTTCTTTGCCATGCTAATTTATTGTAAATGAAAAAATCATACTGGCCTCTTTCTGACGGAGTTTGGGTGTTTAGTAAAGGTTTAAGAAAGTCTCTTTTTTTAAATTTTATAACAGTTTTAAGATGTGTGTATATATATATTTCTAAAGTATACTAACATTATTCTTATTAGGTGTAGCATCCTGTACTATGATCGACATTGTGCAGTGTATTTAGTTCATGTTACCTTTCAGCCAGGAAATGCTTGGCATTAAGAATGCTTCGGCATGGGTTTCTTTCCAATTTAAAACCTGGAGCATTGGCTTCCATTAGTATACATGGTTAGTGCTATTAGTATACATGGGTTTTATTCTGATGCTAGGTCTTTAATTTGAGCAGCAAAAATGCAGTATTCCAGAGGTGCAATGAACAGTCTTATCTTGAAGTAAGACTTCTGCTTTGATTTCATTTTAGGAGGAGAATAGAAAAATTTATTTCATTTGTATGATGTATTGGAAGCCTTGTCAGCCTGCTGTTAGCTTAGAACCTAAACCGGGAAGGCGCACAACAAATGGTGTTGCATGTTGGGGCCCGATTCCTTAGGCTAGGTTTCAGCATGGTACGATACCGACCTTGTAGCTTAAAAATAAGGATTTTTGCATTCCAGGAATAGTAGGGAACCCAAGAGCTTGTATTAACTTCATAGGTTTTCTTTCCTGTGTGGAGGTATGAAGTGAAAGCTAAGAAAAGTACGAAGCTGAGAAAAATAATTGCAATTTAGAATCTTCTCTCCCCTCCCATCATGTGCCAGTGGCACTGGCAATCTGCCATAGCCATTGGACAGTTTTCTCCAGTTCTCATACTTCTTACTGCTTCCCATGCATCTTTGAGGGCTTTGGTAGGAGCTAGAATTTTTTTTTCTGCAGTTCAGCTCCAAGCTCGTGTAAGCTGAAACTTTGTTTTGGTGCAAAGTTTGACATCTCACCCTCCTACCTCTGTTCCCTGTTATTTTAGGAACATGTTGCATAGCCCCAAACCTGAGATACTCCAATGGCCATTTGTTCCAACCTTTTTTTTCCCCTTCATTTTCCAATGAGCTGCTTGGTGAGACAGGCAGGAGCCTTTCCTCACTTGTTATGGCAGTACATTTTTTGTGGCAGTCTTTGCTGGAAGACTATGTTGGAGCCTTTAGAAAATGTAAGTAGGCTATGTTGACCACTGCACCCCTGCTCATATACTTGACTATATTCAGGAAACTCTACCAGATTTAGGAGATGTACCTTCACCTTATGAAAGCTGGGCTGACTCTTCCCCACATGTTGTGGTTATTGATCTGCAGGCTATTTCTGCTCTTTGCAACTGTTCCTGCTAGCATGCCTGACCAAGATCAGACTTGCTCACCTAGGCTTTCCAACAATGAAAGTTTAATCTGAAGTGGGTTTATTTATTTTGGGGACCAGTTATCACATCTACTGTTGTCTTCCCCCTGCCTGACCCTAGAGAGATTCTATTGGCAGCCTTTCTGAACCCTGGGTAGGGTTACCTGTGTTGGGGGGAAAAGCTGTCAAAGGCATTCAAGATCATAATTAAGAATATGTAATGGGTCTTACCAGTGTTTTTTGAGAGAATAATTATAAGGGTATATCTCATTTGGAACACTTTGAATTAATTATTAAAAGAATAATAATGGCTCCTGACTATGCATATATTGAAAGTGTAAAACACTTTAGATTTAGATACAAGAGTAAGACATCTGCATCTCTTTTTTGGCTATGCAAGAAAAACAGTGGAAAAGCTGTTAGAGAGGAAAGAAATGGAAATCAGGGGGAGCAGCACATGTTGGATGTTTGTAGAAAAACGTCTTCAGTACTAATTAAGTTTACTGATAGACATTGGTCCAGATAAAAATGTTTGGGCCATGTTCTAAAGAGCTGTAATTGCTAACCCTAATAATGCATCTGATAATAAAAGGTTCATTTAACAGCGACATTTTTGCTTGAGTGCTTCTCCGGTTTCTTTTGCATTTTTATGTGTTTGACATTGACTTAAAAGAGTACGTGGCAAAAAAATAAATTATTTAAACACAGAGATGTTATCTGCAATCTGATCCTTTAGCTATTTACACTGTCACAGCAGTGCTGAAATACAGAGATGTCTTTCACAATGCCTTTTTATTTACTACTTGCTTTACTTACGGGCTAATTTTTTTTTTGTCTGTGCAGAATTGGGGAACCATGAAAGGGTGGATTTGAGGAAAATAGTGATTGGATCACATTGGCCATTGGTTTGGAAAATCTTATGACAAATTTTTTATTTGTTTTAAGGTTGATGTAATATGTGTTGTCATGAAAACCAGAGCTTAACAACTCTTCCTGAACTAAAGAGTAAAGTCTGTTGGGTTCCCTAGTCTTTCTCATCTTTGACAACAAAAATATAGCGCTCTACAAGGCCGTGTTACTGAGGAAAGAAATGCTTAGTTTACGGCAAGGATTCATACACTAAAGTTCTTTCACTGTAATAATGTAAAAATTACTCATTCTTTTCTCCCCACCCTCATTCTTTAATGGTGTTAGAAATCTTGGCATGGCACTTTCAGCTGTATGTATATGCTGGTGATTTTGAAAGGAAATGTGACCTGAAAAGGAGTAAGAAGGTGTTGTGATAGCAGAGGCTTCACTGTAGGTTCAAAAAGGAAACTAACAAAAAATAATTCCAAACCTTAATACAAATTTAGTCTGTCAAATGACCACAGAAAGCTTCCTAATTAACTTTAGGGGAAGAAAGAACAGCAGGAAAAGCAAGTTGTAACCGTGCACTGAATGAGCGCACTATCCTGCCAGCCATTTACCATAACTGAAATTAGAAATAAGTTATATGCATCCCTGGAGTCCTAAAATGTGCCAGCAGAAAGGAAACATTCCCTTAAATTAAAAGAAAAAAAGCAGGGTTTTCCGCACTGTAATAGTAAAGGATGTCCTCATTCTGCATGGTTTGTAATTTATTTCAGATTGAGGGGAGGTGGGGGGAAACCAGGATGTAATGCATGTTAGGACCAGGATGCAGTACGTGTCAAGGAAGTTTTATGGGCTTGTACCAGAAAGCTTTTCCTGATGCCCAGGGAGAGCAAATGAATCTTACTAGCTCTGAACAGGACCAAAAAACTGTCTCCACAAGGTTAGAGAGAGCACGAGCTCCGAGGGAAGGGCAGGAGGTGTTCAGGGTTGAATTGCAATCAGCTTGTGCAGAAGCAGGACCGGGAAAACACATTTTGTAAGCAAGAATTACAATTGGGCCCCTTGGGTTGCTGGTGAAATGAATCTTTAGAGTTATGGGGGCGGCGGGGAAAGGGAGGGAGGTGGTAGAGTCTGCAAACATTTTTTCAGCAGGAGTGTTTGAAAGAAGCTGTCAAATATTGGAAGCTCTGGACTTGAGAATCATGGTGCTTCTCAAAGTCGTGACACTACGTCCGCTGTGGTGTTTGCGGCAGTCTTCTCTGCGTACTGCACCCTGGTTAGCTTTTCCAAAATACTGACAGGAATTTTGGTTGAGGGAATTAGTGTGGGTGGGCAACAGTGGGGGTCCTCACCCCCTTCGTGAGGCAAGAAGGGTTTCTTCGCCAGGCCCAAAGAGGGAAAGCACTGGTCATTTTTCTCCTTATGCTTCTGTTATGGCCAAGGCAGAACTTGCCCAGCATGGTTTCATTTCTCTTTTCTTCTCTGCCGATTTGGAAAGGTTCCTCCACATTGCAGCAGCACACGTGATTTTCTCTCCCTTGGGGTTTCTAGGGCCTTCTCCACAGGCCTGGCCTGAGGGCGTGATCCTTCTCCTACCTTCCTCCACTCAGCAGCCTTGCCTTGGCCAAGGCACAAGGGGAGCTGGAGCTCTTCTGGTTTTGCTGGAGGGCACCATGAGGGATTTTTCTCTTTCAAGAGCCCTGGGCTCTCCTACAGGCAGCTTTCTTCGTTTTATTTTCCCACTCTTCCCATAAACCTAAGCTAGGGTGCAAGAGCTGCCCTGTGCAGAGGAGAGAAAACTCTGAAGATCAGCAGAATATCATTTGATTTTTCCTCCTTTTCGGCACTTGATGGTGAAAGGAGGGAAGGGGCGGTTCTCTGGCAGCTGGGAGTATAGTGCTGCAGGAGGAATAGGGTGAGCTGCTGTTCCCTGGCTCTTGAAGACCCTTGTTCCTTTGTGTACGCAGCGTGGGTTGAGCCGTGGCTGGGGACATCTCCCTGCTCTATCTAGTACATCTCCCTGCTCTATCTAGTCTGTCTTATTTGTGTTCAGATCATTTTGTCAGCACCTGACAGCACACCGAGGCCTAATTTTAGCACTGGACATCACCAGATGAGTCTGCTTTGTTTGTAATTGCCATTCTCCTTTCACCCTGCTAAATTTCAGCGGTTCTTTGCAATATATTGTCTGTGAGTGCAGATGGATAGAGAAGAATGTCTCTGTGCATATTGCTGTTCAAAATTATGTTTAATGATGACTGAAGCGTGCTCATGGGGTAATTATTGCAAATTATAATTGATTACTGGGTCGCAATGCAGTTAAGGTTTCTTAGGGTGGCATGGACCGAGAGTCTTTGGACTACCGGAGCTAGCTCAGAGGGAGCGAGTGCTTTTCCAGCTTACGCTCTTTCCAGGTCAGGTTCTGGCTGAATGTGAAAATGGCAGGCTCTGTTATTTACTTCAAAATGGCTTTTTGAGTGCTGTCCTGGTATACATTACTCTCGTTGAGATTGTATGTCATGTTGAAATAAACAGTGAATACATAAAATGAAAATTTGTATCTTGGAAAAGTGTCCTACACAAAATTGTTCCTATAGTTATCATGTATTTACATCTACCCTCTTTCCATTAAAAACAACAACAAAACCCACTAAATGGCAGTATAGGGAAGAAAAATGTTGTACTTCAGAGAATTAACAAGTTCAGAGCCAAAGAAGAGCCCTCCAAAGGGGGAGGATGTGCAGCACCGAAGATCTGACAGCACAGTTTTGTAAAGGACTGTTGAAAGATGCTTTTGAAAAATGAAATAGGAGATTGTAATTAGGAGACAAAGGAATCCCCCCCCTTTTTTTTTTTTTCAGATAACCCTTGCTATCTGAAGGGCTTAAACTATTCCTAAAAACTTACTTTCTGTTCAGATTATAAAAGCTGTTGTCCCATTCCTCTAGACAGAAATCTCATGTGCTAGCTTTCACTTCATTATGAGTATCTGAGACTGTTTTCCAGATTGTAGAAATGATTATTAATAATGTATTTTCTGTCCACTATGCTACCTTTGCTGTTTAGCCTGACAAAGAAATATTTTTCTGAGGGCAAACTAGCATGCGAGACCCACAGTACCACTGCCCTGGGCATTGCCCTGCAGGGCTAACAGAGGGGAATGGTGGTGGCCACTGTGAGCAAGAGGCCTTGGTTCCCTCACAGAATACAGCATAATAAAACACAGGTGAGGTTGCTTAGAGGACTAGCTGGTATTTTAGTCTTGAGAGAGACATAAACCTCTTGGCACGCTGGTGTTTCTTTAATTGGGCTTAAAGGCTGCTTGGCAGTTCTCCACATTGGATGCGTATATTCATTTTGGAGTACTGTAGCTTAAGCTGCTGAAGCACCTGGATGTATTTTTTTTCTCAGAATACATCCCTGTTTGTGATATTTCACATCTGCCTATATTTTGGAAGAGTCTGTTATTATCCAGGTTTTATCAATGCAGCAAGTCAAAGGGAGAGGCCAGGAAGGTCCAGAGAGTCGAAAAGGACACGAAACTGGGTTAGGTGTTCATCACTCGCTCTGCTACAGAAACCGAAATACAATCCCTTCTGTCCTGGTAAAGTGCTGGTGGCTTTAAAGGGCTGCGCATCAGAAGAAGGGTCGTTCTTGCAGATGCCTTTGCTGGATTTACCTGGCTGATGCTGGCATTTTGAGAGACTTCAAAGGAATTTGGGGTACTGTGGCATTTTGATTGACAGTCTACAACATTCAATCTTCAGTGGGCATTAGGGTTAACACCTGCATGAACACACAGCCTTCTGTGATTTTTATCACTGTAAATGTTGTTCTGTGTTTCCTGGATGGAAAAACAGGTGCGTCCTGTTTTTTGCTTGCTGCTAATTAAATATATTAATAGGACATCTATATTTAGGCAGGTGCAATCATTTATTTTTATTCTATATTTCGGTGCAATATTTTTAATGTAGATTTCACAACGTGTTTGTTAAATTTATGTCTTGCCTATCAAAAGGAAACTGTGGGAAGTATCTTTGCTCTCTTTTGCAAGTCATTTTTCCACCTGACGTGCCTACTACTTGCTCTGGAAGGAGGACAGGTAGACTTTCTTCATTATTTATAGACAGAGATGGTTAAAACTTATTATTTTTAAGGAGTAGATGGTATTAGTCACAGTGGTAAGCCCTAAGGGCCTTTTTCATATGGCCCTTTTTTATATGAAGCATTGCAGAAACCAATAATGCTGTACTGTAAAATGCTCTTCGAAACTCAGCAGGTTTTATTGCTGTTTTTTTTTTTTAATAAAACACAATGTGTATATGTACTTAGTGAAGCATGAAGAAGAGGGAAAATGAAGCAACATCCAAAAACATTGTTACTTTTTCTGTCGTTTCTTCTGAGGATAATTGAAAAGACCATGATTAAGAAATTCAGGGATGTTGTTTTATTTTTTTCTAATATACAGTGCCTTGATCTGAACAATCTGAACATTTTGAGGTGTTTGTTTTTTTCTGTGGAGGGAAGAAAAGGGGAACATTTTTCTCAATTAAAAGAAAGCGAACAGTTATTAATTTCAGTACTTCATAACACATTGTTAGCTTTTTTTCTCTTTAAAAAATAATTTTCCAGTACTTAATATTTCTTTTCACCCTCTGCAGGAGGGGGATGCTCCAGATAAGAGAAGGTGATGAAATTCTTGAAGGGCAAAGCTCCTCTGGCTCTGCGGATACTTCTTGAATAGCCCAGTGTTTCCTAGCTGAGATTTGGCACCCTTAAGTAACAAATTGTGTGTTAAAACAAAATCTGATGTATCCTTATGTAGGTTCTGCCTGTGGCACCCTGTCCCAGCAAGGGGCTGATGCTCAAAGCTCTCCTCTCCAGGTGCTCCTGCCTCTGGGGCTTCCAGCACGCCTGGAAGCTGTAGCAGGCTCAAGGCGATCCAGTGGTTCATGTGCTGCAGCAACATATTCGTTTTGCTTCAGAAACAGGAGTTTGTCTTCTGTTTGAGAGCTGAAAGAAGAGGTAATTTGCTCTGGCTGGAGAGGAAAAGTCTGGCTGCTGCTTGTTGCAGCTGTGTTGGTGTGCTTGGCCTTACACTCTTATGCAATTACTTCAGTTTTCTGTTTTCTCTTGAGTACTTGGTTTCCTGTCACAGGTGATTTGATGTGAAAATTTGGACAATAAAACTGCAGAAAAACCTTCAATTGAATATTCAGGTAATTCTTGAAGTACAAAATTTGATCAAATTTTGTCAAACTTTTTTTTTTTTTTACACACTGTTGTTGATGTAACTTGACAGTTGGCAGCATTGTGTTGTAGGCTCATGGGGAATTGGACCCAGAAGTAATTTGTTTTTTAGAGTGCACTGTTGTGTGACACTTCATTCAAACACCGTCTTGAAGACTCAATTGCAGGTAAATATATAACATATGTCTCAGGTTTCCATAGGAGTCCTGCTCACTCGTGTTCATAACAAAAGTGATACAATAGACTGTTTCTATTTTTTTTTTCCCTGAGGTCCTTCTGCTTTTCCTCCCTTGTGCATCCTTAGTTTGGTTTATCTGTGGAAATTAGGCTTATAGGGTCATACAGCCTCTTTTGTGCACTTACCCATTTTCATTTCTCTCCCTCATGTTAATAGGTTGTGAAAATATTGGACAGTTCCAACCAAATTTGACCCAGTGGTAGATATTTTAAAAAAAATTTAGGAGAGATGGCATCCGAGTAAAGGATGATGAGTCCAAGCTGAGTTTAACTTTGAACCCTTGGCTGTTTCACTTTTGCACAAGCAGCCAGCTTATTGCCCTGTAAATCTCTGTCAAATTACCTTTTAAATGCTTGATGAAATTACTTTTTTCTCAGCGCAAATACTGCTCCTTTATTTTGACAAGTCCTGAAGGCCTGCACTGACAGGACCACGATAATTAATGGTTTGTGCCAGTAATGGTGAAGACATTATTTATTAGGGTACACCTTCCTGGTTCTGTTAGGTTGCAGACAGAAGTTTAACGTGCTTTTCTTTCCACAAAATCTGTATTTTACAAGGGAAATCAGTCTCCCTTTATAGAAAGCAGAGTATCAGGCCAGAGGTGTACACTGGGGTAAACACAGAAGTGCTTGGGCATCCAGACAGCGGGCTGTTCTTGGTTAGCTCTTTGAGGGATGTTTGGATGCTGTGTAACTGTCCCCATTTCAAGAAATCATCCCTTTATCTTTCTGGCTCCTTCTGAGTTGTTTCTGGTTGATCATGTCCTGAAGGCTTCAGAGAGCTAGGGAAAAGAGAAGTCTTTGTCTCATCCTTGCTATTTAATACTACCTGTTTGTATGTGAAAGCATGGTTTCTTTGTAGGTCCAAGTTCCTTCTTCAGCCATCTCTGGATACAGCTGCATACCCTCCCTGATGGCGGAAGCATGAGGCTTGGGGCAGGGGCAGTGGGAAGAGTCCTTAGCACAAGGAACGCAGTGCCTGGTAGTTGCTTGGAGGGAGAGGGGAAATCGCCCTGGTGGAACAGTTTAAAATCCCCTTTCTGAGCATGCCCCATGTACAGAAGGAAGCCTGGGACCGTGGTGGTTTACATTGCTCCCCTTTCCGTGTGGGCAGTTGCTAGAGTTATCTTAGCTCCTAAGTACAAACAATGAAATAAGATATTTACACTCATTTTTCCCTCTGCCTGTGGATCTCAAGCTTAATTAACATAGTGCTGGATTGTAGATCTCTCCCTCGCTTTGCTGCTGCAGCAACTCTTCTTCCCTGGGCAGGAATCAGGCTCCAAATGCATGCCTGATGTGATGCATCCCAGGCGAGAAGTTAACAAGTGTAATTTATTCTCCTGGCCAGTGCAAGTTCTCTATTTTAACTGCTGTGTTAAACCAGGGAGGTTCGTATAAACGTTTCAGTAGGGCATCAAGTTAATTCCAACTTCACAGGTCATAAATGTGCAACTGTGGAAGCCTTCAGTGCCTCCGTAGCCATACCCGAGGTAATCGCCGCCAGGAGGTGATGTTGTGGTGGTCCTGAGCTGCTTGCCCGTGTCTCGAGCAGGGTGGGCATGGATTGCGCTCAGGGAGGTATGCTTTTAATCTCCGACGTTATCTAAACAGGCTTTTCCAAAGTCCATTTTGGAAGGATTTCTTCTCGCGAAGGCACTGTTCCTTTTCAAGCTGCAACAGTTTCAATGGAAATAAAGATTGTCTCTGGTTTTTATGATCTGTTAAACATCTGTTAGTCCACAAAATTTTGATTGCTGGATGAACAGTTGTAGCCATTTTTATTGGCAAAACTCTTTTTCACACCTCTGCCCAGAGGAATTAATAATACTCAATTTTCATCATTATTTGTCTTCTTTTATTGGATGCTTTTGGTTTTTATGCTGAGTGCATGCTGTTAAAAAAATCCATTTACTGAGTCTGTGAATGCTGCAATGAAGAGAAAAATTGTTCTAGCATATCTGAAAAATGAAGTTATTGTCTTGTAAGTGCCAAAAAAATATATATTTTTTTTTTTTTAGGAATCTTCAGCTAGGAATAATGTCAGAGAGGAGCATGCGGTAAATGACAGGTCTGTTCTGGAGCATTCTTTAATGTTTTTCTTTCTTTTTCTTTTTTCTTTTTTTCTCTTTTTTATTATTATTTTTATTTATTTTTTTTATTTAAGCAGTCGTTGGGTCATGCTTTCATACCATAATTAATGCCCCACTGTTAAATTCAGAAAATACAATGCAGTTCTAGAGGAAATTTAGATGGTGTTGCTCTGTGCTTTCCTACTACTTGAATCCAGTCTTGATCAAGTTGAAAGCCCACAGCATCTTTTCTTAAATTTTTTTTTTCTTTAATGTCTATATTGTTACTCTCATCTTGTTATCTTTCCTGCTGCTTGCTCTTGAAGGAGCATGTTTTGGTGATGGAAATATTGACTTCCTCATTTTCTGTTTTTGTTTTTCATTTATTGTAATGAGAAGTTCCACTGTGGACAAGCCCAGTGCTGAAATTCTCATTGCTTTTTCTCTTCTTCAGTGACTTCCAAGTCTTCAAGCAATGAAAGTGAGCAGCAGATTTCTTTTTCTTCTGTTGTTGCTGCCTGGTATCCCGTGGCACTGTATATGGCAACCTGTTGTTTCTCACCGGTGGAGTCCTTGATAATTCCATTCACTCTGTTTGCAGAAAGAGAGGCCAGTTCAATATTTTCGTGCCGTGCTCTGTGTTTCAACTTTTTCAGCAATATCTTGAGCTGCTGCCCAAGAGAAATTTTCCCCAGAGGCTACAATGAGTAACTGTCAGCATTGCTTGCTATTAAGAAATGCATGCAAAACTTAATCTGGAGCTGCTGCAAAGTAGTTCAGCTGTTGCGTGCAGGAGCCAGGCTGTTTAGACTTGACACAATTCAGGTGGTTCTTCAACCAAAAGCTGTCCGCAGCTTCAGCGATGAAGCGACGTAGCCTGTCTTAAAGCCACGCATCTTTCAGATGTCAGGAGAGGCCCTGCTTCATCAGCGTGGTAGGGAGAAACTACTCCATAAACACAGTGCTAAATGCAGCAGCATGCCCTGGGAGGACTGCAGGTACATATTTAGGACTAATTTGTGCAGGGAAGCAGTTGAAGGTTACCCCATGGGTACAGGGTGCTGCTGCCTGGCTGGTGCACCAGGAGCATGGGTCAGGGCTGGCATCAGCCCCAGGTAGTCCTGACCCCAAACTTGCAGCAGACTTGTCTGCTGGTGCAGTTCTCCTGCTTCTTGCCCGAAGTTACAGCACCAGGGGGATGCTGGCTTTCAGCTCCTCAGTCTCAGATTTGCCATCACTGTAGTGTGAAGAGGATTAAAAGAGTAGAGGTAACTTCAAGTATACTCGTGTCTGAATTGTCCTGTCGCTATCAACCCGTACAATCACGAAGACTTTATTCACCTTACACTGCTGAGATCAATCCAGTGCGTCTGGAGAAATCAAACCCTCCTAGAAACAGGAATACATCATAAAATTGTATTTTAAGTTGCTGATTAGAAAGATAGTGAGGGTAAAGACCTTTTTCCAGAAGCTACTCACAAATAGAAAGTCTTGCAATCTTTTGTGAGATGAGGTGTGGGGTCTGGAGAACAAGTCTTACGAGGAGCGGCTGAGGGAGCTGGGGTTGTTTAGCCTGGAGAAGAGGAGGCTCAGGGGAGACCTCATCGCTCTCTATAGGTACCTTAAAGGAGGCTGTAGAGAGGTGGGGGTTGGTCTATTCTCCCACGTGCCTGGTGACAGGACGAGGGGGAATGGGCTAAAGTTGCGCCAGGGGAGGTTTAGGTTGGATATTAGGAAGAACTTCTTTACCGAAAGGGTTGTTAGGCATTGGAATGGACTGCCCAGGGAAGTGGTTGAGTCACCATCCCTGGAGGTCTTTAAAAGACGTTTAGATGTAGTCCTTAGTGATATGGTTTAGTGGAGGTCTTGTTAGTGTTAGGTCAGAGGTTGGACTAGATGATCTTGAGGTCTCTTCCAACCTAGACGATTCTGTGATTCTGAGAATGAACACTAATGATTGTTTTTGATGCTAGCCTTTGTGTTTGTGTGTGTTTTAATTTTCAAATACTTGTTCACTTGAGTATTGGAGAATAATTTTAGGCAAGAATGAAAAGCATATATAGATACATTTATGAGTCATAAAATTGATATATATCGTAGTTCTTTCGTGAAGATGGGTCATGGGTTCACCTTTTTAATATATATAATTTCACCATTCCAATATATATAATTTCTGTAATTGTTTTACTAACTAGGGTCAGTCTGTTGTTCATTTTGAAGAGTTTCTAGCATCCTTAGAATTACAGAATTTGTCAGATGGATTGCTCTCCATAAAGGTAGATGTATGTGCCCATTTAAAGCTTAAAATAAATAAATAAATAAATATATATATATATATATATACTTACGATGTCTTGTGCTGAAAGTATGTAGGATCTGCATGTGTACCTTTAGAACATTTTACTACCTGTTGATGATTTTCTGTTGCAAATTTTTGTTAACAGATGATACTGCAAAGCATTATGTGCTGTTTTATTACTGCATCATTGGTTTGTAGTACTTATGATAAAATATCATTTATTTATTTATTATTTTTAGCCTTGCCTGAGCCGTGAAGGGCAGTTTGAAGGCTTTGTTCTGAAATGTGGGAATCAGCCCGGGTGTAATGGGGCCTGTGAATAGCTCCCCAAATCAACTTTATAATTGAAGTAAAGGAGACACCGTGCTATGAATGTATTTAAAATAGCTTTTAGTGGTATTAGAGAGAAGGCCTTCCAAACAACCAACCCCTGCTGGGGCAAGGGCATTACCATCTCCACTAAAGAAAGAGGATGCACAACAGCATCTGAGAAGCTTGGTGATGTCAAGGCATGCTATTTGGAAGGCCTTTTCTGGGAGGAAACACCTAGGAGACTAGAAGCTGGGCTGTCTGCCTCATACCTTAAGAGTACTTCTGATCTATGAAACTATAATTTGTTCTTTATAAATCTGAGGTGGCCCATGTAGCCAGAAGGTCTAGTGACCTTCATCCCATCTAAACCTGGGGTGAGGTGCAGAACAGATCCTCAGCTATTGCCTTATAGCTACCAGGGACGTGTTCCTCAGTTTTGAAGAGTATTAATGATTAGGCACTAATTGCTCTGCTTTGGGTATGTAGCATTTTGCTGCAGGAGTGCAGGACTGTAGCTGAGAATAAGTATTTTTAGTTGCAGATACCACAAGCTATGTGCTTCTTCGTGCTCTGACTTGTCGAAATAATAGGCAACATGCTTTACTCTTCTCTTCCTATGTGTTATTTCTGCTTTAGGTCATTTATTTCTTACTTTAGGTTAAATGTTTTAATCACATTTTTAGTTTTGTCAGGAAGCTTGAACCTATTTTGATGGCTAACACGAGCCTCCTTCATACTGGAACAGAAACAACCAGGACATAAAGAATATCAAACATTTTTCTTCTTAATCTCTCTCTCTCTCTCTGTAACATGTAAAGGAGATCAATGCTGTAATTGGGATGCACATTTCGCCTGGCAAATAGACACGTGGTGTTCTGCTCAGAAGAATTTACTGCAGCATTGATTACTGGAATATTATAAATATTTGTTCAGTGTTGCAGTTCAAGTTCTGTTTTTTAATTTGCATATTCTGTCTGTCTTCTAAGACCTATCCTAGAGGAGATAATTTAAAAGTCTTGTAATTTCAGAAACTTCATAGTGCTGAAACCAGCCACAGAATTGCAAGGGAGTGATAGAGCAGATCAAAGGACGTGGGGAATCCATTTCTGCGTCTAGATGCCTGGGAGATCAGAGGCAAGGCCAAGCAGAAGGTAGCTTACATCCTTTTCCTTTTTTCTCCTCGTGCAGGAAGGATAATACCAATTTGTATCATTTTCACGCAACAGACTATGGAAATTCTGCCTTATTCCTAGGAAAAGCCTGCTTGGGCAATGGGAGGTTTTGGTGTCTTCAGTTACCATTTGACAACACAGACACAGTGAGGAGGGCAGCTCATTTCTGCTGCACTACGGCCACCTGTCTGTGACCCCCCTGGCACAGGCTCTGCATGAGTACACGGTTGCTGCTGCCGCCCCTGCTTATAAAAGAGCTCAGGCTATGATTGCTCAAGTGCAAACATAAAAAGCTCCACGCTCCCTTCCTTGCCCCCCAGCACGAGGCTGGTCCCAGATGCTGTGCTGGTGTTTCATTTGGAAATGCACGACTTGAGCTAAGATTAGCTCTGTCCTGGAGCTGAAATATGTCAGTCTGTTCTATCCCACATTCGTATGTGTTCCACAGTTCACACCCTGATGAATTACTCGTGCTGGTAATGTTCTAACATAAATAAATAGCGAAGAACATAAATAAGCAAAGAAGGATCCAATTACCACCTAATTCACAGGAAGGCTGTGTTTCTGACTATGGAAATTGCCCCCGGCAAAGGGTAACCGTGATTATTACACATTCCAACAATAGCAAGAAACTCGCTGTTTACTTCTAAAAAATAAGCTGTCGTGGCAAAGGAAGAATAGTCACTGAAATGTTTTTAACTTAGGCCTTGTAGCTGGTAACTGAGAGTTATACGTGGATTTCTGAGCCAGGGAGGCCTGACCTTAGGCTGATAGATGCATGACCTTCCTTCTTGACTCTCTCAAGGGTCCTGCCCTTCACTACTTTGAAAATGTCTGGAAGGGATAAGACAGTGCTTTTCTTAATGCCTGAAGGAGTGCTGTCCATCAGCTGTGCTGTGAGCCTGTACCGGATTTGCATCCGACACTACTGAGCCTTTCTGGAAATTGTATCCTTAAAACAAAGTCAGATTTGGGGCTTAGGCTCCGTGTTTGGCAAGATGGACATTGTTTGTTGGCGGAGCAATACTTGCAGAGACTGCTCTCAATTCCCAGATGTTAAATGGGCCACTAGTGAAGGACCTGCATCATGTGCTTGTCGGGATATGGCATTAGTGGTTGTTTCAAAGTACGCAGGACAAGCTACATCACTCATCTTTCTCGAGCCATTCTAGACCCTAGAGGAGGAACACACGGATTAAGTAGACACACACGGCATTTTCTTCTGTGAAGTTAACAGAACTGAGCCAGTTTGACTGATTGTCCAGTTCTTTGCCTGGTTTCTAGTCTGCCTGAAGGTAAAGGTCCCTTAACGGTGGATAGTTTCCAAGTAGATGATGCGTACATTTACTCTGTTATCATCTGGCTTGTGAGCCTTGACTTTCAAACATCACAGTGTGCTCCAGCAAAACCGAGCTTGCATCTATTTTATCCTTCAGAAATACTCAAATGGAGACCTTTAGGGCTGGTGTGGAGGTAATCTTATGAATGGTAATTCTTCCTGATGTCTAATAATAAAAAGGGATATTTCCTAACAGCTTGGGGTCTCAACCACTGCATTTCTTATGCAGTCTGAGGGACTTGCATGGTCTTGGTGAATGCAGTACCTACTTGTTCCTGCCTTGTGGTGATTTGTTGCATGCGTAATGAATGAAACGTGCTGAGAATCCTAGTGACTTTATAGTAAATAGTTGTTCTGCTTTTTTTGGAAAATAAATATTCGGATCCCTTCAAACTATAACCCTATAGACCTTGTCATAGAAAAATGAAGTGCAAAATACATTTTAAATGTTTTCTATTGCTTTCTGGTCCTTGTCCATTCATTTTTTTCCCTTAAAAGGTAGAATCTTCTGTTACTATTATTTTAATAGGGTTGTGTTTGTTTTCCTTTGTAGTGGGCAGGAGAAGTAGTGATTTTCGAAATGTTCTATCTTGGTTTGAAGTCTTTATTTTTTAATGCCACCGTGCATTGCTGCTGTTAGTGAAAATGTGCCTTGAATATCACAGGTGCTAGCACAGTCCTTTGCTTTTCACAAGTTAGTTGTGAAAGTAGAGGGAGAAGCACTGGTAGGCGACGTGCTCAGGTTTCTTTCGCCTCGAACACAATGACAATGTTGGCACTGAAATTGAGATTTACAGTTCTCCACAGCTGCGAGGCTACCTTCTTCTTGTATTCTTTCCTGCCTTTTTACTTTAAAATTTCTCAGAAATTTGAACAGAAATAATGGATTTGAATAAATCTGTTAAAGCTGGATTATGAACATAAGTATTTGGTTTAGGAAGAGAAAGTATGCATTTCTGCAGTTTACGTCAATGGACTTTATTGCAAATGCTGTAATTGGGCTCTGAGATGTCAGTTCTTATTCTTCAATAGAAATGTGATGAAAACATTGAACGAAACAGTTTCTTTACTTAACTTCAGCTTTGTTTCCAGCTGCTCTTTTCTTTTGATCACCTCTGAAGACTGTCTCTTCCATGTATTGCTTTCTCAGGTTCGCAACGGGTGTACTTCTCCACTTCCCAGCTGCCTGCCGCAAGATTAGCCCTCTTCTTTATAAAGACCAAGAAAAACAACTCTCCTCACACACTGATACATTTTGGATAATGAAGCTAAATGCTTACAGCCAATTAAATTCATCTGTATTTTCTCTAGTGTTCTTGAGAACAGGCTTACGTAGATGTGTGTAATAATAAATACAGAGCAATATCAGCCTGGACTCCAAAGGGGTGTTATTCCATATGAAGTACTGTTGAGTTCATTCCTGTGTTGGAGAATCTGCTCTGAATATCTACATTATCAGAGTTGGTACAGGAAAGAGCTGCAGAAACCGATGATCTTCAGAGAAGAATGAATTGTCCATTTTGTTCAAACAAAAACTGTTTTAACGCTCTTTATTTAATGCAGTGGTGTTTTAATACAACTTCTGTCTGGCTAAGTATCTACACATCATGCTGTACTAAAGTGCTCTTTAATCTAGTAGATGAAGACATAAGAAAGCCTGGCAAAAGGATTCAATAAAATCCAGATGGCAAAGTCCAGATTTGTAACAGCTTAAAATAGCTCTGAGAGTTTACAGAAGGATGTTGCTTTCTCCATCAGTGGAAATCTTTAGAAAGGGTGACATTCCCACCTGTAAGGTGCAGTGTGTTGTCTCCACCAACATACTAATCTCTTTGAAATAATTCCTGTGGAGCGTTGGAGTGAGCCGTAGCAGCAATTGTAGGTTGGATCTGTACTGCCTACTTGCACGTGGGATTGTAGATCTGTGTCCAAACAGTGATGTGCAAGGCCCTTCTTAACTTTCCTTTCTTTGTTCCAACTGGGTTTTGGGCTTTCTTGACCCACTCAGGACTGAAGTTATTCCAAAAGAAGGCTGAAAATCTGCTCAGGGTTATAATTTCACAGTTAACCTGGGTTAAGATGGTGCAAAACCTGCGTTGTGTGCTGTCTGTAGTTGCTGTTGAGCAGCCTTCACGTGTTTTTCTCAATCCCCCGCTGCACGATTTCCATGCAGGAAGGGAACAATGAGTGCGGCTTGCCTTGTCCTCTGGATTGTTCATGTGAGCTTGCTAAATCTGAAGTCATCATGTTTATTCAGATTTCCTCCTTTTTGCATGACTACATGCTGTTTTCAAGTTTTTGTTACTCAAGCAGTATTTCAGAGCCACCAAGATGCCAACAGGAGCCAGAGCTGCTGCTTTGGTAGTGTGAGGCTGGGACCTGCTGCCGGGTTGGTACTTGAGCGCAGTGAGTGTTTTCTGCCCATCTGCCCTGTGCTTGGGGCATCTTATCTCTGAGCTGTTGTTCTTAGGTACAAACAAGATAAGGAAGCAACTTTCTCTGCAGTTGGTGTTGCAAATACTGTCATTGTTTGGGTCCGAGTGGGAGAAGGGCAGCTAAAGGAGGGAGCCACCAGCAGCATTTGATTTGGGATGCTTTTTGCCATTTCTTTCGGAATAGCGGAAATTTTTGGTTGTCAGTAGTCCTGCGAGACAAGGTTTGGCAGAATGTTACAAGAACATTGTAATTTTTTTCGTTTATTAAGTAAGGCAAATGGAAAGTGCTTGAGCCCTTGTGTGTGGCCGCAACACCTTAATTGTCTGGTTCTGTGTCACCTGATAGAGCAGCAGTGGCTGGTAACTTTGGCTTTTGGAAGGATGAGACTGAACTAGATCCTTGTTCAAGGAGAAAAGGAAAAGACTCTGAATTTCCTTGACACAGCTCACATATGAATATAGGACATAATGGCTGGAGTACATGTGGGCCTGGGGAATTTGCATGCATTAGTGTTGCAAGCCGAGATTGCATTTTTCAGTATACGCTATTGGGTGAGCTGATTAAATTGTCCTTGGACAATAAGCCATAAAGTTCCTTAAAACAGGAAATAAATCTTGTAGGGCAGGCAAAGGAATAGAAAATGTGTGCGTGTGAGAGTCAGGCAGCGTCCACACCAATTTTATATTTAAAAAGCCTGATTCCAAACAATTGTCATAACCACCTTAAGGTCTTAATTAAAGTGCACGGAATTTCAGTTGCCTTTGGAATTTTGCCTCTGTGGTTCTGCATCTCGTGGCAGCCCTTTCTCTGCTCCCCTGGGTCCTGGAATGTGACTTGGCCATGCAGGGGAACGCTGGGCAGCTTTGCACAGAGGTGTGCAGAGGTGCGCTGCTGATCGCTGCAAGAAGTGACCGGCTCCTGTTCCTCCATTCCTCGTGTTCAGTGGGAGGTGAGAAATGGGCTTACAATGCATGGGATGAATGGAATAAAACTTCAGACAGCACATTTGAAAAACTGAGAAAGAAATGCATAATGCACCCACTTGGTGTAGTGATGCCTCGGGCCAGCAGTCAGGAGAGATGCTTCTTTTAGGGGAAACAAATGCATGTTTTGAAGGGAGCACTAATAAATTTGCAACTGGTAAATGCCTAGGCTTAGGACATACTTTTTGTAGTACGTTCCCTTCCATCAAGACACTTCAACCAGGATGTCAGAAGAAAAAGTGCAAGGGAAAGAAATGTCACAATTAGCAGTTAATTTAAAGTAACTAAAGTGTATTAGGCCCAGTCAAATGAACTATTTTATTTTTGTACCTTGTTGTTTGTAATCTCTTAAGTATGAGTCATTTAAAAGCCAATCTGGCTTGGTACAGTGCGTGCTGTTTTATAGTGTTTTCTCCTTGCCAGCATGAGCGTTTCCTTGTTAATGTCTCGCATCTGTTCTTTGTAATTTAGTGATTATGTGCAGGCCTCTGTGTCCTCCTTGTTTGTTTAGAAAGGACAGTGGGAAGCTTCATTTACATGAGATTGAATCGATGTCTCTGATTTATTAAAGTTTGGGCACCCTGAACTGGTTCTTTGCCGGTCTGTGTAAGTGGATATTTTTAGCCGAAGATGAAAATGTGGACGCCTGGAGAAGATCAGTAATCTGCAGTTAGAATCAGCTGAAAGTTGTAGAATTGTTTGCAAACGTATGCTGAGATTTTATATTGCTTTCTTATCAGTCATGCTCAGGCTCCTTGCAAGCATCTATGATGTGTTTCTGTTTTAGTGAGTGTTCAGAGAACAAGTTTTAATTCCGTGGGTATCTGCATTCACACAGGCACAGGATATTCATGTCCAAACAAGAACGGTTGCTGTTAAATAAAATCCCACTTATGGCTTGATACTGCTGGCCATTCAGACATTCGTATGGAAGGTGGTAACATCCCGTAATGTAGGTGATGGATTGCGTTTAACAATATGCAATATGAAACAGCAAATGGCCAGAGTCAATCACGTTCAGAGGTAAAAATAAATTATTTACCTATTTTGTAAATGCTTTAAAACCTTCTCTGACACTGAGGTGCTCAAGTACACGATAGGGCAAACACCATCAGATAACTTAATAATTATGAATGGTTTGACTGGAGCATGTAATGAGCTTTTGGGCATTATAGAGGAAGGTTAGTTATTTATAGTAGAGTAGACCCAAGGAAAATAAATCAGGTTGGAGGCGATACTGTGCAATTAAAGTACTGCACGGGACTGGAATCTGATTCTCATCTCTGCAACAGCTATCTGCTAAACCTTGAGCAAATTAATTAGACCTTTGGGCTCAGTCTAGACTAGAATGTAGATGCTGGGCTCTGAGAGCCAGGTATTCTGAAAAGGGGGAACCTGCATAAATGCTCCCTGTCTATTGTTTATCACATGCTTGTCTGCAAACACATTCACATATACGTTATCTTGTTGTTCCTGATTTGGGGGAAGATGTTCTGCCCAAGGGCTACTAGTGTGAGCAGGGTGTTACAGGCAAGGCTGGTCCAAGTTTGGGGAACATTTTGGGAGCAGAAGCCAGATACAGCAGTTGGCAGAGACCAAAAGGCAGGGCTTGGGCTTGTGGGAGTTGTAGAGCATCAGTGTGGAGCACTGCTGTGACCAAAGAGCCTCTGTCGGGGTCCTGCTGCCCCTGTCAAGCGGTGGAAATGGCCAGTGGAGTCACAGACCAGTTCTCAGTTAGTGCCATCTCCACTGGATGAGGGTTAAGGCTGAACAAGGAAAACTACCAGGCTGAAAGTGATTTTTTTTTTTTTTTTTGTTCCTTTATACGTGTGAAGCACTGATGTGACATACTCACGTACCACGTTGCTTACTCGGCGGTTGCCTCAGCCACAAAGAGTCCGAGGTGGAGGTTTTTTCTCTGCCACTCTTGGATACCACTTGATTTCTGTGCCTTGCCATCATTTATAGGATAAGGTTCTTCGCTTGAAAAGCAGGTACTGTGTGGAGGTATGAGTGCTGACCAAGTATGCCATAAAACTTCCTGAGAAAATTCTTATAGCCACCAGCAAGCTCAGGTCGTTGGGTAGCCAGAGACACAGTTACGGAGGTTTTCTCCCCCTTTCTGGGACACCCCCCACATCCCTTTCTTCATTTTGAACCTTTCTCCGAGGCCTCTCCGGCTCTGATTGTGGGAGGGACAGTGAGCAACAGGCTGGGATTCCACCCTTCCCATTTCCCTCCACGCTTTACAGACCTCTGCCCCCTCTCTGCTGAGGCATCACCCTCTCCTGCCTGAAAAGCCTGAGCCCTTCCTTTCTCGAACCTTTTATAAGCCTATGATATCCTTTTTGAGATTAGGGACATGAGAATTATGTCTGAGAAATGTGCACTGTAGGTTTTATACAGTGACAAATTAATTTTCTCTGTTTTGTATTCCTTTTCTAATTATTTCCATTTATATGTGAATGTCAAGGAGTCTGAGCCGATTTTGTCACAGAACTAATAGTTGCAGCCCCACGTTATTACTCCTGCATGTTGATATTCAGCTCAGAGCCCATCGTTCTGTATGTAAAACCAGGACCTTCACCTCCCAGGTACGTTACTTCTTTCTGGTGCGTTCCATCTATCACTTTGATTGCCCAGTCACTGAGACATGGAAGGTCCATCTGCAGATCTCTGCAGGTGGTCCTCATCTCTACTTGCCTTACATACCTTAGCATCGTATACAGAGTGTCACCTTCCTCTTTTCACAGCTTAATTAGGAACCTGGTGGACAGCACAGCTCCTGCCTCGTCTCTCTGCAATGCTCTGCTGTGAAAACGTGGACTGTTTACTCCAATTTTCTTTCTCCTGTCTTTTAGCCAATCATTTACACATGCAAAGACGCTTTATTTCCCCTAATACTTTCTCAGCTTCCATTAATGGAGGCGTTGCTGACTTTTGTGGAGGGACTCGGATGGAGGCTTGCTGAAAACTGTCTCATGAGAATACAGGTTTTATATCAGTGATGTAAGATAAAGTTTTTCTTTGTGATTATGTCTCTGTCTAAAATGCTCATTATGCTAGGCATATAATGGCTTTCAGTGTATTGTATTTTAAACTATAACATCTTGATTTCATCATGTTTCTACGTTTTATGATTACAATAAGGATCTTGTAAAATTACTTGCATCTGTACTGTACGTTTCCACTTATAGAGGGGCCATTGGTATCCTCCACTTAGGTACTGTAGTCTGTATGAAAGATTTAATTTTGTTTCCCATCCAAGTCATCACATTAGATATACAGTGCACATACTTCTTCTATTCATGATATTTAATATATTTTATACCTAAAGTGACGTTTAGATACAAAGAATAAATTTACTTGGCTATTTCTCCATATTCTATAAGAGTTACATCAAGAATCACATTTGAAGTACTGACATTTCCAGCAACAATAGCTGTATTGTAAGCCCACTGGATATGTTGACAAAATCAAATTTTGTTAGGAAAATAGATATAAAAATTATTTGTAATAAAAGCGGGGAGGGGGACGGGCATTAACAAAGTACTGTCAATCCCACCCACTCAGATGCGATATGAAATCTGGCATTTCTCTGCTGAATTGATATTGTCATAGTTAATACTGGAGAACTGCCAGAAAATTATTTGAAATCTCTTTTTGAATCTGAAATGTGGAGGCACCAGGCAGAGGATTCCCTGAAGACAGCGAGCAGGAAAGCTGTCTGCAGAGCAAACAGAGAAATCATCATTCTTAGCACTAGCATATTTTTAGATTTGCTCAACCTGGTGAACAGACTCAGAATATATCAATTAATCGTACAGTCAGAAGTGTTGAGAAACTGTGTGTTTATACCCATGATTAAGAGCTATTTCAATAATCATTATTTTGATTATTGTTTTTCAGTAAAACTCAAATATCATGTCAGAGGTAAAATGTGTTTTTTTTGTTTTTTTTTTTTAAGCCAGTTGACTTTGAAGTATCCATGATCTGACTAAACACAAGTATTAACAAAAATACATATGATAAATGTGGTACTTAGAGAATTAGAAATGCTCAGTTCTTTAAACAGCTCACCCCTGTGTTGTTGCTCTGAGTAAGAAGCGTGGAAGTCAGAGCTGCCACTGAAGGAGAACAACCTCATAAAGAACCATAGCATCCTCACTTTTCCCTGCCTGGCATCTGTGGTACCTCTGCTTGGTTTACCAGCTCAGCTGAGCAATGGGAGGCTGCACAGGACCAGTTTATCCCTTGGAATAACCGCAGGAAGCTATTTCTTAATCTTCAATGTTTTCTGTACTTGTTAGCACTGACAGCGAGACTTTGAGCCTTCAAAGTCTGCACACAAGTCCTTGATGCGTAAGTGGTGTAGAGGTAAATGGCACATGTCTGTGCGTGTTTGTTCTCTCAGGGAATTCCAATATTTATTTTTGTTTCACTGCAGCTTGGAGGAAAACTTTCAGTGCTGCAGGGTGTTATAGACAACATTATGCATTATTTTGGCTTTGAAGAGGTGCAGTATTTTGGGTTTTGCATTCTTTTCAACTCAGATTTCTTTAATCTTTGCTCAAGGTTAAACTGTTTTCTGAACTATATTTGGAGTATAAAGCATAGTGATAATGTTAAAGTTTGATTTCAAGTAGAATATGGTAAGAACTGGGGAGTTTGACTTCTAGATTTCCACCGAAACTTTACCTGATGTAACTTTGGTGTTTTATATTATACCTGAAACACAAATCCGTCAGGCAATACATATAACAAGGAAACAAGAGAGAAGGCTGAATGTGCTTATGGTACATTTCATGGTGTCCTTAAACTTAATTTGTGCTTGTCATGATGTTTTTCAGAAGGTCAGGTCACATAACTAACAATTGTACAAATGTATAAAAGCCATCCTGTGTCTCTAATCGTGCTTTTTGCTAAACTTTGGTTTGCTGCTGTTTGCAGGGCAGAAAACGTGGGGCTTGTGAGGCGTGATTTGCAGAAACCTTTTGCATTGGGTGGCATAAAGGGAAGCTCACTGGTTGTGCTCCTTGGTGGAGGTTTGTGGCAGCACTACTCTTGATGCGAGTTCAGCTGTAAAAACAGAGGTAGTAACAGTCAGTTTTCCTCATTAGGGTATCAAAGCTTATCCTGCAAGGCATTTCAGTGTTCTTCAAATAAATCTTAGAATGTAAAACATGATGCACGGTTGAATTAGATTAGAACAGGAGTGTGTATTTCAGTTGTAGTCTGTGTTGAAAAATGGCTAGTGAAAGTCTTTTGCTCCTGCTTTAAATATCTTACTATGCTGACAGTTGTTTTTGGTCCAGAGCAAAACCTCTTTCCTTAGGCATTTAAAGACCATGAAGACCTAGATCATGGAACAGAAGATATGGGCATTATTTGTTCTATCTGGAGGGTATGTCTGTGGCATAGACCACTTGAGCAGACATGGGAGCATTTAACTTTTTTATAAGCATTCCCATTGCACCCAGAGGAACAGCATCAGGACTGCAGATCCCGAAGACAGTGGACTGTAGAAAGTTCTGTGTAATGACTTCTAAATGCATCAGCTCATGGGATTATTATGGTCTGATTTAATAACTCCATCAAGGCAACATAAAACCACAACATTTTTTCAGTACTGTTACAGATCTGTAGATGTATATATTTCAGTACAGCACACATTGATGTATGCCTTAGTGGCACAGGGAGAGATTGACGATAAGGACTGGAATTAAGTGGCAGCCTACCACTTATTTGCATCCTTATTTCAAGACAAATGGTCAGACTGATACAACAGAGCTCTGTCAATGTCATGCTGATGTCTGCTGTGCTATTTTCTCTGTCCCTCTGGTTTGCCTTTGTAGTGTTTGTATTTTGTCTTATGATATCTTTTGGGTTTGCAATGAAGAAAATAATTACTTTCAAGGGATATCTTTAAAAGCTTATAGTATAGGCCAGGCTTTCCAGGCTGTGTTAAGGCCAGAATTTAAACCATTGCATCACATACATAGCTTCAAAGGTTATACAATGTGCTTTGAGGAACGCTCAGAACAATTTATTTTCAAAAGTGTGTGGAAGTTATGTTATGAAGACTACTTTCACGTGTAACAGGCCTTGGAACAGTACTCTGCCTGGAGAGAAAGTGGAAGAAATCGCATAATGGATCTGCTCAGTCTCTGCTGTTGCTGGCTGCTGCTTTCCGTGTTCTCCCTTTTTAGAACCCCCCAGTCCAGCAGCATTATCGTCTTGGCAATTATTGACTAGATTGTTCCAGAGTATACTAGTCCTCTCTGACTATGTGAGCTATATTGATTAAAAAATATAAATCTTTGGTGAATTGCAAAAACAGTCCATTGCTGTAGTTGCACTGAATGCTACTGTGAGTCAGATATTAATCAAATATATTCTTTTTATATTCTTTGGGGACTTAAATGGCAGTGGCGCAACGCTGAAGAAGAAACCTGTGTCATGGTGGGGAGAAACTGGAAGCTGTAGTTGGTATAAATGGACCGCATTAGGTAAGAAATCAAGTATGCAGATTTGGCTCACCTCTAAAGGAAAATAGATCATTTGGCATTTTTCTGTTAACGAAGAATTCTTCATTAAAAAGAAAAAAGACTTGGCGTGAAGGAGATGTATTAGTAATGAGATGCAAGTAGCTTTTTGGGAGGGTTTCCTGCCAGAACATACACTTGAGGTGGAGAACGAATGGGAGACAGAAGAAATGAGCCAGAAAATTCCGCTCCTTGGGAATGTTACTTCTTGTGTAGCTGTTATTCTTTTGGGGGATTTGGATGCCATCCCCCACGTTCTCTTTTTGATCCTGTACTCCTCATATATAACTTTGCTCCATCGTTACAGGCTGCCCCAAGGAGCTGGGGGTGCCCCATCCCTGACAGTATCCAAGGTCAGGCTGGATGGGGCTGAGGGCAGCCTGGGCTGGGGGCAGGGGGCCCTGCCAGTGCCACGAGGCTTTAATGGGGTGAATTGTCTCTACCAGGATAAGGTTGTTCCTTGTACTTTATGTTCATGAATCTTTTACATAATAATTGCTCATATTAGAATACTTCTTCCCACAGGAAACATTCTCATTAAAGTACCTCACTTCACGTAAGAGTGATAACTTTTAATTTTTGAACTACATTTTATTTTGTACGCTTTAAGTTAGGTGCTGGGAAACATGCTGTTTGAAGGCCTTGGCAACTCCCACCCTTAAATTTTTGAGTTTTAGTTTGTTTTCGGATGAATTTCGAGATATATAGCAGTGGTGTAATGTGAGCACTAGCTAAAAGTTACTTTAAAATGGTGGAGAAGAAAAAATGGATTGGAGGGGGAGATTTGGTGGGTGAATATAGGGAAGATGAAAAAAATGTCAAGCAAAAGCTTCAGTGCTGCAGTCTCTCCTCTCTCATACACATGCATACGCGCTTGCTGGGAAAACAGAAGGAAATTTTGTCTGCCTATTAATATAAGCAGCAAAGGTGTGCAGAATCCATTATGCATTGAAAAAGTCGCTTGCTTTCTCATCTTTGCTGAATTAAAGGAGACTTTCAAGTCCTTTTTCTCAGGGAGAATTACTGGAAAGTCTATGTCTCCTAATTGTTTCCCTGCTTGTTTTTCTTCTTACAGGCCAATTTAATAAGGCAGTTTGGTAGACCTGCGATTTGAGAATCATAATTGACTTGATTTTATTCTTCATTTCTATAATGGCTTTCCCTCTCTAATACTCCTTTTCTTCCCAGTCCTTGAGATATTTTTAAGAGTTCGTGTTCACCTTGAACTATTTTATTAATGTTAGCACACGAGCAGTGGAATATTGCTGGTGAGGTGTAGGAACTGAGGGCTAAATGGCACTCGTTTGGAGGAAAGGGCCTGTGCAAGTTGTGGTGGCTTTCCTTTTTCATAGCACTGATAACAGGAAGAGGAATTGGTGAATTTCTTCTT
The DNA here is from genome assembly GCF_009769625.2 of Cygnus olor. Classification (NCBI taxonomy): domain Eukaryota; kingdom Metazoa; phylum Chordata; class Aves; order Anseriformes; family Anatidae; genus Cygnus; species Cygnus olor. The sequence goes on from NC_049175.1 coordinate 14,789,313, forward strand.
GCTGGGAAGTGAGTCTTGGAGAGGCAGCTTTTTGGGGAGAGCATCTTTCTCTTTGAGTTGTAAAATGCTTGACACGGAGGTGATACATGCCTGTATATGTACGCACACATTCTGTACAAAGAATTAAAAAAAAAAACACATTGTGTATCAAAGAATTTTTTAAAGTTAGGGATTCAAGTACTCAGAAGTTAGCAATTGCTGGATGTACCATTATTTATTTATTTTTTTTCAAAGAGTATTTACTCATTTCTGTGACAAAGAAGTAAAGTCATATTCCTGAGTGTCAACTGAAGTTTTATAGCAGTTTTAGCACATTTGTGATGTAAAACATCTTGGAAGTTGAATACTTGTTTAAGGGAAATATCCTGTGTTGTTAAAGAAGCTCTACTGCTCTGCCCTGCATCTCTACCAGCAAAACTCCTTGTAGTTTGCGTTCCTAAGGCATGTAATGATGTTTCAGTCACAGAATTGTGTAGATCTTTTTCTCTCTCTGTTTAGACCAAGGCTTTTTCTCATTTATCTATGAAAAGAGTGTTGCAAATCGATTTGTTTTTCATTAAGAAAAAATGACTGTAAGAAAAAAATAAATACATATATATATTGGTGTAATAACTCTCCAGCCTCTCTCCCTGTTTGTACAGCAGCTCTCTGTTGCTCAGCTCGAGGCTGCCGTGCCCACTGCATGGTGCAGCTCTGAAATTTTCCAGTTGTGTTTTCTGTGTTTTGATGTATGCTGTTGGACATCTGTTTAATATCAGTTGGGGTTTATTGAAGAAACACAGGGTTTTAAGCTGTAATTACTGTGTGCTTTTTTTTTTTGTTCACATCTGAAAAACAGTGTGCTGAGCAGAACTTTAATTCTAGAAAGAAATGTGAGCGGTTTTGTAGTAGGCAGTGTGAAATGTTTAGAAGTAGAGGAGATTTGTTTCAGGTTGTGGGGGCAGGGAAGACAACCAAGTCCTTTATTTGAGCCTTTGAGTATTGATCGTTTTACAAGGCACGTCCCTTGGTATCATTCAGGCTAACAAGTTCTGCGCTCTGTATCCAGCTTACCCTCTGCGATTGCTTATCTGGTATCAGATTCTGCTTTCGTTTCTGCTTTTTTTTTTTCTTTTTTTTTTCCCTTTTATTTTCTGAAGGTTTTCATGCTCGTGTAACAGTTTTTCAGAAGTGACCTGTATTCACAGGCTGTGTTATTTCTTCATTAGCACCTCCAAACTGCTGTGCTTGATCATTGCAGCTTTCTGTGTTTTATCCTCACTCTGGCATCACGATCAGGATCTATGAAGCTGAGCACCCTGTGCTGGGTCTGCGTGCCCTGGTTTATTGTGACTTTCTCTTTCACAGAGCTGATGCATTGGCTTCTCAGCAGCTTTGGTGCTACAAGTGACGTGAATACTGTGGAGACAGTAGAAGCGAGCAGCTCTGGATAACGTCTTGGGTTCCTTTGCACGTACATAGAATAAAGTGCAGCTAGCGAGCCAGAAGACAGGAAGTTACAGAAGAAAAAGATTGCTCAGAAAAGCAGAAAGGATGTAGTACGTTAAGCTGGAGGTTTTTAAGAGACTGTATCCATCCAGGATCGAAAGGTGAGCTTACCTGTGTTCTTTGATTTATTTTTTTTTAACTGTTACAGATTCTCAGGGAAGACACTCTTTAAAAAGATTGGTTATTTGTCTTTAATATCTATCTTTACAAAAGTTGTCAGGAGAAGCACTCACGCTAATTGGCTGTAGTTTGACCAGTTCGCTTAGAATTTGATTTTAGGGCCGTCCCAGTGATTGGATGTCTTTGGACTAAAAATGTCCGTGGAGATGACTCTTACCTGACACTTCAGTGACAGGAACCAAAGAAGTGTGTAGAATGAACAAAATACTTGAAAATAGAAAGCAGACTTGAGTAACACAGAAAGGAGCATAGCAGGATCCTTGGTAGGAGGCTGAAATCAAACACAGAATAGAAACAAGGAGTAAAAATTTTTGATTTTAAATATTTTTGAAAAAATTATGATTTAAATTTTGGTGAATAAAATCATAGTAATCATGGTAATCAGAGGTGAGAAAACACCTATTAAGGAAATAATTCAGACAGAAACAAATAAGAGTGTGTGGATTGTCATATGTGCATTAGGGTGTTCTCTGTTGTTTTAAATGGGGAAATACCTGGTGGTGGAGAGCACAGCCTGCTGAAGGGGAGAGAGAAAAGGGCAGAGAAGCATACCAGGTAAAAACAAAGTGTTAGGAATGGCACCATTCAGAAATCTGAACCTATTTCTGTATTTCACTGGTAAAATAAACTTGTTCTGGAACCACTGAGAAAAGGTGTTTCATGTTTAAGGATGAAGTAATTTTCTGAATGTGACATCTAAATATGTGCTTGTAAGCTGGTTGCCTGAAAGGCTGCTAATGCTGCTCTGTGGGGAATGTGTGTTATTGAATGTTATACGAGATTTACAGTTTGTGTTCTTGATAATCTCATTAGTACATCCTGAGCTTTATTTGTGGTATGGTCAAAAACTTGATGTAATTAATTCCAGTGCACAAGATCGCTATATTCATATCTGTTTCCCTTGCTGATCAATGTGGTTAATTAACTTCAATGCTTTTGATTCTGTCTGGGATATATAAATATATCTGAGGTTGACAGTTTTGTTTTTTTTTTTTTACAAACAATTGATAACATGAAGGCAGACTTTTTTTTTAATGAAAAGTAATCTTTTAGCGCACTCACAAGTATTATTCCGAGTTTTGTCCAATGAACATGTTCAGTCTAGCTTATAGGCAAGAGAAACACTGTGCATATTTTATGATTGTACTTTGTTCTTTCAGTTACAAAGGGTAGTAAAACAACATGTTAGTGGAAAACCGTGACTGATTTGTGGCAGGAGTAGAGCAGCAACACTTCAGTATTATGAATTAGTGAGAGCTTGTATATAAAATTTAACAAGTTGATCCTGTTGTCTGCCAGGTTAACATTCTGGGTATTACTTGGGCAATAAATTCCTTTACTTTTTGGATGAAACACAATTAATATTTTGCATTTAAGATAATTCTGCAAAGACTGTCTAGAATAAAGCTAAATTATAATCTCTTGGGCAAAACTTCAAACCTCAAAGAATTCTGAGAAGGTATCAAGGTTTTTTTTTTAATTCCATTTTTCCTATTATAAGTTGAAATTTAAGGCAGAACATTCAGAAATGGCGAACTTATATATATATGTATATATATATATATATAAAGTTCGCCATTTCTGAATATATATACATATATATATATATATATATGTTTTGTTAAACAGTAAGTATCAACAATTTCTAAAATATGAACCATCCCAGTCAATTTAAGAGGTTGTTCTGTATTCTTTTACAAAGAGGCGGCCATTCTCACAAGCTTCTGTAAAAAACAAACAAAAAACAAAACACAACAACGAGAACTTTATCAGAATTATTTTGTCACCAGTTGCTCAGTTTGGTATTCTGCTGTCTTTATATGTAGATAATAAATAGCAGATCTGTTCAGGCAATCAAAACCAGGGAGTCAAGGGAGAGTGCTCAAGTCTTCAGAAGTGTGTTTTAGGAGCTGGGACTCAACTTCTCAGAATTTGCATTTGTAGGCAGCATGTCCATAACTGATACCACTCTGAATGCTTTATTGAGAGAGGAGGTCTTAGTCCATAACTGTCAACTGAGAGCAAAGAGATAAGATTACAGAAATCATGTCTTAGCAGTTGTATCTTCCTCTATAAATTACGGTGTGGTTTTTTTTTTTTCAGGTCCTTTCTGTCGTTATTATGTGGGTGTTCTAAGGGTGGTGACCCCCTTTATGTTCTGTATTTTTTTAGTCAAAAATACTTTATCAATCTTTTGCTCTTACCATTTAAAATAAACTTCTTGTTCTAGCTATGGAAAAAAAAAAAAGGAAAAAAGCCTGATTTGTCATTTGTCACCCCAACTTCCTACCCAGCTATGCAGGAGATTTTCTGTGAATTTTAACTCATTTCAGCCAGTTGTATTTTCAGTCAGAAAAAAACTTTTTTATTGTGCCATGCTTAACCTTATTGTTTTCAAATTCCAGATGGATCGCAGTGTTGCATTATCTGTAGTTAGTACTTGTGCTGCAAGGGAGGTTTCTAGGTGGAATTATACACAGCAAAGTAATTCCATTTTCACCCTTCTCATAACTTGAAGTTCTTTCACCTGCTCTTTATGTTTGCATTTATATTGTAGTTCAACAACAGTTTCAAGTTAGCATCTGTCATGGATAAATGAAGCTCGTGTTTTATTGGTGGGAAAACTTGGTGTTGACTTGGTGCATTACAGGTCTGTCATTTCTAGAGTGACTTGGATAAATTGTCATTGTAGTGATGGCAGAAATACTGAAACTCAGATGTAACAAAATGTTCGACCTACGGTTGCTTTTTCTTTGATTTTATACCTCCGTTGTGTTAGTGGATACTGAGAGCTCTCTTGCTCTCTTCCTGGCTCTAATTGCAAGCTACAGTTGGCAAATATTTCCTGTTACTGTATTTATAGATAAAGAAGACAGTGTGGAGCAGGCTCCAGCTGGACACTCAGGTGTCTGGCTTTGTCCTCAGGTAACACTTCCACAAGATGTGTGTCCCAAGAAGTGCCTCTCTTGTCCGCCACAGTCTAGTTCAGCTGTGGGGTGGGTGGCAAAGTGGATAGTTCTGTGGTTATGTTGTTTAATGTTACTTTCATTATTTTTCATTAGTTTCCACATACTTTTTAAGCTCAGGTACACTCTACCAAATGTAATAAACGTACTCCAAAACTCACTCTCTTTTTCCTCCATCCCCCAAATTAAAGCCACTGCTTATACTTGGGGGCAGGAACTGCATCAGAATTAGGCTTTTCCTGCTTATCAGGCATGGAATGATCTCACAGCTGGAGATGGCTGCCCAATGAATTGCAACCTCTAATTAAAAATAAATTAATAAATAAAAATCCAGGCTTGAGGTATGTAGCTTAATCTCTAATTCTGTTGTGTTATAAAAACCTGTATTGGAGAAAGCATCCCCAGAATTATAGCGATAAGTGTGTTTAGTGCTGCATCTCCTGGCATATAGATCACATCCATCACATCATTTTTTAAATCTTCCCTCTCCAAAGCTGGCAACCACTTTAAATTTACTTACAGATTTCCTGGAAACTTCTTATTTCTTAGCAGTGGCACCTATGCTGACGTCCGCAGGCTTGATTTGAATCTATAAATGTAATGAGTATTAAGATTAATTCTGCCAGCACTCCAGAAGCTTTTGGCAGTTACATTAAACTTTCAAATTTCATATAAATGTCTCAAGCAAATTTATTTACTGGATCCTATTTATTGCTTCCTTAGATAATATAAGAATATAATAAAAACCTGCTTCAGAAAAAGGGAGGGGTGGTGAAAGAGCTGGTGACCAGAGCCACTCAACCCAAAATTATACGATCAGCTAAACACTGCCAGCTGTGGATTGATTATAATTTGCTTCATTGAGAAAGGGAACATTCATTTAATGAAGTCATGTTAGGGGAGGGAAAGTATATTTTGGTCATTTTGTGTATGGAGAAAAAGGCGTTACCCTTCTCCAAGGAAGCTTGCTGTATGGCACATTTAAAAAAAAATGTAGTAAGGTATAACCAGATAAGACAGCATTGTAAAAACAGATAGAGACTTCATCTTTCAGCTATTTGAAAGATTGTTTTGTGTTGCAGACAGCTGAAAATTAGCTACTGTTACCCAGTCTGAAACAGCCAGTGTTGACAGAGTCTCAGCAACTCAGTCTTTATGGTGGTAATTTTTAAGTCCACAGGTTTTTCATGAGTTGTACTGTGAAAGGTGAGAAAAGTAGGTCTTTCTGAGGTGATATACATACATACATATATATATATATGTATATGTGCATCCATGCTCACAAGTGTACACGCGGATGAGTTGTTTTGATGATATGGTCCTTTTGCATATGTAAAATTAATGGGCAGCAGGAAACGTTACATCCTGCTTTTATTTAAGCAGATGTAATGTTTAAATAATGGATTTAGCATGTTATTCTGCATGAAAAGAGATTAGATGCAGATTGCTGTGAAGTTTCCAGTCTCCTGTATGATATCTAAAATATCAAAACCAAATGTTTGTTCTGTTATCTTGGAATAAGGCTCTTTCTGGAGGAGAGACAATGATTTACCCATTTTTATCAACAGAAGAAATGTTGCGTTTAGCATAAAAAACTGTTACGGAAAGAGGCTGACTGTATTAACTGATGGTAATCGTGCGCGCTGTGACCTGGCCTGCCATGAAGGGATTTCCTTGTTTTCCTTTGAATGGCACTTCTTATCATGCAAGGCATGAAAGTTAAAATGTAGAACTGAAAACAGCTCAAGAGGTTTGGTAATCAAAAAGTTGGATTGTGATGGAATATGGAATGACGAAACTGCCTGTGTAGTGTTGGTTTATAACCACTGTTCAATAAACCAGGTAGTCCAAGTATATTTTTCCACTTTAAAGTAATCTGAGGTTCAGTGTTTATTGCCTGTCAATTTATGTTGGTGTAATCACACACACTTACATGCATGTGCTCTCTGTGTACATAGATACATATATGATATAATCACAGGGTCACAGTACAGTCTGGGTTGGAAGGGCCCTTAAAGCCCCCCCTGCCCCCAGCCCCATCCAGCTTGGCCTTGGGCACTGCCAGGGATGGGGCACCCACAGCTCCTTGGGCAGCGTGGGACAGGGCCTCACCGCCCTCAGAGTAAAGAATTTCTTCCTAATGTCTAATCTAACCCTCCCCTCTTTTAGTTTAAAGCCATTTCCCCTTTTCCTGTCCCTACACCCTCTGACAAAGAGTCCCTCCCCAGCTGTCCTGCAGCCCCCTTTAGGCACTGGCAGGAAGGGGAGGGCAACCTGATGGCCCTTGATTTTGTTTGCTTAGTTTTGTCTTATTTCAAGGCAGAGAAGTTTTTGTGGAAGTCAATATATCATGAAGATTTATAAGTCTTTCTGAAGTTGCCCAAACAGATTAGAAAACATTTCTTCTTGGTCCCTTATGGCCTGTAAAAGGCCAGCAGATGTAGTAGCGTACACCTTTTGCAGACACTACAGGTCATCCATAGTGGTGTGTTTTTTTCTAATTCAAAGTCAGTAGGTGTTAAGTGATAAAAATTAGGTTAAAAAAAAAATCCTTCAAAAGCAACGTGCCCTAAGCTTATGGAGTGACATGTTTTGTAATTTGTGAAACATCTTACATGTAAGCTTTGAACTGTATGTGATGGCTCTTAGAAGTAATCAAAGCGTTCTGCGAGGATATCCATTAGCGAACTTCCTGAGAAAATGAGTAACGCCCTTCTGCGCTGATTTAGGGTAAAATGTACAAAAAATCTTGCTTCGGAAGACTTTCAGAGACTAAACACCACAATATTTTAATGTTGTAGAGCACAGTCATACAGCTTTACCAGGTGTCGTTTACTGTATTTGTCCCCGTGAGGGCCAGTGACTGTGTGGATCCTCTTGTTTGAGATGGCTAATGGGCAGCAGGTGGTGGTAGTTGTTGAGAAGGGTCTTGTGTATCAAGACCCTTTGGCCAAAATCCTCATCAGTGTGTTTTAAAGAAACTAGGCAGCTGGGACTTAAAAGGGGAAATCCTTGTGCAGACAAACAATTGATTAGTTACAAGGACAAGGATTGAGAGTATACAGTCAGTTCTTGGAGATGAAGGAATTCACCACTGGCATACCACCAGGATCTCTGATGTTCATTATAGGAACATTAAATGACCTAGAAAAAACATTTGCGTATGGGATCAGAAAATTTACTGATGCTAGTGAGTTGTTTAGGGGGTACTAAAGATATGAGCTGGCAAGGAGGAGCTGGAGAAGACCTTATGAAAGTGACTGCCATTGAAGTGACAGATTAAATCGTATAAATAAATGGAAAGGATGTCCATGGGGAGAAAAATAATTCTGCCTTCATCTCTGAATTGATTGTTACCATTTGGGAACAAGAGTTTGAAGTTACAGTGGATAGTTCCATAAAAAATATCCAGTCAGTATTTATCAGCAGCGAAACATCAACTTAAATGTTAGGAATTATTCAAGGGGAGTTGAGAGCAGGACAGAGCATCGCTGCCGGTTGATATACCGATGTCTCACCCTTTCATTGAATGCTGTGTGCCATGCTTGTCCGCTGTCGTGAAGTGTGTGTGGGTGGAAACAGCCCGGGGAACGGCAATAAGCCAACCAGAAGTGTGCAAGATCTTTTGTCTGGGAGATGTGTCAGCAGGGTGGGACACTTTGGGCTAGGAAACACAACGGTGATTTGCTAGTAATGTGTTAAAAGTCAATCAATAAATTTTACAAGCTTCATGAAGAGGGTTGGTAGGAATCAGATACTGATGGCTGCTTAGAGATTAAGAACTGGGTGACCTCAGGTGAAGCTTGCAGGAGACGGGGCTCAATGCAAACAGGAGAGGTGGATCTTTACCCCACTGGAGTTTGGGGGGATACTGTGGGTGCTGGAAGTTCACACAGACTGAAGGAATGAGTAGGGGTGGTTTTGAGCAGAAATCCATTCGAAGTTGGTGAGTAACTGAGGGGGAAATAGCTTGAGGCATGCCTGATGAGGAAATGGTTGAACACGGAGAAATCTTCAAGAGGATTTTCTTTGTTGGTGTTCCTCTCCCCTGGCTTGTGCTTTCCACAAGACCAGAGGTGAGGTACTGGCCCAGCTCTTCACATGGGTCCAGCATGGCCCTTTTCATTTTTGGTATTATGCTGGCTATTGCCATAGGATCTGCCTGAGTAGCAGGAGGGCAAACATTTCTTGAAGCCCGTTAGGAATCTCAGCAGGAAGTACATGTGTATGTTTTCTTAAATAAATTCCTTAAAAGATGGATTGGCATGTAATATTTTTTTGGTGTGACAGCTTAAATAGGATGAGCTAACTAGATGATTCAAGATCCATGGATGAAGGCTTAAGATACAATTATCTTTTCTACCTATTTTGCAGTTTATTAAAAAAAAAAAAGTTTTGATTGATGTGGATTCTTACCTCTGTGCATATTCACTATAGCCATATGTCTGAAGAGGAGTGTCTGCTGCCTTCCTTGTGTTTATCCTAAATGTCAGGCTGGTGTTTGCAGTTTGACATATACCTGAAGGTAATCTGAAGCTTACAGAGGTAGATTGATTCTCCTGAACAACAGGGAAGTCGCTCTCATTTAGAAAATGTCATTTATCTCATTTAGACTTGTAGAATCAGGATTATGCTCTGTTGTTTGACATTAAAAAAACCAACCAAACAAAAAATCCCCACACAACACAAAAACACAAAACCACCACCACCAACAACCCCCAAAACCAGGATTGCTTACTGCTTAGAGGTTAAACTTCTGCATTGTCGGATGAATTAATTTTGTTGATAACTTTATACCACATTACTGATATGACATTGTGGTTAAGTGAAACAATAAATCCTTCGCTGGTGTTAATATCAACTGTTCGCAAATTGCCTTTTGGGTGGTGTTGTTTGGAAGTGCTGTGTGTTGGAGGAAACAAAACCTTCATTCTCTGCTCTGCTCCCTTCTGTGAACTGAGCAGTTTGTTCTTTGAGAGTTTTGACAGGGGGCTGGCTGGCCACATACACTGCCCACAAATGCAGAAAGGACAGGTTTGCATGGCAAAGTTTCTGGAGAGAAAACGTTCCTTATTACAGGCATTTTTAGATGTTGCCATCCATGATTTTTGCTTCTAGGTAGGTTGCTAAATCTTGTCTTTCCAGGCCTTTTCTTACAGGAACTTTTTTTTAGTATAGAAAGCTTTTTTTTTTTTCCAATGGAAAATGTTGAGAAGGCATTTCAAATCTATTTGGTAAATTGATTTATTGTAAAATGATCAATTTTTTTGTAAATTGATTGAGATGACCTGCATCAGATTGTTTTTCCAACTCATCCCAGAAATTGTGAATTCTGTACATTGTTGCAGGTGCTGAGAATCTGGATCTTTTTCTAGGGACTTATATCAAGGACTGTGTTCCCTTCAAGCTGCTGGGTGCATGGTGCCTAGGAGGAAGGGCGCCAAGCCGTGGTTATGGCTGCCACGGAGGGCACCACATCCATGGAGGGATGCGCAGCACAGCGAGGCTTCATGGAGGTGCACTGGGAAGGTTTTTGCTTTTTCTTAACCTTCAATTTCTGTGGTGCTCGTGGGCCTAAATATCATCTCGTCAGAAGTTTTTGAGCCGTTCATTATATTTAGAAGGAAGTGGATGCGTTTCAAATTGGTTTAGTTTCAGAGCCAGTCTTTCCTTCCCAGCCTGAGTGGTGGGAAGCCTCACAGTAAATGTTTCAGGGCAATTTGGGATGAAATCTTTGTGCCAGGGCATACTCTTGGCCCAGTTTAGCATTGGCACACCCATATCACCACTTTCGTTTCCTTAAGGAAATAAAAGGAATAGAAAACATTTAAGATATACTTAATTCTGTAAATAAGGCAATTTAACTGTATACCTCAGAGCTCTCGTAGTGTACCAGAAAGATGGTTCAATGTCTGCTTAAGGTGGGACATTTTTTCCCCTGCATTTCAATGGAAGCAGAATGTCAGCATTAGAAATATCTAGAATGTGCAATAAGGACATAAATCCCGTTGCTGTCCTTACAGCTTTCCTGCTTATTGCCAAGAACAGATACATTTCTTGCATGGGAATATTTAACTGAGGGATGGTATCAAATGCTTCAGAAATGTGCATCAATGCCGGTTCTGAATGCTGTGTTTCAGTCAGTTGGTGTAGTGTTGTGCTTTGAAAAAAGGGCTTTTATTTCCAAAGGGCCTGTATCAGTAAAAATATGTTACAACTTTCCAAAGACAAATTAGCCATTAAAATCATTCGGAATAAGAACACTCCTGTACATGGTTCTGTTTGTTTAGCAAAGCTCTATTTCACAAGCAGGGTGAAATGGAAAGCCTTCATTCTGAAAAACCTTTGAGGCCTTTATAAGATTCCTTGTCTGACTGGATAAGGACTATATGTTTGATGTCTCTTCATTCATATACAGCAAGTGTCTGTTCCCTGATCTTGTACAAACCTCTGACTTTGAGAACATCAACCTAAATCTCTTTGTCACTTCACTTTGGGGAGAAAAGAAGGTGAGGGAGCCGAGTTTGCTGCATGTAACCTTCATTGTCTGATAAAAAGCTTGTACCCAGACATAGCTTTAGTTACAGGCTGTCTGTCTGTGTGTTTTAAAAGACAGCCCCCCCCACTGAAGGCTGCTCCTTTAAAAGTGAGACAATAGATCACTCATATTTGAGAAATATTCTTTTTTTTTTTTAAATTTATGTCTTGAATTTCTTGTTACTTACAAAATTCTAGGACTTCACTAGGCCTGCGGCAGAGAGGACAGAGTTCCTAACCAAGCCAAGAAACATGCTGGGTCACCTGCAGACTGAGGGGCAGTTGCCACCTTCTTGAGCCTTGGAGTTGGCTCAGTAGTCCAGGAGTCACATATGCACGCCTCCCCATGGGATCAAGTTTGGAAATGAGAAGCATTGCATAAAAGGATGAGGCAGGAAAATGAAACGGTCCTAAATTGCTTTTATATGCGTAAGATACGTGCAGGTGATTGACTGGTTTCTTGTGGGCCAGCTGTAATGCCTATTGTATGTCCATTGATAACTTCTGCTTAGTTGTTGGAGAGCTGGACAAGGGTGTGAAAGGCTGATAAGTGGGTAAACTTAGAAATTCAACTTGTTAGTGTGTTATCACAAAGCATTATTATATTACTCATCCATAATTTATCACAAGTACAAATACAGATTTCTTATTTCCCAGTCCGTGCCTCCTCAACATGGGATGTGCTTGAATTGAGGTTAGACCGCTGCTTCCTGTTCCCACCTCAACTATAAACTTTATTTTCTAATGAACAGTTTTCTCAGATATCCGTGGTGCCTTGGTCTTCTGTAAAATGGGAGGAACGGGTCTTTATTTAATGGTATTGCTATCGATGTAAATAGAAGTTATACAATTCTGTGGTACATTCTTTTCTTTTAATGATAGGAATTGAAGAAGAAAATGTTATTTAATGAATGTGTTAGATCCTGGCAGTGCAGGAGCAGTACAAGATGGTGGATGCCTCCTTTCTTATGTTTTGAGCCTGAATTCCACTTTGTGAACAGCCATTAGTTAGTATCCATGTGTATGTGTATATACATGTTTCATATTAGATAGGGCTTATGTCTTGTCCATCTTTTTTGCATTTCTACAGTTGATTTCTGTAAGCATATTTCTCTGGCATATTCAGGGGTAGCATAGTTCAGGTCTGATGCTGTCAGCAAGAAAGCAGTACACAAAATCCTTTCTATTACCTCTGTCCATGCAAGAAAAATATACGCTAGTGCCAATGACAACGATTCCCAGTATCCTACAAAAAGTTGAAGTAGACTACAGTTAGGAGTAATAAATAAACAGGTAATAACAACCTCAGAAATCTTTTGTGGATTGTTACCTTTGTATTTACACCAGAATTGTCGCTTTATTGTGATATCTGTGGTTGTGCACAGCTTCACAGTATACAGGCGAAAAGATTCAGGTATAGAAGGGACTTTGTGATGTACAGTTCGTAACTATAGGCTTGAATTCAAAAGAGGTTTTGCAGTAACTTACTGCTTCTGTTTCTTTTTCCTTCTTTGTTGAGTCTGTGTCCAAGAGAAGTCTCATTTTGTCTGTCACAAATGTGGCTGTCACATTTGGGAAGTTTTGTGGACAGTGTTGTGGTAGTGAGACCCTTTTGTGCTTTGCTCACACTAGGCTCTGCTCCATAAGGAGATAGATGCAAAGTTTGTATTTTATGGGAAAAGGTGACCTTTCATATACACAGACGAAGTACCTTGAAGGCAAGAACCTGTAGGTTTGCACCTATTTTTAGAGGAGGATACCGTGGTAAGAAGAGGGAAAATAGTAATAGTGGTGGGGGGAAAAAAAAGCGGAAACATATGATTTGCGTTGTTGGGACTAGTCATGAACTGCTACACACAGGAGAATCTGCAAGTACTTAGCATGCTGTAGTATCTTTTAGAGATGGATGGTTTTAGAGACTACACAATTTCATGTTTAAAACGGAAAATAAAGCAGTAGAGAGGTCATAGAGAACACAAACGTGTACATCGTCATGCCCTGTAGCACTAAGGCACATCCACAGGTGGGATGAAACCATCACCATAGCTAAAGCAGGGAAGGGATTTAACTTCGACCCTGATTCATACCCCTGTTAATAAAAGGGGACACTGTGGCTCTCTAATATGCTGTTCAGAAGTTTCCTTCCTTAAAACTGTAACACACCATGCAGCATACAGCACTGAGTATGGAGGTATTGCTATGAAAAGAACAAACCTTAGATTGTCCCTGCCAAATTTCTTTAGGGTTTTAGAAGTCTAGGTTGCATCACATGCCAGTTCTGTGGGGTTAATCGGTAAATACAGTCCAGTCTGCAGTACTTTCCCTGATGATTTCCTGTTGATATTAGTGCCAATTTCTTTTTACTATTGGCCTAGTTAATACTTCAGTTGCTTCTGGGTCAGATGTGCTGATTGCCAAGGTCATGATTTTTATCAGAAGTCCAGAAGTAATGGGAATTTCATAGCAATTTTCATCACTTTTTTTTTACTGAAGTGATTTTTTTTTGATTTCTTTATTGCTGTCATCAAGACAATGTATATTCTGACATCTATTTTAGACCAAGTAAATGACATCTTTATAATCATCAAAGGTGGTTATGGGCACATTAATTTTTCAGTGAACAGTCCAAAAAGATGAAGTGAGAGCATGCAACCATGCCAGATTTCTTCTGGTACCCAACCAATTCTGCTTGCATTCCTTTACGTTGACGTGCTGTTACAAATGAAATCCTTGGTTAATGAAATGAACTGGAATACCCAATTTATAAAAATACTCAACCAGAGTTTGTACATTACAGATAAGGCATACAGATTTGATTCATTCTCTAGTCTGCACTGATTCACTGAAAATTACTTAAACTACACAGGCCTGTATTCTCAGGGGGTATATGTTTCTACCCAGCATGACTCCTAAGGCAGACTGTTTCAAACCCTGGAAATACACAGAACAGGAACTTGCAAGTGTGTTTACATGTAAAACATAACGTTGGGCTGAGCATTGGGTTTGTCCTTTCTCCCATGAGAAACTTCTGCCCAAACCAGATTTTTCTAGTCTTAGCCTGGTTGCTTCTTTCTGTCCTTCTGACTGTCTTTTATTTCTGTCAATTCAGATGATATAAATTTCAATTTCTTTCAATTATGATGATATAAATCATCAGCAGTTGGCAGCCTTACCTTTATTTAAGGTCACAATCACTTGATATTTGTAGCATTCAAATTCCTGATTATTTTCATGGCTAGCCATTAGAATTTTCTGTTTCTTTCAGTTTACCTTATTTGTTTGTTTTGAAAGTTTCAATATAAAAGGAATAAATAAGACATGTTTTAGTCTTCTAATGAATGTAACGTGCTTGAGCATAATTTTAGTGCATTACAGGCTGGGATGGCTTCAGCTTTAAAGGTAGAATTTAATATGCAAGCATTTTTGCGTGTGGTGCATGGGCATGTGTGCTTAAACAATCATTTATGACTCAGTTAAATCTGAATTAACCTAAACAAAGAAAGAAAGTATTAAAACTTCAGTAAAAGTGTTACTTCAAAAAAAAAAAAATCTGGGTATGTATTCATGTTTAGATGCTTCAGCTGGGATCATTGCCATGGAATGGGCAGGGCCCGCTGCCCCCAGCCCCATCCAGCCTGGCCTTGGGCACTGCCAGGGATGGGGCACCCACAGCTTCTCGGGCAGCCTGGGACAGGGCCTCACCACCCTCAGAGGGAAGGATTTCTTCCTCATATCTAATGTAAATCTCCCCTGTTATAGTTTATAACCATCACCCCTTGTCCTATCCCAACACCCCCTGACACAGAGTCCCTCCTCAGCTTTTCTGCAGCCCCTTTTAGGCACGGGCAGGCCGCTGAGGTCTCCTGGAGCCTTCTCTTCTGATTTTTTTCAAGCCATCCCTCAAGGGATATGTGTGCTATTATTTTTTTCTACTAGCTTGTGTTCTGTAATGAAGCTATTAATTAAGGACAAAGCATCAATTGAGCAGCTTTATAACGTGTGATGTCATGCTGTTTTTTTTGTTATCATTTTTTCTCCAAAATAGGACCTCCACAGTAGATGGAGCACCATTGTCGCCTGACTGTATTGTTCATGACTCTTCTCGGAACTACCTATACTTTTTTCTTGTTGAGATTCTTGACTTCAACCAATATGGAAAGTAACGCTTGATCTTCTTAAGTTGTGTTGAACACCTAGCACTTGTGTACCCATCAATTCTGCCTGCAGTTGTTGATTATCAGTCCTTTAAGCTTGGCAATTCTTGGCACATAGTTGATCTAATTTAGTTCGCTCATTGCCCTCACTTATTTTGTTAGTCATCATCCTGTGAGTGTTATTCACTCAGAATAAATGACTGATGTATTTTTGAAATCTGCTGAAGTGAGGCTATTGTTGGTAGATGTACAGGGCAAATGATATTTCTCATCTCTGAATTTCTGATGTTTCAGTTCACAAGGCTTTGTGTTTTTTTTTTGGTTTGGTTGGTTGTTTTTTGTTTTGTTTTGTTTTTGTTTTAATTTGATGGTAGCTACAGAAGTGAATTTGTTTCCTCTTTTCGACAGGAAGAGGAAAACCTGTGGTTTCTTGACGTCACCTACTCTATTCCTTTACAGAGAATTGAAACTTGAAGCTTATCTTTTATGTAGGCTTTTGAGATCTAAGTTGCTCTGTACAGAGGAGGGAAGCCAAAAAATGGTGCACATACTTTCTTTTTTGGAGAAGCGTTCCCTTTGATGATTTTAGAAAAATGACAAAATAAGAAGAAAAATTTTCTAAAAAAATTTTAAAAGACATTTTAGCAAGCCCTGAGGTTAAAGGTGTGCTGTGGCTAATGTAATGAGCTTACTGAGCAGAAGCAACAGGATTCAGGTATGTCACTGCTTCATATGTGGCTGTTGAAATATAATTCCTTTTCTCACTAAGTAAAGACCTCATTCAGTTTGCTATTTTAACAATTATAAAAGACAGAGTTGAAACATGATGAAAAAATTTCAGTTGAATAATGTCTTTGGGTGTGTTGTGGTTTAGCCCGGCTGGCAGTCAAACACCACACAGCCGTTCGCTCACCCTCCCCCCTCCCTCTCCGGGATGGGGGAGAGAAACGGGAAAGTGAAGCCTGTGAGTTGAGATAAAGACAGTTTATTAAGACAGGGAAAAGAATAACAACAATAATAATAATAATAATAGTATTAATAGTAATAATGTGTACGAAATAAGTGATGCACAATGCAATTGCTCACCACCCGTTGACCGATGCCCAGCCTATCCCCGAGCAGCCGGCCACACCTCCACCCCGGCTAGCCACCCCTATATATTGTTCAGCATGACGTCAGATGGTATGGAATACCCCTTGGCCAGTTTGGGTCAGCTGTCCTGGGTCTGTCCCCTCCCAGCTTCTGCTGCATCCCTAGCCTGCTCGCTAGCAGGACAGAGAGAGGCTGAAAAGTCCTTGGCTTGGTGTAAGCACTGCTCTACAACAATTAAAACATCAGCATGTTATCAGCGCTCTTCTCATCCTAATCCAAAACATAGCACCCTGCCAGCTACTAGGAGGAAAATTAACTCTGTCCTAACTGAAACCAGGACAGGGTGCAACACAGGATTTACATTAGTATGAACAAATTGTCCTTTGTTTGTGCAGGAGAGAAGCCTGGAGAACCATGTCTCAGTACCTCTCTCTTACTCGCTTAGTTTCTTTATTCTATGGCAAATTATCTTGATGACATTCAAATGTGTTAAATACTGCCTGCTATTGCTGTGACTTCAGAACAAAATTGTAGCTGGGAGGACTTCTGGATGTTTTCCCCTTCTGCAGCAGACATTCTAATAATAAACAGGCCAATGAACAAACAGTTCTGTGCTTCTGTTCAGCACAATGAAGGGGGAACAGATTTGAAGCCTGGGGAAACTGGATTTCCTGAACATTCAAATGAGATCAAGTAATATTATAAATATGCATTGTGCAGTCCAGAAAAAGATATGTTGATGTATCAGTGTTTTTTTCCAGTTCTAAAAAGTTTTCTTTGACAATGCAGGAGGAATAGCTGGAGTGTATGCTTCCTAGGGCAAAAGGATGGTTCTTCATTAACCAGTTTCTTTCTAGCAATAGGAAATTTCCCTGGCTTCCATGAGTAATGACCTGGAATGGATAGCTCTAATTCCTTCTTTTGGTTATGCGCTGGCAACCTAAGACAGTCCTAGTTATGCTTATTGAAGCATTTGCACTTATAGGAAATACCTGTTGAAAGCTCTGCTGTTTAGCTTTCTGCTGCATATAGAGATTAAATTTTTAAGTGCGCAGTGTTTATGCTCATCTCTCAAGACTAGAGCCGTAGAAGTACTTTTTACAGGAGTTAATGTTTGATTACTTGTTCAACTTGACATAGCTTTTAGTACTTGAATTGTAATGGCAAATAAGTGAAGTAATGTATCAAAGATACTTTTGTTTATTGTTCAGAATAACACTAGAATCACACACTTCTTTGTCTAAAACATGAAGCTGACAACATTCCAGAGCACTCATAAAGTTGTTGTGTTTTCCACGTTTCTAAGCATAAGTCTTTAGTCTTCAACAACTGAAGTGTTGAATGTCAGAGTCTGATACAGAATTTATTTCTGAAGACGGGATAATTTCTTCCTGCCAAAATCTCTGTTCTGGCACTCTGCTTTGTAACCTGCTTTCTAGCCCCCGCGTAGAATCATGGAACAGCTCGGGTTGGAAGGGACCTTGAAGACCATCGGGTTCCAACCCCCTGCCATGGGCAGGGATGCCACCCACTAGATCAGGTTGTCCACGGACTCGTCCAACCTGGTCCTGAACACCTGCAGGGGTGGGGCATCCCCTCCCTTTGCCTGGAAAGGTCAACGGAGCTACCACTGTGTGTCACTGAGGCCATAATAAGGTTCCTTGAACCAATTACAATAATTAGGATAATTGGAAGTCCAGTAAGACTGTGTTTCCATTCCCTTATATATATAAGATTTTACACTTAAGATTTTTTTTTTTTAATTAACATTAACAGATAGACTTATTTAACACACAAACACAGCAGCCAGGACAGCTTAGAAATATTATTGGAGGAGACCACTGAGTTTGATTGTCTCTGTAAACTACCATAAAATCCCATTTGTTAATTGATTTCATTCCTCTTAAAAAGAAAATGGACTGATGTGCTTGTCATAGTTACAGGCAATCCTGTTAACTATCTTTTTCAGTTTAGAAGAATAAAGCAGCCTAGTTTTGGTTTCTTTTGGTTAATTTCCTTTTCTTATGATGAAAGGGTTTTCGGGACCATTGTCAGTCTCCTAGTTTGAGTATGCCCATGTTTGACCAGTCTTTCTCAAAAACTGTAGATGCCATTTGAGAGAAGGTATTTCTGTGGATGGTTACAACAGCACGCAAGGCAAGTGGGATTTGTTGTTAACTAATTCGTAGGTGAGAGTAATACAAAGGGAGGAGAGGGGGCTGGGAAACAGTTCTTTCTTTGTAGAAGGAAGTGTACTATTGCAAGTAGAAGTGGATCAGTACAAAACAGAGCTGGTCTCTGCAAGTACTGACTCCAGGGGTGACCTGCCCTTCCTGCAAATACCAAACGTGAATATATGTGCAAAGAGGGCAGTGAGCAACTTGGTGCCAACTATGTGCACCTTGTTTCAGAAGTTTGAAATGTGCTGATCGTGGTGCTCCGGAAGGGCCCAAGAACTGCCTCAGTGCTGTTATCTTTGACTAATGCTATTAATGGAGAATATTCTCATCTTGGTGCTGCTTTGGAATGACCCCCACACAAAACAACACATTTACAAGTGCATAGAGACAATGGATTGAGGAGGCAAGTTTCAGTCCTGCTTTTAATGAGTTAGCACACTATTCAAAAGAATTAACTAAGGTTTGTATCAAGCCAGGAGATGCTATGGTGATGCCAGAAGAAGCATTGTTTCTTACACAGTCTGAGTTTGTTTATTTTTTAACGTGTGTGTTAGTGTTCCACAATCAGTCATGTACTCCTTGTTTTTTCCTTTATGGAGCACCTGTGCCTCTCCTAGCACAGAACGGATCATTTTTATCTCACTATTTGGCAGCCCTTTTTAATGAGTATTTGGATTGTGCCTTGTTTGCTGTATGCTACTCAAACATGACTTGTGAGATTACATTATTTACTTCCTTAAGGACTTTCCTGTATTGATTATCTCTGTTATCTGATATTTCACAGAGACTGATTTGTGGTTGTTGTTAACATCCTTGTAAATAAAGAAAATAAGTCTCAGTTTATAGCCCAATATGAGACTCTTAAGATGTGATAGTCAGGAGTACTGAATGTCATGTCACTTCTCAGGCTGTTTTTGCCTTCTGCCTTGCCATTGTCACCCTGTTCCTCTAGTGCTTTGCTTGCCAACTTCCAGCCATGTCTATGTGTCTTCTGTCTCAGTTGGCTCTAACTCTCCTTCTCTTCTCATCCAGTGCAAAAGTTACTGCGTCAATTTGTTTTGAACTATTTCCTTGTAAGATACAGCTTTTCAGATACCCTCCTTTACTAGCTGCTGTGGAATCCAGTGAAGGAGTTGTCGCTGAGGAGAGATGACGTCTTTATTTTCATTTCTAGTTGTGGTCTGCTATGAAACTTGTGGGGAAGTCCTGACAAAACTTATATTTAAATATATCAGCATTGTCCTAATCTTTGTAGATTTTAGCCAGGTTTTGTGATGACTTTTATCAGTGTCTGTATGCTGTTTTTTTTTTTTTTTTTTGTGTGTGTGGGTAAGAAGATGTATGATTTGTTACAATCACATTTTCATGAGGTGGGAAACGTAAAGCACATTTTTGATTAAAAAAAAATAAATGATTGTACATTGAAGAGTGGGAATAGAAGAAGCTCTCAGTGTTTCTTGCAATTCTGAAAGTGAAATGTGATAGCTTACTACTGCTGGGGATTAGGAACAACACCACAAAAGAAATTTGATCTATTTTAAGTTTTGTGAACCTCTTTTTAGGGTCCAGGATCGAAGACAGCTTTGTCTCCACAGCAGAATGGTAGGGGGGACAAAATTATGCTTCTACAAAACATTTTCTTTTGCCTATTAAAAGGCTCAGTCTCAAGTCCCCAAATTGTTCTGGTTGCTTGAACATCTGGTAAAGTGGGTGTTCAGGTCATAATGAGAGCTGCTGGGTGCTGCCAGGTTTTGAAGATTTGATCCCTGGCTGCCTATTGATTAAGCCTAATGCATGCTCAGTTAAGAAGAGCATTTAAAATTCTCTTTGGGAAAAGAGGACATTTCTGCTTAAATGCCCAATACACAGCAGGAACTTAAAGGTGATGAAAAGAGCTTTCCTTTTTCTTTCTGATGTTTTCTGTTGTCCTCTTTATTTCATGGTAACAAAGAAACATTTTCTATAGAAAACATGAAAATTGCCTTTGCCGTTGATGAAACCTTTCTTTTTAAATGATTAAACCACATAGAGCACGCTGTCACATACCTCGCTGAATAATGATGACCCCGCCATTAAAATAGTTACTGAGATATTCTTTGGAGATGTGAAACCTACATACTCATGTTAAACAGCGCTATAATTAATTTCGTTTTTATTGGTCAGGCTCTGTGGTTTCACAAGGATTTATGGCTGAATGTGGTTACACAAAGCTCCACATCGGAGGCACATCTCTTGCATTCAACTCCTGCAAATCCCACTACAGGCTAAAATCAGATTTGCAGAGCGAAAGTTTAAAGGGAAGTGTGAAAGTAGTCAGATTAAACAAAGTGTGAGGCTGAGCAGGATTGAGGTGGGTTTATAGCAGGATTTCCAAGGCAGTGAGAGATTTTTGGGGCTCTGAGAAGTACGAAGAGGAGTTTGGGTCATTTCCATTGTTTCTTCTCAGATAGGAAATACGTTTAAAAGTGATCCTCCATAACCTCCTTAACACACTTTAAAGACTTTTTTTTTTTAACCTTTAAACATATTACGAACACGGCATGTTTTACTAGGTTCTTACAGGGAGAAAAAGTCTTTCCAGTATAGTCGAAAATTTATATGTTGATTTGGGTGAGAAAAGACATGGGGACTTTTTTATACTATTGAAAGTGGTTTGTTTCCCTGTTGAACAGAGGATGTAGCCTCAGGGACCGCACCCCCCCCCCCGCCTTTTTTTTTTTGGGTAGTATTTCAGGTGTGTGTTTAGAGCTGTGAAGTGATTAATATTTCACAGTAGCCATATTCACCAATTCATGAGCAGCTCTGTGACTTAAGGGACCAGCATCCTCGCATGGTGGCATCTCTCTTTTTCCTGTGCAGACACTAGCAAACAATTTCAAGAAAAACAAAAAAAAACGCTGGCATTCAATGACTTCACCTTCTTCAGTTTTGTATCTATAGGGGTTGTCCTTGACAAGTTTTCAGACACAGGAGTCAGTTTCAATAAATAAATAAGCAGGTAAACTGGGATAAACCAAGTTACGTGGTTGTTAAATTAATGGATTCTAGGGGTGTTCTTTACAGAGAACACTGACAAGCTATAAACATACCAGACAATTGATACCTAATTCATCTAAGTTCATAGGATAAATTTCAGAAAAGTTTTAAAAGCATTTGCAAATTGGCACATTATGAAGTGTGGGTCAGAGCTGCAGAAGACCACCTTATAGCAGAGCTGTTATGATCACTAGTTCAAATCCATCTTAGTGTGTGTGTCTGTGTAAGGTAAAATATGTGTAAGACAAATTTATTCTACATGAGATAACAGATGTATCTGTCTGCAGTCAGATTGACTTACAGATCTCTGCAAGTAAAAGGTTTCATTTATTCTCCTCGTCCTTTATGTTCTTCATGTTACTGTATCCTGTTAGCCTGATTAGAGCTTGGCTACTCTTACTTGAGTTTGGTACTTTTATTTTTGTATATAACATCATCTAATTTCTTAGCATCCCAATGTGAAAAAGCAACATGAATAAAAGAATAAAGAGGCCATCCACTACAGGACCTTAATGTCTTCTACTGTTGCTTATTGTGAAAATAATGTTAGTACTCTGTCCAGTTCTTTTCTTTGTGCTGTCGTCCTGAGCCCATGGAGAGACTCAGCTTTAAGTCAGTCCTTGCATTACAGTTTCAGTTCTAGGTAGTATTTTGCTGCATTATACATGGAACATGCTCACATATTAGGAGTAAAAGGAGGGTGGATGGGGAAGTGTTCAAGAGAAACAGAGAAAGAAAGGAGAAAAAAGATAATAAAAAAGCTCCTATACCCTCTTTGATAGTGTTGCTACCTATTGAAGCCAGATGTGGAAATTCCATTTTTGTTGTTTGAATTGATTCTAATCCATTTTTGTAACAGATTGGTGTAAAGCCAAAAAGACTGTCAGCTTCTCATGGAGGCTTAAAATGCAAAACCATTCAATACTCCATGAAGACTTCCATGAATTACAACAATGGATCTGGAGAAGGCTCATTCCCTTGTCTCCTCTTAGCTCCATTGAGGTGAGGAAGGCACACAGAAAGTTGTATGTGTTTACTTTGGTAAATAAGCAAATGTTTTGTGCGTTCCTGATTTCCTTGTATGCATGGGATATGGCTCCATTGTAGCATGCTCTCAGATATTGTTATTTTATTGAAAACAAAAAAGAAACAAGTGTAAGATGTTGTCAGTCTTGGTAAGGATGAGACCACATATAAATAAATCCAAGAGCTTTCAGACAGTATTGGTTCTCTAAAGTCCGATTTGATTTAATGAACTGGAAATAAAACTTCATATCACGGTATCATACCTATCCATAGCTCTTCCTTAGACCCTCCCCAAATAGTCATACAGTCTTGATCAAATATTTTATTGAAGCATAAAAGAAATTTTAACCTTTCCTATTATAGAGATCACAAGGTAAAGGCTTGCTAGTATAAATAACAAAGAGTGCTCCTATATTATTCTGTCTGCCTTTGCTACACCCACTGCTGTCCCCTATCCTTTAGCAATTTTCAGGGACAGATAACTAATTCTGCTGAGATCCTTTCACTGAAATGACCATTTCACAGCTCTCTATTGGGACCGTCACGAGTGTGATCAGATTTTCAATCTGCAAACACTTATTGATTTGCTTTCTAAAAAATTCCTAAGAAATCCCACCTGGGAAAATAATTTCTACAAACTCTATCAACCTCCCTTACATATTCTCCAGAATAATAATAATATTTTAAATAGAGCTCCAATGGTATGTTCTTGATAGAATGTGAAGTTAAATAACCTGAACTGGTGCGCAGTTAAAATGGTCAGTTTAGAATGATATATAAAAATAGATTATCTGTCTGTGTTTAGGATATGTACATGTAATATGTAATTAAAATCAGATGCATCCTCCTCCTGGGTTGTTCTGTGGGCTTTGTTTAGTAATTAAAATGTTGGTGGTATTTTAGGACTTTTATGCTGGTGCCAGTATAGATACAACTTTTATTGGAAAGCCGTTTAGCACCAAAGTATGTATAGGTCAGAAGGTGTCACATTAAAAGTATTTAATTCACATATATGATGTTATATACATTCTGTAAGAAATATGGTGGATTAGGTCATTAGAGTTTGATAGGGTGCTCCACAAGTAAAACAGTGCCTCACTTTCTTGCAGAGCACTGTATAGTGTGTTTTGCTCCATCTTTTATTGTTTTTATACGCTTGAATGCCATAAACTTAAATCCTGAATTACTGATTGCATTAATTCTGGTGATAGATTGGGTGACTCTAAGAGATGAGGTGTAGTTTTGCCAAGCTGGACAAGATCCCTGTGATAAACTTGGAAGAAGGTTTTGTAATGCAAGTTGCTAAATGGAGTTGAGAATAGTCATGCTGGTGAGTTTGGGGTGTTTTATTCATCTTGTGTGGGTTTTTTTTTTGGTCTTTTTTTTTCTTCATTGAATTTGTATGTGAGTCTAAGTAGGGAAGACCTGAAAGCAAACCCAAGCAGGTATAAGATTCTGCTATCAATTCAGTGAAGAAGATTCAGATTACCCTGAAAAACTTGGATCATAGTATGTCAATACATTAACACAAAAACATCTAATGGATATGGTGTAGGGAGAGTTCGGTGTAGTCAGAGGGGCTGCTTGAGTGTCACGTCAACCCACGAGTGCAATGTGCAATGACCCAGGCAGATTGCAACAGAGATGGTGAAGTGCTCATAATTCAAGTTTCCATCATTTACTTTCATTAGGTCTTTCCTCAGTTGATCTTCTTTGTACATTTTGTGTGGTGTGCAAAAGATAGGGCAGAAGAGCTCTGGAGAAATGAGGAAAATGAATGTGAAAAAATGCTCAGTTTTGTGTGAAATGATTTCGATTGGAAGTTCTATAAGATTCTTTCCAGCATAAATGAATTTTGTCAAAGAAATTCTCTAGCTTGAAGGTGGTAGGAAGATCTAATTCCAGAAAAGATGTGAAGAAAGTAAATTTTCCTGCATTTCCAAGTTATCACATGCGAGGCACAGGTGACTGAAACAGAAAGTTAGAGGATGCCTCTTCATGGGATATCAGTATCAGCTGGAGGGCAGAGGTCATGGTTTTTTATTTACTTTGCACAGAGCAGTGTTTGACACTCAGACATGTAACAAATTCTGTCTGAACTGATGTGAGAAAAAGATCAGTCATAGAAAGAAAGTCACAGAAATGGAGGTATTTTTGATCATTGCTCCTCTGTCTTTGAATCTAAGACAACATGACTATCCGAGTTGAAAGATGAAATTGAGAGCTGTCCTGCTTTGTTACTAGCACAAGGGCAAGGAAGTACGGAAGAGTAGCAAAACTACCAAGAGGAGCAGCAGAAGACAATAAGAGACCTCTGGAGTTTGCCATATTTTGATGAAAGTCAGGTGCTGCCGTAGTTTCCCTTACCCCACCCAATAAATATGCGTTAGAGATTCATGGTTTTGTCAGTTCCTATGCAATGCAACCCCCTAAACTTTTACTCTCTGCACCTTTGAATTTATTTACAACTGTAGTAAGTATGATTAGTATAAGATCTTATTTTAAGTCAAAGAGCTATAACACAACAGTGGTTTTGGACCTGTCTTGTATTTACCTCAATTTTCTAGGTCAAGTTATCTTTCTTAGTACTTTTTAATGGAAATATTTGAAGCAGAGTTCCTGCTGTGCTGAGAGCTTCACAGCTATTTGTATTCACTCTAAAAAATAAATATGTAGGCAACTAGGGAAATATTTTCAATACAAAGTGTTTAAAAAGGAGAAATGGAAATAGTTGACAACAATATAAACCATATATGTGTGTGATACACGTAGGTTGTTTTTATAGATAGTAAAGGTAGTCTGGATGTGGCTAAAGTGTGTGTGTGTCGTGTGTGTTTATTTATTTTGGAAAGACACAGTTTCTCTTTGTGCTCCAGAGTACTAAAACCAGTTTCTGTGGCTGTGCACCTGAGCTAAAACTCTGCAGAATGGTGAATTATCACCAAAATCATGGAGCTGTGCTGATCATTTGTGCAGTTTTTGAAGGGCTCACAGAATAATTCAGAACAAGCTCTTGTCTGCCCACAGCACATTTCTTTTATCGATGTAGCCACAAGATGAGCATTAACCAGTCTATTTGTATTCATATCTGTGAAGAATGCAACTTTTGATAAGATTTTAAATGCCTGAAATATTTTTGAATTCTTGGTGGAGGAAGAAAGAAGAAAATACCGAGGCTTAAAAGAATTTTATAACTTTAAATGATGAATTTAACAAATATAATCTAATCTTCACAGTATTTCTCTTTCTTCCTTTCCCTGTGGTTGAGCTACCAAACAGTACTTGCAACACCTAGAATGGTATTTGACTATGGAGTTGGCTGAATATGTTTCTTTTATGTAGATTTAGTACCAAAGCAACAGAAACAGATAAAGGTGTGGTTTAAAGGCAAGAGTGTTGATCTGCTTGAGGGTAGGAGGGCACTGCAGAGGCATCTGGGTAGGCTGGACCGATGGGCTGAGGCCAAATGTGTGAGGTTCAGCAAGGCCAACTGCTGGGTCCTGCACTTGGGGCACAACAACCCCATGGAACACTATGGGCTGGGGGCAGAGTGCCTGGAAAGCTGCCCGGTGGAAAGGGATCTGGGAGTATTGGTGGATAGTTGGCTGAATATGAGCCAGCAGTGTGCTCAGGTGGCCAAGAGGGCCAACAGCGTCCTGGCTTGTATAAGGAATAGTGTGGCCAGCAGGACTAGGGAAGTGATTGTCCCCCTTTACTTGGCCCTGGTGAGGCCGCACCTCGAGTACTGTGTTCAGTTTTGGGCCGTCAGTACAAGGACATCGAGGCCCTGGAGCGTGAGCAGAGAAGGGCTATGAAGCCGGTGAAGGGCCTGGCACACAAGTGCTGTGAGGAGCAGCTGAGGGCACTGGGGTTGTTTAGTCTGGAGAAGAGGAGGCTCAGGGGAGACCTTATCACTCTCTACAGGTACCCCAATGAGGCTGCAGTGGGGTGGGGGTCGGCCTCTTCTCCCAAGCAACAAGCGGTAGGACAAGAAAAAATGGCCTCAAGTTGTGCCAGGGGAGGTTTAGGTTGGATATTACAGAAACTTGCTTCACTGGAAGGGTTGTGAGGTGTTGGAACAGGCTGCCCGGGGAAGTGGTTGAGTCACCATCCCTGGAGGTCTTCAGAAAACATGTAGATGTGGTGCTTAGGGATGTGGTTTAGTGGTAGACTTGGTAGTGCTATGTTATCAGTTGGACTTGATGATCTTAGAGGTCTTTTCTAACCGAAATGACTCTATGATTCTATAAGAGAGCACAATCAATGTTACAGGTTCTGGTCTTTGCAATGAGATATTCCTTTTTTTCCTTGAGCCAGACTATGACAGTTTTCAGTTCTTTTGCTAGTTTTTGCCTACCTCAGTTGTTAGGACTTTCTTTCTAGGATACAGCGTACGTGAAATACATGTTCACAGTAACAGACATTTTGGCTTTTGGTTCTCTTGTTTTCCTTTATAGTACAAACACTTTATTGGATTTTATTATTATTTTATTAATATTAATTCATTATTTAAAAAAGGATAAATTGATATATAAAATATACTGATGTTACAACAGATTTAAGGAGAATTTGAGAAGTTTGAATTTTACTTGTGTAGTGTGTATATCTACTATGAAATACAGGATTTTCTTGAACTGAGTAGGTTTCTGCATTTTTTTTTTCCTCAGCTGGTACTATTGTGCTGAACAGCAGGAACCCTAGTGATGTTAGCTTCGTTTAAAGACTTATCATAAATACTAATTTATTCATTATACTTCAGTGTTTCTTAAGGATTACTTAATAGCTCCTTTCTTTTTGCACATTAGTTACTGACCACTGACCACATGTATTTATTAAGCAAGCCTGTGTAACAACAAAGTATATACATTTAGAAAAAAAAAAGTTTAATTTCACCTTCCTAACACAATTAGCTGATCACTATTGTCGCATCTTTTCACAGTTGGCTGACTGCATTTTTGCATACTTCCGTCAGCCTTGTAATATGCTGTTTAGTTTTTATGTGCTAAAATTCCTGAACTGTGTGCTCTGCTAATATTTTTTTTCTTTCCTTCTGGACTTTACAGGTGTAAGTAAAAACGTTATTGATCAATCTGCAAGCTTTAGTAGTTTTGTTTAATCTGCATTGCTGGCTAAGCTATATACCTTAGTAGAGTCAGTTTAAATGTTATGGGATTTAACTGCAAACTGTCCTGATAGTCATGCTTTAAGGATTTACTGCTGTGCTGCCTTTGACTTTTTAAAAGGCTTAATTCAGTCAGTATGCTGTTTAATGTTTGACAAATTTTACTCGGACTCAAATAAAAATTTAGATTTCATTAACCCACAGTTCTGGCTAACACTGTAGTATAATAATTGTATTTTTTACTGACATGAATGCAGTTTCGATATAATAATTAAGAGTAAGCCATGCTTTATAACTGCCCAGGGAAATGTTGTATTACAGTGCTGTTTCTGAAAAACATGAAATCCTGCACAAGATATATAAAATATTAATATATAAAATAATAATAATTAGATGTTTGCTATATCATAAATGTTAGTACATAAATAGAAGAGGTTTGATAGGTAACATGCAACTGTATTCTCATGTATGTCTTTTATCTCTTGCTGCAGAAAGATAGAGTGTGGCCAAAAAAATGACTAGTACCTTTCCATGCATCTTTTAAAATTGGAGCTCAAAATTGATGATTTCTATGTCTATATAACTCTACTGTGTCTTTAATATATTCATTTTTACAGTTTAAGATGGCTTTTTACAATTATAATCTTAGCTCTTACAGATTCTGTAGGCAAGCTTGTCCGCTCTGCACTATGGTGGTTTTATTGTTCCTAAGTCTAAGAGTAACAAGTTAGATCTGACTTCCCTTTTCATATCATAAATGATATTCATGCTGAACTCATGATCCTCAGTGATTAGCACGTTATCTTGTATAAGTAAGAATATCATAGTTCATTTACGATCAAGGTGCTGTGATAAAATGTGCCTATTTTTGTGCTTAGTCAGAAAATTTGTGAGATGTATAAAATTGATGAAGTTCTGAATTATTTCCCTACTTTTCATTGCATTGTAATGCTGTAATGATACGTATGCAGTTGTTTCAGACTTTACTTCAGAGACCCAGCTAGAGTTGCTACATTACTCCTTGTTTAGATTTACCTTAGTTTTGGATCATAATAATGTGCTATGATATGCTCATGCTGGTAAAACAGAATATAATTTCATTGCCTCTGACAAATTCATGTGTCTTTACTGCAAAGGAAAATTGGCCACTCTCATTGCACAGTCTACTGTTACATCTTCTGCTGTCCTTTCTTGCAAGCAATTTAGGCATTTTTTTTAATCACCACTTGGGCAATTCCCAGCTTTTCTTCCTGTACAACTATATTCTTCGCTTATCACCATTGTGACTGAAAGTTGGAAGGACTCTGCAGAAAGCAATTCTAAGGAAGACGTTCTCAGGGCAGCATTCATCATCCCTTTGGCTTCTAGGATGAGTGCTGTAGTAGTGAGGAACCAAGGACGGGGAGTACAAATAATTCAGGCAGGAAGGCTCAGGTTCACCCTCCTGCTCAGAGCAGGGAGGCTCTGGCTCAGGCCAAATTATTTTTGTACATAAAATATTTGCTTTGAGGGTATATAACTATATCTGGAGCTAATGATATTTATTTCAGTGTCATATTTATTTCAGCGTCAGCCTTTTGAACAGTTCAGCGTCTGGAAGGTTAGAACAGTATTTTAGGACAGGGATTACTCGGACTAAGGGAGGAGGTAAAAGCCCTCTGCAAGCGTCCTTTAATGATGCAGATATCTCCATCTTTTTTTTTTTTTTTTTTTGAAATAGCTGGAGGATTACTGTCATATTAAATCTGTGTGTGTGACACTGTTATACCACTTTTCAGTTCCACCCGTTTGCCATTTGATATGCAGAATGATCAGGGTTACTTAGAAACATCTCAGTGGTAGAAATGATTTTAGTAAAGCGGTAACATAAATGAGGCACAAAACCTTGTACCTTTTCCCTTCAACTTCTCTATAGAAGTTGACTCATATTTAAGTAGCAACCTCTGAGTGACTTACAGTAGCTCTTCAATTAACTAACTTCAGCTCAGCTCTTCTTCTTTCCACATTGTTTCATGAATGGCCCTAAGTAGCTGCCGAAAACCTGAAGGAACTGCTGGACAAGAAATGTAAGAGATTGAAGAGAAAAGATTTCAAAGCGACAGAAATATTTGAAAGTAATCCACACAAAGGTGGTGATTGTATACTTAATCGTTCTTCAGTCTGATCGGGTGTTTTGAAGGACTGGAATAATTGAAGAATCCTGCATGAGCCACTTTTCTTGAATAATTTCAACTCCGCTTCTGCTTCTACTCCCTACCAGTCCCCAGATATATAGTGGAATTTCTTTTGAAATGACTGGCTATCGTTTGATCCACTTTTGCCAACTGCTTCCATTACCATGTACAGTGATGAAATTCCCATAAAACATGAGGAGAATGTTTTAGCCTGATAGTTCACATAACAGGAAAGTCTGTTTTTTTTTTTTTTTTTGGTATCTTATTACCTCATATCTCATATACACTCACACTGTGGTCCATAGAGAAATGTCTTCAGCACTGGCATGAACAGGCAAGAAGGATGTGGTGGCACTAAAATCTGCCACCTGCAGTTAATTAAACATCAGCAGAGGTGCATGTTGAAGGTCACTCATAGAAGAATGAACACTGTGGCCTAAGTTTTTTAAGGCTAGGAAGAAAACTTGTGTATTGAGTAAGAACTCAAAGGATCCAAAAGAGTGAAAGAGAAGTCTTCTGTATTGTAGCTGATGTGTCTGGTAGGCCTACCAGGCAGTTGGTCAAACAGCTCTTTATTTAGCAGCCTATTCAAGAAGTCTAGATTAATTGATCTGAATAGTCTAATTCTGCTCTCCCCATTACTGTAGATCATCCTGTCACAAACAAATGGGCTCCTGAATTCAATTCTGTTCACTTAATGCCTTTCATAATTGTAACTGTGCATCATTCTAGCCTAAGTATTGCCTCTTGTTTTTAATACCAGCTGCAAGTGTGTGGAGGAACAGTTTCTTCTTGGTGCACAAAATGATAAACTAAATAGGTCACTGAAACTGCAGCCTCTGTGTGAATGTGCTGACTTGGTCTGGACCTGTTCTATGAAATGTCACAGATTTCCATTTAAAACTGTTCTAAATGAAGTTTTTTACAGTATGTATAAAGGCTGCAAGCACATGACTGTTGTGCATTGAGCAAGTCCTTATGGATTTCTTAATCTTCTCACTGTGGCACGCTGAAAATCCTGTGTCTGCCCTAAAGCATTGCATGGAAGAGTTCTAGAGAGGTACATTGGTCCAGCACCATATTTGATCAGAAAATTACTACCAAAATTGCTAGTGTGATGTGCAACTTCAATATGGGTTTGTCGTTGTCATCATTGTGGTTGATCAACCATCATTTTGTGAAACACCATCTTAGTGTTTATAAGCGAGCTATCCAAATATTGACTAATTTGCAATTAGTCTTATAGCTGTTATCTGTTATACTATTAAGTCTTACTTCAATAAGACAGATCCGTCTGATCTTCTGCCAGTCTTATGGACTGATTGTAGTCATAAACTTGAGCTGTCAAAAAGCAACAGCCCCAGTGGGTTGGTTATATTGTATAGTATGGGAGTGATCTGAATAATGTCAGCTTTTATATTATTTTACTTGATAGAAGGACAATCTCCTAGCTAAAAGTAAAAGAGTTGATTTATTGGTACCTTTCCTCAAATTAAAAATGCATAGTAACGTAATATC
Organism: Cygnus olor; assembly: GCF_009769625.2. Taxonomy (NCBI): domain Eukaryota; kingdom Metazoa; phylum Chordata; class Aves; order Anseriformes; family Anatidae; genus Cygnus; species Cygnus olor. Next base: position 14,820,786 of record NC_049175.1, read on the forward strand.
TGACTGTCTCAAATACCAAGATGTTTGCACCTTGCTCTCGTCAGGACCTTGCTCTCCTTGCACCAGGTCAAGGTTCTGGATCTGAACAGACCAGTCTAATTGTGGTGCTCATCCCTAAGATGGTGTTCTTGAAAAATTTTAGAAAAAAATCATTCAAATTTGAACTTTTGTAAATATGAGTACAGATCTATTAGTCCAAATCTTCATATTGCAAGTAGCTGCAAGGTGAAAGCAGGATTATAAAGGACAATGTTGTTGTAAAGTGAATGTATATTACCCAGTACTCTGTATTTTATATTTATTATGCCATATGTGCAGAGAGCACTTATGCAGTGTTGTTTTACCCTGCAGATGACAAACTTAATATAAGGAAGACTTTTGGTTGCATTTTTTTTTTTTCTTTACCAAGGCCTTTTGGAGAGCCTTGCAAAATTGGCTGAAAACATTGTGTGGCACACAGACATATTAGGCTTAGGGAGAACGCCTTCTAATCATACGGGAAATTTAATTTCAAAACTTTTTTCATGGCGTTTTTACTTCTGTTTTTAAAGGCTGAAATAGAAGGCACAACACAGGTGTTATCCAAGCACGAGTTGTGCTGTTAGCATGAAAGTGGGAAAATATATGGAAAGTCACATTTATATGGAAAATCACACTTTTAATTTGTTCACCCTTGTTTTGCTCAACTCAGTGTTTGGTGGAGCTCAGTACAGTGCCAGTCCAAACGTGTGTGTGTGCATCTGTCTTTGCAGATGCAGTTGGTAAAGACAAAGCACGTGGTGTTGTATGAAGCTTACTGCTACTGCAATAAGCTTACTGTTCCTTGTCAGCATTTGAAGTGTTGATATTCCTTGCTTTGTGAAATGTAAAGTATTGCCCCATTCTGGCAAAAGGAGAGCATGGTCTCGAGACTATAATCTTTGGGAGAAGTTTGTTTAAAATCATTATAATATTTAGCAGGCATCCAACTTTCTAACATAAAAATATTAATGTTAGAACAGTAACTGATGTGAGATGCATTGGAAATACAATTACAGATATAAATATCTTGTCAAGACTAGATCTTGGAGAAGGAGTAGTATTTTATCAGGGTCATTTTAAATAACACACAAAGAAAATCTGCACGCTGTGCATGTGGAGATTTATGTTTACAGGTTTGATGCATCTCCTAGTGATATCATATCCCTGTGGAATCAGAAACTTGATACAACATCAGTATACAATTGAAAATAACTGCAGAATAGTCACTTGGACCCAAATGACTGTGTTTATCTTTTTGCTCGCTAATTGCTTCACTTAGGAAATAAATTTCAGGAGTTACTGCAGCATAGATGCCATTCAGAACCTCCCAATCCCAATTTGGCTGTCTGTTTCCTGTCTCAGTGGATTTGAGACAAAATTTCTCTGTCTTTGTGCTACGCTAATGGAAGAAGTGAAATTGAATCTACCCTAATTTGTCTGCCAAACGAGATGAGTTTTCTTTCAGTACCTGATGGTATTGTTATGTTTTATGTAATGCTTAGGAAGAACAGGCTGACCTTACTCGTCTCTGAATAAGGATGGGTAAACCAAACTCATATAAAATAGTGTCTCAGATCTATAGGACTTGGAAATACTTTTTAATTGTCTTTTACTGCTTTCTGGTTTCGACCCTTTTCCATGTAATTTTAATAGAATCTCGATTTGACAGAAACCCAGAGCAAGTGGGTATGTAAAGTATTTTCATGGACATGAGACCCTTTTTGTCATTTTTTAGTTTAGTCTTGCAGTTAAGATCAGACACTGACTGTTTTGTAAACACCCCCATGAGTGAAAAGCACATCCTGCATCCGCTACAGCTAAACCTATCACAAATGACAAGGGTGACCATAGGACATACTTGAAATAATAAATGTCGTAATATGGGTAAATTAATCAACTGCATCTCTCTGATACTTAATCTCTTGGTTTCAACCGCCAGTTATGTGGAGAAGGAGAGAGATATGCCTGAGGAGTCGAGCACTGCTAATTCGTGCTGAAGGAGCACTGCATTTCGTACTGTGGTAACAGGTCACGCTGAACAGAAGTGGAAATAAGCTTGCAGCAGAGGTCATTTTTGGAGTAACTGCAAATGCACTCCCTTAATTCTCCATTTTTCAGGGACTCAGATATTTTTCTTTCCTTTTTTTTTTTTTTTTTGGTGTGTGCGTATGCCAGTTCTTCAGGTAATAAGATCAGAAGGGGTTTTCTAATAGATCCATCTCTTGATGACTTGTGCTGTAATGCCATCAATTTAGAGTGCTTCTTTTCGGATATGTGCTTCACCAGGATCCAAGTAGCTTACTGGCTGGCTGTGAAGCATGTGAAGCCCAGGTGTAAACATTTGGCTGTAGGTTTTACTACGTTACTTACAGGTGGAAGAATCAGGGAGGCATCGTGATGCCTGCTGCACAATGAGGAAAAGAAAATCAGAAGTTGCATACGTTGACCTTCTGGTCTGCTTGCAATGTTCACAGCATCCACTCTCATCGTGACAGTACCCAGCTGGGTGGGATGAGCCAGTGTCCTCCCTTCCCTGTTCCCTCTGTCTCAGCACAAGTACAGAATTGTTCCTGTCTTTTGCTGCACCAAACTGGTTTAAAGAAACCAGTGTAAAAGAAATCTTTGGAAGACGCTCACGTCATCTTACCTAGAAACTAGCAGTGCAAGGTAGAAGCACCTCTCCCCATCTTGGTATTTCTGCAGAGTTTTTCAAAGTTTTTTTTTTTTTTTTTTTTTGCATTGTTCCCCCTCAACCACCTGTGAAGTGCCACCATGCCCCACACTGTGGTTACTTTTGTCACTTCTTACTTTCCTAAAAAATGATAATCCTCAGGGAAGGGTTTGCTCCATGGCTTTGTCTCCCCACAGCTCTAAAGAGTTTCTTCTCTGGGGTTCTTATTCTCACTGCCTTGTAAAGCTAAGACAAAATAAAAACAAAACAACAACACAGACTTTTTTTTTCCCCTCCCTGTTTCGTGTTTTTACTTTCTTTGTTTACAGCAGGTCTGTAGTTTCATTTGCTTCTCAGTTCCTTACTGGTTTTACTAGATATTGATCTAGATATAACTGAGCATGAGGAATATAAGTGAATTTTCTGAAGGCCCTGAGTAAATTAGGAGAAGAAACTTCACTTTTCTTGTGCTGTCAGCTTTCATTGTTACAAATACTACTTTGTCTTGGATTTTTTCATATAAGTTGCTACTCTATCTCTTTTCTGAAGTATGTATATTTGGATTGCTGTTGTTCTTGTCATCTTCTGGAATGCTTTTAATTAGAGTGTGTTGTTTGCATCTACAAATAATATATTTGGAAATACTCTGTTTTTTTCTATGATTATGGGGAAATAAAATGTTCAATTTCAACACCACAGGAAAATGAGGAGAACAGTTTAAACAGAACAAAGGAGAAAGTCTTAGTTCACAAAGTCTATCCCTATTGTTGAATGCAGGGGAGATGGCTGGAATGGCAATTATTATCGACGTTCAACAATTCAGGAAGTTAAATGTATGACTTTGTTACCTTAAATTCAAGTTACTTCGTTGAACTTTTACAGGTTATCCTTGGCTCAGCTGAAAGCTAAAGATGTTGAAAATGGAGTATCTCCTATGTGAATGGGAGAAGTTTTATGGTAGGCGTGTTAGATTGTTGCTTTGTGATTTTGGAAGTTGAACTCTGATGCCTGAAGTGGTCAGGGGCCTATCTGAGCAGTAGTCTGTGCCTTACAGTGGCGACTGTGGAAAAAAAGACATACTGAAGCAGAATTGCCTTGTTAAAAATAAAAGGATAGTTTATTCTCCATGAGGAGTCTCAGCCTTCAAATTGTCTTTCTCTACTGGTCCTGAAAATTGCTTTTGTGTATTTGATCTGAAAAGCATTCTTTCCAGGAGGTCCCATATTGCTTTAGGCAGAATATTTGAAGATAGTGAGTTCTATGCTTTTATTTGCAATCTATTTTATATCCTCACTAATACATATTGGCATTTAATCTAAAAGTCTGTCCCTCTTTCTCTGTGATGTGATCTGATTTGCCACAAGCAGGCAGATGGATTGGGACTTGAGCAGCAAAATCTAAAAGTTATTTCCACAAACATCCGAGGTCCTTTCACAGTTAATCACTTTAGACTTATTAACTTTCTAGATAATCTAAAAAATGTTCCTTGCCATTCCCCTTTTGGTAAAGAGCGGACGTTAATTCTTTTGTGATAATGACAGTTGTCTATATAGTGTTCAAATAGGTCAGTGAAAAGGTTGAACATCAGTGTGATGTTCATACTATGCCTTTTGTTTCAGTGACTTATATTATTTATCTACAGTTGTTTTTAAGCTTTATAAAATGAGGAATATACGAAAGGAAATGTGGCTGCAATCTAAGATTCAGGGGCTCTGTGTCTCAAAAGCCTGTAAAGAAGTATGATGCCATATTTCGATTCTGTTACCCAGGTGAATTAAGTTGTGAGATGCAAACTTCGTGACATTTCAGTAAATGAGTTATTTAATGTGGATTGATTTTTGTAATCCCTCTTTCATTTTATTTATTTTTCCTCTTTCATTGATGTAGTCATTTTAGATAAATGATTCTTACTTCTACATTGTCAAGCAGGAGCACTGCTCCTCAAGGCAAAAAAAGAAAAGAAAAAGAGACTACAGAAAACATATAATGGTGTTGGAATGTGAATGGCACTCAGTTCCACTGGTGCATTCTAGGTATTCCAGTTTTTATTTATTTATTTATTTTATGATCATCAGTGAAATATATTCACTTCTTCAAGCAAGTTGGGAAAGTGAGCGCTTTTTACATGTAACACTGAACAAAGTCTTCAAACAATGGGTGGTAGGTATAGACAAGATGGTCCAGGCTCTTTTCACTTGAGAAAAGACACAAGTTAGAATTTGAGAAATTCCAGTTGTATGTAAGGATTTTATTTTTTTTCCATCATGAAGGTGGTAAGACACCGGAGGGGATATGGAAACTCCCTTTTTGGAGATTTTCAAGTCTATCTGGTCAGGGCACTGACAAACCTGATCCAGTTCCCAGGTTTCTCTCATGAGAGTGGATTACGGAGCACTGGATAAACACGTGGGTTTTTTACACATACCTTTTTGGAGGGAAAATGTTTATGATAGAGTAAAATATGACTTTTGCTTAAACTTTAGTGGGAGTGATATAGTGTTTATACATACAATATTGAAAGAGTGCTTTTAACCACAGTATATCGTAAAAGCTTCCTGAAGCTCTGGCATGACTGAGAAACAAAATAATTTGTATGATTCCCTTTTCTGGATATCTAAAATGACCTCTCTGCTACCAGTTCCCGTAATCTAAAGTTAGTCACCACAGTTCTGTACAGCCTATCATTGAAGGTAAATATTGTGTGTATGGCACAGCAATTAAAGTACTGCTGTTGCTGTCCATACATAGGGTTTATCTGCCCCAAATAACTGATCGGTTGTTGTTTTGGTGTAGCATTCATGTATAACTGGTGAATACCAGTACATGAGTGATGCTGAGTGTTTGGTGTTTGAAGACATAAAGGTTACTTGCATGCAAGGAGTGTTATGGTGTGCAATTCCATAGCTAATCCTGAAGCAGCCATGACTGCAATATTTAGGATATATATATACTTTTAATTTATTTTAAACTTTTCACAAGTAACCATGAAGGTCTAGAAGTAAGCAATTTGTACTTGAGTTAAGTGTCATCAGCGGTGGAACAAAATATTTTTCTGTGCATTGCATTTTCTGCTGGAATCCAGAATCCCTTTATGTAGGGTGCTATGCTTCACAGTTTTTATAACAGAAAGATAATTGTAATGGAAGAACTACTTCAAGATTAAATTGATTCCTTTGTCCTGGCGTGTGAATATTGTTGGGTCAGCAGCTTGATACCAGATCTGTGGGTTAAATTTTGCTTTAAAGATGAAAAAAAAAGCATTTTTAGTGTGATTTTTAGTTAAAAGTTTTTTGTTACTTGACACAGATTTATTAATATAAAATAGTGTGTGCAGATAGGCAGGCCTGTGCAAATGTCGACAAGGTTTAAGTGGAGATCTTTCAATTTATTTTTCTCTTTTCTTTTATGTTTATGCTGACATTGCACTCAACTGTAAACAGAAAATCTTTCATTTTGAAAGTAGTTTCTAACTCGGATTAACTGTCCATGAAATTTATAAATTAGAGTTCTGTGAATAACATTTTTCCTTACTGTGTTCCAAATGCCTTCTGTATTGTGTTTTTTTTTTTTTGTCATGTAAATTGAAAGATGACTGTAGGGACCAATACAAACAAGATGGGAATAATTATTCATTAGTTTACATTGGGTCTACTGCACATTGCTTTTCTTCCCTAGTTTTTCCTTCTTTGTACTTGCCTTATACCTTACAGGGAGGAAGGAATGCACCCAGACTGGAGTTGGAGACTTTTTAAGTGTTTCTTAAAGAAAAGTGTCTATATACACCACATTCATCCGTTTTGTCTCTGAATCTTCCTTGCACGTATTTCCCTTATCTTTGCACAAACATACAGTTGCTTTGAGATGTACTTGCTAATTGAGAAAAATAATTTGTGGGGCAAGTAGCAGGTTAATACTTCTATTTCTGTACCACAAGGACCCTACTTTTTACTGATTTGTTTTAATGTGAGAATATGAAGTGTGCTTGATGAGAGAACTGTCTGTGTCAATTCTAAGGACGCTGCAGGAATTACTGCTTCAGAGATGCAGAAGTACGTACCTAACTTGATTTTCTTTTAAGTCTACTTCTGCTGGAAATTATTTTGTGGAGAGGATAGAGCACTTGAAGGAAGTATCCTGAAAATAGCTTTTTTGATACTAAAGAGGCTCGACCATAAGGACGTGGAAATAAAAGCTGGCATTCTATGTCTTTTCTTATAAAATCATTTTCTGACTAACTCTCTGCTTTGTGTATATCACTAGGGCCAACCATTTGTTATGGGTTAATGTCACATACTTGGATTTATAAATACAAGAACAAGTACATCCTGTCATTCTGATTTTTGTAGTGATGTGTTATAAGAAGATCTAGGCAACCTAGTTTAATAAAATACTGTAATGAAATGAAGTATATAGCTTTTAAATGCGTGAAGCTTTACATGCTAGGTTATTTGTAATGCTAATTGGCTGTATTGAGGGGTAGTGCTAAGATGAGCTTGGATTTCTAATGAGAATATGTCTTGGTAGTGTGAATTGGTGGGGGAGAAGGCAAATCTTGTAGACTTAGTCTTCAAAGTTACCTACCTTTTGGGTAGGGTAGGCTGTAAAGCACTAGAAGTAAATATGTTGAAGGAAAATATTTGAAAAGTACAATGAGAAAATTTTAAGATTATTCATTTTGAGTTAAAATAAAATATGTCCTTATTTTTGTGAACTTGTTTAAGATTTTCACTTGTGGCATCACTTTTAGGTATATTTTTGATTATCCAGTGTTTATTTCTCTGACATTAATCTTCTCCAAAATGTTGAGGTGTAGTAGAGTTTGCACAGAGACCCAATCTACTTCTTTCTTTCAGGAAAGGTCTTTAAAATTTAAGGAGGAAAAGAGGCAAGTATTGACTTGTTAGTTGAGAAGGTCTGTTTTTCTTAAATTTTCTTCATTACTCTGTAGATGGTTAACATTTTGTAGCAGGACTACCTAACGCCAGGGCATTATAATATTACTGTGTTTCTCCTTCCTAAAACTGATGCCTAATTGTGCACTTTCTCATTTGAGTTAATAATGAGATAGAAGCAAAGCCATAGGTGCTCATGAACCTCTCTTATAAATCACCACTGAACACTTGTGGAAATAAACATTGGTTCTGACCATCATTCCCTGACTGCAGGATGCTGAGCAAACTCATTAGTGCCTCTCCCACCAAAACAGATTAGCTGTGGCTATGCTTAGCAGTTGCAGGTGCTATTTAGGGAGAATCTCTTGCATGTTCAGACTGAGGAGTTCGGGACAGTCTGAAGACTTTCACAGACTTCTAGAAGTAATAGATTGCTTGGAAGTGTTCGGAAGGTTATTTTAACTGGAAAAGGTAAAGAACTTTAAATGTATAATGTTACATTTGAATGTATAAATATGCAATAGGTGTAAAATTTGGGCCTTGAAGTCATTGATCTACAATGTGAAAATACTTTTTGTTGTTATTGTTTTCTTGTTTTTTTTTTTTTTTTCCTTTAAATGTTTTTTGGACAGCGCTGCCTTAAAGCATCCCAGTGTACTGAATGAGGAAAGTTTCATATTCCTGACCTTTAAAACAAGCTTCATGGCATTGCTGGAGCTGCTTTTATTTTCTAGAGCTAAGTATGTCGTGGTAACTAAAACCTCTTCCCCACTTTTTGCTGTTGGTGGTTTAGTATTGTGGGTCATTTTAATTCTTGCATAATTTTTTAACTCTGGCTTAGAAGCCAGACAGGATAAAAGTATGATTCATTAGTGCTCTCAAGTGTGAAAATCAAACACTGCAGAATTTAAATTTGAGCACTCTAGATATTGTACATAATTAATCCCATGTGAATGCCAGACAGTAGGAAGTTTGAATGTGTTAATTATCTATAAAGTATCTTTCATTTCACTCAGTAAATGTCAGGTGACTTGCATGTTGCAGGCATCCTGAACAGTCTCAGGATGTAAAGATAGGAAAGTTCAATGGGAAATGGGCACTGTAGTGCTAAGAGGAGAGAGGCTTTCTTTGACACTGTTTTCTGTAAAATTATAAATATTCTATGTTTTCTGGACTCCCAGAATGACAATGTATTGTACTAAGTCTGGGTCTAACGGTGGTTCTCCCTGCAGCTCAAAAATTTTCAGTGGACTTTTATGACTTTCTGCTCCACTGCCTTATGCAAATACTTCATTGTACCATTTTTCGTAACTGCTCAAGTGGGCATTTCTTCATTGTTTCATGTTAGGAAGGCTGAGTTGTGCTTCTACATGCAATTTATGTCATTCTCTTGATTTCCAAGCTGCAAGAGTATAGTTTGTGCTGGAGGCGTTGCAGCAAATTTGCTTTTGTGACCTAGGGGTAGTTTTCCATGACTTCTTAGGGGTGCTTTTTCCAAAGAAAACACTGCTGTGTTGAAGAAATAGAGGCTTACTGAAAAATGCCAGGCTGGCTGTTGATTGGAGCAGCTGAACCTCAAACAGGGCAGCACTGTGGGACTGAGAAGGTAGGAGAAGCTGCAAAAGAGGGCCAAGGAGGGTATGTTTGCCATGAAAAACTCTAGTCTAAACGTTTTAACCCTGAACTGTTTGAAGGCTGGAGCCTGGAGGTCTACAGTCATCTTAAAACTACATGCTGTAGCTCTGGGGCTAAGAAAAAAAAAATGTTATTTTGTTAATATCCTTGGGGCAGTAAAATTCAATTTTTGTCTCTTCTGCTGAAAAGCATTATGCCTGCCCTGAAGAAAGCTTTGTTTGTTCTGAAATAAAAGGGAGAACTTGCAGAAGTTATTGAATTGGCTTTCTAAATATTAGGAAATAAAGACTGTTTGGTTTATAACCCTCTTGACTAAACCAGATGACCATGAAAACATGCAAGCAATGATCTACTTGTAGCATATTCACAAGGTGAGATCTCATGGAGTCAACTCCTATATTCTAATTCTAGAACACAGGATTCATGCGTCACAACTGTGATTTAGTTTTTACCCTGCTTTTCAAGACTGGTCGATTCAGTTAGGTTTCACGTCTTTACCTTAGAAGTAGTATATATATGTATGAAATACACATTATTAGTTTTAAATTGTGTTGTTAAAATTATTATAAGACTCATACTGCTGTTGGAGAAAAATTTAGAAAAATACCGCAAAGCATTGTTGTTGTACAGAAAAGCATTTCTTATTGTGAAACAAGAATTCCAGGCAATAAAACTGATTCTCCATTAGGCTCCCAAGTTGATCAACACGTTGCCAAAGCAGGGAGGTTGCTGAGATCAGGAAAGACCCAGAAACATCTGCCCAGAAAAGAGCATTCCAGTCTTCTGCATCTGCCTCCTGCCCTGACCAAGCTGTGCTGTATGAAGGCTGGAAATTGGCTTTTTAGTAGTTGAACATTTTTAACTGTTTTGTTGTTGTTTTGATTTTTAAGAGAAATTACACCATTCCATGAAGAATAACAGTATATTTCTTAAAATGACACAGGCTCACCAGTATGATTTAGTTTTAAATTCCAGTGCTGTTCTGGGGGAATGCAGAAACTGCTTGTTTCTGCAGTTCTGGCCATAGAGAAATGCATCAAGGATGATGCAGGAATAGACAAAAAAAAAAAAAGAAATCTTTCTAAATTTAAGATCCCTTTGTACTTTCCAAGTGTTATTAAATACAGTTGTATGTAGGTTAAAAGGCCACAAGCAAATACAGCTTGTAAAGAGTCTTTTACTTGGAACAAACTTAGAGGTTTTATATTAAGCTTCTCAGATGCTTAGAAGATGGATTAAGAAAATAACTCTATACATTCCCTGACCTTAATTTTTTTCATAATGGCCCTTTACTAGCTGTGGTTAAAGGTATGACCCTCAGCAAGAGGCACCTTGTGTGTGGTTCACTACAGCTCCTCTTATGTGCAATAGGCTCATTGTAACTCTAGGTCTGTTTCGGTGCAGTCACCCCAGAGATGCCTGCTTTGACTCTTCAGTTTGATTTTTAGAATTAAACCTGAGCAGGGTTTAATATCCATGTAGGATATGTGATAGACTTATTTTTCAGTTCAGAGTTCAGAATAGAAGTTCTAAATTTTAAGCTTAGTATTCGTTAACTTAACAATGGAAGTGTAAATATTAAAGAGCTGGCATCAACAATACAGTACTTAATTCCTGTAATACAACAAAATGGATAAAGTAGATCACTGCCTGTGGACATGGAAATATTTTCTAGTGAAGTGCAAATCTGTATTTTCTGTTCACACATGTTGACTGCTGTGTATGTGCTTTCAGTAGTCATTTTTCACATACCCTTTACAAGCAGCCACAAATCCCCATGCATTTTCAGACAACTGTAGAAAATAGTTGTTATAATATTATGCCGCCTAGAGTAGTATAATTGTTCTGAAAGCAATAACTATTTATTAACAAAAAGTAAATAAAATGTTACTCAAGAACTTCTGCCAAGGAACTAGGCAGAAATGAAGGTCTGCTAGGCAGTAAACGCTGTAAGGCGTGCCAGCAAGTTTCCCCAAAACAGCATCCTGGCATTGAGGCTGGCAGCAAATCGCTCTTGCCAGATATTTTATGTCTTTTTAGTAAACATTTTCAGTGCGATATTACAGACTCTGAAAACTCTTAAAGAGAAGCACCAATTAACAATTGTTTTCTAGACTTTATAACAGCGTGCAGTTGGTGGTGCTCCTTAACCTGCAGTGTTGCTACTGTATTGTCAAACTGCTTGATCTTGTAAGAGAGTTTTTCCCTAAATAAAGTTAAATTCATTATTTAGAAACAAAGATAAGACTAGCTGCCCCACCTCCACCCCCAATATAAAACAAAACACCCCAAACTTAGTATGTTTTGGATTTGAATGCACTATATTACTCAATTTTCCCCCTGCTCTGAAATGGTCTGGAGGTGTAGCATTCCTGTTCTTTGAAATTGGCACAGGAGCATAAGAGCTACAGCTACCTTGAGTAAACTTGGTTGCCTCCTTTTGCTCTATCGAATATTTAAAGGAGGCATTAAAGTTCTGTATACAGCAATTTTTACTGTATACTAATGGTATTTTCTGATACTGAAATTCTGTCAGTGCATATATGAATGGAAGCTATTGCTGCTTTGGCATGGGAATGGATGTTAACGTTAATTAGTTGATTCTGTGCTTACAAGACTTCCTGAGAAGGCTGGAAACAAATGCTACCTCCCCCTGTGCTGCCTCTTAAAATTGGTTGCAATAACTCTAAGTCAGAAGCTGAGTCAATACTTACTTGCTTTTTTGCTTAAACTGTATCCTGAAGGAGCTCCTTAGAATAAATTTTCCAGTAAAGCAAGAAGACATCCATACTCCCTTGCCTCGACCCCCCCAAAAGAGGAAAAGGTAAGACTATTCTGCATCTTTACAAAAACAAATAAATAAAAAATGCTAAAGTTGCTGCCGGGATGTAAATTATTATAGGGATAAGGCACTGTTTTCTAGCACTAGGATCCTGACTAAGCTTCCCCTGCACCAAGGTGTGGTCTAGACACGGGTTGGATTTTGTTTTCCTGCCTCACTCCTGATTAGTGTCTCTAACGTTCATTGTCTCGTCTTCACAATGCTGCGATCATTAGGCCGGATTCTGCAGGTGCTTTTACTTGGCTGGGTCACAACGTGGTGAGACCTATGAGTTGCTCTGGGGTCATCATGCAACATAATGCAGTTGCTCTGATAGTAGTGGAGTCACATTATCACTGAAGGGATTTTAGGCTTGCACGTCTTACAAAATGAGTCTTTAGCACTTTGTGATCTCCTGCTTTCGATGTACTTTTCTCAGAGGCAGTAAATATCTGCATATTCACTCTAGCAGATGTGCTGTCTCTTTTTTTTTTTTTTTTTCCTTCTAAATTCTTCCTCGAGCACACTGCCATTGGGAAGCAGACCTCAGGGCTGATGAGCCGAATGGAGCTCATTGGGGCTGATGCAACTCCAGTATAAATGTGAGTGCTTTCTTCCGATTTCCGGCAATAAACCTGCTCTGCCTTTTTAGCTGTCATCTTATCTGAACTGTGCTCTGCAGTGGAGAAGAGCTTTTGGGGCTAACACCTTGTATTTCCTGCATAATGAAGTGTTTAGGTACACCTGAGAAATTTCTTCAGGTTTATCATTGAGTGAAGGTGTTGTGTGGGGGAGCAGAGACAGATTTATCCTCTTTTGTCTGACATTTTATAACTCTCTGTTCTGAGAATATAAAGTTTGACAGTTTGACCATGAACGTCTAACTTAGATGCCAGGAATAACAACATAATTTTGCAGAAATAATGAAGATAAAAGCAGATCACCTCTTTAAGATTGCCGGTCTGTATCAAATAGAATGACTGAATGTGAATCCAAATTTCTGGTTTTGTATATATATATAAATACAAGAAAACTTGAACAGGCTGTTATTTTGCAGGTCATTGGCAGGTGGGGCTCCTCTTATGATAGATTAGAAACCTTTATTTTTAGGAGGAAGTCCTCACTTTTAATCCATCTATCTCGGTTTTGGTGTTTAAAAAAATGTTTAAATAATAGGGAAACATAGCTGGACAAGGCAAGTACACTTGAGTTGCAATTTTGTTTTTCATGAACAAAAGGCAGACACGGTTTATTTAATTGTGTTGTAGAAGACATAGGAACAGATGAAGCTGTTCTGCACAGGCTTTTCTTTATCAGTCAAGATATTTGGGTAATACAGAGGTGTTTTTTTTCATTCAGTGCAAATGTAGGTTAATTTTTCTGTGAACTACTTTTGCTTAACCAAAAGTTGCTGCTCATCTTAGGCAGTAGGCACACATGGTCGTTCAGAAGTGTTTTCCTCTTCTCCCCTGGACTGATCCCTTGCTCTCCACTGATAAATAATGAATTTAAGGAATTCTTGTGAGAGCACTTGGTCTGTGATACAAGTTGTACTTTCTGACTTGATGCTTGAATTTACTGCAGAGTATGTTAGATTGATCCTCAGCTGACTTTACTCAGAAAGTTAACTTTTTTCATTCTCACAATGTTTGTCTTTCTACATGGCTTGTCATTAGCTGAAAACAGCACTCTGTAGAGCTAACGAGACATTTCTAGGCTAGCTAGTCATCTGTTTGTGAAACTCAGAATCACGAAATAACAGCCAAAGTTAGTTTTCAGCACACTATAATAATCTCTCTATTTTTTATCACAGATTTGAAATGTGTCAAGACAAGACACTTTCATGAACTCCCGATGTCACAAAGTTTTCAGCTTTCCTCTGGCATAATAAGCATTCAAATATACTTCAAAAATATTTACATCTGACACTTTGGATGCTTCTGCAGACCACATTCTTCCCTCTGTGGAGACCTGCCTGTCGCTGCTGGCAGTGCAGAGAGCAAGCAGCTTGCTTGCAAGCTCACTACAGCAGCCTGTCCTTGGCCATGCCAGGAGGATTGCTACTGCTGCTCACAGGCACAGCTCCAACATCCTGATGAACCAAAGCACTCCTCATGCATATCCCTGGGAGGGAATTAAGCTTGCCATTAGGCCCTCATCATTTTGGTGCAGTTGAGCGCACCGCTGTGAACTGGTGCTCTGTTTTGGTGTGTTTGATATGAGTAATTGGGGGGGGGGCGTGTATATATATATATATTGTAAAGATGATAAATATTTTTATGAAATTAATATTTTTATGAATTTTCATGAAACAAATGACTCAAATGATTAAAAAAATATCAGATGTGTGACACAGCTCATCTTACTAACGCACTGTGCGGTTATTTTGAGTATTTTTACAGGCATTTGGTGCAACCAAACTGAAAATGAGAGGTTTTGTCATATACCTAACCCTTCTCCAATGCCAGTGTTACGTGTAGTGCCCCCAAATATGTCCTGAAATATTTTTTGGAGGTGGAATAGAATAGCCCTCAAAAGTTTTAACAGGTTGCTCTTACATATAGGATGCTATTTTAAAGATAACATCCATTTCACTCAGTATGAGGGGCTTCGATTCGCTGAGACCAAATTCAGATCGTGCTGTTGCGTAGGACTGTTGTCCATTTTAACTAGAAATTGCAAAACATGGCGTGCATGAAACAGGACTAGAAGACCAAGTCTGTCATCACTCCTGAGCACCACACTAATAAAATGGGTTCTCTCCCTCCTCCAGCACTGCAAAGTCAGTCTACAGAGGGTGGGCGGCTTGCCTAACCTAGACTATGCAGTTATTTTCTATTCCGTGGTTCTTGAGTTGTAAAAACACTCAGAAATGCAAGTAAACTTAGCATGCTACAGCTACGACTTTGAAAACTGGAACACTTCAAATTGAATGTTGAAACCAGTGAAATCTTTATTGCTCTTTCTATACCTTTCCTACTGTTCATCTGTGCTCTGTCTCAGTCTGTCTAGTGGGAAAAGCTGCTCCCCATGTCTTGGGAAGGTCAGTTTGTGGAAAGACTTGGGTGCTCTGCTACCCTACTGCTGTACTGGTGGTGAGCATCTCAGCAACACTTGAGGGAGTGTGCACTTCTATGCGGCAGTTTCTCGGTGTTTTGCAGTGAACAAAATCTATAATCGCACTCTAAAGAAGAAAACAGATCAGCTTCATTACTAACCTAGCCTTGTACAGCCTGTAAAATTGTTGAGGAAGAGGTCCCATGGAAACAGCACTATGAAGCCACTCACGATATCACAGGAAACATACCCAAATGGGACAAAAAAAGGTTGCAGAAATGGCCGTGCTGTGGCAATGCTTCTCGGGGGTTGACGTTTTACCCTTATTGGGATTTGTTATTTATAATGTCATGTATTTAACTAAGAATCAACTTGACTGCTTTAATAGTCATTGCTAAATGCACCTAGAAAACTCATAAATGTCTTTTTGTACTTTGTAAAAGTGCAGAGTAAGTGGATTAGTAGTCTTAGTTCAGTTTCATTGCTTAATTCCATTTTACTTACTGTTTTGGAATTACATGATAAAAGTATGCTAGATTTAGCAGCTGTGATGACAGTAATCCCAGTGAAGATTTTTTTTGTTTAAATTCTGTAGCGCATTATGATGATTAAATGAAAAATTGGCAGTCTTATTCAAGGGTTTTTATGCTAAAATTCCAAACCCTTGTTGTCTGACTTTAATGCTGAAACGTGGTTGCTCAAGCAGTTTTTATTTCTCAGGCTTTATAGGTGGTATTTGTCTTTATTTCCTTTCAATTCTGAGTAGTGGGTTGGTATTAAAAGTATGATCCCAACGCTGGGAAGGAATACTCTTTAAATAAATATGCTGGAACATGGAACTTTTATAAAACATAGATCCTATTTTACAAAACTCCTGCCTGGCCAATTATTCCTTAATCTAAACTGGTACAGAAGAGTAATCCGATGAAATACATTTATTTGTACCTGTTGGATTTTTATCAGGATTAAACTAAAACCTAGTCCATGACATTACCTATAATACAAGTTTTTGTATCTCATATGGTTATCTAATGTAGAAACTTTTCATGCATATTGCTGATTATCAGTGAAGTTACTACTACAAAAACTTTTGCTAAAAGAGTTTCACTAAATAATTCTCATACTGCATTAATTCATGTTCCAAGTTATTTTAACAAATGCACACATTACAGTCTAGATAGCGTTTTAATGAAAAATGTTCCCATTAGTGTCCTTCAATTGTTTTTGTTCATTTTTGTTACTCTTCAGGAAATGATTGGCCTTGATCTTCTCTTGACCAGCATTTTGAGCATCAGCTTTCCTCTGTCCTGAAGGGTCACTTCAGTAAAGCCTTCAGCAAAGGAGCACTTACCGAAGGGTGAAGTAAGCTGCCTCTTCTTTGAGAAAGGATGTGCATTCCGACTTTCATACAGTGACACATCTAGCCTAAGAGACAGAATTAAATGTAAACTACTTTAGCCAAGGCAATATTGCTGATGTGAACATTCAGGTGCCCTTAAACTTAAAGGTATCTGAGAAAGACATTGTGTGTGTGGTGGAATCTACTGATGTTGGACGTAGCTGAAGTGATGTTCCGCTGGTGTAAGAATTAGAAAATCCTCATCCAGGTCTCAATGCAGGAGAGTGGTCAGGCAGTGTGGGAGAATGAGGTCCGTGGGACAGGTTTTGTGAGAACTTCACTTTTTCTGCTGCAATTGTCCCCAAACTTAGGTTGGGCTGTGAAACCAGGGTTGTCTTTAGCATAAATGGGTAACGTCCCTTAACATGCTCTGTTTTTCACCAGTAAGCTGTAGGGAACACCTTTTAGTGAAATATAATCCCAGAGTTTATTAAATTCCTGATGCTTGTTATAGGACCACTTTTGTACCCCTGAGTTTTGTTTCTGCATTAGACCCCCCTATTTCTTGCTTGACCTGTCCACTTCTTGTTTTAGGGCAGTCTGCAAGGTTTTGTGGTCTGGTGATCTGTCAAGAGAACAGTCCTGTGAACACATGGGAAAGGTTTCACGCCTAAAATTGCTCAGAACTCAGGTGGAGTATGAACAGAAACATGAACCAGATAGCTTCTGTATTTTCTAAGCTTTATGGATGCAGTTTCAAAAATCAGTTTCCTATTACACCTACATGAGTAGCTTAAACTAATTTATTCTAAACATTTCTTAATACTAAAGTCTGTATTGGCCTCCCTTTTTTTGCCTGTCAGATAAAGAGTTTATTTGAACAAAATTCAAAGTTACAACAGTGCCTTTTGAGCATCTACTTTTGTTGCTGCTGTCCCCTTTGCTGGTAAAAGCTTTTATATATTTCACCATGCAGCTGATGACAATTAAAGCACAGGCTGCTCTGACCTCTGCAATTTCCATCAAAGTTCCCAAATCACTATACTTTTTTCCTACTGTTCAGTGACTTAGCATTTACATAAATTCTCTATTTTCACCGCCCTGCTAGCGACCTGCTGACAGAGGTCCACAGGAGCTCTGATGGGCACAGCAGATAAGGTATTTTCTCTCGTGTCCTCTCCTCCTGACCTCACATAGCAAATGGTTTTCAGCAGTGGAAAATGCAGTGCACTCCTCCAGCCAGCACTCTGCTGTTTGGTGAGACAATGCAGATTCACTAAAAGGCTTGCTGTGTACACAGCACTGTGTATTTGTTTAGTCGTGGCACCAGGTAAAAAGGAGCGTTGCAGTCATTGTCAGAGCTTAAGCCTTGAACTCTCCCGTGCTGCGTCTGTATTTCATCGGGAGGTTATTCAGCTGGTGGCACGGGAATGCTGCTGCTGCAGAGAGAACAGCTGTGAGACACAAGGCACAGAAACGGCTGGGAACAGCCTGCTGATTGCTGTCATTTCTAAAGGGAGATGGGAAACAAATTCAGCCTGAGAGACTCACTTGGTCTCTTTTCTCTTTTCTTGAAGAGCATCAAGACAGAACACACCTTTGTGCTTCTCATGCAGGAGGCCCTCTGAGGCCATTGCCCAGGTCTGGGAATGTGGATGTGGTAATGGGAGGTCTTGGCTTTCTCTGCTTGTGCTGGAAGGTCCTCTGTGTTGCAAGCAACCCTGTGCAGTGCTGCTGGGGGCAGTGGTGTAAGATCAGACGAGAGCGATCTCTTTGGGTTTATTTAGAATGAAGAAGTGCCCCAGTGGCACACTGAACAGACAGGAAAAGGTGGCTTTTCACAGCTGGATGGCAGATTCCAGCTAAAACTTGTATTTCATCTCCTATAGACTAGGCCCTTTTGATTCTCAGAGGCATGGAGTCATTTAGATATTCAAAACAACAAAGAAGAAAATAGTGAGTTTTAGAGTGGAATGTGCTCTGCAACCTAAGCATTGACTACAGGCAAATTTTATTTCCTGGAATAGCTGACATTTCTAGAAATCAGTCTCTGGAAAAACATGTAAAGAACTTTGAAAGTGATAGAGGATGTGCTGCTATCTTCATACTTATATCAGTCAACATTATGTTTTAAAACATTTTTGTGTAATTCAGCTTAGTAAAATAAGACATCCTATTTATTATGAAGAATAAAAAGGAAATTAGAAGATCTCAATATTATTTTTTTTTGCCCCTTGCAATTGCTCATTTCTTCTTCTAATACAAGAAAAATTAAGGATAAAACTGTCTAAATGATACACAGATCAGGCATGACTTAGAAAGTCTATTTGCTTACAAAGTCTCTTTGGTAAGCAATGTTAGATATGTATTGACTTTTAGGTGTTTAATCGTTTGGACTATGCTTGTCTTTTGTGAAAACAAAATTGCTCAGTTGAAGTCCATTTATAAATAACAAAAGAGTGAGAAATCTCTGTCCTTTTTAAGAAGCCTGCGGCACTTGTTGGAATAACATTCTTCTGTTAGCTTCAGAATAATTCTACAGACAACAAAACAGTGAAGTACACTGCAAAATAGTATTTCTTTCTTTCATAGATCTTTATTTACGAGACAGTATGGCCATGTGAATGGTTTGGTTACTTTGCAAAGGAAAACAGAGCTTAAGGAGAAGAGCATAATGGCATTAACCAGAGGATGTGTTACTGAACATCCTCTGGATTACACAGAAGGACATTACATAGAAGGAATTTGGCAACTGAGGATGTGGAATGATGATTTACAAGAGTCTTATCAGCTAACTTGTTTGACTGGTGGCTAATGTATAACACAGTGAGTGCAAATGGCGTGCAACCCAAAGGAAATGTTTTCCTCAGTGATTTAGGGCTTTGTTTTCCAGCACATAGCATGATTCTTTAATAGCTTAGCAAAGAAATACAGCAAGCTGCATTTCTTGGAATGTGCGTCTCCAACAGCTCCTCCATGGTGTTAGATTTTTTGTGTGTGTGTGTCTTACTCTACAGGATGATAAAATGCTAGTCTTTGATTTTATCCCTGTCCATGTTCATGCTGGTACTCTCCTCAATTTACAACAGAGGCAGGTTTGAAGCTGACTTGGGACTCACAGAAGGCTTTCAAAATCTTGTGAGGCTGAGCCTGAGGCCAGAACTGGGAGGAAATATGTTATTTCTGTAGCTCAGAACAAATAAGGTAAGAGGAGTAACTAAAAATCATACCAGAAGTCTCATGTAGCCTTAAAAAAAAATCCTGTCATCTTTACCATCGATCTGCAATTCTTCCATTATTCATTTACTTGATGTGTTACAGGTTATGTGGCTGTGTACCCAGGAAAAACTGAGTTCAGATTGGTTTTGGCTAGTGTAATCTCTTCCCATGATCCTCCCCACACTTTGTCTTTTTGGCTTGTCTGTCTGTGAATTACCACCCTTGTTGCAACTAGTTTAACTTAGTCCCACTTAGTAGTGGCAACAGTAAGAAATTACTTCTGCAAGTGCTTACATGAGTCAGAAACTTTTTACAGTGGGTAGCAGCTAAGTTTGTTGGGAGCAGTAGGGTGAGCCTTTACTTCTGTAGCCATACTTAGGGTTCATTATCCACATAGCCTGCTGAACTGATCTGTTGTGAGGCAATAAAAAAAATTTCCATTTAGATCTATAACTTTATTACTAAATTTATATTTATCATTTGCAGAGATTTATAGGTATGCCTCATGTGTTATCTGGACCTTCAGAGATCCTTGGGTGTTTGTGTCTAAGTACTTGATTTTAGGTCCTTACCTATAATTGTGTTATCCTCTTCCTTTCATAGCAATTTTTTTATGTTTATGCGTAAAACTTAGCAAGATTTGTATCTAACTTGTATAATTAAAACTTCAGCTACTAAATTCTGTCTGCATCGTGCCGAAAATTAATTCCAGAGAGTCATCTCTAATGATAGAGGAATACTTCTTGCATGATTAGATAGCTTCAGGCACAGAGGAAAAACCCTTTAATTAGTTGGAGAAGATAAGTTGGTGCATCTGAGTTATTGCAAGGTACTTACCTTTACTACTATTTGTCTTTGGCTGCAGGTGCCACTAGTGTGGGAAAAAAGTTGTTGTGGAAAATCTTCAGGAAGTAATTTCCTTAAGAATAAATTAGTTCCCTAATTCAAGTATTTTATTATGTTAATATTTATGTGTATTAATACACATTTGAACGTCAAAATTGCCTCTTTTAGCACTGATGGCTAGACTGACTTGTGTTTATCTGTTCTCAGAATAGATGTCCTAGTTATGCCTATTACTTGATCATTAACAATGGAACATGCTGCTTTCAGATACAGTGTTGGCCATTGAGCGCAGCTTGTTAAGTTCTTTTATTTCAGTACAGGCTTCCTAATAATCTTGTTTGCTTTATACCAAATGTTCTATTGCCACAGCAATGGCATTCTTCGGTCCTTGCAATCTCTTAAAATTTGGACTCTGTTTTAGGAACTCAAACACATAGTGAACTTTTTAGGGTTGTTTTTTCTTTTAAAAGCACTGCAAGAGCAAGGTAGGAATCCTCATCAGTTTAGAGTTTCCTGTCAAGTTCTTATACACTGCTTAGAACATAAATCAGTTGGAAACGTATCATTCAGAAAATCATTGCCATGTAAAGGAATATATATAGTTTATATAGACTGTGAAAATCTCTGAAGGAAAGATGCTGCCTTTGGAAAGGCTTGATTAGCTGCCTGAGCTTGCAGTACGGTATGTTTTGTAAAAACAGTACATAGAACAGTGTGTTTTGCAAATAGCTCCAGTCAACCTTACAACAGACTTATTCTGTAACATTCTTAAGGTGTTCTGGTAACACAGACATGCTGCTAGCCCTGTTTTTATGTATGCATTTTTTCCCCAAAATTTATTTATTTATTTATTGATAGAGTAAACAAGAGTGATGGCTGTACTTACTGTTTATGACTCTTATGTATATCATGGTTTACTTTCTGATTGTATTCTGTCTGAATACAGAAAGATAAATAGAGGCTCATAAGAAGATCAAAGAAGAGAGATGGTAGTGACCAATTTTAAGATGCTGCTAGGTCCAGTACTTAAAGGGAGCTAATGGGACATAGAAGAGCTGTGGAGACGTTCCCTTCCTGGAACACACCACCAACACTGTCAAGGGCAGAGCATCCAAGATTCGAGCGGCCTTTTGGCCATCTGACCTGTGGATTCTGCCTGCCGCCCAGGGGGTTTTGGATAGAAGTCTACTGAAGGGCTCACCCCATACTTAGGTGGTTTACAGGCTCCCAAGGTCTGCATTGTTCTCTGTGACTGAATCTTGTCCTAATGAGAAACCTCCCTGATTATTCGGACATACAATGCTAGAAAAGAGAACACAAGAAAGCAATCCCTGGGTGCTTATTGTATCCTGTATCTGTTACTACTGCAGTGATGTGTAAGGGTGATGGAAGGATCAGAAGAAATGCAGGAATTCAGGCACAGGAATCTTGCCTGGTGGGGCATGAAGGTGCTGTAAATCGCTGTGCTCTTTTTGCAAATCCCGTCTCCTGTGTTTATTAACTCAATAGCAGTGTGTTACCAAGTGTTCTTGCTAGGTACCAGCATCAGTAGTGACAGTGGCAAAAGCTGCCAATGTTTATTTTACCAACTCGTGATCTTTTGGTGGCCTGTGTAATGTAGATCCAGTGCTTATTTGTCTAATATTGTACTGCTTAATGCAGTTTGGGAATCCCTCTTTGAGGTGATTCTGATGGGCAAGCAGCAACAGAACTGATGCTAGTCTGAGCAGGGCAACCAGAACTGCAACAATTTCCTCAGGTGATTCTAGTATGCTCTGGGAAGCGTCTTGGCTCCCAGCCAGGCCTTCGGATACTGGAAATCATACAGAAAACCGCCGTGCATCAGTCAGACACATCACTGGATCTTCAAATTACCGGCTGCTTCTCCCCTGTGCAGTGCATCAGGCAAAAGCGTCAGCCTGCTGGGGTCATCTCCACACTCTCAGGTCTGGACAGGCCCTGCTTTCCACACTGTGTAGCTACTGTTCAGGGGCTGAGTTACTCAGTACTCTGTATTTCATACCCAGTGAAGGGATGAATTTTATTTACTGCCTTAAGAGCTGGTTACTCCATGTGTGGATAGATATATTCATGGAGTTCTGAGAAAGACTTGTGCAGTCACTACCCCTGCTCTACCAACATTTGTTTCTTCTAGCCAAGCAATAGGTTATCTAGTGATGAAGGGGAGGCTACATAAGGTATGCTTAAAGGATGTAAAAGGTAATTTATGTTCAGATTTTTCTAATGCAGTGATTTTTTTGGGGGGGGAAGATGTTGCACTTCCTCATCCCCTCTTTTAATATCACTTTTTTGGCCATCCTGAATAAAAATAATGCGTTCTTCACACATCTCAGAAGGAACAAGAATTTTGTTGAGTTTTAGCTGCAGTCATCTTAGTGTTTATATTTGTATAATGCTTTAGAATCGCAGTACTTCAACAGATACTTTAACATAAAAAAGCCACCAAACAGCATTCTGAACTAATCTCTGTTAAGTGATATTGATCTAGGGAGAGTGCTGTTAATATAAACATCTATATTGCTTTATTTCCTACAAGCCTTTGAAATCCTCATTTGCAGCTATAAAAGAAATATATTTTTATCTAGACCATAGTTGACAGAGAATATGCTATGTTTTAATCTCATCAGGAAAAAACGTTTAAATATTTACGTTCTGAATTATTTTGATTAGTTTACTTTTAAGTACCGATATGTAAAATACATTCCAGGACTTAAGTGACTTTATATTGGAGAGAAATGGCAGTAGCCTAAGGAAGGAAAGAAGATTCAAGATCCCTGTACTACCTGTAGTGGAGGTTCTCAGGTTCCACGTGTATGAAAATGTTTATTTAATTTTGCAGGTAAAATCAACAGAAATTCAAAAAATTATGCCAAACTTTCTCGGATCTTTTTGGCCCTAGTTTAATAAGAAATCTTTTTAGTTTGAAACTGTTTTTTGCTTTTCAGCAAACCCCGTACTGAAATGGTGGCATCTGTTCTGGAATCAGTGTTGAACTGATTTATCATTTGTTTGTTCAGTACTGTTTTTGTATCATGAAAGAAACCTCTGTGTTAAAGTATCTGAAGGAGAAGCCATTCTAATACAGTTGCTTCCAGTTGAATCTCATTTTGTATATTCATTAGGATGAAAGTCTTTACCTTTTGATTTGTTTTGGAAAGCCACAGTGCACTCAGATTTCTTCTGAATTCATCAAAACACAGCCATGTCTGTAGGAAATAAATTAGAGTTGAAGGTCAGAGTGTCATTTCTGCAGGAGTTATGACATATCTTTAAGAGCTGAATGTTACCAGCATTTAGACTCACAATAGGAAAAATATACTGAGAGGAGCTAAGTCAATATGCTATGAGGAAAGTAAATAACTTGACAACGTAAGTGAGCATTTCCTTTATATTAGCTTTAGTCTTTTTTTTTTAAGGTTTAAATCTCAGTACATTAAAATATGTCAGACTGAGAATGCAACGTTTCAAAGGCAGTAATACTAAGGAGGAGATTTAACTTACTTATGTCTGATTCTTTTATGATGATGGTCATATCTGGGCAACCCAAGACTGCATTATTTTTCAGATGTTAAAGGGGAGGTGTGTACTCCATTGTACATTTTTGTACAATGGAGTACAAACTGTACAAAATGAGACTTTGACTGTTCATTCAAAGACAGCTGTTAGCCTGGGTGGGACAAAATCTACTCCCATAAACTCATGTTAGTCATCACCACACTGATGTTTAAAGAGAGAAATCAAAAATTACTCAGCTGTAGCGTAGGGGAACCATGTTACCTCTATTAGCGTGTCTTAAGTGTTGTCTCTATTAGTGCATGAAGAACAAGTTTGTTTTCTGTTGCTTTGGTTTTGAAATTAAATTGCTACAGCTTATGCACAGTGGTATATGTAATAAGCTTAAAAATAAGGTCCGTAGATCAGTAGGTAATTGAAGATAGTATAGCTCATGTTTCTGTTACGCTTTAAGGGCTAAAAATAGCATAAACTAAGGTACTTGAATTTTTATGAAATGCAGTGAGAATGAATATGTAAAATCTGTGAATCTCAGTTGTCCCAAGGCAGACTCTCCTTTCACCTAGGGAGCTGTTGATCAGTAAAATCAACTGGCATAGCACGAGTGTTATGTGTTACAGAGCGTTTGAAGCAACTGCTCTGTAAGTGAACAGTGATTTGAGACCCACTGAAGGGCAGGAAACTCCTGCCCCTGTATTTTGTGGAGGTGAACGGATGAACTAAAGAGTACCCAGAGAAGACCAAGGAAGCCAAACAGGGATCCGTTATGCAACAAGCTGTGGTGACTTGGTTTTAGATGGTGGTATATGCAGAAAATAGAAGTGGACTTACAGCACTGAATTCTCTTCAGATGTCAGACTCATTCTATATGAAACGGTAAATCCATTTCTTAGTGTTTTAGGTCCCTGGTTCAGGGTTAGAGATGATGTCCTGGATAATTGTAGGTGTGTTGTTACTGATAGCTAGATCTAGTGATCCTTTTATAGGAAGGAAGCTAGCTTTGGAATCAGAATGGAGAAAAATTGAAGTTCTCCAGGAGTTTAGGTTTTCATGTAGTTATATACGATCATACCTTGCTCTGATCATATATTTTTATTATGAATATATATGCACCAAATACAACTTGTTCTTGTTACTGCATCAATGTTGTTTTTAGATTTTGTTATACCTTTATCAGCAACCAATAGTACTGAATTTCAGTAACAAAGTTAGCTTGAGATGCCAGGTCTGTTATTAATAGATATTAATAGATGTTAATAGGTATTAATAGATGTTAATAGATATTCTTCTCCTTGTGCGATGTGCATTGATCATACATTAAGAAATGCATTTTTACCAGTTCCAAATTTGTCCTCTGTAACATTATTTTTAAACTTACATTTGAATCAGAAGGTAATAAGATAACAGCAAAATTAAATATGATGAGGTGAACTGCTGTGCCAGTTATGAAAAATCAAGAAATAGACTCAGATGTAGTAAGCAATTCCATTATATTAATGTAAAATATTTTGATATTGTTAAAAATAAAAGTAAATTAAAAACATTTAAACTCACAGAAAAAAAAATGTTACTCTTTTAGAGCTAGCTTTTAATATTTTTGAAAGCAAAATGGATGTACATTTTCAGAGCATTTGTCTGATGTCAGCAAAAATATAGCACAAAAAGTATCACGAGGCTTGAAGGGAAATACCAGTTTCTTTGTTATACAGTGCCTGTTGCTTTCTGGACTTAATATGACTATTTTGAAATAATTGTCTAAAATGACCACAAAGCAGTGATGGCACAGCTCAGACTGATTTTGTTTTCCTCAGATACTGTATCTTTTCACTGAAAACAAAAACAAAAACAAAACAAAACAACAAAAAACACCCCAAACTGTGCTCGCCAAAAATAGCTATGGGATGCACACATTGAAATGACTGTCATGGGAACATTATATGATTCTTTGAAAGTTTATCACAATCTTGCTGTACTTCAGGTTTGCTTATCTGAATGACAAAAATATGTTACTTTCCTGCCTTTCACGGGAATCATGAGAGTGAAGCTATGTGTAACCAAAGGTTGTTGGGAAAAGAGAGGCCACACATGTAATTAAAAGATTACCTTTTGGTAACATGCACCCAATTATGAAATATGATTTTTGTTCTTATGTTCTGCATTTGACATTTCAAGTTCAAAATCCCCTTTTGTCTGTAGCAGGCTATTAAATACTACTCAGGCAGCAGTAAGCCCACCCCCCTTGGCAAGGCCTGGGGACAGAATGGTGGCCAGGTGCGTCCCAATGCCTCAGGAGCCAGCAATGCACTTCGCCTACCTTGCTGCCTGCAATTATTTCCTCGTGTTATTTATTGTTTATACAAGAGCAAAACAAACTCTTTTTCTTGTTTCTTACACAGATGGTACTCAGCCTTTCTGCATGCAGCCATCACATTTCAGGGGATAAGACTGTAAGAGTACCATAACATTCCTACCCTGTCATAGCATTTCTTATTTTGGAACCACAGTCTCAAGGAAAAAAATGACTGTGAATAAATAGATTTTTTTTTTTTGTATCATGTTATTGAAATCCTCATATTAAGGTCCTAGTTTCAAAATTGTGTGAACTGGAGTCATGTATTTACTATTGCGTGTGTAATACTGTTTAATTCAATCTTGGTAACTACAACTTTAAGTATCGTCTGTGTTTATGAAAGTATGAAAAATGGAAGAAATCGAGCTATGACAGTGATACATTGATGTATTTTGAAATCATACACAAACACAAGTAACCATCAATCTATTCAGGCATCAGTTTTTAGATTTATTGAGCCTACTTACTGAAAATGTTAAACGTAGTCATGGTACCATTTTTTAAAAAAAGCGTATTTTTATCAATGTTTTTATCACTTAGCTGTGCTTGTTTTGTTAGTGTTGTGGTCAAATGATTTCAGAAAATTCATTTTTGGAGTTTTTTCTCTAATGGTGATATCAAGGCTGTAACTTGGGAGGTAGAGGGTAGAATACGTTCAAAAGCATTAGTTATAAATCAAACTGATTTTTCATCTAGAAAGCTTTGATTTATGTATGTCAAAATAACTTGAAAAAATTGCCGTAATCTACCTCATATATGTGAATTAAAAAAATAAAGAAATGTATTCACACTGTGCACTCAAGGTAAAATCTTGATGTGGTAGTAATCAACAATATTTTGTAGGAAGATGGGAATGTAATTCAGCAGTTATATTTGGAGCAGCTGTTGTTCAGCTGTTGGACAGAGGGACTGGAAAAAAGGTAAGAAAAAATTGCTCTTTTCATGGGAAAGCATGTTTT
Organism: Cygnus olor; assembly: GCF_009769625.2. Classification (NCBI taxonomy): domain Eukaryota; kingdom Metazoa; phylum Chordata; class Aves; order Anseriformes; family Anatidae; genus Cygnus; species Cygnus olor. The sequence goes on from NC_049175.1 coordinate 14,848,130, forward strand.
CAATTAGATGTTTTTTTCTTTCTCTAGCTTGGTGAAGCAAAGATTCGCATCGATTTTACATTGTTAACAGTTGGACAGATAAAACAGGCAAACTGATTAGGTAGTGTAACTAGTATGGTATAATAAATAAATAAAGTTAGTGTAACAGTTTAAAATAGGAGTCTCCAGAGATGTAAAAAAATGTGTCGTATCATATCTTGTGCATGTACAAAAAATAGTTCCACAATCTGGACTAAATTTATTATTTTTCATTGATTGCCTCATTCTGTTGGAGGACATTTCTGGCAATAAAGCAGTAGAGCTGTCACATCTATCATGATGTGTCAGAGATCTGTCAGGTCGATGGCTTTTTTTGAACTTTGCTGTTTCAGAAAAATGTAGCTGAGCATTTTAGGCAGTAGTTTGACATTTTCAAGATGAAAATCCAGCTTCTTTTATGCATTGTTTCTCAAACAAAACTTATGCTTTGATTACACAAGTAATGATTTAACATGTTTGGAGGTATACCACAGGCACCAGATAATATGGGTAATAGCCTTGGCTTACTCTGTAGTAAATATAAATTATAGAAACAAAGATTTAAGAGATGCGCCCAAGGCAGATGGCAAATCAAACTTTGATCTGCTGTTGTCATGAAGATGAACCTAAACATTCGGGCTTACCTTTTGTTTTGAAGTTAGGGACTAAAAAGTTGAAATTTAAATGCAGCCTGTTGCAAACAAGTTTATTATATGTAGAAAAACAGAAAAGAAGGAAGAACTGTTAAAAGCAATTGCTAAAAATTGCATAAACAATTGCACATCCTGAATTTATGGGAGGGGAGGCTAGATGAAGCACTTCTGAAACTGATGGACATTCCTCTTGAAAATCAATGTCAAAAGCAGTTCAAATGCTTTATTCAGTAATAAAAGAACTTACAAGAAGAACCATGTGCCAACACAGTTAATTGTCAGTTTGGTTAGTGTTTGGGCTGCTTCTTATACGGAATGCAGTCAACTAGAGATAGACTGACCACAAATAAAGACAATAGTTGTCAATACATGTATTTTTAGACAACAGAAATTCGAGGAGAAAATCAGCAAGTAGCCACAAACCATCACGCACCAATAGTAAGGTGCTATGTGAGTTACAGGAATGCTTGGAAATAATTAATGAAGCAGTGGTCTTGCTCTGTTATTAGTCCCATTCAGGGAATAGTCATCAAAATCTGTAAGTAAATGTTTTGATTCTTATTATTTCCCTTCCAGTAGACATAACCAAGGAGATTGCCTAGTAGTAGCTATTGTTGTTCTAGACTCTTAACTATGTGGGATGAAGAACCGCCTCCATATGTATGTGTATGTATTGAAGATTTTCTGCTCTCTTGATTTTAGTAGAATTGTACCTTTGGTACAGACACGCTATAATTAAAGGAATATTAAGATGGTCAACTACCATGAAGGAAAAGAATGATGCAGAAAGTAATAGAACGTAACTGTTAAAGGCAGAGCTCAGATTTATAAGTCATAGTTACAGGCATGAATTGAGTGAATGTTCTCCATTTGTAAATATAAAAAGTCTATATGAATGTTGAATGCTATTGAAAATGCCAGTTAAAATTAAGGGGTATTTAAATTCAGATAAAAACTTTAACATGAGTATCCAAAATGGATGTTTTTTGAAGAGATGAGCACAAATGTGATACAATATTCTAAATTTTATGTTTTTTTATTCCACTCTGATCAAAGGAAGTCATTTGTAAAATGCATTTTTTTTTTCACCTAAAATACCAAGACCCGTCTAGGCCTGTTGCTATATAGTTGTACTGGTTTTACATTAAAAAACATGCTTTTACCTACCTGCATTGCTTACAGAGCTACAGAAGTTTTGTTTATATATCTCTAAAAATCAATTCAAGATAATTGGCCATTCAAAAAGATACACATGGAAAGTAATAGAGTTTTGTTTGTTTGTTTTTTGATTTAGTTTTCAAAAACTTTAGGAAGCCTTTGTGGTACATTATTTTGTATTATTGCTGTAACAGTACCTATTTAAATCAGAAGTTTCCAGCCTGGTAGTATTTTTAGTCACTGGAATACACACTAATTTTGATAATTTATCAGCCACAGAATAGTGGCTTCATTTTGTTAATGAGTTTAGCAATGCCTGAGATGTGTAATTAGAGGAAGAATGGTTTGGTACCTTTAAGTTCCTAACAGTTAATTGTTCTTTTTAGAACAACAGCAAAACTCCCTACAGCACTTATATCATCTTAGGTTTAAGCATGATGATGTCTGAGTTCAGCTGATAATTTCTTGTTCCGATAGTTAATAATAAAAAGAAGCTAGAGAAAAATAATTGTTGGCTATTTCCGAGCTAAAGACATTGACAGAAAAAAAAATCCATTCCAGAGTAGACACCATTAACACAGATTGCCTCCAGCCCATTAAGCCTCATCACTGAGAGGTTTTAAACAAGTGTTTGTTTCTAAAGACTGTGGAAACTAAAGAATTAAAAGCCACCTTAGTTTTAAAAGCATGTTTTCTGAGCCTTAATAAAATGATACTTTGTCTTAATTTTGTGTCTCCATTCATGCAGGAAATTAGGGGACTAGTTTCTTACTGCACAACTTTGGTTTTTCAAGCTTCAGGCTCAATTTGGCAGGCTATATTGCTCAAATTAGTTTATAAATGAATTACTTGTTTTTAAAGTACAACTGATACCAACTTGCATAAAAATACTATCATACAAAAATATTTTTCGTTTTTACGTAGTTAAATGGTGGTTGCTCTTATCAAGATGCATATGTGCTCAGAAACTTAATGGCAATTCGTTACTGAGTTTCTCAAACTGCAATGTGTCATTGTTGGGTTTAATTTGGAATGGCCTTTCTTCTCTAATATCACAGCTTGCAAGTTTGATAACTGTTTTGGGCGAGAATGATCCCAAACATCATTTAACTGTTGTGCATGTATAGTGATAGTGGCAAGACTGGATGAAGATGAGGTCATTAAAATGGCTGATTTCCTTATTGTCATTTAATCGATATCAAGTGACATTTTCAAGTGAGGCCTTGGTGCTGTCAGCGTGAGGGGTGTTTTTTATGGGATTGCAGGCTAGGAGGGGATCTTCTGCTGTTCTGCGGTCACTGGCTGGTTCCACCACAAGTCAGGCTGGGAGAAGGAGTCACATTCAGCACACAGATTGACTTTGAATTAAGGCATGAAATGAGACTTCAAGCTTGAGATAGCTGCCTGTTGCACCTGTAGGCTCGTGCTTTGAGACGAAATGCTGCCTGTTGAAATCATACAGGTTGGTGGCTGCTGAAATCATTTTACAGTGCAAGCTATCACGTTGCAAAAGTGACATCAATATTGTTGTGTTTTGTGTGCCATGTGGTGCTTCAACTTCGCTTAATGCTCAAGAAGGTAAACATTGATGCTTTCGTTGCTTGTGTAAGTAATGCACCTGAGATGCTGTCTAGTGTCATAGTTAAATCCCAAACTCAGAGCTTTGAGGGGGATCTGTCTAGTCCTTCCCATTATGGTGATTTTTTTTAATATGACTGAATGCTTTTAAACATTAAATAAAAGCAGGTTTGGGTAGAAAGTAGCTCAAATGCTTAGTTTTTTAGATAGAGAAAAATCCCAGTGAAAAAACAGAAGTACAGGGGGCTTCTAAGCACCTTTCTTCCTATGATCAGTCCTTTGATTTTGGTTGGTGCATGAAGTTGCTGAGCAAGCGTTGCTTAGTCCCTGCATTTTCCTTTGGGATTTCTTTCCATCGCCTACAAAGCTGGACTGTCTGCAGCCTGCTTGGCTCAACACTCTCCTGTTCTTCCTGAGCAGCAGGGGCTCAGCTCCTTGTGCTGCCTGCCACACCTTGCCTTGGGAAGCTTGCCTCCCTCAGCTTTCCCCAGTGTTTATAAAGTAACCTTGCACGAGGATGAACAATAAAGTGAAACAACAGCAAAATTCCTGGTACTGCCCATGGAAGATGGAAAAGAGGATAAAAAGTAAAACTGAAGGTTGACATATTGACATGTCCAGAGACTACACCATTAAAAAGCAAGTGTTAGGGCTGACTGCAGAAGTGTTCTTCAGAATTTCCTACTCTAATTTTCTGGCCAACATTTGCCCCCCAGCCCCAGTTCCTCCTGAACATCCCCCCCACGTAAGCACCTTCCCCCCACGTAAGCACCTTGCTCCTAATTCCACAAAAGTATCTTGCAAGCGATTAAATGCCATTCCAGCTTTGTTTCACCTTGGTGCATGGTGAGCTGCTGTTGCTTTTAAGTGCAGTAAGTAGTTGGTCCTGAGCACAGCTAATATGACATACATTTGTAATGATATTAGACACTGGAATGTAAGAATACAGTAGAAGTCAACTGTAGTTTAGAAACAGTGGCTTTTTTTTTCCCCTTGTACTTGCATCCCACACCAATCAGTTGAATCATTTGTAGAGTAAGGAAAAGTAAAGGTCCCTGACTGAGTCTGTCAGAAGAGACACGTTCATAATTAGCAGGCTCAGAAGAGATTGCCATTAAGGTGATACGTTTAATTTGTAGATAAATAAATGCACAAGCCTATTCCACATCTGTGGTTCATTTTGATACCAAAAGTAAAATGATTATGTTGAAAATTGATCTCAGCTTTTGCATTAGTAAGCTAATTGGAATATTCTGAACATAGTTAACCATAATTTCTTCTGAATTTTCTTCTGACATTTATGGATTGTTTGAGATCTTTTTTGTGATGTGGAAATTAATGTTTTCCACATTTTGTCGTTGTCATCAGAGCTCTTCATTTCCCAATATGTCTGTGGCAGAGATGAAAAAGAGATGCTAGTCCCAAACCAGGAGCTAGTAGTGGTTGCATCATGTAGACTGTCTGTCAGTAGTAGGTACTTGTGCCTGTGTGCTGAAGCTGTGGTCCCCAAGCCCTAACCTGGGATAAGAAGAAGAAGAAAACCTCAGAACCGGCAGTTGTTTTGTCTGTTCAGTTTTATTTGCATTGCTTAGTTAGGGGGATTTGAATGTTTAATTGTTAGTGTTAGTCAGTTAAATTTATGCAATTGAGCACAAAATGTTAAGGTTTCAGGACTGCCTTCCTTCTCCTGCACATTTTTTTAAGTAAACCAGTAGGGTATAATTAAGTTAAACTGGAAGGTACTAACAGCTCCAAGTGAGAACACTTTGATGTCAGGGCAGACCTCCATGCCAAGTGGTGTGGCATGCCATGGGTTCCTGCTGGGTGAAGAGGAGAACAGAACGGTTCAGCTGGTTAGCTGGCTGAGTAACAGAACCTGCAACACGGTCGTTTGAGAAAAGCAACTTCTGTGTTAATAGTAACACCGCTTTCCTCTGAGGCTTGATTGCCAGTGGGGTGTAGGACTTTGATTACAGTTTTGAGACGGTAACCAGAAACACAAGATGAGGAAGAATCTGTCAAAGAAATGGTGAGGTTGGCAGAACTCCTTGAGTGTTCTCAAGTACCTTGTTGAGGAAACAGCCTTGGAAATTGTAAGGAAGTTGATGACTTTTTTTTTTTCCCTCCAGTCCATCATCATTTGTGAGCCTTCATGGGCTGTAAGTAGGCTGGTATTAGAGACAGATGTTTATCATGATTTTTTTTTCCTTGTGTATCTAGGGACAGGCATCAGATTGGTGTATTGGTTAGAGGAGCACTTATCTTCAAGTTAAGCTTTCTAGTTGAATTGGTTTTGTGGGATAAAATAAGCCTTCTGGTTGAATGCCATCACTGTGCATTCGATTTTGCCTAGTTTATCAGTTGTGTTTGTTTTATTCAGGACATAAACTAAAGATGATACTATGCAGCTTTTCTCTCCAAAATGATAACCCCCTCCAGACACGCCTTTCATCGCTGAGTACAACCAAAACACTTTGTTTTGGTATCATCTTAGATAAAATTACATGAATTATTCATATCCATGTATTACATTAAGTACTTAGTTTATCCGCTTCAATAATGAAACAGTACAGGTTTTTACATCCTGTACTGACTTGCTGGCAGAGATCTGTAGCGTAGACCAACCATTTGGTCTACAACGTCACTTCATGTTCAGTTAGGGGAGTGCTGCCATGGATGTGTTGGCCAGCATGGCCCCCATGCTGCCCTGCCAGGGCATTTGATATTGGTTGCAATCAGTGTTCTCCCCAGCTGTTCCCAGCCTGCTATGCTTTTTCTTGCATTTGCTTTCTCAGAAGAAAGTTTCTGCAACAATATTATCTTAGGGAAAATACTATGGAAATACCATGCTATGGAAAAAGAACTGTTTTCTGTTTCCCTTAGTGATGTTTCAGAACAGAAGTGGATCATTGTGAACATCCCAGAGCTTTGTTGAATATTAGCCTGTTTTTGGTGAACATTTGAGTAGGATTGTAATAGGGAAACCGTGTGCGTCCATAGCAGTGTTCTGTGGTAATGATGAGTTAGGTATTCAGAACTGAAAACAACTGTTGTTTTTCTGAAAACGGTTTCAGAAGTGAAATTAATAGTAAAATCCTAATAAGAATGTTCATGTTTTTTCACATCCCATCTCTCGGGGTATTGGCAACTTTACATCTCAATCACCTCTTCGTTTTGTCTGAGATTTCTTTAATCTAGAGTTCAATTTTGTAATCTAGAGTTCGATTTTGCGAAGGGAAAGAAGGTGGAACAAAGGTAGGATTTACACATTGGCAAACATTCAGTATGGCACGCTGCAATAGCCTGCCCTTAAAACAAACTGTATAACTGTCTCTTTTTTAGGTCCTCACAGCTCCATCTCTCTGTAAAAGTACCTCTTTATTTTTATTTTTACGTGTCCTCAGTTATATGAGCAGGGTATATTGTTCATTTGCTTTTGGGGGCCTATTGCACATATCCTGCATGAAAGGTATTGTCTGTTTAATTACTTACTGACAGGTTTCATGGAGTAGTAGGTACCCATCTCCTTTTCTAATGCAGTGGACTTGCATTATCAAACTTATTAAAAAAAATAAAAATCAACCTTCTATAGAACATCTATAGTAAGTGTTTCTGATTCTTTCAAGATTACAAGAACCTGGCATGAAAGCCTAAGTCTGTCTCCTTCTAGTCTGTTTGAAATTGTTATGCAATCTTTGTATTTTAGGCAATTCAAAGAACAATTGAGTTTTGGTTATTTTTGATTAGATAAAGTGGGCAAGTGCTTCATATTTCAAGATTTATTTTACAATGGATAGAGATTGGCATTTACTATTAAAAAAACACAAAACTTGTCAACATTTGTTGTGTTAAAATATCTCAGTTTGACAAATACATTTTTAACATTCGTGGTTACCATTTAACACGTGTGTATTTACCTTTCCCTGCTTTGTTAGCTACGTGCTATTCTATTAATGGAATGTGATCTCTAATCACACCCAACATCAGTTCAGATGATGCATATACGTTGCAAAGTATTCCTTCCTGTAATTAGTTGCTTACTCTTAAAATTAGTTGCTTACTTATAAACTGGAAGCTTGATCCTCCAAGCTTGGCAGAAGCCACCCTCAGTATACTATAGCAGTATTTTGCTGTTAGTTGCCTAAAATCTATTTTGCAGAAGCATGGCCATTTTTTTATGCAAGTGAGGAATTTGCAACTTGGACTTAGTCCCAATATTTTACAGTAACAGCTATAGGTCAGTATCAAGATGATTTCATTTAAAAACATTCTCTCAGCTGTGTTCCGTTGTGTGTTTCTGAGCAGACAGACAATAGGTAGAGTGCTGTGTTTGTGCTCAATTTTGAGCAATATTAATGGTACAGATTCTACAAGCACGTGGAAGACTGCTGCAGGCTGGGCTAGTCCAACGCACTCCATTGTTACCCAGCAGCTACAGGATTTACAGGAAAATAAATTGTTTCTCCTGTGAGGAAATAGATATAAGAAACTTGTATTTGAAAGTCAGAATTCTCTGAATAAAATGTCTTAACTCTTGCAGACATATAGTGTACCTGAGGTGAATTTGCAGACAAATCCAGTGGAAAGAAGAAGAAGAAACCAAAGAAAAAAGAAACCTAACCCCTAAGGTAGTTGAGCTTTGGGTGAAACTTAGATTTCTCATTACACTGACTTGCAATACATAGTCAGAACTTGTCCCAAGAGTATAAACTCTCAGATTCCCTGTCCTAATATCTTAGAAAAGGGCTTAAAAACTGATTTTTGTCCCAGGTTTTATAAATGACAAACAAGAAGAAAAACTTTTTTCAGTGTCTGTGATGTGATGTGAAATTCCTGCATCTCCTTGGCCTCAGCCTGCATACTTTCACATCCATGGTATCAGAGATGGAGGAAGGCACCCCATCCCTGATGTTTGAGTTGCATTTTATGTCTGGGCATAAACTGTGCATTTGACTGAATTCTCCTTTTTGGCTATCTGATGTGCCGCTGCATGTGAAACTGAGCGTTCACAACGTGTGTGCTAGGGTAGCCAACCCACCTTCTGATTTTCTCCAGTGTAGACCAATTTTCCTAGCCTAACAAGCAAGAGGTAATAAAGAGAAGGCTAAATCTTTACCAGTACTGAATCTGCATGGTACCCAAGTGATCTTAGTGATCAGGCTACTGGAAATGCTCCTTTTGTTAGCAAGCATTTACTTCAGTAATAATTTCCTTTCATTCAAATTTGCTGCTGCTTTAGGTATACTTCAGTTAAATTGTTCTTTTCATTCCTAGTATAAAATTTGATATATTTTTAGATCTACTTGGGCCTTGCATTTTTTCTCCCAACATTTTTTAATGAGTCCTTTAAGTGGCACATCAGCAGTGCTGTTAATCTCTGCTCTTTACCACAAAGTGTAACAGGACACAGTTTGTGTACATAGAGAACCTAGTTTTGTGGTGTGTGGAGAACTTCATTCAGCCAATCCACATGTGGGAGATTCACTAGTTTGAATAATAAATAAATACACAATAAATTGTAAAGTCTTAAAATATTTTCAAAGTGTATTATTTATTTTTCCTGTGTAGGAAAACAGCTATCTTTAATCAAACTACAGTTTATCTTTATGTGTAAGCAAACAACTTACCAGAAAATAAGATAAGGATTGTAAATAAGATTATTCAAAAAATGAGCTATTCAGCAATAGCAAAGTAAATGTTTACTTTCATCACGTTAAACCTGACAACAGTTTGACTTACAGATAAGGACAAGTGTATACTTCCCAAGCCAAAAAAAAAAAAAATCATTCAGGAAAAAAAAAATCATTCAGGAAAAATGAGTAGTGTACTGTGTATACAAGCTTGTGGTGTTGGCATACAAACATGGACTGGTGCAATTATCAAGTAATGAAAACAACAAAAATGGACAAGAATCATCCCCAAAAGCTAGCAGCGATGAGAATGTGGTTGATAAGAGCTTTCTCTGGCTCATGGAGTTGTACATGGATGAAACATACAACTCCAATCCTTAAGTATCTAGAAATAATTAGGAGGAGAAATACCTGGTACCCAACTAGGTTTATACAACCCATCTGCTGTGTATATCATATAAAATCAACTATTTGCAGTTTTGTCTATGTGAATTACACTCATGCATATGTACACATTAGTTTTGTATGTGTGCATATAAATAAAGTTAGCCTATGCTTGCTTATATCACCTTTCAAGTTATATAGATTAAAGGGTTGTATACATGAGTCATTTTTAAAGAGAAAATTCTGGGCCTTTAGGCAGAAAGTGTATTTAGGCGGAAACTGTAACTGATATCATCTTGTGTTTTGTGTTCAGTAAAGTCTACTGAAATAGTAGATGATAATCTGTTGTATCAGTCTGTAGTAGTAGGATAGGAAATTGTTAAATGACTGGTAATACAACAGAGATTTAGGAGTAAAATAGCTTGATCCAAAGAAGATATTAGGTAGCTTTAACACAGTTAGTAACAAGGAACAAGTCAGTTTCTTGGGGGATGGATTTTAAGCTCAGGCATACCCATTGCCCCTGCTTGTGCTGCCTCCCAGCCGTGTGTGTGCCTGGTCTTCCTTCCCAGTTCCGACCCACGCCCCCTGACACCTCATTTTATAGAAATAGAGGAATGGGGAACTGAGGAATGTTAATTCTCCTTAAATTTTACAGTATCAAGTGTGGCTGTACAAACAGTTTTGTATTTTGGCCTTACACTATGTTTCACTTACGCCTTTATGGATCTTAAATCTATTTAAATGTAGTAAAACATCAACATAAAAGCATGTGAATCTTTCAGTAGCCATTATAAAGACATGACGAAGAAGTTAGTTTAGCAGTATAAAATTACTATTCTAATAAGTCCTGCTTATGCTCATGCATGCATTATCTCTCTCCCCCTCTTTCTTTGTCTATAGTGTAGTGTTTTGTTTTTTTACTCTTTATCTGGAAAAATTATTTTATACAGTCTGTGCTGATTTCCCTTTATCATCTCATGGCATATAACTAATTATCTGTGGGTGGGTGTAGACATTAGTGTGACTCAGTGTTATTAAGTCAGAAAATTTTGGATATCTGAGAGTATTTGGGTTATTAAAGAGCTCAGTTTTAAAGTAAATAAAAATGATAACAGGAGTCTGTGAGGATCCAAAGAAGTGAAAGTGACAAGTATCTAGTCTTTTGTGATAAAGCTTGAAAATGACTCAAAATAGTTTAAAAAGTCAGAAACCCATTAAAATGACTGTATTTGCTGGGGCTTATGATTTTGGTGACCTGACTCTTGTTTTACAAATGTTATTTAGTATTACAGCATCAGAAGTCAGGGGTAATAAGTACCTGCATCATGCGAACAACTTGCATTAATTTTTATTAGCTGGCTACTTAGTATGACTTACTTTCTTCACTACTTAATCTGACATTTTACTTCCAATACCTTTTTCTAAGTGTATAATATTCTTACATTTCCTTTACTTGGATTTTACCTTTTGTCCCTATTTAATCTTTCTACCTGATTGTCTTGTGACCACAGATTGACAGTTTGTGACTTTTTTGATTAATTTTACCTTGCACAGAGCCAACTTCTGAGCATCAAGTGTACCTTACTGATGGAAAATGTTCTGGAGAGAAACACAGCCATAATTTTAATATTTCTCCACTATTAACAAGGTCTGTATTTTATTAAATCTCACAAAAGTGATACATACATACATAGAAAACGATGTGTTAAGACTTGTGTGTATATATTGGTAAACCAAAATTGCCTCTAAAAGACATAATGTTTTTAAAACAGGAATCTAACGTAAATTCGGAATTAAGCTTGGGAAAGATACCATGTTCTAAACTATCCTAAACCCTTAAGTCTATAAAAAACGTTCTTTCTCCTCCGATGACCGATGACCGGTCTCAGCACTGCTGTGCTTTATAGTGCAATCATGGCAATGGGGCAGGTTTGGTATGCAGTGGCCTTTTCTTGCTTGTCTCAGGGTCAGATAAATGAGGTCTAGATGTGACTGCTGTGTCATGCAAAGCATTGCCCAAGTCTCATGAACTCTTAGTGGAGCGTTTGGGAAGCTATAAAAGTACAGTATCCAGTGGCATAGGCTGGGGAAATGCAAAATCCATTGCTGTGCTGGGAGAGATTTCTAATAGTTTAGGATGTCATGAATGAGTGTTGTAATCCATCAGAGGTGCTGCTGATTTGCACATTAATCTCATCAGAATAATTTAAAAATCTTTAGTCAAAAACTAACAATCCATCTATGAGTTTATATGCTGTAAGGATACCTTAGTCTGCAAAGTTGTTTCTGATAGACGAGATTTGTGTTGTGAACAGGAAGAATTCTGAGATTTTTAAGCTTATACAGAACAGGAAGAAAGAGTGGGAAATTCCTGGCATGAATAAAATGTTCAGAACGTAGTGATCAGGAGAAAGTAGGTGATTATTATACTGAAAGCCTTCTAATACCTTTAAATGTCACTTCTGTACTTGGTTCAATAACAAAATAATTAGTGCTTAGCAGTGACCGTACTGTATGAGTAGTATGTTAAAGAAAAGATTGTGTCCGTAACTTCATCCAAATTACTGGTATTTTGATAATGCATGCTCAGTTACGTGATGACCTTTAAGGTCCATGTAATATTGTTCATAAGGGACAGGTGTTTTTTATTCTGAAAGGCATTGGGGCATCATGAACTATGAGAAATACCCAGTAGGCAGATGGGGGGATAGCTTTGGTGACTAGATCAAGTCTATTTCAGGCCTTCTAAAAATGAATATTCTCCAATAATCACTTTATGAATAGGGAAGTACTGCTTTCTTTTGAAAGAGCTTTAGGAGTAGCCTCCGCTTTCTCAGAGTATTCTCGTGTACCTAAGCAGGCACATAGGCTGTCAGGCTCTTATTGCTGTGGTCTTCTGGAGATGCAGCTTCATGAAGGAGTTCAAAGCTGTCCTCCTTCATTGATACTGAGTCTTTTCCAGAGAAAAGTGAGCAGCCAGATAACCACAAGATCTGGACTGTATTATTTTTTTGTGCATTCTTAAAGTAGAAAGTATTAATAATACAATTCTAGTGTTCATTAAATTGTATTGTAGAAGGTCTTAAAATATTTTTCTTGGTGGCTTCTTATAGAATCATTCAGATTGGAAAAGACCTCTAAGGTCATCTAGTCCAACCTTTAACTTGGTACTACAGTCCACCACTAAACCATGCTACCAAGTTCTACATCTACATGTTTCTTGAAGACCTCTAGGGATGGTGACTGAACTTCTTCCCTGGGCAGCCTGTTCCAATGCCACACAGCTCTGTCAGTAAAGAAATTTCTCCTGATATCCAACCTAAACCTCCCCTGGCACAACTTGAGGCCGTTTCCTCTCATCTTATCACTTGTTTCATATAGTTAGGCGTGAACCACAGCTTTCATTAAAAGCAAGCCTGCAAGCATCGTAGTTGCAAAGAAAAGCATAAGAAAGCTTAAAAAATCTAAACTCAAAAGGCTTAGCAGAATGACAATAAAAAATCACAATTAACTTTTATGTAGCTGAGGTTTTTCACTTTTTTTATTTATTCTGGTGGTCTGTTGCATGAGATTTGAACACATGGAGTTAATTGTACTAAGGAGTGGAGGAAGACTCAATATACAAGGGGGAAAGGAAAAAAAAAACAGCTTTAATCAGAATATATGGTGAAAGTTCCACTGACTACAGTTAGGGAGAAGATAAGATATACAGTTGATGTGCAACCAACCTGTACAGCTTCACAGACCAATAGTCCTTAAAAAAAGCACACACACACAAAAACAAACAAACAAAAAAAAAACACTTAAAAAGCAGAGCTTGAGAAGCTTCATGCAAAAATTTAAATGTACAAGTTTGCAGCATGAAAAATGAACAAAAACCCTGCAATTATAGATCATACCTCATTTTGAATCACAGGCTGCAAATGAGTCATTGTTTTGAGAAGTTGGCAAAGACTGGAAGAAAGTTTTGAGGAGATAAAAGGATGTTATTTTTCTTTTGTGTTAAGAAAATTAAAAAATGTCAGAAGTGTATTTTCCTGTGTTAACAAACAGGAAAAGGGAGGCAATAAGGTAGTTTGTCAGACAGATTCTTCTAATTTGAAGTTGTTTGCATTGAGTTTGCAACTGTAATGGATGTCATCATTGGTCTTATTCAGTGGCTTAAGTTGCTTCTGGGAGAAAAAATGTTAAAATATATCTTTGTATGCAAGAGAGTAATAGAAGTTGGGCATGCACTTTCAGTAGGTTAAAGCTTCATGAGAGTAAAGTTCGAATGAAATTAAACAGCTTGTGATTATTTTAGGTGGTTCGACAAAAATGCCAGTTCAGTGTTGGTTACCTATCAAAAATATAATTTGGGGGAAAATATAATGTCAAGGGGTTTTGAAAGGATGAAAAATTAACCAGAGTGCATCTCTGGTAAGAGTGTTTGTCACCAGACTGAATGGGATTAAGGGAGGCTCAGAGCAGTGGGGATAACCAGCGCCATGGAGCGAATAAGGCTCTGGTTCTTCATGCTGGAGAAGTGACCGTTTGATGCCTGCATGAAAGCAGGTCATAAATTATGACTAGCCCAAAGAGGATATGTAGGGAGTTGTTGCTGGCTGTGTCTTAAAAGGCTTGCAGATTGAAAGCAACCAGAAGCAAGCAGGTGGTTCTGGAGGTGAGTTGCAGCATCGCTGGCTGGTGTTTGTGGAGGTGTAGGGGCAAATTGGATGAGATTATGGAAGAAAAATTCATTAAAAGTTAAATACCTAGAAGCTGTCTCTGGCCACTAGCAGCAAACTGTTGGAAGCTGGGAGCTTGTTTGGCTGAAACAAAGAATTGTCTAACAAAAGTTTTTTTGTGAAGGAATTCATGCCTTAGAGGCTGTGGTCAGAATCGAAATCATTGAAATGAGAGGAGAGAACTAAGTGAAAAATGGGCCTAACCCTTTTTGTAGGGATTGCTTAGGGGAAGCTTAACAAATGGGTAAATAAAACAGCATTAGATTAAATAGAAAACAAATAATAATAATAATAAAAACAGATGAATAACAAAACCAAACAACAACAAAATTTGTGTTACATGACTGTAACACTTGAACCCGTGGTTAAAGTAGGAATCCTCGTTAAAGTGTCTGCATTGCCTTGCCTGCTTCACAACGTCATCTGTTTCTAAATGAGATGCAAAGCGGTAAAATGTGGCTAGTGTGGATGCTGCCTTCTTGAAGTCCACTATGTGACTGTAATGCCCAAATGCCAGGGCACCGCCCTCTTTGTCAAATTTGGGGACTAGAGGGAGGATTTGCACTCAGGACTGGACAGCAGCAACTGCTGAATACCCAAGGTGTGAAACAGCGATGTAGCAACTCCAGGGAGACCTCTGTTGGTCTTGCCTGGCAATGTATTTCCCTGTTAAAAAAAAAAAGTTTCTGTAACTCCAGTAAAAGTCTCAGACAAACTGAGGATGTAATTTTTCATTTCTGAGTTCCACCTTGCAGTTACTGATCTGATAAATCAAATAGTGAAAAGCTTTTTTTTTTCCTTTTTTTTTTTTTTAACTTGAAACTTGGTCTGTTAGGGAAGGACTTGGCTACAAAACTCAGTCTCTAGCATTGAGGCAGCTACGCAGTGGGAAATACAAAGAAAAAGTAGTAAAAAATATCAGTAGATTTTGAGCCACACAGTTCAAAGTAGTAAGCATCTCAAAGTGTATGAATAGCTTTATATAGCCCTGGTGGGTAAGGCAGGGGACTGATAAAGTAATTTATTTTCATAGTTGCACAGCCTTGCTTGGAGTGGTTGTGCAGCCCATGGAGCCTCAGGTCCCACAGACCATCTGGGGTCTGCTTGCAGGTGTTGTAAGTGATGATGCCAATACCAGTAAAACAACACAAAACACAGGTGGACTGTTCAAATACTTCCAAGTGCTGACTGCATACCCACTGAAGCATTAATGCATGCAGTTGTGATGGTGTGAACACACAATCCAAGCGTATAAACACCCAGAAGTTTCTATGCATTCTATACAAATGCATGAGAAGAGAAGGCAGGAGAGCGTTTCAGAGAACTCTTGAGGTTAGTACTTGATTTAGTGGAGCTCTCTTGAACTTCTAGGCGCAAGTTGTCAGTGGTAAACAACAAAATTAGGCACAAGTGTCTTAAGAGTAGGGCAGGCTTCTCTGGGTGAAAGAAGCACGTGAGATTGATGTTGCAGCAGCAGCAAACTGCCTCTTGGAGAGGCACTGTGGAGTGTATGCTAAAAAGTATTTCTCATACAGATCAGCACTTGGGTTTTGAACCTCCTGCTTCGGAGACGGGCTGTATGTGTATGCTGGTATGCTTTAGAAGTGTTTTAGTGATTTATGTAAAGAGCTGTAGTTGCAATAATATTAAGATTCTATCCTGTGGATACGATGGGAAATGAAGCTTCAAAACTGACGAATATTCACAAGTTAGATACTTGTTCTCTTGTTTTGCTTGCTGGAGTTTAGGCTTAAGGGCTGACATTTTCAGCTAATGTAAATTCAAATGGTTGCTTCAAAGCTTTGCTGATTTATTGAGGATCAGCTGGTGTATGAACCATACTCAGAATTTTTTGTTTCTTTTAGAATCATGTCACAGCCTTACTTCCTAGCATCATGGTTTTATTGTTTTTTTTTTGTTTGTTTGTTTTTTCAGGGAAACAATTTGTGAGCATACCAGTTTAAACCCAAATTCACACAGACTGTGCTACTTCAGCACATGGTACAAGGTACTAAATTTGCTGACGTTGAATTTGCTTTGTTGATGTCAGTATTATTGTATTGCAGATGAGATTACTTGCTCACGCATTATGAAGGTACACTGCCCATTGTGTGTGAATAATAGGAAATTAGTAGAAATGTTGACAGGAGTACGTAATTACTAAAATACACATTAGTATTTTTTTTCAGATTTCGATACAGTTTGGTTTTATCGCTCTTCCAAAAAAGTTACGAATCTGACAGGTGAATGCCTTAAAACATTACAGCAACCCAGATTGCATGTTCTAAATGTTATGTTAATTTCATAGGTATATAAATTAAAATTATTGTCAACATGTTATTAAAATATTGATATATTCTGTTTTTATTTTTGTATATTTTTGTATTCTGTGGGTTCTATAAAAGCAAAGTGAGAGGAAAAAAATCAGTAGTTTTTAGTTAAAACAGAGTGGGTATATACTATTAAGCAAGCTATTTCATTTTATTTTCTTGCTTGTTCAAAGCCTTAGTAAAGAAATCTTGCCTTGAGAAAACCTACTTCAACTGTAGGCTGTGTACCTAAACCTGTGCTGTGATACAACTGGGAAGTTGTATATAATTTGGATATATTACCTTTGGATGCGTCAGTGCTCGACAGGGGTGATCTCCAACAAGTTTCAGTTACAGTCCCAAAATCATTGATTCTTCCTCCTTTTCTCCCTCCTTGTTTTTTATCCAGCAGAACTGACTGGGGCACTCACCATGGGGTCAGTTAGACCAAGGTTTAGGCTCTGTCCTGACAGTGAAGATAAAAATGTTTTTTTTGGTGTGTGCGTAGCACCATGCTGTTTGATGTCCCAAAGTGTTTGGGGCCACAGAATGGGTAAATACTGCGTTAGCTGGCTAAGGAGGAATAGTTTACATCCACCCAGTCTCATGTTTGAAACAATCTCCTTTTGCCAGGAAACTTCCATTGTGATAATCACAATTTAAAAAAACAAACAAACAAAAAAAAACCCGCATCTATCTGGCTTTCAATTCTCCTCAGTTAAATTGTGAAACTTTTTTGTGAAACTTTTTATTCCTTCCCCTGTCCCCTGCCCAGAAGTGAATGAAGGGTTGTCAATTTGTCTTTCAGCAGAAATTTGCTTTCGTGACCTCTAACAAGATTCACACTTTCTCTTTTCAGAACACGCACCAGCATGATGCTGGTAAAACTTCATAGAACTGTCAATAGCTCTGACAGCACTCCTTAGTGGTTATTTTTTTCAACAGTGACCACACTGTTAATATGATCTCTGGGAGAGGAGTCGTTTAAAGATTCATTAATTCTGTTTCCTGGTGCCTTTGTAATAAGATGGTGGTAGGGAAGAATTAACAGTGGCATCATTTCCTCCAGTCAACTAATTGTCTTGATAAACATCATGCTTTTATTCTGGTATTTGTTGGAATTGTCAGTTAGGGCTTTTGCCAAAATTAAAATGGAGTAGTCTCGAAGAGCTATCACACGTACATGAAATACAAGAGCTAAAAATATTTTTAAAAATCTTTAGTCACTTTATTATTTAAATGGTAGTAATGTAGAACTATAAATCACACGTATCCTTTTGTAACCTCTGTGTGTTTGCTGCTCCCTAGAGCTGATGTATCAGGCGATGACTACCTTCCATTCAATGAATCCAGTAATGCATATGGTACCTAAAATTCAATTAGAATGCATAGGTCAGCATTTTAACACTTCCCTGTCTCATCCTAAGAGACTCTCTCATCTTAATCAAGTCCTTGCTCCAATAAAGTCAATAAAACTTGATAGTATGAACCACTTTACAAATTACAGATGAATGTTAACCCCAAATGTTAAACTTCCATAATACTCTGTAGTAATTTCATAATATGAGAACTAACCTTTAGATGTGCCTGCCATTCACATGGCATAAGGATGGGTTAGAGAGCCACATCGAGACTTCTGTTACCACAGAGAGCGGTTTTATTTTTACTAAAACCCAAAGCAGCTTCTTCTAGAGGTCAAGGGCATGAGCTCAATTTATTTGTATGATGGACAACGATGTGCAAATGAAGAGAAGTCACACAAGTCACTCCTTAATCAGTGCAGAAACTGAGAAAGCAGAAAAAGCATCCTCCGAAAGTGTTTCTAAGAGTGTTGAATTCACTGCTAGGCTTGGTCGCCTTCTGTTAGGAAGTCTTGTTTAGACAGAGCAGCTAGTTTGCTCCTCGTTGTGTGTTTTCCTACTTGGCCAGTTAAAGGCAACACAGACAAGGGGAATAAATGCAGCACAAAAATGACACACAGTGCTGAAGATGACATGTTTATGTATGTCTGTAAATTAAAATATTTTATCTTCCCCCCCAAATGTCAAAAAACTAACCAACAGACCTGTCCAGAATATCTGGTTTTGACAGAGGGAACTGCCGCTTTGTCTGCTGTTCTGTCTGTTGTATATTAGATTTGGGGCTAAACCTATATACGTAACCTGTGTCTTACTTGTACTGAATTCTCCATTTTAAACGCTTGGGGCTCAGACTGCATCACTCCCTAAACTGGATCCAGAAACACTCCGGTCCCCAAGGCTGGGGGTGAGCGAGCCAGCTCTCCGTGCCAAGCCTCAGCCCCGCAGTGTGCGTGACGGACGAGTCGCCCCATGCCACTTCTCTGCTGTCAGCAGTCATCTCCTCGCCACGACTGGACCCGTATGGTTAGAGTGCCTTTCCCTTCCATTACCCTCAGGGGTGCGCAAACAGGATTGCTTCCAAATGGAGAGTAATCCTCATCCATTTGGCTCTCCAGGAAATTATCAAAGTCACGCTGATTCGAAACAGGAGGCTCCAACAAGCAGCTGCGCTCAGAGGGAAGCAGTCTTGTTTTGATGTATGTGTCCAAGGAGCATCTTGATGCTAAGGGGGACTTCATGTTAAGGGAATTTCTCAAGTAAGACTCCTATTGAATTATTTTATAGCAGCGGTTGTCTTGTAATTGTTAAACACATGACCAAAAAAATAGTGGGGGGGAGACTGAATCATGACCGTGGTCTTCACCTAAGGGTTGGGCAGCTTCCCAGCCACACAGGAAATCTGCTGGGCAGATGTATAGTGACAGCAAGTTATCCAAATCACTGTGCAGTGCTGGTCTGGCCAGCCCTGGCTGGACAAGAGCTACAAGAGCTTTAAGCCTTTCTGGTGCCAGTTTTGAGTCCTGGTGCCTGAGAAGCTCTTGCATTTAATTTTCTTTTTCTTCACAGCAATGGGAATTATACATACTGTACCTTTTTGTAAAGCTGTGATGGTTTCCTCAGGTGTTGTTACGATACTACAATGGGTGTGCACTCTGGCGTGGAATTCCAGCTCTATCCACTTACAATAGAAAGGATATTAATTACTCTAAGGTTGTGTTATCTGAGTTTTTCTATCCAGTCTCTCCTAACCGATCTGATCTTCCCCGGCTTTGTTGATGCCTTATGCCTGGTTTTCTTTCTTTCCTTATTCTTTCAATGATAATCTGCTTGAAGAATTTCTTGGTTCTCTCAGAACAGGCAGGCTTTGTACTTACCATTTCCGAGGAAGCCTCAGTAATTCCATATGATTCTGCATACCAAATTCAATTGCTTTGTTCTAGATTGATAGGTTGTGTGCTACTTTGCTTTTGCATATTATCTCCTTTGCATTCCTACTCCCTGCTCTCTGTTCACATTAACTTTGTAGCTGAGTCTTGCAGAGATTTGGAACACGTTGTTTTCTAGTGCATTGTGCTGTCATTTGTGCTGGATTACCAGAAATCCGCTTATGCCAAAATTGGTGCTGATTTTCTTTGTGGCGGATCAGTTTATAAAAGCGTAATGGTGAACAGAAATATTAACTCATCCAGTAAGTAGCTAATTCAATGCTTCTTTGTATTGCATTGATCCATAATGCATATCTAGCTAGAGTTCTCTTTTCTATTAGCATCAGGAAAGATATAGCCATGATTTTGAGATAAGGTTGATAATTTGAGATAATACAGACATGTAAACTATTTAAAATCCTGAAAAAAGAAGAGACGTATTGAAAGTGCTGCACTGCTATAGCTGCCGTGTTGTTTGCCAGCCATTTCATGTTTTTATCCCTTGTTTCAGCCATCTGAAAAACAGCTGGGGAGAACACTCTTTGTGTGGGCTTACTCTGCTGGGATCTCACTGAACTAGCATGATTTTCATCTTTGGTAGTGCTGCAGCTATTTCTCAGCTGTTTCCTTGTGTCTCTTTTGTGTTTGGGGTCATAACCAGTCAGTCTCTGAAGTCTCCTAATCTATAATTCCTGCTGTGGTTTTCTGTAGCATTAGGTAACTGTCATGACCTGTAGCAGCAGAGACCTGGGCTCTTGGCCAGGTTTCTATTATTCTTATGAACTGCTAACTCTCCTTTTTGAAAGCTGCAAGGAGGGGGCATATGCTTAGTCTTTTACTTTGAAAACTCTTCTTTGTTTTCTCATAATAACACTTTTTCTCATGATCTTTTGTTTATGTCAAAAGGTCTTTTTATTTTGTTGGACTCTGTTACAGTTGTGCCCATTGTCTTGCACTCTCCTGCCCCCTCACTGTGTTTAAATGTCTTTCTTAAAAGATTCATGAAAATTATGTATTAATTTTTTAAAAGACATATTTAAAGAACCAGTGGAAGAATAAATTAGAAGTGTAACTCACAACCTTTCTCTTTTTTTTTTTTTTTAATTCTGTTTTTAATCCTTATAGGACTTGGATTCCCAAAAGTGAAATCCTACAATACTACAGGAAAGTTTTTGTTCTGGGTGTTTTCAAAACAATTGAAGGGTTACTAAGAAAAAGCTTAATGAAAACACTGGAAAACATTCTCATTGTATAGTGTCCAGCCTTAATTTTGAACTAGGAATTAGGGTTACAAGTAGGTATTAAAGGTACATCTAGACAGTAGGTTTTAATTCCATTTAAAAAACTTTTTGTAAAGTGTAATTTCTCTTACTGCTCATCCACAAATTCCAAGGTCAAGAAACTCTCTAACGTCTCTAATTTTACCCTTTATTCCAGTAAAAATAACACTGATTTCAGTCAGACTTAAAACCTGGGGAGATTACTGTCTTTGATATTTTGTATCAGCTCATTATCCATCTGAAATTTTTAAATCAACAGACTTAATGCCTTCATAATTAATAGAGAAACCAATTAAAAAATATAAATATATCTAATCTAGAATTTCTACGCCATTGTCTTGGTTATAATTGCAGTTACTAGGAAAGACAAACCAAACCGTCGGTAACCTGGACACAGAAACTACCAGGTCAGATGAGAGAACCAGGTACTACCAGAATTCACTCTCCAGCAGCAGCCAGTACCAGTTTGAGAAGAGCAGCAGCACCATGCAGGCACAGTGCCATCCTCTTCCAGAACATTCTCCAGGCTTTTAGCAGGTTTTGACTCAGCAATGTTTTGACTCATTGTATGGAGAATTTTTTCCCATAAATTGGCCCAGTTGCTTTTTGAGCCTGTGTAAACTTCTAGAATCCACAACATCCTTCCTCAAAAGGTGCTACACCTTAATGCCATGATGAGTGAGGAACCATCAGGTTTTGTTCCTTTTGAACCTATCACCAAGTAATTTCATTCAATTCTACTTGGATTTTTTTTAATAACAGAAAATCTTAATGTAGTAGAAAGACATTTGTGTTCTGAGTATGTGTGCCAAACAAAAGAAAAGGTTAATGTTGTGTACTAGTCATTATCAATCAGAAAAGGCAAGGAACCGTTGTGCCCTGTTCTTTCTTGGGGTGACTTCCCTGGTTCTAGGCCTGTTCTGTTTATTCCCCAGGTTGTTCCTTTCCCAGCTGTACAAGTGCAGGTCCCTGATACTGATCTTTCTCTGGGAGCTGCTTCATTTGCTTGATCAGCATCTGCCATCCTTCCCTGAATCTCTGTCTCTTTGTACACTGATTGTGTTCTTTGCTTTTATTCCTGCCAATTTACCTGGTACAGACACCAGGCATAAGGATCTGTAGCTCTCTTGATCTCTGCAAAGCCTTTACAACTTAATTAATATCATAGTTGCTACCTTTCAGTTCTTTGACACATGAGCATCTTAAAGTAAGGAATTACAAAATGTAATTCATTGTTTCGCTGGTGAGGTCTTCTAGAAATACTGCATATTGCCAGGTTCTGATGATTTGTCATCAACTAAATATTTTTTGTTTATCACATTGCCTCTTCTGCCAGTAATTGTGATAGATCCTTTGAGAAGTCACCCATAAAGGATTCTTGCTTCTTGGAAAACATCATTCTATGAATTTCTTTTCTATGGTTTGATTGTTGGCTCTACAAGCTCTTTGGCAAGCTTTTTTTGCTCACGGTGTGTTTGAACAAAGATTAACTAAGCTTTTCTGCAAACACAGTTCCATAACTTTTAATTGCCCTTTAATTCTGTTTTTGTTAGTAACCCACGGGAGCTCACGAGCCTTCCTATTTTTCTCCTATGAGCACTGAGTTTCTTTTTTCAGTTTTCAGGCTTTGGCTTTTTTCCTCCATAATTTCTAATAAGTATTATTAAACTTCAAGTAAAAATGCAGAGCTAGTCACACAGAATTTAAACTCATATTACCTTGGAACACGTTGAGTCATAACCAATTATGTATTCAGTCTGACTATAGTTAGATTCTTTGCAAGTAGGGTTACTGTGGGGTTGCATGAGTTAGAAGTTATTTTAAAGACTGATAGCAGCCAGCAATACAGCTGGAAAACATTTTGGTTTTCCTTAGTGAATGAAATTAGGGAGGAATAGCCTAAATTCTTACTAATCCTTTACCAAGGTCCAAGGGAGCTGTAGAAATACAAAGTTTCATTGAGGAAAATTCTGATAAGATACTGTCCAAGAAACTTGCAATTCAAGTGGTGAAACAGTGGAAGGTTAGTCAGAGGGGGTGAGGGATCTCTGTCTTGGGATCTAGACCTCAGCTGGACACCCTGAGCAGCCCAGTTTGGTGTTGAAGGTTGCCCCCATTCAGGAGTGTTGGGCATGGGGTCAGTGCTTCCTGCAGGTCCCTTCCAGCCTGCAGTATTCTGCGATTTGGAAGTGTCCTGAGCTGTTATTCTTGAAGAGACTGGAGGGTGGATTGTATTCTATCACTTGTACAAGAGAGTGCAGATAAGTGACTTGATTTCTGATGCTGAGGTTTCCTGATGCTCAGCTAATACCGTCCAAGAGCGCATTTTCTTGTTGCTATGGGTGTAGGAAATGCCACTTCTGTGGAGAGACTGCTATTCAATTTGTGGTCTGGCATTACTGTTACAAGCACACCTTGCCAGCAGGGTATTCGCTTCTTCAAAATAATTACCCACAAGTAAGGAGAGAAGAGCAGCTTCTGAACGTCAGCACTGCTAGGTAATGTGGAAATACTGAAATATTTAACAGTTGTGCCAACATGCTGAATTTCACATCAATGTGGAAATAGATTTCAGTTATAAATTTTGTGGTTATGGTCTTCAGTATTTCAGCTGCTGTTGCCTTATTCCATGACTTCTGTGGGTGTTTGGGAATACCAGGGAAGACCTGTTCAGGTATGAAGAGTAGTTGCTTTCCTTTTTTCCTCAGAGAACAAAGATGATCATTTTAGCCCAGAATAAGAAATGAGAAGTACAGTGTTCATTAATTCTCCCTACTAGTTAAGTAGTATAAATAAAAGATAACTATGAAATTATATCTCTCTGTGGTAAAATGAACTCAGGTAACTGTACCGTCTCCTTATGCTCAACATTTGTCATTTCCTAACCAGAAGAGAGTCTGGCTGTCAAGACTTACCAAGAACACAAAGCACCTCTGACTCCCTTAGCACCGGGCGTCCCTCACACCCCTGGAATATAAATTATTCCATCAGTGTATCACAGCCATATATTTCTCAGAGTGTCTTCTTGTTACTGGTCCTTGGAAAGGTTTAATTGCTGCAGTGGAGCCCTCCCCTTGTCTGTACTAGTGGCCTGTATTCCTAAAGGATTGTGGTGGATGACCCTTTCTAGGAAACCTGCCAGTTATTCTCAAGCCTGAGTCAATGAATGGATGCAGATGACTTTGCTTTCCTCCTTCCCAAAGAAATAATCTGAAGGAGAATGAGGCCCTTTGGCATAGTCTGGGAATGGGCAAGAGAACGTGGGCACACCAGGGGGACATGCACTGTATTCCCATGCAGGTCTGTAAATAAGAGCTTCTGGAGAAGGAGGGCACCTCTGTTCAGAGCCAAACGGTTGATTCCTGTCATCCCGATTCAGGTCAGTGCAGCATGACACAGTATCTCCAGGTGTCTTCAACTCTGGGTTGTCTGCCTGTTTTGTAAGGGCAGTTCTGCAGTAATATCGTGGTCATTTCTGCCAAGTTGCAATTTGACCTTGTAGTTAGTTGCATGCTGCTGAGTGTAATAGCAGAATAATTTGGTGTGGTACATTAAAACAGTAGTTCGTTAACACTTTTCACATACTCATCTGATGTGTGAGACATTTCATTGAACTGGAAAGATCATGTTCTTGGGGAGTATTTGTATCCTTTTTGTTGTGAAAAAAAGAAAGTCTATATGTACATGTTTTCCTCTAGAGACAGATGGCAAGGTTTACAAAATCATCTGTCTTTTCTTCTTTGCATGTAATCATTTTCCTTTTGTGTCCAAGTTTAAACAGCTGGATTTTTTCCCATTCTTTTTTGACTATTTGTCCATTTCTGTTGATTTCAATGCAATTTCCTGTTTCCTTTTCTCGTACTTGTACTTGATACCTACTCCCTGCTGCATTGCATTGTTATCAGATCCATCCTGTAGGCCCTCTCCATGGTTAATTCTTACCAGCTTCTGTTACGTTCTGCTCACTGGT
This sequence comes from Cygnus olor, assembly GCF_009769625.2. Lineage (NCBI taxonomy): Eukaryota > Metazoa > Chordata > Aves > Anseriformes > Anatidae > Cygnus > Cygnus olor. The sequence continues at coordinate 14,873,126 of NC_049175.1, forward strand.
ACGATTAGGTTTCATAGTGCTTGACAGTTTAAGTTGTATTGAAAAATCATTATTCCTCTACTGCATGTTCCGGAACTGAGGCAGTATAGGAGCATTTGTGAGAAACATACTTAAAGGTAGTATATAAGCTTCAAGATGCTTAAAGATAGTGTATATGGTATATAAGTAATAAGTGGGACCATTGGTCCCTCCCAGGACACAAGTTGTGTTGTTGGAATTTGTTCCAAAAGTGGCAGAATTGCAGCTGGGTCCGTGCTGCAGTGGTCAGGAGAAGTAAAAACTCCCATGGAAGTTATTGGTCATCTGTAATTAAAACAAAATGAAACAGAAAATGGCAATGAATACTGCTGTCTGAAAAACAGGATTAAGTCTTAAGTTTTTTTTTTTTTTTCTTTGACAGCTTTTGGATTAATACTTTGATTTTTATTAATACTGGGGGAATAAAAAAAAAAAATTTGAAACCTTTTTGTTACTCCTGAGTTCCTCCAGGAAATCTGCTCTAGTTCCTGATTTACACGGGACAAACCAAGGGACCTCAGCCACAACTCACACGTCTTTCCCTGTAGACCCTTCCCCAACTTCATAGCCCTCCTTTGGACACATTCAAATAGCTGTGTATTGCAGCAATGTTCACAATTATTTTATTTTGCAAGTCTAAAGATGTTAGCATTTAATTAAATGCTTGTAGGTTCTTGGAGAGGGTTGGGGTTGCTCGACGTAGCTTTTCTAGTTGGTGAAGGCACTGTGGAAATTGTTCCGTCATTGGAATCCTCCTGGTTGGCACTTCCCTTCCTCGTCTAATGGCTCTCTAGAGATGGGTGGCTCTCAGTCCTCAAGCTGCTCTTAGCCTGCAGAACAACAAATCAATTTTATTACTGTGCACAATAACAGAAAATACTGTAGTGGAATGTTTGAAACAGAGGTGTGAAAGTTAGCAAAAGGAAGTAAGTAGTTCGTGTGCTGCAGATTAATGTGTTTTTGTAATTATCTTAATTATTTTTTGTCATTTTTCTGTTGAGACATTTGTTCTTGTTTTTGATAATAGCATAAACAAGTGAAAATAGCATTCTCCACCTCTTCAGCTGTGTTCTGCCATCCACTGTAACAATTTTCCTTTGTTTAAAGAATGTTTAAGATGAGTGCTATCACAGAACAGACAGCTGTTGCCTGTTCTTTGGCTGTCTTGGCCACAGTGATCATAAATTAGTTGAGTTCAAAACTGCTGGTGTCATGAGAAGAAAGGTCAGCTGAGTTGCCACCCTGGCAGCTTTAAGAGAACAGGCGCTAAGCTGCTCAGGGGAGTAGTTAGTGCCCCCTGGGAATTGGCTTTACATGGCTTAGGGGTCGGTGAGAGCTGCTTGCTTTCTAAAATGCACCTGTGACAATCCCAATACGGGTAACCCCAGTGTGCTGCTAGCCAAACAAGTGGGGCTGAACAGTGAACTCTGCCTGGAAATGGGGCAGGAAAAAACAAACAAACAAACATCTTCTGTAAGCAAGGTCTTGCTTCCCAGGGAGAAGGCAGAGCTGCAGTTCGCTTCTGCAGGGAGAAAACAAGAAAAGCCAAAGCCCAGCTTGAGCTGACACTGGCCACTGTGGTGTCAGATCAAAAAAGGCTTTTTCAAGTATGCCAACAGCAAGAGGAGGTCAAAGGAAAACAATGGATTGATCCTTGGAGCAGATGGCATCCTAACAAGTATTGAGGAGGAAAAGGCAGAGGTATTTTATGACTTTTTTGCCTCAGTATTTAACAGTAATGACAGATCTTGGGCTGCCTGGACCTCAGAGCTGGAGGACCGTGACTGGGGGAGCAGTGACTTTTCCATCTGTGGTCACTGAAATTGTAAGGGAACAGCTGTATGAGCTCAATGTTCGTAAGTCCATGGGATTCACCTCAGAGTACGAGGCAATTAGCAGTTGTTAGAGCTGAACCCCTGTTAACACTTCACCAAAGGTCATGGGAGTTGGAGGAGGTCCCTGCTGACTGGAAGCTAGCTGACATTGTACACATCTACAAAAAGGGCACGAGAGGAGGCCCAGGAAACTAGAGACCTATCAGTCTAAGCTCAGCCCCTGGAAAAGTTAAGAAGGCTGTCCTGGGGTGTGCTGAAAGGCATTTGGAGATTTTATCAGGCATAGTCAACATGGGTTCATCAAAGGAGAGTGTTGCCTTAGTAATTTGAGCTCTTTCTGTGGTAAGGTCGGATAAGGGAAGGTGGTTTAAGTAACCTTTCTGGATTACAGGAAGACCTTTGGTACCATCCTTCACAGCACCTTCTGGACAAATTTTTGCCTTTAATGTTAGTGATACCTATCTTCATGGTACCTGATTCCTTACATAATAGTTGCACTCTCTGTGACCATTGGCAAAATGTATTGCCATTACATTCTGTTCTGAAGGGCAGCAGTTTCTAATACTGTTTTGGCTGAGCAGTCTTTTTCTCTTTTTAGATTGTCAGTTCTCTGGTTTACCTACAAAAGGCTTTTCCCACAGGGAAGAAAGCCTGGATGGATCACACAGCAAGGCTGTCCTTTCCCTCATCTTACCGTGGCATGCCGAGCTCATGCTGCCCTCCATTTTGGGAGCAGGTAAAAGGTTAGAGCCTCCTCTTTGGGTTGTGCCTACTTGTGGGTGTGCTTAGCCATATGATGCCCATTAGATATTAACAAGATCATGTACACAGCAAAGGGTAAAATGTTCTCTGTCAACATATATTTCAAGGAAGGCAAAGTGTTGTTTTCTATTTTTCTATGACAGTCTAAAGATTAAAATACTTTATTTTTTACATGGCAGTACAAAAAAAAAAAAAGGAAACTTTGAATCTTCAGCTTAATTCTGACAGTGGTTCCACAAAACGAAATACTCTGGAAAAGTTTAACTCAACCGTCATGTTATGTTTCATTCCAATATTGTTTCAGATTCTTTGAGACTTGTCCAAATTGTTTTAAATGCATAGGTCAGTTTTGAAATGAAAATCAATACTTTCTGTATCAGTAATTTTCATTTAATGTTAATTGAAAATCATCTCAGATTTTCTTTAGCAAATATGAAAAAGTAATAAATTTGATTACTTCATTTTAAAAAAGTACAAGGCTTTTAAACCTACTGCTAAATCTGATCTGAATTTTATGAAACCATTTTTGTCTGTTCAGTTCCTTTATCAATTAATTTCTTTGTTCTTTGAATGGCAGTTTCTCTAGTTCTGTCATCCAAAACCAGCTCATTCAAGTGAATCATGAAATATCGAGAGACGGGCAAATAATGTCTTATATTTGTTACATACAAGCAAGGGGTGGACAGGAGAAGAAAATCTATTCCTGTAATCTTTTTCAGTGATAACACTAGATATTTATTCACCATGTAATGTTGGTACTTCTGTGTTTGTAGATAGGTGGTTATATGTAGAAAGAGAAGTTCAAGAACACTACCATGTAATGTCAGTTGGAGAGAAAACTGAATCATTTGTTAGAAAACGTTCTGTTGAGAGAAATTTAATGTTTTGCCTGTAATAAGATAAAAATCAGTTTATGTTTCAAGTACTCTCTGAGGTCTGTTTTGTCTGCAGGCTTCTACAGTTATACTACCACACATACACAAAAGGCAGTCCCTGTATTTTTTACATTTAAATGTATCAGAGACTCCTTAAAGTCAAACATTCATTATTAAGAATCTTATCTTTTAGGGCAGTACCTGGGAGTCCCCATTGAGACCAAGTTCTGAGGCAGCCTATGGTGAAAGGCACTGCGTCAAAATTTGTGTCTTCCTAGTGTAAGTTAGTAGGAAAACTGTTTTTAAATGAGCATGAATCATAAAGGTCTATAATCAGATCACGACAGGTGTAATATATTGGAAGCATATTGCTGGTTTACGAGGCAGGGACTTTGTGAGACTTGAAAGGGTAATGTGGTAACTGGGGAAGGAACAGTATGGTAGCACAACTGTGCAACCACCTAAGAGGTGTCTGTAGTTTAAATACGAATTGTGAGTATTCTCTGTATGTTGGTGAATAATCAAGAGTTTTTAAGGCTATACAAAATCCTATATTTTGCTTTTTAATGAAATTAATGTCTTTATGTTACTTTTTTCAACTATTGTACTATTCTTCATCTTCTGCAGAGTTTATCATTCCCAGTGTGTTTTTTTCTTCCTGCTGATCTGAAGTTCTCATTATACTGTGGACATATACATTTCAATGGCAGTTCTCTGGAATATATGTGGCATTCAGAAGTACTTGAATAATTATTACCAATTGTGTATTCTTTCTTTGAAAAGAATGTGAGAACCTCAGGAATCTCCAGGACCGTGAATTTCCATTCGCCTTTGCTATAAGTAATCACACCATGAATTTTCTTGCAGAAAAATCAAGCTCCATCTGAGTAACGGTTGGTATTTTTATCTACCTGTTGCTTTTGGGAGACTGGTCCAGAAACACATTACTCTGATGAGTAAAAATCTATTTTTAATTTTCATTTTAGATTCATTCAGAGTAATCATCTTTAATGGAGCCCACATGTTCCCATGACATGTGGGCAATGAAATTATAAATAAACTATGGTTGTTCTATCCTTAGCTGTATTATCCAGACTCAGCATAGGCCGTACGGCTATAAAAGGCTTGTATATGCTCATTGTACATTTCACTTTAATTTAGCGGGTGTTTTGTGTGTAGGTAGGGCTATTTGGTCCTTGGATATTGGATTTAAACCATTTGCCCAAAGGAGGTTAGCAAAAAAGCAATTTCGTATGCAGGAATATTTGTACAATACTAACAATACGAAGTGATTTGTGTCTACATGCAGTGTAGTAGAGTATGGTATTATTTTCAGTCAGTTATGATGTTCTAAATTTTCTGTGATCAGATATGAGGAAAACTTGGGAGAGTTTCAGTAAACAACAAATCAAATTTGTGTACTGAAGTGATTAGCTCAACTTCTGGAGCCAAAAAGCACCCATTTTGGCACCTGAAACGTGCTACCATATGTTAATACTGATCACCCAGCCTTCAACAGATCTTGTTTCAGTAAAGAATCAACCTGAAAGAGGGACTTTCCCTTGGAAAATTTCAGTATTGTATGACAATTGTGCCTTTGAATTGTTTTGAATGACTTCATGTACTGATGAAAGGATTTGATTATTTTAAATATTATGTAGGCTGTGGAATATTCAGAACTCCAGTGTGGGGAGAAAAATAGGTTTTACAGTTGTCTTTCATGCTGATTGCATGGTAAAAGTCCAGATGTATTTAATGCAGAAGATATCATGAAATCAGTGGAAGTTGGTCTTTGATAAGTAATCCAAGATCAGATACCACTCTGACTTTGATACCTGGGGATTGTTACAGACCCCTGCATCATAAGCCTTTGAACATCAAAAGGCAGTTTTAATTGCTTGGCCTGCGCACGCAATTATTTGAGGTGTCAAAACAAAATAGAAAGTATAGCTAATAACATTTTGAGATTGATGCTAGGCTAAAATAGCTTCATTTTATCTGATCTGTCTCAAAAGCTTTCAGGTGTAAACAAGACTGTTAAACATTCAATTTGACATTTTGGAAACAGTACTATTTAAAAAACAAAAAGTGTATTAGGATTCAGTTATGTGAAACGGAGTTTTAAAATAATTATGGAGACCATGAAAGTGGTTGGTAAATGGTGCTACAGTAGCACAGACCTTATGCATCTACCCAGTAAAATGTGAAGTGTTGGGATTTGCACTATGCTTATTTTTAATAAAAATAGTAGAAGGGAAGAAGTCAGTTTCAGGGGCAGAGACTGGTATATATCTGAGTCAGTCTCTGAGTAGTTTCTTGCATATATCTGAGTAAGACAACTAAGAAACTAGAATTTATTTTCTTTTCTAAAGCAGCAAACATAGACTACATTAACATTTTGATAACTATGTATATCCAGAATTACCTGAGAGCATCAGATCCTAACTGGTGAAGTAAAATAAGATCGTGGGCTATTAATACAAGAAGGTTCATTTTAGGCAGTTGTTTGACTTAACTGACAGGATGATACAGATTGCACATTTAGTTTCGTGGCAAAAATGTGTGACAACTGGTTCCACAAGCAGATGAATACCAATATGCTTCCTTTTACTTTAAGATTTATTCTTAATATCTGATGAAATAAAAGGAGGAAGATATCTAATATTTATGGAATTTCCTCATATTGGATCAAATTTGTAATTCTGAGAATATTATTCATGTTAAACTCTTGCTTTCTTGGACCTACTTGCATGTGAATAGGAGTTTGTAAAAGAGTAGAGTTTGAATATGGATTCTTTCTGTTGTCTTGTTCTGTCCTTAGAAAATATTATGTCAAGGTAGCAGCGGGTAAGCAGACAACACTGGATAAGCGTTCATGGGGTTTGCAGTTTGTAGGATGCTAAAATGTACTAAAGGGAAGACTGGGCTTTGGTTTTTCAACTCTGTCCTGTTTCGATACATTATATGAATTTAAAGTACAAAATAACTTTCCCTCTATATTTTTTTTATTATTTTTTTTTTTTTGTGTGTGTGTGAATCAAATTGGCACCTATGCTTCAAGTACACAGAAAACTCCCCTGGACATGAAGGTCATAAGAATTTTTGGGCTGTTTTCTCAAAAGGTGCTTTGGAAAGTACGATAGGATCAATTTGTGGAGCACTGGAATGCAGCAGTTACTCCAGCAGCGCTCAAATGCCAAAGGTGATGGGAAAAGTTAAGTAGCTGGAAAACCACAAGGCTTACCATAAGTGGTGGGTGCCAGATATCATTAGCAGCACCCATTGTAATACATATATTAGTACTGCAGTAATTTTTTTTCTCTTACTTTTTTAGTTTAATTCAGAGAAAAGCAGTGCATATGTGTTTTATGTGTTGGGAGCAGTCTGGGCACATACAAAAGAATTACCTCTGGGTGCGCTCAGCAGCAAGCTTTGAACATGTGGGGAAAGTTTGCGTTAATAGGAAGCTTTCCCTGGTTTCTCTGTGTGCTGCCTCTGCATGGAGCCAGTTGAAGTTTAGCAAAGAAAGGTCATGTTATGAGGAGCTGAGGAAAACCTTTGTGATTCATTGGCTGCACAGGCATTGGAGGCATTGGAGATGCCTGCTGTGACACCGCAGGTATCGGTCTGTGTGCTGCTGGGTCCAGTGCACTAAGTAACTGCATAATGGCTCTTCAGATGGATTGGCAATGCTTATCGCATATGCTTTGGGTACAAGTATGTAAATTCTGTGCATTGATCAGAGAGAATCTGGGGAGGAGGGACAGGAGACAGGACATACCAGTATCCCAAATATAGGACAGAATCACAGAATCATTAAGGTTGGGAAAAGACCTTCAAGATCATCTGGTCCAACCATCCCCCTACCACCAATATCACCCACTAAACCATGGCCCTGAGCACCACGTCCAACCTTTTTTTTAACACCCCCCAGGGATGGTGACTTCACCACCTCCCTGGGCAACCCGTTAATGAGTTTAAAACCATTCCCCCTTGCCCTTTCACTATCAACACATGTAAACAGGCGTTCCCCTGCCTGTTTATACGCTCCCTTCAACTGGAAGGCCGCAATTAGGTCTCCCCAGAGCCTTCTCTTCTCCAAGCTAAACAAGCCCAGTTCCCTCAATGTTTCTTCATAGGACAGGTGCTCCAGCCCTCTGATCATCTTATACTTAGATGTATTAGTGTCTTACAAGTTGATGGGTTGACTTGATGATCTGGAGAGTCTTCTCCAACCTAAATAATTCTATGATTCTGTGAGCTAGTGATACGTTTTAGCAGGACTAGTACACTCTGTTTCTCTCACGGAATGAATTTTCTAGTTCAGGGGAGAGCAAAGGTCACTGGAGAAATGGCATGCCTGCCGTGTTCTACCAAGGGAATTCCCATACCGCTGCACGTCGGAGATCATGTGGTCATCATTCACAATAAGAAAAATGCCTACAGTTCTGTGCCCAGTTCTGGCTCGAGTGTTTGCTGTATTTCCACTCAGGTCATAGAGCAAGAATCTCCTCTGGCGATGTGCCCAGGATCCTGCCTTGTTGTGTGCATGCTCTGCAGAGGGACTCCTCGTTGCTTGTTTCCTCAGCAGCTGGCATCTCCTTCCTGAGAGTTTCTGGCACGTGTTCATACACCAGACATCACAGGGGAAGGCTGCGGGTTTTGTCCTCTCACTGAGTACTCAGTGTTTATTCATGTCCCTGCAGCAGGAGTAGCTAAATGGAGAACACCTCGTTAGCCCTGCAGCTGGCTCTTGGTGCAGTAAGCTGAGTACCCTTGAGCCTCAGGGGCTGGCTGCCTGGTGCTCCTCATGCCCCTGGAAGTGCTGCAGCGAGTTAGATGTAGGTTGTCAGGTGTCTGTGTGTTTAGTAAAAGCCATGGGGCCCCGTGTCTCTGTGGCTTGGCACATTTGTTGTCCCTGTCCATGGCTTCCCTCCCCACAGGGGTGGCAGGCCTGTGGGGCACGGAGCAGCTGGGCCTCCTGCCTGCCCTCCTGGGCCGGTGGCGAGGCAGATATTTGTGATGGTGCGTTTTAGTTGCATACTATGAAATTGTTAAATTTATTTACATTTACTTACATCCTACTTGATAAAGTATTCTAATTATTTGAGGGAGTCTTTTCCCCACTAAATTGCAAAACAAAGTCTTGATAGATAAACTCCGTGTTCATTTTTCAAGTTGTGATGTGCTCATAGCAGCTCTCTCCCTTGTATTTTCTACAAGTAAGCAAGCAAGCTTTACCCGTCTTTCAGTGGTTATGAATACCTTCTGATATTTGGACAAAAAGAAAAGAGGATTCTTATCTTTCAGCTTTCTTTTCCTGTAATTTCCTTGATGGTTAACATTTATTTTTTTAAAAAACTATTAATTTCTCCTGCCTATAGCTTAAAATATTCTCTAGCGTTTTATGAAGATCTGGTACATAGCTAGGATTTTTTCCCTATTAGGTTTGAAAAAAGAATAATTCCTATCTTCAGTATCTTTGTTTTCTTGCTGGTGACTCAGAGGATTGTCTCTTACACATCTGATTATCCCTGTAATTGGCATGTAAGAGGTGGCCAGAGAATACCGGCTTCAGGCTTTTTACAATGCAACTTGTTGAGCTACAGCCCTAAGTACCTGCAGCATTGTAAGCAGTGAGATTCAAAACTTAGATCAAGACATGATTTTCCAGCAAGCTTTCCCCTGGTTACTGCCACCCTTCCCAACAGGAAGGGTCTCTTAATGTCAAAGGTAGTTGTTGTATTCCTACCGCTAGGCAGCCACAGATGTGGCGTGTTTCTCTGCGGGTTAATAACATGGAGCAGATTATCTGAGCCCCTGGCTTTGTCTGGGATGGCCGATGGTGTAGTATGGGATGAGAGCATCTGTTGAGTAAACAGTCAATGAGGATTACCCAACTTGGATACTTGGTGTGGGTTTTGGGGTGTTCTGGTGGCCTGCAGTGGCTGGAGCATTTGTTCCTTTAGTCCTGCAGAGGACCTTTTAATTTAGCTTCACCTGAAAGCAGTCTGGTTTGTGCATGCCATGAGAGGGAGCACCGTGAGTGGATGTGCTCCTGATCTGAACTACAGCACACTCAGCGTTGCACTGTGCAGATGACTCATCGTGTGCAGAAAGAGAAAGTTCCTGTGGATTAAGCAGGTTTTAAATGCTCATCTCCTTCGGATTAAGTCCTAGGAGGCTTCCTGGGCATGGGAAGTAAGCATAGGAAGTAAAGGGAACAAGCAAAAGTAAAAATCTATCCTGTTGGCCAGCCTGGGCCAGCTGTCCTGGCTGTGCCCCCTCCCAGCTTCCCATGCACCCCTAGCCTCCTCCGTGGCAGGGCTGTGTGAGGAGCTGAACAGCCCTTGTCTTAGGGTAAGCACTGCTCTACAGCAACTAAAACATCGGTGTGCTATCAGGGATATTCTCTTCCTAAATCCAGAACAGCCCTGTACCAGCTACTAGGAAGACAATTAACTGTATCTCAGCTGAAATCAGGAAAATCTCTGAAGCTGAAAATTCTTACAGGCTCGGCAGAATGAAAGGAGCGGTACTTGTACTCTTGAGCATCAGGTGTTTAAAAAAGAACTAAAATTGCCCAGCCACTACTTCATATATAAATAAATAATTACTTAAAGTTATTCCTGTTGAAGCTCTACCTATTTCCTCCTCTCAGACTTTTGAGAAATTATTAATAGTCACAACCTTGTCTCCAAGTTTACATTGGCAACATTCCAAGAGGCTGAAGGAGGATATACCTGAAAGGAAATTATTGATTTCTTCTTTCATGGTTTTAAAAGGCATTTCCTTTTCTTAACATTAAAACTAAGTGGAAAGACAAGGTTTTTAAGAGAGGTTTTTTTTTTTTTTAATTTTATTTTACTTTTTTACAGAGCCCAGCATTTCTAGGTATTTCAAAAACACTAAAGCATATTTTCCCATGCAGACATGTCACCGTTGTCAAAATGATGGGGAAGAGGCTAGAGTGATTGCCTTAGTTATTTTGCAAGTTATAGCTGATTTAATAAATTTACCCATTTTTCCTTTATGAGGCCTGTATCTGTGTCCCCTGACTTGACAAGTTCTTCCTCATTTTTTGTGGTTGTACATCCTTTTTGAGACACAGTTCCCCAGTTCGGTGTGGAAATTGTCAGATGTCATCGGATTAAATGAAGCTGAGAAATGAGTTCTGTCAGTTTTCATTTTAATAACTTAATACGTGAAGAAGTCAGGATTTTGTGTGGATGGTAATTTCTGTGTGTTTTTTTTCTGTCTTACATGGATTCATATAAGAAGTCCAGACCATCTCAGGCATTTCTTCTTACTTCAGGTGAGAGATTGCATTTTGGGCTTTGTGTTGATTTTGATTTAGTTGATGCAAAATTCAGTGAATAGAAAGGGAGTATGTCAGGGCTGTACTAGCCATTCTAGAAAAATAATGAATTACAGTGTCATGCCACAAACCTATAAATTGTTACATGAAAAGTTAATAATATTGTGATTAGTAGACATCACTGTGTATGATATTAAATCCTTGAAGTATTTCGTATTCTATAGAAGGTACTCTGCTGAAGGTCATCTGAGGCTGTGAATCAATGGAAAGCTTAGCAGTGTTCCAACTCATAAGGATTTTTGTGGTCCTTTGGGACTGCCTGCATGCTGAAACTGGTAACAATTTGATGTTTCGTCTTGACCTGCTTTTAGATCAGAGTACATTGTGCAAGGCAATGGTATGAAGGCGTTCGATTATTTACACCCAGAAAGTGTTTTAGCAAGCTTAGAGCAGACACAGTGTGTTAAGTAGCATAACGAGAAAGAATGGCATGTAAATATTTATTTAATAGGGTACATGGCTCTGAATGCATCAGATATGGGGTTAAATTCCACACTTGTGTAAAGAATGCACATCTCTCAAACCAGGCCCAGTTTTATCAGGCTAAAACGCTGTCAGTGAAGTCAGTAGCCACTGTTCTTGTTTCTAAATTTGGAGTGTGCCTCCTTTGTGGAGCCTGTGCTTTTTTTTCCACGTCGTTGTGCTGACAAGGCACACAGTGCTCCAGTTACCTACTAACCAGTCCTACTGACATTGTAAAGGGGAGATTTTATATGAGAATGAGGAGGAAAAAAAAACACCTCTGTGATGTCCGTTATCACCTTAACAGGACAGCCTGTTCCAGTGTTCAGTCACCCTTCTCGTTTTTATTCTTCTGTTAAAAAGAATTTGCAAGTATTTCAGTTTATGCCCGTTGCCTCTTGTCCTTACACGATGGATGTTTTAGAAATAAATATATGTAAAAACAACCATGTAAGCTGTGCACAGGAATTTGAAATGCTTTCAACTCTAAATCGTATTAAGGACACAGGATTTATTTTTCTTTGTAAGTAGCATTGTAATTCAAACTGTTTCAAATTGTAGGGAGAACAACTTGGAGGTAATATTGTGCTGCTTATAATAGGCAGGCTCTTTTAGCCTGTTTAATGCATTAAGTCTATTTGTGGCTTCAGATGGCAATATCTGAGAGTGCAGTTTTGTTCTCTCTGGTATTCTCTACCCCAGCCTGCATTTAAACTTGTCAGTGCTATATGGAGTGTGATAAAGGCATTAATTTCTTAAATGATGAGGGAATTAACAAATGCAAGGACAATTTCTACTTTTCAACTATTTACTGTGTACATATTTTTAAGGTGAGTGCTATATCTTGATTGTTTTTGTACACAGCTGACGATGTGTAGGAGCAAGGAGCTTTTTTCTCCTCTGTGAACGCAATTCACTATCACATGGATGTGTTACAGATTTTTCTGCCCTACTTCTAATGCAGGCATTAGGCATTCCCAGTTGTTGCCAGTTCTACATCAGCCTTCATCATCCTGGCCTACATCTCTGTCACAGATATGAGTCATAACATCATGACCGATGGTCCTGTGGTATGAGCAGTAAAGGAACAGCCCTGAGCAGACTGAAGGATGTTGGGCACTGGTCCACCCAGGTGAGATGTGTTAAGTCGTTAAGCAGTGACTGATGTGAGCCTGGATTTCAGCTTCTGCTCCTTCTGTTTTTAACAAAGTTGTTAATTTTAATGACTTCTAGATATATATAAAAAAAATCAGCTTCACAAATATTGTGTAAGCCTGAGATTAGCTTGAGATACTGTCATGTCTTGTCAAGTGCAATTCTTTATAATTGCAAAACAGGCTAATCAGCGTTTAACACTTAATCAACCCCTTTCAGTAAAATGCATGGCAAAAAGGTGCCAGAAAAGGATGCTTTTACTGATGTATGTGAAAAGAAGTTTGGAACAGTTGAGTGTTATCTCTGAGAGACATAAGCTTGCGTGGGTATCTGTTATGTTGAATAAGGCCCACTGACAGTTGCATAAAGTGTCAGCGAAATGTCAGAACTGAAAAATTTTGTTAGCATCAGGGCTGCGCACCAGGAGTCCCAATTTTTAGTACTTGCTGCCTGCAGAAAGAAAAGGCAAGGGTCAGAAATCCATCAAAGTTTTCTCTCCTCAAGTTTTAAGAATCTAAAAATATTAAAAAGCCTGCTCTTCAAGAGGGGACAATAACCCTCTAATATCTGAACGCTAATAACGCAAAATTGCTTTCAGATCTTACAGGAAATGCTTGTCTTGTTTTCCATTTCCACACAGACTGAATCTTACCAGTTAACGCCACCACATATTAACAGTATGGATTTTTAGTAAAGCATAGCTGTAGTGTAAATAACATAATTCATCTGGCTGTTCAGATTTCCCAAGGCACATGACACATCTGTGATAACAGTATTGTTCTCATCTGCTTGGTACTGCCTTAATGTATTTTCATTTTTTTCCTCCATGTTCAAATTAAGTGGAGAGTTTTAGTTGAACGCATGATGCAAATGGCATGATCACACCTTGTGTTAATTTAAGCAATTAGAGAAGGATCATAGAGTTGTAGAGTAGCTTGTTTTGGAAGGGAGCTCTGTAGGGGACTGAGTCCAGCCCTTGCCCAAAGCAAGTCTGGTTACATCAGGTTGCCCAGGGACTTCTCCAAAAAAATCTTGGGCAGCTCTAAAACAGGTTGAACAAACCTGGTGTTTCTGGAAGCAAATCCAGGAGTGCTGAAACTTCTCCTGGCAGAAGTGTGGGAGTTCTAGCTCGGAGCTGACTAGTGATGAGGAGTGCCAGGGGACAGCACTGGGTTGCCCCACCACAGCTGCACCCCGAGAGGACATGCTTAATTACTCTTGGAAGGACTTCAGGGCCCACACACCTGCTGCTTTGGCTCAGACCAAGCAAATACAGTTCAAGCCAGGAAGTTATCATGGCTCAAGATCAGATGTCACGGAAAATTCTGTGTAAGCTGTTAACTTTTTGGTGAATGTAGTATCTCAGCTTTGCTGGAAGTGGTGTCAGGTGCTTCTTGGTTTCCTTTGTGTTTTCCCGTAACATCTATTGACCGATACTTTTCTGCATGACTATCTGATGTAGAAATCTGTTTTCCCAGTCTTCCAAAGACTTCACTCTTAATCTTTATCTAAATTTTTGGAATAATTACTTCTCTTTAAAATGTCTGTTTGCTTTTCCCGTTGAGATTGACAACTGAAAAAGGCACAGTAAGTGCCGTGGTAGCTGATGCGGTTAAGGAATATTGGGTTCTCTCATCTGACTTCGATATAAGGTAGGCACAGAAAGGGGCTCTAACTGGTGAGATTTGGTCTGTATTGCTAGCTCAGGTATTTAAGTTGGACAAAATAGAGATAACATGCTTATTTTAATTACGTTTCTCTAATATAGAATACTGAGCTCTAGACAGCAGCATCTTAGGTTTGTAGTTGACCTAAGTACAATTTACTCTGTACTTGACAATACAAGCTTGTACAAGTACAGTCTTAAGCTTCACAGAAGTGAAATTTTGAGTCTTCGGCCACACACGGTAAGTAAAATACCACTTAGAGCGTTCATTTACTGATTTCATATGCCCTTCCTTCATTGTTTAATGTATGCACTCAGTCTGTTGAAGCAGGTACTGCAGATCACAGTTGCAAAAGAAGGATGAAGCCTACACCTTCAAAAAAAAAAAAGTTGCATTGAGCTAAATCATTGATTTAAAATGTAACTCTATACTTGTCAGAGATACTTACATCGTATTGGAAATATAGATGTCAACAGGTATGGTTCTAGTGTATGACCTTCAAGACTTCCAAGAGTTTAGGGACATCTGTTTGCACTTCCTAGCATATACAGAAACAGCACAAAGTGTTAATTTATGAAGCTAAATTATTCAGCTGAAACAGAAAAACTCATAAATCCATCTCCCTGTTTTCCATGCTTATGTTTTCATTCTTCTATCTCCTGTTTTTCTGTTTGACATCAATGTGGAAGACACTACCTCCTGCTTTACGCAAGGTACGGTCTCATTACAGCATTTATGGATAGGCAGTTTTCATCTAATGTCTCTTTGCTTGCTTTTGGCAACCATAGATCAGGTATAAATTAATCTAAACATAAGAATTTAACAAATCTCACTCTGTATATTTTTTTTAACTACCAGCATCAACGGAGAAAAACTGTGTAAATAGATTTTTCTTTCACTATCTTGACTGCAAGAGATTTAAATGTATCTTAATATCCTAGAGACAGGTGAAAGCTATCTGTGTTTATGTTGCATTTTTACATTAATTTTCTTATAGCCTGTTAAAGGCATATTTATTGTCTTGATGTGTTTGTTCAGTAAGGGGTATGCCTGAGCTAGTTGGGATTTCACATGGCCCGGTGTTTTGTCGGCAGCAGCGCTGCAGCACTCCTAGCTGATGGAGGCAGCACTGAAGATGCTGTAGCGACATTTTACTGAGGAAGACGGAGGTATCTCTACTGGTGTTGTTACTTGGGTTGTTGCATATGGATGTATAACGTATAGACTTGCACACGATTATGAGATACTGTGTTATTTTGGGCATGTTTCTCATTTTTTATTACTGGTTCAGCTGTAAGGAAGCATGCAACTAATGCATTAAGGGTTCATTTATCCATCTAAATTTAAATTAGTGGTTTTAAAGGAAAAAAAATCTGTTTCTTCGTTCTTTTGAAATGACGTGACAGTGTCCCCTAGTGGCGAGATGCTTCTCACGCATACATTTAGAGCTTTTCCTCTTTTTGTCTTCGCCCCCCTCCCCCCCGGCCTCCCATTTGAAGGAATTCTGGCATACCTGCAAAGAAGAGGGCTTTACTGTCATCACTAATAATGATTTACAGAATGTTTTAGTATGGATATCTTAAAGATTAGTGCAGATAGTGTGCATCTAGGAGTACTGTAATTACTGGGACATGGTTATTCTACCTAAAAACGTGCAACACTTCACATGCAGAAATGGATAGAAGGATGTTTCCCTTTTTAAATAGACAATGTGTTCTTGTAATCTACAGGAGGTTTAGTATAATACATGATTTCACAACACATTCCTAATCAGTTTGCAGTGACACTACGGCATGGAAATTCACAGAGTCCCTCAGTTATTAGAACTGAAAGAAGCCCTGGCAGTAGCCTTCCAGCCCTTTACTTCTTACCCTCCCCAGTATGTGGGGCAGCCACTGGGCTGTGTAATCTCTCTCTCCCTTTTTGTTGCTCTCAATGGTCTTCCAAGTCAGAATTATTTTTTTTTTTCACACTGGAATATCTTGAATGTAGTTAGTAGAAAGTGCCCTTGGAGTAGCTTGAGGACTGCTACGCAAGGGAGGGACAAGTTACTGAAAGAAATTTCATGTAACATTATTCATTCTTTGTATGTATTCTACATGTATGACCTGTCTGGAAGACTTCACTATAACTTCGTAGTTATGTCCCTCAAAAAAATATATATATATTGAAATTGATTGGGTGAAAAGCTGAGAGCTTGATCCTGTGAAGTAGCATTTAACAGGTGTTACAGCTGGTCATTGCCTCAAATGTGAATATGCACTGGAAGCTGGGAGTCTTCATTAAGGCATATGAATCCCACGAATCGTGTCTTTTGTCTAAAGCAAGTGACTGTATTTACTTCTACATTTGATTTTAACCTTTGAGATTGAAGCCAAGGATTACGGGCAAAATTATTACATAGTTAAGCATTAAATGATCAAAGTATAACCTTTTGGTGGTAAAAGCTATTAATGTATTAAATGGGAATGAAGACTCATTTTTTTCCCCCGTGTGTGCTAGGGAGAACTGCAAGCCAGAGACTTACCTCCAAGTGCCCTTGACCTGTAGAGCTCAACATTAGGTCTCAAATTCTCATGTGCTTTCTATTTTAATGCAAGCCTGGCTTCATCTCTCAAAATTAAGGAATATGAGCTGATTCGCAGTACCAATGTATCAATGGCCATTTCAAGAAAAGATTGCTGTTTTGAACAATTAATAGCAGAATTCAGTTAATCCAGATTCTGAGGAACACTAGCTTTTTAAAGAACGGTAAGAAAATAAAATGCAGATTTTTCAATGGGACAATGATTCTTTTACTTTGGAGAGTGTGTTTAATTGAAATTAATGGTTTTTGTTTTTTTTTTTAATCTTTTCAATGGCACTGTATTTTTCAAAGCTAGAATTATGAGGAAAGGATTCAGCAAGCACTCCAGATATGAGTATTCTGCAAATGTAAACAGCTTCTGATCAAATGTGCAGCTGGTATTGAATTCTGTTCCCACTTAGATTCATGTAAAAAACAGTAAATCAGAATTGACTTTTATCTTAATTTTCACTATTGTGTCTAGCTGTTTCTTTGCCCACTACAGCACAGTTCTTCAGTACTATTTTTCTTGCCTGATAAATGGAAAATTTGTGGTAAATGCAGTACATTGGGGTTGCAGGACCTAGGCACAGCATTGTGAAGGCCAGATTGTCAGCCGTGGCTGGCTCTGTGTGGGCAGAGTCTTGCAAGTGCAGAAGTCAGCTGCCATTCTGCTTACATATAGGAACACTCATGCCCAGTCGAATGTGGGGAGCATGGGTATAACCTGGCATTTCCAGGTGTGGCCTCATACATTAGTTTTTTTTCTAGGTAGTACCCATTGTGGGTATGGATAATTGAATTAATGAAACTTAAATATTAAGTTGTCATCAGAATTGTATTGAGAAGCTGACCTTCTGTAATTACATTGTGGGCTAAATGCTAAATGGGAGACTAGTTGCTGGATAGCTACGTATTTGTCATAAAACACCAGAAAATAGTATTTCACCAGCAGTAATTCTCTAAGCAGTTTTGAAAGTTACTGAAATACAAAATTTAGTTGATGGGGAGTTGGGAGAAGTGGCAGGCAACTCCAGAGGAGAGATGTGTGCTCTGTGCCTGTAGCTCAGTTTGGAGCACCTTCCCCAGAGGCTGGCTTTTGGATTGGAAAATTTTGCATTGGCATTGGGATGGGGACAGCTCCTGGGGGCTGGAATTAGGTTTGGTCAAGCTTCACTGTATTTCTGTGGGAAATGGAGACATTTTAAGGTGAGGACGAACTCTGAGGCTGAGAGTTGTGAGAGGCTGGAGATGCCTGGTCCTCTGACATGAGGTACCCATGGACAACATCTGGGCACACTGTGTTCCTATCTGTTGGTTGAGGGCTGAGGCATGTTTTGCCTCCAGCATCTTGTAGCTTTCTCTGCCATATCTGTACCTTCAGAGGAATTCAAATCAAAAGATGTTCTTCTGTTCTTCTTCTGCTTTCATCTTTCTTTTTTCTTTCGTTTTTTTTCTTTTGCTTTGTCTGCAGTCCAGTCTTACAGAAAATTTGCCTGTTCTGTCCTGATGCTCTTACTGGCTCCTATGGAAGCTTGTCCTATATGGGAGCCTGCTCTTCCATATATCTAGGCACAGCCCAGTGGTTAACTTGGATAATATATATCCGTAATGAACACATATTTGGACTTCACACCAATGAATGCTTAGTTGTTCGTAAGCTTCATTGAAAAGCTCAAAATTAAAATAATTGTGTGAAATAAAGAAAATGTTCTGATAGTTACCTGGGAAAAAGCAGATGATCAGAGTATTAAGTGACTGCATAAATCCTGTAAGAAACGGAGACAGTATTTTTTTGTCTGAACAGTCACATGCAAGTGAGGGTGAGTGCAATTGTAGTTTGGGTATCTCAACAGTTTGATTTTCTGTGCTAATAATAGAAAGTGTCTGATAGGGAAATGTTGCTTACAAACACAGCTAGTCTGATTTATGAGTTTTCTGAACATCTATTAGCTCTGCTAAGAAAACATGCTAATTAGCTGTAGTGGCACAAAATATTTTAAGCCATAATGAAATAAACAAAGCAAACCATGCACGCTGTTGGTTTGATGTATATGTTTTCTAATTCCTTATAAATAATGAACATGTTTTCATCACAGTTAGAGAGCTGCCAGAGGTCAGAGTCTGTATGAACATTACAGATTTGGCCAGCTGAAGAACACTGAGACAATCCAATTGAAAACGACGGGGTGGGAGCCTAGATACCAGAGAACGGAGAACCTAATGGGACATTTTATTTTATTCTCAAACTCATTTCTTAAGGTTTCATGTTCAGGCAGTGAATATCCCTCCCCTCTCTTCTTTATTTTTGTTGTTAACCCATCCTTTAATTTTCTGAAGAAAACTGAACATTTTAGTAAAGACACTATTTCTCAACGCTAATTCACCATTTCTTCGTGTATCACATCCTTCAGTCCTCAAAACTTCCCTAAGCTTTATAATTTGTGCTGGTTTTCATTTATGCTGCGCAAGGCTATGTTTTTGTATGTGCAGGGATGTTCCAGCCTGAACGCAAAGAGCCTCACGGTCTCACTGCACAACGCTGAGCGTGAGAACTGGAGGAGGTGTTCAGCAGAGATGCTGCTATGAAATACTAGTGGTTTGCTTTACCTGAGGCTGGTTGGGAGTTAGTAGTGTCTTGGAAGACCTCTGTAAATTTTTCCTAGCGGCGGCATCGTGTGCCAGCTGTTGGAGATCTGGTGGCTCTTGGAGTTCAGTACCACTGAAGCAGGATCCTTTTCTCCTGTTGTGCCTTGCATGCCGTCTGCTCGCACGCTTGCCAGTTGAATAAGCTAACTTTCCACCTGCTTTGTGCTATCAGTGTCATGCAAAACACGTGGATCAGGTATAGAAGCTTGCTCTGTCTGCAATAGTAATTATAATTTATTTCAGCTCACTTACGCGGTGTATGGAGACTTTTTAATATCATAATTGTGGAGCAAACAAAGTGGCATGGATTGACTGAAATGGAAGGAATTATTAAACAGTGTAATAAACTTCCACAGCTGTAGAGGAAAGGTAGCATAGTTTAGGTAACAGACAACGGGTACATAAAAATTGGGTAATTGCCTCCCCATCACGTACAGCTTAATTTGAAGGAATTTTTTCAAAGAAAACAAGCTTGAAATAGATCATTTGTCTCAGGTTTCACTGCAAAGCTGTAAATCGTGGAGAAATGAGAATTACCCAGAGTGATGTGTTAAATGCCTGTGTGACTCCCTCATCCATACAGCAAGGTTGTGAGAGAGAAACATAAAGAGTGATATTAGTAACGGAGGGGGAGAAAGCTTTTAAAGTACACTGGGTGTCAGCACTAATAATGTGAAAATTTCTTCAGTTTATATTATAACTTCATAAACAGCATAGTAATGATCATTTCTGACTCTGAAGTGGTTCAAAACACAACCTTCAGACAGTAGGATGAAAATAGCTTCAGTGACTAAGCCTATATTGCTCCCGGACGTCTTTTCAAATCAGAAGCCTAAAAGTTAATCATGGTTAACAAAGAATCTAAACATTAATGCTGTCACTTGAATAATTAATTGGCTTTTGACATACAGATATTTTAGAAGATTAATTATGGTGTACAGCCAACATAAATATTCTCTGCCAAAAACACCATGCATTAAAAATAGAAAATAATGAAACAATCAACATCAGATCCAGAAATGTTTTATATTTTATTTTAATCTTGAAAATAGTTCATATGGATTCAGCAGGATTGCTTCAGGAGACGTTCTGTGATGTATCCCTGTGATATGAGTATGAAGATTGGAGTTAGTTGGGTAGGTAATTGGGGAAAAAAAACACCAAAAACTTAGACAAATCAGCTGCACTTGTTCAATGGGTGAAGAAAATAAACCTACAAAATATATTAGTAGACAAGATGATGGATTTTGAGATAGGAATGAGTGTAATTCAATTTGATGTTGGCCTAAATGCCGGAGCCTGGAGAAGTAAGTTAAACAGAAGCCATGCAAAGGTTTGATTTCTAGTAATGAAAGTGTAGGTATTTAATAAATGAGCACAGCTTTTAAACTCATTTTTGTTAGAGACATAACAGGCAACATACACATTTTTTCTTCATAGCTTAAGCACCTTGAAGTGAATGGATTACAGGTGTGACTCTACGCATTGTCAGTGCTGGTGACCCGTTGCTCTCCCTGCTCTCATTTGATCTGTTGTTTTTATCTACCTTTGTTCATGCCTCAAGGGCTGCCTGCACAAGATGTATGAATTAAAATGATCAGACCAGGTGTTTGACAACAAAGCCAGTTCTGTGGAAATACTGGGAAATGCTGTCTAGTTCCACATGTGAATTTGTGCAAGAAGCACCTGTGTGACCTCTTCTCCTCGGTATCAGTGGAAGCTTTGTAGAGTTTCACTACTGCAAGCATGTTCTTTTTTTCTTAGTATTAATCTGTTTTGACCAATGTTGCTATGTTGCTGCTGCCTTTTCAAAGAAACGTGGCATTGCTTTTTCATAGAAAATGTACCATTAAATTGCAGATGTCATGGATGAAAGCACTGTAACTGCAAGAAAGGAGATTTGACATGCAAATATGTAAGGATCTAATTCCATTCTTGCTGAAGTCTATGGGAGTTGTAAAACTGCTTTCAAATGGGAACTGGGGCAAACTCACACTGCTGAAGGTAAAAAATAGCTTTGCCATTTAATCAGAAATGCCTGCAATTCTTCTGAAGCCAGGCAGATCTTAAAAGGAACACTGTTTTGAAGTTACTCGTTTCAGTTATTCTTTTAATAATGTTCACTGAGGCGCTGCCTGCTGCTGTTTTGGAGGCAGCAGAGGTCTGGTCTTGTAAAGCAACGAGTGCTCTCCTTAGCCCCCGGGTCTCTGGGACCCAAGACTGTTCCCATTAGGGGTGGTAGCAGGGTTCCAGGTCCTCTTGGGACCTGCAGTCATTTCCTAGAAGAGCAAAATGTAAAGCTTGGTTTGCACAGGAATTTTTAGAAAGATGGGGAAACAGTTGTGTCACAGCAGCTTGCTGAAGACACTAGCAGTTCACGGCTACACGAAGAATAGTGGTAGTGTCTTGTTTAAAATTGTCTTTTTTATTAATGGAGCATTTTTAAGCAGGTGCTTAGCTCAGTAGACAGTATGTGTTCCTTACGTGTGTGTACATAAGTCTTCTTTATGTGTAAATTCAGAGGGATTTCTTTGGTGTATCGTGGCTTGTTTGGTGATTGAATTTTCAGTGTGTTGCTTGTGGCTGTGGAAGCACGAAGCTGTACTGCTGCATTCTGGTGCGTATCAGTGCCGCCGTTGTTTTGGAGAGTGGTTGTATCAAAGCTGTGAGAAGCAGTAGCAGCTACAATAGCTGAGCTATTACCTTTTAAGTGTTATGTTTTAGTAAATATCTTTGCAAGTTTAGCACAGCGTTTGTACCTTAACTACTACTTTGGGAGGGAGCAGAGTACTTTTTCTTGTAGGGAGTACTGAAACCAGCTGAAGTTGGTAGGATTTGGGGGTAAATCCTCATACATCACGTGAGGTCTTGCACATGCAACGTAACGACAGTGCTCTTTTAAAGCTGCTGAGCTTTTACTGCAGCCTTTCATTCCTGAAGATATCACTCGAACAAACGTCCAAAGAGACTTCAAAGCCTGCAACGCATTTACTACCAGACTGATAGGGTTTTCTTTGCCAGGAAAGTTAAGCACTGCTTATAAAGCACTGATAAAACGTAGAGACCTCCTTTGAATGAGGTCTGAGATACACACTCTGAAACCTAAGATGTGCACTCCTCCTCTGCTTTCGAATTCCTTTTCTCCGTAACAGACTTTTCATTACATTCTTCAGCAGCCTGATACATCCTCTGCATTCAGGGCAAGATACTGTGGGCTTATAGAAGGGATGGTTTGGTTTGTCTGGCTCGTGTACACCCTGTTAAGCTGGGGCTGTTACTGCAATGTGCTGGGCATTTTTTTTGGAACCATAATGCTGTTAAGGATGTTTGCTGCAATTGGGTAACGTATTTCACTTTAAAAGTGCATATATAATAACCTTTGCATGTGTATCTTGCAGAGGTACCACATTATTATATATCATTTATTTCTGATTGAACATTTTTAAGTTTCTCTAGATTTTCTTAGGTCTATCTACCATTAAGAGAACACAGTGTTTTGTTTTTTTTCCTGGAGAAAGCATATCTTTTAGTGTACGTTTTATGTTTCCTGTCCTTCAAAAAGTGACTGTTTTGGGAAGAAAAATCTTTCAGAAATAATAAGGGTGCAGTAAAAAATCATGGTTTTGTTGAATTACAGATTCAAGAAAACAAAATTTACAGTTCACACTTCAAGCCATCGTAACCAGATTGGTTTATTTGGAGTTGGCCTTTGGGGAGAAATGATCCAAACACTGTCAGATGAGTAGGTGGCGTAAATTTTAGCCTTTCACATTCAGGCGTGACTGTGAAATGTTTCTGTTTGCCTTTGCATACCATTGCACTTCCATTTCCATGAAAATATGACCCTATTCCAGTTCTTCTCAGAGGCAAATCATAGCCAGGTGGCAAAGGCTGTGCTGAAGAGCTGTGATTTACAGCGGCGCTGTGTGAGAGCCGGCCCCGAGGAGGTGCTGAGTGATGGCCTTTCCTCCTGTACTTTTTCTCAGCACATTCATTCTGGACTGTGGAAATGGCTGGCTTGGCAAAACGAAGCTTTCAGGTACAGAAAACCACCACTAAATGTTACGGTGCAGTTTGGAGAGAATGTTGGCTAAAGCAACTTTTGATGGGATCTCAAACAGGCAGTGTTTTTAGAATGTCACTGATGATCAAGAACATGATAACACTGAATTTTTCATTTTGAGATGATGAGAATTTCTCCATGGTTTCTTATACCTAAGTGAAAAGAGATTTGACTGAGCCTTAAAGTATGTCACATGCAATTCAGAAATATTTTTATAGTTGTCTCTTCAAATTGCTTCCCTCCTTTGTTCTTTGTATGAGACAGGGATGCAGATTTGCAGCAGGTTTTCACTGATGCCAATGAAACAACCTGCATTTGCTCCCTCCAGCCCCATGAAGTGTCTGTGGTTTCAAAGGTGGCTCACCCTCTTTTGCCCTGCCTGTTCTACTAGGTAAGATGACAGATCTGCTGTGAGGTATCCGTGCCATCCCCTAGCTGTGAGGTCCCAGGGAGTCCCAAGGCTCGCTCCTTGGGGAAGAGAATGGTGCAGTATTTAGGTCTGAAATGGAAAGGAGCTTTTCCTCAGCAGGAGTTCTTTTTCCGTCTGTGTGTCCATCCTGAAGTGACAGTTCCAAATCTGTTTTTCTATGGAAACAAAGTGTAGCTGGCTGGAGGGTTTTATTTCAGGCTATCAGAGGGTGCAAGGCTTGAATTCCCACATCCTACTTGTTCTTGAAGCCTGTGCAAAATCCTTCATAATACTCTGTTTTCTACCAGCCCTCCTTATTAGACAAGTAAATTGTGCTTCCCTGGTATGCCCTGCGTATATCACCATCAGGGTCATCACCTCCTAGCATTTTGAGAAGAATATGTTGGCTAAAATGAACAGGCAAAACAACTGGCATCGATGTAATTTTGATCATTTTGGTATTTGGAGCTTCCTGCGACTCCAAGATTTCATGTGCTCTCTCCTCTTTTGTGTAGTTGAAACAAGTAACTAGGAATACTGTTTTTTGTCCTTTTTCACTTGTAAGGACCTGTTTTCTGAGGTTGGTTTGCCATTATTGTTTTAGTGGTTTTTGGTTTTTTGTGCATGTGGACTTTCCCTCCCCCGCCCCCCTCAGCATAACCTTTTAGCAAATGTGGCTGCTTCATCAGAGCTGTGCTGGTACACTGCCTATAACATAATCAGACATTTTCGATGTGTGTACTATTGTGTGTGCAGGATTGACAAATGCAGTTGAATTGTGACAAAATACTGAAACACAAAGGGAATACAGAAATGCTGACAATTAAGAAGTGTTTATAGAAATCCAATTTGCTAATGAGTGGGAAGGCCCACACCATTTGTTTTTTTCTTTAAGGCAAAGAAAATAATTCATGCTAAACAGGACAGAACTGAAAGACATTGTAGACTGCTCACCATTGTGGAGCTGTACATTTAGCATCATCTCACAATATGTTGCTCTCATAAGACATCAGCCTAATTACTTTCCAGAAGGTAGTCAAGGATGTTTGAAGCATCTTCTGCTCTGACATCTCTGATGAGTTTTGAAAGACACAACTGCAGACGATGTCAAGAAACAATGCATATATTATTTCTAATATTAATTTTTCACCATGTGAGGTGCATTCTTACCCAGCATCTTGTCACCGTGGTTTTAATGAATTTAAAGGATCTGATCTATTGCAGGGCTTTGTAGCCATGGCTTTGTAGCTGTTCAGCCAGTTTTGGGGAATAATGCTGCTCGGAGGTGTGAGAGCTGGTCTTCGTTCAGCGCCGACCCCCATAAGTAATGACAACGCTATGACCCGTAACATTGTCTTTTCCTTTTCCAACCTTGCTGACTGTCCTTGGGGATTTCAGATTTTTCTGTCCTGTATTTTTTTTTCATGCACT
This sequence comes from Cygnus olor, assembly GCF_009769625.2. Classification (NCBI taxonomy): domain Eukaryota; kingdom Metazoa; phylum Chordata; class Aves; order Anseriformes; family Anatidae; genus Cygnus; species Cygnus olor. The sequence continues at coordinate 14,898,396 of NC_049175.1, forward strand.
GTTGTCATAACATAAATATGGTAAAAAAGTTTTCGACTTGCAGTACTCTTTTCTGCTGTTCAGTTATAAACTTCTTGATAAAGGGAAACAGCTTACAAGAGGCTTGTGTTAAAGAGGGTATAAGTAGGACTTTTGACAATAATGTAGATTGTAAGTAAATTATTGTATGTTCATTGAGACACTGTGCTAATAAAGTTGAACTCAAGTGCCCTTAATAGTGCTTAGGTAAAATTAGCTTCATTTTCTACTTTCTGCATGTATCTAATAGGCATTTTCTTCACACAGCTTGGATGTGGTCCATGTGATTTTGAAGTATTCTGCTTTGTTTTTAATTGGGTCTGTATTTTTGTTTGCTAGTCTGTTTGTTTTGACATGCTGCCTTGGTGTTGTACAATTAATTTGGCAGAGTTCTGTTTTCTGAATTCATGGCCAGCAGAAGTGAGAGCTGTACAAATGTAAGGTTTATGGTCTTGCACTCTTAGGGACAGGAGCAGCACACACACAAGGCCAGCCCAATCTTGTTAATTAGCACTGGGTAGGAGGGAGACTTGTCCTGACGACTCAACCTCCATCACTAACGCCCGTCCTATCCTGTGTTGTTGGCAACCCAGCGACATTGATTTGGAGCTGAAACTTGGACAGGTGAGGGGAAAATGTTATTTCTGCTGATTTTTTTCAGTCGTGGCTCTTGGAATTGGTGTAGGGGTGGCATTGTCAGGCAGTAATATTGATGTTGAAAAAAGTGGGGTCCCTTCAAAAGCTAAATGTGCGTATATCTTGAGTGCTTGACCTTTTAGCAGTGGCAAATAGAGTAATGCTTTCTTGTAAAACACATTTGTCTTGGCAGCCCTTGACCTGGGCTCAGTAAATGAAAATGTACTAGCAGAGCTGCGTCCCCGAAGGATCAGAAGAGGGACTTTGTAATTGAAGGAGAAAATGAAGAAAAATCTACCAGCACTTGTGCTACAGGACAGCGTGGCAGAAGCTACCTATAGGCTGTAAAAGTTAGGCTTCTTATTGAAGGTGTCCTGCTTAGTGAGCCTACTTTTCTCTGAGTGAGTGGATGGATGTATTGGAGACAGCCCAGTTTGGGCTGCGTGGTGATGGAGCTCTCAGCACCACGGTATTCATCATTTTTAGCTGCTATTATTTATAGTGTAGACCCAGAAAGCTAATTAATGATCACTCAGTGGGATCGGCACAAGTGGGCAAGGTGTTCTGCTGTCCTCTGTGTCTGTGGGCCTTAGACTTTGGTTTAAAAGCATCACTGAATATACTTTAAATGCTGTGTTGAAAATATGCGGGATTTGGGGAGTGCTTCTGCATTTGGAAGAAGTGAGAAAAAATACCTGAAAGGTGGTTTAAATGCCTGGTATTAACAGGTCAAATTCAAAGGGTCTGTGTCATTTCTTGTGTTACCTACCCTCTGAGGCTTATATTTTGCATTCATAGTTGGGGAGCAATAATAACTCTTTCCCTTTCCTTCATAAGAGACCTCCTGTATTAACACATCTGGCTTTAACGAGGCTTTGTACAAGTATGCCCTTTCTCTGCAGTGTTTCCCTCCAGGAATCTTGTATTGATTATTCTGTAGACAAAAGAGGAAACTAAAGAGTTGCCTTGCAGGTGTATTTGTACAACGTACAGGGATGTAAGGGAGATCCTGAATAGAGTTTTCTGAATAACAACTGTATCGGTGGTGTCACTCTGGTTCTTCATGTATTTGCAATCAATCAGTGCAGTTCTTGAACTAAGGAGCACCCACTCTGGTGCTAAAATCTAAAATCTGATACTAATTTGAAGCCCACAGGTTATTTCATTTTTACCATTTCTGTTGTTTAAAAATAATTGAGTAGGTTAATAGTAACAGGATTCTTCCAAAGTGTAATCAGATAAAAACTGACAGTTAGATAAAGTCATGCTGTATTCATGACTCCTTTTTTTTTTAACCTGTACATTTATACAATTACTTCCTCAGAGTTGGAGTGCGGTTTGGAGAAATATTTTTTTAAAGGAAGTAGCCAATAAAAATGGTGTTGAAGTATGTTACTAAAAAGCTGTTTTAATAGCGCTTGTAAAATGTTAGTATTTCTGTGGATTTTTTTTAAATTCCTTCTGCAAAATAGATCCCAGCTGCTTAAAATGAAGTGATTGCAAAAATTACATTGGAAACTTTTAGTTTCTTGTCAGCTAATGACATGTTACAGCCATCCTTCTTGCTTGATTCTCTTTGAGATACATGTATATTTATTAGGATGTTTGTGTTTGGAAAGCTGAAATATCCATAAAACTTGTAGTTTTCACCTTGGAGCTTACAAATTCATGCGTTTAGCCTAGGATACATAGGCTGTGGTGTGATATTTCTTTCTATTCATGTGTTTATTTCAGTCGTGTCTAACAAAAAATGTTTATCTAGCCAAGAAAGAAGCCCGACTGGAAGAAAGAATTGAGCTACAGTGCAAGTGGAAAGTATCAGGGGATGGAAAGGTTGTCACACACGCTTTATTATTAAGTGGGTAATTTGTATTGTCCTTACCTGTCAGTGTAAGAACAATTGGCTTCATTTCTTTCATTTTTAATATTCTGAGTGAATGGAATTGGTTGGGAAAATTTAGAGCAGACATCCAAAGGACAATTCAGCTTTGACTGTTAACTCATTTGAATCAACTAGGCTCTGGCCTGTGTTTTTAGGCAGAGTACTTCCTGATTTTTCAATGTGTTTTCACATACAGGGATACAGAAAGGTTCACTTTTAAGTGAAAGCTATGACAATCAAGTATTTCCCATCCTGAAACCTGCTTCCATCCAAAACGGAGGTAGAGGAGGTGGTGGTTTTGTACATTCACTTTAAACCTGGGTTCCTCCTTCCATTTCCTTTTTTTTCTTTTCTTTAAGCAGCTGATTTCACATTATGTTCGCAAGGACGTCATCAAATGGAAACGTTCAAGGTGTTCCAAAAGAGAGTGTCAAGTACTGGTGCATTTTCTGTAGAGCTTGTTGATACTCCTGCACAGTAAGTTTTCTAAAGAAAAGCTTGATCATCTCAATGAGACGCACACTCACATACCTCATTTTTTACTTCCCCAAGGGCTCAGCACATAAGTACAGAGCTGTTGAGCTGCTCACAACTGACCTGTCCCAAGGCATGGGAAGTGGTTTAGCTGTAGGCAGCAAAAGGATTTTGAAATAAAAAAAAAGTGCTTGTTTTTTGCACGGCTGCCACCTAGCACTCACTGGGAATTTTCAGGAAATCAGTTTTAAGGAATCAGGCCTTTAATGAGGTGTTTTACTAGTGCCCTACTTGTCTTAATATTTTTATTCTTCACTCCTGGCAAGTAGCGGTGTTTTGAATCTGTGGGAAACTCTGATAACCTTCCTGCCAGGCCTTCAGATGGCTTTGCTGGGCATGATAGCACTAGTACTTTGGCAGATAAAAAATCCTTGGTTTTAGTGTTTCGGTTATCAGGCTGCCCCAAGGAGCTGTGGCTGCCCCATTGGTTTATTTTTATTCTTATATTGATTTATTGTTATGCTGTTTTGTAAATAACTTCATTAAACACTAGGATCTACTAGGTTGTAGATGGGTAATCTGCTCTGTGAAAATATTGACCAGTGCATGCTCCCTGGCCTTAATGTGGGACATAGCATCAAGACTCAGCGCTGCACTCCTGTTCTGCCTGCTTACCTGCAAGATGATCTTTTGACATGATTTGCATGGCTTAATTTTGTTTGATTTAAAACGGGGAGAGGCATTTTAAATGATAATACTGAGTATTGGTTTCTGTGTATCTTTGTTCAACTGGGTACATCCACTTGAAACTCAAGTTGCATGTAAACAATTAACAGAGCACACAGAGCTTTCAGAACATTTCTCATCTGCTGGTTGAGGCAAACTTTTACACAAAATATGACAAGCGTGGAGTTTTTTGCCAGCTGGTTCCCTGTGTGAGATTTTCTTGTGGATCTATTTCAGCAGCACACAGCATCTGTTGCATTTTAAAGGTGAAACTTCAGCCCCGTTTGCTTTGTTGGCCTGCCATATGTAACTTTCTTTCTTGTGCGCTAATGGCTTTAGTTAATATTTTATAGCTTTGTTTACCTACAGTATCAAGCTTCAGGAGTAGAATTGGAAATGTTATAAAATCAGGGGGGAAAGAGTACGCATTCTGTGTGGCTGATGCCAGTCATTTTGCATTTCCTTTCTTGGGCCAATTCTTTCTTTCCAACCCTGTTGTCCAGTGGTCCTTATACCCATAATCAACAGACATAGCAAAAAAGCTGTGTTTTGTTTGTCTTGCTGTATATGCATGAAGCCATATATCTGCAGGTGATGTCAACTTGACAAGTGACACACTCCTTACTATTACTACAAAACAAATACAAAACCAAGCAATTTTGACTTACCACAAAAACACGGTCCAAGAAATAATGTGTATTACCTTAAATAAGCTGACACAATGCCACATCTAGGAGTAAATGGACGCTGAATTAGTTAAACAGAATAGTTTTTGATGACTGGAAGAAACACTTGTATTCATAAGCAGTGTAGAGGAGGTCATTGTAAGTTTAATTGCTTGTTAAATACAAATGTTAAATACAGAGGGAACAAACTAGTAAGTGATGTCTGAAAACTTGAAGGGGAGTTTTCAGAGTTACATTATTTAGCTTTTCCTAATGAGTTCCCTGTCTACATTCAGTGATAGTCATTCAGATTTTCGTTATATGTTAATGAGTGTATTTTTTTTAAGGACAAATAGGCCACAAAATGAAACATTTTCCCCAAACGTGTACAATTATGGCTTTCTGCACTGGCAGGTTTCCATTTAGATTTTATTGATGATTTGGAAGCAGAGCTGGAACCAGGTGTTAAATTGACCCTGCCTGAAAGAGCTCCTGCAATGTTATTCTGTTAAGGTGACAAAACGGAGCTGATGTTCTAGATCACAGCATCGCTCACATGAGCAACTGCCATTAAGAGCACGCTTCCTGGCTTCATAATTTTACAGCCCAGCAGTTCAGTGTTGAAAACCCACATGGCAAAGCTAAACCACTAAAAGTATGAGAACTTAAAAAAAAGAGTATACATAATTACAACCAAGCTCCAAAAACTAAATGACAGGGAATGGGGGTTTTAGAATTAGATACAGCTATTTTTGAAAGTTAAGCGTGTCATAATGTTTGTGATCATGATATTGTTTAGTGGGACTGTTAATTCTCTATCTTAATTCTGTAAATAAGTTTCTAAATTAGACAGCTGTTTTGTAGTGAGAAAGTTCTCAAGATTTTGTAGGCTTGCTAGATGTTTGTGTCTCATGGGTTCGCTGCACAGTTAGTTCCATTTGCTGCCTCTCTTACACTTGCAAATGAAAAACATTTAGAAACCCTTATGACCGATTTCCAAAATTTGATTAATACCAAATCAGGTTTAATTCTTTTAATTTCTTCCTTGTTTTCTTTGTAAAATCAGGAGATTCCAGATTGGAAAGGTGCACTCAATGGAGCAATACATATGCCTCATAATGTGGCAAGGAAAACCTGTCCTTCACAGCCCTTCATCTTCAGAAGATTGAACGTATTTATTAAATATGGGCACCAGTGATTACCATATGCGATTACTAGTGAAAATCAGAACAGTGCTGTTTTCTGTATTATTCCACTGTAGCCAGTGTAAGCTTTTGCTCTCCGCTTATGCGTGCCACAGACTCCATCGCCTGTGGGAAGTGCAGAGCTTGTACGAGGGATGCTGAGAGCAGAAGGAGCTCTCTGGGTCAGCAGAGCTGAGTGACTACAGGGAGATGCCAGTATTTGGGTTACACAAGACAGAGTTTATCAGGAAGCCAGGCAGCTCTTGATGAAAGTTTTTTGTCACGCTGGTGTTTCATAACCCACTGCTTTTGTACCCCCCGTTTCGCAGTAGGAGTTTCTAAGCTTGAGGTTGGAAATAAATAGAAAATAGTTTAAAAAAAATTAAGAGAAAATGTCATTCCTTAAGGCTCTGAGAAGCTACAGGGGGAGTAGATCCCACAATCCTTATTAGAAAGATTGGAGCATAACCGTTTTCATTTTGTTCAGTAACTGGGAAGTTCTTGAAGGCGCTGCATAGATGGGTGCATGTGTCCATGCATATGGGGATTTCATCTCATCTGATAATATTCTGTCCTTGAAGGAGAAGTTAAAGAAGAATCGTAAGAATTGGATTGGTGTTGGATTGTTGAAGAAAAGAAAAATTGGGGAAGAAAACAGGAAGGTTTTTATGTTCTTGCCTTCTGTTAATTTATTTCTTGTGGTGAGTTTGCTCAGAAAGTGCTCAGCCAGAGCTGTTGATGGTATCTCTGATAGTAATGCTGCTTCTTTTTGTATTGAGCCTTTGTTTCAGGATCCTCTCTGTTGTGGAGTGTTTTTTTTTTTGTTTCTTTGTTTTTTTAAACTAATAGGTCATTTAAAGAGTCACAAAAGAGAGAAATTTTGCCAGCCTTAGCCTGGTCAAATGTCACTTGTGCTGAGTTTCAAAGAAGGATGGCCTTCATAGTAGGAGGATAAAAAATCAAAACTAATGATCCTATAGTGGTATTGATGCCTCATTCTGTGACAAAGGTTGAATCAAGTGTTAATGTTATCTTGTGACAGCTCACTCTGTGTTGTACAGTGATGAGGGAAGTGTCCTATTGGAAATAAGAGAGGTATTTCACTACCAAAAGCAAAGAGAAAGATGAAAGGAAGCATCAGTAGAGTTAAATCATATCCAAATGCACAATTTATCATGGCAGTATATGGACAACAACTCTCAAGGAGCATGCCTGGAATGGGTATTTGTGTGCATGATATGAGGTGGGAGAGCTTTGTTAGCCTGATGCAAGGAGAAAGGTATCCAAAATCTGCATTGTCTGTAGTTAACGCAGTTTTTAGCATGATAGGAGGAAACTGGAGTCAGACTGAAGTGATCAAAATTGCATGAATAAACTTGTGTGGTGCAGAAAGCGATAAATAAGTAAAATCTCTGAATTAAAGCTATTGCAGAAAAAGTGTGTGGCCTGCTCTTGTTCCAGATGCCTAAAAAAGCTTATGCATTCAATGTCTTCTTGACTTTACCATTGCTGTTTGTAGAGCTCTCATTTAGGATCAAGAGCACTAAAACAAAAGGCAGGTTACTCTAAGAACAGGTGACAGGGTTTTCAGTCAAGCATGGCATAGGGAACAGCACACTGGTTTGAAAATAGGTACGGATTTAGTTTAGACTTCTATTTGCTTGGGTGTTTGGAGAGTGGTACAGGGACAGGCTGCATGGAAATTTTTGAATGAGGAAAAGTCGCAGGAGGTATAAGAAGAAAACAAACTGATTAACACTGAATCAACTGAATCAGGGAAAAGGGGATTACTTCTTCTGGATTCTTTTCAAAGATAGTTTTTTGAATCTCCTCCAAAGGCTTTGGCTACTGGAATTCATTGCAATGAATGTGTATGGAGACCTCTCATTTGATTACCTAGATGGTGCAGCTCTGGAAATACATCTCTAGGGGGTTAAGGAAAGTACTCTCCCTGCCATAAGTGGAAGAAATCTAGAGTTGTTTTCAGATTCAGAGGTCCAAGGATCGTGCAATCCTCTTCCCTATGAAATATTCATACAACGATGGACATACTTTGAAAAAGAAACTGGTGACAGGACCTCCTTTATGCTCCTGGACTTGTATAGCCCAGTGAATGGATGGATAAAAAAAATCCTTTAATCATAGTAAAATGTTGATTTAATTATGAAATTTGCTTTTTAGTGCACTTACAACTCTGCTGTAGAATTGATATACTGTGTTCCTCCACTGTTTACCATCCTAATATCCAGGTCTGTCCTTCAAATATGCAAAGGTAATTATGTTTGTGCGTTGCTCTTGCAGCAAAATGATTTAAAATCAAATATTTTACTGAAATATGATGAACACCCAAGCATACTATTTGTTAAGGAGACCTCTGAAAAATCTAGGATTGGGAAACAAGTCACTAGATGAATGTACACCTTTATTTTTCTTGTTAAACAGTATCAGTGTTTCAAAATTTCTCACAAACATGCTTAGCAGAAGATGGGTGAGTGACAAAAAGTGTTTTGGAGTACCAGAAAGGACGTGTATTAAAATCAGACTAGTAATTAAAGCTTTTAAAAGAGTCTTTTACTTAATTTTACATGTGAGAAACTAAGGAGAGGAAACTAAATGGTTTATATCAACAAATACCTTCAGTGATCCAGAACCTGAATTTGGCACAGTATGTTGTCCTTTTTTTTTTCCCACTCATAATGAGTAGATAGAAATACTTTGAATTACAATAACTCAAAATAAAATATACTACAAATTAATGAAGTAAATTTATTGTTTCAAATCCTACTCAGTAAACATTTTACATCTAATTAATCATGTTAAGCTTGCTCACAATTAATAATGGTACTAACTGTATTTAAGTGAAATAAAAGTCAAAATCTCATATTTTGGATACACAAGTTTTGAGAACTAAAGCTATCTGTAATTTTCATGTGAATGTACATAAGCACTGGGCACTCAGCAAGAAGTTTTATTTCTCATTTGCTGTCGTTTTTTCATTTATTATTGGTAAAATGCATAAACACTCCATCTGCATCTCATGCAAGATATTGAACAACTTTGGAAAAGTAAGTGTTTATGAATAACTTCATAACCTTCTTTTAATATGAAGAAGCTAGCAATATGCATATTGAAACAACAGGCATAACATCAGGAAATGGGAGAAAACTGGAAACCAGGAGAAATACATTGAAGTAATTTCAGGAAACACATGGCAGTGAGAAATTTACCATCAGTGGTAATGAGCACAGTGATTCTTATGAAAGTCATTATAAACTGTCCTTCTCTTTGGAGGGTTCATTAAAAACACGTTCAGCATAGCGTCTTTGTCATACGATTCTTGAGAAATGCCCCCAACAGCTCAGCACTGCAGTCAGGAGGGTAAAATACGGATCTGTTCTCATGGGCCAGACTTCTCAGTGAGTTGCTTGCATAGGTCACCTGTCACGTCACCCTCAGTGGGTGCTCTACTTGGGGGAACTTACCCCGCAGGTGCTTCCACATTTTGTTATCTGTAGGCTCCAAAGGCTCCAAACAGGCTACTCTGAATAATCCACTTGTTTATTATAATAAAACAGACTGTGGCAGTGAGCCAGATATTGATGCTGATAACATCCCTTGCATACATTTATTCTGACTTTGTGGAAGAATGAGCTAACAAGAACATTGACTTATATTTAATGCCCTCAAATCCTTACATATCTTGCATGTCTAACACAAAAAAGAATATAAATGTCAAATAGATGCCCTGATGATTAGCAGTGTTTGGTTAGTTTCCGAGGTACAGTGAGCTGCCGTGATGACCTGTGCATTTCATTTAAGGTATGCTGTTGCTGATAAAATGGTGTTTCATGGTGTGTTCTGTCACGGGGCCTAGGCGGTGTAGTGTGCTGGGGACTCTGCTCGTCTCAGACCTTTTCAAGTGAGTTGCCCAAATCCATGCAGGTCTTCTCTCTCTTAGGGGATTTTTAGAAAATGCTGCTTATTTCCTAAAATGTGTGTCCAGTCTACAGTTCCATTTAGTGGAGGAATGCTGTCCGCTGGCAATGCAGCCTTCCTGCAGCTGTTCTGGGGGCCTCTCATCTACCTTGCTTAATTTTTTTTTTCAATCCCTAATCAGTTTTTTGTACATCTACTGTGTGATGGAATATACTTGTACACTTATTCTAGCTGATGTTTTGCAGAGTGTATCCAGAACATCTGCTATTTCTTGGGTTTGCATTATCTTTAGCAGAGGAAACTATTTGTACTCCCAAGGTGGGCACGGGCCAGTGACAGCAAATGGTGTATGAGTAATTCCTGTGAAAATCAACTATCTGTAAATGAATCCATAAATCTTTAACATTTCTGGAAACATACCAAATACCAGCTGTTGGGTGTAGTTGTTGGTGTTTGGTAATCTCTGTGTAGCTGGGGCTTTTAACACCGGTGGGTAACTCAGGAATACCACACTACTTTCCTGCTCCCCCTCTTCAGATGATCCTGCGAGGGCTTCCCACAGGCAGCAGCTCTTCAAGAACTGCTCCCACATGGCTCCGTACCATGGGTCCATCCATCAGGAGCAAAATGCTCCAGCACGGGTCCCCCACAGGCGGCAGTTCCCCCAGACCCCCTGCTCCTGCGTGGGCTCCTCTCCACGGGCTGCAGCTCCGGCCTGGGGCCTGCTCCTGCAGGGGCTCTCCATGGGCCGCAGCCTCCTCCAGGCCACATCCACCTGCTCCACCGGGGGCTCCTCCACGGGCTGCAGCGTGGAGATCTGCTCCATGTGGGACCCATGGGCTGCAGGAGGACAGCCTGCTCCACCAGGGGCCTCTCCACAGGCCACAGAGGAACTGCTGCTGTGATCTCTCTTCATCAGTTACTTCCCTTGTAGGATTTTGTCTTCTCGTAGTGAGTACCTTTGAACACTCTTCACTGTGTTTGAGTGCTGGCTGCCTTTTTTCCGGTCAGCAAACTTTGCCAAGTTTCGTTCTCCAATGTTCACGCATTTTTCTCTAAGGGTTTTGGTCCTGAACAAAATCTGTGATAGAAATGATTTGCTGTTCAGGTGTTTGCCATTGCTGTTTATACTTTCCGTTCATGCTTTCTGTTTAGATCATTATTGACATTTCCTTTTTCCCATGCTGAGAGCATTATTTGGCATGAATTTCCTTGACAGAGTTTGCTTTTACACCTAGTCACTTTGCTTGAGTTAAAAAGAAATACTGGAAATGGCAAATTCTTTAGAACAAACCTCTTTGGGATTTGGGAACTGTATCTTGAGTCTCCAGTAACTCCTATTTGCTATTCCTCTGCTTCTGTTCGACTAGAGAAAGCAAAGCAGAAAGACTGAACATAAAGAAAAAAATATTACTGGATTTTGTGTTTCTTCTTGCTTTATTTTGTATTACTTTCATCTAAAAATAGAAGTGCCCTCCTTATCTGTGGGTTGTGTTCATAGAAACTGGGAACGTTGGTTAATTCAGACATCAGCTGAAGGGATCAGATGAAATTGAAAGTGGAAGGAACAGGAATTTCTTCAGGTCAGAGATGAAAATCTGTTTCTAACTTGCAGTCTAAGTACAGGCGGGAAAGTTTGCAAGCATCTGTGTGGACTGTTGCCTCAGAATCATATTCAGATTTAATTCAAGGAATTAAAATAGTTAGCAGTGCTTTTTATTTTAAAGAGGTGGTTTTGGGGGAGTTGGTCTCCAAAGCAAATGAAAGAAACAAACTTCAGCCCTGTAATGTCAGGGAGAGCAAGGGAGCAATGGGGAATTCAGAGCTGGGTGGAGGTAAACATAACTGGAAATGCCTGAAGCTCAACACATTTCGTACACATTTCTGTAGGTCTACTCCATTTGGACTTCGGTGAAGTATTAGATACTTTCTCCAATGAGGAATTATTCATAAACCAACAAAAGATAATGACTGAGTATTTTTCAGGGAGTAGGAAACTGGCTGGAGCAGAGGTGTGATAAGCCGTAAACTTCTAGAGGTGAAAGAGATGATTTGATCTGAGATCCAAGGCTGGTGTGGTAACTGATGAGTGAAATAGTCCATTTATGGTGGAAACTATGTGCAGGTCATCATCAAAATCAGCTTTGCAAACACCATTTTAGGAGGAATTGGGGCAAGGCGTAGGAACAGAAAATGTTCTTTTTTGTATGTGTGTATATATATGTGTGTGTATGTATAGCTTTGTAAATTTAGGAAATATTTATCTTCTGAATGGTGAGTAGTGGCAGGGTCCTGTCCTGGTGGCCTGGGGAGGTCTGTTCCACTCCTCTGTCCCCTTGGGGATGCTGCATTGGCTGTTGCTTTGTGCAGGCCCTTGGCGGTCTTTTCACTGTCCCGTGCAGTGCTGTAGCCTGAAGACAGTAGGAAAAATGGGAGAAATGTGCCTTATCTCTGATGATAATTAGATTTGGATATTGGGAATCTGCTAATCACTTCAGTGCTAAGGCATGGTAGGAGCAATGATGATATTCTCATTATGCTGAACTGGAATATATTTTTTTAAAGTGACAAGTTTCCTTTTTTTTCTTTTTCTTTTTTTTCTTTTTCTTTCTTTTTTTTTTTTTTTTTTAAAGGTACCTTTACAATACATTCTTCCCTGTATCCAAATAGGCTTTTATTCACTTCAGGCACAGTTTGATTCAGAGAACACCTATCTTCCAAATACATAAAGACAATACAGAACTCTATTTCCATGGAAGATAATGGAAAAAAATCTCGGAATATTTTGTGAAGTACTAGAGAAGTGAAAATGATAAGATAAAATAGGGTAATTCAATAATCCCATTGGAGAAAGATCACCATGTCTGTAAAGACAGGTACTCATTTTCAATCTATATTGGTTTTATGAAATGCGCTGAATGTGCTTACTTGGTGTCACATGTAGTAGTCAAATATAAAGCAGATGTTGGACTACTAGAGAAGAGCTTGAGCATTGTGCAGCTGTGCGCATAGTTCAGAAAATGTGCAAGTATTCTCTTTCAAGGTAAGTGGATCATAGATTAGTTTTTTCCTTTCTATGAATACAGAAAATAGAAAAGTGATGTATTCAAATATTTTGGGTACATAGTGAAGCATTTTTTTTTTTTCAGGCTGCAGTGAAAGAATTATATTACATGCTCAGTGTGCAATAGATATATATCAAATAGGATGTATGTTTTCCCTCAAAATGACATTTTCCCCTCAGTATTGGCCACATGCTGGTACCTCTTCCTATGAAAAGGTTGTTCTTCATGTACAGAGGCGAGAGATGGAGCCTAGTATAGAGAATATTATGAACCTTTGTTGTTTTTTTTTGTCCTCCAAACCAGAATTGTTGAGCTACAGACTGCCCCTTCTGATGGTGCTCTCTGTGGGGCTGTGAAGCATTCACAGACAGGCTGGGCATGGCTATCTGCTGCTACTGGGGTTTGTTTGCCATCCACCCATTCTGAGAAAATTATGCACTTGCTTGTAGGTTAGTTCATTTAAAAACCTCAGTACGTGACCTCTTGTTTTTCAGTCAGTTGCTTTTTCTAAAAGCACTCACACTCATCTGACCTCTCACCTCTAGGATTTTGTTCTCAACAATGCAATTTCCACTTCATCTCCCATTTTTGTCTTGCCAGGAGCCAGCTCCTAATCTTTTGTTACATGACTCAGTCTACAAAGCTGAGAATAATTTTGCTTGTCCTTTGCTGCAGTTATAAAGTCTTTGTAATGGTCTTTTGATCATCGTAATTTTTAGGTGACTAAATTATGTTATTGACTCGTGTTCTCCTGCTGTGAAAAGTCCAGTGTGCCAGTTATTTGGGAAAGCAGTGAATCCAATTAGGTATACAAAGTGAGACTATTTGGTCTTCATTTATCTTAGCTACTTGACACTACATTTATAATGCAGTGTGCTTTTTTTTTTCCCCCCCTGCTTCTTCTGTTTAACAGCTGTACAGCTAAATAGGGGAAGAATTTTCTCTCACCTTTCGTGTCTTAACAGCTCTGAGAAGATGTAAAGGGAAGCCTTCCCTTGCACAGTTGTTCTCATTCACACCTTTATGTTATTACTGCCATGGTTTTCTATTTTGTATCTTTTATTTGGTCTTTCTTGTGGTCTTTATCCAACTCCCTGCAAGGCTCACTTACTTTTACTGTTTCAGCAGGTTGTATAGACATAGATCGGTGCAAGTTGTCTTTTTACATGGTCCTAACCTTTACTCATGTCTGCAATTCAAGGGTTAAGTAGTTTTGCTCTCTGGTAGATTTCTTACGAGAAATAACTTCTGCAAGTTACCGCGTGTGACCTGCTGTTGCTTTAGATTTATTGAAGCTTTTGGTGTTCTTTCATTATGATGCCAGGCTTTGGCATGATTTTTGTATGATGTATGACAAATGTATATTCTGTAAGGTGTAGAATTTACTCAAGTAAGGTCAGCTCTATAGAGCTACTAGCTTGCCTGGGACGTTAGCTAAGTTTCACACTACATAATTCAAAGTGGGTTACATAAAGAATATATTTAAGGTGTAAGTATTTTCATACCTTTTAAAGTTGCTGGGGGTTATCGGTATTGGGGAGGCTCTCTAATATCATAGAATCATGGAATGGCTTGGATTGGAAGGGACCTCAAAGACCATCTAGTTCCAACCCCCTGCCATGGGCAGGGATGCCACCCGCTAGATCAGGTTGCCCAGGGCCTCATCCAGCCCGGTCCTGAACACTTCCAGGGATGGGGCCTCCACAACCTCTCTGGGCAACCTGTGCCAGTGCCTCACCACCCTCTGAGGGAAGAATTTTCTTCTAATCTAAGTCTCCCCTCTTTTAGTTTAAAACCCTTCCCCCTTGTCCTGTCAATATAATAATACTGATGTGATGTAATATGTGATGATCACTTAAAAGCGATCTTTTGTAAAGGGAAAAGATATGGTATGTGTTATCGTGTGTTACATTTCTTCATTATTTACATGAGCAATGGATGTCTTTTACCTAGAGGTAGAAAGTATTTGGTCAAAGTATTTTATAAAGTTTGTGAATTCAGGTTTTGTGGTGTGCCTTTTATTTATGGTAGGGATCAATTTAGTTAACTCTCTTTCAGTCTCTCTTTTTTAAAATTGCGTTTCCATTAATCACAAACGTTTTAGAGTGGTGAAAAATCACTTCTTGGACTGACTGTCCTTTGAAGGTAGTAGTTATAAAAAAAGTCCACTCAGCCATGGAAATTACCTTGTCTTTTTCTTGTTGACTGTCTGCAAATAAAACCAAAATGGACATCTGAGAGCTGTGTTTGCAGGTCAGATGAATGAACCATCTCCCCTGGGTTCACTATGTTTTCAGTTGGACAGTAACTGCTGTCGAGGTTGTTAAACATTAGGGGGTTTTCACATAACTGAATTTTCCAGTTCATGGTGACATACATCCCAGTGGTGAGCTAGGTTTACTTAAACTCGTGTCTGAAGTTTATAAAGGTTATGAAATGTACTTATTTAAAAAACATAGCTGAGAAAATGACTAAAGAAAAATAAACTTAACTGCTGTTTAGCCTTTATTTCCTCTCAGGACTTTTCTCTTAGCCATGTGCTTGGCATTTTCAGAGCTGGTTAGACAGAGAAGTTTGCCCTGCCTGCATACACAGCCTTGCTTCATGCACCCCTGGTGACTGGTCCCGTAGAGAATGCTGTTGGGAAATGGTTAGATCAAAGTCATTCCCTCTTATTTTCTGGAACTAACGTTTTCGTATAGCATGGGAGAGGAAGCTAAGATGTGTTTGAGATTTTACTTTGTAAGAGAAGGAAAGTAAACAGCCAATTTCCAGTGCTGTGATTCACTGTTAGAGAAGAGAGAAACACAATTGGTAGGAAATTTATTACAGACAGGGTAGTTCAGCTGGCTCATTAGCATAAGCCTAAACTACATGGAAGCACATGTTTCATAGCTGTTGATTCAGAAGCTTCTGAATCCTTTTGGGGGTCTCTTGTGTGCTAGTATTCATGCAAAGTTATATAATAAATCAAGGAAAAAATGTTTAGATTGGTTTCAGAAGACAGTCTTCACAGAAAGCAAGTTCTCTGCGAAGAAATCTGTTGCATTCTGTACTTAGGTAGCTGTCACTTTAATCGCTATCATTAAGATGATGACAATAATTTTTATCATCATTTCTTCCCTACTTTGTAGTCTCTCTGCTACATGATGCAAGAATTAAATGCAATCAAGTACGTTCGCTATTTTCAGAGAGAGTTGCTTTTTAGATGGCGTGACGAGGATACAGTACTGCCAAGTAATTGTCATTCATACCAGATCTGTGAGCAGGCTTACTCGTTGCCTCATTCTCAGCTTATCTCACGCAGTTTTGTATTTTCCCATGTTCCAGCACTTCTTAATTTAGGCCATTGCCTTTTCCTACTCCATTCTGTGTTCTCAGAGGAAGATTCAAGTTGTGCTTCGCATAGTGTCGACTGGACAGCGTGAGCGTGTTCCCTTTGGATCTTCCCACTGCTGACATGGTATTCGGTGGGTTGAGTTACCCTAGGATTAGTTATGATATCCTGACAGAGGCAGAGCTTTTGTATTTGGAGGAGATTGGGAGACTAAGAGACGGGTAAACTGAGTGCTGCTCTGCCTTACTCTCGGTGCTGTGGTCAAGAAGCAGTCTGTACGTCTGTCTTGAGCTCCTCATAGGGCAAACTGGGCGTTTTTAGGGACTGATCACCTTCTGACTGATGACAGCTAAGTGACAGATGGGTTAATTTGTGGGCTTAAAAATCGTGTCCTTAAATAAAAGCAGGGTGTTGCAAGGTTGATGTTATCAAGGACAAAGGGTTCATACAATTTAACAGATGTGATTTTAATTGTGTGACATCAGCTTTGAGCTTTACTGGAGGACATTTGTAGATAATACTAAGGCAAATGAGTGTGTGCATTGTAAGCATATGGGTGTAGAGATAAAGCTCGATTTGCATATTTCTTTCATTTTGGTTTCCATGTATCCAAAAGTTCCTTTTGCGGACAAGTGCAGCCCTACTTTTGTATCAGCTAAGTTGCTTGCCAGTAGGTTTTCAGAATATTTGCAAAGAAGCAGAAGGGCTGTTTGAGGGGTGGACTTGTCTGTTCAAGCAGTTGCATTTACAGTGATGGTTTTCAGTAGAGATGTGACTGGCTGAGCCAGGCTGCTTCCGTTTGCCACCAGAGCACCATTCCTTGCAGTGGGGTGCATTTCTCTGCAGCTTGCAGTTCTGGCTTACTGCTCCTCCTCCTCCTCCTCCTCCTCCTCCTCCACAGTTTATTATGCTGTATGCAGCTGGGGATGACTGCTCAGGTGTGCAGATTGGCTGTGCCTTCAATCTGCTGTCCATGGGGAGCCTGGGAGTGCAAGTCCTCTGGGCTATTGAGTGGCCAAGTGCCCAGCCCTTTTCTGTGCCTGCAAACCAGCTCCCTTTCAGATCAGAGCATTACTAGCATAGTCAAACCACTGCTGCTGGCTTTGCAATTCCTATTTACTAGTTCTTCATTCTTTCTATCATTAGCTAGTTTTCTCAAAACACATATACTTGATATATTTATTTCTAGCCTCCAAGAGGAAAAGGGATTTTTTCTTTGAAATCAGTGCAAATCCTGCCTTGGGTGCAGGAAGAAGGTTACAAATCAGCTTTTGTGTATCCTGCAGTGCAGAAAAGGTTGGGCACAGTAAGAAGTCTAAAGGGATGGACGGAGACATGTTCCCAGAGGAGATGAAACAGGTGCAGAGGCTCAGTAAGGAGTAAAAATACTGTTGTGCCTCACAAATGCTGAGCGCTAAATGTATGTCTGATTGTGGAGCATAAGCCATTATCATACCAAGTTAATATAGTATTTGCTTCCCAAATGCATAGCAAATGCTATATTCTGGGAGAAGAAACCAGCAAATGAGTGAGTCATGTTCATAAACACAGCCTTGTTCTCAGTCCTCATGTTAGATGCAGAGCAAAAGCCTCCTTGCAATGTCGCTCCATTCAAAAGGATCACAGACAAGAGATCAAGAATAACGTTAGCAAAGTTTTGCTCCAAATTGTGTTCCAAAATTATCTGGATACTTTCATTTACGTCTCTTTGAACAGTGCCTCCAGATGAAAAGCAATTTTATAGCTGATGCAAATAAAAGGGGGAGAAGGAAACAAAGTGTGAATGTGCTGTATGGCATGAAAGGCGTAATTGTCCTTGACATTATTGCAGTTGATAGAAGGCTAAAAGTAAGATGCTAACAAAGGTGGTCCCAGTTAGACTGGGAGTAATATGAAGGAAGAGTGTGAAATTAAGCTGCAGCTGTGAGCTAAGCTATTTGAAGCGACAGCGTTCAGAGACTGACCTCCCACTGCAGGGAAAGAAGTGCTTATGAGTATGTATTAAAAAGGAAAAAAAAAAAGGAGGAAAAAAATAGGAAGAGCAACTTACACTGTATAGATGAAGTATTCACTGCTGTGCTGTTACGCTTGCTCTTCTGAAGTTATACATATATAACAAAGCTTACTGAGTGCACCAGGAGAAAAGATTTACTACCAATTTAATATGACATATGGCCACCTGTCGCTTCTCAGAAAATTTATGCTTTAGTTAACGGATAAAACTGTCACACTTAGCTTTTAACATTAGAAACATGGTCTTTAGGAAAAGAGCATACTCTCAGAAATTGCAGACAATCTAAGAATAAGATCTCAAGATATTATGTGATTTGGCATATATAGCAAGTTGAGTTGTCTAATAAACTGTGATAATTCATCATCTACTTTGGAAGTCTGAAGTTTAGTAGGTAGTCATATAGCATGTCTTCTGGTGCCGAGACTACCTGGGGAAAAAAATCATGGATTTTGGAGGGGTGAGGGGATTATGGCTTGATTTATTTGGCAACAAAATTGACTATAAAACTCCTTTCACTATGCTCGAGAGACCAAGGCACAGAGATGTCATATTGAGTAATAACATCAGGATAATATCAAGGTCTTCGGTCATCTCACCGATTTCACACAGGCAAAGCCACAGATATAAAACACTTGATACCAGAGGAATAGGACATTTCATGTGGATAATAAACACCTAGGAAAATTAATGGTCTGTCTGGCTAAAAAGATGAGACCTGAGCCTCATTTCGTAGGTGAGAGCACTGGAGAGGGAGCCAGCTACATGCATTTAACTGTTTTATGGCTGTCCGAAGGCTCACTTACATTAGGTACATTAGGTAAAACATGCTTTATGCATAATACATTCCTGTTTAAGTGGCAGTGCTCCATCAAAGGAATGCCCTGCGGTCAGCTGAGTGCTGATTGCTGCCTAATTGCAACAGTTAATGAAAAAAGTGCATTCATTAGGAGCATCCCTTTCCCTCCTACACATTTTAATGCCAAAGTTAGAAATGAGGTTTTTGTAACCTAGCCGCAGGTGTCTCAACCCATCTGCGGTCAGTAATACACTGAGAAGTTACTTTCCCGGAGCAAGCAGTAATTCAGGTGCCCCAACCTGTGTTCAGTCCCACATTTTTCTCTTAGTAGTTGGATGTTGCTA
Organism: Cygnus olor; assembly: GCF_009769625.2. Lineage (NCBI taxonomy): Eukaryota > Metazoa > Chordata > Aves > Anseriformes > Anatidae > Cygnus > Cygnus olor. The sequence continues at coordinate 14,917,473 of NC_049175.1, forward strand.
AAGACAAAAGGAAAAGTTAAAAAGATTTGGATTAGAAATGTAGAAAGGCAATCTGTATGAGCTGTAAATTCCACTAGAAGTTAAGGTGTGCATTCCATCAGAAATTCAGATTTCTAATAGTAAAGTTTCTTTGAGGTTTGAACATAATGGTACTGCTGATACTGAATTCTGCAGAAGGCAAACTTGCAAATTGCTGCAACATTTGCATTTCTTGTACCTCGTTACATTTTTATTAGTTACAGTTAACGCTTTCACAGGTTTTATTATTTTATTTCATCTGTACATGCATGGCTGTAACATCAGAATTGTGATCTATAGCTGTTCCCTAAGAGAGAAACTTTTAGCCAGTAACTGTTATCCCAGACCTCTAATTATAAATTTATATCAAATAACTGAAAATATCTGTACAATGTGTATGATAGATCGGAGCATGAATGCCGACAGGTGATCAAAATACCAGTCATCTGGTCAGTTGGCTGTGCTTACAGAGGAAATGTACTGATAATCAAACACATATGAAATTTCTCATGAAATTGGTAATACAGAAATACTCCGTTGTCCAGCAATCAGAGAAGATTAAAATTCCTGGAAGTGGTAGAGGTGCAGTGCTGTGACTGAATATTGTGTCTCGGTATCAGTACAAAGCTAAGAAGGAACTTATGATCCAGAGGCCTCCACAGTTAGGAAGAAAAAGTTAGTAAGACACGGGCAGAGCTCTGGCAAAATTCCACTCTAGGAACAGCAAATAAGATGGCTTTAGACAAGAGAAATAAGATATTACCCACTATCAGATAAAGCAATCTGTTACTATCCATTTCCCACTGGCCTTAACAAAGGAGCAAACTCAAAGCCACACCAAGTTCAAAGTTCAAGGACAGAGGAGGAGGCAGGTGCAGGATGCTCGTATTTAGACAAGTCAAGGAGTCAGTCAGTCGTGCTGGAAGTATGTGACCTCAGCCAGAGGGGTGCATGACAATTCCTGGCTCTCTTGGCAAGTAACCTAACTGAGCAATGCACATTTGTTTCTCTACGTGCTGGATTACAGTAAAGCATTTTTCACCATAGAGACTTGCTGCAGCTGTTTAAGTTAATTGGCACTAGGTTTTACTAAAACAGTTGAATTATTGAGAATGATCTACTAGATTTGCTTGTTTTATTCAAATTCCAGCAGTGCTCTTCAAAAGTTTTTTAATGCATATTCTGTATTGTTTCATTTATTTGTATTTTTCTAGAATTCCAATGATGATTTTTAGATCTTCTTATTTCCTTCAGTTGTGGTGGAGAAAATAAGCTTTTGCCCATTAGTATTTGATTAGTTTATAGCGTTATAGAGCATACAGGAAAACAAAGTGATTTACCATGCAGACCTTACAAATGTGATTGACCGTTTCTCCATGACTTTCCATGGAACGTGGTTAGTGATGGTGAGAAAGTCTTCCCACCTCAAGCCCCTATATACTTAACCTTTCTGACCTCTTGATTTGAGTGTGACTCCTGCAATGACGTTTTCACAAGTAACCACGTCTGAATAGTAGATGTGGTTTAGGTGGTTAGCTTCAAGATTTCATGAAGGAATAAAGAACCGATTTTTCATAAATGCCTGCTATAGCATTAACTAAATATACCATAGAGATAAAATATCAGTCGTTTCTAAGTTACATTCTTTAGCACTTCTAATGCCAAATCAAGAGCAAGGAGTTGGATTTTAAATTCCTCACCTTGTTCCCGCTTTGTTGACGTTACATTAGATTACCTTTCCAATTCCATCTACATAGAGATTTTTAGGAGGGTTTTGATCTCTCAGACTCCGTACCAAGTACCACTGCGAGGAAGCTTTTATTACAGAGTTGTTCATAACAGATTTAATTACTGGTAAGATGTTTTTAGGTTTGGCAGGAGCTTTCATGAAGCTTGAGTTCATTTCCAATCCATAGTTTATAATTCAGTTCTATAAAGTCAGTATTCATGCACTACATGATAAAGGTCTTTAGTTACCATAATTTGACTTATGGCCTGCACATGCTAGACAGAGAGGCAGCTAGGAGAATAACTTTTAGCTTCTCAGAGACTATATTAATTTTCAGTAGGGGTAGTATTTTCAATATTTATGTCTCTGTAGAAATACATCATACCACTTAATTCAGCAGAACCTCAGTGCGAAGTCAATCTCACGAACAGTGGCAGCAAAACAAATGTGCCATCCGCAGGGACCTTGAGCAATGGGAGCCATGGCAGAACTGCACAGCTTTGGGAAGAATTCGACCCCAAGACTGAATAGGTTTGTGCAATGTGTAAACATTGCCCTAGATTTTTGTTAGTCTCAGTCAAGTTCTTTTCCACACACCCCCCCCCCACCCCGTGATTTCCTCAGAGGCTTGAATTCCAATAAAGGGTATTTCGTTTTGTTCACAGTCACTCAGTGACCATGCCATGCTACATTTCAACAGAGGAAAATGGGCATTTTGGGGGGCGTGTCAGACCTGCATGCTTTATTAGCTTGAGCTTTTCTAGGAAGTAAATAAGTAAATAAATTACTGATGTCTAAAAGTTATTTTCCTATATGACTTCCTTGTTGCCAAGGAAATACCCTTGTTTGAAAGAGCAGCAAGGAGCTGTCCGTATGATTGTACACAGTTCTAAAGTTTATTAAAGTGGCTTTCCAATGCTATAATCTCACGAAATCATTCCTGACCCTTGCTGAGCATACATCTGTATCATCCTGCAGAGGGCTGTGATTACAGGCGGCACTGGCATGCATTTACGGCAGTCACAGAATAACCTGCAACAGTGGGAAGTTTGGGCAGGCTGAGCTCAAGGAGTGCTGCTACAGCTGTGGTGGCCTTGGTATCAACTGCAGGGAGTTCAGACCTGCTTCCAGAGCCCACCTGCACATACCCAGGATGTGTCGAGGAGTGATACCCATCACCTTACTGCCATATTCTGCAATAAGCTATAATAAAGTGAGTTTGGGGTTAGCTTGACACAGGATGACTGCAAGAAATCCCAGAATCCTTCTTTTCTTGTTTAAATATATATGTTTTTAAATAACAGACACACTTTCAGCAAGTTGACTCACTATTTTCTCTAACGGGCGGACTGCCTTTTCTTCTCTAATTGGCATGTATTCAACATAAAAAATGGATTCATTTTTGTTTACAGGATTTCAAGGATATGCATATACACTACAATTATACAGGAAGTACACTACAATTATACAGGAAGTGTTGTATAGCATTTTAATTTTAAATCATCACGAAAACTGGCATTCTAATCTTTAAAAATGTCTAGTCTTTCAAAAAATAAAACCCTTGAAAGTGTGAAGGTTTAGAAACAAGAACATTAAGCAATACAAATGTATAAATAAACATCATTTATAAAATAATTTCATGTTTTGGCAGTGGATCAAAATTTTTAATGACTGGAGAAGTTTGATCCTAGAAGGCGTTTTGCATATGCTAGGTAAATGTTTCCTGGTTATTTGGGAAGAACTGGGACTGCTCCCTGGGTTTCTGATGGAGCGAAAGAAGATCCTCGAGGTCATTACTCCAAGAAGAGCAGGACAGGTGGCCTTGCTGTTTTCTGGCTCTGTCGGACAGCAGAGTTACCAAAGGTAACGCACCTTAGGGCTTTTGTCAGGTGTTGCTTGCCGTGAGCTTGACCAAGGGAGAGCTCTTGGTTTGCTTTTGTGAGGCTTTGAGCTGGTTAATCTGCAAAAATGATAGTTTTTGTGTGTGCTGCGGTTGTAGTCAGTCTTTGTAATGATACGAAGTACAGAATCGTAGCTCTGAGTTTGTGAATTATGGTTTAAATCCACAACATGCAAAAAATCAAGTCCTGAAATGCAAAACTCCAGTAAGAGCTGAAAGCAGAACTGAAATTATGAGGTCAGAGGCGATGCAGTGTCTTGCAGCTTTTTCTACACATTTAGTTTCCCTGATACATAGTCCATGCTTTCAAAGGATTTTTTCCCATGCCAGTTTTTAAAACAAGTGTATTTTCTGATCATGAAATTAAATTTAAAGCATTTTCTGTTTGCTATTGAGATGAGACTTGTTTTATCTTCCCTTCCTTGTGAGTATACTTTGCCAGAGGCCTTGCTAAGTGCCAATAAACTCAGTTCTTGGTTTTAGCAAGTTCTGAATTTAACAGCTACAGAATGGTGATATGCTGAGCTAAGAGCCTTTACTAAAATATGGGGTATTTAATTGTATTTCAAGTTCTCACCTCATTAGATATGTTGGAGAATTTGCCAGGAGTAAATGCTATTTCATTGATCTCATAGCATATTTAGTGCTTAGCTTGGTGTAAGGGTTTTAATGTTTTAATTAGAGCATGTATATATACTTACATTTCTGTAGTAAAATGATTTATTATGTAAAATTAATCATGTTTGCTCGGTTTTTCATTGTATTTTTAGGGTAATGGTAGAGCTGCGTCGCCAAGTAATTGTATTATGGTTACTAGCATTTATTTTTATTTCTGTGTATAATGTGTATTCGTATTAAAGAAGTGAGTATCAATGTGACAATGCTAGTTGCAGGTACTGCTGTTCTTTTTCAAAGTGAAGACACAATGACTGCAAAGGATTGGCTTTATCTGAAGAAAACTTGGAGAAAAGCTCACTACTCTTTTAAGAACAAGAGTCCTTTCTCATGCCAAATTAGCAGGTGAAGTCCCATAAATTGCTTGGAGGTGGAGGGACTGGGAGCAGCTCAGCCAAATGGCTGCAGGTGCATGACTAGAAGTAGTTACCCGAATTTTAAAGTTTGCTGTGAGATAGTCCTGTGTGGCTTTGGGGTGCAGCAGCTTAAGCTCTGTATTACTCTGTTGTCCACAGAACAGTGACATTGTTCACCTGGCTGAGGAAGAGAGGATGGACTTAGGTAATGTGCCAATTTCTTCCTTCCCGTTGTATTTTGTTCCTCATGGGAAAAGCTGCAGTACTGGTGCCCCCCCGCTTTAAAACACACATTTTGTTGCTGTGTGGTTCACTGATAGGTCAGGATCAAGGCTTTGCTGTTAATAGTAATAAATTTCTCAGGATTCTGTCAGCAGGGCTTTACATATAACCAGTTTGAGACGTGAACAGACACATGTTCTTCTATCTGTCCGGTGCAAAATAGGCGTGTTTTCAAAGAGAAGCATGGTCTAATAGTGTTGCTGGCTTTCTCTGGCATTTTCTGGCTGTATCCCTCTTGACTTGAGAGAGAAATTCAAAGTTGAAGCAGAGGGATTTTAAACGTTTGACACAATTCTTGTTCTTGCTCAGCCTTTTTGGGGCTTTAGTGACATATTGATGTACCATGGTTTCGTTTGGCTTAGTGGCTTTAGCTGTCTGTTTCCTGGTGTAAGAAGTGAGAAATACAGACATGCCCTTTGTAGTAGGGTACAAACTGTGGTTAGTTCATGGAAGACCCAGCAACCAAAACCAGAAATCATACTGCCTTTCATGTGTGTCCAGATATTGCAGCTTTATAGTTTCTTAGCAGTGTTTGTTGCTTAGTTAAATTCCAGCTTCTTCAAGTGAATAACTCAAAGCTGTATTACAATTCAGGTTTTGTTGGGGTGTCCTTCCTCATCCTCCTTGCTGGGAGGCTCTGCTTTTTCTTCTTAACATCTCCTGTCTGCAGCACTGAAATGAATACTGCACGAGAAATATTGGAAAGGGCAGAGGTCTCTCTGTGTGAGCATTCCCCTGGAAAGCAAGGGAAGATTTACAGCAAAAAAGGGAAAGGGTTGCGAGATTTCAAGCCTGCAACAGAGACTTTGGTATCAGCACTAGCAAAACGGTAATCTGACAGCAGGCAAACAAATTTTGGGTCCCTGTACCCACTCTGCATTAAGTTGTGCTGCACCCTGACCCTCCTATTGGTGTCTGCTTTCTTCAAATATAAAGTAACTGGAAGCGAAGCTTTCCGTACTTGATTTATATGTGATGTGTTTGAAAATACAGAGGAGCATTTTGACAACACAGGGTCACTTTGTTTCCTGTCATGCTTTTCTTTCTTTTGCAGATTCTCTCAGCTATTTTGTCTCCTAGGAAATTAGTCAAATCAGATGGACAGCTGAAGTCTGTGGCACAGTCTGTTCCTGTTAATTCAGGCCAGAGCTGAGCTATTACATTATCTGAAACTAAGACTGTTTATTGAAAACCAGGCTGATTGAACTAACTAGCTATCATAGCTACTCCAAGGAGGTTTACAGAGTTGCTAATCTAAAATTTACTTTTCATGTTTATTAGATATAGTTTGCCCTATGGGCATATTGCCTTACTGGTTTTGAGATGCTAGGGGGAAGGGAAGAGAAGTAGTGTTCCTATTTCAGTCACTTCAGTTTCTCTTCTGTTCTGCCTTCACACTCATCAAAAATTACTAGTATAGTCTAAACAACATATCTTCCCAAAGCAGTTTCCTGTCATAGGTAGTGGGGGGAAACTCATGTTTTTTCTCTAATTGGTAATTACCTATTTATCTTTAGATACATGGGAATTGCTGGGTTGTTTCTCTTGTGTGGCAAAAGGCGTTGAGCAGAATCGTAAGGCTTAAAATAGCAATGGGCCTGTTAAAACTCTTGCTGTGGTAGTAGCTGGGGAAGAATATTTTGACTAGCACGTGGGAAGGGTGCAACATCATAGTCTTTTAAAAAGAAAGCTTTTGTTTAGCTCAGGAGGTAGAACCCTCTAAATAAAATCCTCATCTGTAATGGGCGGTTTCATGGAAAGCTGGCACAAGTGATGCATCCTCCTGATCCTGTGCAGGACTGTCACACGGTTCTCCAGGTTCTTTCCGTGCGGGAAATTAATCTTCTCTGAATGGTCATCAGATGCAGGACAATGATTTTTCTTGCTTGAGGTTGCTGATTGTGAAAGATCATGTTCACTTTGCAGGGATGGTTGACCTACCTGAACAGTCCTTGACTTTAAGTGGATAGCCTGTGGAAGGTGTCTGTAAATCAGGTTGTGTATTGATATAGTCAACGTTCTTCCAAAATGACAATTTGAATAAATAATGTGGAAAAAATCCAGTTAAGGCTAAGTCATTGTTCTTCTCAGGTGTTACTGGCTGGAAAAGAACAATAATTACTGGGTTGGGTTGCTTTGAACCACACTGAACACTTACAAATCTGTTATATCCTTTCCACAAATTCTTGTAATAATTATTTTCCCCATCCTATTCTGAAGATTTATTTTGCGAGAGGTGTCACATAATACAATCTTTTAATATATATTGACTACTTTTACAGAAGTACTAACAAAACCCATTTCTGGAATTTCAGAGAATTTTCTAGCAGATTTGTTGAATGGCCTTCAGAATTTATAGCAGAAGGTAGGAATAGAATAGTCCCTGGCTAGATTGCACCATATATATATATATATATATATATATATATATATACATATATATATATATAGCATTAGATTATATGGTGGTTTTTTTTTTTTTGAAAAAAACTTGATGGCTGAGATTTTTTTCTTTTTTATTAGAACCATATTTAGTTTTGATTGACCTTTGTTGCTTCCTTATAGCAGAAATTATTTGTGCGGTAGATTTTATCCTGTAACTAACATATTTTTGTGTTTAAGAAGAAATTTATAACGAAGCTTTGAAAAGGCTGCATAAAAATAATGGATCTGAAATACCGTTTGAAGAATTTGCTGGTGCATTCTGGTGTAGGTATTTTAAGGCTGTAAGTGACAGCACTTGATTCCATCTGTTTTCCTTAGCTGGTGGAACGGAGCACCCATATTTAGCACACTATGATTGAGTCCCCTATGACTGAGTCTCACTTGGATTGCTTTTAGGTTGTTTATTTTTCCATGGTTTTCATCTCACCTCCTTTCACATATAAGAATGAACTGGTTGTGCAATGCTGATAACAATGCCATATGCTACTTTGTTATTGCTAAAAATAACCTGGTGTGACAATAAATACAATTTTTTATTTTTATTATAAACAAAAAATGTTTGCTACACAGAAGGGATCCAGTTATTTAAATATTTTCAATGTGTTTATGGGATACTAAGTATGCATATCACGTGATTTCTTACAATGGGAATGAGAAGGTTGCTGGATCTTTAGCAGCCTTGTTTCGTCCTGAGGATAACCTGGCTGCTTTGGGAATCTGGAATTTACAAATGTGGCTTGGAAAAAAAAAATGTACTTGGTGCCTTGTCCAATACTCGTCTCTCTGTAGAAGCACATGTGATGATTTTGTGCAGTTGTGCCTAAGACAGACACAGCTCTTGGCTAACATAGTGCCTGGGAAGGAGAGTACCACTCTCTGTGGATGTTTACCCATGTGCAGTTAGTGTTTTATACTGACAGTGACAGTAGGAAGGCCCAGAAAGTACCTTCCAAGGAGAAATTAAAAAGAGACTTGTTCCAGAAAAAAAGCTTCCTTCTTCAAAGGTAGATGTCCATGTTTTAATCCTAGAATCACTGTTAAAACAGCAACAACAACAACAAAATGCCCTTTATGTGGTTTGGCATGGCAGTACTTATAGATTACTTTAAAAGGTGCAGTATTACAAATGTATTAAATTGCCAGCCCCCATGCTGCGCATTATGAACTGCTCGTGCTCTTTCTGCAAACGGGTAGAGAAGTGAACTTTGCCACTACTTTTCCTGTCGCTTTTTTTTTATAGAATGCTGTAACTCTTAGTGCTTTATGATGTTTCACGTTAAGAACAGTTTGTAACATGTTCAGCAGGATGGTGATTTACTCAAAGCTGACTTCATTGCCTCCAGTGAGGTCCTCTCAGGGATTCCTAGCTTGTGTGTAAAGGGGAAGAATTTTGCAAATCTTGAGTCATTTTCTAGAAAATAGGATTATCAGTTTCAGGAATATAAAGCTTTTTTCATTCTGTCTTCCTTCCTAATTGCATGTGCCAGGTCGTGTTCACTTGTCCTCCAGCCTATACACTGAACATGGCAAGCTGACAGAGCCATGGACCTGCAGAGTGTGCATGTTTTTGGGAGCATACAGTGCCCAAAGCATCTCCTGCTGCGAAGACTTGGATATCTGTTTGTCCCATCCCACTCCCCGCTTGTGATGTGATTTTTCTGTTCATTGTGGTGTAACGTGATGGCAGCTACAGAGACTAAGGTAGGGCACACGGGACTGCTGAACCTGGCTCCTGCCTCCACGTAGCGCAGTTTAGGTGGGATCTGAGCTTTAATTTCTTCTGAGTGCATTCAGGCATAGGGATCTGTCTTTTCTGCAAATGTCTGTATCAGTTCTGAAACGTGGATTGGAGTTACAAGATAGCTGTATCGTTAGTTTTAAAGGCTATATAAAATTAAATCGTGTTGCTGTTTTTGTAAGTGTTCTCACAGTGCCAGGTACTTTCTGCCCATATTTCCTCAGTTAGATGCGGGTGCTGTTCTAGCCTTTGCTTAATTTGCTCCCTGCTGCCTTTACCACTGTGACGGATGGCAAGGAGACTGTCAGATGGTTCTGGAAATCCATACCTGTGCAATCCTCTTTGTTTCAAAGCTTTTTTTTTTTTTTTTTTTTCTTTTTCCCCCCTCTAAGTGGGACACCACTTGGATCCAGTACAGTTTCCTTTTTTGTTTTGGAGGAAAGATAATTTTGGAGTTAATCTTTATAAATCCAGACACACCGTGTGTAATTTGCATTGTTCTCATCAGATGGCTGCTGCTGCTAAAAGGTGGTTACTCAGCAAATAGCTGCGTGCAATTAGAGGCTACCTCCTTACCTGGACTAACGTGATGCTGAGGAGATGTATTTGCTGTTCCTGTGGGCTGCAAGGGCAGCAGATACTTGTGACCTTCCCTCAGACAGCAGCTGGTGGTATGAGTGAGGTTGGGTTTCTCTTCTGACCTGTCCTCAGCAGGCCTCCACGTCCTGCCAGGAGCACATCGCTCATCCTGACAGCAGCAGCCCACCGCCCCATCTGCATGTGAGAGAGGTCACAGGCACCCTTCAGGGGGGAAAAGATGGGGAGGTCCAAGGGCTCATCCTGTGTGGAACAACAGCTGGCCTAAGAAATGTTTTTATATTAACTTGGTAATGAGCTGCAGCTCCAAGGAGAGAGGAGAGATTTCTGAAGTGCCCCAAGTAAGGAAGGTGTGTGAGACGTGGATGCTGTCACCCCAGGCTCTTTTTCTGCCTTGATTTTATCTGCAGACATAAAAGAAGGGTTGATTCTGCTTAAAGTTTGAATGTGATTCTGTACCAGAAACTTTATAGTAGATTTTCTGTTTGGTTTAGATGTAGAAGTCAAATTTCTTGTGGCTGTGTGAGTGGAGAAAAAAGTGAATCTCGTGCTTGCATCATGCATTAAAGATATTGCCAATTTATTCAGTTTATTTTATTTGTCAGTATATGTTATTGTTAGAACAATTTAGTTTTTTTTTTAGAAATGAGGAATTGGAATGAAAAGAAATGTGGGATTGCAGTAAGCACCTTTGAGTCAGCAAGGTGACATTATTTTCAAGGAAGTCTAGATTTGAATAGCAAAATCTAGAGAAGTAAGAAAGTAGGCGTGTAGTGCCTAGCCTTAATACTGTCTTTTAACATATACAGCCACTTTCAGAGAAGGTTAACTTTCCGTTTAAGTTGGATTTTGTGTGCTAATACTCTTACTCTTTCTATTATGGACTGCATTAATTTCATTAGCATTGGTTTTAAAATCTGTTTTTGCAAAAAAAATCTCTTACCTTCCTCAGTCTTCCCAAACTCAAGAAGCAACAAGAACACTACAGCCTGCCAATGGATTATGGAGGAGCACAAACCATAACTAAAGTAGCCCAAACTTAAGGTGGATGTAGTAGTAGTAGTAGTCTACAGTTTCTAGAAACGTTTTATCTTTCCTGTGGCTAGTATTTTCTACAGAGATGCAATTTCTGAAACTAATAGCAAGCACTAAACTTAGTAGATGTAGATGCTCATAAATCAGCCTCTTCTACAGTCACATTTTTCTATCCCAGTACATCCAGGGGAAGATAAGATAAGATGTGAGAATTAGTTTGGAGTGGAATGGGAAATTGTGTCTGTCTGGTATGGCTTCCTGAAGATGAATATTCTCTAAATAAGTAATAAAGCTGAAATGGCTGTCAGTTGAATTTGTTTATTGATAGTTTCTGCCACTTTAGCTTAGATTTTTTCCGTCCTCATGCTGAAAAGGTCATTGTCAGTGCTTTTTTTTTTTTTTTTAATCTCATAAACTCGATTATTGCATACCATTAATTCGAAAAGACATGATGATGGTGGCAAGTCTTGTTAAAAGTTGAAACAACTAACTTTGAATTAAACTCAAGTATTTCTGTGGGCTGTTACACTGTTTTTTTAAAAGCTACATGAGCATTATCCTCATAGCATAGTTATTTCTTGTTACAGTATACGCAGAAACAAGGGTTAAAATTACAGTTTGAGAGGCTATAATAATTTGCTGCATCAAATATAGCTTTGCTTAGCCAAACCATTTATTTATAGATATAAATAATGTTGTTTGGATTTCTCTAGTGCTGAACCAACGACAAATAATTCTTTGGTAATTTGTGCAATTTTTCCCCCCGTGTTTTCAGTTTCTTAAGAAGGTTCTCTCAATTTTTCTCCTTCCAGTTATAATTATTAGTTTGAAAGTTCTATGAAACTACAAACTACAGCCATGACCTGCATTGTTGATTGGTTTCCCAGCGTTGCCCTCTTTTTTCACTTACACAATACCGTGTGTGTGAATATATCTGTATAAATACTAGCTAAGTATTTCAGGTGCTGACTTTTTTTTCCATGTTGCTGTGCAGCTGATACAGTGAGCAACCCCAACCTGCAGCATCCCCATGCAGGCTTCGCTACAGTCTCGTTCCAGTATTGTAGGGAGAAAAATAATGAAAATATAAAGGTAGACAAAGGCTGAAGGAGAGCAACAGCTATGCTTAACATCCTAACAATAGGCAGGGCTGGACTCGAGCATTAGGAATGCTTTGTGTACATTAGGGGGATCTCGCCTATAATAATACTGGGTTGATGTCCAGCAATTTAACATGGATTTTTTTTATTGTGATGGTATTTGTTAGCACTTTAAGTTTAAAGTGTAAGTATCAGCACATGGGACCTTTGGCTAAACTTGTTAAATAGGGAGGGAGGCAGATACTTTTTGCTAGAAAAGCCTGGGTGAAACAAAAGGTGTCCCCATACAGCACGTCCCTGATGGCATGTGCTCTGTTAGTTAGGATGCAGTGACTAAAACTGCCCAGGACACCAGTTGCCATTTATTTTATTTTATCTTTTTCCTCTCCCTTGGTTTTCCCAACCTTAAATAATTTATCTGCAGAAGTACATATGATCAGCTTCTTAATTTTTGGTTCACTCTCACCTCTCTTTATTGCTCGGAGGATTACTGATGCAGATAGCAAGTAGCAGGCTTATGCTTGAGAGTCCAGAAGTTCAGTTTGACACAGTCACACTCAAAATTACAAGCCAACTGTCACTGTGCACTATTTGAACTGGTTTTTGCCTTCTGTAGGGCCTTGTGCCACCGTGTGTACCAGTTTCTGCCTGACTGCAGAAAGACGAGTGGTGCAGGAAACATCTCACCACCAGAGCACTCCAGAAATACGTGGAGAGACAAGTGTTCAGAAGGCTGTAGACGAGAATATTTTCTCTTTGGAAAGGCAGTTGGGGCTGGCAAGAAGGACCAAATTCAAAAGTGAATTTATATTACAGTTACTGAGCAAGAGTAAGCCACTAGTGAGACTTCGTTTAGATACGGAGTGCTCCGTTTAGATACGGAATGCACCTCATGGTGTGCCCCATGCTTCTGATCCCTTGATCGTGTAGCCTGGAGAGCCTCTTTGAGCGTCCTGTAGCTCCCTGCATGCTCTTGGCTTTCCTTCTAAAGGGGACTGGGTTGGGAAGGGAACTGAATCCAGTTGTGAAGCCAGAGTACAGCCAGGCTGCACACCTGGCAGCAAGGGGGGAAGAGCCCTTGCCCCCCCAGACTTAGCCCTTGAGAAAAGTAATATTTCGGAAAGACAGGAGCTGATGAAACCAAAACAATGGCCATGTTTAACGTTGTACTTGCTGAAGGAAATGTGAAATTGAGACTGCCAAACAAACTCTCTAAGGTGAAAAATTCAGCGTTGACAGAGGATCAGTCTGTGCTTGTTGTAGATTTGCGTATGCTACAAAAAGTTAAATACGGTTTCTTGGTTCTTATTCCAGCTATCCAGAAATAATTTTTCTGAGGAACGTGACCAATTTACATGTGATCTCACAGAGAACATCTATATAGCTCGGAATGACACACTGACTATAGTAATGATACATAATAAGACGGTTTGGTATGAGTTTTGCTGAGGAGTATAATTTTAAGCACATTATATAGCAGCCAGGGTAGTTGCAATCTAATGGATGTGTGGAAAATGTCAGAATTCAAAAGCCAAACAGTCAAATTCAGAAAGCTCTTTGGCACCGTGAAATTATGATCGTTCAGAAGGAAGATTGTCACCTGCTGAAGTGTTCATTTAAAAGACATTGTCTCACTTTACAGGCTCCATTGTTAGAATATAGATACATGTGCAGAAATGAGAAGTATGGTCACTGGTTTTAACTTCTGCTATTGCAGAGGTATCATATGCATAAGGGTAAAAAAGCAGATGAGTGAGAAGTGTCTTCTGATGTTGGTCTGCTTTCTGAGAGGTGGCGATGGTCTCCAGGTCTCATCCAAACTCAATTACTCAGAGGCTCAGTGACTCCAATCTCCAGCAGGATGGGTTGGAGTTTCTCTGCTCCTGTGGGTGGTGTGTTGGGCCAGGCAGGAAAGGAGATTATCTAGCTGGCCCTTCAGAAGAAGAGCTGGAGAACAACGTCCACCTACACAGACCGTACAAAAGAAGGATCATATCGTCTTTTAGAATGCCTGCATTTACTTAGTACTGTACCGCTTTTATTACAGCATTCAGTAAATAGTTCTATGCCATGTATTTTTCAGTAAAATTAAATGCGAAGAGTTAAAAGTTGCAGTTGAATTGTATTCACTATGACTAGGCCATCCCCAAGCTAATGGCATTTGCCATTAATGCATGTTGAATTACATCGAAGCCATGACCCTGGAACAGTGCAGGTGAGCTGGCAACATTAGCGCGTATTTGCCATTTCTTTCAGGATGGCCTCGTCAGTTGTTTAAATGTGCAATATTAATACTGTTAAATAGGACCAGGATTAATGGCAGTGAGAGACTAATTTCTTTTATTTGTGGGTGATGATTTCTCTGTACTAAAAGAGACTTAGAAACTATTACTGGTTGAATCTTATCTATGCAAACAATTGCATGTGCTGTGATCACCTGGAATGCTTCATTTGGCTTCTCTCAGTGTTGTCAATACTTGCTATGCTGAAGGTTGAATGGGAGTTCAGTTCCAAAGGTAGGAAGAAAATCAATCAAGAATACTATTCATTTGGTTATTTTTCACAGGTGTAGTTCTAGGTCAGTATATAATCATTTATTAAAGTTGTGTTTTTTAATATTTTGCTGCTGCTGAGGTATAGTACATAAATGAAGTAGCTTGGGGTGATGCCTATCCTGCATCTGAGCTGTGCTGAGCACACAGCACTGAACACCAGCTGTTGATCAGTCTAGGTGCAAATTTGCATTGCTGCCCAGAACTCCTCCACCTGTCCTCTCCTGAACAATAGTCCTGGAAAGTAACTGTACACATACAAATGTTCCTCATCACCTGGCCAGACACCCACATCTCTTAAACTTACGTAGAGCATCTTCATTTCAAAATATTTCTTCTAAATTACATTTGTCTAATTTCCCATCTGCTTGATGGCTATTGTCTGCTTATCAGCCTATTCAGTGAGCAGTCTAAAATGCATGAGCTAACTGCTCTCTTTGCAGACAAACCCCCGAGGCTCCTGGCTGACATCTCATTGCTCATTCTCGTTAGGCTGCCATGTAACTGTGCAGAGGAAGTGGAGGACCTGGCAGCGAGCTGCCCTCGCAGACCTCCTGGAAGCACCATGCTGCTGGGGCTGCCTGAGCACACTTAGCAATGATCTAGGGCCTGTAACACAAGGTGGGAAAGATTCAAATTGCAGTGTCTGGTCAAAAATCCCCAGGACTTAATGGGCTGAAATGGGTTAGGGAAAGCTGGTGTGGTAGCATGGTTTGGGATGCGTTACGGATTGATTAGTCATAGTAAACCAGCGGCTTTGTCAGCCACGTTCACTACTGATGCTACCCCCAGAAACCCCCTGCTGCCTAGATGGGCTTACTGTGGAGATCCGAGCTTACCGTGCTTCAGAAGGGAAAATGAACTGGAGAGCAAGGGGAATCAGAGAAGGTGGTTCTTTTTCTCCCAGAGGACATGTTAAAGATTTCAGGCTCTTTCTAGATGCAGATAGCAGATTACTAGCAAATCCGACTTTGGGGAAAAAACAGTGCCAAATTCCTGTGCTTCCCTAAGCTTCCCTAATCCAGGTCAATTTAAAGGTGGAAGCAATTTACTGCTGGCTTTCGAACCACATGCTAAAGTTAACTGGCTCCATCATTCTTCCATTCCCCTGGGGGGAGTGCCATCAGTGTTGGCAAGGTGTAACGATGTACGTTTTGTTCTCCTGTGAAAAGCCTGCCTTGCTGAACCACTGGCACCAAAGGAATTACTCTGTCTTGAAGCAGAGAAGCAGCAATGGCCACAGTCCGTCTTCCAAGGCTGTGCAGGTGGAGGTGGTGTGGGAATTTCAACCTGTTCCTTTGCTCTGTGTCTGCTGGAGATTCAAGACAAAAGGGGAAAAAAAAACACACACACATACCTTTAGATACAGATTAATTGTCACGAATCGAGAAGGAACACAAAGATAACTTACCTTTATTGGTCCTTGATTCAGAACTTCCTTCAGTCCTCTCCTGAGGTCACAGAAAATGATTTCATGCCACAGCAAGGGTAGGAATGAATGCTCTGCTCTCCCTCTTCCAATCCTGAGGTAAATCAATGTGCTGCTGCAGTGAAAGACATGGCAGAGGAAGCACTTCAGGACATAATGCTGTGTACCAATGGCTTTCTTACAGCCAGGCCAAAAAAAAAAAAAAGTTTGACAGCATTGCATTAGCTGGCAGGTACCCTGCCTTCTGCTCACTGCTAGTTATTTTCAGAGTTTTTTAATAGAGAAATCATAATAGCATCCGGCAGTCAGCAATATCTCCCTGCAGGTAATGTGGGGAGGCTTTTGGTTGCTAGAACAAGCAAGGTTTTGTGTGTGATCAAGGACACTAGCAGAAGACTTCAGGCCATGGTGGGAAAAGAGTTGTGAATATAAATTTGAAGAAATTCAGTCATTTAAGTCACTGTATATTTAACATAATTGTTCCCAAGGGCTTTGAAAACCCAGAATTATTTAACATTAGCTTTACGTATTATTTATGTTAATGGCAACACTGTGGAAATTGAGTGCTGTGAGAAAAAATGTCATTTTCACAATCATGTAATCTTGTTTTGTATTGCCCAGATATAAATACAAATTCAAAACTTGCAGTGCAAGTACTGACTAACACAGTACTGCTGGGTACTTCTCAATCCAGTGCAAACATCTTGTGTGAAGTCACCAACATCTATTAATGAAAATGCCCCACGAGTGTATGCTTTTAGTTCTAATCATCTATATTTTCATTGTCTTAATTGAAACATGCAAAAGAAAACAGTGGAACTCACTCTTTCAGCACTTTTTCAGTTGTGGAGAAAAATCCTCAATCCTTATAAAAATGGAAAAAAAAGTTTAAAAGTTTGTCCATGGAAATAGGAAGACTTTTGTAAAGCTGGTTGTGACTGCCCGGGAGTGCGAACAAAGAGGGAAGAAGTGTAGGGTAGCATGCATCCTTCTGGTTCTTCTGTGGCAGTATGGGGGTATTCTTTGGCTTCCTGGCATTTCAAGTCTGCTGAACAGATAGCATTTTAAAATGAAGGTTGCTTTTCCTTTAATGCTGTTTGACCTCCAGAAATTCCTTTCTTATTTGCAGTATGGATATTGCATATTATGCAATAATGGTGTGGTCATTTTTTCTTCTCATTTTTAAATCTGTGCCACCTGCTCATCCCAAGGGGCAAAGGATGCCCAGTGTCAGCACGTCAGATCCTTCCTGGCACCTGGGCCTGGGTTGAGAGCTCTTGTACTGGAATGAGTTAGAGCACTGCTATAAAGCAGTAGGGTTGAAAATGAATGAACGAAAATATTATCTAAGGCATCATCTTCTGAAAGTAATTACCTCTCAACTCAACGGTTTTTGGAGTCAGCTGTGAGATACTGGTTTAGTGTTAAGATTTTTGTGCATATGCATCCATCTTCCCTGAAATAACACCGAATAATAGCAACTGTCTGAACTTGAAATTGTCAAAGAAGGAATGATTGAATGTATCAACTGGTTGGAATCCCATCATGTGATAGCTATTAAGTTATAATACATATATTTAATGTTTTTTCCAGGCTCTAAAACATTGGCTGTGTAAGGAGGCATGCCCTTCACATCTTTGCAAAGATCCTGGCTGACCTCTGTCCACCTGAAGTTCAGCCGATGAGTACACGCCTGTGGTTTGGGTTGCCACAGGTGCAGGGCAGTAATAAAACACCGTCACTGGGAAGGTTGCTAGAGGTTCACGTCTCCCATGACTCCCCAGCATCTTGCCACACAGACATTTGCCCTGCGGGATACTGAAAATTTTACGGTGTTTTCTCTGCAGGAGTCAGCCAGTGAGAGTGAGTTAGGGGTTCATTTCTGCAGAGAATGAACAGCACTAATGTGACGTGGGATAGCAGCTTCATTTCCAGAACGATGATGTATCCTTACCTTTTGAAGTTTCTTCTGTACGCAGCTTTGAAGCAGGTGAGACTCCATTGAAATGGAGTTTTGTAATGTACCTTGGAGACAATAAATGTCTGTAAATTTATCTGGCTTTTAAGGCCTTAAGAAGTAGCTGCTATACTTACTTTGGATCCTGGTGTCTTCACCTTTTATCTTCTTCCTATTTTTACCCCAGCTTTTATATACTGTTCTGGTTCTCATTGGTAAACGCAGAAGTAAACTTCCCTTGCATACGCAGGGGAAGTTGAGTGTAGAAAAAGTGAATAAGGAATTCCAGGGAACCTGGGGCTAGATACGTGCAGATATTATTTGTTTTCCCTCATTGGCTTTTGATGAGAATTAGATTGAGGTCAGCCCTGGGCACAAAGATGTATTTGATGTTGTTGGTGTTAAGAATATATACGGTTAGCGTCTGACCTCGGTCTGTTTCCAAGCAGCAGAGCAGATAGCATTATCTTTGCAGGTTTGGCAGCGAAAGCTGCTCCAGCACCCGAGAGTGAGGAAAGCAGTTTCCAAGGATGCCTGCAAACCATGCAGATGGGGGAGCAGGAGGCTGCTTGGTCTGTCATTCATAACATTTTCATCGTGTATCTCCAAGTTGTTTGTTTTCGCCTTTAGCTCCTAGTGGGGCATTTTCCTGAAATCTTTCCCTCTGATGGCTGTAAATCTAGCCCTAAGTGGTTATCTTTCTCATTTCCAGCCTCAGTGGAATCATTCCCGCTTTATAGCTATTTGCTGTTGTGTGAAACAAGCAGAAGAGGTGAGCTCGAGCAGCACCTCCTCTTCCCTGCTATTTAATGCAGGAACATTCCTACCAGCAGCAGTCCCCAGCCTGCGATGCACGCACTGCAGCGAGCTTTCCCCATCTTCTCAATAGCTTCCCACGTGCCTCTTGCAACACGATTGCGGTGTTTTGACTCTCTACGGCCTGTACTGTGGTGGCACCTCTCTCTGTCTTTTTCTGGTGTCCCCTAGGATTGTGTCTGCCTTCCTCTGTGTCACAGTAGCTGCTGGTTCATGGTCATCCTGGTATTGGCTCATTCACCCAAATAGTATCCTCTCATAAAGCTCTTTCACCAGTATTGTTCATTAAAATACACCACGATGTTGGTGCTAAGCTGTATCCATACACTTACGACCTCTTTCACATCCTTCTTACTATTTGCAGGCACCTTTGTTGGTGTATTATTCTCGTGTATTTTACAAAATAGGTGCAAAGCATTCTAGCTGTGGAGCACAATGGCAAAAGAGCACTTCACAGTTTCTGGTTTTCATAATGTATATGCCCATTGTAGGTCCTTTCCCTGGAAAATGATTATTTATATCATATAAAATACGCTCCTTTTCTTCATGTAGGAATTATTTAAGTATAGCTTTCATTATTACCATTGAAGTGATATTTCTGGAGGAGAGGTGAAACTTGTTTGCCCACGAACCATGTTATGTTTATTGGGAAATGGTTTGGGGTGCTGTAAGGTCCGCACCCAAAGTGCTGCTTCCCGAATTTGTTAGTAAGGTGCACATAACCTGCCCCTGCGTTGGTGCAAGTCAGCAGCATCAAACCTGATGCTGTCTGATTGTGCAGAGGAAGAGGAGTATGAAATTGCATCTGTACATTTGCAACACTATTGTTTCTGTTATACCAATGTCAAATGTTTTAAGACTGAAATCTAATTTAAATTGCCAGGCTCACACTGCTGTAGAATAATGAATTTATTTCTTTTCCCAGGAAGTCAGAGTATTTATGTATCAGAGTGTTACACCTTTGTAAAGAACACATCTTGCTAGCTGCTGTAATTTGCATGGTAATTTTTCCTATTTCAGGGCTGATGCTGTTCCTGCAGGAGGGTACTTTCAAGTTGTGATTTGGTACATGCTTGTTCCTACACCACTGTTAGGATGATGATCTGCAGAGATTGGTGTTCCCCTCGAGAAGCTGGTCATTTTACTCTGCCCTGCATTGGAGTGGTCAGCTGAAAGAGATGTATATGGGCTGCGTGTGCCGTGCGGAAAGCTTGTAAGGGTGAGTTGTGAGAGCAGAAAGGAGGAATTTGGTTTATTTTCATTGGTCTTCAAAGGGGTGGAAACAGAATCCCCACCACGAAGGCTACTTGAGCTTGTGATACACAATGTCTGCTGAGAAAACCCACGTGAGCCTGTTTGAGTTTAGTACTTGCATGTGTCCATGGTAAAAGAAATACAGAGACATATTTTGCAGTGTCAGGGGCTACTGGTTTTCCATTGGTGATCTTTGCACTATTTCCTGTGGACGGTTTGGATTTGTTCCCCCAGCCTTGTGATCTCTGAGGTATTTTCAGTTGTGTGGCATTTTTCTTACTTTTTATGGTTCTGAAGGCTTTTCACAATTGCATGTTTTCTATGTAACATTACTGGTTATGGGGAAGAGACGTATGCGTACAGTTTTATACAAGATTTTAATGGTCTTTTTAGGTTTGTGTTAAAACAACTGTATAGTTAGATTTTCGGGGTGTGATTTTCCTAGTTTGGCCTCTAAGGTAACTTCTTAATTAAAAAAAAAAAAAAAAAGATGAATATAACAGCTTTCATGATATGAGACTGAAATGACTTGTTTGTTTTGGGCTTGTAATTATTCTCAGCAATGGTTTTATAGTTGGAACTGATTTGTAAGTTCTAATAATCATAGTATGCAATCATACCTTGCAGCATTTTATGTATGAGCCCATCTCTCTTTGCAGCTTGGTTTATCAGGCACATTACTGTGGTTGTATTTTTCACGGTTTAATTAAAACTATTAATTAACGTGATTTCAGATTGTCAGCTCAAATCACTGTCTGCTGAGAATGCCGGGTAGACAGTATGTGTCGCTCTGTAACACCAGTTCTGGGCATTTCCTAAAATCACTTTTGTATGCTCTGTGGGCGATGGGTTTTCCATGCCACGGAAAAATATAATGAGCATTTTTCTCTCTGAATTAGCAAGGGGAAGCAGCCTACATTACTTCAGGTCTATAACGCATTCATTAGTTACAAACCAAACAAGCAGGATGGAAATCTCTGAGGTCCCCCCAGCGTGTGCTTTGTTTCCAGTTTCAATCTGTGGTGATTTCCTCGTTAACTAACGAGGGAAGAAATCCATCAGCCTGCTGGTGCTGGGGCAGGGGGGAGCTTTGGGGGCAGCAGGTGGGAGGGCAGGGGCTGGGGGACACCAATGGGGCAGGAGTTGCAGGGCCAGGGGCTGAAATCCTCGCAGGCCATCACAGACACCAGGAGGATGGAGAAAAGTGACTGGCATGAACAAGTGGTGACTGGAATGAGAGCACCAAAATCATCCACATAAATTTTAAGTAATTTTATTTTTGATTTGTGCAACTGAAAGTGACACTCAGATGTCCATGCAGAGTAATGGCATCACGAAACCTCAGGAGCTTTAAAATAATTATTCCTTGCCAGCACCAGAGGCACAGAGTTGGGCTACGATTCAGTTTAAAAGAAAAAAAAAAAAAGAAACTTGACAGAAAATTGTCCTTCTTCTTGGGTCGTTGGCTATGCTGTGGTCAGTGTCCGAAACTGCTGCCTCTCAGCCCTCAGGACAGCTGGTAGTCCATCGCTAGTGCTGTGCTAAGAAAAACCACGAGTATAGAAGCATTTAAGCACTGGTCGCTCTGAGGTGGACATTCTTGGCAATCTGACGTGTAGCTGTGCTCGAAGGTTTGGGTTTTAGGGCTTTCTTCATTCCTTGCCTGTGGCTAAGGCAGGCATGTCTGCACCCACGTGCGGCTGGTGAGAGGTGTACGCTTTGAATTTGTGTTACTGCTGCTGCTTCTCCTCCGAGGGGAAATGAATTCTGAAACAGGCTTAATGAGTGATTTAACAAGGGGAAACTTAGCATTTGTATTGCCAGCATTGAGCGTTTTTTTCCTAGAAATAACCTCTGATTCAGCTAATGAAATATTTTTCTCTGCATTTAATTTCATTATTAATTTTGCTCAGTGAAAGTTCTACAAAAGGGTCATAGTATTCACTTTTTAAATTTAGATAGGGGTGGTATCATAGGATCTTTTCAAGGGTAAATATGGTAAAATATTCTATTTAAACTAGATATTATTTAACTGTGAAGTACTGTGAGCATCATGTTTGCTAACAATAAAGAATTCATTGTAAGAGCATAAGTTAGCGCAGTTGGGTCATAAACCAGTTCCCCCAGTGTGGCATGAGAAGAAATTATATTTCTCATAGATAGTAAACAAGTTGCACTGCACACAAATGAGATCAGTTAAAGGAAGGCACGTGAAAGGAATGGGATTAGTGTAAAAACGTGCTTTATTGAACATCCAATTGCTACATAGAAAAGGAAAAAAAAAGAAACAAAACCAGAGTATTCCTTTTGAACATGTTCTGAATCCAGATGCAGGCAAACATATTAGGAAGGGAAAAGCTGCAACCTCCATATTCATTCCCTCCACTAACTCTTGGGTTTTTCACACACGTTCATACTTTCTCCAGTATCCTTTTCTAGAAATAACTCCTATCTGCAGGTACAACTGCATTTCCAAGACAGATACATGAACATTTTTATGGTTTGATTGGAGCAGGGGTTTTATTTTTGGATGAGAGAAAATGATAAGGTTAATAAGACAAAAATCTGGCTTGCACAAAGTTCCATCTTTTGCCTACCTGTTTCGAACAGTGGCATAATTACCACTGGAAAGGATTGTTTTCTACATGATTGGTTTCTTTGGTTGTTTTTCCTTCTTACTCAAACAAGCATTCGGTTTTTATTATGCTTCAAATTTATATTCATTCTGATTAAAAAATAATAATAAAAATATCTCATATAGTTTTCTCAATAAAATTCCTCTGGTTCATCTTTTTATCCACCGGGAGTTGCCGTTGCAGGTGTATTAGCAATGAATGGAGCTACTTTTTCTGAGTGAAATTCTGTAGTGAATGGTGAAAAAGAAGCGACAGGCAATGCGTCGAATGATTTTCTTGTGTACTTCTCTTGTTATTTGCCATACATTGAGGCAGGTTTCTCTTAGGGATGACTTGCAAGACTGACATCTACACATGCATTCATATGTTGAGGATGATGTTAGCATGAGCAAGAAGGTCAAAACTGGGCATTCAGAAACATTAATAGGATGCCCACCACAATTAATGGAAAAGTGTTTTTCTCCTTCTGATTATTTAGTAGAAGCGCAAAAATCTTACCTTCTAGCATTCTGTTGAAAAGGAAGATGAGAGAATGAAACACTCGGATGACATCCCACCAAAATTATAACAATGGGAAGAAATGATCTGTTTTTAAAAATGTAACGTCCATAACATTCATGCAGGTACTCTGAATCCTCAAGCTTAAGTTATAGTGAAGTGCTGTAGCAGACCTATGATCTGGCTGGGTGCATCTGTCTTTTTCTCTGGTGTAGGGGCGATTAGCTGCCAGACTTCTTTTGCCTTCCAGTTTATATTGCTTCTCTGCATGGCATTGAAATACAGGAAATTAATTGAAAATACAAAAGTGCCTTGAAACAAAAGCACTTCCTTTGTAATGCTGGCTCTGTAGAATACAAGAAAACAGGCAGAAGACACACAGCATGTATCTTAGAAAAGCTCCTTGTCTTGTAAAGTCAGTGGGTTAAAAAAAACCAAACAGATATGTAACCCAGTAAACCTGTTTGTAATAAGAGTATTCTTACAGGTACTGCATTATGTACTTCTGTTTTGTCTCTTTCTCTCCACCTCCCTACTCTAACATTCAAGCAGATTTTTCTGTCCCCTCATCAGCTTTGCACTTGTATATAGAAGTCACCTTCCATGGATGAATACATGCTTTTTGCCCCTGGAGAAGCTGCTGGTAGAAGGGGAGAAGTGGTGGGGGCTGCTCAAACTCTCATGTATCTCAGTGTATTCCTGTAGGCAGGCGGCATGAACGGTATATTGCCTCCTGTATCTGTATTCATATCTGAATCCAAGAGCCAGTGATTTGAGGTGGGACGAGAAAAGTTCTGGTTGCTTTTAGTATTAGAAAATTATTTAATATAGCCCTAATTAATTGTGCACTATTATAACCTTGAGATCTTCAGTTGTCCTTTATGAATGCTGTTCTGAGCTGCAGAAACAAGTCCCACAAACCTACATTCCCCCTGGAGGGTCCAGGACCTGTGCTCGCTGCTCGCTTGCTCTTGCTCCCCTCCATCGAGATGAGTGACCCACATTTTCCAGCTGAACTCTGAATAAGCTCAAGTGTTCCCAAGATGCCACCCAGGTTATCTGAACTGGGCTCAGAGTAGAAATGCCGATTGCTCATTTGTGCCTTTGGAGGCATTGGTAGCCTGGGGACTGCCCATGAAGCTTGGCACAAGCCCTCGGGGTTTGCCCGCTGTGTCTCTTCTGTAATGAGCCCTGATTTGTGCGTTCAGACAGCCTGATGTGGTTTCACTAGCAGGATGCTACATCTCTCAGGGAGAAGTTGCTGTTGGTGAAGATTTTTTTCGGAGGCAGGAGAGAATACACAAAACCACAGCAAGGGATTAAATGGGTTTGTTGATACCAAGGGGTGATGCTTGTGGGTAAGGCTTGACAGAGGATACCGAAATCAATTGAACCTGAAGTGCAGAATGCTGTTTATTTCCAGGGCCATGAGCTAGTTCTTTCTGGCTCTGCTCTTTCCCCTAAGGTACAGTATAAAGGCCATATCAAGCAGTGTGACACTAGACAAACCCCAAAATGTCATCGTATTCCAGTTTATCAGTAAATTAAGATTCAGATACGGTGATTTTTAAATACCATTCAGTGATTGCCGAGCCCTCAAGGGGCTGAAGGGACATCAGAAAAGAAAAAAAAGCAAAAGCAAGAAGTGCTACACTTTTGTTAGTTTTTTGAAACTTAAGAGATGCAGCAGAGAAAAGTCTTTGTCACAGTATGAGGTTCTCCCGAAGGGTAGGATAACAGATAATCCCCTCGTACTAAAGCTATATATTTCAGCTACAACAGCAATCAAAGTAAAGCTGTGAAAGCCCGTAAAAACCTGCCTGAAGGGCAAGCTCTCTCTGGGTGCTACAGAAGGCAGTTTCAAAGTTGATATAACAAGATCAATTCACTCTTTTTCTAAACACTGCCTGGTGGATGTTGGCTCTCTTCTGATGCTTGTCAGTAATTCTGTCCTGTGTGGGGCTCTCTGAGGTGTCGCCTTCTTTATTAGCCATGTTTAAAACAAAATGGATAAAGAAAAAGCTCTTTGGGTGAGGTTGGTATGCTTCTGGAATGCAAGAGATTATTATTATCATTATTTATATATTTTTTACCACAATTGTTGAGCTAGTTGGGTGGCAGCTCATATAGATGCATTACAGACAAAGGTGGCTGCTGACCTGCTAGAAACTGAGAGGAAAGTACAAGTGCATGAAACTTAGAAGTTATAAAATGGCTTGTTAGTGTGTGCTGCCATGGTCAGAGATCCAGAGCAGAAATGCCTTAAGTGCTGAATTTTCAATCCTTGACCTGGGGTTAACAGAGAAAGCCATCGTCTCTGCGTGCAGCTGGACAAAGTCCATCCTGTCCCTAGATGGACACACTGCGAGGTGTGTTGTACCTGAACACATCTGGGGGGTGTTTCACAAACTCTTGGGGCCTCCTTTTTGGTGTAAGCTGCCTGGATCTGGTGTTCTGGAAGTTATCCTCAAAAGGAAGGAGTGAAGGAGAGCTTTCTCTGTCCTGGCAGACTGCATTTAGCTGTCACTGGAAGGCAGTGTGGTAAATGGTGAGCGCTGGAGTATGCGTGGGTGCTTGTGTTTCTTTGATAGGTCTAAATGCTTTAGCATAACAACGCAGCTGTAGAAAGGAAACACTGAAGAACTCTGCTTTATTTTTTCTTCTCTTTTTTTTTTTGCTTCTGTTTCTCGCTTGCTTTTCAGTTGCATGAGGTCACCTCCTGGCAGCCAGCGTAATGGCAGGACCATCGTTCGGCTGCTACCAAATCAGATCTCTGAAGCTTAAAACACTTTCAGGCTACTATTTAAGATTTGCTTTTACGTAGGAATTTTCAGAGGAAAAATGACTACTTTTGTACCAAATACAGGACAAGACAGGTACAACACCTTGCACACTTCCCAAATTTAAATAGTTGCTTGTGATGATGGCAAGCTCTGAAATGATTTTGAATAATTACAATGATAGAGATAAGTGATTAATGGCCAGTCCTATCTGAGCGTAACGTCAGGCTGTTCTTTGCAAACCATATGCCTTGTGGTGCACTCTTCATTTTTTTTTCTCCTTACTCTCCTTTGGTTCCTTTTGTCATCTTTCTCTCTCTACACCTTGTTGCAGACATAGAGCCATGCTATTTCCTTATAGTCTTCTGGTCTCGGGACTCACCTGCCTTTAAACCTGTGCTGAGAAGGGTGCAGAGCAGACCTGGCAGGGAGGGAGCAGGGGGCAGGGGAGCAGTTTCAGCCCAGCTCCGTGCACACGCTGAAGATGGCACCGCTGCCGTACCAGGAGGGCTTGGACCCGGTGGCTTCAGCAGCAGACATCCAGTATCTGCATGTATCACTGAGTGCAGCAGGCTGTGTTCCTCTGTGACAAATAAAGCATTTCTAACTGATGAATATAAAGAAAAAATAGTTAAGGATAGAGTAACATTAAGAGAATCTCTTTGTGCCCCAGCTGTTCTCTCTTGAACCTGTAGCTGATGCATACCCATCAGGAAAGAACTGCAATGCATAATGCCTGCTGAGGACAAGGGTAAAACGGGGCTGGAAGGCACATATGGACTAGAAGATCCTACTGCTCTCGCAGCCTAGCATTGCCTGCTAAATGAGAGATCACTGTAGCAATAAAGTTCCCAAGGAGAGAAAAGATTTTTGATGAAGTACTTATAATAGTCTTGGTATTTAGTCAGTAAATTAAAATGTCACAACAGTGCGTTCATTTGTGGGCAGTGGCTTTCTTAAATCAGTAATTAGCTGTTTGCTTTGGTCCTAGGGGTCTGTAATAGCGAGGTCTGTGCTTACAGCCCCGTTAGGTGTCCTGGAGCAAGGCGCCAACTTGCAGCTGAGCTGCACAAGTGGCTGCGCGGCTCCTCTGAACTGCCCCTGCAGGCACCAGGCAGCACTTCTGTTTGGAGAGCTCATTTTTCTCAAGCGTTCGTGTTTGCCGGAGTCATTTAGGGAGCTTCTTTCTGCACTGCTGAGAGTCGCCGGGGAGGTCCCCTCTCAGATTCAAGTCTGCTCTCTTTGCTTTTCCGCAGCATTAGGCACTCCTCCACTTGTGCTTCAAATGCAGGGTGAACCAGCCCAGATTCCAGCTGCGTTCCTCCCTCTTAATTAGCAATCACAAGGCCTCCTAATCACATCCACACCATTCTCCAGGAGGGGCGTTGATTCCTAATTTATCTCTGCGATGTGGGAGGCAGGGAGGTGGCTGGGGCATGCTCACCACCAAAAAGGGCTGGCAAGTACATTCTGGGGGGTCCTGCGGGCAGGGCTGGAGGAGCTGGGAGGAAACTCAACCTGAACCGAGTGGCAGTGAGGCTCAGGCTGGAGCGGGCAGCTCCCTGGCACTCAGCACAGATCTTCTCCCGTGTTACAGAAGATGTATGTGAAACACATGAACACAGAACCCCCAGGAAAAGTGGTGTAGGTTTTTTTATGATTGCATCACTTGGTTGTCTTCAGCACCACCCTTCCTGGCTGCTTATGTGACAGCTTACTGCACAGACAGAACCTAAACCTCACTGATTCCTCGTTCTACAGAAAACAAGCAAGCAAATAGACAGAAATAAACAGACAAAATAAGTTTAGGAGGAGGAAGAGTCCTAAAAAAATAGTTTGTTCACGAATATCTCAGGTATAAAAAGTGCTGTAATTGCTGAGGTAAAGAAGTTGCACAACATTTGAGACCTCCAGGTAATGCCAGCCCCAAACGTGTTTCTGTTTAGTGGTTTTCAGCCTTTCATTTTCCAGAATTCGTGTTTTTGAGTTCTCTTAAAGAATCACTGCAGTAAAGCCCCGTGGACAGACTGCAAAAGTAAATAATTAGTGAAGGGACAAATTCTACAGAGGTGGTTATGTTTAGGCATAAAACTTCCTCTCTGCAAATATCTTGTGGAGGTAGAAAAGTCTAAAATTAAGATTAGGACAAAGGTGTCACCTATCAAATATTAAATATGTGAGATAATGCTGGAAAGTCATATCAGTTTAGCCATCTCAAAATCCTTTATAGCCAAACTGCTCCTTTTTCTAACTTTTTTTTTTTTTTTCCAAAAAGCGGGGCAGTTGTGCTCCACCTCTGCCAGGCTGTCAGAGGGCTGTGATGCACCAAGACACCCATCCTTATAACGTAAAAGGAGCGGAGGCAGAAGAGACGAGCCAGCCTTTGGGGTTTCGGGTGTGAATGTTTTGACACTCCGTGGGGTAAAATATATGTCTTAAGGTATTTTTAAATTGAGTTTAGTTCCTAGGTAGGTGTAAAATGCATTGTACTCATTTTGGAAAAAAAATGAGGTGTTGAATAACATTATACAAACGTTTAATTAAATGCTTTTTCTCATCAAGAGAAGCAGTGGAAATATAATCAGAGTTTTTCTACTACTTTAAGGAGGATAATTCAAGGGTGCAGGGAGGAATAGATAAAGCTAAAATAATGAGCGATGATTCATATTCAAGGCACCAGATTAATGAAATTACCCCTAAAGCATCAGCAGAACCAGGACCCATACTAGGGATGGAGAGGTGGCAGAAGTCTGACAGGGGACCCTTGGCATCTGTTCTAAACGCCTAGCTTCAAAGCACACAGCTGATATATATTCAGTAGTAAAATTACTGTGTGTATATATATGTATATTTTTTTCTTTTAAAAATTCTCTGTCTGCTATTCTCAGAAGCAAACATGGCAGATCTGAGGTAGGGTAGGAACCCCTAGCGTGGTCATGGCTGGATGCAGACCTGTTGCCTTACGTGTGTGCCGTGACTCAGGAGTGTTTGCAAGTTTACCATGGGCTTGTGACAAATATTAAGTGTGAGGCTGTCAAGTTTAATTCTTTTTTTTTCGTTGACTTGCGTGGCGTAATACTGACTAGGGTTTCAAAGGTGTGGACGGGACCAGCTTCAGAAAGGTTTGGAAGCATCTCGGCAAGGACAGGGTTATGATGTTAAATGGTGTTGGCACATGAAGAAATGACGTGAAATAATTAAACCCTAATTTAGTCGTGACAAGTACTAAGCGATGCCAAACATAAAGTGGCTCTGCATAGCTAATAGGGCTAAAGAAGGGCGCCTTTGTAGGGTGGCCATGGGTGAGGAGATGCTGGGTGGATCTGGGCTCCCAGCCCCAATGTATGCAGGTTCTTTTTAGGCTACTTGCCATGAAAACAACTCCATGACCGCTTTTATCTGTGCGCTGAATTACCCATAAAAGAGGGTAACAGATTAATTTAATTAATTTGATTTAGTCCCAATAGTGTATTGTTTTATTAAGCAATGCTATGGCATAATTAAGAGTTATAACTGTTTAAACTCTTTATAGCCATGGAGCTATTAATCAATACTAAATTACAATAAAATTAACAAAGTAACATAAACAAGGCATGTAAATGTAGTAAAACGACAGCGTTAATTTATTGACTGAAAAGCTGCTTATGTAAACCATTTTTAAAAATTAGTTTGACTGTAAATTAATATTTACATAAGTTAATTCCAGAAGTGGAAATGGGACAAGAAGAGCATTCCTTATGACTTTTCAATTCTGAAATTCCTTTGATGAGAAACATAAATTTATAGCCAGATATTCTTAACTGAGTGGTGAAGCAAAGCCCTTGACTGCCCAGTCCTGTAGTGTTCAGGAAGAAAATCTAAAAAGTAAAACTTAATGTCATCTTGAGACCTCCTCTGTTTTTGACATTTGTCATATTTCAATACAAATCTGAACAGCTCATGCATTGCTAAGCTTTAATTTGGCCATGATGTATTAATGCTAGATCCTAGATTCTGTTCTAGTTTTCAGGAATGTCAGGCAATGCAAGAAACATTTTTCATGCTTAAATAAATGATTTGTTGGATGGGATGGTTTACAAATTGCGGAGATGCCCCAGATACTCACTTACCAGTGTGCATTACATAGAGAACATACAAAATATATGCTATCAAAATGCAAGACTACAAGGCTGGTGGCAGCATATTTTTGAACCTTTTCAGACTTGGGGTCAAATCTGATTTTGGACTTTTGGACTAATCTTTTGGACTAGGATTTTTAAAGGCAGGTAAGGAGGGGACCCCATCTGTAGTAGCAGAAAGGCTGTCACCCAGTTTCTCCTCGGTGTTTGCCGAGGACATCACCCTGCTTTTGATCACTTATGCAAAGCTCACAATGGAGTTGATCACCAGAGCCCATGAAACCTTTCTTTTGCGTAGTGATCCCAACCCACCAGTTAAATGTGTTTCCCTGTGGTGGAAGCAGACGGCAGAGCACGCTGGTGGCCCTCTGCCCGGCAGGACCACGGAAGGAGACGCGTGGGCACGGGCAGCTCCTCACTGCCGGAGCTGGGCGCAGATGGGTTTGCTGTCTCGTCCTCTCCCTGGGTTTCTCTCCAACTGCTCTCCCCATGAATTCAGAGTGTTTTGTTGGAAGGGGCTGGCACCGCGTTTTATGCTTTTGTAAAGGAGTCAGTAGTAATCGAGCCAAAGCCTTTCCAGCTCGAGTAAGCAAAAGAATAGTAGAAGATATTGCCTGCATTTCTCCTTATGTTAAAACATTGGGGCTGTCCTGCGTTTTGAAGGATCCATCTGTTCTGTGCAGTAAGACATCCTCTGAATGGAACAAGGGTTGTCTGGGCCCTGATGACGCTGACGGAGGAAGGCAGCATTCTGTGTTGTGTTAGCTAAATGCCATCTCCTGTAACGCTCAGCAAAGAACATACTTTGAAAGCACATAGCTTCCCTTATGAGGGAGATGAGGGCAAAAGAAAAGATAGACGGGATATTGGTACTTCTCTGCTGCTGGTCTGCAGTGGCACTTGGTGCCATTCTCCCAGCAAGGTTACAGCCGATTTCTTCAGCAACACGCTGCAGATATATTACACCACGAGGATGGATGTGGTAGGCTGCTGGGTGAGTGCATGATGCTTTTTGGCTGAATCCTGGTACAGTGTGGGCAGAGAGCAGAGGAGAGGAATTCCCCTCTGTCACTTGAGGATGGATTCATCCGGGGGCATATTTGGAGAATCTGTACTCCAAGCCTTGGCTGCTGAAAGTGATTTTTTTTTTTTTTTGGTATGCTTTAAAAAAGCATGAGAGTTATGTTCATACTCACAGCTCATAGATGATATCTTGGGTCTTTATAGGGAAGTGATCAGTGTATATAATCAGTACTGACTTGTAAAGCAGCTCTGCAACTGGAGTAGTAAAGAAGAGAAAGTGTCAGTCAGAGAAAGGTCCTATGAGCAGAACAGGAGAAACCAGGAGAGTGGCAGATTTTTCTGCAAGGATGAGAGATGACGAGCTGAGAGAAACCAAAGGGGAGAAGCACTACTGATAGATTGCATGTGCATATACATATATTTTAATTGTTTGTCCTTTATGTTTCTGAGAAGCATCCCGAACATCATGAAATTCTGCCCACTTTTTCTTATGTCTCCTGAGAACATTTTATTGTCTTCTCTTTTGTGATATTTCTAAATCAATTAAATCATCCCACAACAGGGCTTTCACAGACTGCAGATTGCCACGGTGAATCAGTGTAACCTGTAGCTTGGATTACAAACCCCACTTTGGGTTTCAAAAAATCTGACAAGTTTGATGTCTGGTTTTTACTGCATTTTCCTTAAGTGTCTGATATAATAGAAGGACACTGGACTCAGAGATGTCACAGCCATTAGCTTGTCCCAGGGCCAGCTTTCTAACATTGCCTGGTTTTAGGGAAGTCTGTCTGGAGGTGACTTGTCTTTCTGAAGCGGGGAGAGTTGTAGGGAAAGAGGAGCTGTCTGACAGCCTCTTAAAACTTGCAGCATTTCACCGTTTTTGGAGAATGTTTCTGTAAGGAGAGCTGACTTACTGAAGTATTTCTTAAATAAAATAAATATATATTTTGAACATGGTACTATCTAATGTCCATACAGGAATGTGGAAGGTCTGCTCAGGCTGTGGTTGGGGAAGATCCCATCTCCCAAACACACACCTCCTCATAGATGTTGTGGAAGAGCAAGGTTTTTGTAGAGCTGAGGTCTTGTTCTCAAATTTTCAAAATCATGCTTCTTGCTCTCTTTAGCTTCCATTGTACCTAACTGGATCTATTGCTAGGTATGTCTTCTCATCTGGTGTTCCTTGTAGTGCTATGCCTAACCGTTCCTGCGGCAAGCTGTGGGTGTGATGGAACATGGCTGTTGATTGTTGAGATTATTTATATGACTTTGTAAAATGCACTGTATTATACAATGAGACATCTGGTCAAAGAAAGCAGTGCCTGAAGAGATGAGGTGTGAGGCAGTGTAAAATGGTACAGTGGCTTATGAGGGATACAGAACAAACACAGAGCTGTTTTATCGATTTCTTCTATAGAGGCAATAAACATGCTATCCCTTGCAGAAAAATTAAATCCTCCCCAAAAGTAAACCTTTTCCAAGGCACTGAAATTTTGAGTTATCTGCCTTTAGGAAAAAAAATCAGAAAGGCTTTTTAAAAATTACTGGGAGGGGGGTGTTTATAAATAATATATTATCGACATGTACTTCAGATGCAGTTGCGTTATATATTGAGTTTGTGTTGCACAGAGTACAGGAAACTGAAAAAAAAAATTAAAACTGGGATTATAGTTTTGGAATTTTATTGCTGCTCCTGTGTTCAGTCAACCAGGTTTCACCAGTTATGTGAAACCAACATTTACATGCATTATAAAGAGGCTGACATAAATATATATGAAATTTTAGATAGGAAGCAAGAAGTAATGGTAAAACAAATCACTTACTTTGACTGGAGTTTACTTTCCAATGCCAAAAGAAACATGACTCATCTGATTTTCCAGAAAAGGATTGCAGTAAATCAAGTTTTCATTCCTCGAACTTAACAAAGTTATAATAAAAATGCCAGAGTAATATTCATTGCATTTTATTAATAGATGATGGAGACTTTTAGATGATGGTGGTTTTCTAAGAGTTTTTTAGGAACAGCACCTGTAAGTTTTGCTTACTAACAGGTGAGGATATCGACTTACAAATAGAATAGATAAGTTTTAGTTGTTGTAAAGAATATTGCTTTATTAGTATTTTCGTGATAAAAACTTCCATTTATGCATATTCTGTAGGCAGAATCAAGCATTTCTTCTACAGGAGAGGAGAAAAATATTTGCAAAGCAAATCAGCTCCCTGCACCCCAAAGCTACTTAGTGGTATCGGTTCTTGGATTTTCCTTGTGAGCAGGGGGAAAAAAAGTGGATAGCCTCTGCAGAAAGCAGATTTTGTGAGTATTTAAAGACACGTTAAATATTCCTCAATTTTTTGACATACTGAATATATCCTAGCTGCACAGAAATTCGATATTGGAAGTTGAAAGAACTGTGGAGATGGAGGTTGATTAGATGTTACGTGTGAAAACATATGTATTGTAAGGATCATTGTAGGCAACGTTTTCCTACTTCAAGGTGGTAATTTTCAAAGATACCTGAGAGGTTTGGGATTCTCACCTCATGCAGATGTGAATTCACATTCTTTAGCTAGTTTTGATAACACTGCTCTTCATGCTGATTTTTTAAGATAGCTTTTAAAAGTACTTCTGAGTCACGTATTTTAGTGAAAGGGAAGAGGTGAGGAGAAGAGAAGAGCTGCAGGTGAAGGTGATGTGGTGGGCTGGTTGGCGGGGAGCATTGTGAGGTGCTGGTGGTGAGGGCTCTGCTGTCCCACGAGGTCCTCCAGCAGGTGAGGGTGTGAAGGGTATCTGGGGCCGGGAGCTTTGGAGGAGGTCAGAGGGGCCCAGGTGGAGGTGATGTGGTTGGGAGGGTGCTTGTGGGACCTTCAGATAGGCCCTTACCTGACGTGTAACCACCAGATGGAAGCCCCAGCCCTTAGCTTGAATCTTACCTCTCTCCCTTACGCCAGTCCCTTGATCTTAATTCTAAATGTCAGACCTTCACAGCTGAACCCAGCCTTAACCTAAGTACAAGCCCTGATCCCTAGGCTTGAAATGCTAACCCTAAGCCTAGCACTGATCTCTTCAACTAATCCAAGGCCTAGCTAAGACTCAGCCCATCATACACTCCCTGCTAACCAGAAACCTTAGGCACAGACCCTCACCTTCTTGTTCTGCCTCTAACCCTAGTCCTAGCAGGTGAATTGAGCCCACTAAACTGAACACCAAGCCCAAATCAGAAACCCTGACCAGGTAGCAGTAGCACATAGGCAGATGTTCAGCATCACTCCAAACTGGAAACTAACCCAGACTGGAGGTGAGCAGTGTTTCCCTCGCTTTGCAGTATGATATGTGATACGGATTTGTTTTGTGTTCTGTTATATAGCAATGGAGCCTGGCACAGCTCAGCCAGGTGCCTCGCAGCAGCATCAGGAGGGAAGAGATAAAGAGTGCCATACCGACCAGAAGGTAGGGTGGAAATCATCACCTTGCCATCTCTGAACACCTCGCTGTGAGGCAGCCTTGCCTGGCCTATGAGCTCTAGGGTTGCAGTCCTCCTGTGAACGTCCTCCTAGGGGACTAGGGACCAGGAAGCCCAACAAAACTGGGAAAGAGACAACTTGGCCACTGTGCCGCTTTATCAGCTTTTTCTACCCTGTGCCAGGTCCCTTTTCTCAGGCTGTTAGCGCCGCGGTGCTCAGGGATCCTGCATCCTAGCCCTTGGCTCCTGTGCCTGTCTCCTGCTCTCTGGGCTTGGTCCTCCTCTGGCACCTACTTGCCCAGTCCAGACTCCTGCTCTTGGTCTCCTGATCTGCCCACGTGGCTCCTTGTTTGAAACATTGACTTTACAGCAAAGAATTTTTCATTCTCTGAATTTTAAGGTCAGTTCTGCTCCACCTCAGTTTGGTGTGCCCTTGAGTTTATCCCTGTTGCTGCTGCCTCTACTCGGGTGCCTGCTTCCCATCCCCAAACCTGGTTGCACCTTATTCCTGCCTGTGGCTACCACTGTCTGCAATTAGGTGTGTTCAGTAAAGCAAAGTTGGGAAAAATACTACCAGTCTTCAGCAGGACATACCTAAGCAGTGCCTAGATCTGGCTATTAAAACTGAATGAACACGGACATGCACAGAGGCAGTGAGACCTTCAGCGCGAAGGAAAATAGAACCAACTTCACTGGATCAAAGACCCAAGTCCTGGACATTGAAAGCTCGTAACACCAACTTGCCAGAAGAGTCAGCAGATGTCTATTGAAACAGGTCAGGAACCTATTTCAGGAAGCCTGAGAAGTGAATCTCTTATATACTAGAGGCATTTGTACTTACCCATCAATTTCATCAGTCTTCAGAAAACGAAAAATTGTAAGCATCTGGGCAGAACTGCAGTTTGAACCTGTCCTTTCGGGCTTTGACATTACTCGTGGGTGTTCTCAAGAGCAGAGTTGTCTGAACCTTTCCTCTTCTCAAACTTGTCCTTTTCTTCCCCTACAGGTGAAATATTTTATTGTGTTACTAAGAAAGAAGTGGAAAGATTTTCTCAAAAAAAACCACACTAGGATGTTTGAAATTTACTGAAAAATTGTTTCAGATTTAATGACAAGATTTGTTTTTCAGGCAGTTATCAATGGTAGAAATTAAGCAAGTCTTGAATTACAGCCTGGAAAATGTATTTAGTCAGCAAAATATTTTGAAATGATTACACAAACATGCAATTTGTGCTTCCTCTGTAATTTAATAGCAATGTATACATCTGCTGGCAAGGATGGCAAGGGAAGATGGCAGCAGGATTTCAGAACGCCTTTCATTGATTCCTGCATCACTGCAAGGACAGTGAAGAAATAAGAGGCCAAATGTCTGTCCAGTCTTTGCTAGGACATTGGTTTGGGGGCTGAATGGCTGCGTGCTGCATAACCGTGTCATCCCTGCTAACTGAGGGATCCCCAGTTCTTGTCTCCCGGGATGACTTCCATATTACATGATCCTTTCAGACAAGGGTAAGAGAGCACTAAGCCGTATAAAAGCACATCCCTGCCTGACTCTGCCATACTGGAGTTGTTTTAGCAGTTTCATATATCCCATCACTTCCTTCTGGGAATAAATAGTTAGCATTTGTTTTGGAGCTACGGCC
The DNA here is from genome assembly GCF_009769625.2 of Cygnus olor. Taxonomy (NCBI): domain Eukaryota; kingdom Metazoa; phylum Chordata; class Aves; order Anseriformes; family Anatidae; genus Cygnus; species Cygnus olor. The sequence goes on from NC_049175.1 coordinate 14,953,515, forward strand.
TGGCTTTGAAGGGAAGGAATCCTTCAATTCTTAGTTTAGTGCATTTTGGGTCAGTTCAGAGTAGTTTTCTTGAATGTGAAAGAAATTCCCTTTGAAGGAATTGAAAGGAGAAGCCTGGTTCCAGTGGCTCTCCCTCACAGGGGTGTGAGTGCCCACCTGCAGCCGGCTTTGAGCCACAGGTATGGTGGGGATGTGAAGTGCAGCCCAGACGCCCAGATTTCCTAGCATGATGATGAGATGGCTGCAGGTGCCTGCTGTCGTCTGCTGGTCCCCTCCCAAGCTGATGTCAGGGCACAGCCCGTAGGGTGCTGGTACCTTCAAGCACTGTAGAAAACTTGGGGATGAAGCATTGCTCTTTTTCGTGTTAAAATTCAAAATGACCACAATCTGAACAGCTTATGTTTCTGGAAGATAATACGCAGAGCTAAAAGCCCTTGATGAGTGTGAGGAATAGTGTTGTGCAGCGCGTGAACAGCACAGGGCGCGATGCATCTTCATTATACAGATGTAAAACGACGATCGTTTATCTTAAAATCTGCTGGCAACAGGCATTAGGTTGTTGGTAAAGAAAGTGGTAAGCCTCGTTCCCATGGTGATGCAATTCGTGGTGTTCCTCTGCACGCAGGAAGGCTGGGCATTCTCCGGACAAACTAATTGCAGCCTTAATGCTGTAGGGTTTTGGGGGTGAAATATGTAATTGTTTTGGTGGAATGTTGAATTAGTGCTAACCATCCAGAGCCATCCGGTATTTCATACTGAGCAGTGCACAGGCTCCATGAGCAGCTGCCCTCCCATCCCCAGTTTTGTACCAAGGAGGGAATATGTGTTTTTTAGGAGTAAGTTTGAATAGTATGTTTACCTGCTAGAAGCAGTATTTATATATATTTAAGTAGAACTGTTTGATTGCTTCAGAAATATAAGCAGACTTTTGATGTAATCAGCTGCAGATTGTTTATTCCTTGGGTTTGTTTTTTTTTTTCCTTTTTTTTTCCTTTTTTTTTCCTTTTTTCTTCTTTTTGTGTATACATTTTATATATTAGAGGGAGAGAAATGATTTGGTCGGTCTGACCTATTCTAGGAAAAATTTATATATTCCTACACTCACACACAGTGCCCTCTTAGTGAAGTTTACCCATTTTACTTAAATACTTTTTTTGAAGGCTAATAAAATGCCAATTTGTTTGCCTTTATGTGACATTTTGTTTGGAGTCAGTACAATATCCATGAGCGTCCACAAACTTCCATCAATCTTAAAAAGCCTTGAGTTATTTTACAAATCCTTACTACCCAACCTACCGTGCATTTGTTCCACTTCAGAACAAAACAACAGTTTCAGGTAATGCAAAGCAAACCGACTGTACCTAAATTTGCCTCTTTTCTGCTTTAAGAGCATGGCAAACTGGCAAACTCAAATGTAATGAATAGCTTCTGTGCTGTCAATTAACAGCCTGAGAATAAGTTTTGTTGTTTTATGCTCGAGTCATAGCTCTTTGAATATTCCAACCAATTGAGTCCTATTACATAGAGAACTAACGAATGCTTAAATGAGAGAGAAAACAGCAACTGGCAAAATGTCTTTGCTTCACGTGAAATTGCCTGAAAATAATGCTGACAGATGCTCTCTTAGTGAAGATCTGGATTTTGCTGAGAAAGGTGAAATGATCCCAGCAACTATACAATTCAGTTTCAAAGCCATCCACTAAGAGTTTAAAACATCCAACCAAACTGAAGGTCTTGTTCAGATGCCTTGACTCAATTTCATCCCTGTGATTTTGGTGGAGTGGATCAAGTGGAGCTTGGCCCACCGTGTAGAAGACAGTTGTGCCACTTGCACTGTGACTGCTTAATTCTGGAGCTGTCTGAAAGAGGCTTGGTTTAGGTGCACTCTGCGTGCCCAGTCTGCAAAGGAGACCATGTGCAATTCTGTAGCTTCAGATTTCAATTTTGGGCTTTACATCAGGAAATGTTCAGGGCTGAATTATGTTAAATATGGGGAACTTGCCATCAAATTTTCTTAATGACTCAGTAAACTCTCCAAACAGCTCTGTTCACGTACCACCGTGGTGACAGGTAGGTAGTAAGCAGGCACGCTTCTGAAAGTTTGGCACCAGAGGCTACCAGAGGGAGGCCCGAGAGATTCCTCCAGAGGGAAAAACAGGTGCCCTACAGGTTTTATTGTTAAATGTTTTAGGATGGGGAATGACAGAGAACATATATGAGTCTAAAGAAATTACAGATAAACGCCCAATAGATATATTTTACGGTAGATACTATAAAAGAAAGTTATTGTGAATTTTTCCTTGGTTTCTTCTTGGGAGCCTTCATGGAAATATGTAAACTACTTCAGTGAAAACCTCAGGCATTGTTTTCTTGTTATTTTTCTTATTCGAAGCTGCCTTTATCAGGAATAAAATAGCAGATATCAAAAACTATTCTGCTCTTCTCTATATCTTTTGTAGTCTTAAACCCATTTTAGTAAAGAAAAATGTGTGATACTAGATGTTGTTATTAATCAGTAATTTAAATAATGAGCATGATTAATTCTGTATTTTCTGTTTTCCAGGAAATCAACATATGATCTCAACAACAACAGCTGAGAAGCGCAATTAAGGTACCATAATTTTGCTTTTAATATGGGCGTGCTTTTGGTAAAAGCGTTTTCCAAAATACGCTCTCCAATAATACATTTAATTACCTGCATTCCTGGAAGCTCAGTCCCCCTCTAGAAAGGTTGTAGCTTTTATTTCCCACTTTTTCTACTGCTGTTTCCTGAAAACTACTCTTTTTTTTTTTTTACTTACATTTCTTAACTTTTAGTGTTGTTGTTTTTTTTTTTTAAGTTTAGTAGGAATATGTTGAAATGTCTGTATAGAGTTGTATGATGGGAATAATGTTTCTGTGATGTACTTGTGTCTATAAGTTATGTCCTTCAAAGATCAACTTCGAAAATGTTGTGGGGAAGTGATTGAAAATCTATCCATAGGAAGCTCTTGGAATGGTGTCTGCTGTACACTCCATGTCACCAAGAATTAAAGTGTTGATTTGAATCACAAGATGGGAATCAGCTCAGCAACTCTGTTGTACCACAGGGAAAAGGTGTTTGTTTTTTGTTGGAAATACGTACCATGACCTGAGTTCTCTCTCCTCAAGTCGTGTTTTCACTTGTAAATTTTTGTCTGGGATTTCAGACAAAGAGCAGCAAGGTAGGAGAAGGTGGAATTATTTCAGATTCCTTTTTCCTTGACATGTTGCAGTGAACTCTGCTGGTGATGTAAACTTCAGTGGAAAAAAATATTATTTGCTATGGAAAACACAAATGAAGTATGAACTGCTATCAAATTAAAAACCTAATGAGCAATGTTAAGCAGTTGTTCTAAAAATGACAAAAACTAATTCTTCCCAGTGCATTTCTCTTGTCAGTACTTCCATTCCACTTCTAAATGCTCTGCTATTGGTATAACACTGCCCTTGAAGGAGTAAAATGCAAAACCACGCTGGAATACCAAACGACCAGTTGAGTTGTTTCTTCCTACCAAGAGGAGAGTTGTTGTTTTTGCTGGGTCTGTGTGATTTATGTGTGGATGGGTAAGGGATAGGAAAACTGTCATTTTTATTAGTTACCTCTGTTGTAGGAACTGAATGAATTACTTTTCAGATTTTACCTCTGGCCACAGGAGTCTAGTAGCAAAAACTCTTAATGTATGTTGCAATATGGGGATGATGCCTTTGATCGGTGCATACTAACGTACGTGCAAAAAGAATTAAAAAGTCCCCCAGGTACGTGCAAATTAGGTTATTACAACATTGTGTAATGTCTTAGGACAAGTTTTGAACACAGAGTAATCAAGAATATCATCAAAGTGAAAAGTGGGATAAAATGCAAAATTGTGATCAGAAGGAGAATTTGTCAGGCTAACTTAATGTTTCTTTTTGCTGAGGAGGTGAACGTCTCAGACTACAGTAATGCAGTGAGCTTAAGCTGCCTAGATATCAAGGAAGCATTCATTCAGTACAGTTCCCAGAGGAAATTATTATTTAAAGTGGAGATGGTGCAGATTAATACAGGAATTATAAGAAGCTGGCTCAGGCAGATAAGAAACTGGGTAAAGAGGGGACTAGGGTGGGATGTGCTGGGAGGTGAGTTACCAGGTTGCAAGAGATTTATTAGAAGTATTACTGAGGGATAAGGTCTTGTGACTAGCCCTATGCAGTATTTCCTTTAGTAACCTTGGCACAACGTTTTGATATGATTTTTTTCATACTCTTGTGATATTGTGGAGGACGCAAATATTGTATGGGAACCTTCTGTGGACTCTGTGGATTAGGGTAACAAAGACAGTAAAATCTAATAATAATAAGCACACTGCCATTCTTTTAGGGACTAGTAACAGGTTATTTTTTTGCTGCAAACAAGGGATTCAGCATATGTAAACTCACCTTTTTTTGTTTGTTTTTACAAAAACGACATCTCTTAGCTGAATCTTTTATAAACTAAAAAGTTTTCTTTAACATCAGCTCACCAGCGACTCCCAATTTATTCTAAATAATTTAGATCCTAGGTACTTACATTCTCTACATTCTAATAAGAGAAGTTCTTGGATTTTAAACTTCAGGTTCCAAGGATCTGCCTGATAAAGGTGTGTGGTTTTGGTTGTGGGAGGGAGCAGTGCAGTGGAACACATTACAGGAGAAGAGTTGAATAACCCTGAAGCCACTGAGAAAAAGGAGAAAAGAGCCTTTTGGAGAATCCCATCCCGATTAACAGCCCCAGATTTGTGGCAAACTGGCATCGTGCTGGTAAAAGGGAGCAAATGAACCCAACACCAGGCCCTCCCCAGGGAAACAGGGCTCAGCTCTGCTCTGTGACTAACCCTGTGATTAAAGCCAAAAGGATGAGAAAGCTCTACTTTATTATCATATGCTTAGGAGCTGCGCTTCCGTCAGATAAAAGGAAAGCTGTTCAGATGAACAAAAAATTGGTCTGAAGATAGGAAACAGAAGGTAGGACTAAATGATCAGTTTTCTGAGTGAGAGGATGACACTAGTGGGGTCTCAGAAGAATCTGTGCTGAAACCTGTGATACTCCACTGGTAAACGAACTGGAAAAGATGACAGTGTGCTGATGATGCTTTTATTCAGAGCAGTAAAGATGACTGCTGACTGTGAAAAACTGCAGGAGGATTCTGCAAAACTTAGTGGCTGGGCAAGGCACTGGCAGGTGAAATTCAGTGTAGGTGGGTGCGAAGGGAGGGAGACAAAAATCCCACACATGAGGTGATGAGTGCTGAGTGACCAGTGCCATCCACTGACCTGGGAAAATCTGGGGCATGGACATAGCTGTGAAGTAAAAAAAGGTTCTTCTATGAAAAATATTAACTTTAGTTTCAATAGTGGTTATAAAAGCAAATACTCTATCAGGAACCAAAAGGAACCAAAATATACTGAAAATACCACATGGCTCCCCTGTAAGCATATGTTTCTTTTGCTTCTTGAGTGGCATGCAGCTCTGTTCCTCTGTCTCAAAAAAGTACAGCAAGGAAAGTTTGGAGGATGGAAAGGATGGCACACATTTTCCAAGGCAGGATTAATTAGAGTAGTGTGTTCATTGGGATGGAAAAGCACTGAAGGCCTGGGAACTCCCTGGGGGCTGCCAAGAGTGCGTAGGAACAACAGCAAAACTTCTGGAAGTGACTGCAGGCTGTGTCCGGCCAGCAGGACCAGGGAAGTGTCTGCACACTTCTACAGGGCTCATTTACACATGGCCTAGGCTTTGGTTTCTTGTCATTAGAGGATGATACGTTTCCACCTGGGGATGAGCACCAGCGTGGTGTGCCTCCATCCCTCCCTGTTAGAGGACTGAGTGGCATTAAGTGCTTTTGTAACAAAATAAAGATCTGTTCACTTTTTAAATACATATTTAGGGTTGAAGCATAAGTGAGGGGATCGAATGTAATACCGATGCAAAATCAAGTGGATTTAAGTATGTCTTGAGTGTGTTTTGACTGGAAATTAGAAGGCACGTAACCAAAGAGATGAGTGAAATTCTTGAGGGGCTTTCCAAACGCATCTAGGACATGAAAACAGTATTTGTTTACGTTGGACTGGTCCCATAGGCTATTATGGATGTTTTTGTGTAACGCATCCAGCCACCTCTGAGTGCTAGCACATCACTTGTATCCTCCGCCACTTCCCATGTCCTACACTGTACTTTTTGAGGCTTTTGAGCTCATCCCCTTAAGGAGATCATCATTTGGTAAGTGTGTGTGTTTTTGAAGAATGTTACTTTATGGTGTGCAGTGAATGGAGAGGGCAGACTATGATCTCCTGCAGGACATTTTGCTCTTAACATTTATTATATGTTTGCCTGCAGTTATTGGGGATCGGTGACCCAGGTGGTCCTTTCAGGCCTCTGTTCTGGTGCACACACTGAATTCGTTAGCTGGATTCAAAGCCTACACACTTTGCATTTATCTGAAAGTAGTTGAAAAGCTGTCTTCCCTCAGAGAATAAATCTCATGCATCTGCACTTGCACTCCTGCCAACTCAGGAAACACACAACTGGCTTTGGAGCACACAGGCACATGCTACGTGAGACGGAGGTGCAGGAGCTGAATTGTAATGCAGCACTAAATCTGGGGCTACCTCAGCAAGGACAGCAGAAACAATAATATAGGCAGGTCTCTGCGTAATTCCTTGCATAGGCATACAATTACAGCAACTCTTCAGAGCTACTGTTAAAACACAGAAATTAAAATACATGGAGTGTAAGATCTGCTTGGACGGTCCCTGCACTTTCTTTTGTTTCTTATAACTAACAATAATTGTAAAAATATACTATAGTAATAGAAAGGGTATAATAAAAATATTCGACGTTGGGCAAAAAATCTTCAGGCTTGTACTTGTAGAAACCCGAGGGAGGGATCTGGAGTGAGAACGTCAGTTGTAAAAATGAAAAGGCAAATTAAAAGAAGTTTAGGAATGTAACATGCACTAGTCATCTGAACTAGCATGTTTTCACAGAGTTTTTTCTTAAAAGATTTAGAACAGTAGAAAACATTGCCCTGTCCTGTGGCTTGTCGCTGCAAATACAGTGCTAACACCTTTGTCAGGGCTGAAAAAGTCATGAGGACGTGAAATAGTGAAGAATGAAAGAAAGTTGTAATATGAGTTGATTCTGGGGATTTTGAATACCAACCAAAAACTGTACACATATAGTAAGATGAAAAGCTGTTGGAAATGGAAGTACCACAAAAACGCTGTCACTATTTGCATATCATATTAGGACCCTAAAGGACAGATAGTCTGGGAGAGCAGATATCCATTAGAAATGGTTGGAAGAGAAGATCTTGAACCACAGCCAGAACCTACAGATGGAAACTTGAAATAAATAAATAAATATCAACTTAAAAGTAACCACAGTAAATAATGCAGGGGATGCATAATATGTCCTCCATTGCTCAAAGCAGCAAGCAAACATGCTGCTGCTGCATTCAGAGCAAGCTAACTGGTGGAGTAGCTTTGCAGTGAGGTTTGCTAAAAGGGAATTAGAGCCAGCCAGCCTCCTGGGAGTTTGCAAAAGTAATGTCAGGGCTCCTGGAAATAGCACAGACTGCCATTTGCACAATTCTTTTGTTGAAGAGTGTTTTATGCCTCTCATTTTCCGTAACAAGAACTAACTTTGGGATGCTTCATCCTAGATGAATCCTTTAACCTATTTTGAAGATAAATACAGGAAAAAGGAGAGGGAGGGGATCTGGAAGAACACTTGCATGCATGAACAAAATGGTAAAAGGCGGGTTAAAGCAGAGGGAGTCATCCCAGAATGGTCTCAATGATGGGATGGCAGTAGCTTTAAGCTTTTGGCAGAATCACCCTGACGATGCACGCTTTCTGTGCGGTGTGCTGCCCGGTTTGCTGGGCACGTACAGCAGCAGGCTGCTTCCAGCCGAGGAGGTCATTCCCCACCCCAGGGAGGTTTCCCTGGCTGAGACACACGAACAAAGGCAGACGCTCTCCTTCAGGAGCGGCCCATCAGACAGCTGGTGGCAGCAGCAGAGAACAGGACGAACACTTTGCCAAGAGAAGTCACACATCAAAATAGTTTTGGAGGGTTGTTCTTTTTAAGAAACAAACAGCAAAACTTGGGAAAATATTAATGTCAAAGCAGCAACTGATAGAGTTTTCCCTTAGAAAGAAAACACGCTAGCAGCTAGAGTTGATTTAATTGTGCTGATTATGAAATAGAAAACTGTAAACTCATTAGCAGAAGCTTAGTGTGTCAAAATTGCCTGCTGTTCTGCTCTATGAAGAGAATTTAGTATTTGGACAGCAAGGACCAAAAGCCTTGTGTGAGGACAGAAAAAAAAAGTATTTTCCCCGTCAAAAATTATGTCCCAGCTTTTGAATACGAATGAGAATTCCCATTTTTTCTATGGTATTTTTCCACAAAAAGGTGTTTTTCAAATGGTTTTCATAGCAAAATGATAGAGTAATTCAGGAGCAGAAAAATGGTCTCCAATCACATTATCTTCAAATCTGTCAGTCTTAGGCTGGGACATGCCTGTTGTCCCCATTAGCTATAAATCTAGTCCTGTAGGTAGGCATGGAAGTGACTTTTGTAGTAGCGCTATGGTATTTTTGTACTCTTCTCCATTCCCTTAATGCTTTCTGTGCTTTCTGCATCCCTGCTGTGCAGTTAGGCAGTACCAAGAAGGTACCTGTATGTTAATTTTCAGCTCTCATATGCTGTGGGGCAAAGCACTGAAATTAGAGAAACTGACCTAGAAATCCTTGTTATTACATAAACGTTTACTTATAATCATTCTGAAGTTTTTGATGTACAAGTGAAGTTGCTGGCAAAAGTATGCCATAAACCAAAGAAGTGATATTAACCAAGAGAAAGGGAGCAGACTGTGTTTTCAGATGCTAAAAACCAGTGTGAAATGAAGAAATTATTTAAAACCTGCTGCTCATTTGTGAAACGTGGTGTCTGGTGAATTTGTCTGATGTTTTTAAAGAAGGTTTTCATCGGACTCTGAAAAGAATAGCAGTACATAATTGAACTAACCCGATTTAAAGAAAAAGATATGCCGCCTTCTTCTCTGCTGACGGGCAGCGTGGCTTGTCTGGGAAGTGGTTTAAGCACCCTGTGGTGCTCATGTCCTCTTTTGAGATGGCAAGGGGGAAATTAAGAGTACCAGGTAACTTTCTAGGGTTTTCTGGTTTTGTTTTTAACACAATGCCTGTCACCATGAGATTTCATTGTTCCTAATGGCAAATTTGCCATCCATAAGCTTGCTTGTATGGGCACAGCAGGGGATCAAGGCCTGACTTGGTGCTGTCCATCTGTTTCTCCTGCTAACCATGGGGCTTGACTTCTCCAGCCCCAAATTAACCCTATTTCCACAGTGATCTCCTATATTTTCTCCTCTAAACCAATGCCATAAGGAACAAAACATCAGTGCATTGTTGATCAACTAGCAGCACCAGCAAAGTTTATTAGATTTCTCTTCCTAAACAGTTTGTATTCTTACAAGTGATAGTACGAGTTTGCTGATAGGCCACATATCTTACTTGAGCATTTCGCATTCATGCACACTGATAGTTATGCTGCAAACGCATGCTTTTGCACATAAATAGGATCATCATCTGGAGGTAATCCAGTTTACGGATATTCTCAGTTAAGCAACTGCAGGTCTAATCTGAATAGTCCGACTGGAAGCCCCATGCTTTCACTAGCATTTCATCAGTATTGCTCAGATTATCTGCAGATCCTGAACTAATATAAGGCCCCTCTAATAACCCAGATTGTTCCTCCTGCTTTTGCTCTGTAATTTTATGGAAGCCCCTGCTTCCATGGTTTCCTTTGCTGTAATGTCACCTATTTATACAGCATGCCTTGGGGAAGTAGTTATTGGGGTTTCCAAGAAGAGGTGCAAGACAAAGGAAGAGGAAGGAAAGTAAGTTTTTGTGGGTATTGTAAATTGGTAGAATACAAGTGTCATTAAAGGAATTCCTGCATGGAAGCTAGAGTCAACCTTAGTGGATTTTGCAGGTTTGGCTTCCAAAAGAGAGCTGGCAGCCAGATCTGGGCTTGCTGCCTGAGACACTGCCTTCATGAAGAAATGGGCACTCCTCTTTGAGTATGATGCTGTTGTATTATTGAGTCTATTATCTGTATATATTTCTGTCCATGCTTCAACAAGATTGATTACTTTGATTTAATATAATTTAGTCTGAGGCCCTGGCGTTTCTTGGTTTAATTCTCCAATGATTATTTACATGGACAGTGAGAAGGACCACCTGAATTTAAGAGGAAAATATTTCTATAATAAAAATAAATAACAGATACACTGACCTTTCAGTCCCAAAGAAAGTGTCTGCTTAAGAACTTTACAGCCGCTTGCCTCAGTGCAGACTGGCATTTGCAAGGTTGATAAGTTGGTTATTTGGATGTAAGTCAACACAGAAGGAAAAACAGTCTCAACGGTTATGATAGCAGAGTCCACTTTTTCACTAAGTGATAGATAATATATAACCGTCAGTTATACGTGTCACCATCAGTGCATAGTTTAAATGATGGCTGCTGTTAAGTATCAGTATAGAGGTGAGGTGTGAAGACAGTGAAAATAATGAAAGATTTGATACATTTGATGAGGGGAAAAATGCCAATCAGTGACTTTGCCAATTATGCTTTAAAACATCTTTGCAACCAACTGTCTGTGTTGATAAGTCAGTATCATATCTAGGGATTAGAAGCAGGCCTTTGAATATGAGTCATCATGAATTCTAATCAAGATGTGCTAGCATATGATAGAGATTTATTTCTTTTTTCTTTATTAGCATTGCCCTTTGAAGAACCTGCATCTTTTCATATGCTTTTCTGATAACCAGAAGGGTCAGCAGTTCCCTCCAACCAGCCATAGCAGCAGGCAAACCGCCTGCACTCCTTGTTCTTTACTTTAGCCTAGGCTTCTTTCAGATCTTCCACAACTGCTTGGAAATTTATTATTGGCATAGTCAGAATCACTGGTGCACACCAACCCTGGTGTGTTTTAACCCAAGGGTATGGCTGCTGGGGATCTGGAGAAGTCTGCAAGGAGGTCTGTATCCTTTTTTGCATGCAGGCACAGCAGAAACCTAGAGGACAGTTACAAAGTCTTGTACGACATGGAGCGAGGGAGAGGAGCACAAGACCGTGACCTTCCCACTGCTGCTGGTTCCCTGAGGTTAGGATGGATCCATCATTTTGGTTGAGAAGTTCAGCAGTGCTAGTGTAGGCTTTGCTACTATAAATGTAATTGCTTCAGAGTGACACTTAAAAACTTTACAGTCGCTGAAGAGCACACAAATGCCATTAGGAGAACGACAAGTCTGCCTGGATTCAGCTCACAAGGTTCATGTGCTGTGGCAGCGTGGCCTCTGAACAATCTCGTACCCTCTTCTCCATCTTTCCATTAGCAGATTTCCTTTTTGGAGATCTGGACACGTTGTTACGCCCACTGTTGCTTTTCTGGGCAGATTAAACTGTTTATTTAGAGGCTTCCCAGCTTATCCTATGCTTCTGACACTCAGGGACCAGTGACTAATTCAGAGTGGGCGTTTTATTAAATGTGAGTGCTTATAAAATCACACTGACTGCAAGACCCACTGCTTCTGACTTTATGGTCACTGCAAACCCTGTTTTTACAACCACAGTTTGCCTTCATTGAGCTGACAAACTTTTAATCCTTACACAGGTAGAGATCAGAATATATTTGTTGGTGTTCTGCTGTTACACATTTCCAAACCCATGCAGCCCTGTCTGTACAAGAAGCTGTTCCAAATCAAGCTAGAGCTGAGATGGAGCATACCGTTTTTCTTGCATCCCACAAAACTTTAAATGTGATATTTCTGAAATTGTGTGTATGGAAAGGTTGGAGTGCCAGCCTTTCATCTTTTCTTGCGGTGCTTGAACAAGGCGGCAGGTGTGGAGCTGAGATGGAAAACCCTTTCCCTGTGCCCTGCTCATGGGTTGCGTGTTTGAGAGCATTGCCTTTGGCTATCTCTGCCAAGTTCAAATGCTGTCATCCACACGAGGAGACATCACTGCCTGCCCATCTGCAGGAGTTAGCAGTAATGACTTGGCCTGCAACACCGAAACTTCTCAAGGATGCTTCCTTCATGCAGACTCAGCTCCCTCCTCGGGTGCTCTGGAGCCTCCTTTTGGACCATGTTGGCATTGCTCGTGATGATACGTGTGCTGGGCTCTGTCCCTTTGCAAAGTGAGCAATGCCAAGCTCTGGCAAGGCCACTTCGTGTGCCTCCCCACTGACAGGTGTTGGGGAAATCCTGCCTCAAATTCATTCCAAAGGTAGCCCTGAACGTTTACCAGAACTGGGACATACTTTACTTGCCCTTGTCTTAAGGCTGCTATTAAGGACACAAAAGAAGGAACTGAATACATTTACTAGTTATGTGATAGGTCTTTTGGGACATTCCCACACTTTGATAAATCCAGGCTGTCCCCATACCCAAAGCTGGAACTCTTAGAAAAAGGGCCTGTAGAGTGCATATATATTAATCTGCTTTAAAATTCTTGGCAAGCCTCCATCCCGAGTACCAAGGCAAAGCCAACACCATCTCCTACCGTCCCCGGGACCTGCAAGTCAGCAGAGTGAAGCAGCCCACTGGCTTTTATTAGACACTGTGCACTTCGCATAACAGCCAGGTCAGATGCCAAGTTTGGGAGAGCAGTAGCTCAGCTCTTGTTTGAGTAATGGACTGAATGCCTTGTCTGAATTGCCTTGATTGTCCTCCAGGGAAACATGACCTCGCCAGTGAGGTCCATATTGCTGCATCTCAAAGTAAGAGGTGCTTCCTTGGAGGTCACTAGTTTTTCAGGGTAGCAGTGGCAGTGTCCACCAGTTTGTTTCCATTTCCAGGGCTAAAGCAATATGGCTTAGGAACCGGAGAGGCCACATCTGTGCTATCCCCACAGTACATAGATAAGTACTTTCCTGATAACATGCCTTCACAGCAAAGAGAAAAAACTGATCTTAAAATTCCTTTTATCCCTGGTGGGGTTTTGGTTTTGTTTTGGTTTGTGGTTTTTTTTTTGGTGGTGGTGGTTGTTTTCCTGTGGGAAAACTAGCCTTGAAACAATCTAATTTATGACATTCCTTCTCTGTAGTGTTAAGAGTTGCTGCCCTAAACACTTCTGCTCCAGCTTGATTTAGGAAGGAAGTCTTCAGCATATGCAGTGATGAATTGCCTTAAAACATGGCCAGGCCCCCTCCCTTGCCCTGCCTGATGTACGGGGCATGCCTGCTTCCTCCTCCTCCTGTGCTAAAAGCACCGTCCTTCCAGGATGCAGCGATTTGGTGAAACCTCCTTCATCCTTTGTGCTGAAAACAGTGCTGTGGAATAAGAGTTATCTCCTTTTGTGCTGTGCTTTAAAAGCAAGCCGAGCTCAGACAATTGCACTGAGGTTAGAGAAAGAAACCATGAAGTTCTGCTTCAGACACTGAAATTTGGTGGGCTGAAATAAAATATATCTTAATTTTGGTTTTGCTGCATAATCTACATCAACCCCCCCTGAAGTTGCTGGTGCTTTACTTTCTGTGTATGAGTACTTTTACTCTACTGATTTATTACTTTTCAAGCAGAAGCTAGTATACATGTGACTGAGTTACCTTTGAATTTTGACCTCAGATCAGCCTCTAGTGAACAGGCTTCCTAATTAAAGCACTTTCAACAGTACATCTTTATTATGACCCAGTCAGAGGGTACAGAAATCACGGAGCTGCAAATGTATGAGAGAGACTGTCAGGACTTGGCTTGCTCTGATGATGATTTCCATAGACTTTTTTTTTCCTTTTTTTTTTTCTTTTTACTCTACCGAAAATGGTAAAATATTTTTATCGTTGGTATATTTCTGCTTAGATGAAAGTTCTTGCTATAATGATACCGAACGTCCGCAAATCGCAAGGCTTGCTCCCTTCACCTTAGAATGCCACATTCCTCCTTTTAGCTGCATTACGAGGTTATGGCCCCATCAGGTATCAAGTGCTAGTCCTACAAAATTAATTCAACAGACCTGGAGGTTTCTGAGGGTCATATAATACTGCTGGTTATAAACCCATGGAGTACCCACTGCACACACACAGCTTCTTCCTGACGTGATGTGAGATAAAAACTGCTGAGGCTGTGAAAACAGTCTAGTTGTCTGTGAACAAAAACTGCACCATATATTCATGATTTCAGGGTATCTCCCAAGGCATTTAATTGTTGTAATAGAATTTCCACATTCTAGATTAGTGACTGTCAACAAGAAGCAGTGACACCAAAGAACCTGAGCACTTCAGCCACATCCATAAAATGTGTAAGTGCTGATGGCTGGAAGCAGCTTGCTGAGTCTGTGTTGTGTGGCTGCCACTAGGATTGGCATTGGGATCCAGCTAGGCTATTAGTTTTAAAGAGAAATAAGTTATTGCAAGAATTTTATGCAAGAAGAAAAATCTCCCATCTCTCAACCTCATTTATTTTCCTGAAGGAACACGTAGTAGCAACCATTGCAACACAAAGACAAATTGAATATGCAGGTAGTTAATTTAACATCTCATTCAACATGTCCCGCTGTCCTTTTTTTCCTTTCTGATTTCTCAGGAGTGTTTGAAATGCTAAAAGGCAAAATAGACCCAAATAAAACATGAACAGAAAACACTTGAAAAATAAAATGGGTAAAGGCATCATTGTCATTGAAGGTGACGAAGTGCAACTGGAAAATGATATTTTCCATGCTTCTGCTAGCCCTGTTGGAAGGTTCTGCCATGATAGATAGCACTGCTTTTAGGACAAAACGTAACTTTTTCTGAACAGATAGAACTTCTGCAACAATTACAATTTTTTGTTTTCTTACACACTTTGGATAAAGAAAGGCACAACTGTGACTCATCAGTAAAGCAGGATACAAACTCATATGCCTAAAGTTGCCTTACACATCAGACTCTTTCAGATTTAGATTGCTACTTTGTAACATATTTTTTTTGGAGCCAGCAGCACTGCTGCCATCATCTTAACTCTTTTGCAGGCTTCTTGCTTCTGCCGTGTTCCTTTGTCCCTTGTTTGCCTGCCATCAGCTTCAGCAGCACCTCTGAGGAGAGCAAGTAGGGCCAGGTGCTTCAGATGCTGGTTGTTGAAAGGGACAGACATCATTGAAAAGGAAAGAAATTCCATTCTCTTAGAATGGAGTTATATCAATTTCCTATTACGTATTCACATTTTCTCAGTTTGACCTAAGTCAAGGTATACCATATGTATCAAGTAGAACCAAAAGGACAGAGCTGAGTTAACTGTACTTGCAGTATGAGTGCAATGTACGTTTCCTCCTCCCTTTTTCACACACAGATGTAAATCTTGGTAGGATTTACCTGGCCATTGTTTTATTTATTAAACTGCAACAGCAATTTTGTGCTTTCTTGGCCTTGGCCAGTTTGCGCCAAGTGCATGTCCCGCTTCCTCGGAGAGGTCTGCCAGCAGCTGCAAGGTCTTTATGGACAGACTGAAAAATGAAACACGAGCAGAATTTAATTGGGGGCTAAATTCAAGTTATGTATAAATAATCTCAGTTTGGGCAAGATAGGATGGTCGTTCTGTTTACTTACATTGATAGAAATGTTTCAAATTGCGTCTGAAGTGGTATTGCAGCTTTTTTCAGGCTGTGGGCAGGCAGGGTTTTTGGTAATTCGGGTAGGTAAAGCCATCTCTGTTTGCTTATATCACCCTTGCAGGTTCTGTTGTATTAAGCTCAGAAGTCTGGTATTTTTCTGCTATTCACAGTTACTTTCCTTTGTAAATAATTCCTCTTTATAACACTTTAATGAATGTGATTGTTGTTATTCTTGCAGTCTTTATTCACAGGATACATTTTGCAAATCCCTTAATACTCCTGTTGTTGCTGAGTGCTGTTAGAGTGCTCTCCCTCTGTCTGTAAGCTCAGTGCCCAGGACTGGGCACCTTGCCTCGCTGGGGAACACCACTCCAGAGCAGAGTCTGAATTTTCTTCCTGCACTGGGTGGACACCGCTCCAGCCGAGTTCTGGTTTGTCATTCCAGCATTGCTGTGATGCTCTGTGGTCTCCCCAGTATTTCTGCTCAATGCCGAGCAGCTCCATCCCCATGCAGTACCTGTGCCATACGCAGGTGATTTCTTCTTCATGTGTGGAGGACTTGATGCTTGTCCATCTTCGCTGGCCAGCTGATGCATGGGGTCTCCCACGTGGTTTTCTGGTTAGGGAACCATATCTAAATTAGGCCAAAAACCACAACAGAAACCTGAATGTGAATGAACTAAATTCTTGTAGACTTGAATTGTGAAATGCCTTCATTTGGATGCCAGAGTTGTTCTTTTTTATTTCTGTTGATTTACGATAATGTTTTCTCTTAATTATCCACTGTTTTCTAGTTGAAGTAAAATAGTGACAGTGAGAGCTCATTCTAAAAAAAATAAAATAAAATTGAAAGAAAGGACAACCTCATTGAGCAAATTGCTTCAAATACACCTCAGCATTGTCCAAGCTCCTAGGCTCCACTTCACAGCATAACCAGCTTTGTAAAGAGGTAGGGCCAGTGCAGAGGGGGGGAATTCCAGCTGTGTCTGAAAGCAGGGGTGAATACAGAGTCAGGCAGTGACCAGGTTACCTTGCTTTCCTCCTGGGGCTGGCAGCAGGACACCGGTAGTCTGCAGGTTGGATAAGCTGAGATTTTCTCAGTGCATTCCCCCAGTCCTGATGTAGAGGCTCTCGCCAGGTTACTCAGTAGCATGTACAGGTGCCCAGGTAATTTCTGAATACAACATGCATTTTGATTTCAACTGTAAATCATAGTGCCTGAAGGCAGAAGTCCATCTTGCTCTAATTAAAGATTCAGGGCAATAGCACTGATGGTGGAGAGGGAACACGAAGCCTTACCTGTTCCAGTTAAGCTAACTCTTATTTTCCAGTTTTTATTTTTGGTTTTTAATTAGCATAATGGCTGTGCTTACCAGGAGCTTGTCAATGTACTTGCTACCGAGATAAAGTCAGAAAATAGATTTGGGATTATTTCAAAGTCCTGGATTAAATGTTTCAGTGTTTTAGTGATTTACCCCCTCCTCACTATGCTAGTAGTAGGTTCACAGGAGCCTTTCTGATTTGCCAGTGACCTGCGTAGCCAAATTGCTTTCTGCAGTAATTCAGCTTTATTGCTATAGTATTATTTTACCTAATTTTCTGCATAACCAGATGTGCAAGAAATCTGAGGCAAAAGACCATGAAATGGAGCAAATATGCCTGAGTCTTGCCAGCTGGTGCGTTTTCCCCTGTACAAGCCGCTGCAGGGTTGCAGCAGTGGCTGGAAGAAGTCCCTGGCATGGTGGAGAAGGGAGAGGAAGAAAGGAGAAGGCAGGAGCTCGTGCCTGGGGCATTGAAACATCTTTCTGCAGCTGCCTAAGCAAACGACTCCAGGAGTAAAAAGTGTGTTACAAACAGCAGTGACAGCAGCCAGAAATACCAACCTGTGCAAAAGCTACTGGTCAGGATGGGTTTTATTTCTTGAGACATGGTCTGAAAAGTGCTGCCTTAGGATGGGAAGGGCCCAAAGGGTCTGCATCAGGAAAGTCTCATCTGCTGTAGGCCTCATCTTCCTAGCCTGAAGAACAGGTCCTCACAGTGCTTTCAGCTGCAAGCCCTCACACTAATAATGTTTTGTAACGAGCCAGAGCAAGTCTAGGTTTTTGGTTTTGTGCGAAGTCTTTGTTTGAGACGTAACCTTTTGTATTTACTTGTTCAGTTGAAATGAAAAGTCTCTGTTGCATTAATGCTGGAATGCATTACAGCATTTGGATTACTCCCGGAGGAGCAAACCATAAGCAAGTCGTTTCAAAGAATCCAGCTTCTCCTAGTTTATATTCAATTACATGGTTGTTTTCCAGGGTGAAAGTGAGGATAGTTGTCTGTGCTACTTTCATGTCCACTTTCTTTAATCTGCTTGTGGAGGGCGCTTTAATTCTACCCAGGCAGTTTGTTTAGTTTGCAGAAGCCTGTATGCCTGGGGTGGGGAGTTGCTGGCTCCCACTCAAACAAACGATTTTTGTAAGCAGGGCTATATATAACTGAGATTACAGACCAGCAGAAGCATTCTTAATTATGCCTCCTGTACGTCCCTCTCCTTGTCCACTTTGCAGAAACAGAGCATTTCTGCGTGCTGTGGGGAAGGTGATGCCCAGTGTCCCTTGTGGTTTCCAGCCTGAGGTGTGCTCTTTCACCTCAGAAGCAGTGCTGCCACTTGTTTAAGGAGCACAGCCTGGACGTGATGTAGATTACCTCTGAGATGGAATGAGAGACCCTCCTCGCATGCACTAGTCAGGACTGCCCCACCCCTCATGCTTAAATTGTGGATTCATCCTCTCATCCCTTCTTTGTTCTTTGTGGTCATCAGGAAATAATTTCTCAAGCCATCTGGATTTCTGTTTAATCTTTTTGAAGAGCACTTATGGATAACTTGAGAAAGTATAAAAACTGCATAGCAAAATAGGAGCGACCTCGTGCCAAATGGAAGATCTTGTGAAGAATGCCATGCAACCTATTTTAACTTTAAAGAAGAAAAATTCCACTTCCAAAAGATCCTGAACTAGCAGCACTTCTATCCTCCTTAATTTCTGTGTACCATGTCATTCTGCTGGTGTGTGCAGCTGTAGGCATCCTTACTCGCTGACGAAGTTGTAACAATATCTATGATTTGCCCAGGGTTGTCTTGACCCAAAGCTGCTGCTCCAAAGCCTTGCCACGCATCTCTTTCTTCTTGTTGCCCCTTTTTGAGCTAGTTTTTTTTTTTTTTTTTTTAATTCCTGATAGATTCTTCCTTTCCTTTTTTGTTTGCTTCTGTCAATTATTTTCATTTTTGACTTTTTGCTTTTGTGCATTGCACTACCTGTTTCCTTCTACAGAAGGAAGTCCAGAGGTAGAGCACTATCTGCAGGAGAGTGGTATTTCCCGAGAGAAAGGAAATTCCTCCAGGCTACCTCAGTAAGGCAACACATAACTTCTTCCTTTCACACTGACATTTGACTCCATAGTAATGCGGTTAATGTTTTGCAGACTTTCAGGGGAGCATTAGTGAAAAGTATCAGCGAGGATATGTCCCAGAGCACTTGATTTTATTTCTGTAGTTGGAATATAGTTATTTTCTGGCTGTAGAGTTGCATAATGTGTTATTTTCTCACCATTTTTTCAATTACTTCAGACTGACATGTGGCTTCAGGCCTTAATTTTTTTCCAGGCATTTGCTAAAGGGGGTTCCATATTTCTATCTGCTTTAGTGGATGTGTGCAGATGTGGGCTTTGTGAGTAAACTGCAGTTTAGTTGGCTTTGAAACTAATTCAGTCAAATCCATTTTCCTTTCTGGCTTTTAAACAGGTGTTTTGTAAGTTCGCATTACCAGCCAAAGTGGTCCTCTCACTAGCATGGCTGTCTGTGCCTAGATGGTCCTTTTCTT
This sequence comes from Cygnus olor, assembly GCF_009769625.2. NCBI lineage: Eukaryota > Metazoa > Chordata > Aves > Anseriformes > Anatidae > Cygnus > Cygnus olor. The sequence continues at coordinate 14,973,027 of NC_049175.1, forward strand.
TCATTGTCAGTTCCACTTCACTACAGTAATGATGTTTCTATACAAGTGTCTTTGCTCTACACATCAGAACTTACTAAATATAAGAAGCTTTGTGATAAGAGAAAATAGCTTGAGTTGCTGCTCAGTTTTGTCTGAGAATTTTAGAAAAAAGATTAGGAGGGGAATAAGGGACCTTCAAAAACATACCTGGTGCGTGGAGTTTGGCAAGAGGTCAAATGGCTTTTTGCAAAGTCTCCTCACTCCTTTGCCACTTGCATGCATTATTTCTTCTTTCAGGATGGGACAGAAAGTGTAAATGTTAGCAAAATTGTTTAGTTGCATTCTGTTAAATGAGAAAGAATAACTTTTTCCCAATTTTTTGTCCCTTTAGGACATTACTCAGAGACATTGCAGCAAACTTCGATGGAGCATGAAGAAGGCTCGGAAGTTCACGTAAGTCTGTATCTTCACAAATGCAAATGACAAAAGCATCTGTTACCTCTCTAGCTCTTTTCAATGTAAGAGAATTCATACAACAGAAACCACTGATAGAAAGGGAATGGCAAGACTGTAGAGACAGGAGGCACTAACATTAATGAACAAGGTTAAAGATAATGTGACAGGTAAGAATTACTTGTCAGTGTCTTTGACTTTTGGGGAGCAGTGACAATTTGCATCACCCAGGAGTCTAGATAGAGCTATAATACATCACTGACTTCCTGTTCATGGTTTCTTTGTTTCTTTGGGGGGAGTTGTTTTTTTCCTTTTTGCACTCAGCAAGTGTCAGAGCACAGCAAGGATGGGGCCTTGCTGGGGGCCAGCGCAGTGTGCTGTCCCACCACCCCAGTGAGGGCAGGCCAGGGGGCCTGCAAGGTGCGTTAGCGCCCATGGGGCCCTGACATCACGTGTTAACATACGCATTTTCAGGCATTATTTTGTTGCACTCTCAGCTATTTGTGTTTGTAGATGCGTTAACACCTGTTCTGCATTCCAAAAATAAGCAGGGCATTAACTCACCATGAGGACAGCTCTGCCTGTGGTAATTGCATAGCTAATTTCTGAGTCACACAAAGATTGGGAAAACCATAAAAAGTTACTAAAGCATAGCTGAAATTATGTAATGGTGGGCTGGTGCTGTATTGATTGTTATTCTGACTGGGCCATATAAGGTAAAGTATATTGTATCTACTCTCCAGTTTTTTTCTGTTGTGCCTAAATCAAGTTTTATCCTAGATTTTACATTTTCCTTGGGTAATGGGTTAATTGTATATCCTACCATGAAATGAATAATGAAGCTATTAGCAGCATGCCTGAATCTGTGTCCAGTACATGCATGAAAATCAAAGAGGAGTTATATGAGACTATATTATGCTGTAGTTCCTGTTTACTAGACTGTGTTTTCCTTTTGTTTTGGCTTAGTGTGACTTTCTGAAGGAAAAGAAGTACTTTGTTTGCTTGTGAGCACCCTGGAAATAAGATGGCCTGCTGCATTTTCTAGCTTAGTTGCAAGAAAGTGATTTCTGCTTAATGAAGTAAATGACTGGGGAAATGCATTGCTGTAAGGTCTGTCAGTGCAAACTGCAGCAGAGCGTAGGATTTGGGGCTGGAGAAATCCCATTGCGTTAATCCATAAATCCATAGAATTACCTGGAGGGATTTCAATGCAAGGGAATAATTAGAGGAGATCCCAGTTTTTAATATTGTATTTAACATTTCTGGCTATTTCTGGTACTTTATTTTCTTTTACTCACTGCCCTCTAGAGGTCTTAAAAATGGAATTAGATGAACGGAAAATAATATTGCAGCAATGGCCATCTCTGGCTGGTGCTGCTGTGCACTGGCTTGTACAATCTTTTAAGATAATTGCAGAGGTGCTCCTAGAGCTGAATGATGTTTTCCACATTCACTAGGAAGGAAAAAAATATTTACAGAGGGAGAAATTCAGGTTTTAACACAGCGACTGGCAATGCCAGTTCATGTGAGTACAAAAGGTATTGTATGACGTTCCACATAAGAGCATGCCTGCTTTGCTACAGCTGGTAAGATGGCAAAATGTGAGCAGTGCATCAGATGTTTGACCATTTATCCCTTTTAACATTTTCGTGTTAAAAGCAGTTTTCAGGAGAGAGACCATCTTTATATATATGAGGTGCAGAAATGCTTCTGAACCTGTTGCTCGTGCTCTCAGCAAGAGCACGGTGAGGCCTGGTGTCCTGGCAGCTCTGTGTCCCCTGCCTGGGCCCTGGGTTTCCTCACAAGGCACCAGCTTGGGGCCATTCCCTCTCCCAGGGAGTCAGAACAACCACCTCGTTAGCAGATGTCATCTAACGAACACTAAGTGTAACCCACAGCCTTGGAGGGATGTTGGGGAACAGCTCTCTTCTGCCTGGCTGCCTGCTCTCAGGAATGGTTTGCGTCTCCAAAGCTTTGACACCGCCACCCAAAATCTTTGGGGAAGGACACATGGGCAGTAGCATGGGGTGGTTAAGTAAGCCTCGCTTCTTGGAGAAACCCAGCTGAAAGTGGAAATGCCGTCTTTAAAGTATGGCAAGACTTCAGTACAAGTTTTGTTGCACGGACTTGGTGCATCATAGGGTGACACAGTTGGTGCTGGGCCCTGACATCCACTGACAGGTACAGGAGAGCTTGTGCAGACTGGCTCGAGCTTGGTCCCCTTAGGTGGCTGGACCGCGGCTGCAGAAAGACCAGGACTCTCCTGGATTTCAGAGTTTTATTCTCCAGGAATCCAGTTTTTGTGCTCCTAGACCTTGCTGCAGTGCAAACCACCATGCAGTGAGGTGGGAACGATGACGATGGTCACTTCAGAAGTGGGCGTCTGGCCTAAACTGCAGCACTCCTGCAGGGACATCCTTAATATATCAGCATCTCTGTCCTAAACAGGAATGAGATTATTCATGGATCTCTGATGCAGTAATTACATAGCTTCTGTAGATTTATGTATGATACTTATCTCTGTGATTTGTCTCTCCTGTGTACATCCCTAAATTTATTTTCCCTGTTTAAGATACAGTTATAGGTAGTTTTATAGACTCTGAAGTTTGAACTTCAGTTGAGTTGTATCTCAGCACTGGGCAATTCCTCCCCAAAGTGAATTTGTCCCTAAATTATACTCCAAAACAGAGAGAAATCGTGTCAGCTATTGCAAGTGTACAGAGGCACAAGAAAAGCCACAGAGATAACTCGGCCTGGCTCTACACCAGTGCCTGCTGCCTGTGTGGGCACCCAGAATTAGTCAGCGCTTTTTGAAACTTAGTTGTGGAAGATGAATATGGAAAATGAATTTACACAGATCTGCAGCTTTGCATTATTCTTCCTAATTTTCCGGTTGATTGGGGATTTGGTGCATCACAGAAGGATTTCTCTTCCTTGGTGTCAGAGTCTTGGAGTGCAAATAAGCCATTGCAAATTGTCACTTAGAGCAAAATGTTTTATTATTGATGAGATTTTTGAGATTTAACAAGGAAGGAGCTCTGAAGGATTTGCCTTCTTATAGGAGCTTTCGGTCACAGTAATGAGTATAAGAAAAGTGTAAAATATCTAGAGAGAATTCCTCCAGAGAACTATAGGTAATAAGAGTATGAAAAAATAAAGAGGTCAGATGGGTACATTTAGGATGTAGGCAAAAATAGGGAAGGAGATTAGCGGTCGTGAGTTGTAAACCCTTTGGGAGAAGAGGAAAATAATCTTCTGTTCTTTCTTTAGTGTTTTCCCATATACCAGGCCTTCCCTTCAGCAGCTGCTGTTGGAAGGTGTCTGCCTGCTGTTCTCTCCCTCCAGCCTCTTCATGCTCCTCTGTCTGACCCTGTGCACTGTCAGTGCCAGGGGAGATCAGCTCCCAAATGCTGGCGCTGCTTTCTGTTGCCTCCTGGAAGCTGTTTGTGCATGCCCAGCCTTCCTGTTGTCAGTGAGGAGCCCACTGCCGTGATCCAAATGATGATCATTGCGATATCTGGCGGGAAGCATCCTGCTTTTATTACTGCACAAATGTGGTCTAGCTCGCTGAGGGTAAATGCTGGGAGGTGGTAATTCTGCTGTGTGTTAGCGTTAGCCTGAAAGGGTCTTCCAATAACACAGCACCTTTAAGGCAGAGCAGGACAAAACAGGTAGTACCTGTTAATTGCAGTCAATTTGATTTTTGGATCAGAACTTATTTCTGCAGTCAGCGGTTTAAGGACTAACTTTGTCTTTGGTTTCCCTGGGTGATTCTCAGTAGAAGTACCCTCTCTCAGCTGCAGTGCTCTCACCATTAATTACACCTGCGATGCCTTTCCTTTATAGCTCCTTCTCTGCGAGCCTGAGTGTAATGGCAGGGTAGAATAACTCCTAATGCTTTCATTAAGAGACACAACAGGGGCAGCCTGAAAGCAGTTACCTGTGCTGAACAGTGAACTCATGAAGAACCTCACCATGCAACTGCGAAGTAGTAAACTGGTGATTGTGGCTCATTTTCTGTAAGTAGGGCCATTACAAAGCCATCGCTGTAGTGGCAACAAGCTGATGCCTTGGCAGTATCATCCCAGCACTCTGTGTTTGGATGTGTTATGCTCGCAGAGGTACTGAGCATACAAGTGCCTGTAGGAGAGAGAAGGGCATTGCTGTGCACTTGTTGGAACACACTGGGTGCTCTGGAATGATGTACAGTATCCCTGCCTTTGCTTACATGTTTCTTAATATATTATGCTGATCTAGGATTTAAAAAAGAAAGCTTTGTAGTTTCATATCTATTTCTTTACGCAGTGAAATAAAATACATCAGGAAAATACTCCTAAATCCCTAACCTCTTGGAACTGATACCTCCGTAGTGAATCTTTGTTTAATATCGAAACAGAGTGCTAACTAGTGCCAGTATTGCCTGGCTCACTCAGCCATTGATGCTTTTTTGTTTTGTTCCATTTTCACTAGGTAATGCTTCAATTAATACCTAAATACACAACTTGTCACATCACTGTTGCAGGTTATCCAGGATGCTCAGCAGGGAACCTGTAGGCAAGGGGAGGGGTGGTGCCCCCAGTGTAGACAGAAATAACAACTTGGCAGGCTAGCCAGCAGCATAAAAAGTTGACCTACCCGATGAGCTTTCAGTGCCGTGGATGCAGAGTGACTGCAGGTATTAGTACATTCGCGAGGGCTCTCATTTATTCTCAGCTGCTGTAGAGACAGAAATAAAAAGCTCCCAATACTGGGTCTGAAATGGGATTATATCTGGATAACCTGTTTCTCTTTCATTATCATTTTAAGTGTCTGCTTTTCTATCGGTTCTCTTTGATTGGTATTTAAAAATGGTACTGGATTGTTTACCTTGATGGAGACCGAGATAATCCCTAGACTACTTGAATGACTTGAGTATTTGGAGCAATTTCTCAGAACAGAGTATTGGCTGCATTGATTTGTCTGGAATCAAAGGGAGGGTTTTTCCTTTTTAAAATCCAAATGGGAGAAGAATTCTAGTGAGGTTGGTTTATTTATTTATTTATTTATTTATTTTGCAAGTCAGCTTTTCTGCTCCCTGATTTCAACCCTCTTGTGTGTATAGGACCAATGTACTCTTAACGCAGCATTCGCTGATTTCTCTCCCCATTTGCTGTTCAATACCTTGGCTGCAATTGCCAATGAAATTGCCACTTAGTACTTGCAACAGTGGTGACTTCTGTGGTCATTATCAACTTGGCAGAGATTACCGAACTAGAAGGAGGTGTTTCCTGTAACTTGGCAGTCTTGAAATGGTCCCTGCTCCAGGAGGGCCAGCCTGGTGACATGCCCTTCCTGCTCTCAGTAACCCCAGCAGCAGCCCAAAGTACCTAGGGTATATTTGGGAAGGGCTTTCATTTATAACACTGTAGGAATTTTGCAAGTTGTCTTAGATTCTGAATAAGGCAGACTTAGTAAGTAGTTCGAGGATGAAAATACAGAGTTACACGATTTACTTGGATAATTCCTTCTGCAACTTTGCAGGTCCTGCTAAGTGCAGATGTTCAGGCACACCACAAACCTGACAGCATGCAGAAATGCCAGGCTGCGCTGAGCTGCGGATGTTCAGTGTTTTAGAAACCCTATTTTCTGATCTCCTTTCTGTACATATTCTCATCTTTAGTGTACCAAATAATGGTGGACAGATTTTGTTTTCATGATCTAATAGTTTGGGGCTGAGTGTGTATGTAACTCCTCATAGTTACTTCTCACCCTCAATGGCTGCTGTGCGAGGGAGGTAGCTTCAAAGGGATACACCTATCAGCTGCTCTGTTTTTGTCCCTTCTCTTAGAAGTGGTAGGGTGTCCTGCAACAAAAACATTAGCTGCAATAAACAATAGCAACTCCAGGTTGTCCACAAGTGGCAACATATATTTATAAGTACAAAATATGCTATAACCACATAGTGCATTTTGCTAGCACAGTCTGGTGGAAACTGGTTCAGGTGTTGGTGTTCTTCGTTAGGAGCTGTGTGTAAGCAAGCGTGTTACAGAAACAGTGTGGAGCCTTCAGGAGTTTGTGAAAGCATGCAGTTTCAAGGTATAAAGCAGTTATATCATCGTTCACTGTGAAAAATGTGTGAAGTGCTGAACAGCCATTACTTAAAAGCCTTCAGTATTGCACTGAAATTGAACGATGTCGTTGTGTCTGCACAGACGCTCAGTGACGTGCTTGGTGGTGTCACACGAACAGTTTGAGTCTTGGTAGGGTACAGAGAAGACTGGGATGAGATTATTTGCTTAGAATTCCTTCTCAGCAAATATATATGCCCCAGAGAGACACTACAGACATAAGAGCTATGGAAGAATTGTGTGAGGTACAGAAATACACAAACTGAAGTAGCTTGCTTTTCCACATACCATTTGTCACCTCTTGTTTTATGGATCTGTTTTTATGGCTTGGTGTACGAGGTTATAACCATAGATTATATTTGCTTAGATTCCTTCAGCAAAATCAGAAAGAATTGAAACATGCTTTGGGATGAATCTGAGAAGTCTGAAGCATTCTGATTTTGCAGGCAGAAGTGTCTGAAAGAATCTGAAGTTTCATCAGCTTAGTCTGTATAATGAACTTTATCAAATCAAAGTCTTGAAAATGTTCTTAAAAAAATTAAAAAAAAAATGGAAAAGCTGTTGCTGGAAGGCAGGAGGCCTGCAAGGGAGATAAAAGCATGAGCAGGGAAATTTGTATATCAGTTCCCTGCATATTTCTGGATTTAGTCTGTTGAATGTGTTCAGCTTGTTTAATTACCAGTGTAAACAAATTCATGGGATAATGATAGCATCCTTAGATGTTGATTAAGGAACAGTCTTTGTCAGATCTTTTAATGTAATGAGGCAGTGACACCGCAAATAGGCTGCTAACCATTTGAAGAAAATCTGCACAGAATGAGGCAGGAAGTAACAGGGAGTCTGGTTATCTCTGGCTGCTACAACAAATCCTAATAACCCCCAGGGGATGCTGTTATGTCAGCCTGACCCCCAGCACCCTTCTGTTTTGGTTGGTTTGCTGGAGCCTTTCCTTTGGGCCAGTAGTACCTTCACATGGGTAGGTGTCCTGCCACGAAACAAAGAAAAGAAATCTAACTTGCAACCCCAAGGTGATCCCAGCTTTTTGAGCAGAGTAAGGGTTTTAAATAAACCAGCTAAATAATTAAATTAAAATAATTAAATTTAAACAGCTAAATAAGTTGAATAGCGTATTTTGTGCATGTGTGTAGTTGCCTAGGCCAAGAAAAAAATGAGGGAGAACCAACAAATGGCAAATGCTTTCAGCATAGTCCTTGGACTGAAACTTCTTACTCCCTCAATTTAATCACTCAAAAAACGGTGACTGTAGTTTTGTACTGCACAACTCATTGGCATTAGAATTTAATGTGTGTTCAGTCTGTTTGGTTTTGCACCTGTGAACCACAAAGTATGTTGTTTGTGACAGACAGTAAAGAACCTCTGTATTTCTCTGCAGCAGAGCATTCCTTTCGGTAATTACTGGGAGGCAGTCAACAAGGACATGTTTCTAGAGGGCAAATTTCATGGTTTTTCTTTATTTATTTTTTGTTGTTGTTTTGCATTGTTTATTTAAATTAAAAAAGTGGAATGCTGCACAAACACCCTTGGGAAATGTTAAAAATATTTTGTGGCTATGATATTTTGGCTGAAAATTTTTATCATAGCACATGTCTGTCTCTGTAGCACAAAATAGAGTTCAGGAACTGTGTTGTTTTGCATAGGTTTTCTTGAAGTGGAATATTTATTATGCGAGTTCGCAAAAACCTCTCTCTTACCAAGCTGCATCTTGAATTGCATAGCCATTGTTTTTCTGACCACGAAGCTCTGAGAAGTGCCAACAGAGTGAATTATTTCAGGTGATCATTAATGGATGGGGCAGTGAGAGCAGCTAGGCAGAGCTTTGGATGGGTTTCAGTGGCCGACTCTGCCAGCACTGGCCTACTGCAGAGACTCAGCACATCACTGCAGTACTCTGCACCTCAGAAATTACATTCCTCACTATTAATAAATAAATCACTAACCTTAATTCAGAGCAATACAAAGAGCTATTTATTATGTTTTGACAGCTCACTATGACCCAAATGTTTTAGGCTTTTAAAGGTATGTCGTCTATTTAGCATATTTTCCCATTATGAATAGTACCTTTGTTGTAAGTTTTAGCAGTAGGGCCAGTATCTAAATGAGATGAAAATGACCTTTTTTTTTTTTTTTTCTTGCTCTGCAGCTAAAGACACAAGGACAGTGTATAAAGAGTTCATGCAAAAAGAGGACTGGATTATTTCAGCCCTTCTTCTCTTCTCTCCTCTAACTGCTTCCCCTTCCCAGTCTGTGTTCTGTTGCCCCAGTATTTTCCAAATCCATTGTATATCAACCTATCTAGCAACTCCAAGATGCAATGGAAGTTTTAAACCTCAAGCAGAAAGCTGAGCTTTAATTCATAAGCAATTTCAGACCCATTATTTTCTAGTGTAATCCATGAAGTCCTACTAATGGCAATTATTTTATGAAGGTTAAGGAGAGGGAAAAAAAAAATCATACTTTCTTGAACTACGTGTAGCCACCTTTATAGTTTCAGTAAATCAAGAAAATTGTTTCTTGATGTTGACATTTAGTGAGCTTGGTAATTCTTTACTAGAAACTACAAGGAACAATTTCCTGTAGGCTAGTGTTAACTTCTCTAATTTATTATTGTTAGTGACTATTTTATTTTCATTTTTCATGTTGAACACCTGAGAATGTTTTGGAATAAGTATTACATTACAGAAGCGCTCTCTCTCTGTGTTCCCCCTTCATTCTGACTGAATCTGTCCAAATGTTCACAGTTAGCATTTTGGGGGAAATTAAGGGACAAATGGGATAGTTTTCAGGTTGAAAAGACAAATGAAGCCACCCCAGGCAGGACAAAGCACCTGACCGAGGTGCTCTTCCCTTAAGATACTCAGCAACCTCTTTCCAATGCCCCCACCCTGAGGTTTCTAGAAAACCACTAGGAGTGAGAGCCTGGCCATTTGAGTCAAATCAGTAAAAATTAAACAGGCAAGAGAACCTGTGATGAACTGGGTTGAACCTGATGCTTTGCATCTTTTCAAAGATGCTGTTTAATGTCTCCTCTTTTTAGATATAAATGTGGGGATTCCATCCCTAATCACTGCTTATAATTTTGACATTTAATATTGATGCTCAGGGATCGTGGGTACTACCCTTTAGTAAGAGCTTGAGTATGAACCTTTCAGATTCAAGAGAGACTGTGCAGTAAGCGGTGTGCTCAGGCAAAAGATAGATTTAGTTCTCCTCTTTGTTGCAGTTCAGTAAAAGCCAAAGTTTCAGTCTGAGACTTGCACTTACTTTATTTTACAAAGTGGGCAGACCTTTAGCTGCCTTTTTGTTCCTTAGTTGACCTTGTTTACAGTGTTTTAAAATACATGATTAGGTATAAGCTGCGGTCAGTTAATTTCACAACTTTGGCAGTGCTTCAGGAGAGCTCACTATTTGGTGCTTTATTTCATGTTCTACCACGCTAAAACAACACTTAACGTCACTGCTCGATCTTATGTATGTCTAACTCATCCATCAGTCTCCTTCAGCAGCCAAAACAGCCATCTGTCTCACTGAGACAAACATTTGGGCCTACAATAAGTAAGATTCGACTTGCAGAGTTCAGTATTGATGAACGATATTGCAAGAAAGGCATTTCTACTCAACTGTTTCTCAAAAAACAAAACAAAACAAAAAAATCCTAGCTGCATCCTTTGGTACATTGAATTTACCCGGGCTTACCTGCTTTTGTACTCCTTCCAGCTCAGACACTTCTCACTGTTAATGAACTCCTTTCTTTTGGTAAAGGAGATTGGTGCTGGTGACAGGTTTTAATTTTACCCCCATAAATTTGGGGTTATTGAGTTATGTAACAAGACATAAAAAAAAAGGCAGGGAAAGCAGGGTACAGAGCTTTTCTCCCTAATAGAGTAAATTACCAAATTTCTCTTTGAAACTGTAATCAAAGCTAGGGACTGTGCAATTGATTTGAGCAATAGGAAAGACAAGTATCCTTCATGAAAGTCAAATCTGAGCTGTTTGGCATTGACAGATACGTACCTCTTTTTTTTTTTTTTAAATACTTGCATTTTCATTTGTTGTGATTTTCATTTGATGTAAACCAGTTGTATTTACTCCAGCCAGTCAGGGTCTTCAGCTAATGGATTTCTTAGTGTATGATACAAAGGAAATCTTAGTAGATTGAGAATGGGTAGTATCCTTTCTTAAAGCATCATCTTTAACATGCAAAGGAAAAAAATGGAAATAACAGAGCTTAAGACTTCTGAAAATATGTTGAAAAGTTCTGAATCTAGAATCTAGAAGCTTTCCCTAGTACACCAAAGAAGATAACGCATCAGGAAAACCTTATTTTCTTTACTGTTCGATGACTGGTACTTTTGTGCTGGCCTTATGTAATATCTGAAGTGAAGTTTTACTGCAGGAATGGTTGTGGAAAGCACCTGGCCCACTTAGTATATTATGTTTTATAAGTATTGGATGAAGCTTGGTGGTTTTTGTTTTTTTGGGGGGGGCTTTTTTCAGTTACCTGTTAGCCTGAAGGTTGCACTGGCTTCTTGTGGCCTTGTTGTTGGCATGGTTCTCGTGTTGTTTAGTGCAGGACATGCACAATTCAGGCTTCTTCCTCCTGCCCTTCTTCTTCCTTGTGTCTGAGAGCAGACCCGGAGGAGGCTTAGCCTCCAGCTTCAGAGCTGAAGGAAAGTTGTGAGCACTGCCATTGCCGACATGCGTACAGGACAGCATGGTGACAGCTGGTAGAAAAACGTCCACATTTGTACAAGTTTACCATAGCAAAAGACGGGTTTATTAACAGCAGCTGAGTGCTGTATCAGGCAGGCAGGCCGAGATAAGCAGGAGAAGCACAGACGTGCTCATGTATTGCGTGCCTCCTCCCTGTGGCTGCAGAGCGGTCACTCGCCCAGCCCTGGGTTCGTTGCTCTGCACTGCAGGTAACAAATCCCGACAGCTGCGGCTTCAGATCTGACAGCTCTGCTCTCAGAGGTTTTGCATCGCTTCCATGTGTGTTTTTGGACTTCTGACCCTTCGGAAAGCAAATAATAAGAGTGTTCAGGTTTCTTTTTTCAGATGATTAAGTGGGTTGGCGTATCACATGGAAGGGTTCATTTATGTAATTCTGTTTTAATTAAAGGGAAATGCACCACTCCAGCGCATCATGGTTTGATAGCAGTGCTGCAATTATGTTGAGACTAGGGTATACTTTTCTACTTGGGTTATAGAAAGATATTTACTGACAAAATTTTACCCTGTTGCTGTATGAAGGGGGCCTAATTTCTATTTCGTAAGTAAAGCATCTAATTTCTTCTGTACTCAATTTCCATTACCTGGTAAAAATAAAAACTTAGGAATGCTTTTTAGGACCTTTGCAGCACGCTGGTGGTAGGCCCATTAGAGCTATATATGCTTCCATTTTGGCCATGCTGTTAGTAGTATGTGGGTAGGTAGAGATAGTCCTCAGTCCTGTCCTTGTACAAATAGTCCTTGTACAGCTTACACTTTGGAAGAAGGTGGAGGGACTAATGGAGTACTCCAGACAGCTTAGGACCTTTGTTTTGTCTTTTTGAGTGTGTTCATTCTTTCCTTGCTGCTTTGGAGGAGGCCCTTTTCCTTTGGAGAGGATGTGTTGAAACAAATACTAAGCACTAAAAAAATAGCTATAGATGCTCCATGCCTGTTAAGGATGGTTAGTTTCTATTTTGAGGGAAGTGGTCATAATTTTTAAAGCATTTTTTATCTGATTTATACTTTTTTTTAATCTATTTGCCCAATGACTAAAGTTTCCTGCAGTTTTAAGTGGGCTACACAGTAGTTTTGTTCTATAGTTTCACAAATGGGACACATTTCCATCTTCACTGGGGGAAAAAGAAAAATCAATGTCATGAGGATGCAGACAATACACAATGAAAAAAAGAAACCAGGGCTCACCCTCAGGTGTAAGAAGTGTGTGTCGTCTGCTTACTAGCCTTGTTTGGCAGCTTGGTGCTCTCAACATGCACACAAGCTTAAATTTGCAGGAGGGGATTTCACTACCAGCTCATTTCAGAGCAGGAGGAGGCGAAGTGGTACTAGGAGAGCTCCTCCTAGGGACAAGGGAACAGGGAGAGGTGCGAACAGGCTGCAAACCCTACTGTACATGGGAGAGGCAGTGCATGACTCTGATGGGAGGGGTGCTGATTTTGTTGGAGCCTGGGCTAGATTTGGAAACTATACTAATTCAACAAAAAGACGGCTTACATCTCAAATAACAGAACATATGAAAGAGTAGGCAGTGTTCCAAGGGAGTTTTAAAACTATGTTTCAAGGGACAAAATCAAGTACACGGAAGAGCAAGTAAGAAATACAGGCATGTGGATGAGAAGGACAAATATAAAAGGTCTGTATTCATTGTAATGGAAATGAGTTACTACAGGTTTGATTTCTGATTTATGAATATTAATTTTTAAGGAAGACAAAAAGACAAATGAGGGGCAGTCAGATGTCTACACAAATGGAAAAAGTTTAGCAAGGGAAATGGGAAACTTAGTATAAGAAGAAAACATTTTGAAATAGTTAATTAAAATCTAGCTAGAAGACAGTAAAAAGGCAATGGTGGTAGCTCATGAAGATCGTGATGCTGAGCAGAGGAGTCTCACCCATTACTACTTACTCAAAGAGCTCTGTCCTCTGATCTCCAAGCAATGGTCCTGGCCCTTAGCATGAAAGTAGTGTCCTTCCTGCATGTCATAGTGATCTGTGAAACTGAGACAGGAGGGGTAGATAGGAGACAAAGCAGGACTTTACATGAAAAGCATTTTTGTAGTCTGAAAGGAAAACATAGTATTTTGAAGGGTGACTGAAGTATTTGACAGAGAACAGACAAATGTTCGAGTTCTGGGAGAAAACATTGCTGGAGAAGAAGGGCAATAATGGGGAATGCAGCCTGGCAGTAATACATGGTAGCACACCAGTGCTCTTATTGCAAAATCCATATGTAGTTGCATGTCAGCTGTATGCATACTTTAATTATGAAGGGAGAACAAAATTAGACATTAAGGATAACAAGCTGTTTCCACTGTAAAGGCAAGCACCTCAGGAAGCAGCGGCCATAGCCAGTGGAGAAAGGAATTCCCCTGAATTTGGGAATCCCAGAGAGGTTGCAAGTTGCCGTGGGACACGGGGAGCTTCTGGAGAACACAAATGGGTTGCTACGAGACAGAACTGGAGAGCAGGAATAACAGTTTTCAGTGCAGAGGATGGTTACCAGTGGATTCCCAAAGCATCTTACGCTCTTCTGAATTTTCCTGTTGGTGCTGAGCCTTTTAGGATGGTAGATGCAGAAGGGATTTTTTGGTCCTTAGCACCTAGGTGAGGAAACAGTGAATTTCTTGTTATTCAGTGCAGGTGGAACAGTGAACTGCTGGTGCTCTGAAGTAATGCTGAAATTACGATTAAGATGGGCAGTTTGTCTGAGTGTCCTTTGACAGTCATGAATGAAAAATCTAATGTTGGACTTACTGGAAGAAGAACCAACAGCAAACCCAGAAAGCATTATGGAAATAAGCTGGGCACGGTGCAGTTTGGGTCACTCAGAGGGAGTTATTGGAGACCTGTTTAAAATAGAGGGCAAGACAGTAAGGGTGATCCAAAATGTGGAAGGGCTTACATGGAATGACAGCAGAGATTGGCACACTTCAGTTTGGGAAAGTGAAAACTAGATGGCTTATATTTACAATAGAGTAGCGTGAAATCCTGAATACCTGAATTAGGAAGCACATGGTGAATCTAGCTGACACCAGGGGCAAGGTCAAGCAGAGAAGCCATTCTTCTCCTAGGTGTAGTCACCCTGTGGGCAGAGCTTGTGCCCTGGGGAGTGCTCTACTGATGGGGTTTTGGAAGGGCTGGGGTGGGAAGGGAAAATACATCACAGGCTGTGCCCCATGAGGATATAACCTCAGCTCATGGAGGTCTTAGCAGCAAGATGCTGGATACTGTTGCTAGGAAGAGCCACTGCCTGCTGTCCCATCCCTGTTCCCTTCCTGGGCTTGTCCTGGTGCCAGGCAGAGACAGGGCACGGCTCGGCAGGGCTCTCCCCTGGGCTCCCGCACCTGTTCCACACTTAGCTCTTAATAAAGCGACTGATGCAAATAAATGTGGTCTGTACAAGTTCCCAATCTTTGCCAAGCATCGTCAACCTATGGCTTAAATTTATCTTTTGTCATGGAGGGCGATGCACATGTTGTGAGCGGTAGAATTTATAAGATAGTTGTAATTGAAATGAGAGGATTTATTCAGTAGAAGATTGGGATTAAAGCAAGGAATGGTTCAATACAATAACTCAAAGCTTGACTACTGTACAGTGTGATAGGTGGGAAAGCTGTTACAGTGATTACAAATCCATTTGGGAAAGTATCAAAGTCTGAGCATTGTGAAACAGTGCAAGATAAAAAGTATAGTAATGAAGTGATGAAGGACTTCTTTTGATTAAACTGGGACATACTTAGCAGTGGTAGAACACCGTCTCACTAGGGACGCCCCCGGCTGCTTCACTGTTGGAATGACTGGATATAATGCCTAGTTTCAAGCAACAGATTTTCTGATGATACTTAATTGACAGAGGTACAAATAGAAAGTAACAGTGAGAGCGTGTTTAAAAGGAATCAGATAACCTGAATTTCTGGGCTAAGTTTCTCCTGGTCTGTGTCTGGAGACTTAATCGTCAAAAATCTGGTAAATACAAAAGAGAATGCTGCAGATCAAAAGCAAAAACTCCACTTGGGATAATAACTGAAAACCACAGCTAAAGCTATCTGTGCTGTGCGTGTTACACCAGCAGTGATAAAACAAACAGCACCTTTGGGGCGTGTACCACGAGATAAGGCAAAAAATGGTGGAGCATTGCCCTGGCAGCATAAAGCACACTCACTAAGACCACAGTGGGATTCCTACAGATGGGGTCAGTGTGTTTCAGAGCAGCATTACCGGTACCATAGCAGTGCAGCAGAGCACAAACACAGTGATTCCAGTATGGGGGGACAGTGATTATTCCCCAAAATACCCAATACTGGGAAATCAGCCACAGCTGTCTGAAATCTCGCTAAAGCACATTGCAGTGGGGTCAAGCAGAGCCCCAGAAAAGCAGCCACCAAGAAGCGAGCAGTGGATTTATGTGAGTTATTGCCTCGCTGCTCAGAGGAAGTCATGTGGAGGTGATGAGTACTGGGCTGAGATGAGGAGAAGAAACTCAGCGCGTGTTTTGGGCATGAAAACCAGTTCTGCAGTGGGGGAGATCCGCCGGAGACAGCGAATGAAAGAAGTAACACGTAATTGACTTGGGAGAGGAAAATTTTGTATTGAAAAATCTTCAAGCATGAAACGAAAGACTGTAGTAGAAGATGGGGATTAATGTGCTGTGTGGTAGGCGATTTGTATTGCTTGACTGTTTAAGGACATGTCTTTACCGACTTTATGAAATTTTCTGAGCTTGTCATTTTGAACGTGCCTGTAGCACGCTTCTGATCCTTGGCCCTTTTGGCACTTCCCGTGATTGCAAAACAACCTATGCTAGCTCGAGGGGAGCGTGGTGTGTACATGATGAGTATATTGACCAGGAAAATTCCCTTTTCATCAACTTACACATAGTCTTAATTGCTACCTCATTGGGATATTTGGCTATAGACCTCCCAAATATGAGTTAGGAGCTGGACTGACAACAGGGAACGTGTCAAATCCAGGCAGTGAAATAACCCCGCTTACCCAGCTCCACATTTAATTAAGACTAGCCACTTAGAGATTGAAGAGGGTTAGTTTGGTTTCATAAGCTGTCATGGGAAAGCACAGAACAAGAAGATATATTTTTCCAAAAATATTCAAGAGCACTTGTGCCCCTTGTTTTCTCTGAATGAATTAGCTTTTATGTTTACAGTGTAACTCCATCCTGTTTTTAAAGTAACCTTAAAATACCTAGACCCCAAAAACTTTCTGAATGGAAAAAAAACAAACATTTGCATACACCAAGAGGGCGTTTGGGCACTGGGACAGGCTCCCCAGGGCAGTGGTCACAGCACTGAGTCACCTGGCAAAATGTAAATTTTATGAGATTGAAATAACAGCTATCCACTTGGCAGGACTGTTAAACAGCATTTAGAGAGAATAAGGCATCATTTCGCTGAATGGAACGAGGGAAAAAGGAGTTGGGGTGGAGACTGGATCTATTCAGGCACTGTTCAGTAACATGCAGAACATCTATTCTGTGGAAGTATGAGCAGAATAATTTCTTACAGAAATGTCTGTATCAATAGCTGCAAAGCCATCTCTTGTCACTCAGCCCTCGTCTTTTCCTAAGTTCAGTGATACTGCAAAGACAGAATTCTTTGCCTTTGCGGCTATTTCAAATATTTTAATTAATTTCTAAGGAATTATTGGCTGCTGATGAGATTTGGCTCTAATGGATGGTACTTATCATTTTAAATAAGGTATGAGATGACTCAATATTATCTTTGACTAATGCTTCTTTTGAACTCTCAGTCAATGACAATCTGATGTTCTGTTAGCTGTTTCCCTTAATTGCCTTTGTGTTGTAATTTGACTTCAATTGTGTAACTTTCATTTAAAAACATGGTTTACTTATGAAACCTCTGTGTCTAAGTAGTTTTGTAATGTTAATTTTGGTTTATTGAAAACAGTTGAATACTGGAGTTTCTAACTTACTGGTTTTACTCATGGAGATCTTCATACTGGGAAGAGCTTGTTATTCTTGTAAAGCAGGTCAGGTAATTAGGAAAAATGAGATGTGATGAGTGTTCCCTTGTTCCTAACGGGGACTCTGCCAGTGCCACAGCTGGTGGTCACAGTGCTCATGGAAAGAGGTTGGAGGCCAAGGATTCAACAGCCATGGGAGCAAACTCCTGTTGAGCTGGTCTGAATGTGCACCTTGAGAGGACGTGGCAAATTGGGGCTGGAAACGTCAAACTTTAGTAGAATTCAGTTAGAACTTTCATGGTTAGTATATCATAGATGTTGTTTGTATATATATGATATATATATGTAGTATATAGACCACATTTTTTACTAAAATCGGGGAGCACTTGGCAAGAGAAAGCAAATTACTCTTTATCACATGCTTCCTTTAAGTCTTGTTTTTTTTACTGTAAGATTTGAAGAGCCATGAAATAGCATTCACTCTGTTCACACAGTAATGAGCATAAAGGGGCATCCCCTTCTGACTCAGTTACAGAGTTCAGTGGCTTCTCTGCCCTGAGCGGTGTCACTGGTGACATATGGACCGAAACGATCAGTTTAGGGTGGAAATAAATGGCTGTGTTGAAGTGAGGCAGCAGACTGACAGTGCAAGGAATGGTGATGCATTTATAAATTTAAAACTTAACTTTAATCCATGAATTTTAACTCATCAGCAACTTCAAGGCTTCTAGACTGTTGTGAGTTAACAAATGTGTTGTGCTGTGTAATACGGTATTTGCTGCATTTTTTAAAATGGCGTGCAGTTGTTCCTCTTACCCAGTTGCTATGCACACAAGTAGGAGTACTGTGGATAAATAGAAATGGAAGCACATTCTGAGTCTAGACTACACCGGTAATGGGAAATCCCAAGAATAGAACTATCTTCTCCGCAAAACCTGCTGGTTGGTAGAGATTTTTAATTTGGTTATTGAAACTTCAGCTGCTGACAGCAGGCTGAAAGGAAGCTTTTTGTCTGTACTTCTGTCTTGTTTTTCCTCATACATTGTCCATCAGAAGAACCAAAGTCAAAAGCCATGAATTCATTGCTAAGAGGGAGCATACTGCAAACGCACAGGTTTCTTATGATCTCTAATTTACAACGTTATTTGCCTAAAAGCATTATTTTTACTGTCTCTCTAATATTCACTAACAGTAATGCTAGACTGCAGGGTCTGGGCTTCTTTTTCAGAGTGCTGCTATGGTTCACTGAAAATATTCTGTATACTCTGACTGCCCTTTTTCTTTCCTGCATTGCACATCTACTACCCATGTTTTTTCTAAGCCATTCATCTGCATGTAAATGTAATGGTGTTGGGGATGAAGATTGTTTCTATAAGACATGTTTAGAAGAAATGAAAACTAAGATCTTTATTTCTGAAAGGACGTAAGAACTCCACTTAGGTGTGTGTAGAAACAAATACAGAATAATACAAAGGGTACATCCATAAATGAAACCAGGAAACTTGTTTACAGAAAGAACCAAGGCCAAAAATATATGTATGCTACTGTTATGCTTCATTTAATGAAAGGCAACAACTTGACATGGAAACTTGTTAAAATCAACCCTGAATTGAAATTCTTGCAGATGGCATGGAGACGACTGAAGGCATCATGTGATATATTCTGAGCATGATAACTATCAAAAGAGATAGGAGAAAATCCAAATGGAGTCTTTCCTGGCCAAAAGCAGGGAAAGGATAGCTGCTAGAAGTACAGGAGTTTTTTGGAAAACTGAGGTTTTGTCCAGGTAAAGAAAATGAAGAAGATCTATACCTGGCAGATTAAACAGTAAGGCATGCCAAAAAAAGAATAGGAAGAGCAATTATGAGAACTAATGAATTGTTTAGCAAATACTCCAGATGGAAGAAGCTTATAGGACCAGTACTAGAGGCATAAAAGAAATTATCAGAGAAACTAAGGCCAGGACAGGAAACCTCAATGAGTATTTTGCATCTGTATCACTTTGGAGATGTTTGCACAGGTTGCTACCCTCATTTTTTGCAGGTTTAAACTGCAACTATACTGCAATTCTTTGGAGCTGTCATCAAGTCTGTGGACAAAGAAATGTGTCTGCATTTCAGCCAGCACTTGGCATGGTTCCTAATCAAGCCTCTTAAGAGAAACTGAGCTGCTGTGAAATAAAAGGGAAGACCTTCACATGGATAAATGATTGATAAATGAAGAAATTAGGCAGCTGTCATCTTTCTCAAAGGCCATTTGTAAATTCGGTCTGATCTCCTTGTCGAGGTACATGTTGGTGGCTCTGCTTGGAAGAACTGCTGGGTGCTACAGGTCGCTGGCTTTCGCCTCCAAACTGCCTTCGAGCTGAATCGCTCCTCTTTGCCCTCTAAAGAATGCTGGTCCTCAGTTGTCTCTCCTCGTTTGGGTTTACATCCCTACCAGTGGGTTTCTGGCAAATTGCTAGGAAATTCAGAAATATTGGGTTATTGTAGTGCACGTGAATGTATCAGTAATGTAGCACTGGACCACCTGCTTGCTAATCACTCGTATTATTACTCTGCCACTGTTGATTCGTGAATACTTCCAAATGTAAGTAAAATTGTGTGTCAGCTGCTGCAGGTCCAGAAAAAATGCAAAACTCTTTATTTAGTTACGCTGTGCAGTTTGCTTTAGGATACATTATCAGGAGGTGTTTGAAAAGCAGAATAGTCAGTATGCAGTAATGTGTAACAGATTATGTAAGTTTTAAAGCAATGTGAATATTTGGAGGATTTTTTTTTTAATGAAATTACACTTTATACTAGTTTTTGCATAGCTTTTTGTACGTGCATTTCTGTGAAGACAGTTAGATCTCTACTCTGTCCTTAATCCCTCTGCGTGGCTTGGAAACATTTGTCAGCTCTAGGACGTACAGTGTGAAAGCTTAGCATCAAGAGCCAGCCGTTGTCATGCATGCCATAAATCACAGTAAACACATTTTATCATAATAAACGTAGTACTTAGCATTCAGCTCCAGATCTGCCATTCCAGTGGGCATGGTAATGCTTTGACCCGGGGGTCTGACAGTGTTTGGTGGACTCAATTTTTAGCCTCCTCTGCTAGCACACGATACAGGACTGAATGCCGTGTGTCTCGGTGATTTTCACCAGCATGCTGTCACCTGGCAGGTGACGCTCCTTGTGTAACTTTCCCTCGAGGGTGTGAAACCAGAGGATGCACAGACGAGGAAGGACATGTGTTACACAGATCGATGGTTTTAGGTGTACCCGCATGGAAGTGTTTCTCAGGGGCAGAGTACTGCAGGTACGATGTGTTTAAACAGATGAGAGACAGTCTCACTTGGGATGGTACAAACAAGTGTTTGGTTTGATTTGTTGTCTGTTACCTTGGGTTTATTGTATTGCCTAATCTAACAACATTTCCTTTATGTATTTGCTTTCTCTCATTTACTTGCTTTATGAGTGTTACTTGTCACTTCTTTCAGTTTTGCAGGGAGCAAAAAATGCAGATGACAAACACTCTGGGTTTAACCCCTGGCAGCAGACATCATCTCCTGTAAATAAGTGATATGTGGCATAGAAATTTCCTGTTCAGTTCATTACAAAGGCTCAGTAGTCTTTTATGACCAGCATGTGCCATGTGGACCTGCAATTGCATTTGCATTTATAAATGTCTGTTAATGTGTTTTATAAATGCAACTCACTGCATTTGCCGTGGGAGGGTAGCTGGTGGTGTGTGGGGAAATGGGTCTGGAAGCAGCGTGGTTTACAAAGAGTGCAGTCCTTTCAGTGTTTGTATCTTAACTTTTGGCCATCATTGTAGTGTTGTAGGCTAATGCACAGATGTTTAGTAGTTGTTGTGTCTACTCTCATTTCCCAGATGATTTCCAAAGGCGGTTTTCCCACAGTCACTCACTCTTGGCACAGGTGGGGGGACCCTGCCCTGAGCGGGGGCTTGGACTGGGGGTGTCCCATGTGTCTGGAGGCATCTGGGGGAGAAAGGAGCAGGAGGAGGGGGAAGGTGTGGGGCACAGCCTGCCCCCGGTCTATGCTGCTCTCCTTTGCTGAGCACTAGAGTCAGTCTTTGCACAGCAAGTTTCTTTCCTGAGCTGCTATTGCAGCACGCCTCGTCATGGTAGTTCCTACACCTTTTCAGGAAAAAACAACAGCAACAACAACAAAAAAACATAAGCTACAGAAAATTGACCCTTAGATTTTGTTCTCCATTGTAAAAAGCAAACAGGCTTTTGCTATCATTTTTTCCCAAGGAGTGAAATTGTAAGTGGTACTCTGTCAGCAAGCTCGTGAAAGAAGTAAAAGCAGGAATAAATAACACGTTTCTTGGTATTTTGCTTTTCATCCCAGCATACAGCATCTCAGCCTGGTAGCTTTTCTGGATTGTGAAAAAGGAGAAAACCCTTGGTGGTGTGTTTTAATATTAAAGTAGCATGGAAGTAGGGCTATGAACAGCCTTAGTGCAGGGGAGATCCCATAGCGCACTCGGTGTCAGAAAAGCTCCAACGGCTGGAGTAAGCATTTACTGGGACCGGAGACAGCCCAGGAAGTGTTCAGGTCTTCTTCACTGTTGTTGAAGAATCACAGAGCTATTTTAAAGGGAGGAAGTGTTATTAGTTGTAGAGCAGCTTTCGGTAAGGGAATTGGGGCGGTCGCCTGCCTGGAGCTTCAGCTCTGCGCTGCAGAGATGCAGCTTTTTTTTTCTTTCCCCTTGTTTGTTTATTAATTTCTGTCTCAAACCTGCCTTTCCAGAGGTATCACCTGTGGCAGCCCAGCACCAGGATACTACAGCATATTTGATTAGAGGGCTGCTTCAGACGCAATTGCTTCAGCTGCAGACCCCGAGCCTGATGCCTGGGGCAGGGCCTCTGCGGCCTGCATGCCGCTTCCAGGAGGGATCCCTTCTCCACAGCATGAGACCAATGGGTTAGAGGAACAAAGCATACATGACTGGTGTTTTTCTAGCAGTTCCTTGAGATAATCAAGCAAAAGTTCATTTACCATAGATGGGAAGGGCTACAGAAATTGTATTTTGTGATATTTCTTAAATTACAGAAGTATTTCTGTCACAAAGTGGATCTGATATGTTAATTTTCTTGCCACACTCCAAAGTTCATCATTTTTCACAGATACCAGAGGGAAAAGTTCCTTGCAAATCAGAGTATGTAGGTGGAGACTTTCTTCAAAAGTGAACTTTGTGTCGCAGAGAAATACGTGTGACACAAGCCTGGTTTTGTAGTTTGTCTTGCATTGTTCCAAGTTTTTGCAGTTTGAATAATTGGTAAGCAACTTTAGTTACAAAAATAGTCTGAATAACAGTAACCACAACAAATGCTGTTAAATACCCAGGGCAATGAAATCAGTTTACCCATCATGCATGTGCTACCTCTACCAGCCATAGGGCAGCATGTTTATTAATCAAAATGCTGCGTTGTTATTTCAGGAAGCACTGAGGCAAAAATGACTGTGTTAGTAAAAAAGTGAAAGGTTTCTTCTATTCACGATACATCTTCAGTTTACAATAACAACAGACTCTAGGCATTTGAACTGTGTTATTGAGAAATGCAGATAGATGTGTGTATAGTGCTGCATCAGGAGAAGAGTTCAGAGGACAAAAGTGGCACAGAAATCCTAAGGCCTCCATCTGCGCGTGTCACCACCTGTATGAATTTGGACACGGAAATGAGAACAGTTTAGACAACTTGGATACATTCAGGTTTTGATACTTGCTCTTACATAAATCTGCTTTTGGGCTGGGGGTGGAGGGTTCCTTCAGAAAGCATTTCATGGGAAATGGGAGCAATCCTCCCCCTCAGAAGCTTTCAGTGAATCAGGTGTAATTGAATGTAAAAGACAGTGAAAACTCGAAGACAGTAAGGTTCAATCCGCCCCATTTCAGACTCTGGATTTAATTAGTGTTTTACCAAGAGACAGGTAGGTGAAAAATTGTTGATGATTATAATTTACAGTGCAAATTATAAGCAGCAGGCATTAATATATTTAGAAATCTTGTTTTTCTGCCAAGAATATTTTTATGTAAAAATAATGCCCCTCTGCTGAGACTGAAAGATTCCTTGTGGAAAAGTTCCTTATTTTCTCATTTGCCTTTAAAACAGGCAAATGTAAAAGTAGGGTTTTTGTAGCTCATCACAAACAAAGTGGGGAAAAGTAAACTTAAATGAGCATTGCACAAAATTGTTGCAGTCTCTATCTCTCTGGGTCTTTATATACATGCATTCCGACATAGTTCAAAATTCTTTGTGAAGTTTGCTGTGAATCATTCTTTCTCTAAATTATTCAGGCTGCATAGTGCGAATAAAATCAAGCTGAAAGCACAATCTGTGCTGTTGTTGAAGGACATGTAACTACTTTATCTAACCAACACAATCTGAACTTTAAGTATGTAATCTATTTATGTATGTATGAGTTACCCTATAAGAGGTAATTATCGAGTTATGCAGTTAGGGAAGCAGCCACGTTACTGTTTTTATTCAGTCATCAAATATTTTGGCCCATCATTTAGTAAATATTTCATCCAAAAGCTTATTTTCACAAACTAAAAAAACAAAAAACCCACAGATTCCTTGCATACAAAAATAGACCTAAGGGAACAGGCGTTCATTTTTGGAAGTGGAAGCTGAGCTTCTTCATTCCTCAGGATTCGCAGCATTCATTCGTTCCTGCTGCAGGAGGAGGAAAGCACTGCATTGGTGGTCCTTGGTCTGCTCCCTGCCGCTGCCTCCCACTTTATTTGTCCTTGAACTGCAGGAAATCGACTTTGTGCTCCCAAACCAATGCTGTTTTGAACGCAACAGCGCATCTGCCGGCACAGCTTACATCTCGTCTGCCCTACAGAAAGTGGTGGCTATCAAACTCTGGAAGGAAATGCAGTGTTTTAGTCTGTAGGAAGGTGGCGGCATTAATTGAATCAGGTGAGATTCTGGGGGGAAAAAGAAAGTGCTCGTGTCACATACAGATCTTCAAGGTGGTGCAAAAAACATGCAGTGGCCAAAAAGCAGGTAGCCACCCCAATAGCCTCAGAGCAAACTAGAGGAGTTAATTTATTTTTTTAATTTTTTTTATTTTTTTTTACATATATTGATTTTCTTGAAAAATGTCCCATTGGGCATGTGAGAAAGCCAAAAGCCTTGGGAATTGAAGGTGCTGTTTTGTTTTGTTTTCTTTGAACAGATACTAAGAGCTAATAATAGCTGTTAAAGTATCCTCTTCCTTCCTCTTTCATTAAAAGAAGATTGAGGCCAGGCTTAGATCAGTCAACAGGAGACATTAGCAAATGAGTTGGTGCAGAAGGTCTCTGTAAAAGCTTTTTGCAGCTGTGATGTTCTGCAGCAACTTGAACATTGTATTTTGCAAGGAAAGATTCCCTAAAATGCAGGTAAAGCTTCTTTGTACAAGGAACCCTTCAGTAATCTGTGCTACATACACGTGTTTTTTTTTCAGTATGTTTTTGAATCAGTGCAAGAAGCTTCTTAAGTCTTTTATATGGAGCGTAAAAGCATGGGAAGAAATCTGCGCTGCTAGTGTCTGTAATCCCTGTGCCTGGGTGGGATATTAATGCTTGCTGGCGTGGGTATGAGAAGAAGTGAGAAAATGAACTTCTCATTCTGCACTTCCAGCGTACATAATCAATTCTGTTGATCCTTTTTAACTGGTCCCTGTAAACACAGAGTACTAAATACCTCCACAATCTTCCAAGGCACTGTTCACATATAAGAAAAAATGTGTTATCTTCGTGCTGTCTGCAGAAATGCCTGTTATGACCTAACAGTGTCTCCTTCGCAGCTGCCAATAATTAATTATAAGTGACCCTAAGCTGCATCAGGTGATGGCGGTGTGAGCTGCTGGGGATGCTGCAAAAGCCCTGAAATTCCAGCTGCAGAGGCAGGACTTGTATGGAGGGTGATGCCCTGAAAGGCAAGGCAAGGTCAGAAGTAGCCTTTTATTTATTTAAGCTTCCCTGAATAACCGGCACCGAACCCATCCTGGCCACATCTTGCCCTGCACTGAGGCTCCAGACTCACTCGATGCAGAGAGCGTCCCAAACGCTGAGGCACGCTTGCTTATCTCATGACCTCACAGGAGATAAAGCTAAATGAGCTCTGAAATGAAGGCTCTTTATGGGAAGTTTTCAGCCACGGGCATTGGTTTCCACTAGGCCATACAGGTTTTCTCAAAAGAGTGAGCTTTCAGTGGCTGCAGGGATGTAACATTCCCCAGTTAAAGTGCTGTCTTAGCAAACTTTCAGCAGCCACTTGCAGTCTTTTCTCAAGCCCTTGAGAGGGTTATCAGGGTGCTTCTGTCTTGGGGCGACATTTTCTTATCAAGACTGCCTCTGCCTTTCCTGTTCTTGAGCATGTTTCTTTCTCATGTCACAGTTAATCCCAGAACAGAGGTTTCATTGTTACTTGGTGGACGTTGCTGTCTGTCTTCCCAAAAGCACCTGCCCCCAAGTTGGTGCCTGGTCAGCCTTGTTGCATATAGCCATGCCGAGGGCTCGTTCCAAGAGTAGGCAGTGACTCCTTCTTCTTATAAATAGCATCCTGAAAGCTGAATGGAAGGAGGAAACAATGATCATAAGTATTACAAAATACTGTAATTCTTCACAAATTAATTTTGGATTAAAATCAAACTGTGGTTTAAAAAGAGCTCCATCCTCATTGTTAGGGTTGTTATTATTATTGCTGCTACTATTTTACACAGTGCACTGATTTAGAGGTGCTATTTTTGGTCCATATCAAAAGATATAGATTGAAATCATGAAAAGGGCTGTTTTGGGATCCTTATCCTGGGGTATCACTTTTCTGTCTTTGCAAACACAAGGAAGGGTTTCTTAGGGTTATTGTTTTTCTTTTGGAGGGGGTGGCAGTGGGGAATGGAGATTTCATATACGCATGTCCATTGCATATTAGGGCCTAAAAAATAGCAAGTCTGGACAGACACTGGCAAAGAAGGGACAATCAATTTCTGCAGCTATCCAGCTGGTCCTTAAAGCAGAGTTGGTGCAAGAGTCTAGTCAGTCTGAGGGGATACTGACAGTGACTTGCTTGTTTCCAGCCGTGGAAAGCCCTTTGCCTCTTGGTTTTGATTTTTTCCCCTTTTACAGTGTTTCTATATGTTTAATCACCATTAATTTATGTTCTGAAGAAGGAAGTTTTGAATCCTCCCAAAGAGAACTTGTTATTGTCTAAGGGAGGAAAAAAGTCAACTTTCATTCCTCACTATGACTATTTCTGATTTGTGAAACTGTGTGGTCCATATAGCAGAGGGGTGGGAGAAAATGTGATGGGTTCCAGGTGATGAACAGCAAAGCTACGAGCAAGTTAACTTGCAAGAGATAATGTAAATCATGCATTCAAAACAGCCAAACTTTTTGGTTGAGCCAGTAAGGCGGCATATCATCATGGGGCAAGGTTAAGTGCTTTTGCAGGGGAAAGAAAACGCTTCTTTTTTGTGTCAAATAAAAGTTAGCAACCTGGAATGACAGCAGATGTCACAGATATACTCGGATGTGTAAGAAGGAAGGGTTCTGTTTAAAGTGCTCTTATGGGTTCCACTGCTGCAAGGGTAATAATCCCCCCAGTGAATTATTGGGAGAAAAAAACTTGCCCTTGTCACGTCCCATTCTTCAATGGGAGCATGGCGCTTCCTAGAAAAAAGTGATTGTCATCATCAGGTATAAGCTCAAAATGACACAACATAATACAGTTCTGCCACAGTCAAAATTATAAGCAGGTCTTCAGCGCAGTGTACAACCTCAGTGCTTGCAACCCTTAAGTTCACTTATTGATTGAGATTTTTCATTACTAATCCTAGCCTAAAAGTAAATTTGGGTGGAGAGACTGGAGGGTTTTTTTTCTGGATTACAAAAATAGTTCATCTCTCCCATATAACTAAATGTCCCTAGGCAAAACCAGATGAACTCTAACATGTTGCTTTTTGCAAGGAAAGACTCATATATCACCTCTCAGTGTTGTGATAAGTTTTTTATTGTTTTTAAAGAAATGAAAAATTCTCCCATAGAAAAAGTGTGCGGGTATTTAGAAATGAGGGCTCCTAACATGAACAGATGTATGTTCATACTTTACATAGGTATCACTGCTCATTTGTATTGATTTATTCTCAGCAGCATCTTAACTTCCTGATATTATTATGTTTTAAAAATGTTAACATTTACTTATACTGAATGTACACATTGGATGTCCAGCTTGTATCAATCATAAAATGAAGTGCTCTCGTCTTGAGTATAATAATCAGGTATAGATCACAGGATGATCTCAAATGAGAAAATTCACTTGGGTGCTGGTGCTTCTGTTTGACAGTTGCACATACCTCTGTGAGTCAAAAAGGTAGACGCAACGTTTTAGCCAAAAGGCTGAGAAATGGGGTTTTAAGATGCTTACTTTGCATTGAAATTAAGTTTGCATCTGAATGTATGACAATAGAGTATTTATTTCTAGGTAATTATAATTTGGTACAATGCAAACAAAATCTCAATTTATCTTCATCAATAAGCTGCTGTCTTATTAGATGAAGATTGGTAACAATCTGATATTGAAGATCAGTTATAATTATCAGCAAGAATGCAAATTAGTTCAACTGTTTCACATTTTGAATTTATTATATATGATTTGTCATTATTCTTCATCTGCTATTAGATGCAACGTGTAATAGATGAGCAGAGCAGCAGAGAAATTTGCGGGACCATCTGTATTCTGCTGTAGCTGAGCTGATTTTGCTATTTCATGTTTCCTGTTGACCTGCCGATGTCATGGACGTTATAGATAAAACCAAGCCTAGCAAGTACATTATTTAGATATATCCCTCTGTTTTGAACTGCATATTGAGGGCATTAAAATGATTACCATCGTGCCCTTGGCTCCCTCAGTTCCAAGATTTTGACTAGCTTTATCTGGGGCATATGCTTAGACTGGTCTTGTGAGAAGTGCTAGGGACCATAAACCTCCCAACACCTGCATCTTCCTGGATGTATCCCCTAGCACATCAAACTCCAGGTTTCTGCAGGCTGCTTTCAGCATTGAGTCAAGTTGTGCTCAGGGCTTGGCCTATTCACAGTTCGTTCCTTTTACTCTCCGTTATTACTTTTTATTTGGAAAGAAAGAAAGTGGAACAGGAGACATCAGGAGTCAGCTATGTGCTTGAACCTGGTGTCCAGCGTCCAAGTGGCTCCTTTATTTGTGCTTTTCAAGGGGCAAATCAGGTCTTAGGCAGCAAGTAGTCAGGACAGCACCAGGTAGTAAAGGATGTACCCAAGATTGTTCACTGCTGGGTTGTTTTTCTTTCGTTGTGGTCCTCTCCTCATTTTCATATTTATTTTTTTCTGTGAGAATGTGAAAGGATTAGGCTTAAACCAAGGGAACTTTCTTGATTAAGACAAATTATGTGAACATAATTAGCATTTAGAAGGGAGAAAGAATAGGCCTTGTCAAGATCTGGACCATGTTTTCAATTATATGCTCATTAGAAAATATAAATATGACAAAAATGTGTTAGAAAACTGTGTTCTTTGTCTATCCACTTGCATTTGGCAATTATAGCAAGAGCATGAAGGAGAGATTTGAAGAGGACAGCACAGTGGTTCTGCAAGTATATTTGTAAAGTGTCTTCCTATACAGTGCCATGAGACAGCAAGAGTATGGGCACATGGATGATGAAAACTTCTGCTGGTGGTAGGGCGTCGTTCCTTGTGTTGTCTCATCTCAGAGGACCTAGCAAGGAGGTTTCTTAAAAGTTATTTTCTGTTAGCACAACCTGTGTAACGATTGCAGTTACAGGGGTTTCAGTCAGAAAACCACTGAAAGATAACAATATTCCTTCCTCTTCCTCTTTCACTAGGCTCATTGTGAAAAAGAAATTCTTAACTCTGTAAAAGCGGTTGTTCCTAAGTCGTTCGTTGTGGCCCAACACTGACAGCGCTTACTGCTGCACTTTTCTCTGGGCTGGTCCATCCAGCTCTGGAGTACTTCAGCATAGAAATTAGAAATGCGACAGAGAGCAACACATGGAGATGAAAAGGGACTGAGAGGGTTATGTAGGAAAGATTTTAAACCAGAGTGGGAATTACCTCTGTCTTTTCTGTATAACACATGAAAAAAAAAATCTCAATGCCATTTGAAATCTTTTATCTTACTTCCTGCAAGACCTGAATGAACATAAAATGAATTTGGGGAATACCTAAAGGTGTTCTTAATCCACTCTTTGTTCTTTTCAATATAATTTAAAGATGTACCCATTAACTTTCACAATACTGCACAATGTTCCTTCTTTGGAGAGCTACTTGACCCTTGCTCAGAGTCTATCACATAATAATGCATTAACATAGAAATGATTCCAAGAGGTGAAGTTTAAGGCAGCAAGTACTTACAATCTTCCTTCCTCAACTGGGTAAGGAATGTGAAGAGAAATATTTTATAGACACTTGCATGTTTTTTCTACTGCACAAAATGTATCCAATCAAGAATTTTCAACAGCAAATAAATGTCAGCTCTGCAGAGTAATTTTAAGAAGCACATACTGCCAACATTATAAAAGAATTGGAAAAAAATGGGAATTGAGTGCTCTGTGATTTGCCATGGGCAATGTGGATGAGCCAGAATGCCAGCATCCTTTCTGTTCATCCTAGCTCAAGTCAATCCGCTCTAGCCACGTGCACAATAAGCTCATTGGCACTAGGAAGGTTATTACTTGTTCTCTGCTCACTTACTGTGTGTCCCACATTGTGGCAAAAAGTGGCAATTCTTCAGTTGTGTCAGATTGCTGGCAAAGTCTCCTCTTCTGTTTTCGTTTTTAATCCTTCAAGAATAACACTAGCATATATTCAGAGTTGTAGAAGTCTAGCTGAAAATTTAACTCCTGGCTATATTTTCAGACCCCGTCTTTAATATGCGTGCTTACTCTGAGAAAAGAAAAGTGAATCAAAACACAGTGACTCAAAGGTGGAACCAAACCAGCAGCCTCTCAGAGTTACACCACAGTTTGTGCCTCTGGAAAGGTTGCTAAAAACACCCTGAAATTCAGTCTTGATCCAGAGCTGAGAAAAAGAGGTTTGGAGCAAAGCGAGTAGGTAATTCTTTTCTGGCTGTGTTTGCTGGGCTGTTTGCAATTTGGGTGTGTGTACCTGAGGTGGCCAGAGGGGTACTTTTTTGTGGCATCTTTCTCTTGGAAGCTCACAGTGGGAATTTAATACTTCTGCGTGTTCAGAGGGAGAAAGGGACTGGGTGAAAAGGAAAAATAGAAGCAGGTGAGGCAGCGGAGAAGCTATGGAGAGTGTAAAGGGTTCTGTTCAAGCATGGGATTGGATACCCCTGCCAAGTGGTGCCCGCAGACTTTGGGGACAGTCCGTTACAGGAATCTGATGGCAAATACTACTCTCCTTAGGGAAGATCTTCATTTTGTGGTGCAGAACAAAGAGTTACCTAGATCTTCCATCTCAGAGTTTCAGAACCAGTACTAGGAGCTCCAGTGCTCAGCATGCATTGCAGAGCAGTTGCATAGTGACACCAGGAAAACAGGGATCGGGGCTGACTTTGCAGGTTTCTTACAGACAACAAGGAACCATGTGATCCTTGCATTAATCAAGGTGTTTGTAGTTGGTGGTCTGGGAATTAATGCACAGAGGTTGGTGGCCTTAGGTCACCTCCTCTGATATTTGTGGTGCAGGTTGTAATAATGAACAGACAACTCTGTTTTTTCTCTCAGAAGTTTATTTAAGAGGAACCGGAATGCTTTTCTGTAATGTCAGGGGTTTAGGACCCAGGGGAATATGAGGATTTCCTTCTCTAATCTGTGGGGATTAGCCTTGCTTGACAAAGAGCTGGCATGCAGTTGACTTGCAGACCTCCGTTAACATGCATCTATATGGTATATTGGACTGCCAAAACAAAGCGGTTCTCGCTTGAAGTGGAATTCCTATGAGGATCCCACCAGACACGTCAATGCCCAAACTGAGGTTGCTGTTGTTTCCTCGGGAAAAGTTAACCCAGGTTGGATACCAAGAAGTACAGTTTTGGTTTTAGTCTTCAGTATGTAGCAATTACTGATCAGTATTACTGACCAGTAATTAAAAAATAATTAATAATAATAATTTATTAAAAAAATAAGTACTGATCAGTACTGATGACCTGCACCAAAAGGGCTCCTTGCACATCAAACACAACTTCCCTGGCATGTCATGTGTGCAGGATGTTACCTTTGCAGAAGGCATTGCAGGTTGTGCAGTCATTAGCCGCGCTGTACTTTAGATGAGAAGTTACCGCGCTGGTTCCATCTACTTAAACCTGCCGGGTCTTTAAATAGGTGTCCTTGGCCAGCTTTTCTCACTCAGTTAATCCCAGCACAGATGAACCAGCATTAAAAAAAATGTTTATGGCAGTCTTCACAGCTGCATATGGAATATATCGGATTGTTTGCATATAGTCAGTTCTGCAGGTTGGTAATTTGGTGCTCTAGAAAGAGTCCTAGATATGCTTTCTGAAAGGAGCTATGTAAATGCGGATACCGTTAGCTTC
Source organism: Cygnus olor (assembly GCF_009769625.2). NCBI lineage: Eukaryota > Metazoa > Chordata > Aves > Anseriformes > Anatidae > Cygnus > Cygnus olor. The sequence goes on from NC_049175.1 coordinate 15,004,812, forward strand.
ATGATTTATTTATTTTTTTTGCAAAGCGTATCTTATAATAAAGCACTGAAGTGCAGAATAGCCATTTCCTGTGATTTTCATTCACATAATATTTATAGTGCTATGGAACAAATGAGCCGTTGAAAAGGGAGAAAAATTAATACTGTAAATGAACTTGCCTTGAGAGGATTCTGTGATGAAATTATGACTAACAAACTTTAGTAAACCAATTACTGCTCCTCCTGGGTTTGTGAATATGAAAGCTCAGTGGGATTTGATGTAATCCCTCCCTGTGAACAGATGGGCAGATTACAGGTCTCTGCAGAACATGCTCCAGCCTTCCCCTATGCTGTGATTGTGTTTCTTTACACCTTGCCTCTTGGTGACAAAAGTACTGAAAAAGGCAGGAGCAGAATCAGTCAGTGCTTTTGTGATGTGCAGCTGTGCAAACGGTGCTCAGTTTTCTCACCACCCATTCCTTAAAACCTCTTCTCCCAGAGCTGGTCACAAAGAAGGATGGCCTTGTCTGAACACCCGCTGGCGCGTTATAATGGTCCTGCTACTGGATTACTGTAGTTAAGAGTCTGTCAGCATTTTATTATAAACTCCTTTTTTCAGGGATTTATAACATAGGCAAATATTTTACTTGGGGCCCAAACCAACTAAATAGAAAATAGAAGAATGAAGCCAGGAACAATTTTTCATTGCCCTTCCCCTCCCCCAAATCAGTTACTGAGTGTCCAGCAGCATTTTCTGCCTTCCAGAACTGCAAACTTTCCTCTTCTCGGGAAGATAGTAGAGATGTTGCAGCAGGTTATAGCCAAAATGATTCTGTATTTTGCCCGGTGTAACTACAACACCTTCCCTATACTGCTGTCTTCCAAGACCTATGGACACCTATACAGTTGAAGGCTGTAAGTGGTTTCCTTTGCCTCAACTAATCTACTCAAAATCTTAGATCCATGAATATTTTAAAGTGCTTTGTGTGGCTGTGGCCTTGCTTTTAGCTGGAAATATCTATGTTGGTAACTTTAGGACATGATCTATCAACACTTCTTTCTTTCCAGATTAGTAGCTCCCAACTGTATTTAGCAGCTGCCAAGTAACGAAAGAAACCACTGCCTGTTTGTGCAAGTATGTAACTTCTAGATAATACCAAGAATGATGGAAATTTTACATCGGGAGGGACTTCCAGGGGTCTCTGGCCTATCCTCATGCTCAGAACAGGTTGCCTGGGGCTTTGTCCAGCCAGGCCCAAGGCCCTCAGAGAAGAGGAGCTGCATGGCCTTGCTGGCAGCCTGCTGCACAACCCTCCTGGCCTTGTGAGGCGAAGGCAGTCCGTAAGTCTTGTCCAAACCTGGCTGGTCTCAGCCGAGGCCCGTTGTCTCTCCTGCCAGGTCGGAGCCCCACCATTCAACCAGTTGTTTAAGCCATCCATTTTTTCAGTTGTCCACCCACTCAGACCGTGCCATCCTGACTTGGACACAAGTGTGGTGGAAGACAGCACCGAAAACTTTGTGAAAGTCAAGGGAAATGACAGCTGCTGTACCCTCATCTGCAAAGCCAGACATTTTATCACAGAAGGCAGTCAGGTTGATCAGGCATGACTGAGCTTTGGTAAATCCAGGCTGACTGATCCCAATCACCTGCCTCTCCTTCATATGCCCAGAACTGTGATTTGGGAGGACTCACTCCATTATTTCCAATGATCTTCATGTCATACGAGGTGTTTAAAATAGCTGGAAGATGGAAAGTAACTTTATACGAATATATATTTTAAAAGACCGATGGAAGACCTTGCTGTTCCTGTGTGTAACGGGGCAGAATCAGAGCCAAGCAGCAGTGTTGCAGCAGGTCAGAAGGTCTGTCTGTCTGGGCCAGCGGTGAGTTGGGTGTACAGGTACACCCTCTTGGAAGCCATAGGTGGGGAGAAGGTTGGTGAGGAACAAACATGGCTCTTTAATGGGACTAGAGCTCTTCCTTTTTAGCAAAGCAGACTTTATTTCACAGGCAGCCTGTCCCTGAGTGCAAAAACTACCCTTCTGGGTCTGCAATAATGTGTTTTTATCTTCTCCATGCTGGACTGTAACTGGGTAAATACATTTCAAGAAGGCACTGGGCATGCTCATCAGTTTATTGCAGGGAATATCCTCTACGAAATGGTGACCTTGGGCCTCTTTAGAACATTTGAACGCCAGCGTCATTGGTGATGTGTAGGATCCTCTCAGAAGGTAAAGAAATTAATGAGTACCTTTTAATAAGCCAACCATCATTTCTTATGCCTGATTTTCACACTTCCAAAATATTTTGCTTATGTAAAGCGCTCAAGTATTCCAGACCATAAGGTGAATTAGTTCCTTCTGACCATATTCCAAGAAAATATGACACTAACAACAATAATATTGTTGTAGCATATTAAATATTTATTGTATACGTCCACGCTGAAGCAGGAAGTCTTTTCTCTTTCTCTGCGGCAGTTTCTCCTGGATCATCCTTTCCACCTGTAGGAATTCTTATGATGATGGGAAAGCAGAAACCTGGCCCAAAGACCCTGTGCTCTAACAGGAGCTGTGCTTAGTGCTTGGAGAATGAGGTGCTTGTGGCTTGTACTACAGACAGGTGTGCCTCACGGGGAAAACGAAAGCAAATAGGTAGCAGAGCAAGGTAAATGCACACACCCTTACTAGAAAAGAGTAACTGCCCCATATTTTACTACATAAAATGTTTCTCAATTCTGTTTTTTATTTATGTATATCTTAAAATTTTAGAAATGTTCAGTGCACAGGTATCAATGATAATCTTGGTCTTACAGGACAAAGAAAATAGTTGTTTTTTTTTTTCTAATTTGTCTCATTTATAAAGTTTTGTGGGTTTCTTTTGAAGGAAATTAAAATCACTTAAGTCTTACTGAGTAATAATTTGAGCTGTGTTTGTGTATAAGAAGCAAAATTTTTAGGCAGTTGTGCAGGAGGGTTCTGTATATTTTTTAAAAAGAGCTAATGAATGATTTTAGTCCCAGCATAGGCTTTCAAATAACCAAAGTGTTATGGGATTTTTTTCATATTTTTTAAAAAATAAATGTTCATAATAGGGACAGTGTTAGAGTAGGAAATGGTTCCAGGACCTCTGAAGTTAATTTGGTTTGGCCCCGAAAATCTCTGAGAGGACAACCACTAGCTTTCATTCCCAGACAGGTCCCATTTCTGTGGTGCCCATCCTGCTGTCATTGCAGGTTTTTCTCCATCTCACAGCAGGGTCGCTAATTACACCTCCCTTGCTCAGGCTGAAGCATAAATGTTTAAAGCTAAACCCAAACTCAGGCAGGGCTTACTGGACTTGCTACAAATATAAGCCCTGGAGAGGGTGGTGCTCAGTGTGAAATCCCACCTGTTCTTATTAATCATTCAACTTTTAATAAACTTGAAGAGATTCCTGTGCAGTCTCACATCATTCACATTGTGATTCTGCACAGGCTTTTTGGAAATGGGAGTTTCAGTGAATGCTTTTTAAATACAATAAAGGTAACAAAGTCTGAGCGATTTGTCAGGCGATGCTCCCATCTCGCATTGAGCACCCTTATTTCAGGTGCTGTGGACTCAACGAGCAGCACTACTATGCTGAGAAGGGCTTTAAGGAGATTACTCCTCTCCCGTCAGCTGGTATCATAAACAAGCGTACGCCGCTGTGCTGAGAGAAGGTGCTGGCAGAGCGCCGCCAGCACAGGCAGCTTGGCAGTGGAGCAGAAAGCACCTAGCACCGCTACTCGTGGGGATCCGGATCCGGCCTTGGGGGCTGGAGCATCCCCAGGAGCCCCCAGCTCCACTCCCTGCAGGACAAGCGCCGAGCAGAGCAGCAGGCAGAGGGGCAGGCGCATCCCTTGCAGCTGCTGTCTGAGAGCCTGGGACGGACGCAGGGATGTGGAGCAGCGACGGCGTGCCCCTTGGTCTGACATGCAAAGGTATTTTTCTCCTTGCTGTTCCTTTGGCGCGTGTTGAGCAGGGATCAGCGTCGCTCCGTGCTGTCTCGGGTTTGTTTTGGGGGCAGGGAGCGGCGAGGGGAGGTTGTGTGCAAGGTGCCTGCGTATAGACTGGGCAGGGAAACTTGCTGCATAGCCCAGCCAGGCAAACTTTGTAGCATCAAGTCAGGAAAACTGCATTTTTCCCTGGTTTGCCTTTCCCTAGGAGTTGTCAGTAGCAAATTTACCCCGAATCAACATTTTTAGGAAACCTGACACCATGAACTCCTCATTTTATTGTAGTGCCAGAATCAGTGCCAAAAGCAGCCTTTTTGGCTTAGGAAGAATGTCCTCTGTGAAACTTCAGTCTCTCTCTCACATCAGCGTGGTTCCCCGCAGTGAAATAGAAAAGGTTTCAACATTCGTTTTTCAATTATTTGTGCTGGTGTTTAACGCTTGCTGCAACGTATAGCTTGCACAACTCTTCTTTTTGTCCTCTGAGGAATTTATTTTCAGGGAGCCTCTTGCCTAACAGCCTAACGTACCAAGTAGCATTTTGGCAAAATTTTGCAGTTTTTAGAGTTAGGGCTTAGTAAACTCCCAGCCTTGTACATGGCTAGTTTGTTGATATGCCTCTAAACTTGGTAAAACAGCAACAGTGCTGCTGGTACTGTCTATTACCCTTTCTCCCCTCTATCTCCTCTTTCTGATACCAGAGTTAACCTTCCATGTGTATCTTTTACAATGACGTTATTCAATTATAACTTGAGTACCCTTCATATTTAACTTTTCTTGCTGCATAGCAATTCTTTTCCTGACTCCTGGTGTGTTGCTTACGTGGACTGCTTAGTATTATTTTGCTAATTATTCTTCTTGGATTTCTGCATTTTCCTTGCACGGTGCTCATTGCAATAGTGCTGTCAATCTAATGATGTGCTTTAATTTAAAAAAAAAAAAAAAAAAAGGTAATTTCTAATGATTATTGCATCCCATTTAATATGAATAATTTAAACAACTTTATTATACTTCTGATGTCACTTGAGGACAAAATGGATTTGAGTGCATATGTGCACACACATATTTCTTAAGCAAGAAGAAAGCCTTTATTTGAAGTGCTCTGTTGTTACAAGAGGATAGCATGTTACTGTGTAAGGTTAACTCTAGGTCCACATTTCATTCCTTCTTATGAAGTCTTCTAATTGGTGGAGCTGGTAAGCTAATAGTATAGGGGATAGAGTAAATAATTAATGATATTAATATTAACGCACTGTGGGCTTTTACAGGACTGAGTCTTGCTTTAGGGAGTTTGAGACTGTGTATATGAATTCCCAGTTACTCTTACCTGAACATAGCTATTGCTTTAGGTATTCTTGTCCTGGGGGGGCTTAGGCTAGCAAGGGGTTATTTGATGCATTTTATCTATGGTGTTAGTACTCAGGTTGCAGGAACATAATCCACATGGCTTTGCAGTTACAACCCTATGAAATAAGAGTGCAATTTAATGAGAGTGCTGCTCTGCTTAACGATGAAGTGCTCCTCTCTCAGCTGTTGTAATGAGCTGCTGAGGCAAGAAAGTTAGCCCCAGCTGCTGTGTTTCACACCTTACACTTGGACAGTGAATACACAGACTGTAAAGAAGTTTGGGGCTTGATCGCTTCTTTATAGTTACCTGCTTGTGCTAAATCACTGGTGGAATAATTGTATTGTCACCTTGTGTCATATTTGCTCAGGTGTAATAGCTTTGCCAGAAAAGCAGTCGCCTGTAAAATTGTGGTGCGAAGGTTTTAATGTTCTTTGGAAAGGTGGGGAGGGCTGTTAAAGGGATTTTTGTTCTGTTTTGCTTTGTTTTTCTTTTTCTTTTTCTTTTTCTTTTTTGTGTATGAGTTCACTGATTTACTGGTGTGTGGCATTGTCTGATAACATCTTTGTGTTGGGAATAGCAGACAGGTCTTTATGCTAAAGAAACACTTGCTCTTGAATACTTGTAAATAACAAGACAAAACCAATTACAGCTGTTAGGCTTAAAAATAAGATGAAGTGGCCGGGCTGGATTCTGGTCTTTACTTACTCTGTAGCTAAATTGTTGTAAGGGTTAAAGGTATTAAGTGAGAATTAACTCCTTGTGTGCTGCAGCCTTTGGTTTGAGATGTCCAATGTTAAACTTCATTTCTGCTTTTTAAGTTGCTTTGTAACTTTTTCTTCTATGAAAGTCCATTATCTGCAAGAAGTATCTTCAAGAAAAAGAAAAAAAAAAGAGAGAAAAACAAACTTTCATGAAGAGAGGGCTTGTGAAGGACATTTTGCAATTTAATACTGATATTAAACTTTAAAGGCTGAGATGTGATGACCGGTTTTGGCTACAAATTGGATGTAAGTTCATTATTTCAAATACGTAATAGGAGCTTAAGAATGGAAAGGGCCATCCATGTCTTCAGCTGTGGTTCTTGCTACTGCAGCCACAGCATCATACCATCACTGGAATACATATTCAGCCCCCTCTTAAAAACAAAGGGATGGCTGTTTTTTTGTTCTTCTGTCCCTGGTGCTCCCTTAGAACCCTGGAGCTCCTGGCACTCAGACCCTTCTGCTCATTTCCAGGGCAAACACAGTCTTGACCATTTGTTGTGCCAAAAATCTTTTTTTGCCAGTGTCTTGGCTGTCTTTTTTTTTTTTTTTTTTTGAGTATGTCTTTCATCTCAAACTCTGCTTTCTTCTATGTAATGAAGAAGATTGTGCGTTACGTTCATTTGGACACATCATTGGTGTTTTGTTCTGTGATACTGTTGCTTTCTTGTTTATGTTGGAAATACATTCTGGGTCCAAGGGTCACATTTGCTTTTTTACACCTAGATCGCGTTTATTATTCGTTATAATGATGTTGCAATTAACTATAACTTGCTAGTTGTCCTCCTTTGCAGTTTTCACTGGGAAGCACACAGCGTACCAGGAAACCTCTTGTAGCCCTTGGGTACGTGACCTTGTGCTGTGCTTTACTGAACTTTGTCCTGTTACTGCTTCATTTCTTCAGAGCTTCTAGTTATTTCTGTGTAATACCCATGTCCTCTCTTCCAATATCTGTATCCCTGTTGTATTGTGTGTTATCAGCCTATTCCTAACGTTAGCGACAGAGCTATTAGGGGAAATGTTTAAGAAGATCAGTTCCAAGAGTGATTCTTAAGACTCTCTAATAATCACTTAAGTTTTAGGGACTTCTGCTGTTGTGTCCCCTTGAGCCAGATGCTCGCCCATCTCAAAATTGCTGTGCTGGTTGCAGCCTAGCTAACAGTTTCCCATGTGACACTGCTGAATGCTCTGCTAAAATCCCAATTAATGAGATCTACAGCATTTGGAGAATGTTATCTGATGAAGTAATCTCTGAGGTTAGTCTGTCACAAGCTACCTTTTGTTAAACCCATATTAAATTTGGTCACATTTTGCAATGCTTTCAAGTCTCTGGAAGGAGATTCGAAGGGAAAAATACTTGGTCTCTGTGCCACTGAAGTGAGTTTTATAGGGTTGTAGAAAAATCTTCTTTTACTTAAAACATGAATAATTTATTTCCTACTCTTTAATTGTATGCAGTATCCCAGTTAAAAGAAATGTCTTAGCAGTGTTCAATTTTGTGTGCCATTTATTTCAAAATGTGGGGTTCGACTCTTTAGTGGCTCCTAAAGTTTTTAATTCCACTTTATGATGATTTCCTCTTTTTTCCCCTTGTGTATCTTACTTTTTTTTCTTTCACTGTTTATCTCCTTCCTTCCATGCCATAGTAAAAATATTAATTAAAACCCTTACAAACAATAAGGTCAAAAATGTCCTGCATGGGAGCCTAAGGTGTTATTTTCCTGATCTTTCCGTACCTGTAACACTGAAGAAATTTTATAAAGCTATCAAAAGCAGGAAAATATTGTGTTTGGACATATTCTTCATATTCTGACAGCTGAGCTCCTCAATTCAGTTGATTTTTCAAGTTAGTTCTCTTAATTTCTTTCTTTTTTATTTTTTTTCAGAACAAATGCTGATAACCCTTAATTACAAATCTGTTTTCTTTTGTTCTTCCATTTTATTTAATCAGCTTATTACCATTCAAATCCAGTTTACTGTGAGTGAATTCTCTGAAAATCGAGTATGAATTAACCTTATTTCTTACAGATATAAAGGCTATCCACTGAATCAATTGCATGTGAGAGTACACAAATTACACTGCCGTCAGTATTCTTTGCTCTTTGTATCTGGAAAATTGAAATCTCCAATGGTGGCACACTTTCTGATAGTCCCTGCTTCTCTAAGAACGCTACAGCAATCTACGTGGTGCTTCAAGGTTTATGGCATTACTGCAGTCAAATACGATTTGACTGGATCATCTCTTCCCAGAGTGACTGTGACCAAAACTAATATTGAAGTTTGCCATATGGGGCACTTCTGGCTTTGTATCTCTTTCTCAAATTGGAAAGCCTTTAGAGAATATCCACTATGCTCATGTCTGGAGAAATAATAAGATCAAGCTAGGTGGTTGCACCAGGGCTTCCTCTGTTTTGCAGGTGTAATTGGGCCTGGAGCTTGTTGTTTGAAATAATTCACAGGCGGGTCTGAAGGCCACCGAAGACAGTATTTCTAAGCTTCAGATCCTGCTTTAGTCCTTTCAGATTGCACAGTTTTAGAACCATGTTATTGTTGTGCTTGTACCTGAGTGTATATTCTCTCCATATATATATATATATGCATATATGACATGCATATGTATATGTTAGCTACTGTACAATCTCCAGCCGTTCAGTGCAGTCTGTATGTCTGCACTCCAGTCCTTGTTTTGGTGGTGCCCCACTTGATTTAATGCAAGTTCCACTTAGCTGAGTAGACCTGAGTAGACCATCAGCTAAACTGCTAGCAAGTTCGTGCAGAGTAGACATTAACTCTTGGTTTCACAGAGAATATCTGCAAGGTTTCAGTGCAAAAATCTAGAACGAATTCCAAGCTTTCAGGAAGAAAACCTTAGTATCACGAAATACAGAAAGAATTGTAAGCTCTATTAAAAAGCACTTAATGTCTCCTGAACTTTTATAGCAGTTTAATGTCTTATACCTTTTTTTGAAGTGAAATTCAGCTATCTTTTTTTTTTTCTTTCTTTCCTGAAATTGTTTACTTTTTGAATATCACTGGTGGTTTGGCTGTGGAACTGTGGTGATGGAGCAGATTATCTTGAGTGTCATCACGCAGCACTTGCAGGGCAAGCTGGTGATCAGGCCCAGTCAGCATGGGCTTATGAAAGGCAGGTCCTGCTTGACGAACCTGATCTCCTTCTATGACAAAGTGACGCGCTTGGTGGATGAGGGAAAGGCTGTGGATGTGGTCTACCTTGACTTCAGTGAGGCTTTTGATACCATTTCCCACAGCATTCTCCTGAAGAAACTGGCTGCTCGTGGCTTGGACTGGTGTATGCTTCGCTGGGTTAAAAACTGGCTGGGTAGCCGGGCCCAAAGAGTCGTGGTGATATTGGATTGGTTGGATGTTAGGAAAAACTTTACTGAAAGGGTTGTTAGGCATTGGAATGGGCTGCCCAGGGAAGTGGTTGAGTCACCATCCCTGGGGGTCTTGAAAAGACGTTTAGATGTAGAGCTTAGTGATCTGGTTTAGTGGAGGACGTGTTAGTGTTAGGTCAGAGGTTGGACTAGGTGATCTTGGAGGTCTCTTCCAACCTAGGTGATTCTGTGATTCTGTAAGTTCCATCTACTTTCCATGTGACATTTGAGATGGTAAGACTCGTTTTGCATTTCCACAAAACTGCTATTGCTTGGTAGTACTCTTCTCCATCCCAGCATACCACCACAGATAAAATTGTAAATGAGATTAATTTTGCATTTTTTTTAAGCATTTACACTGTATTAGACCAAAGGAGTGAGGAAGGAGTAGACCAGGATTGTGACAAATTGTACACGATGATTTGGAGATCTGATTTTCGATGATTCATTTTCACAAATTTGTTCTGTTACAATTTGCATCTGCGGGTCAGGATGCTTCTAGGTTTCAGAAGGAGAATGTAGGTAGCTGAAGTGAAAGTTCCTGGTCTAGACACAGTCTATAAGCTGTGCACACCTGACAGTCCCAGCTGTTGGATTTCTTTGGGCTTGCGGTAGAAGAGCTTGGAACATTGCAGGGAGGATTGTTGCTGTTGTTTTTACTGCTCTTCTAATGTCACTGCAAAGTGCTTCCATGTTTTTGAGCTGTGACAATGCATTCTGGACCTGTTACACTGCTGGTCCTGGGAAAGCAGGCTCTGATTACAAGTTAGCAGATGGTAAAAAATTGGAGAAGTCCCACCTTGAATACGGTCATAATCACAGCACTCACAGAGAAGGAACAGCCAAGTAAAACAGCTGCTGTTTGACACAATAGGTCAGAAGCTGATGATGGGATACAGAGCTGTTCTTGGTCCATAAATTTACATACTTGGTTCATAAATAAGTGACACTTGATTTTAATTTGGTGATGTACTTTCACACTGTATCCTCCCTTTAACAGTTTCGTAATGACATTCTAGCACACTTGATCCTTTGGTGACTCAGTTTTAGAAGTTCCATGCTCGGCCTCCCTGCCTACCAAGCAGCTGCTACTTTAGTAATATTGTGTATTGAGAATAACTCTGTATTCACCACTGCTTCTGTCTCTTACGTTCAGTTTTCTGCATGCTTTGGAGGATCCTGATCAGAGAATGTGGTGCTGCACCTTTGAAATCACTGCTGACTGATAAGCTCACCACACCAGTTTGGCCCAGATTATTTGTAAATAGATTAAAAAACTGTTCAGGGCTGCTCTTTCTGAGTAACCAGCATGTTGGATAGCTTATCATTTCTGGTCTACAGTCACAAAACCGGGCAAATTACAGTCTAGCTGAAGTCATGAACCTCACAGGAAATACACCAGACAAAATCATCTCTCTGTTTCTGTACTGAAGAACCAAATGCAAGCTGAAGTGGCCACCAAGCTATCAGTTGTGGTGGTGTCGAGTCTTCCTAAGGTGGGTCTGGAGTACAGCTAGCAGACATCCCGTGCCATGTTGAATTTATTCATCCTTGCCTGGCCATCTGTGCACGACTGTGAAAGATTTATCTGTCCTGAACAAAACGTAAGAGCTGCTGCTTGCCCAAGTGGTTAGTGTTGTGTGGCCTGGACAGCTGAGGTGCTCCGTGCAGTGTACTTCACACCAAACTTATGCGTGAGGGGGTACAAGGATGACAGTATGCTGGTGAAGTGATGTGGTTGGATTGACAGCCCTCTGTTTTTCAGATACAGTGGACTTTGGGCTGGCTTGATTCAAAGTGGCCTGGGGGTCTCAGTGGAAGTGAGGCGTGAATGCCTCAGTCTGCTTCTGTACCCTTGGACGCTTGTTTAATTTGTACTGTTGTGACCACATCAGACCCATGCAGTGTCCAATTTGCTTTCTAAGGGCCTAGGGTGAGATTTGGTTTTGCTTCTGTAAATGAATCTTCATGCTACACATACTGCTTGAGATGCAGCCAAAGATCTACTGTATTCACTTGTCCCGAGCATACCTGCAAACAAGAGGAGAAAATGTGCTTCTCTGTTAACCTTGCCTCCTGGTCTTTGTTGCGGTATGATTCTGCCTTAGCTGAATGTTGAATACACCATAGGCAACACTTCCCTTAGAGGCAGGGAGCGGGATAAGAAATTATGGCCCTGTGATTTAAAATGTAATAGCTTAGACTCTCCCAGATTTCCCAGCATCAGCGGGAAAGTGGAGTCCACATAGCAATTTATGAGCCGTGGTAGACCGTGGTTATTACTACACTTGTTTCAGCTGATGAGTTGCACACTAGACATAGCTCAAGGCTGGCACTAGTGTTTACAGAGCTCTCCAGAGGAAAGATGATTGATTGATCCAAGGCCTACTGCTGTTTTGGCCTTGGATCAACATCGGAGACTTGAGAACACAACACGAACCATCCTGCGCATGGACCTGTAGCTGGTATTCTGGCATAACTCTTTTATTTTTACCTGCTCACATTGACTTAGCTCAGTGCAAAAACACTGCCACGTGGTGTATAGCACAGCGGTGTCACTTTTCAGATACCTCTACTTACAACTAAAGCCAGCTTTGCCCCTCTGCATGGCATGAAACCGTTCATTGGTAAGTGATTTTTAGGCCCACTGTTAAATAAAGCCAGAGAGCAGCATTGCATTAACCTGAACCTAGCTGGTACTTCTGCTGTTGTGTGAACACCCTCGGGTGAGGCAGGCACAGCGGGGTCTGAGACTTGCTGCAAACGGCTCTGCAGCCTGCACCTTCGGCAGTTGCTACAGGCACTGCGAGGCCTGTGTCCTGCCCCAGGCCACCAGAGGAGCTAGGGGCTGTCCTGGGTCATCTTGTGCTGCAAGAGGAGCTGGTCAGAATTCCCAGCAGCAATTGCTGCAAGCCTAAATGCAAGAAGGCAGCACTGAGGCTGCAGTAGGTCATACTCACTGCCAGGTGAACCCCGCCAGGTCCTGTCCTGATGGGCAGTACTTCCCAGCAGTGTCATCAGCCTCCCTCTGCACCCTCTTGAGCTGCCTCTGTGCCTCCAGCTCACTGAAGGGAGCAGGGATGTAGTGTGTTCTGGGCACTGCCTGGGACAGCTCCAGGTCCTGCCCCAGGGTCTGTTACACCTCTCCCACCAGGTGCTGGTGGTTGAGCAGGTTTCAAACCATTACCAGTTGCACTGTGGAGAGTGCTGAGGGCTTTCAGAGGGGCAGGTGGTGCCAGAGTCTCTGCCACAGCTGTGCACGTGTGTGCAAAGCCCGAGCAGTGTTGGTAGAACAAGCAAGTGCTGAACTCTTGCTTTGTGCAGTTGGAAATGGTCTTGGATTGGCATCATACTCCATGGGCAAAAATTTACCTATAACCCCTGAGAAATGGAACTTAACTTCAGCAGACCCGCGGGAATGTAAAATTAGTAAGTAGTGGCAGTGCTGATGTAGTCTTTCTAGTTCACAGACATCTGGGGTGTCAGTAGATATGCACAGACAGTGAGACAAATCTGAGCACCCGATGGGGAGGGGAAAAAATAAAAGAAAAAAGGTTTCTGTACTTCCTATCTCGCCACACAACCTACATGATTGTTATGAAATGAACTGATGAGAGATATTACTTCTCCCACCATCATTAGCATGCAAGTGTTCTCTGAATGTGCCAGATGTTTGGCTTGCATTATCTGGAAGTTTCTTTCATTTCCAGCCCTAGTGAAAGGGAAGCTTGAGCACGTCCAGCAGAATTATAAACAGTTTCCTGTACCAATGAAGACAGTAGCATACTTAATGAACTGTGTCATGCTAATAGTAAGTCCAGTTAATGAATGCTTTCCTGTTATTTTAGCGAGGTGGCCGAGTGACGTTTTTCTGATTCTGGATCACTGAATCCGTATGGAAGTGCAAATTATGTGTCTGAGAAAAGCTTCTCTTTATGTTAATATTTGGAAGGAAGGTTTATTTAGTATCCTATACTTTACAGTCAGATTTCTGAGAGATTTATTCAGAATACCCTTGTATTCAAAGCTTGCTAAGGGTATATCCTCTGAGATATCATCAGTTGAAAAAAAAAAAGTGTCTTTACTAACAGTATAATATATGAATTCTGCAGAAATCCACTGAACATGTTTTCAGAGCGCTATGGCACCAACTCCAGTAACATTGTTTGAAAGTATTGATTTGTATAGAAGGAGGAGTTTCTGAACTATAGGCTGTAACCAGCTAGTTAAGACTTTCACATTCAATACTGTTCTGCAAAAACCTGGTAGACTCTTATGTCTCCACATAATAAGGAAATCACTGCTACTAATCAGAATTTTCCCCAGTTGTGTTCTCATACTTTTCTTCCTGGAATAGGGGAACACACTGATACTTTGGTTAGCTCTACAGCAAGGGATATGCAGGGAGTTGCTGTTGTTGTGTTGGCACCTCGGGCAGTATGGACACAGAAATCCCATCGGTGCCTGCCTCATGCGTCAGAGCTCCTGGAACTGCTCTCTGCAGAGACCAGCACAGCTCCTTGGTGTCTCGGGCTAGGATCATTGGATGGTATGACATTTTACCGCAGTGGTTTTTCATAGTTTTGATCAGATTGGATATTGAAACAGTGGATTGGTGAAGATCACTTAGGTCTTTAGAACTGGCCATACATCCCGAGTTTTCTTCGGACTTGGTGTACTTGCTTTTAAGAAGGTCCTTAGTTTCTATTAGCTGTGACCTCAAGCCCTTGTCAGGAAGCTGCAACTTGAGAAAAGGATCCGATACTTTATTTTTTTCTCATTTTCTTGAAGAGAGCTGTATGAGGGTTTGAAGAGAAGGGAAGGGCAGTAGGAATGGGAAGAATATGCAAAGATGAATCATGTTGGAGGAGGAGGATACAGAGGACGATGAGGGGGAGAAAGAAATAAAATTTGTGAATAAACCCAAAAGCAGGCTGGTCCAGATGAATGCATTTTATCCCTCCACAGGAATATCATGAGGAGAGCTGCCTGGCATTTGGCTCTGTTTAGCTGCTGGAAGCTGGATGGTAATTGCCCTTAATTTGAATGATTTTGTTCCATAATTTGTTTTGAAAATGACGAGAAAGTGGTGGAGTTCACACTTTGTTATAGAGCAATACATTCTCCGTCTAATGCCATTTCTTTGAATCCTCTGACTGTGTTAATATGAGAAGTGGAAAGGAAATTCAGTGTTTATTGTCTCATATGTATAATACATGCTTCTGTATGTACTCCTGTTTGTGCATGGCTGGAAGAGTTTTTTTTTTTACGTCTATGCTATGACCCAGATCAGCTGACTGAAGAGTACTCTAGTGACTTCTAGGTATTGGACTTAGAATATTAAAGTTAAAATATCAGATACATAATTTTTCAGAAATGACAAGAGTTTTCAAAATCATGGATAAGCATAAATACATTTTCCTTTATATATAACCTGGCCAAAACACGGAGCTACACAAATTGTGTGGGTTTGCTCAGAGAATAAACCATTCATTGTTGTACCCATCTCCTTGTTGAAAAGTGTGATGTGCCCATTGTTGGTTTTTGACTGAGGAGTGTTGTGCAATCACTGCTTTATACTTGGTCCTTCCAACAGTTTCTTCAGTTGGTGCTTGGTCCGTTTCTCCTACTTCCCCTCTTCTGAAGAATTTTGGAACTGGAATGTTCTTTGTGGGAGTGGAGAAAGAACTTTATTATCCCTACTGGGTTTCTATCACAATTGCAAGCAAGAATTTGGACGTATTTTCTCATAAGAGTTGGGGAAAAAGGAGTCTTGAATGCTGCATGTAATAATAAGCTATATAAAATTCCAGAAAAATTAGTTTTTGCAAAGTGCAGATTACAGGAAGTAGCATAATGTCTAGTGGTCTCCAGAAGAGGATTTTGGAGCAGTTCCAGCTATTTCTTAAAAACATGATTCCTCATCTGCTCATTTATTAGCACTGAAATATCATTAAATATACATAAATTCCTTGAAAGAAAATACAATGATTTGTAATGATTTTGAGCCCTTGAGAATATCTAGGAGTAAGTATGACATTATGGGAAAGGAAAAGCACGTAACATGGCTTTTTTTCTTATCTGCAATGCACTTGATACAAATTTTCTGTTCACAGTTAATCAGTCACATTCAGTGACCAGTATTTTATAAAATAAATGTAGAAAAGCTGCTGCTTTAGTATGTTTTAGGAGGCCAACTAAATTTATGAGCAAAACCCCAGTTTTCTTCTCATAAGAAGGATAGTAATAATGTTTCGTAAGTATTTTTAGAGAAGGGGTGCAGAATATTTTGCTCTGATGCCTTACATTAACGTAAATTATTAACATACTTCAGTGTTGATGATATAAAGCTAATCAAATGGAACCTTATAACATTTACCTTCAACTCTATTTTTTTCTGTGGTATGTACTCTAATTCTTCCAAGACTGTTTAATGCCTATATTATGCTTATGATTTTAGAATTTTTGGCAAGGGGTGGGGGAAGAGGTTTGGAGTTTTTGTTGTTGTTTTTGAAGGGATAGGTCTAGGATAAGTGGCTGGCCTTGTGACTGCTTCAAAGCTATTACACTCTTGTGAATCACTCCTCTTGCTGTACTCAAGAGATAAGGCATTGCTCCCAAAGTAACTTTTTATTATTGCAGCTATTGACATTTCGTCTAACACAGGCAAGTAAGCTGAAGAATCGTGCTCATCCAGAGCAGATGTGAGTGGAAATGTCTTTTACTTTGTATGGAGTCCTGTGCAATTGTTTTCTTTGTCAATAAATTAAAAATTTGCAGAGGAGTGAGTCAGTACAGGTTGCTGATCCTGAAGTTATATGCAGCCTCTTGCCTATTAATAGAAGTAGCAATCCTTCACTTTGAAAACCCAGGTTTTCTTAGTCATTAATGGCATAAGGCTTATGTTAATGTCTTCAGTGTCCTAATGTACTGTCTTGTCTCATTCCAACTGAGTAGTGTTGATATAACTCATGATTTTTTTTCTTAGTTTCAGCATTTTCAATGCATTATGGTGGTTTTTTTTATTGTTTTATTATTATTATTATTATTATTATTCTTTAAGGCTTTTGAGATGCAACAAAATACTCACAAAATTCTTCCCAAAGGAGGGGAAACACTTTGTTACCTATCATTTCTGGGGCTAGATCTGTGTGTATGAACTTTCAACTAGAAGGATAATGCTTTTTACACATCTGCAAAGTTTGCATGGTGATTTTGTTAGACTTTTTAGTGGTGGTTAAAGAAACAGCCTAGGGTCATGTGAATGGAATGGTTGGAAGAGATGGAAGGGTACATTTGCACCAAATCTGTGAACTGCCCAGCCTGAAAGTCGTTGTAGTATATTACTGGTTATTCTCACAATCTGATGAAAATAACACGTACTTTCCTGATGGCTTATAATAATTTGTGTATACAACAGCATCTGTACCTGGCACGATGTGCCGGCTGTTTTTCTTCTTTCGCCACTTCCAAAGCTGCTGAGGATGGGCAGGCTCCTGTAGGCAGCTCAGGGGATCCGGCATTTGCATTTCTGGGGAAGTGCCTGGGGAAGATGAGAATACTCAAGGTGGTAACGGTTAAGTGGAAACTGAAATCAGTCAAGGTGACAGCTAAATGGATGGTCTTCATTTGTTGTTGTTCCCACAGTTGCTTGCTTGCTCTTTACCAAAATTAGTGAGGCACACTGATGAATGAGATCAGCACGGCAATATCTTCTTGAAGCAGCAACCTGTAGCGGCAAGTCATGCTTCCAGCCTGGCTGTACGTGCCTCTCTGGGATGACAAAGGCAGACAGCAACCTAGAAATGAGGGCAGGAAAAGGACGGGCTTTTTGTTTCTTCCTTTGTTTGTTTTTAAATTTAAGAAAGATAAATCGGTACTGTGAAAAACCAACTTTTCAGGCCAATCCAAAATACTTTGATGGTATCCATATGTTAACAATGTACCCATTGGTCGTTCAGCTTTGACCTGCTGGTATGTCTCAATTTAAGAATATTTCAGTTGAGCATTCTTGTTTCTTTGTTTTTATATAGAAGAAGAATGTGTACTCCTACTGTAAATGACAAGCTTAATCAATCTGAGTATGCCATTTATCTAATTACAAGCGGAGATTATTAAGTTTTTAGATAATCCTTTAAATTAGATCAGAAATCATTTTGTTCCTACAGCTTTATGATTCCTTTCAAATATCGTTTTGTTTTCCTGCCTAGAAAAATGAGGTGTTCTGTAGTCTCACTTCCTGCTTTCAGATACCTCCATTGCATTTTCATGCCCTGTAGCATCTGAGAAACTTTGACACGTATTTTTAAGGTAATATGTGTCATTCAATCCAGTATGTTCCGTATGTACGTGAATGCACTGATTAAATCTTTCATATGGACATTGCTGAGTGACTTATGATGAAAGGAGTAGATTGTTAAATCCTTGTTATACACATCACATTTAAGCAGCAATCTGTGAGAAGCTCATTTGGAAATGCTTCTTTTCTTCAGTACTATCTTTGTTTCCTGTTCCTTGTGGTTTCTGCTTCTGCATGTCCTCCCCTCCTGAGAATTTTTTCCGTGAGCTTAGTCGGCCTCTCCCTGCCTCTTTCCAAAGTGGGAATAAGAAGGGTATAGCAAGTACCAGCATCGCTGATGCTACCTGCCCCTTAATCTTTCTTTCCCCTCTCTTGCCTTAGCTCTGCACAGCCTAGGGTCTCTCCCTGAGATGGTTTTAAGCTCAAACAGCAGCAATTGCTTCCTTTCAGGATTTCAGTGCGGTGTGCGGTTCATGCAATATACAGTAGACTCCTATTTATAGCAAAGCCATTTTTCATGGCTCACTCTGAGTGCAAATTGCACTTCCAATTAAGCAGTATAGGTCTTCTGTACCATCCACCTGTGTTCCCCATCCTGCCTCTCTCAAATCTGCTCTCAGTGGTCTGTTACCTACAGTCCCACCTCTGAATTTCTACATGTGATTTGGATACAGCAAGCTACATTCAAAGTAATGTAATGTTTAAATTCCAGCTAAGCAGTTCCTTCTGTTGGTTACTTTAATTCACATTTACATTTAACATAGTTCTTTTTTTTCTTATTTCCCAAAATTAGCACTGTAGTAAATGCAGCATTTCACAGTTGCTAATCGCATACCATGTATGCAGTTGTTGTGAGTCTTCCCACTGGGTGAAGATGCACTCATCTTCCCCTAATTGTGATTAGTATTCAAACAGTACTGCAAGAAGCCATCTTTCTCTCTGCTCTGCCCATGCAGGTCACAAAAGCAAGCTCACTTCTCCTCCATGTTTCTCAGGCAGCGGGGTTTTCATTTAAAAGGAGAAAACTCGCATAAAGTAAGCCCCCCAAATGAATGCTCTTGCTATTTTTTTTTTCTTTTTAAAATGAGAAAGCTGGCAACAAACAAAACTTTATTTTTTTTCCTTTGTGCTTCTGTTACTGGATTTGGGGATTTTGTTTTTATGTTTGGGGCTATTTTTTCAGTCAAGTACTAATGCCCCATATGTCACAGGTATTTCAATAAAGGTTGTTCTGTCAGTTGGTGATTTCCACTGAAGATCCAGGACACTGAAGCATGTGGTTATTTTTGCATTTCCGATACCACTTCAGTTAAGAACACGCTGGTTTTGAACTCAGTATTTTCAAAGATGCTCAAGATCTGTCTTTTTATGACAGGTGAAGGTACTGTGAGGGATGGCTGCGTATTCCCCACAGGTGCTTAGGAAATTTTTAAATTCTCTTGTCCACAGGGCCTCTTCAGAGATCTGTCATTAATAGAAGAGTGGAAAGAGCAGATAATGGAAATTAGTTCCCTTCCTTTTTCAGTCATTTGTAGCTATAGAGAGTGCCCTCGGAAGCCTCCATGAGATAACTCTGTGTTTTCTTTGCCTAGGGCTATTTTGGTTTATATCTGTGTATGTTCCTTTTGTCTGTTCTTGTGAAAACAAGTTTGCAAAGCCGTGGCACGGTTCCTGAGGATGGGCAAGTCTTGAAGCTTCACCAGATGCGTTGCATTCAGGCTGATGGTGCAGTGCTCAGCTTCAGGTGCTACTCAGCTGCTTCCATTTTGATTATTGGAGTCAGTTCCTGCAAAGCGCTTTGGAGCTGGGAGCGAGCCAAGTCATGGTAGTGCCATTAATTTCACTCCTGATATTGCCATTTCAAAATACCATGCCTTTTTGGACTGCATTCCTGTGTCATGACTGGTTGATGCTGATTCAAATTGCACATCGTAATCCGTCATCTTAGAGACTGTCAGAGTCTTCATCACAAAATGTCACCTTCAGGTTTTTT
The DNA here is from genome assembly GCF_009769625.2 of Cygnus olor. Taxonomy (NCBI): domain Eukaryota; kingdom Metazoa; phylum Chordata; class Aves; order Anseriformes; family Anatidae; genus Cygnus; species Cygnus olor. The sequence goes on from NC_049175.1 coordinate 15,024,557, forward strand.
TGACTGATCCAGCATTAAGACCATATTGATCATTGCCCAGTAGGTGGTGATGCAGTTGCATTTGGCTTTGGATTCTTTTCTTCGTTAATGGTAAGGTTGGAAAACTTCCCCATTTCTTGAGGGTTTTTGTTTGTTTGTTTGTTTCAAACTACAGGGACATATTAGGCTGCTGTTGTCTTGGTTTTATACATTGATGTTAAAAACATGTCCTAAAAAGCAGCAATGTTGCATGAATGAGAGTAACCTCAAGTTAAAACTATTTCTAGGAAGACTGCACAGGCAGTTTCATTGCATGGAGTGACACAGGCAATGCTGCTTAATCAGATGTTTCATAAATTAATGAAGGCTTAAACTCTTCTCGTTCCTGATATACTGCATTTAATAATCCCATTAATTCTCAAAGGCTGAGAAGAAACAAATTATGGGTTTTTAAGATTTATAGTATTGGCATTTACAGTCTGTGCAAATCCTGCTGTGTATTCTTGTATTTTTTGCAGAATGTTTAACCTCTGGGAACCCAACAATTTTAAATCATACACTGACAAATTCAAAATAAAACTCAAATTACCTGGAGTTCTGGTAAGGGCTCTTGCTGCTGTTCCTTGTTTTCTGAGTTCTTCCAGGTCCACCAGCTGCTTCTAAGTGTTTCTAAATGGTTGGTTGCTCAGAAATACCAATAAAGCAAATAGCAGCATTTGTACGAGTGCCTTAAATTCCACAACTTGCTGTTTTTTGAGGATGGGCCTGATTCATGTGGAAACCTCTGTTACAAGTAGCTAAGAAGACTGGAAACTGCTGCATAGGTGATATACAGGTATGTTTTGGAAATCCAGATAGCCTTGCTTTTTGTGTGCTTTCCACTAGAATAACTGTGTCAGCTCTGCTGGCAGAACTCACCTGTTGAACTCTTGTAGTGCTTTCTCGTGTGGATTAGGCCTGAATTACACAACACAGCCAAACAGACAATTCTTGTGCATTTCTATACAGTAAGTGTTGCTGAGGGAAAGGTGAAAATTACTCCTTTAACCTTCTGCCATGGAATCTTTGAGAGTGAAATAGGAGCAATGTACAAAAGTGCAAAAGACTACTCTTATTTTTAGGCGTTTTAGGGTCTCGGACTTTATGCAGAACTGAAGTGAATCTCAAAAGTTTAAATATTGCTATAAGAGTCTTTCAGCTCCTTGACAGAAACCCAGCAAGTTGGTTCAAAAGACTCTGGGGACAGGCCAGAGGGTGGATAGTGGAGGTTAGGTTGCCCTCCATGCCCGTTCATGCTGCCAAAGCAGCGTTTTGTTTCTTCCAGCCGCGCTCTCCTGCTTCGTGTTTCACAGACATCCTTCCATTTTTGACAGGTTATTAGTCTGTCTGATTTCGTCTGCTGATGGCTGAACCTTGTGGTTCCTAATTAAACCGTCTTGCTCAGTTTCTTTAGGTTTAAATATTTTAAAACTTATATTATTTATCAAAAATCCTTACTTCTTTCTACAAACATAGTTGCTTCTCACTCTCTTTAAACCTAGAGTCATTTGAATGTGCGCAGAAATGTTATGATTACCTCGCAGCAAATGCGGTAGTGGTTCTCAGGCTGTTCTTAGGAAGGGACTGATCAATGCTTAAAGCAAGCAAGGAGTTAAGTAAGCCACCCCATCCCTAAAAAATAAAACCAAAACCACACCAGCAAACCCCCTCACGTGCAGTGTGTAGGGCTCATTAATGCTGCCTATTTATCAGTGAAGAAGGGCTGACTCGTTTGGCATTGCAAGAAAACATGTTAAAGCTGGAGCTAGGAAGTGGGAGACTTGAATTCCTGCTGCTAGGAGGAAATCTGAAGATTTTTAAAACTCTGGAAGATCTGGTTTCAGGTGATGTGGTGGGGGGGGCTTTGCTGGTAATCTAACAGCCAGGGGAATAAAGCAGTGGGATCCTTTAGAGTGAGATTCTGGTTCTTGATTTTGTGTGTGTAAAGCAGGGAATGTTGATTATTATTATTTTATATTTTTCCTTTAAGTGATGTTTTGAATACTTGTATGTTAAGATGTATAGGGATTGCTCAGATGGTTTTGGCAGAGAAAAGTAACATTTCTCGCTGCAGCCTACTCAGAGGGCAGGTCTGAGAAGGACTTCTTTCTTGAGATCTGCTGCACTGTTTTTTTTAGCCTTGAGTAGTCAGACTTTTGTATAGAAACGTAAAGACGATGTAACTTCATTTATGTTTGTAATTTATAAATGATGCTTATGAAACTGTTAAAAGAAAAAAAAGGAAATGGAACACTTTTTAAAAAATTCCAATCCTCCTCCCCTGCCTCTCTCCCCCCCCCCCCCCCCCCCCCCAAATAGCATAGCACAGACTTCACAGCAAGATGGATTCAACTTTTAATGAGCAAAATGAGATGGTTTCTAAACTTTGTGTTGTACTCTGAGGGAGCCTCATCTGGAGCCCCCACAGTGCCCATCCAGGCGCTGCACCCAGGAACTGGGGAGGCACAAAAGCAGAGAGTTAATTCTTGTTAATTAGATACACTGATACCTACGCAAGATGCAGTAAGCTAACTAGTTTCTGCACTAAAGCCTTCCTAGGCTTGTTTTAACGTCTGCGTTGCATTAGCTGAATGTACTGAACTTAATGAATGAATGAACTTAATGAACTCAGCCGAATGAAGCTGAACTTAAGAAAAGCCCAACTCTTCGGAAATGACATAGTGGTTACATACATGTGCAACCTGCAAATGCATAAATAACTCAAAATTACGGTCATGTAATCTAGCAATATAGTTCTGGAGTGTTTTTTAGGAGGAGGCTGTCAGAAGCACAGGTTTATTGAAGGGGAGAGTTGCAAATTTTCTCAAGGTAGCTAGCTGAGTTTTGGATAGTATATGCATGAACTTATATCAAAATGTTTCCTGTAAGTAGTTTTCAAACATGCACCTGTCAGTATGGCCAGCAAGAGATGACAAGGTCATAGTAGAAAGCTGTGTGCATATATATATATATATATATATATATATATATATATGCATTCTTTGTATGTCTAAAGTATTGCACTGTGTTCTGAAGGAAGGGTGGTCTTCGTTAAAACACGTGCATCTGTGTGTTTATTGAACTCCTCATAATGCTGTGGTAAAGCCCAGGGCCATGTATGTGAGTGGAGCAGGTGATGGCAGTGGTTGTTCCCAGCCCGGTCTGACAGCCCTGGGGGTGCCTTGTCTGGGGAGGTAGCAGGAGGCTGGATTTGTGCATGGCTCCTTGCTTTGGAAATGAGAAAACGCTATTAACACGTTGCACCATCTGCTGGTTTGTCACTGTTCGTCAAAGGACTAATTTTTGCTCTGAGCAAACTCTGAATGCACAGTCTTGAATAGTTGAAACACGTGGTTTTCTCTTCGGGTATCATAAGTGTTAACCTAAAGCTGCCAGGCATATTTAAAAAATACATATTTGTTGTGAACAGGGCTTTATGTGGCTCTTACTGGCTTTGTAAGTATGTATGTTAGCCTTTATTTTCACGCACAAATTATTTTTTGTTCCATGTAATTTTTTATTAGTCATATTGGTAAGAAAACTGTTTTGAGAAGGACATGAAAGTCATTGACCTGATTTGTTTTTCCAGTTCCTTTAGATTTATTGTGAGGTATCATCTTCCAGTTACTTACTCATTTACCTTATATTTAATGTTTTTGCATTACTCTCAATACTGTCACAGTCAGCAAATGGGCAGTTAGGTGCAGGTAAACCTTGCCGTCAACCAGTTGAGGCGTTTACCATATGAGCTTCTTTGTATACTGTTATGTAAAGATACCAAATCACTGATAGTCCTTTAATTCTGAGCATTTTAATAGCTTATTTAAATGCAGTAGCTGGGTTGAGCGAGATGAATAATAACATATTCTTTGATGACCTCGAGGTCGTCTTTCATTCCATCCACGAGACAGGAGTGCAGTTTGTGGCTGCAGAAATCACTGGAACTCAAGTGCTGCCTTACAGTGGCGGTAACAAGGCATCTGTGGCTTAAAAGCTGCTGTGCTGATCACTGCCTCAGCAATGTGTGGAGACATTGCTCTTCTGTTTCTTCAGTGACCTTTCTCACTGCCTAAAATTGCAGAATTTTTTTTGGAGGCTTTGCTAGTCTCTGCTCTCTTCTGGCAGAGCCTGGAGGCTGCACAGGTCAGGCTGAGCTGTTGAAATTTGGAAACTTAAACAAGCTTGGGAATATGAGTGTGTGCATCCAGCATAGTTTTGGGGAAGCTGCTAATAAATTGGAGCAGGAAAGCATGAGATGCTGGCTGTTTCCATGGTGCTTCTGATCACAAGAAGTTGCAGATGTCTGCTTGCATCGTATGTGCTGTGACATGCTTTACTCCAGGGATTTGAGTCTTAGTTGGGTGAGTTGTACCCATCCTTAGAGCTGGGACTGTGGCCCATACAGGCATATTCAAGCCAGCAGTTTCTGAGCCTTCTGCTTCAGTGCCACTACATCTGCAGCAGCACATTGTTGGCATTGTTGGTCGCTAACGCATCAGGCGAGTGGTTTTATGCATTTTGCTTTCCTTGTTATCCTTGCTGCTCTCATGGGTATCTCTGCAATTTAAGATTTCTCTGTTTTCCTCACCAAATAATTCCCATTGATTTGGAAATGTAATGTCAAATATGCCTGCTTTAGATTTATGATAGAAAATGTGCATTGAAAGACTGTTTTCTGATGAGATTAATTGGGACTTTCATGAGCCTGTAAACAAAATGTGAAAATTAGGAGTGCGTGGACTGGGTGTGCACATTGTGTTCACCCTTCCCCCCCCAGCATTCTCACAGGATACTAATTTGTTTCTTTGAGAAATAACATGATTGGCCTTAAAAATCTTTAAATGGCCTTTTACTTTAATTAGTGGCTTGGTTTTTTTTTTTGTTTTACTGAGAACAACACATTATAAAATGGAAATACCCATATGGTAGTTGTCTTCGATTTTATGTCGTGCAGACCTAATTGGATCTGCTAACTTAAATATGATGTAACTATGCCAAAGTAATAATAGGCATGCTGTTAACTGTACAGCTAGGATTTGTTGTTTGCATCTTTTTTTCCTGTGTAAATAAAGTACGGCTCTAGGAAAGGCAGAACTAAGCCAACATTTTTTCTCAAGTTGCATTTTTAAAAAATACAATTTAAATTGTATTTGTCACATTTTTAACAGCACTATTTAAAGTGCCACCTTGTTAGTACGATGGAAAGTATAATTCTCCTTAAAAATAGCATCTACACTTATCTGGTTTTAAGTAGGTTACATGGGTAGGGACATTTAAGTGAGGTTATGGAAGGTACAGATCGCTATTTCCTAAATCTGTAGTATTTTGGAATTGTTTTAAATGGTTATTTCCTCTACCTGTACAAATGAGCATAATGCTTTCTCCCCATCATGGATTTATTTGGCTGTTTTTCAGGATTTTTTGCTATGCCTCTACAGCATTAACTGTTGGTGTTTTTAGTACAGCAGCATGAATTTTCCGTCTTGGCGTGAATGCGCCATCCAGTTGCAGAGCTTTTTTCCTGTTATAGCCAGCTGCTTTTTTCTTAGAGTATTTTTTCCTAGCTATTTTAATTTTACTATACATGTCTTATTTTCCTTGACTTCCATCTCTGCTAGAATTCTAGTCCTTATTTCCTTCTGAAGAGAATCTGCCAAAGTATGAATTTGTCACTCTGGCTCTTAGCGAGGTTCTTGTGCTTCTGTGAGCTCACAGCCCTGTGCGCTTCCTGATTCAGATCTTGGGCTGAAGGTATCGCACAGATCTCATCTTGATTCTGTCCTGCGTGATGGGGATCTTTATTCCCTGACCTAAAAGGCGTATGGCTGTCTTGCTTTAAGGCTTCTGGCTCTTCTGAACTTCCCCAGTAAGGTGATTTTTGAGAAGAGTAAAAAAGGAGCAGAGGAAGAAAATGCATGGGGCTGATTTTTAGCAACACAGCTTCCCTTGGAGGAGTAGCTGTCCAGCACTGCAGAAGGACATGCATTAACCTCAGGTGAATCTATGTTCACTTACCATGTTACATCTTTGTGACGAGGACCAGCTGTATTTTTTGAGCACACCTGATTTCATAGAATCATTTAGCTTGAAAAAGACCTCTATGGTCATCAGGTCCAACCGTTAGCCTAGCACCACCAAACCATGTCCCTAAGCACCACATCTACATGTTTCCTAAGACCTCCAGGGACAGTGACTCAACCACTTCCCTGGGCAGCCTGTTCCAACACCTCACAACCCTTTCAGTGACAAAACTTCTCCTTATATGCAACCTAAACCTCCCCTGGCACAACTTGAGGCCATTCCCTCTTGTCCTATCGCTTGTTGCTTGGGAGAAGAGGCCGAACCCCACCGCGCTGCATCCTCCTTGGGGTAGTTGGAGAGAGCAATAATTGTCTTTTTCTGTTTGTCAAAACCATGTCTCTTCCAGGAGGACAGTAGTTTGTGTATGAAATGGCCTGCTGCTTGTGGAGAAGGGTAGGAACTGGTTCCTCTGTTGTATCTCTGTTCTTGGCTTGTTGCGAGTCTATGAAGGAGATACAAGTGTGTACTTTACATTTAATTAGATGACCCAAAACATCAGCTGTTTTGTTTCAGTTAATGTGATGTACTGAATGCAGTGATACTTGCAGATAAAGTGAGGAGGAACTCAAGCTTTTGAAGCCCTTCTTTTTGCAGATGGGGAAACTCATCTGACCTAAAGAAGAATGTTCCAGAGCTATAATTATTTAGTTAAAGAGCTCTTCAAATACAGGCTATCAACTAAGTATCAAAAAATATTTAAACTTTTGAATTTGTACTGAATATGACTGCGAGTTGAGTGTTCATTGTATTTTTCTTAAGTATTGTGCCTTGAGATCCAGAACTAGAACACACATGATGCTTTCCTTATCTTGAGAGCTTCTTTCTACGCATTTTGTTATTCTGTGTATGCTTGGGCCAAACTGGATCATACCGGGAGACACCTGTAACTTTTATGTCTAATAACAGACTGAGCCTGTTTCAGTGAAAATACTTCTGGACACAAATGTTTAATGATATATCTATACCTGTAGCCCAATGTATGCTCATGCCAATAATTACTAAATACACATTAACAGTGTATTAGGTTTAATACAGAGCGTAAAGAAGAACAGGTGTCTTCAACAGTGCATTGGAGCTGCTGAGAGGCTTGGGCAGTTCCTTTTCCTCCCATCTTTTCTCTTTCTCTGCATCCAAGTGTTTTTGTGTGTTGTGTTTCCCTGCCACTCCTGCCTTCCTGCAGTGGTCATTGCATGCCCTGTGCTGGCAAGCTCTATCTTCTGCTACACCCTGGTGGCTCTTCTGAGGCTGGGTAGAAGTCTGGGTGCAATTTCAGTCCTGTTCCTGCTGCCCCCCAAATGAAGGAGGAGTAACCTGTGTGTGTCTCCTGGTCTGTACACTGTGCTCTGCTCCAGTTTCCTTTAGTTTCTTGCAACATAAATAAGTTCTACATTTCCTAATGGGCAAAAATCTCGTGTTCCTGCAAAGCACTGGAGGGAAACAAATGAGCTAATAGTTCATTCTGATGATCTAAAGATGGGTAGCTGTGATGCTGTAGGAGATAGTAACATCTTCGTTGTGGCTTCATCATGGATCCCTGTATTAATTTGCAACAGAGCCTGGAATGTATTTTTAATTCCTATTAGTAAGGAAGATATTGCTGAAAAGTAGAGTTTGTTTTTCTGCTCCTCCCCTCTCTTCCATATTAACCTTAGCCATATTGTTTCTGTTAACTCCTGAGCTGTAATTACTGAAGAGCTGAATTCTCCTGGCTGTTGTAGTCTCACTTGGTAACCTCTAATGGAAGTCACAGAGAACCTAGCTTTTGTTTCTGGGACTGTGAAGCACGTCGTTATAATGGCTGATTGCCTATAAAAGATCTGCTCAGGCCTGGTTTCAAGCAACGCTCGTGGCAGTGTCTGAACTATTTCAAGGTTTTTTAATGTTTTCAGGTGAAGTATACTGTGATACCGTCCCTCCTTGCTGCCCTCGGTAGGAATCAGCTCAGCCACCGTGCATCCAAGTGCCCTGTGCCCATTGCCTTGGGAGTTGGTTTTGGGCCAGGCTGCGTTCTTACCATGATGTTGTCCCCGTCTGTGGAGACGTGGTGTTTGTGGGGGGAGCCAGCTTGTACTGCTGAACATGAACCAGAATTCCAAGCTAAGAAATGCAGATGTGGTTCCCAAACTGCGTAAAGTTCCCTTCTGAGGCCAAGACTCATAATCAAGGCAGTTCTAAAAAAAAAAATATTATTTTTTTTTATATGGCAACAGTTTTCATTGCTGGAGGGCCTTTATTATTGCAGTCTAGTGTGTAACAAAATATCATGACTGGAAGTCAAAATTATTAAAGTTCACATTGTAAACAAGCTGTAAATATTTTACTGAAGTCAATTAACCATTGAAATAAATTAGCAAGGGATGTAATAAATTTCCTGGGTTCTTTGGAACTTTACTCATAACTGTAAGTCTTTTAAAACGTCGATCTCATGCTTAAGCCACAGCCTCTTGGACTTGCTGTGGGCACTGCTTAGTTAAATTAAATTGTCTGCCTTGCGTGTGTTGGGAGTGAAATGCCCTGGGCGCTGTTAATAATGTGTGAGCTGGGGGCGTGGGCCCAGGGCAGTGGTGGTGGGCTTGGGAAGCTCACCACAAGGCTGCTTGTGTTGGCGTGCCTGGGCGCAAGGGACACGGGAGCTGACATGGTAGCGTTTAATGGCATGCCAGTCCCACTGCCCTGCTTTAAATGGTGAAATAACATACGGTTTGGATGAAAATACATGTCCCAAGCAGTGCCTTAACTTACAAATGATGATTTAGTTAAGCACTTTCTTAAATTGTTGCAAATATGTTTAAGAATAAAAAAGAATATCTTGCTAACATCAGCTTAGTATTTGTTTCATAACTTCTCAGAAGGGATATTAACTTGAAGAAATTTGACTGAATTCCTAGAGGCCATTTGTCATACTATTGAAATATGTTACTGCAAGTATCTATATAAAGTGATACAGTCATTAGCTACAAGTAGTTATTTCCTCTTACATATTGGCTTAATTAAGAGAAATTTTCATCAGACTCCTTAATAAAAGATTCAGATTGCTTTGGTATACATGGGTCACAACTTGAAAGCTTGCAGGAGAAAGTAGTGTGGAATGTTGTTTGCCTTGGGAAGTTTACACAGTGTACTTGCAGGACTTCTGAAAGGTGGTGGAAAGCCCAAAGCCATCCCAGCCTTTCTGTGTTAATATCCTAATGCAAAGCCATAGGAGTTGTCTCTCACTTTGGCATCCGCAGGTAAAACATAAGTTACAAAACATGGAATTTTAACAGGAACTTCCGTAGTACTCAGGAGGTTACCAGTGAGCGTAAGACGTTGATGTAGCAGCCTCTCTTTACAATGCCAATAAACCGAAAGAGAAGACTTCGGCCTGTCGTATGTCCCACTGCCAGCATTCAGCCCTGCACATCTCTGAATCGCAGCAGGACGTACAGAGTAAGCTTTCGGGGCAGGGGAGAGCAGAGGGCTTGTTTAGCCCCGTGGCAGTTTTGTGTAAGGAAAAGTTTTTAGCTGGTGCATGTTAGGTTTTGTGGTGGAGGATGAGGATGAGACCTGCAGTCTTCTCTTGATGGCTTTAAGTCTTAAATTCTTTCTCTCCACCAAAGCAATGTCCCTCACGAAACCTTCCATGACAGCCAAATGCAGCCACTAACGGGCACAGTCTCTTCATTTCAGCACTTCTAGTGCTGTTTTCTGGTGGTTGGAGGTCTGAGGGAGAGGCTGTGTGCCACCTGTTCTGGTGGCTGAAGGCTGTGACAGTCATTACATGAGCATGGAATTAGGCAGTTGTCCTGCACCGAGCAGCTGAGTGACATGCTTTTCAGAACCAGTGTTGGTTAGAAACTCACCTGGGGCTTGCTGGGCTTCATGGTTTTCATTGCAATTCACAGCTGCAGTTTGCTACAGGAATCAAGTGTGAAGGCCAGGTAGATCGCCATGCCCAGACCTGTACGAGACTGGATGAAGGTTGTGTTCCTAAGGTCACTGCTGCTGGCAGGCAGAGGGCAGTTCCCTGAGAGCACAGTGGGCAAACAGCATTTCACATGAAGCATCTCGATTATTCTCTGTTGCTTATGCTTCATCTTTGTTTGAGCTTTCCTTGGCCGTTCTCCCTTGTGCATGGAGCACCACCAGAATCACGACGGAAGCGGATGGATGTGGCTGTCTCGTGAAGCCCTTTTCTGCAGGTTTTGTCAGCAGAGGAGGGGTGTGTGTGTAATGAACGTTACAGAGCATAGCCAGGAAGGAGCAATGCGATCTGCTGCTGGGAAGGGCACTATTACAGATATGATTACCACTAATCTTGGTGATGAAAATAAGCAAAGCCACATTTGCTGAGTATCCACTCTTTCCTGCCAGTTCTTTCTGAATCATCAACTTCTGAAAAGAGCAATAAAAATGTGCAAAGATCTAACTTTCACGGATTATCGTCTCCAAATGTGGCAGTTGTCATTTCTATTGCTTTATCTTTGAGGCTGGCTAGAGGTGCATCTGAACTGATGGCTTTTCCACTACTCTTGGAATGAGTTCATGACCAGAATTCAGAGGGGTCGGTTAGAAGCAGTTTTATGAGTAATTTTTGGGTGAGTGATGTTATTTTAGATAGTTTTCTGGCCTTTGGCCAGTAGATTGCTCCTTGGGAAGATGTCAGAGCAACCTGTGTCATGGAACTGGACCCAGCTGTTGCTTCTTGGGATTCAGCTGGTTGAAGAATCATTTAAAGGTGGTTCCTCCACACACTCTTGTACCTCACTGAGAGGAGAGCCTGCCACCTTTTCACTACCTGTTTGATCAGTGAAACCTTTTTATAATTAGACTCTTTCTAATGGCGTTCATTAATGGATCTTCTGCACTGCCCAACGTGATACTCAATAGCTGCGCTAAGGAAATCCATACGTCCAGTCTCTGCATCTCTCCGAGGTGGTCACTGGTTAAAATTTTATAAACCTGTTTGTGCCTGTCCTGTAAGGCTATATTGGTTAGTTACCAAAGTAACGTTGAGTTCCTGACTTGTGGGGTGAACAACTGTTTTTTATTTTATTTTTTTTAAAACGCTTAATTTTGTTTAATGTGCTATCTGTAAGCTAGATAGGAAGACAAGTGAAGTTCACTCCATCACGGATTGTGTTTCACCGTTTGGTTCTGTAGTTACTGGTGGGGGGTAGATAAATAGGGAAGGAGGATCAAAACTGGCAAAATTTCATATGGTTAGAAAGGTGAAGCATTGACTTTGGTTAGGGAAGAAGCTTTGTATGGGGAAGGTGACGGGAGCCTGATCTTGAGAAAGACTGGATTGAAAGTAATACTTGTGTAAGGGCAAGATCGTTCGTTAACTACTGGCTGTTAATGTGCTGTGATCAATCACTGCTGAGTAAGGCAAGGTGCCATTACTGTTTATGACTGATTTGGATAAATTATTTGTAAATATTTAGTGGGAAACAATTGTGAATGCAGAAGAGGGATATTAGTTTCACATTTTCTTCTCTCACTTCTGTATTGAGTGTCTATTTACCTCTGAGATAGGTTTGCAAGTAAGAAATTAAGCAGTCTTGACTTGCCAGCTGTACACACTGCTTAGGGAGTGCCTGAATGGTAGTTTTGCTGCTTGAGCCTGAAAGTCACCTTTTACATTCCTAGCCATTTCAAACTGTAGAATCAGATTGAGTAGTAGCTCAGTACTCTGAGTTGTTTATTGCTGCTAGTGGGTTTCTTCCCCTCGTAAATAGATTGCAGAATCCAGTAAAATTCTGCTTTGTTTCTGCTTTGTTGAACAGAGCGATTCTGCAGTTGCAGCTTTGCAGTGTTTTAGCTGCATGGGGTATCAGGGCAAGGTCACATCCTTTATCTCTGTGTTGCTCACAACATGAACAAAGAGCCACAAAGTTGTTGAGCAGTCTGCCTAAACATTTCTCTTGTCCTCATGCATTGCATCCACAGAGATTCAAAGCAACATCACTGTATCAAATGGACCAGAGTGGTTGTTCTTTAGAACAAAGCAAGTTAAATTTTCTTAATTGGTTCAAATGATTCAGCCTGGAACATGAATTACACTGGACAGAGATTTGGGTGTTTCTAGGGTACTTAAGAGCCAAGTAATTTTAGTTTGCCCCAGAGGCTAAATTGATGTACAGATCAAGTTCAATTAATTTTTTTTTCACACTCGTACTATTCATTTTTCTTGTTCTGACAGTTTTATTTACTGTGGTCCCAAAGTGTCTGCTACCAAGGACCACTTTGGCATCCTGTCAAAAGCCTGAAGACAGCACCTAGTTGACACATGCTTTGTATTACAGTGTGTGTGGATGGGCTGTTTGCTTCTGGATTTGCTAACTGGAAAGATGTTGTGGGTGTGTCTGTTCCCCTGGAAGCTGGTTATTAACAAACATTCTCATCTGAATTCATCTTGACTTGTTTCAGGGAGAGGAGCTTCGGCATGTTTTGGGGCTGTAATGTGTTGCAGGCTCTGTTTGTGTTGCTTGGTGTACATCAGCTGTGAACCTACGCAAATTGACTCTGGACTAAAACCTTTTTAAAAGCATATTGATCACAAACCTCAGAGGTTTTTCTTTGCTGGTATTCATCTCAATGAAAAACACGATGCATATTGGATGCATACAGTATTCCAAATGTTCCAGCTTTAATTTTTTGTTTGTTCTGGTATATAGTCTTGTAACTGTGGATAAAACTATGTGGAAGGTTATTTTTTTTCTATATATCTAAAATTTCTCCTGGGATGGAGATGTGTACTTGATCCCACGAAGCAAAATTCTCAGCGTATGTATGTATGTGCTAAAATGAGAGACAAAAGACCACCTGTGGCATGGAGGAGGTGGGTTCTTGTGGGTGAGTGGGGATGCAAGCAAGTCAGCTTCTGCTTTTCCAACAATTCTCAGAAAAGACTTGTCCAATGTCTTCTCCATTAACTTGTCTTCTCACTCCCGTTGTGTTAATGTTCCATCACCAAACCTGAGTAGATGTGAGGATTTAAAATATCAGCGGCAGGTGTCTCATGTGTTACTTGCAGGTAATGAATTGGCCGCCCAATAGCAAGGCCAGGGTATTAAACTTCCTTAGTCTGGCTATTTGTGCTCTTTATGTCTATTTGTATGTTTTCAGCCATTTTTCCTGTTTAGATTGCACACTGACCTATGGCAGAATAGCTCACCACAGATTGCTCCCCAGGAGGAACATCTGACAGAAACCTTCCCACTGAAAACAGATTTCCAAGCAGGTTTCAGCTCTTTTTCCCCTCTTCCTCTTAGCTTGGAAAAGTGCCACCTATGGCAGTCTTTTCGTTTCTAGTGTTCTCATGTGACCTTTTTTTTTCAGTGTTAAGGCAAAAATTAGGGATCTTGACTCAATTCTTGCTAGTGCAGAGATCAGTTTGAACAACCCTGTTGCTCTTGGGTTAATTAAAATCTGGGAACTCTTTTAAAGTGATGTGGAGAGCTTAGATGAGCCCTGCATTGCACCCCTCCAAACGTGAGTGCTTGTGGAGGTTAAAATGCCGTATTGAGAGTGATTAAAACATAAAATTAAATTGCATATCATAATTTTAGTTCCCAGTTTAGATTAATTAAAAGGTAAATTGCGTATAACACCTTCTGCTTTTGATACTTCATTGCCTTCCTATATGATCAGCTGAAATTGCCAAGCTTAAGCTCTTTCAACTGAACGCAGTTGTACACGAACAATGAGAATTAAATAGTGAAGTTTAGGTACTGGTCGATTAGAATTACAAGAAACACAGGTTAAGATAAATAGCCTCTGTTTCTCACTAGCATGAGAGTTATTTTAAAATCTTCTTGAATAAGAATGAAGCATCTTGTATGAAGAACTTAAAGGAACTCTGACTAAACCAATACAATTATATGGGGAAAACTGCCTTGGAAATGCTTGTGCTTGGTCTTTGAGAACTAGAGTTCCCAAATTGCTGTCATACTTGGTTGTCTGCCTTACTGCCTAAGCATTTTTATAGATGCTGGGAGGACTTGAAAACGCACATTGACAGGTTCTGCGGCGCGTGCTGACAACACGTGTTTTCATGGGGAGTTGTGCATGTGCAAAAAGTAGTGTACAAGTGGCCAGAAGTACACTGAATGTGTTCTGCTGACAGCTGCAGACTTGTGTATTGTTATTACTTACTTTGGGCCTTATTCTATTGTAGCAAAAGCTTGGGGTAAAACACTAGCAGATCAAGTGTTTCATGTCAGGTTGCTCTGACAAGGCTGGGCTTTATGGATCACGGGGCCAGTTTGCAGTGGTTCAGTCCATACAGAGAGAAAGCTGCCCCTTCTGACTCATTTCAGAATCCCTAATTTTAAGATAATTCATCTCTTTACTAAAGTTTTTCTCTTACATCATGCTTTTCTTCCTCCTTACAATATAATGGTGCCAGGCTGTTTTCCAGGTACATCCTGTGTGCTTAAAATCCTCTGAGGAACAAAATGTAAGATATTTTTCCTCAAATGCTAAACTGTCCTTGAAGCCTGGGGCTTATCTGCAGATGCCTTGCTCTCTGAGTAGAAATGGAAGGAGTTTTTCTTGATTTCTGCTCTCTTTCATCAAATTTTAGTTTTCTTTCTCTTATGTTAGGAAATGGAAGTATCCTACTTTGAGGTGGAAGAGTACCAGAACTGGAGGAGGTTAGTTCTGAAAAGCATTTGAGGATCAATTCAATAAGCTTCTTAAGTTGTGCAAATACTGGTTTTGAGTTTGCTCACAGAAGTGCTAGAATTCTTAAGTTCTGTTATCTTTTACTGTCCCTAGGGGATGAATTACTTTCATGTTGCAGAATTATGGTGAAACAAATTTTTAGGAACCCTGATTTATGCAGACTTCAGGCTGTCAGGAAGGGGGATCCAAACCATTGGAAAACACTGGATTGTGGAAACACTGATTCTGTTTCTTCTGCATGGGTGTTTGCGTGTGATGGCAGTTAAACGGTTTCCCAAAAATACTTGGGATGCCTGCGCTTTCAAAGCAAGCAGATGCCCGTCCCTCTCAGCTGGCTGTTGATCTGGCCAGCTGCAAATAGGTAATTAATGAAGCAGCTACTAATGCAGTAATGCAGTGCTCTTCCAGAGCTGTAATCAAGGAGAAGAATCTTTCTTCCAGTGCTTTGCTCATCCATAAGAATGAAATCATCTTTGTTATTAAATATTATTCGATTATGCCAGATGATTAATTTAGTAACTAACGATATCAATCACATTGTTTTCCTGGTTATTATCTATTGAATTAAAGGCCTGGTTCTAACAAACAGCTATGCTGCTGCTTACTGACGTAGCAGATGTTTCATTTACCAGTGTTATAAATGACTTTCTGGTGCTACTTTGGGAAGTGTGGTGGCCTGACAGTAATTGAGCAATAATTGGTATACAAAGGCAGGAAATATTCCCAGTCGCTAACTATTCTGTTAGAAAACAATTTCATTTATGCTATGATATTTCATTAGCTCTGGCCATTTCCATTTTGTGCCATAAGTTCATGCAGCAGAATTTTAGACTTGCTTTATGAAATGCACTTGTTCAGCTTTGCTAAATGTTGATTTTAGAAGTACCTTTTTTCACCACCAGTGTATGTAAATACACTTCTTTGCCTCCTGAGACCATTACTCTCTCATCTGACCTTTGGCGTGGCTTTTGTATTCATAGTCTTTTGTTAAAGCAACTTAGTTCTGAAGGTAAAAGAGGCTGGCTGCTTTGGTTTTGTGTACTGCTTCTTAAGGGCAAGTGTTGTTGTTATTTTTTCTTTTAAAGTCAGTCCCAGAGAAGAATAATGGTGGTGATGCAGCTTCAGAGTGGTTGTAAAGGTGTTTACTAATTGCCTGCCTTCAGGTTGGCATATGCATAAGGTATAACCAGGAGCTGCTTTTGCAGACCATGCACAGACCTGACATTGCATTTCTTCTTTTTCTGCTTTCTGCCCATCTTCTCTTAAAGTTTTATTGTATGACAGCCAGTCTCGATGGATTTGCACGCAGCCCTGACCACACGCTTCCTGTAAGCTGAGTGTCCAGGGGGCCCTGCTCTTATTCAGGAACGTGGGCGCTGTGGCTGCTCCTCTGCTGAGTTGGTGTTGGTATTTATTGAATAGCAAACATCCTGACGGTCTTTCCCTGTTACAAGCTGACTTACAGATCTTGTTCCTTTCTACACAAATCCCTTTTTCTGTCTCTACGTTCCTGTATTGGATGTGTAAGCCTGATACTGAAATTTTAACTAAACACCCGTTTGAAACTATTAGACCAAGACACTTGTATTTTTTTTTCCCCTTCCCTCTGCATTTTCATTGCTATTAATGACCTGTCTTAGTGGGTAGGGAAAATAAGAGAGTTTTGTCCCATCTCTGTAAGCCAGGGTTCTGTCAGTGTAGATCGGAGTAAATCAAGAATGTAAATCAAGTAAATCAAGATCAGAGTAAATCAAGAATGACTTTTCAGGGAAGGGGGGTAGGAAGGTGAGTTAATGGGAGTGGTGAAGGGGTGCAGGCAGGAGAAATGAGCTGGTGTTTGAGCGGAGATGGGTCAGGGAGCAGACACAGAAATAATAACTGACTCCTGACTTGAGGTAAGGTCACACGTATGATCGCAGAAAAGCTACCACAAGCCAAAAATGCAGGTGCTTTTTCCAGTAGCTAGGTAGAGATCTTCAATATTTGTTACAGTCCTTTTTTTCCCTGCTTACCGTGTGATACATCAGTATAGTGGTAAAGACTGTACAGTTGATATAATTAAACTGTGAATGTTCAGCCGACAGCAAACAACTCATGGAAATCATATCCCCCCCCGGTCCCAATGCACAGTGTGGTCACAGAAGTGGAAGGTAAGAGACTAGTTTTGGTTGTGACCTGCAGCTGCATCCCCAGTTCACGTAATGGCTGTAACGTGCCTTTTCCCCAGTGCTTAAGCAGTGATGGCGATGTATCATCAGGTTCTCTTCCTGAATGTTCAGTTTTTATGGAAAGAAAAGCTTGTCGGTTTCTCTGCTGAAACATAGGAGGCAGAAAAACATTTTCTTCATTGCCGCTTGGAATTAGCCCCATGTGTTTCCCCATTGTTAAGGTTTCATGAAATCCAGGCCAAATTCAGCAGAGATCTAATTTCAGACATACAAATAATTTCTCTGCGAAGAATAAATAAGGAGGCTGGGACTCAGCATGAAGGAGGAATTGCTGGAGGAGGAGGATGTGATGGAGGTGTGTAATCATGGGTGAAAGGGGAAGGGGAGCTCAGGGAGATGGCTCCCATCTCACTCAGTGCATGCACTGAGACTTGACATGAAAGGTTTTTTTTATTTATTTATGTTTATTTTGCCTTCCTAATCTATTATTGATCTTTTTCTTTGGAGATAAAGCAGCTATGCTTGATCATGCCAAAGACTTGTACAGACTGATACACTTCCGACTTTGTAGACAGGAGGAAAAAAAAATGGTAGGTACTTCAGCTCTTTAAAGATGGTTTCATTGTTGTTAAAGTTTACATAGCAGTATGAAAATTTGTTCTCATATGAATGTAAGAAAGTGAGTATTGCTGCTTACCTTGCAGTGTAATTGGTAGTGGTGTCAGCTAGTTCAGAAAGTGATACTTTGGTTGTACAGCGTGACTTCGATAAGGATTTTGTTCTTGAAACAAGAACGAAACAACTAAATGCCGCCAAGGCCTTTTCTTGTTTTGACTGACAACGTAATCAGTTTTAGCAACGCAGATTGTTCAAAGAAGAAGGTGGAGAACTGAAATGTGATGCTGATACTGAACTGGACAGGGGCTGACTCTTTTCATGGAATGTGCTGTGCTGCTTTTAAAGGCCACAGCTGATCAGTGTGTCAGTTCTGTCTCATCCACAAATGGCAATTCCCCCTGCAGAAGTATTCTGATGCCCTCCGGCGCTGCATGGAGCTGAGCTGGAGCATCCTCATCAGTAAGTTTATTCATTGGGCTGCAAGGGTCCTGAGATTCCTGGATTTTTGAGAAGCTTGCTGTAGGCTCATCGCTTCTTCCTGGGTGGAGTTTGTTTTGATCCAAGTCTTTGGTTTGTGACATTGCCTAAGAAAGCTGAATTGCGGAGTTAATATTAAAATGTCTTAAAGTAGAAATGCATAGGTATACTGTTAACATGAAGACCATAAGTGAAATAAATCCCTTACTGTCACTGAAATAGCATACTTTTCCATGAAGCACATTTCTTCTCCAAAAATCTTGATTCTTGGATTGTACTTACGCATTTGTCAGCTCTCTCAATGGAATGTTATCTTTTGAAACCTTTGCCTAGGAAGGACTGTATGTTGCCTTTGTAGCTTAAACTTAATTCCCTTGTGTTTGAGGCCAGGATTGCTTATAGCAGTGCACTGGCATATGTATTTTCTGTGTTTGCAGAAGGCTCTTGTGTATGTTCCACCTGTAATGTCTTTTAAGATGTAGCCATTTTCTACAGCAAACAAAACCAGACATCTAATTTCCAGCAATATAAAGTGTTTCCAGTGGAATAATAGTGTGAAAGTGTATTTCATCGCAAAACTTGATTTCACAAATTTTTGCAAGGAATACTAAATTTATTTTTTTTGTTGTATTTTCTCAAACAGTTGTTCTTTTTTAATTTTGAAGTGGAAGAAGTATAGCATACTGAAGTGCTCTTCGCACTTAGGTATTTTTATTATAATTTATATGCATTAAAACAGTAAAAGTATGAGCAATATTCTCTTTGTTTGATACCATTTAGCTAGGCAAAGAATGAAGCAGTAAAAGGAAAGATGATAAGAGGGACTTCATTTTAATAACGAGGGCAGTAAGTTTTCTCCAGTGCAGACTATTTTGTTGAATGCTGGATGAGCCTGACTTTCTTCTCATGTATCATCTCATGAAGCCATTGCCTCTTCAGTTTGTAATCCTTGAACCATTCGTAGGTAAGGATTTGCTGTATTAAATAACTGTGTGCCTTCTGTGTTGCCTTTTTCAGTGGAAACGGGGGAAGGGATGCTTGTTATGACCATGATTTAGTGCCTCTTTTACTCAAGCCTCTCAACGCTCTGCCTGAGGCCCCTGTTGACTCCGTGTTGGTTTGATTTCTACAGAGCAGTGACTTAGCAGAGGTTCACGCTGCTGCTGCTTACTTTGCATAGCTGGTGAACCTTTCGTGCTTTCACTTGCAGCTTGCCATTGCCTTTCATGCATCACAAATCAGTACTGCAAGAAAGTTCTGGCCACAGATAGTGGATGGAAAACTCAAGAGGGACTGTGTCTCTTGCTGGGTATTGGACAAGTGCACTGTAGTGGTGGACATAGGTGCTGTGTGAAAGAGCTTCTGTAGCCTTTGAGATATACTGGCTGTCTACATGGCAGCACTGGTGGCTTTTATTGGTCTTATATCAAATGAGGTAATGATATGATATCTTGAGAATAAACTTAATTCCTTTTCTTTAAAACCATGTTTACAGAATGGCAGTGAAGACTGGCAGGCAGGTGGTGAAGTGGTGTGCTGTAAGGAGGTGCTCAACACAAGCTGGTACCCAGCAGGTCAGGCATGGGGAGTATGCCACGTCCAGCAGCACGGAAAGCTTTGTCTGTGTTCCTTTCAAGGTACATGCCACCTCTTCCCTTCCTCCACGATTTGGGGTATCCAAAATCTGGGTGGCATGTCTGTTACAAGATACCTGCTCTTCCAAATAACCTTTAAAAAAGAAAAAAACAGAACGCAACAAACAAACAAAAAAAGCAACTCAGGAATTAGATATTTTGAGAGTTCACTTGGTAAATAGCAAAGTACAGGAATTTTTGATCAAGTCTGAGCTGTGCTTACTGTTTGTTCCAGTCTCTTCTGACTTCAGTGAACTTAGGCAAGATAAGTATCTGTAGTAATACTTGTAGGATTGTGTTTTGGGGCATGTTGAAATGAGGATACAAACATAAGTAATGTAAAAAATTCCAAAAGTAAAGCCAACAATTTTGTTTAATTATAAACTTCTGTAATGTAAGAGGCTCTTACCTGTAACTGGAAATTTGTAGTAACCATTTGATACTAAAATACATATTTTTTCCTCACCTCTTCTGAAGTCAGACTTGAGTTTGAATTGTCTTGCAGTGATCCCACCTTTTTACTGTGTGCTTTACAGTTCATTTTTTGATATGGTTCTGTTTGTTAATGGGGTACCAAATTTGATATTTGATACAAAAGTTATGGTCAGCTTGGATATTTGATTAAAGATCATACAAAACTTCCATGTTTAATAAGTGTACCTGATGTTTTCTCACAAACCAGAACTGCTCTCTAAGTTTGTGTTTTGAGATGCTTAGATTTGGTTTCTAGAAAGTTTACGCCAGGTGAGTGAAAGTGTAAAATGGTTTCTGAACAACATTCTTCTAGTTGCACAAGTGGTGGAAATCATTAGTATGAAGGTGTGTGTGAAGTCTTTTTGCATATTGAAAAGGGAGCAAGTTACTGGGGGGGAGATCGTAATGATCCAGTTCATAAAGACTGTGCTCATGGGAATAATTTCATTAAATACTCCAGCAGGTCAGTAAATCCTTCAGCTGCCTGTTTCAGTGCAGTTACATAGTTTATGTTCTTCTGGGAGGAATCCAACTCCTGTTTTTTTGCCTCCTCCCTGCAACTTGACATTTTGCTAAATCAATTTATTGTGTGGCAGAGCCTGCAGACAATGACTTCCAAAGCATTAAAGATCTGATCTATTTGGAGAAGACGTTTTCTATTTATACCCTAAATATTCTGTCAATGGATCATTTGGTTGGAGTGTAGTTTGTCGCCTTTAATCTCTCGAAAATGCACTCCAGTGACAAGCCCAGGTTCCTGAGCTTGTCTGAACTGCTCTGTCCTTTGCCTTAAAATGGTTTTCTGTGCTCTGTTTTCTTTTTTCCTAACTATGGAGTGACCTTACTTGGACCCGTCTGATTAGTACAGAGGCAGATCTCTCTAATGTTTGCTAACTGGGTTGGTAGCAGAGGCAGTCTGTGCTAGTCATCCCCACGGGAGAAAAACAGTCTTTTAAAAAAGACCCATTTCTATGAAATGCAGCGTGAGGGAAGAGAAAGCACTGGGAGAGATGAATATTAATTATTACAGTTCAAAGAGGTTGAACCAGGACTTTTTTTTATAGTGACAAATGGGAAGTTAAGATGTGATAAGCTCAGCAAATAGTGTTGGGAAACTTTTGTGCTCTTTAACTGCTGCTGGTATTTTAAGTATGTTAATTCTCAAAGTTTTGTGTCTGTACCCTGTAAATGTTCTTCTTGTAGTTCGAAGTTATGGCTGTTTGTTTATTATGGCTTCAGTTTCACAGCAAAGTAGTCTATTTAGTAAAAAGTTACGGAATTAAGTGCCACCATATACCCACCATATACACATCTTTGTTAGGATCATATTTCATTTTCTGATACCTAGCTGCATCACTTTTTCTTTTGTACTTTTTCTTTTCCTTGCTAAAAGAAATACATTGAGTGTTGTTCACTTCTCACTGCCAGCATGTTAGGAGCTCTTCAGCTGCTTTTGGGTGCTCATTCTCCATCTCATCCATACATGGGTGGCATTTGGAACCTCACTTTATGGAAAGCAGACTGGGGAGACTATGCCAGGGTAGATGAACCACCATCAAAGGCTATGCAAAACGCGACAGGCAGCTACTTGTTGCTGTGGACATGCATGTTAGAACAAATGGGTTTTAATTTAGGTAATACTAAGGGTGTAAATTTGATCCAGTTGATAGAACCATTTCAGGTATGTTTGTGAAATAGTGCATGCCCAAGGGGAATGGGGAGAGCAAGAAATGGGATTTGCAATCATCACTTCTTGCTGGAGATGAGATGTTGGGGAGAAGAGGAATGTGTCGTTCTCATCTGTGAACGATTTGCAGGTAAAGCACTGGGTGTTTTTAAGATAGGCATGTTTACATCTGGTATCTGCCTGCCTCGTGGGTCAGGATGAATGGGCATATTTAAAGTGTTTGAATGTTGTGGGATTACAGCCCTGGGGAGGAGGATGAAACGGAGATGAAGCTCTTCTGATCCTGTGCCAAGGAGCCAGTGGGGGTACTTGCTGCCTTAAAACAGACCACAACATGGGCTGTTTTGGTAAAAGATGCTACTGCATGTGTGATATGTTTCCGTTCTACTTGCGAGGGAGAAACTACAAAAACTCACAAGTAGTTTCAGCCTCACTAAGGGCTGTTTCCACTGGAAGTGACAGTTCTGCGTGATGGCTTTCTTGCAAGTATATTAAAATGCAGGGCTTCCAGGCACTCCTGCTGAGTTACTATTGCAGGTATTTTAAACAAAAAACACCTCACCTTTTCTCCTCCCTGGACTGGAGAGGCTTTCGGGTGAGAACAGTGGAAGTTTCTCTGGAGTGTTGTTTGTAGTTCCTCAGCTGAGGCCACTTCTGAATTTGAAGTGATTGAAATCCTGATTTTTTAATTTTTTTTAAAGAAAACAAACAAGGTATCTCCCCCAAATATAATGCTTATCCTTTGAGTGCAAACTCCTGCCTGCTGTTCCTCCCCATGCCCATAAGAATTTATAATTGTTTGAGTTGAAAAGAGAGTTATGGAGCAACCACTAAGAAATACAGTAGTCAACTGCTGTATTCATTAGGAACAAGAAATGACCCCAAATTATGTAACTCATTAAACTTCTAATTTGGATCCATGCTGGTAAAATCTCACCAGAGTACTTCTGAAAACCTTTTGTTCAAATAGTGATTAATTTATTGACAATATTTTTCATACAGGCAAGTCTGTTCTTCAGCAGGCTGTGAGCAATACTTCTGTTTGGGGGGAACCAGGATGAAAGAGACAAATTTAAATGTATTTAGGGGGGTTGTTGTTTACCACCTCTGTATAATAGCAAGAGACAAGGATGTCTTGTGATTAAGAGTTTGCTTCATACTAAAATGTAGTAAAAGTTGAACAATCTTCCAAGCGGGGAAGAACCTTTCCCTGTGGGAGGTTATTTAAAAGGTTTATGCTGAAGGACATGAAACACAAATGATAGGATTTTTGGAAGATGCTGCAAGAGGATGGTAGCTCAGGAAATCAACCTACACTGCATAACGTGTCAGTCCCCTGAAGCTTTCCTGGTGGGACATCTGGTGAACTACGTTTTGCAATCTGCCTGTCTGATGTGCTTTCAGATACACATGGTATTTCCAACGGCACATTAAGTAATAATTAAAAATGTGTAATTTTTTGAGTTTCTGCTCTGTGCATATTTTCTAAGGAAGACATGATTAAAGCAATCTTGGTTAAATGGTGCGTGTGTGTGCATATATATATATATATATATATATATATATATAAAGCTGAGGAGAAACTCAAAAAGTTTTTGTAGACAATTTTGAGGTCTTCAGACCATAGAAGGCTCTCTATGAAGATGTCCCAAGAGACTAACTTCAATGAAAGGGTAATATGTTACGGATTGGTGACTGAGATGTTCAGCTTCAAAGTGACTGGTAGCCACCTACATGGGCTGTATATGTAAGTGTGTGCAAGGTGTTTTAGGCTAAACCTGCTTATCAGTGGCTCCTTTTGAATAGTTCCTGCCTTCTGATCCAGGTAGGTTCCCCATATAGCTGACCTGTGAGGTGGTTAGGTAAAGCTGGGTCTTTGTAACCTTTTCTCAGTGTTAAGTTCAAATCATTGATGGTCGTGGTCTTCTGTTTCATTTCCACTTCCTCTTTCAAGGGGGAGATGCAAAAGAAGGAGTCCTGCTGTATAGTGGCACAGTAATTGAACAACATCTATTCCATTACAGTGTTGAAGCTATTTCTTTAAAGATCTGTCATCTCAGCAAGTTTAAAGCCATGTGGTTCCTTTGAGATGCAGTTTAAGAGAGAGCACCGATAATTTAATCTTCAAAAATGGGGTAAGGCTGTACAGCAGCATTCATGTCATATGACGTTTTTTGCTTAGTTGTGCCACCTAAGGTTGATTGTATCCTCGGGACAATTTGCAGTGCTTCTGTCACGGATCCTATTTTGTGTAATTTCTGGATGGTTTCTGCTGGTACTGCGTACATATAGGTTTTGCCTTTCATTTGATGGCTTGCCTCTAAGACAAAACTCCTCATCATTCTAATGGTATTTTGTCTAGAAGGGGGTGCTTCCAATTTTCTCTCTTAGGGAGAAATACCTCCTGTCACAGTTGTGCAAGCTAGGAGCTAGCTTCAGGGAGAGGTTGATGTCATTGCAGTAATGTCTCTGGTTTTGGACAAAACATGTTGCTTCCTAATCAAATGAGCACTGGCATTAAAGCAAAAATCTCCATCTTACAGGAAGGCAGTCTGGGTCTTGGGGAACTGGTGCTGTGGCTAATATGTGTAGCCTTCGAGATTAATTTCACATTTATCCTTTGAGTGTTGTGAAGAGCTAGACTGGGTGCTAGAAAAAAAAAATGGAAAAAAGGGGGGGGGGAGGGGGAAATCTACTCAGGAGGACAGGAGAAGACAAAAATGTCCTTTTTCTACTCCATACCTATTTTGGAGAGAAAATGATGTGGTTGCTGCGGAGTTGGAGCTTCCTACGGTGCTGCTGCCTGGGACCTGGTGTCTCTGTAATTTCTCATTTCCGTGTGCTAATGGCATTGTGCAAGTTCAGGGGTTTCAAGCAGAAGCAGCTGTACCTGCGGGATAGTGACGTAAGCCCTAATTTCAGCACCTCGAGGTACTGCATTTCTGTCGTCGGTATGGTTGGCGAAACATGTAATTTGCCAATGGGAAACAGCTTAAAATTGAACTGTGCATTTCAAAAGAAAAGTCTTGTTGCTTATAGTGTTGCCTTTGCTTGTTGAAAAACAATAAGTATGGATTATTTCTTTTAACTTACTCTGCTTTATTTCTGTTAGTGGACTTTACCTCTTCCTTTCCTAGGCCAGAAACCCATTTCTCCTCCACCTTTGCAGCACTGTGCAACACAGAATAAAAACCGGCAATCGGTGTTTTTTTTCTTCCTTTCAATTAGATCATATAATTTCATTAAATAATTTTCTGGAACAAAAGCTGTGTTTTGAGGCCATGTTAATTGGAAAGAACATGTGAGAGAGAAAGAGGCATCAGAGAGCCCCTCTGGGAGGTGCTACCACCTGTAGTCACGTCACCAACTATAGCTGGTCTGAACCAGAGCACTGCTAAAAATGCTGTTTTTAAGCCCAAGTCTCCCAAACGTGTCTGCACTCTTGTCAGGCATTATTCTTTCTCTCTTCTCTGCTGTGTGCTGAGGGCCCAAGTGGTAGGAGTAAAGCAAAAGAACTAAGGTGAGGAAAATTCCTTACTGCTGGCAGTTTGTTTGGCTTGGAACAAGCGCATGGAAGTGGCAGGAAACTCACGGGTTTCTGTGCTTTACTAAACTGATAAAACACAGCTGGAAAAAATAAGTCAGCCATGAATTTGCAACAGAAGCCATTAATCCATTGCATTCATCAGGTATTCATCTGACTGTTACTGCATGTTGAAGAGGAATTGAAAAGCACCCCTGAACTAAGCTAGATGGCACTGCACAGCTTTTCTCTTGGGGCTCCTACAGGTGCTTCCCACAAGCCCTGAGCATATGAAATCATTGCCTTAATGTGCGTAGTTTAAAATGATATTGTTTGTAAAGGGAACTTAGCTGGCAGTGGAATCAGTTGTTATCCCTGCCACGACTTCCTGAACGAGTCCAAATGTTCAGTTCATGTTTTTAGTTAATTTCTTTGTATTTATTCATGTTTTTTATTCCTGTCTGTATCCATGTAGCACAGAAGCACTACATTAGTCAAGTGAAAAATACGTTGCTGCAGCAGTTCTGGTAGCCAAGATCTTTGTCAATTCTCTGTGACGTCTCTTTCAGGCGAAAAGTAATGCTTGGGCTTGTATTCTCAGAGGTAAGGGTTGGGTTTTTGGGGGGTGAGGAGGGGGCATTTCTTGCTTTGGTTGATGAGGGAGGGTTTATGTCCCACAGTGACTTAAAGTCAGTTCATCTGTCCTTTCTGAGACCTTCTTCTTCTCTGGTGCCTCCTTGGGAAATTATGGTAGAAAAACCAGTGTTTAATGCTCTGGGATTTTCTGTTGTCCTTTATAATGCCATTTTAATTTGGGTCGTATTTCTATCCCTTCTAATGCTCCCAAGCATTTTGTTTACTTTAGCTCAGTGCCCATTACACTACAGCAGCTATCTATACTGCTTCCTCTGAGGGGATAATGTCTAAAAAGCTGATAAATTCAGAATCCATATTTGCATTCATGAATGTTATTTGTCCCAGTGTGCATTTTTATCCAAATTGAAATTCATTTCCCCAGCTATTGCTCAGGTACCAAATGCATTTAAATCCTCGCAAAGCTGCTCACAATCCCCCAGGGCTGTTAAAAAACGCTGCTGGGACCTTTCACTGGTGGGGTCCCCGTGCTCCATGCTGCTCTGCTAATTCCCTCCTGGCACCTGCTCCTCCTTCAACCAGTGCTGGTACAGTGGTAAACCATGCAGACCACTTCCTCTGTTTGTTAGCTTTCAGTTTTCTTCTGGATTTGCCACTAAAATTGTCAGATTATAATTGTTTTATGCAATTTAGCATTTTTTTCTTGGACAGCTGATCCCGCTTCCCCTTGTGAAGCACCACAGAGCCATGTCTCCTTGGCCACAGCCCTTTCCCCTTTTCCTAAAGAGTGTTGTTCCTTGTTTTCTGACTTCAGAAAACTGACTTCAGACTTTGTGTGATTGTTTCCAGGTGACTTGCAAATGCTAACAGATGCCTGGCAGCTTTCTAGTTCACTGCTGTCAGATTCCTAGGTGGCCAAACTATTTATTTGGTGTCATGGTCAGAGCAGCTTCCCGAATGGATAGACACTACTCATCCTTGAATAAAGCAAGCTGTTACCTAGTTGTCCATCAGGAAGACATTGTTCCACCTGGACGATGCAGACACTAGTCTTCTTGTGAGGGTCAACAGTGTTTTTTGTCAGGACCAGTGATTCTGAACTTTGGATCAAGTTATAGTACTCCAGGTAAAAGAGGTATGTTAATCCCTGGTTTCTGAAACTTGTTCTGTTCTCTTATCTCGCTGCTGAACTTATGATCACTCCTGGTAGGTACAGTTTTGACTCATTCGTGCACTCTGTGGGTGGCAGCAAGTGTCAAAGCTCTGCTGGCTTCCTGCACGCTCTATTCCACTTCACCAGATCAGCCTTTAATGCCTTCTAAACTCCGAGTATTTTGAAATTCACAAAAATGTCAGCTCGGTAACAATGAAAATATCAAGTAGGATGCTAGGAGTGCTGTCTGCCTCTCAGGGCATGTCTGTTGGCTTTTGTCTGTCCTCCCCACAGCTGGCCTCAGTCAGTGCCAAAACAGTGGCACGAGGTGACCCTGTGTGGGGGTGAGGATGTTGTCTGACAGTCTTTATACGAACAATGTTGTTGTTTGCCTTTATGAAACCTTACAGGAAATACTTTCCGCAGTCTTATTTACATAACTTCGGCATCTTTTGAAATTTGAGTAGCAATTATTGTGTGGCTTGATTAGCAGGCTCCAGCTCAGCTGTCCAGGCTGATGAGGCTTCACAACAAATTTGTGGTGATGTACGAGAGGTATAAACAACACTCATGGAATTGATTATAGGAGGCTCTTTATTGTCTCAAAGCTTGCTGGAGTACTTGGCTTACGGCTTCAGTAATTCATTTGTTTAAGTGCCTCGTAAACGTGTAGCTGAATGTAACCGGTAATGCATTGAGTGACCCAGGAAGCAAGGAACTGATAAACATCAAATGTGCAGTTTGCTACATTTCTGGAAAAGAGACATCAGGTCTTTATTAAATATATCCATTTATGATGGGCACTGTGGAGAGAAGTGTCTGAGAAGAACTGAGAAATGAGGAAAGGCAGGTACTGCCTTTTGTCCCAGGAGTGCCAAGGAGGGGGGACTGAACCAAATCGTTTGTGTACAGGAATGGGATGTGCATCAGCTTTTGTAGGATGCCTTTGTACCACTGCACGTAGGTTGGACAAGAGAAGTGTGTAGCTGAGTGCCCTGCTCAGCGGCTCAAAACAGGGTGGAGTTAGTTGCAACAAGCAGCAGCAGTGGAGGACTCTGGGTTTATTTTCTATGATGAATTAAACAAAACTTCTAGAGCGAAGGAGCTTTGAGCTGTGCCCTCCCCACAGGAATCTGCCTAGGAACAGGATTGTTGGGAGCAGCATTACAAGTTGGACCGTAAGCATCTCTTCTTGAGGGCTGGTTTGCCAGGGTTCTCTGTAGATGGTAATCACAGGTAGGTAAGGACAAACTGCTTCATAATGGTAAGCGGAAAATTTGTATTTCCAGAGAAACTAAGTGCAGATGAAGACATCTCAAACCTTCTAAACTTTACTTTTACATAGTCTGTGAGTTGGAGTGCAGATGTACAAAAACTCTGATCTGCCTTAATCAGCCTTAGCACTTGTAAGCTGTCCCAGCTTCAAAAGCTAGGACTATTTTTAAAGCTTTTGGCCCAGTAATGCATAACTGCACAACCTTCTACTTGACAGTCAGGTAGCTGAATATAATTTCTGCTGAGTGTGTGCATACGTATATGCATTTTAATTCTGAAATGCCTTTTGAAGTATTTTAACAGAGCTAATAAAAAGCTGTAATTACTCCAGGATGTGTTTAATAGTACTCTTGGCATGCGATGACTAACAGGCAAGGAGAATCAGTCGTCTTCTGACTTCCTACAGAAACATAGGCTTTGCTTTGACAAGTTCGATGTATATATTTTACAAAATTTATATCTGAGTTCAGAGAAGTGAAGCTGCAGCATATAAATCCAACTTGAGAAAATGTAATTTTCTCCAATAAAAAAAATTCACATAACGCAGTTGTGGACATGCCCATTGCCATAATGGAAGTTGGGGTTTAAGTCTTGAGCTCTTGAGAAGTGGCAGGTTTCCTCGAGGGTGTTCAGAGGGGCCCTGAGGGAACCGTGCCTGGTGTGAGAGGGACATAAGCCTCTGGTGGGTCTGTGCCATCCAGCAGGGACAGGAGAGCTGCGGACAGAACTCTGTAGGTGTGGGTGGTTCGGCCTGGGCGTGTTTGAAGGTTGTATCATCCTAAAAGATGAAGTCATCCTGGGGAATGTGGAGAGATACCTACAGCCAGAAATTGGGTTCCTGTAGTGGTGCTCAGAATGAGCCCCCTTAACTGTCTGGTCTTCTTGGAAGGGAGCTGCATAGCAGAAATTGACCTCGTTGCACTAATTGCTCACCAGGGTTTGCCCAGCGAACGTGAGAACAGTCAGTAGTGGGGCAGGTGCTATCGAACTCTGATCTTGAAGAACAAAAAAGCAACTGGCAGTGCAGAACCTATGCTCTTACAATTGGCTTTTTAGTATCTGTCTTTCGAGAAGTCATTCCTGGACTTTTTTTTTTTTGGTAATTCAGGTCCAAATGAGATGCAGCTGAATGCTGGGGCCAGCTGTTGGGTGAGCAAAGCAGCCCGTGGGACAGCCCCGCAGCTGCAGCTCTGCCACCATGCTGTACTCCCTGTGCCTGAACTTGCTTTTCCCCCAGTACAATTCGTCTGGGCTGCCCCTGTGAGAATCCTGCTCTTTGAGAGCTCGGGTGGGAGCTGGGAGAAACCTGAACTTTCTGCCCATCCTGGTATTTCAAAAATCCAACGTTTGTTTCACTGCAAGGTAACCAAGTTCTTCCTCGGTTTTTGCTTAGAGAAAACCTCTGATTTGCTCCTCTGCTTTAAGTGAGCCCAGTGAAAGAGAGAAGGCTTCAGCAGTGGAGGAATGGAGAGATTTCTGGGATATGGTCCAATACTTGTCTTGCAGTAAAAGCAGTGAAACTGATCTTTGTAGTTCTATATCAAGCTGTATTTCCATTATTAACTAGTAAAGTAGCCAATACTTTAATGTATAATTTAAGCTTTGCGGTCATATTTTGTAAAGACAAAGGTTATTGAAGAACTAACTTAAATACTTCTGACTAATATAGATTATATATATATTTTTAAGGGTTTTATGATAAGCAGTTAATGTTACTTCTTAGAGTCCTCCGGCAGTGATGTAAGGAGCTGTAGTATATTTTTCCCCTCTCCTCATCCTAGAGCCACTGCCTGCAGGTAGCAGTCTTAGATGTACAGTCCAATGCAGGCCCGAACTTGGGAGCATCTTTGCATTAAGCAGTGGCACCTCCCGTGAGAGTGGTGTTGTTGTATAGGCTGAGTGCACGCAGAGGGTTGGGGAACTGGATATATATGTGGTGCCTCTGCATTAAAAACCAGGGTCTGGAGACAGGACTAAATTGGCTATCCTGTTTACTCACCCATGATTAAGAGGATGTAATCCATCTCATGGCTTGATTGCTTCTCAGAAAATACAGAAAATAACTCCAGCGACTGCAACTAATGATGAAGCAGGAAGCAAAAACCCCTCTCCATCTCTACCTCAGTTACTCTGTCAAAGCTTTTTTCTATTTTTGGTGGTACAGTTGGCATTTCTCTGAGCAAACCTGCATATACTTAGTAATCTTCCCTCTTTTCTCTGGAAATTAACAGCATGCTGCATCAAGTGTTAATACAGCGCATTTATGGTACGTTCTGCCGGCAGGGGGATTGGCAAAGTGTTCGCAAGATGTTACCTGCTGCGAATGGGGCCATATGCACATGAGCTGCCATTGCTATGTGTGGAGGGAAAATAGCATCTTTATTATTGAGGGTGAGTAGGGAAATACCAGTTGCTTTGGTTTGGGATACACAGCACTGAAATAAACTTAGGAATTTCAGTGTTGAAGCAAAAGTGACTCTTCAAGTTTTGAAGTGCATCTTTTGCATTAAATGCAAAACTAAAATTAAATTTTGCTACGGGGTCAGCTGTACCTAGATGAGGTGCTGTCGTACTAAAGTTTTAAATTGTTTTTTTGCTAACGTGGCGGCAAGTAACTTGCCGTTACTGATGTTCTCCATTGGCTTGGAAATACCTTGCTGTGGCAGTGACTGTGACTGTGTTGGGAAAGTGGCCGTTTTTGTAAGAAGAACGTAGGGCAGGGGAATAATTAAAACTGTTAGGCCTTAGAGGAAGATGGGCAAGGAGGAATTCAGGAATTACTTGAATGTAATGAAAGCGAACACATCCATAAGAATGGATCCAGCACCCATGAAAAAGGAATGAGTTGTGAGTATGTTTGATTATTGAAACTGAATCTTAAAAATCTTCACATTATTGAAAGGATCCAATCAAGGAAAGGACAGTAACAAAATACACACAATTTGTCCTAGTTCCATAGCATGAAAATCTTCTTAGCTAATGTAAGAGGGGTTAAGTATATCAAAGAGTTCATAGGCTGAAATATTTCCATGTGGAGTGCTCAAGCAGTATTCATAAAATAAAAACTGTGATAGTGTTCTAGTTAAAACTAGATCATGCAAAATTGGAGAAAGGATTGTATTTGTACTGTAAATTATTCAATATAACCCCAGTTCAACCAAATATTTGCATATGCTTAACTTCTTCAGGAGAGCATATAAACAGATGTTTGACTACAGTAAACAGAGTTATTCGGTTATTCACACTGGGTGCTGAAGTGGAGCTGTAAATAGCTCTCGTGGCTTTAACTCCAAGGTAAGCTTTGCCGTCACTGGCTCTGATCACACGCCGATGCTGAGGCAGGCTCGGCAGCTCTCTGGGAAGTGCAGAGAGTGGGCACGAGAGTTGGCAGGCTGATCTTTTACTTCCCAGGACATCCCTGAGCTCGTGAGCTGGATTTTTTATTTTTTTGTCAAGCCTTAACTGAAGGTGTCCCCAGCTGATGCGCTCCAGATGTGCAAATGGCCATTCAGCCCTGTGACCCAGCTGATGGGAGGTGAAAGCCCTGCAAGATGCTCGGTGTGGGTGTCGGGTCCCAGCACTGACCACTGCCATGCACATCCCACCTGCTTGCAGGTGAAAATGCAGCAGTGCCGTGCCGTTGGGGCGGCAATGGCAGAGGGTGGGCACTCTGCTGCACCTGGATGGGGTATGGCATGTGTCAAGCCAGCTGTGGCTGCCTACCCAGTGACATAACACTCGTTAACAATGGCACTGAGGCAAACCAGAGGTGGTTTTTGTCTGTTCGCATGTTTAAGTATTTCTGAAGTGTTTTCTTCTGTTGACAGTTCAACATAATTGTTTCAGAAACAGAAATAAAGCATTTGGGACATATAGTTAATGGACCATAGTTTTAACCTAGCCACAAACGCTGTCAGGCTGTAAAGCAAATTCATCTCCTATTTGGCTTCTGTAAGAGATGCTTTTTTACCATCTCTGCTGACATTTCTGATATATTATGGCACCAGTTCCATCACAGCACAAGCATTTGCACTTCAGAGACCCCGTTTTTGTGTCTGCAATCTTCAGGCATTTTATCTGATCGGTAATAATACAGATGAGCCCATAATAAAACTGTCCACTATAATTTTTCCTGTTTTTAAAGAATTCTGTATGTAGACTTCTAAAAGTAGTTTATTTTATACCTGAATGTTTTATCACAATTGTAATATTCAAAAGGCAACACCCATGAACAAAATGTGTGACTGTTGATCCTTGAAGGAGTTTCTGGTTGGTTGTGTAAAATCACAGCATTCATGTAAATAGGTATTTAAACATTTATAAACATGCCGTACTATTCTTCCAACCATGGTAATTTCACAGGAGCTATTGTTCTTGACGTATATTAAATGGCAAATGCTTGTTTACGTGTACTTA
Organism: Cygnus olor; assembly: GCF_009769625.2. Taxonomy (NCBI): domain Eukaryota; kingdom Metazoa; phylum Chordata; class Aves; order Anseriformes; family Anatidae; genus Cygnus; species Cygnus olor. The sequence goes on from NC_049175.1 coordinate 15,057,345, forward strand.
GTGATTTGTAAGTATGCACTTTCTCCTCTTAGAATGAGTTATAAACTGTGTTTGCCTCAAAGATGGATTCAAATTTGCTGCTAGCGGTAAGAAGGCATTCAAGTTGCTGCTATGCCAATTTTCATGTTGTGGTGCTGTTACATTCTGCGTTTTGCAGGGAGCCTTGACTAGGCTCTGAATAACCCAACGGCCTCTGACTTGGGGCAAAATCAAAGCTGAGATTTTTATTTTTCTTTTTATTAAAAACAACATAGAAACACCATGTTCTGGTGCAACTTATGCACTAGTTTTGTTTTGGAAGTTTGCTGGAGACCAGTGGCGACAACGTTAGCCAGGGTATTTGTACAGCAGATTTTCCTTCTCTGTTACCTCTTAACCACATCTATAATAGTTTTGTTTTTTTCCTCTCCCTCGCCTATCTTTCTCTGAGGTTAAATTTTATAAAGAATCAGTTCCTTCCAACGCATGGCATTAGCATATACCTGATTTCAGAGGGCTTCTCTATCTTCAATTATTTCCATACCAGGAACAAATTTGCATCGGTATTTATTATTTGCTTATTTTACACTGACCAAGGCTATTTATTTTAATTAAGTCCATGTTTCTCTGGTCAGATTCAAATGAATGCAGAGTTTTTAAGTACTGCAATAACAATGGATCTTAGGTATTTAAGATTACAAGAATAGCATTGGGTCTTAAATATATTCCAGGTGCTTAGATGCTGTGACTCATTTGATTTCTGGGGTTTTGTTTTTTTCCATTCACCTTTATCCTGTCTTAAGACTTTTTGAAAAGTGTCATATAGATGACTTGACTTGCTGGAGTTTGAGCGATTCAATAGCTACATTGGTGAAAGATAAAATAATAATAAAACAGAAGTGAGATGAGGAGAGGTGATTGCTCCCTGGAGTGCCATCACGGCACTGCTGCAGTCAGGCTGCAAATACCACCAGTGATCGGCTGGTGCCACCGCCCCTCTGGTAAAGCATGGGCGTACTCATGTTTCTCGGGAGCTCTGTCTTGTTTTGTCTCAGTACATACGTACAGTCAAACATGGAATGCTCCTGAGAGAATATTTTTGAAGCTTTTTTTTTAAAAAAAAAAAGATACAGACATGCCAAAAATTGGAGTTCCCCAAAACCTCAACTCTCTTTATTTTTCATTAAGGTTTTTCACGTGTGAATATATAACTTCTCGTTGCCTGTGGTAATATCAAACTTCAGAATTTTGCTGCAGCAATGTTGATATATTTTCCTAGATTCCTAATCTTGTAAGACTTACTGTATGCTGTTACTTTACAGATATTCCTTTTATTAGCAATTCACAATTGTCCTTTGCCATGTCAGACTGCATTTACAGCTGAATGCTATTTCTTATAGACTGTGGACCTTTTGGAACTGTGTAATAACTTCTTGGGTGGTTGTGAGCTATTTCTGAGTTAGCAGAATCTGCTTAACTTTGGTAGGAGCATCCTTGCTTTCTACGTTTTCATACCAGCTCTTTTTCTGATTATAAATTGGAGGAGAAAGGGAGGCCAATTTGTATGCACTTGTATATAGAGATGCTTATTCTTAGAGCAGCAGTGCTGCTGTTCTTGTGTTTTACTTGACTTTTCATCAAAATCAAAAATAAGCCTGCCAAGATTCTGTCCTGAAATCTCTCTAGAGTAGACTTGACTCAAGAACGTCAGCTGAGCTCTGAATAGCTCTTTCAAAAATAGGATGTCGTGATTTGGAGGTGTGGATTTTCTTTTTTTTTTTTTTTTTCCCGAGGTTGTAAATTTAAATATCTGAGGTCTCTGAAGTGTGTATGGACATTTCGTTCTAGGACTTGGAGCACACTCAGTCTGCATATGCCTGTGATCTTTATTAGACCAAGCTGAAGAAACTAAATTAGTCTCTTGAACAACCTGTTTCCATTTTTGAGATGTAAGAGGTTGGAGGTACTTGACAGTAAATGTCACCTCGTGCAATAATAATGCGATGTGTTTAAACTTAAAAGCAATGGGGCCCAATGCTTTTAGGATCTCCTCTGAATGTGGGAGGAAAAACTCGTGAAGTATTGAGATGTTTGCATCCTCAAAAGCATCCAGCAAGCTTGATGATGACATTCGTATTTGTTTAATAACCATCTGGGCAATGTAGATGCTCTCAGCCTTGATTTAAAAGTAGTCAGCCTAGAATATAGTATGGTGGAAGCTTCTGTCCTTTGAAGATGCCGTTGCAGAATCCAGAATTACTTCTGAGTTGGCTAAGTGGAAGTGACAGTGCACATGAGCATTTTGGTTACTTGGGTAAGTAAAGGGGGAAAAAGCCACTTCTGACCAGCACAAAATCTTGCGCATGCTTCTGGGGGGGATTCCTTTTTTTCCTTTCTATTTCCTTGAGGACTAGCTGCTCTTTTCCTCTAGCAGTTACATGCTTTCCAATTTATTGGTAACATGTTTATGAGCCTGAAGCTTCCTTTTCCTAGCGGCATTAACAGGCTTATAACAGAAAGCTGGCCAAATGGATTGTGAGATCTCTGCTAACAATTCTGGTGACCTCTTGTGGGTGGGAACTATAGCCCCATTAGGAAAAGTCTGAACTTCTTACTTGAGCTGTTTCCCCTGGAGCTAGGGACAGAGACTGTTGTAGGAGTGCCGGCAGCGGAGGAGGGAGGAGGAAGATGGGCACATGTTTGTGGTACGTAGATCCTGTTGCTTGGCCTGGATTCACTGACTCACATAATTATGAGCTGTCCTGTCAGACTGATGTTTGTCCAGCTGAAATGCAAACACACAGTTCCCCCAAGATTCACACTGCTACCTAGAGCCTCCATGCTGGATGTGTGGTATTTATGTTCTTCCTGAAGCTGCTGCACGTTGCAGCTGATGGCCTGCACTGGCCAGGGTGGCAGGAGCCAGACATCAACCCAGATCAGGAGTGGGAAGGCTCCTCATCATCTTTAATGCCTTAATGAGGGGTGGAGTGGTGAATGTGCTGTGCCATTCCCCCCCTCCATTTTTATTTTCATAGCACTCTTTTGATAGTGAGCTTTAGTATTAAAATCCCTGGAAAGCAAAAAGTCAGAGGCGGTCTCCTTGGCCTTTGGAAAGAAAAAAGGAACTCTGATTGATGTGTAAGGGAGCCTAAGGCATCCCTGCACCCTGTGTGACTTGTGCTGGGAAGCAGGCAAAACTGGGGACGGTAAATATTTCAGTAAATACAGTCCTCTGAATCTAGTTCGTTAAACTTCACTGCTTGCTTTCTTTATCCTTTTTGAAAATTCTGGCTTCTTCCTGCAGAGCACTAACACTTGTTTGGGTGTTTTTTGAAGAGGAACAGGTTTAGATCATAGCGCTATTTCGTTCGTATTAGCCAAAATGTTTTGCAAGTTGATACAATTTGGAGTAAGTTCAGATCTTGGAGAAATTCTTGTCTTTTACAATACCTAATGAAACTTTTCTGTTAGTGGAAACCCTACATCCTTTTGGTGTGGATTAGCAGAGTGTGATCCCAAAGGATGTCTGTATGCCCTAAGTTGGTGGTTTAGTTTTGTGGTGCAAATTAGACCCTGTCCGTACGCTTGTGTTTTTCTATAAGCTGGGCCCGTGGAAGGAAATGACAGCAGAACCCCAGCACTGTGCCACCAGGTGGATCGGGCTGTGTTAGTGCTGGAGCTGTGAAGTGAGGGGGAAGCAGTCTGTTTGACTTGGAATGAGATACAGGGCTTTTGTAACCACAATGGGAGGTTATAAGCGGAAACTGGCAATGAAATCCAAGTCAAGTGCTTTGCTTGGGAAAAACTGACAGCACTTAAACCCTTTTTATACAATAGCTTGTTTTTATAATGCTGTAACTCTCTCCCCGTTTCATGCTTCTGTTGCTAGGAAGTTCATTGTATTTGTCACAATGTTTTTTAATGTGAAGGAATATTTTTAAATAATTCAGTTCTGGGCTACAGAAATATGTTAATTCTCTTTATTGGAGCAATAAAACAGTTTTATATAACTTTCTAATGTTACTCATTCTAAATATGCTCTGGAATTCATCCAAACCTGTCTTTGTTCATCCAGACCTGTCTTGGCCAATTTATTCTTCTGATTTTGTTTTGATTTGTTCTGGTTTTTGTTTGTGTTTTTTTTTTTTTTTTTTTTTCCTCCCATGCTGGACACTTACAGTCTACAGTATTATTAGAGGAGGCCATTTACTGGGTTCGCTCATGTTTTTGCTGGGAGATGTTCTGCTGGCCACTGGGTTTGGATGCTGGGTCTCTGCTGACTCTTGCAATTAAACATCAGTTTTAATAAGCAGAACTTCTCCCCTAGGGTCACTTCTCCAAAGTACTGTGAAGCATAAGGCTGAAGCAGGAAGAGTAAAAAAATTAATTTTATGGAAATTACAACTTAATAAAGCAAATGCAAGATTCTTGCTTGGTAGGCTGTGCACACGTGATTATCAAATTAATGTGCATTTGTATGTTTTAATGTTAATGGGATTAAGCTTACTTGTTTAACAGGTATTGTCCATAACAGTTCAACGTTGTATATGCCCTATATGCATCCATAGCTATGGAATAGTTTACAGTTACCTTTGTGAAGGCTGGTTGACTAATGCATGTATCAAATCTTTGTTTTTTCAGATCTGCCTTGAGTGAAGTGTGACAAAAAATGCTACAGCGGTTTTGTCTCTGGAAGTGGTTAGCTGTAGGGATTGCACTTGCTACTGTCTTAGTGGGTTCCTTGGCCCAGAACGATGAAGGTAAGGCTTTTGCTGTGGGAGGGATGGGATGATTCTGTGATTTGCTTTGTCCCCCAGGAGTTATCAAATGAACAAGTGGTAGGGAAGATAGGGTACAATAAAGAGTTAGCATTGGATGCTAGCATTGTAATTTCTTTCTTATTTATTGAAAGAGTTACCTTACTTTGCTTTACTTGTAAATGGACAGTTACAGCACTGGGAACAGTGGTTTCAGAGAATTCTTAATTTTTAATTCTTAAAAAGAGGACTTCAAAAATACTAAAGTGATGTAAGAAAGAGCATGAGCTATTTGTGCCACATCTCTGTTAAATTTAATTAAAAATACCAGAAATCTGTTCCTCCAGTTATCTGTAGTAATACAGAATTACAGATGGAGTTACCTTGGTCCATCTTCTGTTTCAAAAACTGCAGATTTGTACCTTTTTGTTACAGTTGCTTTAGAGTAAGGGAAAGATACTTGTCCACACTTATACATGAAGCTATTGTTCATTAATGGTAATGCGCCTGTAACGCATAGTGGCTTCCTGACTTAGAAAGGCTGTGAAGCCTGTACCTCAGCAGTTATTGATCTGTTGATAACGCTGTCTGATGGGATCACGTGGTAGGAGAGAAGCCCTGCGGCTTCTTTGCTCTGTTTTAAGAGTCATCTAGAGTAATGAAATTTGCATCAGTGACAGATAGCAATGGCAGCAGAAACTCAGCTGATTAGATTTTTGTTTTTCAAATTTCCGTGTGCTGTTTTGACTTTTTATCTGCTGCTTCTGTTTAATGTTTGCAGTAATTCCATGAAAACTTGCCGATAAAACTTTTCTTCCTGTCACCAGGAAGTGGGGAAGACCTGAAAATACAGAATATTGTAAACGGGTCTAAATATTGTGGACAACTTAGAGCTAATAATCCGTCTACTCCAGCTGTCCACCTCTTTGAAGGCAGTATGCAGACACTACCAGGGTTTTACGGGCTTCCCTTTAGTGCATTAACTTAGATTCTTGAAATGTGGTGTTTTGTGTTTAATCCAGTGTTTCAGATGGATTTGTAGTGATCCCTGCTAGGGTGGCCACGTAATGATTTTCTTCCTGCTTTTTTTGTATGTTTTAGCTTGTGCCATTGAATTTAGCACATAACCCAAACTGGTTTTTATCATTGAAGTTCTCCTGTTATACAGCCTGAACAGAGGGTGCCTTGATTTTCAGTGAATATCAGTTTGAATATAGCCAAGAGTACTGTTACTTCACTGGAGGAAAGGTTCAGAAATATATATACCATACCAAATACCATTGCTTGAGGAATACATAGCTGAACCACTTGTGATGCAAACTCAGGAATTAATTTATTTTTCTTCCTGTATTCAGGGAAGTGAATTTAGCTAAAAGTGTTCCTGTTGTCTTTGTTCTCTGTATAAATGCCATAATGATATAATAGAGGAAAAAATACATGGAAATTAATTTAAGCCAGGGTAGGATATTGGTTACTCAACAAATATCATATAGCTAGTTAGACAATGCATTTTAAAAAATCTTTTGAAATGTATTTCTCGAAGCTAAAAAGAAAGCTATGTTCCATACTTAACTCATTGCAGGAAAGTACTTTGGCATGACTTGTACCATACCAGTAGAGTTACTTGAATTTGCAATGTCAAAATTTGTAATCTAACATATAGCAGATATGACAGATGCACTCTTTTAGCAATTGCAATTTAAAAATAGCATAATTATTTTAACAGCACAACTATCATGAATACAAACAGGAAAATCAATTATGGCATAAATTATAACTTATTTCTTTGCATCTAGCATGCAAATGAGCTGTTTTCATGGTTGTAGCAGTACATATTTGGTTAGTTGCATGCCAATATTACTGCATTTTGCTCCATTAGCCATCAGTTTCTGCATTTTGTATGTTTTTGCTTGACATCCTGAGCCATCAAATCTTTTCCCAGCCATAGCAATTGACAACGTTACAAATAAGCCTTAAAAACTTTATACCAGACTATCTTGGAAATATTTAGACTTCTTTCTTGCTACACTTACAAGAGAGCTTTCCCAGAATCTCGTTTGTTCACTTGGCTTGGTGCCGTTGTCTCGTTCCTGCCCTGACTTTATTCATGGCTAGCTGGCAGTGCCTGCATAATCTTTCAGTTCAGGTAATGTGTTTCCATCTCTGGTGTTTCTACTCTTCAGCCAAAGGATCGTTAGACAGCAATAATTCCCTGCTTCGGTTTTTTCTTGCTAACCTAAACAAACGTGTTTCTGAAAGCTGCCCTTGCACCTGGGTTCTCCTTCCTCTCCTGATCCTGGAAGTCCTGCTGTGTCCTCCTTTTGGCTGAAATGCCTCTCCCAAGTGTGCTTGCTGGCATTTGAGTTCGGTGGCCAAGTGGCCTCCTGCCAGCCCCTTGCTCTGCCAGTTGTGCTTTGCTGTCTCTGTTCGAGTCGCTTCCCCTACTGAAGCGTATTTGGTCTATTGTGGTAGCAGGCAGGTAATGGTGAAATTATATTTTTGTTGATGAAATGCAAATACTTTACATCTGCTGTAGTCCCCTTGTATTAAAAACAAGCACCAAAAATATATTAAAGGAAAAATTTCCTTGTTAGAGTTACCACATTTGTCTCAGTATACTATTGGAAAACGCAGTGTTTTCTCCCATGGATTTCATTGTCTGCGTTGTTGTATTGCTCAGCTGTATGGTATGCCAGAATAGATGTAAGACTGGATGAATGGGTACTGTGGTGGATATTTTTTCCTTGTAAAGAAAGAAATGTGGGTTTCTGTTTCTGCTGCCTCTAGTTTGCTCTTTACCAAGCAGGAGAAATGCTGCATATTTGTGTGTTGCGATGCATTATATGTGTGTGTATGTTATGTGTGTATATATATATATACACACACATATTTACAAAAGATGCATTTTATTTATCTTACATATATATAATATAAAATGTATCATTTTATTTAAGTAATACATATGGGTAAGTAAAAGTAGAAATGTCAGTTACAGCCTTGCAATATGTAAAATTAGGCCAGCTACAGTGGCTTTTATTATTTTTTTTAGTGATGTTCTGATAAATTCCAAGTCAAACTCTCAGGCTAAAAGAAGCAGTGAGGAGGAAGGTGGAAGCCCAGGATGCAATCTCTTTTTTTCTTTTAGGCATAGTGTATTTGACTAGACAAAAAAAAAATTAGCAGCAATCTTTTGGTCAGTGGAGAAGGTTGCTGAATTTAAACACTGTGTGTGCTCTGATGCCACAAACCAATCCAGCAGAAGAATTGACAATTAGCAGACTTGCTAATCTTTAGTGGTTTAGTCTTAGTGTATATCTGTCATAAAGGACGTAGTTGTGAACTGGGGGGGCTTCCAGTAATTGTTATCCCATCCTATCTCTTATTTACTTATTTGGCTTATTTACTTCCCAAAATATCAACGCTTGAATTCCCCTTGCATTTGGTATGGAACCAATACTTACATTTTAATATTTGTTAAAATAGGAAGGAACTGTTTTGATTTTTTTAAAACATTTTTTTCAAAAGCACGGGTGGATTTGAACTTTGCACCAAAGCAGTATGATGTCATGTTCTAATAAGCTTCTAGTTACAACTTTTTTGCTTTATTTTGACTGCTATAACCTCCTGAACAGGACATGCCATTGACAGCTGCTCTGTGGCAAATGTGACCGTCACTGACAGCTCAATGGTTTTTGTTCACTTCTAATCTGCCAGCAAGATCTTTTCTTAGAGTATGAGGCTCTCTAGCAGGAATGCCTCTGCAGAGCAAAGATGACATGCTTGGGAAACTTGGAGACATGTATTGTTAGCATTTTTGTTGCAGTCCAAATTAACATGTAGATGGAGGGGAAAAAATTACCATTTAGGTTTGGTATAAGGTAGTATGTATTGCTTTTCTTCCTTAAGCCAACGAAGACCCTTGAAGGGCTGTATCAACGTTTCCTCCTCTATACTTCTATACGTAGAAGTATAGGCTTGTCTGGAGCAAAGTACACAGTAGGGAGAAATCAAGGAAATAACTGACTTGCTTGAGGACTGTTCACTAGATATCAAAAACATCACCCTGGTGTTTGATAAGAGCACAGGTGAGCGCTGCAGTCGGGTTGTGTTGAACATAGAGCACCTTCAGAAACACGGTGGCTGCTGAATACTTTACCTTGAATGCAAAAGGATACAAAACTGACCACGTGGGCAGCCGCCCACAGTAGCAGAATGCCAGGTGAGCCTGCCTGCCTGCCTGGCTGTGCTGAAGGTGTTGGAGAATCATCTCCTGCTGCACCTGAAAAGTGAAGTTGGTGAAATGAATGACTTCATTGCTGCTCTTACTAAACTCTTAATGCTGTCAGAAATATAGTCGTTTGTGAAAATTTACTCTGCAAATATGTAAATAATTCTGAGTTTCAGGATGCAGAGTAGGGATGCAGATTTTCTCTCTAAGTAATATTTAAAAACATTTAAAAATGTGAACGGATTCATGCAGTTACTCACGTAATTGCATATATTATCTTGGTTGAGCAAACTAAACAGAGTGCTTCTAGTCCTACCACGTCAGACTGTACTTAGCTAGCCAGGGTCCTGGGGTGCTCCTGCTCTTCCATCTCCTTGCTTTGTGCTCCTGAATTCTTTTGCACATCAAACCAGAAACCCACTTGAGCAGTTGGAGTTGCTGGGTGTATTTTCCACTGGTTCAGTAAGCTGGGCTGTCCCACCTGCAGCTGCACAACTGCTGGGTCTGCAGCAGCGGAGGGTGGTGGCAGTCCATTAGTACTTGGTGCTGGCAGCTGAAATTAAATAATAAGGCTAATAAGATTTTGTTAACTATGTGTTTCACTTTATAAGGGAAAACTTTTTTTTTTTTTTTTTCCTATCAGGATATAAGGAACGGCCTTACCTATTTAAATCGTCTTTATCATTACCCTGGATTGGAGATTACATTTTAAATATGGATTTTCCTTTGAAAAGCACAACTGTGCGATTCGCTTTGTCACCAGGACTGGGCAGGCACAAGTTCTTTCAGCTGTTTTTGTGCTGCACAGGACCCATCTATTAGTTACTGTCTTTAATTCAGTTTAACACGGCCTTTGCTACAAAAATTTGAGTAACTAGAGGGCCTCAAAAATCACTTTAAGAGGCTACTTTAAAAATAAAATGGTTTCAGAACCTGATGTATGACTGTCAGGCAGGAAATTAACTGCAGAAAATGCATATTTGAATACACAGAGCCCATTTATCATTTCCAGAGCCTTATGCTGCGCACATGCAGTGGAGGAGGAAGAATGCAAACAGGTGCTTGCCTAAGGGCCGCCTGGGAAACCCTTTGCTCCTCAGAACAGAAGTCATTTGTTTGCTTGCTTTATGAAAAGTCAATGCTTTTGGTTGAGAGCTCTGGTGCCAGGCTCTGCAGTGGTCCTAAAGGGAAAGGAGCTGCCGTTGGTGTCTTTGAAGAGGAGCTCAGCCATTAGTTCCTCTGAGGAGTTCTTCAAAACACGTCTGATGGGGCATCCTGGCATGCCACCAGCAGTGCTTTGAGTCGGCAGAAGACCTATTTCTCTTTGGGAAGAGGCAAGTTAAATTTCTGAAATAAATGTATGAGGAGCAAGCTTCATCTTCTTTTAAGGCCCGTGTGCTGAATGAGGCAGGAAGCCATCTTTTGGGAAAAGAGATCCCAGATCCCAGCTTGGGACATGCCAGGCTCTTTTTGCTCAAGCCTTACTCTTTGTCCCACGAGATATTGTGTGTCAGTCTCCTGTTGTATTGCCTGGAACGTATAATTGCAGGCGTGGTCTACGAGGCTGCAACAACTTGACCGACCTGAACGTGAACACTAACCGGTGCAGTCCTCCAAGGGATGGTGTAAGGCTCACATCTGGGGAGGGCAGGCCTGGGGAAGGGCAAGCAAGCCCTTGTGGAAGGGCACTGGCACAGCTGGCATCCCCTCTGTGACAGTGACTTGGTCTTCAGGATTTTCCTAGAGTAGATAACTCCAATGACACTGGGCCGAGCTCTTAAAATCAGGGACAGTTGTGTCTGTCTGCATTTGTGTGTCGGTTTGTGGCCATAGAGCATGCATATTGAGCAGAGCGAACTCCCGTACTGGTCCTTCTTGTGCTTTAGTGGTTATTTTGAGGGAGTCATGATGAGCGGGATACATCTGTGTGAATTTATTTGATAAATTAGTGTTTTGATATGTAAACAGAATCAGAGTAAGGAAAGTCAGGTTTTCAAGAACGTTATGATATGTGATCTCCATCTCGTGTCCAGATTTCACAGAACAAATTTACCGATTCCACTGAAACTAATCCCTTATATCTAAGTGAGGCAGTGCACTGAGACTGTGAATAAGACACTGCTTTCTTGGATGTGGTAGCTTTCACCCTAATTTGGGGGATGAGGCAGGATTTGTGTGTATTGCTGAGTACAGAAGATTATAAAGTAAATGCTCAGTGAATTTATTCTGTAGTAAAGCTCTTCGGTCATGAATATTCAGACCTTAATTGTAAATGTACATGCATTAAAATGTAAAGTTTGCATAAACTTGGAAATTTGGGCTTCTCTCTTCTAATTACCACGAAGACACCTAAGGCAGTCACCTTTGCTGCACAGGATTTGCCATAACTCTACTGACATCTTTTTCTCTGGGCTTGAATTATCTGCAAAGGTTCCCCCTCTGCACCCATGAACACTCTTAATGTCACTTCCAACAGAAGCCTTTTGCTGTAGGTGAGACCCTGCCAATTTAATTACTGAAAATATTATTCCAAGAAACTGTACTTTTTGCAGAGTTCCATGTGTTCTTACATTGTTCTTTGCAACTTAAGCTCCGTCTGCACTCACGGAGTAAATCCTCTCGCTTACCTGCCGAATCGATGCACCTCCTCCAACTGGATCAGCAAGACCTGCGTGTTTCATCTTACTCCAGTTTTCTCTTAAACATAACCACATTTGCAGTTCAGTTGACCAGTAGGTCTTGTAATTAGACAGCTCATGCTGATTGAACGTGCTTGCTTATATAGGAGACCCTTAATAAGAACAAGTGTAAATATTTTAATTTGTCTGTTTAGTGAAATTAGTTTGTAGGAAATGAGACTTTGAAGTTGTTTTTAGAACAATAACTAAAAGCAATAACTGGTCTGACTTTCCAAAAAAACCCACAAAAAAACAGTTGAGTTATACTACAAATAACAGGAAATAAAATGTGGTTCCATCCCTTATTGGCCTGTTACTGTTTCTTGTGGGTAGGCACCATTTACATTGCCTAATTGATTTTTATTGGAAATAATGATGATGACTTTTTGTTTGTATTTTTTATTGTATATGTAGCAACGGTTTTGGAACTGAGAATCCCAGGGTGTGTCATGTTGGCGTGGGAGGTTGGTAGTGTCCTTCATAGCAAGATCATTTTCAGACTAACCCATTCTGAAAATACTAAGGCGAAGAGTAGGTCTGGGGAGGAATCCGAGCTGTTAGGTAGGAAACTCCAAAGCTGCAATTCTCTACTGTAGACTTCATTTCAGGCACGTGACATGTGAGGAATGGGGTGAGGTATGAGAATCTAGACGCTCTGAATTTAATATGTTCTTCGTCTGTTTAAAGGTAAAGAGGCCGGAGGAAGGGGGGGGAAGAAACACCCCTTTGTTCCTTCCTCTTTCTCCAGACTTTGTCTTCTTCCTTCTTCGACATTCTGGTGCATGTTCTCTTGTGAGCACAGTCCTCCCTAAATACCCACTTTTGTGCATTAGTATCTCTTAGATCTGTGGGGTTCCCTGTCCTGCCCCTCAGCTTTATTGCTAGCTTGGCAAGCTGCAGATTCCCTCTGCTCCTAAGTGTCACTTGTCCCTCCCCGTCATATTACTTTCCAACCTCTCGTCCTATTTTTCCCCATCTCATTCAGTAGAGCAATAAGAATTATTTTCTGAACATTTATATGAGACTGTCACATGCTGACAAACTGTGATTGAAACTGCCTCCCTGTTACTATGCTTCAATTTAATCCCTTTTTGACAAGATGTATCTGTTTTAAACAAGGCACAGGGACTTCCGCCTGATCAAAACTTGATTTTATTATACTCAGATTTTCATAAAACAAGAGCTGAGTCACAATGATACCAGTGTCCTTTAGAATACACAAGTTATGTGCATTACAAAGTACAGATCTGGCTTTGTATTACTTCAAAAACCTAGTTTGGGTAAAATATCCACTGCCCTACCCCTGTTGGGTTATCTCATACTTCTGGCAGAATGGAAAAATGTTTATAAGCAACCTGGCTATAAATAAGGGCATTTAAATGCTTACCATTACATGTCTTGATAGTTAAGTATTAAAACTGCTTAAAAATTAAATAAACCACCCCAACTGGTATTTTTAGAAATCCAGTGGTTGTTCTAGAACAATACATGAAGATAGTCAGAGACTTGTGTTTTGCTTGGTTTGCTTCCTTGGGATGTGCACTTTGCACTTAAAAAGTGTAATTGTCGGTGATTAATCTGTTTGTTACCCAAATTGCATTGGGAGTGGAGATCATGTGCATGTGTTCAGCTTTCTTCTTCAACGAGGCTGACTTTAAAGGCAGCATTTGTTGTGAGAGCTTCAGAACAGGAAATGGATCTGGCAGCTTTTTTGGAAGTTTTCCCTGTCTTCACTGGGGATGTGACCAGATGTGGCCTTCTGTTGCCTTGATAGTTACCCCACCTACAGCCTGGTGCTGAATGAGAGAAATGCTCTAGGACCACAGCTGGGTTCAGTTTGACTTAGGTTTGTGTCTTTATCTCTGTTAAATACTGAAATTCCTTCAGCTGGTTGATGGCTGCTTGAGCATCTCACCTGCTTTGTGCCAAACTGCTGATTTTAAAGTCCTCTGTGTAAAGAGCCACAACAAGGATGGATTTTTCAAGTGGGTGGAGTGGGACACCCCCCCACTCCCCAATTATTTCTAAAATAGGCTCGAACTTGCCGCTAATTTGCAGAAGATCTATTGCCTTCAGATCTCTGCAGTTCTGCTGTTTGTTTCTTGGCTAAAGCACTGCACTAGCCTCAAAGAAAAATGAATGCCAATCTTTGGTACAGGTTAGCAGGGAGGCACTTCTGCTTCAGTTCAGTTAGCTCCTGTATCAGGAATGGCACTTCTAGCTGCATCGGTAACAGGGATAATTCCCTGCTTTATTACGTGGCAGGGAGGGACATCTGACTGAGCAGTGGGGCACTGCAAGGACGCTTCCAATTACAGTAGCAATAAATAGGAAGTTTTAATTACCATAGGAAAAGATCAGTTGTACCGTTACTAAGTTTTTCTGAAAAAATTAGGTGTGAAGTCTTTATCTAGAGGAGATCTTGACTTTGTTGTTGATTACTCGGTAAGGATGGACTTGTATTGAGGAAGGCTTATAATAGTTTGTGTTTTCCAGCACTTCTGAAGAAGGCCTGAACTTCTGCAGAGCCTGAGACAGGAGATCGGCTGTGGTGTCTGCAGGGCAGTGTGTTTGGGCAGTAATTGTAAAGAATGAGCTCTCACAGCTCATCCTAATGCATGCGTTTTACAGTAATCATTTTCAGATTAGGGGATTGTTAGTGTTCATCTGTTGTCTGTCATTAAACATAGACAGTGTTTTTCCTGACTAAAGCTCATGTAAGCTCAGTCAATTGCTGGGGATTTATAAGGAATTCCTGGGCAGGAAATATCTGGGATTTTGAACTTTTAAAACAAAAACAAACATATGAAACACAAAGGAACATCCCTTTTTTCCATTAATACTGCTGTTGCTTTTGAAGAGACTGCTGTTTGTAATTGTGTGTCCTGCAGTGACAGGCAGATACATACTTTCCCAATGGGTAAGACTTCACGTATTTAATGTGAACTTACTAATAGATCAAAGAGAAAGGACTCAGAAAGCCTTCTGTCTTGAAGAATTTTGTCTGTATGTATTCATACCTGTGCACGGATAGGTGTGAATATCCTCTCCTAGCTGTTCCAGGGAATCTCTATTGAAAGACAGGAAATGTTTTGTATGTGGCAAAAGGAAAATTTGGGGGAAAGCTGAAGGAAAGCAGTAATGGATTTTAAAAAGTCTCACTGAGTTTTTTTATTAAAATATTCTTTACTGTAGTAAATTAGTGTTCTAAGGCATGGGAGGCCTTAAATTGGTGCAGAGATTAATAGCTTTTATCTGTTGTCTACAATGAGCAGAAATCAAATATTGAAATACTGTCAGATGGTCATGGTGCCCCTTTTTAAGCCTGACTGCAGAGCGAAGAGCTGAGGAGGTGAAAAAGGGAGCAAGGGAGAGAAGTGAGTGTGTTCTCAGACAGGGTTTATAAATGGAGTTTCTCTGCAATCGCAGGCTAAACAGAAGTGGTGCCATATCGCCCTGACAGGCTTATATTCATGGAAAGATGTGTGTTGTGCTATTGCTGTGAGGCTGCCTACACTGCCATTTCGGTTTTCTGTTGTGCCTTTGGTAGGGATAAGAGTTACTGCCTCTCATTTTGGAAACATCCAAATGTTGTGATTTCTATCCAGTGTATTGCAAACTGCTTTTAAAGCTTCAAGCAGGTTCTGCGTATACTGTATTTGTGTTGCTGGAGATGCAAGGTGTGGTGGTGTTCTTTTGTCACCAGTTGGACAATTTGGACTGGTCACGTTTCCTGAGAAATAGCTGGGATTTTATTTTTTTTTGCTTTTATCCATATTGCGTTTTGAAAGAATGTCAGGGGAGACAGTAAATCAGTGAGCTATTTTTCTGCCGCACAGTATGTCTGATAATGACACCCAATGACAGTGCAGTTGATGCATTTAATTTTTATGAGTTAATAGTGATATTATTCTCTCACGCTGTCTTTCATAGGAACCATATTTTACTCATATTTGCGAATAATTCTTCACTCATCAGTCTTTTTTCATAAAATCACTGGGATTCTGCAGTGTGAATAAGTAAAATGTTTAATGTGTTTCTGGGATTATAGCTAGTGTTTAGGTAAAGTTAAGTGATGCCTTTCACATGTTTCTGTCAGTTCTCTGTATTTGGTTATCCAGCAATAACAGGGACAAGCTGGTGTGAGGCAGGGGGCTCCAGGTAAGTCTCAGACGGGAGCAAGCCTCTGCGACAAGGTCAGTGCCACTTCTCAGGAGGCAGAGACGGACAAAGCTCGCTGTGGCTGATGTTTGTCATGGCATGGTTTTGCTGTTTAGAATAAGGTTTGTACCACTATTGTTAGCTGCAGTTCCATAGTGTCTGGTGTTGTATCTCATGGCTTCTAGACATACAAAGATGAAAATGGAGAAAATCATGGCATGAGCTTGAAGATGCTCCAAGTTCTTTTTCAAAATCGTACTCAGATGCTAAATGGCTTTTTGAGCCAGAATGTTTAAGCTGTTTTGTTCAGTGTGCAAAGTTACAGATGCACAACTTGGAAACTTCAGCTCCCTTTCTCCAGTGCCTTTTTTCATTCCAAGTTTTCCTTTACATTTTTATATTGCAAAATTCATTGGAAAAGAAAAATGTGGGCACTGTTCTTTGCTAGCTTTACAACAATTTAGAGTTCTTGTATTTTATGCTATATGAAAAAATGAAGAAATATTTATCAGTGCATACCATGTATTTTCTGATAGGAAGCCCATCATTTATGATGATTCCATTCTGAGAAGCATTTTAAGGGTTATCTGAGCCTTCTTTTTTTTCCCATTTGGCAACAGTGCAGGAGTGAGGAAAGAAAAAAACAACTTTTTTTTTTTAATATTGCCAAGTTGTATTATGGCCTGATACAAGTACTAGCTCATTTGGTAAGGATGGTTTTCTACATTAGAGGGGAAGGTTTGAAGGTTTTCGTGCGTGTAGGTACATCTTGTGAGCCATCTGTTCCATGACCCTTCGTTTTTTTTCTGTGGTTTTGAGAGAAGAAAAATGCATTTGTATATCACTTGTACCTGAGCATGCCATCTAACTGATATTTCATAACAGATGCAACTGTAGCAAATTTTACAGCCTTAAATGTCTTTCAGTAGCAGACATTAATCAGACAAGGATGGGTTATTTTATGGCCTTGAATTGTCTTTATTGTTTATAGCTTCTTCACTAAAATGCCATGCTCTGTTTCTTACCAGAAGTTCACAAAGTATGTTTGTCCTTAGGAAATCAGTTTTATGTTCAATTAAATTGGGCATCTTCAAATCCCATTAAGCATAGTGGTACGGTACAAGAAGACGGTTTCATTTTGCAGAGGTAGGGTTAGTGGCAGTAGTTATTTGTACATTTTCTATAACAAAGTGGCTACTTTTTGCCTGTCTGGATTACTGTGTAGTATCTTCAGCAAGAATAGTACTGCTTCTACACATGCAGTGTAGTTTGGGAGCACTGGAGAGGTTTCGTTCTGAAGTACTTTCTGGATGAACAGGTCCTCTTTCTGGGCTGCGTTAGTTACAGTTTTACAGTATGAAGGTAAAGACAAGCCTAAAGTAATCTGTTTTGTAGTGCTGTTAGATTATGAGCTGTTGTGTTAACTCCAAAATTTTGAATGTCTTCGAGTGGGGAAAAAAAAAAGATTTAAAAGTGAAAAGTTACCAGTGATTTAGAAAAAAATGGGAAATACTGTCACTGAGATCACAACAAGATCGAGGATCCTACAAGCCCCGAGAAATAGCAGTCCGCTTCTCTTCTGATCAGCCGTAACTGCTCTTTCAGATCTGTCTGGCAGCATCTCAAAGGCACAACTATATGTCCGTTCCTCGAGTCTCAAGTGCACAACCTGCAGGAAAGCAATATTATTTTTCATTTAATGAGCTTGAGCACGTGAGCAATTAAGACAACATAATTGAATGAAGCTAATCAGGAAGACACAGAAGCTTGCCTCCGGGTTGCTGCTCAAGTCAATTGCTCCTCATATCTCCAGTTTTATCTGTTCAGTTAATAACACCAATGGGTATAGTGGCATGGGCTGGTGATTTCACAGCTCCGGGGGATTAGCGGTTTTGTTCTGTTTTCAAGACTTGGTCTTTTTCTGCTGCTAAAGAGGTAGTGATTAACAGGTGATGAGAGTCTCTGCTGGCTAATGACAGCCTGGGTGCTCAAAGAAACGGTGATGGAGGCTACTGTACTTTATTTGTCTTCGAATTGCTCAGTATGCAAACCGCCAACGAAGCCGGAGGCTTACAGGCATGGTCCCCACACAGTTCTGTAGAATCACTGAACCACTTGTCTGGCAATTAAAATAGTTAGGAGTACACTGCCAAGGCAAGATAAACAGAGTGAATGGCTTCAGATGATCAACTATTTTCTTAGTTATACAGTAACAGACTTGCAATGAAGCAGATTCTTAATCCCCCTTCCCCCCATATTAAATCATTTGCTAGTTAACATAAAAAATCATACTTTGTAATAAAGCACGTAGCTGTGTTTCATCTGTTTTTCTAACAGTCCTTGTGGGTACGACGTTTCTATAATTAAGTACGAGAGGTATGAGAAAATGTCCTATCTGCTTGTTCTTCCAGTACAATCAATGGCTTGGGATTTATTTTCAACTGTGCATCTAGCTAATACAAAATTAATCAAGCTCTCCGTTACAGTCAGCATGGGTATGGAGTAGAAGTTGAGTACTTCTGTGTCACTGTGCTAATACTCTCTCAGTGTCTGCTTGCTAGATAAAATCCAAAAAAAAAAAAAAAAGGGGGGGGGGTGTCTCAAATGGACTGGGGAGGGAAATAGTCTTTGGCACTACTGGATGCTAAGAATGCATTTGAAGCCTACAGAAATATCTGTGCAGTCGCTGTATCATCTTCAGGGTTCTCTTAAGTGCTGTCTCTTAGGTGGAAACCTTACGGGAAGAATTTGAAAGCTCCCTGTATCCTTACATTTCTAGCTGTAGAAATGAAGCTGAGACCAGCTTGAAGGCATCATTTCTGTCCTCCTGCTTATGGGCCTCTATGTAGTCTGTTTTCAAATTATTATTATATTTCTGCGATTTAAGAAAAAAAACATGCCCTCTTTTCTGCCCTTCCTTGCTGATGTAAAACTTGCCTGAATACACACCTAGGTTGGACTGACTTAACAAGTCCGCCTACTAATACTTGTCCTTTTTGGTAAAATGCCATTTAAAAATCTGTGTGTATGTATTCATTTGGAGAGGAAAGAGGAATTGCTGATGGGATGATGCTGATACCCCTTTAGCACCTCTAGTTTTTCACAGGGTCTGAAACACTGAGAAGAATGTACGAGAATATCAATTTTTGTTTCTGCTATCAAATATCTTGGAGTTTTTATTTCAAATTTTGATAGTCTTTGCAGTAAGAAGTTGAACTTCTGCATTTTATGTTGTTACCTGTTCTCATTATTAGCACCGGTAGTAGTTGATTTGTTAACTGTCATGTTACTTCTTTGGTATTTGACATCTCAGGAAGCACAAATGTACCAACATTGTGTTTGTTTTAGCAAAAGGTAATGTTTTCCAATCTCCTCACCTCTCCCAGAGGGTAGTGGAAGATAGAGATTTTGACGGCAATTGGTGTGTCCTATAAGATGTTTCTTTTTAAAAATATTTTCTAGATAGGTAAAAATGCAGAAGTAAATATTTTGAGGGCTTGGAGTCACATTGCAAGTGATATGAAATGTCTTTTCCAATATAGCAGAAATATCCTGACTCTGTTTTCTTGCATGTTAGCTGTTGTTTGATGATAAAGGTTTCAGACAGCCCGTATACCATGCTTTGACTTTATTCTCACTGGCATTATTAGAAAACAAAAATTCATACTTTCTGAAGTGCATGAGTTTCGGGAAGAAGCCTTTCAAAGCTCGGAGATGCCATACGTTGGTGTTGTGGGCGCTGTCTCTTGGGGGTGCTTGGATGCTCAGGGAATCCTCTGCAGGTGGGTGTTGGTGAGCACCGTCTGCTGAGGGGTGGGCTCATGCAGGCCTTTAGTCTCATCCCATTACTCTTTTGTTGCTGCTCTTCTACAGCAGAGAGGCCTAAAGCCTTAAATTCATTAAAGTAAAATTTACGTTAGTTCAAAGACAAAACAAAGTTTGTCTTTTTATGCCAAAGTATGAGGAAAATCTTGCAAAAGGAAGAGATGTTACAGAAAAATTCTTTCAGCTCATAACATAGCTCATTAAGTAGATGCTTCATGTAAGAGGCTTCAGTTATACCTTCATGGGTTTTGTATATTAAAAAAAAGCTGTTTCTAAAACACATTTTGAAGAAAGGATCAGCTTTTCACAAACTTTGTATCCCCTCCACCCTGCATTTTTCAGCCAAATCACGTTTTGACCTGGGAAATTTATTGTGAATTTACTGGCAAGTATAAATAATTAACTGCAGGACTGGGAGGACAAGCTGTATAAGAAAAAGGTACAATTACCTCTGTATATGGAAAAAGTTTAATTATAAATTAAGATTGCATTGGTTTTTGCTTAAGAAAATTGGTATCAAAAGTGTGCATTTAACCAGAAGAAAAACAAATAATATTTTGTAGCTATTCAATGTGAAAGCCCTTATTGCTTTTGTAATTAACGTGGATTCAGGCTGTTTAGACACAGGCTGGGACTGGTGTGCAGAAAGCAGTTCAGACCTCAATTACTGAATCCTTTGGACCATAATTTATTAAACAGATACTTCAAAGGACGACTCTTTCTGTGAAGCCTTATTGGTATTTTTCATAGATGAGGAACATGCAAGTGGACAGGACTGTCAGTCAGATGGCAGGTAGGAGTTGCATGGTGTCTTAAAGATGCCTTTGCCTTTTTTCAGTACAGGGCCTTCTGTTTGCAACTCCAGAGCCTGCTTTTGGTTCTCAGCTCTCTACCTTTTCCTCCAAGGTGGGAGGCAGTGTTTTCCAGATCATTGGCTAATAGCATTTTGCACAGGTGAACATGTTTCAACATTGTCTGTGCAAAGTGTGGTAACTTCATGAAGCCACAGGAACTTGATTACAAGTAAAAAGTTGATTTGCATGCTATTTCCTGTGTTTTGTCAGTACAAATACTTGGAAATATGCTTAAAAAACCTTCAGGCTTCATCATTTTTATGGCCTGCTGATTTCTTTTGTCACTAATGTTAGATACATCGTCTCCTATTTGAATTATCTGAAGCTTTCTGGTTTTGGGACCAAAGAACAGTGTCTGTCTCAAGACCGTGTTCACTGATAATTAAATCATCGTTTAGTTGAGACATACCATCTCTAAATGTGAGACCCTCCAGGTCAGTCATGCAGGTTGTTTGCAGGCAGGGTTTGGGGTCACTCTGGCATGAGCAAGATGATCCTAGGGAGTTCTGTGCCCATAGGACCCAGCAGCTCATCCCCACAGCACAGGGCTGCATTTGCCATGATTTAGTGCAAAAGGAGGAAACTGGCACCATCCTGCTCTTCAAATTCAGCTGTTGAAGTCTGCTTTGGCTGGCTGCTGGGTGAGTGCTGAAGGAGCTGGAAGGGGAAGGTGCCTTCAGGGAAGGAGGGCGCGGCGGGGCATTGCTCTCTCTCAGAAGGCGTCCTCTCCTTCTGGCACTGCTGCGTGGTGCCTTGATTACATCGCAGGAAGATGTTGATCAACATGGAATTCGTTACATATGTCACAAGGAAGATATTTATAGGCACAAGATGTAAATGTTCACAAAATTGCTAGTTAATGGCCTGAAACACAAACAATCCTGGGAGTGCAGCTTGGCTCACGCAGCCTGCTTTCAGCAGAGGTAGGCAGTGGGTTACCTGCCCTGGCTGTGCCACGCCTGGGACGTGAGTGGGACTCACCTGAGCTGCTGCAATACTCGGGGCAGCAATATTCCAGCTCAACAAGGGGGAGGTGGCTGATGAGCAGCAAAGCCAGCTTCTTGTTAGGCTACATAAGGGCTCTGTCAACTTGGCTCTTGTGTTTTGCTGTAAGGGATGTGGATGTTGATGTTTACAGTGTCTGAGGTGAAGGTGTCTTTTTTT
This sequence comes from Cygnus olor, assembly GCF_009769625.2. Lineage (NCBI taxonomy): Eukaryota > Metazoa > Chordata > Aves > Anseriformes > Anatidae > Cygnus > Cygnus olor. Next base: position 15,078,994 of record NC_049175.1, read on the forward strand.
CCTTGAATCTTTAAAATACAAAGGGAGCTTGAGATTTTCCATCAATACAGTTTTTTCTAGCGTATTTTATAACGCGTTGCTGAGACCATGATCTCATAATAACACAACTCAGTGGTATTCACAGATGGTAATACTTAAAAAATTTTCATCGTCTTTAAAAATGAGAATATTCCTGTGTGTATAGAAACATTTAACGATGCTTTTTTTTCTGAACTTCACCTTAATCTTCCTATTTACGCTTCTTTCCTTTGTCCCAGCTAATCCCGCTAAATTCTGTGGAAGATACAAACTTGAGATTTCTGTGTCTGTTGCATACAAAAAGAGTACTGCACTGAAAGGGGGAGAAACTGCTCAGGAAAAGATGAGAAACCTGATAACTCAACGTGATTTCTGTGGCAATGACCTTGATACTGAGCCTGAAGTCTAAAAATCACAAAGAAACCATTTAGGAAAATGGGACGGCTGGATGTTCTTAGCTCAGTTATAGGCAGAGTTTAGCTGTCCCCTCTCCCATGTTTCAGTTTATTAAATGCTCTTCCTATTTTACTTGCACATAAAGAAGTTTCATCGACAGTACAGGCTTCCACCTGCTTTTTCTGATTTGCTCCTACTAGTATTTTGTCTGCTTTTATACAGTAGCAAAAGGTGCTGCAGCTTTAAAACTTGCTTGTGGTATCTGGATTCAGTTTAATCTAAATAGTAAATATTTTTTCACTTTCTTTTTCACTTTTCCTCCTTATGAGATTGTCTTAAATGCATCAGTCGTAATAGGGAAAATGGAATTTCAGAAATACTGAAAACAGTGAAATTTTAGTGCTCGGTGTATAGCCATGGTTAAAAGCAGGTTGAGTCAACTTTTAAAATTTTAGCATGTCTGAAGATATTACAGCTTTCCTTGATTCATTCAGTGCATTTTCATGGTCTTAAAAATTACTTTTGGTTAATAGCAGTTTTAGGTGCTGCTTGGCATAGCATCATGTTTTTTGTGTTTTACATTGTTTGGGGACACAAGTATGATTTTTAAAAGGCTCTGTCAGCTCCAAAACTGCCTGTAAAATGGAAATTGTTTCAATCTGAAAGAATATTGCTCAAAAGATCAATGGTACTGCATTTTTGTAAAGCAGTAAAAATAAAATACCAATACATAGCACTTGCAGGGCAATTTTCACGTATAAAACCCTTTATAGGTATTATATCTGTATGAAAATGTTTGAAGAATGGAGAAATAAAGCTTCCAAATAAATCAGCTGTTGGGGATGTGTATTCTGTATGAGAACATGTTTTCTGAGGCTATGTGAACAAGAGCTTAGAATAATACTCAGATTTACGTCTCTTTTTGTGCTTTATTATCTGTCAGCATTGCCTTTTCTTATGTTAAAAAAAAAACAAACCCAAATGAGTCTACAGTCAGACTTGAGCATTTGGATCATCTTTCACCTGAGTATTTGAATCTGAGCTATGAATTTTACAGTAGTGCTTAGCTGAGCCATTAATTTGCAGTCTTGAATCAAAGCACAGAAATTCAGTGTAATTTTTTGGAAGTATCACAAATGCGTTTGAATCAAACTCAAGTTTGCTGTCGTTCCTTCCCAGTTCCAACAATTAGAGATGTCTATCAGGAAGAGCTCAAAATAGTCTGTGAAAGCCCTTCTTATGCTATTTTCAATACAGAGCAATTGCAGCACAAGCCTGCTAATGTAAAGGTTATGCCAAGCTTATCCTAAATTGCACAGCTGTAGTTCTGAATTCAGCAACACAGGAAACAAGACAGGACATTTTCTCCTTAAATTGGGTTGCTTAGTTACTCAGTTAGCTTAAATGTATGGTTCTATGTAGCTCTTTATTAGCAGCCGTGTTCTGTAAATCAAGGTGTTTAGAGAGACCCTTTCATGGCTTTTTCCTGTGAGCGTTCCCTGCTGAAAGAGCAGTGGAAGTGCAAAATGTGGAAGTATGAGATTTTTCAACGGGCTGTTTGCTTAATGAGCAATTTGGGCATTGCTGAGAATAAAGCACATCTGTAAGCAGAATGCATGGTTCAGAAGATTTAAGTGTGAAGTGCTGTGACCTCAGCTAGTGCCACAGACTCTTAGAATTTCATTTCTTTTATTTCCTGTATCTCTGATGTAAGAAAACAAACAAACAAAAGACAGAGAACACTCCATGACTTTCCCTGCACGTCACAAACCCCCGGAGCTCTGCTGGGGATTTCTGCAAAGCCCACGGGCTTGGAGTGTCAGGGTATTCATTGATGCTCTGGTTTGTGAACCACTTGGCTCTCTTGAAGCAGACTCGGTCAGCAGGCCCTGCCATCTCCAGCCACCTCAGTGGTTCCCAACCAGCCGTCGTGGCACTTTCTGTTCTGGCGAGGTTTTAATCAATCCATTAGTGCAGTGTTTTAGCTTTCTTCCATAGTGCATCTTTCGTATGGCACGTGCATGAACTCCCTGTAATTTCCAGTCAGTGATCAGGCAGATACCACATAGCTAGTTTTTCACTGATACAGTCTCATTAGTTTGTTATTTAATATGGCTGTAGTATTGACACTGATTCAGGCTTGAGGACTGGACTTCAGTGGGTTCTAGCTGTACATCTCTTAAGGGTTTTATGTGCCTAAAAGTCACAGAATAAATGAAACTAAAGACTTTGCATACTTTGACTTTTTAAAAATTCTTCACCACCCCTCTATTTTCTTTCTCAACATGGATGGAAATGGTCAGAATAGGAGAAAGCATGCTTGAAATCAAGACTGCTGCCTGACGTTTGCTGCTGTCACTGAACTGAGGGGTGCTGCTGAATGCTGAGTGTTTCCTTTGGGTTTAGGATCACAGCACGTTTTGGGGTGCGAGTGGTAGTGACTAGGTTCAAAGTAAGCTTGCTCTAATATGTTGCAGATGCGAAGCACTTGAGTGGATTCAGAAAGTTTGGACAAATTCACACAAAAAAAAATCTGTTAAGAGGTAGTGTTGTGTTCTTGGAATATTGCTTGTACGTTGTGCTTGAAGATAGGGTAAGAGATTTTCCTGCTGAAAGAACCTAACTTTATTCAGTGTATCACAGTTATCATGCCTTAATTCTGTTCTTTGAGTTCAACACTTTATAGGAAAGCTGTTTTATGGTACACATCACCTTTCAAAATGTTTTCCACGTGGATTAAATGTACATGCTAATTATTGGTTAACTGTTCAGTTTAATGTTCCAGACGTCATTAGTGCAGCAGAAGTGCCTGAAAGCTGAACACGCAGTAATTGTATGGTGAGGTTTTCTGGCCTGGGTAAAAGGCATAGGCAAGTACTGGATGGATACTGGAAAGTAATAGAGCCTTCTACAGCCTCTGATGGCATTTAGAGTCTGGTCTTTTGTTCCAGTGACAAAGAATGAAAATACTGTCTTCTGTTCTGCCACCAAATAGAATAATTTCCTTCCACAGTTACTGAGTAGAACTTCATTAAATAAGGTCTTTCAAATCAGGCTGCAAATCTGCTAGGACTGAGTCAGTCTTCTGAGATTGTCTGTGGTTGTATGTCCTGTGACTGTTTTTTATTAAAAAAAAAAAATCTAGTTACATCTGAATATTTGAAAGCAAAATTGAATACAGAATAAAATGTAAAATAATGTAGAGTACTAATTGGGTATTTTTGAAACAGCCGGAGGAAGAGTTGGTGATTAGCAAATTGAAGTGGATGTTTTTCTAGCTTTAATTTCAGGAGCGCCTGGGAGGAGATGAGTTATCTCGGGGAATAACATCCCCGGGAAGGCTCAGGCGGGCTGCTCGTCCCGAGGCCAGTGCTGCTCTCCCTGCAGGCTGCTCCCTCGGGGCAGGGAGACTCCCCTGGCCTTGAGACTGCCTTTGTGAAGTTCTCCTTGAGTTTTGGGGTGTCACTGGAAACACCCAGCCCCTCTAGTAAACGCCATGGGAGACTGCATTTTGGTTATAGTCACTGAAATTTGTAGGAAGGCTTTTTGTGGGGCAAGCCGTTTTCATCACTGAACTTCCACATAACCGGTGTGATGGCAGGCCTTGCAGTCTTGATTTAGCGATTACAGCAGCCAACTTCAGACACTGCTCCTAACTAATTCCAATGTTTTATTTAGCTTGAATTTGGAGGTCTGTGAAATATCAGTGGGTATTCGGATGGGGAGTGGATGGGGCGGCTCTCCAGTGGCAGAGGATGGGATTATTCGGGTTGCTGGCTTGTGCTGTTTGACCTTGCTGAGCATCTTACCTAGAGCCATGATTGAGGGATTCCTCTGAGCCATCTCATTAAAAATAATTAGAAATTAAAATAATGAAAATGAGCTATCAGAAACCAAATGGATCTAAGCCACGTAACTGTTCCATGAAGCGTTTGTTAAATGGATTTTGAGTTCGCTCCCAAGGAGGCAGGCGCTTTGTCTGCCTTTGCCTTGATCATGTACTGGTAAAGCAAAAACACTAGTTAGAGGGAGCAGTGAAGTTAATGACAGGAACAGAAATGCTTTCCTGCAGGCTTTCAGGAAAGCCTTCCTAGCTTGTTGTTTCACTTGCCTGATGGCTACTGCCTTTTCTGTGATGTGCCTGGGTGGGAGGACTCTGCTGCATCGCGAGTACATTCACCAGTGCTGCTGCTTAAACAAGAAATATGATTGTATTGGGACAACTGGAGGTAGGGAAGCTCATTTAGAATACGGCCTTTTCTGCCATTTTTAAGTGAGCTCAATTCAGCATGATTTGACTTCTGTGACCATTCCATTATGCCCAGGAATTTCAAGGACAAGTGGCTTTTTGTTGAGAGCGGAGAACAAATACCTGGAGAGCAAACAGATGGTGCTTCAGCATCGCACTTCTGCAGGCGCTTCTGGTGGAGTGGAGGTACCTTGAGAAACAGCCTCTGCCTGTACGGGGCTGATGGGCAAGGGCCTCCTGTGGAAGAAACCCCATGATGGAGAGAAACTCTTCTGTCTCAGCTATTGCACTAGTCTTATAAACATTTTTTTGTTGTTAGCTAGGTAAGCATCAGTGTTATGTTATATTCATCTGCAGCTTGAATCAGAAGAGTTGGAAACGTCTCAGTTTTATATGGAGGCCCATAATCAAATATAAGGCATTTCAAAACAAAGCAAACAACAACAAAAAGAAACAGAAAAAAGTGGTGTGTAAACATTTCCTTTGTAAGTCAGCTTTGGTGCTGCAATTATCTGTGTTTGTTTCTGTTGACTAAAGTAATCTATTACTGTTGAAGCAATTTCTGTTGAGGAACATTAATATAAAATTCAAGAGAAATTGAAACTCCTAATATAGCAGAGAACCATTTCATGTAATCCCTTTTTTAAGAAAATTAGGGTAGGTTTTGAAAATGTTGAACTGTTTTTTTTTCTACTGTCTCTGCGGGAAGGGTGTTCCAGGGTCTGCTATGCTCACACCCCATGTCAGAGCTGCTGCACCTGCACAGAGTCAAGGACGACTTCTGCCCCCAGGGAGCAGCAGGAGTGAAGGGGATGCAGCCGGGACGGCTGGCCCAGGCTTCAGCCCAAAGATGTTTGTCATGTACTCGGTATTTTCCACAAGGCCCTTCTGGTGCGTGGTGATAAAACACAGTATCTGAGCTTGTTGACTGTGTTTGGCAAGAAAATAAATGTACCTCCCATGTATTTAAAACATGGGACTCATCTTCAAAGGCTGAAGTTGAATTTGTCTGCCTTGGAATTGGAAATTTATGTAACGCTGCGATTTTAGATTAATCTGTTGAGTGTATGCTGATGAATGCGGAACTAAGCAAGTCTAAGGCGTTATTAGGCTCTGTCTTTGGAGGAAGTGGAGGGGTGACAGACATCCTAAAATGCAGTCTGGTATTTGGTTAGTGCTGGTGTGGCTGAAATAACATAAAATGATCATCTGTAAACTGTTATCTGTGCAACAAAGCCACATTTGTTGAGATTTTTTTTATTGGTGCCATCACTGTGATCCTCAGCTAGAATTTGTTCTATGCATCCTGTTTTTTTCCTTCCCCAGCTGTAGAATTAGTTTTTGCTATTACTCTAATCTGTTCTTTTGATTGAAATTTATCTCATGACAAATTTATTTGCTTCACCTGCCCACACTTGCAGTAATTCCTCTGCAAATCACCAAACTCCACTGTACAGTGTACCTTTTCTCTGAGATTTTGTTAATCCATATTTCAGCGCCGAGTATTCATTTTAATCAAAGCAATTGTGTGTGGTGTGTTTACAATTCTGAAAATCCTGATGCATTTGGTGGAACGCCAATCCCATGAAAAGGCTGCTGTAGCATGATTGATCTGTAATTTCAATACTTTGCATAGTGAGAATTCAGCCCAAGGCTGTGGGGGTTGTGAACCCTGATCTGGGTGACATTTTCACAGAGGCACCCAGCAAGGAGAAAACACCAGTGCAGAAATAGAGACAATGGGGAAAAAGCTCATTTGGTTTTACAAAAAGTCATGATCGTTCTTTTGGTAAGGAATATGTAATATTCGGGGTTAAAAATTGTCCCTGCTTTGGATTTCTGTGTGGTTATGTGTGCAGTGGTCACTGTTGGGTGACAAATGGCAGACCCTTCCCAAAAACAGCCTTGGTATGTTTGTATTGGTGGGCTTTTAGCACTAACAGAGTTTGCTGAAGGGTTGTTCTGTTAGCCAAACCGTAAAGTTCTTGAAAATTATAGCAAATAGATAAAAAATATCTCTGGAAAAGGTTGGGGTTGTATCAGTTATGGTCCTGTTATTTTTATAGCATCCAGCAAAAATAATAAAAGCAGGAAAAATTCTGTGTTTCATGTGGATATGCAAATGGTACTTATCTTTGCACAAATGTGCTCCTGGCAATGAAAGCTATAATGACATGGAAGGTGAATTTCGTTGAGGTGCTCCATTTCCTCTGTTAATGCCTTAAAAAAAAAAAAAAAAAAAACCCTATAAGTAAATACGTAACTTATGTATCAAGTTGGAGCACATAAGAATAAAAAGAGAGCATTTGCTCAGTGAACAAATGTACGTAGATTTCTTAGGATAACAAACGAAGCTGTACATGAAACCACCACAGCTGAACGGCTGGGAGTGTGCGCACCCGCACCAGCTCTCTGCCTTTCATCTTCGCAGAAAGGTTTGCCTCTGTGGCTTTTGGAAAATCCAAATAACGCTGACTACATGGTGACGGTGTTATTGTTGGTAATAATTCAGGTGGTGTTCAGGCTGCTCATAAATATTACGAGTCTCAAAGACACATGCTGTCAGTCGTGGTGCCCTCACTGTTGAGAAGTTTGGTCTTGCAGCTGCGCTTGTCAGCTGAAGAGCAAAGCTGTCAGTGCAAGAAATCATTGTGCCATGGGGATGCCCTTCGAGGGCCTCACCTGAAGAGACATCTGGATAAATGCAGCACTGTCTTCATCTTCCTTCATAGGTTCGGTCTGTGCTGGGGCAGTTGCAGCCTGTAATTAGCAGCTGTGCAATTCTATTGAAGTCAGTGAGTGTGTCATTTTTCCTGCAGGCTGGGAAATCGTCTTTTACCTCGTCTTGCTGCTGCATTTAATTTACAGAAGATTTTCTATTGGGATATTGTGTAAAGTGTTTAGACCTCTCAAAAAAATCCAGTGCTGCTTTCCCTGGATCGGTACGAAGCTCTGCGTTGCTGCCTTTGTGGCCTGGCCCCTGCGAGGAGGACAAAGTTCTTTGTGCTGAAAGGGCAAGGAGAAATGTTTTCCCTTATCGTGCTGTTCTAGTGGTACTGTGAGGCCCTTTAAAAATGAGAAGCACCTCTTAATTAACATTTTTTTCCTACTGGGGTTGAAGAGGTAATATTTTTCTTCTGTTTAATATAGAAAACCAAATTGTTTGCAAAATCCACTTATTACAAGTAGTATACATACTTTTGAATATTGTAGGACTACACCTATGCCTTTGCTAGCTCTGCATGTACTGCTTTGTCTTTGAAGCTATCGTTTCTGTAAAGCAACAAAATCTTACTTATTTTCTTTCATTATTCTGCTCTGCTTCCATTGATGCCTCTAAACTTTTGACTCCAGACTGGCAATATGAGGGTAAGATGGCACAATGAAACTTCCTGAACATTGCTTGTCTGTTCTTAATTTTTATTTTCCTTTGAATGTTATTAAAATTCTGTTCACTTCCTTTAATTAAATCTTTTTGTTGCAATTAAATTCAAATTGTTTGTTTCTGCTGTGAAGCTTTAATTATGATTTATATGTTTTAATTATTCCTTTGTTTTTTTCTTTGGGATAAATTACTGTCCTATTATATCTGTCTTGAGGGACTCTGCTTCACTGTGGTCCCTGGTAGCATCTCCAGAGCAAGACATGGATGTGTTCTAGCGTAGCCAGCAAACTGTGTTGTGGGTACATGGCAAGAATTCGGTACGTGTAGTCATGACATGGGAAGGAAAGCTCCCCTAAGAGAGAATACAGCAAAGCATATTAAGGTTACACTGTTTAATTGTTAGTTTTAGATATGGATCAGCATCTGAGACTTTAACTCCTCCGTCGTCAGATTCTCCTTTGCCTTAAAAAGTTTATCTGAATAATGGATAAATTAAGAGATCAGATTTTGATCCATCACACTTCAGTGATGCTTGTCTTCAGTATGCTGAATATGCTGACTTGCTTTGAAAAACAAACAACCCACAAAACAAACAAACAAAAACCCAAGGTCCGTTCTCTGGAATCAGAAATAACTTATTTTTTTTTTAATCTTTATAGATTGCAAATTGGCCAGAACAGGTCCTCCAGCCACAATAGTTCCTATCGATGAAGAGAGTCGTAACGGTGAGTGCATCTCTGTTCTCCAGGAGGCCCCTTTGGGTTCCCCACAGTCGTTGGTGAGGGTGCGGAGGCTCCTAGCTGCTTTTCTGAAGCCTGGGAAGAGCATTAATGTTGTTGTCTTCTGGGTTTCCCATGCAGCTTTTAGAAGGTTCCTTGTTTCTTTCAGTCTAAGCTTTGGTAGTGGATACCTCTGAAGCAGCAGAACTTGTTTACAGGTGCTCATGTAAACTCTGAAAGAAAAATGAGTTATAGTTATTTTATTCATTTGTCAAACCGTACACTTCTTTAATTTTTGATTTTTGGTCTCAGCATTCCTGTAATGCAGCATACTATAACGTGATGATGTGTTTGCTCCCTGTTAGTGTCACGTTGTACAGGTGGCTGTTACTCTTTGATATTACTACTTTTCACTAATTTTTATTCTGTGTTTTTTTCTCCTTTTTATTGTTTTTAATTTAGTTAGTTAGGCACAGTTGAGTGTAGCGTGTGTGGTTAACCTTTGTCACACATGGGTGCAATGAAATGCTGAACCAAGTCTGGGTCATGCTGGTGAAACTTCTCTGCTGTTATCCCTGGGAAAACTGCTTGATATTGGAGTTGCTTGCATTCCAACAGATAAAAATATGCATTTTTTTCTGGTAACAGAAACGAAGAAAAAATGATGTCAGTAGTGTTTAATACACCTGTATGCTGAATAACGCAGTTTTTACTGGACAGGCTTTTAGCATCAGACTATCTTCTTCCTCTGTGCTGATTTTTCTTGCAGTCATCAGTCATATCTGCTGAAACTAAGAAATGATGGCTGTAGCAAAATGAAATTCCGCTGGTAATTGTGTCCATGTACTGAGTGGGATTCTTGTTTTTCCTTTTTCCACATGTAATCTGAGTGCCATAATAGTAATTTACATAGTGCAATATTAATTTTAGTAGAAGCAATATCATGTTTGTGTCATGCTTATATAAAGTGGGGAAAAAAAGTCTTAGAGCATTTAGGTGGCATGTGATCACAACATATATGGTTGTTCTTACCGTTTAATTGTAGAACTTGTGTGTGAAGTCTGTAATTCAGTTTTAGTAAATTATGGTGAAAATAGATGTACATGCTACCTAAATAGTTCAGGGGTCAGCAGTCGATGTCTTTTTCATCTTTTTTCCAGTTTTGCACTACAGAAGTAGTCATGGGATTTGACGTTTGTGAAATAACTGTATCTGTGCCACCTTGTTGGGAAGGTGTTGAGTGCTCCTGTTTACACAAAGGTAGCACTGACATTTTTTCTTATGTTCTAGCAGCACTTGAGTTGCATATGTGAAGAATGGTGGGAAGAATAGTGGGAAAAAAAAGAGGAAATTTAAAGTTTGAGTGTAGTCACTTGAAGTATGAATAAAAATGTGGAGAAATAAGTTTGTGTCCCTCTAATTGGTAGTTGTTTCTCAGCTGGACTTTGTTTCTCAGCTTTTGAATGTTTAAGTCAGTGCTTCCTAAATATTTAATATTTCTACTCAAATGTAACTGGCCCTACAAGACAGTTTGTTCAATAGGGTACATTGTGGAGAGGTGTGTTTTTCCTAAAAGCTTTGCTTGTCTCTGCAATGATTTAATATATCTATTTCACTGTGAATTCCTCTGAGCCATTAATTCCCCATTAAAGAAGTCAAATGGGAAGTAGAAACTTCAATTCGCATTGCAGATAATGGAAGCGACACACCTCATCTGTAAGCCACAATATGTATTAAATAAATGAATCTCCTGGGATGCCAGCTCTTGAATTGAAATGCCCTTATTGTTTAGCTGTCTTTGTTGAAGGGGTGAGTTGTGTCCTCCCCTACTGCCCTGTGTGGCCGAGATTAATGAAGGTTGAATATACCTGATAACAGTGTAGAGGCTCAGCTGTCAAGTCAGTGCTACCACTTCTTTACTTCATATTAAATGATTCTTTTTCCATAAGTCTTGCTTAAGCTGGCAGTAGGTATTTTAAAACAGACAGGTCCAGCAAAGGATGTGGTGCTGCTACCAGCAGGTTGTTTTCTGGCTTGGAGTGCACCCCTCCAGATGTCCTAGGGTTCAGTGGGAGTGCTGTAGCTTGTGTGGATCCACACTGAACAAAGGGTATGCTTGGACCCGAGTGTGTATCAAGGAGTTAGGGACTGTCGGGCAGTAGCGTGTGACAGTGACAGATGGGGAAACGAGTGCAAGCAGCAGGCTCAGGGCTGAGGCATCCCGTCAGTTTAATGCATTTGACAAGTAGGAGTATATTTGGGGACCGGTAAAGAATCCCAGGAGTGGTGAACTTCATGTTTCTTGAGGTATTAATGATTTTTTTTTCATTTTTCCTTTGTTTAAATGAATGGGTTATAGGCCTCGATGGTCTTAAAAGCAAAATTAAATACTTCTAGATGTATGGGGGTTTCTTTCAGTCAGAGAATTATGTTCATCGATTAATATCTTTTTTCCTTTACTGAAATGGAGACTTTAAAACATTTTAGGTTTTATTCTAGAAATTGAGAATATTGCATGGGCAATTGTCAGAAGTGTTAACACAGCTTTGTAGAGGACAGCTGTACTGAGTAATTTAAGATGTTTTGTTGCATTTTGTTCAGAGGGCTGGAGCATCACTGGGGGAGCTGGGGGTGTTCAGCCTGGAGAAGACCAGTAGACCTCACAGCGGCCTGTCTGTGCCTAAAGGGGGCTGCAGGAAAGCTGGGGAGGGTACTCTGTGTCAGGGGGTGTAGGGATAGGACAAGGGGGAATGGCTTTAAACTAAAAGAGGGGAGGGTTAGGTTAGATAGGAGGAAGAAATTCTTCCCTCTGAGGGTGGTGAGGCCCTGTCCTAGGCTGCCCAGAGGGGCTGTGGCTTATGTCAGAAGAAGGCATTAAGACGGCTTTTGCCACTTGTAGCTTCCAACTTAATGGTAGCTGGAGTTCCAGCGGAATTGTGCTGCTGCTGTGTATGGAGGTAGGCAACCTGCAGAATGGTGATCCAAAGTAGTAAATAGGAAGCACCAATCCAGGTGTGCTCCTGGGTAGGTTAGAGCTTATGAATTATTTATTTGGGCCGATAGCTGTATAAAACCCAAATACTGTTTCTGGCTCTGGGACTGTTGCTTAAGCATCAGCGGAGGCTACCTTACAGTGATGGTGAACAACTGAGAGTTCCTTGTACTTCAGACTTACGTGTTTGGATTTTTGTTGCTGTAACTGCACCCCAAAAAGAACAATGTGTGCTTTTTTCCCCTAAGGTGGGTTTAGTTAAGTTACCTACTAGCCAGTATCGTAGCCAGATGCCAGCACAGAAATCAGGATAACTTAGATGAGTTTCACCCAAATGTGAAGAGCAACGTACATGGTGTCTTGATAATGCATTCACAACAAAACCTCTGTAGCCATAAAGATCGTGTTTGTCTTCTTGCCCATCCTAGGTAACTCAGTGAACATTCTTCTGTTTTGTTCTTTTTCTTCCTTTATACTCTTGAGACGATATAGACTGTTAATGGATGTTGGACATCTGCTGCAGATTACATGTTCTTTTCTCTCTGTACTTGTGCCTCTGCAGTCTCATTGGGGATTTTGGTATTTGTGCAAACGCAGGTAAGGGCAGGAATGAGTCTCACGGGCAGTGCAGGGTTTGATAGTGTTTGAGTACCTCTTCATCTTCCCACTGTTTGGGTATGGGTCTTCTGTCAGCCTGGCTTCCTGGGGAGGCGGAGGATGTGTGATCACTCTACAGGTAAGTCCCAATAACGCCCTGCAGAGGGGCACTAAATGGCAAGTGGGGCGCAAATATGCAGAGGAACACAGGCTATGGTTGGTTTGTTTGTTTTTCTGCTACTGTAGGACCAATTTATTTTCAGTTTAATTGTATGTAATGTTGGAAGAATGGACTTGATTACTGAGGCGTTTTGACAATATGTCTGAAAATTTCCATGCTATAGCAAAGTATTTTTGTTTTTCAGGGACAACTGACAGGGATTGAAGAAAATGTTTCTAGAGGCATAAAATCTCTAGCCTCTCTTCTGAGAAAGGCTTCAAGTGTACTAATACATTTCCTATGGACTGTGTGAAGGCTTTTAAGCTGCCATTATTTAATGAAATTTTCAGTGACAACTGGTATGGGCTGGAACTGAACTAATGAGCCTTAAAGAGTAAGGGTCCTGCTGTCCATCCCCACATATGTCGATTCCACTCTGACTGCCATGAGCCATTTTGGCTACGGGGAGAAATGGATTTAGTGAAATAAAGTTTTCTTATTAGAAAGTTGCTGTGGTTAAACACAAATGTGTTGAAAATAACATTTCTTAAGAGCTACAACTTCATGGTCTTTTCCTGCCTTTCCCTTCTGTTTCAGAAAAAGGATGAATTAAGGAGTTGAAGGATGAGAAGGTTCTTTCTTCAGCATCATAGTATCTTCCAATACATCTTTCTTACAGAAGTGATGTCTTTGACATTATTGCTATTTCAAAATTTCTTTCCTGAGAATTTTTTGGTTTTGCAGATGAATTTTAAACATGCCAGCAAGGCTATGTAACTGGATCAAAATACCATTTAAAGGGATTTTGCTTTTTTAACATGAAAGTCCACTGCAAGTGAGTCATGCTTGGGTTGTTTAAACCAAGCATGTTTTTTCAGCAAATACTCAAATTCATTTTTGAGAGGTGTTTTGTTGTGCTACATCCAAAGAACTGCTGAGTTAGAATTAGTGGTGCTAAAATACACAGAGATTCATCTCAGCTTTTGGCCCTGTAAAAGGTGTAGCAGGGAGAGCAGGCTGAGATGAGATGTGCCAGATGTACAGAGGAGTTGAACGAGCTTGTGTCTGTAGTATGTTCCCATCACTCTCTTAACATGTGTATAGTGGATCTACAAACCAGCATAAAAATAGAAGACAGTTCTGTAAAATTTTGCAGCATCTAAGTAAAAGCTCACACGTATTTTGCATACTAAAAAGTAGAATCACAGGATCACAGCACAATTTGGGTTGGAAGGGCCATTAAAGCGCCCTCAGCCCCCTGCCATGGGCAGGGCCCCCTGGCCCTAGTCCCGTCCAGCCTGGCCTTGGGCACTGCCGGGGATGGGGCACCCACAGCTCCTCGGGCAGCCTGGGACAGGGCCTCACCACCCTCAGAGTAAAATGTTTCTTCCTTATATCTAATCTAGCCCTCCCCTCTTTTAGTTTAAAGCCATTCTCCCTTGTCCTATCCCTACACCCCGACACAAAGTCCCTCCCCAGCTTTCCTGCAGCCCCCTTCAGGCATGGGCAGGCCGCTGTGAGGTCTCCTGGGGCCTTCTCTTCTCCATGCCAAACACCCCCAGCTCCCTCAGCCTGGCTTCAGAGCAGAGGGGCTCCAGCTCCTGTTTGTCCTTGTGGCCTCCTCTGGACTCTCTTCAATATCTCCACATCCTTCTGGTTCTGGCGCCCCAGAGCTGAACACAGCACTGGAGGTAAAAAGTAGAAGAGTGCACCTTGGTCTCCCAGTTGATCTCCTCCTTCTGTTAGGACAAGCAAAGTGGGAAGGAAGGAAGGGGTGGCTCATCTCATGGTAGCATAGCACATCATCCTGAGGTCTCCTCAGCAGGGGAAGGAAACAGTCCAACCATGGTGAACAGAGTTGTCTGTTGAAGGCTTCCATTTATTGCACACAGCCTCACGTGTCTGTAGGCCCCCCAGGTCTTTTATATCACGCGTAAGACTTGCTCCTTTGATTTCTTGCTCTGCCTGCAGTCTCTCTCTGCAGTGCTCTCCTCCGCTGGCACCCCGTGCATCAAACACAGCCTGCTGGCCTGCCCGCTGCAGCTAGCGGTGCTGACCAGCAGTGAGATGAGCCAGTTAACACTCAGCTGGGGGGTGAAGTTATAAATAAGATGAGCTGAGGACAGGCTTGTGTACTCAGCACCTGAGCAAGACTTAAAGCTATTCCGTGAGGATTAACAGGACTGAACTAGGGCAGAGCTTTCAGCTGCAGCTCTGGGTTTCTTGCGGCAGGAGGGAAGACTTGATTTTCTTTTAAGCTGTACAGATGCTAGCACGTTGCATAGAGATGTTAGAATCTATCAAGTTATATATTCCCGTAAGTTATAATTTACTGTCTTAGCAAGCCTCTGGATCTTCAACTTGAAAACAAGGTGTTTTCAGCTATTTCCCATTGTTTAAGAGTGAGCTTTATGTATCATGAAGAAAAGAAAAATAGTGTTTGTTTTCCTATTTCAGGTGATTTTGAGGAAAGGTAGTCTCTCAAGTCTGGGATGCGTGGGAATGGAGAAGGGTCCAAGCTGAAATCTACTGTAATTTTTAACTGATTTTCTTAGTTACCTCATAAAGTTAATTTGCAGACTCTTTGCATTTAACTTTCAGTTAGCGAGCTATTTCTTGGTAACAATTAACAATTACATTTTTATAATAGATGAAAATCAAGTGATGAGCGTATGTTATCGCTCATGTGAAACGTTTCCAGAGAGAAACTGCTTCAGTCGATTTCTAATCTACATTTTGCAATTGTCTATATGCATACGTCTCCACACATAATATTTACTCAAATCTACAGACAATTGTAAAGCTTTATAAAGTCTTTGTGAGCGTTTTTTCCAACTGTGGAAAGCAATCATTTTCAAATATATCGTCACCAAACTTGAATCTGGTTTCCATAGCACTGGAAACATGGTATGTCATTTATACATATGATAAAGGGTAAGTTAAGTTATTGCAGCCAATAAATAGAACTTTGAATGAATTATTACCTTGCAGAGCAAGGGAGAGAAGAGCTCAATCAACTTTGCTTCTAAACCATCAGCTTGTCTTCAGTTGTAAAAGTAACAGTTCTTACTGCACAGATAGTGAGTGCAATGTTCTCCGATCACATTGGTAAATCTGCATCCCTCGGTAAATCTACATGCTTGTCTGCCAAGGGTGTAGGGGTAGCACTTAGCTGCTGATACAGTCTAGATGGCTAATAAGATTGTAGTGTTGGGCATCAGCAGTATTTTGCTGAATTCGTCTGTGCTGCTGCTGTTCATTAATACTTGGTCTGTATTGGATTATCTGGCAATACCAATTTGAGCTGGATCAGGCCCAGGCACATAATAACACTTTGTCAAATTTGAACATGCAGTACGGAATTTATTCTGGCTTTGTGTTTTTATATAGGAAGAAAGGTGATACGTTAAATGTAATGCAATCTGCCAGATTAAGTAATGCCTGTCAGAAGAAGTTACCCTTGTGCAATGTTGTGAACAAATCCTAACAAGATGTGTGGATTTGACTTGTTTATGCTGTGTGGCTGCACAGTGTTGGGGCTGCTACTACAGACTGAAGACTGAATCTACCGTGCTGCAGAGTGCTATGCAGAGTGACCCTTTCTTCCCCCCGTGGCTGTGGTGGTATGGGCCGATGGTCAGGCCACCCAAAGGAAGCCCACAGCTTGGTGTGGACAGCACTGACCAGTGTTGGGTCCAGATCATTCTGGGTGTTCCCTTGCCTTTTAGCAATGTGTCAGTTGGACTTGCAGAGAGGAGCTGCTTTGGGCCGTAGAAATCCACAGGGAATGGTGCATAATCCAGACAAGTTTTGGCAAAAGCACCAGAAAGGGATTTGCTGGCTCATGCTGTGCTCCTTGGCTTTGATGTGGGAAGTGTGCAGCAGGATGCAAGGGCAAGAGCACCAAGAGAGACTCAGTTGTGTCTTGGTTTATTCTTCTAGCAAAGTGTTGCTTTAGAGTTGAGGATTTTCCAAGTGTGCCGACCTCAAAATTCTCATCATGGAGGAAAATGGGCTAATATTCTGCAGTTTAATGACCTCCTTTTAAAAATATTCTTTTTCTGTCATGGCTTGCTTACTTGGTTGCCAAATACAGGATTTCAGGGATGTATCTCATTAAGACTAGGGCTTATTTTTTCTTAATCAGTTGTCCCAAGAATCATTACCAAATGCAGCATTAGAAAGCTTAACAGAGCGTAACAAATCTGTATTTCAAGAAAGGTTAAACATCCTGGACAAGCGTAGCTGTTCTTGTCAGGGAAGAAGACTTGGAACAAAACAGGTAAAGGGTAAGTGTAAAAACTAGAGGTTGTAGAAGTTTCTTGCACTCATCTAATGATTTCAACAAGACGGAATTTGGAATGCTTTTTGTAACTTGTATTTGTTTTCCCTTCCGTTCTTCGTGTTAGCAGCTGGCTCATATGTGCTGGTGCTCAAACTGCTGTCTTGAGTTGTTGAAATCAAAATGTAAACTAGAGTATCACGTCTCATCCAGCAACTTTGATTTAGTTTATAAATGAATGAGGTGGGGAAAGAGGCCTAAATTTATGGATATAATTTTTGTTTCATTCAAGCCTGTTCATTTTCTTTCTGAAATTATATATTCTTAGGCTTTTGGTATTAAGAATTTCATTGAAAAGTCATGAATCAATTTTGTGTCTGTTGCTATTTTTATACCACAGATTTAAATCACATTTTCATATTTTTCGTGGAGGACAAATGTGTGAAGACCGAAGGAGCTGTAAAATGAATGAGCTGCTTACTCCTCTTTTATTCATGAGCACAGACGTCAACAGTGGCCAGTATTTAAGCAGAGCTTTTGTTAAAAATCTCAACAAATTCTATTTTTTTCAGTAATTTTCCTTAAATGATGCACTTTAAGAAAAATCAGGGTCAAAAAGCAGTAAGTAATTTGAATTGGGAGTGGGAAAGAAAGGAAGTTGCCTTTCAGAAGCTGATTGACTTATTCTTAAGGATAGAAAATACAGTTAGCAAGTGACAGAGTTGGAATTATTTAAAATGTTCTTGTGCTGCCAACTGTCTAGAAAATATCCTAACCTGGTGTTGGTACTCTTCATGGGAGGTGAAATAGAAAACCTTAAATTATCTTCAGGGATGAGGTGTTTTTTCCCACTATCTTCATAATGAACTGTCTAAGAACCTGTGTAGGTTCTTAGGAGCTGTACATCGTCGTTACAGCTGTATTGTTTTGCATTCTGTCTTCTGTTCAGGTGCCACGTTTCGACTCCAGTTGTACCTGCTTTAATCTCTTGGGTTTATGACTTGGAGCTGTCTCAGTGCACCCACACACCACTCACTCAGCTGCAAGCTATTGAGCTTTGCTCACTGGATATTGAATAACTAGAAATAAGCAGCAGATCAGGCAAGACCACTGGTCTTTCCTAGTCTGGACATTTAAAATGACAAATTTGGAATTCAACCCCCCATCTGGAGCAGGTGTATTTTTTTTAAATAATGGCTATGCTGTGTAATACCAAGGCATTTTTAAAATGCACTTGAGATATTATTTTTAGTGGAAATCCTCGTCAAAATGATTTAAAGTTTCTGAACGGCTCATCTTTGACAGCTTGAGTATTCAGATTAAGTTATTCATGCTAAATTGTGATATTCAATACATACCTATTCTCAGGTTGTCAGTTTACCTTTTTAAATGAAGAACTGCATATTTCAACAGTTTATTTCCTTCGTATGATTCTTAAACCTTGAATGCAATTTTACTAGCAATGTTCTCCTTTACAGTTCCAGCAAAGCTGTGGAAGGGTGGGAGTATTTAATGCATTTTAAGCCTACTTAAAATCGGTTTTGCTTTGGGGAAGGGGAGGTGACTACTGCGGTCAGCCCTCCGGTACTGATTTCCAGAACCGTACTGGGTCATGCTGTGTAAGTGTTTTGGTGTGGCTTTATTTTTGGAGTTAGTCTGTTACCTGGCATGGATACCCAAAGCAAACTAACATACAGAGCTCTATTTTTCTGTCCCAAAGGAAGGAAAGAGGAGCACGGGAGAACTTTGAAGGAAACTTGTATTGAAATCTTTGTTCACAGTGTTCACAAATATAAGCAGTTTCTTCCCTCGCAAGGCTTAGAAAAGTGTTTACACAGGTTGTGGAAGAACTGTTTATTACACTTCCTTTTGTCATGACTGAAAGTGGGTACTGTGAAAATCTTGTTAGAAGCAAGAGTAGCATGTATAGGTCAGCACAGCAAGTCAGATGATGCATCTAAATTCTTACTTGCCTTGTTTTCACTAAGTGATACTGCTTTTATTGCCGTGCATGACTTAAATTCCTGCTAAGTTCTGCTGTTGTGAAGCCCTTCCTCCTGTGGAAGGAGGAAATATACATTTGGCCTGCTCATCTGGAGGAAAATCTGCTCCCTGGGGCACGTCGCTGTCATGGCAAATGGGAGGCAGAGCCAGGAATAGATTTAAGCATCTGGTAGCAAGAGACCTGTGGAAGAAGTGTTTTTTGCTAAGTTTACAAAAGAGGTGTGAAACAGAGGCATCAGCAGGAGTGTGGGGCTCGGAGCTTGGCCGTGCACCAAGAAGGATGAGGCCTGGGTCAGGCCTGCACCAACTGTCCAGCGTGCCCTGCCCAGGGCCAATGGTGTGATGAGCAGCAGAGCTCCAGGAGGCAGCCATCATGGTTTAATTAGAGACGTTCATAACGTCTTAAATGTATTTTTATTCTAACCTCACTTTTCCCCATCTTCCCCAGATAACCTATATAAACGTGGAAATGATCTGGCTGTAGCAGACCTATGTTAAAAATCCTCTCTAATTTATGCAAAGATGTACTTTGGTTGCGTAGATTAAGTTGTTTTGCAAAATCTTAATCTGAACAGTTGTTTTTAAATCTTGTTTCCATGGTAGTAATGATGGTAAGGTAGTCAGTGACTTTTAAACTATTTTACTCTCTCGTTTTTAGGAGTGCTTATATGTCTTCAAAAAGTACAGGCCGTTTTTCTCTGATTTTATACATGAACTGTTTTGAAGCCTGACCCAAGGAAACACCATCTGCAGCATAGGTTTGGAAGTGGTGTTGCCACATGTGAAACAGTCGAGGTCAGCAGGGTGCTGCTGAAAGCCCCTGGTGAAGCCTGCATCAAAGCTGGCTCTGCCTGTTCAGACTGATCCAGCGGAGCTGCACAGCACTTTGAGCAGGCACGTGGATTTACAGTAGAGTGGGTTTCCTCTTAGCTTGGGGATCGCTTTTCCATAGATAATTTGGATGCACCCCAGAGTACTTGGGTGTGGAGAGACGATGTCATTTAGCAGATTCTGCATTTGCAGATAGGTATCTAATAAGCTTTTTTGAAAGATTAAGGATGTTACGTTTCTAAGCCTGCATGGATTAGGTTGTAGTTGGGAGTCTGAGCCACTTTAGTTCTTTTCAAAGTCTAATTAGACACACTGTTAAACATATCAACAGATGATGGAATCCTAGATTGGTCTCCTTCCTTTTTCTGTGCCAAAAGGATTCCTCACTTTACCTTTGTTAGAAAATGAAATATTTTTTATTAAAATGCACAAAAGCTAATAAATGACAACCAAGTGAAAGGACTGTGGAGCTGCTGAAAGAGGGAAGCAGAAGGGCTTGTGACAAATGCCATTACAGCAACCCCTGCGTATGTCCTTCCCTACAGTGTTCCCTACAGTGTTCATTTTTGGCTGGCATCCCAGATTTGGGGGGGGGTACACGAAGAAAAAGCAGACCCCCAGGCCCTTCCGAACCATGCAGAAGATCTTTTAATTGTAGGGCTTCATGTTAGAGTGCTATGAGGTGTCGCTCCTCCAGCTTGTTGTGAGAAGCCCCAGTTTCTGTGGTTTCTTCTTGGCACCCGCCCTGCAGAAAGCTCAGCATGATCTAGGGGATAGTGTCCAGGAGCAGGTCAAGATACGCTTCCTGCTATGCTGCTCACTCTTGAGTAGAACAGAATATACAGAATCTATGGAAAAGAATGTGAGAAATGGAGCCTCTGCATCGCCCTCATGAGGACCTTTCAAAGTCTGTTACCCCAGATCATGGCAGGGGGTGGAATGAGATGATCTTTAAGGTCCCTTGCAACCCAAGCCATTCTGTGATTCTAACCAAAATCCTGTTACTTTCCTGAGAGGCATTCTGTGAGCTAGGCACGTACTTGAAAATTTGTTTGCTTCCAGGAAACATCAACTAAACTTTCATTTAAAACAGTGATAAAATGATAAATTCATTGAAAATAATGATAAAGTCTCAATACCTTTTCACACTTGAACAAGAAGATAAGGCTTTGCATCAATCATTCTACAAGGCATGCCTGAAAGGGCTGCTCAGAGCATGAAACTGGGCCAGGTGAGTAATGAGCTGTTCTTGATGATTTCATAAGCATTGATACCTTTTATTTATTTCTTTTTTAATTGCTTTGTAATGGTTAGGTCCCAGCTTCTTTTATTCTTCTAGTTACATTTGTTTTCCTCTGATCTTGAAAAGGTAATTATACCAGAATTCAGGGTATATTTTTGTGTCTCAGATTCCTTGTGTGTTTAAGCAGGTGCTCAGAAAACATTAGTAGTTTAAGCTTTCTTTTAGCTTTGAAATTTAAGTTGCTGCTTATTTTGAACAGCAGAGTGCTTGTAACAGTATAATAATAAATCAGTAACTGATGAATTTCAAAGCTTTGACTGGCTCAAACATAAATTACATTTGGTGGTTTATTTAGTTTACATGGTTTCAGGTGAAAACTCCCTGTATCCTTCTAGAATTTCAAAGTCATGTTATCAAGCCAAATGTTATCCCCCACAGCTCTGATTTTTTTTTTCTTTCTTCCTGTATTCATTTACAATTTTTCATCATTACTGTGGGTATTCTACATTTTCTCCTACTGACTGAACTGTTTAGGGAAAGCACTGACTGAAACAAATCATCAAGTCTCCACTTTGCGCATATCTGTCTGTCATTCATTCCATTAACGTGTTCCTGCTGATAGCTTTCCTTTGGTACTCCTATCCTTTCTTCTCTAGCTGTTTTGAGGAGCAGTGGTCAACAGCATGGTGAGAAGGGGCGAGAGTTTTTGGCTGAAGTGTTTGTAGAGAGCCTGCCGTTGGTGGTAAATTCTGAAATGCATTTCTGTTGCTTTTTATCAGGAGCCTGCACTGTTTTATGACCCAGCTTGATTCACTGCCCCTCAGGAGACAGCTCTTGTGTATAAACCAGGCATTTTATTGTTGTTTGTGGTACGTAGAGGAGGTGCCATGGCTGTGATACTGAGTGTGTTCAGGATAAATATTACACCAAACTTCCACTGAGCACAAGGCTTGCTGGGCATAAATTCTTGTCTCTGCTTAATTATTTTATGCCAAGTTCTAAATCAGCCCAAATGTGTATTAGTTCTTTACAGAAGAATAATTATATGTGACTGCCACCAGGCATTAAGTTTTATTTTTCAGGATGGTTTATGAGACCAATGAAAAATCTGGCAAATGCAGCTTCTGAAATGCACTACTGAGCATTTGTGTTGGGCCTATTATTTTGTCACTGTCATAACAAGGTGAAGTTTTAAAGAGCAGTTCAGTGCTAAATTATCTTCCAGACAAGGAATTAATAGTTTTGAAAAGGGCATCCCTGAGGAAACAGCATCTGAGAGAAACGCCAGACTTTTCCAGCACGTCTGTATTTTGATAGTTCTCTTGACTTGTTCTTTTATTCCTTTTGCGATTACTCATGCTGCTATCCTTCACGGCTTCCCACCCGCTGGTTTATGCGTCCCACTCTTCCTGGAGTGTCACCCACCTGGAGAAGTAGGTCACTTGCTGGTCCATCGCTGTCAGGGCTCGAATCTGAAGCTGGAAACAGTTTTGTGGTAGGAAGTATACAAAACAGCCAGGACAGCAATACATGGGCTGGACTCAGGAGATGGCTGCAACGCCAGTGTTGTGTTCTCGTTGGCTCTTGCAGCTTTTTTTCTGCATCTCTGTGCTATGGTTTTGTGGACATCTCCATTTTCAGTCACTGCATTGTCTTTAGTCGAGATCTCACCTCTCTTTCTAGACACATTTCCATTTTCTCCCATAGCTTATACTCATTCTCTTCTCTTCCTCCCTCACAGCATTTTTCCCTTTTTGTTCACTCCTGCTAATGACTCTTAGGTCTGTTTCCTTTTAAAAGCAGAAACCTTACTAGGTAGGTCCCTTTCAGGCTCCCTTTATGGATTACAAGAAACTGTTGAATATCTAAATATCCTTCTAATGTTCATACCTTGTTTTCTTTTCTTCTACTTTCCCTGTAGTTTAATTCTATTGTTTTAAAGTGATGGAAATTTTAAAGATTAAATTTGCCCCTTTTCCTTAAGTGGGTTTCAGCTGACTTTACTCCTTATTTGCTATTTTGATTTTTACAAATCAAAACTAAAAAAAAAAAACACTAAATCTACAAAGGTCTGTTTTCCTTTGATACTCTCTGCCAGCTTTTCCTTTTTCTGAGCTGGTGCTCTGAATGCTTCCATTCAGATTTGCTTCCTTTCCTTTTTTCTTTTTCACAGAATGTTGCAGCTACCTAAGCACTTTGCATTGCTGTGTTCTTCAGAATTTTGCCCGCTGGTTCAGAGGTGCTGTTTGTGTATGTGTTAAAACAGGTAAATATCAGAGAAGCACAGCTGAAGTCAGGTGCCTGAAATGTCATAATTCAGGTGCGGTTGTCACATAGCTGCTACTTCTTTGAAGTTCAGAATTTTTGTTCTTCATTAAACGTTTTCTACAAAAGTTTTAATTTTCATTTTAAAATACCAATAAGAAAAAGATGCTGAAAAAGTACTAGTACCCTGGTGTCTTTCTCTTCCGCTACTTTTCCTGCCTTTTTCCCCCCAAATTATGGATTTGTTCAGTGCAGCTTAGAGCAATGCTACGTTTATCCCTCTCGTCCACGTCTCCCTTCATAGTGGAATAGTCCTGACTCTGAAAGCGTGAAAGAAGAGCTGTGGAACTCACACGAGGGATGTCTTGCAGACTGGGTGCTTGGGATTCATTAGCTTTTCAAGAGCGTAAGGCACGTCAGCCAGGCAGACAGTTGCTATTTTACGTAATCTGCCTCCAGGCTTTGAAGAGCATTGGTAACAAGTCTAGATAGCACAAACCAAGGCTGTGCCCCAGCTGTGTAGGTTTTCTGAGAAATATCATGCTTTATGGAACCAAATGTTTGTGGATTTACGATGTGGTGAATTTGTTGATTTGTATTTACCATTTAAAGACTATAGGTTGTGGTGTGGTGACCCTTTACTGCTTGCTTTCTACAGTGGCTCTTCTGTGTTGAGAGCTCAGCCAAAAAGGTTGTTTTCTCTTAGGGAATTTGGTGGCTACAGCAATCAAGTTAAGGGTTTGTTTGTGTTTTTTTTTTTTTTATATGCTTGGCCTTGTGAAGAATATCTTTTATCCTTCTATCATTGGAACTTTTCTTGAGTGTGAGATTTGGAAATTTTTTATTGCCTCTGGATAGGATGTGAACCCATGTGTATACATGTTTCTAGGAATTAGCTTTCAGGATCAGATCTTTTTTTATTCCATAATAACTTAATCATAAGTTATTTTTATTAGACTGACAGTTAAGTGAACATTTGGAAAAGTTATGAAGTTCTGAAGGTGAAATAAAGGTTACTCTTGCTTTCCGCTTGGAGCATGGGCTTGGACTAGATGGCCTCCAGCAGTGCATTCGCAACTTGCTTGTTCTGTGCATACACTAAAAACTGCCCTGCCCTGCTAGCAGGTAGGGTGGTTTGTTCGTAATGTAAGTTTAATTGACTTGTGTGGTTTTTGGGTGGGTGTTATGTTCCAGAATCTCCTATTTTGTTCATTAAGAAAAAAAAAAAAAACAGATGAGGTGATCGATCTGGGACCGATCTTCTGTGATGAAGCTGCGTGCAGTTCCCTCTGTGGTGCTGGGAGGTAGAAGCATGCTCTGTGGGATGAAGCTCTTGTTCGGTTCGTGGGATGTTCTGTGGTGGCCTGCTGGACTGCCAGCTTGATGCTTCAGGTGGGAATAAATAAGGTGCAGTTGGCTTTACATCGCATCTTGGATTGGATTAGTTGCTGGTGATGTGATTTGTGTGACTCTGAACTTCTGATTTATAGCTTGATATTCTTAGCTAGACAAGAAATGAGAATTTTGAGCAAAAGTTGCCACAAAAGGACTGCTGAAAATCCAAAAAAATTATGTGCAATTATTCTAAAACTACTTTGAACGTGAATGCTGTTTTCTCACTTAAAACATAATTGAGAATGTTGCTTTGTTCAAGGCAGTTCTGGTGGACTGGGAGCCTCACAGTTGCAAATGGTGGCTAAAGGGAAGGAAGGCACTCTCACTCTTTTAACTCTTAAACCATTAAGGTAATATTTTATTCATGTTATTATCTAATCATTCAATACTTCTTAGGAAAACTCTGTGGAATTAGGCTAGAATCTGAGCCCCCATATGCATATTTTTCCAAATATTTCGGCCGTTGCTATATCAGTGCATCACATCACTATGAAAATGAGTGTGATATGTTCTATATGTAAATGCAGTCAGCTGCCTCCAGGCAAAGAAGCACTGTAAATTCAGGATACTTATTTCTTTTGTTTTTAACTAGATACTAGTTTAATAACCTGCAATATCAAAAGAGATGGGATAAGCAGGGTTTAGTGTCTGGGATGTTCTTTCTTCAGTGGAGGAGAACTGCTATCTGAAAGGGTTCAAAATTATGAATATCAGTATAGCTCTTCCACTAAATTTAGGTTCCTAAATCAATAGGATGTTCTTCATCTTTTCAGTTTAGGTAATGCTGTTTTAGAATATAAACACTTTGAAAAACACAGGGTATACACAGATGGGAAGTGGAGAAAGGAGTTGATCAAGAAAAATGGCGTTGTCCCAGACAGGACATGAAAATTATCAAAATCCAATTGACTCAGACATGGAAAAAAGTATATTAAATATTTTTCATCAAAGAGAATAGAAAGGGTATGTGAAGTAATATGGCTGCGTTAGAGGCAGAGTAGAGGTGAAAGATGGTCTAGATATTGCCCCCAACCTAAATAAACACTTTGAGTTAAGTTAAGGAGGACCGTGGTGAAAATGAGGGCAAGGACCGCAGAGCTGATGTAAAGGTGTGGAAGCAGTGGACTGGCTGTGCTCAGGTGGGATGAAAATCAGCATGTCACAAAACAGGACTAGGAGGAGCAGGAAGGAAAGCAAATAATTTTCATCCCACTGTAGTGAAAGAGGTGATGCATGAAATCACAGAGGAGATGATCAGTATTTTAAATCTTCCAAGCATGGTAGTACTAAATGATTGAAAAATATATTGCAAATGTATTGACTGAAGAGTAATAAATATAATATACTACTTTAAGGAACACAAATTTTCCAAGACCTGATTTCAATTGTATGTTAGAAAACATAAAAGCATGCCAGTAAATGCAATCTAGGTAAAAGGAATTTACAACTCCATACCAGCCGTGATATTTGTGTATGACTGTGTTGGATAGGAGTTAGAGTTTTAAAAACAGCCGGTTATGTGCACAAGCATGGACGAGTGAGAAACTTGTTGCAGGATCAACAAGTGGTGCTGGGTCACCGAGCTGGTGTTTGAGAGAGAAGGATCAGGCAAAGCAGTTCATCAGAGGTCTGTTTTCTGGGCATCCGCGACTTTGCAGGAAAGCCCCATGCATCTAGTCTGTTCTCTCACTTAGTGTGAGGCACAGAATTGCTTCTGGTGGTTTCTGTAGGAAATCGTTGGCTGAAACAGCATTTGGTTTACACCAGCATGGAGAAGCTCAGCTCGCTGCTTTGCAAGTATGAAACAGCTTTATTAAAGAGATGCAATCAAAAATGACATAACTTACCCTTCCGTGGTCTTTTAATAAAAAAAATAACTAAGGGAATTCCATGCCAGAATGATCTGGCTTTGACAACCAGATCAAACAGCCAAGCTCTGCTGATCCTTCCAAGGAGGCCAGTACTACCCTGCCTGCCTTGCTGATGGATGCTTTGCAAAAGGAATCAGCCTGGTACCTTGAGCAGGTGAGACGTGCTCTGAGTGCCTTCCTTAATTAATGCCAATGAAAGACGTACCCTCAGATTCCTGTGCATCCTCTGGATTGATCTTTGCACCTCCCCAGTCGCGGCATTTCTGCGAGGCGGGTGATGTGCAGCACAGCCACCTTTCGTGGAGCTCCCTGTTGAGCTTGCTGTGACAGCACGAAAGGGTTCTGCTTGTCGCCAGTGTCACCTCACAGCGTCCAGGACAAGGAAGAGGCATCTCTGTGATGTGTTCTCCTTACCTCCTAGGTGAATTAGGCTGCATCATTTGGGCCTGTGCACAGCTGGTGCTGATGGGGAGCCCGTCTCAGGCTTTCACAGCATTGCTTTACTTAATTCCAAATGGTTTGCGCCGAGGTTTGAAAGCTGAAGCTTGCTTATCTCCAGAAGCAGATAGTCACCATGTCAGTACATTTCTGCCACAGACAGTCAGTTATGCTTGCTGTGTATTTCGTCCACGCCGCGTGGCAGCTTCTTTGGGTGATGACAGGCGCGGTTTGCAGCAGTAAGGAAATAGATATGAAGTTTTATCTACATGGATGAGCAATCGAGAGAATGGGTCTGTTTTCTGGCAGTGCACCCTGCCAGATATTTATACACTTGATTGGATGTTTCATGCAATTTCATTTTTTGAGATTGAGTGGAATATGATCATCTTCCTCCCAGTCCTGAAATACATCGCTACCCTGTGATTGAGTGGTCTGCGAGGGCCAAACCTGGCACTGGTGCTGGTGTTGAGCAGCTTGGACTGTGCAACGGGTACACTCACGTGCATTTCCTCCATCTCAGTTTTGGCTCAGAGCTCTTCGAGTAACGCAGGGCTGAGCATTTCTGTGGGAGCCACAGATCACAGGTGTCACCTCCTGCAGCTCCCTGCTGGGACCGAGAGCCCTGACTCTGTTGCCAGATATTTTTGCAACACGCTTCAGGCAAAACTTGAAATTCTTGTCTTTCAGGGTTAGAACTTAATGAGGTTTTGTTAATTACATCTTAGCTAACTGTAAGAAATTGCCCATTAAAGGAAGGGGGGGAAAAATAATGGACATATAATTGGTGTTTATGATATGATTTTTCTATGCACTCCTACTCGCAGTTCTTCCCTGTGGGAACTGAAAGAGAAGTGTTTGGGGTTTTGTTGTTTTTAATCAGGTAAATAAAAGTCTGTTTGTCAGCAGTTTTGCTTTTCATGCTTCGCAGAGGGAATTGTCAGGTTTTTTTCTTGCCCTGTATAGAAGGTTTATTAAGAATTTCTCAACAGGACTTTGCACCCTCGGTAGGATGTTTGTGCTCATATACCTAAAGGGAAGAGTTCTTGAAGCCATTAGCCTCTCGTCCTGGCTTCCATTTATCCACGATGAATGCACCTTGCAGTTCATTTCTGTCACTTCTCTTGTAAATGCAGGGCTCTTACAGAGCAGTTCTTACAGTTCTTTAAGGAGCAAATCTTGCAGCTATCCCACAACACTTTACTGTCACTACACACAATGTTTGCTAGACTGAATGCAAAGGAACCTGCAGCTTTATTTTTTTCTTTTTTTTTTTTAAAACCTTCACAAAGCTGTCAGATCTTGGGTGTGCTTTCTGCTTGATGGCTGCAGGCTGTGTTTGCAGCAGGACTCTGTACTTCCGCGCCTGCTGGGGGCTGTGGAAGGGGTTGCCTGCCTATTTGCACGAGGTGCTGGGGGACAACTGCCCCAGGTTATTAAAACCCTTTCAAGTACAGCTCAAGCAACATCGGTATCATTGTCTTGTAATAACAAGTTAAATTTGTAGAGCTGCTGTGCGGAGCTTGTTTCATGCTTTCACTGAGCATCGTGCCTCTGTCGGAGCATCACAAGGCGACGTAGTCCTGCTGTCAGCAGGGTCTCTGAGACACCCCTGCAAGCACTTCAGCTCGGGGCTGAGGAACTTAAATTCATCTCCAGGATGTCATTGGGGTGAGCACTCACTGCCCCTGCCTTTCACAGAGCGCCCTGCTTTTAAGCAGCTGCAGGCGAGAGGAGCTGAAAGAGAAGGATGTGCTCCTTGGCTGGTGTTGCTTGCAGGTGGGCCTGGGGCATGCTGCTGTGGGTATGTAACAAAAAAAAAAAAAAAAAAAAGCACAAAATGCTCTCAACAGTGGGCTGCAGTATATATGTCTGTACGAAGAGTTTAAACAACACATGGAGTAACCATTCTTGCTCACCTTACAGTTTGTTGAGACATTTTTTTTTTTCCACTGGATTATCATATTGTGCTAGTTCTAACTACTCTAATAATTCATTTTTTTAATCAATAGCACCTCACGGTAAACCATAGGTTTTCAGCCACCTGTCAAATAATTGCCAGCTCTGTAAAAGGCGCTTAAAGAGCACCTTTCCTGCACCACGCTCTGCAAGCTGGGGAGCAGGCTTTGTTCGGGTCCCTACAGACCGCTACTTGTTATACAGTAAGCAGTGAAGATCTTGAAAGGATATTTCTTGCCTGTTGAAAGCTCTCATGCATTATTTATAAAACAGTAGGTGATGGTTTCAACTGTTTTATGATAATTGATAGCAGTTAGAGCACCGGATTACAAACGGTTCCTGAGCACCAGTAAATGTCAGCATGAGAGGTGTATTTTCAGGACATGTTTTCCATAGTTTATTCAAAACATATATGCTTTATTGAGCCTATCAAGGAACGTGGAGGGACAGAGAGGAAATAGATGATAAAACTTTATATTGATAGCACTGCATGAGCTTCTGCATGCTTGTCTTTTACAGTACTCATTCAAACTCCACGAAGTGTAGCTCTTTCAGTAAGAGGTGATGAGATTAATGATGCCTTCTGTGGGTTTTTCAGCCTCTTCTGCAGCTCCTATGCTTCCTTGAAATCCAGGACCTTTATACAAGAGCTTTTTTTTTCTGTAGCACCTGGGATTTTAAGTAGTTTTAACATTAGGTTCAATCAGAATTACTGCATTCTGATGCCTTTTTGGAGTGGAGACATCAGAGAACTTCCCCCATAAGTTCCATCAGCATAGTCAGGTTAAGTAGAACTTAAGTTACTGTATTTTAGCTGTTTTTAAAAGGACAAGGGATTGTGTGGTTATACTCTTATTACCCTTGGACTGATTTTAGTATCAATTGTATTGAAAAAAAAATCAACCTTAAAGATGTTTTTTTCCCCCTCCATCCCCTTTATACACCTGTTAATTCGGTTTAATACAGCTGAAGCAGTTACACATCAGTGCCTCATTGTTTTAAAATTTGAATAAGAGGTTTCCTAGTTCATTAATTCTTCATTCTGTAGACAGATGGAAAATCACAGTTGCCTTTTTTCAAGAGTAATTTCACCCAACTGTTCATACACAGAATATTATTTTTATTTTTTTTACTATTGACTATTTTTTTTACAATTGACTACTTACTATTTTTATTTACTATTTTTTTACTTTTTTTTTTTTTTTTTTTTTTTTACTATTTACTATTTTTTTTACTATATGGTTTGGCATAGTCAAAAAGACTACTTTCAGCATTTGGGAATTGAATGCAAATACAATAGGTTTGCAGTCAAAGTACTACTTGTATAAGACTAGAAAGTTTGTGTTGTGCAATACTTAAATTCAGAGGGTGTTTTTTTTTTGGTTTTTTTTTTTTGCATTTTACTAAACACTGTTTTTGCAAAATACAGGAGGGTTCCATCTGAGTCCAGTGTGGTATTTTGATGAGAACTGTGATAATAGCATGCTTTGTCAACTTGAAAAATAAATAGCATTCAACTAAGCTGCTGCACTTAGGGGGAAAAAAAAAGTATATCGTGTTGCATTGTCTCGTGTCACTAAAAGAATGCTGACATTTGTGTCAGTTTGCAAAGGTGTATCTGCTTAACTTGTAGAAAAGAATAAGGGAATATGATGTACTTAACAAAGATGCATGTGGTTTTCTATTATGATGTTAATTTTCTTCTGGAAGCGTGAGCTGCTAGTGAATAACATATATATATTTAAAAAACAGGGAAGTTTCTTAGTTCTGTTGCACTGTTCTGATAAGATGGGCCATACGTGCCCTCCAAAAGCTTGGAAATCCTGTTCAGGTGGATTTGTATCATATGCAAGCATTGGGAGGTAGCCTGTTACAGTAATCTATTTTTTAAAAACACTTTAAGTAGTTAAAAAAATCCACATCATAATTGAGAAGTGGAGAAGCATTTAGCTGACATGGATTCAGGATCTTGAATGATGCAGTGAGAGCTGTGGGAGGAATGGGGCAGAGCTGTACAGAAGCCACCACTGGGCTGAGTTTCATCCCAGGTAAACACAAGTCGTGCCCGGCATTGCAGGAGGATAATGACTTGGGCTATCTTACGCTGCCAGCACATCTTAAGAAACAAATTACTCTTCTCCTTTCTTCAAAGAGCTGTTGCTGTCAGGTTTTGTCATGAGGAAATAGCTATTTAAGGTCACAACTTGTCAGCTTGAAAATTAAATGGTATTAAACCAAACAGCAGCAGTTGAGAAAAAAAATCTGTCTATCCTGTTACATTTCTGACCCATCAGGACAAAGAAGTATATGAATTGGTAGTCAAGGAGTACCTGTACAACCAGTAGAAAAAGAATAAGAAAATGGTATGATCTAAGCGTTTAAACTAGGGTAAACCAACAGTCAGATGAAATTTATTTTAATTCTTAGAGGACATGAATCTTTCAAAAAAAAAAAAAGTTGAAGGGAATATATTGTTGAGGAATTGTACTAAATAATTGGTTGTAAAAATCCTAATTATTGGCTACTCCGAACAGGATTGTATATGACACAGTGCAGTCAGTGAAATAGGTGTTCTTTGTAAGTGGCAGTTGTATGAATGAAAGCAGCTACTTAGCACTGGTGTAACTAATACAATTCTCTCCAATATATAACTTTTAAATGAAATTTGCTATTAAAAAAAAAAAAAAGAAGAAAAGGTCTTCAGCATATTTATAGAATCGTTGTCTGGCCAAGAAAAGACAAATGGTGTACAAAAGATCTGTTCATCCCCTGGTAGGAGGCTCTCTGTACAGCCAATTTAAACAGAGGTGAAAGCAGTCCCAGAGGTTGTTTCATGTCTGTCTTTTAGCTGCTGCTGCTTCTTTTGTTTTCTCCCACGTGAAGTTTCTCCTGTCTAGCGTACTCTGGCTTGGTCAACATTGAAATGGATTGAAAGCAGCTCTTTGCTCTCACTTCAGTGCTGACTTGCACTGTGCTCTTCATGCGGCCACTGGGCCAAGCCCTGAAACATTTTGTACCATTTGTGTTAGTCCTAATGAGCATCTGAGCAGGGCGAGCAGTGTGACAGCCGTGGAAGTGCTTTGTGAATTTTGTGAATTCTGTGTGTCGGTTCAATTTGTTGTAAGCGATTGCTGTCCATTAGGTTAAACCCACAGAAACCCAGAGGAAGAAAGAAAAAGGTATGAGTCAAGATAAGCCTCTCTCCCGTTCCTGCTTCATCCCGCCAAAGGCATCAAGGGTATTAGCTAAGGAGAATGCTCTTCCAGCTCAAGACAAAATATAAACTGTACTGTCAGATGAATGCAAAGATGAGTTTGAGAAGTGGAGAATCAAAAAGTGCTCTAGCTGGCTGAACAGATTACAGAGCTGCGGTAACCTAGTCTCTCAGGGTATGCGCATCTCCTAACACACAGTAGGTTTTGCTTTTCCAAGCGGCCTTTAACAAAATTTCTCTTGGTGAACAATCCCTTCACATCACAGATGAAGTACTTGGAAAGTTAAATGTTCCACTTCTAAAAACACACGCCTTCCTTGCTGCTCCTCTGGTGGGAATCCAGTCTTGCTGAACTGCCGCTGTCTGCAGTGAAAGCACTTCCTGCCCTGGTGCTCTATGGCACTGCACATCTGGTCAGGTCATTCCTCAACTGCTGCTTGATGAAATCGAGAGAGAGAATCAACCAATGTGGTACTAGGCCATGGTATTGAAAGCATGGTACGTTGCACCACCTTTATCATCCAGGCTTGTAATTTTGTTGAAAATACTATGAAGTCGGTTATTCGGTGTTTTCTATAAGCCCATGTTAATGGGCATGGTTGTTTTACACCCATTAGCGTGGAGTCTCACGTTTGCTTTCATTGTTTTTGGTGGTGTTTGCTGGTTCAGCTGAGGTGTTTTAAGGAATGGTGCAGCGTTTGTTTTCCCTCTGTTGCAGGACTATTGCCAAGTGATGTGAGCACTCGGGCAGCTCTTCCAAAACACCTTCGATTCCACACACTGGGACTGCAGAAGGAAAATGTCAACACTCAAAGCTTGTTTGCCATTGCCCTCTGTTACTCCTTAAATAAGAACTGTTTCTTCAGCATCCTGTAACTGACTAAATCCTTTTTTTTTTTCCACAAAAAAGGGGCAACCTTTAATAAGTGCTTACAACAACTTTGTTCCGTGGACAGAAATACTAAGCAACACCAGGGGTCAGATTTGGTGCCTTCTGTAAAATGTGACAAAGCAACCGGATAGAGAACTTGGACTGAAATGAGAAACAAAAGCATAAATATGGAATAGGACATATTTCAACTTAAATCAAGAGCTGTGTTTTGAAACAAAGTTGACAGGTCATTAGTACAGAAATATAGCATACATTTATACCAGCATTTAAATTCCTGCCGTGCTGAGTGGATCTTTTTGCCCCATTTGAAAACTCCTCTTCCTCAATGATTTGTTTGTACTCAAAGGCCAAGAGACCTTTGCTAATATCTTGTGCTTGCAAGGACAAAGTTGATTTTGCAGCTGCTAGCAATATAATTCACTTTCTCCATATTAATCTAGATCAATCGTATTTACCAGCTTCTTTTATGAGGAATATTTATGGCAACTCAGATCACATTCAGTTAAAATAGATTGCATCTCAATTGGATCCAGTATGAAATATTTCTTTCTTGTTAGGAGCATGGGAATGTTGAAAGAGAATATTGAGAATGTTCCCTGTAGCAGTATTTAAATACCATTTAAAGTTGGGGTTGTGAGAATAATAACTTGTGATTGCCGACTGGACTGTGTAGGGCAGTGACCAAGCTTGTGCTGTAAGGGCTCGTGCTTAGCCAAAATGCTCGAGGATGGTAAGGGACATCGGGGGCTCAGGCTTCATGCACTGTGGAAGCATGGCCTGCCATTTAATATTTGTTCTTAAGGCTGGCTCCATTTCATGATGAGTTTTTGATTTACATGCTTCGCTACTACCCCCCTGCTGTTAAAGAAAGTGGTCGCAGCACAGAGGATTTGGGGTCAGGCCTTCAGGTAGGAAGATTCGTGTTTCCAAAGTGGTTTTGCTGATGAGGCTTTGAGGCTTGGACTTGTGGCATAGTAAAAGACAGAATCCAAAAAAAAAAAAAAAAAAACGGAAAAGATGTGGGTGATGCTCCTTTGGGCACCCTGTCTGAGCAACTTAACCCAAGTGCCATCCTAATAAAAGGGGGCGAGGGACCCAAAACTTCATGAGTGGCTCCATACTCACCATCTCACTTTCCATGCACTGGAAAAAGGGGGTAAAGGAGGTGATAAAACTGAGCAGGCTGGCAGTCACACATTTCAGGTATTTTAGGCTGATGCAGAGTATATATCACTTAGAAAAACCACCATTTTCAGCCACATAAAATTGCCACAAACATTTATGGAATGTGTTTATTATTTGTGAGTTGGTATTGGGAACGGATTGAACATAGGTTCTCATTTAAGTTTATTTTCATAAATAGGACAAGGTGCATAGCCATGGAGGTGGGTAATATGCTTAGCAGTGCCTCCAGCTTTTCATGGAGGTTCATGGCTCCTTTTAATAGTTGTCTTTTAAGACTGATTTAATTTAAGCCAAAGTGCTGTCTAAAGGCAGAAGTCTGTAGGGAATTTGAGGAGTGAATGGTTTTGACAAATGAACAGTTGAGGGAATTCATCTTCTGCGAAGGAAACCCTTGAAAGTCTGCTTCCTTAGACAGTGATAGGGCAGAATTTGATTAACGTCGGGTGGGAAACAATGAAGCAGTGACTTAGGAAGCAAGATTTTATTCCGATTAAACCAACCGGACCAAGACCAAATACACAAATTTTTATATTAATGTTTAAAGTCTTGAAAACTATCATGGCCTAATGATAGCAGTGTGCTTTGGACACTTGAAGTTACTATTGTCACAGACGCATCAGAAACTTTCTGGAAGGTAGAGAATTGATGGGATTTTCACAGCCAAGAGCAAATGGCAGGAGTAACAAGGTGTGTTGCTTTAATTGGATCTATAACAAAAGCACAAACTTCTGAAAGGTAAATTAGGCAACAGATACAATAGGATTATTGCGCTGTCGTGCCTGAATAGGAAAAAAATACATATATTAGTGCCTTAGCAGCTGGTTCATACTCATGTATAGTATCCTTATAGAAGTAAACAATAATTGAGATCTGTAAGGTAAGAAAGAGCAGGAAAAGCTGGAACAGGTTTCCCTGATAGGAGAACTAGGCAGTGATATTTGTAATTGCTAGGTCGCGAGAGTAAGCGAGCAGAACATTATTGTAGAGCCTCATCAAACTGGGACAACGACTGGCACAAAGTGTTTAAAACACAAGTGAGCACAAAAACAGAATCAGTAATGGAAAAATGTCTGTCTGGGTTCTTTTTGAGATCATTTCAATACAGCGGCCCAGCTACAGACGCTGGCTCTGGTTTTTTTTTTTTTTTCAGAGCTGTTGTTTGAAGGAGCCTTGAAAGTACAGCAGGCATGTTCCCTCTGCACCACACGAGTGAGTCAGGTGTTCTAAATTTCTGACTGCTGGTGAAGAAAAACTGTTGGGACAAAGTCTACTCAGCTGGAAAAAAAAAATCTAAAGTTTAACACTGCAGGGATGGCTTTTTTATATATGTATTTTCAAGAGTGAACGTAAATGCCAACTCAGAGGATGAAAATGTTCTGAAATAACAAAAAAGTAGGTAGATGTGGTTTTATTGCATCAAAGCATGCTTGATAATTTTCTGCTGGACACAAATGGGTTTGTTGCAAAGCATCAGGCAGTAACAAGATGAACCCAAGTAATCATAGCTGACATAGGCAGGACTCGGGATTGTTCCAAGATAAGTATATAAGTCCTACGTAATCAGCCAAAGTCTTCCCCTGCACTCTTTGTGCCCCACAACCACCTGCTAGGTGCTTCTTTATACTGTGGTGAGACTCATGCTTCTGGCAAGCTTCCTTGATCCCTTCCACTTACGATGAAAGGGAACTTTTTGTTGAATAAAAACAACCAACCTTCTATCCTAATGGAAAATGTGGTTAACGGATACAGCTGGGCACTTAAAATTAAGCTCTGAATAGACAATTAGCAATTGGCTGTTAGTTGCTTGTTGAATATATAAAATGTGTAACTATGTACAGTATATTTAAAAGTGTGCTTAGTTGAACTTAGTAGCTTAATTACTTTTGTAAAATCAAATCATTACTGTGAACTTCCATATTCTTCATTATCTCAGGAGTTCTGCAGTGGATAAAATAGCTGCATTTGCGGAGCACTGGTGCATTCACTAATAGGACAGAAAAGGAGCTCTGTACACTTGACAGCGTGTTTCCAGGAGTTCACATGCAATAAGCACTGGTTGTGTTGTTCTAGTACTACACAAGTCCTGGAGTAATTCCTAATTTTGCCATTTACAGGATGAATACCTGTGTACTTGAACAAAAGTAAGGTTGTGAAAGTAGTACAGTGCTTTATAGCTGTGCGCACAGGTTTTTCACTCGGGCCTTACCTATGAACCTGTTTCCTGTGTCCACTTTAATCTCTAACACAGCATTGTCAAGTTTAAGCTTCAATTTGCGAAAAATGTATTAAATGCATCTGGCAAGCTGGGGAGAGAGGTGCAAGTCGGGGAAAAAATATATATATTCTTTTTCCTTAAAGTAAAATCTTATTAATAGCATAGAAAAATAGTTGGCTTGTACTTGTGTTCATCTACAGACTTCAGGTTGTGACTGCTGTGGCTTATAATACTGACTTGACAAGCTGTAGTTTGTCTCACTTGTGTTCGGGTAATTCCCATCGTAAGGTGGTTTTGTTCTATGTAGCGTGATCATGGATAACCATGTCTACATGCCAAACTGCTGCTGCCAATGGACTTTGTGGAAAAAGAGCTGAAAGGGTATTCTTGTAGGTTTAGTATTGAATTTTTGGTATAGCTCAGTTAAAGTGACTCTAAAGAAAGCCATCTGCAGAGAAAGCAGACTTTGCTTGCAGATGGAATTGTTTGCTTTGAGTTGGATCAAGGCATAACTGAAAAAGCTGCTCTCTCTGATGGCATTTTCTTTTCACTTCCCTACGTCTGAGAATGGAGCCATGTCCTCTCCAATTTATTGTGGAGCACTTTGGTGGCTACTACGGCAATTGCTGATGGGAAGGTCTTTAACCCTTTGACTGTATCTCTCTGATTTGGCAGCTTCAGGTAAACAGGTTAGTTAACACTGCAGCAAATAAGACAGAACATTTCAAAAATAGGCAGGACAAATTATTCCCGCTGGAAATCATTGTAAGAATTTTTACCTAAGCGTAAGACCTAGAGCAGCATAAAGCAGGTGGAAGGGAGGAAAGTTTCCCTTGGGAGCATGAGACAGACAGTTGCAAGGATCTGTTTGCAAGCCCTTTCACAGACATAGTGAGATTAGGAGTGACAGGGAGAATTAGGTTATTTTCCTGTGAATAATAATATGTTTTGATATGCGTGGGTAGAATTTGACAGAGCTTTGTCCAATAAATAAATAAAACTTTTCACATTATTGAAAAATTCTTCCAACTTTTCAATGGAAATTCATGTGAAATCTTAAACTAACTTTGTTGTTTCTTTTGCCCTTGCACGTAAGAAAACAAAGAGTAACCAGAAATCAAAGCAAACTTTCAACACCCAGAATAAAATGTTCTTACTCTGAGCTTTAAAGCAAGCATTAGGCGTGAGGTCCTGGCTCCTTCCCTTCTGTTCTTTAGACTGACCTGAGGAAGTTATTGGTTTGGTTTGGCTGCCATGAAATTTAAAACAAAAATAGAAGTGGAAAAAAATAGTATTACAGTTTTAACTCTGTATAGATGTGTTATTTAACACTGAAACTGTTCATGCTCTTGAATGGCACCCCTGACACATGGCAGTGATGGGGAAAAACTCCTTTATGGTCAGTAAAACTACCTGATGAGAGATCTAAAATCTGTCCCCCCTTTGATCCAAGGAAGAATAGTCTCTAGCAGCAAATAATCATCATGAAGCACAGGTGCAGCTCATCAGATCCTGCATGGGACAGTTTGTGCTTGATGCCATCTAACACTTTCCCATAAAGGCTTCAAATTAAAAACTTCCAAGTTTTCAAAAAACTTTCTGTAAAGGATAATTAGGGTCTTCTCAAGCATAGTGTTTTAATACTGCCCTGTACAAAATATAATTGTTCATGGGATTCTTTTTTTTGCAAAACAGAAGACAGTTAATGGCAGCACACTCATGAGTTACTGCAACATCTTTCAGAAGATAAAAGTTCATTGGTTTTCTGTGAGGAAGTTGTTTCTATACACTCAACTGTTATGACATGCTTATCTTGCAATAGTTTTTACTTTTAGTATTGTTGTTTCCCAAAACCATGATTTCCAATATACTTTGATTTGCTAGAAAAAAAAAATAAATGTAGAAGTTAATAAGTAAATACTATTTGAAGGTCAGTTTGATTTGTAGCACCGATGCACCAAATGCAGCCCAAGTGACAGTTGCCCCATCGTATGTTACCTAGCCATACTATACACTTTTGAGTCTTCTCATATCGAAAGATATTTTCATTTTTCTTCTGGATATTCATCTCCATTCTGCAAATGACCCTTAAGCAGTTGCCAGGCAACAGTGACTCAGAGTTTGAATCGAGCCATTTCTGGGCTTGAAGAATGACTCAGTACAGTGGCTTTTGGTTGATTCGTGTGTCTTCAATGCTGGAATTTGAATCAATTTGTTGTGCACCTGTGTGGAGGTTTAAAATACATACCTTTCCCCATATAAACAAGAAATAGCAACTTGCTTTGTTCTGGGCAGTAGAAGCTGATACCTTTGAGTCTGGGTAGACAACTGAGAAAGTCTCAAGCTTTTTTCTTTCTTTTCAAGTTGCCTTAATGATGAGAAAAACCAAATAGCCACTGTCGAGATACCATCTAGCGCCAGGCCTGGCGTATTTATTTCCCCCAGACAGCAGAGCTGGCCGCTCCAGCAGGCTTCAGTGTGCTGACACCACCACATCTCATTCTTTCCTTTACTGTATCTTTCTTTTCATCCTGCTTAAGAAATGCCTGCAGTCATCTGATGGGGTCTCCTTCAGCCTTAATTGCACGGGTGCAATTTTGATGGACTTTTATCCTTCCGTGAGATTAACATCATTATCAGTCGTTCTATTCATATAAATTTGTGTGTGTTCGTTCAGGCATATATGTTCTTTTGGTTTACTTCAACAAACTTCTCAGGCAGTGCAATGATCATCAATAAACTACATTGGTACTGCCTCCATGTGCCATTCGGTCAAGCCAGGTGACATAAACTTGTTTGTGCAAATGTAGATCATTCTCATCTTGTTCCTGCATACTTCCCAGGTCAGTTCTAGCTTGAGCAAGGCTTTGCAGAGTTTTCCTGACAGACTTCTGACTGTTGGATTGATTTTTCTGCCCAGTTCCCTGAATGTCCAATGGGTAAATAGCTTTGTGTGGCACATGGCGAGTTCTACTCGGCTATCAGGATTTTTCCATTATTCAATGTTTACTTCAGTTTATTTCTATTTTCTGATGAAATATTGCATCCAGTATATTCTGCACTGAGAACTCTGCTTGGGTGTTTTTGGCAATTTTCTATCACACCCTGTTGCTATTTTCTGAAAACCAGATTGGTTGTGTTGTTCTAAATGATGTCTTTATGTGTGTCTCTAAGCTGGAGGCATGTTTGCCTTCCTCTACCACTAAAATGCTTTGCAGTCAAGATGTTGATGCATCATATGTGGAATAAAGTTTGTTCCTACCCTCATTTGGAATATGACAGGCATCTGTCACGAGCAACAAGGCTTGTGCATGTTTGAACTGAAAGATTTTTTAGTTGAAGCAGCATCTATTCAGTTGTTCACATGTGACCTGCTCTGGAAATACATCATTAAGCCATCGTTACAGGCATGCAGCTGAATTGTTTGGGCCGTTTAGATGTTCAGCTTGAGTGTTCTGCTTTGGTTTCATTCGCCGTTGTGCTAAAACAGTTCTCAGTGTTACATTTACATGGAAAAATGCAGAGGTCAGTAGCAAAGTGTGGGCTGCGAGTAATACTGCAATGAATCAGAAGCAGCCCGTGAAGACGAGGAGGAGTGCCATAGGACCCACAGCCGTGGTGGGAGCCCAGGAAGAGGCCAGGAGTGTGGGGTCCTGTCGGGGGGACCTGTACATCGCAGCCAGGGACCACCTCTCGCATCAGACAGGTCAGTTCTGTTCCTGGGGAGACCTCTCTTTCTTGCCTCTCCCTCCTCTCCCCTCTCTGCTCAGCCCCACAAATCCCACTGGGTTTGGCCATGACTGAGGGATGGCGAAGAAGAGAATTTAAAACAGAGTCAAGAGAGCTCTGTCATCTGTAGGCAATGAAATACTAAGGACTGGAATTAGGGCGAACAGTAGCAAAGCAAGAAGAGACACAGCCCTATAAAGTCTGTGCTTTCGTCACAGAGATGGAAGAGGCACAACTGCGGTTAGTCTCAGAGAATTGCCTGTGTTGCCAATAGAGACCGTAGGGAAACAGACACCAAAGCAGCAAAACGCTAGGAACAGATGTACCATTCAGCTGTTACTCTAACTTTCTGGTTTGAACCACTGAGTAGAGGGACTTTGGGGATTAAAGAAAGATTGCAAAATGCAGTTGTTTCAAAAGCCATGTGGGAAAGGCTGAGCAGTTAACCCTTCCTGCTGAGTTTAAGTGCCCAGTCCCTGAGGTGTCAAGTCTTAATTTTCCGTAACGGATTGGGTCTTCAGTCACATTGAAAGATAAAAATAAAAAATAAAAAAAATGAACAGACCGTCTTTTGTAACAACATGCCAAAGTGCGAACCAGCATTGAACAGTCTGCTGACTGCTCAGGGATAGGCGCTTTGAGCTGACACAATAATGATGCCCCAGGAAATGAAAAATTAGGGGACTAAGGGGAAGTCATGTAAGAATATAACTTATGCTCAAATTTATTATCTTTTCCTCTGAGTAAAAATATTGAGTGCTTCATTTTATGAGTTATTTTCTCTTGTAGATGTTTATTTTATGTACTTGGGAGGTAAGAGGGGAAGCAGTACAGTTTATTAAGAGATAGTTTAATATACTGTACAGCAGTGTAGTTTATTGAGAGAATGGATTATAGATTTATGGCAGTGTTATTGTAGTAAATGTCATGAACGCAGTGCTGGAGCAGGATGTTGTTTTCAACAGAGATGAGCCCACGTTGCTGCCAGCCCTTTCCCTGGGGTTTTCTTGGTGCAGGTGCTGCAGGCCTTGTGTGCCTCTGGGGCCGCCTTTGCTGCCGGGCACTGCTCCGGTCTGCCAGTGCCTTCTGTCACCCCGTGCCCCAGGAGCACAAGGGGCTGGCTTACAGCTCCTTACGGGGCAGGGAATGCGGGGCTGGCCCCCCAAAAGCCTGGTGTACGTGTGCCTGGCAGAGTCGAGCTGACCAGTATCAAACAGCACGAGGCCGTGCCGTGTGGGTGCTGCTCTTCCACGGGGTTTCTTGGTTTGGTTTGGCTTGGTTCAGGCTCAAAAAACATAATGCTCAAAAAACATAATTTTTCAGGTCGCTGTGAGAAAATACTCAGATCAGAGGACACCCGAGGGAAGAGGTTACATTAAATGGCCTTTTGAAAACAAAAAATGAACCCCAGTTCCTCCCTCTTGCCCCTAGGTAAATGAGGTAAAGTCTCACCTACGATTGCAGGAACATTCCCCTGCAGTAAAGGCTTTGACACCGGTGCAATTTTTCTGTGAATTGTATGCTGTAATTCTGAAGTGATCTGCTATTTCTGGATTTACATAGGTAGAAGGTGGGTGCTGTTGAAGGCATTGGTAACTCAGACAAAAATGCAGTAGCAGTCTTACGGTATGCGGTGACTTCTCACAACTCCTGTGAAGAGCAGAGTCACTTTAACTGACCTGATGACCGAGGAGATCTTTGTCAGTGCTGTTGCATGTTTAGGTAGTAAACTGTATATGTTTTCCATTTAAGTTCATGGAGTTCAGAGGCAAATTAAATTGTCACTTCTGTATTGCAGAGGTAATATTATTTTATATATATATATAAGTGTGTCATCTGAAAAGAAGTGCAACATTTTAATGGATAGTGGCTGTTACTGCATTGTTTACATTTAACTACATTGCGTTTACTACGTTGCGCTTGCAGTTAATTAACCTTAATGCTCAATTGCAATGTTTCCATGCAGTCTCTCTCTTTCAGTTCCCTAATTATGTTGTTAGTGTTTGGACGTGGTTGTCTTTATATCCTTTTCTCTGCTATCCCTACCTTGCCTGATGCTTCTACTTACTGGCAGTGCTCATACAGAGGAATCAAATAAGTTCTTGTTATTCTTTCCCGTAGTCAAGGTGATTCAGATCTTTCAATGCATTCTTGTGTAGTATTATTTTATGCACTAACTTTTTTTTTCCTTACTGTATTGTTTCCCATTTATCAGTTTCTTAACATGTAGACACGAGAGGTCCCTTCTGCAGTTTGAGGCTAAGCAGTGCCTTGTTCAGCATTCAAATGACATTCCTGTTTCTTTTCTTTTGGAAATGCATCTAAGGATAACTGAATACTTCAGAGGCCAAATAGAGTGGTTTGTCCACAATGGTTTGTAAATGTTTTTCAGAAGCAATGTGTATCAAGGAGTGTCTCATTGTGGAACTACGGACCACATCTCCTCTTTTTAGATACTTTTCATTGGTAATAAACAGCCTTCGATTGCTTCACGTGTGCTTCATGTGAAAAATGTACATGTTTAAGATTAGGAATAAGTGAGAATTCCACATGTGTTTGTAGCTGCTTAGTTAATTTTCTCTATCACTTGTTTAATTTATTAACAGTTTTTATCACATGAGGATGTAGTAAAGATGTGTATTTGAATATGTGCTTGGCTTTAGTAGGCTGGGTATTTAATAGGTTCAGACGATTTTTCTGTGTAGATGAGGAGAGGTATATTATAAGATACAAAATATTTTTCTGAAAGAACAGTTTATTTAACAACATGTGACCTGCTTTGTGGTGTGGGGTTTTTTTATTTTTTTTTACACTGGCAGGGAATTCAAAATGTTACCTAAAATCTCTGCATGGACTGATAAATTCACCTTCTTATTTATAACTTTTGCTTGAGTTAGTTTTGAACAACTGTAAGGAATTTATTTGGCTTGGCCTCTTGTCCTCTATGCTGGGAGCAAACCAGAAACCAGCTCCTGGTCAGACCGCGACTCCTCTGCCAGAACAAAAAGATAAAATGGCAATTAACTGGGCAGAGCTGGCAAGGCTGAAATTCAGCTGCTAGCAAACTGTGATGGTTCTTAAATTGCCTTCTCTGCTTCTTTGAGCTACAAATTCCAAATGCCAGAAAAGACAACTTTGTCAGCGTCAGGCATAAAATACCAGGGGCTATGAGAGGATTTGACTAGGAAACTTGACGGTGGAGTGCAGTTGCGATCTCATATAAAGAGCGTAGGCAAGTGATGGCTTGGTGGTTCTGTGGTGCTGTTTGCAGTTCCTTGTGCAGAGCAGCTGTGCTTCCCTCTCACAAGATGGGATTTTGGAGTTGGTCCTAAACTAGTTAGTAGATTTATGGGTTTATTTGGACAATAAAAGTGCTGCTTTTTGCGGTGTCCCGCTCCATGTCCATTTGATACAGTCTTTTCCTGTCTCATGAGTTGGAGGACTACATACTAGTGCAATTAGGGTTGGATCCAGGTCTGAGAATAAAGCTAAACCTGAACTTTGTTTAAAACGTGAAGCGTTTCTCCCATGTAGCTTCA
This sequence comes from Cygnus olor, assembly GCF_009769625.2. NCBI lineage: Eukaryota > Metazoa > Chordata > Aves > Anseriformes > Anatidae > Cygnus > Cygnus olor. Next base: position 15,122,572 of record NC_049175.1, read on the forward strand.
AGCCTTGCCTTTGAAAGCTGGGAAAGCTGGGGAGGAGAATTACAGAGATAAAGATCGTACTACATGATGCCAGTTACTCCTTTGGTTATCAGTGACTAAGTGATGAAACCTGAAAGCAATGTGAGTGATGAAGCCAAAATTTAACCAATTGCTTAGACTTAGAGTGATGTCAGTTTTGGTCCTGCATGGTCCCATCTCTGCTAGGTGATGAAGTGGCACAAGGGGCCTTTCCTGTGGCTCCAAAGCCAGCTGGCACGGTGTGACCACATCTGTACCATTGCACTCCCTCGGCCAGAGCTCCCAATGGCTTCTGAGTCTCGGTGGTGGCAGCAAAGGGCTTGATGGCCAGGGCCCACTGGAGACCGAGGTGACCACTGGCCAGCCCTGACCACTGGCCACTGGTTGGGCTGTGGCACTGGTTAATACAGGGAGATGATGCAAAGCCTCCAATGCAGGAAGGCTGGAGAGGGGAGCGAGGCTTATTATTGCCTTTCCTCCCTCAGGCTGGGGTCGGCTGGTCTACCTTTCAGTGCTTTGCTTGGCTCATAAGCTTTGCTGACACTTCATGAGTGTTTGAGATATTTATTTTCAGCCTTATTGGATACCAGCCATTTACTAAGCAAGTTGACATCTATTTTGGATTCTTTTTTTCTAAGTAAACAAAGAACTTCTGCATCAAAAGAAAGGAGATACAAATGATCTGTTGCTAAACTTGACAGGTTTTTTTGATATAATATTGTTAGGCTCTGTTTCAATTAGCTTTGAAATCTGCTCACATACTGCTGCTCTTCAGTATTTCTGTCAAAAAAAAAAAAAAAAAAAAGATTGCAGCAAGTGTTCAGAAAAGACACAAACCAAGAAATACCACCGAAGGAAATATTCAGCTGCTGAAGTAATTTGCTCCAAACAGTGTGTTGTTGCTGGAATTGCTTGGTGTAGATAAAAGCACGCTGTGTTTGAGAAAGCAACAGGAAAAATATCATTACTTTTCTGAGACTTTTCTTCATAGGAAGCTCTTATCTTGGCTTGTGACTTTATTTATTTATTTGTCCTAAAGTGTGAATGCTTTTGCTTCATGATTCAGAACAACTATAATGAGGCTATGAAGAAAATGAGTGTATGGAGGAGATTCCACCAAGAGTCCCATTTTCCTGGGTTTACAGTGCTAACAGACTTTGAAGGATGCCAAAGCACCTTTTATCCCTGAAATGGTGGGCAGGACTCTTCAGCAAACATCTGACAATAGACAGCGAGCAATCATAATTAGATTGGATGCAGAACAACAATCAAGTAAGATCCGTAGCGGTTGCCAGTTACTGTTAGTGTTCTGCAAGGGTGACAGCCTGTGTGGATGCTGACTTTGATTTCCCTTTGATTTCACTTTCAGAAGATGTTAATTCTGTCCCCGTTGTCTCTCCTTACGCAGGTCTTCTTCAAAGTCGTATTAAATGTGTTATCCACTTAACCACATTCTTTTGGCCTCCAAATATCATCTTTTCTGCCAGTACAGGCTGTACTGTACATGCGTGCTTTCTGTCATCAGTCCTGCTCTGCTTCCATCTCCTCTTGGCCCCGCAGTTGGAAGGCAACACACGAGGTGGCTCCGAATCTACGTGCTCCAGCTGCCCTACCTGGGCTTCCTCCTTGTTGAGGAATCTGTTCCCTCCACCCAAATACCTTTCACCTGTTTTTTTTATGTTTGATTGAAACAGACCGAGGAGTTCTGAGATTATCATGGGGTCATCAGATAGTTGGATGAAAGTTTATTTCCTGCATCCCATTTCCAGTCAAGAGCTGGCCAAAAAACAAACTGCAGGTTTGAGAGAAGTGCAATAGAGAGAAGTTTGGAGGATTATGGAACAGAGAGGGATGATTTTTTTCCTTTTTTTTTTCTTTATTTACTCTTTAGGAAATGTGTGTCTGAACAGGAACCCAGGGAAGGACATTTAACAATAACATATGGGAAAATCATAAGCAAGGGACACCAAGTAAATTGTTCGCTTCTCTACTGTTTGGGCAGAATACTGCTTTGGCTCTACTCTTATTTGTGTAAGCATAATTACAGTCCTACAGTATTAATCTCTCAGAAGTTGAATTAAACTTATTTAGTATAATTTTAGTGTCTCAGAAACCTGTATTGTGAAGCTGATTTTAGTGTCTCAGAAACCTAACAGCCATAAAGTGTTTGTGTTCAAAGACAGAGTGAAATTATGCTTGCAAAGATTCATGTGATTTTCTTTGAAATGTGTACAACTGTACGAAACAGAAGAAATACTTATTCTAGACAATTCAAATTTGGGAAAATCTGCAACAGGAGGGAGCTATTAGATCCTTATCTGTGCAGGCTAAAGCAATGCATCGTGTTTAGTTTGCCTCTTTTTACCCATGGCTTTCAACTTTTTCCCCTTCACTGACCAAAGCAAACAAAAGAATATATTTTTTTGTAATTATTTTTCTGCCTTTTTTTTTCACTTTACTATTTTTGTAGGCTTGTCAGAATATTTACTGAGCTAAAAATTGGGTGGAGGTTTTAGTTAATCTAGTTTTATGAAGATAAAAGATAAGACTTGTATTCATGAAAACTTCAGTAATTTAAAATTTTGCATTATACAGTAATTACTTAAAATACTCTCTCCTATGATGGATGTGATTACACTTCAGAACTTTATTCTGTTTGAAAATTAGAAGTTACCTTATTTTTTTATGCTAATGTTGGAATAGAGCCTTTATTCAGTGTGTCCATATATTCTCCACCCAGAAAGAGGGATCTTAACATCTTAAGTATTTCTCCATTATGCCTGTTAAGGTATAATGAAAAGGCTTTACCTTAACGAAGGTCTTTTTGACATTCTTTTTTCTTCTAAATTTGGCAGGTAAGACACAAATGAGATGGAGCCTCCTGGGGATGAGGCCAGGAGGTGTTTAAATCACTTGTGCAGAGGTCTAAGTAGATCATCTAAAACCACTAACTTTGTATTTCCTGCCAACTTGATTAGCTTTGTGGGCTATAGATTTTATTTCAATATCTGTGCAGTTAGAAATTTTCTTAGACTTTTCTACAAGATGACTGCTTTGCTTTTATGGCTAATATATCGGTGAGGTTTTCAGTGGTGGATTTCTTGAGGACATGAGCCCCTGGGAAGCTGCAGCACAGAGCTGGCAATGGAGTGAGAGGCTCTGGAAGAGGTAGGTGGTCCCTTAACTCTGCAGAGCCATTTGTGTAGAGCCAGGAGGCTACGGAGCTGCAGTTATTTTCTCAGGTGAGGGAGGTAAGACATTGCCAGAAGATGGTTTCAAAGGCAGTCTCAGAGGTGTGTAAAAAGAACAGCATGAGAGAAGTTCGTAGCTCACTGTAAGGCTTTTGCAGTGTAAAATAGCCAATATCTGTGGGGCCAAGTGTGGCAGTTACCATACATTTAATCATAATGAGCACATAATCCTGGATTAGGCAGCCCATGTGAATTTAACAAAATGGATTCTTGGGGGCTTAGGGTGCACAGAGCTCTCCACATGCCCTGAGATGCAATTTAGAAAATTGATGGCAGTGTCCAACCCCCCAGTCACACTGGCCCTATGCAGGATTAGGGCATGTGTGCGGGATGGCAAGCTTTCAGGTTAATGTATTTTGAGAAGTTAGCCTTCCCTGTTTGATTGCTGTCCTTCAGCTGCCACGCAGGAACCAGTGCTTTGCAATTGCACCTTGCTGAGGGCAGAGTTTATGGTTTTTAAATGCATTAAGTTGGTTACTTGTAATCACATGCTTGTTTAAGCTGGTTTTTTGGGCCTCTCCTTGTTTCTCAAGGCCTTCCTTGGCCACTGTGCTGCAGGGATGTAGGACTGAGGGGACTGAGACCTTGGGGAAGTTAGATGCTTCGGGTGCTGATTTTGCCTTGTAAGTTTGCCTTTGAAAAAGTGAAAATAATGTGGAAATAAATTAAAAGACTGTCAAAGCTGTTTTAAGGTATTATCCATTGACAGTTTTATTAGTAGAAATATGAAGTAAAATTATACAGTTTGCACTTCGACAGTTTTCCTTGTGTTTTGAAGTACTGCAAAAAAATCAGCAAAAATCCCTCTGCTTCCCAGCCCTGAGCACTTATTGCCTATGGTACCTAGAGGCTACCAGAAATCAGAACAGAAATGATGCACTGAAAGTTCTGATGGTTAAAGTCTGAATCCTTTTGTGCTTATTTTTATTATAAAAATGAGTCAACATTCTCAAAAATCTGTTTTTAATTACCATCATACAGGTAAGCTGCCACCAGTAATTGAGTAACACCATGACCTTGAGCCTTGTTGAATTGTTCCAGGTGAGCTGAGTGAAGCTGATTGCTTCGGCTATCTTGTCAGCTGAATCAGTAGAGCACATGAGTGCCTTGGATATGAATTATCAAAAAAAAAATTTGCACAAGAAAAGAATTCATGAGGCGTGACTCTTTCATAATGTGTATTTTGTGCTCGAAGTGATAGCAGAAGTTGCATCACCAGGCAGTGCTGGACCAGGTGGAATGCATTGATCCGCTGTGTAGGAGGAGGTGTTGCATGACTGATGCGCCCTGAGCATGGGCCGGCCACGGTGAAGGGATGCGATGAATATTTTGCTCACGGGTCTCACGAGAGAAGCAGTGAAATGTGGGAATCCTGCTCTGAGCATCCCACTAGATGGATTTTCTATGCTAGCAGGTTCAGACTTCCTTCTTGTCCCCCTCCTGGACGTGCTCAGTTAAACCATGTCCTGCTTCTGTCTGCTTCTAATTCCTAGAGAAGCTCTGTTCTTGTGGTCAGTTTGTGAATCCCAGATTTAACCCTGGAGGGTTCCAGCTGCAATCTTGAGCAGGTGATGTGGGAAAGTGGATAATGTGCTGTCGTGTTGGGGCTGGCGTGTGAGCAAGGCGTGCTCAGAGATGAAGTTCTCTAACAGTGTATTTGCTGAGATCCTGGGTCCTGTTCTGCCCATGTGTGAAGCATGTTTCAGTCAGCAGCTTGCATGTGGGCAAATTTTCACAGGGCGAAAGAAAGGCACATTTCTGATGAGAGTGAACACTTTGCTTCATTTCAAATGCCTGCTATAAAAAACAGGCTAGAACTACTAAAAAGTGCAAGGATTGTTAATAGGAGTAAAGAGAGATCCATCTTCAGCTGTTTTTTTTTTTCATAAAAAATACTGTCTTAAGATGCAATCCTAATTTTATTTGGAAGTAAGCTCAGCTGGTTAACCATGGTGAGTGGTATAATAGCAAGAAGTTTGGCTGCTGCTCAAGTCAGGTGGTACCAATTGTGCACATAATCATGAATATGTTTTATCATTTCAGTGATTTTTACTTTTGTTACGTGCTGAGGTTTTTTTTTTCCTTTTAGAATTTGCTTCAACTGCTTGATAAAGCAAATGCCTAAAGTTTTCGTTTTCATAGGGCATAAAATAGAACAGCAGAAACAGCTAATCTCAAGTCTAATACTTTATTCTAACCTGGCTTTTCTACTTTAAGAGGACTTTCAGATTACATGCAAAATCAAATGCTGTAAGCTCGCTAAAAGCCTCCTCCAAATGTTTGGTTTCAGTCCACTTGATAACTTTTTCTTTGTGCGGAGACCTGTTCCAGGCAGCCTTTTAGTGAGTGTGATTTCCCTTAGGAAAAAGATTATGTCTGCCTGAAGGGGAAAAAAAAAAAACAACACAACATTATTTGCAAGGTAAGTGATGAACAGGTTAAAAACCTCTTATTACACTCGTAGGCTGGATACCTTCTGCTGGGGTTTCAGGGATGTCTGAAGCAGTTACCTGTCTCTGAGGAACAGTGTGGCTTTAGCAGGTTTGGCTTTGTTTCCTGATGGCCACACTTGTGCTGCATAAAATCATTTTCAGAATGGAACATTTGAGTGCGGTAAGGAGTTTGGATTTGAAGTGTTAAGGAAGCCAATACTCGAGGTTGTAAAGACAATGAACAAAACAGTGTAGAAATGCAGAAAGGTGACATAATACCAAGTACTTGTGGCTTTTATATGTCTGCAAACATCTTAAAGTTCATACCAGTGACATAGATCAGCCAGATTGTGTTTTAATGGGAATAAAATGGTGTGGAAAGACATTAGGCTGATATTTTTTTCAGTCTGTCCATTATGATCCATCACTGCTTCTGCTTGCTATCTCAGTTGCCTGATTCTGCATGCTATTACAAAACTGCTGGTGGAGTTTTGTTAACCACTCATGCTAGTTTTTTGGAATTCTAATTAGTTGATATTAACTCAATTCATGGGAGTTTTTGCACAATTGTAGGTCACAAATTTTCTTCTGTCGATCCCATAGAGAGGGAATGGTAGGCAGTAGTGCACAGAAAGCTGAGATAATGAAGATGAATGCAAGAATTCTATATGAATCTTGGTATAGGTACAAATGTAGGTCTGTGATGGTTTTCTTTCTTTTTTTTTTTTTTTTTTTCTGTCTGACTGGATGGTGCTTGGTTGTGCCTGTTCCCTGCATTTCTCACACACCCTCACTATTCCCCTTCCTTGAAGCCCAGGTTATTAATGTATCTCACTTTCCAGCATTTGCAGCTGGGAGGCTAGAGCCAAGGCCAGGCTAAGCAGTCAGGTTGGCGCAAGGTTTGGGAGAACATGACATTAAATACTGTGCCTTCGTTATTGCATGGGGTGTGCCAAGAAAATCCGAGTTTTTGTGGTTTTTGCTGGATACTTTTCAGCAGGAGGTAGCAGGAGCGGATCGAGAGGATGTATAAGCATCAGGAAGTTGTGCTTTTTTCTTCTTTTTTGAAGGAGAAAACAGATACATGTGATTATTACAGCACACAGTAGATGCCTAGGAAATACTGAATAATAAATTATGCAGATAGCCATAAGCAATGTTTAGGTGGGCCTTTTATGATTTTAATAATTCAACTTTGGAGCATGGTGCTACAGGCTCCTGCTGCTCCTCTCTGAACGGTAGGTAAACAGGCCCCAGGATGGCTCCAAATTAAGCTGAAAACATTCAAAGTCATTTAATTTACACCTTCAGTGGCCATTGCCTGATCACGGCGCTCCCAACTGAATGCTTGATCTGTTTCATTATTTATAAATTCTTGAGTGTTTAAAGTGTAAATGAGACTTCTCTAAACAGAACCAATAAGCCCCAATGTTAATTCGCTTGAGTAATGGCTAAAGGAATTGAAAAGCAAACAAGATTTGCAAAATCAGTCTTTAATATATATTTGTGATCTGACATACTGTGAAATGTCCCTGAGAACTCTAAAACAGATTACCTGCATATGCAGTTTGCCCACGGAAATGTGATGAATGGATAGCTGCCCTGCACTCTGTCTCTGCGGGTTGCGTGCTGAAACCCTCGTTTGGGTAGAATAGTTTGCTTTTGGATTTCACTGGCCAAAGACAGACCCCAGCGTACGCCTGCCTCCTGTTTATCAATTTTGTTTGTCTGTCCTGAGAGCTCAAGTCCCACCCCATTTGCACAATCCCAGAGATGTGTTTTAGGTTAATTTTGAAAGATGACTTTCTATTTTGAGAGGCAAACCTAGCCAAAGCTTGGCTTTTCCTGAGTGACAAAAATCTGTGTTTACAAAGAAGCATTCTTTCTAGAATCAAAATGAAAAATAGATGTTTTTATATTTCCTTCAGAATGGAAATAGAAATATTGTATTATTTTAGAAAAATATAAATGAAATGGAAATGAAACAGCCAGACCCTCTGATTTCCACATACCTTGTGTATAAAGGAGCTGATGCCCAGGAGGGAAGCGTTGGTCGAGGAGGATGAACCCAAGGACCTTTGCTTCATGGGTACCTTCTAAGATCTTGAGGCATTTACTTCCTGAGAGAGCCAGGGAGCCCTAATTGTTCCAGCTTGGCTGATTCTTTGTAAGTTGAGTGTCTGGGACTTGTAGGTTCTCCCATTCAGTACGAGGAACCGAAAAGCCTGAGGTGGCCCTAGCTGTAGGCCTTCCTGCTCGTCTGCCTGCCCCAAAGCTCGAGGATATCCCCATGCTCTCCCAGGCACATTATTATTATTTTATTTTGGGGGAGGTGTCGGGGGAAGGTGGGTGTATATTAACAGGTACAGGAACCCATAGGTGCCGACTTACGCTCTTCTGTGTTCCTGGTGCGTGTAGGCACCAAGAACCTTGTCTTGTGTTCCCAGGTACCAAGACAAATAAGTCAGATCTCTGATGAAAGCCTGTTTGAATTGCAGCAGTGTTTGTCAAAGTTGACTGAGAATATATCAAGGAACTTAAAAGTTGTTTCATCAGAAAATGATTGATCCTCTCTTGAGGAAACTCAAGGACTGCAAATACGAACATTATCGCACATGTTCCGTAGTTGCCAAAAAAAAAAAAAAAAAAGCATTTGGCACAAAGTTAATGCAGGGATACTTGCAGTTTTCAGCACCATTTTTTGCAGATTGTTTTTCATCACCAGAATTGTTTACCCCCAATTTTCAGGTCAGTGCTGTGGCGGGGCTTCCCAGATGGGCCAGCTCAGAATCGGGACTTGGTTCTGTGCACATGGTGACTTTGCTGTTTCTGGGCCTTATGGGTTTGTCTTAATTCTGAGGCACTTGACCATATAGCACAGACACAGTAAGTTTAAATCTGAAGTGTGTTGTGCTAGAAAATAGCACGTGTGTCCTGGGCTCCCACTAATGGCTCTGTAGTCACACAGCTAAGCCTTGGTTCTGCTTTGTCCTGGCTTGGTACCCACTTGGCAGGTGAAGAGTAAATACAATATTTACTAATGTTTATTAAAATAGTCTCAATAAAATAAAATGGGTCTGAAATAGAAATGAGATTGGTATTGTGATAATATATTTAAACATGAAGGCTTGAATACCCTTGGGAACATCACTGCTCTTTTAAATGCAAATCATTTTGTTTGCAGGTACCTTACATAATAATCTATGCACATAATCAGAGAATTTGTATTCCCAGGAGCTCAGTTCTAGCTTGGATATACATGAACCTTGCTAATATACATATTTTTTCCCAAAAATACCAAAATAAAACCAGGAGTTTTCAACATGGAAAGGTGTAATAAGCTTACTTGCTTACGGAAGTGGTAACTTTCTTTTTCAGTGCAAAAGCTAGTTTACTGCATTTGGTACCGTGGCAAAAAACTTCCAAAATTCATTACTTTGGGGTAATTTCTATGTTACAACACGTGGCAGAACACTGCTGGAGTTCTGTGAAGTTTAACTTTCCTGCGGGCACCTTCAGCTCCAAGGTTTCCCTGTAATGGTTCTCCATCATCTCCGAATATTTAGAAAGGCAAAGAATAACTTTTCAATTGTGACTTTCATAAACTGGACCATATTCAGGAAGAGGTCCAGTGTGGGAATGGAAGCAAGACTTGCTGAGGTTTTTGCTGTGTCTCACAAATAACAAGACTGTAGAATAAAGAGCTCTGTGCTTTCCTGTGGCTCTGACTGTAGGGATTTTTTTCCTGATGAAAGTTTGTCTGACATTCCTAAAAACATCTGGTGCTGCAAGTCTTTTCTTCCAAGAAGCATTATGACCTGTCCTGAGGCTAGGGTGGAGGTGAGGCGTTCTTATGTCTGGCCCTTCTTCCAGCACCTGAATTCAAGGCTGCCATCTCCAGAGCAGGGGCAGCAACAGCAGATGTACACCACCTTGTACGCCGTTGTTGTTTTCAGTCAGGCTCCTTAAAACAGGCTCTGTATTTGTTTATGCCCTCTGGCAGAGGGCAGAATGGTCGACTTGTGAGCAGCATCCCTGATGTGCTCTGGTACACAAGGGGTGCTCTGGTACACAAGGGGATGGGACTCGTGTATACGAAATATCCTTCCTGTTACAGTTGTCTCCCATGCAGGGAAACTTTTCTTCACCAGCCAGAAAAATGAGAACTTTTTGAAGGGTTCACACTATTTCAGATGGAAATGTATTTCATATTTTTGTATACTGCTGTGGCAGTGTACAGTGTGATAGCAGCATCTGACACCAGAAGGCCTCTCTGACTGTAGCAGCACGGGATTTTTTTCACATCAGTGAGTTCATGCCGTCTACACTCTGTTGTCTGACTTGTTCCAACCTCGTTCATCTGCTTTTCTTATCGGCTGGGACGTGGTGTTTGCTCTTGTTCCTGCTGTACTGTATTGTTTTATCTATTTACATCAGCTTTAGCCATGTTGAAAGTTTTCCCTCATCATTTGACAATGAGGAAATGCAGCGGTAATCTCTTTGCTTTTTTATTTTTCACAAAAGAGTGTTTTGAAGCACAGTAAAAACTTAGGGAAAGCTGATTAGATTCCCTTATCAAAGGATGAGGCAACCTGCTCAAGTTCCAAATAGTGTCATCCTTCAGAAGTTTGACTCCAAGTGATCGTGTTGTGCCTATTTATACATATCCTCTTTGCTGTTGCGCAGCGTCACCTTTTACATCACCTCCAAGAGTAGCTATTGCCAGCATCTTCTGGGAAGTGAGACAAGTAATGGTGTTCGCTGGAGTAGCCCCAAGACTTTTCATCTTGCTGCTGACTGTAGTATGTGTGTTTTTACTACTTCTGTGCTGTCTACCAACAAGATTTTTTTTGGATTATTATCTTTAATTTTCCCAGGTATTGTAGCCTATGTATTTTTTGTCTCGATTGTTGTTCCATTGTGTGTGGGGGTAAGTTCATAAGGTAACATTTTCTGTTAATGGTAAATCTCTTTCATGGGTCTGGGAATATTTTTTTCTGAGTTGGCAGTTTTTGTGTAGGTAACGGAGAATAGTGTGTTAGCCTTAGTAAATATGGCTTTGGTCCCATTTGCTAAATTAAAAATAAAATACGGAAGAGGAATCCCACAATTTAAATTTTTATTACAGCAGACATTTTACCCTGGTGGAGTTGCCAGAGACTCATCAGCCATCTTAGCAGATATGAGGGGGTCTGGGGGCCCAGGAGGCTGCCAAAAGCCCCTGGCCTGGGGGGCCCAGGCTGTGCCACAACCCTGAGCTCCCCTCCGGCTGTTCCAACAACTCGGGCTGCTCGGCTGACCTGGGAAGAGGGCAGCCTGCCAGTTGTTCAGTGTGTTTTGAGCTCAAGGTACAGTTAGCTCTGGTGGAAATGGTGCCTTGGGCAAAATATGACCAACGCCTATTCAATGTATGCAGCCGTAAGCTTTTTAAAAGCTTTGGGAGAAGAGTTTGTGTGGTTTGGAAATGCCTCAAATGTCTCTCTTAACCCAGTAAGCCTTTGGACAAGGGAGATCTCAACCCAGGATGAAGGAGATCAAATTCACCTCGATTTTTGAAAGTAATTTGGCAAGTACCTTTAGCAAAACCTCTTTAAAGAATGAAAGTGTCGTGCAATAAGAGGAAGGATGTTTGCACTGATAGATAAGCAGCAACAAAAAAAGAGCAGCATGGCTGAATCTCACAGTACAGAGAAGTCACTAGTGGGTTCCTGCAAAACTCTGAACTAAGACCTGAATATTCACAGAATCACAAAATCACCTAGGTTGGAAGAGACCTCCAAGATCACCTAGACCAACTTCTGACCTAACACTAACAAGTCCCCCACTAAACCAGATCACTAAGCTCTACATCTAAACGTCTTTTCAAGACCTCCAGGGATGGTGACTCAACCACTTCCCTGGGCAGCCCATTCCAATGCCTAACAACCCTTTCTGTAAAGAAGTTCTTCCTAATATCCAGCCTAAACCTCCCCTGGTGCAACTTTAGCCCATTCCTATCCACCCCCCCCCCCCAAAAAAAAAAAAAAAAAAAGAAAAAAAAGGAAGCACTCTCACAACCCCTGAGAATCGGCAAGAGCTGTTTATTGCCGGGACATCTTGCAGGCAAGCATGTGGGATGTCCGTGGTGTTTGGTGGCTCCAAGCTAATGCTTGCAATGGAGCCTGAGCAACGAGTAGGGGGCTCGCCCGGCACTCCTGTGATGCTGTTGGTGCTCTCGGATGGTAGAGCACAAAGACATGCCGCAGTAGTCCCAGGCCTGTTCTGGCAGAGGCGGATCCACTTCCACCCGTTCCTCCACATCTGGTGGATCCAGCTCCACGGTGTTGGGCAGAAGGCTAAGCCAGTCCTTGCCCGGGTCTGCCCAAACGGGATGCCTTCCATCCGGAATGTTCTCAGGCCAGGGTGCCGAACCAGGGGGTCGTCCAGTCCCACGCCTCGGTCCCATGCCACTGTCGGCTTGATTTTCATGCATGGGAGCGGCCTGGAAGATACCCTCAAGGACAAGGAGGAGGGTTGGGGGGCTGAGGGCCCCTTTTCTGGGGCTGGCTCCCCCGGGCCATTTGGCTTGCCAGAGAGAAAGGGTGCCCCTCGGCCACGGGGACTGCCCTGCACCTCCCATCCTGTGCCCTGGGTTTATTTTTAACACTGCTTTTTAGGCAATTTCATTCTATTCTTTACGGAAAAGAACAGAAGCAAGGTGCAGCTTCAGCCCTAATTCCCATGTGCGCTTTGTGCTCCGAGTGAAGAATTTCTTCTTCACGTCACATCTCATCTAAATCCCCCTGCCATTTGTTCAATATTCAGCGTATTTATAAATTTTCCAGTAGTAGTCATCTGGCTAGGATGTCCAGAGTAATTAAAAAAAGGGGGAGGAGGGTGGTGTGTGCAGGGAACTTTATTATTGACTCAATAGGAGAGTGAATGGCAGATGAAATGTAATCTAGGTAAATGAAAAGTCATGCACATAGGGTGAAAAGTTGATCACAGCTTCATATCTGAAATAACTTTTAAGTGGCTATTATCACCGCGTTAAGAACTGGGTTTTATTGAGGATTTAAATTAAAAAAATAAAAGGAGAACTAAGTGGTTTTAGCAGCAGCATGCATCACCTGAGCTGGTTAAAAAAGGAGAAATGAAATGCTAGAAACTGGTGTGGCCACTGGAGGAGGAGGTTCTAGGAAGCAGCCAGTGCTTGCTCAGGTGTTGTGGGGGGCAAGCTGCGATTTACTCCAATTTACCTTGGGTTGTTACTGTAGTGTCTGGGAGCAGGAGTCTGGATTTTGCTCTGGGTAGTCTATGGGCAGGCTGGATGGGGCTCTGGGCAGCCTGATCCTTGTGGAAGGTGTCCCTGCCTGTGGCAAGGGCTGGAACTGGGCTGAGCTTTAAGGTCCCTTCCAGCCCAAGCTGTGCTGTGATTCTGTGGCTGTTCTGTGAAGGAAACTTCTCTGCTGAGAACCAACTTGTATAGCCTGTCTTTAGATAGAAGTAACGGGTTCTGTTGAGGTATGGAGAAATAAATTAATGGTATGTTGAAAATCAACAAGCTTGAGTCAATCCTTGGATACTAGCATGCATTACCTACGTAATTTAATTTTCTCAGTACAGGCTTTCTGTCAGGTGCCCTTGTAGAAGATAATAGAAAAATCAATGCTAGTGGCCTCGGCATGGGGCCTTGCGGTGACCTTCCCCCGTAAAACATCAAAGGCGGAACAGGAGGACCCTTCTGTGTGAACCAGGCAATTATCCTGCTGCTGCAACTCCAAGCATTGAAAAAAAAAAAAGTTTTTAAAAAGGGATTTCTGAACAACTTGTGTTTTTCTTTTCTTTTTTTTTAAGCATTCAGAACTCATTGTTTTCACATTTTTTTCCCTATGTGACGAAGGATAGGGCACTTGTTTTTGTCTGAGATGCTTCTTTGTTATCATAATTTTTCAGGATGGGGTTTTGTGCGAATTGTATACAACTTGGACTTGATGAAGTAAAGTTGCAACTTGTTAATTTAGGCCACAGTCCAACCCCTGGCTTCTCCAGTCCTCAGCCCCGTTTGTGTCAGGACAATGTACTCTCTACAGCCTGAATTATTTTTTCCTGCATCCCTGGTCTGTGTGTTGGCTTGCTTTAATCTCTGCTTCTCTTGGTGCTGCTGTGTTAATCTCTGCTTCACTCTTTACTTTTTGCTTTTTTATCCCAGGCTTCTTTCTCTCTCTTCCCACGCTCAATCTTTACATGTTTATCTTTTGCTTGTCGTCTTAGAAGGAGGGGGAAAAATAGGGACCATCATACTTTCCTTCTCCTGTTTTCTTTTGATTCTTGTTATTTTTCTGTGTAGAATGTAAACGCTGTGGGTCAGATGTCTCAAAGTGACGTACGAGTCACTTGAAGTAATGAGGTACATCTTCTGTGCCTTTATGGGGCTCTGATCATATCACTAAAGAAGCAGAGGGAAGGCGAGGAGGAAGGAGTGTGATTCCTAATATCCTACAGGACAGGCATATGTACGCTCTGAACTAAGTGGGATCGCAGTGCCGCTGTCTTTCCCCCATCAGGAAACGTCTTCTACCATTTTGCTGCATCCTTTCAGCCTGAGGCAGAAGTAGTTAGTGCTAGAGCTCTGTCTTTGTGCTGGCTAGGAAGAGGTTAAAAAAAAAAAAAAGGAAAATGTGTCACCTTAGGTTATCATGGACTCCAACCAGTACTGTACAAAGTCTGAAGGGTAGACCTTTTCCCCGTAGTACTCAGATTCTTACAGTGGCTCCAGGTGGGAAGTCATAAGGTCTAGGTGGATTGACCAGGAGTTAAAGCCTAAAATTTGAATTTGTCTTAACTCCTATTTTTTTGCCAAAGTAATGGGCTGGTTTTAGCTGTAATTGTTCAGAGACTGTGGCTGCATACAGACCTGAAAGAGAGGAGACAGGGCAGGAGCACAGGAAAATAATCTTGAAACAACCTTGGAAACTTCTCAAAGATCTCTACTGATGATGTGAGGAGAGAGAATTGGAAATGTGTAACCCTAGAGCCAGCTTTGCAGAATCATCCTATTCTTTTGTTCATAAAACTGCAGCATGGTTCTAAGTAAGTTCAGGATAATGTTCAGAATTTACTTTCTGCAGTAAGGTTTTCATTTTCCTGAGACTTCTTATTTATTGCTATTTAATCCATCCTTTACTATAGACATACACCTGCAAAAGTAGAAAAATAAGTTTATGATCCAGGTTTTGCTATGAAAACTCTATAGAATATCAAAGCAAGCAACTACCATTTCAACTGATCCATCTAATGCCTTTCTATAAGAAATTAATCTCCATTTTCAAATTGCTTTACAGTCAGTGGCAGGCAGAGGAAAGCAGTACAGAGATAGAGGTATTTTATAATGCACATTTGTTCTATCTGAAAGAAACCTGGCATATTGCACACTGCGTAAAAGTTGCTGAGGAGTCACTAAGAGGAGGAGAAGCAACTGGATGTGTGCAGGTGAAACTCATGTTCTGTAGAACATTTTTAGTGGTCCTGGGCAGGCAGAGGTGGGACTTGCAGGCAGAAACCTTCCTGAATTTCTAAGTTCCCTCTGCCTATTCTGGTCTCTACTCAGCCAACAGAAGATGCAAGAGGGTAGGCACCAAGGAGAGTGTCCTTCAACCTTTGGTAGAAGGTTATTCACCACTGGCAGTGTCTGACATTCGCTTTCGCAGCTCCGTACTTAGACACCAGCCAAGATGCTGCTCATCTTCACCACCACCAAGAATAAGCATGCTGGCTTGCCGCTCTCCAGAGGTGCTATCTGTAACAACTGTCTCAGGAGTTTCTTATTTCTGTAGGGCTCCCAGTTCTCACTATTCCAACTTGGTTGGTTTTATTTATTTTTTTAATACACAAAGCCTAGAGAAAAAAACACCATTGTTTTAGAGTGCAGAAGTGATGAGTTTTCTTTCATCTGTTGATAATTCTTGGTACTTGCCCTTACCATAGCTCAAAGAGTTGAGCACATGTGTGTTTATGCCTTTTAACTACCATCTTTTTTCTTTAGGAAACTTATCTCCTTTCCCATAAGTAAATAAGCAATATGTAATATTTCTCATTTAATGTACTGTGCCTCTGTGGGTACAATGCGTAGGATAGTTGATTCTTCCTTAAAGTCAGTTCTTCCAGATGGATAACATGCATAATTCTCCCAGGCTAAATACCGCAGGCTGAAAAATTCATAACTTTTGTTCCAAGCTGTAGGAAACACTGTGTTTGTTTAATGTAAATTCCCTGACATGTTGCTTGGACTTGTTATATGGACTTGATTAATATGCTGAAATGTAAAATATGTTCTGTGCGAACAGCAAAATACTATTTTTGACTGTTTAACCTTTTCATACATCAATCAGTTGAAGTAGTTGCTAATGTAATTCGGTGATGTCAGAGGTTAATCATGCTGTTGCAAGAGGCTTTATCTTTTTTGTCAACTTTAGAAGTAAGAATAACAAGTTTTAGACAGTTCTTGAAGGAAGGATAAATACATTTGGATGATAAAATCTTCAGGCTGTACTTCCGTCTCAGCGTGGGCTTCAGCCACATAGCTTGTGAGCACTCCTGTAGCTTTTTGTCTTTCTGTGTTCCACACTTGAACACAGCTGGAAGCCCATCAAGTACAAAGGATATGGAACATTATGCACTGTTGTCTACAACATCCTCATGAGCTAAGATGTGTCCAATTTGTATTTTGTACTTGTGCAGAATCATGGCTTGCTTAATTGGTTGCAGTTAAGTATGGCTCTTTGTCACTGAGACTGACCATCTGGGATGTGTAAATCCTTAGTCCCGTGTTCAGGCATGAAGTTGAGCCTTTGCCTGCTGCACCACTTTGGTAGCATCAGTGTGGAGTAGCGATGTGCTCCATGTGCCTTGTGCTCAGCAACTGTGGAAGGAGAAATCCTGCTCCTGGCTCTCTTCCATCTTTTTCGTCATCACTTCAAGTAAGAAGACAATGAAAATTTCATTGCCTGGAGAAGGTTATTCTGGGAGTTGTTGAAGGACAGCACAGTCACTGGTCACAGCCAGCACAGGTTCGCAAGGAGAAAGTCCCGTTTAAGTAACTTAATTTCCTTTTATGACAAGGTTACCCACCTAGTTGACCAAGGGAAGTCAATAGAGTAATCTTTTGGTGTTTCAGTAAAACTTTTGACACAGTACCTTTCTGGACAAAATGTCCGGAATATAGCCAGACAAGTACGTAATATTGGGGGTGAATGATTCACTCTCAAGGGTGAAAATAGTAAATGGGGTTACATCAGACTGGCAGCCAGTCACCAGTGGGGTTTCTCAGGGCTCCATTTTGGGGCCAGTTTTCTTCAGCATTTTTATAAATGATCTTGGTGAAGGGCTCAAATGCATACTAAGTAAGTTTGTATATGATACTGAATTATGAGAAGCTGTTGACTCCTTCAAGGGTGGAGAGGCCTTGCTGAGAGATCTTGACAGACGAGGTTTGGGCGGTCACCAACACTATGAAGTTTAACAACAACAAGTGGTGGATTCTACACCTGGAAAGGGGCAACCTGGTGTGTGCGTTCAGACTGAGAACAAGATGCTGGAGATCAGACCTGCAGATAGGGATCTGGGGGTGCCGGTGGATGAGAAGCCGAACACGGTCCACCAGTGCCCTGGCAGCCCACAGGGCTGACCATGCCTGGGGTGCCTCAGGCCCGGCGCTGCTGGCCGGCCGAGGGAAGGGATCGTCCCGCTCTGCTCGGCCTGCTGCGGCCTCGCCTTGAGCACTGCGTGCGGGTTGGGGTGCCGCAGTACCGGAGGGGCATAAAGCTACTAGAGAGCCCCAGAGGAGGCTGTGAGGATGGTGAAGGGTCCAGAGAGGGCAAGGTGTGTGAGGAGCAGCTGAGGGCCCTCGGTTTGTTCAGCCCAGAGCAGAGGAGATGAGGGGAGGCCTCATGGCGGCCTGCAGCTTCCTCATGGAGCTTGTGGGTCCCTGCCAACTTAGGATAGTCTGTAATTGTGTGATGCTTTTCTAGAGCTTCCAATTTAATTTTTATATCTGAAATAATATGTGTGGAAGTAAACAATCCCCTTTTTTGTTTTGTAGTCTTTGAATTTAGGAAACTGATGTGAATGCATCGTAACTACTGAAAGCTGAGCACTGCAGGTTTCGTTCAGCTAGTTTCTGTTCTCTGGTTCATGTGCTGGCATAAGGGTTACTCCCAGGCCAATCGTAATTCACTGGCTTTTTAAAGAAAGGGCTCTGCTGAAATGTTCGACTAAAATAATCCCTAGATGTTATCTAAATCATTTAGTAAGTTCTCACTGAGTACTAAGGGTCTGCTCTCTTTACCAGAGCATAAACAGCTAATTCCGTATTTCATGACTTTTGTGTTTGAGTCCCTTGTAATGTGCTTCCCATGGAAAGATCACCTTCTCCTGAGATTAATGTGTACAAACACTTCCCTGTTATTTCAGTCTAATGAAGATTTTCAGCTTCTGGATTCATCTCAAAGGGATAGTGTGGTGTACAACTATTGTTACAATATTTACAAATAAAGCAGCAGTGCTTTATAAATTTTATTTCTGTTGGCTTCTTTTGTAGCTACATGTTGAATAATTCCCAACAAGCTCAGATAGCGTTTATGAGTAAATGTCGTTGTTTTCAGAAGAATATTATCACACCTGAAAATAATATTGCTCTTTTTATGTTCATTTCTTTTTTTCTTTTTTTTTTTTTTACCTAACTTGCTTGACTTTGATTCCTTGAGACTGGTTCCATATTAATTCCTTTTAAATTTGTATAATCTTCCCACATGACACCTCAGTGATCATCAGGCATCAGTGAAGGTGGATTAGCGGTCAAATCTTGGTCTCCACACAAGATGAAAAGCTATTTTAAGAATTGCTCTGCTTGTGTCAGTATGAAATCTAAATTTTCCATTAGTCTTTCCTTAATTAGTCAGGAAAACCATCCCAGGTCAAAAATAGTCCCAGGTGTCCTTTTCAATGATCCGTGCACACAGGATGGAAGCACAGGGAATTGTGCTGAAACACTACCGAGCATTTGGATATGTTGAGTGTAACTGAGATACATGAAACAGGCATCTGCATGGACCACCTCCCTCCTTGCTGTGAAATTCAGGATCTTTACTTGTGTCCTCTGTGGACTTTGAACAGTCCCCCACCCCCCACTAGTGTAAAATTGAAATTCCAGTGTAGTTCCAGGAGAAGGTATGTTACTTCTGTAACAAGGTAAAAGACTTCATTTCAGCGAGAACGTCACTTGGGCTTTTCACAAAAACGTTATGAAAGCTATTGTATTAGTGCATTGCCAATATCAAGGGATGTGTTTGTTTTTGCATGTACGGTGAGTTTATGGACAAAATGTCTATTTGGTTGCATCAGACTCTGCATGTATTCAGATTTATTACTTCCCTGGCATTTTAGGTCAAGGACAGAGGCAGGATGTAAGCACCAAAAAAAATAGATATAAAAAACAAACAAAAAACACACACACACACAAAAACACCATTTCAGATTTTTTTGTAGTTTACAAAAGTAATATTTTAAGGATGATTTTAAAAATGGCTTTTTTGTGTACTGCTGTTTCTTGATTAGAGACTATGAGTGCCTTGCAAATTTCTGAAACAAACCCATTGTGCTTTTAAGAACAAAGGAGTTGCTGAAAACAAAGCAAGTAGTGCTTTGTTAAATCAAGCAAATATCTATTATGGAGTGCAACAGAGAAGAGTCAAATTGGATGGAGAATTCAAAGCAGTAAGGTCAGTTAAGTAGCAGTGTTTTAATAGAGACTGTACAAAATTCATCATTGCATCAAGATTTTAAGTTGATTAAATATTAAAAAAAAAAGGTATGTAATTGTAGTTGCTTTTTTTCAGCTACATTAAAAATTAAGTTACTATTTGATCTCTTTAGCCCTTGCTTAAGGTTGAGTTTGGCAGAAGCCAATTTTCTGGAAACTAGGCAAAGGAGGGTGAAGCCTCCGTGGACCAAGAGCAACAAGTCAAACGAATGATGTGTGTTACTGTTTTACGGTGCTTTCCCCCTTGCGTAGATGTTGCAGTCCAAAGTTACTGTACTTTTTTTGCCTGTAAGGAAAACAGAGTGCCGTACTTAAAGTACGGAAAGGGCTTCTGCTATTAAGTCCTTGGGTCTTGCCCCTTCCAAATGCACTCAGTGCCATGAGGAATTTATACACGCCTTTGAGGAACATAGTTTTTTCTCTGATCACTTGCGTGCACTTCTTGGAAAGGTGATTGCTACCTTCTCACAGGGGCACAGCCCTGCAGACTTATTTAATTAGCAGTAAGAGCTCTGCCACGATTACTGGTATAACCCCTTTTGTGCCACATATGTTGGGTATGTGTATAGGCCACATGGCTGTAAAGTTTGAGAGCAATTTCCCCTCACTACTGTCCTTTCAGTCAGGACCTACTAATGATGGATTATTACCTTTTTATAAGCTGGAGTTTTGTGGAAAACAGGGACTAACTTTCATTATAAGACAATCTTTTATTTATTTTTACACTTAAGTTTTTAGAGACAGAGAAACACTTCTTGTATTTCACAATTGCTGAAGCATCCGAAGTGTATCAGCTTGAAGTTGTGAGAGCTTCATGTCCTGGTGCCTTTTGCCATTAGGTGTCTTCACAACCTTTGACATGGGAAAGCAGACAGAAGCTGTTGGTGCTTTTTCCTTCCCCTATTTCCTAGTCATGTCATCCGGTTCTTGCAATTGCCCCAGCTCTTACATCCCTTAAGCTACCCCTTTTCCCAGCAGGAATATGTGCATGGATTATTTTCCAGTAGTTGAAGCTCAGGTAGCCTAAAATGCCTTATGTGGTGACAATCACCGGTGGAAATTGGAGATTATTATTTCCCTTTGGAGTCATTTGAAGAGAGTTGTAGGGCCTTATGTTGGTAATGGAGTTGGTGAAGATGTAGCCAGAACTTTGACTTCACCTTCAGGTCTGAACAAGAAGACTAAGAAGTTAAAAGCACTCAAGCCGTTAGGGTGGTCGTGGTGTTTGTTGTCTTGGTTGTTTTCAGGGAGGCTGGTTTTGGGCACCTTTTCAGATGATCTCAAATTTTTGGTTGCTAACTTCTTTGCATCATCACTGAGGCATAATTATGAGGGCAATGTACAGAAGCTCGTGGATTTTATTGGTGATTGGACATAAACACTTAAAACTGTCACAGAGTTGGCAGTCAGCTTGTTTTTAGTGGCGAAATACCCTTCCACTAAAACTGGTGGTGGCCTCTGGAAAGCTGTATGAGCTTCAAGCTGCTGGGCTGGGCTAACACTGTACAGAACCTCTCACAAGAGGTTGTGCCAATAGCCCCAAATCTGTGTTTCTCATGTGGCTAAAAGGTTATTGTTCTTCCAACTTAAAAAACTTATTTGCTCTAAAGTTACAGATGCTTGCCAGTGTTTGTTACTGTCATCTCTAAAACAGTAGTTTCAAAATAAACAGTTGAAAAACCCTTACTGTGGGGTTTTCCTCAATACAATTGTAAAACTGTAAAGAGACCAATAATTAGTTTTCCCATTTTATCCATAACAAAGCATCATTCCGACTCAGAGCCCCTCTCCGTACAGATTAATGTATTTATAGAGTCATTGTCATTGTAAACTGAGGGTGTAAATAAACTTTACTCTGCCTTTTGAAACAAATTATTTGGGTCTGCAAAACATGAGGTTATCTGATAAGTATTTTTCACCAATTTAAATGTTCTACAGCTGGTGACATTCACAGATTTTTTTCTTACCTGTCAATGAATTTAAACCAAGATTATTTCTTTTAATGCTTTGTGTGAAGAAAACTGGGTAGTATTAATTCTTCAGCAAAAAATGGAATCTTAGGGAAGTGTTCA
The DNA here is from genome assembly GCF_009769625.2 of Cygnus olor. NCBI lineage: Eukaryota > Metazoa > Chordata > Aves > Anseriformes > Anatidae > Cygnus > Cygnus olor. Next base: position 15,144,143 of record NC_049175.1, read on the forward strand.
TAGGTACTGTGCATGCATCTCTGAGACTCTGGAGTATGACATTCGTGGTAGTTAGCAATGCTTGACATTTGGAAAGGAAGCTGGAGTGTAGGCAAGACTTAACTGACATGATGGGACAAGAAAAGAAAAGCACATTATACGTGTTGAGTACATGTTTGGTCCTAATTGGTTTCCCTTTTGTCTTGTTCGACATTGTTTTCTTTTTGCTACAATCTAGTTTTCTGTTGAAGACCAATGTCTTTTTTTTTTTTTTTTTCCTTGTAGAGCTTTATGTAACTGGTTTTTGTTGCTGTTGTGTTTTTTTTTTCCTCACCTTGTTGTGTTGTACTTGCTACGGAAAATGTGTTTCCATTTTGGTTGTTACTTGATTGCATTCTTTTGAGGTAAGATTGGGGGATGATTACTAAATAGAGGAAAACAAAGTGATAATGTTAAATAGTTATCTTTGATGGGTCTAATCCTCAACACAAGTTATTTCACGTTGTTTTTCTTTTCTTCTAGTATTCTCTGAAATAGCTTCAGTGTCAGAGGCGGTTTTTCACTCAAGATAATCAGACTTCTTAAACATCACTCAAAACATAAAATGCCAGAAACCTGTGTTAGAAAATTGTATTTTTAGTGTTGCCATTATTATGAAAATATATAAAAAATGTCAATGAATGCATAAATGTCTCCCTTGTGTGCCCTTTGTTTTTTTGCAGGCACTATCCTGGTTGACAATATGCTGATCAAAGGGACAGCAGGAGGCCCAGACCCCACCATTGAACTCTCCTTAAAGGACAATGTGGATTACTGGGTGATCCTCGATCCCATCAGCCAGAGGTTGTACCTAAACAGCACTGGCCGAGTTCTGGACAGGGACGTAAGTTTGGAGTTTGTGGTTTGTTTCCTTTTCTCCCCATAGACTTTATTTTCCGAGTCAGTGTATACTTGAAGAGTGATCATAAACACAAGAATTGCTAGAACATAATAGCAGCATCTATCTTTTGTCCCCAGATGAATGTGAACAGAGTTAATTTGATTCTTTGTAAGGACTTACTGGGAGCAAACTTGGCTATGTGCATAACAATATTATGTGGGCAAACACAATAATAAAGAGCAAACTTGGCTATGTGCATAACAATTATATGTGGGCAAACACAATAATAAAGACAGAATAGTTGTGTGAATTAGCAGAAATACTTATTGCACCAAAATTGTTTATTGAATTAAAAGCATTTTTATGTTTTGCTGCTGTTGTCTGGGAGAAGTCCTGCTCACCTCATGTCCCGTGACACTCAAAGCCTGCTCTACCTGTGTACATTAGCTTATGACATGTAAAAGAAAGCAAAGGAGTTGTGCATATTACAATTCACATTTCAATTTCAATTTACTTTGCAAAGCTTGACATACTCAGATGAAAATGTGCTAGTTTTTTTGTTTTTTAATATAAGGTAACACAAAATTTGTGTGGTATGCTTTTTCCTAGTAGCATTAAATGTTTTTAGGCAAGTTTGATTTTTTTGTGGAAAGAAAGATTATAAAAAAAAGGAACGTTCTTATCTATGGTAATTTCATTAAAGAGGAATGCTTTTTAAAAATACAGACATTGTCTTGATGTTACAACATTGCTGCAGTTCAGCAGAATCTGCAAGAAAAACTGGCTTACAAGTGACTGTAAGCAACATGGAAAGCGTGATTTAAAGATCAGGAGTTCTCCTTGGCATGCATGAAAGTTTGTTTTATATTGGCTTGATCGAGTAATTTGTCTTCTCCATGTATTTAGAGGTATGTTCATTAGTATCAAAAACAACATGCAAAATTATCATCATTTAATTTTAAACTTTTTTAAAAAAAAGCTAATTGAATTCAGCCATTCTTAATTAGCTTTAATTCACAAACTATTTTAAAAAGTAAAACAAAGGTAATCAACACAAAACATGGCAGAACAGACCTGTGGACAAAGGAGATCCTTGTGCATCAGCCAAGAGGTGGCATAGCCTCCAGTGCCCAACAGCTGGCTGCCTTTGTGATGGGCAGGAGTTGGAATGCTGTGTTAGTGACAGTTTGTCTAACCTCATAAATGCTTTACGTCCTTATGAATACATAGGCACTTCTTGCAAAGAACAGCACTGTAGACTCAAGTCACAAGGAAATGAATGAATGGTATAAATTTGCTTAATTTACATATGGGTAATAATGTTTTTATATTAGTTTTTATGGGATTATTTCTTCATTTTTACTATGAACTAGGAAACACTTCGGAAAAAAAAAACAACAACTAGTATTTACAGAAGGTGGATTCAATACATTTTTATCCCTAGTGCTGCATAAGATTACTTATTTGTGTTTGCTTAAATTTATAAGGGTATGAAAAGAAAAAATGAGATTTAAGGTAGTAATACAGATTTTGGGTGTGAGCCCTGCTGTATCTCTCTTCTGTGGTCTCAGTGAACCTCAATTTAAGTTGCAAGTCAAAAAAATGAAAGCAACCTGTGAAAACCCAACCTGCTGATCAAGTGAAAATGTGGAACTTATGCCATGAACTTGATTAATACATCTCTCATCTAACAGGTGTTTCCAACCTTCAAAACCAGAACTATACAAACCCCTAAATCAGAAAATCATTTGGGAGTGTGTGCAGTTCTTTGTTTCTTTGTTTCTTTATTTGTTTAACAAAGAAAAGCTGCATTTCTCATCTTTCAAGTGAAAACTATGTGAAACCTTGTAGTACCAATAGATTTTTTTTATTAATTCCAACCTTAAAATGAAGTTTTTGATTACAGAGCAGAAATCTGAGTCTGATTCACAAATGGTGCATATGTGATTACATGCAATATGGTTGGATGCTCTTCCCATTTTTCTCTTGTGTGCCCGCCTGTCAACCCTCTGCTGATTCAGATAACCCAATCTCATTCTTTCTCTTATTACTTTTCTTGAAAGAAAATCCAATTAGAATCCATTGACTGATTTTACTGAGAATGACAGTACGTTTTTCCAAATAAAATTGGATAAAAAGAAAATTCCCGACTTCCCTTCCAAAACTTCAAGTACTTAGGAAGAATGAATAGAGATCAATCAGAACCGGAGGGGAAAGAAACTGCTAAAATGTGTTAGGATAACTTGTCCCCAGTATGATAAACAAATGGTGCTATTATGTATTATGTATTTACATTTATTGTCAGTAAATGTCAGAATTGACAAGTGTTTATTTACAGATCTGATTTCAAATCTAAGCGCTGACCAAGCAGAAATAAAAATAGTTTTATGCTGCCGTACCTCAAGAAAAGGGAAAAACTATTTTTCACATGTTCTTTGCAAATCCACAACATCACAGATCTATGTATCTGCGGCTACAAGCAGCTATCATTTTCTTAGGTATCACTAACAACTGCAGATGATCTCAATTGCATTTTTAACTTATTAAAGATGGTCTAAAAATTCCATGATTCTTGCAAAGAATGCCAGCTTGCAAAATAGAGATAATAACATTCAAGTTTTAATTTAAGTTAGCAATTATATTTGGTATATTCCTACCTGTGTTAGAAGTAGAAGCACCTCACAGTTGGCTGCAGATTTTTACAGCAATGAGAAACCCACTATTAGATAAAGGCTCATGCTGTACCTAATTGCTGAGAAAGTTGAGTGCAGAGAGTTTAAGGAAGAATCAAAATTTCATGTAAGATCTCAGCAACAACAGAAAACCACCTTCTTTTCCCACGTCTGCTGACTCTTTAAAAACTGATTAGTGCCACAGTCTGAAGGGTAAAGAAAGCCATATGGTTCTAAAATCCATAATTTCAAAACTGGAAAAAAATCAGTCACTCAGAGAAATTGTAGCATTTAGAATGAGTGAAAGCATAATTATGCAGATACATAATTATGGTATAATTTTAAGTCTCACAATCTCAATACAAAAAGCTGTTTGTTCTCTACAGTACAGTGAATTCATAGGCATTTGTAAATTATGCTTTTGAGTTGTTTAGTCTCATGAAGACTGAGGTCAATAAATACAGAGGATTCTTCTTTTGTTCCTTCCCATGTGTGCTTGCTCTCTGCTGACTGTTAGATAATAAATCAAAATGGAGTTATTTTTATTTGAATATTATGGTGTTCAGTGTAGTAAACCCAAGACTCTGGATTGTCTATACGTAGCAGTGACCAAGTTGTTTTTAAATTACTTGATAAATGCAAGCAGTAGAATCTTTCATTTATTTCTGACTCGACCTTTCCATTCAAATATTAGCCAATCAAAGGTTAAAATCTGTGCCATTCTCTAGGTGTCTTTCAATAACCGGACGATAATCAAAATGTGAGGGCTAATCTTGCGGAGGATTTTTGGATGCTGCACTTGTTGTTGCATTAGCACAGTCAGACAGCAAAGCTCAGCCTGCGCAGCGCAGCTTTGAGAAGTGTGGGTCTACCTGGAATGCTGCCGGCACGAGTTGTAGCCAGGATGCTCTCGGAGAAGCTGTTTAAATACAGGAACAGTACAGCATCAAACGTGACACAGGCCGACGGGCTACAAGTGAACCTGAGCAATATTAATATCGGTGTAGCAATTAACTCTCCTGTTACTTCAGTTCACATTTTGACTATGTATTATAAAATATATTTTCACTTACAGCCGCCACTGTCCATTCAATCCATTGTGGTGCAAGTCCAGTGCGTTAATAAAAAGGTTGGCACCATTATCAACCATGAGGTGCGGATTGTGGTGAGAGACAGGAATGATAACTCACCTCGGTTCCAGCAGCAGCAATACTACGTGGCAGTAAATGAGGTCAGAACTTTTTTTCTTTGTTTCTTTTCCTTTTTAATGTTTTGTGGGTTCATCACTAGATGCCAACTTTAGTTCTTTCTCTTCTCATTTAAAAAAGCAATAAATTCAGTGGCTTTTAAATCCCTTCCATTTGTGTCACTTTGGAGAAACACACCATGGCCAATATACTTAAGTTTTTAGCATGAAGGCTATTCTTCCTATTTCCTGACAATCAAGAAGATAAACATACTTTTTGCCAGGATGCTTATAATGGAAGAAACTAGAATCTGAAGCTATGGCTTATTGAGTAGTAGCACTAATTTACATTAAATTACAAAATGTTTTACTGCATTACACAGCTTTATCAACAAACCTGAAAGTAAAACAAATATATTAATGAAAGAGAAATGTAGAGCAAATAATTCAGAAGTTTTTATTAGGGATATTGAAGCTTGGTAAAGTGCAACTTATCACTGTTTAAAATGGTGCCTGTGAATTGAAGTCTTTATCTTCTAGTGGAATAGAAATCTTTGGATTGGACTAATCCAGGTTATTTGAAGGATTTGGTTTTGGTTTTGTTTTTCTTGAGGTGGTACAATTTACATTGCATTTTTTATTCTCATTAGAGATTGAATAATCTGCTAGTAACCAGTACAAAGGATGTGTGTTTGCAGTAAATCAGTATTTTGGGGCTTTTATAATAAGAAGTGGAAGTGGGGAGTGTATGTGCAAAAGTGGAAATGTCCAGAGTGAAACTAAGAGGAGAATGGAAAGACAGATCTGTCTTCTCTGAGTAAAGATGGGAAGAATTACCATAAATCTGTTAAATACCAGAGCACTAATTTATTTATTTGTGAAAGAGCACAAATGGTTTGGTGTTGTTGGGTTTTAGTAGTGTTGTTGTTTCAAAATTTTTTTCCTAGTTTTGTGTTTGAGAGATGCAGCTTCCCAATGTGTCAGCAGCGTGTTCTGTTAGGATGAGTTTCTGCTTTAAGTGACCAAGCATGTAGGCAAGTGATGCAGGAGTGGGAAAGCTGGCTGATGAGTTCAGGACTAATTAAGACTAAAATATAAAGATAAGAAATGAAGGAAAACCCCACATTATTTTTGAGTAGAGACCTAAAAATGAGATAAGGTTATACAGGTGTATATCTATTATTTATGTATATATATACCTTTTGGTCTCTGTACATACAGTACCTGTATATATACCTTTGGTCTCTTTGCTGGTTATGATGTGGGGAATATTAAGTGAATGGCTGGCTGAGTTTGTACTAGAGCCCTGCTGCCCTCCAGCACTGTAACGCAGAACCTCTGTGAGTAATGGACCAGCTCCTTCTTTGGGTTGCCAAGAAAAGATTTTCAGCTCTGGACACTAATTGCTACAACTGGTAACTTTAATAAATAAATTTGTGAACATTTTCTGGCTTGTGCATTAAGTCCCTTTTCTCCAAATCTAATTTCAGAATATATATATATATATATATATATATATATATATGTTTTTTTTTTTCCAGGAATATTATTTTTGAAGGTTGTTACACTGTGAAAATGAAATATGCCATTTCACTATACTATTTTAGGGGACATAAATCATGTGGTTTTTTTGGGAGAAAAACTGCTGAGATTTCTTTTGCCTACATGCTGGGCTTATCAAACAAGTTTGGTTTTATCTAAAGAATTTAGCTTGTGAAAAGAATATTTTGTTTGAATATAATTGATTAGCTTAAGTCAAAACTAACCTCAATTAAGCGTGTGTATTTTCTAACTATGAAGCTTTGCACGTATGGAGATACCAAAAAGTGAAAGGGTGTTGAATCTCTCTTGTTTCAGGCAGCTCCAGCAGTTTGTGACCCTGGTATTGAAATATTTTTGAGGTATTATTGCTTCTAGCCAGGTACTAAGGGAATACAGAGAGGAAAACATAATGCCTCTATATGAGCGTGTAGCTCTCCTTCACTGTTTGATCTTCATTTATATATCATTTAAGCACCTTTTAAATTGTCAGGATCTCCCTCCAGACAAGTTTCAGCAGTCCCTCCACCTGTATGTCTTACCACCAGAACTGGGGGGAGGGTCACAAAAAAACTGGATGAGTACTTGGCAAGTCCTCCTTAGGCTTATAAATTGTTTTCAAGTTGGCTGTGATGCAGGTAATCGGTTCCAAGATGTGCACAAATGTATATCTGTATTCAGATATACTATCTGAGTGCAGATAGTATGTCAGCGCTGTAACACTAAGGAGGTAAGGATTTTCCATAATTAGAAAGAAGTCTAAAAGGCAGAGAGAAAAATGCACCATTTAAAATAATTGATATTAAGAAATTTAGCAGTGTTCCAAATATCTGTGACTATTTATTTAAATTACTATTGGGTAAAATGCAGTCTTGCTCTTCCCACCAGCTGCAGTCCTGTTTTAATTAGCTTCTTTGTTTCATTTCATTGCTGTTATGCTTATAGCTCCTGACATGGCACCCCTGTGCCCTTCAGCAGTACCCAGTGGGTTAATGCTCTCATTAATTAACAACAACAACAAAAAAATCACAACGCGTCTCAGACTTTCTCAAAGGTTTTAGTGAATGATTACAGTTTTAATGATAGTTTATTTTGCTGGTAATTGGCGCTGCTCCTAGTGAATTTTAACTACAGGGAAACACTGAAAGGGGGTTTAGCTGTTTTTGGTTTTGGATTGCTGATATTTTTCTGGGTTTGGTTTACTTGTAAACTAAAAAGTACGGAAATTTCTCTTAAATGCATAATGTAAACCAAATCAAAGGACAATTAGATTTACAGCTATACATGTGAGCATCAAAAACACCTGTTTTTTCTAACAAGTACCTGGTCCGTATCCAATTGAGGACTTGTTCAGGTGTTTTACATGGCTGTGCAAAGGTGGTTTCTGTTGCCAGCTGCCCTGGATCTGGCTGTCCACATGGGCTGAAGAGCACATGCACTGTGGCTTTATAACGATATTACCATCACTAGTGCTTGTATGAAAACATCAGGTAGACATTCCACGTGTGCTGTTTAATCCATTTGTACATACACAGTTGGATGCATACACACATTGGATTTACAATTGCTGTACTAGCCAGCTTGTCAGTATGTGCTTTGTAGGCATAATGTCTCCAAGAAGCATCAGGCTTGCCGCGTACACATCCTTCTGTAAGGAAAGCCAGGCCAAAATTTCAGCTTTGGAGTTACTACATAATGTTTTTAGGGAGTGAAGTCTAGGGCAAAGATTTTTCAAAATACTTAAATATTTTTATACTTATTGGTAACTGTAATGCAAGACTTAACTCTAACTGGATTCTACTTATTGGTTGATTTTTTTTAGTGTCAGAAATGTCAAAAGGTAAATCATATTTTGGAGAAACAGTGCTTCTTATGTCAAATGTTCTTCATTTTGAGTGCCCACAACATATTAAAATTAATGTATATAAGAAATTGAGGGCTACTTTAATGCCAACATAAATCCCAGTTTCACAGGTCTTTTCATAAAGACACGGATTAAAATTAAGCTCATACTTTTCCAGAAAGCTTAAATGGAGTTGGGTTTGGTAGAGTAGTGTCTGTTTTGGTTTTTCCAAATTATCTCAATTTTTTATACTAGATTGGTTAGAAAAAGAGGAGCAAGTTAGACAAAAAGCTCCCCTGGCCCAGTGCATTTTCTCTGTCAGTGGCCCCTGCAGATGCTCAAGGAAGAGTGTAAGGACCGGGAAATGTGCAGAGAGTTAGAGCTCTGCTGAGCTCCAGCCACTTGTAGCTGTAAGACCTGGTAGACCAAAGGCAGTGTAAGGAATGGCTCTTGGCCGGTTTTTCCTTTCTCAGTTTCTTTTGAACACAAACATCTTAAAATTCTTACTGCAAGAAACATCGTGTCAATTCAAAATAATTTGTGTCAAAATTTTGCATCCTGTCAGAGGCATCTGCCAGTATTAGGAGTTGCATAGGTGTCAATTCAGAAATGCCACGGTAGCATTTAGTTGATTTTCAAAGCCATCATTCATTTGAGGGGTAGAGAATTTTGTCATTAATACCTATTTTCTGATACCTCAGTATTTAAGTGCTAATACTCTCTTCAGTCTTCCTTCTACTTACAAATTCATCCCAAAGTGGGTGAACATGAAAAGAGTAAAACTGCATGCCTACAGAAAACTTCAAAATCCTTCAAAATATGTGCACTTATTAATTCCATAACTATGTGGTCAGTCTTATTTAAAAAATAATAATAATAATAAAAAAAACCTTTCCTTCCCTTATCAAGGTGTTTATTTATAGACTTTTTTGTCATATCATTTCTATATATATATGCCTTGATTTCTGGCACTGAGATGAGAAACGCTGTATTTTCTCTTTTATTCAGAAATCTTCATAGGATCCTGAAAATCCTGATAAATCTCTATCCATAGAGCCTGTATAATTTGGGCCTGTTTTGCCTGTTGTCAAATGATTCTTAGGGAATTGTTTTCTTCTGTCGTTCACAAACATTCTTGTATACAAGACCCTTGGGCAAGGTGATCCAGAATTAAAATGTGTAGAGAAATTGTTTCCTTGCATGTGTGGTTTTAAAACTCATCTTTTGCATCTAAGTGTGAAAATGAACATTACATGTTTATTGAGAAAATATCTTTTTCAGGATGATCTTAATTATTCTACTGAAAGTATGTAGCTGCTGTATGATTGCTCTTGTGTTCTTGTTAAGGTTTATGGAGCCTGTAATGTTTGCTTGACTTGATGGGTTAGCTTTCAGTAGCAGTGCTGGTGTTCCCAATTAAATTACAATTACAATTGGTTTTAAAGTTCAGCTTCCTTAAAGAATAAAATAGAATATCTCCTTCTCTAAAATAACTGTATGCTTTTTGAACAAAATATTATCTGAACATTTATAAATGAACTAGCTAATTAGTTTGAGGTAGTTAACAAAGAGAAAAAAATACCTTGCATTTTAAAGGCAAGCAAAGGAATAACCTTACATGTATTTGTGTGCATATATATATTTAGATACACTTACGTTTATTTGAGTATGTATATACGTATATTTATATATATCCACATATGAAATTATCTGTTCTCTCTGGTCCTAATAGTCATTGTAGGGATCTAATGTAGACACAGAAGATCCATCTGCTTACAAATAAGTGGCATTTTGTGCATCAGCTATAGTAAAACAAACAAACAAAAAGATGGTAATTAAGCTATTGACTATTTATAATTGTCTGGGTTATGAGACAGAATTGGGAAATAATTCAGATATGCCCTTAACAGTGCTAATATTAGAAATATTCTACAGGCTTATTTCCTTTGCTTTTATATATATTTACATGGAAATGTCACACCATTATTTAGGAGAAAAAAAAACTGACAAGATGACTTTAGCCTGGGGCTACATTCAACCAGGCGTATTAGTGACCCAGAGATATCTGCTATTACAGTATATCTAAACCAAGTTTTGGAAGTCCAGAAAGCTTATGGTTAGAAATTGAAAAGAATTTTATAACTCTACTATCACGGCATGGACAAATATATTAGTATGGCCACAAGGGTTTTAAAAACATGTAGCCTTGTATGGGGACTGGACACTAAAATCTTGTACAGCTAAGACACAGCTGTGGTTGGCTGTGTTCTGTGTTAAACACAACTTATCCTTACAAATTGTATATCATCTAAATACAGCTCTAATTCTTCATTGCCTGAGTTTTAGATGACTTTTTTTTATTACTAATTTTTCATGTGGGCCTTACTCAAGTGTTTCAAATGTTTTGGTAATCTCAGTGGCGTTTAGTAACAGTTTTTGTTCGGAAATGTTAGTGGAGCTATTTCAGTAATATTTGAATTCAGTGTTACTGAATTACTGAGTGTTACTGAGTGCATACATACCCTTATAGCCGATAACAATTTGTCCCTTGTAAACCATTATTTTAGGGTTAATATTATTTTTCCTTAAGTTGGCAGAGAGAGGAAGTCTTTGCAAAATAAGAATGTTTCTTGAACTTCAGCTGTCTTACAACTTTGACTTTGTGCTGTTGAGCATTATAACTTATGCTGAATTTTCATTGCTTCTGGTGTAATTATTCATATCTTTTTCCTTATGGTATTGAAATAATTAATCTCTGCAGGTAGACATCATCAAAACAATATTAGCTCAGAATGATTAACTGTAATTATTCCTTTGCTCTGCTGTTTAGGGCCACTGTGAAAAATTATTCATTTTTAACTTTGTAAATAGGCAATAATAGGAAAATTTATTTTCAGAATGTTTTATGGAAGTATTGAACGTTCCTGTCTGCATCTAGATTTCTAAGAGACATAAATCACGTTGAAGGAAATTTCTAAGCATTAAAGTTGTTGACTGTGGAAGAGTAAGATTTATTATATGCATTTCCTCCCTATTTGTATAATTACATTCTTTTGAAATCTTACTCGTTTTCTGTCATCACCACTTGGTTCTTTTTCACCACAATGAATTCCCACAGAAATGATGCTTAGACTGTTGCTAATGCTGATACCTGTTTTTCTTTATGGTTCCCAGTAGTCCATCTTGCATAAAATAAGAAACTCACAGTGGTCGACTGTTGGCTTCCTGTGTATCTTCAGTCCCTTTCTGTAGGAGATACTAAAGTTTAATACTGAGAAAAAAATTCTCACCAAGGTATTCTGTGAGGTAGGGGTGTCTAATGAAAGTGGGACAAGTGGGGCTCTCCGGACGCTTTTTGGAGCCATTTTTGGACCCTGCTCCAGTCCGAAAAGGAGAAGCAAACTAAGGGTGCCAGGAACCCCACCTTAGACATATTTCTTCCTCTCCAGTCTCTGAGTTGGTGTTGGATTTTTCCAACCGATCTGTTAGTCAGGCATTAGAACAGGTTGCCCAGGGAAGTGGTGGAGTCACCATCCCTGTGGGTGTTTAAGGAAAGGTTGGATATGGTGCTTAGGGACATGGTTTAGTGGGTGACATTAATAGGAGGGGGATGGATGGACCAGATGATCTTGAAGGTCTTTTGCAACCTTAATGATTCTATGATTCTATGTTGTTTTTAACCTGTGAAGAAATTCCTTTGCCAAAGGAAGCCTGGGATTCAATTCAAGTACAACCTTTGACTAGTGACTGAAAGTTACATTCATCTGTATTTTATATAAATATAATCTCAATTTTGCCATTTCAGTGTAGGAACAAACTTCCTTCCATGTTGAAGATATCTTGGTTGCTTCCTCTTGCATGCCTTCTCTGGCAGAGTCAGTGGTAGGATTCACTCCTTGGTTAGATCAGCAGCTGAATCATTTAATTTGGATGTGGGTCAGATTCATATATACAGAATTACAGATCTGTTAAAGTTAAGAAATTTGCAGTGTACCATTTAATTTCCTGTGATTTCACTATTGTAATTCATTACTGTTGTTTTTGGCAGATGCAGTCTTTACTGAAGAAAGTAGCTAATTGAATTCAATTATTCATCAAAGCTAATGCAAACTTTGTTTACACTAATAGAGGTGTCCTTGGAAAGGTTTTCATTTTGGAAGGAAGTTTTTGCTAAAATAATGGAGAAACAGGGTTTCTATACCTAGGTTCTTCCTACGCCTAGGTTTCAGCTTTTATATGTGTGTTTTAAACACCTCCATAATATTCATTAGAAAAATACACCTTTCCTTCCCATGTTGTCTGTCTTTATTCACAGGGATGCTCTTTGTAAATGGCTGTTCACATAAATAATCCTTCTTTAAACAAGAACAGTGGGATAACTCTTGTTGATAAAGAACGGTCATTAATAAAGTCACAGTTTATAAGATGAACTGAGTTCTCAGTTGTGCCTTCTGTGGCCCAAAGCAGAAAAAATATGTAGAACAAGTTTATAGTTTGCTCCCAATTTAGGACAAGATCAGTAGTTCATATGCTAAGCTGGACTCTAGTAGAAGAAAACTGGTGGTAGGAGGGAGTTTTATATGAAGGATATCTAAGATCTTCCTGTATATGAGCTATGTATTGATTGTTATACAGTAAAGCATGAAATAATTACTGTTTCATTGCCATTTGATGTCCAAAATGCATTTATTTGTTTGTTAAATATTCATCTTTCTTGAGAATCGCAGGGAAGATTTCTTGATAGCTTTCCTGGTGAGGTATATATGCACTGTAGAGTATGTTGTTATGAAGCTGTCACCTCATCAGATTTCTTTTATTTTGCTCTGCCCTAGGAGGCTTCTTACAGTAGTTCATATTTGGGTTTGGATTTCATATATCCTTTTCCAACAGTGTTGAATGTCTTTTTTTAGCAACGTGGTATTACACAGTGGCTTTCTGCTTTTTGATACAGCACATCAGGAGCATTAAATTTTAGTATTTATTTTGTAGTCTTATTTGTTGAGCTTCTTACTAAGATAATGATGGATTCAAATAAACATTTCTCAAGTGTGTGACTTAGAATCATAGAATATCCCGAGTTAGAAGGGACCCATAAGGATCATCGAGTTCAACTCCTGGCTCCACACAGGTCTACCCAGAAATTCAGACCGTATGACTAAGAGCACAGTCCAAACACTTCTTAAACTCTAACAGGCCTGGTGCTGTGACTACGTCCCTGGGGAGCCTGGTCCAGTGCACGACAACCCCTCTCGGTGAAGAACCTCTTCCTAATATTCAGCCTGAACCTCCCCTGCTGCAGCTTGACACCATTCCCGCGGGTCCTGTCACTGATCACTAAAGAGAATAGATCAGTGCCTTCCCCTCCGCTCCCCGCCATGAGGAAGCTGTAGACCACTATGAGGTCTCCCCTCAGCCCCCTCTTTTCTAGGCTGAACAGGCCAAGTGACCTCAGCTGCTCCTCATCCCTCACCATCTCTGTAGCCCTTCTCTGGACACTCTCCAACAATTTCACGTCCTTTTTGTACTGTGGAGCCCAGAACTGCACACAGTACTCGAGGTGAGGCCACACCAGAGCAGAGCGAGACAATCATTTCGCTTGTCTGACTAGCAATGCCGTGCTTGATGCACCTCAGGACATGGTTGGCCCTCCTGGCTGCCAGGGCACACTGCTGGCTCATATTCAGCTTGCTATCAATGGATAAAGAGCAGGTAAAGACAGATAAAGAGCAGGTAACTCAGCTGTCTATGCTATCATCTGGATGGCTACCATGTGGGCTGTTTATATTAGGTTAAAAAAAAAAAAAAAAGAAAAAGTTTTGCTGACTGCATGGGAGGGCCTTTGTAGGAGACCTATGAAGCCTGCCCTCCTGCATGCCCAGGTCCCACTTTCCTTCACAGCAGAGCAAGCTGCCTTCAGTTTCCAGCTTAATTCAGGTTGTTCTGTGGCTCTGCACCATCCCTCCTTACTGGTCAAAATATAATGATGGCAGATCTGTCAGAAAACCCTCAAAAATGTGGGTAAAAGCAATGCTGCTAGTGGAAAATTATCACAATGGGAGTTCTTAGTGTAAAAATACTGTGTAGCTTTGAAGGCGGAGTGCCTCTCTCAAATGATTACATATGGAGTTTGAGATGTTTAGGAATGATCTCATCTGAATTTTTGCAGAGGCTGCACTAATCTCTGACGTGAGATCTAGGGCAGCCTATAAAGCTGAGTTAGTGTTACTTTTTTCCTGTTTTTCAGGAATAGTGAGTGATGGGGATTTTTTCAGTCTCATTTCGAATATAATCTGTATTGCATAAAAGATAATGTAGATAAACTAGAAACCTGCATATCAGGTTCACGAAGGTCTGCACATCCGCAGTCAGTTACTTTGGATGCAACACACTAAATCCAAGACTTTATCCTTTGACTTTTACTGGAAGAGCATGCAATTGTAATTCTGGTGTATACTGCTATTTCATTTTTACAACTGTCTCCTTTGTTATCACTTAATGATGTGGTTTACAGCACTAGAGCCTTTTTATGTTAGCCATCAGTTATCTGCACCCTGTCAGGAGCTGGATACTGCCGCTCTGGGTGAAACAGAGCAAGTCTTGCTGAGCAGAGCTGCTGGCAGAGCTCAGCGGGAGCCAGGCCTGCAGCCCCCTCTGGAAAGCAGCACATGCCTCGCCGTGTTTCAGCTCTGAGCACTCGCACAGGGCCAGTCGCTCCTTAGCACCCCGGCACCGTGCAGAGCCCAGTTAGGGTGCTCTCGCCATCGGGGGTGCCAGGTTGGAGCTCTGTCCTCTCCCTCGGCTGGGCACTGAAGCACAGCATCCAGCTAGCGGAGTGCTACAGCCACCGTGCTAGGCAGCCGTACTCCCGGGCTTCTCCCGCTATGACCTGGCTGCTCAGACGTGCGTTCAGAAGGGATTATTTTATGGAGAGCTGTCACTTGTTTGCAGCTGGCAGCTTCTTTCTTCTCCTGAGGGCATGCTGGTGGTACAGGTGTGGAGCAGGGGCATGGCTGCCAATGACCGTAGCCAACCCGGGTGAGCAGCAGAGCTGGCAAGCACGTCGCACCGCACACACCATGCCACTGCCAGCCTGCTGCGATGGCCTTGTCTTCAGAGCCGCTCCTGTGTTTTGTCTGCGAGCACTGAAGCTTTTTCTGACAGAAGCATGGGGGATTTGCATCATAGAATCGTTAAGGTTGGAAAAGGCCTCCAAGATCATCTGGTCCATCCATCCCCCTACTATCAATGTCACCCACTAAACCATGTCTCTAAGCACCATATCCAACCTTTCCTTAAACACCCCCAGGGATGGGGAAAGGTATTGCTTGCTCTTTTTTTTTTTTAAACTATCTGAATCTTTTTAAATTGGTAATTTAGATGAATTTTCCCCAAGTTGCATCTGCTTTCCTTTTGACGGTAGCTGGTAAAGTGACATCTCTGTGTTTGCCTTAACCCAGAAGCCTATTCATCCTCTCTTCCTTTTGTCCTTTTTGGGGGGATGAGAGGGCTGGCAGCAGGCTGAGGTCAACCCACCTCTACTTGTGGGAGCGTGAAAACACGCATATATTGCCCAGCGCAGTTTTCAGGTTGCTTTGTTATTTTATCCCCTTAGCAAAACATAAAAAGCCCTTTCTCCCCAGCACGCGTGCTGTAGCATTTACCACTATGGTATGCTTTTTAGTTGAGGGGACACAGCTCTGGTGTTACGCTGTCAGCCAACAGACATCTGAATGACCCTTTTTCCTTTGCGCCTTCTCTTAAAACTTCAAACTTCTTTATACCCCATAGGTTTAATTGTGAAATTTGGAGGGAGGAAAGGGGTCAGTGGGTCTGCGAAGGAATTCAAGGACCAAAAATTCTCATGTACTAAGAGAACAGCAGCAGGAGGCATGGCTATGAGGAGTGTTTGTGTTGAATCCAGAGCTGTTTGTTCATTTGGTTTTCAGGGTTATTACTTGCAAAGTTCTCTCAATATTAAAATTCAGAAATGATGACTCCTAAAATGTGAGTTGGATTTCTGTCCTTAATCTCAATTGGTCTTGATTTCATGCAGTTTATCTATCCGAGGATAGTTATAAATTGATTAATTTTCAGAATATAATTTTGTGAGTATTCAGTTGCTGCCAACAAAGTATTGGAGAAACAACATCTATCTCACCTGTATTTAAAGCCATAAAGCTCTGTGCGTGTGTAATGTTCATTTGGTGCTACTCACATTCTTACAAAGCCACTGCTGAGGAAGTTCTATTTACCTTTGCAGGTCATTTTCATTCTTTAGTCTGAAAAAAAGTAGTTTTTAGTTATTGTTATCCATTTATATTTTTTCATTAATATTTTTTCATCTTTTTTAAAATACACATGGGGTGCTGACCCAACACAGACGATCTGTGAAATAAAAATTGAAATTTCTGTTTCGCTCTATGTGACCCTTGGCATCAGTTAATGTAGTTTCTGAGTATGTAGTGTCTAAATATTTGCTCACTCATGAATTTCGAGGCTGAGTAAAGAGGAGGAGAGAATATCGGCCTTGTTTTATAGACTGGAGCAATGGGAAAAAAAAATGCACTTGATAATGAATCCTCTATTGTTTCTTTTATGTTTTGGGTTTTAATATGCATTTGCCTTTCCCTGTTCTTGCAGTTAACTCCAGTTGGAACAACCATCTTTACAGGGTTTTCTGGAAACAACGGTGCTACTGACATTGATGATGGTCCAAATGGCCAGATAGAATATGTCATCCAGTACAATCCTAATGATAAGGTATGTGCCCTGTAATTTTTTTCCCTTACTTAAAGTATGTATATATATATATATATATTTTTTGTGGTGTGTATATATATATATACAGTGACTTTGAAACAATAAATGAATAAGAGGTTGCTATTGGACATCATAAAGAAACTCTAAACTTGAAAACTTCCTGTCGTAGATTATCCTTTCTGCCAATGACCCTTGCTTGCCCCATAAACACAGCTATATTTCCTTTTCTTTCATTGCCACACTATTATCAGCATAGTTCTTAATCATCAGTCAATAATCCCTTCTTCTCTGGTGTTGTTCACACGCTTAATCTTTTTTTTTGGCATGCTTTTTCAGTGTGTGATAGGTAGTTATATTTATTCCTGCACATTTGCACCTAATAGATTCATTGCCAAGAAATATTCATAGGCATAGCTAAGCTACTCTCAACAGAGACATTCCAACTGTAATAAATAATAAATAAATGATAAATATTATATTTATTACATTTATACCTTAAAAACAAAAGCAACAAAACCAAACACTTTTTAAAAAGATAGTACTATTGTTTTATTTTAATAATATAGAACCCTGCCTGTTATCTGTTCAAACACATCATTTAAAGACAAAAAGCATAGAGAATTAAAATAAATGCTTTTTAGGTTCAGATTTGTGAATTTCTCCATTATTGTTTTTGCACAGGGGTGATTCGTGTGAAGTGTCCATATGCATTTTCTTGGCAAATTCAAATTATTTTAGCAATCCTTTTTTGTAAATCAAGGTATTTTTTGCCATGGGCTAAGAGCACCATTACTATGGATCAGGTGGTGTGATAATTTAAGTATGCTAACCTGAAAATAAATTAATCCCAAGAATAATATAGATGTTAAAGAAGGAAAACGGTATGTAGCATATAGATTTAGTGACCTCATTCATATTCTCTACTGTTACTTAAGGGTAATTTAAATAAAAATGATTTTCTAGGAATACAGAAATCTGATATTCACTCTGAATTAAAAGTGTAGGCATACAGGTTATGATTTAATTTGCTTATGATTTAAGCTATATAACTCATAAATGCTTCTGTCCTATCCACTTAAGTCAACAAGAGTTTAAAGAACTACTGAATTACTTAGTGCTTTTATTTTTTTATATTTTTCCCCTATTCTTTTTTTTTCTTAGCTTATAATACTTAACAAGAACAGTTCAAATAATTTCCTCTTTTTCAATAAAGATCTTCGTATCCTCAAAACAAACCGAACTCCAAATCCTTAAATTATTACACACTTCTTTTGAAAGATATTGTACCACAGTAAAATAAGAAGAGCTGTTTAGTGTTTAATTTACTGTTATGTCACAGCATTATACTGCTGAAAGGCACCCTGGGAAATCATTCTAAAGCATCTCCCACAACTACGGTGGCCTCAAGCCCAGCAGAGAGAGTTCATTTAACCACTAACGAAAGGCATTATAGCGTGCCCAAGTGGTTTGATCCTGTTCCACCAGCAGAGGAGTTAAAAAGCATTTTTTTTCTTGTTTACCTAGCAAAACTTAATTGATCTTGTTCTCCCAGTCACTGTGGGGAATTGCGAGAGACTTCCCTGTTTGGAACAACTTCTTCAGAGTAGTTAGTTACTTCGTCACTTCTTTGTCTTACTGCTGTTGTATTCCAGATTAAATTAATTGCTTCCTTCCTCAGTAGGTAACCATCATGCATGTAATACTGCTTTTACCCAGCAACGTGTTTTAAGTTTGTACTTGACTGAGGTGGTTTGGAAGCTTTTTCACTGCAGCTGTTCTTTCCAGAAATGTAGCAAACTTTCTTCCTTAATCTGGGATACGGTTACTACCCTTGAAAATGATGTGTACAGCTTATTGAGAAATCCCTCTACTTCTAGGATCCTCCCATGTCACATGTTGAAGATGCCCCACAGTGTTGTTTGGCACCAATGACTTATTCTGCAGCTTTAGAAAAAGCTAAAAGTGCTGACGAGTTTTATTAGACCAATTCAACATTAAAAGACAAATCAAAACACGGCAACTGTAAAAACTACAGATGTTACTTGGGGATTCAATTTAGCTTAAATATTTTGTTGTTTAATTTGGAAAATAGATAAAAGTCAAGTAGAAAAAAGAAAGCAAAACATGCTTGATGTTGTTCTGGTCTCTTTCGCTTGTTTGGGGGGGGGAATGCCATACAATTTTCCTTGGCTCTGAAAAGCTAAGGGTGAGGTAATTAACTTGCCAAAAAGATTGTCTTCTAATGCAGAGCTAATTGTAGATCTCTGAGGACTCTGTTGATACCTGAAGGTTATTAAGACAAATGCATCCTTACAACAAGTTCTGGACTCCGTCCTTATTAGCTAATTTTACAGAGGTTCATTGTATTATGTTTGGTGAGGATGCAAAATGAAACTTGTTGAGTTTTTCTGAAGATTGGGATATGCATAACGCTTTTGCTGTGTTGATTTTTCACATAACATATCCCTGTTTGGGGATCAAATTGAATTGGTATCCTGGTGACTTTCCCTTTCTCAGAGTTTACCTAGCAGTGTTTTGCCACACGTACATTGAAACTTAGAATGTTATCTGTGCAGTGTTTCACATCACACTCATGATTTATGTTGCATAGCTTCCATGGAGGCCATAAGTGACCTACGAAAAATGCAGAGGAATATGGCCGGTGGTTACCTTAGGTGTTTTTCACACCACTGGGGGAGTTTTGGGACATCACAGCTCTGTTTGGAGCTCTCCCAGGGGTGTGAAAGAAACTTAATTGGACATAATGCTCCCAGTAACATTTCCTTTTATTATAAAGTTGCAAGTTAAACATAATTTCTGTGCCAGTAGGATTCTGTTGGAAATTTCATTGTCTGCTGTAGCAGAGAGATGAGCAGTATTCCCAACAGCTTCACTGGTTCTGTTACACTTCGTTGACTGCAGCTGTGTGCAGTAAATGTGTATATTGGGTACCTGAGTGCGTGAGGTACAACTCAGACAAACCAGGTATATGCAGCTTGAAGCTCCAGTTAAAAACAAACAAAAAATCCTTTCCTTTTGGATGTATACATCATTGCCACGGATGAATCAATGATGTTTTTAGCTGTTCGCATTTTTTCAATACATCTTATTGGAGGGGAAGAGAAAATGTTTCTCTTTTGTGTATTAGGTATGTAGTGCTTGGTCTTATTTTCTTTTTATCTTGAGTGGTAGTTTAATGAAAAAAATAAAAAAAAGTGGTGATGGGGATATGTAGCCTATTGTGGCTTCTCCAAAGCACACAACCTTGTTACAAAGGGTAAATTGCCTCCTCTCCTGTGCACCTGCACAAGGGAGTAGCAGAATTGCAGGAGATACTTTTATTCTCCTCTTTGAGCTGCTTGCGTTCTAGACTAGAACCTGGGATCATAGCCCAGCACCACCACTTCCTTTTAATCCGGTTTAAGATAGGTGGGAAAGATTGTGGCTTGCGCTGGGTATAGGGACTGTCCTACAGCAGACCTGGCCAATGGCCGTGGGCGGCTTCAGCAGAGATCCAGGATGTACATGTTTTGGATAATCAGGCTAAGGCAGTGATGCACAGAAAAACTTACGTTTGTCTTATGTGTACTGCTCGTTATGGAGAAAACAGAAGCAGGCTTCTTTCAATTAGAAGATAGGAAATGCTCTTTTTTCCCCACATGACAGAGATCAAACAGTGGAGCAGGAGCCCAGAGAGGTGGTACAATCTCTGTCCTAGGAGATACACAGCCCCAACAGGCCAAGGCACAGAGCAGCCTGTGTGAGCTTCTGTGCTCTCTGCCAACCTCATGTCCTCTGATTCTTTAGAACTCTAAAGCCTGCCCTGACATAGTAGAGATTTTGCTATTTTTGTCAGATGCATTACCATCTGTGCACAGTCCATCTTTCTAGAAAGCCCTGCAAGTTGCTTTGAACTCTTTGAATTTAAAAAGTGTAATTCTTCAAATGCTTTTGTGCTGTCCGTCGGGTAACAATGATAATGTGGAACTGTTATCTTTCTACTGCTTAGGGCTTGGAGCTGAATGACCTGGAAGTGTTTTTTTTTTTAATTTTCCCAAAAGGCTAATTTTATGTCTGAACCCAGGAAGTGATCCTTGCCATCCTGCTGCCTCTGGGCTTCAGAAACGATGGTGTTTCACCATTTTAAGCTAGGTGAATATTTTGTGTTATGAGGACTTCTGTACAAAAGCATTTTGGTGTTTATTTTTTGAAGCTTTTCAAGGAGAATCAGTTCTGTTCTCTTGGAGTAGGCAGGTGACAAAGCAGCGTCATTCTGCCGGAAAGCATAAAGGAGCTCTTGATATTCCTGACTTCCTGCATATGCTGGCTCATTTCAGTTTTGGGTGGAAATGCAGCTGAGCTGTGCTGTGTACATCTTCTAATTGCCTTGGAGCTTTGTTAACAATTTGGATTGCAGCAGGAATAAATGGAGTCTGCAGAACGATCGCAGGGATGTGCACGGGGTGGTTCTGATGGGCCACCTTAAGGAGCTGTCGCACAAGCCCACACCTGGACACTGCACTACACATCACCCTGAGCCACTGCATTCATTGCTGTACTGGAGAGAGAGGGGACTCCAGATGCAGGCAGTTGGGGATGAGGCTAAAGGTTTTTTTTTTTTTTTCTGAAGTTCCACTGATGCTTATTAACAGTTCAGATTGTAGTCTCCTACTTCAAATGCATCCTCATGGCAAGATATGCCAAGGAAAGGCAATGTTTTGAGAGTGCCCTGGCTGCTCCTGAGCTGCAGAGTCTTTTCGAGCTGGTTCTTGCCTTTTTAACCAGAGATAAATGGGCTAAAGCAGCAAGGGGGATCTTCCTCATGAGTTAGAAGTGGTGCATGTGTGTGTGTGAGTGTGTGTGCAAACAGCATCAATTTATACAGTAGTCAAAAATATTACTGTTACTTGCATAGTTCACATCCCACTTGATTATTATATTTTTTTTGATCAAATACCGTTAATAGAAAGAAAGAGAGACAATAGCAGTGAACCTGCAAAAGCAGTGGACGGGGAGGAGGCCCTTTTATGTTACCTAAGGGAAGAAAAGTACTTTGTGCCTCTACAGTGTTGACTGTTGAGAGGTTTTGGACTGCTTTAGAGCTGTTCCCCATACACCATACCTCAATGTTAATTATATTATACATTGGTCGATTGAAGCATGGAAAGATTTTAATGTGATCAATTTGATGACAGAACTGGAACCAGATCTCACCTCTGAAACCTGCGTCTTTGCCTGTAATCTTCCCTCAAAATGGATCATTTAACACGGTGAATCCTTTAAAAGTGTGTTTACCCTAGCAGTACCTTCCTGTCATTTGGTGCCATGAATCTGTTTAAGCAAATGTGTGGGACAAATTGAATTTCACCTGATCTACCCAGAAATCTGTATTTATTAGTGCATGAACATGTGCATCACTGCCACTGTGAATTGGCACCTAACTGTGTAGAGTTGACATTTAAAACTTTGTCACCCTCATGAAAGCCAGAATAAAGAGTAGGATAAAAGGTACAACGGTAAGGAATTCTTAATCTCTGATACCTGATGCTCTCTTAATGGTGAGGAAAAATAGAAGAAGGTAAGTCAAACTACAGAAACCGCAGACCTAAATTTCCTGTGTTCACATCAGGAGAGGTTTTCTGAACATCAGAGTGTAAATTCAGCATGGCAAGTCAGTAAGAAACAGGATAGTTTGACTATCCTGTTCGTGGTCAGAAGGAATAAGTTATGTGCAAAGAGTCAGAGAGAATCCTGTTACACACAGAATATTTATTGTGAAGTTCTCATGGGTGGGGAGAAAACACAGTAGACTATTTAAAAGCTCTAATCCGAGAAGCATAAGTAATTTTGGTATACCATCCATTAGATTATCTCATTGTGGCCTATCTGAAATGTGCTTTAACTTTGAAGCATGTTCAATTTTGTGTTGCTGTTTTAACTCCTGCAGACTTCCAACAGGACCTTTGATATTCCTCTCACGTTGTCTGGAGCAGTAGTTCTACGAGAGAGACTAAATTATGAAGAAAAGACTCGTTATTTTGTCATTGTTCAAGCAAATGTAAGTGTGTATCTCTTAATGGCCACTTACCAGTCTTATTTAGGTGAGTTTTTAGGAGAGGAAAGCATCTCTGAAATAACAGGTCTGATGTGCTCTTTTCCTGAAGGCCTTATTTAAGATATACCTGGGTACTTTCTGTTATTGAAAGCTTAGACATTATTAGTGGTTAAAAAAGCTTGCTCAGGGTGGGTAACAGGACAACCTTTTTGGCACTGGGAACAAGTAGCATATTTGAAGAACAGTCCATGCAGAAAAGTGCATTCTGGTGTCACTAAGTGTTCATTTTCTAACACATCTGGCCATGCTAATTTGATGTCAAATGAGTTTAATGGATACAATTTAGTTGTATCCTTCAGGTTTGAAATGCAGTTTTCTATAAAGAGGCGATTTTTCTTTCAAGTCATATTGCATGGTTATATAGAGGTTTTTTTTTGCACAGTGGCCAGCAGTGGAGAATGCATACCAAGAAGAAAAGTGATGTTTAAACTATATCTAATATATCTGTCATAAGAGAAATTTTTGGTGTCCTTGAGGGCTGTGAAAGCTTTTTTTTTTTTTTTTTCCTTTTTTGTCATTCTGATAATGGCTGAAATGAGAAGTTTTCCACTGTTTACCACTGTTGTGATACTACTACATTTGTGGGGAAAATGAGGGTGCTCTGAAGCAACCTTAACATAGCTTTATAGTAATATAAATTCACTCGTTCATATTACTGTCATTTTTCTGATACAGAATTGTAGATACATTTTTTTTGGCATATATTTTGTGGCATGTTCAGCATTTTTTCTCTAAGGGTGTCTCAATGCTTTTTGCACTTAACTATACCTCAAGATACTTCCTGGTCCATGCAGTTCTGCCTGTTAAAACAAGTCATTTTGCCTGAGTAACATAACTTGCTGATCTCTTGAACAGAAATATGGGAGGGCACAAAACTCTTCATGCTTGTTTTGCTTTTTGTTTTAATCAGTGATTAATTCCGCAGATCACCACTCTGTATTCACAGCTCTCTTCCTTTGATGTTAGAACTGTAAGTTTCGTGAGTTTGTCATCTCCAAGAAAAGCAGCTCGGGTAGTTGAGGAGGTCATGTTTTTCAAGAGAAGGGAGGCTTACATGGAGCCTGGCGTGCAGCAGTGCAAACACCTCGCATCAGGAGGGACACCTATTGCTCGCGCAGGGTGACCTGCTGGTGACGGTGCAGCTTGTGATGCACAGTAGCAGTGCCACAAAGCAATCTCTCGTTACTTTGCTCGCTCCTTCTGATACATGTCCTTACACGATAAATGGCCACCTTTGTGCTACACGGCTTGGGACGAGAGCTATGCTGATAGCTTCGACATTTTTATAATGAGGCAGCTTGCATGATTGAAGCATCTTCCTAGGACAGTTGTTCTCTCAGAAATACTTACAAGGGAACTGAGTTCACTGAAGTTATTTAGTGATCACTGAAGAGTAACTTATCTCAAAGAAAGGTTCTAATTAACCTTTATAGCCTTCTTTAGGAGTCTGCTCTATGCATCCTTTCATTTATCGTTACCGGGGCTCAATTCTTGGGCCAGTTCTGTTTGACATATTTCCCAACAATCTGGATGCAGAAGCAGAACGCATCCTCAGCAAGTTTGGCAGTGATGCTAGGCTGGGAGGTGCTGCTGATCCCTGGAGGCCTTGCAGAGCGGTCTGGGTGCGTCAGGGCACCGGGCGACCAGCAGCGGCACGAAGCTCAGCCAAGGGAATGCCGGGTGGTGTGTGGAGAGGCCGGGCATAGACTGGAAGGCGCGTGGCTGCAGCAGCTCACAGGAAGGCCCTGTGCCTCAGGGGGTGTGTTACATGTGGCGCGGCCAGCCGGTCAGAAGAGGGGGGCCTTTTGTTTGGTGATGGTGCGGCCTCGCCTTGAGTGGTACGAGCAGTTCTGTGCTCTCCAGCATACAGAGGATGGGCAAGTCCTGGAAAGCATCCAGAGGAGGGCCAGAAGCTGGTAAGGGGCTGGGAGGCAGGTCCTGGGAGGAGAGGCTGAGGCCGCCTGGGCTGGCAGGCTGGAGAAGAGGAGGCTGAGAGGAAGACCTCACTTCCCTGGGGAGGGAAGCGCAGAGGCAGGTGCCAGGCTCTACTCTTGGTCACCTTGGAGCTGCACCAGGGAGGGTCAGACCAGATGGAGGGGAAGTTTCTGTACCGTGAGAGTGCTCCAGTACTGGCACGGGCTTCCTGTGGAGGTGGTCAGTGCCCCACACCTGCCAGTGTTCAAGAGGCCTTTGGACGGTGCCCTCCTCAATATTTGCTTTCACTTCTGGTTAGCTCTGAAGTGGTCAGGCAGTGGGACTTGATGGTCTTTGTAGGTCCCTCCCAACTCATCTGTTTTGTTCTGTTTTTCAAAATATTGCATGCTGCACTTAATTCTCTCAATTGCATGCAATCATACTTGTATTCCACTGATTACATTAGCAGTGAGTGTTTATTGCTCTTGCATCCTGAAGACATTACGTGAAATTAATTATCCTGTATCTGTGCTTTGATCCAGTATTACTCAAAGGCACACAGAAGGGGGATGTAAAAACAAACAGATGAGTTGATGATGAAGATTGTTCCACTTCTCATTGTTGTTGGCATTGTTTTTCATCATTGGCCATGAAGAAAGTTAAATTCAGAAATTCCAACGTTTAATGACTAATAGCGTAAAGAGGTTCCAAGAACTGAGTGGATTGCAAACAAGGAAAAAAATATACATTTAGTATGGCTTAGAGGACTGACTTATTTCCTATATGCAGAGGATGATATTAAACAGCATAAATACCTGTTTTAAAATCAATTGCTTTTGTCTTTCCTGTTAATGATAGCCTAGAATAGGAGGGTAAGACATAACTGATGACCCATATTCCTTCCAAGAGATTTTATTTTTGTAAAGAAAAGCCACCACAACAATTAGTCTTTTAAAATGGAAACACTTTATATTGTTTTGAAATAAATACTGGATAGTCATGCTGTTTCTTCACTATAGTTGTAAACGAAGAAAGAAAAGGTAAACTATTGCTAGTGTGTGCATTGGTCAGTATATAGAAATAATCTGGGTCGTTCCCACATTTCAAGAAAGTATAACTTTATTCCTTAACATCTGGAGAGAAAGAAATGTAGACAACTTTCAGTAGTTAGTATTGTCTTCCATATCCATTAAAAAAACAAAACAAAACCACAACAAACCATGATGCGTTGTGAACGTCATGCAGCATGGAGATCTTTTTAGCTGCACCATCTTTGTTGTGGACAGAACTATTCTTCAGCCTTTTAAAACCTGAACAGTGTAACTCATTCTCCAGACAAGTTGGCTTTTGACATGAGAAACCGATTTCCCCAGTCTGGAAATCTTGGATCCATCTCATTGCTGTCCTCTAGCTGTTTTTTGTGGGGGCAGGGGTAGGGAGGTGCTAAGATCAGTATTAAACGGTGGTCCACAAAGGTGGATTGGGCTATCCACTGCCAATTAGAAAAGAAAAGGTTTCTGCTTAAGGATTATTTATCTATTTATTTATTTTATTTATTTATTTCTGTATTTATTTATTCCTTTTAATTGCTGTTCTTTTGTACCCTACTGCATAATATTGGGACCCTAAGCATCCTGTTGGCCTATACAAAGACTGGTATACAAGGCAGCATAAGAGGAGTTTTTGGTAATTATTATATAGAATCTGCATGACTGGAATGGTTACACATCTTGTCCTTGCCTTTAACTTGAAACCTTTCTGTAGATTGTGATTTCAGAATGTCTTGTGAAACGTTACTTATTTGCTCCCCAGGACCGAGCCCAGAATCTTAATGAGCGACGGACAAGTACAACCACCCTCACAGTGGACGTGCTCGATGGGGACGATTTGGGACCGATGTTTCTTCCTTGTGTCTTGGTGAATAATACCCGTGACTGTAGACCTCTCACCTACCAAGCGAGCTTGCCAGAACTGACTGATCCTGTAAGTCCTCTTGCTTTTTTATTTTGAGTTTCATACATCTGTTTTGTAAGCAGTTGTCATCTTTTTCTGCGGACACAATTGAGAACTGTATCTGGGAGGGTCATGCATGCTTTAATGACAGGTTCTATGTGCTAAAGAGGACAAAACTGGGGTAAAATATATGTAGGAATAGATGGTGAAAATCTAGCTTTGATACAATGGCAAACTGCTCGCTTGCTACAGCGGCTGAATCTGACTGAAGCTTGGTATAGTTGCAAAGCTGCTTTCCCTGATCTGTCCATACTCCGTTCTTGAAATATTCTAAAGAAGCACTTCTGATCAGGGACTCGACATGCTGCTCTATTCAGGATTGTTCCAGACCTCAGGAGAAAGATTCTGGGGGGAGAAGGCAATAGTTACTTGTTCCTGAAAAGATTATTTGTCATTATATCTGGTTGCAAACTAGACACACTAAAAGATGATGTGAGTTTATCCCATATATCTGCTTGTGCTAAGAATTACACTTAATACATTGGTTAGGATAAAGGTCATTAATTTCCCACTGGAAACTTTCCCAGTGAGTCACAAAAAGAAGAGGTGAGAGCTGTGTCAAATCCTGATGCAAGATGGTGCTAATTCTGCATCGCTACAGAAGAGCTGATGCTTCGTGTGATGGAGGTGTGCATCTTTGTGATGCGAGAAATTCTCTTCAGTTGGAAAATTTGTTTTATGCGAGTTTCTTAACTGATGGTTATATTTGTCCTTAGATTCATGTGCTTAAGAATACAGAAAGGAAGAACCAGTAGAATCACTGGGCTCATCCCCACCCCTGTCAACACTGACCTTAGGATAACGTTAACTGTTGACATTGAGGTCATGCCCTTGGTTATTGCAGGATGCTATCCTCCTTCCTTTGGTCAGGAGCCAGGGGAGGTTGGGGCTGTAAATGTGGAGGTTCCTGCTCTTCTCTGCCTTCCTTCTCTTGCTGTCCTGCACCATGCAGACTTCTTCCGTTCCATGGGTTATGACTTCCTGCTGCCTCTGGCCTCGAGTCCTGCTGCAGATGTGCTTGAGCAGGGACACTAAGCACTGCAGCCACCCTGCTTGGTTGACCCAGATGATGCCCTTAGGAAGTTTCTAAATCTCTCACAGGTTTTTTTATCCATTTTAGGACCAGCTGAAATTGGCTCTAATCCATGTCAGCTTGTCCTGGTTTCAGTTAGGACAGAGTTAATTTTCCTCCTAGTAGCTGGCAGGGTGCTATGTTTTGGATTAGGATGAGAAGAGCGCTGATAACATGCTGATGTTTTAATTGTTGCAGAGCAGTGCTTACACCAAGCCAAGGACTTTTCAGCCTCTTGCTCTGTCCTGCCAGCGAGCAGGCTAGGGGTGCAGCAGGAGCTGGGAGAGGACAGACCCAGGACAGCTGACCCAAACTGGCCAAAGGGGTATTCCATACCATCTGACGTCATGCTGAACAATATATAGGGGTGGCTAGCCGGGGTGGAGGGTGGGGCCAGCTGCTTGGGGATAGGCTGGGCGTCGGTCAACGGGTGGTGAGCAATTGCATTGTGCCTCACTTGTTTCATACACATTATTATTAGTAATACTATTATCATTATTATTATTATTATTGTTATTATTATTTTCCTGTCTTAATAAACTGTCTTTATCTCAACTCACAGGCTTCACTTTCCCGTTTCTCTCCCCCATCCCAGAGAGGGAGGGGGGAGGGTAAGCGAACTGCTGTGTGGTGTTTAGCTGCCGGCCGGGTTAAACCACAACACAGCTCATCAGTTGTTTCCAGTACAGGTAACCTGTACAGGTTAATGGTACAGGATGTGGTTTAATTGCCAGTGCAGTCTGAAGGAGGCGAGACAAGGCTTATTGTAATCACAATGTGCGATTAGCATGCTTTCTTGATTAGGGAGGGCTGGAACAAGTTTCAGGGAGGTGATAATAGTTTCAGGTCAGTCTGGAACCCTTGGCAAACTGGATTGTGTCTTACAGTGTACGTGCACCTGTACAGGTGGTTGTTTCTCTGTGTTGTTTCTCTGTGCTGGAGAAACTCTTCCTCACAGTTGCATCTTTATTTGTCAGGAGTCTTGGTACTCAGCTTGTACAGCAGAAAATGAGCTGGGAAAGGGAAGGGGATAGACATTCCGTATTTAACGTTATTATACTGATTTACATTTCTCCTTTCACTTCTACACCTTGATATTTGATAAACCTTTCTAATTGCATTGACTGATTTTGACTTTGTGAATGAATGCGTTTGCTTTCAACTCCACATCACTGTGGCTTGGGCATAGTGTCATCTTAAGGTAGCTGGGCAACCACACGTTATTCCCAAGCTCAATATGTGGCCTCATCAGGGTTAGTAGGGTACCCAACCTATGCAGAGAATGACGGTGTGACCCCATTTTATCTGCACAGATTTGATAGAGTTCCCAGTACAGAGGCAGGTGAGGCAGTAATTGTGAATAACTGGTATTTGGTTATTGCTTGTTTATTAAATCTAGTTATCTTAAGGTAAAATACAGGTCAGATAATTTTCCTGGTGCAGTTCTCACAGATGGAAGGAACCCAGCTCCATCTCTGTTCTGCTCTTGCTGTGGTCGGCCACATGCTGGGTGCTAGAAGACAAAGCAGTGCCTGCCAAGGAGTCAAGGAAAAATCTGACTAGTGATTAGTTTCCAAGTTGCAAAATACATTCATTTAATTTTACAAGGTACAATCTGTTCAGGTGTCAGCTTTTTTGTTTGCTTTCTGGCTGTTTTGTGTCAAACTGCACCTTGAGAAATCTGATCTATGAAATGAGAAACTGGTTCTGTTGATAAAAATACCTGCTATTTGCTGTTTATCTATTTGTAGTGCTGCAGCTGTTTGGATAAATGTAAGTGGAAGATGGATGTTTGTACTCAAAGTTTTACCTTGGTACCTCAAATATTTACTTGACTTGTAAATTATAATGCATTTAGACAATAAAGATGATAAATAATAAAAAAAAAAAGCTAATAAAACAGGTATTGCATTTGTCCTGCAAGAGTGTGATAAGGCGCAGAGAGGCCCGAGCTGTCTGCAGTAGCTAGCGGCTGGCAGTGGACTGACAAGGTGCTCTGCTGTGGTGAAGCAGCCTGGGCAGGGGAGCTCATTCAGAAATAGGTTGGAGATTTCAGCATGATGTGAAATTGTTGCCTTGTACATGGTAGACATGACCTGTATGAGTCCATAATGATCCAAGACTTCATCTACAATGTCAGGTTGTACAAAAGCTGGCAGTGGCCCGTATACTTCTCAGAAAGATTTATATGGAGTTAATTTGCACTAGCTCTTTTTTTAAAAAGATGAGAATTTACTACACTGTCAATTTTGAGTCTTTGCCAAGTATAGCAAATAGAAGAGAATTCTGCTTGCTGTGTTTTTTTAATGGTAGCCACTATGTAGGCTAAAGGGCTGTTTTTGTCCAGCATCATCATTTATTTTTTTAATTGCTTTTTATATTTTTTACAATGAACATGAGAAGGAATATTAATGAATCTTGAACAAAGAGTGTCAAAGTATGAATTATTCAGAAGCAGTAGCTTGAAAATAAGTTGTGCTTTGCAAGATGTCTACTCAACTGACCCCTAAAATGAAGCATTTATAAGTAAATCATTTAATGTAACTGGTAAGTACTTTTTTTCAGTTTTAGAAGATCAGTTGTCTTTAGTTGGCCTCTACCCATGACTTTACTGAGGTAAATGTAGCGTTTTCTTTCCAAACTTCTTTCCTTTAGAAGCTCCAAAGCAGTTTGATGCATGGCAACAAAGAATCCATACAGCACGTACTTTGTTTATGGTCTTTGGCTGGCAGAAATGGAAGAGAACAGCAAAATTAATGGGTCTCTTCATTACCAGAGAAACAGCTTTTCCTTAGAAACAGTATCACGGTTTACATTGCGCCTTCTGAGAGTTGGTCTGACTCATGGCAGTATTAATAATGTTATTAGGCCTGCTCCAAGCTGTGTGGAGCGCTATATAATTAGTGTTTATGCACTTGTAAAAACTTGTTTTGCATTTCTGCTATTTGCACGAGACTGTTCGAGTTGTCCCAAAGCTCTTATGTACTAAGTCAGAGGTTTTCTGATGGTCCTCCCTGGGTGTGTGCGTAGATTAACATGTTACGGTAATACCCAAGTCAGCTGGGTGCTGCTTGTTAACCAGCTGAGCTTGGCCACAGGATGGGACCTTTGTCATTGCTGGGTGCCTAGTTTTGAGATTGTCACTGTCTGCAGCGCCATCACCAGTGATCTACTGTAATTAATTGCCATGATAGCCTCATTAGGGCTATGGCTGCGGCTAAGGTAACAGAAACACCAGTGGCTGTTGTGGAGTGGTTGTGAGGTGCTCTTGCAGCTTTGTAGAGGAGGCAGAAACGAATTTCTGACTTAGTGAGAGCACGTTAGCCTTTCTTCATGCTTCATCCAGCAGTAGGTTAGTGGTGAGAGCTGAACTACTTCGCTGCTGCTGAAGCCCAAAGCCAGAGCTAACTGAGCAGCCTGCAGTTCGCTCCTGTGAAGTCCCACTTGTCACATCTCGGTCAGAAGTTCCCAGAGAGGGAGAAGAGTTTTGACTCTTATAAAAATCATTGCAGGTTGCTTATCTTGCAGAAAAGACATCAAAGCCCATGATAAGACAGCATTCAAAGTCATTGTCTAAGGTTGTCTCATAACTCATATGCAAGTTCTTTGACTTAACTTCCTTCAGGAGAATGCTAACTTACAACTTCAGTGACATAGTGACTTTAAAATGAGCTAGCACAAACCTTTCAAAAAGTAAAGTTCCACAAGCCAAGTATATTGCCTTATAACAAAAAGTAAAGCAGCATCTCTCTATGGTGGATGAATGGATATGGGTATGAACCTCCTACTTAATTGGTCCAAATACTACTCTGTTTGTCCTAATTGTTACTATCCTACTTTTTCTCCAGGAGTAAATTTACTGTTGTTAGTTAAATATCAGTTTCTGAGAAAACTGTTTTGTTTTGCTACGTTGTTTTATATTTGCCTCTGGTTTTTTGTGTGTGTGTGTGATCAAATCTAGTAATTCTTTCTGTCATTGTCTCAGGAAGACTTCAGCAAATAAGCATGAGTAAGCAACAGTATAGTGAAGTCATTAAATTGAGTTAAAAAAAATACAACCTCAAGAGTGTCTCATGAAACTGGAGGGATACTTTCTTCTGCCTCTTCCTTCTTCAGTCTGTTCCTGATGTGCTTACTTTGTGAAGGTTTTGTCCGTTTCTGTGCTAAGAATTTTTCCATCATCATGCAAAGAAGGAAAGCCAATTAGCAGTGAAGTATAGATTAGGTTGATTTAATCAGCTTCTGGGCTGGTTTTGCAACAAACTGATTCATTATCAGGTTCTGTAGGATAATTATCAGTCCACGTGAAACTCATGTACTCAATGACACCTATGAGGCTTTCTTTGTACTGATTCAAGATTCAGCACTTTAAACAGCTATCTGCCTTATGGATCATCACTTATTAATGCACTACTGATGTATCTTTCTCTACAGAAAGTATTTATTTTTATAGTAATTATGCTCAGAGTCCTTAGGAGTTGAAAGCAGACCTCAGAAAGTCTGTGGGCTCAGCTACCCTGTGGAGCAATGAGGCTTGAGGAGTGGTCCTCTGAGCAGAGGACCTCTAGATGAAAGCCTGAAAAAAAAAAAAAATCCTCCAAATAACAGTGCACTTGAGGGGGAAAAAATAGATGTTGAAGAGCAGGATGTGCCCTTAGAAGCCCTCAAGGTTTTATTAGCAAGAGGAGCCTCTTCAGTTTGATTTGTTTGTATTCAGGAAAGAAAACTGAATGTTTAGGAAGTGGGATTGTAATCCTGCTGAGTAAAGCCTCGCTTGATCAGCATCATGTGGGGTCCTGTAAGCCATAGTTTTGAAACTATGGAAGCTGACTTTTGATGGTAAGGTCAAACAGTTTTGCTCTACTGTCACAGAAATGAAGAGTTTGGGATTTTTTTTTCCCCATTGCAAAATTAGGTGGGTTTGGTTTTGAATATTTCATGTGAAGGGAAAGAAATTCATTGACTTTCATATATGGAAAGCAAAATAAACCATCAACATTAGCATGCCCTGTCGATTCCTAACGTTCAGAATTGTAACTATGAAGTAAATGCATCAAAACTTAAGCATATTTTGACAGAACATGCAAGTACATCTTACTTGGGATCATGAACCACTTGAGGAGTTCCAAGTTAGCATTGAGGACGTGTTTTGCATCAGACCAATAGTTATGTCAAAAATGTCAGGTGCTTTTTAAAACTTGCCTTTTATCTTTTAAATTCTTGCTTTAATTCTAGAGCCAATCACATATTTTTTTCTCCAGGCCATTTCCCATCCTCCTGCAGCACTCTAGCTCAGCATCATACAGTGGCATACTCTAGCAGTTGCAGTAAAATAACTTAGGTGCATGGCCATTTGGCAGTTAATTGCATTTATTGCTAGGGCAATTTGGGACTGCCCCTTCTGGGGACTGTACCTTCTGGGCCCCATAACCTATTGCAGTTGGGAGACCAAGAGACAGGGAGGAATTGGGTTATTCTGTGAGTGGGAGAAATGGAAACGCTGCCAGAGCGAGCTGAGGTCACAGCAGTACGGGAAGGGCTAGTTTTATTTCAGCAGAGAAGGAAAAAAGGAGTGTGGAGAACAGAAGTCATTTCATCAGTGGGTGGGAACACAGGACACCTCTGTGAGTAACCAGGCTTAATTGGTCTGTACAAATCAGTTCTACGCTTATTACTGATAGCTAATAAGCATTGCAAGGGTTGTGATGGGGTATTTTTCAGTACCTCTGGGTGTGTAACCATTGTTTCTAAAGTGACTTCAGTGCAACTTTTTCCTATCTGATGGTACAAATCATAACTCCTGCTACAAAGAAAATGTCCTGGAAATTTTCTCCTAGAGATTTTTTAAAATAAAACTCGCTGCAAAACAGAGAAAACATGAAACATATCTAACTATATCAAGAGGTGTCTGAAACTAAATGTTTTAAAACTTTAGTTTTAAAAGCAGCTCTTTGTCAAAGAATAACGTTCATAAAAATATCCTATTAAATTTCTTTATTTCTGTTTTTTTTCCTTTTTTTTTTTTTTGTTTTCTTTTCTTTTTTACTGTGGGAAATATCTACCGACAGAAGACCCATGCAAACTATGAGCAAATAACCTTCCCTGAGGTTTCAGTATAACATATAGCCTTCATAGTTCGGCACAGTAAAAAATCAGTCTGAGCTTAAATAAATGTGTGCAGTTAAATCTACTTTAATAAAAACCTTTCAACCTATAAGGAGGCTGCCTTTTTTTCCTACGTGAAGGATAAAATCTGGTGGAAAATCAGGAATGCTTACCCCTGATGAAGATGATTTTCTTCTTAAGTTTTCTTCTAAACATGCCTGCTGAAAGACAGTGTGTGTGCATGGGGATGAGCTGACTCCTACCAGCAGCCAAACCACCAGGAAGCTAAACATCAGGTTAGATTGCCAGTTTTTCTTGTCAATTCAATTTTTCTTTGTTAGATATGCCACATTCAGAACTGCCAGTGTTCATGGCTAATTTAGGAAATTGTTAGTTTCTGAACTACTTGTATCTCAATGTGATGATTTTTTATTTTTTTTATTTTTAACAAAGATTTGGAATCTTTTATTGCAACATGGTAAAAGAGGCGTGCCAGCCTTTGGCTTACTTTGTATGCATAGCCTAACGAGCTGTGCTTATGATTTAGCTGCAAGGAGCATCAGGAAATTTTTTGAGACTTATTTTGTTTCTAATTATTCCTTCCTCAGCAAAATAGATGCTCTCCAGTTGTTTGGGACTGATACTAAATGCTGTAAAGTTAGTTGTTTGCTCTGTGAAGCACTAGCACGATCCTAAGGTTGACCGTCTTGGTGCATTTGGGTGCACCTGAAGAGATGAGCTCATGGAAAACCACCCAGTGCCCCATGGTTGCCGCCTTCTGCTAGGGGTGGTATTTGCATTCCATCCTGAAGTTAGACTGTGGTTGACCTATGTTGTCCTCTGGCAACTTTCAGACTGGACTTTGAGTGTAGCTCAAAGTTTGTGGCTTTCATCTGCAGGAGAGTTGCATGTTTCTCTTTCTCCTAATATTTCTGGCATGGAAAGGAGGCTTTGCATTTAGCAGAGGTAGCTCTGCAATGATGCCTGGCACGGAGACTTATGCTGAGGTTGGAAGTATGTCGGGGCACTCTTGGAAAGTGTGTTGGCTGTTTGTAGAGATGCATCTTGCTGCCTAGGCTGTAGTTATGCTCTATCTCTTGCTTAGAAGTTTTTTGTTTTGTTTTGTTTTCCCTTCCATCTGTTTCTTTATCTCTTCCTATGTCAGAAACTAACCTTAGCTTTGAATCCTGATAGCTTTGAATACTGGTGTGCATTTTGAAGTATTCAATACATAGGAAAACAGCAATTTCCTTATTAAATGCATGTATATACATGCATGGTCATGTATAACTTTAAATACCTTCACATTGCCTGAGGATCTCTTATGTTTACCAAGAATGAATGCTGCATTCTCTGCACCTTGTGGTTTCGGGGCTCAATAGGAATGAGCAGTAAGCATGTTTAGGTTTTAAATAAATGTTTAGTGGGGAAGAAAAACTTTCAACAGCTATTATTTCAAAGTTTCTACACAATCAGAATGGCAACAAATGATTGAAGGTGAAAGCCTACCTTTTGTTACAGAATTCTGCAGCTGTTCCCTAATAAATGTAAGAGCTCCACATCATGGAAAATCAGGCCCCTGGTGCGTTACAGGATTGGATGTGAACTTCTTGGTTTTAACCGTGTGCACGTTGCCCACATTTCCATGTGAACTCATCATACGTAATACCATAATTGTTTTGAATTTTCTTCATAAACACTCCTATTTCTGAGGAACTGTTAGACCAAATAGCACTGGCACATCTTTATTTGCTGCCTGAAAGGCTTATGTACTTTCTAGTCTGAATATTATATACTCGAATATTTATTTAGAAAAGCATGGCAATTCTTGTGTTAGACTAAAATCTCTAAGGAAGGATAATGTGCTTTCAACTGTTGAGCTGTGAGTTGAATGAGGTCCCGCGTATTTAATAGCCAAAAAAGATTTGGTAGATAGTAGTGGTGTCACTTCAGCCATGCTACAAGAACTAACCAGAGAAATGCAGCGAAAAGAGGGACTGTATCTTAACGTCCTTGTGTTGTTTCTTATTCAGTAAATTAGAAAAGAATCCCTCTAGTGCCTGAGGCTTTGAATAGTCCTGCTGCTGCTGCTGGCTGAAAAAAAAAAAAAAAGAGCAAATTGATGCATTTTTCAGTTATTAATTTTTCATTAGCAATTTAGGTAAAACCTGAGACTCAGATTAGAAACGAGAAAATGAAGATTGATTTCTGTGACAGGTATGCATTTGTTGGTGTATTTTTTTTATTGAGAAAGGCAAGTTATTTTCAGTATAGTTGAGCAGCAGGTAGCAATTTTTCTAATTAAATTTAAGCATAGATGCATGATGAACTGATAGGCAATCTTGAATTGTTTTGGAAGTTGGAAAGCAATTCAAAACCAATGATAAAATCCTCTCTTGGGGGTGGTTTACCGTCTGATGTTTGTGGATAAACTCTCCATGTGCATTTTTTCACTCTTTTCACGATAATTACAGCAATACAGGGGTTATCTGATTGATAATAAGTTCAAGGTAGAGGACAATGTTAAATAAGCAGTAGAGTTCACAGTAGATTTACTAGTGTAAGGTTTTTTTTAATAACTTGATGCCAGTGATTTTGAATTAACTATGTAAATGAGTCTTTGAGCTAAGTCAAAATGGACAGCTTTGACAAGCTATTGATTATCTGCTAGTGCATGATAAGGAGTCATAAAAGGAGTTTTAAGTCTTCTGCTATGATTTTTCCCTGTTGTTTTCGTGATTGATTGCCTGTCTTCCATATGCAATCTCTAGATAAGTAGAGCCTTTTTTTTTTTTTTTCCCCCTAAGGAAATGTCACTGAAAAGTAGTGAAGTATGAAAAGGTTAAAATAATAAAGATGTGACATTACAGGTAATTAATTTTCATGTACATGGGGCTATGCCAAAGCAGTATGGCTAATTCAAAAGAGTTATCAGTAAAATTGACAGTGACTTGAAGATGGGAACATGTGAAGCTGAGAACTGCTCCCTGTAATCTCTCTGAGCAGGCAGGCAAGCATTTCGCTTGCTTAATACATTGATCAGGCGGGACAGTCACCGTTATGTATCTAGGGTTAACTTGTGATTTTACATATAGATGCATTTTCAGATAGAGGACAGGTAAACTTGCCTACTTTGAACTTCAATAGCAAACAAAATCAGGCTTTTAGCCTGTAAAATGTAAAGAATGTTTAAAGAATCCAGATGTTTCAGTTATTGAAAGCACTGTACTCATCATCTGATTGAGAAAGTGGAGGTTTCAAGGGAAAAAGGATGAAGTTTGACTGAAAACTGAATAGTTTTGGACAATATATACTCAAAAGTGAAATAGAGAGGAAAATAAAGGCTTAATTGCAAATAGTCTTTGAATATTTGTATGGGGTGAGATAAACACATTTCTTACCAGAACTTGGGTTATCAAGAGACCTGTGATGCACAGTGGCTATGGGATTCCTGGGCTGATGGTGATGTACCAGAGACCTGGTCTGGACAGGATATTTGGCTGATGGGGAAGACAGGCACATTTTCTAGGCATTTATCAAGGTGTAAAGTGAAATTTTATAGAGTTGATCTCAAGTCTGGTTCCTTTAATAATTGTGAGAAAAGGGGAATAAAATGGTAAAAATGACTGATTTGATCATATTCATAATTTTCTTCTTCTAGCTATGGAGATTAATTGCCTGATGTTTGTCATTTTATTTAGTAAATAAATAAACGGGAACGCTGTTGGGAGAATATTGAATTCTTACAGATTTGTCAGAAACTATGAAGAAAAAGGCTTTTGACTTCTGCTTGGAAGAAATAACTGTGGAGCTGTAATTAAAAGTCATTTCCTTTCAGAAATGAAGATGATGTGCTTTGATTCAAGCTTTGGTCTGGCTGATCAGCCAAGTAAGGCAAATACATAAATGTGGAAAAGAAATCTCCAGGTTTCCTGGGTGGTTTTGATGTGCACAGTAGAACAGGTTTACTAGCGTAAATCCTCTTCTCTTTGTAAGGGCAGAACCAATGTCACAGATCTGTGGGATTCATGAATTAGCAAAACTGCTAAACATCCTAGTCTTAGTTATCAGATCTTGCTATTTAATCCTTTTGTATTCTTTTTCATTCTTCAGTTTTCATTATAAAGCTTGTTAGGAAAAAAAAAAAAACTGCCTTAAAATACTACTTTAGTATAATGTAATTCATTTTCATGCAGCTTCCAAAAATAATTATGTGAGGACAGTTAAAAAAAAAAAAAAAAAAAAAATGTGATTCCTCACTTCTGTTGGATATGCCACAACCTGGCACGTGAAATGGTCTTGCTCTTTGTGAAACCATGAAGGGATTTCAGAGATGAAGTAACTGAGCCTTTCTCTCCTCAAAAACTCGTGCTTCAGGAGAGGAAAGAGCGCCTCAGAAAGCATCATCTCTGTCTCATTCTGAGCTCAGGCCTGTATCTTGAACATACAGTCAATTGCTTGTGTGAATTAATTGCTGAATTGGATATTTGCCATGACAAAGAAGACACTTTCACAATATGCACTTTTGTCTTCTGTTTCATAAAACAGTGTTTGTTACGGCATGGAGTTATTGTCAAAGAGGAAGCGTATATATTAATTTATTTGATCCTTAAATGTCATTTAGAAAAATTTAAAAGTTTTAAATGTTGACATTTAGACAAAATACATTTACAGTGATGCCTTATCAGTGAACTTCACTTCAGAAAAATTCTCATCCGTGTCGTAACATCTCTTCTTATAGAGATAATTATAATTTCCATAGCTAGCCTACCCTATTAAACTGCAAACTAGTTGTTCATTAAGGGTTGTGAAAAATACTCCTCGTCAGTTTGTTGTCACAATACAGAGGGTGCAGGTTATATTAGGTGTTAAATTAATCAAGCAGTAATGCACCAATTAAGGTTCTGCAGAGGGGTGCAGGCACACATCCTGAGTGAACTGGAGATGGGAGCAGAGGCGCTCCCTCCTGGGTGCGGAGGCCAGTTTGGAGGCTGCTGGAGGCGCGCCGAGTGCTGCTGCCCCTTGCCACCACCACCAAGGCTTGTGGCTGGTCTGCTGTCACAGCTGTGTGCCATACATAACTCACCTCGAGCTGCTTTACCTGATTTTTGGGTTATCACGGGCCTTCTGAGGCTACCCTGGGAGTCTCCTTGGAGATAGATCTGGGTGATGCTACGATGCAACGCAGCGTAGGCAGGGGGCAGCCCATCTTTGCCGTTACTGGTAGGGCTGCGTGCGCATCTGCTCTGTGCTGCTAAGACTTGTGGAGAAAAACTGGATGAAATCCTAGCAGTTTAGCCTCAAGAACAGGAGGAAACTCCTTGTGAGCTGGAACGCCCTCTTCTGAAACAAGGCGACATGGCGAGTCTGTGCTCAGCTCTGCTTCGACACCTGGCAGCACGGAGTGCTCGAGTTTAAAGGCAGCTCTTGTGGCTGGACAGCCAGGAGCTTGCTTTGTAAACAATTCCTCTCTTCATTCTGGAAGAGTATTGGGATTTGAGAAAAAAAATGTTCAAATCTAAGAGTAAAATTCCACTGCGCTTGAAAAAGGTGTGAGGATGAACTTTATCTCATTTGGAAAAATAGAAGGGTAATACAAACACCTGTTCGCTTTGCAGCAGAATGTTTTATTGATAAAATAGACATTTCCTTGTGCAAATCAGGTATTTGGGCATTGCTGGTTGCATGTGTTTGTGCACATGATCTATCTACACGACTGCACAAATTTACTGAAAATTAAAGTATTTGAAATATACCCAGGAAAATTATTTCTATAGTCTTCTGTCTAAAAGTGGCATTAATGCCACTGTAAATGTCACCACTAAAGAAACATATTAATGTGCTCATGATAATGGTGACAATCGAATTTGTATCTGTAGTTGGGCACTAAATTCCCGCCTGCAGTGATTTCTTAAAAGAGCAACAAACTTCAGTGAGAAAAGGGCTGTGGTGGGCATAGCTTGCATAGGGTCAGGTCTCAGGTAATTGCAGCTGGCATTCCACTGCCTGGATGAGAGTGCTCGTTTCTTTGCAGATACAGAATAAATAATTAGTAAAGGAAATGTACATGTTTCTTCACAAAGCTTAGAGTAGTGTTCCACAGTGTTTTTTTATTGTTATTTTTGTTTGTTTGTGGTTTTTTTTGTTTTGTTTTTTTTCTTTAACCCCAAATTTTAGACCGCTTTATCATCCTGATGGATGGGAATGCTGCTTGGCTGGAGATTGAACACTTTGAAATTTCCTCCCTTTAGAGCCTTTTAATCTTGCTTGATAATTCCTCCAGGTGAGAAATGGCTCTACCAAAGCAGAGTCCTCAGCAGGAAGATACTAAATGGGTAAACACACAAAGCAATGTTATTGTAATAGAATATATGCTTAGATAAATCAAGAGAAAGAAGATCTGGGTCAAATACTGACCCACTCATTTCTATGTCCACCTTTTTTGCATTTTAAGGGAATTGCTGTTTTGTTTTGCTTTTGTGTAGAGTCTAATTTTGTGTGGATTAATGCAAGATGGGTCCAACCCATGGTGCTAGTTCTTCCCCAGAGGGTTCTCCTATGTCACAGTCAGCAGCACTGCCTTAAAAATTGGTACTAGAGAGTTTTTTTCTTTTGTTCCATGAACCTGTCTGATCCTTGAGCTGTGCTGAGCTTCCAGCACCTACTGAAAGTAGTAACTGTTGACACAGGTGAAAACTATCCTTTTTTCCCCTTTGAGATAAATGTGTTTAAAGGAAAACTAAATGGGGTTAATATTTAATAGACTTTTTTATTGTCATGAATTTTAGAATTTTTTAAAAGATCAGAAGTCATTATTTTAAAGTGTTACACTGATCTTTATCTTTTTTCTTTTTTCTTTTTTTTTTTTTTTTGCGAATCTTTGTTGAACAGAAGTAGGTGTGTTTGTCTTGGGTTTTATAACTTAGTTTTATGCATCTGTTCTTTTGCCTTGTTCTGAATCCTGAATGGAAATAATGATGATAATGAACCTACCATCAGAAATTTGAAAGATGTTCATGGAAATAGGCTTTGTAGTTTGCATGGAAAAAAGTGAAATATCACAAAGGAAATGCTTATTGTTCTCTAACCACAATCATCACATTGTAACAAGCGGAACCTCCAAATTCAATTTCTGCTTTTGCCTGAATTGCACAGGAGATTATATGTGGATGCTGAGGTAGGAGGCCCATTGCATAATGCATTTCGTTTAGTCTCCAGCACAGGTTCTCTGTTGGAGACATTTCTTATAAAGCATGTCAGATACAGAAAAAGCAATTTAGTAAGCACTGTGATCAGATCCTGATGAAATTCAATTTTTTTGGACCTGCTGTTCCTGGAAGACATTATTGATAAAAATGGTCTCTATTTTCGTCTTTGTTTTGATTGATCATACTATCTTGCTGTTCTTTCAAAATATTTTACCCCTCTAAGGTGGCTTGTTTTTACAAATAAATGAAAGGAATTGTATTTTTTTGACAGCATACTTTGTTAACAACACTATCTGTCAGGATATTTGCACTCTACAGTTTTCATTTCAGTAAACTGCCTAAACATTGGACGCAACAGAAAGCTAAGCACAACTACCATGGATTATGGGAACAGCCAAATAAGGCACTAAAAGCTATTTGACAATTATGGTGCTGAACTCAGAAAGCGGTTTGCTTGTTAATAGCCAATCCCATCTTAGTTTTTCTTGTCAGATAATAAAGCACTTTTTGTACCTCCAGGGAAGACATGAGAGGTGAGTTCAGATGTGTCAACTCCATAACTTACCACCTGCTGTTGCTTATTGAGGGTTTTTAGAAATGAAGGTAAACTTCTTAAATAGAAAAATTAGATTTATTTCAAACCATTCAATTTGCAGATCAACCCCTGTTATTATTAATTTCTTCTTACACGTGTTTGAACTGGACACATTTTAATGATGATTTCGTAATACTAATTTTAATATACACGATTAATCATTGGTAGACTGTTTTAGCACAGTACCTGTGTACCTGTGGTATTGAGAAGTGCCCTTTTGCACAAGCGCTTCAAAGCAAAGCAGGAATTATCGGGAATGCTGCTAAATGCTACTCAAATCTGGTTTTCATATTAAGCATGGATGTTTCATACAGTCTGGTTGGACTCCGCAACATTGTCTGGTGGTAAGAAGTACTTACAGAACATAAGCCTTCAGGTGCATGGTGTTTTGAGCAGGGAGTATGGTTAGGTGAACTGGCTGCAAATGCTGGGGTTGAGGAACTTAGGTTTTGAAGGAGGTCCGCTTGTGGGGGTTTCCTCTTTCTCGGGGAACGTTTTTCCAGGTGCAGAACTGAGTATAAGCACGTTAGCTCCTGTGACAGTTGGATCACAACAATTTTCTGCTGGGGATTTGTTCTCTGTTCTGTGCTTCAGCTTCACAGTGTGTTTTAAACTTACATATATATATATATATATATACATATATATATATATATTTCTTTTTTTGGGGGGTGGGGGTGCTTCTCTTTTTTGCATTGGCTTTCTCTTGAGATGTTAGGTGAATTTTTTTTTATAAGTTCTTACTCTTAAGAGTGTGATATTTCCCACAGAAAACCCAAAACTAAAAAGAAAAAAACAGGTGTTTGGTGTTGTGTACTGTCAGAGGGGCTCAGGAAATCCCATTCACTCTGTATTTATGTATGTATTTGTCTCGCGTCAGGTCACTATCTGTACACAGGAAGGCAAGTAGAGAGGGTGAATGGTGAGACCTTGCAAATCCAAGATGTGACGTGACATGACATAATCGATCTGACTAATGACAGATC
Source organism: Cygnus olor (assembly GCF_009769625.2). Classification (NCBI taxonomy): domain Eukaryota; kingdom Metazoa; phylum Chordata; class Aves; order Anseriformes; family Anatidae; genus Cygnus; species Cygnus olor. The sequence goes on from NC_049175.1 coordinate 15,187,010, forward strand.
TTTGGTAGTATCTTAGCTGAATATACTTTTTCAGGGTCTTTTATTTATTTATTTACTTTTGGTTGGATATCTCCATAAAGTATTTTCTGCGTTTTAACGATATGAAAGTACTTCCTGACAGATTTGTGTGCATTAGCTTTTTGTCAGAGCCCTCATTGTACTGGCAAAGCATCTGAAGCAGCAGCAAGAAACGATGTTGGAATGGTTTTGCAATTCTTCCTGCTGTTTTAGTACTGTGTGTTGGCAATAGTGGATGCATTTCCGCACAGTATGGGTATCACTTTGCTAATTTCTGATTTACAGCTTGTATTCCAGCCTTGCACGTTCTTCAGGAAAGCACACGGGGAACCAGTATAACCATAATAATTAATCAGTTCATCAGAAACTTTAATACTATAGGGGTACCTTTGAAGGGGTTAGGGATTTCAGCACAGGGTGATGCATATTGCCTTACTAGATTTTTTTTTTTTTTTTTATCCAGCAAAAAAGCTTCTCAACCTCACCTGCACAGGGATGAGAGTTCTGGCTTGATCTCTGAATTGATCAGCCTGGCTATGAATATCATGTGTGTTGAAGGCCATGGGCTTTACCAGGAGTCAACTGGTCAGTGTGTGCCACTGGTCAGAGAACCAGCACAACACGTGTTTGGAAATGTATGGAAACAGGTGACTTGTAGTGATCTGTCACCAGTTCAGTCACATCATCTCTGCTGTTGCTCTTCCAGAGCTGGAAGCAATTCCTGTTGCAGTGCTGTCGTTTGAACTGACACAGATCAAAATACTTAGTTGCTTCTATTAAAATCAATGTCTTTTTTAGCATCCCCCCAAGTATTAATGATAATTATCATCTGCCAAATCTGAATAAATTAGGCATGCTCTTTTCACAATTGAATATATGTTCTGCCTAGGGAAAAATGCACAGGGAAACATTTCATATTCTTCAGTATTAGGCAATGTATTGAACTCCTTACAGAAGATGCTTAACTGCGTAGCATTTGTCTTTTTTATAAACATCCTGGATACCTCTGCGGAGGAGATTGTCTATGTATATATGAGTTAGAGCTTGTAGGACAATCAAATTGATAACACAGGGCCTACTGCAACTTCAGAAATTATTTTACAAGAATATCAATTTATTTGGTAAGACTGAGATTTAGGACAGGTTTTCACAGCTGTGTTAGTAATGTATATATTAGGCAAAGGTCAGCTAAATGTGTCTGCCTAAGAAATGTCACGGCAAAGTGGCAGACTGAAATACTAATGCAAGTAAGCACTCCTGCTCTGGTAGGTTGTTGCTCAAGGGACTGATTTATCTTATTTTGGTCAACTTGGAGCAATGCATACGTTCCGTATATTTCTTCCTCTTCTTTTTAAGCAGTCTTTGATAACTTCTGGATAACGTAGTCTCCTGTGTGAATTAGAGTGTAGAAAATACCTCCTTGTAGTTGAAAGTATATTAATATTTAAAGATGTAGCTTTTGCCCCTTCTGTAAGTGGATTTGTAGAGGGATAACTCAAAAGGTTGGGAACTCCTCCTTTTCACGTGGGTTTGTCCCTTTCCAGCAGTTGGTGATGTTCCCTCCTGCCTGCGTAGTCGCTCTCAGTGCTGTTCCCAGGAGCACCTCAGGGCCTGCACCGCCAGGCTGGCTCACGGTCTGCTGTCTTCACCTGCCCTCAGTAAGGGTTGGTAAAGGCATTTCTTGTTAATATATTACTTGCTCAAAACCAGCAATATCCAAATTCGTTAATTATTTTTTGGTTTCCTAGAACATAATCATTTTAGTTGCAATAAGGTGGAAAAAAAAAAAAAAAAGGTAAATATATACATTATATATATATATCTGTACAGTAAATCTCATGGAACTCAAACTCTAAAAATGTCATTTCCATTTTCTTCCCTTTCTGTCTTATCTTCCCTAGAGGAAGAAGTCCTCCATGACCATACACAGTTGGCAAGTTTAGCTTTGTATCTCAGCTAGGCTGTGGAAAAGAGAGCAAGTCTGGATTTTAAAGTAGAGCTATCCTCAGACCTATCTGTGAAACTCTCTAAACTTGTGACTCATAGCAAATACCAGTCAGTGCTTTGTTTTTCCTTATGTAGTACATAGTCCTTGCTACTAACAGTACCTTGAACAAGTCTGACTATTTGAATTCAGTGTATCACTGTATGTGGTACAGCATGGGTAGCTAATTGGAAACCCTGAATTGTTGTGCAGGCTTGCAGTTCTGGTACGTCATGACTCCACTAGGTAATTATATAGTAACAGACAATATTGAGGGAACAGTGATAGATACAGGCAGAACTGAGTTACTGATCTGAGGGGTTTTAAGTCACATAAATGCTGTTGTTTAATACTGCGTGGAGTCACCATGTCTTGGGGAGGCAGCTGAGTAAAACTACAGGTGTGCAGAGTAAGTTCAGCTCTCACTCATATGAGGTTGAAAGAGTTACTATTGCATTAACTACAGCTGAGTATTTCTGACCGCACAACTTTAAAAATCAGGAAGATGAGCTCCAGGTGAACAAGAGAAGGTGGAAGGCTTTTGTGTTAGAAAGGTACATGATAACTGAAGTTGCTGATCTCTTGCTTGGGTTTAATTATTCTCAGCAAAAATGATGTCCTGTGGGCAGCCTGCTGGCTACAGCATAGATTATTGAATGCTGTTGCAGTCCTTTTATTTATTTTAAAATATAATTATAATTTTATTTACAAATAAATCATTCAATAAATGGTTTGTTCCTTTTCCTCACTATCCTTATTAAGAGGCCAAAACCCTGTTGGAAGACTGCAAGTGGAGGTTTATGGCTTACTTTGCAAGCTTTGGGACTAATCAATAACTTCCTGGTTTAAAGATCTCTTTCTATAGATTGTTTCATGAAATTTTCAGGTAAGAAAGAACAGGGAACCTTTGCCATCTATTATTATTTTTTTATTGTGATACTCATTAACATGTTATCTCTCTTAGATGTCTGTGATCTAGCCGTGTGTCACTGTCTGAAATAGAGAGATCATCTGAAAGAATTTCACAGCGTTACGAAGGTGTGCACACCGAAACTGAGTGGCAGGCAGATAAGGAAAGGAGTGCCTCAGAGGTGGTGGCAGTCTGTTCACTGATGAAAGCGGCAAGAGTTTGCATGGTTAAGTGTGTTCACAGATGTATGCAGGAGAACTGCAGGCTCTCTTTCTTTCCTCTCTAGTGAAATGTGGCTTTAGCTTTTCTTCTGAATAAACGGGATTGTTTCAAGCAGACCTGGCCCTGTTATTGGTTTCTCTGATGAACAGAAACAATTTGCAGCCAAATTGTGGCTAACCACGCAGGTCAAAGAGCAAGACACAAAAAGAGCTTAGGAAATTAATACAAGCTTTGTCTTGGTGTTTAGTATAGCTGGAAAAAAAAGCATTTGAATGAAAGCTTGCTGTGCCCTTTCTAGGGCTAGAAAGTATTCTAGCCCTTTTGAATTTGTAATAGTAATGTCAAGTCATTTTCCAGTCCTCCTCACTGTGACAAGAGTAGCTGCTGCTGCTTCTGGAAGTGTGTACCATTTAGTGATGGGCACAGTTTGATGACATTTGTGAATAAACACAGTGGTATCCACTGTTCATGTCATAGTAACTTACGAGGGATCTTTTGTTGAAAAGAGCTGAAGGAAAGATTCCCAGTGCTCCGTCCTCATAGCCTGCAGGCAATCGTGTCTTAACCTGATTGCAGTGAAAAGGATGGTCGCTGGCACTCAGCAGCCTCCAGACAAAGCTGAGAAGATTCCTCTGTATAGGAATGCTGCGTTTTGACTCGTGGATTTCAAAGAAAGTCTGACTACCTTTGCTCATTCTCTGTTGAGGCCAAATTTCCCTAAGTATTTTGCAAGGGAGCATGTCAAAGTTTGCTGGCAGTCTGCAGGTGCTGTATCAAAGTGCTCGCTCTTACCAAGTACCACAGGTAGGTCCTTTGGGGGAACTGCACCAAGTTTGAGAGGCTTGAGTTCCTTTTGGGAAACAAACAGCAAAAAAAGAAACAACCTGAGCTTTCCCCTGTGTGTTATATCTCTTTACATGTTTACTCAGGCTGGTATATCATCTGCAAATATTTCACAGCACCAGCATCAGGCTTCGTGGTGGTATTCCCCTGGGTCACTCTGGACCTTGTGGAGTCAGTGCTGCATTTGCCCCTGCTGTTCCTTTGGCACTGACCAGCTCCGAGCCGGAGACTACACAGCACTGCAAATTCATATGCTCCACTCTTGCCTTCCTGGAAAAAAACTTCGGTTCTTGGCCACGTGCTAATCTTCATTTTGATTGTTCAGTCCGCAGTGTCTGTGAGTATTCTGGTTTTCAGTGAGTCCTGCAAGGCATCAAAAAAAGAAATTGGATTTCCAACTACTCCCTTATTTTCTCTGAGCTCTGCCTTACTCCTTTATTTTTTGCCTTGATCACCTGTTGGTGCTGCGGACTCTGGCAGGCTTCCTGTTGCAGTTCTGTTTGAGGAAGGAATTTTTTAATTTTATTGCTTGTGATATCATTTCTAATTTTTTTTTGTATTGAATGCCAGGAAGTCTGTTAATACTGAACCCAGCAACTGAGAGATCTCTTCCCTATTGGGGAAAGAGTAAATAAATGACTGCATATTTTACCTTAGAACTGACAGATCTCCTTTTTTTTTTTTTTTTTTTAAAGCACCTGTTCCTGCCAGAGCTTGTGAACCCTTTTATGTTCTTCACGAGCATGTGACTGGTTTTGAAGGACGCCTGGTTATTCTGAGCAGTTTCCCCTGCGTCGCTGCTTAGTCGTGCTGACTCCCCTTGCCCTTTCTCAAGCTTGTCTCGATAAAAGCCACACAAGCTTTTTGTTTGCCTCTGATTGAGTGTCCTTAAGCAGTCGTGGCCCCCTGCAAACATTTTACTTCTTCAGCAGTCTTTTTTCCCCTCTTTCTAATGAGTTTCCACCATTTTATGGAGCGCTCTGTCGAGGCTGCCTATGACTGCTTTTGTGTGCGTGTGCTTTGCAAGGAAGTTGGATCTAAGAAGCAGTGGTGGCTGCACAGACCTCATTCTGCAATACCTGAACTGGTTCATGCCCACTTGGCGGAGCTGCGAGGAGGCTCTACCCCCTCTGCACAAGTCCAGAGCCACCTTTGCGGAGATGCGACTGTGGCCTTTCTCTCCAAGGGCCACACAAAGCCTGGTCATTTCTCGGAGTGTCGTGCTGGTGACGGCGGGTGTTGTCGTTGTGTCTGCTGCCTCCAGCCACATTGGCAGCACAGGAGTGATGCTGTGAGCACCTGCTAAAGCCTTTTCAATCCCAAAGTGCTCATGAAAGAAAGAATATCCTTAGATAATAACAATGGTTATTATCTCTGTTGATCAAAGCATATTTTGACTACAAATCTTTAATTATTTTTCATAAAAAGTATACGTACAACTTCTGGAAAGATCGTAAATATGCTTTTACAAGTTCATTAGTGTACTTAATGGGAGCGTCATTGGTGCAGTTACGTTTTCATAGTTCTAATTCAAGTGAAAAAGACACTTGCATTATCCACAGATTGTTAAAGCAATAGGAAAGTACCTTTAGCTTTGCGTCAAGGCACATCATTTTATTTAATTGAAAGCTGCTTTAAATTATCCCTAGGCATTTCAGCTGGTTGTGACTGATCGTGTTGCGTGGTATATTCTATTTTATGAGCAGCCCGCTTCAGAGCGTGTACAGTACTTAGAAAACCAACTTGCATGGTGCATGGAATAAAAACGTAGTGGTTTTCATCTTTCATTCTTTGTTTTCTTATACAACTCATTCTGTTCAATTGATTGCTTTGGTTTGGAGGAGTTAGTGTAATGGTGGCAGTATGGGGTGTTATATATTGTTCAAGTAAAATCTCTTTAATTTCAAATGTGTTTTTTCTAAATGCTGCTTTTGAGATTCTTGAATTGGGAAGTAAAGCGAGTGCATGTCCTTGCTATCTGAATTATACATCCACAAAGTATTATTTTAGTGTACTTTCAGCAGCCAGGTACAGCTGACAGCTCATTATTGACAAGGTTAGATCCATTGCTGTTTCTCTAGCATAGACTGAGACATTTCAGCTTGCCCCTGCAGTATTGTAATTGTGACTTAAAAATTTAGCTAGTCTTAGCAAATGATTTATTTTGTTGTGGGCATATTTTTAACCATAATCTAGATTTGCCTGCAAGTGCTTCAACTGATCTATAGCTTTAAAAATAGCATCTTTTTGTCTTGGACACTTATGCATAATCTTGTCTTTCAGCATGTAACTTCTGTGCAGTCCTAAAGCATTTTAAAAATTCAAACGTATGTCAAATATATCTTCTTCTCTCTTTCTTTATGCCTATTTTGAGCCCATCTTCCTCATTACACTTTTAAGAGTTTAATTTTTTAAAGAGTCAAAAGTGGAAGCAAAGGACCTCTTCTGTTCGTCGGGAGCTGTGGAAGAAGCCCTAAGCAGAGAGCCAGAAGTGAGGATGCAGCGGCCCCGTGTTGGCAGGCAGACGCTCTGCGCCCCGCGCTGAGAGCTGTGGCAGGACGCAGGGCTGCGAGACCTGGGTGCTGAGCACAGAGGAGCCCTCGGGAACCCGAGGGAAGGGACTTCTGTGGGGCAGACCCTGGGCAGAGTAGCTTGTGTGTTGTTGCAGACAGCCACGTGGCTCCATATCCAAAATCAGAAGCAGGAGGTATTAACTCTCCTCTCACAGGTTCCCTTGCATCCACCTTGTCGTTTTCCTCCTCCTGGCTCATCTCTTTTCCCTATAGATTTATTGAAGGCATCACTAACACTCTTGTAGATTTCTTCTAGATCTTAGCAGAGGGGGTTTCTAAAGGCTGTGCCAAAACTTGACCAAGCGTGGACTTGTCTCACTCCTATTCTTATGCTAAATTTCAAGTTCCCTCTTGCAGAACGTGGAGTGTTAGAACTCTCCAAAGCAAAGGCTGTCAGGTTTAGTCATATGTGGAGGAAAAGGTGACTGGCATTTCATAGAGGTTATTGAACAGTTTGGCCATGCAATTAAAAGCTACAAGAAGGGGAGGGGAAAGATTGGGACATATTTATTAATGGAGTAGCTACTTTTCTACTTGACTAAACAGCCAAGGTTACTGAAACTGTTCTTTTTGCGCTGGGAATGTCAGCACTGGTGTTACCCCTGGAGAGTGTGTTGTCATAGGGAAGCTTCAGAAAACATTCAGAGCTACAATGAAGGCTTCGTGCTGCAAGTAGATACAAGAATGCTCTTAATTAGGTGGGTCACGAAACAGGAATACAAATAATAAACAAGATGAAAGCCTTTGAATAGGATAAGAAGGCCTGTTTTTCTTGCTTTCTGTTTCCATGTTCAGCATGTGAGATCACTCCACTGCTCCATCCTGGTGTGCATTATTGCAGTACGAATGACTGTAGTGTCTGTCCAAACTTTTCAAATGTGCCTATCCCTGAAATGTCTGGTACTTTGGCTTGAATTTATTTTGTAGTATAAATTATTGTATTGTTCCTAATGATTCTCAAATAGGATTTATTTTTATTTATTTTCTTTAAAGTATTTGCTGTATTTCACTGCTGTGATGATGTCTCAAATGTCTGATTCAAGGGACTATTTATAGTAGCATAGTCAAGCATTTGCTTGAACATTTATGAGCTTAGAGCCTTTCTTTGAAGACACCATTGTAATATAAAATGTATCAAAAGCACAGAAGATCGCTGTAGAAATACATACATTATCTACATACTTTTGATTTCAATGGGACGTGCTGTAAGTATTCTCTTACATACATGAGTACTTTTTTCTCCTAGAATTCCAGCAAATATCCTTTACAGTGGGATGTTTTTGTATTAAACCTAAAGACCTGCCTACTGGCTTTCTAATTTGTTTGAAATCTGTCTGATTTTTCATTTCAGGCATATGTGAACCCTATCAGTGTCACTCCACCCATACAAGCCATAGATCAAGACCGAAACATCCAGCCTCCTTCTGATCGACCGGGCATCCTCTATTCCATCCTAGTTGGTTGGTGTCTGCTACTCTTGCTATCACTCATGATCAGTCGCTTTGCTATGACCAGAGAAAGATTGACTGGGAGTGTGGAAACCTAATAAATTTTGTGGTTAGTGGGATGTTTGAAATCGTTGTTCTACCTATTTATGTTTAACTGCAATGTAGAAGTTATTCCAAATGGCTGCATTATTTGTTGTTGTTTGTTCAGATTAGATTCAGAAGTTTCTGATTTGGCCAATGGAGCAACACAGCAAGCAAAATGAGAGAGACTTGTCTGTGCTCATAGCTGTGCTGCAATGCATTTTTTTCATTCACAGGTGCAGAGGCAGTTGTGTAACAGATGCTACAGAAAGGCAATTAGAGCAGGTTCCTTCCAAAAGTCTCCTGTCACAGAGCAACTTAAAGGGTCTTACTGCATTCAACTTTAATTTGGTGCCTGTGAGCTTGCATGCTTTCTTTCCCTTGTGGCTTTTTTGTTGGTTGTTTTTTTTGTTTCTCAGTTGACATTGCTCTTTTCTGGTCAGAGAGGGGTGCAGTTGTAGCAAGAGTTCAGAGATAGATACTTTGCTGGGGGATATCTTGTATTCTGCTATTTATTTTTCTCCTGCTATTTTCTTCTGTTCGGCATCTGTTTCAAATTGCTTAGCTTGTATGATTTAATAATGGAAAGGCCTAAGGCGGTGGTTTGCAATTCAAGTTCTCCACCTGCCCTGTTCTTCACAAACAGAGACTTAACACTGTAGTATTTTCTGTACCCTGTGTCTAGCATGGGAGTTGAGAATTTGTATTTTGTGTAACTGCATCATTTTCATGTTTGCTGCATTACACTGCAGCTATGTGGACTTCTTGCTGTGAAAGTCTAGATTTTAATTATTAGCATATTGAATAGTTTTACTTGTCTTTAAAAAACAAACAAACAGGCTTCTGTATACTATAGGTCTGTTGTTAAAGGGGAAAAAAAAGTAGGTTTGATGGATTAGTATGTCTGTTATTTTCAGGACTATCTTCAGAGGGTACAAAAGAATGGCTGCCATACCATGCAGAGCTGGCCAATGCTTAAGGTCATAGGAAACCGTTAATGTTAAGCTTCGCCATGATTACAAATAACACCACATTTTTAGGTGATTTTGACATATTGGACACTTTTTCTCCAAATGAATTGCTGCCACAGAGCCAGCCTGTGGCTTACTTTGTTAAGGAGGTTTGTAGATTTTTTTGTTTGTAGAACATTTGTAGAGCAAATGCACCAAGTACTTCTATATGTGGAAGCTGACTTGGTTTATTTATAAGTTCAGCTATTGACAGTTAAGTCCAAGTGCAACATTTAGCCCGTTCGTTTAATGTTCTTTGAGTAACTTGCAAAGTTCATTAGAAGGTTAACTTAATAAAAATTGTGTTTATTAACGTGTGATATTTTTAATGTTTGAGTGATTGTTGTGACCAGGAAGAAATGATTTAGAAACCTGCATTATAGCAGTCTGATTTTTTTGTTGATTGTTCATTGGAAAGGCTACTCTTTTTTTTTTTTTCTCGTTTTTGAGCCATGGTCTTCAGAAGGATTTCTTTTTAGATTTTAAGTCCGTCTTCATTTTGCCAGTACACAGTGCTATTTATATTGTAGCCTTTACTGCAGAAAATTTTAAATAGTTTCACAGGAAATTAGGCCTTGCAGATATTTCTCACATGGATTTTCCCTTGCTTTAGATCTAAATGTAGTTCTTTATATGCTCAGATATGTCTTTTTTTAAACACTGGGAGGTCTGAACTGTGCATACAGAATGAGAGAATAAGCTACTTACTGAAATGAGATTGATTTTGAATTTTATTTGATTTTACTGAGTTCTGATGTGGTGGTTCTTTTAACCTGCTTTCTTCCTTCTGCTGCACACCTGTACAAGTCAAGTTCTGGCATATGCTTTGGGCACTGTGGATGTTGTATATGAATTCTGCACATCTTTCTTGATATCTTTAGGATATATTGTCAAGAAGTCTTTCTGTTAACAAAGCCCAGCATCACTGCAGTGATAACTCGCTTCCACCTGATGTGGCCTACTAACCTCGTCCTTAAGTGCTCATAAAGATCTCTGCCTGTCATGCTTTCAAGGTAACTGGCCTTTCAAGTGTCAGGTAAATGCTTCAGTGCTGCTTTCACCAAATATCTTTCCTGTGAGGAGGGTACAAGTGAACCTCTGAACAGTTCTGAGAACAACAGGTTCCCCTGCAATCCATTGAAAAGGAGTCAAGAAACTCGCTTGATGAGGAAAATGCCTGTGAAAGTTGCTACACATTCACGCAAGCATAGCACTGCTGAAGACAAAAGTAACTTGAGGGTAAGGCACTTGAGAAATGGAGAAATAGCCCAAGTCCATCATTTTCTGCTTGCTCTCTTGTTCTGACCTCTGAGTGCAATCCTCTCAAAGGATGTATCAAGATGTCTGAAAGTGCTTGTTCAAGTAGTTATGGACTCGTACTGATAAAATTATAGAAGTTCAAGTCTTAAATATTCCTAAAGGTTCATTCTAAGATTAGAGCACTAGTTTCAGCAGAGTGCTACTGGGGTTATTGTCTTCTGTTTCAAGTATTGGCTAATGTACATGAAGAAAGTACTTCAGAGGAGAGAATTGAACTGTAATAGTTCATCTCTTATGCTTGATATCTTGGAAACCTGATGTTTGGAATTTTTTAATGAACAAATTTTTGCACTCATTGACTTTAAGGAACTTTAATAAGCATAAGTCATTGCAGTAGACCCACACAGAGTGCCTGGCATCCCTCTGCATGTAGCATGTGCATGTGCATTAGAAACAGCATAGGACCCAGCCCATCTTCTCAGTTACTCTCATCTGCAGCCTCACCCCATTTTGTTCCTTCGTGCTAACTACATCACAACCCTGTGCTGCACTTGTTCTGCATTTACTACTCAGTCTTATTTGAAAGTCTACCCTGAGTTGGCTTTGTTGGTATTTTTAAGGCTTTCTTTTCTCCGGTCTGGTCCTTTGGAAAAGTCATTTTTTCCTTTAAATCATCAGCTTCTGGATTTGACCATGGAACTGTGTCTGTGATTTCTTCTACCAGCTTCAGAAAATTAACTGTTCTACTTGTTTGATATTTAAACAGAGACAAAAAACGCAGCAACATGTTCAGGGATTTCTCTCTAACCCTGCTAGCTCCCTGATGCATGGCAGGCCCCACAGTGAAAGCCTTCCTCAGCGTCAAGAAAAGCAAACCTAAGAGCGCTCTTCACATTGTGGACATTGTCCTGTCCTGCACGATCATCCTAGTTAGAGCTGTAGTAGGCAATTCCTCCTTTCTCAAAGGAGTTCAGGCAGCAGCATAGACTGAGGGTTGCTCTGCTCTGTCAGGGTGCAACTGTTTTTGTGCAGAAGCAGTTTCTGGAAAACTTTGCTTTCAGTATGTAAGGCATCCCGGAGTTTGGAGACTTCCTGTGGTAGGCAGCACCTAAGCAGGCATCATTGGTTAGGATTTAGGCATCACAGCTGTGTTATGCTCTAATCTGTTCTTTCCTGATCGTCCTCCTTGCCGTCTTTTCCTCCTTTTTTTTTTTTTTTTTTTCCCCTGGATTCTTTTCTGGTGTCTTTATACAATGTTAGCTTCATCTTCCCTGCTGTAGATCACCTTGTGCCTCTTACAGCCATCTCCATCCTCACTTATGTATTTGTTCTCTTTCAGGGAACTCTGTTTTCTTCTTTCTTTTATTCTTTCTTGGTGCTTTTTGAATTTCATTCCTAATTTCTTGATTTTTCCTAACTCTCAGCATCAACCCATGTGAGTGTAGTCTCCTAAGAGTACAGCAATCTGTTATCTGCCATGTGCTCAGAACTGCTGCTGGATGCCTGGTGCTCTTAAAAAATTACATTTGTTAATTAGGAGTCAAAATTTAAAGGAGGGAGAAAAAGGTCTTAGAGTTAGAAACTCTGCATTTATGTTGGTGGTGTTGAGGAAAAATTATTTCACAGAGGTGTATGGCATAGATGTATAGAGAAAAATTCACAGAAGGTATGTGGGGTATGTGTGTATTTATGTGTGTATGTGTATATATGATTCCGTGATACCTATATATACAGAGAGACAATTTAGCAAACAGTTGTCATATGATGAGGGACAAACTAAATTACTGCACATGGGTTTCGGCAGTAATCTGTCTCCTGGGGTAGCTACTGACTTTCAAAAAGCGGTTTCTAATCATTCTACTTCAAAGGTGAACAGTAATAGCATCATTTATCAGAAAAATGGTCTTTTTTGTGTTGAATCTTATAGCCTGTTATTCTGTGCTGAGGATTTGGCCTGGCAGTATTTGTCCTGCTCTCATGGCTGCTTTAAGATACAGGAACCCAGGAGCTCCGGGGACTTAGTGAGGCATTCATACTATCAGCAAAGTGCTTTCTGCCTCTCAGCTGCTACACCGCACTATGCCTATACCTAAGATGACTTGAGATCTTAGACACTTAATCCGTATTTTTGTTTCTTTGGATGCTTTTAGTAATACTGCTAAGCTGTGAGATGCCAGAGTTCATGCTGTTGCTAACAGCTTCGGCTTTCTGAGCCCTGCTCTGTTCAGGTTTGTGCTCTCAGCTCCCCAGCTGAGGGAAAGTCAGGCAATGAAACCAGAATAAACTGGGACGAGACACGAGAGTACGGTAGGTAGGTACAGCTTTCTGATACACAAACAAGGACTGAACATACCTTACTCTTTTAGAAAAAAATGTGGTATAGGCTGTGCTGTCAGGTAGGTAAGAGACTGCTGCTGAACGGTATCCTATACTGTTATGGCTTCATCCAGCCCCGGCAATTAACGCTCACCCATTGCTACCTTTTTGCCTGCTTTCTTTGAGAGCCACAGGGCTCAAAATCACTGTAGCTTAATTCTTACCTCCTCCTGTCTGCTTGGTCCTGTGCCAGAGCCTTGTGGCCTGAGCACAGAGCCCTGAGGACATACCTGCATAGCACAGGCCAGGCGCAGCGGGGTCTCTGTGGGCTCGCAGCTGCACTGCGGCTCTGACGGCCTCTGCTTTAACCAGGTCAGAGAGTATCCTGGGAGCTCTGAACCAAGGCACTACTTGCTGATGATGAATGGAAGCTCTTAGACATGGATAAGGTCTCATCTGGTGTCTCCTCTGATTAGAAACTTCTTTTCTTAGAGTCGTAAGGTGACAGGTACTGAAGTAATAACAGGAGTTTGTCCATAGGTACGAGAGAGCTACAAGAGCCAAAGTATTAAAGCACCTATTTTAGATTGCAACTGTCTGGGCACTGTCCTCAAGCAATAACATGGATATCTCAAGCATAGTTGTAAAATCTTTCTATTGCAACACCTCACGTGTTTCCTTTGTGTATATGTTTGCATGCAGGACATGGTACGTAGCGTTGTTTGGTTTGTGATTAGTGACATGATGTGATACCTCAAGGGAAACTTTACTTCAAAGCTGAAGAGAGAAATCTCAGTTGTATGTTTAGCAAGTTGGGTTTCAGAAATGTGGTGGGTGGAAGTGGAAGATGATTTGCAGTGAAACAACATTTCTCCATATATCCTCTTAGCTGATTACATGTGTACTAATCTCCTGGAACCCGAGAAGCTGAATTTCCACCAGCTGCAGGTGTGTGGGGGCTCCTGCTGTTATTATCAACTATTTAGGTATTCCCAGTTGAGAGGAACCTTCATGATTAGAGGGAGTAAGGAAATGATGTTATTAAAGGCATACTGTTTGTTGTACAATTAGGCTACATGTACATATTATGCAATGTTTTATCCTTATAGTAACAGGATTGGGTTTTGTTCTTTTGGTGACTTATGAATAAAATGCATTATTAAGCTAAATCTTTCAGATTTGTTCAAACCTTAGTGTCTTTTTTGCAGGTACTCCTGAGGATTATCCACAGTATTTCCATATGAATCTCACAACAGCTGAACTCACTCTCCTAAAACAAATAAACAGAGATTTGCACCAGAAGTTTGACTTGGTTATTAAGGTAATTTTGACTGAATTCTTATTTCCATATGCTTTTGAAAACTGCTTAGCAACAAAAAGCACTAGAGAAAATGTGTGAGAATCCTGCTTGTCTTTCCTGGATTATGTTTTTAAACCATCAGGTGTCAGTTAGCACCATCATAGGGGAGAAGGATGTGAAGTACTTTTGAAAAGGGAAAGAGTCGTGTTAGATGCATTCTCAAGACACCTGAGTTAATAAAAAACAACCCTACATGTGGTATCCCTCTTTTTATTTACTCAGTTGTCTTATGAATGCATTAATTCTGTATTTCATGTTTTCTCCAGTTCACATTCCATGCTGGAGAATCTCAGATACAGATAATTTCCGATACTGAATATGGGAGTAAGGATAACAGAAATCATCTCACAACCTTGTAGCAATTACGTGTTTTTGTTGGTTTAGGGATAATTTAAAACAAAGAAGCTTTTGAAAAACACCCAGCACTGATCTCATTCAGCTTCTATTGCTGAAAAAAAGCATAAACCACTGCAGTGGGGTTGGTCTTTTCAGATCCTGCCATTGATGAGGAAAGTTGGCGTCGTCTTTTGTATACACCACTCTCCTTATTTTTGCAGTCTGACTTGGTAACCACCTGGAGTTCTTAGCTGATCCAGGTGATCAAAGCACGTATCAGTTAGTTGTGAAGAGCATGTCTCAATAGAAGGTCTCAAAATGAATCTTCATCTGGTTACTGAGCCCCGGTTTTGCAAGCAAAGAATAATTTCAGCGTTCGGTGCTTTCTTTGCTGATGTAACATTTAAGAGGAAAAGAATCAGAGGTGGTGATATGAATGTTTAATTGCTAAACATGTTAAATGCAGAAAATTAATGATTTTACTTAGAGCAAAATTGTACAAAGATACGAGGTTTGCTGAAGGAACTGTCAAAATCAGTTCAGTAAAGATGATTTCTAATGACTGTACGCCGTCAGGCCAAATGTTTGTCATCATTCTTCAGGAAGAATCAGAGTATGATTTTGTTCTTTTTTTTCCTCAAGAGAGGAAACAATAATCAATATTTCAATCATTTGAGAACCGGGGGGAGCAATGGTGCATGTTTCTGCTGTTGAAGTAAGGAGGAATGAAGGAGCTTATACAAACATGGTGTGACAGAGCGGCCTGGGTCCCTTGCTGTGTCTGTGCCCTTGTGTGGCCATGCAAAAGCAGTGTCTGGCTGCTGCCTTTGCAACTTGCAGGATTTTTTTGCATTGTCTCTGAGCATTTATTAAGCACAGAAGAGTTAGGGACTGAGATTTGCGGGCACCTTCTGTGCATCTCAGGGCAGCAGGTTCTCTGGGAAGATGGTAATAATAAATCTATTGATGGACAGATCCTTTCTGTCTTTTCCGAGGAACGTGTGTGATTACGGAATGACGGAAGAGAAACAACAGCGCAACTTACAGGCATTTTGAGTAACTCTGCACCTTCTTAAATGTCTGTTGTACTCGTGCATCCAAGTACAAAGCTTCATATATGCTTAGAGTGAAATAATTTGCAATTTGATTCTTGTATAATAATGTGCTTTTGTGCTTTCTTCCTGTTGTGCAGTTCTGTTGTCACTGGGACAGATGAGGAAACGTAAGGTTTATAAAACTAAATATGCTAAGTTACGGGTTTTATACCCTGTAACAGTTTATTGTGTGGTGGTGTGAAAATGCTGCAGACTTACACAGTAGCACAATACATCAGTCAAAAAATCACATACACTGGTCTGGTATCACATTCTGTGTGCATAAATAGCAAGCTCCATTGTTAATGGAAATTTTTATAGTCATTATTAGGTTCATATTGCTGTGTTATATGTGCAGTCAAGGGGATAATAAGGAAAATTACCAGTCTGTAAGAGTGATAATGTGCCACCCGCTAAAATAATAAAAGTTTTAGTGCTATGTTGTTCAGAGACCTTTTGAACTGGCATAACGTCTCAGATTTGTACCAAATCCAGTCATCACATTCTTGTGTTGCATACTCTGAAGTTTGCATTTCTTGCAGTATTGTTGAACCTGATTCTCTTTTATCTGGCAGGGGATGCAGGGGCTGAAGGGGAGGTTCCACGTGTGATACTTCTCTTTAAACTGAAAATATGCTATTTTTGCAGGGCTTTTTAAACGTAATTTTTATAATACTCCCTCTGATGTTGACAGAGCATTTTTTTCTTCCAAAATAATAAAGAAAAAAGTGAAAAGAAAGAGACGGTTAAGTCAATAAAGGATTATTAGAATGCATGAAGCAAGATGGACAGGAAATTGGTATGCTCATCTGTGGCATCAAAACTGCATTGCTGATGATTGCTTAATCCGCAAATAGGAAGACAAGTGAAAAAGCTAAACTTTTTAATAAGGAAAGTTCTTTTTCAGCCTCCCTGCTATCTCCAGAAGGCATTTTAGAATAAGGTAGGAAAAAATGTTGACCCTTCTGGGAAATTCCCATTGCTTCTATTCATTGCTAAGCAGTGAGGACTTTACAAAATAATTTGTACTTTTTGTGTATACCATTTGAATTTCCATATGGAAACTGCAATGCTGTCACAAGAAGCATGTAAACTTAGAGCCTTTAACTTAAAGGGCTTTCCAGTGTTGTTAATACTGCGACTAAAATTGTAGCATATATGAGACTCCCTTACTGCAAAATGCATAAGCCTGTGAATGCAGCCTTGCTTAAACATCTGCTGGTATTCTCAATAAAATAATAAACCAATCAAAACTACATTTCCTTAGCATTGTTACTATAGCTGCTGTCATTCTCCTGGAGGTCAATAATTTGTAACAAGAAGATACGTTGATGGTTTATTCTAAAGTAGAGTTAACTTCACATTTGACACCTATTTGCTTCTAGAAGGGGAGGTAGCTGTTTGGAGAGAAAGTTTGATCATCTTTCTGGAAAAAACGTGACCACTGAGCTGTACACATGAGCCTACATATTTCTTGTCAATAGCCCGAAAAATATGAATGAGGGTTCGTTTTGGTTTTGTTTGTTTTTTGAAGTGTGGGCATCACAAAACAAGCAGGAAAATAATCAAATTGATGCACTTTATTCTTTTTGTACTTGACCACCAATTATTTATCAATCAGACAAATCTACCCTTACAGATCTATTAAAATCAATTTGCAAAGTGGGTGGACTGCAGAAGACTAGATGTGCTTATACAGTCCACAAAATATTAACGAACAGAAATGCTGCACTATAGAGGAATTTAGCACACCTGTAAGAGGCATATTTTGATAAAATGACTCATGGTGAGGGGTCAGTTCGTTCCTAGGGACTTGTGTGGCTTTCAGAATAGGAGGAGGATAAGGAATGAGACCACAAGGGCTGTCAGACCAGCATAAAGAGTTTTTGTTGTATGAAATAATTCATTAAAAATGTCATGACTTCTTGTAGAGCAGGAAGTCATCATCCTTGAAATAAATAAGCAAAGTTATCTATTACTGTTACTGAATTTTTAGCAACTCTATTAAAACCTTAGAAGGTAGTACTAAAAATAGTAATGCAGAGTAAATTAGGTAGGGAAAGTTTAATGTGTTTTGCTGTTGTTGTTGTTTGATTTCTTACTAGAGAATGGCTGGTACTAGCTTTTAGTTTTGTAAAGTATTGCTACCTTTTAAAACACACATGTAGGTATTCCAAGGATAAACAAATAGTCCTAGCTTTTATTTATTTATTTCACAGGCTATGTTTTTGAAGCATGAGAAAATAATTTTTTACAGTTCCAGAAAAAAAAATACCTTAAATAACTGTAAATGTCTTTCCATACACAGAAAATGTGTGCATTTTTATGTAAATAGTTTTGAGTTGTGTTTTTGAGTCCTGGCAGTTCTGTATGTCAGATGAGTGTTTCCCCTGCAACAAAAAAGTAAATTAAAGGCTGATGAAGTATATTTTTTTATTTATATAAATTTTAGTTGTCTTGCAAGAATTGATTTTCTTTTTTTAATGGCACTGGAGATGCTTCTACGGATGGCTAAAATACTGTGGGTATTATCACACGAGATGGGAAGACAGAGGGATGTTTTGTTAATCTCATGTGGACACCTGGGTACTGCAGGTATTAAATTTATAACGTAGTTTGAGAGTAGGTTTTCATGTCATCTGTACAGCTCTCAAGCCATTGTCTCATACTTGATTGCATTTGTGTCGCTGGGAAGCATTCATGTAAATTAGACATCTCAGTAAAAACTGCAATTAGATTTTAAAAATAAAGTAAAATTGGAGGAGTGGGGAATAAGCTTCCCAGTCTCAAGTCGCATTTGTAGCTTGACTTTTTGGTAAGACTTTTCCTTGGTTCTGGGAGTTTTACAGCTCTTAGGGAGTAGGCCTTACAAAAAGAACTGTTTTGTATCACAGTTGCATGGTTTCTGGTGCCTTCCCAGCACTGTTGGTAACAGCCACCATGCAGCAGCTTCGACACAGTGCAGCAGCTGGGCAGAATGTTTTGAAGAATATCCCTGCAGAATGTTTTCCAGATTTTACGTACCTATCTCAAAATCTGTTTTCCCCAGCTGGTGTTTCAGTCAGACCGGCATTAACCTCGTGGCAGATAATACCATAGAAACAATTCTGTAGTGGGTTTGCATTTCCTTGTTGTTTGTTGGTAACAGAAGGTCAACGCGGTGTGACAGAGCTGAACAGACTGTTAGAAATTCCAGCGCTACAAGAAAATTGGTTCGGGGTCCTATTCTGCCAGAAGTGGTGTAGAACTTTCCAGAAGTGATACCTACTCTGTTTACTCTTCGGGCTTAAATCTTCACATGGAGTTTGGTTTCCAGTTTTTAGAAGGCTTTTTTTTTTTTTTTTTTCTCCCAAATGGGTGGTGGCATTTCTATTGGCTGTGGCTAGGCACAGGAGGTTTGGATAAGTAAGATGTACTTGCTCAGGGGGTGTGTGGAGAGGCTGAGCCCCGCTGGAAGTCAAACCGAATTCCACCTTAATGACCACGGGTGGAGCTTGGCTGCAAATATCAGCCTCCTCTAGGGAGCTTCCCTGCCCATTTCTGTTCTCATTGCTGTCAAGGCTGTTGTGGGCGTGTTGCATTTTACATGAGAAGGGTCAGGCATAGGTTCAGCAAAGGTCTTAGGACAAAACAGTGGACAAATGTGTGCTCAAAAGGCACATAAAGTTCTGCATAGCTAAAACCAGTGTGAAACAAGTCAGAAAAGATCCATTCTGGCCTTATACACAAAATGAGGAGTTCTGGCCTCACTTGGGAATGAGCTGTTGGCGTTGTAAGTGATAACTGAGTGTGAAGGTTGGCTCAGTGATCTGTGGCTGTCCACCAAGAGCAAGTTGAATGTTAGAAATTAATACGAAAAATGGAGAAGAGAACAGAGGAGGATCACTGTGGTACGGTATGGATCCAGGCTGTGTGTGTAACTGGTCTCTGTCATGGACAGGACAGAGCAGAACTGAAGCAGTTCCGAACCAGGTCAGGGAGGAAGACAAATGTATGAAATACAGCATCACAGTCCTGAGAGCGAAGAGGAATCAATAGTTCCCTCCTTGTGCAGTGCAAAAGCTAGGAGTTATCAAAGGAAACGAGCAGCTTGCAAGTTGAAAGCAGGCAGAAGGAGGTCGTGCATCTCTGGCAGTCTGTCTGCGGAGGGCTTTGACAGGCAGTGGTGTGGGGCTGGAGGCAGACATGGGCTCAAGGGGAGATGAGGCAGGGCAGCTTCCTGGAGGAGAAATCTATGGAGAAAGTGAGAGAACTTCCCGTTTAGGAAATCTGAGCTGCTTATGTTCTGTTCTAGGCCTCTGTCTTTGGCTGCTGCTTGCAAGTGTGATGTTGCACCACAGGGATTATTGGTCTGATCCAGTTTGCCTGTTCTTCTAATGCTCTTTTATTTAGGAGTTTCAGAAAACGCCATGGTAGCAGTCAGTGAGACAGCATGCATCCCTCGAGCCTCACTGCACAGGAAAGTCCTGGACTGCTGTTAAAGAAATTGTGCCAAGTGTATGGGTTTTGTGACTTAAGTCCATAATTCTGACTTTTTTTCACCTCTTCAAAAACTTCATATATGCAGTGTTTGGTAGTTTTCGTAATAATGTCAGCCTCCAACTCTTCTCATCCTATTTTGATCTCTTGACTCCATGTATTTGTTGACCTTTAGTTCTTATCTTTGTTCAGGGTGGATCTCACTGTCCCCCTTTTCCAGTGCATCATAAAGAATGTATTTTCCTGCACTTAAAAGGATGCATGCTTATTCGTCTTTGTTTTTCTAAATTTTACAATGGCAGCAAATAGGAATTTCAGCAGGAAGACTAAAGGCTTCTTTATTTGGTTTAATCAGTGTGATGAATAAATTATAGCTATATGTTGTATACATATAAATATGAAGACTTCTCAGTTTGAACTACATGTGAGGGCTGATGCTGATGAGAACTTTAAGAAACAAAGAAAAAAGAACCTTCACGGTGCTTGCTATTGAACTAATCTCTAGAAAGTAACCTATACGGGGGAAAACCCATGTCTTCCTAAATAATGACTCTCGCTTTTTTTCTCTCAAATTTATCTGAGTGCAAAGTGGAAAATAAAATATAGCCCACGTGACAAGTGTGGTTTTCCAAAAATATATTGCCCTTGTTCTGGAACTGCTTTGTTTTTGTCTTTCTCTTTTGAAATGCGACAGAAGATAGTCTCCTCTGTGGTTCTGACACAGTGTTAGAGAGGCATCAGCTGTAATGGGAAACAGGGTGATTGCTCTGCCTCAAAATAGATCATGAACTGAACAAATGAGAGTGTTTTTGTACTCATGGTGACAGATTAGAAAAAGAATGGAAGAAATGGTTTTTCATTAAATAGTTGCTCAATCCACTTCCTGACAACGATGAAATCTACAAAATCATTAGTTTGGCTGAACTGCTGTGCATCTCCTGTAGGTATTAAGTACAATAACTGCTTTTTAAATTGGCTTTTCAAATGTTCATCCCTTTTGTGAACTCAGTATTCAATTACTTCTTGTTGCTTATCGCTGTTACACAAGTGTACCTAGTCCAAAAAAGTCTGGAAATTTCTGTTCTGTTTAAGGTGTCCTTTTTTATCAGTCTTGTGAGCAATAAAGCGATGAGAGTTCTTGTAGAAAAGAAAACCTGAGTGCAGGGTTAGCAATTGTGATTAAGGATAGGTGAAAAAAAAAAAGTTGCAGGAAAATTCTTCTTCAAAACCTTTCCAATATATCAATAAAATTCTTCTTCGTATCATGGAGAAGGCAGTCTTCTCCCAACATTGGCATGTGCACATTGAAAATACGTGTTTGTTCCTGTTTGGCAGCATCTCAGCATGGTAAATGTTTTTCCTTGCATTTAGAGCATTAAATCACAGATACACATTAGACAAGACCAGCAACTGTGAATTAAGATTGACCCTTAAATTATGTGTCATTATGCACAGAGCAACAGAAATGTTAAAATCCATAAATGGTAAGTTCTGTAATGGTTTTCATTTACAGAAATAACTGCATTTCCTCTCTGCAGTAAACAGGCTTTTTTTCTTCTTTTTATTCCATCCATCACTTACAATTTGGCATAATGACTTTGTAGTTGGCATTTTCTTTTATCATAGGGAAGGAGGTTTTATTTTGTGGAAAGATGGTCAGCTGTATTACTGTTCATTGCACTTAGTCTGTTCATTGTAGTCTGATACTGAAGTCTCTTACCCTTGACACATGAAATAAAAATGTATGTTTTGGGTTTTTTTAAGCATGCTGTCTAGACACATTATGTGCCAATATCATTTCACTGCCACATGACAAGCTTCACTGACAGTAAAGTCAAATTTATTCTGTGTTCTGAAGATACTTGGTGCTGCTTGTCCTCAAGCCAATTTTAATCCATTTCAGTAGTTCTTTCCTTATGTTGTACTTTCTGACCTTGTACATTAATCCAGCATGTGATATACAATCCTAATGCTTACCCTATATAGAGATAAATTATGTTCCTAGTTTCACCTTTATTTCCCAATTCAGTCATACACTTAAAAGACAAAAAATTTTCCAGACCTGACCTTCCTTCTCTGAATCTGTACTGACTGCTCCTTTTTCAGTTACATTTGTTTAAATGCCATATAACGTTTCCATCTTCTTCACAGCTTGAAGTTAAGTTTAAGTTTCAGTGTCTGAAGTTCCTGGGCTCTTTCCTTGTTCTTGTATTAAATACAAATTGCGAAGTGGCCTGCCTGCTTTCCTCCAGTACTACACCTCTTTCAGCAAGCTATCACATGCGTTTGCCGGAGGCTTTTCCTTCTTTTGCTGTATCTAGTGAAATGCTAGGGTATAACCAGTGGCAGGGAAAGCTCAGAGGATTTTGGTGGTCTTTGGAAAGGAGATGAGCGCAAGATTTGGAAGGGATTACGGCAAGTGAATTTGATGTTTGTGGTTCTCGTTGTGAGAAGGTACGTGGACCAAAAAAATGACCCAGCTTACAGGACACACACAGATGGCAGCCAAGCCGGCAGTGGTGCTTTCCTTGGTCTCTGCTGCGGTCTCTGGTAGCTCGCTGGGGTTCTCTCTCTATTGTTCAGGTTGGTGGTGTCTAGTGGTAAAGCATGGTTTAGTTCATTTTCAGGGTGCCTAAATGGATGTGTCAATTCTAAAACCAGTATTGCCCTCCAATAGCAAAAGAACGTTGCTTGTTTACCTTCAGAAAAGCCAAAGGTCGATTTTCAGATATATTGTGATTCTTCTTCAAATATAGTTCTGTTTTTTTTGTTTGCTAAACATGGACACTTAAATAGGATGCAGTGGCAATTTTTTTAGTGTAGAATTGTACGCATGATGGTGCAGATATTTTGTAAGTTTCTTCTCGGTCTTAACCTCGAAAGTTGGATGTCGGTGTATAAATATCATTATCATTGAATCAGAAAAAAAAACCAGACATAGTGCTATTGTATGCAATTATTTCCAAGTAAGCCATGATTTTTGCATATTTTTAAAAGATCACTCTAGATATAGGATAAAAATTTTGTTATATTTATCCATCAAATTTTTCATCTGCTGGTGTGTATTTCATAAGTGGTAACAAAAATAAGTTCAAGCACATCATTTTAAATTATTCATGCATTTCCAATGCTGTGTCCTGCAGGAAAAAAAAAAAAAGCATGATTTGATCATGGTTCTGAAGAAACAATATCGAGAAGCTAACCTGGTTGGTGTAGATATAACAGGTTTATGCTACAGACGTACAAAGGAAACAATGTCTAAAATTGGTTTTGTTGAATAAAAAATATTAAATTGATCAGGGAATTAAGAGAATTGTGCTACTAAGGAACAAATTACTTTGGGACCTGACTGCAGTTAGAAAAGCTTTATGGAAAAAAAAAAAAAAAGACTGGTGGCTCTGATTTCAGCGAAGCTTTTGGTCATACAGCATATGAAAAAGTTCATTTTAGAGGATAGATTGTTGTGGGCTTTAAGAAAAATTCTTAGGGCTGACATTAATGTTAAGTAGATTATTTCCCTATTATCATTTCTTCTTGTAGTTTTGCGCTTTTCTGTTTCAGATGTTATTGTCCCAGTTACTTGTTAGATGGTGGTAACCTAACTTTTTTGGGTCAGGAGATCCATGATATGTTATATTCTTATTTTAGACACTATTTTCAGTCTTATCATCATGGTGGCAAACAGAGCATGTCCATTTGAACAGAGTCAGAAAGGCAATTGAGATTTTTTTTTAATTGTGGAAAAACATGCTCTTCTGCGGTTGCATGTGCCAGATGACAAATCAAGAACAACAGAACAACAAAGGAATATGGGAATATCCTGTGCTGCTGCTTCAAATGTGCTCATGTTACCTGCTGCCACTGTTTTTTTCTTTTCCAGGTCTAAAGATTGTATGTGATACAGTGGGCATTTTCAAAGGGAAATTGTAGAGAGGTGTTCAGGCCTGATAAGGGTTGTATATGAATGGAAGAAGACAGAATTCTGATTCTGAATTTCACAAAGGTTGAGTTTTGCACTGAGGAAGGAATGATCCTTGTGAAGCAGGATTTAGAGCAACAAAGACGAGATCCCAGTCTGCTCCCAGAACGGTTTCTGTAATTTCTCAAATCGGTATTTAAATGGAAGCCTTTATAACTCTTCTTGCTATATAATGTCTAGAGGGGAGATACTTCAAGGCAACCCCTCCAAAATTTTATTCTAACCAGATATCCTGAAGAACCCATTCACCTTTCCTCTCCACCTGCAAAGAAATCTCATCCCTTCAGGAGCTATGTCTGTTCTGTCCAGATGTTAGGTGATGGGCAAACCTTTTCTGTTGACCAGAGGAGATTTTTCAGAGAAATGGTGAATGAATACTGAAATAACTCATCTCATCATGGACACTGTTCAAATACTTGACAGGCCTTCACAGTTTCTTCTCGGGTTAGTTGCTGCTATATGTATAGACTATATGAAATGCTGCTGATAAATAGCTAATAAAAAAATCTGCTTCCTGTGTCAGTCCTTTTACTCAGCCCCTCCTGCAGTTTACCTGCAGGGGTGGATCACGCTGAGCCTGAACATTGCCACCTGCAGCAGCATTCATCAGCACTGTGTCCTCATCGAGACCTGCAGATCTGCTCTCCCTGGAGGAAACATCCACCTGCCTTTGCTTTCCTCAAGTCTCTGAGAGCTTCTTTGCCATCAGTTTGCAGGTCTGTCTTCCATTCTCCCATGTTGCTCGTACATGTAGTCCCTCACCCCAGGGAGAGAAATGTTCCATATGTCCCAGCTGCTGCCAAGATGCTAAGTGCATGCCTGTCCCCATGTAGCACTTTGCCTCAGCTCCAGCTGCTCTTCCCCTTATTGGGATCAAAGAGTGGAGAGCAAGAAGCCTGCATGTGGGGAATGGGCATAAAACATGTCCATCACAGGTACTAATACCACCCAGAATGCTCTAGCTACTGCTGCTTGCAGCTATGTGCCCTGAGGTTTTTAACATAAAAAGGCATCTACTGAAGAAATACGGTTAAGGGGAAGTAATGCACCTTCCCTGGACTCTGGTCAGGCCTGGCTGTGGGATAAAGGTTGCTTCGCCCAGAGGAGCTCTTCTGTGCATGGTCAGAAACCTGCCAAAAGGCCTTAAATGAAGAAAGAAAACGAGCATCCTGGAGTTAGGGTCTCTGCGCTGGGCAGCGGTTGAGCAGGGGCTGAGAGCTGCACCGCTGGGTTCAGGGCCGTGCATTTCACCTGTGTGCAGCTTGGTACACTAAGGAGGTTCCTGTGGAGCTGTCTCACGGCTGTTCCCCTTCACCATCTGAGAGGAGCTAAGGGGCCTCTATGACTACCGCAGTTGTAAGGAACAGAAAAGGAAGCCAAACAATTTCATTATATAAGACTGGCAGGTAACGAGTGTAATCGTATCTTACTGTCAACTATGGATGTGAAAGCAAAGTTCTGCTGCTATCTGTGTAGCAACCAGGTTTTTTGAGAACAAGTTCATCAGCTAACTGTTGCACTGTGGGCACCATTGTCCTACAAGCAGCAGTGATCAGATGCCAGGTAGCTGTTGGCCGCAGCGTTGTGGTAGTCATAGTTGGCAAAGTGTGGTACAATTTGAATTCAAAGAATCCTGAGCTGAATGTTTTAAATGAAGATGATGTGGATTTGGCACACCCCCCTGTTAACCTTTGCTGACTGCTGAACAAGACCTTGAAAAGTGTGGTGGGCAGGGCCTGGGGCCGAGCAGGTAGGGCAGTATTTCCTCTGTGCTACTTCTGTCTTGGTAGGGGATGCAAGGGATGAAGCTGAAGTTTTAGCTGGGTTGGAAGAGTTGGCAGACATCTTCCTAGGAGGTCAAGGCTGTGAAATAGCACTGCTCAGAAATAACAGCTGAGGTGGAGAGGCTGCGTAAGCCTGGGCTGCTGGCTGGAGAGACTGTGGGCATGGAAGACAGGCCAGCGAGGTAAAACAGAATCAAAGCTGGAAGAGAAATGGTAACTTCTGTATGGCAGATCAAATAAGGCTGGGCAGCATACGTCTGGCTGCTCTGCTGGATATGTGAGCCATAACCACCTGGGTTATTAGGAGATCTATTTACTTATTTATATTTAGGCTTTTAAAATTCACTGGGCAGATCAGTTCCCCGGTCCTGTGGAGGAGCAGCAACATGGAAGCATCTTAGATAAACTGCAGGCTGTTTAGTATTCATGCCTTTTATGACATATTTTCTGGATTGTGTATGCTTGGAGGGTTATACAGAGATACAGTGCAAAAGTGATATCCTTGTGAATCCACAGAGAAGTAGGAACCCTGAGTTTAAGCAAAGGTGACACTGTTTTCTGTCAGATGCTCCTCTGGGGCAAAGCTGTACTGGGAGATGGCACTGACCCTGGGCAGCGTGGGGTGGAGAAGATGGGCACTTCCAGCCCTGCAGAATGCAGACAGCTGGCAGAGTCGCCTTTCCCTGTTGCGTTCCTCTGAAGCTGGGTGCCCACAGCATGACTGGGTGCCCCCCCGCCTGCCAACCCCCCCGGTACTTGGCCTTCCTCCAGTGGCAGCGAGCACAGGGAGCAGAGGTGGTACAGCAGGAGCACCCTAAAATCTAAATGCCTGTGCATTAGTGTCCGTCTGGAGGTTGTTCTGTTGCCAGAGGCAGTTTATCTAAACAGATCCCTGCTACCTTGACAAGAAAGCCAACTCTGTTGATGTTCGTGCAGCTTCAGGGAGTCTATAGGAGTGCTTTAATTTCCCCTTTCTTCTTGGGAACTGCTTCATCTAATGCTTTGAATAAGCAAATCTTGTTATGTAGAACACCCATAGTACCTAACAAATATATACTACATAAGTGTATCTATTTTTTAGATATTTTATTATTATAGACATTTTTTACTTGAGTTATTTAACAATTTTCACATTTCGTCCTTCTGCTTTTTTTCTTTTGTTCATCTAAAGCAGAGGTAGCGAGAACATAATCGTGTAGCATGAAGACACCTGCTGTTCTTTTACAGATAGGCTTTCTGTGTGCAAGTCTGAAGTCTTCATCTCAATGTGTGTTGGTGTGAAGAAAGCATCACTGTACACTTGCTCTTTTTCTCTATTAATGCCTCCTTATGATCATGTATCTTCAATCTAAAGCGTCTAGGCAGCTTCGCTGCAGACTGTTCACTGCAGAACTGTGGAGTCCTTTTAGGTTCACATAATACCAACTTTTTGTTGGTTTGAAGCAGCACTCATCAATTTGTCATTGATGCATGTTCTTTTGGGGAAGAACACAGCTCTTCTGACTGTCTTAATGGTCACCTCTACTTTAACCATGTTGTTGATCTTCCTGTAGGGCCAGGCTGAAGAGAGCTAAGGATAGTAAAGAGTCTTTGTTACTAGCAACAATACAAAGTAAAATAGCCTAGAACTAGAATGCTTTGTGTCTTAAATATCAGTGTTTTTCTTCGTGAGAGAAATTTAAATTGTCTATTCTTTGTGTTTTAGAATATGTGCTAGGACGGAAAGATGCTCCACCTGTGTCCAGCAGACCAAGCAAGAGCCTTAATAGGGCACTGAGAAAAAATGCTTGCACTGTCTGGAACAAATTGTGTTGTACATAATTTCATCTTCTTGTGTTTAATTTTTCTTTTTTTTTTTAAAAAAAAGAAATATTACAGTAGGAAATGCTGTAGAAATCTACAATTTACAACTGTTGCATATTTTTGGAGAATTATGAACATATATATCAAAGGTGCAAGAGCTGTTCCTAGCCACGTATTGCTTCTGGGAATATGTTTATGTAACATACGAAAACAAATCTTTTTTTGTTGTCTTTTTTATGAAAATCTTTGTATCAAAGAAAAGGGGAAAAAAAGTAACTATTAGAGACAATTATTACTTTAAACGTTGTTTGAAGTTGAATATTTGTAACTAGCATTTTACGAACTTCTTTTTCAGTTCTTCATTTGCTTTGTTGGACTACCATTATATGTAAAGCCCCAAAGGAAAACAATTGGTTATCCATGTTTTCCAGTGGCTTGAAACAGAATGCCTCTGGAAGAGGCCCTGTAAGGAAACCATCCATTTGTTTTCCCTTCCAGAAGTGAGCTAAATCTTTTCAAAGAGAGGAAACTTTTATTTGACCTTCTGCTCTTACGAATATCAGGGCTGATTTTTTAACCTGTATGGTTAAGATAAGGATCAGAAAACGGATATTTTTCTCTATGGAGTTTGTGTTATGTACTTTGTGTGGTTCAGAGCAGTTCCAATATAAAGTGTTATCACTAATCTGTAGAAGCAAGTCTAAATGAGGGTTCAGCAAGTAGGTATGTCTGATTAGAAAAGCGGTGGCTTGTAGAAACATTACAAAACTACTGAGAAAACATTAAAGAATATACACTGAGAGTTGAGTGGCGATTCGTCGCTTCCTTTTTTTGTTTAAGCCACAACCTGCTGGTGCTGCAAGTAATGCTTGTTGCTGATTTCAAGCAGTTGGAAGGGGGCTGTGACTTTCCGAAGGGATTAGCTGCCAAATTCTGCCCAGTTCTCCTATGAACGTTGGCTTCCCCATGACTTTGACCAGTGTCCCCAGCCCAGTGAACAAAAAGGAAAGCACCCACAAAGCTTGAATGCTTTTCAGTTGGAGTGTCTGCTGAGGAAGGAATCCTTTTAGTTGTGGTTTTGGAATTGAGGCCTTAAAATCCGGGGAGCCTGCATCCTTCTTTGTATTTAACCACACGTGTTCAGAGTGCTATCCCATACTTCAGACAGGCCTGCAGTACTGGGTGGTGATGTGGTGGTTAGGTGGGGATTTCCTCTTAAGCCAGGACGGGGTCTGTGCTCACCTAGGCTTTAATGCAAGGCCGTTACTGCAACAACTGAAGCTGGTAAGAAGAATGGGACCATCTGTTCTTTGCATTTACCTTTTTTTAGCTTCTCTTCATGGCAGTTGCAAAGAGCATACCGGTCTGTTTTAAAGAAACTTGCTGCAGTTAAACATTTTACTGTGAAGAGCCCGATTTTTTTATGAAGTGGAACGGAGTATTTAGTGGTCTTCAGCAGTAGGTCTAATAAAATAACAGAATCAGATCCACATGCATTTGTTGTTCCTATAGCAGACTTTCTGAGATTCTCTCCTGCTTACAGGATATTGTCTTAGGCAAAAGCTATCAATTTTAAGACATGTTTAATGTTTCATTGTATACTGCATCAGTAACTAGAGTACTTCCCAGAAATTTTGGTGACTTTATTTTTTTACATTTGAAGTTTATTTTAATTCAGTGGAGAATCAGTTTCAAACTATATCTCAGTTCGGTAAGTTATGGTCAGCATTAAGAGTCACTTACGCAGTCTCTGATGCCATCACCAGCTGGTACTGTTAGATTTGAAATATGTTGCTGTTAACTGTTGCTTGACCAGGATTTCCACAGGGATGTTTGAGTGCTACTCTGTTGAAGGAAATCCTGTTAAATTAGAATGTTCTTAATTAATTGCCAGTAGAACCAGTATATGTGTGATTCTCTTAGAGTGAGCAGTGTGAAGACAGACTTCCTCAGCTAATGAAAATAAAACCTCCACAACAAGAAGTAGAGTTAGCAATAAATGAGGTACTGTTCTGTCTCTTCGGAAATACTTTTACTCCTGAGAATTTTACTGCATTGTGGCCTTCCCACATCTGCAGAAAGGTACAGCACACTCCTGTTGCGGTCTTGGGCTCTATGTACTTACAGGTGTTGGAAATAAAGCCATAGGAATACAATATTGACAGTCCCTGACTGTTGCCTTTCTACAGGAATGTGAGTGGTACTATAATTAAGATTGGTTTGCATTAGGTAAAATGAAGAACAAATTACTTGTTGTATTCTACTTTTCATATTTGTTTACTTTAAGTGGTCCTTGGTAGTCAATAAAAAAAAGCAAAGCTATACATTCATAGTGGATTAGCATGCACTGGAAGGAGTATTTAGTGCTTTTGTGTTTAGGAAGTTTGAAAATAAGAATAGATCAGGTGAAGCTATCAGTGACTAACACTTGGTAGGGGAGACGTGGCTATTGGAAAGTCACAGCTATTAATTGAAAGGAAGTATTTTGCTTGACATTCAGAAATAGCCACAAATAAAATGAAAATTCCACTTCCCTGTCATTAGAAAGATGGCTGTTTGAGGGGGAGAAAGCGTCGTATCCAGGGCAGTGTGCTATTCCAGGAGTCTGTAGCAAGTACTGTATGTCCACAGCTACTGAGTTGTCTTTTGGTTTAACTCTGATGCTGATGGTATAGGTGGAGGCTATGCTGTACAATCATCAGTTTCTGTTTTTTTCTTACTTTATAGATTTTCCCAAACTCCTAATACTGATACTTTAAGGAATCATTTTGCACGTATTGTATAGCTTTTGAATTTCATTTTGACTACTTTAAAGGTTTAGCATGATTGAAACTCTTCTTGCTCTTACAGCCCATCTAATTTGTGTTTGGTATTTCTTTCTTTTCCTGACACAAAGTTTCATGGTGGGGTGATGTGTATGATGTTACTCATTTGTGTAACTGGACTGTAATTCTTAAAAGTAAGGCAATGCCAATTGGTAACTGTTCATAGTTTTATTTGGCTGAGACCCTTAGACAAATGAGTTTGTTTTTTAGGCTGAACAAGACAACGGTCATCCTCTTCCTGCCTTTGCCAATTTGCATATTGAAGTCCTTGATGAGAACAATCAGAAGCCTTACTTTACAAAGTCTACGTACGAGGGCTTTATCCTTGAATCCTCCCCAGTGGGAACAACGATCTCTGATAGCCAGAATCTGACTTCTCCATTACAAATCACAGTGTTGGACAATGATGTGGAGGAGGTATGTTTCTCTTTCTTATATACCTTCATACTGGTGTTTTTGTTTTTGGAGTTTTATTTTTTTTCATATTTTTCTGGAGACAAAGCTGTTTCGATCCAGATAAAAAAAAAAATCACTAATTGTGTTTGTTTTTTTTCATTATGAGTTCAAAAGGATTTTAAAGTGCTTCTGAACTGAAAAAAAAAAAAAGAAAAAAAGAAAAAAAAAGAAACTGTTTTTGCCCAGCTTTACCTAACTGTGTTCTGTTAAAATTAGTGGATGTATAGTGTGAGTAGGAAAAAAAAAAAAAAACGTTTTGTGAGATGAATGGATATGCCACATGGTATGGGGAAATATGAGAGAAAAGCTCAAAATGGTAAGAATAGATCATTTGGATGAACCAGAAGGAGAGGAACAGGAGAAAAGGAGGCCAGAAGTTCATTCTGTTCTTTTTTGTGCCCATATTTTGATACTAACATTGCTCATGGTACAAATGGAACATATTTGAAAAAGCAATAACCAAGTAATAACCATACCGAGTCTACATAGCTAAGTTTTCTTCTGGTCTCACCAAGGTTACTGCTATTGTGTCTTTTTTTCATTGGTATTTCTTTTTCCTCCATATACTGTTTCTCCAGCAGTCATCTTTATTCTTCTTGTTTGTTTCTGTTCTTCTGTTCTCTTGCTATATTCAGGTACCTAATGAAAGTGAAGTTGTACGCATGGGGTTTTTAGCAGAATAGTATATGCTACTACACTTTAATAGAGCTATTGACCTGATGGTCTGCAAGCCATCTTCTGTTCTTGAAGTTTCACATTTGATACCTGCAAATTCGTTAGTTTTGAGAAACACAAGGGGCCATTTTCACTGAAATCACAGAATCACAGAATCATCTAGGTTGGAAGAGACCTCCAAGATCACCTAGTCCAACCTCTGACCTAACACTAACAAGACCTCCACTAAACCATATC
The DNA here is from genome assembly GCF_009769625.2 of Cygnus olor. NCBI lineage: Eukaryota > Metazoa > Chordata > Aves > Anseriformes > Anatidae > Cygnus > Cygnus olor. The sequence continues at coordinate 15,218,703 of NC_049175.1, forward strand.
ACTAAGGACTACATCTAAACGTCTCTTAAAGACCTCCAGGGATGGTGACTCAACCACTTCCCTGGGCAGCTCGTTCCAACGCCTAACAACCCTTTCAGTAAAGAAGTTCTTCCTAATATCCAACCTAAACCTCCCCTGGCGCAACTTTAGCCCATTCCCCCTCGTCCTGTCACCAGGCACGTGGGAGAATAGACCAACCCCTACCTCGCTACAGCCACCTTTAGGGTACCTATAAAGAGCGATAAGGTCGCCCCTGAGCCTCCTCTTCTCCAGGCTGAACAACCCCAGCTCCCTCAGCCGCTCCTCGTAAGACTTGTTCTCCAGACCCCTCACCAGCTTCGTTGCCCTTCTCTGGACTCGCTCGAGCACCTCCATGTCCTTCTTGTAGCGAGGGGCCCAAAACTGAACACAGTACTCGAGGTGCGGCCTCACCAGAGCCGAGTACAGGGGGACAATCACTTCCCTAGACCTGCTGGCCACACTGCTTCTTATACAAGTCAGGATGCTGTTGGCCTTCTTGGCCACCTGAGCACACTGCTGGCTCATATTCAGCTGCCTATCAACCAGTACTCCCAGGTCCTTCTCTGCCAGGCAGCTTTCCAACCACTCATCTCCCAGCCTGTAGCTCTGCTTGGGGTTGTTGTGCCCCAGCTGCAGGACCCGGCACTTGGCCTTATTGAACTTCATACAGTTGGCCTCAGCCCATCGGTCCAGCCTATCCAGATCCTCCTGCAGATCCTTCCTACCCTCGAGCAGATCGACACACGCACCTAACTTGGTGTCATCTGCAAACTTACTGAGGGTGCACTCAATCCCCTCATCCATATCATCGATAAAGATATTAAAGAGGACTGGCCCCAGTACTGAGCCCTGGGGGATTCCACTAGTGACCGGCCTCCAACTGGATTTGACTCCATTCACCACAACTCTTTGGGCCCAGCTACCCAGCCAGTTTTTAACCCAGAGAAGCATACACCAGTCCAAGCCACGAGCAGCCAGTTTCTTCAGGAGAATGCTGTGGGAAACGATATCAAAAGCCTTACTGAAGTCAAGGTAGATCACATCCACAGCCTTTCCCTCATCCACTAAGCGTGTCACTTTGTCATGGAAGGAGATCAGGTTCGTCAAGCAGGACCTACCTTTCATAAACCCATACTGACTGGGCCTGATCGCTTGGTTGCCCTGCAAGTGCCGTGTGATGACACTCAAGATAATCTGCTCCATGAGCTTCCCTGGCACTAAGGTCAAACTAACAGGCCTGTAGTTCCCCGGGTCTACCCTCTGGCCCTTCTTGTAGATGGGTGTCACATTTGCTAGCCGCCAGTTGACTGGGACCTCCCCTGATAGCCAGGACTGCCGATAAATGATGGAAAGCAGCTTGGCCAGCTCTTCTGCCAGTTCTCTCAGTACCCTGAGGTGGATCCCATCCGGCCCCATCGACTTGTGTACATCCAAGTGCTGTAGCAGGTCGCCAGCCATTTCCTCGTGGATTGTGAGGGCCACATCCTGCTCCCCATTCCCTTCCACCAGCTCAGGGTACCAGGTGTCCAGAGAACAACTGGTTTTGCCAGTAAAGACTGAGGCAAAGAAGGCATTAAGCACCTCAGCCTTTTCCTCATCTTTTGTAACTAAGTTTCCCCCCGCATCCAGTAAAGGATGGAGATTGTCCTTAGTCCTCCTTTTTGTGTTGATGTATTTGTAAAAACACTTTTTGTTATCTTTAACGGCAGTAGCCAGATTGAGCTCCAGATGAGCTTTGGCCTTTCTAATTTTGTCCCTGCACAGCCTCGCAACATCCTTATAGTCCTCCTGAGTGGCAGAGTAGTAGAGTGGCAGTGTAGAAAGATGCTTTCTACATCCTTGTCTTCAATCAAGTAATTTGCTGTCCTAAAAAACTGTTTTAAAGCCCAAAGTAATGTAGAATATCTCCTATCTATCCATTAAAATATCTCAGTCAATTCATGGGCAATCACAAAAATCACTTGGAAGGCAAGCAGAAATAGCTGGTGGAGATGGCTGTCAGGGGCTGGAACAAGCACACGTGGCATCAACAGCTGGCGTTACAGACAACTTCTGCTGCATGTGAAATACTCTTCTGCAGCAGTGCTTTTGTTAAAATCAAAGCAGTTCTCTCGTTTGACCAAAAATGTGGTATCTTGTACGTTGCTTCAGATGGGGATAAAAAAGGTGTTAGCATCAGGTGTATGTTTATATTTACAGCACTCAGTGTGATTCATAGTTGTATAAAGTCTACTTGTATAATGTATGAAGTCTGGTTTCCCTGAACACAAAAGAAATCGAATTGTAAGAATTAATGTCCACAGCTAAATCTTTTTGAAGCTACTAATTTGAGAGATTTTTCTCTGAAGGCTTTTTTAAAGGCTATGGTCTTTATTTGCATTACAAAATATGAGGCTACTTTTAGATGCCTTTTGCCTAAGCAAATTGCTATTCTGTCTTAACCCACACCTTCATGAAAGTGCTGGTAAAAACCCTTTGATTCAGATATGCCTGGGCGTAGAGACAATATTCTGGTCGTCTCCCTAAAAGGCTTTGTTACAGGAATCTGGAATTTTAGGGCACCATTTATGCCCACCATATAACAAACCTGTGGCCATTATAACTTCTGAAAAGCGTAGAGAGACTACTAATCACCTGAAGGGTGGAAGACTGAAACAGAGTAAGTCTGTTTGTGGGGCTGACGGACTTGAACGTCAGATGGGTATGGTCCAAAACTCAGAGCAGGGATTTTGGCAAGCTGGAGAGCTGGTTGTGATCCATTCTGCCTGGGTTGCCTCACTGCTGGCTTGGGAGGTGGACGGCTGAAAATGGTACAGAAATCTGGCTGTTCCTTATCTCACAGTGTGCTGCTGGCAGTTCTCTGTCAGCAAGTCCACCGCTGGTCCCGGAGCTGTGAGATACCTGCCTCAAGGCTTTGTAGCTGCAGTGGCCTAAGAAAATCCCACTGTGTGTACAATTCCACGGTGGTAAGTGAAGTCATTTGGCACAGCATGATGAGGGGCTGAATCAGTGGTGCTTGAAATAATTCAAAATTCTTTTAATTGAAAAGAGTTCAGTGTCCTAGTTCAGATGCTTGAATTTATTTGGCATTTTTGCACATCTGCGTTTGTTCTGGATGCTCTTCTACTTCCTGGTAGATGACATTGTTACGCTCTACAGGAATGGGAGAAAGACTTTGATGCCATTAACCTCCAGAGCTTTTTCAGGTTAGTAATTAACAGTGCTCTGATTAACCTAACTTTACCCTGGCAGTTGCACAGTTCTAACCACAAGATGTTTAAGGAAGGTCTGATGACAGAAAGTTCTTTGATGTACCTGTGTACTACATCATACAAGAGATTGAAAATTAAGATGATTTTGAATTCTTAAATGCTGAATTTGGACTGACTGTTTGAATGGGTCTGTAAGTACCAGGTTCTTAGTGTAACACATGGTGTTTTTATACTCCCTAACTGAAAATATTTAATCTCAAAAACTTCTGGTTAGAAAATAGCTTTTTTACTTTCAGTAAACTACATAATGGGGTTTGTAATGTAATCCTGGTATCTATGTTCTCCACCAAAAGTGTTTTTTGCTATTGGTGATGTCAGTTACATTGAATGCCTTAAGTTTTCGGGGGTTCACTGAAATTTTTCACAAACAGTTTGATGGCAGGGCTCCATGTTTTATCATTGTGCCTTCTCCATAGCACATCAACGTGCTCCTGTGAAGTTACCTCAATATTTGGATGTTGAATAGGGTGATTCGTTAGTATACTTGTGTTTTTGTGCACTATGAATTTCAACTTGGATGTGGCACAAATATTTATATTTTTAACTGTATTGCTATTAATAATAAAAAAAATCTATCCTTTCTGGAGCAGAGATTTCAGTTGGGAGTGCTAACCGAACTTAAGTAATCTCTGTCAAGTTTATCATTCTTGAACACAAGCTGCTTTATGCAGTTGATTAGAAGTTGTTAAATATTCCCATATCTCAGTGTTAGTAAGCCTGAAACTTCATATCTGTAGGAAATGACCATTCAAGAGCCCAAACATATTTCATAGTGAACTTATGTGGTGGGTTTGCACTGATGGCTAGCTAAGCTCCAGCATGTTGTTCTCTCACTCTTCAACAGAACAGGAGGAGAAAACATGAAAAGAAAGTGTATGGGTTGAGATAAGGACAGGGACAATCACCCCCCAGTTAACCATCACAGGCAAAGCAGATGCAGCATAGGGAGATTCATGTAAATTATTGCCTATATCTAGTGTCAGACTAGAGCAGTGAGAACTAAAAGCAAATTAAAAGCATCTTCTTGGTGAGGAACATTTTCCTAATATCCATAAGTTAATGAAAATCTAGTTAATGCACATGACACCAAATGCAGTATAGCCAGAAGTATCCTAGCTTAGGGTGTTTGCTAATTATTGAATAAGTTTAATATTTCAGTGTTGCATGATGAGTAGCTGCCAAAGCTTTCTGGACTATGAAATGATGTGGCATAAGGTGCTATTGCAGCCTCCTACTGTGTGGTGGACAGTTTGGGACAACTTGCTAAAGGTATTGCATAATAAATACCTGGTTCTGCTCTTTTGTGTTCATTCGTTGCAAATAGACTAACCTGTTAAAATATTTCAAATGCAAATTGAATTACAAATGAAATTTAAAGGGAAGCAAGGTCTTTTGCTCAAGCATTCAAGTGCCCATGTGCTTCTCCATAGCATGGCAAAACTGGCATTTGCAGACGTGAGGGACAAGTCCTTAAATTCACTGGATCGTTTGCATTTATTTCTTTGGCTGCTTAAGTTCTCTCTTTTGTCCCTTTCAGATAGCAATGTTTTCTGTTTTCTCCAGAAATAAAGATTTCTTCATTGTTCATTTTTAGTGTGGTAGAGAAGTAAACAAAAAACCCAAACAGATTCTGTGGGGGGAATTTGAGGGATTCTGACTGGGAGAAGCTGTTCAGACAAGTGGAAAAATGTCACAAGGCGCTAAGGTATATTGACGCGTTTTTGGTGTGCGATGGAGCTGTGTCTCTTCACAGTGCTGGCTGGCTGGGCTGTAGGTGGCGAGTAAACAGATGAATAGATTGATGACTGGAAGAGCTTGCTTAAATGAAGACACAGGGTAGAAAGATTAAAAAAAACTACAGTATAAATTTTTTTAAAAAAACAACCGGTTTATAATAGCACATTTATAAACCTCGTCAAATTCACCTCTTAGAAATTAGGAATGTTGAAAGGTGATGTGAACTTTGTTTCTCAGAGGCTTTCCTTGGTTATCTGTGGTTAGTTTGTGGCCTGCTTTGTTGTAGTGAAATTATCTGGAAAGGTTTAACATCACAGGCTAAACATTAGTTAGTTAACCAATAATGCATTGTGTACTGCAATACATTATAGTGCAACCTTCCTGTATTCATTTTAAAAGAAAAAAAAAGCATCTCAAGAAAAAACAGGAGTAAATCACAGGAAAGGAAAGCTTACTTGGATAGAATTTCTGAAATACAGTCTTAGTCTTAAAAGAGGAAATCTTAAATCATAACAACAAACTTTTCTAAATGATGACAAATTGCCAGCATTCTTTAAAGAACAGAATGTAATAATAAAGAAAAGTCAATTGTCTGCAAAACTGTCATCCCAGCAGGTTGTGGAGATCGGTGAGCCTAATCCATACCTCTCACCATCATCAATTAGCAGTCCTGCAGTTTCCAACGCCCTACATTGATTTGTTTGTATCATGGATTTCTCCTTTGCTCCCCTCCTGGACTTTCAGGCGCTCGGGCTGTGCTGCTCTTGTCCTGGTGCCTTGGCTCAATGTGGTGTGGCAGCGAGGCTGGGGAGTGAGGATTCCTTGTGGCAGGCTCAGCCCTGCTCACCTCGACATGCAGCAGGGAAGTGTATTTTAGCTTATGATTGCTCCCATGTTCAAGTCAGGACTGATCAGCACCATGTACAAAATGTAATTTTGAAACTGCCACCCCCGGCCCCCCAGAAGTGAGGACAAAATGGTGAAGATTTCTGGCCCTGCTGAGATGTAATACCTTGTGCCAGAGGAGACGGGCTGCAGTGTTGGATGGCTCTGTACCTGCAAGGCCACTTCCCTTAGGAAGGGATAAGTGTCAGTGGCAGGGCCATAACTGCTCGTTACCAAGCCTGGTAATTAGAGGGGAGGGAAGGGAAGGGTTGCTCTGTCTCAGCAACCTGAACTGCTGAGGGAACCTGGTGCAGATTCGATGGCTACATCAGGCTTCACTCCGTCGTAGCTGCATGTTTTGTTGAAGCTTGAGATCATCCTGCTGTGGTCCATCAGCTCCGGCAGAGGCGATCCATGCCCTTTCTTTCCAGAATGCTACAGACTTCTCTGTGCATACAGAGGTCTGCCTGCAGCTGCAGAGATGATGGTGAGCCTCGTCCTTGGGTGGAACCACTCTGTAATTTCCTGTTCCTGTGGCACCACCTGGCTCATTTCCACTTCTGTTAAATCATGCCAATGAACACGGATATGAGGGGGATGCAACTGCATGCATGTTAGCACATACAACAGCCATTCATAGAGTGTTGGTAACCTGTGGTGGTCTGTTCCAGCAGTCAGGCTGGGGCAAGCAATTGCCTAGAACTGATGCATAAAGAAGCCGAGCAAACTAAAATGAGTGGTGCCTTCTTGCTGGAATCAGATGGTAACTCAGGGTGGGTTAGTAAGTGCAGGTAAAGCTTATTAATTTCTGCAGGTCTTAGTGTTCCAATGGCTTCATTGTATTGGGGTAAATTAATGCACTTAGTAAATTGGGAATACTGATGAGAAGTTGACAAAAATCCTCTGCGTGCTTGTGCATGTTCTTCTCCAATAGTGGCACTGACTAAACATAATGTATTTGGTCTTCTAATTGACAAATCAGCAGAGATTATATTTTGTATTAAAGCAGTTCTCTACCCTCAGTTAAAAGTATGAAGAAAATGGTCATCTTAACTGTATCTTAGGCAAAAAAACAACGTGGATTCTAAATTCGCAGATTCTATAATTCCCTGTGGGAGTTATAATACGGTCCTGCTATAAAACTTCAAAAAATTAATTCGTAGATGTGACATTGCAAACAGACCTTTAACTAGAGCAGCACTGCCAAGTGCTGATATAATTAAGTAGTCTGTTTAAATGGCATAAATTAAATTAAACCACACGAGTACCTTAAGACCTAAGTAAACCGAAGCCAAGATGAGGAATTTAAACCAGTCTGACTGACGTTTACATAAGGCTCCTTGAGCCACTTGCTTCCTCACTCTTTTACTTCCTATGGGAGAGTACTAACTTCTGATACTTCGGGTTTTTGGGTTGGGAAAAGTGCTACTCAGTAACTGCCTTACTGCCTTGCATGCTGAATTTTGTTGAATCTCTTCTAGAAGCAGAAAAAATGCTGAAGGAAAGGTTTTAACTTTCACGTCCAAAGAAGCTAATCAGCATTCACATCCATTGCTTACTACTTGACTGCCAAGGTGTTTACTGATACCACACAGTGTCTTGATGAATAAAGTCAGGGTGTGTGGCAATTTGTGCAGCACTCATTAGGACACGAAATTGATGTCATGTTTATAAAGTGTACCAGCATGTGTTCAAAAGCATGAATGTGTGCCAGCGTGCCTTCATAAAAGCAGCTGTGCAGTAACTGTGATGCCTCTGCAGATGCGTACAGCCCAGGGCAGGGTCCCGGGGCAGTGGAATATGCTGCGCTTCAGCGACTACATCAGGTTCCTCTCCAGAACCTCTTCTACCAGACCATTTTCTCCTTTTATGCTTCCATTGTCTCTGAAGTTGGAAGTCAAACTGGGTAGGTGGTTGCTCAGCACCCTTGTTTCTAGAGAACTTGTGGAAAATTTAAAAGAAAAAATTAATTTACATGAAAGTGTCTTCGTAACAAATGGAAAGGACAAGGGGTGGATGAAAGGACAACATAACTTCTAAATGTAATTTAAAATTCAGGTTATGGATTTTCAATAATATATCCAGAAAAGGAGAAATGATGGATCTGTATCATCAGCCAGCAATACCAAAGCATCCTAAATACTGTTTTACTCTCATTTTTTCCTGGTTGCTTGTATCTTCCACTGTTATTGTTTGAACTTGTTTTGCAGCCGGTTTTCTCCCCAGAGGAGGGTTCTCATAATGCTGCTGTCCCTGTATGTCACTTCTGCGACACTCCAATAGTCACGTTACAAAATATTAATTCAGGAAATAGACTTCCTAAATGTAACAGCCCATTAATATCACTATTTCACTATTAAACCAAACAAAAGAGAAAGAGAAAGTAGGAATATTATTTCTCTTTCTCTGGGATTTATAAAGACAGGTTTTCTTTTTTCTTTCCTTTCTGAATCTTTTTTTTTTTTCCACTTAAGAAGATAAAAATGGAAATCGTAACTTTACCATATCATTTTTTTTTCTTGATTTGTGTAGGATGAATATCTAATGTTTCCTGCCTTCTGGAGCTATTCTTTCTGTCTTTGAGTTTCTTGGAGTCCTCAAGGAATTAGTCTTTTGTATATCTGTCCTATTTTAAAGAAATGCTGTGCTAAGTAGTGGAAGCACTGAAGATGCTGGCATTTGCTTCGTGCCCTCTCTCAGGAGTGACTCACTTGTGTGAGGAACAAAAGACGATTTTTCATAACTTTGGTTGACTCTTCATTCAGGAAGGAGCATGGCCCAGAGCACCTCAATTCGGAAGCAGTCTACAAAGCGTTGCAGCACTCTGTACAGTCACACATGGGCCTCAGCCCTTCCTTTGTACAGGAACCAGGGAGGTTTTGGTGGTGACTGAAAGAATTTGGAATTGAAGCATTACTCAGCTTCTGTTTGCTCTGGTTCTCTTACTAGGATTATGACATATATTCCTTCCAAGTGGAGATGACAAATGGCGAAGAGATTTTTTTGCTGCTGTTGGTTTTAAGTTGTACGATTGAGTATCATGTAAATGGTCTCACTTTAAAGAAATAAAAATGCTTAAGGAGAAAAAAAATATTCACTGTGTGCCTTGCACAAAGTCTCCTCAGACTGGTTGACCTCTGCCAGGTTTTGCATTTGCTCAGAATTTAATTCTTTAATTTTAATTCTTCTTGGGTTGTGTTGGCCTAAGGAGTTGTATGGCTGAAGTCATCGTGAAGACTTCTCAGGAGGCTGCTTCAGGTTGTTCTTAGGCTACCTAATGGCGATGTTAAAGATTCAGGAGAAATGCTCCAAATGCAGTGCCTATCTTGTCTGGGCAATCTAAGCCTCTGGGAGCCTGGAGGGCCATCTCATCAGGCCCTGCAGAACTCATCTCACAGAACTCATCTCACAAGAGCAATCAGTCTGATGGAAAACCCCTTGTCGATGGCACTGGGAATCTCACTTGTTTCAGCTCTGCAAGACGGTGCATCTCAGATTTTTCCAATGAGAGACACAAGTGGAAGAGCCTTTGTACTTTCACCCAGACATAAGGCAAATTCTGGAAACATCTCAACCAAACAACTCTCTTCCGTTGACATTTTGGTGCAGATGGTTCTCCACAAGAGGAACATTGGAAAACCAAGATGTGTCATTTAACTAGCCTTATTGCTACAGCTTTTTGGAGACAAGCCCTCACTAGGAAATCAGGAAGCCTAAGCACTTCTACTACTCTTGACCTTGCTGTCTGTTTACTTATGAGTGTGATAACCCTGTGCTGTGTTCCTTTCTAAGATGAGAAGACTGGAAGGTTTTTGATAAGCTAGTAAAAAAATTCAGTCTGCGTTGCCTCTAAACTAAACCATGGGCTTGCTTGTCTTGTATCATTGTGGCTCATAAGTTTAGCTGTCTGGTCCCTGGTGTCCTTATGGCCTGTGGGTTTATCAGGCAGGATGTTGGGATGTTTCCATTACCAAGTCAAATACTGACCCATGATTCATTGCTTTCCACGCTAGGTGATGGCAAAGACTAATTGGAATAATTACAATAATTGGACAGAAATTGGACATAAATTTTAAGGAGCTATATATTTGAAAAATGTTTTATAAGTAGACATCTTCCACTGTTGTTCTTTGCTATCTAACAGTCTTATGTCCTTAATCCACACTAGGAAGTGTATGAGAAGATTATGTCATAGAATCACAGAATGACTTGGGTTGGAAGGGACCTTAAAGATTTAGTTCCAGCCCCCCTGCCATAGCCAGGGATGCCACCCACTATGATAAGGTTGTATTTTTAAGTTCTTTTGCCTGTTCTGATCCACAGCTGGCATTTAATTTTTTGCATTCACAGCACTGGAGGGGTTAGGCAGTGCTTAACCTGGGTACAACTAGTATTTCGTTACCAAAGCAAACTCTTTTCTGCTTTCTGGCACCACTCTCTGATGCGCAAATCCCTCCTGGAGTTGGGGGTGTCCTTCCACAAATCTGGGAAGGGAAAGATGCCCAAAGTATGAACTGCTCTGTAGAGCTGGGGCTTCTTCTGGCTCCCCTGGAGAATCTTAACAGCCAAATAGTATGGCCTCTGCTGAGTCCTTGGGGAAGCTGGAACACTACAGGACATGTATCAATGTCTATTCATTCTGGATGGTATCATGTGATTTTGGTGTGGTCTTAGTAAATTAGAAAACTGTTTTCTTTAGAATGAGCTGTAAGCTTCAGTGAGTGGAAAGGAGAAACAGAAATGTAACATTAACGTCAGCATAGGCCTTCAAATTTTCAGGGACTTCTCCAGAGACTTTCAAGCAGAACAAACTCCAACCCAGGCTTTCTTTATTAATAATGCATTGGAGCACTTTTTGTGTCTCATATTTTTGTCTGTAACCATTTTTTTCCTAAAATATACTTCTTTTATGATCTTCATCATTTGCAGGCTTGTATTTCTTTACTTGTTTTCATTTTATGTCATTTGTTTTTGTTTTATGTCTTTCATCAGGTGCCATTCCTGTAGGTATTGGGTATTACATTTGCAAAATACATTTGTGTTTGAATTGTGTGGTTTGTTTATTTAAGTATTTCTTTTCCCCTGTCCTCCTTCATCTTTCTCCACCCCGTCCAAGTTTCTGTGAGACTTGGACTATCACTTCTTTCCTGAAGCCTGCAAAGAGCTCTTTATAGACACTGGGATAAGTTCATCTGGGGTATAAACCCATGTAACTCAGAGGAGTTGTACCATGGTTTTGTTTTGATTGCTTTGTGCTCATTACATAGTTACGTATCTCTATACAACACTTCAGTATTACAGAAAGTACTTCTTTTTCCTTTTAGAGGTACCTGCTAATAGGTCTGAAGTATGCAAACCATACCAGGTTTGAACTGCATGCTTGAAATGGTCCTTTCAGGTTGCATGTTTGCTCTGTCTGGATTCTGATAGTTTTCTGCTTAAAATTATATGCTAAACAATTTATCAGAGACAAACCAGTCTACATCACCCCATAATACAGTTAGGGATGGATGCTTAAGTCCAGACCTATCTAAAATAATAGTTTAAAAACCTAAAGTATCGGAAATTGCGTTGGTGACATGGATGGATTGTTTCCCGCAATTACATTCTCTCACAGTATCTGCCAGGTGGAATGTGCACAGTTCAGTCAAGCAGGTTTTCTTTTAGCATAAGAGTTGTTAAAAGTGTAAAAGAATACCAATACAAAGATTAAGGAAATAAATTGCTTTGTAGGTCCAACATGCATGGAAGTAGTAAAAATAGGTGTTGATTGCAGCAACATTGATTTAACTTACACATGAGGGTAAAATTTTTAATACAAGAATAGCTAAGGAATAGGGTAGATGACTTTCAGAGTGTATGGGATCTCCATCATTGGTTTTTCTCAAGAACAAATTAGGGAAAAAAAATACTGTTAAATGACATGACAAGCAAGAGCTGTAACAACCAACCAGGACTTTTGTAAATTAAATTTTTGACTGACTTCGTAATGTCTACAAAGTGAACAATTACTGGCAATTACCTTCCATAATTTCTTATGGAAAAAAGAGATTACCATTTGCATTGCTAGTTGTAAAATGAATTTTAATTTTACTTAAAGCTGGCATAGTTACAGCAAAGCTCTGGGCAATAGGAGACCATTGATTTGGAACACTTTGATATTTCTTCCATGGAGCATTCAGCAACTGAAATGGTTTCACATTTAAATAGTATAATCTTAGCCCTCCACAAATGTGTGCTTTGGAGTATTTTGGATTGCTAAAATAAATCTCTTTCTCTTTCCGTCGTCCTCATCTGTCCTCATAGTTGTTTATTATGACACCTAGTGCATGTTAGAGTTAGCTCAAGTGTTTTTGCCTGCTAGATTGTAGGGATCAGTGAACTTTTAGGTGGTCTGTTGTTTGTTTTTTTGTTTGGTTGTGTAGGAATGACGATAATAACTGGGCAGGAGTAAACCTAGAAGCATTCAGGATGCAGGTTGAGAAAATATTCAAAGAGGAATATAATGCTACTTTTTTGGACAATTTGTTGAATTTAACAGTTTTGAACTTTGTGTTTTACTCTATATGGGGTATGTTCTGTAGAGTAATGTTGGAGTGCAGCTGGTAAAACTACTTTTCAAGCTATGCTTTGTGCAGCCACTGGATTTTCTGTTACATTTTATTCTGGGTACCAGCCCTCTAATGCCTCATCTCTCACGTTATATGGGGGCAGTTAGAGATAATTTTTACAGGACTTGTATTGCCTTTTGTGTTTTGCCCAAATAAAATTGCATTCCTTCTTTGTAATTCCACCTCATGTAACAGAAATAAACTAAATACCGAGAGTAACATATGAAGTTGGATTAATTAATATACAAGGTCATAAAAATGTTTGTCAGAATACAGAAGACAATAAAAGATAACTTTTTTTTTTTTAATTTGACCATAATGTGGAAAGACCATTGCAGTCTAATCATATCAGTAACTCAATAGCATCTTCAAAGAGTTGGGGGAAGATACTTAATCCTGGTCACAATTTAGACTTCTGTCACTTCAACAACACAGACATTCCAGAAAAGTGCCTTAATTTGTAGGGCTTTTCAGAGCCACCAGCGCATACAGCGTTTAAAACCCCTTTTGCTTACTCTGTGCTGGCATCCAGCAACGTGGAGGTCAAGGACTAAGGATAGCGAGTCCATTTGCACCTTCGTAGCCAACTAGCAAGTTCAGGACGCACTGGACAGAAGTGGCTGGAGGTTCTGGACTTCAGTTAGCTGCTCTCTTCCCTGTGAATAATAACTTCTGATTCTGTCCATGGCCGGAACATTCTTCCCCCTTTCTGTTAGCTGAGGTCCGATTTGCCCCAAAATGAATTTCAGTCTTTTTCCCCAGGGAACATTTCCTTTTTCTTCTGCATGCTCTTGCATCTGCCCAGCATGCTAGTAGAGAGGATGAAATGGGATAGAAATGAAAGGATGAGCTCCTTCCGGTTGCTCAGGATGCCTAATGATAACTTTGTTGTCCTGTGGTCATGCGTGCAGGAGAAGAGTTGCAGCACCACTCTCCCTGCTTGCCCAGCCACGTGCAGAGCCCTCCATGCACAATACATAATGCCTGTTCCCAGCGAGCTACCTAGGGAAGTCTTGAGTAACAAAATACAATGCCTTTCCTTTTTTTTTTTTTTTGTTACTATAAATGTTACTTCCTATTGAAAATTATACTGTGATTGCTTTACTGTGGTTTTGATCTGATAACTGAGAAATGCATAATTTTGCATCAGTATATTGCATCAGACAAAGGAAATATCTGAATGGCATCAATTTAGCAATATGCTTCATCATGTATGATTATCTTCTTTTGTTGCACCACTACACAGCAATAAAGCTATTGCTACATTAATCAAGTTAGGTTTTGTTTTGTTTTTAATATGCTTGAAAACAAATACTTGAATCTGGTGTCTCACTGCTGGCTTAAAAATCTTTTTAAAGAAAAAATCATCTCAAACTAGCAGATAGAGGTATTTGTTTACTATTTGGTTTATTTACTCTATATGTTAAAGAATATTTTTAACACATCATCAAGAGAGTCAGATTTTCAGATCAATGTGTTGTTTTTTCTTTTTTTTTTTTTTTTTACACTTTCATGGAGTAGGAGCATTCTACTTTCTGCTTTTTTAGGTTTTAATTAGAAGTAACACTTGCATTCAGTAATTGGAAACTTAATGCTATATATGAATTTATAATAGTTTTCTGTTTGTTTGTTTGTTTTGTTTTAATTGAAGACCAAGGATCCCCAGCTCCACCTCTTCCTGAATGATTACAATACGTTTTTCACTGTGACTCAGAGTGGCATCACCCGCTACCTCACCCTGCTGCAGCCTGTTGACAGAGAAGCCCAGCAGATATACACCTTCTCGGTAAGCTAAATCCTCTTGAAGGCACATCAGGCATTATTAAGATCAAGCACTGAAAAATCGTTAGTTTTAACGTCATTTTAGATTATTAGAATGGCACAGAGGAAGACAAACAGAATGAAGGGTAAGAAGCAGCACTACCAGGTGATGATGGGGGGTTGATACTGGAGTAGTGTGCTCTTCCAAAATAGATTTGTTTATTTTGCTAGCAACATTATAGATCCCCATACCAGCTTCATCTCAACGGTCCCAGGCTTGTGTCCAGCCCATTGCCACCTTCCCATGACACAGTCTGACTCACCTCTTTCATGCCTGGCCTTTGAGGACACCCTCACCTTTTCGTGGCCCCTGAGCTAAGGACATGATGTCTGCATGTCCTTTCTGCTTCTATTTTCATAAAACATAGGAAGTAGGCTAACACAAACCACAACCAGCTTAATGGATTTAGTATTCCCTTAGGCAGTTAGCAGTCAGTGAGTAAACATCCTAGCCCTAAAGCAACTCACAAATGTCCGTGTTGGGAAAAGCTATTCTTTGGCAGAAGTTCCCAAACAGTGCCTCCCTGTTTTCTGTCCTTTCGGCACTTGAAGTGAGATTTTCTCCTGTGCAGTAAGAAAGTCTCCAGCTCTTTGTTTCACCTTAAAAAGCTGCCGTGGGGCTTAACACGCGTGGACAGCAGATCCTGTGTGTGTGATGGTGCCCAGGTGAGAGTTGCACCATTAGGTTTGTGAGCTGTGGCCAAGTCCTGCTCGTTGAGGGTGTTCGGCGCAGCTGGGGACAGACTCTGCTTCTAGCCGTGGGCTGCAGCTCAGATCCTAGCCCGGGACTGGCCCCAACCTTGTGAAACCCCAGTTAATCACTCTCGTTTCTCCTGCTATTCTGACAGTGGGTGTTTGCAAGATGCTTTCTCATTTTGCTTTTGCTCTGTCTTGCACACTGCTGGCTCAAGCTTAGTTGAAGCCTCCTGTAATTTACTTGTAGGTATAAAAAAAATGCAAAACTAAATACTGACTTTTACTTGTCATGCTGTATACTTATAGTTGGAGTTGTCTTAAAAATACACCAATAAAATACATACCTAGTTTCTTTGTTTGTTTTTCCTGAAGATGACAGCTTCTGATGGCGTACAGGAGAGTGCCCCAGTGACAGTCAATATCCTGGTGATTGATGCAAATGATAATTCCCCAACCTTCTCCAATATATCATACAATGTCAAGATTTATACAGATATGAGGCCTGGGGAAGGCGTAATAAAGGTAATTTTTTACATTTTTGTATTAGCTTTGTTAAATCACTTTGTTAATAGTGTGTAGTCTTGTTAATACACACTGAAAATGCACTGAAAACAGCTAGAAATAAAGGTTGTGCATCTTCATCTACGTTGTTAATTAAATAACTATTAAAAATTGCTAGTACTAAACTGTAGCTCTATCTTAAATGTATACCTGCATTTCAGCTATTTCATCAGAAGTTTTGCAAAAGCTTTTAATCTGAAAAACTTCAAAAGAAAAAAAAATATTCTCATGTGCCTTTTTGGTTCTCATCAGACTTGATATGTAAGAGTGATAGCTATTTTCTTGAACTTCCTAACTCATAGGAAATATTAAAATTGTTAGAGGGCCGTTGAAATAAAACATTGGGAGAGCAGGTAAACAGTCCAGTAGATATCCAGAAATGTTTTATTGTATCATAAAACCTTTTAGTTTCTACAGAAATTTAAGTTTATTTGTAGAACAATTTGGGTAGTGTATAACGTGTTGAATGTTAGTCCAAGTAAGAAGAAGAGAAGAGAGAGAGGGGAGCCACTTTAAGTAATGTTTGCAAACACTGATTTATGTTTGGTTGCAGACAGAAAGTGAAACATGGTGGTACTGAAGTTATTTGAAAAAATACTTTTTTTTCGGTGGTAAATGTTCTGAGATCTCAACTGTGCTCGAGTGTTTCCAGTCTAGTGGCTGAGAAAACAAGATGATGCTAGTGAGTTCAGCATTCAAGAAAAGGAAAAGGCAATAGGAATATTTGAAAAGAATTCATCAGCCGATTTAAGTAATACTATTTTCATAAATAGGCAACTTAGCATTTGAAGGCAGCAATAGTTTAATGGAATGTGGAGAGAGTTCAGTGTCTGTTTTGGCATATTCCCTGCTTCAACTGCATTGGCTTGCTGCATTTGTTACCTTTGGATCTTTGTTAGTGTTATTCTTGCCTTTTCATCAGTCTGGGCTACAGGTGCTTAAAGGATCAGTAAGAGCCATGAGAACATTTTCAACAAGATTTGGCAGAAAAACAAAAGTTTTGAACCAAATGAACTTCCTTCGAGTTTTGCAGGAACTGGTGACTGTATGGAGAAAAATAAACAAATAAATAAATATTATTGTTCCGAATGAGCAAAAGGCAATTAACGCTTGGGAGCTACATGTAGGGTTTGACATCAGGAGCTCCCTTTGCAACATTTAACTCCGTCTATAAAAACGTGAATTTTGTGACTACTATGTATTCACTTGCTATTTAAGGTACAGGGATCTGAAATTTTATTTTTTTCCCCCCTAAATAATAAGTGCTCCAAAAATAAATCCCTGGGGTGGTTGTATAGCCTTTGTTGTTCAGGGCATTAGGTAAAGTAGTGTACTGTGGATTTAAGGTGTCAGAGTATCTAAATGGTTCTTCCTATTGGTGGAGGTGCATGTCCAAGGAAACATGATGCAGAAGTTGTTGCTAAATGAGATTTCAGCACATATGAACAGGGAATGGTTTCTGTGGCCAAGGTTGGCCTTAAGGATGCTCCGACCTACCCAGGCTCTCTTTGTGATGCTCGAGGTAAAGTAGAACAGCTACTGTGCTTTACTAAAACCACTGTAATGCTAAAGTGCATACACATTTAAAGGGGAATGTGCTGTTTTTAGGGCTTATACTCTTTGCTAGAGCAGCTGTAAAGCTTTAAACTTGCCTTTGCTAAAAGACAATTAGTTTTTTTCTTTTCTCCATACTTCTGTCAGCAACCCTAACGTGGTTACTTCCAGAAGATCAGGGTTTATAATGTGGTCTAAGCTGGAGGGTAAATAATTCTGGCTGTTTTGGGAGGGAGGTTGCTTTTCAAATAATCTTCCATTGCCAGATGGTCTGAATTTGTATAATAATGGACATAAAAGGTGTCAGTTCTGAATACTTTCATAATACCAGCAATCGTTATTTCATTCTGCTGGGGCATTTGGGAAGTTGAATGCCTTGTTGTTGTGCCCAGGCATTAGGCACAGAGTCTTTCATTCAAGGAAATAGAAGTATAACATAATCTCATAATCATTTACACATAAGCACTGGCTTGCACTTAGCTCTCTACTCAGACTGTATTTTCAGGTTGATCAAGAATGTATTTCCTTTATGAAGCATGTCATCTTTCAGCAAATATTGTTAATTTATACTATAGCAGTGTAATTGCTCTCGTGTAGCTGCCACTTTGATTTTGTTATGCTAAGCGTAATATGAAATTAAAATTTATTTTTGTTTGCTGAGTGGAGTTCCATGGAAAAGTACAAAAAAAAAAACCACGTTTGGTACTTGCTTATTGTCCCATTTTGTGGGAAATAATTTTGATTTTACTCCTGGAAAAAGAAAAAAAAAAAGATTCTGTATTTCCTGTCTGGTACACTCTTTTTTTAAAAAAAGAAACAAACAAAAAAACCAGTTCCTTAGGCTCTGCTTGAAAATAACCAAATAACCACAAGTAACAGAGGAAAGAATTCATTATGAGTGAAATTCAGTGTTTTTGTTGTTGTTGGCTTTTTAAACAATTTTTTATGGGTGGTCAGAGCAAGGAATTTTCTTTCTTTCCCTTATTGCCGTTAGTGGAAGTGAGGAAAAGAATAGAATCAGAGACGTTCTGTGTCACTGAGTTGCACCGGTTTCATCTGGGAGCATGGTGGTGGGGTGGGTAATTTGCCTTTTGTGTTCCAGTTACAAGGCTGAGGTGCAGGTTTTGTGTTTGTCAAAAGTTGGAGTGTGTCCCAGCAGAGGAGCTTGTCCGCTTAGTAGGAGTGACCTCTGTCCATTTCCTGAAGTTAGTTATGAAGCAGAGCATGAAATCTGTGCTCCTTGACCATTGGTGTGTTGACAACAGAGTTTGGGAAGTTTTAATGTAAGTTCTCTGCTCTGAATACTTGCAAAACTGTTCAAGTCCTTGGTTGAGGAGAATGTCTTCTCGGTTAAGTTCCTGTATATTCTATCCGTTTCAGCTTGAGAATTTCTTACCTGATTTTTTTCCTCTGCTTTTATAGGTACTTTATTGTGCTCCCTATTGAGAGAAGCACAATAGCTGTTTGAGAAATCTGTCATTTAAAACAGTTAAATGTGTGGTAAATAATTGTTATCACTAGAAAGATTGATTAATATTAAACCTATTGAAATACTTAATTCCAGCTTTGTATACTGTTACAGTTTTTCTATCCTGTTTTCCATTTTTCTGTTAGAGCTTTGTGCTCCTGGTGATTCAGACATTTAAGCCACTTACTTATTGATAAGTGGCGTATGCAGCCATAATGCAATAACATAAGTCATTTCAATTCACTCTGTTAGGGTTTTTCTTTAGGCATGTCTCATTTCTGTATACAGTATAAACTATGCAGGGCAGAGTGAATATTAAGCAAGAAACTGAGAGAGCTGAGAAGGGACAGAAGACAGCAAAAAGAATAAGCTACCTAGATCTTTGCGTAAATTTGCCTGAGGGTGGAAGACTTCCTTGGCCTATGAAAACTACACTGGATATTTTGTACGTACTGTAAACAACAGAAAAAATCCTGAACTGCCCTTGAGAAGTATATGCTGGTTTTCCCTGATTTAAATTTATGGAACCAAAATAACCAATTTTAATTTTTCTGTATCTTAATTTCTATCTGATTTTATGTTGCAGAGGTATGTTCCACATTCATAGGGCTTTCAAGGGCACTCTCACAAGAACACTTAAATAACTATGACTGGAAATGGATAATACTCTCTGCAGTGGATTAGTACATTACCAGTTCACCTTGTGAGAGTCAAAACAGTTCTAATACCACCTATGTACAGTAATTTAGAGGAAGTGCCCCAGGTGTTGGTTAAACAGGGCACTTAACTTCACACATCTCAGCATAAATGTCCATTGTGCTGAAGGTCAAAAGTGAAAGCAAAAAGATAAAACATGGCAAAGCTGCAGGCAGTAAATTTTCTGTCACTTATCTTTTGCTCACAGTAGAATTAGTCTTGAACAGTAACAATAGTTGCAGTTATACATGGGGACAAATTTTATTTAGAGCTATTAAATAAATAGCTCCTCTGGGACTGTTCTGCTCTTACCTTAAATGTGACTTCGCAGTGCTAGATCATTTTCTCTCTTTTAAATAGTTGCTTTTCATTCCATGCACGTATGCAAATGTGACTCAAGCCATCCTTGCATAGAGACACATACTAAATTATGTATTAGAGATGTGTTTGGGTATTTGCAGCTTGGCAGATGCTCATAGTTTTCAGCTCTTAAACATGCATCTTGCTGTTAACCCCCAGAACAATTTAGAGATCTTTATACAAGTTGTCTCTGAATCACAATTAAGGTTTTATTTATGTGGTTATTTGCAACCTTTTGCCTTCAGTCCATCAGCATATTAATTTTGAGCTACAAAGTAAACGTTATTTACAGAAAGAGAAAATAAAACTGGGTTATGTTTGCATTTCTTGGTAAATGCATGGATAAACTGGAGTGTAAGTGTAATGATAGAATCACAGACTATCCCAAGTTGGCAGGGACCCACAAGGATCCAGTCTGGGTCCTGGTGCCACACGGGACCACCCAAAACCCAACCCCTATGTCTGAGAGCATTGTCCAAGTGCTTCTTGAGCTCTGACAGGCTCGGTGCCGTGTGCCCAGTCCCTGGGCAGCCTGTCCCAGTGCCTGACCACCTCTGGGTGCAGAACCTTTCCCTAACACCCAGCCTGACCCTCCCCTGTCCCAGCTCCGTGCCGTTCCCTCGGGTCCTGTTGCTGTCCCCAGAGAGCAGAGCTCAGCGCCTGCCCTTCTGCTCCCCGTGAGGGAGCTGCAGGCCTCCATGAGGCCTCCCCTCATCTCCTCTGCTCTGGGCTGAGCAGACCAAGGGCCCTCAGCTGCTCCTCATACACCTTGCCCTCGGGACCCTTCACCATCCTCACAGCCTCCTCTGGGGGCTCTCTAGTAGCTTTATGCCCCTCCGGTACTGCGGCACCCCAACCTGCACGCAGTGCTCGAGGCGAGGCCGCAGCAGGCCGAGGAGAGCGGGATGATCCCTCCCCTCGGCCAGCCAGCAGCGCCGGGCCTGAGGCACCCCAGGCATGGTCGGCCCTGTGGGCTGCCAGGGTGCTGGTGGATCGTGTCCAAGTAATGCATAGAGATTTAATGAAATTTCCGAAGGAACAATATTGAAAAAGAACTTTGACCTTCTCTGTGTTAGTGTTATATTTTGTTTGCCCAAGTTGACATATATCTGCACATCCCATTTACCCCCAACATACTGATTACTGCTTTTCCTAGTTAAACTAATGGCCGAGTTGTATTCCCAAGCCCAAGAAAAATGAGGACTGTATGTAGCTACCATCTAAGTTCTGGTAGCCCAGTATTTTTCACTACTGTGCTGCTCCAGATTGCATCTGTACTTTTTCTTTGCCACCTTTTTACAACATATATGTGTACAAATGTGACTCTGGAACCTTGCACTTGCTTGACTGGAACAGTTACTTCAAGGACAGTTGTTGAGAGGCAAAGTGGCATGATGCACACTTTCTGCAGGATTCACTTGAGGTCAGCACAGGTCAGATTAACCTCGCTGAACATTTAATTCATGAAAAATGTAGGGCTGCTGGAAAGGTTAGTAGTCACTCTGTCTGTTCAGGGCAAGTTCACTGAAAGTGTTACTGCAGAAAGGTTGCAGGTCTGCCGTTGAAGCCCATTTTCCTCCATGTGTAAAGTAAGTCTGAACAGAGTTTATGTGGTGACCAGGAATATGTTTTTATAAACTTTAGGGCTGATGATAGCAGTTGCTATATATCTGCTCTTCCACCCAAGAAAATCACTTCTTGCTGCAGTAGAATATGCACCCATTTTGCAAAACTTTCAGTGCGTTACATGTTAACGTAATGACACTGATACTGCTGGTTGCAAAAAGTTTCCTAGGAAAATAAAATCACGTTTTGTACTTTTTTCACATATATTTTAGATGTGTTTCTAAAATCTTGTTAACTATGAAGCTGTATCGGTCTTGGACAGCTGGAGATGAATTTATAGAATTATATATTATGGCAGCTGTAAAACTTTAATTCTATTTTTATTCATGTTTTTGCCCCTAAAACGTTATTCAAATCACTTATCTTTTCAAGCACTCAGTATTTGTAAGTTTAATTAACCTTATTAATTTATGTATTTGTGTAGTCTATTAATTTCCTTTTTCATGTCGTCACAGTAGAAACTGGCCATGTTCCAAATCCTGTGATTAAAGCTTAGGACCTGTATTTTGGATAAAGCCTATATTTGTCTTTTTGTGTGTGTTACTCTTGAAGTGGAGAAGGTTATTACAACACTTCTTAGCTCTGTCACTTAGTTTGAAAGCTACTTTTTGCAAGGTTAATGAATGCATGCAGATATGTATAGAAACTCTAGAACGAGTGATTAAGGAAAACAGTTTAAAGAGGGGGGTTTAAGTTCTAAACCACGATGGCACAGAAAGTGTGTTTTATATGCTCAGCTTTGGTGTGCTGATTCAGTCTGACCATTGTAAGTCAGCATTTTTATATGTCGAGACATCGTATGGATGGAATGTATAGCACGTGACAAAAGTGCAGTCTTCATAGGATTTCTTCTTCAGAATTTCGAAAGAAAATAGAAAACAAGAGATGTTCTGCAAAGATACCATGTGGATATTAATTCTGAGAGGAATCTCTTTCATGATTTTGAAATATTTCAACTATTTATATTGGGTTCAATGTATTATGGCATGCCTCAATGAATTAAGATGTGCTAGTTCTGGTGCAAGAATGGTAGTCGAATTGTTGGAAGGAAGCATCCTTGGCAAAGAAATCAAAATCAGCTTAAAGTTAAATATTTCTGTTCCTTGGAATTTAGCTTTGGACCATTGTGCTGTGTGTGAAAGAAGTACAACAGTGATTGCTTCAGCAGAAAAGGAACTTAACATAGTTTTCAGTTGATGAATACTGTGTATAACCTGTTCCAGGTTAGAAATGGCTGGTCCTCTATATAGTAACTCAGTCCCCAACAGCAGTAATAGTTTGCACTGCTAATAAAGAAGGTAAACCCTACTTTTGCTAATACACCTAAATCACTTGTCTTTCAGCATACCCATTAATCTTTTCAAGCTATTTTGGGCGTAGTTCTTATTTCTGAGCAAGTTTTTGACTTTGCATATAAAATTTTATATGTCACTGAGCATATCTGAATAGAGAATCAAAATTATTCTGTAAAGCAGTTAGATCCCTGAAGTTTTCCACGTTCTCCCTGTGGTGTTTAGTGTTATATGCAGGTGTTATTAACTTGAATGTTAGAGCTTTGGGTTTAATTCTTTGTTTCCCTGCTTACTTTAGCTGCAGAGTTTAGTTCCTGCTCTGAGTTCTTTGCTATCTTGGGCAAAGGTGTTTTGAAAGTTTTAGATAGTGCTCTGAAAGGCTGCGACCTGCTGAAGCTTGAGTGTGATGCTATATTGATTAATAGATTACATTATATCCTAATGCGGTAGAGACTTGAATGAGTTTCTCTACCTGTCTGCACTCCTGTCAGCTTTGAGAGTGCCACGAGGATGAGAAAAGGGTGTCTGACAGACAGACATTTAGTCTGCTGTGTTGGCTGCCCCTGGCTGAGTTAACGTCTGTTGATCCTGACATTAGCTTCATGGTCATCGCTAAAGTTTCGTGTCATCGTGTGTTACCCTTAAATCCTGGACCTGCAGTCCTTGTGCAAGTCTGCCCACTGGCATGAGCATTCATGTCAAGAAAGCCAAAGCAGACAGGCCAGCAGAAACCCTTCAAGAAGCTGCATGCCTGTTTTTTCATTTTCTCTTCAGGAGCCTCTCTTCAGGGAATCATTTCTGAGGCTGAGGTTTCTTACTGTTTTGTACGTCCCAGGAGGGCCCTGACACCATACCTGCTGGTGCCTCTTGCCATTTCCCACCTCGAGCTGCCTGGCTGCAGCTGGGAGCAGAAGGAGCCTGCTGGGCTTTCATTCCCTGTCATTTCCACTCGCTGCTGTTGGTAGCTGGGCCAGCTGGGTGCAAGGGCAGCACTGCCACCACCTTCTATGGCCATCTTCAGGGTCCAAGAACTGGTCGTGTGGCTTTATGTCATCCCCTGCGCTTTCCAGGGTAATGAAGAGCCACCTGGGAAACCAGCCTGTCTGTCAACAAGCTGATGCCTATGGGAAGCAGATGCTCACCTTAGAAAGTCCAGAAGTTCTGGCACAGTTTGGCATTGACTTTGGAGATTCAACCCTAAATTGAACAGAAAGCTGGTGCTCCCTTTTGTTTTCTGAAGACGCTAATTAAGTTGCAATGTTAAGCTGTGTAATAAGACTCAACTGATGGGCAGTGTGTGCAGTTTGCTGTGTGATTATGTCGTACATAAAATAAATTGTATTTACTCCTTAGGAAAGGAAGAGGAGAGGAGGTGAAAGGGCTAAGCTTAGAGATGGGGCTGTCAACTGGCATGACTGAGGTGTGGATGCATATTTCTGACTACCTTAGGGCAGAGGTCTAATTTGAAATCTGATTGCTAGATATATTTGCTTTGTGGAATGGTAGTAAGAGTTGTTGGTACTTGACACTTGTCTAGAAGCAAACAAATAGGAATACAGAGATGTTTTTTTCTGGCTCTGTGTGTGTGTAAATGTTTTTCACGTTGTGTGCTATGGAAGTGGGATAAACCTGTTGCATTTCCCAAGGGCAAGATACAAACCTCCTCATTCCACTGGTAATAAATGCATGCTCATCTTTATAATTTGTGTCTAAAACATTGGGCCTTAGAATTTTCTCATCTTGAGAGTCAAAATTGTACAATTCTATAGCAGAAATGCTTCATGTGAGAGTAAGTACAGGCCCAGTAGAGAGACGGTGTCAAGGCAGCAAAGTGGAAGTACATGCTAAATTGCATTTGTCACCCAGCTCTGAGGTAGCCCCTTATAAGCAGAGCCTTTCAGATTGGTGGTGCCCTGGGAGAGGGGTCTTGCATCTGTGTGAGGTGCCTGGTTGTGTCCATATGGAACAAATGCCATTTCCCTTCTGCTTGGCTCCCTCTGTGGTGCGTGCATCCAGGAGTAACATTAACATTGTTCTGCAGTTCCACCCAGTGGGGGCTCATAATGCAAAACCTGGATATTAGACTTCCTGGCAGTAACAGGGCTGCCACCTTGAAGAGTGTAGAGAGGGATGGGAAGTTTCAGTAATAAAATGCAATCCTCTTGTTAGATTTTAAACACAATAAGTAACCCCCCCCCCCCCCCCTTTATAAAGAAGTGTTATGAATTCCACTCTACAGAAAGTAAACTTGGTCTCAATTAGTTTTCTTAATTCATATCTTAAAATAACTTTCTTGCAATCTTAGGTAGCCAGTTTTTCTGTGCTCCATGATGTTCTTCCACCTATTATCCTTTACTTAAACTATATCCTTCTTGTACTGTAATTAGAAATCACAGCATATGTTACGGGTGTTCAAGTTTTCTCTCGTCTTTGCTTCTTCTATCCCTAACAAGTTGCCTTATTAAAAAAAAAAAAAAAAAAACAAGCTATTAAAATACAACACTGAATCATGCATGCTGACATTCTGGTTTTGAATTGCAGCTCACTGCTGTAGATGCGGACGAGGGACCCAATGGACAGATAGTGTATGAAATTTTGGCTGGGGATCAGGGAGACTTCATCATCAATGACCGAACAGGCCTTATCACCATTGCTCCAGGAGTTGTACTGTCAGTGGGGCGATCCTATGCTCTCACTGTCAAAGCATCTGATAGTGCTCCTCCTGCGCAGAGAAGGTAATTCATCTTATAATGAAACTAATTTTTAATCAGTGCTTAGCAGTGCGTAATTAGTGTGAGCACACCCTTATGTCTGTAACTTGGAACTGGAATAAGATTCAGTGTGTTCTGTTTGGTGTCTAAGGGTCTCATTTTGGACAAGTGTCATATTAGAAATCAGTTTAATGCTTTCACTTTTTGTTCCTTACTTGTATTCTTCATGTAGTACACAGGTTTCATTATTTCATTTGTTAGTAATGTTTTTTTTTTTTTGTTGTTGTTTTTTTAATAAAGTTCAAATGTTATGCTGTAGTTGTGCATGCACATTTGTTATAAGAAATTGAAGTGAAAGGATGTAAGGAAGAAAGAAGTGAGATGCCATGCAGAAAGAAGTATCAGGAACAGTCTGGTTGCTGAGCTGGAGACCTGTCCAGGCATAGGGTGTGTAAGGGCACCCAGACTTAGCGTACTGTGGACATACCTGGCAAGCTGTGCCCATGGTGAGCGGTACCCCTGCTGAGACCTTAATTCTAACCGGCAGAATTATTTCTGTTCTCCACCAACCGACAGATGAAAGCAGTCTGCAGGTTTACTGTGGGCACAATAGGATGCTCTTGTGTTCCAAAAGCCAAAGGTATCAAGTCCTACTTACCTGCTTCTTTTGAGTTTGTATTTTGCAGGTGGCGATAGTGCACGGGTGGTGTCATTTCACGAGGGTGCAGGGAGGTGCATAAAAGTGGCTCTGGTTCTCTGTCTGGTGTAGTGTATCGATAATGTGTAAACCTTGTTGTCCAAAGAGAGTGATAGAGAGGAACTGTAGTCTCCAGCATTTTAATCTCCCACAGACTTTTCTCCTCCTCAAATGAGGGATGTAAAAAGGAAAGTCAACATAAAAGTTCACTTTTGTGTATCGTTTTTTCTTCAGGACCTGTTGCTTCTGTCAATATTATTCAAGAAAGCATCTCATTCTGTTCTGCAGATACTTTACAATTACGTTTCCAATCACTGAAGTATTCTGACTGTTCATAACACTAACAGCTGGTAGCACAGTTTTCTGACTGAATTTTTCTCTTCCTTTCTCTCTGTTGCTTGCTTTCTTGATATGCCATCTCTTAGGGTAGCTGATAGTGGGCTGTTAGCAGTGCTGAAGAGAAGATTGTGGATGATTATGCAGTTGTGGTTGTGTGGTACTAACAGTACTAAAGTGGCAGACCAAAGTCAATAATGCCGCTTCAGAAGGCAGCAGCATGCCCAGCCAGCAGTGGTAGCTGCTGCTATAATACAATGCTGATTGCTATCAGCTCCCTTTTTGTTGGGGATTTTTTTTTGTTGTCCTAAAATACATACTTCTGATGATATATGTTGTGAGGCTGTGCTTCATCCTCTTAAAATGTCTTTAATGTAATAATCTTCAAAAGTGGAAAACTTCTCATTTAATACTGCTTCTGCTTGTCTCTCATTTTAGGGAATTACAACACACAATTTGTTCCATAGCTTTTAGAGGGTGTTCCACAGACCACTCCACCCAAGCAGCACTCCTATAGCTGCCATGCACAGCCCCAGGGCTGCTCAGGTGTTTGCAGGGCCCAGGGCTCTTTTCTCTGTATCTGTGAAGGTTAAAAAATCATAGGGGGAAGCACTGGAGATTTCCCAAGTGTGAAGGTGGCAAGAAAGAAGAAACTATGCAGAGAACTATTGTTTGGTAAGGTACATTTGGATAAAAAGATTTTGCTTCCTTCCTGCTGTTGTATTTCTGTAAGGCTGGAAAACCAGACGTGAGCTGGAGGGCTCGAGGCAGCCTCCTCTGATTTTACACAAAGAAGAGCCAGGAAGAGCTCGTGAGCTCAGAGGTCTTTAAAGCTGTCCTTTTGCATCTTTTAAATTTTAGTTCCTTCCTTCTGGCTGTGATGTGCTTAGAATCTCGGGGCTGGGGTTGTAGGAAATTGTTGCAGCTTCATCTGCAAAGCCATCACGTTGTGTTAGGTGCCCTGCTGCTGCGTGGTGGAGGCAGTGACTGGCAACTGCGACCTCTAGGAATGGGCTAGGTCTAGGCACCTTTTATGTTTCTGCAGACAGGAAGATGGGTGCCCTGTAAGATAAATAAATAAATAAAATGAGGATTTTGATTTAATTTCATATATCAAACTTTTTTTTTTTTTCCCCAAATCTGCATTTTGCTGCAGGACATTCCAGGTTAACTCTAGTCGTTTCAACTATCCCTTTGCTTCTGCACAAAGCAAAGCCAAACAGTGAAAGCTGGCTCAAGAGCAGTAGTTCTGTGGCCTCCGTGAGCACAAATTTAAATTTAAATGAATTCTGTGTAGCTCTTGCATGACACATTAAATTCTTGGCAGGTAACTGTGCATAAAACAAGGTATTATGTGTAGTATTATTAAAATTTCCGTCTATAGCAGGTGTCACTAATTCAATTTGAAGTATATTTAAGTACACTTAAGCAGTGTAAATATATTCAAAGTGTAAAAGTTTAAAGATGCAGTTTAGCTTTTTGAAACTAAAGTTATAGTTAAGCATATAGTAATTACTGGTATCTATTGTTGAGAAACCAGGAAAAGCTTTTGTAAAATCAAACAACTTTTGTTCAGACCTTAGCCTTTTCACCATCTTCCTCAAAATCTTTGGAATTCAGTGGAATCTTCAGTTAGTGATAACAGTGATCCGCCAGATCAAGTACAGTCTAGAACTATTTGATCATGAGATTATTGAAATGTCCAGTGGAAAAGGGCAATTTCTCTTTGCCTTGCATATGCAGAGATGGTGTGGCCAACGATCAGTTGGTCCACATATACAGATATATTCATTATACAGTATACAATGCAATTGTATGTAGAATGCATGCAGAAGCTAAAGCAGATTCAGTGACACATTCTCAGTGACTTGTTGGCTGTGCTTTCTTTGTAGTACCATTTAGCTGGAGTAGCATAAAAGCTG
This sequence comes from Cygnus olor, assembly GCF_009769625.2. NCBI lineage: Eukaryota > Metazoa > Chordata > Aves > Anseriformes > Anatidae > Cygnus > Cygnus olor. Next base: position 15,246,969 of record NC_049175.1, read on the forward strand.
TATTGTGCATCTGTGTGAGCATTTTTCACTTCTGAGCTCTGTTCTGTTTTCAGCATGTTTCTCCTGTTCTTGCAGTGTTAAAACATCCACTGCAGCTGTTGAAAGGCTCAGCGCTGTCTCCTTTCCTTTCCCATAACAATGTAGATTTTGTGAACTGCTTAAAAAGGCTTCATATAACACAGAAAGGGAATGGGTAACGTTGCAGAGCACTAATCAAAAATTGATTGAAAATGAAAAAAAGCCATTTAATACTGTAGTGCTTTTTGTTTGCAGTCTGCTAGTATTTTACTTTTTTGATCTTATCTTAAAGATTTGAAGAAAATTTGTTTACTGTTGTGAACAGAAAGCATTTTTTTAAAGAGCCTGATAGACAATGAATCATCTTGGGCATTATTGCAATGTAGCAGGATCAGGAAAAAATGATAAAGAACAACATTTTTTTTATTAAATATCCAGCGGTGGAAGAAAAATGCACACTAAAACTCAACTATTTGGATGTGTATATCAAACACAGTCAAGAACTATCTCAAGAAAATACACAGTCTGGGTTCTCCAGTGGTATTTTCTCTGCTCGTTTATTGTGTCTGTTTTCGATCATTTGGTGATGGTATTATTTTATTCCAACAATTTAAGTGTGGAACATAGATTCAGAAATATTAGTGGGATATGATGGAGTATTTTAAAGCAGACAAGAAGGCAGGAAATTTTAGAAAGTGACTGTTTATAAGGAAGTAATATACACTGAGTAGTCTGCTGTAGTTTCAAGTGTACATCTTGCCCTGGATATGCTGGGTTTGTTTATATCCCATGAGACAGACATCTGCAAATTCAGCTTCTTAAATCCTGCGTGGGATGGTGGATGGTAAAGCTCTGTTACTGCCTAATGCATTTCAGTGGAAGTCATGTACTTGTTTAAAGTGTAATTAAATCAAATAAGGACCTGGCTGTTATGTCCAAAGCAGTGAGATTTCTCATCCCCTGCACTTGTAGAGGGACCTGAATGTGGCACGTGCTCCGGAGCGACTTGGCTGTTGCTGGGCTGCGTCTGCTGCATCGCTGTCCCCGAGAAGCTCAGGGTTGTGCCCAACTAACAAAAGGCAGGGGTTTTGGGCACCGGTGGACATGGCTGGTGGTGGTCCAGTTTGAGCTTGAAGGCTCATCAGAGTGCAGCCTGTCTCTATAGTTAAGATACAGGTGGCGGGCTGACCTTGTCCCTCTGCTAGATGCCCACCCAGCCGTGCTATCGCTCCCGCTCCTCGACAGTGCGGGTTGAGGACCTGAGGGCTGGATGTGGACATGGCAGCACACCCAGAGGAGCAGCCTGTGGCTCAGCTGTGCGAACAGGCAGCAGCAGAGCGCTGCTCGGTGCTCGCTCTGAGCTGGTGCTGAGCCGTGGGACGAGTTCATTCCCCATACAGCTGCCTGCTGAGGGCACACACAGGACCCAGGCTGTGCCTCTGGACGTGCCCCTGGGGACCGCTGCGGCGCAGTCAACCACAGAGGCATTCATGGTTCGTTATCAGAGCCCTCGAGCTTGCTGCATGTTCACCTGGTGTGGTTTTTTTCCCCCCTGAAAATTAGGAACACCTTCATTTGTCCTGAATGGTTTCTTTCTGAAGCTCTAGGGCTGCAGGATTTACCCACTCTGTCTAATGCCTTATGCAAAGTCACACCTGCAGCATAGCACTTGCTTTCCTGGGGGAGTGCCTTGGGAAGTGGAGCTATGGTAACATTCAGGGGAGAAGGCAGGTGAGAATACTGAGCAAGGATGCAAGAGGAAGTTCCCTTTAGGACAAACACTAAATCTTCCTCTCAACTTCTGGGGGATTTCTGGCTTCCTTTCTAAATTCAGAGCAGTTGAATATCAAGCGTGTCTATAGAATGGTTTCATGGGGTCTACAGTGGGTGTAAGCACTCCCAGAAGAGCTTTCAATTTGCTTTTTGTGTTATGTTTGGGTCAGTGGCTCGGAGCAGTCAGAGTTTTTGCCAGGTCACCGAGGTGGCTTTTGAAGCCTCCTGTGTTGCCGTGGCTCACCCTCCTGAGGCGAACTTGGGTTTGTCCGTGTGAACCACCGTACTGATGCGGCCTTTTAGAGTTGCGTACATCAGTCTTCTCCCAGCATTATCTTCAGCAGTGTTTTCACTTCCCCCTCTTCCAAAGAAAGGTAGCAAACTGTACAACAGCAGGGATGCTCCAGGGGTGGATGCTGTGCATAGCAGGAGGAGCTACCACCACAGAATGCCTCGCCCTCTTCTAGAGGACACAGTGTCACCAGAGGACTATGAGGCTTCTTTTTACGTGGTATGTGCTGCAGTATTTTATAGTTTTGTTTTTAAAATAACACTTGGGCTTCTTTTTAAAGACATTATTTAGCTTTTCTTCGGTTAATATTGCAGCCTGGCTTACTTTTGATGTGGAATGGAAAGTACGTCCTGAAGCTTTTAAAGGAGCAAAGGGAGATTATTAGGCTTACAGAACACACAGTGAATAAAACAGACTCTGTTGGTTGCCTTCTGGCTGTTGATTTATTGATTTTGACTTCCATTTTTTGTCTCATTTCAGGAGCTCTATTACTACTGTTTACATCGAGGTCCTCCCGCCCAACAACCAGAGCCCTCCCCGCTTTCCCCAGCTGATGTACAGCCTTGAAGTCAGTGAGGCCATGAGAATAGGAGCAGTTTTGTTAAACCTGCAGGTACGATGCTTCCCTGTAAGCCCTTACCACCTTCCTTCTGTTTGTATCCAGGCCACGCAGAATCCAGTCCTTGCATATGGCGGGCAGAACAGTTTCTAGGAAGTATGTTTATTTGTAATAAATAACCCCTTTACATGTAGCATGAAGGAAAATTATTTGGATTTCTGAAAGTTCTTTGTTTGTGTAGGATGTGTTAAAAGGTACTATGGGCTGCATATGGGACTGAGGTATATGAAAGGATTTCATGAATAGCTTAAAACTTAAAAAAGCCTATATTTTTCTTATGTTAAAATCTCTCTATATAAGTTTGCCAGCAAATCAGAGGAACTTAAGGACCTCTGCACTTCATTCCCATTGAATTTCAGAAAGATTTTTGGTACTCTGACTTCTTCAGCCTGGCATTTTTGAAGAACTCGCTCCCCTTAGTGCATGTAACAACTGCTGTTCTAGGCTAACAGAAAGCAGATTTCATTGCCTGGTTCTGCAGAGGTCCTTGAACTGAATGACCACCCAAAATAGCTCTGCAGGTAGAAACAGTGAAAACACACTAATACAGTGTTGTTTATAAATAATGCTGTTTATAAATAATGCTGGAGTAACATGCTTTGCAGACCCACGCTGTTTCTCCACGTGGCGCTGCATAGTTAATTATCAGCTTTCTCCTCACTTATTTGCTGTTCCCTAAGTTTTTGCTGCTTTGCGTTCTGTCAATTTGTCTTGAAAGCCAGCTGTGCAAAATAGGTAGATAAATTACAATTCTTTCAATGTGTTTTTGGGGATCAGGAAGTTAATATTCTGAAATAATTACAGCCTCAAGTCTAAAGCAATAAACTCAGTACAGCATGCTCTCCTGAGCATGGCTTTCTCTGTCTTTCCTGTAAACACTGCAGCATTATTCAGACTTCATATAAAGCTGCTCAAACGAAGACTGGAGATACGTGAGCTAACAGAAGCCATACAGAGCAGTAGCCTTTATCTGCTTTAAGGTAACGTAAGTCTGATGAACATTAGGTCAGCTCATATCAGCTGAGGAGTATGTCTCTGTGTGTTTTGCACATTTGCAATAAATACATGGAAAACAAATGATTGAAGCCAAAGGGTTTGAAATAAATAAACCTTGAGTCACTGATGCAGGTCAGCTTGCTGAAAAACTGATGGAAGATTAAGATTATTATGGATGGTTAAACTGATATCGTCACCTGCACTGAGGGACGATGGCTCATTTAGCTCAGTGCTGAAAATTAACTGCTGGCACATCTTTAATGCCTGCAGTGAGTTTGGAAGTGAAGATCCATGCTGCTCAGGAACCTTCCTCACTGGTGGGGAGGTGCTTGATTTTGAAAACACCGCAGAAAAATGGGAGTCGGGAACACGCTGATAAACAGAAATGCTTGTGTTTACGTGACAGGTACTAGAATATATGCCCATAGGCAGACGTTATTAGGCAGGTTTTAGTGTTTCAGGATTTTGTGTGATTTAAATGTGGTTAGAAAGCAAACTGCATTGTTGGAATAAATGTATCACTAAAATCGTAACGTTTTTACCTAGATAGTGTTTTCCTTTTCAAATGATCCTTTTTTAAGTATATAAGTAAGAGGGCCAAGCCCCGTATGCAAACTGGTCATGCCAGCTGCTCTGCCCCCTGCCAGGGTGCTGGGGAGCATTTCTGTGATAGAGCAGTGGCTGTTCGCTTGCTACATGCCCAAAATGCCCAGAAAAGACCAATTACGGTGTTTGGGAAAGAGTGAAATACAGCAGTTAAAGCAGTTTTATGAGCTTTTGAAAACACACAGAAAATGTTGTCCTCTAATTATCATGACTGCAGTATAGATTTATCTTAAATTACCGATGTGGTATGAATGACTTGAGTTCAGTTATACAATTTTTGTTTACATAAAGTATTCAATTGTTAGATGACTAATATGTGTGGCTTTCTCTCTTTGGGATGAGTGAAAGACTGTTTCTCTTGTAGAGCTGATGGTCCTGGATGGGAAATGTAGACGCGTTGGCTTTATAGAGCTAGTTCAGCTTCCCCATTCTGCATTAATATGCTTGTCTGTATTAAAGGACTTTTTTTGTGTGGAGTATATTTCTGTCTTTCTCCTTCTTAATTCCCTGTGTGAAACTGTCCAGGACATTTTAAACATTCATAAACTGAGTATTACGGTTATGGAATCTTGTGCTGTCTTTCCCAGGCAAAGTTATCTATCAGTCATCTTGTGTGTTTGTGGAATTTGAACAGTAGTTTAAGCTAGTGCCTCAAAATACGGAATATTACCAGCTCCCACACATTTACATATAATGTCAGATAAATTTTACTTTCATGAGTAGTCTTATTGATATACTGAGTGTCTTGGACTTAAGGTATGTTTTGTTTGGTGTGCTAGGGTCAACAAATTTTGTTTTTATTACTATCTTTTAGCACTATTTTCTTAGTGTTTGCATACAGCATGAGGATTACAAAGCAGGGAGATATCAAGTAAGTTACATAAATATTCCTGAGCTAGCAGATCCAAAGAGCTACAGACATCAGTGTCAATAACAATGTGAACGCTGATGTTTTAGATTTGCATATAAGGCTTTAAAGTACGTGCTTAAAAGAAAAAAAAGATTTTCTCCTTTTCTGCTAAATGTTTTTAATGCTGATGAAGGAAGGTTAAATGTTTTTAATGCTGATGAAGGAAGGTTAAAATTATTTCTTATACTGTTATTTATTTTATAATGTACCCAGTTGGTTGTGATTGGTGCTTTGATTAACAGCAGTGAGATTAAATAATGCAATATTAACGCACTGTATTAATTTGTAAATAAACCTCAGAGTTTATTGCATGCCTGGGAGGCATTTATTGCTTTGTGCTTTGCCAGCCATTATTAATTAAAATATGCAAAACTAATTTTGTTCCGGGAGCCCACAAACCAAAAATAGGACCATTATTGTGGCCTAGGGATGGTGCAAGGAAGTGACGTGAAATCTTTGTGTGCTGTGTATGAAGTCACTGTATGCAATTGATCTGGAAAACAGTAGGTATAGGTTGCTTTTTTTCTGATTTGCGGGTTTTTTAATCTTTTTGTTATGTACATAACAACTTGCTGTAATTTGCTTTATAGAGAACAGAAGTTTTTTAAAAACAATGATAAACTTTTCCCCACGATTTTTTAAAATACAGTAATTGAAAAGTACATTTCCTCTGGACATACAGAGGAAAAGTAGAAGGTCTAGAACCAGTCTTCTGTTTATGGCTTTCTGAGCAACTCCAGCCTTCCTAGGAATGAGCGTAGACCATGAACAACCCTCTGAGAGACCCTTACGTGTGAAGTGCGGGCAGGATCCCCTGAAAGTAAGATCAGGAGCATACAGCTTTAGGAATGTACAGAAAGGATCGCTAAAGACAGAAGCAGCAGCATGGTTTCAGTGATTCAGGTTCTGCTGTTGTCCTCAGAGGTGCTACCTCGTTGGGTTTTTTGCATCTGCTATTTGTGCAGTTTCATACTCTTGACTAACAGTTTTTCCCTTGTCTTTCCTGAGTAAAATCCTGTCCTTCATCTCTTCTGTGTAAGGTCACCTGAATTCTGCTCACACCCTCTAACGTGCTGGCACCTCCCTGTCACTCGGTGTCATCCGTGGATTTTATAAACTAGTTCTCTGTTCTGTCACTGATGTTGTTAATGGAAAGATTGATCGGTATTGAACAAGTGTGCATGCCTTTACAGAGCTCCATACATACTAAATGCTACCCGGTGCCATCTGACCTTAGTTTTATGATCAGGTTAATTCTAGCTTAATCCCATCTTCCATGTAGAAACCATGTTTACTGAACTTGTGGTGAAAACATCGCATAAAGCAGTGTGAAATGCCTCAGTATGGCTCAGATGCATTATTACATCCACAGCTTTTACCCTATTTACAAAACCTGTTGTCTGGCTGTAGAAGAAAGTTAGATTGCTTTGACATATTTTGTTCTTGAGAATTAGCTTTGCTGTTATCCATCTCCATATTGTCATCTCCGGTACCTGCAAATAATTTGATTACTTGTGGTTTATGGGAATTGAGTTTACCTGTCTAGCATGTGATTTCCTGGCTCTTTCCTCTGTGAAAGATGTACTTCGTGTTTGTCCTTCAGCATGTGTGTCCTCTGCGAGGTTTAAAAAAAAACAAAAAAAAAAAAAAAAAAAAAAAAAGCTGTAATGGCTTTGAGATTACTTCAGCCCATGTTTTTATACACTAGGATGAATTTCATCACCCTGTAATTTCAGCAGATGATTTAAAGAAGGCTTTATTCATCTACATACTCTCTGCCTTGTTCTTCCCCTATTTAATTTGAGGTTTTACCCCTTTGTTGCCACAGTTTTGTTACCTGCTTGATTGCAGCTGAAATGCAGAGTGTTAGTGCTTTGACCTGCTTTTATTCTGTGCAGGGTTCCCTGCTCCTCAGATTTCCTATAAATAAATGGTTCTTACTATCCTTGCATTCTTTTCTTTTCCTGTTACAGTTTTTCATCAACTGTTTCTGACACTGTCCCCATATAGTTGTTTGTGTTTTCTTTACAACTTCATCTAATTTAGCCAGTGGTTTCCGTATGCTTCTATTGGTTGACACAAGTTGGTATTTTACTAGATTCACTGTCCTGCCTGTGCACTGGCAGTTCATGCTTCTTTGTTCATGTTGGGGTGGGAGGTTGGGTCGGGACTGATTTTAATTTTCAGATGGTTAGCCCAAAGCTAGAGAGTCCTTGCCTGTGGTCTACAACAAATGCCTACAGAAACATTAGATAAGAGGAGGATGGGTGTTGAGAGATGGAAAACACAAAAATGCTTCCTCTCCTTACCTTCTTTTTCATTTTGACTTGTCTCCTATCTGCCCTTCTTTTGAACTTGTTGACCTCTTGCAGTTCTCATAGCAGTACTTTTATGTATTGTTTTTTTCTGCAATAACATGCTTAATCACTTTGGATTTTGACTGCTGAATGTTTGTAACTGTGAGACAGTTCAGTAACAGTGTTTTCTCTGACAATCACCTGATAGTCTTTTGGGGAAAAAGGTGTACGTAAACATGACAAAAATTATAACCATTACATGGCATATTTATGGCCATTTTTTGGAATAGATTAGCTGAAACTTATCTTCAGAAGTAGTTTACTCAACTCCTGCAAAGCTATTTTGCCATCTAGTAGATGGAATATAACAGCTTTGATGCTGTTAATAGCTCTTTTCTAAATTCTCATCCTAATTTCCATCCGCCCAAAAGCAAATTATGGTGGAGGGTGAATACTGATAGGACTACCCTGCTTAGTGGAGCATCAGTGAAAAGGCTTGGGATTGGATTCTGGTAAGTTAACAGAAAGAAGAAACTGGATAAAAAATGAGAACAAAGAAAATGACAAGATCAGTCTCATCAGCCTGTTTTGTCACAAAAATAAAAAGTAACTGAATAAGCCTCATTTTATAATGCATTGCTGTGGTTCATGTGTAGTAGTGATATGAAAGTCTGTATTAGGATACTGTCATTTCTCTGTAGGATAAGAATTTGATGTGCTATAGATTTATCTTAAGTAGCTCATCTGTAATTATCCATGTTGCCTTAGAAATAGAGAGATTAGCTTCTTTCCTGTAGATAACTTTAATGGAAGCTCACGGGTTAATTTTGCAGGTTAGAGATTGAAAGGAAGAATAAAAACTTTCTAACTTCTTTTTATCCTCTTTTTTTTTTTTTTTCTTAAAGGCTTTTGATAGAGAGGGTGACCCTATAAGATACCTCATTCAGAATGGAGATCCTCAACAAGTTTTTAATCTCTCTCAAAGGTAAGTAGAAAACCCTTAGAAAATATAACTTGTAACTTTTCAATCACATGAGTATGTGGGCTGAGAGCAAAAGAAAAGACTTGTAATCAGACGTATTCGGCCTTTTCCTTAGATTAGCTCTCTGATATTAATGAGAGCTCTGTGAATGCTACTGCACTCTATAATTTTTCACAGGGGACTATTTATTATTTTAAATACTTTAGTAGGTAAGCCCACAGAGGTGGAAATATTCTATTTAAAAGAGTGACCAGGGATTAATTAAAAAACCTTTCTACTTGGCAGCTTTTGACTAATGATGGGACAATTTTTGCTTTTGATTCCTGCCTTCAAGCATTTTAGTCTGTAGCGGAAAGTCTTTTGATCATTGTTTTAAAACCACTTTTCCTTAAATTGAATACCAACTTAGAGTTAGGAAGAGAGGGTATGTTAGTGAACTAAAAGCACCATGTAGGTCTGTCTGTGTCCTACCTCCTCCTTTATTTACCTGAGCAGCTGCTATTTACACTCCAGAGTATCTTTTTTATTTGCAGGAAGAAGGGAGGCTGGTGATGTCCCGTGGTAGATGATGGGACAAAACTAACCCGGGACTTGCTGCTTATGGTATAATTGCAAAAACTGTCCTAATTTGGTGTGAGGGAGAGATTGTTCAGGTTCGTATATTCTGAATAAGCTCTAAGTTACTCACTGCTGCATCTCCCATATGTGGAGAATCAAATCACTTGTGAAACAATGTGAAAAAAGCCTTGAAGACACCAAGAGATGCTGATGCCGTTAGCCACGGATATTGATAGGCCCTATAATAATAAAGACTTGTCAGACAAGAAAATGAACATCTTTGAGAGAAGGCTGTTTCACCAAGGTGGTAAGAGCAGGAAATGATGTTGCGCTGCTGGTTTTATTTATTGCTTAGGGCTGGAGTTTTCAGTGCAGGCCGGGGAAGGTGTACCTTGTCATCTGCACAGGGGGAGTGCTCCGGCACGGCGTGGCTCCGTAGCACTAGCTGTGTTTCTGCAGTAGCAATGCCCTGGTCATCCTCTGCTTAACACAGAGAAACTTGATTGGTCATACGCTGTGGACCTTCAGAAGTTGATTGAAGAGGAGTGCACCTGGCTGCATGAGAGATGCTCCAAGAGGTGGTTGCTCAGTGAGGAGCTGTTTTGTATAGTTTGTGCTTACCACAGCGCTGTTGCTTTGCACCATCAAAAATGCTGATAGTTCTCTGTAGCAGTGTGACCTAAAACACAAGTTCTGGCTATCTTGGGTGGCCTGCCAAGCCCGTTGCTTTGAGGGTATCTAGATATCGGGCTCTAGGCAGCTCCTGTGTTGTCTAGCTTGGGGTTGTAAGCAGTGGGGATAGCCAGAAGCCAAGATGGTGAAGGTGGCATGTGAATTCACAGCTGTGAATTCAGTCTGAGAGCAGCAATAAGACACCGATGCACTCTCTGAAGGCTGCAGACACAGCACATTTCTGTGTGTCCATGGACAGTGTTGCATATGTCAGGCCCTGAGGCCTGACCCCCTCAAGCCTCCAGCCTCATACACCCCCCATACGTGTCTGAGCATCAGAGCACATTAAGGGTTTCGGCACAAACTCAGTCATCGGTTTGTTCATCTTTTAATCTGTTGCTTCTTGATTAAAAAAAGAGAGAGCTCTTTGAAGTGTTTTCTCCTTTCTGTTATCCTTGCATGTCTTTTCCTGCAAATGTTTGTTCAAAGCTTTCTTCAGCCATTCACATGTTTTTTTCTAGACGCTGAAATATCTGGATGGGATATTAAAGTAGGATTACCATTAAACAAAGCATAGTTACTGTGATTCCTGCAGGAATTCATTTTACATAAATGTGATGCATTTTTAGATACTTCAAGGCCAAAGCGGAGACCATGAACATAGCTATCTCCTCTTCTTTTTTTCTCATCTGGATTATTTTTTTGCGTCATTAACATTTCAGTTAATTGCTGTATAGTTCCCTAACTGGCAGCATGGCTAGTGAATATTGACAGGTTTGCATCTATTTACTAGATCTCTTTTATCTAGAACTCAGTTGGAGGAATGTGAGATGGCTTAGTTCTTTTTTTTCTTTGGTAGTGCAACGTTAGTACAATCTGTTGTAATTCGGTGCCTTATGTTCCGTACAGAGGAAATGGTAATATAAAGCTGGGATATTAATGAATGCAAGTCATCCAAATCTTTGATACCACACGGGAGTTGTATGAATATATAAATTGACCTTAGTTACAGGTGTGTTAGTAAGCAGTATTTGCTGTCAATATTTTATCTTGGTTCACCTTTGATTTTCTGTAAATTATTATTTTACCATATTAGTGATTCATGTTTATTCACTGTTACTTTCCTAAAAATTTCTTCTGTTCATATTTTATGACAGTGTTTTTGATGAAATGCTGAAATGTGATAGATTGTTTATGATAGCTAATGGGTTTGCGTAACACTTGGAAATAAGAGGATTGTTAAAACACAGAGATAGGTGTAGCGTTAATAATACATTCAATGTCTATGGCCCACAAAGGAAGTTAACAATTCCCTTAGTAGCGTCACTACTACTACAACTCTGGCTCTTTTATAAATGATGAAAAGTTTAGGTTAAAACTTAATGGTATTTAGTGATATAACAATAATTAATTAAGCCCAGCTGAAATTACCCTAGCAGGAAAACACTACATTAGCTATGGAAACAGATGAGATATGTGGTGTTACTAATTTGTCACAGAGAAATTAAAGGATAGATTGCTGGAAATCCCATCAGTTTGTTACCACTCATTACCTATGTGTAGAGGAGCACTCTGTGAATGCAAAGCCAAGAATTACTGTTACTCTAATTAAGGTCTTCATAGTCTAATCAAGCAATTACCTAGTAGCCCAATTATTATTGATGCTAAGGCAAGCAAGCTAAGATTGCATATAATACTATGTATAATATGTACATATATAAATATGAAATATATTAAATGTAATTTTAAACCATATATAGCAGATATATAATACACATGTATATGTACATTATATGAGTTTGATGATTATAGCTACATACATACATATATTCCTATAATTATATATAAAAACATACATAAATGCATATGCAGACTTTTTCTAGAATCCGTCCGTTTCTCTGGTGTTACGTGTACCCTGCCACTGCCCCTCTGGGTCCTCAGGGCAATAGTTTCCTTCTGGAGCAAGGCCTGTGCTGAGTGTTCAGCATCTGAAGGCCTGCCCTGGGAGGGAAGAAGATGGATGATCCCGGTGGTTTTTTCCTCCTTTCTCTAGGACTCGTTTTGGGGTAATTTTATGTTTGTTAACATGCTCTATACTGCACTTCTTTTTTTCCTCCCTCTGTTAGGAAGTCTGGCTTACATCTGAACTTAGCATATGAGGCGTGTTTTACGTATTTGGATATTTGTTTATTGTTCTCTTTGTCCTTTTTTTTTTTTTCTTCCAATTGTGACCCTTCACTGATTTTGTGCAACTCCTGAGGTTGTTCATCAGTAGTTGGCCACAGGTGAGCTGTTTGTAGCCCAGGGCTGCTCATGTTGTCCAGCGCCTGTGCTTGTACTGCTCCAGAGGCCGTGCCTGTACCACTCCCTAGGTAGTTCCATCTCCACAAAATAGGCGTTTCACCACACAGCTGTAAAAAATGAAGCAAAAGCTAATGACATCGGTAGCAGTTCCCTTTTTGTAAGTTAATTGCGTTTAAAGCGAAAACCAACCTCAGGCAGGCCAAGGCAAGGGCATGCAAAGAAGCATGGCAGGTCCTGAGGCCTCTGCTGCTGCTGCTTGGCACAATGTGCTTGGCTTGGGACAGGCAGTGGCAGCTTCATATGTACTAGGTTACAAGATTACACACAATATTCATGTTTCCAGTTGGCTTCCGCCAACCTTCAGAACGTAATTTAGGTACAATTAAGTTGGATATTTTTTTTTTTTGAGGAAGCTACATAACAATTGTATAGCAATGAGTGGGATCCAGTGTAGCATCCCCTGAATTTTCTTTTGTTTGATTCCTGGGCTTGGATAGTGTTTTACCTGCCAACCTGTTAACCCTGGGGAATGGTTCTGCTCCCACTGACTGTTTCCCCTGTTCCTGCAGTACTTATTTGAAGAAAAAAAAAAAAATGCTTGCAATAACAGCTTGTCTGTAAGTGCTGGTATCTGTCTTTGCTGAAAACAATGTTGGAAAAAGTTGGTGTGGAACCAGTTGAAGTCTTCTCTGAGAGTAAGAAGTCACAGCAGAAACTTTGCAGAAATTTATGGTCTAAAATGGAAAAAAACCAACATAGGTTATCTTAATCTTTTTCATTCATAGGTTATAGGTTACCTTCATCTTTTCTGTTTGGGTTGGGTTTGGCTTTATTTTGTTGGTTAATAAAACTTTTTTTTGAGTAAGTATCTGCTTTGATTGTTAGGTTTATGAACATTAACCAAACTCAACCAGTAAAAATGCACTTAAGGCCAACAAATGCTTGCGTCTGGTACACACATTAATAATGAGGGAAAGTCACTGCATACCAACATCTCAGCCCCTGTGGTTTGGCACAGCAAAACCACGTTACACTGTTCTGCAAATGTGTCGTGCTGCCATGACACGTTTGCTGGAGTTCCATGGGAGAAGCTACTTATCCCTGCAACACAAGGGACAAATACCATCCTGGATCCCTGGTGTTGGTACATATTTGTCAAACAGACTGTGAATTGGGTAGCAACAGAGATGTCAGTTCACCCAATTGGCAACGTTCTGGTGAGGCCCAAAACTAGGCATGACAAGCATTGAGCTCTGGTCACAGAAGGATCAGTTGTGCCAGTTAAGTTGAGCTGAGGTTAGCTTGCAGGCCTATCTACTCAGGCAATACGGTTCTAATGTTCCCTAGCATCATTATGTGTCCACAACACAACAATCTTGTTCATGTCTTGCTACAGCACACCTCCAGGTGGCTTTCAGACTTCTGCATGAGGAAATCAGAGAATCCTAGAGATGAAATCCAAGTTGTTTTATTTGTCTGAATTTGCAGGAATTTGCAACACTAACAAAACAGTACTTTAATTCATTCTGTTTATTTTATTCTTTGTGCACATGGCTTCCAAATAGCTTTTCATTCACTTTCTCTTCTTATAGAACATCAATTGTCACAATATCATGGTTATTTGTTGGTTACATTTGTTACATGTTGGTTCTCTACAACATTAATGTCTATGTTAATTTTTTATTATTAGTATTATGGAACATAGTGTATCTGTGCTTGTACTGAAGGCCACTAGCTCATTATAGCACTTTTACTGCAGTAATGCAAACGTGCAAGTAAGGAGTATTTCCCTGTAAAACTCTAAGGAGGTTCGTACTGAAGACCATCCACGTCGTATTCCCAAAGTTTAGTGCTGTAATCCTACCGGGGCCATCAGGACTCCTCTGTGATAATAGACTGCTTGTGATTCTCTCTCTCTCATTTATTATAGCACAGGCAGCTTTCTAACCAATGAGAGTCCGTGTAGGACTGTCTTTTTGTATAATCCTGTATAGCACTGAGTTGTTATTTTAATCCTGAATTATACGTGTACTGAAGTGGAAAGTATTAGAAACTGGCTTATCATTTTTATTAGTTCGTACCTATAGAAAACATGCTTTCAGTAATAACAAAGCCTAAAAGCTTAGTAACTTGCTCAAAAGGGAAATATTCGTGTAATGCAAAGTAGTGGAACAAAAAATGCTACATGGAATTTTAAACCTGATGTGATAACATTTCGTGTTTTGTTTTAATCACTAGTTCTGGACTGCTAGCCTTAGGAAAGCCGTTGACAGAGAAAGCACTGATGCTATATCTGATTGTTACAGCCTCGGATGGCAGACCAGATGGGGTGAGTTTCCTCTGAAGTTTAAGAAAATGGGCTGTTACGACATGTAGCTGGGTACTTTGAAATGGTCCAATGTATATCTTTTTATGGATCTTGAGCAAATATATATCTAATCTGCAACAATTTTCCTTTATCTAGAGGGTTGTGTAGCAAACTGCTGTGTATGTTAGTCCGTTGGTCCTGAAGAAAATGATTTGGCTGCTACTTCTGCATTTTGTTAATCTGTAACAAGAACCACTGCAGTCAAAGTTTAGTGCTATTCAGATATGTACATCCCCTTACTGTGTTCTTCTACTTGCTATTAAATATCCAGTCTTCCTTCCTACCCTTTCTGAAGATGAGTTATGTGGGCAGCTATCCGGTAGATTTGTACTTTATCTGCATGACCGGTTTTTTCAGAATTTACAAATGAAAGCACTGCCCAGCTGTGGTGGTTTTTACTCGGGTGGGCGGCTGAGCTCCACCACAACCGCTCTCTCACTCCCCCTCACTCAAAGAGGAACGGGGAGAAAATACGATGAAAAGGGCTCAAGAGTTGGAGGATACGGTAGGGGGACAGCCTGCTTCACCATGGTCCTCCCACAGGCCGCAGGGGACTTCTGTTCCAGCGCCTGGAGCACCTCTCCCCCTCCTTCTTCTCCGACCTTGGCGCCTGCAAGGGCTGTTCCTCCACATCCTCTCACTCTCCCAGCTGCTGTGTGGCACAGCGGTTTTTTTCCCTGTCTTAAATATGCTCTCACAGAGGCGCAAAACAACACTTATTGTCTCAGCTCTGGTCAGCAGTGGGGGCCCTTACCAAACATGGGGCAGCTTCTAGATTCTTCTCCAGAACCACCCCTATGGCCCCCTGCTACCAAAACCTGCATGAAAACCCACTACACCAGCTTCAGATTTTTTAAGCTTTCTGGAAAATCTGGGAAAAATGGCTGTGTTAATTCTCTTTAAAAACAACACAAAATCCACAGAACTTCTTTATTTTGAAGTTCACCTACTGTCTCTCTATTTTTGGCACTGATCATGCACTTAGTGACCTGCCACAGTCAAATGATACACAGTTGCTCACAGTTACTAGCACAATAAATTGTGATTTCAGTTCCATATTAAAATCAAACAAACAAGCCAGAGGCAATGGAAATCGCATTTTCTAAAAAGCCTGCAGCAGTCCCAACAGAGGGAATGTACTGTAGTTAGGGTGTGCAAGATAAATGGGAGTGCACCCATTCATGCTCTGGACTCCCATGCCACGGCATAATAGCATAAATGGAGGAGAAGTTTCTAATTATCTGACCTTAAATTACTCTTTGTAAGGACAGATGTAAAATAAGATATCCACATTACTGGGCTACTTCAGAAGCCAGTTTCAGCTTTAAGAACGGCAGTTTTAAGGACATATCAGGAAAGCTTTGTGTTTTGGACCCTTACTCAACCCAGTCTTTGCTGCTGCAGAAGGAAAATATTGTGCATGATGTCTGTGTATGCTTTTTCTCCCCATTTTAGCTTCTTCAGCAAGAAGGCACTTGCCTTCTTGCTCAATATTTATTCAGATTTTTTTCCTCTAAGTATTTGTAAAGTTTTAGATCCTTTACAACATTCCGTGGCACTGTGGATTACTGTAACAGAACCTGCCCTTTTTCCATTAAAATCTGGCTACAGCTCTCTTCAGTAATTTAGTCTTAATATTTGTATTTTTATTACTTCTGACTATTCTCCATTATTCATAGCTGTGAGATCACTTGCTTTCAACTCAGACTTCCAGTTGTGAAATCTGAGTATTTAAATAAAAGATTTGCTTTTTGGTTTTTCACTGTGCTACACTGCTGAACATACTATCTAGGGCATAGAAAGGCTACTGAAAAATATTTTCCTTCTCCTTTCATCTAGAGATTAATTACCTCTGTCTTGGAACTTAACTGGACATCTGACCTGTCTTAACACTCAGAAAAGAAAAGTTGGTATTTTTAACAGAACTGCAGTTAATCATGGCTTGCTGCTTAACATAAATAGGTGTATGTAGGCGAGATACGGCTTTTGAGGCTCACCATGTAAAACCACCAGAAATATATAAAAAAAAGATTAGGCTCATAAAAAAGATGGAGAGCAACTTTTTGCTTAGGCAGATAATGACAGGACAAGGTGAAGGGTCTAAGCTGATAGAGGGAGATTTAGATTAGAGGTCAGGAGGAAATTCTTCACTCAGGGAGATGAGGCACTGAACAGGCTGCCCAGAGAAGCTGTGGAGGCCCCATCCCTGGAAGTGTTCAGGACCAGGCTGAATGAGGCCCTGGGAAACCTGATCTAGTGGGTGGTATCCCTGCCCATGGCTGGGGGCTGGAACCAGATGGTCTTTGAGGTCCCTTCCAACCCCAACTGGTTACAAGATTCTGTAAAATGAACTGGAAGGCTTTATTACTGTTCTCTCTGAACTGTGCTGATGCGGGGTTGGCTATGTGTTGCAGCAAAGTCATTGCTACTTAAGCCTGGTGAGACTGAAGTGAGTAGTGGCCATGGCGTTCAAGGAATGAACTCTCCTTTTATTATTCATGCATCGTCTAGTCCAGTGAAGGCAGGGCTAGAGCTCCTATGGGTGTGGGAATACGAACAGTAGCATTCTGAAAAGCAGTTGTAACAATATGGAAATTTCAATATTTTTTTAGTGCTTTTTTTCTATTTTAGAGAAAATACCAAGAGAAGTCCCCCAAGGAAATCAATAATTAGAACCCAGAGAAATGTATTAATGGTTTATCAGCACAGGATAAAGCTCATCATTTCTCAGTAAGCGGTAGAAGTTCTGAACTAGTACAACAGGTCCACCTGACAAGCAGAAGGATGAGCAAAACACAGCAGCTCACTTGGCTCTTTGGTACTGAATATTCTTGATGGATAGTTATGTTGTTGTTACAATAATAACACTGAAAAAGATCTCTCTATCCGATTTCCTTCCTCATGTTTTTTTAACTAGTTCATATCTGCACATGTCTGTTAATGTGTTCTCACAGTGTAACGTGGTCACACTGTCTAGCTTGTGTGTGTTTCCTTTTCTGCTGCTTGGTTTGGGATCTTCAAGACTTTCTCTCACCTAGCTGTACCCATTTCCTTTGTTATGATACTCTTTCTGCTGGTGGTGATGCACATCTGTTCTAAAAATTGTCATGCAGCATGGCTCACGTGGCAAGCTGACGTAAATTCTCCTGCATACAAATATTCTGGTGACAGTACACAAAACAGAAGGGTAAGGATTTGGCTGGGTTTGCTTTTGCCAGGTCATTATCACAAATGAGGCAGTAAAAATCCCTCACCTTGTTTAACAAATAGATGAAACAGGACAACTCAGCCAATTAAATCTGAATGTTTTTCTATGCAAGACAATAGCGTTTTGACTAAATTGCAAGGTTTCCTTGCATCTTTGCACAGTTTTTTGATTTCCAGCTCTTTTGGATGTACTCTACTGCTAGAAAGGTTCCTCCTGGGTCAGGATTCATTTAAATTTGCTAGCTGGTATCATGGCAAACTGTTCTTGCTAAGGCCATGGATTTCAATGTCAGTGAAATGTCATGGAGACCTTTTCTTTTTAACTAGTTTATATCAGAAACCATGGTTTCTCCTTGGAGATGGATCTTTTTTTTTTTTCCTGCTTCTGGTGTCTCTGATAGTTTGGAGGGCAGCACGTGGGGGCAGCAGGACACTTCCCACCGAGGATCACAAACTGTCCTTGGGGTACAGCAGCCCCAGCACCACTCGCTCGAGGACCAACAATTTCTCCAGGTGCCTTTCCATGTCACAGCATGCAGCCATTCCTGTCACCACAGTGTACCAACCTCTGGCTTTCTGGCTTTTTAACCCCGCGGATTATTGGATTCCTGATCTTGCAGGGCTCAAACTCTTCCCCCTGCAGCTTCAACCAAGCCAGGCCAGCTCTGTGTGCCCTGCCAGCTTATGTCTGCAGTGTAAAACCGCATGTGGTATTGAACTAGTATGCAGTATGGTATCAGCCCTCCTTTTTCTACCCCATGTTCTCTGTGCCAAGCGAGCTCTTCCCATCATCATTGTGAAGTCTGTTAAATGCAGTTATTCACATGAAAATTCTGTGCTCCACACACCTTAACATTTTGTGATTTTTTTCTCCCCTCACTTCTTTTCTGTCTCATTAATAAAGGGTCTAAGAGACTTATAACTATGTTATTATGACACTGAGTAGTGAGGTTTCTGTATTCTGAGCCTCAAGGTTTATTTAGCTGCTTAATGTTGTGTTCTGACAATCATGTTAACACCTTTGGACTTTGGGGACTGCTTATTCCATCAGAATTAATGCAGGCCTACTTATGCCTTCACAAAGCAATATGACTTTCCATTTAGCAGTGCGTGGCCTGGCTGACACCATTGCATCACTTTTGCATGCCTTATAATGCTCTCGAGTGTTTAAAATGCTCAGCTATGCTTCCTAAGTTATTGTTGCTCTGACTTACGACCTAGAGCATTAACGTTAATTGTGGTTTTTCTCTGACCTTGTAATAACACAACCCACTAGCTGTCGCTGTTAACAATACAGTGCAACAAACAATTAAGTATGCATTAGTTGAGTAGTCAGGAAAATATTTTTATTTTCCTTAGCAATGAGGCATAGTTGTTGAAGGGTAGAAGAATGACAGGTGAATGAAAAAAATGTCAAGCTAAAATCATTTTTGCAAACTGTGGTGTTTTTGGATGGGTTTCAAGGCAAGAATTCATGTCTTCACATTTCAGAGGGAGAAGCTAGAAATAAAATGTATGAATGACTTGTGTTTGGAGAAAGAAAAAGTCTTCTGTGCTATTTATTTTTGGCTTGCACAAGTGTGTATATGTTAGATCATTTATATATAATACAGGAAGCTCTGCTGTATTGTTTAACTGTCCATTGTGAGATTTAAGCAGAACTCAAACCCCCAAATACAAATGTCCAGTCATGAAAATATTTACCCAGCACTTCAGAAACCCCTTCTTGCTTGATTTTAACTGCCCAAATGCTGGCAAAACAGGACAGCTCAGAGGCTAGTTCACAAAGCCAGTTAGGAGCTGGTATTAAAAATCAGGTATTAAAATTAATCAGGTATTAAAAACTGTCAGCCATCCAGAGGGTGTTCCCAGCCTCCCAGGCACCCCTAGCCTTCCTTTTTAGCAACAAATCAACATCTGTCCAGTGTCACACTTGCTCTGTGATACCCAGGAAATACTGGTCAGGGTTGAGATTCTCCAGTAGGCCACAGAAGACGCATCCTCACTTACCCTCTTTTCCCAGAGTGTGTCTTAACCCCCAGGTCACGGAAGCATTTTGGAAGCCTAGGAGAAGCTTCTCTGTCCGGGTGGTGCTGTTCAGGTAACAGGCATTGCTGCGCTGGGTGGCAAAGAGGAGAGGCGGCCGTGCTCTGGGGGTGTTTCTCTGAAAGCCAAGGTTTTGCCTGTTACTCTCAGCCTGTGCCCATTTCCTCTGCAGTGAATGGTTCACAAAAAATTTGGAATCATTTTAGCGCTGTTGACAAAACTGTTTTGGGGCCATGTTTTGTGAGGAGACAAAAGCACCAGCTAAGATATATGTGTGTTTGAGCTGTAGTCAGTACAGGAGCTTAAATCAGAGGGACTTAGATTTGAGCTACTTGGCAAACATACCGCTGGCTGCAGCATGCGCGAGGTTGGTGGTGTTCATGGTCAGACGTTCATGGTCACAGTAAGTCTCTTGGCCACAGCAATGCCCTCAGGAGGACCAGCCGTTGAAAACTAGTGTTTGTTCAGATCGTGATGTAGCTAAATCATTACCACAGGCTGTAACTGAAAACGGAATAAAAGCTGTTGTGCCCTAGATCGTAGGCAGAGCTGTGCTCTGCCAGGACCCCGCGGTGCGTTGGTGTGGATGGTGCAGACACCAAGCGATGTTCCTCCTCGCTACTTCTCCTTCTGGATCAGAGCAGACATTTCAAGTGGGCTTTCAGTCACAGAGTGAAACATAAGTAGCCTTATTTCAGTGCAGTGTGTGTTTCATCATGGAGGTTATACTTGGGTATTTCAGTCATCTGAGAAGATCACTAATAATTTAGAGCATCCATCTCCCCTGACGCTTGAAATAATTACATTGCTTGGAACCAACAGGTAGCACTAGATGAAGGTAATTTAGGCAGTGTTACTACTTGAATAGCATACTGAGAGTTAATTACAGTAAATTTTCTGTTACTGCTGTAAGTATTAGCTGTATCCGCTTCATATCAGTTCCGTTACCTGTTAAGAATAAAGGATGCACAGCTCTTACAGTAAATACTCACTGAAGAGATTTTATATGCACAAAGGCTTGTATTTAAAAAGGTTTCTACTAAACTGACATTTCTGTAATCAGTAAAGCGTGATTGCAAAAAAATAAAAAAATCAATGGAATCCATTCGTATTGTGGAACTTTAGTATTACCTTGATGTAGCACATTTATTTTGATCTTTTGGAGCAGTGGGAATGAATACTTCTTAAATACATGAAAAGGAACAATAAACAGATAATTCTGTATCTCCTCCCCTAAAGAACTCCCCTTCAAATGGCTTTAATATTAACAATATATATTGTAACTAAAAAAAACACTGCCTGTTACTATTTTCCTGACAAGTTATGTGCTTCATATCAGGCAGCCTTATTTTTTTTCTGATCTGTAATTTTGAGTTTACAAATGAAGAATTTGCCTGGCCAGATTTCCTCTTCTAGGAGAGAAGGTTTCTCCCTGACCATCAGCTTGTTTTTATGATGTAACAGCTGTCTTTGAGCAAGCTTTAGGAGATGCCCAAACTTCCAGTGTTTGTACAGCTTCTCTCCTTGCATTGTGTGGATTATATTCCCCATAAAGGTTTTCATTTCAAATGCTGACAGGGAAGGGGTGATTTAAATAACCCTCATGAAGTAGATTGACAGTTTTCCATCAAAGATTTTGTACTGATTGTAATTCTGTCTTCAAATATGACTTTCTTTCTTTTAAGGTGAGAAACAGTTCTGCACCAAGTTTCAGCAACAGTGAAGTCTGCTTTTAAGTAAATAAATAACTTGTGCAAGGAAGCTGGGAGAATTGCAGCTGAAGGCTACAACACCTCATGTTTCTCCCCTGTTTAGAAGTTGTCAGGTTTGGTTTTATGATCTAAAGGTATTGATAGAGGTGCTGTAGCTTTACACTTTTGTGATCAAGACGCTGAATCCTGCACTTTTAGTTAAGGTGTGGCCCACGTTTTCCACAGCTTTGTCCCTGCCGGCCTGCACAACAAATGTAGCCTAATCTGTATATTAACCTCTAACTATCTTGGGTGCTGTGGATGCAGCACACACTCTAAATTTGGGTCATTTACCCTGTGCATATATAGCTTGTGATATAAGCTACCAGCCACTGCTGTTTCATCTCATAGGCACAGAAGTATTTCATTCCTGTGATATCGAGATGCTTTTCAGCTGCTTGGACAGCAGGTCAGTGCTCTTCCTGTTCCACAGTAAGGCACAGAGTGCTGGAGCTCTAACTCCATTGTCAGTGGTTGGCCTTTCCTACCTACCCATCAATTTTTCGTCATTGGCACTCCATTGTCATCCTCCATTACCAATAATTATTGGAGTCCTATTAGCAGTGTCATTCTTCAGGCTGCCACTCTTGTGGAGCACTGAACGTGGATGCCATAGCAATTTGCCTGTTATTAAACATTTCTTGTATATTTTATTATGGTTCTTATTGCTCCCAGTAACTTAAGATCTGAGCAGCTGTTTCTCCTGCCATGTAGGGAATGGCTATTATTTTGAATATCATAATTTAAGTGCAGTTCTCTTGAATTTAATATAGATAAGACCTGATACGTAAATCAGAATCATTATTTACAGTTTCTTTTTTTGATCAAATAAGGCCCTGGGCTTTGCCTCAGATCTTATTATTTGCAAACTACTTATATCTAGAGATGATAGTATTTGTCTTAGAGTTTGTCTAAATTAATAAACTTGCTTGACATCAAAGCTGAGAATGTTTCCTCTCCAAGGCAAAGAATGCTCTCATCAATTTCCAATCTCCATTTAAATGGCAGCATACACTAAGTCACAAGTGAAATTTCCTTCAGATTTATCATCCGTAACATTTATCGGGGCCTGGTGTACTTAGGACATAAAATATTTGTGGAGGCTATGTAAATGTTACACTTATATATAATTCTTTGCTAAGCAATGTAAGAACTATTTTATTGGCCCTAAGAAAGCTATAAATTGCAGCTGATGGTCTTTAGTTTGACTTAGGCTTATTACAAAACAGAAGTAAACACAGTTCACTTCAATAATAAATAGGAGCTGCCTGGTGTGAAGCTGTACTGCTTTTTGCCATGCATGAATTTCTAGTACTAACTTCAAAATTGCTTTCCAAACCACACTTGACAAATATTTTTTTTAGAAAAGGCCAGTTTTAAAAACAGTCAAAGCAGGTTTTTATTTGTCCTTAACTGTATTAACTTGGTACATGCATGAGGAGACCTCATTCAGCCGATCTACAAAACCAATTGTGAATTAGGTCTTTTTGTCATTACTTTGGGGAACCACTCAAGTTTGTTTAAAGACTTGAAGTTGCAATTAAGCATATCTGAAGAGCTTAGCAAAACAACTCTGTTTCTTGAGAGGCTCCTGTCTTACTGTTTCTTTTAAGGTCCTCTGGAAAACACTGCAGCTTTTCCTAATTCCATAAGAAATTTGATTACTATTTGCTTTCATTACAAAGAGTGTAATGAGCAATGTGGTGTGAGGGAGAATTAAAAGATTCTAGCTGCAACTGATTTTTTCAAATATATTTACATCATCTATTAATTTTTCCCAAGCTTTGCAAGTAAAAGTCTTCATTGCTGATGGTAATTCCAAGCATTGCCTTAAGTTTACTCTGCCACATGTAGGTTATGGGAGCTGGGATGTAGGTTCCAAATATGTTGCTGCACTTTTGAAGTATAAGAACTGGTGAATGAAGAGAAATTAATGTTTTTCTTACATGTTGAGGCTCTGAGATGTGCAGTACAGCTGTCCTTTTTTCCCACTAGCAAGACAAGAAAGTTGGCTTTGCAAAAGTAAATGGGCACCCGATTGGAACTTGTCTTTCTCTCAATACAAATTTTGCTTCTTTGATACTCAAAGGTATACATTGCTCTCATAGCTGCTGGTGCTCTTCGTTACCGCCTTAAGATTTTGATGTGATGACTTGTGACAAAAGCATCCCCGTCTCTGTCTGCACTAGGCTGCCTTGGCAGAAGTTACACTACTTGCATAGAAAACGAAGCACAGTTTACATGGCACTGAGAGCGATCTCAGGCAGCCACGGCCACCTGCAGTTGAAAATGGTGATAAGAAATGAAAGGCTTCTGTAACGATGCAGGCAACTGAGCTCCATACAAAGTACAGTAACCCTTTCTCAGCGTGTTTACTTTTATCCTCTCTGCACCATGCTCCTTATCCCCAAAGCATGTATTCAGTACCCTGGTGTCTTCCCGCATTGGCTGATGTGCCAAGTGGTTACCTTGGCTGCTGTCGAGAAGGATGTGACCCGCAGTGTACTTGGTTTATTATTTTTGGTTCCAGTGACAGACTGAGAAGAGGTTAGGGCTAGCCCTGAAAAAACATAACTTTAAAGCAATAATTATTTAGTCAATGTGATTTCAGTGGTGGTGTTAACTTTTTATATTATACACAGGACAGATGATCATGATGTTATCCGTGCTGCTCCACGCTGCAGTTCTGAATAAGGCACTATGATTTTTTCAACTTGTGTAATAATGGCTGAACAGCATGTCAGTCTGAAGCTGTAGCTTGCAGTGAGCTTAAGCAAAACTTTGGAGCCATCTAATGTGGATACAGAACTGTTGATTTTTATTATTTTTTTTATCTTTGATTATTGCAGTTCCTGATGGTAATGGCAGAACTGCTGCTCTACACATCTTAAAGAAATAAAGGTAGCCAACCGACTACTGCTTCATGTAAAAGGTTGGCTTATTCCATCAGAGGGATAAGGCATGTTTCCATAATTAGGATAAAATAGCAACAAAACTCTTGGAGTGTTCCCCATATTCTTTCTCAGTTCCAAGTTTGTTGTTAATGAAGTAAAAGAAGAGAACACAGAGGCATTGCTGCTGCTAACCCAGAGCTTGTTATGAATAATTCTCTTGGCGATCCTGCCACTGAATTGATCCACGTTTGATAATTAGCTAAATTGTGACTAACAGAAAAATGTGAATATGTTTGAAATGGTCTTTTTACTACAAATACTCTTGAAAGCGTAGGATGAACAGAAAATATGATAAAATAATTTTACCAGTTGATATTTCAATAAAATATTACTGCTTTGCAATGATACTGCTTTTTTGAGTTTAACTTTGATGCTCAGTAATAGGTGGAGTGCTGTCTTCTATGGCAGCATTGGCAAGCAGGTAAGGTAGGATTCTTAAGATAAGTAAAAGAGTTGTAAACAATTTGAAAAATACTAAATCCTTGGATAACAGAAACATTGGGAACAATTTCACATCTCCTCTACTGTCTACTTCTCTCCCTTCTTACAAAATGCTGCAAACTTTCCATTTTTCTTGTAAAACTAAGCTAAGCAAGTACTCTTTAATCGTTACACTCCTTTCTTGCCTGGGGGTTTAGTCTGACCTGGAATCTCCTCTCTTCTCCAATAAAATGCCATATTCTACATTGCAGAATAACTATATATTATAGAATAACTCAAGAAACCCTTCAGCCTGACTTCTGCATATGAAGGGTGGTAGTTGGTTTTGCATTTCTCAGGTAAACTCTGTCAAATAATATAAAGGCATCAAAAATGAGATCCTCTGTGGTCTTATTTAGGGAATGCTGTCTACATTGCAAAGACAAATAGTGCCTGTCTACACTGTGAAGACAAACAAGAGCAAAGCAGTTGCTTTTGCTCTTGCAATACCATATAGAAAACACTTGCTTTATCACACTGAAAAGATGTCATTTTTGTCCTCATGGGGTAAAGGTATGCCTTATATCCAGTCTGAACCTCTCCTTGCAATTTGACTGTTTTCTGTATTGCCACTCCCTCAGTGTGGTGTCACCTGCAAACTTCAGATTGTGCATCATCACCTCATCTTGGTCCTTGATAAAGATGTCAAAGAAGATCTTAAAATCAAGGTTGTGTTAAGCAGAGCTTAGCCTTCCTATTTCTCTACCTTCTCCTAGGGGAAATCCGAGTCTCCTTTGGCTCTTACTCAAATGACCCCTTCTAGATTTATACCAGCATTTCAGTAAGCTCTACGTTTCTGATAATGCTATGACTGGGTTTCAAGAATACTTGAAGGGAAGAAAAGTCCCTTTTTTTGTTCAAGATATAAAGTAATACAACAGGATCATATTATTAATAATAGCATGCTTCTAGAGCAGAGAGTAACTTGGATTTAGAAAAACACTGTCCTTCGGGAGAAGTGTTCGTAAGAGTTCCCCATAACATGTTGCTGTGTTTATCTATCTGAAATAAATGTGAGCCTCCACACATCCATTGACATGCACTTATGTGCAGAAGTTAGACCTGTAAGTAAATAGCAGCAATAATTTTGCTTTCAGCACTTGATTCAGAAGTTATCAGATGCAAAACCGTGTTCTGGCAGCTGTTCTGAGAGCTGCTGTGGGTTGATTCAGCGTTGTCAGGAGTAAACATACCACAGATTATCAGATACAGCCCATTAAAATTCTCTTCAATGGAAAAGAAATCTTTTTCAAAATGAGAAGTACTTTATTAAGCCAATGTTTTCCATGCCATAGTTCTCTCAGTTTATTAAATCTAAGAGTTTTTATTACCCTCTATTCTGTAGAATGAAGTTAGCTTAGGAAGATTGATTTATGTTCAATGCACGTTCCACATCATCAGAGCAAATGTTCAGGAGTGTGTTTTGTGTTGACAATGATGCATGAATGGTGAAGTACATTTTCCTTATATACACTGAATATAGGAATGGCCGTTTCAGCAACAATTAACAAATAACTGAATGCAAACAGATATAAGAAGCCAGCCTGAATGTATCTTTTGCTATTTCAGAATATTCTCTGTTAGTTACTATTTGAGTATTAAGTTGTTATTAGATGATGCTTATTGTGGAACAGGTCTGTTTTCTGCATTTGCCTCTGTGCAAGAAACTATAGAGAAGCTCTCTCCGGAAGAGCTGCATTGTGCATGGTTACTATTCGTACCACCTGTGTTTGTTTGGGCTCTGCTCTTTGCTGTGCCAGTAGCCAGGATTGGTAAGGAAGCCTGCTCACACAGGTAGCACCTCAGTGAAGTACAAAGGCCTTTTTGCAGACAACAGCCACGTGTATTGCCATGGAAGAGAGACAGCTGACTCCAATACCAGTGACTGGGCTGCTTGCCAAATCTGAGGATTTGGAAGGTGAAGGAGTTTGACTTGTTACAGGATCACTCCTGCAGAGAGTAAGTTATCAGATTGACTTGGCAACACAGCAATGAAAGCATGACCAGGTACTATTAAGACAGTGAGTAGGTTTGAGTACAGGAGTTGTCCTTCGCAAGTGCTAATCTGCATGCTTTTCCTCTGTGGCAAATACTAGGAGCCTGGCCCTTTATAAAAATAATGATATTATGTATATATTATGGACATTTACTTGTAGGGACTAGTGAAGGTGTAGGTCTGCATGAAGGAGGTACTGCACCAGAAGATGTCTCAGAAAAGATAGACTCCAGAGATGGCCGTGAGCTCTATAGCTGTCAGGGTTCCTGGAAAGAATGTTAAAATGGTAGCATCAGTCTTAGCAATTCGGGTTTATGAATGGGCTCTCTCTCCTAAGCAGCTATCTGAAACTATGCCATATTCAAAATATATTTAGTTTCATTGCAAGTTCATTCAACACCCATTTCTGATTATTGGATTAGGAAAACGGAATGCAGCTTGTATTGTCAGTGGCAAACCTAAATGAAAGGGCATCTTTATTTCAGATTGGGGAGCAGTAGGCATTCTTGTATTGCCTTTTGCCTGCCACAACAAAAAGAATGCAGGTAATGATGAAAAAATGGTTCTGCCCCTCTTGCTCTGAAACCATGAGGTTCCAGATGGAACAAGCCTCAATATGAGGATATGAAATTAAACAGTATATTCAGATTTAGGGTAGAAGTTTGGAGAGGGGAACAAAATACTTCCAAAACAATTAGGAGTAAGTTTTTCTAGATTGTATTTTATTCATATTTTGATGCAGCCCAGTGGATAGAAGAAATGATAGCAACTCAATTCCTTGGACAGCCAACAGATATGTTCTTTCAAACAAAATCACATCTCCTTTTCTCAGAGGTGTGTTTTCCTCTGCCTGCACCTACATTGAAAAGATCCAGAGAGGAGTGTTTCTAGACTTATGTTTGGGCTTTTGTTGTGGTTGTGTTTGCTTTTTAAGGGGGCAGGGCAGTTAAGGGTTTTCTTTAAGAATATGGAACCTGTGAGGTTTTTAACAGGTTGGTTAGCCTTGTGCCTCAAGGAGGGTACTTCTCAGCAGTTAGGTCTGCACCGTGAAGTTACCTGAGCAGTAATGCCATACACATTTCATCCGATGTAGCTTGGTGTGAGGGTAGCTCAGTATCAGTAGGTATCTACGTACAGCACAGGAAAGCTGATTTAATCTCCTCTGCGTGATTTTACACTGCAATTCACAGTAGCAGTGGCTGCAGCATAGACATTGTTACAAATATTACTGTCACTGGGGGAACAGTACATAACAGTCCGGGAAACCATCACTAGCAATCCACAGTAGTATGGCATCAGTGTTAGGCTTCATGCCTGTGTTTCCATCATCTGTCTCCCTTATACTTGCCTACCAGGCTGCATTTGTCGAATACAATGATTCTGTTTGTATGTGAACTGAATAAAGCACTGGAAGAAGCCCTGTCAGACTAACAACGCGGGGTTCCAACACCAGGTTAGCCTGCCCGTCAGTGCTCCTCCACGGCATCAGCCATCACTGCTGCTGGGCGTGACAGATGTGTCCTGCTCCTGGGGACGGAGCCTCCCTGCACTGCTTGTGCCAGCGTTTCTCTGTTCTTGCAGTGAAAGGTTTTCCTGGTGTATAATTTCAATTTCTTTACCGTGTTTTTTGCGCCATAGTGCTTCTCTTTTCCCTGGTGGATGACGAGGGCTGTTCATTCCTTCTCTTTACAGCCTCTGTCACAGGTCACAAAAATGTGTATTATTAGCTGCAACTCTTTGGTATTTATAGAGTATAAAGCAAAGTCTTGGTTTTGTTGTTGCCACAATGTTTAAATTCATGAAGCTCAAACTGAGGTATTTTGCCTCAATGCAAAACATTTAAAGTTGAGAAACAGAGAAGAAAGAGACTTTGATGCTTAGCTGTATTCCAAAATAACCAACTGCATGAGGTAGGTAGTGTTAGTTTTTACCTTAATTACTATTACAGCCAAAATTGGTGATAAACTGAAACTACAGTTCATAATGATAACTTGCTGATATGCTAGATCTGAATATGTGGAGTAAAAACATCTCTGGTAGCAAAGGTTTTAGCAGCTCCTGAATTGATTTAAAATACTGTTGTTTTGTGACCGAATACTATATAGGACTGCTGAAAAGGGATCTAACTCAGGCTGTGAAGATCTGCCAACAAAGTGTTTCACACTCCAATTTCTTGAAGTTGCATAGGAAATTTCAGTAGGAAGCACAGACACATTTTGTTTAAATGTATGAGTTTAAAATGTAGTTAATTACACTGTTTTCGTTAGGCACCTCTCTTTGTATTATAGCTGATGTGCTAATGCTTTACAGCATGTCAGCCTGATGTGGATGAAGGATGATAGAGATCTGTGAGCTACGGTCAGATGAACTCACCACGGAGCTGTGGTAGCATGACTGTGCCAACTAAGAGGCTGACTACTCATCTAAGCTAATCATCACAGTAGTATGCATTGATTAGTAAAATAACTAATTTCTTTCCAAGGTCCTGGCAAATTTTGATATTTTTAGCTTCCCCACCCCAGAATTAAAGATCCTGAAACCCTTAAAATATAACTTTAGACAAAACACATCTGATGTATTTTATGCATCTCTAATACAGTAGTCAGTCTCTAGCCTGTTTTTCTTCCTTTTCTTATAAGGCAAAAAATAAACTCTTCAAGGGAATAACGCTTCCTGTTTCACAAAAACATGCCAAAAAAAAAGATTATCTGTTTACTTGTGTTTCTGTACTGGATAGATCTAATACATAGCAGTAAAGTTGCTAGTCAGTTGTCATCTGTGAAATTGTAAAGTAAAGGTAATTATTCATAATTTTGTCTTTCTCTGCAGACTTCAACTGCTACTGTTAATATAGTGGTGACGGATGTAAATGACAATGGACCAATTTTTGATATGTTTCTACCTAAAAACCTGTCTGTACAGGAAGAGGAAGCCAATGCTTTTGTTGGTCAAGTAAGGGTAAGTTATTAACTGCAGAGTTAAATTGTTTACTTTATTACCTAATCTGTCCAGACTATTAGGAAAGAGACTAAAATAGTTGTACCTTAGACAAACTTGCATCAAAATGTCTGAAGTTTAAACACAAACCCTCTATTGTCAGACATATTTATGTTAAAAGTTGAAGTAATTTCCTGGGCTTTAAAAATCAGAATTAATGTTCATCTTCATGCTTAATAGGTCAAAAAGGCTTTTTCATTTAAAAAAGCTAATCAGAAGACTGGTTTTGTAGATGCACACCACTGTAAAAGCTTGCTTATAACAGATTTACAGTGTTACAATATTGTCGCCACATTTTTATACTGTTACTGATTTTTTTTACAACATTTCTATAATATACTGAATAAATTATGTGTATGTATGGAAGATTGTCCTACGTAGAAAATTTCTATAGTATCAAAGAGGAAAATAGTTAATGCGTTGACCGTAATAATTCATTAGGTGTTGTAAAAATAGATTATGCTTTTGGGTATTGTTAATTTAGGTGATTTGAAGCTGTGTAAATTTTTACAGCATGTGTAGGTCTTCTGGACTACCCATTGCAGATTCAGTCACATGAAACATGCATCATCTTTTTGGCAGAGTCAGTTTTTCCTAATGGCAGGTGAAAGAAAGTATGAATTGGTGTTTTGAACTTGTAGTTGAATGTCAAGTGTTTCATATTTCCCTCAGTGAGGGGTTAGCATAAAGGCTGGATTAATGTGAGCTGTAAGCACAAGATGAATTTGGAAGCAAGGTTTTTCAGGGATTTTGGCACAACCATCTGCCTTTCTTCCCAGTAGCAACTGTGTTATTAGAAAACAGGAGCTGTCTTAAGAATACCTTAACTGCTGTCTTAACAATACCGTCAGACAGGAGAAGACATTTCGGGTAGAATTGAAAGGGGCAAAGGCATATAACCATAATAACCACGTTTCTTTCCAAATTTATATTATTCAGTAAGGTATCCACAAGTGTTTCTCATGTATCATGCTGCTTGTTAATTTTGTATTCTTTTTTGAGTGAACTTGACTTCACTTGTTTCCTGGTATTTATATGTTGAAAAATTGCTTCTTTGGGATGGGCTTGCCTTTCCTTCTGCTTTTGTTACTTACTCATGAAGTTTGATTTCATTCAAGTTATATGTTATGGTTTTAGGCTCCTTCAATACAGTCTCACTTGTACTTACACTGAGGAGGTTCTGCATGTCTATGCTCTGCTTGCTGTGTGACCTGGTACCATTAAAGTAGGTACTGCGGTGAAGTTGTCCAAGCTCACGTGTAATTTTAAAGAGAAGCAACTTTCCTCAACACTGATGAGCACTAGAGATTTCCTACTTTTGTTATGCTGAACTGAAATATCAGTCCTGTCAAAGACTGTTTTGAATTCTTGCATGTGTAGAAATTAAGATCCCTGCGCTTAAATCTGTTTCCGTAAATCTATTTTTGTCATTGTTCGTCTTATGTAGTCATTTATCATTTATCCTAAAACATATGGACTCAATGTTTTAAATCAGTACCAAATATCTTTAAAATCCATGTTCTGTTTTTCTTGGCGCCCTCAAGGTGCAATAATCTTTAAAAACACTGTATCGGCTTTATTTTTAGTTTAGATGGAATTATAAAAGAAAATATGCCATTGCAACAGAACCTCTCTCTAATAAATTAGCATAATTTCTAAGTTGTGTTGAAATGAAAATATTTAATGAAACCTTTTGATAGCTTATTCCTTCTTGTGGAATGAAAGAAACTCGCTATATCATTTATTCTCATGTTTATCACCAGTCCTAATTGTCAGCCTCTGGATGGAAAAAGTTTTCTCTTTGTGCTGCAGATACAGATGGGATGTAGATTCTAATGTTTCATATTCATGCAAATAGTATAGAATGGAGCAATTTGGGCATTTGGAATTATTTTCTGGACTCAGTGAAATTACTGAAGTGAGGATGATTAGCCTTTAGACGCAGCTGTGTTGTTTAGGGAGAGTCTTCTTTAAACAACAAAGCAGCTTTTGTTACTGTTGTTGTCCTTCATAGGACATTAGAACCACAGTAGGTGTGGGAGAGGTTTCTATGGGAATGTGTTTTGTACAGAAGCTGTAATGTAGTTAAAATATAAAGGCCTATTTTAAATGAAAATAGTTTGGTAAAAGAAGGTAGTACTTACTACCTCTTGTGTTTCAATGCTAAGAATTAAGCTGCTGACTGGCAAGCCTTCTTTTCAGAATCTCCTCTACTATATTCATTTCAAACAGCTGAAATCCACCATAGTAAGCACTGATACAGATTAAATAAAAAATAAATAGGTTTTGTGGGGTCTCTTTCCCTTTTGAATGTGTACTTCCCATTTTACATGAGGAAAACCACAGCAAGATATTTTTGGCTTAAGATTAAAGGTGTGGGCACCACTGCTCATTGAGGCAGAGGACCTAGTGGTGAGACTTACGGAAAAGGTGCTCCACAACTTTGGTGCCTCAGGCTTTTTTACTGGTAAGCTATGGGGACTCTCGGCTACCTGAGGCCAGAGTCAGTCTGGAGGAGGAAAGGATTACCTTCATCCTAGACAAAGATGAAGTTGCGGGCTGTGTAGGAAAGTAAGTCAGACATAATGGGAGCGGATGAGATGCATCCAAAGGTGCTCATGTTAACTGGTATTGCTGCAGGAGTGTTTATTTGTCATCTTTAAAAGGTGCCCAGGAGTGTGGTTCCTTACAACTGGGAAAAAGCAAACATCACACTCATCTTTGGGGATGACAGGAAGGAGGATTCAGGTAACTCCAAGCTGGTGAGCCTGGCATGGGTCTCTAGGAAGATAGCAGAGCCTGCTGGAAGCCATTTCCAAGCAAGTGGACAATAAGAAGGTGAATGGGAACAGCCAGGATGGATTATGGATGGGCAAATCATACGTGACGAACTGGTAACTTTGGGATGGGATCGCTGGCTCTGTGGATGCTGGGAGACCAGTGGAAGTTGCTTACCTTGGCTTTACCAAGTAGCGTAGTATCTTCGTAATTGTATTAGCAAGGTAAGGACCAGTTTAGTGGACTGCAGTGTTGGGCAGTGCAGAAGCTGCAGGGGATCAGGGAGCAGTGTGATCCAGAACATATTTTCTAGTAAAATCCATTATTTTCTTCTTAGAAGATTCCCAGAAGTGGTTTTTTTTTTTTTTTTTTTTTTTTTTTCCAGACTGATTATTAGCAGTAGCTACTGTTACTTTAATTGCCAGTTGACATGACCATAATGCAGGTAAATTTGGGGATATATTCTATGATGTCAATTACGAGAAAGGTAAAAGTGTAACAAATTTATTCAGCATGTATTATTAAAATGTTAGAAATAGTCTGTATAACGTGTGAAAAGCTGTTGTAATTCCTTTTTCCAATTCTGGATTTTTTGTATTAGACTTTCTCTCTATCCTCTCCCAAGACTGCAAAATTTTGTCTCTTATCTGCTCAGCTGTTCTTCTAAAAAGAAAAAAAAAGTAATGTATGACATATATACCCTCCTTTTGTCCTCTCTCCCATGATACAGGTAAGTATGTAAGTGATTTAGGACACAAAATGATTAAGTCGAATGCTCCCATATATGATTCCTGCTGCAGACGATAGAATTCTGTGCATTCTGTGCTCTGTTTTGTTTTAAGTGGAAAAGTTGGACTTGAAAAGGGATTCCCATAAGGACTTAGGTAATACTTGGGAATTTGTTTCCCCAGGGGAGACGGAACAAAGGCAACGAAAAGATTTCTGGTGGTAGAGGGGAAGGCTCATTACGTGCTGGAGGCAATATTAACACTGAAGTGCTCTCGCGCTCTGTCGCTCCAGTGGCTCTTTGTAAGCCAGCTGAAGTCCGTGGAGGCGCTTGCACAGGAGTGCTACCTGTGGGGATTTGAGGAGCACACTGAAGATTAAAAGAACGAAAGCTAGGAAGGATAAGGCTGACAGTGTAGTGGATGTATTTCAAATCCCTTTTATTTTATACAGTGTTGTTGTCTAAATGAGAGCAGTCAGAGGTGTATTAGATTCCCTACCGTTCTTTCATGTCTGATCATTGGGATCTCCCAACAAGACAGGAGAAGAATTGCTGAATGAAGTCCTCTACAGAGGACCAACAGGAAACCAAAAGCTTCACACCAGAAGCTTAAAAATTCAGGCATCTTATCGTCTGTTGCAGTCGTAAATAGCTTGAGGTCCTGCAGGAGATCCAGCATCTGAATGATCGGCATTATGCAGCGTACTGTTTGTCAATACCACATCAGGTACATGGGAGGTGGAAAAGTGGAATGAAATATAGGTGAGAATCAGTGTATTGGCTGCAACATGTGCAAACACATTTGCATTCTTGTTAAGTGAAATGCGGTTCTGCAGAGTTTGTTACAGAACTTTAAAATGCAATCTGTGGTTAAATAACAAGCTGTTGGAGCCCATAAGGCCTCATGGGACCCAGGAGAGAAAACAGTCCCCAAACCACCGTTGACTGAAGTTTCCATTTATCTGCTTTTTAAAGTTTGCCCAGTTTCTTTAACTTCCCCTTCCTATTGATTATTAATTGTAGGAAGAAATTTGTGTGATTGATCACTTTTTGAAATTCCCTACATGACCTAGGAGATATAGGGACATGAAAGGAGATGAGAAGGAAAACATGGGTAAATAATCACATGGCAGTGAACAGCCCAACCCTTCATCACATGCTCACATATCACTAGACCTTAGATTTTCCCTAATATGAAGGCAGTATAAATAGGCTCCAATAATGAAAGCTGTTTGCACACAATGTGTGTAATATCTCTTATCATCTGCTTCTTATTTTTGAATGAGAAAACAAACTCTCAAAAAATAAGCAAGTTGCTCTTTAGGATGTAGCTATTTTACTTACTGGAAAGATGAGCTTTGGAGAACTGTCCTTAATTCTACTGTAAAGTGGAAATATTTTGTTTTTCTATTTAATAAGCGTGAACTACTACCTGCATCTAGTATTGAGTAACATCTGTCCACTTCAGAACAGGGCAACTCTAAGGCAAATAGGTGTGACTGAGACAGCCTGTGTGGCACCAGTCTACAGATTTCTAGACACTTTTTCTTTCAGTGGTATGGAAGTGTTTTAAATGTGTTGTTTAAAGAAGCAGCTATCATATTTGAATGCTAACGGAATGTAATTAGGATGCCAATTTCCTAACAGAGTTTTCTGTCCGTGAATATTAGTGAATTCTTACAAATTTCTATTTCTACTTAAATTCACAAGGTGGTAAAACCTGCAAGTCTGACGATTTAAAGCCCAGTTTAAATTTCACAGATGTCAGTAAGGCTTATTGTGTTGGACTAAATGACCTCTGGAGATCCCTTACGTCTAAATTGTCCTGTGTCTCTCGATATAGGAAAACTGCTTCAAATGCCGATGAGGTATTACACTACAAGATTTTGTTGTTAAAAGCACAGAAAGAAATCTCATTTTACTTAAATCACCATTGTCATTGCTTTCTGCACGAAAGCTCATAGAACAGAGTATGACTTTCTACATTGTAGCATATATAAACTGCACTGTAGATAACACCACACCTGTATTATAAGTACCAGCTTCTGAAATTAAAATCTCAGGGCTCCTGTACTTTTAGACAAGTGCAGAAAAATTAGAGGTGGAAAAAAGGAGAAAAAGTACAAGACCAGGAGAAAAAAAAAAAAAAAAGAGAATTATTGGCAGGAGAGGACCGTCTATGAAGCTAAAAAATTAAGCCTTTGGGGAAGAGAAGAGTAGAATCAAGGCCTCTGAAGTAAATCTCAAATATCCAGAGTGAATCCATGACTACTGCTAAATGTATTATACTTTGCCTTACAACATCTTTTAAATTCATCTGGTACATATAAAAAGGAATATAAACAGGTAAGATCTTAAAATGAGACTATCAGAAATGCATCAGAATTTAAGATTTGAGAGTTATAGCATGGCAGATGAACCACAACCAGCAGAAATGGAGATTTGTATTTGGTTGCAATGTGTGCATCTATATGACTAGCATATCTGTATAACCATTCAGAGGTACGACTATGCAGTGTCTACATGTGTAGGTATGAGCTGCTACTTTCCAGTGCAAAAGAGCTTGTACACTGTTATTCGTGAGCTTCTCTTTGTGCTCATTTCTGTAACGGCTGTGTAGCTTTTTACAAATAGTAGGATCACCACAAGGTCATTTTGCTGGGTCCTTTGTCATATCATTTTATTGCATGCTTATTAAGAAAGTTGTTTCTGTGGTTGATTAGAGAGACCTTTAATAAGACCTTCAACACCATCTCATTTGAATTCTCCGAGTGACACTGGTGAGGTACAGGCTTTCAGTTCCATGTGGGATGTTTCGGATAAGACATGTAGAGGGGAGGGTATTTTCAGTAGGGCATGCATGTATGTGCTCAAGTGCTTTTATTCTTCCTCTTGCCCACCCCATGTCAGGTTTGTCAACCTTAATCAACTACTTGATCAGGGTGAAAGGATTGCAGCTTCTCTGAATCACAGCATCTAGAGAGTCTGTCTGGGATTTTTTGCGCATGCACGATAGGGCATGCTCAAGTCAGCTTGGCTGAATGCTGCTTGTAGTTGTGTACAGAAGAGGTGCTGGAATTTGTTTCTGGTTTAAGCTAAATGTTATGTGTGCTGCTTGCCTTTCGTCGGGATGATAGCTCTTGGGGAAGAGGTTCTTTCTAACACAGAAGGGGGGAAATGTAAGAGAGAACGAGAAGTGGAGAAACTTGTATAAATAGTATTCATTGTATATTTTAACGTAGCTTTATCTTTCTTTGCCCTTTTACAGTCTCCCCAACTTTATAATTGTCATGATTATTTATAAACGCTGCATCTTTGCTTAAATGGTGAGAAGAAACGATGAGGCAGCCTTTGGGTAAAGCCCTTGTCTTTGTCACATGTGCTTCTATTTGTATTTTCACCTGTTATAAAATTCCTTCCACCTTCTAAAGCAAGCTGGGTATCACGGTTTCAAGTCCAAACCTGTATCATGAGAAGAAATAGATGCAGTCATACATCTGTGAAATTTTTTCCATCTCAGACCAGCAGTGCTAGGCCAGGATTAGCTGCTTTCTGCTCACACCCCCAGGGCATTGTATGATACCTGTAAATTATTTCACTGTGTGTGGCTGCAGCCATGCTCAAATAGCTCTTTACTGCCTATAATGTATGGAAACTGGGGTGGCTTTTTAAACTAAGTGGCTTTCAAAAGCTGCACTCTTTCTCTGTCTTCACTCAGAGAGGGTGGTGAGGCACTGGCATAGGTTGCCCAGACAAGCTGTGCATGCCCCATCTCTGGAGGTGTTCAAGGCCAGGCTGGATGGGGCCCCGGCAAACATGATCTAGTGGGTGGCGTCCCTGCCCGTGGCAGGGGGGTTGGAACCAGATGGTCTTTGAGGTCCCTTCCAACCCAAGCCATTCTACGATGATTCTATGATTCCTGTTTCTGATGTTATACTTGTACATCAATTTGCATCTTTGTCATCAGAGTGATAATAGTTGTGGTTTAATGCAATGGAAATCTTGATGCTTGTCATCAGAGAAGCATTTCAACTATCTTCATGTGCAGTTTATTGCTGAGAGCCTGAGCATTTCTGTATCAAAAGGAATTCCTATTTTTGTCTTCCTTACACCAGTCTGTTGTTTTAAGCCTTTCACTTATCTCTGTTCAGCCTGATGCTATAGTAGATCATCTGAGTCAGTGTTTTCCCATCCCTACTACATGACCATTTAGTATTTTGATGGCCAATTCTGTCTGTTTGGATTTGATTGTTCAGATTTCTGTCACTGGGGTAGGAAACTATGGTTTTCCTGAGCTTACAAATTAGAATAGTTTATTCTGGGCCTACTAACTTTTGGCTGTGGTTTTTATTTCTAGGTGTTTTTTTTTTTCTGTGACTAGATTAGTGTTTTCTTTCTGAAGACTGCCTGGTAGAAGGAAAAGTTGAAGAGTTTTCTTGAGATACATGTCAGGTGTGCTTTTTTTGTAATATTCAGAGTTCATGGCCTTGATATTTCTAATTGATAGAAGAAAATGAATTTCCTTTAAGTAATCTTAAGTGAACAAGAGAATATAGAACAAAACCAAGAGTCTGAATGGTAAGATGAGTGGTTTCAAATCCAAATGTTTGCTGCTGTGAACCAGCTCAGATCTGGTGTTCTCTAAGTAGGCAGTGACATGAAGAGAGCCAGCAGTCTGGAGAAATGACAAAAATAACTTCACACTGCATTAACAGGTTAGAGAACTCCATGGGAGCCCAGCTAAATGTGGAGATTTGAAACAATATATTTAATCTGTGAATTAGCTTTTGGTTTTTATTTTTTCTACTGTGTCTATTCATTGATTAATCCCTGAATTGCTTGATCGTATCATTGCCAAATAACACACTCCTCATGAAAAAAAAATTCTACTCATCTTTCAAGTTAAAACAGACAGTGCAAGTCTCAAGTTTAGGAGCTGGTTGCATGCCAGCCAAAGAAAGCCTGTCTATATTTCAGTGTTACAACGTGATTAATTTTTGTAGGAGGTTCACCAGTCCATTAAATCATGCTTTTGCAGTCATGGACTTTCTGATTTTCATTTACTTTAATTTACATTTGATTGTAGTGTTTAACTGTTCTTATTATGCAGTTTTATTTAGAGTCACATTTAATTGGTTTCCAAACTAACCCTCCAGATGCACTGGAATTAACATTGACAATGAAAGTAATTATCAAAGGTTCTCCCATCTTGTATAATGGCTAAAATATGTCTGTATTAGAAAATTTACCATGTGGTATCTTAACCCTAGCAAATCTAAATATAGTTGTGAAAAAAGGATAAGTTGGTAGGGATGATGACTTAGTAGTCCAATAAGATAATTTTAATTTTTATAGAAAGGTTCTTGGAGGATATGCCAAAACCTCTAGTGTTTTTCAAAAGTCTCTAAGGGGTGAGGGGGGCATTAGTTTATTCTTTTAAAGAACGAAGTGTTGCTTTGAAATTTAAAGATTAGCAGAATTTGAGGGTAATACCTATGAGTTTTATTTTGCCTCCTCACTTTTTTTTAGACCAGCTAAACCCAATTGGGCTGCCATTGCCAGTGACAGACCACTGAATCTGCCACCTGATACTACAACATCCCATATTATTGTATATTCTTTATATCATCTTTCTTCATCAAGTCAGTTTGTGCAGGGCAATAATTCAGAACATTTAAGATTTGTCACACATTGTAACTAAGCATCTGTGTTGTTTTGTGGTCTAATATTAAGTTTTGTGGCATATCAGAACTTACATAGCAAAATCAAGTAAGTTAGAGCTCTATGTATACATTTGATTGAGCATGAACACAGAGTGAAGGCATTACATCATTTCTTATCTAAAACTTGTACAAAACCAGCGGTCTTTCAATCCTGCAAGTCTGTTTAAAAAATAAATAAATCTGATTTATAGGAATAGAGCAATTAAAATATCAATTTTGTAGAAATCTCCACAGAAATAAACTCTTGTAGGTTTTTGGTCTGCCAGGGAGTATTACAGCTATCTGTAATGGGCATACAGTGATAGCATGTATGTTTAGGAGCATAATTTATTAATCTAATTGCCTGAAGCATGAGAGGAATATGTGAGAAAATACTAACAACACTGGGAAGACAAAAGTGTTTCTATGTTTCGTTACTTCTTTTGACGTTATCTTGAGTTCAGCTGACAGAAATCTTTCAAAACTGTTGGTACCTTCTAATATTTTCCTTTGCTTAGAGCACTTAATGAATGAAATATGAAAATGAAAGAATGTGTAAAAGCAGGCAAAAAGAAATGAAGGAGGAAAAGCCTTCTGAATTACAAGGAAGAAAAATGCCAAGCTTTCTGGAATGACTAATTTTCCCTACTTAAGATATTTTTAAATTAATACCAAGCCAGAAATGTTTCAAATAGTTGTGGCCTCTTACTGCATCTGGGAGATGTTAATTTTGTCCTATGAGCACAAACAGTAATCTCCCTGAAAAACATTTACAAAATCCAATTTAGCACTCCCACCAACACTTGATTTGCTATTTGACACAAGCGAAGGGGTTGGGAATCTTTTAAACCCATAATAAAAAAAAAAATCCTATTATCTTCCATGAAAACAATAGCCCAACTCCCACTGACAGCACCCTTTGTATCCTCCAGCACAATTTCTATCCCTCCCTGGAGCTGCGGTATTTGCTGGAATACTGGCTGCCAGCCAGAGGTTCTCTTGGGATGGGTAGGGATGATGGGGAACTTCAGTCCCTGAAGAAGACCTGCAGGAAAATTTAATTTGGGGGAGGTGGGATTGGCAGAAGAGTGGTCCCAAAGAAATATTTCAGCTTTCAACGTGAATGAGGGGATACCTGTCATGTTTACCTCAACTATATAGACAAATACAAGTAGCAACTCTGCCTTATTTTGCTGTTTTCCAGCTCCAGCAGTTCAAGTGTAAATCCTCAATTAACCTACTTAAATCCCATTGCTACCTGTTGTGAGCAAGAGTTGTGGATATTAGTAAGAGGTTTCTTTTGAAAAGAATGATAATGATATAATTAATATCAACATTTAAGCATTTGTCATTATATTTCAGAGTTAATGATACTTTAAGAGATATTCTGGTAATTCAGATCTCCCAGAATTGTATTTTTCAAGCTGTTTTTCAACAGCTTGTATTTTGTATTGTATTTTCAAGCTGCAATGGAGGAAGATAATTTGTTACCCTGGAACACTATTGGTTCATATTCGTGAGGTCATCTCAGTAATATTGAAGCATGGTTGGTAATGCCAATTCAGACTTACCACAGCAGATAAAGGTTATCATCTTGTAGATTGTGCTGTCTCCAGTAAACATGGGATATATTTTCTGGGAAATAAAGTAATGATTCTTTTATACTCCTGGGTTTATAGGATTGTTTTACCATGCAGTACTTCATAAGGTAGTCCTGTGAAAGATGGAAATGAGAGTAGTCCTGTGGATCTGAAAACTTACTGAGCAGCAGCAGTTACTAGAGACTCTTCCAAGAAGCATGCTTTCCCTGTCTCTAAATGAACATAAAGAGATAGAAGAGAGTGAAATTTGTCTCATCTTCCTGCATCTCTTGTCATGGGCATTGGAAAGAGGAGCCAGTAAGCTCTGTTTATTTTCTTTTTTCTAAGTATTTTATACTTCTGCAGGTGCTCTCACAAAAACAAATTGCCTTGGACCTTTGTGAAGGAGACTCCTCTATCCCAACAAAATCCCTTCTGGTCAGGCCACAGTGACTTAAGTGAATTCCTAAACTCTTCTGTTGGGTAACACTAGCATGGTATGTTTGCCTACCAGCTAGCTGAACCACTTGGAATAAGACCAGGTGAAAGCCCGTGAGCATATAAAGGGGTGATTCCCAATATTTCTTTTACCCAGAATAGCAAAATAAGCTTCGTTTCCTGTCTAAATTTACCAGGCTTGTCTTGCATGTGGTTGCAAGGGATCAAACAGCAGACTGTGTCGGTAGATTTTGGGGTGGGAACTCGAGTGCTACCAGAGTGTTCGTGTGGCAGCTGAGAGTGCTTCAGGCTCTCTCTTGCTTGTCACCCAGCTCTGCCTCCAAGGGCATGTGAACAGGTACTGCTCTTCCCTTTGACAGCTGTAGGGATGAGGGGATGGAGGACTTGGACTAGGGGTGGATGCAACCAACTTCTTTTTCTAGCAGGGAGACAAGGCAGGAGTGAATAGGTTCCTTATTTGGTTGTCTGCTCTTGACATCCTGCTGTGGTGAAGAGTGATATTCCTTGGACAGACTGGGGGGGGGGGGAAAGGATGTGTTCTACACATACACTGTTCTCATTTCATAAGATTGTTTTTTCACCATGAAATCAGGTATGTTGGGGTTTGGAGGCTAGGGTGAGAAAGATACTGTGCTATGGGGAATAGAAAGAAATCTGACCAGTTTTATGTTTAGCATTTGCCTTGTTTTTTATTACTCCTACTGGACCTTACCTAATTAAAAAAAAAAAAAAAAGAAAAAGAAAAAAAAAAAAAGATTAAGGTTGTTGGTGTAGCCCAGAGAAAAATGCTACCTGTGATTTGTATTGCATTGTTACAGCTGCAAAGAGACAAGGGAGCTGGTTGTGGAGCCACTGGAGATCCCAGGGCTGAGATCCGTTCATACTTCCTAGCAAATAGATTTGGGGAACAGCTGCAGAAAGCACTGGTTAGCAAAGTTGGGAGCAGATGGCAGAGTCAAAACACCAGGGAGAGATTCCTTATCTGAGTTTGTAGTGTGTTGTGGCTCAGCTTGTGGAGCTCGGTGCTTTACATGGGTACTCTCTGTAAAATCCTGCTCTTTCCAGAAAGACTGACATGGCCAGTTTTGCCCATGAAGCCTGGATTTATACCTGCGATGTCTCTGTATGGAAGTGCAGTCAGAGCCAGGAATATTGTCGTAACCCAGGATGACTAAACTTGGTCTGATCTGGAACAAGCCTGTGACTTGCTGCGGTCCAAGCCAGCTGTGTGCAGGCTGGGGGAGCGGACAACCTCTGCATCATGAAAAGAAGTTGTGCCCGGAGAGGACACGTACGCCCCAAACAGCTTTCCTCTCCTCATTTGAGTCTTTGGTTATGCAGATAGTGTACCTCCATGCAGCTTTGTAGCTGGATTGTTTGTTTATGCTCACTCGTATCCAGTGGGTGGCCATGTGCAGGCCTTCCCCTCCGTGTGGTACCATGCGCCAGAGGCAGAGGAGGCAGTGCATGCAGCACGCTCGCCCTCACCCTCTCAGCCGTTAGTGGTGGTGGAGGAAACTCTCACCACCTCCAGTGCCTGCAATGCGGTGGCATCGTCGTCCTGTCATGGGATCTGTTATTTCTTATATTTCCCTCTTTAATTATTGCTGGCCCCCTTTCCTCCGCCTCTGGTAACTATACTTGGAGAAGGATCAAATTGTATTAAATCTATTGGGGTATTACTAGGTTTTTTTTTTTATGGGTATAGGTAAGTTCAAGCAGGGCTGATGTTTAAAGCAGGACTTTCTGAAAGCCCAGCTGTGTGTCACCTGGAACCCATTGGTAACAGAGCTTCTCCGTGGTAGTGTCGAGCATGGTTATGAAATATGGATGATTCAGTCATCCATCTCGATATAAAGCTGCAACTGCAAGCAGGAACAGGCAGCACAGTGCCACCCGCAATTCCTTCAAAGACTTCTCCACGGAGCTCGTGTCCACAGGCTCTGAGAGGCTCCAGGAGATGATTTTCACATGGAAGGAGGAGCTCCTTTCTTATACACTTCAGATGTCATTGTTTTAGAAAAAGTCATCCAACAGCTAACTTAATTGGATTTGATAATATATAGGGAAACAAATCAGTCCTGCACAATGTGAAAAAATATGTTAATGCCCAAGGATGTACACAAATGAGTTTAAACGTAACTAGTCATGTTTTTAGGAGCCAAGTTGCAAAGTGTGCTGTTTTTCCAGAAGTCTTTTTTACATGTTTCTCTATTTTAAACTGTACTTAAGTATGTTAATGTTAATAATAAAAGTAAAAAATTGCCTGGTCTAATTTCATAATTTCCAGTGATAGTAGTGTTAAGGATTAACTTTGTTTAGTGTGTATATTCAGTTTTTATTTTAAACTCTGTTTGCTCTTGGTCAGTTAGCATCAATTTAATTGCTGTTAAATGGTTTTGGCTTAATTTAGAGCCTAAATATGAGGACTGACCTCATGCATGTATTGGAGATAAGGTTTATGAAGCTTAGGGTTTGTGTCTTACCCAGAAGCTGACTTCCTCATTTCCTATACTTTGCTTGTCTTTCAGTGGGCTAACAGTTTGTTACTGTATTCTTGAAACTTTCTTCCTTCACTCGCTTTCTGATGGTTTTCATGTTTGTCATCTATGAGGAAATAGATTTGATTCTAAGCTTAAGTAAATCAACCATATGTTGAAAGATGGCGATTCAAAGGATGTGTTCTCCATTGACGGGTCATTATGAAGTTATAGCCATTACTGCTTAGTGCATTGTTGTAGTGCAGGAGGAAAACACAGTGAAATTTTTCTTATTAACAGTTTTAATTAACTTTTAATTGATTTCTAGGAAGATAAATGGCTTTGTTACAATATTTTAAAATTAACACCTTCACCAGAATTAAACATTCATGGAAATTTCCTGAGCATTTTTCATATAACAAAACATGAAAATCTTTTCTCATCTTCTCAGATGTCTGTAGCCACATTTATGAAGTCAAACAAATGAAAACGCCTTTCTAACAGAATGGCCTTTGTTTAATTTACATGGCCCTATTCATCATGCTTTAATTTAATTAAATGGAGGAAAAACAACAGGTCAGCGTTCAAATTATGCTCTAGTGCCTTTAGGAATAATGAGGCTGAATCTTTTCCATCCCCATTAGGGCACTAACATAATAACAAGAACTATTTAGCTGATACTGAAATCTGAGGCTTAGTTTGCTACACGAGACTTAAGATACCAATTGAACAAAATCTAAACATTTAT
Source organism: Cygnus olor (assembly GCF_009769625.2). Classification (NCBI taxonomy): domain Eukaryota; kingdom Metazoa; phylum Chordata; class Aves; order Anseriformes; family Anatidae; genus Cygnus; species Cygnus olor. Next base: position 15,291,269 of record NC_049175.1, read on the forward strand.
CTATTGCAATTATCAGCATTTTCTGTGTGTAGAAGAATAAGGATGAAATTTTGTATTGTTTGATTTTGAAGAACATGATGTACAAACTGTAGAAAGTTAAGTAGTTCTTCAGAGAGCAATGATAAAAAAATCACTAAATGTGACAACCTTAAGTGAAATTAAGATTTTTAACTAATGTGTCCATTCTATCTGTCTGCTGACTGCGTCCATATAAGCATGGATTCCATAATGATTGGTAGCTACGAAACACCTAAATCACACTGTAAAATAAAAATCTCCTCAGACACCACCTAACTCTGAAGATACTTGAGCATTATAGCTGTCTAATGGCCTGACTTTAGAAGCATCAGGTTTGTCTTCTGCAAATGTTGTCCAAGACTGAGCATCTAAATGTGTATTTTCTCCTGAAGTTCATTTGAGATCCAGAAAAGCTGCCTTCAATCACTGCAGATTAATAGATTTGATTTTGTAGAATATTTTTTTTTATCTTCAACAAAATGTGAGTGAGAGGCAAGTTGCTGTGAACAAGAAATGCTGAATAGCCACACAGATGTTACTACTTTGTAGAATATTAGCTTAGCTTACCTTGCGACTCCCATGTAGGTGTGTCCCTTGTATTTAAAATGTGCATTAAAACATGGTACTTTTTTCTGTTTCTTAGGCTACCGACCCAGATGCAGGTGTTAATGGTCAAGTTCATTATAGTTTGGCAAATTTCAACAATCTTTTCCGAATCACATCAAATGGTAGCATTTACACAGCAGTTAAACTGAACAGAGAAGTAAGAGACTATTATGAACTTACCGTTGAAGCAACAGATGGAGCTGTGGACCCCCGCCGTTCAACACTAACTTTAGCAATCAAGGTGCTGGATATTGATGACAACAGCCCTGTCTTTAATAATGCTTCCTATACTGTCTGTGTGCCTGAAAATCTACCACCTGGCACTGTCTTCCTGCAGATAGAGGTAAGAAAGCATTACAGAGTGAAGACAATGTTTTGTAACTGTTGTGCAGTACTAAGCATGTTCTTAGTTAACTTCTCAGTGGGACTAAAGTAAAAGACTGCAGACTGGAGTCAAGGAAGGTATGATGTCTACCAGACTGAAAAATTCATGGCCATTAAAGAGGTACATGAATTATTTTTGGGGGTTCACTTGGAAATAAGAGCAGTTAGTTAAAAATAAATAAATAAATTGAGCAACACTACTGTTGTCATATTTTGGGATATTGTTTTACATATTAAGTGCACTTGGTTTGTTCTTGAAAGCTCATTATATTGTTCCTACATGTTTATGTTGATAGCACGCTACCTCAACTGATTCAAACTGAAGTCAAACCTAAAAGTCCAACCTCATTATAGTTAATGGAGTTAAGTAGTTGCTTCCGGAAGAAATTGACCTAACGCTAAGTTTGTCATCTAAGATAGCTGGAGTAAAGTGGGCACCTTGAGGTGTCTTCTCTCTGTTGACTATAAAAACAAACATAAACCATTTAGACAAGTGATAGTTAATTGTTGTTAATTGATCTCGCTCATCCTGAGCTAGATCTCTAAAGATAGCTGAGACACTTCCCATAAGTAGTCTACGTAGCCTCCTGATGTTTTAGTCAGCAGATTTTAATGAGAAGAATCTGTCATGGGATAATTTCATCCAGAATGTTTTTTATCTGAAGCTGCCTGCAGGTAAATTGTAAGTGGAATTAACAGCTAAAGCAATCGCATAATATTCTTCCTGATGAAAGTTAATATTCTTTGTCTAAATACTGGTATGAAATAAAAACATCCATGCTGCTATATGGGGTAAGATCAATGGTCTGCTTAGCCCAGCATCCTCTCCCTGGCAGTGGCGAGTAGCAGGTGCCCAGGGAAAAGACCAAGAACAGAACAAGCTTCCAGTGACTCTTGCACAGAATATTGTGTCCCTTTCACGTGGCAGGTATCTCTGGATTTAATAACCTCAGGTGTTCTTTCTGCTTTGTGTTTGTGCAGTAGTTTTAAATTTATCCAATACTATTAGAACAGTATAATGAGATTATATGTATTTGCAGTTGTTTGCCTTTTTATGTTTTTAATCTAGTAGGGATTTGTTTGTGAAAATGGATTTTGTTTGCCTTTAAGTATTCTTTTTTTCTGTGTGGCATGGTCTAGGCGAAGGATGTTGATCTTGGTTCTAATGTTACCTATCGAATACGGACGCAGGAAGCACTACAGTATTTTGCACTGAACAAGTACACGGGCGAGTTGTCACTTCTGAAGTCCTTGGATTACGAGTCATTCTCCGACACAGAAGCAACTTTCACCTTTCTTGTGGAAGCCTTCGATAGCAAGGGCACTATGCCTCCTGGTATTGCTACTGTCACAGTGAGAGTAAAGGTAAGAGGAGTAGCGGGTCAGTTGATAGCATCCTCTCCTATTTGGTACAAAATACCTCTGCGACCCTTGCAGGTGTGCTGATGAACCACCAGAGCACAGTAGCAGTATGTCTGCTTTCCTACTTCTTCACTTGCAGAAAGCTACTGCCTTTTTCTGACAGCAACTTGTTCTGCTAAATGTACGCTTTATAACAGCTATAATTATTTTGCTATATGCAATTAAGTAGTTAAATCTTGGTTCATAGATTTATGAAGTACAAGAATACCTGACAAATACATAAACAGTCCTTCAGAATTGCTGAAAGATTGAGATAAGTACCTAATGGAATTGTTTGCAAAAATGACACCATCACGTTTCAGTTAAAGCTCTCATAAATTGTAATTTTATGAACCATTCAGGTGTATTGAGTGCTGATGTGGCACACACCTTACATTTCAGTTTCAGCTACCTGAAAATATAGAGCTGCAAAGAAACAGGCTTATTCAGTGATCTTTCGCAATGAATCGTTTTTATGCTGAGAGTTGCAGCATCGCCTGTGTTTCTGCTGTCTCGCCAGCAATATGGGGATAATGGTATTCTGTTTGGGAGGATCCACAAATGAAAAGCGTTTGTAGCAGAGGCATTGGCACTTAACATCTTCAGTTGGTTGATGTGCTTGTGTCCAAACGGGGAGGATGCTTTAGAAGCTCTAAATCTTGTTTCCTTGAATTTACAATGGTGCAGTTCTGGAGCCAGTCAGACAAATCCTCTTGTCTGGTTGTTTCATTTTTGTTGACTGTCAGCGGTGGGAGACAAGAGAATTTAATTACTGGCACTTCAGCTAAGAAGCAGAAATTGTAGCAAGAGAAAAAGCATGGCTTACAAATACAAACGTCCTACCTGTCAACTTCAGTGTAAATGTAAGTCTGCAAAAAATATTTAGCATTTATGAATCAGTCTCTGGTTCAGCTTACTAAGTATCTGCAGATGTTATGGATTGCCAGGTGATTTTGAGTAATTCTGTTTGTCGGTCTCTACTGAGCTCTGAATTATTCTAGGGACGGTAAATGTCTCAGATTATTAGCATTGATGGCAACGTAAGAAGGCTTCTACAGTACTTCTCTGTCTCTGTAAAATGCTTGAGATTGAGATGCAGTGCTTCTGCTTCCTGCCGGGCTGCCCTCTGAACCGGTGTTTTCAAAGTGAATCAAAGGCAAAAATAGCTTTTCACATCGTTCCGTGAGCCTTATTTGTCTATACTGTTCAAGGAGGAAGTTGCTCAAACCTGTATTTTTATTTTTTTTTCTAGAAGAAACTTTTTCCCAGCTCGATGCTTTTTAGCAAGAATCAAGCTTTGTTTTGTTTTGATTTGAAGATAGCTGTTCTCAAATAGGAGTGTGTTCAGGGAAAAGCAGCTGTCTGTACGATGGGGCTGACACAGCTGTATGACTGTGAGTTTATGTTGTGTTCATTAATCTCAGTGGACAACGCAGCAGTGCAGTTCTGCTTGGTGGCTTTAGTGTAACAGCAGCAGTGTAACAGGGCACTGTCCAGGAGGCACTGTGAGAATAGGGAATTTAAGAAGAAGGGGATTATTAGTAGGATCAAAAAATGTTTTTTCTGTTTTGTTTTTGTTTCCCTGGAAACTTCGCACATGTGAGCAGTTAAAAGGAGGCATGATAATTGTTTGGAAAGGCGGTGTGTGAGAGGCTGGAATACTGTGCTTGAGCCAAGAGTAACAATTTCTGCAGTTGTTGGGGACAGCACAGGGCCTGAAAGCGAAGGCAAACAGCTTATAGATTATATAGGAAAGGAAAAAAACGGCTGGAGGGGATGTTTAGTGCGTATTATTATACCCGGCAACAGCTTGATTTTTGCAGCTGATCAGTGGACATAGTTGAATAACTGTGTTAAGATAATGGGTAGGTTCCAACCTTGAGTGGCAGGAAGGAGAGTAGCATTGTGAGTGGGGAAAGGCTTTTGGAAAAAGTAATTTTTCATCTCTGATTTTGTCAGACAGATGCCATTAGTGGAAACATGTCAGAGAGATGGTAAAAATTTAGAACCTTGATCACAAGACAGATCTCGAAAAGAAATAATGGTTTGTTTTGAGATTACAGAGGAACTTTCCAGATTAAAAAAAATAAAGATAAAAATAAGAACAAAAATAAAAAATAAAAATAAAAATAAAAACATATTTGGGGAGGAAAAAAAAAAAGAAAATAGAAATCGGAGCCATTTGCTACCTGTGTGGTATGAGAAGGGTCCACAAGAGGATACCTTGAGTGGCAGATTCAGGAGACGGAGCCTCAAGGGGCAGGGGTAGGAGCAAGGCACATAGCTGGCCTTTGGTGAGAAAATAAATGCAGAAGGAGCACGGAGCACAGTGCATCACAGTGCAGTTTGGGTTTGTTCCTGATGGAAAAGACCCATACCTGCCCTTGTTCTGAAGGGAGAGAGCTGGTGTGTCTGTGGTGGGGGCAGAAGGTCCCGGTCAGTGCAGAGAGGGCATGGGGCTGGCGTTCCTCTGGGGACAGAGGTACCGGATACAGCCTCTGGTACGGGGCCAGCATGGGCACATGGTGGCAGGCTGGCACAGGGCGCTCATCTATTCCAGTAGGGCACTGAGTCTGGCCCTAGAGCTCAAATGTGTGGTGGTGTGAGGCTCTGCATGGTGTGGTAGAGATCCTCACTTGTCTATTTTCTGATTGCAATCCGGTCTTATATTCCTCTGCCCTCCTGACTGTGGTCCAGGCTGCTGCTGTAGGGCATGACAGATAACTCCTGATAAGCATGCTCATTGTTTCATGGGAGTAATTTACAAATTTCTAGTGAACGGCTAGGATGCCTGCACAGGGAATCAAAGAGGTTTTAAAACTAGAGATTTCTGCCAGACCTTCTGCCAATTCAGAGCCCGTGTTCAGGGACAGGGTGCTTCTGCATGGGGATGTACATCCCTCTGCGCGGCTCTGCAGGAGCCCTTCCTGTTCAGCCTGTCTTTTGCTCCTGCTCTGCGTTAGGAACTGGATGCGTCTTTTTCCTATTAGTAATAAAAGCATTTTTACTTTATTTAGAGGAAGGTATTAAAGTGTAGTTAGTTTTTTTGTTTGTTTTTTTTAATACAATGTTTGTGACCCCAAATAGGAAGTAAACCATGTGCATATGTATTGTAGGCCCCATAACAGTAGTTATGCAGCTTGCAGACTTTAATAACTCAAAACTGACCTAGAGAAAAGCAGGAGCAATCAGTAAGGCAGTAATAAGACCAAGCAGGGAATTTATGTAACCATGAGGAATTCAGTCCCTATGATCTTTAGAGTATTACTTATATTAAAGAGATTTCCAGTCCTTTTGGTCTTGTGCTCCTCTGTTAACATTTGTCATTTTTCACAGTCTAACTTTTAACCATGAGTATTGTAATTTTTCCTGTGTGACAGGATTCTGTTATCCAACTATGGACAACGCCTGATGGTGTCATATATTATTTATGTGGTATAAAAGAGAATGAGCAGCAGTGCCGTGCACCCGTAATCACACTGTGCTTTGCAGCTAGGATGAGGATGGATACACGCTGCGACTTTCCTTAGACTCTCAGCCTTTGGCATGACAAGTTACAAATAGTTTATATTAACCTTCCCTGAACTTGATCAAAACACAGATTGCAAAACACCTTCATCTGTTACCTGCATGTCAGTGTTAAAATATGTTCTTTGCCACTGCTGCAGCCAAGTGGCCCTTTACAGTGTGTGACTTACGATTCCTTATTTGGAGGAAATTGAAGGTAAAATAATGAATTAATTGTGCATTTAATGAGGAAAATCATCCTGTGTTTGAATATGCCTTTAGTAGCCAGAAAGTAATATTGATAGCCTTAAAGTAAACAAAATTTCATCTCATTTTTCTCTAGTTTCCTGTTTTATAAATCAGATGCTGTTTCATTGTTTCTAGTATTGCTGAGGAGGAATAATGTAGGTAGCATGGAGTTCCTCTCGCCTGAGATTTTTCTTCCTCTTGCTGCTTATATATCTTTACGGGAAAGTCCTAACGAGTCGTCTTATCCTGGGATTTCTGGAGAGGTTATACAAGTGTTCATCCTGATTAATTGGTGATGGTAATCTGGTGTGTAATCAAGAACACAGAACTAATTACTGTACATTTTGTTTGTTTGTTTGTTTTTTGTTTTGTTTTGTTTTTTAGTATAAATGTACATAGATATAAAAAATTGTTTGGGTTAGAAGCAGTGAATTTTGTCAGTCTTGAAAATTAAGTTTAAGTCAGGAAAGTATTAGCACCTCGAAGAGACAACTTGTGTGCTATTGCGTAGTGGTTTCCCACTGTGGAGGCACCGTTTCTCTCACCAGGAAAATGGCAGAGGTTTGCATTCGCTCAGTGCCTGGGAGGGCTGAGTTGTTTGCTTAGAAAGCCTGTAGTGCCTATGGCACTTCTAAGCATCCCCTCACAATATAAATGTTTCCTAGGATTGGAAGAAATAGAACCCTTACTTTTCCAGTGGTGTGCTTATTATCAGGATTTACTGTTTGCAAACAACTACTGTAGTAGTAGGGCTTCTTCAGAGAAAAAAGGACTAACTTTTTCCCGGTTTAGATTGCTGTTAAATGAGTAATGTGTTCCTAAACACACATTGTAAGAATCTGTGTATAATGGGGCCTGTATGATGCTTGTATATTTTATGCTATGATTTCCTTTATTAGTAGTACCATCATTATTTTTGTATTAGCTTGTCTCTTGTTTATTATAGTTGCTTTTTCTTCCTCCTTCTGTTTTCTAGGAAATTATTATTTTTTATTTTTTTAAGTAGAGTATATAGTATAATGGCGCCGTTATCTCTGCCTGATGATTCAAAGGGATAGAGCCACAAGAATAAGTAAAAACTGATTGGTATGTTTCTAGCAATGCCATATTACAAGTCTGATGACAAAATATTTCATGTAATTCCTGCCATGCCTTAATCCCAGTGGACTGCTAGAAACATTACAGAATGAATTTCCAGATTTGGTGAACCAACTGTACCATCTGTCCATAGGGACAGAGTTCCCAAGTGCAACTGTCAAATTAATTGTTCAAGAGAAGTGTGACATTGAGGAGATACAACACTTAAAATACTCTTCCTGCATTACTGAGAAGAGGTGTTGGTTTTTTGTTGTTGGTTTGTTGTTGAGGTGGTTGTGTGTTTGTTGTTTTTTTTGTTGCTGTTGTCAAATGATTAACTTTCGCACTGGAGACTGGAGGTGTGATTTTGTTTCTTTCACTGCTTTGCTAACAATGTATCTACAGCAAGTGAGTCGTCTGAGATTTCATACAATCTTTTTTTTTTTTTTAAACTGTGAAAGATCTTTTTGTTAGCCAGGGCACAGTATTTTATGTTCAGGTAAAAACATAGCCATAAGAAACAAGGAAGTCTACAAATTAATCAGGTAGCATGGAGCAAGCAGATGAATAGTGATTTCTAGTTGACTTCTGCATTAAACTATAAGCTGGAAATAAAAGCAGCTTAAAATAATAGTGCTGTGGAAAGACTTGTTGGCTGAGGTACTGAAAACAAATAGTTATCTTAAAATTGTCCAGTTAATAAAGACAAAAATTAGCTGTCTCTCAGTTGGTAGGACTCGGATTACTGAGTAGGACTTGAATAGTGAAGCCACTTGCTGGTCTAACTGCTCTTCAGCATGTGTAAAATTGGATGCATCATAGGTCAAAAGAAAAGTTACAAGTCGTATACTTCAGGTCATGTTTTATATGTGTTGATTAGTACTTTTTGTGGGGTGAGTTTGAATCTCTCACAGTCTAAGTCTCTAAGTCTAAGTCTCACTGTGCTAAGTCTCCCCTTGGAAACTGCTTGAAAGAAACCAGCCAACCAAGTGAAAACATGTAACAGGTAAAACAAAGTCTCTGATTTGGTTGCTCTCAGTGGTCTTTCATCAGTATGTTTCCCGAGATCATTCATATCCAAGTTGGAAGCAAATCACAAAATCATAGAATATCCTGAGTTGGAAGAGACCCACAAGGATCACTGAGTCCAGGTCCTGGCTCCACACAGCATCACCCAAAATCAGACTGTGTGTCCGAGAGTGCTGTCCAAATGCTCCTTGACCTCTGGCAGCTCGGTGCTGTGCCCAGTCCCTGTGCCCGACCACCTCTGGGTGCAGAACCTTTCCCTAACACCAGCCTGACCCTCCCCTGTCCCAGCTCCGTGCTGTTCCCTCGGGTCCTGTCGCTGTCCCCAGAGAGCAGAGCTCAGCGCCTGCCCCTCCGCTCCCCGTGAGGGAGCTGCAGGCCGCCATGAGGCCTCCCCTCATCTCCTCTGCTCTAGGCTGAACAAATTGAGGGCCCTCAGCTGCTCCTCACACACCTTGCCCTCTGGGCCCTTCACCATCTTTGTTCACAGTATGATCTTGGTTGTAAAGATGCCATAGCAGTGCCGAATTCCAACCTGATTACATGAGAAAGCTCCCTGTGTCTTCCTGACAACCTGTGCCTCAAATCAGAACACACAGAAGCATAATTTCTTTGCTTTTCTAAGGTAGGAGGGTTGGAAGAAGATGAATGTTTGTTGAACGAATCACCATCTCAAACCAGTCAGTTAGAGCCCCTAGGAAAGCAAAACTGTGTTGCAGTAACTCGGCACTTGAGGCTGGAGCTGGAATAAAATGTTAGAGCAGGACACTTCGCTCCTCTAACGCAGCACCTTTACTGCACTGATGGAGAGTGCTGTGGAATGGGTGGCCTTGGTCTTTACAAAATGCTTAAACGGTCACTAAGAGAAGAATGGGAGAAGGTGGATCCACAGGTTGTCATCAAGGAGAGAGGACATTTTGGTTCAAACTCAGCTCTAATAGATGTTTAACTACGCACGTGTGTAGTTGCCACTTTTTTGTGTGTCCTTGCAAGACTATGAATTAATTCAGGTCTTGTTTGTAATGAGCAGGTGAGCAGTAATCTATCAGTGCTTCACTACGGTGGGAATTCGTGTTATGGTGAGATTTAATTACAATAATAATGAAGATTTGCTGCCAGTCACTATGCAGGTAATGAAGGATACATGAAGATGAAAGACTGGTGAATCACAGTCAAACACATCCTCAGCTTCTAATAGTTCTAAAAATAAAATTTAGTTATGTTTTTACGTTTTTCAGTAAATTTACATCCTCGAAGTAATCTTTCTAACACATAACGAAAACCATTTCCCATTGCATAAAGGGACAATAAAGGGACAGTCCAGCACAGTGGCAGCACATAACTTATAAGAATTCTTTAAAAAAAAAAAAAAAAAAAAAAAGGAGCTGCATTTCCTCCAAAATGCAACTGCTTATCTGCTTATTTTTCTATTTTCTAGCAGCATTTATGGCATAACAAGCACGGTGTTGGACTGTGGTGCAAGTAAGCAGATTTGTTTTTTCAATCTCAACTTACCTGTTCATTCATCTGCTAAAGTCATTTATTGCTTTGTATATTCCACTATGAACCTTAATTCATATTATGAGATATTTCAGGGCTTTCTGAACACTAAGTATGAGAAAAAGGCAGTTATACCATGTTAACAAGTCTCCATTTTGTATAGCTACAAACAAAAAACCCTGTGCAAAGAAGCACCAGACCCAATTAAAGACAAAATTAAGCGTGCCAGTTCACACAGGTCATTGCATTAGCCTGCCAGCATCATCACAAAGATTTTTAACTTGCTGCTCCAAGGTACTCAGCACCGCATGATTCTCTAACCTCAGTTCTTGTAACTTAATCACTGTGGGTGATACATAAATCTAACAGATATTTCAAAAACTTGCGGCACACTAGTTGTAGTTTTCAAGTACTGACTTACTTCATTGGACTTTAAATAAATAAATTAAAGAATACATTGGTAAATGAAAATATTGGACCATGAAGAAATGTTTGCCTGCAAGCTTTGGTATGTATCTTAGAGGAATGAATAGAGTGGTGTGATGCATAAGCCTTGAAGGTGGTGTGTGCTCATTAACAGAGCCTTAGGAAATTGCTTAAAGAATGGGAAAGGGACCTAGAGTTCTTGGTGCTCCAGTATCTGGTTAATTTATGTATTTTTATGTTAAGTCATACAACGATTTCACTTTTTTTTCTTAGAAGTTGTATTTTTCATAAGGGTCACAACTTTGAAGGGGGACACTCTAAGATATGAGGTAGAAATAATAACAGGAGATTTTCCATCACATCTATGACTATAGATGATAAAATCAACATACTGCTGCATTTGTAAAACCAGTGTTAAAGTTAAGTGTGAGTGAGATAAGTTAAAAGTAGATAATTTTTTGCCATTATGTTTATCATATACATTAGGAAGTATAAATTGTTCTGTGTTCTTCTTGGCATCAATTACAGAAACTGATGAAATGAAAGCACAAATTTCACAGGAAGGATAGTTGGGAATATCTCAAAAAGAATTACCTTACCTCAGTGATTACAAGTCATAGCATGGTTATTCATTTTTAATCCCTTTGCAATCTATCTGCAAGGCTAGATACACCTGGTTGTGCAATATTTTGTTGCTGTGTACCACTCCAAAGAGTTAGCTGTTAGCTGGGTAAATTACGACAGATAACCGGTATTGTTAACTTAAATGGGTCATTCAGCAGAAGGATGAGAGTTTGCTTGAAATCTTAAGATCCTGGTTATTGTCCCAATTTTAGATAGCGCATTAACTGCCTACAGTAGACTTATAGGAGACTTCTGTGATGAAACTCTTAGTGGTTATTAAGGCCTCGAAAATAATGTAGTAACATCTCTGTTTGCATGAGCACTTGCTTAGTGAAAGAATATGTACAGTTTACACACCCACATACCTGTATAAACTCTTGGCATAAGGTAAAGATCTGCATTTTGCTGTAGCTGTATATGTGGCATAGTAGATGTTTAAGTGAAAGGAAAATAAAAATTCTTTTTCTAGGAATGGGATTACATTAGAATAACACTTGGGTTTTCTTTCAGAAAATAAAACTCAGTTGTGAAAGAATGGTTATCTAAAGTCATGGCTTAAACTTTCAGTTGTTTCAGTGCTGACTCTGTGACTCCAAATCTAGGGGCCATGATTCAGAACAGTTCTAAAACTTTTTAAACAATCATGTAATTTAAGAGTATCATGACATAAAAGCATTCTAAATTTGCATTTTAATATTTAATATGAAATTTGTGCTGCTCCAAGTTAGGTTGATTAACATCATCTTGAAAGACTTTGGGAACTTACCGAGTTAAATAATAGAAATATAATCAAATGAGGATTTTCAGAAATTGAGAAATTATGGAAGGAACCAAGGGCTCCAGATGGCTACTAGCAGTTAGCATGGACTGGAGGAATGGTTGGTAATGAAATATTGGTAATGAAATATGGCACCTCTGGGTGATGCAGCTGAAACGTAGCGATGGTAGCAAAGATCCTGCGCAAACATCAGTAAGCCCAGTGCTGGATGGGTTTCTACCGAGTGACAGCCTGTGCTTGGAACTTCCTTGAAAGCTAAAGCTAAGCTTCGGGAACCCAGTGCAAAGCGTAGCTGTATCCAAAGGAAGCCTCCAGCTTTCCCCAGCAGCTTTGGCCAGAGGCATTTGGCTGGGGTGCCGGAGGGATGGCAACCTTGCAGGCCACGTGGCGCGGCCAGGGTGCGGCACGGAGAGCAGCTCTGGGTCGCCCTAGGCTCTGCTCTCAGAGCACGTGCTCACTGGGGCCCAAGTGTATTTGTTAGAGGGCAGGATAAGCCCTTGTGGTGGGGCCAGAGGTCCTTGGGTAGGCCATGAGCATGAATCCGGTCTGCAGGCCAGCTGGGAGCAAAATGGACAGGGCCAGGAGCAGGGCTGGAGGCCAGCCTCCCTCAGCATCACTGGAGCAGGGCTGGGGAGAGCCCCAGGGTCTGGCAGGGGTCCTGGGCCCAGGGGCAGGGTGTTGGAGGGGCACGCGTAAGGCTGGGCAGGGCCTTCAGGGGCTTAGGGTGCCCTTAGGGCCGTGAAATCTCGTGTCTCTAGGGGACTTCTATTCTGCTTATTTATTAATAAATTACTTTGTGCTTCTTTTAAGAGGGTGTTGAGCAACATCTTTCTACAGCTGAAGAAAACACAGGAGAAATAATGATTTTCAACTGCAATGATGCCAAAAAACCACTTTGCTTTCTGTAGAAGAGAGTTTCAAGGGAAGAGTAGAGGAATGTTAAATTTCTCCTTGGAAATCCCCAAACACCAAGGGATTATTAAACACTTGGAGGCAGCTTAGATGGGAAGCCACCAGCTCTGGTAATGTGCACATAGGCTTAATTGGCAGATGTTCAAAACCAAGTGACAGCAGCAAATTTAATGTATTCATACTTGGAGAAAAATTGAGAAAGTGAAAATTTTAGTGTGACATAGACTATGTTTTGAAGTAAACCTCCTTGCTTTCTCCTTTAGTGGGATTATGTTAATGTACATTTAATATTAGTGGAAGTAGGGACCACTTTAAAAATACATTTGTTCTATTTATTACACGTGATAAAAGCCAGCAGACTGCAAAAGGAGCTGTAAATGCCTAATATCCATTTATTAGCTCAGACGCTGTTCAGTCATGCTGGTTTTTATAGTGAGGGCATGTTGATTTCCACTTAGATACAGATGACTAGAAACCTTAGTATCAGCAGCTGTAATCAAAGAGCACAGTCCCAAAGTGGCAGGAAAAACACATGGATGTACTTAAAAACTCTTTATGAAATGATTCACAAACCACGAATATGTAATATTTAAGAAGCTAATCTCCCTAACCAACCTAGAGTGATTTTGTCAACAGGTCACAAACAGGAGGGTAAGTGTTTCTTCACAGGGTTTTAGAAGTTTTATGGTAGAATGCTTTCTGCTCCAGGAGTTGAGGAGAGAGACGAGAAGAAAGAGCATTTTGCATTTGTAATGCAGTCTCCTCAGGTAGGCATTTCTGCATACGTACTCAGTTAATAATGGTAAAAATCTTCCAACAGACTCTTAGTGGTCTGAATAAATCAGCAGAATCTCTGAGCTTCGTGCTCTTTCTATAGGAGTTTGTCGCTCTGGATCTGTTCAGCAACTTAATGATTAGATTTCACTGTTGTGGCATTGTAGCTATTTTAATAAATAATCAATACTTGATTATAATTAGGTCACATTCTACAAAAAATGGGAGCTGAAAATCAGGCTGATTTTGTAAGCTATATAGAACAAAATGACTACTAGATGAAAAAAGTATAAGCCTATTTCCATAAGGAGAGAACTGGGAGAGGGTAAAACAGATTTTTATGAGGTCTGGGGGAGGAGAAGCTTCACTCCTATTTGGTAGGGCTGCCCTCTAGTGCACTGCAGGCTAAAGGCAGCAGATTTTTCCGTTAGTAATGGGGTTCCCTGTGCAAGATAACAGGGCATTTGGACACATGATTATGCCTGAGGAAAAAAAATAATATATGTATATATGTAAATATCTAAAATATATTAGTGCCATCTTGTGTTGCTTCTGTTTGTGTCAAGATAGCTGATGAAAAATTAACTTCTTACTGTTCATTTTTCTCTTAAGAAAAACAACATTTTTAAGAAAGCATGTCAAAAATTTGTTGTTTTTCAGAAAGTTTTCAGTAAGAAAATGCTCAAATCGGTCAAGTCTGTTGTGCATTGTAATGTTGCTGTTCTTTAACTAAAATTCCCTGACAGTCAGGAGCTGCAGCTGGAGTTCACAAGAGTGAGAAGGGGCCATATCCTGATCCATCACAACTGCCTTGCACCTGGTGCCTAGCAGGAAAGAGCCGTAATCCCTGCATATTTGGCTTCTCCCTTCAGGAAGAATTTTCCAGATATCTTGTAACTGTCTTAGCAACTCTTGGTGCATTAGACTTGTGCAGGCTTTGCTGCTTGGGATGCATTTCTGAAGCATGAGATTTTAAACAGCTGGGGATGTGCTGGAAGATGGATCTGTAGGATCCAGTGCAAAGTCATAGAGGAGTACTGGGACTGCTCTGGTTTGTGACAGCCCGTCATAACCAGTGGTGACTTGGTGACCCAGGAGCTGCAGAAGTGGCTGAGCTAGCCTAGCTGCTGCGTGCGGCTATACAGATGTGTGGGGTCTGTGCTGTAATTCACATGCCATACGTGCCATCCGTGTGCACTTCAGGTAGTGATGGTGCAAAGCAGGTGGCAGTCACTTGGTCCAAATCATGCATCTCCCGGATGAGTGAATGAGGAGGCAGAGCAGAATATCGCACCCAGGTGTTACGTGTTTATATCCTTAACTTGAAGCACAAATATTAAAGGTCATTCAGTGTCACCATAAATCAAAAATCTATTATTGTCTCTGAAGCCCATTGAAGTTTACAAGTTAATTTCATGCTGGAACTGCTGTACTGCAGATATTGTTTTGCGCAGTTGTCCTGTGTTGCCCTCCCACGTCGGCAGCCGCCACCTGTCGGGGAGCACCTTCTTTGGTTTTAGTTCATAACTGCTAGTGACTGTCTTAATGGTTTTTAAATTACATATTGATTTGCTTCTTAATGCCTTTCCTCCCCCATGCTTGTTTCTCCTCATTGGCATTCCTAGATGTATATCTTAGTTCACCAACATTTTTGTTCATCGTTTTCATATTATCTGCAGGCTAGTCAGTATTTGTTTCCTCAAGCCCTTTTGATAAATAACAGCCCTTCAAATCTTGTGAATGGGATGTGTCTTGTTCAGAGTGCGAGGAAGTTGGTCAGCAAGTGGCATCACTCAGGAGCTGAGGGAGGCATCAGAGTTAATAAATGAATTTTCATCAAGAAATCTCATGATACTTCTTCATTTGATTTTGAGACTACGACTGTGGATTCTCTGAAATGACAGTATTTGAGCATACCTCCCATATTGTGCTTCCTTGTTGCTTTAGATTCTTACACATGCAAGGGAAAGGAGTAAGGGCTTGTGCTGTCCTGCTTTCATGTGTTCCCCAGTGTGAGCAATGTGAAACAAAGGGAAACAAAAAGTGGTGCGAGATGAGGAACTGTGGTAGGAAGAGAGCTTTGGGTTGTTATGCTTTGACTCTGACCCCGTTGTGTAAACAAAGACATGCAAAAATACAATAAATCTTCAGCTAGATGAGCAGTGACATAAAGGCAATTTTGTACTTATATATAAATACGTGGCTGCTATTACCTTACTGTCAAAATACGCAGCCAAGTATTTCAAAGCAAGGTATGCAGAGAATCCATTAACTGCATTTCCCATTTGCTGTTCTTTGTGTGTTTGATAGTTAATAGCAGCCTGGATTTATATGGATGAAGCAGTGGACTGTGAAAGGTTGGAAGACACCACGGTTTGGCCACGAGGGTATCTGCAGGATTATGCCATAGTTTTTAAGAGGTAACTCCACAAAGTGGCAGTAAAAAGTAGTGTAAGATTGCCATCCCACTCCTAAACTGTGGTTATTGATTGCATCCATAAGCCACATACATGTCAGTGCAAAGCTGTTTTTGTGGTGTTTCAGCAGAAGCCTTCAGATGTAGAGTCATCTTCAATTATGTAGCTGTGCAGGAGTATGCCACTCCATGTCCTTGGTCTCCAGTCATGGCAAGGCCCAGTACTTTCTCTAAAATGTTGTATTTTTGCCCCAAATCCCTCTCATCAAAGCCTGAAAACTGCATCTCTGCATGCATCTGGGGAGTCCTCCGTGCAGGCCACTTCTCAATGTGAAGTCTGGCGTGGTGCAGAAAAACAAACTGGGAGGACTGATGGCAGGGGCATGGGGGATCATGCCTGTGATCTTGAGCTGTTTTTTTAAAAAATGTGGAGTTTGGTTTCTTTCTATACTCTAACAGAATCAGATGTAGACTGTATTCCATCCTCGATGTTGGTGCTTTTTAGTTGGTTTTAGCTGGTGCAATAGTTTCTTTTTGTGACCTTTCTGATGCCTTTAAGTGCCCATAATATGTGAAGAGAAATGATACCACTTGAAGGAGATGAAAATACGAGGAGGAAACGAATTTCCCCAACACGCCTGTAACAAAACCGCTACTTCCTGCATGGGAAATAGCCCAGAAGGGTCGTCTTTTTCCTCCTGCCACTGAACAAAGACTTCTACTAGAATAAAGAAAGCATTACAACCAATAATGCACTTCCCATGCCATCTGCGTGTTCCACGTGTATGCCTTCTGCCTGCAGAAGTTCCCTTTCTGCTTCTGGCAGTTATTTGTCAGAGGCATTGTGGTGAGCATATGAGACTTGATCACCTGTCTGTAATGTCAGTCTTGCTCTCTCTGAAGTGTATTTATTGCAGCTGTGTGATGGGAAGACATAATTCTTGTGAGGAACTTTCATTGTGATAAAAGCGAGAACATGTAAGTTTGAATTCTGCTGTATAAAACAAGTAGCTGCTTTAGGGGTTGGGAAGAGAGGATCCAGGAAGAAAAGCACGTGGAGCTGCTCTGTTTAGGTATGGCTGAAGTATTTCGTGTCTGGTTGCTTGGCTTGGGTAAGGTTTATGAGGCACAATCATGCATAAAGCTCCGCTCAGAGGAGAGGTGAGTTAGGACAGGAAGCCTTCTGCTTTTCTACTTTGTGCTACACTTTGTATTATATATATACATATATATACATACATACATATATATATATATTATATAATATACACTGTGTATATTTTGTGTTGATCCATGTATCTTGAAAAATAGGTGTAGGAATTAGAATGACTTAGTCATTTTTCTATAGCAGAGCATGTAGTGTATCATCTTTCAACAGGATTAGGCTTTCCAGTACTGTAAGTTGCAGACTTTTGGGTGCTCAGTTGCACAGAAGATAACAAAAACATCACATGGTGATTCCCCCAGATTCCCCCAGAATGAGCAAGCAGCAGAGTGCAATCTGCTGCTGCTGTGCCAAGGAACAAAGAGTAGACATGGCTGTGGCTGTGCAGGTGCAGAGAGAGACATTTTTTAAAAAAGGCTGAGCTATTCCAGAAAACGTGAAGTCATTGTAAGTACCATACTGGTTGTTGGTTCAGATGGAGTCTTCATGCGGAAGGACAGAACCTGTCTTCTCTGTGACAGTGTGGTCTGTAAAAGGTTATACCTCTCACTGAAAAACTTGAGGGCCTACAAAACAAAACACTTCCAAATACTGGGATTTATGCAGCGGTAGTGCGTGTGCATGCATCATTGTATGATGCTCCTCAGACAATACTCGAGATTACTTTTTATGTGCCACCTTTTGCTGCTGGTTTTCTGTACGCAGAGCTACTTGGTGTCAGCTTCAAATGAATAAACTCTGCATCTTTTCTTTGAGGTAGAATGGGCTGTGAATGGAGTCTGACAGGGGGAGATTGCTGTGTGATGTTGGCTTCTTTGCCACTGAGCTGCACTGCTCTGGAGTGGAATTTCAGGGACCAAAGCAGAACAAAGGATGGCTTATTTTACAAACCTGGTGTCACTTTGAAGAGTCCAGGGGAGCAAAATTGTTTATATAAATTATTCTTTGGTTTTACGTTCTTAATTGAAGTAAATTATCTTCTTGCAAACAGGTCAAGAATTTGAAAGAAAAAGATTCAATGCCTGTAATTCCATACAGAAATGCTAATCTGTTTGAATGTGAATGTTTTTCCAAATTCTATTCTTTTGAATGCTCTCCTAGTTTGAATTGCCTAGTTGTCGCTTTTTATTTTAATTTGATGGTCCAATTGTCTCTTTGAAAAACTGAAAATCGGTGAAAATGCATTTCCAATGCATTGAAGGCTTGAATTGCAGACCTTTCAGCAGAACATAACGCATTAATTTTTCAGGCCTGTATTACATGGGTTTGTAACAGTGATTTCTTCATAGATGTTTATTACCTCTGATGAAATATATATGTAGGTTTTAAATGCTAATGTAGCGCACAGGCCAGCATCAGCATGTAGCATTTGCAGCATGAAGATCTGTAACAACAGGTAGAAGCATCTGTGTGTAAATACTGAGTAGCTGTGTTTGTGTGGGTAGCCCAGCAGGTGGGTGGCACCTGTGTTCTGCTTTAAGGCAGGGGAGGAAGTCTCCTTTTCCTTTGTGGATCAGTAAAGTCACTCCTCTGTGCTGAAGGCATATCGTGCTTCTTACTTGTTCTGGATTTTCTCTGTAGCAGGGAAAACCAAAATCTGCTATCCATCTGTGCAAAACTGGACGTAGTAGTACACAAAAATGAATAAATCTGTTCTCAAAAGAATTCATGCTAGGAAGGTGGCTCTACAGAAGAAACTGAAATAGTTTTATTATAAGAATAAACATTGTGATTTAAAGATGTGTGTTTAATTTTTTATTTTTAAAGAACACACGTATTTTCTGGGCCTCACTGTGAGAGGACATTGGCAAAAATGAATTCCTGACAACTTAGGGTGGGAACAATGAATGAGTTTCTGGAACAGCCAGTGATGGTGGCTGAGTTTCTAAATTTCCACAGCCCCTGATGCGTGGGGTGAACACGTCGGTGAAAGCAGCGTGTATCTCTCTGCTCACATCTACCTTGGTGCAAGCTGGCGCAGCGCGTGTGGGCTGCAGGTCCTCTAGTCCCACCCAGCCTGGTGTTTGGCAGGGGTTCTCTATCGCACATGGATGCACCCATGAATGTATGCGCACACACAGCTGTGTGCACGTCTATAGGTGCCAAGGTATACTTAGGTGCATGCACACGTGTTATTGTGACAATGGCATTGGGCTTAACCCAAGCCTTTGAAGCTGGTTTTTGACAGCATATGCATCTGTCTGCAGAACAATGTATTAGGCTCTTGTGAAGTGTTGATATTAATCTGATGTTATGTTTTCCCCTCATTTATTGCATATTAGAGGTAACGCACACTGTCAAGCAACAGCAAGCTCATTCATTTTAGAAAATTAGCAAAGCCACGTTGTGGCCCACTGCTTGAGAAACAGCTGTCATGGAAATCTCTGCTTTGTTTACTTGTGAGACTGTGTGTTTTTCTGCAGAATTCCCTTCTGTTGATCTGTCTCATATGAATATGTTGTTTTGAAACTTTGGCATCTTCCCCTTCTGTGCTAGTTTTGTTTGGTGGTAATGGAATTGAGAGCCAAGAGGGACTCTGAATGGCAAATAGGTTTCCTAATTAAGAGGGAGTGATTGGGTAGAATTTCAAAGATTGGTTGTGAATGTGTCTATACTTTTGTTTAAACTTCAGCACTAAACTCTTAATTATGTTTTGCAGGATATGAATGATTACTCGCCGGTATTTAGCAAAAAGCTCTACAGGGGAATGGTTGCTCCTGATGCAGTCAAGGGCACTGTTATCACTACTGTTTCAGCTGAGGATCAAGATCCTCCGGTAAGCAAAAAGGTTCCATTAATACTCTGCACCCAAGAGGGAGAAATCTTTAACCCTCATAAGCGACCTAACTCTCTCAACAACAAAGGTGATTATTATGAGTTTCACAGAGCAGTAACTCATATATTTTTTGTCAGCCTTTTTGGACAGAGGCTGCATGTAAAACAATGGTTTCTGAAGCTGGCACATAAGTGATACAGCTCCTTTCTGACAGGAAGAGGTTTGAAAACCACTTCATTCAACTTCCCAGTGTCAGATGAATTACAGGAATAGGAAAGAACGGATGTCATGGCTGTCTTTTGTACAATTGTGCAGCTTAACAGGGAAACAAAATACAGCTTTTTAAGATTGTTACCTTGATTTGCAGTCATTGTGCATTCCTAGTCTGAGACATCATAGGGTCATGGGGATGGGGAACTGCACAGCCCACCAGCTGGTTTTATTGGATATGTAGTATTTGAACAGACTGGTGTTGTTTTGGGGATAAAGTTTATTTTTGCCACTGACTTTTATCACTGTTCCCTAGTGAAGCACTTGATTGACAGAACTGAACACATATTTTTGACTTGTTAGCTGTTCTGAAGGGTAATATCAATTTTTGTAATCAGAGGTTGATGAACATTGGTGACCAGATGATACACTGAGGACAATAAAAGCCCAAGATGTTCTGCCAGCCAGGTTTAATTTTTAATTGTTAGTGTTTGGCATATTAAGGGGAGTAATCCTCAGGGAAAAGTGTTCAGAGTGAATGTGCCATGCACATTAAAAGATGATGGCAGTGCTTTGACACAAATCAACTGTAGCTTAGCTAAATATGTTTCATAGTACTTTATTTACCACTCAAGGACAGAAATGCTGAAGCAGTGTTTCTGTAAGGACAGTCCTGCTATCCCTTTGTAAAAAGTCCTAACACAAGGGTAAGTAAATTCACTGCAGGTGGTGTCTATCAGCTGCATATTACTGAACCTGGAGATATTAAAATAGTTAATATTTGCTGAAGATCTGGACTATCGTTTGTCTAAAATATATATAAGAATATGATATCAACCTGTAGGTCAAAAATAGCAATTGTTATCAATAAATAGTTTTACAGTGTACTTGAGGAATGCAGCAGCAGAGGACATACACGTTATTTCAGCAGTAGATGAAATAGAGAGCTGTGTCTTAAATGGCCAGTGTTGGGCAATTTCCAGGGGAATATTAAGAGAAGGAAGCGTTAATTTCTCCATGGAAGTAGTCTTCCAGGCCATGACACTGCTGTGAAGGTAACAAGCCTCAGCACCCATGAAGATCATGGACATGCATGATGAAGCTGGGGTTTTGAGGATCTTAGTTTTGCTTTAGGCACTGCAGTTACACCCACAACACCCAGTTCCATTTTGGATTGTAACCTTTATGTGTAAGCAAAGGGAAGTATCTCTAGTAGCCTTGTAGAAATCTACAGAGTAGAAATTCCCGCTCTAGCTATTCACAGAGTTTAGTAAGTGTTCATATTTTTGTGGCTTGTGTACACTCTTGCTGCACCTTTTGCTCCCTTTTTGCTCTGTGGAACTACAGTACTTTTGTCTGATTTTTTTCACTGTTCCTTGGGGATCTCCAGGCCAAGGTGTCCACCATCATCTTAGTCATTGTTTAAAACTGAAACTTACAGTGGAAATTAGAGTTGATGGCTCAGACTTTATTTGCTGGGAAATAATTTTAAATTTATTTAAGATAATATCCTGTAACTATGTGATCTAAACTAAGCTTTGATTCTACTTTCTGAATGTTTTTTTTACTGGCACATTTCATATATGTCTTATTCTTCCATATATTTGGTGCAGTAACATGGGTGCAGAATTTCTGGGTGGCATTAGAAGCCAGCAGGGTTTATGCTTACACTATATGGCACAAAGGTATTACCTTATTTTGCCAACATTTCTTCCTGAATAATAATGCACTCTGTTACCATAGTACTACCATCAAATTAGTAAGCTTTGCCTTCATAAACATGGGTCTGAATTGCATTCAGCATTTCAGGGAGTTCAGCGGATGGGTGTTAGCTGGAGAAAATTCTCTGTTGCTCTCCCTAGGAATGAGTTGGAAACCAGGCAGGTAGGAAACTCCATTTTCATTAAAGAGCTTTCATCCTCAGCAGTTAGCAGGAAATAATTCAACAGGAAACGCTGCCCATATCACAAGTGGAGCTGCTTTAGAGTGATCTGCCAGTGGAGAGGGGGGAAAACTTGCTTTCCATGACTGTTGAAAGAGCTTTTTTTTTTTTTTTTTTTTGACAGTCAAAATCAGCCAGTGATAAAGTTCTAAATTCATCAGTAACACTTCTATAGACCTGGTTCTGCCTGTAGCATCAGTACGCATTTGTCCTAGCAGGTTATCTCACTGACCTCTGAGAAAAGCATGCAGAAAAGGATGCTAAGGATCAGTGAAATAGGACAAAAATCAGAATTTCTCTTTCATGGAATTAGTGGAAATTTCAACACAAATGAGTTATTGGGATATATATTATAAAATATATATTATATTATAAAAATATATTTTTATATATTCATTGCTGCTAGAGAATCAGTTTTTAACTTGATTTTTTATGCAGGTTTTATTTAATATTATCTGTTGCCTTACAATAAGATTATTTTGGTCTTGATGAAGGATTTGCCCATTCTGATATAATCTCCATTTTGTGATTCCCTAGATTAATGTGTCTAAACTTTAGGGAATAAGATATTACCAAAACAGTTGATGAAACAAAACAGTCTCTAACTGATTAATAATGTATTTGTAACCTTTCTTAGTTCTGTGGAATCTGCATTTTATAATGCAAAGTTATGTCAGTTTCTCATCTAAAAAACAAACAACACAAAAAAAAAATAATCCTACTAGCCCATCAAACTGTCAGCAGATTTTTTACTTAGAATTATGTTTAGCCCTTTATCCTTCTGCAGTCTCTCCAGTTCTAACATTTCTATCACTGTCAGATGGACAGATAAATGTAGAAATTGATCATGAGTAAGCTTCCCCACTCTTACAGTGGGTAATAATGGCCATCCTTAGGTAGCATGAGAATGGGAGAATATAAAACCAGACTAAAGCACTTATGTCTCCCAGATTCCTTTCTTGTGATTTCCTCATGTATTTATATAGATTTATTTTTTTCTGATTTTGAGTGTTTTGTATTTGAAAGATGTGAGGATTGCTTGTATTTCTGTAGAGAAATTGATGCACATACATGAGAGAAATCAAAATCACTGAATGCTGGATCCTGCTTATTACCACTATAATAGGCATAAATGCAGGTAACAATGTGAAGATTTTGAAGTCTTCAAAATCAACTGTTGCATTGAAATTGTGTAATTTTCTTAAATGAAGCATACAAACCTGATGCCTGTAACATTAAGCCACCAGTAGAATGCAAGTGTTGATAATAGGATTGGTTTGGTCACAACAAACATCGATTTCTGATTACTACTACTAAGTGCTCATTTAATACAAAAATCACCTGTGCTAGATTCAAATGCTCCCAAGTAGAAACCTCATTATGTTTTCATTTTAACCTTTGGATTTCAAAGTGATCAAAGAACTCTTGGCCTGAAGGCATGAGATATCTCTGATAGTTATTCCTTCAGTGTCCTAGTGAAATGTCAATTAAAACATAGAAACCAGTGCTTTTCTCTAAAGGACATAATAGGATTTGAAGGGTTTTCTTGAGCAAATGTCAGTTTCAGTTCTAACCATTTTCTCCTTTCTTTCCTTTTCCAGTTTGAATTCACTTTTTGTGTGTGTGTGGTAACTGAGAATATAAACTATTTTTAAGAAGTTACTTTTCATGCTTGCATTAAAAACCCTTGATTTGAATTACCACTCTGGTCGTTGAAATCTGGTACATTTGGTTTCACATACGTTTCAGGAAGCATGTTAGATCAACTTACGTCCTTTTGTTTGTTGGAATGATCCATAGTATATTTTTCTCCAGTTTTAAACAGTTTTATGGTATGTGATCTTTCAAGTTACTTCATACATCATACTGTTGCTCACACTGTGTTTCCCAGACCAGCTTTCCTCTAATTCTTGACACGTGTACGGGTAAAGGGTAACAAAATGCATAAAGCAACAAAAGCAGGCCAAGGGAGGCATAGGGAGTTGTGGTAGTAGAGCAGAGCCCTGGTGGCATGACTGCTGAGGAGAAGCTTTAGTACATCTTCAGTTCTTTCTAAATAACTGGTAAACCTTACTAAAATACAAATCTTGAACTTTAAAACACTTTTAGACCACTTGCAGGAAGCTGTCCTCTTTGTGTGGGGGCTACTGTGAAGAAGCAGATGGGGGAAGCATCCCAGCCTCTGTGTAAATAGGGTGGGGGGGGTGACACCTCTGTGTCAGGACAGAGCAGACAGTTGTGCGCAGGATTTCCCTCATGCGTCATCTTGAGCTTTCCTTCCAGAATGGTTGTCCATCTGGAACTAAAGGACTAAGTAAAATACACGATTTTTCCACTGTTAAACTATGTTCTTTGTTTCCTGTAAGAACTCCATTGACTATTAGAATTTAATTTCCCAACCGAATCCTGTTTTGAAAACAGTGATCTGACCAAAGGATGAAGTCAAAAGCGAGTAACAGTGCAAGCAGGTATCCTGTGAGGTCCATAACTATTTGTGTGGCTGGAAAACACAGACATGTTACATCTCTACTGGATGTGCCAAATAAATGCTTCATGCAACTAAAGTAGATATGATAATATCCTATAGGAAAAAAAAAAAAGAATTATCTGTAAAATAGGGAATGAAAATAAAACCAAGATCCGAGACCACCAGTGGAAAAAAAAAAAAAAGAAAAAAAAAGCCTGGAGTTACAGGCATAGCTGAGCATAAAAGAGCATAAAAAGAGCATAAAAGAGAAGAGTCTAAGGCTGCAAAGTAATAAAGAAAATTCCATCAATGGAGACAGAAAGGAGTAAATGAGTCCTTGTACAGATGATAATCAGACATTTGCTTTGGGGCATGTTAGTGTGGACTAAGGGGTAGTGAGAAAGAAGGATGCCCAGTTACTGGAGTTTCTGAGACAGCTCCTCACGCTTAGCCACAATTATATTTAATCAAATGTAGAGTTTTGAACCAGCATCTGTATGCCCTGCTTTGCTTTAGATAACCCAAATGTACACAGCTTTGGTTTCACCCAGAGATGTTCTCCAGTCTGTTTAGTGAGAGATACCTGCAGACCCCAAGGCTTAGATGAAGCCGGTGTCTGACTCTCATCAACACTTCTGAATTTTATCAGCACAGTCTTTAGTATCCCGAGCTAGCAAACATCTGTTCTTTGGGCAGGTAGATGACGTTTTATAGCTGGTGAGATATGAAGCGTACATCAGGGCTGTAACAGATGCATAAAGCCCTCTACCCTACGTCGCTCGATGCAATCAGATGCTGGAGAGTCCTCAGGACTGCTTTCAGTTCCCCTGTTTGTAATAATACTTCTGCTCTCAGTGCTCAGTCTGAGAGCTTAGCTCTCAAGGAATTATGAGTGGCCAGCACAAGACACAGCTTCTTAAAATGCTTCAGGGGTGGCAGCCAAAAATGTGTGGAATTGGTGTCTAGACAACACTTCGGCCATCTGGGTGAGTCATGCTTGGCAGCTGAACAGAGACACGGCTGAAACTGCTTTTAAACAGCCTCCCTCTTACTTCTATTCCTTCCTTCCACGTTGGGTTTGGATGTGACTTAAACCAAAAATAAATGCTAAGCCATGCTGTACATCGTCACAGGGTATCTTCGTTTCCTACACACACTAATGAATAGTCTGACTTCAAATGGCATGGGGCAATCTGTTCAGGAGCAAGAGAGGGGAAAGCAAAAAGGACTTGGCTCTGTGGAATGACAGCAAAGCAGTGGCTTGACTTGAAACTTTAGGGGTTAAACCTCATTGAGTGGGAAGGTTTTGATGATGAGAAAGGACTTTAAAATTGTTTTATTTCCAGTTACGTACAAAAGTTTTTTTAAGGAGATAATTGCATGTGGAGGGATTTGAATGTTGGTTGCATTAAGCTTGTCCTTTTTGTTTGTCAAAGGCAGTACATCCTGTACAGATGGCCATGCACATACCGAAGTTAGCTATTCAAGGACACCCGAGATCATCCCTGGGGAGAAAAAGAAGAGTTTTATTCATTGTGATTAGTTTATGCTTTATTGAAGTGATATGGTGATGAAAGATGCCAGATGATTATAATCATTTTTTCAAGGAGCTTAACTCTCCAAATATTGCGAAAGGAGAGCATCTTGAGCTATGTGATAGGTGCTTGGTTTAATTATCAGGAGGTGAATATTTCCAGGACTGATATATCAGGAGGTGCATGCTTTTCCTGTATAGGCCTTTTTTACGTAGGCCATCACTGTAAAAGCTGGAATATTTATTTCGTGGGCAATTCCCCTGCATATTCTGATTTTGTTGATTTGAAATGTCAATAGAAACAGATGCAGAATGCTAATTTTAATGACCAGTCAGCTTCCAGAGCTCCAGAACATCCAGTCTAATGGTTTATCCAGTCTCGTAACACCTTGTAAAGTTTGTGATCAGTGGAGCTATTTTGTCAGATTGAGAGTAATTGTCCTTATTGTTTTACAGCACCCACTGAAAGTGCGATGCTAACAGATATTTAATTAGAGATTTAACAGATACTTAATTAGAGATAAAAACATTTTCAGATAGTCCAGGGCTTGATCTTTTATAAACTATTACTGTTGAATATCATAGTGTCTGCTGGAGATTAGCATAAGGGAAACATGCTGCAAAATCAGTAAGCTCTTAAAGGAATTTTATCTTGTGGCTTTAAAAGTTTATACTCTTTTTGTGTTCAGCTTGTTATTAATTCAGAATTTCCAGAATTAATCCAGACTTGCAGACACTTTCATTGAGTTACATACTAAAGAATAAAATAATTCAAATTTTAGAACTTATATAAAATTATAAAATGGTAATGACTGGTAAATGAGAGAGTAAATACGTGTGAGTGCACTATTAACAATCCATAGTTGGTAGGAGACCCACCAAAGTCAATTGCTCACCTTGTGGACTGGCCCATCTTTAATGGTAACTGTCGCGTGTTGGTTTGTTAAAAGAACACTTGCAGCCATCTGTACATTTTGTCTTTAGCATCACTTTCCAGTTTTTTTCACAGAACTAACTTTACAAAATCTGCCTTAGTGAACTCTTTATGTTGTAAATCATTCAGATTTCTGTTGAAATCTCTGAATGGAAATGAATGGAGACCATTTATTTAACCTTACTTGCCTCACATTTTATCTACAGTAGCTCTAGAAGTTTTCTGACTTCAGTCAGAAAGTGGCATTGAGTACAAAGGGACTTGATGAATAAGTCTGCCTTAATCTTTTACACTAGTATTCCATCCTAGTACGTGGGATAAAATCCCAGTCATTTACACAGATGCACATCTGGAATCTTCATGAGTAGAGTGCAGATGGAAGTGAAATGCTCTTTTTTCCTCACTTTGCTGGGCTCCATCTTTCTGGTTTTGTGTCTCAGTTACCCTTTTGCATAGTAGGAGTAAGGATTGCTAGCTTCCTTTTGAATTACTTTGAGAAATATAAGTGAAAACATACAGAAGACATTACTGTTACTATACTCATGCCATTTCCATGGCTCTATTGCATTACAATTCATCTGCAACCTCTCTGTGCCTGTTGAGAGTTATCTTGGTAGTGCACATGTGCACTCTGCATGGCCTCTTTGTCCAGGATCTCCACATGCACCCTGATCATCTAATGTAAATGCTGGGGATGTTTTCGTGCCATACCCATGCAGTTTCCCCAGAGAAAATGGAAACTTGAGGAATTATGCAGCAATAATATCGTAATTGGAGCTGGATGAATTTGATATTAGTCTTGGACTTTTAGGATAAAAGTTCTGGTTCAAGAGAATGAGCGTGGTTCCTGCCAGCTAAAATCCTTTCTTTATGGTTTATTTGAGAGTGTAATTTATTCGGCAATATAATCTTATATTTGAGTTTTGCTGTAGACATAGGAATGCATCTAAATTAATTTTAAAAAGAAACGAAAGATGATTAATACTTGAGATAATTGAAACTTGCTTCTAAATGGATTTCCCTGGAAAATTTCTCATGAGATTTTTCTAATTACATTGGTGCCAAAATATAGTAAATAAAAAATAAATCCCCATTTTGTTATTTTCAGAAATGACAGGAGAAAAGTGTACTTGATAGTCATATCAGGAGCAATAACCTGATGAGATTTTTCTTTATTTAATAACAAATTACCTAGTGTGTGCATGTTTAATGATAATGATAGCTTCTAGTCTTGCAAGCAAATGTGAGGACCGTTACTCTATAGCCAAATAGAGTGGATCTTAGCAGGTAATTTCCTCTTAATTGTAATGGTGAAGAAGAATGTCAGGACGAAAGTTGTATAATCGTCTATTATGCTATGATCTCTGAAATTTCTCACGTTTTCAAGAATTTTCACATGTATAATGTGCATGGTCGTGTAAAATACTATTACCAACTAACATGGTTTTCATAAATTACTCCACGGAACATCAGAGCACATCTGGTAGACCCAGTTCTGAATTATTAGAGGTGCTAAACTGCCAGTGGCACAGGAGCACTGGACTTGCTAATAAACCCAACCTGGGCCAGGCTGGATTTCCTTGGAGGGCTCCAAGAGGCAATGGCCTTCATCACTGCTGCAGTTAAAAACACCCGGAGGAGTAGCAAGGCTCCCTAGAAACTCTCTGAAACTCTCTCTGGGTTGCATCCAGCCCTGTCTCACTTTTCTTTACATGCAAAGTGTTATGTGCCCAGGTTTTTATGGGAAAACAGGCTGAGATGGCCTGGCTGCCTTGCTCTCTGTCTTCCTCTTTTATTACTAGACTAAAGTATTCTTATTGTTTTGACATCAGTACCACTGATACCTCCAATTAAATTCTTACATGGTACGTATGATTTTTAATGCAAATTAATATTCTTTGTTCAAGTGTCACTTTTCTCATGTTACGGTTTATTTGCATTTGCATGTAAGTATGGTTTATTTGAATAGTCCTACCACTCATCCTAAGTTGGCAAAATCTGATGCCACACTGTACAGCTCTGTAGCATGCATTAGCATGATGTAAATACTTATCCCAGTAAAGTTTATAGTTCAGAGCATGTATTTTGACTGAGCATTTTGGTGCTCTTCTGTTGTATCAGCAAAATGTCGGTATTATTTACTGAGTTTGAACCACTTTGTAAATGTTTCTGTTACAGTTTACAAAAGTAATCTGCATGTTTCCTTACAGTTAGGAACTGACATGATACAGTGAATATATTGTCAAGAACAGCAAAGCTCTTTTATACCACAGTATTGAATACAGATGAAAATTACCAATTCTCTATTAATGAAACTGTTGGCTTTTGATGTTTTGTCTGTCTAAATGCAATGTAAAGATCAAAACCAAGTCTGAGGTCCAGACTCAGAGGGGTTTATCAACCGCAGTCATACCAACAGTAGGACCTGAGTTTCGATGTGCTTCTCTGAATCTACTCATTTTTGTGAAGTGTCCCAGGTGTCTACATATCCAGGTAACACAGACGGATAAATAGTTATTCAGAAATCAGTGTGCAAAATAAATACATATATATATATACACACACAACACACACACACACACACACAAAACTTTCTTTGCTCTAAACACCTTGTTTGATGCCTTTTCTTCTATTTAGCACATAGTTTTTACTCTTAGTGGCTTCCAGTGCTTTAGGAAACCGCTACTTTGTCACCTTTTAATCTTTG
The DNA here is from genome assembly GCF_009769625.2 of Cygnus olor. NCBI lineage: Eukaryota > Metazoa > Chordata > Aves > Anseriformes > Anatidae > Cygnus > Cygnus olor. The sequence goes on from NC_049175.1 coordinate 15,320,702, forward strand.
AAAACACGCAAATTACTAGTGAAATAATATCAATACTGGTGAAGGGGCACTTGCTGAGAATGAAAGTAGTCCGTTAAAATTCAGGTGTCTGCCAGCCATCCTCTGTAGCCTGTGGGTGGTGCAGCCCATCTCAGGGGCTTTAGCGAGGCAGATACAACCTCCCAAGAGGTTAGGTGACACCTGTCAGTATCTGCCCCTCTGAAGTTAGATGTGTGTGCCAGGCACCATCCTGCTGATACCAGAGACGATCCTCTGGGGGGGTTTGGGAATGTGGTTGTTGCAGCAGAGCCTGGGGTGCTGCGAGGGATCTCTTCTCTGGATCAGCAGCTGGTGATACCATTGTACCAGTGTTATCATACCTTTTAGCCACAAAAAACTGCACGTGACATAATCTGCCTCTTCTTACTCACCCCACTGAGTCAAAAACAGTGAAAAAAACAACGATGCATACATACAAAGTAGGTCATTAATAAATTCTGATTTACATTGTTGGAGTAAAGGAGATATGTTTGTATTGAAGATTAATGGGAATGGCTGCAATGGAAAAATTTTCCTGGTGTAATTGAAAACATGACTCAGAACAGTTTCAGTGCTACAGGAGCGTGAGAGAAGCTGTAGGAGAGATGATCAAGACAGAAATAATGCGGGCAGCACTGCCAGGGAAGGAGGTGTGCTGGGGGCGGATCATGCAGCCTGAAGGTCAGGAGGTCTCTACAAGGTTTCCAGGCCCTTGAAGAGAACTGTGGCACGTCGTCCCTTGATCTTGGCTCTGCCCTCCACGCTGACAGGTGTGAGAATCATGGAACGGCTCAGGTTGGAAAGGACCTCAAAGACCATCTGGTTCCAACCCCCTGCCATGGGCAGGGACACCACCCACTAGATCAGGTTGCCCAGGGCCTCATCTAACCTGGTCCTGAACACCTCCAGGAATGGGGCATCCACAGCTTCCCTGGGCAACCTGTGCCAGTGCGTCACCACCCTCTGAGTGAAGAATTTCCTCCTAACCTAAATCTCCCCTTAGTTTAAAGCCATTCCCCCTTGTCCTGTCATTACCTGCCCAAGCAAAAATGCACTCTCCATCTTTTTTATAAGCCCCCTTCAGGTATTGAGAAGGTGCAATGAGGATACCCCGGAGCCTTCTCTTCTTCAGCCTGGACACCCCAACTCCCTCAGCCTGCCTTTACAGCAGAGGTGCTCTAGCCCTCTGATCCATCCTTGTGCCTTCCTCTGACCTGCTCAAGAAGGGGAAGAGCGTGACCGTGGAGATCCCAGGGACAAGACTTGTCACCCGTTTTGTTTTTTTAGGGACTTGTTAGGTCACACGGGTCAGCATAGGCTGCCAGAGCTCTCCTGTCTCTCCAATGTGGCAGCCAGCTGCCTCGTAAGCTGTACTTACCAGCATGGTTATTTTGTGTGCTAAAGGTCCTTGGGAGGGTGACAGCTGGAATGAGATTGCTGGAAATGTGATGGATGCATCAAGAAACTTCATTTTTCAGAATAAGTGTTACTTATTCAGACATCTAGTGTTAAAATAGTTAAATCGGGTAAATAGCCTCCTATTAGCAAACATTGAATTACTGATCTGAAAAACTCATCTATTATACCCTTCTGGCAATGCGTCTTCTGATTCCCTTTTTAATTTTGGTATTCTTGAGTGCGTATGGACGCAGACAGTTTGTGAGACATGCACAGATGCACAGGCTGCCTGTGCTTGTTCTTGTCATTAAAAATGGGGATTGAACAGTTTGTTATGAGGCTACTTAAAATCCATTTGCAAAAGAGCTTTTCTGTTACCAGTGCTAGGACAAATGCCTTCTCCTTATTTGTTTTCTGAGGTTATGCTTAGAACTAGCAGCGATGTCCAATGGTGAGAGGCAGAAGTCCTCTGTTAGAGGTGGCAGGGGCCACAGTGTCCCCTCACTTCACAGAAGCATTTCCTCATGACCCTTTCAGGTTCTCCTCACAAACTAGGAGGGCATGGAGGGAAAGGTGATAGTTCCAAAATTGCTGGTGCTGTACTGTTCAGCCACTGAGAGCATGTGTTGGAAGCTGCAGGCCATATAATTGCTGTGCTTTAGCTGTTGGAGGTGAGGATTTGGAAAGGTTCTTCAACACTCAGCTTTGGCAAGTCAAGTCAAACCTACAGATATTGCTGTTTGATGTGGACATGAGACGGTCTGTTCAGGCTGTGGCGGGTTTACCCAAGCAACCCGGCGCTGTTTGCATTTTGTCTCCTCTTAAAAAAAATTTAGTGAATGTCATGTAGGCTGGAGTGTCCTATGTTCACAAATGTAGTCCAATTTTTCAGAAATACAACATGTGAATCTTCCCGCCTTCAGTAACAAGACTCCAACTTTCAGGAGAAGCTGAATAGTGTTTACATTTTTAGAATATTCAGAGTTTCCTGAACTAGCACAAAAGGAGACTTTTAAATTCAGATGTCAATATACTGTTGAAAAGTATGTTAACCAACCTTAAGTGATGTCCTTCTTCTGTTATTACAAAAATAAATGAATTGTCAAACAGACCACCACTTCTGTCTATATGTATATATCTTCTTCAACCTAAAGATTATTTTTTTTAGCTTGCTTCTTTCCAAACCTCTGATGATTTTTCTTAGTGGATCTCTCAGATGTTTCTAAGATATTTTGTGGGAGGGATGCTGTACTGGGTCTGGCTGGGATGTTAACTTTCCCTGCAGCAGCCCATACAGTGCTGTGCTCTGCACTTGTAGCTAGAACAGCAGTGGTATCACACCACTGTTGTGTCTGCTGCTGAGCAGTGCTGGCACAGCATCAGGACTCTCTCTAACCCTCCTAGGGGGTGGGCAAAAAAGTGAGAAAGAAACATCACCAGGGCAGCTGACCTAAACCAACCAAAGGGATATTCCATACCATACGATGCCACACTCAGTAATAAAAGGTGGAAAAAGGAAGAAGAGGGGAGGGGTGGGCTCTCGTTGCGAAAACCTCTGTCCTCCCGAACACCGGCTACGTGCGTTGACGCCCTGCTTCAAGGACGTGGTCAAGCATCGCTCATCTGTGGGAAGTAGAGAGTAATTTCTTTCCTCTGCACTTCCACATAGCCTTTACTTGTTTTTTTTGTTTGCTTGTTTGTTTTTCCCTTTCCCCCTCCCTTTTCCCCTTTCCCTTTTTTCCCTTTAGTTAAATTGTTTAATTAATAATAATCTTTCTTTAATAATTATTTTTTTCCCCCTTTAATTAAATTATCCTTATCTCAACCCGTGAGTTGTTCTTTCCTTTACTTCTTCCCCTCCTCTTCTAAGGAGGGGGAGTGAGAGAGCGGTTGTGGTGTTCAGCTGCCTGGCACGGTAAAACCACCACAGGTGCTCAGTAACTAACCCAGTTCCGAGGAAGGCAAGCTGCAAGTTCTTTCTGATGGTCTGCTGAGCGATGTTGCATTTTAAATCTTTAATAACTTGAAGAGGTGAGTAAAAAGAAAATAATATGAAATTTGCTTTATTTCTGACTTCCAGGGCACACCAGCAAGTCGAGTCCGATACAAAGTAGATGTTGTCCAGTTCCCTTACAGTGCCAGCATTTTTGACGTGGAGGAAACTTCAGGGCGTGTAGTAACCCGGGTAAACCTAAATGAAGAGCCAAGTACGGTGTTTAAGGTAAAACCCATATGTCTATGTATTATCAGTAGAAATATTACTTGCATTTAGTAGGACTCCTTCTACACGTTTCTCTCTTATGCTTTGTATTTCATAGAAAGATGTGAAATTCTTATTTTGTTTGTTTCTTCAGTTTCTTAATTTCTTCTTGTTACATGTTTCCTGACCTTTTTCATTTCAGAAAGACCTTGGATGGATATGATTGCTACTCTTACGGTGGGGAAAAAAATGGGAAGCAGCTGAAGGAAACCTGCTTATGGAAGTTAACATTGCTAGTGTTTTTGTTTTCAACAGAGCTGTCAGCATAGCAATTTTAGGGAAAAAAAAAAGTAATATATCTTGTAAAGAAAGTTACTGCACAGTTTGGGTAGTTGGGGACTTGCGTTCACAAGTGCTGTAATGTAAAAACACTAGCTTTAAGGAGACAAATTACTGTTGTGTTGTTACTGGTACTGAAGAGTCTCAAGTGTAGTTAATCTGGAATAAGTTATGATTTCAATCAAAAGCAAAGAGACAGGTTTCCCTTTATAAATCCATGAATGGAGGAGGTAATTGAAAATTGAAGCTTGTCAGTAAACAAAAAAAAATGTATCTTACAATACATGGAGGTTTATATGTAACTTTCCTACTTGGAAGCTGCCAACCATGTGTCTTCATTCAGGTGTGTTTCATTTCTTCTTGCCTTTCAGTTATTTTTTTCTGAATTGAGGGTCAAAGAGAGTTTTATTTTCATACTTTTCAGTTATAAGGAAGTAAAATTGTCCACCATTTTCCACTTTTTGAGAGTCATGTCAAGCCATATGATGAGCTTGAGTAGCATTGAAATGCTATTTCTCTTTTAGGAACTTGGGGCACTGCTAATTTATTTCCAATTTCTAATTAATGTAGTAAAACTGGGGGGGGGGGGGGGGGGGGGGGGGAGCGGGGAAGAGAATTATTTCTTGATTAACCAGAGTGAAGCTTTTCACAGTACTAACTTTGTGTGGCTGTTTTCTGAGGCTCTGATACATTACATGCTGGTGACAGGCACATGGACATGGCATGTTTCTATATGAAAACTTCTCTGTAGTAGGGCAGACCAATGGTAAATTTAGCAGTGCTGCATTTCAGAAAATATGGATGCTTAGGGAAGGAACAGAGAAAAGAAGACATAAACTTCCTCTGCTATGACTTCAGAAATCAGAGATGTGGGGACTTCCTGAGTTGGTGTTTGCATGCAGATCCCCCGAAATAAGGACAAAGGTAGGGAGAGAAAAACCTAGCAAACGGTCCGTTAGTCCATCTTCAGTGGGCTGGTCTCTCATCCTTTTGCTTAACTTCATCTGAAAGCTCAAAGCAGGTGAATTTATTTGTCCCAGCAGAGAAGCGTAGATAAATAATTAGACTGAGTAAATAATAATTTGAATAACTAAAGATTAGATATGCAAGAGATTTATTAAGGCTGCCTTTGGTGAAGATCTGGTTTTGTCCATGATTTAGCATCCGGAGTATCTCTTTTCAGAGTTCTTTTGTTGTCAGTTGGGGATAGAACATGTTTCTTTCGTTGTTATTTTGATATTGGACCTCAGTTTTAAATATTAATGTCTGTCAGCAGCACAGAGTCTTACCCAGCACTTTTTTCATTTGTTTTTTGGGGGAGTTGCAGGTATTTTTCTGATAATAAGTGCTCCAGTGCTTAAATGTAGAGCTGAACTATACCTTTTAAAAAGTTATAAGGGATTCTGGAGTTTTGGGTAAGGACGGTCTTTGATAAGATGCAAAGGGAAGCACATGAAAAATGTAAGTTATATTCTTGAAGCTGCCAGCATTTTTTGGAGATGTATTTGTAGAAGGCTATGGAATTCCGGTTCCATTTTACTATGTTTCTGTAAATTTTCTAGCATATGCTTCAACCTGCAGATGGCTGTCACCCTTTTCCTCTGCTTTGTTCTTATACAATGTATGATTTGCAGTGAAAGAAGATCTCATCTGACTTGTTAGACCCTGAAAATACAAAAAACACTATTATAAGTCAACATAACGCTCTCACCTCTACTAAAAATGATTTTCTGTACTACTTGCAGCTAGTGGTCATTGCATATGATGATGGAGATCCTGTGAAGTCCAACACCACTACTGTAGAAATTGCTGTACTGCAGCCTTCAGTAATTCCTCGATTTACACAGGATGAATACAGGTAAAGCATTTATTCATTCACTGTTATTTTTTAAGTTGAAATAAATTCCTCTGAATGCCAATCTGATGCACATTGGTTATGAAAAGACAGTGTGGAAGCACTTCCTCTGCAAATACCTCAACTTCTGTTCCTTCCATTGTTCACTTTGACTCACAGAAGGAAATAAGTCACAAAAATAAGGTTTGAACCAGTGCACCAAAAATGTTATGTGCTTAGAGCTGATAATGTATTTACTGATGTTAACACTTCTTTAGGAAACAGAATTTGATGCTGCTCTAAGGAAAGAGCCAACGCTCGAGTTTCTCAGAAGCACGACTGTGTGAAATTGCTTGCAGGACTTTTTTGCAGCAGTCCAATTTGACAAAGTTGGGGTAGCAAAATATTTCAGAGTTGCTTCTTCCTCTTAGCCACATTTTTTTTTGGCAGCCAGCCATTCCCTGATCTTACCAGATAGTGCTGCAATTTTACCATCCTAATAGGTTGTCTCCAACTGAAAAGTTGAGAGCTGTGGATGAGAACAGTGAGGAGAGATTTGTTATAAATTCTCCTCTTAGAAGCTGTTGAAAATGTCAGTTGTGTGGATAAACAAAAAGTTTTATGCATTGAAGGTATAGCTGGGATCAAAGGGGCTTCAGGTTGTTTTCTTCAGTCAGTTTGAGCATGTTTTGGTCCTGTACACCATTCATGTTGGACAAGAGGGGAATTCAGGCTTTAGGCCTTTGACATTAGAAGTGCAGGTGATTATTACTACTACCCAGTCTTGATTTGATAAAAGTTTACACTGATAATTTAAAATAAATGAACCCTATTTTCTTAAAACAAAATAAATAAATAAATAAATAAATAAAAAATAAATAAATAAATAATGGTGCTCAGGCTGACGAGTTTGTTAAATTTTGTTTCAGTGAAAATGTTCATAAACAGTTTCTGAAATTTGTATGATGATATGAAATAATGGGATCAGTGTGCACAGCCTCCATGTATCAAGAAGTTACAACCTTGCTGCAGTATGTGCCCTTGCATCAAATGTAGCATTATAATCAGTATCAGAATATAAATGGATTTTGTGCATCTCATTTCAAAACCGAGTACTGTAGGAAATCAATAAGCAGAAATAAAACGTAGTGTTATTGGCTTCACTAGACCCTAATGAAAGGTCGTGCTCTGCTCTTTTAGGGGATTTAGACTAAAATTCACAATGTGCATTGTTTTTCCTCATGATTAGAGTATTAGAATTGTGAAGCAATCCCATAAAGATAATGGAAGGTAGAGTATTAGAGCTTCGAAGAAACTGAAAAAATAGCAAAACACTGCCAGTACTGTACTAATTTTGCGTTTAATATTGAAACAGAGGTATGAAATCTGAAAGAATAGTACAAAATGATAAACATACTATCTAATGATAGCACAAAAGATAATTCTTTGCTGAAGGATTTTTGAGAGTATATTCCTGCCACTTCCTGTATTATTTTATTGAATATCTTCAAATGTATGAAGTGTAGTTAGGTAATGTAACAAAAGGTAGACCTTTAAATAAAATGTTTCCACTTCTTTCTGTAATTTTAGATACCATGCGAGTGCCTGCATTTCTGCCATCTGAACAGTATTTAAAGCTTTTCTGTAATAGTTAGCTTTCTGTGTTACTGTGTTCATGAAAAATACAAACACGTCCTATGTGTGTAGCTGTGAAAAAAAATGCTCTGTGATAAAGATTTGAGTCAGTTGTAGGTATTAAAAATCCAAAAACTGCACCAGTGTTCAAGTGTCTCACAGTATCGATAGCTGTTAATGTGCAACAGGCTCAGCATCTTCCTACATTAAGTGCATTACTGCTCGCTGCTTTAACAGAAACCTGTGTTGAAGGCAGTTGGATGGCCGGAAAAGTAGCAATAGGCTTCATCATGTTTTTCTGAACGCTGAGTAGTCCAGAACTCAGTTTTGGTTATTGGCTTGTTTTCTGTCAGAAGAGGCAGTGGGGTACAGAAACGATCACGTCCCTGTCCCAGTCTCAGCAGCCAGCACATAGCGGGTGGCTACGTGGAGTGACAGAGCACTGTCCTGTCCCAGCCGTGCTGCTGGGAGCTGCTTCTGCCCCGACCCTTCCCTCTCCCTGCCTGGAAGCAGCATCTGGGATTGTCGTAAGCTGCAGAAACCTGTGCAGGCAGGGCATTCCGAGGGAGTGCCCAAAAATCTGGCTAAATGGATCTGGCAACGGGCAGAACCTCATCCATAGGATAACTTTTGTTGGGTGATGTTTGCCACGCATAGGCTGTAACAATGGTGTCGGCATCAGGAAAGCATTGTAAATCTTTAAAGGAGACTCTCCTATGATACTTCTTGTAGTGTGTTGCTTGTGAAGTAAAGTCATATTTATAAAAGAAGGCAAGTAGGAGAAAATATCTGGAACTGATAACCAGCATTGTGCTAATGCTAGCTATTAACCGTGAGGAGAGGGAAGGAGGAAAAGGTGGAAAGCTGCAGGGTACAGTATGATGTCCTGTTACCCAATTCAGGAAGTATGGAGCAAGTTAATGAGGAGAGGGAGAAAAGGAAGAAACCTTTTCATTTAGGATTGAGAAAGCTAGTCCAGTAGTTGTGTTTAACAAGAGGGCATGAAATATGATGCAGAGGCCTTTCCAAGACATTCCAGGTTTTGGGTAAACTACAAAAGCTAATTCACCCAGCCTCACGATCCAGCCTGCAGCAGCTAAAGAGACTCTTCACTACTAGGTGCACACTTAGTAATGTGATTTTTTGACTTTTATAACTTTCTTTTATAACTTTCTCAAATGACCTTCACCCTTAAGGAGCTTGTTCTTGAATATTACCTAGTGCTAAATGTTACCTGGAGCAGTGTGGCGTGCTCCAGGATGTCCATTGATTTGGGGAGGCTACAAAGTAGCTGCAGTGTTAGACCAGTGGGGCAGAGTCCAGCGTGTGAGCACAGCCCTAGGAATACTCAGAGCATGGCATGGTCGCTCTGCAGTGTAGAAGAGTTACCTTTCAGCTCACACTGTAACCAGCAAAGTGGCTTTGTTTGCACAATTGTGGGGAGAGACCCTGAACTGCAGGAGTGCAGGCAGAGTTTACATTGACTTCAGCAGAAGGAATCGAGCACGTATTTCCCAAAGCTACCTTGGGCTTCAGTGGTATCCTAGGAGATGGAACCTTTATTTCCCTACAATGAAGGAAGCCTGAAGAAAAGTTGTTCATATCCCCAAAATACCCTTAGATGACAACCGAATAACCCCTCTTATCTTCTCCTCACGAATTCATAGGATTAGCTGAATAGCCTGGTTTCTCTTTCCAAATAAATAGTCTTACTCCATTCTTGATAATTTTTTTGAGATGCACACCACTGTAAAAGCCTCTCAAAGTCTTTTGAGGGTGGCAAAAGCACTTACTCATTTTCTTCAGTGTGAGAAATTGAATGAAAGCAACCCCAAAACTTTCTGATTCAGTTCTGAGATTCTCTGACATTTTGGAGCAGGACAGGTTTCAGTTCCTAAGGTTTTCGGGGACTGTCAGACTGCATTTCTCTTTGGTTTCCAGACAGTGATGCAAGCTGACACTGGCAGGTTTCAAAAAGCCTTATTTTTTAGTTGACTTACTATATCTTTAGCGTAAACGTCAGCTCAGAGTAATGGTGCTTGTCTGCAAAATAATTAACTTTTGGATGTGGATACTAGAATTTTGAAGGGATTGAAAACTACTGGTTTTGCAGTGGATTAGTATTGATCTTTGCTTGCGTAATTGCCATAATCTGGATGATACCAACACATTTTTTCTAGCTCTTTTACAAACTTCATTTCTGTGTATTTAGAAAAAGGTTACAGTTGAACAGTTTTACAGAATAAAGCTGCCTGTGCAGTTGCAGGATATATTACAAGTCAGAAATAAATGCAGAGAAGTAGGAGAAGAGGGGACCAGATGGCACGATCACAAAGGCATAGCCGCATTAGGCAGATAGGGAGATAGAAGTGCAGCCGTGCCTTGAGCTGTTGCTCTGGCAGCCCTGCAGCAGCGCATTAGGGTTTCTGCCTTGAGCCCTGTTCATCCTAAAGAAGGGTTTGATTGATTGTTTTCCATGTCTTAAAGCGACTTCCACGGGAGGCAGTGGCCGAGTAATAGGTTTGCCTTTTATCCACAGGCTTTTCCACTGCATTTTTCCATAATTTGGAGCAAATTAACTAGCCTCCTTTTTTCCCATCCACCTTTTTTCTTTGGATTGTAAATTGTACTGGAGACTTCCAGGTGTTGTTATGCAACGCATATAAAACAACAGCAAAGAGAAGTCAAGATCTTGGAGAATCCAAAAATAAAATTTTGGCCTACTGCTCGCTGCACGTGGCTATCCTTTGCAGGCACCACTGCACCACAACTCCCACAGCTCCCTCCACTGCATCTGTAGGTGCCAGCCTGTCTTCGTGGTACCTCAGCTGGTACTGCAGGCTGTGCTCCTGGCCGGGGTGTTTGTGCTGAAGCTGCAGGGTTTAACGGCATTAGGAATGTGGATCCTCCTGTACTCAGATCCTTGTCTGCCCTTGTCTTGGTTATTATGACTTGGAGAGAGCTGATGGCAGCACTGCCTGCAGAGTGAAGTGTTTTGAAAACCAAGCATTGTTTGCTAGTTCAGCAAAAACACAAAGGATGGAGAGGCAAAAATTAAAAAGCATCGAAGGCATACAACATGCAGAGATTTATCTGCGTGTGGATAGATCACCTCTGAGCCCACTTGACCTCTTGCTGCTGGGCAAGGACACTGTGCTGCTGATGCTCTTGTCGCTGCACCTCCCCGCAGGCAGCTGGCAGTCAGATTCAGCTGGTTCTCTGGAGCGCTGAGAGCAGAGGGAGGCACAGCCGCCAGAGTCTGCGTGCGGGATGCTGGGCAGCGGTATGGGGACACGGCCTGGTCTGCCCCTCGCTCTGCCTCTCGCAGCCAGAGTGAGCCAGGGCCTGGGGGAGTCAGGCATGGCGAGGGGATGAAGGAGGGGATGCCAGCACACAAGGCTTTCTGCAGCGCTGCCCGAACGGCTGTGGCCGTTGCAGTCTCTTACAGTTTTAATGCTGACTTTGATATCATTCTGCTTAGTGCTGGTGAAACAGCCATGTCTTGGGTAATATATCACGTACCTGGGAAAATTACTTGAGCTGTTTTGAGCTCTCCTTTTCCAAGCTGTTATTTCTCTTGTCCTGACAGTTCCATCGCAGATCACCTCTTGACTGAACCCTAAAACAGGTAATTGATCCAGAAGTTTCCATTTCTTCCAAACAGGTAATGGCAGCACTTTGATTTCTTAATTAACAGATCATAATTAGTAGCACCATGGAACAGTGAAGACCGGATGTGAAGTGAACCTCAGATGAATACAAAGATTATTTTTTTTGCAAGCCTGTCCTCTTATGAGTACATTCTCATTTAAAAGAAAAAAAAAGGGTTCAAAGGGACTTGGTATCTTTTTGTTTTGTTAATTAATAAATACCACATCCTCTTTGCGACTAGAAGGTCATTGCTAATAGTGATATGCTGCTGTAGCAGGAAATGAAATTTTAACCAAAAACAGCGTCATTGGTTCCTAATTACTGCCTGTGGGCACGTTAAACAGGTGTTCAGTCATTTCGATAGCAGAAAAAGGAAAATACTGGAAACCTTTAGATTCTGTCAATGCTGTGTTATCAGTCCCCATCCTGTTTGAAAATATGTACCCACTTATACAGTAATCTGAAGTTTGGTTCCAATTTATGAGGAAATCTGTGAAGTTGAGAATTTGAGGGTGTTACTAGATATAAATGTAGTGTGGCATTGTACTTCTGTACTAGGTGCAACACTCTACTGGGAAAACATATTCTGTGTAAAAGAGAGATTACGTGACACGTGGACCTCTCTTGCTCAGCAAAAGATAGGATATATTTTCCACTTAATTAATTCCACTTAATGCCTACATCATCGGCAAGTACCATCCAAGCAAATAGCCATGCATCGTAGGGTTTCACTAAACAAAATTGCAGGTGCCTATCAGGAGTCACTTGAAAGTGTTACTCCAAGAGGCTTCTCCCAGTTCTCTGGTCTCCTGCTGTTTAGACAAACAGTTACGGTGAACTAGGGTATAGAGAATCCTGCACAGAGGCATTGAGGCTACGGGTAGCATTTAGTGTTTGAGATCTAATTCTGTACCTCTTTCCAGAAAGTGCCATTTGGCACAGAACAGCATCTCCATTGTTGTCAGCGTCTGAGGCAGCTTTGCTTTTCTTGTCCCAAGTATGCTACAAATATGGCCCAACTTCTTTAAGATTAAAGAAAGAAATACGAGTATTTAGAAAAATGAGTTATTCCTGGGAGAGGAACAAATTAATCTATATCTCTTAGAACTTCTCTGTATAAATTCTCTTCAGGAATCAGGACAGCAGCAGAGGAAGTCCTTTGTTCAAACCAACAGGGAAGAAATCTCCAACCCATGAACACCAGTGAGGTTTCCAAAGCTGTGGTCCTAGTGATTTACGTATTTGTCTTTGACATATTGCTTTGAGAACCGAGTACTTGGGAGGTCATAATTTGTTTCCTTCAAGGAAAATGGCTTTATTCAGGGAATCAAGGTGCTTCCAAAATAAAACAGTCAGTCAGAGTGGTAGGATGTAAGCTTCTGCCTTAAATCTGGTCATTTTTTCATCGGGTTGCTCATGAGCTGTATTTTTTTAAGCCTCTGTTGAAATTTTCCTTTTTCTCTCCTCATTGAGCTCAATGTCATGTTAAGTAGTGCTCAGCTACACCACAGGAGGGTCATTTCCCTCTTCTTGTAGCAGGAGTGTGAAGGATGTTAGTTTTGTCCCTCAGGTGCTTTTTGTGTAATGCTGGTGGATTTAGAGCTGCCATTTGGGTAACCCTTTTCCCAGGATGGTCAAGTCTTACAGCTGCTCATCCCATATTTCCCACTATAGAATTTGCATTCTATAAAGGGAAGACATGACAAAGAATGAAGTACTACAGGCAGCATTTTCAGTGTAGCATCTCTGAGGTGGGGGGAACCTGCAGTAAGAGGGATGACACATGGGCTCCCACACGCATTTTTAGTTTGCCTCGTGTGTCAGTGGCAGCTTTGGAATCAGTGTTACATGGGAGTGTTTTCAAGGCAATTATTTGTTCTGTCATAAAAAATACAAAAGCACTCTTCACCATGTGGCTATGAAAAAATAGGAAATTAAATGGTTTCTACAGCAGATACTGAAGCATGGTTGCACTGAAAAACCAGGGAGTTTGATGATTACAGTGCAGTAGAAGGATTGCCCATTTGTCCTGTTTTGCTGAGTTAAGTCATGCTGCGTTGCAATTACTAAAATCTACTACTTTATGCCAAATGAGAAGGAAACGCTCACTTTGTGTTTTTGCATGCAATACAATGTGGTGAATGCAGCTGTGTGCTGCCCAGGTTGCACCAGAAGCAGCACGGGGTGCAGCTCATGCAGGGAAGCTGCCTTGCTGCGTCTGGTGTAGGTGAGGGTCAGCGCTGAACGACTGTTTTCAAATCCACATTCAGTCAGATGAAATGTGGAAGTAAATCACTCCAGGAACGGGAATGCGGAATAGAAGTGCAGACAGAAATGCAATATTAGCCCCTACCAGCTCTTAGCAGCATATTACGAGAGAACAAAACCACTGCATAAACCTTGCCCTGGGATTTCATCCTGTCCATACCCGTCTGTCTGGTAGATCTGCATATGTGAGAGAGTCCTACATTCTGCTTGACAGGGATATTTTTTTCCTTTTTTTTGCTTTCGTAGTAATCCTGACAGAAATATTTATGTCTTCGTGACCTCAGCTTTCATTTATGAAGATCAGTGGGATCACACACATGCAATAATGCCTGATGACTGAGAGTTCGTGGGAATAAAATCTGACACTTGGTTTAAAAGATAATAGGTTGTGACAGGGACTCACTGTAACAGTGTCCAAACTCCCTTGTCATCTGTTTCAGAGATAAATACCATGAAAAGGTCAGAATGTCTTGAACCAATTTGAGAATTGAGACAGAAAGTGAGGATAGTAAGTACAGTAGGGAATACATGATCCTTCTCAGCACACTTTGGAGATACACTGCTTGGAAAATGCATCAAGTGAAGAACAAAGTAATCTTTTCCAGAGAAAAAGAATTACAGACTCTGTCAAACTGTTCAGATTTTTAAAGTTATGCAAACTGGAAACTGAGAATTTGATAACTGCTCTAAAATATGTTTAGATGCTTTGCTTTTTTGAGCCAGGGCAGGAAACAAAGTAGCTTAAATGTAGGTGAAACCATTAGAAGAGCTGCCATCACGATACTTCTCTCATTTGTTTCTTTAATTATTGCTTCACTGTACCAGTTAAACTTGTACCTTTTTTTTTCCATGTTTTTAAAAACTCAGCTGTGGTCAGGCCTATTTAAATGTTTCTGTTGTAGATCTGTTATTAGCTATGTTAGTCTCCATATAACTCCACTGTTAGCTTGCCTTATTTTAAAATTTCTATTGCTCTGTCTACACTCAACCTTTTTCCAGAAAAAAAAAAAAATATATATATATATATATATATTAATGGCTTACATCACTTCCCATGAGGATTAAGATAAAGAATCTGTGCAGGAGTGGGTACAATGCTCAGAAAGGTTTCAGTTAGAAAGCTTCAGGTAAAATGCCACTGAGAGTTAAAAGTAGCTAAGGCCAAAACATCTCAAGAAGCTGTTATGTTAGAGAAGGTAGAGAGATGATGTTACTAGGAGAGGTCCAAATGACATTTTTAATCAAGTCAAGATGAGAATTTTAGTAAAGCAATTAAAAACATAATAAAATAAAAATGCTTATCTTCTGGCCTGTGCTGGTGGGCCTCCATGAACTAAAATAAAATCCACTAAACAGTTGACTGAAGTGTCCAATACAGCGTACGTACACATCATGCTATTAAACTTCAGTGCTAAACCAATTTTCCAATTTATTATTGGGTTTGCTGGTTTTAAATTTAATTTTTGATTAAATCTGATGTTCATGCTTTTGGAGATAGAAAAATGTCATGGTGAATTTAAAGCATATTGGATAGCAGACAAATTGAAAAATAAATGAGAGTTTGACTTGTTTAGCAAACGAAGAAAAAGCGAAAAAGAGGAAAAGTTAAAATTATGCTTTGGGGTTTAAAAATAATTATACCTTACCAGTGTGTTTTTAATATGTATTCAGTCTTCATTTCCCCCTCTGATGCAAGATTAGAATAATTGAGATATAGCAAATTAAAAGATAACTACATTTTTATAACCTGTACGTTTTTCTGTTTAAATAATGGATTTATTTTAATCCTGGTTTTCTTCTAGGTTATGAACTTTTTTGTCTTGTGTTTTTTTTTGTTTGTCTTTTTTTTGAGGGGCAAACAGTTTATGGCATGAAGGCAGCAAGCAATACAGTAGAGGTCTCAAAGAGAGAAATACAAGCGATTCTTAAACTTCTTTGGGGGAGCTAAATCCAAAGAGTAGGACAGAAGGCGTATTACTGAACATCAGTTTTAGATCCATATGAAAGCATGTTATTTTTCCCAAATCCAAGGCTGCTGGATGCCAGCCTTATCTCAGCGTGGCACAAAGCAGTTGAAACTGTTCCTTTTTATACTTTGCTGCTTTGGGGCCCTCTTCTCCTACCACGGCTTGTTAGGAAGGGCTTGGGCAGGTGGGGTGGCTTCGCACCGAGGCTGGGGATCCTATGGGGTTTCCATTGCGCCCCAGTACTGGGGTCGCTCCTGGGGACCATCACATCCTGGATGCTAACAAGACAGCAGCATTTATTGTTTCTGTGAAAGCATTCCAGCGAGTATTGGCCAAATTGCACATTGCTGTGACGGTTACAGAAAAATACCGTGAGTAAATGAACCATTGGTACAGAAATAAATTTATTTTGCCAGTGTTAAAAGATAGTCGTGCAAAAGATCAAAGATTAAGACCAGTTGTGTTCAGGATGAAAGATTAAGACCACGGGTGGACTGAGTTTTGTAGCTGAGGTAGCTAAGAGTGCATTAATTGCTCTTTATCTCATTTCACCCAAAGATTTCTCATGTGCAAGTTATGTTAATGCACAGGGCTTTCTGACGTGGAGTGCATGTGCGTGGCTGCCTGTGCAAGTAAGTAAGGAGGGGGGGAGGGGGTATTAGAAACCATGTATTTGAGAATGTGTTTTGCTGGAAGCTCAGAAAGTGGCTGTTTCAATTAAAATGTTTCAAATAGACCAGAATCGGTCTGGAGGGCAGTGGTGTGCCAGTCCCATGGAGGAGCCAGTCCCACAGAAGTGACAGTGACAGAGACCTGTGGTCACATGCGGTCAGAGCCCATGGCTGGCAGGGTAATGACTGTGCTCGCAGCTGAGCTCAGAGGCTCAGCAAGGTGTTGCAGGCATTATCAGACACACATACCTTCAGAGGCTCTGAATCCTCATTGTGTGCTGTCGCCCCAGCAGCATCATCCCTGTTCACTGCCACTGCTTTCTAAGCCTGGTCTGGGTGGCTTGGACTGGCTCAAGCTGCCTTGCTGCTGTCAGGTCTTCTCTCAAAAATAACCAGCCTTTAACATTCAGTAAAGCAAAATTATTGCCTCAAAATGTCCTTGCCTGTTGCCTAAAATAGCTTCTAATGGTATGTCTACTACTCACACACACACAAATCACTGTTATAGATCTTAGTCATTCAAAAATTGGAAAATAATGAGCTTATTCCCAAAGAAAGCTTATTAGAGCTTGTAGTACAGGATAAAGAACAGTATATTGTCAGTTGCATACCTTTGTCTTTTACTGCTTCGCTTCTCTACATTTCAGCAAAATGTTAAGAGACCAGCTGTATGTTTTAATTCCACTGATGTATTGCTCCCTTTGAACTCGATCACCTTAGTTAAATCAGGGAAATTAAATCAATGCCATTACTGTGGTGGTTTTCTGTCCGCTCTCTCTATGGCCTCTCATAGCAAACACAAAAGCCTCTTTCTAATTGATATTGATTTGTCAATTCATTGAATTCAGCTATGTCAGAGGGGAGGTTACGAGGCCATTTGCATTAAAAGAATAGGCTGAAAGTGTGCTTCAGATGAAATGTAGGTTTTGAATATTCAGTCAATAAGTTTTTTGTTCAAATCATGTGCCTTAAAAGAGAGAGAAAACAAAAGAATATGTAATGCAACATAAAATGGATCTTTTTTTCTCACTGGCCTGCATTTCTGACCTCATCAAAAGAGCTACAGCTTGAAATGTTTTCAGATTTCACAGCCTTTTTTCTGTCTTGAAGATTAACGTTTGCATTTGTAAAATGCATGTTAATAAACATTGTGTAACACTAGTTTTGTAGCTTAATCAATTAAATAGCAATCATGAATTTAATAATTTAATTCTACTGCTGATAGCATGTTTGAGGCAGAAGAATCAGAGCCAGGGTGATGTGCCATGTGCATGTGTATTTGGGTATAAGTGAGCTTACCATGGTGTTACTCTGCAAAAGAATCAAGGCTCGTGTTTCAGTACAGTGTTGTTCAGCTTAGAAAAGTATTTTCCCCCTTTATTTGTGTACTGGAAGGCCTAGGGCTCCTCAGAAGAATTGATAACTCACCATGGTTTAGTTTAAGAAGGACCGGGCTTTCTACAGTGATCAAAAAAAAGAAGCAGATAAAGCAATGGAAGAAGTTGCAACAAGGGAAGTAAGAGTACGTCACAGCCCTGTGGGTCATGGGTAAGGTTTGCCTTTGACATTTTGTGGGTGGTGTAAGGACCAGTCGTGTTAGAAACAGGGCCTGTGCTGGGTTTGTGGTGATTCATCCTAATGAAGAAGTCTGTAATCAAAGGCAGACTGCTTGATCTCTTGGTATGTGGAGGAGAAATGCAGATCTGGTTTCAATAATTAGGATTGCAAACTGGGAATCCAACTTTCTGCCTGTGGAATGGGAAAGTGTGTGGTGGGGTGGAGCGTTTGAAGAATACTGGAGGATGAAAGAGGGGATGCATAAAATATTCCCTGAATCTAGGGAAGGCATAGATTCTGTCCAAAATTCTGGAGATGAGTACAAAACTGAAATACACCAGCTGTTTTAAAATTCATTAGCACAACCTCCATTTTCATTTGGAAGTAGTTGTGGTTTCCTTGAGGAGAGAGCATCTCAAGGTGTTACTGCATTTTCCAAGGAAATAGCATTTAAACAACTGGAGAGGGAGAGGTAAGTAACTGTTCGTTTTCAGGAGGAAACTCATTATTTTTATACAACATGAGTCACTCATTTTTCAGTGTTTGGAAGGTATGAAGAGGACGAGATACACATTAGTGGTGTAATCCTTTTTTCTTTTTTTCCCATACATCAGTGCTCATTGAATCAGAAACAATTTTCTAAATGATTAAAAGATGTATATGTATTCTTGGATGGCAGTTAATTTCCTAAAAAGTATCTCGACTTTTCTGACAAAAATGGGTAAGCAGAACAACTTCCAGACCTTTCTGAAGAGAGGAAAATCCTTTGGAGGTGGCTTTTCAATGTTGTTTAAATTCTAAAGAGGGTTATCCATTTAGAAATTTTCCTGCATGCATTTCGGTTAGCTTACGGGTTTTTTTACACCTTAGGTACAGGTGAGTGTTAAAACAGACTTGTTATGGTATAAATTTTAGTTGCAGTTTATCAGTGCATGATGGTTCTTGTGTTCCTCTTCAGTTTCTACTCGTTATTTCCAGGATTTCCATTTCTCATTATCAAAGGACTGTTTTATCTATATATGGTCACATCTTGTCAGTTACACTTCCTTTCTTTTTTTTTTTTTTTTTTTTTTTTTTTTGCATTTGCAATTTGATACGTTTTTCCTTAATAAAAGATCATCCTGCTTTGGCAGTGTGATGGATGGAAGTAACTGCTAACCTGAAGAGTAGGTTTATCAGTACTCTGATGGTCAGGCAACGGGGAGATAACCCAAATACTTTTGTTCCATTCTGCAGACCCCCACCAGTGAGTGAAAGCGCACCAAAAGGAACTGTGGTCGCTGTTGTAACGGCAGCTGCCTTGAACCAGACTATTGTATATTCAATTGTTTCAGGAAATGAAGAAGGTAAGTACTAATATTTTGGTCTTAGTGAGCATACTGGGCACAGTGCATGCATCTGATGTTTTCAAGAAACAGTGATAAATAAAGCTGCTGAAGTGTAACCCCCACCTCGACTGTACAAGCAGGAGGGACTGTTCCCGTTACTGTTGTCAAACCTCTCAAGATCAGCCATATACAAATACATGTGCAGGAGAAGACTTTGCTCTTTAAAAGGTTGCAAATTTACTTTAGATGAAGCTTGTACTTAGCTTTCTGTATTGGGAGGTTTTGTACCCTTACACCATACATCTCTTTATAAATACTGTAAAATTGTATCCTTCTCTGACGTGCGTCTTCTCCACAGGGAAATATATATACCCTAACTCTAGCGTGCTGTCTATAGCACCTAAATGGAGAAAAGCATATGTGTGACCATTTCTTTGAACTGATGGTTTGAAGTAAGGAGTTGTTAAACTTGCAGAAGAAAGCAGAACTACGATTTGAAGGAGGCCCTGACTTGACTTATGACTTGTACTGTGAAACTTGGCTCATTCTTGTTGCTGCCCATTCTCACAACCTAGCCAAATTCACTTCTCTTCCTCCAATTTGTCAGCAGAATACAATGAAAGTTAAAAAACAAATTTTCACTAATGTGAAAATTTACGTAAGTGCCATATGATATGAATCTGTGGCATATCAAAATGAAAATAGGAATGGATTTGGTTTTACCGATAAATCTTTTTGAAAACATTAAAGACTTCTACCATACGGTGTCCACAAGTGTTAGATTAGAGCAGGATATTTAAAAAAAACACACCACCATCTTTCCTACTGTTTGCATCCTTCTCAGTTACTGTCCATGGTCCACCTCAAAATCCCTAAGCTAAATTACACTGTAAGTTGTTTGGAGAGATGTGGAAAAACTCCCCTTCCATCCTCATTTTTGTGGCAGTTGGACATTTGTCATCTGCTCTTGCCAGCATATCCTCAAGTTGGTTATTCCAGCACCAGGTTCAGATTCAGGTGCTGTGCTCATTAGAAAATAGCTTCTAAGAGGGCTTACATGGGATTTTAGAATCCTGAGGCAGGAGGGATGAGGATGAATTTCTGAGGATGGTGTCAGAGAATAGTGACATCATGAAATAGAAATGTTTTGTCTAAAAAAATGTTTATAGGTCTTAAAAGGTTGCTTCTGTTTTTTGCTGGATTTCAGATGTGTTTGCTATTAATAACAGAACGGGTGTGATCTCAGTTAAAAAGTCTCTGGATTATGAAAGTGTAAAAAGTTATGAACTTCGAGTTCAAGCAGACTCATTACAAGTGGTACGATCCAATCTGCGTGTCCCTTCCAAAAGTAAGTTTTAAAATCCTTACTGTTGAATATCTTTTTAATATATTTGTTCTTATTTTTTGAGAATATTGATAACTGAACTCTAGCTAGTGTTGTGTTCTCAGAAATACAGTGGTGACGATGGTATGTAAAAGGCAGCATGTGCATTAATGGAGCTCTATGCTTGCCCTCCACGCATGGAGCTGACGAGTCTTGGGCTAAGTCCTCACAAATAATATCTGTGTTACACAGGGCTCTCAATGATCCAGACACGACTCATTTGTATATGAACAGAGAGCTGAGGATGCAAACCACATGTTTTCAGTGTAATTAAGGTTTTCTGTGATGGAACACGATGGTTTTTCATAAATACCTTTTGCAGCACAGATAGAAACTCTTCCTCCCTGCGGCTGGGAACTTGTATCCATGGGGATGGGTAAATTCTGAAGGAGCTGAGCACAAGGCACAGGGGAGCAATGGGAAGCAGCAAGGGTTAGGACTCTACAAAGAGGATTGTGGGGCAGATAAACAGCAAGGCAGACAGGAAGAAAAAGGCACCCTAAGCACCCCCGAGGGTCTGTGTGGAGGTTATTGCAAGTGACTGAGAGCAAACTGGAGGAAAGGATGGGCTGTGACAGGAGGTTTCCTTGCAGTATCTCTAGGCACAAAGGAGTTTTGTTTACAAATTGTTCTATTTTGGCTCTCTCATTGGGAGGGATTTTTTCCCCCTCTTTAATGGTTTTCGTGTTCTAATAAAATTACTTTGAAAGGTCTTTTGGTGTTTTTATTGTGCTTCCTGTAAGGAGAAGGTCTGGGCAGTCAGGCTTTTGAACATTTGTCTCACTTAGTGTCCCGTTCCATCTTTTACACCTTCCTATTTAAGCCACATTTGAACCCTAATTAAAAAACGGTAATACTCGTGTTGTACCCAAAAAAGTATTTTAATATTACAGTCTTTTACATGGATAATATTTGCCTAGTTGCTGTATTTTTTGATCTGTGTGTGTCTGTAGCTAAGGAGCATCATGGACTTGATGGCAATAAGCTCAGGGTGTGGGAATGTCGAACAGAGAAACTCCTCTAGGGCACTGAGGAACTGAACATTATTTAAAGGCTGTGAAAATATTACCTTCTCCTTTCATTCAAAATTGATTGTCAGTTTATTTCAAGTCATTAGTTTTGCAGTCAAAGTTATTCCAGTATGAGCTATGGGTCAGATTTGTCACAAGTGGCTGCAGCTTATTTTTCCTGTGCACTTCCACCCATGTTAATCACAGAGTAAATCTTTAGCACTGGGGGGAGAAAAAAAAACGCAGGCTCATCCTGACCACGAACAACCCATGGAAATACGAGGTTGAAGGGAAAACTTCAGCTTCTTTCATTTATAAACATCTGCCCAAGAGATGCTGCAGCACCATCTCATTGCATTCCCCTCACGTGAGCTGAGGACTCCCCAGGAGTCACTGATGGTAGATGGTCACCTTGCTGTCTGCCCTCAGAGGCAGCACCAGGCAAGTCATGGCTCAAGCACAGTGTGATCTCTTCCTCCCTCACTGAAGGCAGAAGTGACCTGTGTCAGCAGTTTTGGCAGGAAGAGGGCCACAGTGCCACACCGTCATTGTCAGAGGTGGCAAAGTGGTCCCATGACAAACGGTGTTTCCCATGCCACGGGTGGTGATCCGCAGAGTAAACAGTCAGTGAGTTGCAAAGGAAGGGCCACGCTTAACTGATTCTGATGTCCTATTCTGTAATTAGTCTTGTAATAATTGTAGTAATGAATACAGTAATAGCCACGCATATTAGGAAAGCCATGTCCAACTTACTTCTGTGCCAGTTCGGTGCATATTCATAGGAGTACAGTGTACAGATTAGAGATTATAATTCAGATTTTTAAGGATAAAATTTAAAATAGGGTGCAATTCTTTTCTTCAAGCAATATAAATGTACTACTGTAATATCTGTTTGCAGTACTGAAATTGGTACCCAATGGAAACTTTCTTGCAGATTTTAAAAGTTCTTAAAGTTACAGAGGTTCATAAATATTTGTGAATATGCCATAAAATTGTGGTAATAGACT
This sequence comes from Cygnus olor, assembly GCF_009769625.2. Lineage (NCBI taxonomy): Eukaryota > Metazoa > Chordata > Aves > Anseriformes > Anatidae > Cygnus > Cygnus olor. Next base: position 15,342,969 of record NC_049175.1, read on the forward strand.
ATAACCTGAGAGATCGTACAGGGGATTGCCATTAAAATACCTTTGTCAGCCTTTCCGATACTACCCCTGTAAGCAGCAGAAGATTTTTGGAAAACGAGAGTGTATTATCATAGGTATTTGTTCTTTGTAACAGAGAATTGTGTCTGTGGCATAAAACGTAGGGATTATTCAATGGTCAGAAGCTGAATCACATTAACAGCAATGGAAGGTTCTGTGTGCTGCTACATCCACCGCCACTAATGTATCTGGAGAAGGAAAAAGAGAGCCAGTGCCAGCTGACTTCATTTCTTTGTGTCTGGGAGAGGTCTGGTTAAGGTTGTGTTTCTGTAAAATGCAGCCAGGCTGTGCACAGAGAGGAGGTAAGGCCTTCTGTGCAGCGTTCAGCTTTCTGCAGGTCTCTATCTCACGTGGATGAACAGGCAGGGGAGCCGGCAGGTTCTGGCAGAGGTCTTTGGGCAGGCCTCTGCTTTTCTGGCCAGCCTTGCTGGTCAGGGAAGAGCTGGCCTCTGTGTCCCTCCTCCCATCCGGAGTCTGCGCTAGAGCAGCTCTCCTGGCTCTACAGCAGTTTGGAAAAGGTGCTGGCTGCGTTATTTGGTTCAGGGACACCTGATAATGACTGGCGGTTAAACTCCAGTTTAAACAAAGACATAAGCATGTTGTGTGTGTGGATATCCACAGGTGTACAGCATATATTAAGTTTCCAATATGCACTGTGCTGGATAGCTAAGGAATTTGATAGTATTTGCAAAATACTTCACAAGTAGCTGGCTTACTAAATCACTTAGGTCTTTGTAATAGAGACTCCTTGACCTCATGGTTTGATTCCTACATTTGTATGATGTATGCCTTTCCATTTTCTCAGCACCTTTTTCTTTCCTGATAAGAGGTAATCAGGTTCTATACTACTTCAAAATTCTGGGGCACAGAATTGATGAACTAGAGCGGAAGTAGATGAGATGCAATTAATGCAGCACCGTGGACTTTGGTGACAGTGAAATGATGAATCTCTCTGGAGATAGGTCACTTTGAATGCACATCTCTAGAATTATGTGACATTGAAGTGTAATGCACCACCTCCTCTGGAGTTGCAGTGGTGAGCCCTTCTGGAGCCAGCACTGATGCTCAGCTACGAAACAGTGCCAAATTTTACAGAACTCAGAAGCTTGTTACCAAATTGTTTTTAACTACATTACTATATAAAAGGAGTTTGGGTGATCATCTCTGCAATGGAAAAGTGGATGATACGCATTAAACATAACCAAGATTGTCCTTCAGTAATAGTGCCAACTGATAGTGTAGTAATAACTGAATAAATAAATGAGGAGAGAAAGTAAATTGAGATGTCCTTTGGAGTAGGAGAAAATAAAATTGGTGATTTAAACTGGGTTTTTAGAATACAATGCTAAATCATGCAAAATCATATTCTTAGATTCAGTGAAATTGAACTCCTAAAGTGAGTTACTTTCACTGAAACTTTGTAAGTGAAATTACAGTGCATTTATACTTCATTTGAATAGAAGAAATGTCAGTTCTGATGATGATAGTGAAGTTAAAAGGTTGGAATTCTGGCCCGAGGAATTGGCATCTGATGATGCCGAACCCTGAATGACCTCAACTATTAATGGATTTCTCCATTTCAGTTGAATTTAGCAGCAGGGTGTTGTTTTTTTTTTTGTCTCTGCTCTTTGCTGCTTAGATTGCCTATCGCAATAAACCACAGGCTAGTGGTATACTGTAGGACAAATTAGGATAGTGATCATTAGCTTCCAACTTGAAGCTTTTGGTTCCCCCTCACTGGATAAGATGAGAAACAGAAAAACAGTTACATAAAGGGAACATCACAGGGCTGTGTGTGGTGGGACGTGTTCTGCAATTTGAAGGTGCTGCTTTGTGATCAATCACAGAGCGAGCAGCTCCTTCTTCCCAGAAGGAGTGAGCTGAAGGGAATGTATCAGTGCAATTAATCATTTACTAAACCAAAAGTACTTCTTGAACAAGAACAGGCAAAACATCATATTTTTTTCTCATTTGAGCAGCCAGAAGTTTGCAAGGTTTTCATCAGCATCTCACTGTCCTGAAGTTTGATACCCAGGAGGAAAGGGGTCAGAACAATAACTGTGGCAAGGAAGAAGGGCAGGAGGAAATGGGACAGGGGAAGCCAGGGTGACGAGTGAAGAGGAAGTGCTGCCCAAACACAGTAAGGAGGAGCAGTGGAGACCAGTAAAGACAAAGAGGAGGTTTTACCACTGAAGTAGTCCTGGTCCCAGTTTTAAGAATCAAAGCATTTGTGAGCCTCTGGTCTCTGTGCCAGACAAATAAAACATGTACCGTGATGGGAGACGACAGGGTTTCCCACTTTGATCTGGAGAGAAGAGCCATGCAACAGAGCCAGAATACACTTGCTTTTGAACACCATGGACAAAAGGGCCTCTCAAATCCTCCAGAGAACAGGAACAGAGGATGCAGCCTCATGTTTTCCACTGTTCAGTTTCCAGCATCTGAGAAAAGTGCTTCTTTTCATTCCCCAAGTCTGCACATGTGTCATTTGCTCTCTTATCTTGAGTTACCGCTGCCATCTGTGCACAGCTTCACCCATCCTCCGTGGCTGCGCAGCGAACTACCTCCAGGCTGTTCCAGTGTGTGCCTGCAAATGAACGTGGATGCAAACAGATTGTTTCAAAATTAGGCCTTCAGAGGTGAAGGTGTTACCAGCTGGCACAGTGCTGCCTGGAACGCTTGTCTTCGTTACAAGTTACCTGTGTCAACTGCTTCTTGCTTAACCCGATGTTGAGAGGGAGACCAGAAGGGAGTAGTTTTGGCTGCAGGTTGCTCTTCTGTAGGTTTTATCTTTTCCTGCTTTGGTTATCTCTAAAACTTGTGCCTCCCCAGTAAGCAGTGTTCTCATGATGGCACAGAAAACGGGGGTTTCTCGTGTCATGGACTTGTACATGTGGTGGAGCTCTACCCTGCATCCTTGGTCTTGTCACCTGCATCTTCATTTGGAAACTTCTGGCAGCCTTTGTAGTGTCACTGTAATCTCTCCCGCATCCCCTTTTTATTTCTGCCTGTACTCTTTTGACTTAATTGGTCCCAGTTAGTAGGGTGAGGACGAGCAGCAAATAAGCATCAAAAATTCCTAGAGATGCAATAATAATTACAGAACCATGTGATAGTTTTACCATATTTTAGGGGGAATTAGCAAGAAATGAAAACCATAGCAAACAAGATTTGTTGTTTCTACAGTCGCGCTTGCACTGTCTTGATAAGCACATGTCCTTTTCAGGAATTGCGAGTGCCCCCTTTGTGTCTGCATGCAGTCTGCTGCAGGTATAAGGGAGAACTGAAACAAGATATTCCTCCTTTCTGTAGCAGGGGTGCTACAGAATTCGGAGTAGCATGAATTGTTATTAAACATCAACTTAGGAGTAGAACCAAGGAAGTGAAGAGGTAAAATTCCTCAGGATTGTTAGACCAGCTGGGGGGGAGGAATGCTCTTCCACATAGCTTTCACGTCAGTCAGGTGTGCTGAGTACTACAGGAGTGAATTTGCCATCTTGGTAAAGATGGGTTTTATTTTGGCATTAAAAGATTTTTAAGAGAAAATGCACCTTTCGTTTTAATATTTACATGTTTTATTCATTCAGTTAGAACAATCTTGTGCCTTGGGCCCAGCTCCAAGCAGGAAGTGGTGCAGGCTGATTCCCCACAGGTATGCAGAGGCGCTGCCCGGGGCGGGGGGTCATTTCTGTTGTCAAACTGGTACTGTAATCCTGGCTGGGAGGCAGTGCTTTGCCGTGGGTGTTGGAAAGTAAATGGAGAACAGTTCTTTCTCCTGTCATGTTTTTGGTTTTCTAATCACAAAAGAAATCTTTGGGAATCATAAAGAGAAAAGAAACAAATCTAGTTTTGTAACCGCAATTCTGCAACTGCTCCGCAGTAATTGGGAATGATAGTTTTGCTAAGTTAAAAATATGAAAATGAATTCTGTATCCCTGTATTATTTATTGTCTTTTCAAATAGCCTTGCATTTTTATTTTCAAATGTGTTGTAAAGTTCATGCTGGTGGTGTTTTACAAGTTGGCTGCCATGCTTATCTGCAAATGTAGGAGTTGTGACAGATGGGCAAAATATGTTGCAGAGCCTGAAGGGCTGCAAATCTGCCTTCTCTGCCACACACCTCTGGGGGTAGTTTCCCTGAAAGCCACTGAGATGGACTTCAATTATCTCTGAGCCACAAAGAAATGTATTCTAGAGAAACTGCATAAAATGTGAGCTCCCTTTCAATTGATTATTCAGGAGAAGAAAAAAAAAACGTTTTACATTTCTTTAAATCAGCCCTTGGATCAGTGCTATTCCAAATACGTCGCTGTTTATGTCTCGTCAGAGTCTCGCTGATCTCTTTGCAGTGTTCTTGATCGGCTACACCATGAGAGTTTCTCCAGGCTTAATGGGCACATGCTGATTTAGATGAAAATCCCATTGAAAACAAAAATTGGTGCTGATTTCTGTTTGGTTCTGCCAAATTTATTAAGGTGAGATTGAGCACAGCTGCAGTTCAGTTCATTTCACCTGCCAAAGTGCAAAGTCTGCTTGACAGACTTGTAAGATGGTAGTAAAGCAAAGTATTATAGAGCCCTGTCCAATAACATTCTCATTCCCAGTTTGATTAAAATGAACTTCTAAAAGAGAAGAATCTGCTGTTACTGCCTGCAGAACCAGCAGCCACTGCTTAAGCAAGATGCAGATGTTCTCTGTTAAAATTAGCGACGTATGAAGAGCAGCTGTATCAATGGCAGTTTTGGCATATCGTGGAAGACAAGTATAGTACCACTGGTGAAAGCATGATGTAAAAGAAGCTGTTTGCTTATCAAATACTGACTGCATATTTAGTGTGTAGAGAAGCATTTTCTTTACAGTTGAAGGAAGGAAGGCAATTGTAGCACTCCAATTTCTTCTCTCTTCATCCTTTGGCCACCATGGCAGTTTTGTGATGCTTTGTCCAGGGTGAAATGCTTCCTTCTGTCACCTGGCTGGCATAATTACAGTTTGATTGCATGAGCAATCACAAGGAGTGCCAATTTGCAAGAATTAACATGGAGAAGTAAATTTGGGTTTCAACTCTCAGAATCCAGAAAAATAATTTAGTGAGAGCTGAGTTCCAGATCTAGAATAACAGAGCAGCAAGGAATGGCACGCATGGGGATATACAAAGCTTTCCCTCTGAAAGGTGAGTGCAAAGATGGGTGTCCTTTGGTGTTGGCTGTCCTTCCTGCGAGAGTATCAATAAATAACGGTGCGCATTATATAGCGGGTGCTGCTGCCATCCTTCGTGTACCAGAAGAGAGGGACTGATCCCCACGCACGCGTTGTTCAGTACAAGCACTAAATACAAACATGAGGGAAAAGAAGAGTCTAGTGCTGTGCCCAGACTGTGGGAACACGCGCTGCTGGGTGTGTTCTTCTCACTCAGGCAGGGCACTGGAGGTGCGGGGGTGGCAGACGTCGGAGCACCGGGCCCTGTCTCTGGGCATCAGAACCCCCTGTGCGGTCGATATCCGACTGAGTCAAGCAGAGCAGCTGGGGAAATCCCTGCTGCAAAGGGTCTGGCATGCCCTTCACAGGCATGGCACTGTTTCTGATGAGGGATTTTAATGCGTGTTGCTTCTAGGCTTATTCGATGTGGGAATAAGGCAACCTCTGCAAGTGGCTGCTGGTCGTTCGCTGCAGCCAGCAGCTGGCTGAAACAGGATAAAACCATGAGGTAGTGCGGAGTTCACAGGCTCTGCGTTCCCCTCCATCTGCTTCACCGAGTGGAATATAAGCTGTGTATAAAACACAGTAAGATGAAACGGAGGTATATGTTTAATTTAACATTAATGATGCTAATGCTGGTTTGGAAATAAGCAGGGTATTTAATTTGCTTTGTGCTTAATGTAATAACTTTCTCATTTTCAAAGCATTCAACCATCACTGAACAAATCAGCATTTTGGCAGCTCAGAGAACTACCAGCAAATTAAACAAATGTTTTTGAGCAAATTGCAAAGCAAACTTTGCACGAGGCAAAGCCACCTCACCAAAACTAGCTTGAAATGGTGTTGATTGTGAGCACTAAGCAAAAGATGTTTAATTTGCATTACAGAGAACTAGTGCAGGTTAGCAAATGCCTAGTCCTACCGGTGCTGAACGTGATGCAATTAGGCTCTTCCCTACAGCAGTAAACTGGTGCCAACCGTCGATATAACTGTTTATTAGCTCTGCAGGGCAAGATCACTTGCACGCATTGCCTGTAATCCTGCTTAAATTGCCTTCTTCCCTAAAGGGTGTAGCTGCAATGAAAAAGCCTGCCCGGGAATCTCATTTTTCTCCACGGGGCTGCAGTTTCTAACTGTAACTTGGTATTGCAGCCAGAAACATTAAGGATCTGGTTTAACAAGAGAGAGATTGGACTTTCATAGAATCTTACCATAGCTCTTGGAGTGACTTTTTTCTTCACTGTAGTAAATAATACAGTCAAGGTTAGAAGTGTTCTTTCAAAATGAACATAAGCAAACTAGACATGATTACAAATAGATCATTATGTCCATGTTACATCTGTTCAGATGTTTAAATGTTGGATTGTGGCTTTGTTTCATGAGTTTGGTATGCAGTCATTTTTCCTTGGAGCTTTGAGTAACAGTACCTACAAGTTTTTTAACCTACCTGTACAGATCAGTGTGGAAGGTGAAAAACTGATTATTCCTCTGAGGAAATGTTGTTTCCTTTTTCTTCCTCCTTTCTCTTTTCTCTATGTAGTAATATATTGGATGACATTTTAAATACTTTTCTCAGATTTCCATTGCTTTTATGAATTCCTCATTAGTTTCCCATTAGTCGAACCATCAGATGGAATATTTTTGGTGACTTTTTTTTGGTGACTTCATCGTCCTAAGAAATAGTCTGTGTATAAATTTTTTTGCCCCCCCCCCAAATGTATAGCCACTCAGCTCTTTCTAAATAAGACTGCATTTTGAAGCTAACTCTGATCAGCACAGCACCTGTGCAGCATTTAAATTATACTGGCACTGAAACAAGTTGGGAAAATCAACTCTGAAATGAGGTAATTTATCACTTGAAAATGTGCTCTTAATGAACTGGACATCATCATTTCCAGCAATCTTTCTGGATTATACTGTGTTCTGAAAGAGACAAAGAGATCTTGGTATAGATTACTGCACAGTTGAATCTTCTTTGCAGCAGGTCCTTAATTTTTGCATTACTCCTTACAGAAGGAAAGATGTCTTTATTGTTTAATGTGGTGGATCAGTAACTGTTTAATAAAACAGAGATTATTAGGTGTTGTTTTTTTTTTTTTTCACTGAAGATATGTTGAACCTCTAATATTTATTGTGCTCTGTTGGGCCAGTCCAGTTTGTGATGCAGACATGCATAGGCGCACACTGGACTAGCACAGTAAATTCGTTAGGTATTGAGGCTGCTTAGCACTGCATGGTCAGGCCTGTCAGATGGTTGTGCTCGGTGGCACAGGCAAGTAGAGAAAAAGTTGCACTGACCTGCAGTGTCAAGTACCATGTTGTTCACCCAGGTGCTTCTGCCAGCACTGCTGTATGAACTTGTGTGAGTTTCTAGACACTGTGGCAGACCCCCTCATTAAGTATTTGCATGGAAGCTAGTACTAGTTAAAATATGTTAAGCACGTTGCACACGAAGTGGAAAAGGCAAGCTTTTGTTTGCAGCTTAGCTCTTAGTATGGTCGTTATGGTCGCCTGGTCATTACCTCTTTATGACACTTGTGAGAATTTAATGTACCTGGATCTCTGTTACTGAAGTACACTATTCTCTTTTCTTATATCCCCCCCAACTAGCTTTCTTTCTAAAGAAAGCCATGGCAGTCTTTTGCTTGCATGCAAATTCATATAGCCCTAATAGCAAAGTGCAGGTGTGCAGGTGATGGGCATCATTTGCTATAAAGGATAACATTTCAGCTCAAGTTAAGTCAAGAATCAGAAAAAAATGGCAAATGAAAAAACAATAAAGGGTAGGGCAAAAAAGCACGAAACTCTTGATTTCCTTCAAGTTCATACTTCTAATACAAGGTATGCTATTATTTCTTATATATTCTTACAGTGTTTTCTGTGCACTTGTTCCACATGATCTGTTTGGACTGTAAATGTATAAACTTGATAGGCCATGATGATTGACTGCCAAATGTTCTATGCATGCTTTTCTTTCCCTGTTTTAGGTAATACAGCCAAGGTATTCATTGAAGTGAAGGATGAAAATGACCACGCGCCTGTCTTTACCAAAAAAATGTACATTGGAGGTGTCTCTGAAGATGCTAAAATGTTTTCTTCTGTGCTTAAAGTTAAGGTAAGACTGCAGTTTTTACATTAGCATTCACTTCCAGAAGAAAAATACTTAACGTTTTGGTTTTCCAGAGGAGATTATGGAATGTGTTTCTTCTAAAACTGCTTGAACTCAGACGCTGGCAGTAAATTCCCTTTGATTACTTCTTAAATACAGTCAGCACAGAAAGGGTATTTTTTTTAATAAAATCAGTATTTGACGATGAACATGGGTCAGATGGTTTCCATTTTCTGGTGTATGATTTACACGCATTAGCACTGTATTCCAGTGGTTATTGGTGCAGGACTGATTTTGAACTTGGAGTTATTTCTGTTGAATTTATGTGGTCGTCATCTGAAGATTTGTAGCTATCATTATATAAGTTAATGTTCAGATGATTCTTTTATGTTTGAACACTAGTGTTAACCTTAATTTCTTCTGACTTCTTTGGCAGCAGCGTGTTTATGCTTTAAAAAGTAAAATGTGTTTTTTGTTTCAGGTTAGGGAAGCAATTTCATATCTGTGCACTCTGACACAATTTGTGGGTAAAACAGATTATCTGTAGTTTAAAAAAATGAAATAAAATTCAAGGAAATGTAATATATGGAATGTAATTAGCATCAGGCAGAAAAATAGCTTAGAATAAAAGCTATTTGTTTTCTTTAAAATGCTTTGTGATGCAGTCTTTTGTGCTAGAGGCAGCCTGGGCTGCCAGGACTTTCCAAGTCAGCTTGTTTCTTCTACCTGTATTTTGTTACTTCAGCAGGCCTCCTGCATCTTTTTTCACTTTAAGTGTTAGTGGAATAGCTTTCAAGATGCTGATTCTAGCTGATGCATGAAAGGGCACAGATATATGACCTGCTAAGAGTTCTATGTTGACCTCATGATGTATTTAGAGCACCAGGAATGGAACAGAGAATATCAGAGCTTATTAAAGTTGTCCACTGTTTGTTTTTTTTTTCTCTTTCATAGCAGTCCTCCCCAATTAAACTCAGAGGTTGCAGAAACGTGGAAAATGCATTGATTATTGGTGAGAAATTGCATTGATTATTGGTGAGAAGCTTCTGCAGACAAAACTTGCTAACGTTGTGAAGTAGTCGAGTATTTTTTTATTTTTTTTTATACAGTGCTTTTCTTAGGCATGTTTTTGGCCCCAGAATATCCATATTAGGCTTTCCTAGAAATGCATCCAGCAGTCCAAGTAAACAGCTGGGAATTTTTACTGAAATGACCTTAAGTTGCACCTTAGGTTGGGTATTAGGAAAAATTTCTTCACTAAAAGGGTTGTGAAGTATTGGAACAGGCTGCCCAGGGAAGTGGCTGAGCCACCATCCCTGGAGGCCTCTCAAGAAACATGTAGCTGTGGTGCTTAGTGATGTGTTTTAATGGTGGACTTGGCAGTGCTAGGTTAAAAGTTGGACTAGATGGTCTTAGAGGTCTTTTCCAACCTAAACGGTTCCATGATTCTATGAAACGCACTAGGGAAGGGTTTGTCACAGTGCATAAATGCTCTGTATGCCCATTCTTCCTAGCTTCTTCTGCATGCAGGCGGTCTTTGAGGCCACAGCAGGTAGGGTTGGACCCCCCAAGTGGGGCTGCTGAGGAATGGCAAGTTGCATGCTACCCTGGGACGGCACGAGGGCTGAGCATGTTTGCTAGTCCCGACACGGGCGGACACATGGAGGCGTCTTAGTGCCACTTGGCCTTGTGCCCTCTGCTGTGCCACGGATGCTGCTGTATGGTGGGTAGTGTGACACGTCACCTGCTGGAAAGGCTGGTGCCCAACCTGTAGGGCAGTTCAGGGGACTGGATCGGGTAGGGTCGGGTTACAGATCAGAGCTGGTGCAATGTCTGTCGGAGTATTATTAGCAGCACGTCGATTGTTTAAAAAAAAAGGAGCAATACTGAACGTTTGAGAAGATGTAGGGAAGAATTATGCTGCAAGGAGATTCAAGATATGCATTGGTAGCTAGAAAGGGCGGTTAGCCCAGAAGGCATGTTGAAAAGGCACGTTTCTCTACTACTACTTCATTGAGTGTGAAAACTCAGTTCAGACTTCATAAATGAAGCCAAAAATGTCATCTAGCATGTACAATGCCTTTGTTTACTTTAAAGAGCTATTTCCATGTGGATAAGGAAATTACAAGGCAAGTAATAAGGCAGCAGCATTGTATGTTGGAAATAACACATTCAGAAAAGGATTTGGAAAATTTGCTTTTATAAATTTCTTTTCCTCCATCTTCTGTATTGAACTGTCAAGGTACACCAGATTTCTACTCTATATGAAATAGCTAAATGTCACCAGATGTCTGTGTAATTCAATGAAGGGGAAAATGCAGATGCCCAAATGAAAGAAATAATGGTAGTATTGCTGCTAGGGTGATCTCAGACCATAGTTGAACAGAGTTTGGGAGGTAGAGGTAATACTTTTGTTAGTATCTTTTTTTTCCCTCCAGACATTTTGTCAATTATTGCTTCTGGCTGCAAACCTTAAACTGAAGCTCTGGCATAATCAAACATAGGAATCAGAAAACCGTGTCAAATCCATGAACTTTAGAAGTGCTGAGAATGCAATACTGCACAAGGATATTGGAGTAGATAAAGAAAACTGAACAACGAAGTTGTTTAGATAAAGGAACATTTTGTGGATGAAAGTAAATGAAACATAAGGAACAAATGTAAAAGTACGTTATGAGGTAATCATACAAAATGTTAATAGAATGTGAAATTCTACCTGGTTTTTGAAGATGCATTTCTTTTTTTTTTTTGGCATAAATCCTTGTGCATGTCAGTCAAGGGGATGAGTGAATAAAATAGAGCAGGCGTACAGGAAAGGGATGTTCAGGGGTGAAGAGGGGGAATCTGCTTTTACCCATCAGAAATATTTCACTCAGAAAAGGAGGTCAGAGGACAGAAAAGGACAGTCCAAGGAAAATAGGAAAGAAATTATAATTTTATGTCTCTAACCCTCTCCGGTTAAAATCTGCGACAGAATTCTCCCTGACGTCACTGACAGGTAAAATAGAACAAGGTACAAGACAGAAGATGTTAGTAGTGGATGGCATCAAGCACAAATGTGTGTTTTATTAAACTGAAATGAGAAGCAGTTAAGAAGTGCCTGCTGGAGAAAACCTTGCTGGAATGTATCGTTCTAGCACCAAGTATCTGCAATGCTCAGTGCTAGTTAGCTTACTTTCTGTCCTTTAAAAACAAAAACAAAAAAAAAGTAATTTTTCTGTTATTTAGATACAATACCCATTCCAGTTAGAGTGTTAAGAAGTATTAATCAAATGAATGTCACTTCTTGATGATCTCAGGTGAATAAAATTAAATGAGTAGTTTTCCAAGCTGAAATTTTCACGAACGTTAGGAAAGTACGCAGAGAGCTTGTACTGGACAAATTACTCACATTGCCATTCTAAAGGGGGAACTAAGCTCTTGGTGGGAGTTTTAAATCCATTTGCTTTCACTTTCTGCATTCACTAGTAGTTGCTAATTTTTAATGAAATCTGAGTTGTTGTGAAAAGAAAATGATAAATAATCTTCATGTTCTTATTCTTCCTGTCAGTGTTGACTTTGGTGATCTTTAGACATGGTTTTGATGGGTGGAAAACCTGTTCAGTATAGATGGTTGAAATCACTCTTATTGGGGTACAGTGGACCAACATTTCCTAATTATGAAGAGAATCATCTTATTTATCTCAGTAATGCCATGTAGTCATGTTCTGAAGTGTGCGATTCTTCCCGCACACTGAGACCCAAACTTGCCATGTTTTCCCTCGTACTTCAAGGAAATACCAGCAATAAATAGGTACTAAATGTGTAGGGGTCACATTAACTTTTATATTGGTTTCTTCTGCCCATTTCATTATCCTGAGGGAAGGAGAGAGTGTTAACTTTCAATTCAAGCGTAAGTTTGTAGTTACCAAAAAGGAAGGGACCCTAAATTGAGCCAGTGTTTTCCTTGTTTTAAACAAAAGTAGATATTCTAGAGGTATAACAGGGACTGTATTGATTAACTGCTGGCTTCTCTTGTTTCTCTCTTGATTTTTATCTGTAAGCGACAGATTTTGCTTGAAAACCTGAAGTTGAAGGCTTTTATGAGTAGTGGTTGATAACGAATAGCAGGTCAGCTGTTTGAAAGTGTCTGCTCCTCCTTTTCTTTGTGATTGGCTTCTCTGTGTGTGCTTATATATTTAATACCAACTCTTGCTCATTGCTGTCTAAGGGCCCTGTTTTTATATCTCTTGTGCCATGCTCCGAGTAACCTAAGGGAGTTCTTGCATCTGTGGATGAGGCTGATGTAGTTCATGACATTATTTAGTACCAGGGCATTTATTGTGCTGCCAATATGTAGAGGCAGTTGTCAGGGTTTGGCTCACTAAATGAGGTGGGATGCTTGAAAAAGTGTACACAGGAGGGGATAAAACAAAGCCTGTAAAAGAGGAGGGTGTATTAAAAGAGAAACAATGACAAGACAATTCAGTGGAGAGGGGCTTGGAAGGAAAAATAGCACTTGATCAGAGGCTGAGATGTGGATCCATCTTTTGATTTCATATCATAACAATGCAACTCATGTTAACCAAGGTATATTGCTCATGTCTCTTTCCTTAATTGTGCAATTTTTTGTACTGTAAAGATCTTGGAGAGAGAGATTTAAGCAATAAATGATAAAAAGTTTATATTTAAGCTTGCTTAAAAATAGTGTGGAAAAGCACATCCTCTGAAGCAGGGTGAACATCGATACAGCTAATTACAGTTATGCTAAGAAACCGTGCTATTCATTATTTCTAGCAGTTAGTAAGGAAGACCTCCAAAATGTTGTTTCTTCCATTTCTGCTGTAGAATAATGTTAAATATTTATACCTGAAAACTAGTAGCAGAAGGATTATGTTTTAAGTACATAGTTGGCTTTCCTTCTTGTAGAAAATACTGTGAATAATTAATATTACTTTGAGAGGGCAGATTTTCCTTTATTTCAAAGCTGTTCAAACATATTTGGAAAAAGCAATTGACAGGTCAAATGTAAAATGATTTGTATGTCCTGACTGAAGCTGGAACTTCTGAATTTTTATTGAAATAATTTATATCTCTTTAGACAAATGTATGGCTACATGTAGATAAGTTTTAATAAGAAATATTTTGGAAATAATCCAAGAAAAAATTCCAAGGAAATAATCTAGGAAATAAATCTCTATAGTCAGGTGGGATGATAGCATTTGATCTGCCTTTGAGAAATGTGAACAAATCCTTCATCATTTCTGTTGCAGTACCATAAGAATCTGAGAAAAAAAAAATACTGCAGGACTTTTGTTCAGGATATCAAAGGGTGATGCTGAATCTTTGGTGCAGTATTACGTTTTCTTTTCAGTGGTATTCTCATCACTTTATCTCCACTAGAATAACAGGCTGCTGGCAATGTTAAATAGTAAGTAATCTCCAAGGACAACCAAGTATAAAATAGGCCGTGTTGGATTTTTTTACGCCATAGTTTTCACTCTGGCAAGGTTTTAGTTTCGGCAGATAAAGATACACTCAATGAGAACAGTTCTAAATGTCCATGAAGAAACAGTCACTTTCATGACCAACCGGAACATGTTTCTCTTGAATTGTCTGGGAAAGATCCAGTTAGTTTTAAAATAGCTTCTGAACTCTGAAAGCTGTCCTCAGTAAAAGTATACCTTTTTTTTCTTTAGTCTGGGTCTTTGCTTATTTGTGCAAATACAAATCTTGTTCTGCAAGAAGTAGTGATTTTCCTGAGTGGAAAATAGATGCAAGGTTGACATCTATGGTTCATAAAATGCATTGTCAGCTGAACCTCCACTGATGACAGTCCACCATTTCCTTTGACACACTTGAAAGGAAAGGAGGTAGGGTGTCTCACAGTAGCCCAGGCACGTTGTTCCAGGAACTCATCTACAGTGAAGGCATTGGACACTTTGCCAATTACAGATTTCATCTTCAGAGGAGTAGATGATCAATTATACTGCAGGAGGCACCTAAATGAACGGGCAACTTAAATACTATCTCAGCTGGTGCTGGAACCTAGCCCCAAAATGCTCAGAATTAGGAAGTTATAAAATCTAGAGCTATTAAGAATTAAATGTCTCAATTCTTACAGAGCATAAAGCAGGTGAAAGTCAGAGATTTCTGGAGAATTAAAAATACAAACAACACATGTGACCCAGTGGGCTAAAAAAGTCTATCAGAATGAGTCGAATTGATCCAGATGTGAAGTTAGGACCCCTAACGTGCATATGGACTATAGAGGCATTCAAGATTTCCTAGCTGGAGGGTGAATCACGTGTGAGAGTTGGCATTCAAGGTTACAGGAATGACTCTGGAGGTAGTCCCCCCAAGGAGCATGGGCAGCAACTGACCTTTGTAAGGAGGAAAACAAGTAACAAGTTATAACCTGGGTACCTATAACTCCTAAAGCCTTTTACATCCGAAGATCAGGGTTTGGAATTTCATGTCAAGCCCAGCACCAGGTGGTGGTTTGGTTTCTGTTACCATTTATCATGGCAGAAAGCCAAGACTTATCTTGAATCTTTCCCTTTCTCCTGAAAGCCTCAGGTCAAACCTGTTTGTGGCTTTAGTAGGGGGCTCGAGTGAACACCTCACCTTTCTTTCTTATGTTCAGGTATCTTCAGTCTTCGTTTCCTGAAGTTTGCAACAATGCACTGGGCATCAGAGGGCAAGAGGGAAGATCATGCTAACAGGGTTGCACTGACAGAGAGTTCAGCATGCCAAAACTGGGACAGCTTTCCAAGTGGGGAGGTCCTATGGACACCATGGAGCTGTGTTAACACGGTGCTTTAAGGCAGTGGCTCTTACCTGCCAAGAAACTGGAGCAGGCCTGTGCAAGCAGGTTGGCTTCATCCGGTCACTGTTGGTGGAAGTGCCTTGGGAGACGATTGGTGGAGGGCTGGGTTAATAGCAGGCATGTGAACGGCTGGTGTTTAGATATTGATATGGCTCCCGCAGTTAGATGTGATTTACGGGGTATGCCTGCTTTTTATTTGCCATTGCTGTAATTAAATTAGTTAAGCGTAGTAATCACAGTGGCAGGCACTTGCCAGCAGGTAGCATTTTGTGGCAGTTTAAGCTAATACAATTTTCCCTCTTTTTTGAATAGGAGATTAAAAAAAAAAAAAAAAAGAAAGAAAAAAAAAAAAGATGAGTTGAGAGGAGTTAGCTAGGATGTACTATATTTTAGGTGGCTAGCACTGTAGTTATTAAGGAGATTCAGAAATTATTTTACAATTTGCATAGAAATTCACCATATCTTTACTCCAGAGGTTGTTACATCAAACAAGATATAAGTAACACTTTAAGTTTCTAAAAAGATATCTAGTTTTGTAATAGTTTAAAAAGAAAAATAGTTGGAAATGCTGGAACCACGTTGGCGTCAATACAAAGATGTGCTTACATCACAAGCTAGGATTGATGGCTGTGTTTATTCCCAAATTCTCAGGTGATCCCTACCCCACTGAGATCTGCAGCAGCCTCTTCCAGCAGTTGTCCAGGCCAAGGGATATGCGAAGGTGCCCTCAGCATTCTTCCCACCTGTGCACCTGTTTTTTTCCAGGGGAAACCAGGGCTGGGTGCAGGGTAATTTCTGCTCAGGCTTTGCCCTGGGGAATCAGTGTCATGCTGCCACTCCACTGGGCTCATCTCCAGCTAGGCAGATCTCCAGTTCTGTCTCATTTTGGCATTTAATAAGTTATTCCACGTTACCTCTGTGTCTTTGTACAATGATATTTGAAAATATGAATGGCTTGTTTTCGAGGAGTGCGATTTATATAAAATTAAGACGACAAGCTTTATTGTCCTGCACAAAAGCTACAGCTTTCACATTAAAAAACCACAATTAGTTCCTCTTTGAGTCCTTAACGATTTGCTGTAGTCATTAATTTTTAATACAGCTATTCAAGTAAATCATTTTTAGATACATTTGTCACAACTCTATACCACTGCTGAACATTTGTATGTTTAACTCCAGTTGCTTAAATCATTCTGTATTCAGGGGCTTACACAAAATTTCCTCCCCTCCCATCAAAGCACAGTTTTTCCCCTCTTGAAAAATATTTTGTGAGACACCCCAGTCTGGGCACTGATTATGCCCTACAGAACCTAGTGAGTGACACCAGCAGTAAGAAATAAACTGCTGGGGGCCAGACACACACAGCAAAATGCAGGGAGAGAAGAAAACTAGTACTGAGTACATACTGTTACACACAAATCGAATTTAGAGACAAATAGGCCAATAAAGTATTGGATAAACACTTCTCTCATCATGGAAATGGTTACATATGTGACTGAGGCAGATACTATAGATTGCTTCTCCCAGCTCTATAAGGTGCAGCAATTTTGCTGGCAGCTGTAATTGCTCTCTTAAATATATTCATTTGAATGTAAAATCCTTTTAGAATAGGGTGATGAGTTGTCTTGCACTAGATTTTCAGAACGATTCCTATAAATAGGTAAAAAAGGAAGCTTGATCTCAGAAGAAAGCTACAAAGCATCAAAAAGTCACTTCCAGGTAGAATAAATTTGGGTAATGATCTGCCATATGAATTATTCTACAGGAAGATGGTTGCTTTTAAGGTCAATGTCCTCTGAAAGCTGATGAGTGCTAATGTCTATAAGAAAAAAATAAAAGGAATATATTTGTTCAAATGGTACTTCTTAACCGAGGCTTTTATCCTTGCATCTTAAATACCATGTTTTCATTGCTAATAGCTCAGCAGGAAATGTGGAACTGTGTTAAATACCATTTCTCTTGTAATGATAGCTGAGCCTGATTATCACATCTCAAATGTACAAGCAGCTTCACACAGCCATCTTTTTTAGCCTGCTCATTTCACCCAAGGCCTGTCAAAGATGTGCAACATGTGGATGAGATCTTTGGAGTCCAGGGTGATGTTTTGATGCAAGATCAAAGCACTTGAGCAAAAGAGACTTTAATGCTCTACCACGACCCCCTCTGAAGAGTTTCTGGAGAATTGTTTGACCTGGACCCTGGCATCAGTAAATAATCCTAAAAACAAGATTCCCCCATTAATGGCCTAAGTCTAGTTTTCTCAAAAATATGCTGACTGGCAGGCTTCTTTCTTGTATTTTAAGCCTGAGAGGTTCCCGGCAGAGTTGTCCTGGGGTTGCAGTGTACCAGCTGTAGGCAGTCCTGGTTATGTTGGCAGTGCAGTCCTGAATGCCCCCAGAGCACAGCTGAACTGGAGTAAAGGCAAAGAAATGGGGAAGGAGGGGAATCTTAAGGAAACGCCTCCCGTGGGAAGCTCCTGTTACTTCTGTTCTTCTGTATGAGCATGGTTTACCAGAACAGAAAGGATTGGAGTGATTTTGACTGCTTGAGTGTCCTAATTTGGGAATCTTAAAAACACATTAAACCATTTTCTTCAAGATAACTAGCTGCTCTCTGCAGAAATCGTGGTAGCTGGGAGCCCTGGTGGTAGGACAGCTGCTTTATGCCTTGGTTGCTGGTTATTTGGGTTTCCCATCCACTCTGTGGCCATTGAAACCAGGCCTGCAGTGGTGGGACAGCGGGAACAGCAATCTGGATCAATGCTTTAGTTACAGCTGTGGTGGTGCTCAGCACAAGGCTTCAGGTGCTGGACAGACCTGGTGGGGATTGGTGTTGCAATGACCTTTTCCATTCTCTCACCTTTTCTGCAGGTCTTTTTTTTTCCCCAGAATTTTAAACATATATGAGAGCCAATTTCCATGATTAAAGGTCATGTCATGCTTTTTGTTATGAATGTGTTAATTAAAAACAGGTGTAATACTCATAACTGCTAACCTATGAATGCTGTGGTTTGAGATTTGCTATGCATTTCATCATATTAGAATTAGCTATTTTGTTTTGCCACTGGTATTTTCATCTAACTGATTTTCTTCTCAGAAAGAGGACCAGACTTGCTTTAGCCACGTACACAACATTTCCATTCTGCTCTATGAAAACAAAAACAAAGCCTACACAATCTTTAGGGAAATTACTAGCAGGAATTTGCTTCACTCTAATGGTGTGTTATTAGCCCTTTCTTTTTAAATATTTTCTTCTTCAGTATTAATCTCTCTACACGAATGTTGTTGCAGTGCATTCAAATGAACACATATCAGCGGTCATAATTCTAATAAAGAAAATGAGCTCTTTTTCTGATTTACTCCTGAGTTTATGGGATATTTTTGTACTGAAGATGTTTGTGGAAAAGGCTTCCCAAAATAAATGTCGGTCAGCCAAAGTGTCTGGAAGTGGGTAACTTTAATTTTCTAGAAATGGCTCTAATATGAAGCCAGCTGAGAGGTTTGATGATGATGATGATAGGAGCTGGTGAAATCTGAAACACGGTTATGTCCTTAAGGAAGCTTGATTCTTACAATGCGGTTGGTCAGATTTTCACTTTAAACCTTTCGTGTATTGTGTGCCCCTTCCTGGTAGGCTTCGTGATGGAACTTCTTTGTTCCTGTTAGTGTCTTAGTGTGTGGAGCAGTGAAATAACACAAAGCTATTTTATGCTATGTTTTTTTCTCTAATCGCACACAGGACAACAGGAATTTATTTAGCCATAATCCTTGAAAGCAGTCTATTTTAACCATTGCCTAGTGATCTAAAGCAATTGATAAAATAAATGTGTAAAACTCCTGGGTATGGTTTTGTTGCGTATGGAGAGAATGCTGGGACTCCTTTTTTGCCCAGACACATTTATCCATATTAAATCTCCAGTTATTTTCTATTAATGTTCATAACCTCTAGATTTTTTTTGGCATTTCCTTTTTACTTGGGATGACAACTAGATCTTCATAGTGGCAGGTTCTGTGAGAGTGAGTTTCAGCCCTGGGCACCTTGAGACAGCTTTCTGCTGTGAAACACAAAGTTTTCCCTTTCCTAATTTTGCTTTTGCACGTGCACCAGAGAAAAGCTTCTATGGAAAAAAAATGAACTGCTTTGCCAGTCGCCATCTTTGTTAGTTAAAATATGATTTATGAATCTGAATAATCTGTAGGGAGAGAACATACTTGGTAGAAGCAAGAATAGACTTTGAAGCATATTTGCGGTGAAAACAGCACACCCTCAAACATGCTCATCTGCTGTAACATCTGGCCTGTGACAGAAAGCTGTTTGCCCTGCTAAGAATAATATTACACTAATTTCAAGCATACAGGTAATTTCCTTCAAAGAACGTATCTCTAGACAATATGGTGGCTCGCTAAACTTTTTACCATAAAAAACAGTACTGCTGTTTTCCTTTGGCAGTGTTCGTTAGATTTGAAAAAGAAGTAGCATTTGCTCTTACTGCAGTAATTTTGTGTAGTGGCCAAAGCAAATTCTTTCCACGAATTAGATTGTCTCCTATTTTTTTATTAATGATATTGGACTATGAAGTATTTTGGACTGATTTTGGACTAATTTGGACAAAGCTGCTTTTGTTGGGGTGCTTTGTTTAGTAGTGCCTCCCTGTTTCCAAATGAGAGGTGTGTTGGTCTTAAAGTGAAGTGAGATTCACTAAACCTATGGAATACTGGAAAGCAGAAACACCCTTTGATTTATTTTTTTTTTGAAATTAAATATTAGAAGATTCCAATTGCTATGCTATTTTCTAACTTTTTAAGATGTGTTAGTCCTACACATGCTTTCCAGAGCAAGGTACTCCTGTGGGGCAGGAAGCAGGGAGTAAGCCTGGAGCACACACGGTGCTGGATCATCTCCATCCCATGGAGGATCAACTGCATTGCTGCTGTGTCCCAGCACGGAGAGGGGGACCCGCTGTACTGAGCCCTGACTGCTCTTGGCACAGCAGGAAAATGCTATGAAAACTATGTGGACACCTTGAGTATCTTGACATCAGTGAATGAAAAAATGAACTGTCATTCACTTTTTATTCTTACAGCCTGAATTTCGCAAAGGTTTCTGTGGAGCTGGGGTTTATTCGGAGTGGGCTGGGCAGTGATCAGCGACAGGTTTAACAGACTCCTTTCCTCTTCGGTGTAGTACCTTTAGTTAGTATGCCTAGCAAATAATGCCTTTAAAGCATAAAGTAATTCATCTTTGGCTCAGCACAGCCCTCGTGAAAGGTGATTAGTTTGCATTTCTCAAGTCTGCACATTCCTGCAGGTGGTATCACAGCGTGAGGCCCAACTGCATGGCTGCACACCCACAGCGTTATGGTCGGGCACTTACCCTCTCACCCGGAGAGCCTTGTGAAAGCAGTGCCATGTGCCAATAGCACTCCTGATGCTTTCACCAAAATTGCCAGTGGGCTGAAAAGTCTGGTGGTGGCTTGTTCAGGATGAGCATTAAAAACTCTGTCAGCCGTAACTCCTGAAGCTATTGAATAGCCATCAGACAATTACAGTTTTTATCATTATCAGCATGAGCTAAATTCAAACTGGCTGTTTAAAGTTAAATGCAATTGTTAATTTTAAATATTTTCCAGTCTCCCTACCAGGATCACCCTTAATCATGAGCCTGAGGATGCTAACAGGGCATGTAAAATGAATGGGCCTGGGCTGTTGGTTTTTTGTTTATTTTTTTTTTTCCCAGCTTAGTGCCACTAAGCAGATGGCAAATTTAACTGTTTCCAATCAGTTGCTGGCACGTAACATAGCTTTTAGAACAAGACCATTTTTGCTTGTAGGAATTTACAGATTGCTGAATATTTCCAGTTCTGAAGCCACATCTGCCGTTGTGCTGGTTTGGAGGCATTTTTGCTTTGTGATTTACAGAATGTTAAACCAGTGTGTTTGTTGTAGCTCTTGCTGTTTTCCTCTCTTCTTTTCATTTCCCGTATTTCTTCACTGCTGTGCTCTTTTGCACTGTTGCCTGTCTCTAGCACTTCTGCATGTGTGTTCCTCAGCTTGATTTTGCTGCAGAGTGCCTCAGAAACCTGAATCTTGGCATCTGCTAACATCCCCTCCTTGAACTCACCCTCCTTTACAGCTCTCTTTCCACTGCACTTCTCAACTGTGGCACGTTTGGGAAGCCCCTAAGGACAGCTGCTGTGAGGTGCTCACATGCAGTGCACGTCTTCTATCAATTAATTAACTAGCAACAGACATATGAACTAGCACAAACTATAACTGGTTACAGGGGCACTACTAAAGGGGTCTTCTCTGTCACTTGGGCTTGTGCATTTTCATTTTTTGTCTTCCAGATATGCAGCTTGAATAGGCTCTAGTGATTACATACAAGTCCTACTTTTTTCCATACTTGAGCAAACAGGTTTCTTCCCTCCCTAAAGGTGAAAAACAACCCAAACAAAGTACATTTCTGCTTCCTCTGCATTTTAAGGCAGTATACTAAATTTGATGTGTAAAAAGCACTTTTTATCAGAAGCAAAGCAGCTGTACCCATCATCCAGTTAAAGTTGCATTCCTCGGCCAAATGAGACATCGCTCATTTGAGAGTGAACCCTGCACTGACAGCGTTCGTCTCTTTGCTGCCCTGCAAAGCCGGGAGTTTTAACATTTCAAGTGACCTGCTGTGGGTTGTGCTGGCAGTCTCTGTAGGAAATGAAGACACCAAGAACACTTGGCTTATTGGTCTTTTTGCTCCAAGAGATACAACTGCCAATAAAATTACAAAATATAGCCATTAACAACCTTGCGGTAAACACCCTCAGTGGTAGGGCCTAGAGCAGTATATTTCAGCTGATACCTGGCTAGTGCGATGTGCTTTTTCGGAGGGGCTAGGGAGCAGGCACAGCCCCTCAGCTGCTTCTTTACCTCCATGGGAGAGGAAGGGTAAGGGCTGGAGGCAGCACGAGGAGGTGCCAGCAAAACTCCATTCATGTGGGTGTGCTTGTACTTAATTACAGGAGGCTTGAATTTGGCCTGGTAACTCCTAAGATCATACATATTTATCAGTACTCAATCATAGCAGAATTTGGGAGACATCTGTATTTCCTGCACATAACAAAAGAAAGATATACTGCTATGATATTAAGATTAAGTATTGCTCTTTCTCTTCTTTGACAGTCATAACGTAACTCTTGAGACACCATATATCTCTTCCTAATGAAGTGTCAAAAATATTTACCTTCAGGACAAATTACAAGAATAGCAAACATCCTCACTCTGTATTAAAGAAGTTGGTACTGAATGTCAGCAGCTCACAAGCTCTCTCTGGTGGTCCTGCGCAACTAACTGAACATTGCACCAAGTCAT
The DNA here is from genome assembly GCF_009769625.2 of Cygnus olor. Taxonomy (NCBI): domain Eukaryota; kingdom Metazoa; phylum Chordata; class Aves; order Anseriformes; family Anatidae; genus Cygnus; species Cygnus olor. The sequence goes on from NC_049175.1 coordinate 15,365,497, forward strand.
CGTTAGGTTTGATCTAAGCAGAAATAGCAGTAACAAAAGGAAGAAATGGAAATAAAAAGTTAGAATGTTTCAAAGTGGAATCTGGTGATTTTTCCAAGTTCCTCAGGCTGTTTGCACCTGCTTTGCTCATCTGCATGTAGATGGTTTCTGAGATGAAAATAGCCTGAATTTTAGTGATGCTGAGACCGTATATTTCTCTGGAGTGCCACTGAGTTCTCATAACTTCTGAAAATTAACTTGCAGCCTGTCTACCAGCTTTGGAGATATGAACTGCAGGATGTGAGATGCTGCATGCTTAAAATTTAAAAATGCCTATTTCACTGAAGTTTCATTCAGTAAAATCAGCGGCAAGACTTACCATACCATTCCTTCTAAACAATTACATCAGTGTCACAACATTTGTTCAGAAGGAATGACTTACTTAGTGTCTGTGCCTGTAATACTGATACCTTAATTTAGATCCAAATTTTGTTTGTCCTTAGTAGCACACATACAAGCGGGAAATATTGAAGGTGAAATTGACTTCTGTTGTCACCGAAACAAACCACCATTAAAAGTCGTGTCTTTCTATTGAAGTAGAGTTTACTAATATGAAAGAAGTGATAGGCTCATTGCTCAACTGAACCAATGTAATAAATCCATTTTAACAAAGAAATTGGCTTTTTATTGAAAGAGTGTAATGCCCACCTTGCAGGGCACCTCCAGGGAGCCACTGGCAGCCAGCAGGGCAGTCGCTGTGAATCCTGTCTCACTACGGCAAAGACCCCAAGGAGCCAGATCAGATGGTGCTCACGCGTGCCAAAGCACGTGCCACGTGAGCTTTAGAGGACTTTTATTTTCTTAGCCCCGTAATCAAACATGCAAAGCTGAGTGTGGATGAGCCAGTGTTTTTTCCCAAGCTGGCCTTTTCTGTATTGTTCACGGCTTTAAACTAAGCGATGTCGTACAAGCTGTGCTTACCTGATCTTAGATGCGTGCACACAGTGATTTGTTTGGTATGGAGCAATGAAGTGATTATTTTAAAAGGTTCGCTGCTCTGCATCCCCATGACATTGTTTCCAAAGATGTTTCTCGTCTCTTGGGCAGCACATAGGTGGTCTTCTGTATGGATTGTACAAAATGTTATTTTGTGCGTATTCAGGTTCCCCTGCTGCTACAGGCAGAGGCTTTCTGATCTCATCTTTGAATACATGAGAGGTATAAAGCTTTCTTAAAATACATTGACAAAATTGATCCAAATAGCACTGAGAAGCCAGTCTGAATGCAAAAAATGGCAAGAAATTAATTGAATTTCCCCCAAATCAAGTTTGCTTAGCCTGTGACAGTAAGTGGCAAGTCATTGTCCTGTCTTTACCTTGATCCCCACACAAGCTTTTCCATCTTTTCTCCCTTTTTCTTGTTGAAGAGAGCGAGTGAGAGCATGGCAGGGCAGGTGTTTGACACCCAGGCAAGGTCATCCCACCACAGCATGCTGATCTCAGAATGCATAAAATGGATCTGCGGTGGAAATAAGAGTCAGATTAGGTCAGTGAGGTCGGTGTGGTTGCTTGAAGAATCTGTGCAGCCCCTCTTGTAATTTAGGCATTTGTGCTCTTCATACGAGGGCTGACCTGAACTCGGTGCTGAGCCCTGACTTGTCAGCACTCAGATGGTGAGGACTGTTAGCACTTGTCTGTCAACCCAATTCTTAGATACAGCCACTTCCTCAATTACTTGTGTCTTACAGCGTACTTTCACATTTATTTGTTCCTGCAGCAATTTACTTGTCAAAAGGAAAGCCAAAAAGCAGCCTGGTTCTGAAAATGCAGCTGTCAAGGTCCTGTCTGCTGTCTCTGTGATGGTTTGGGGTTGTTTACCTGTGGCAGCTGGATAGCAGGACGGTTCTCAAAGAGCTCGCCGATCAAAGAGCTCGCCGATCTCTTTACCTTGTGACTGACAGAGCGGGGTAAATTTCAGAAAGCTTTTAACCTTCCCTGTGTTTCCTGAAAACACTAATAAAGGTGTTTGAGATCGCCCATAAGGTGGTGATCTTGATTTTAAAAGGCATAAAAAAGCTATAGAACTACAGAACGAAAAAACTTTATCACAGTTTGTATTTCCGCTTCTTGTAGCCAAGGCAGCTAAACCTTTGTCAATTCAGAGGAAAACAAAACCCTTACAAAGGATGCAAGGACTATTTTAAAGTTCTCTCCCAGCGGTGGACGGCCTGGCAGCCAGTGCCACAGTGGGAGCTGCTCTTTTGGGCGCTTCTGCAGCACTTGCTGTGCTGTGTGAAATGTGTTGGCTCCCTCCAGCTAAAGGAGCCCAGATGTCACAGCTTAAGCTCTTTGTGGTTCTCTCTTCCAGCTGGCCTGAGAGCAGTCAGGGTAGCATGGAAAGCACATACAGCGTGGAGTACCTGGATCCATTGATACCCATCTGGCATGTGTATCTCTTGATAGCATCGTGCTATGCTGCGTAGCTTATTACATGTCATCACTGATACTCCCTGAAAATTAACCGAAAATAAAGATAAAATAGAAGTTCTGAAAAATTTCCACCTTCCAGGTTTTGTTCAGCAATGGTGAGAAAACAATTAATGATGATTAATGGCCATCTATCAAAGGCTTAATGACCTTGCACAGATAATGCCTTTTAGACAGACTGTTGCGTATCATGGTAAACAAATTCTTAACACTGCCATAAACCCTGGGTGGGTTTTGATTGTTGTTTTTGTTTTTAAGTCATGATGAATTATGGATTTTACAGAAAGACCAGCACCTTTTTGATGTTAAGGGTGTTTTTTCTCCAACGTTAGCTGAGGCCACAGACTTAAGAAGTTGTGCCAGTATTTTGATAAAAGCCTGCTAATAGATGCTGAAGTGTCCCAGCTGCTGAGGCAGTGCCCAAGCCTAGTGAGTAGGCAAAGGTACCGGCAGTAATTAGCTGCCATCTTTCTGACTTCTTCCTAGATAAAGCACACAAAAGCATTGTAAGGGTCTGCAGAAACACTTCTATCAGAAAATGGGTACTGCCTTTTGAACTGGAGCATGATTTGTGTGAAGGAGTAGGTCTGGAGAGACTGGAATGGGGTTGTCAGGCATAAGGTGGGTGTTGAAATGTAGCTCCTGGGGCTGCCTAATTGATGGCAGGACTGTGTCCTACTTCTGCAGCAATTCAGCAATGCTAGGACAGCTTTGTGTCCTCCACTAGGTCTGTCCCCCATGTCTGTTGTGCAGCACTGCAGGGATACTTCAAAGATTTAAAAAAAAAAAAAAAAAAGAAAAAAGACTCCAAAAATATGTGCTAAATGCGTGAGAATGAAGAAAGTCTCTAAGAGGAAGAACATTCTTGTCTGTGTGTGTGTGTTGATGGCTTTTTTTAAAAATAATTAATATTTGTTACCAAGAATTTGGAAATAGTTGTTTCTCAGGGTTCAACTGTTCTTACCTGTTCAGTTTGTTGCAGACATGAAAAGTCCTTTTTTCAACAATTTAGAGCTAACATAGGAAAAAGAAATTGCTGGAAAAGCAGAGCTGTATGCTGTGAAGTTAAATGAACCATTTAAAGTAATAGCAATGTCCACTCTCTGGGATCTAATGTTTTAAACATCAGTGGAAAAGATTTGCTGGACCAATATGCAACTTTATTTAAAGGACAAGGTTAATGATTCTTTGTGTGAATATTTACTTTATTTGCTTCTGTTTCTCTTTTTTTTTTTTTTTCCCCTAATAGGCTGATGATAAAGACACTGGGAATTACAGTGCCATGCAGTACAGGCTCATCATTCCTCCAATCAAGGATGGTAAAGAAGGTTTTGTGATTGAAGCTTACACAGGGCTAATAAAAACTGCTATGCTGCTCAAAAATATGAGAAGATCCTATTTCAAGTTTCAGGTCATTGCAACTGACAATTATGGAAAAGGACTGAGCAGCAAAGCAGATGTACTTGTAAGTATGAGCCAGGCATTATCTTTTTGTAATAATTGTTGAGGAAATTTGAACACTACATAAAGTTTAATTTCAGGCAGACCTACAGGAAGACCATAAACAGTGCACTTGATCTCCTTAAGTTGCTGAAATAAAGCTTTTTCAAATCAGAAGCTTTTATGACTGTCTGAAACATTCCGTCGTGTTTCATGGTAGAGGTACTGATTTCAGTTACCACATGATGTTCAGTGTTTTATTTATTCAAAGAGCCATTGTCAATGGTTCAATGTAGATTCTAATTCTTTGCATTAAACATGGAATAAAAGTTGTGGGTTTTTTTTTGTTTGGTTGTTTTTTTGTGTTTTTTTTTTTTTTTTGCATTCCCATTATAAAACAGGTCACATCTGTGTGGTCAGACACAAGCATTTTGGGATCTTCTCCACCTGTCCTCTAAGCTGGCAAGGTGCAGGCAGCTCCTGTTTGGAAGCTGTGGGTTAAGAAGGATTAATATGGCATTAAGCGCCAATTAATAAGTCAAGCTAAAATCTTGCTAACTTGGATCTTGCTAACTTGGGCTGTGCTCTGTGTTAAGGTTACTGCAGAGCTTCTGGGTCGCTGTTAGATCTGATGTATCTGGTTTGCAGTGCAGGCAAAGAGCTGAACAAACAGGCTCAGAAAGAAGACTGGGGAAAGCCAGGGTTGCCATGTGTTAGTTGCTCATGTCTGGGAGTGAGATGAAAGGAATAATTTTGGTCTAAGACTGTACTTTAAGTTTTCAGGAAAGCAATGTTTCAAAAATGGGACCAACTTCAGACACTGAGCTCATTTTTTGTGCCGAGTAAAGGACATTGACTTAGTCAGTCACAGAAACCATCAAAGCTAAATTTCTTTAAAGCCTATATAACTTGATGGATTGGGTTAATATTAGCATAATGTCATAGCGATGAAGTACATTATCTAGTTCATGGGAACACTGTCAAATGATACAGATGATAGCCGTAATACTTGGTATATTGAGTTATGCAGGAATTCAGCAAATAAACATAATGTATGATATCCTCATGCTTGACCTCTCAAAATGATAGGGCATTCTCATGCAGTTTATGTGGTGATACTAGATTAAAATATAGCCCAAAGGTATTGACATTAAAATTAGAAAGTGAAGTTTGTCTCATTAATTTATAGAGGCATATTTAGGTTGTCTTAGTGAGTGATGGGCACTCCGAGACACTGTTCTTGAGCAAGGAGTGAGAGCTTATTGTCACTGTAGGTACAGTTACAGATGGATACCACTGGAACATGAAAGTTTGGGTGTGCCCTGAGCATGATCCATACATGAAGATCCTTTCTAACTAGACCAAGCTGTTCCTGGGCTTTGTAGTTTAAACAGAAGTTATCCCACTGTCATAGGTCACTGTGTGGTGTCAGGAGGTCAGACCGGGAGGTGTAACCGCTTTCAGTGCAAGTTCAAGGTGTGTAGGTAAGAGAAATGAAACTAATTGCTCGTGTGAAAAAGGATGAGATGTATGGGAAGAAGTTAGGATTGCTCTGGGAGCAGATCTAGGGAGAAGAGGAGGAGAAACACCAGAGGGACAGCTCAGCAAGGAACGTGGGCAGAGCTAGGTGTTCTCCAGAATGAAGGCCAGGACAGTGCCTCGGAGCCCTGGCAGTGCTCTGTGAGCAGCATGAGGTGCCAAATCTGCTGGGACAATGTCTTCATGCTGCAGGGGCTGGTCCTGCTGCCTGGGACTGGCAGGGTGGCTCAAGGTAGACGCCTACAATTTGGCTCGATGTGATGAAATTTTCTATTGTAGCTTCAAGATCAAAAGGAAAAATCAGTAATTGAAAAAATAAAGATCTTTACAAATGTGTATGGTACACAAGTGTTACTATGGAAACCTTAACTCTTTCTTGTTTTTTTTTTCCACACTATTGTTTTTCTGTAGCTTGTCATGAATGTGTTTTTATTCTCATTTTTGTACATGAATGAGAAATCATAATTGTGATTCTTCAGGTTTCAAAAGAACTGTTGCTTTTTGGTTACATTTATGCAGTACTCAGTAAATAGGTGCACAGTGATTGATTGAATTGTGTAATATAGTTAATTATATTAAACTGTTCCTAGCTTTAGAGTTCCTTTTAGTAATCATAGCCTAAAATCTGAGTTCATTATAATTCTGTATTTCTCACAAAGAAGTCTGTACACTCCGATCAGTGTGTCTGATGACATTTGAAGAACATTTAAATATTTAAAGTTGAATTAAGCTTCAAAGCTGGTGAATCAGTGTTTGATGTGAAAGTATATTATGGCTCGTCCACTGAAGCGCTTACAGCACTCAGACTTCTCTTATGAAAAGTAGTTGTTGTTCTTTATTTTAGAATTAATTTGGATAACTGATTTTTAAATTTATCTGTTCTAACATTGTCCTACGTATTTTTCCAATTTTACCTCCAGAATCATCTACAGAGACATGATATATGGGACATGATGTTTACTGTCATGCCTATATGAACATGAACCAGATTTTAAGAAATGTTTTATTTTTTCCACCTTTTGGGGAAGTAACTGTTCTTTTCACAACCTGAGGGGAGATTGGTTGTGCTTGTGTAGAGAGAGCAAAAGGAAAAAAAAATGGGGGGGGGGGGGAGAGGGGGGAAGCATGCAGCCGTTTTGCCCGAAGGCAGCTTTTTCTTGGGATCACGCTAAAAATAGCTCAAGGAGACTAGATTGAGATGTGAAGCAGAGTTTGCCAGCTGTGCTGAACGTGATCCATGCTTGTAGTCCCTTCTGCACACTCACCGTCCAACCTGCCACTGAGAAACAGAGGAGTTGCTTTGCCTTTGTAGTAGAAAATGCAGATCAGAGATATTTTATCCCATATAGAGGGAGAAGATAAAGAAATTGGAGAATGAAATAAAAACTTGCACAGAGTACTTCAATCACAATAGATGAGCAATGTAATTTTCTAACAAAGTACCATTAGATTTAGTTGAATTAATCTGGTATTTGCATTTACATTGGTGTAAATTGCATGTTTCCAAGGTTGGATCTTTCTGTCAAGTCATAAAAGATACTGAGATGGTAATAAGTGATTTTGAATATGGCATGTGGGATATTCGTGAATGCTATAAGTAAATTTTTAAACCATGACAAACAAGCTTCATGGGCTCCCTCTCCCCAGATATGTATAAAATTCTGATGCAGGTCTGCAGTTAACAGTTCTGGTTAAGTATTTCGTTGCGGTTTATTGATATTGGCTGCCAAGCAAAGCAAGGTTTCCCAACTATCTTTTTCTGGAATTAAATGAGACATCGGTACATCAGGGCATGGCAGTGAAGGCAGGAAAGTAATTATTCCATTCTGTTTGTACAGGGAGGATGTTAGATGTGGAAGTGCCAATGAATTTCACTCTTTTATTTCCAGGTCTCTGTGGTCAATCAGTTGGATATGCAAGTCATCGTCTCTAATGTTCCTCCCACCCTTGTGGAACAAAACAAAGATCAACTCATAGGGTAACAAATTTACTTACTCTACAAATATCAGACAATTCACTGGTTTTGTGTTTAGATTCAGCAAGAAGTGCTCCTTCTGTGTCATGATCTGCTTTTCTTGCCACAAGGCTTGCAAATAAGCAAGTATTTTGATGGGGAGCACAACCAGCTGGGTGATGACACTGGCCCCCCAAATCTGCATTTTGCCCCTCCTCCCGAGGGGGGCAGAGATACAGCACTTCTTTGCTTGTATACTTGCCTGCTTTGCAGGCTCAAACTACGTTCAGAGCTGCCCCTCAGAGCATAGTGGAGCCTCCAAGCACTGATGACAGAACATGCATTGGTCAAAATCCAGGATGTGAAATGAATAAAGCACAGCTCCAGAAGATTGAGGCAGTGTGTGCCGTTGAGGTGTATGGATTCATTGTGGTTTTATTTGGGTACATAGCTGTAAGGGAAAGCAGAGTTTAGAAAATTTATATTGGTACAATTAATGCCAGTAACATTACATAAAATAATAATTGCAAAAAACAAACAAACAAACAAAAAAACTGGGTGTCATTATTGAAGCCTAGCAGGCATATAATGTTGTGATGGGGGTACAGGTAATTGGAAACATTAATGCTTTGCAGTCAAGGCAAGGTATTTTATCATACTTGGAAGCTAGCAAAAATCCTTTCGGTAAAATGTTTTAATAGTGCTCGTATGCCACATCAGTGACAGCTTCCAGGAGTCAGGTTTTCAGTTTTGGTTTCCTTTTGAAAGGCAAAGATAATTATCTATATGTCACTAGGCATATAACCACGAATTAGACATACAGGAAAGAAAATATTACAGGTGATTACAAACATTTGGGCACTCTTCCATCAGTGTAGTCTGTCCGTGACGAATGATATTTCTCAGATTTCCACAGTTCTGTTACATCCTATTGTCACGCCTTTACAGCTCCATGGAACTTGAAATACATTAGGGTTGATGATATAATCGCTCGCTGAAAAAGAAGTGTGTTATCTAAATGTCTCATGTCTTCTCTGGGCTAGGAAAAAATAATCAACAGATTAACTTTTGGATACTTAGTACATCCCCCTTTCCTCTCTGCTTCAAGCCAGGGTTAAGGTAGCTCTGATCGACTGTAACATCAAAAACACTTGTTAAATTGTTCAGGTAATAGTCTGAGCTCTCAGGGACTCCATTTCCTAGAGCTATGAATAATACACAAGTCTGCTTGCTTAACACTAAGATCTAACTTTCAGAAAGTGTCAGGTGTTGATGTTGGCTGGAGAGATGAAGAACAACATAACTTTTATTGACAGTAATAGGAAAAGTTTACTCCTGCTTTCCTAAGCCTTCAAGTTGACCTTAGCATGCTGCGCTGTACACAAATTTCTCTTGTAGCGTTCCTGGGCTTCTATTTTCTTGAGTGCAGAAGATGAACGTGTCTGTACCATTTTTCTATATGCCACAGCACAGATCTTAGAAGAGTGCTTGGGACTTAGGCTGTGTTTGAGATCCTCCCAGTTCTGGACTATACCGGAGCCAAAGAAGCCACCATCAAAATACAGCTTTTATGGAGGGCAGTTTGAAAATGGGGTGAAACAAGCCTGGCTGGAGTGAAGAGTGTCGGCTGCATGAGACATGCTGGGGGGCTGAGCGTGAGTGCTACAGTGGGCAGCGTGGCGAGAGCAGCAGGAGCAAATATCTTCTCGCCCCTTCACTGTCCCTACAGAAATCTCCCTTTGCAACCACTGGAGCAGCTTGTTTCCAGCTCCCAGCAGGTCTCAGTGGTGTTCAGAGCCTGAACAATAAATTGTGCTGTAACCATACGCTCAGTTCTTTCCTCCTGGGCCCGGAGGGACGGCTGGCACAGCCTGCCCCAGTCTTGGAAAACAGCCCAGAGCTATGCTTCTCAGTCCCTGTGCTCCAACAATTCCTTTCCTGCCAGGTAGAAGTCTTTTCAGAACTGTTTCATGCTGTTCTGGCCCCTGTGCATGGAAGTCTCTGACAGATGTGTAAATACTTCACCGTGATTGAAGCTTCTGAATGAGTATAAAAATAAAATAGGCTGGATTTTGAATGTTTAAGATAAGCTTGGGAAGAGTTTACGTTTGCAAAGACTGTGAGGGCAAAAAATAAGTATGATGTAAGAACTTCACTTTTAAAGTTAAGCTTTTAAATACAACTTTTGCTACAAGAGGTTACATGAGCATTATTCGAGAAGCCTGTTGCATTCTTTTTTTTGAAAATACTTGCAGATGCGAAGTTTCATGTATTCTTCTGCATATGTGTAGGTTTTTTTTCACACAGAAACTTATTTATGTCATTTTCCTCTTCAGATTTCTTGGATTTTCTTCCTAAGGTTTATAGGAATGTTATCTCCCTGTTTTCACAAAAGTTGTAATTATTTATGCAGAACATAAAAACGAAATACTAGGAATTTGTGATTGTTTTCATGCATTATATGGAATCATAGGCAAAGAGAAAATTATCAAGTTAGAGACCTTCTCAGGCTAAAGTGTTCTTGTCTGAAGAGCTTTCTGAGCTATTTCAAGTAATGCATTAATTTATGAAATTTGAACACTTGGTAATTCATTAACAGAAAAAAGACTATCATTAACAAAATTGGTCACAACAGTGGTTATTCAACTCGTTCCCGTCTTCCTTTTTTTGGCAGTGGAGTGATAGTAAATATTAAGCTCTGAAAATATAAGATTTAACTACCAATTGCAATGCTTTGGTGATTGGGTATGTTAAGAAAGTGTGTAGTTGGTCATTTTTGAAATGATGGTGATTTTTCCCCCCAAAATAAATAGTGATTTAAACGACTTTGGAGAGCAAGTTATAACAGATTCTCCCCAGCTGCCTCTATCTTTCAGTAGAGAACGGTTACACGCTATTGAGAAATACATAATTCAGTTCTTGCACACTGGAAAAGCTTACTCAGCATAGCCCAAGATGTATGTTGGTTAATGGCCCAAATAAAAGTAGTGCAGCATAAAAGAAAAGATTTAAAACATCGCTATTGGTTTGGCTTAGGAGTTTGGGCTTTTCGAGAGGGAAAATGGGTATGTCTTTAGCTGACATTTCTGATAGTGTCACGAGCCTTTGCAGTCATTCAGGAAGCACCTCGGTTTTCCTGCAGCTGCTTTAATTTCATCAACGTGCTTTCCATATCCTCTGGACTGCCCATCAATGTCAGATTTGCCATTTCTGTCACCCACTTCAATTATGACTGTTCAGATGGGTCTATTTATGTTTGCTGCTGGTGACAGAGAAAATGGAGTGAGGCTTAGTAGAAAATTCAGTGCGTGTTCCTGTCTTTCAGACCTCTTGGTGAAGGCAGACAGCATATCTGGGGGCACTTTTCTTTAACTATGGCCGTGTTGCTGTGTGAGTGCTTACTTGTTGGGCAAAGAAGGAACAGACTTCATCCACAACAAAATGGCCAACTTTGTTGTCAGACCATTTAGTTCTTTGGTCCTCACATGGCTGCAACTTACAACTCTAGCTTAATTCAGACAGGCCCCATGACCAGAAGAGACGTGTTTCATCCCATAGGTGTTACAAACATCAAGTGTACTGTACTGGAGTTGTTGAAGAACCACATGAGGATCGTCTCCTTGCTTTCAAAAATCAAAATAAAAGGTGTCCCATGTTCTTCCTTCTACTCTAGTGAAGAGTGAGCATGGAAAGAAGGGAGGTTACTTTCTGTCCACATGAAGAAAACCTCCAAGGTTGTAGGAGTCATTCATTGGAGAAGAGGTGGAATCCCCTTGTACTTCAAATAGAAGTGCATAGATACAACAATAGTTTTTACAGTTTACTAACAAGTTATGTAGTAAATTTATCTGAGCACTGAAATGTTGACATTCCCACATCAAGAGATTCCCATAGTCTCCTTTATTTTCAGCGTGGTCTTGGTGGCAATGCCCTGTTTCTCTATTCTGGTTTCATTTGAGAGAAGTCCCAGTGCAACCTTCATGTATTTGTGCAAAGGCAGAGGCCCCAAAATGTTTGTCCTAGTTTAACATCATGAGCTTTTGAACATTCCTTCTCTCTGTGTTGCTCCAGAGAGCATTTTCGCCTCTCCTGGGCTGGGGAATTCAGGTTCATGCACACTACTGGCAAGACCTGCCGCTGGAAGTGGAATCTGAGCCCTCCTTTTGTCTTCTGATGTTCGTTTGTGTCATGTATATCTTAATAGATGTTATTCCCTAAGTTTTCAAGACAGAATTGCTGGAAATGGCACATGTGATAATTCCAGACGACTTTCCCTCTGGCCCGTTGCAGGCTGCAGTCCTTTAAAACCTTAATGCTTAGAAGATGGGAGTACTTCCATAGCTACAGAAATTCCCCACTCAAACCTCAAGAACAATATAGAAGTGACCAGTCAAGTTTTGTTAGAAAATGCGGATGTAAAAGCAAGTGCTGATCCTCAGAGATATAGTGAGAGAGCATTTTGGAATACAGACATTCAATTCAGGCTGCTGACTTAATAGTTTCTATATATAAAGTTGACTGCCATCATTTCTTAAAGAAGTGCCAGCTTTCCTTTGCAACGTGGAAAGTGTGGTCTATTTAAATACAATGTCGTAATATATACTGTAGCAAGATGTATTGCTATAAATAATGAATCATATAACATATGTATATTTTGTGTTTAATTTTATGTGTACTTATACTACATAATATATATAGGAGCTGCAATGCACAGTCCCTTCTTTAGGGAAAGGTTTTGGAACACAGATCACTCCCCTTCTCTTGCTGTTGACGGAATGGCATATGGTGTTTTCTCATCCTGCTCGCAGAACCCAGTAGGTGGCATCTGAAAGGGGCAGTCGACGTGAGTCGACTTTCTGTGCCACTTTCTGTGGCATTTGTGCGTGGCGTTGTATTTTCTTTGTCCCCTCTTTCTTTTTTGATAGAATGACGGTACGTTCAGTAATCAGAAGTGTGAGTGAATGCCTTTGAAATGCAACGTACTTATCAAAATGTGGCTGCACATAATGGAATTGGATGTCAGGAGACATCAGCAGGAAGCCAGCATTCTTGGCACCTTCAGTGAAGTCAGACACAGCTCCCCCTTGGGTGCGCCACCCTAGAGATGCTTGTTTGGAAATGTGTTGCCTCCAAAGGTAGTCGAGTTGTTAAAACCTTCAACCAAATGGTTTATTGTTTGTTTGTTTTGTCGTTGCTCCAAGAATTAGTAGAAAATGAGCCTGTGTCTTCTGCTGGATTTGGTTGCAGTGTAGAAATCACACAGGCTTGGTAGTTTGCACATAGGAGAAGTACGGTTCTGTTGCTTGCGTTATGTTTTTTGCGACATAATGGCTGAATTATGCCTAAAATTACAGCAGAGTCGACTTGCATGTTGAGGTGGTGGCGGAGCTGTCTATTAAGCACTGTGCAGCTGGCAGTGGCTTTCCTCCCCTGGTCAAAGCGTTTGTGAGCCGCAGTTCCTGCCACAGCCGCCGTGTGCTTTGCCTTGGCACTCTCTGATGCTGTCAGCTGAGCCCACCCCTCCTCTGCCTTTTCCCCTTTGAATTCTGTGTCCTGCATTGTTTCTTTCTAAAGCAAATTGCAAAATCAGCAAGTTGATAATGAGATTAGCGACTGTGACATTTGCCTCCAAGTGGCCACATTGTATTTCATACCCACACTGTGTCGGGCTTTGCTTGGAGAACGCTCGTCCCGTGGCTGTAGCTGTGTGTGGTGCTAACAGAGCCCAGTCCGCTTCTTAGCTGATCTTAGACTCCACTGCGATCAGGACAGCTAATGGTGTTAAGCAAGCTTTATTAAGTTAGCTGATAAAGACCAAAGCTTACTCAGCTTTGGCCTTTCCATGTGGTGCTCCCCTGTCAGCTGGGAGGCTCTGGTTCAGCCATCTCCTCCCCAATAATACCGCACGTTGCTCTGCCAGCGTGCAGTCTCTGAAGCTCCATAATGCAGCGCATGGCTTCTCGGAGAAAGCTGTAAACCTCTGCTTTTGTTTGGAATTGCTTACTGATGCAGTAAGAAACCTTTTGCGCTGAGATGTGGAGATAAGTCTTCTGGGTCCAAGTCCAGATGTGTCCAGGTGTTACTCTTTGGGTGAGCGTAGCGTGATGTTCCTTCTGCAACTGGGGAAATGATACTGAAATAAACGATCGGAGAGCCTGTAGGGTTTTTGGAGGACGGGATTGTGCATGATAAGCACACCACAAACTTCAGTAGTATGTAAGAAAGCAAATTTCCTTTATATTGGACAATGAAATATGCTTTTATAGGATTAGGGTAACTAGGTATAAAGACATTGTCTCTGGGTTGTTTTCTAAATAATTTAATGTTGTTATACACAGAGTAAATTCTCTCAGTGTTGCTACTTCCTTCTCAGATGCATGCTTTGTGTCACATTTGTATTCTGTGTGATATAGTAAAAATAATCCTTGTCAGAAGGCGTTTTATAAAGAAGCAATATTCTCAGGCTTGAAATAAACCCCAGTTCCAGCTTTTTTATTCTACATAACTGCAAAAAGAGGCCGAGTGCTGATGGAGCTGATCAGGGAGGGTTTCGAGCAGTGCGGGCAGGCTCAGGACAGCTCTGCACCACCCCAGAGGTACCGTGGCCGGGCTGCAGGCTGGTGCTGGTGCTGCGAGAAGGGGGCAGCGGCTGGGGTCCGCCTGCCTCACCCTGCAAAGCCGTGAGCAGCTGCGCAGCAAGGCCAGAACAGGCCCTGTCTGTTCCTGAAAGTGCAGCTGAAAATATCTAACTGGTTAGCTGCCCGGTACTAACCCTGCAAAAACTCACCACAACCAGAATTTGGCTGAAGTCAAGCAAAACTGGGAGAGTACACTCAGGTGTGAAACACTTGAAAGTGTGTATTAATGTGCACTGGCAGAGCTGACTGCTCTCTGCTGTCCATTGTTGCTGAATTTGCTTACACTTCCAAATACCTAGAATTTGGATTTGTTAGGATTTGGAAGCGGTTCTGGGGAGCTAGGATTTTCAGTGCAGGAGACAAAAGTTGCACACATCAACACATGCATCTCAAAGTCCATGGTATCTGTTATTTCTGAGTCCTGAGTGAAAGACAAATTTTCATTTCTTAAATAATTTTGATGTGCTCCAGAAACTCCATAAACACAGCAGGCTGTCAAATTGCCAGAGAACTGAAACATTGTGGGTTTTTTTGTAGAATTTTCTGCTAAGAAATTTGCGCCCTGATTAAATTCGGGTATGAGCAAAAGTCTTAGATGTTTTGCAGACTGAATAGTTTCTTTTGCTTGTGTGCTGATTCCGCGGGTACGCATACAGCTGAGCAGTCCAGCTCAGGGGCATAAACCTACCGGGATGTTGTGGTGCTTTTGGGCCATTCGTGCATCTCTGCCAGGGACAGTGGAGAGCCGCTGAACCTGGCTGCTGTTGTACCCTGTAGAGCCTCGTAGAGTTCCCGTTGCTGCTGGGCTTTCATGTGGCTGGCTCCGTATCTCACGTTTTGAGGTGAATTAACCAATTTGTGTGGACCTTCACACTGGTTTTCAAAGAAGTTTCCAAGTGAGCCTTACATGTGCTTGTTCTTTGTGTCTTTCTCAGTAGCAGGCCTCATGTCAGGATCTCTTCCGTGCAGGGGCGCGTCTGGCGTGCTGGATCCTTGCAGCTGTGGGGAGAAAGCAGCACGGTGCCATGATGCCAGGCTGACCCCACAACGTAATCTTGTGCTCGGCGGGGGTCTTCTCTGCCTGGATTGGGCACGGGAGGCTCATCCTGCCTGGCAGCATGGTGCGTCAGCCCTGCTCGTGGGCACGGTGCTTACGGAGCGAGCTGCTGCATCCCAGCCTTCAGGCTTTGGTTTCCTGGTTTCCTGGTTTCTGCAGCGTTCTGGGAAGCAGAATGCTGCACAGTGAACCAACACCCCTGCGGTTTGGTTTTGTGGGGTTGGGTGTTTTTACTTTTGTCTTTCTCTTGCATCTAAAGATGGGGAAAAAAAAGTATATGAGTTTTCAGAATATTTAGAGCCACATTGTGTCCTCAGTGATAGTGAAAATCCTCTCATCCTTCATTTCACTCCATTTGTATTGCTGATGGGAATTCAGAAAGCAGGAGGAATGAAGATGCACTAGGAGGTGTTTCTGCTAATTGCGTTATGTCTGCAGAGCTAACTGGCATTGGAGCAGTAGGAAGGCACCATTGCTGCTTAAGTTCTGGTCCTAGTGCTCATGTACACCACTGTTGGGGGATGATAACTACTCTCATTGCATTAACGAGAGGAATTTTAGGCTGACTTTTGCTAATAAATACAGTGTAACTGCAAATGCTGTTGTTACTTAAAGGAAGCTTTTTAAAAATTGGTTTTCTGTCAAGTATTACGTGCAGGCAGCCACATTTAGTAGGGTTTTTCAGTATTACAAGTTCAAGTGAATGACTTTTAAAATAGCTTCACAGGGAACTGCCCTGTCTTTAAGTGCATTCTTTAATTGCTGCTTTTCAGTCTTCAGTGCATTTATTATATATTTCAACCAAGACACGAAATTTTTGTTTCAAATGAAGTCCTACTGACACTCCACCGTACTTTGTGATGTGTCTTGCAATGTCAGTTAAAGCCAGCTGCTGCAGCGTACCCATTCCTGATGGTCTGATAGCAGTATGGTATTTGTCCTTCACTTTTTCCAATTGCCAACAAACTCCAGCAGAAGCGATGCCAGGAATTTCTGAGAAAAGGGAGTGTTGTTACCAAGTTCTGCTGAAAGTGACCTTGCATTGTAACTGCCCAACCTTACAGACCATTTGTGTAGTGGGCAAAATAGTAGTTCTGTGCAAGGAAGCAAAAGGAAACTCCCCTGCAGTATCAGAAGGTGATTCTATACTAATGAGGGAGGTTAACGATTTACGTACTTGGTCTGTGTGAATCCACGTGCATTATAAAAGCTTTCTAAAGGCAGCTTGTATTGACGTAAGGCTTTGCTCAGAGATGAGCAGAGTTTGCCATAGCAGTAAGCAGCAGGAGTGCAACAGGCCACTGGTCAACTAGCAGTGTGTCAGCCAGTCTACTTCTTGCTATTTCTACAAAAATGGCTTTGCTCTGACAGTGTATATTCACTATGTACAGAGAGACTAAGGCCTGGGTCTGACAAACTTGGATTTTTCAAAATCTTAGAGACATGCCTCTATTTTAAGGGTATGCTAAATTGTCACATACAGAGCAGAGTAACGAGGTGGATAAATGTGAATCAGTGATCATGAAAAATCACGAGATGGCAATACTGCTTTGTATTGTAATACAAAGCTTATTACAAATTCAAATAATATATTTCAAATATATTTGTAATACCTAATAGTTCTGATGGAGTTATTAGACTTCCAGCTTCTCTTGTTTATTTCTGCATATTCCTTGTCCTTGTATTCAGTACCGACGATATTAGGTTTTATGCCCTTGTTTACAGAACTGTCTACAGGCAACCCTTCTGAGTCCCAGTTTGTAAACCTCCCCATGTTAGCCAGTCTGTGGGCAGAGGTAGTTTTCCTGTTTTCCCTGGGATGTGTTCTGCTCTTGCCTGACGGACTCATCTGATGTCACCATGTAAACCACTCTCTGTTCTCCATCGGGCTCCATCCGTTCTGGCCAGAGTTCGGCTCCCCACCACCCCTCCTGTCAGCCCCAGCCGGTCCTGATGGTTGTACCAGTTCTGCCTGGTGCCTGCAGGATTTGAACTGCATACAGCTGAGCTGTTGAGCGCTACATCTCTTTGTTGGATACACAGCGGTGCAGATGCATAGAAGCAGTCTGCTACAGGAGCTCAGCAAATTTTATGGGTCCCAATGGAGTAGGGGATCAGACAGGGAGGGAGGAAATAATAAATATATTTTTAACTGTGGTAAGGTACTGTTCTTTCTAAAGTTGTTTGTTAGAGCAGTAGTGAGTTATACTGATAACTTCCCTGTAGCTCCCCATGTCTGAGGCTCAGGTTGTGCCTGTGTCTGTGCAGAAACTCCTTAGGTGCTCAGTGATGTCCTTGCCCCATTGATTTGTTGCTTTTGCAGACACACTGAAGGCAATTCATCTGGGCACAAGCATGACTCTGCCTATTTTTTTGTTCAGAGGGACATTCTGCAAATGTCCATTGTAACTTTGCCTTTTTCGAATATTTTAGGAGTCAGACCACATTTTATGACTAATCCCATAAACGGTTCTTCATGGAAAGCTGCAGAAAAATTACTTTCAAAAGCACATACTAAGAAGTTTGTGGATGTTCAATAGTCAGAAAAAAAAAAAAGAAAAAGTTTGATTAATCATCAAGAATTATAACGTATAAATAAATAAAACTGTAAATGTCATCTTTTCTAACAGGTTCTATGTCCCCAGAATTGTATTGTTCTCTTGTATTGACATACTGTTATTCATATACGTATCTGCAGAGTGTAGAGTATAGAAAGGCAGCTTGTAATGAGTCCTTCTCTTTGGAAAAGGGATAGATTTGTTTTGGCTTATTGTCATTATGCCCTTGTTATCTCAGGCATAGCTGCCTCTAAATTCTATCAACCCATCTTTCTTTTGCTTGTATAACTTCTGCATTTTATTATATTTGTTCTGTGGTAAACCTGTCAGCCTGATATTCCAAGTTTCTTACAGCTATAAAACTTATTCATGCCCTCCGAAGTATCAGGTGCTATGTTAAAGGGCCAGATGAAATATCCCACAGAAAATGGTTGAAATTGTTGTTTCTGAGGGTGAAAATTTATTGTCTGCACCCTGTGTAATGCTGGAACTGAAGGATTATGAAATCATACAGCTTAATAAAAGGATGACAGTTTTTTTTTTTTTTTTTCTTGAAATATAGTTGGTGTTTCCCATGAGCCATTTAAAACTCAACTGATGTCGTAAATACAAAGATCCAGACTTAAGGACACTGTTTCTGATGACCGCTCCTAACACTGCTAAGGCTTTCCCAAGAGTTAAGCATTTAAGAGTCCATATTGGAGTGGAGGTTTCCAAAAAGCTCTAAGCCAGTGGTTTTTGTCTGTTAGTATCTCGTTCAGGCTGTCGGTCTCGATCAGCACAAATAAATCACTGCAGCTTTCTGGCGCCATCTCATTTTCAGGATTTTGGAACGCTATGTCCAGGATCAGATTCCAGGTGCGACAGTCGTGGTGGAATCCATTGGTGCACGGAGGTTTGGGGACGGGTACTCTGAAGAGGATTATACAAAGTCTGACCTCATGGTCTATGCGATCGACCCGCAAACAAATCGAGCTATAATGAGGAACGAACTTTTTAAGTGAGTATATTATTTGTCACTCTTCTTATACTTCTAAGGAAAGTTTTGAAGCCTGTGGGTCTGTCGCTGTTAGTTAGTGGTTCAACACAATGGGAACAGAAAAAATCTATTGAAGCAGCTGGTGTACAACACCTACATCTACACTACATGCAGCTTGGGAGTTTACTTCTTACTAGGTTCAGTCCATTCCCCTGAAGTGAATGGCCCCAGCATGCGTGGTGTAGACCTTGCCCCATGAGAGCTTGCGATACATTTGCTTCACTCTGGAGAGCAGCTTGCAGTTTAAATTCTCTGAAGGAATTTACTTTCTATGTACCAAAACTGCTTGGTGATCTCCAGGCAAGGGCTTTGGTGCTCCAGTTATTGACCTTCAGGCTTTCTGCAGTTTCTGTTGGGAGCGTATCTCCTTCATTCTTTTATTTGTAGAAACCAAAGGAGAAGAAAAGAGAGAAGGGAAGGGACAGGAAAAGAAAAGAGGTGGTGTGTACCTGGTCCAAAGCACAGCCATCAGGACATGACCAGGGTGTGCATCTACATGCAGGAAATCAGCAGTGCTCACAGGTCCCCAGTGGGCTGGGCAGACAGATCTGCATGCGGACATCCCATCAGCTGTTAGAGATGGGGAGACTCAGTAGACAGACCACCTACATACACAATTTGATGTTATTTTGTCTTTTCGATCTATTTCCAAAGTTGCAGTTAAGTTCCAGTGTTGCATAAAAAACAAGAGGCTTTTTACTGATGGGTTTGTGCTCACAGCATGTTGACTGTGGTGGGGCCAGCTCTTGTCCCTGTGGCAGGTTTGATAGGGTGCCCCCCTGCCCGGGGTTCTGCACCTTAGCAGAGCTCCCGGGGGACACCGTGCTGACATGCAGCTCTGTTCTCCGCCTGCTTGGAAAAAAAAACTTGGAGAAGCCAGAGGTTACATAGGTAAGGAAAACAAAATTAATATAATCTCTTTGCATTATTTTTTTTTTTCTGAGTTATCACTAGGGGCAAGTAGGTTTTGTTACAAAATCAGTATTTCAACCCATTCAACTGCCAGGGTATCAACACGGTCACAGAACCATCTTGTTAGGAACTGTATTTTTGTTTCAGCATTCTGCATATGTATCAAAACAGGGAAAATGGTAATCAAGTTCTTCCTCTAAAGCAGACACTATCTTTTGGTTTGTTTTTGCATGAGTTTCACCTATGCATTTGCTTTTTATCTCAGTGAAAACTAGACCAGACTGCTCAATGATGGCATAAAGCAGCATGTCAGTCAGCAGCCTGTTAAGTAAATGGCTGTGAGCCATCTCAGTGAACTATGATTGAAAAAGGGCTTGTTCTCCCGAGCTCTTAATTTAGTACAGATGAATTATAGCATACTAAATCTCTGCATATATTCAGAGTTTATAGGTTGGAAAAGATCACTGTGATCAGTCTGACCTGGTATAATAAAGATCACAGGAATTCCCAGAATTAATTCTGCTTTGAGCACGTCTTTCAGCAAAGGAACTGTTGGAGAAAATCCAATCAACTACAACCTTCATGGTGTTACTGCAGTGGTAATTATTTTTACTGTCAAAAAGTAGACTTTAAAAAAAAAAATTAAATACATTGTCATTGTGTTTTGCTATAACTCTGGGTGCTAGATTGAAGCACACAATTGGTGCTTTTAATTTTAATTTCTCGTTCCCCCCAAAGCCTAAGATTATGATCGCATCATCCTCTTAATTTTCTTTTTTCTTTTTTGGCAAGTTCTTTGTGCTCTGCGCTCTGAGAAATGTTTTAAGTTTTTTAATCACTTAGTCTCTCTGGACCCTCTCCAGTCTTGCAGCATCTCTCTCTGAACTAGCAGTATAAAAATCTGACGCAGTTTAGCAGAGGTAGTTTTCAAAGCAGTGGCAAATAAAGAGGCAAGATAGCCTCCTTCCTTCTGCTGACCATATTTTTTTGTTTGTAGGCATCTCCAGGGTCATAAAGTCTTTTTCAGTCTAAGCAATGCATTGGGAGTTTGTGTACACTTGTCTACTGCCAGTTCCCAGAATGGAGTGTCTTCATTTTTGGTAGCAATTTGTCCTACTTGTTATTTCTCCACTTCCACAGTTTGTAAATCCATTGAGGGCTGGGTTTTCTTCCAGTTTAGAGTATGGCTGAGGTGGGATCCCGTTAGAAATACTCAAGGTCAAAAAGACGTTATTCTGTGCTGCCCAGGTTCAAAAAACTTATGTGACCATGATGACAGTTGAAAATCCTCTGTCACCCTTTTGTTCCTTCCTCTCTTTGGAAAAAGCACTCTGCAACTCTAGTATTGGAATAAGAAAGTGAGCTAGTGTCTCTGCATGGAGGCAGTTCGTTCTTTCAGGTCCCTAAGAAAGATATTTTCCTGTTGCAGACTCTCTTCACGGACAGAAAATGCGTCCCTTTTATTTTGGTGCCCATTGAGAATGTAGGAGTGTCTTTGGGGATGTTTGTGTGTCCAGTGGAATACACAGAATAGAGTTAAGATAGGTTAAAGGCAAATTTTCCAGCTCGAATGGAACGTTATTCATTCCTCTGATTTGAAAATGTATGGGATATTATCAACTTAGAAGCAATCTCATTAGAATGCTCCATGTGCCTGCTGGTGGTTTTTTTTATCATTTTATTATTATTATTATTTTTTCTCTGCCCTCTCTTCAAAAGCTTTTAAATATGTAAATCAGCACAATCTTGGGGAATGCTTCCCTGGCTTTAGGGTAGAGATGAGTAAGGGTCAGCTTACTAAAAGTAAAGGAGAGAAATGAAACAAGAGTTTTATAGCATGATATCTGAAGTTAACAAATTTTCACTGGCAGCCTCAAGAGATTTGACTCAGCTCAAATCTAAAAATAAAACCCTTCTGTGACCATCTTTCCTGGAATTTAGATCCTTAGAGGGATTACAGGACACACGGCAGTGGTGGTGTCCTCATTGGGAAGGGATTGGCAAGAACCACAAACATCCTTCTGCCAGCCAGGAATCTGCTAAGGATCTTAGCAGAAAATAGATTAATTGGCAGAGGCTTCAATTAGGAGACTGGATATGATGGGAGAAAGGTTGCAAAGTCAGAGATGGGCCTCCAATTTTAAAAACTTAATTTAGTAATAAGGAAAGTAAGTGAAAGGAGGAGACAGAAGAACTGCAGCGTGCTCTGGTTGTGCTGGAGTAATGCCAATGTGCATGCACAGGACATGCCATGCTCACCACCAGGCTATTTTGAACAGGTCCTCATGTCCAGAAGGCCTCATGTCCAGAAGTCCCAAACATGTAGCCTAATCCCACATATTTGTATTCAGGCAAAATGGGTGGAAGACAAAAACGTGGTTTAGAAATCATCAGTAAAACAGCTGCCCTGCGTTCCTCATTGCCAGCCGGGGAAAATCTATGTCTCTCTCAAGAGATGCTGATTTTTCCCTGTCCTGTACTCTGTAAGACTGATATGCAGTGAGAGATTCATACTTCTCCTTAGGACTCTTACATCTGATTACCTGACATCTTTATTAACCAGGAACCTGTCTTGTTAGACCAAAAAATGTGTGAATAGTAACTGCTTTGATATTTCCTCCCTTTATGCCAAACTCCTATAAGGCTTTGAGGCCTCTTAGAAAATACTACAGACTGAAATGATCAGCCTCGTTTTTCTTAATCTTTTATATGAAAGAAGGTTCGATTTATTAGAGCATAAAAAAGTTGAATCTAGAAAATTTGTCCTGCATATATTAGGTGGAAAATGTCCACCATTAAAAATAAAATACTTTGCCCGTCTGAATCTTTTGCACAATGTATCATGTTTCATCATGGAGTAGGACGTGAACAGTTGAGTTACGAACCTTGTAAAACAGGGTTTGTCAAGAAAATGCTAACAGAATTTTTAAGAGAGACTTTTAAAATCTTGCAGAGATTTAATGCTGTCCTAGCTGAAATGACGTCTTTGGCCAGCTAAAAGGATGTGTAACGTGCAGCAGTGACACCTAGTGTACAACAAAAGAATTAGAGATCCATTTGTGCTCGGTTTATAATCTTGCAAACCATCATTGCGGGTCTTCAGGCAGAGAAAAGGGATTTTTGCTTAATTACCCAGAAAATGCTTTGTAGAAGAAATCGAGGAATCAGTTGTGAATATTAGTAGAGCACAGCAGTACAAAGGGAAACAGTTCTTCAAAATGCTTTGGGTTGGTTTTGTGAGACTGCAAGTCTGTGAGTAGTCACTGCTCCTCTTTGAAGCTGGTATCACAGAACTGGTACCCAGCATTTCGCCATTTGGGATGGTTGCTCTGCGTGTCAGGAGATCCAGCTGATAGATTACACACACAGATCAGAGTGTGTCCTCTCCGAAGTTAGAAAAAAGTGGGGATGAACAAATGCTATGAGAATTTATCAGTAAATGAATTTGTCTGAGAGGAAATCAATTCTAAGAAATGAACAGCCTTTAAGAAGTGGTCTTTTAGGAGTGTAATTTGTCTTGTGATCATCCAAATGAAATAAAAGCTATTTCAGACTTCTTTTAGACATCCGGAGTTAATATGCAGAAATTGTTTCAGAATATTTTTTTTTGTTGTGTTGGTCTTTTTTTTTTTTTTTTTTAAATCTGTGCTTTTCACAGCAATTTCTAGGAAAACCTGTGTACATGGACAGAGTGGGGATTTTGCTATAGCTTAGAGCCAGCAGGATCCTTGTCCATCCGAGTGGGTGCCTCCCACTGTGGTCTTTACGGCTAGAGTTCAAGGAGACTACTTGGCAGCTTGTGAAAGAGTCAGCCCTCACTTCCAAAGTGATCCAACAATTTTTCTTTTCCTTTGGAAATTACAGCCCTGGCCTAAACAACCCCAAAGGCAAATTTCTGCTTTTTTTTTTTTTTTTTGTCAAAGTCACATGGGAGAGTATTTTCAGTTATATGGGAAATAAGATAACTTGATTAGGATTACATTTAGCTGCTTCTCTTGAAACTGCCAATTATCAGATCACATACTGAACTTCTTCCACCACATTTGCTCTTTCAGGGACTGTTCTAGTCCTTTGCTTCGTAACTCTTCTTCAAAGTCCTCTCCTAGTGATGCACAAAATCTGAAGTTAAATGGAAGATAGACATCACTGTAGGTTACAAGCAGTGACAAGAGTTCCCAACTAGCTAATACCCCACTTTTGCCATAGGATTTAACTGTCTTAACTGTGTGTCTGGTAGGCCTACTTAATACCAGTATCTTTTTGATACCATATTGCTCCTGTAATTATTACCATTAGTCAAGATTGTTCTGGTATCTGGCAGTGTTCAGATAACCTGTGAAGTTTAAACGAAAACTTATTATTTGCAGTTAGTGCTTTTCCTTTTAGTAGAGGTGTGAAACGCCAGAAGAGGTAAACTTCATTTTATTTAAAAAAAAAGTCTTGAAGGAAACAAGATTATTTTCTAAAATTTTATTCTCCTCCACCTTGCAATTCTGTATCTTTCAGGAATGTTGCTACAGGTTCCACCTAAAAAAAAATCACTAATGGAGAGTTTGCTCTAAAATAGCTTGAAGCCAGTGAAAAAAAACAACATGCTGTGCCATCTTTTAAGAGATCAACAACTCAGATGTTCACTCCCACTTGAGATGAGTTCATCTTATCATTGTCCCTTGGTGTTTTCATGTTGCCATCCTTGAGAAGTCCTTAGGAAGGAGAGTTAGAAGTCTTATTCAAATAATTCAGTACATAGTATTACCACTAGGTTGTAAGAAAATAGCAGAGACATGGAGGCTAACTAGGCAGAGCAGATGCAGGAATAAGGTTCCAAATCGATGCAGCCATGTGAGGAGAGGATTATTAATCTTAGTAATTTTTCCAGATAAAAGTTTTCCATATCACCTTATTTTTAATATTGAGAGGAAGGTTAAAAAGGAACAAACTGGACGGATCACCAACCAAAAACATTACCCTAAGAAACTAAGGAAAGTCCTTTAAAAATTAGGTGCCTCTAGTTTAGCATCAAGTTCAACTTGCAGCCAGACCAGTCTTTAGGGGTGTGTGCAGGAGGGTTAGTTAATCCTCTGCACTGAAGGAGAAAGCACAAAGCGAACTGTTGGCCATGCTGTTCTCTATGGCATGGAGAACTTTTTGCCCCTAGAAATGAGAATAAGCTTCAGCTCACTGCCCCTTTTCAGTGTTTGAACTGTGTTCTGGCATTAAGTACGTTGGAGTTATCACTGACATGGGGATTATGGGGAATTACTGATATTCTTAAGCACATAAAGGAGAGGTATGTGCTTTATCAGAGCATAGTTATTAACCCAACTATGCAGTAATTCAAACACAGTTAATGAGGTTGGCTGTAATAGTTTTCTTTTGTGACACTGAAGGTTCCTTGATGGCAAACTGCTGGATATCAATAAAGAGTTCCAGCCGTACCTGGGACAGGGGGGACGCATCCTGGAGATCCGCACCCCGGACGTGGTAGCGAATGTCAAGAAGCAGGCACAAGCCGTAGGCTACACGGAAGGTGCACTCCTCGCTCTGGCTGTCATTATCATCCTCTGCTGTATGCCGGCTATTTTAATTGTTATGGTCAGCTACAGACAGTAAGTATTCTGACTCCTTTTTGTAACAGCAATGTTGTAGTAAGGATGCTACATTTCTTAGCTGAGCTGCTTTGAAAACTTTCCTTTATTGCCTGTCTACGTACAGGGAAATACTTGTAACATCCCTCCCATCACACTAGTTGGTTAAGGCTTAATGGGGACTTTGCATGGAAAGAGGAGGTGCACGGGAAGTGCATCTTGTTATTCTTTCTTAAGTTGAGTTGCAGTAACTGTTCTGAAAGTCATGCTGAAACAAGATCAAAAGCCAGACATCTGAAATGCAAGCGTAGATTAAAACTGAATTCCATGCCAAAAAAATAAATAAAAAATAAAGAAAATAGTGCTGGTTAAATAAGTGAATCAAAGATCAAATTGCGTAGCTCAGTCAAAATAAGAGGAGGACTCAACTGTTTTTTTGTTTAAATCCTAAAATATTCAGTTATATATTTTCTCTATCTGTGTGCTTCTTAATTGCAAATATTTAATGAAAATTTGATTTTGTGCCATGTTAGTGCTATTCAAGTCAGCATAACCAGAAAGAACCTGCTTGATATTTTCATTCACCTTTCATAGACTCAAGAGTTTTAAGTCATGGGGCTGGTACACTAATTAAAGGATCAACATCGCTAACTAGTTCCTATGAAATGGACTGTTTCAGGTCCACTAGAAATTCTTTAGCTTATTATGAAAGATTTCTAATTCCATATGCATGTTCAGAGCAAAAAATTATCAATCATTGCAAAACCAAAACCTAAATAACTCCGTGCATCTTCCCCAGTAACAAGCTGTATTCAACTTGTGCATACATCCGTCTGTATCTCCATGACCTTCTATCTCCATTTAAAAATCATTGAACTAGATAGAGTGAAATATGCCCTTATCGTGGGAAACCTTTGCTCTGTAGGACCAGGCAGGATGGGGTTCCCAGAGCCATGGTGGATTTTTTCATTTGTTTTTTTGATCGTTTGTTTGCTTTTTGAGAAATGCTTTGTTGTCTGCTCCCTTCATTACATCAAGGGCAGTGAAGTGGCAGCGCCTCTGCAGGCTCCCGCTGCAGTGTTGCAGCAGTCTGTGGGAGGAGAGGGCACAGACAAGCTGATGTGCATGTGTTGCCGTAGAGCACTTACAATTTGAATGCTGCAATAGGTGTAATATAATACAGCATTCCAGGTGGGATTTAAATGCTGCATTTTTGCTTTCTGCACTGCCATTTGGAGTTAGGAAAGTACTACGTTAGATGATTCTTTGATTCTGTGATATGTTATTCATCATTGGAAAAGCTTATCCTACACGGACAAAATAGTAGCCTGCCTGAAAGCACTCTCCATGGTGACATCAGAAAAGTAGGCAAGAACAGCCATTTTCTAATGGCTACTGCAGGTTCTTTGGACTGCGTTTACACCCCAATTTCTCCAAACAGTTTGGGTCAAAGCAGAAAATCTTTTACAGAAGTCTGGAAGTGCTTGACAAACTTCATACCAGTGGGATGGCAGCACATCTCAAAGCTGCTTTATGTCTATTGTTCACATGTAAAGTTAGCTGTTAGATTCCAGTAAAACACTACTGAACCAGCCCAACCTACCACTACTTGGTGGTTACTGTTTTTATTATCCAAGTGGCCTGGTTCCCTAAGAAAGGTAATAGCAATATTTCTCCTTGGTGCCTGTTAGATAATCAAAGGAGACTAACAGTCTTTTAAGGGCTTTAAGGAATCTGTCTAACTTCATCAAAAATCATATTTTAGTTGTCTAGAAGTACAACTTGGAGTTGGATTCAGAGCAGACCAATCTAAACTATACCTTTATGGAAAAGGTATCAGTGAAGAGGACCAAAGAAAATAAAAGGCATTTTACTGTTAATAAATAGCAACAGCATTGCAGCCTTTTCCTCCTCTTTGAAAGGAGCTTCAGTATTTTTCCTGATAACACTCTGACAAAGGAGGTACTCGAGTCTGCCTTTGTGTGTAGAGATTATAATATATAAATTATACATTGTTTTATATTATTTTTATCATTAAATAAATAATAAAATTAACTGTCATAATCACAGCACATATAATGGAAATTTTTAATATTTTCTCACTGTTAAAACTTTTCATGTGCAGTAGGTGCATTTTTCAGTGCTTTCCAGACCCATGATCAAGTTAACATTCAGAGGATTAATTTTACTTACTAAATTTTGTAAAAGTGCTACTTAAATTAAATGAGTTATCTTCTAAGTATAAAATAACCACTGTCAAAGTGCAGTTCAATGCCTACATTTATGGCTTTTGTAAACAAGCCAGAAACTCATTATTCCTTGCTATTATGTAGTGTCTTAGAAATACACTATTCAATGTAACCCCAGAAGCTAAGTATAAGTAATACACTATTAATCACAAAAAATGTCGTTTTCTTAATAGGAACTGAAAATAATGCTCTTTCACTACTGAAGACATTTTCTGTAGCATTCTCAAAACATTTTAAAGAGAGAAAGCAGTTATAAAAACACATCTCTAATAGTCTATTGGCTAACGAAATATGACAAGGTAGATCCTGGTTTTGTGTCTTTTTCTTTTCTGTATGTGTGTGTGGCAGGGATTTTTTTTCTGTAAGCCCAAAGCAATTTTCCCTGCTGTAATTCATGCTTATACCGACTGCAGAATTGTTTCAAGAGTATTGTAAATAGCAGCTAAACACTCACTGTTCAGCTCTGGAAATTACGATTCTTTAAACATGTCATTAATTCTGTAATTTTATGTGTGGAATAATTAAGTAGCATCTAGTTTATTACTCCTATTAGTTTCACTGTTTAGGACAATTGTTACAAACAGAATTAATTTAACCTTCCATTTTATTTCCTCATCTTTTTTCTGCATAACAAAACAGATTCAAAGAGTAAGTATTTATTTTCTGCTTTGTTTCTAAATGCTTGCATAGGAATTCTGAGGGCTTACTCGTGTTCGGTTTTAAAAGGGTAACTGACAAGTCAGTGAGACTTACTTTCTGCACTCCAGTTTGTTTCTGAACATTCCTTATGGCAAGGCTTTCGAGTGTTACATGTATGGCCACTCAGGGCCTTTTCTTATTGCACGCTAACATGCATTTAAGATACCCCTGTTCAGGACATAGCCTGTTTCCTGCAGAGGACAGAAAAAATATTAATCCGTGTATGGTATTCCTCAAGCAAGCAACTGCATGTCAGGCTGGGGTGCAAATGAGGAACCGTAGTTCTTATTTTCTAAGTAGAAAATAGAGTTGTATGGTTTTTCTTTCTGTTTGTTTTGTTTTGTTGCAGTGAATTTATCCATAAAAAAAATCTTAGGAAAAATGTTGAGGCTGAAATTTAGCAGTCAACTGTAATGAGAAAGGAGTTGTAAGTGATGAATTAAACTTTGCCAGAGTTTATTGTATTTAAAATTATAGTCTCTTGGCATTTGAATAAAATAGTCAAAGGAGCTTACTCTCTCTGCCGTTATCCCTGGGCAGCCAGTATAATAAACCTGCTAACGAGAGCAGTGTCAGAGCTAGTGCGTACACCATTGCCTGGAAGTGCTTGCTGCAAAGTGGCAGTGCTGGGGTCAGGAGGTGTCTGTCCAGGGTGGGTGCCGAGATTCCCCTAGGACAGAACAAATAATGGGGAGGTGCAAAAGATGGGTAAAAATTCTCATGTTACTACTTCTCTTTGAGGATGAGAGGCAGGAATGTTCTGAAAACTGCAGGAAAAAAACATAGAAAACTTTTCATTTCAGCTTATGTTAGGGTATAGAGTGCTTCTAATTTGAGTGTATTTCTCCACCCTGCACGGCTTCCTGAAGGCGACAGGCTGAGTGCGCAAAGACTGCAAGAATCCAGATGGCCCTACCGGCAGGCAAACCAGCCAGCACCGCTGCCAACAACCTCTATGAAGAGCTTGGCGACAGCACCATGTAAGTGTTCCTTGCAATACATCAATATAATTGATAGTGACCGAAGCCATGATTCACTTTGCAGGGATACCACTTCCAGCAGTCAATGTCAAAAAAGCTTTTCTTCATGAAGGGATGTTTCTCCAGCTGCTTGGGGTTCTCCAACATCTGGAAAATAAATAGAAGTTCTCTGTAAGGAGATAAACATTTAACCTGCTAACGGCGATTTCTCTTAATGCACAGGGGAATCTTTAACAGGTTTTTAGTTGGCAAAATGCAAGGCATAACCGGATGTTTTTTCTAGAGCCTACAGCAGGCCATCGCTAAGAGGGGGAGCCAGGATGGCTCCTTTATAAAAATCCAGGCCAACATTTTCCAAAGCTGCTGACTAAACACATCTAATAAAATTGCTGCACCAAAACTTCTGTTTTTTTTTTCTTTTCTTGTTGTCGTTTTAAAATTAAAACCATTTTGAAAATTAAATTTAAACATAAAGGAACTATCAACATAGAGAAACGACTGGCAGTTCAATTGATATGTCTTTTACCTATTAGATGCTTGTAATATAATAACATTGCAAAGATGCCTATCTTTTCATGCCTTTGTAAATCTGAAATTTATGGACTCCAACAACAATTTAACTCTCAATATGAGAACATTACAGTGGAGAAGAGCCAATTAATATTTGTACCGTACTGAGGGGGTGGGGCAGAGGGTGTTGCTGATCAGCTTTCCAGACTTACTCATCAATGTTTATATTTTAAAAATGGGTAACGCTGAAGAGTACAGCAATAATAATGTTTGGAGGCAGGGAGACGGAGCCACTGGTGTTGTTGAGGACTTCCAACTTCTGTATTTTCAGTCATTATTCGTTTTGTTCAGAGTGTTGAAATGTTACAGATGCCGTGATTGAGTTTATTAAATGGTAAGGAGGTGTGACAATGCCTGTCACTGCTGCTTTACCTCTTAGCCATCTGAGAGCAGGCTCCGTGCTTGAAATGATGCCAGAGCTTGAGCTTTCTTATGTAGATACAGGAGCTATACTTGAAGCAAGAATAGCTTCTCCTAACTGCTGGATTTCCTCCTATACCTTTTGCCTTTGTGAAGTGTTATTTCTGGGGCAGGAGGAGAGGAGAAAACTGTTTGACAATAGCATATAGTCACATCTTTGAATGTAAGCACTTTGACTGCAAACCAAATGGGATCACATCTGTACGCTTATGCATGCAGTGAAATGCCCTGCTGGATAGAATTCCTATTTCTTTTGCATTTACTAAATTCCTACTGAAACTAACAAATGACTTCTGCTGATTTTACTGGCAGTGATATAAAGCTGATTATCAGTGGGAATTGGATGGCCCAATGGATGAATTTGCGCTTTGTACTCCAATGAATGAATACATTCTGCTAAAGCCAGATCAAGCTTCATTATGCTGGGTTATTTTACCTGCAAAGATATTTTTTTATTATTTTTATTATTTATATTACTTTTTAGCACTGAAACATGTAGGTGCTAATCTATAGATTTGCAAAATTGAAATTTAGGGTTAGATTTATATTCATTTTGATAAATAATAGTTTTTCATAGCACCAAAAAAAGATCCCATATTTAGAATACTTTCTCCCAGATGTCTTTGCATACAGCTATGTTAAGGAACTGATCAAACATCTATGAGTAAAAATCCTTAAAAGTTAAATGAATACCCTTAGGATTAAAAAACAAACAAATTTAAAAAAAACACACAATTCAATAAAAATAAGTACAAATTACACATTCTTTCTATCAATTATTTGATATCAGGGCACTGGTATAATGTAGGAAATTACTCTTTAGGAAATACCTTTTATTAAATTTTGACATGAAGTTTAGTAAAATATTTCCTGTCTGTAGTTGTCCTTTCATTTGCAGTACTGCCTTGTGTCTTGTGTTCTTAATTTGGTGTTTATAGCAAATGAAGTGAAACTAAGCTCTTCAGTTTTAAATCTACCTTGTCTCATAATTTTCATTTTTCTCTGTCTGGACACATAGGCATCAGTAAGTAAGCTCATTTCATTGTCTTAATATTCGTAGCTAGTAGAAATGCTAGTTTTCCTTACCTTAGTTCCCATTAAACCTTGCAATCTGAAACTCATCTTTTATTTGTCCATTGATCAAGTACAGGAAAGACATTTACTGTGAAGTTTCAATACTTGTATTCCTCTTTGTCCTTTTGTAGGAAGTAGAGATGAAGTATGATTGCTGAACTTGAATGGTATTATTTCTGAGGCCAAATAGTCATACTAAGGTGAAAAAGAATTAAAACAATAAAATCCTTAAAATCCTGAGTGCGCACACAGGAGATTTGCTTTCTGGTCACGGACTTACAATATTAGAATTGGATGGAAGCAAAATCTTTTTTTAGTCAGCTATTTGTAATTCCTTGCTAGACAGGTACTCATCTTTCAGTTTACACAAATAGGCTTCATACTGGTGAGCTGAAAGTTTCTCATTGATTAAAATACCCATACATAAACAGAAGAAGATTTCAGGATAACCTCATCTGTGAGAGAGCTCATATGAAGCAAGGAAGGAGCTAAGAAGCTTTTGAAATAATCCATTCCAGTAGCATAAAGGTTATGTCATCTTGCATGAGCTTTCTACTGGAGGGTGTCCTTCAAGTTCAGAATCATTTATTTCTCTCGTCTCTAAATAGATGGAGGATGCTTGACCAATCTTAAAGTATGCTGCTTGAGAATGAAGAGTTAGTTTATTATTAGTGTGAAATCAATTATTTTTCATACCAACTCTACACTAGAACAGTTATCTACAGTGTATGGTTATGTTCTGCCCAAAGGCATAATGATTTTTGGAGAACTGTAGTGCCTGAGGAAGAGTTTATTCACTAATGTAATCCTCTGTGGCTTTGCTGGGAGGGTTCACAAATGGGACAGTGAGCCCTGTATGCTGTACAGTGGTTCTTCTCGATCCTCCTGGGTCCCTATGACAAATGGGAGGATGTAGTTTCTCTCTGTGAGTCATCTCCCAGCCAAAACAAGAAAAAAAAATAAAAAGCAAATGTGTTCTAGTATTAACATTCAGGGGATTTTTACATATGAGTTATTAAATTACATTTCCATTTTTTTTATGGAATGTTTAACCACTAGAGGTTAAGTTTCCAGTAATTTAGATTGAGTAATATTTTCAGATCTATAATATATATAAAAAAAAGGGGCAGAGGGGGTGTCAAAAAATAGTAATAATTTAAAAAGGAAATAAAAAATATCTGCATAATGGAGCAATCTGTCCAAGAGGTCTAATACAGCTTCTTCCAACATTCATGTCAAAATGGAAAATATTGTTATTTTTTTCCACTATTCCTTTTTTTTTTTTTTCAAAAGTTAAAAGAGTATGACTCAAATTTTGTAAAAATAAGAATTTTTAACTCAGAAATTTTTGGAAAACTGTTAGCTGAAGAGACTCTAAAAATAGTTTTAGTGGTAATTTTTTGTATAAATGTCATTACTCTCATGCTATGTTTTAGCTGCAGTTGCTTAAGGCAAGGGGAAGGTTTTCAATGAGGCATTCAATGCATGGGGTATTCGCAAAGTACCTAATGACAAAGGCAGTGAAGTTCCAATTGAATTACACAAAAGCGGTAATGTTAATGTTGCCTTTACTCCCCAGTCTACCATAATGTCCCCTTACACCATCATATTCTTCCCTATAGCTTGTCTTTCAGATATACTTAAAATTTCACAGAGCTTATAGAGTAGGTATCATTTTTAGGACTGTTTTCTTGCATCTCTGTACTAGACAGGGATCTGTTTAGGTACAATAAAATAAAATTGTATATGGCAGTGATAGAAATGCATTTTGATGCAGTCTCATCTGAATGAGGGGGGAATCATTTCTTTGAAAGTATCAAGTGCTTCACTTTTAGCTGTATCTGGAGTTGGCCAATATCCTAAATTTTTCATAGTTGGGGGGAAATAAGTTCATTTTCAGTCTCAGGTAAGCATTATTTAAAATAGGGATCTAAGGGCACTGTTTTCTAGCAGGCAGTTTGGGGATACTGATTTTTAAAGTACTGATTATCTTAAAGCTTGCTCAGTAGTGTTTGGTATTAAAAGTCTTTGAGGAAGGTAGGTTAATGAGTCACTCAGGGGTGTTAGGTAAATTCTAGAAAATGGTGAGACATCCTGCTTTTAGACTAGAAGTTAAATGTAATCTAACTACAAGGGTTTTCCGCTTGGCTAACATGATGCAGAGATGAAATCAGTACACATACAGATACTTCTGCATCAATAGATGAATCATAAATGCAAGAATTAAAGCCTGTAAAAATCAGTCTCAGAACGGTCAGAGTGCAACACGCATCTCAGCTGGCTGGCTTCTGCTCCCACTGGCCTGCACCTTGCAGCTCCGAGCTTCGGGTGTGCCTGGGGCACCTCTGACTGCCCCTGTGGCCATGGTTTCAGGCTGGCTGTCGGCTTGGAGAGCAGTTCTAGTTTTACAACTGACCTGTGGCCACTCCTCAATAGGCAATGCAGTCACACTTAAAGGCTGCCTAACTGTACACATTTTTATAGAATTGCAGAGGTTTGATGCACAATTATTATAAAATAGAATACTCACAGGAATTTTTAAGGTGAACCTGTGCTGGCTGTGCACTGTATGGCACAGTGCCACTGCTGTGTCAGTGATGGAAACAAACATACAAACAGTATACATACAGTGATTCCATATTATCTCACAGGGAAACTGTATAGCAATAGTACGTAATATTGATGTTTTGTATCACTTGGAAGACAGGGTACAGTACTGACCCTGATACTTTTGAAATCTACACTTTTTAAGAAGTCAACAATTTTTGACTTGCTGAGTAGCTAAAATCTTACAGTTTCTCTTCCTCCTAAAGTCATTCTCCCCTAAAGAATACGTGAAAGTAAATGTCTTGCCCAGTAGTCCAGTAGATTTTTGTGTGTGTGTGTTGGGTAGTAGTAGTTTGCTGGAAGTATTGTTATGGCTCTGATTCATATCACAAATTCTTTTTTTCTCTCATAAAAATCTATGTCCATGCATGTTTCCTTACATGTGATTATCTTCTTTTCTTTCAAGTCTTTTTCTTCTCTACCATTTCCAACAAAGCAGGGGAAAAAAATCAGTCTTAGAAGAAGGAGATCGTCAGAGAGTTATAAGCAGCTTTGCTTCCCGTGCTATTGAGGCTCACAAGCAATCTAATATCAATGGATCATTGAACAATAATCTCCCCAAATCTTCAAGTAACATTACTTTTTTATCTGATGAGAACCCATTAACTACTCAAAACCCATTGTATGTGGAAGGTGTCACTCAGAGTCCTGCTGCTGCTGGGTTACTACGGAAAAGAAACGATGCCCTAGATACTCTTTCTCCTATGCACTTAGTCTTGAGAGATGCCTCCTTGGGAGGCAGTCACCGTGCGTGGACGGTACCAGCTCACGTTACCAAAAGACACGTGCCTGGTTCTCTGAGCAGGCCGGTTATCATGGACCCCATTCAGTGGCAACAGGAAAGACTCAAAGCAGAGAATGAAGGAACTGAAAATCAGCCTAGCAGAGATGATCTTAGCAGTCCACTGTTTCAAAGAATAAATGGCCCCAAGTTAACTGTAAAAGAGAAGGCAAGACAATTTGAGCAGCAGGCTTTGCAGGAAATGAAGCAAGTGAAATCTCCTGATGTGAAATCCATCCGTTCACCAACACACAGCAGCTGTTTCCAAGAAAGAGAGAACGTGCTAGAGCAGTCTCCTAAAAGTGTGGTTGCTTCTCCTTGCCTTCGCTCTTCTCCTCTGTCCTCTCCAACACCTTGTGCTGAAGTAGTTGAGCCTGAGCCTTCCACGGTCCCCTCTGTAATCATCACTCACCACGACTATCCTGAAGAACTTTCTCCTCCACCAACTCGGAAGCCAACTCCTCCGTCTTTTAGGATAAAGAAATCAGTTTGCCAAAGTTTTCTAGCTCCTCAGACCAAAGGAGAAGTTGCAGAAAGCATTCCAGATCCACCTAAAATTCCCCCACCCCCACCTCCACTGCTGCCACCTCCACCTCCATCCCCTCCTCTGTTGCCACCACATCCTCCAGCTCTGCCCCCCATGTCTCTTTCTTCATCTCTTCTTAGCACCCAGCACCTCTCCCCTGCAAAGCATTCAAAACCCCCTGCCAAACAGCCAGCTGTACTGCCACCGGCCCCAGTGCCAGAGCCACCTCCCCGTAGGGAGCTGAAAGGTATTCTTAAAAACATTCAGAATTTAGCAGCAATTGAAAAGTCCGTGGCCAACATGTACAGCCAAATAGACAAAAACCACGTTCTGCCCAAGCACATTTCTAAGCTCAAACCAGTTGCAACACCAGAGCTGCCAACTCCAGAGGCAGTGGCTGAGCACAACCAGCAGAATGGCAGCTTGAGCTGTGTTGTGGAGGAGCTTGAGAAACGCTTTCCATCCCAGTCGACAGCACTGTAATGTTTTCGTTTGGATGTTTTCGGCATGTTACATTTTGAGTGAGATGACTCTAATGCAGCACACGGTATCTGCCTCAGACTCTCCAGAAATTCAGACTTTTTCCTTTTCTCCGCTGTATATCACTATTTAATCCTAATCCCAAAATTGAGACTTTGTCTTACCTGTTTCCTCAGAAATTTGTAATGTATAATTTTACAAGTGGTTCTCTCAACACTACATTGTACTGCTCTATGGCATTGGTTCTTAGTCTTTTTTTACCAGAAATTCTTGGGGAAAACTGTCTATTTGTACCCAAGGATCAGTCATAGGTGACAGAGGGCTTGATACTGCTTTATGTTAAGCAGCTTCACTGTAGCTAATACCACCAAGCAGAGCAATTTTTCTGCATCTGTAATGGGAATCTCCTGCTTTGCCCATAAAATGTACCACCTGGGAGGAATCTTACTGTCAAATATCGGATGTCAAAGAAAGCAAGTGTCGATAGTAAGCAGGCTCAGCACAGTGAGCCAGAGTTATTACAGTTATTCATCTTTTTATTGCGTGGGAGATGACGCAGTGCTCTGTTATGCTGGCTTGCTTTCTTTCAGCTCACATTTGCATCTCTTAAGTCAGAAGAAGGTTTTTCTCTTGATTTGTCAGTAAATCCGGCTGTTTTCCCTCATGTCACTTACATGCCTTCCATTGCTTTTTTTTTATATATATATTGTAACTGCACGTTTAAAGTTTTTATTTTGTAAATGATTTAACGTACAAAGCATTTTTTTTATTTTGCATGTTCATGTTGATGTCGTCTCTCTAACTTTGATGCTAATTTGCCATGAACTTCAGTTAATACATCTTGCTTATCTTAAAATGTAATAAAGTCATTCTGATTAGTGTCACTAAGTGAATGGTTTATAAGTACTTGTAAAAATCCATGTAATATGGATTTACTTACTGGCTTTTTTGCTCACAGTTATCTAAATCAGACCTTTGCATTAAATATGTCAATTAGTTTGTCCTTTGAAACAAACGGTAAGTAGAAGCATTTTGGCATTTAAATGAATGTTAGTTTGGTTCAACCTGCAAGTTTCATTTAGTTCTTTGCCAAAATAAAGAATATTCATGTTTAAAATGAAAATTTTTAAAAGCAGTGGTAAAGGCATATATTACAGAATGAAGAAAAACTAAAATTCAGTTAAATATCAAACGTATAATTCTGAGCAAAAAGGTAATTATTTATCAGACTGTCTGGAGATACTTAGCATTTCCGTGGTGCTTGGCTTTTTCTCTTTTTTCTTTTTCCTTTTTTTTATTTTTTTTTAATCTGCGGTTAGGACATGTATGGATGCCTCAGTCAGAAACTGCTGAAGGTAGTTTCTCTTTCTTTTTTTTTTTTTCTCAGAGCCAAACTTCATGATCTCCATCATGCAAGTTTTGACGATGTATTAGAATTTTTCTATGCATAATGAAGTCCTGCACTCTCCTTGGCTAGATTGTAGTTCCAAGGCAGGTAATGATTAGGAACAGTACCCAAACATGTGCAGGGAATGATTATCCATCACAGCATTTTTACTGTAAGAGTCAATATAATTTGAGATTCACACAGGTAGATTAGCTGCCCATCATGCTAAATGGCTCTGAGTGGCGCAACTGCAGCACCAGCAGCAAACTGTCAAAGATTAGCAGCTATTAGAGAAACCTTTAAGATTTAAGAGCCAGAATTGGAAGATGGCTTACATGTGTACCTCCTTCTGTGTACCTCCTGTGGTCCAGGCGTGGAGGCAGTGGGACAATTGAAAGTGTGCACAGATGAGCATGAGAAGTTATCGTGCTAAGCGTAACAGATGCTTTTGTGTAGTTCTCTACATCACTAGTGAAATACTAGACAAATACAAAATAATTTTGCAGTGTGTAGTGTCATACAGTAGAGTTGCAGGTGTTTAGTAATCAGGAGATAAACTTCAAAAATTTTATTCAGCTACAATTATCTGTAGCATTCCTTAGGTAGAAAGGTTGGACGTCACACAAAAACTCCATTTTAAATATTTCATCCAATCACTCTCAGAAGAGTCTGTGGGCGTCATGATAATCAGCTCTTCACTAATGAGGAGCACCTACCTTGTCTCATTCTTTAAACACTTATTAAGTTGGAGGGTTTATGAAACCTAATTTATTTTTGTCTGTAATTAATGCAACCTTTGTTCTTTAGTTCGTTTCTTGAACAGCCCTTATTAAAAAAAAAATAAAATTGATTAGACTGGGAAAGAAACTATACCAATAGCATGTATTTTAACCTACGCTAGAGAGGTTCTGTCCCATTGAAATATCTGGGTGCTACTAGAGCTCTGCAGCACTAGGAAGTATGACAACCAATACACTACTTGGCAAAATGTTGACCATATACAAGCTTATTGACCCCTCCTTGGGTTGTCTGGGTTGTCCAATTTGGTTTATTACTGTCAGATGTGACCCTGGATATAGCCCTGGTCCTTTTACCAGCAGCTTGACTGGGTTGAGTCCTGAGCAGGAGCAGAGATTGCATCTGTGGAGAATTCTTCTTGCCTTTGAACTGTCTGCAAAGCTGAAATTAAGCAGTAATGTATCACTACTCATCTCCCCTCCAAGTTCTTTTTCTCTTCAGATTCCAGTTATGAACTGCAGGAAACCTCCATTTCAAGAGTTGTGGCAAACTGATAAGCAGTTGCCTCCACTGCGTAGTATCTGTAGTATTTGGGTTTTATGATTCTTACACTTTTAATGTGAAAACAGATAAAAAGTATGAAATAGCAAATGCCTGGTGGGATGCCAGTAATTGGAAAAATAGTTGCTTTAGGCAAATCACAGTTCCTTTAACTCATGTTAGCAGCACAGTCCTGTGAAGGTTGCCAGTGTTTGTACATGTAAATTCATTCTTGTTTCATCTGTCATGTTAAGCACCAAAAGTGTATAAGTAGGTGCCATATTATCCTACATCATCATAGGCATTATGTTCTTACTTTCCATTTTTGCATTGAAGATTTCTCTCTGACTGCAGTGAAGTCTAGCTGCTAATGTCTATCCAGAAGCAATTCTTTCCTCAGTGGAGAGCTTTAAGTTCCTTCCTGGAAACAAATGATGATGTTTTGACCTTTGGCTTTTTCTCAGAATAGAGATCCTTGTGCTGTATTGAGTGAATGGACATTATTTGTCTAGCTATTTTTTTTCTTCTAATCATGACCACATAAAACTGTAAGAAAAGCATACGCATCTCTCAAAACACAGCGTGGTACTATTTTTAAGAAAGTTGAATTCCAAATTCAATTAGAATTCCTTATATTACAATTTTAATCTGTGATACAATGACTACTCAAGAACAATTAAGATTAATAGGCTTACTTATCCTCTCTGCAACACAAGACCTTCTTTTTCTGAAGATCGCTGTAGGCGATAGGGAAACTAAATACAGTGTTGCTCAAGTGGGCTTTGAAAAGTCACGTATTGTCTTGTGATGATAAATCTTCATTTCAGTTGTTCATTAGTTTCATATTATATGGGCAACAGCATTAATGTAATTCTGATAATCGATTCCATGTGTTGAATATTAATAGAAAATTTTAGAGATGATGATAGTAAAGAATAATAAGGACTTGTACTCTGTTTTTTATTGTTTACCCAAGTGTAATTAAAGAATTTCCCTAGACTGCTGTCTGCGTAGTAGGTTAAGCTCAGCATTCTTCTGAGCATTTATTCTTCCCTTCTTAAAAATAAAATTAAAAAATTCCATGCCTATCCTTAATACCAAATTGGTGTTTGCTAGTTCTGTATAAACCATTATAATTTTCTGGCACAAAATGTGAAAATACAGACCTTGATAGATGTAAGTGCATTTGTCATGCAATGCGAATATCTCCAAGAAAATGAATTAAAACAACAAAAAAAAAAATCCAATGAGACCAACAGTACAAAGCCTGTGGCAAAATAATCATAGATAGCTAAAATAATGTAACTCCCCCCTGCTGAGCAAGTGTTAGGAAATGTGTAATTTTAATAATAATGTGTTAAATTACTAATAGAAGCTTCAGGCCAATTTCTAGCAAGTCCTTTGTGGATAACGAAAGTCCAGAAGCAGTAGAGAAACTGTTCACTGCTTAAACACTCAGGTGAAATAACAGAGTCTCTGTAGATGGTGTTTGTAGGTCTGAGACAACAGAGAAGGTGACTTGGCAGGGCCTCTCTTGGAGAGAGAAAGGAAAAACCAAGCACAGCATTTACCCTGCTCCCCTTTGCTGTGTTGCACTGGGTGCACTGGCTCTCTGGCTTGTGGGGATTGGGGATTTCTTCTCATTCATTTGCAATCTAAAGCAAGAAAAGATCCCAAAGACTCACTGGCCTTTCTCATGCAATAATTTGTATGTGCAGAGCAAATCTAAAGAAAGACATATTTTATATCGTAGATATGTATTTCTTTTCTTGCTAGTAATCGCATTATCTTTTCATCTCTCCAGAAAGAATGGCAATATGCATCTTTATACAGTCTAGCAGAAGTATACTAATACTTTTTTTTTTTCTTTTTCTGACTTCAAGGCGAGGATATGCACAGCAAGAGGTAAGGCTGTTCCCTAGTTACATTTGAATTACTAATTATATCAACAAACTTTTTCCATACAAACCTGTGTTATGAAACAGTGGCTATTTTAGAGACCGGAAATACAAAGTCGTTCAAAAAGTGTGTCTGTATTCACGAGCTGTACTTTTCAGTGGTAGCTTGGAACCATCGTGGCACAAATATAACCTCCAGGCCAGGAGACTGCTGCTTGACAGCCTGCCAAAAAGTTCCATAGGGCATTGCCTCCATTGCTTGCTGTGTTTTACTACAGCAGATTTAATCATCTGCTGCTGCCCACTGTCAAGGGCCCAGCACAGACATTTTCTGCAACCCACTGTGGTCTGTCCTTGCAGTGTCTTTCTTCCAGCAACGAGTAACATGGAGAATTTTCTTCAGAAATCTAAATGAACTCATTCAATAATGAGAAAATCCTCTGACGTGTTTCTATCATAAAGGCTGGTATTTACTCATGAGTGCTTTACCATTTTTATTAGTCTTAGGATG
The DNA here is from genome assembly GCF_009769625.2 of Cygnus olor. Classification (NCBI taxonomy): domain Eukaryota; kingdom Metazoa; phylum Chordata; class Aves; order Anseriformes; family Anatidae; genus Cygnus; species Cygnus olor. The sequence continues at coordinate 15,406,147 of NC_049175.1, forward strand.
AGCTTCTGGAGCCTACTGCTGCTTATTCAGTAGTTTGTTGTGCTGTGATTTGGCCTCCTGATTTGCAGAGCTGATTTATGTTTCACAATTCAGCTTCCCCGTCTCCCAGGGTTTGGTTTCGGCTGAAATAGTGCCACCAAATTTTGGGAGGAGTGTTCAGATAACAGTATTGATCTCCCTGAATAAATCTGATCCTAATTTACAAAACTGCAAATTAATGCGTATTAGTCTAAGTCATTTACATAAAACTGGAGGTGCAGACTAATTAACAAAGTGACTGCCGAAAATGACCTGTGTTTAACTATGATGCACCATATAGATCTGTCAGTCCTCTCTGTGTGACCTCCAGGGGTCTCTCTGCTCACCCCAGCATGCTTTTCTCACAGTGTCCTGCACAGAGTAAGGAATCAACAGATAAGCTGTAAAGAAAGTAAGTGAGATAATGTTTCACTATCTAATTGGGATTGTGAATTCAAGTCTATTTGTGGTTGCAAGGCATTTAGTTAAAAGCCACAGAAGTACAGAAATATAGATAGAGGACTGAAGTGATGGTACTGCAGCAGAAGCTTAGGGTAGAAGTCAAGGTACTTCAGGTTTTTAGTAGCTGAATCAGAGGCTTTTCTACAAACCCATAGGTTTGCTTTCTACCCATTGTGGGGAATTTTTGTTTGCCACTGTTTCCCTGCTGTCTACAACACACACGACACAATAATTCTTTTGGACTCTGATAAAAGTCCTTGAGCTAAATAATCTAGAGAATCACCACATAAACTGGAAAGCTGATTTCATATAATAAATAGTGGACTATAAAGTGATAATACAAGAGTAGGTGCTCAGCAGTTTTCTCCTTCTCAGTGAATATGGAAGCACCCAGGTGACTGCCATATGAAAGGCTCTAAAGGACCTGTGTTGTTAAGATTTCTTTCCAATCTTCTGACACAAATGACTTGTGTTTTAATTGTTACTGCCTAATTAACACCTTTCTGATTTTCTTCTGTAGCAACAGCAGTTGCTGAGACCTTCTCTTCTCAGACCAGAGGTACCAGTATTTTTTATGTCCTAATTGTTCAATAACAGTTAAAATGGCTTTTACATTATTTCCTAATCAAAACTCATCTTTGCTGGGTAATTTTTTTCCTGACTGTCTTAGATGAAAAGGAAGGCTCTAACATTTGTTAATCCATTTATGTAGTTTTTAAATACTTGAAATTTATTGCCTCTTGTTATTTTGGGTGCTCATGGCTTGTGTGGATATCCTGTTCACTGGATGAAGAACTGGCTGCATGGCCAGGCCCAAAGGGTTGTCATGAATGGACATAAATCTGGTTGGTGGCCAGTCACAAGTGGTGTTCCCCAGGTCTCCGTATTGGGGCCAGCTTTGTTTAGTATTTTTGTTAACCATCTTGATGAGGGGATAAGTTTGCAGACGACACCAAGTTGTGTGTTGATCTGCTTGAGGCTAGGAAGGCTCTGCAGAGGGATCTGGATAGACTGCATCAATGGGCTGCATCCAGTTGTATGGCATTCAACAAGGCTAAGTGCCAGGTGCTGTGCTTGGGTCCTAACACCCCCATGCAGTGCTACAGGTCTGGAGAAGAGTGGCTGGAAAGCTGCCCAGAGGAAAAGGACCTGAGGGTGTTGGTCCACAGGGGCTGTACATGAGCCAGCAGTGTGCCCAGGTGGCCAAGAAGGCCAGTGGCATCCTGGCTTGTATCAGAAATAGCATGGCTAGCAGGACTGGGGAAGTGATTGTCCCTTGTACACGGCACTGGTGAGTCTGCACCTTGAGTACTGTGCTCAGATTTGTGCCCTCACTACAAGGAAGATGGTGAGTTGCTGGGATGCCTTGAGAGAAGAGCAATGAAGCTGGTGAATGGACTAGAAAATAGGACACATGAGAAGCAGTTGAGGGACCAGAGGTTGTTTAGTTCGGAGAAAAGGAGGCCGAGGAGAGACCTCATTGCTCTCTACAACTACCTGAAAGGAAGTAGTAGTAAGGTGGGTGTCTTTCTCTTCTTGGTTGACAAATGTTAGGGGAGGAGGAAATGGCCTTAAGTTGTGGCAGGGGAGGTTTAGATTGGATATCAGGAAGAATTTCTTCACAGAGAGCATGGTCAGCCGTTGGAACAGCCTGCCCGGGGAAGTGGTGGAGTGGCCATCCCTGGAGGTACTTAAGAGATGTGTGGATGTGGCATTTAGGGACATCGTTTAGTGGTGGACTTGGTTGTGTCAGGCTGATGGTCGGACTTGAAGATCTTAAGGGTCTTTTCCAACCTGAATGATTCTGTGATTTTGCCTTTGAGCATCTTTAAGTTGCTCCCATGTGCTTCATCACACAGATGGAAAGCTATCCTAGCTTCATGTCCAGATTCACAGAGACAATAATTTCCTTGCTATTCAAGCGTGATCTATTTTTTCAGATAATTAGTCAACTGATAATCGATGATTGTACCTGGAGATGAACTAAGCAGTTGGCCTGCCGAGTTAATGGAAGTATTAGTACACTGCAGTGAAGTGCAAAGACAGTTCTTGTTTATAAACACAATACTTTCTGTTTCAAATCTTTTAGACCCAGTGTGATTCCCTGAATAGGCAAAGTGTATTTCAGTGGGTGAATGGGAGTTTTATGCAGGGTAAGTGAGACAGCATCCCACACCAGCAAGCGCCTGCATTTAGCAGACTTAGAACAGTCACTCCCAGGAAATACACCAGGGTGGGGGTCATTTAAAGCTTGTGTTGATTTCTCATTGTGGTTCTTGATGGTTAACAGTGTTCCTTGAATTATTATAGTCCTTTTCTTTGTTTTTTTTTGTTTGTTTGTTTTTTTTGCACTTTGGGGTACTGTTCTTTGTGTCTTTATCATCAGTCATACCGTGTGTCACTGTTTACATTCAATCGGTGTTCTCTCTCAACAGGAATTAAGTATGGAGTCTGGAATTGATCCAGGGCAGGAATACTATGGGCAAGATTACTACAGTTATGAGCATGGGTACATTTTCATTTTTCCTATGTATTTCTAAACATGCTGCTTTTCAAGGTTGGTGATGTTTATTATTACAGCGCCTAATCTGTAGACTTCCGTTCACCTCAGGATTACTTTAATCTTTGCATCCACTAATGAGTGTGCTGACAACAAAACTCAATTCTTGAAAGTTAAAGGGGCATTGTGTAACACCCTGCTTCTTTAGGAATCCAATTATTGCACCACAGCGTGCATACTCCATTTATCATGCCATTTTTATATTCTCTTTTTTATTTGCATATATCTGCTGTCTTGGAGATGAATTTACATCATCTCCTCCCCTTTTCTGTCTCACCAGCGTGAGTTCAGTGATACTTTCTGCTCATAGTTCCTAGCCAGCATCTGGCTTTTTACATTTACCTAGAAAAATATCATCCTGCCTTTTTCGGATAAAGTCTGTTTGACTGCAAGCACTATAGGGATTATTGCTATTCTTACAAGCTTGCAAGGATTCTCCAGAACTGATCCTAGAGAATCTACTCTTTCATCCCTCAATTAAAAAAAAATAAAATAAAATAAAAAAAAATAACAAAGAAGATGAGGTACCTGGAAAAGAAGGTCGTTGCATTCAGGAGATCCCAGAGACCTGGCAGCTGGGGCTCCCTCTGGTTGTAATGGGCGTTGGGCCATTTGCAATAGTTTGTAGTTCGCACGTTCGTAGCTGTGTGTGGAGACACGCGTGAGTACATTGTTGCATGTTACAAAGAACTGATGTTTTTTTGCCAGGTATGAACTGCCTCAGTATGGGAGCCGCCGCAGACTGCTGTCTCCTTCGGGGATGTACGATGAGTATGGGGAAGTCGTGGTGGAGAACGATGGTGGCTACTACTACAGCCCACACGGATCAACAGCAGAAGAGGTAGGCATCTCTGGCGTGTTGAATCTGGCTCTGCAACAAGGCGAAGCATTGGTAAACCTAATCAAATGGATTTTGTAATTAGAATACTCTATATAGACCAAATAAGCAGCTCTTCCAATCCTAATCATTTGCCATTGTAATGACCAGTAAAGTTTGTGTCAGAAATGAAAAGGAATTGCAAAGTTTCTTTTAATATGCACATTAGTTTTTCCCTTAATGTAGATTTCGACTTCAATGAAAGTCCACATGGCCTTAGGTAATTCCATTTTATGTTCTTAACTGAATGGAGTGTTACTAATATTCAGCCTATAACTGGTGATTTTCCAGTGAGAAAAATAGTCACCTAAACTAATTTAACTTAAAGTTTACAACTGAATGTAAGGAAATTCTGAAATATCAGTGTCAGCCAGAAGAAATGTTCATTTTTTAAACTTAATATTCAGAATTACCAGACTCTTAATCCATCACATGGGTTTTTATTAAATGAGAAGAGATAACATTTATGAACCAGTATTTTTCCCTGTTGCCAAGGCAAGGTAGTTGTGCATTTGCAGCCTCTTCTACGAGTAAAGCTTCCTCATAACTTTGGTAAAAAGCTATTCTAAAACAAGTGAGTTAGTTTTAATCCTGGGAAAAAGTGTTGCATTTGTTCCTACTGACTTAGGCTATGAGTTTTTGTAATACCTATATTTCAAATTGTAATCAAGTTCCATTTTCATAATTTGCAGGGAATGAGTCAAGTCAGAGGTCCTTCAAGCAGAGGTATAAGCCAGAGAGCAGGGGCTCAAATAGAAGGTAGACCTTTAGGTGGTGGGATGGATCTAAGGCATGGGTCTGGAAGAGTATATAGAACCAGCCAGGGGAAAAGGAAACTAAAAGCAGTGATGCATTTAAGTCGTGTAGCAGTCAGTGCTCAAAAACCAGTAGGAAGAGCTGAGTCTGCTCGTTCTCCATGGAAGAAAGCAAAGATATTCCCAATGATTCTGCAGAAAGTGAAAGCCAGTAGGAAAGATTCCAGTTATGCCAAGTTGATGTCAGCTCGCCAAGTGGTTGATGAGAAAAGCATGATTATCAGGGGAAGTTACTTCCAGAAATCAACAGACGACAGACCTTCAATGAGAAAGCTAAATCATGTGTTAAAACGCATTAGCGTCTCCAGAAAATTTCAAGATGCAAGAGGAAAAGGAGAGGAAGAATATGAAAGAGATGAAGCAAAATCAGGAGTTTCAATAAGCATCACAGCAGAGAGCGAACATGAGGATAGTGATTATGAGAAGGATAAGAAGAAAAAGAAGATGAGAAGAAAATACTCTTCAGATGAGTCATCAGCGAAGAGTAGTAGCTCTGGCTCGGAGTCAGAAGATAAAGACTATTTGAAAGTAACTCTGGACCACGATGAAGCCACTGAAAGTACTGTGGACTCTGATGAGGAAACTGGGCGTGATTTGGGGGATTCTGATGATGAATCTGGATCCAGCTCCAGCAGTGAATCAGAGGAGGACTCTTCTGAAGAGGATGGTGATGAGGAAGAGTCTGATAGTGATGAAGATGATAGCCTCTCAAGGAGCTCATCTACACAAAGTTCATTCAGCAAATCGGGGACTAGTGAGTCCAGCAGTAGAAGAAGCACTGAAAGGTCGAGTATAAAAAGTAGGAGAGGTAGCTCTCGTGGCAGAGTGAGGCGATCCAGCCAGAAATCAAACATCAGCTCTACTGCATCAGGTATAAGCTACAGGAAAGCTTCAGGATCCAGCTGTAAGAGCAAAACTTCCTCTGCCAGCCTTGAAATAGAAGATACGATAGAAGAGGTTTCAGAAGAAGATGAACAAGAAGATACGGACCAAGTCGGTGCAAGCCCTGATGCAGATAACACAAACAATAGCGCAGTTTCTGAAACATCTGCAAATGCAAGAGCTGCTGCTAACAAAGAAGGCGAGAGAGGAAAATCAGGAATTAATGGTGAGGATAGTGAAGATGAAAGCACAGAGGAGGTTGATACAGATGCTAGTGACAAGGAGAAAGCTATCAGTAAGAATGAATCTTCTTGCCTAGAAGGTGAAATCAGTGTTACTTCCAAAGGTACTGAAGGGACAAAGAGCACAGCTAGCACCCCTTCTAGCAAAACTGCTACTTCCCCTGATACTGGGAATCAAAGTTCAGACACTAATATGCAAAGAAAGAAAATAAAAAAGATATCCCAGGAACACAGTCAGTCTCAGTCAGACGAGACCCTCAATACTGCCATTACGGAGTCAGAGACTGCTGGTGATTCTACGTCCTTTTGAAAAGGAACAACAGTAGGTGGAGATTTTGCAATAAGGAGTGATCTTGTTTGCTGTGCCTTCTGTGTGGTCTTTCCTAAACAATTCGTGCTTGACTAGAGGTAGCCAAAAAGAAAATGGCAAAGCTTATTGCTTCAGCATTTAAATCTTTTATGCTATGTTAAGGATAGAACTATGGAAAACCAAACTAATATAATTCCTCTGAAAGACTACTCAGGTATACTTATTGATGGATATAGAAGGATTTCTTTTCATATAGCAATGGCAAGAAAGAATACTTCTCTTTCTCTGCTAATTTCAGTAATGTAGTTAAAGAGGCACTGTGCTAATTTTTACATTTAATGCTTTGGCATTATGCATATAGTGATGCAAAAGTACATGGCATTTTGTATTAGCTGTGATGGGTAGCTCAATGAGCATGGTGGCACAAACCTGTTAAGAGCCCTGTGCTCAGGCAGGTTATGTCTGTGTCACAAAATAGCACTTACAGGAAGGAAAAGGTGCAAAACATACGGGATTCAGTGGAGAACAGGAATGAGGATGAAGATATTTATGACTTGAAGGTCATACATGGTTTCATCACATTTCACTACCATATAAGCATTTGCTAATCTTCACCTGAGTTCTGTGGTGTAAACCTTAGCCCTATTTTCTGGGAGGAAAACTGAAATTGCAGCACAGTAACATTCCCAAATCTGCTGGATATTACTAGCAGCACTGGGATTAAACTGCTTCTGGATTATGGGATTCAGGTATGGTTGATGTACAAGGCAGGAGTGCAGAGGTAGGTGTACAATGTGAATTCGATAAGAGGAAATGAGTTATATTTTCTAACTTCTGCCTTTCCCGCTTTACTGTGTGGGGTTTGGATTTTTTTTGGCTGTTTTTTGTTTGTTTTTAAAAAATATATTAAAAGTTTGAGATGCATAATGGCAAAGTATTGCTGGGTAACTATGTTCAGTATGTTGGTATTTACCTTTTAAAATTCACTAAGCTGCAATATCTGATGTCATTCAATAGAGAAATCTTATAGTACATTTCTGCTCAGAACAAGCATGATCGCCTAGGAAGGATTTCTGTTATTTACAACTTAAGTTGTCATCTTTGTATTTTCCTATAAGAAACAATCCCTGCATGATTTACTGCTTCACAGAGCTCTTACCCGTGCTGCCAGCACACCAAGTATGAAAGCTTTGTATACACACAATCTATCTGTACTTCATCTGCCTTTTATCAAAAGCCATAGAGTTGTTTCTCAACCATCTATCCAAATAAGCAATAGAAAGCTTAAATAAAATTGAAGCTTTGAGCCAGTATTGGATTAGTCTTGTGAGTACTTTTGAGCTAGTACAAATTTGGCTTTGGGCATATGCACCAAAGCTCTGCCAGGAAGTCTTTATTAGAGGGAGCAAGAAAAATGTTTGAATTTTAATGATAGTGGGATACTTCAGCCTGCTGGGGAGTTACCCTGGAAGGGCAATGGGTGCTGAGCTGTAAAACGTGATAGTAACTTTTCATTTTGTGTCTGGAATTCCAATTGAGATGTGAACTGGGTTTATGATGACTCACTTTTTGTATTCCCATATAGCACAAAATTGTAGCTGCACATGATATTTTCCCATAGATCCCATTTAAACAAGTCCGTCTGTTCATCCACCTGAATACATATGTATGAAGAAAATTATATGTCTTTATCAGGAACAAATGAATAGGCCTATAAGTAATTTGTACAAAGTGTAACTTCTCAAAGCTTAAGAATTATCATCACCCGTTTCTCTCTGGCATGATATTCTTTTTCTTAAAACTGTCTTTTCTTAAGTGCATGTGTATGTATTGCAGTGGGAGTTAACTGTGATGGTATCTGCTGCCTTAGTGAAACAACAGCATTTGCTTTATTAATTCAAGAACAATGGTAGCTTGTTTCAGTGTATCACCAGGAATCAATCATAAATTATGTAATGGGGTTTTTGTAATCAATATTAGTAAAGTTACTGCAACATGGAAATTGTTTGCATTAACTCGTTAAGAATGTGTATGGATTACATAAAACCAAAAGTCTCATTTCTCCACCATCTTTTATTTAATAGCAAAGCATCTCCATTGGTTCCTCTAGATTGGAATTGGCACAAAGCCTTACATCAATCTTTCTAACCAGCCAATTTTGCCAACATCGTGCCTGAGAGTTTCCCTTGTGTAGGTCCTGAGATATTTTTCTCCTGGACATAGTGTGCATATAAAGTAGCCCTGCTCAATGCCATTTCTGTGCAGACTTTACAATTCAGTAATACTCTGAAGGAAAACTTCTAAGGCCTTCCTAAGCATTTACCCCTTAGTACAGTATTTTATTAGAAGTATCACACAATTTTGTCATCATCAGTGCCTTCCCGTTTGTCTTATAAAGTGGTAGTAATCTAGTTGTTTTTCCTATCTCTTTGTAACACACACCAAGACATTGCTTTGTTGAAATATGTCTCGCTTACTAATACTGCAATTTACAGAGATTAACTCTCAGGAAGTAACATCTCTTTTTCCAGAATTCTCAAAAGAAGATGCACTTTGACTTAATTGCAGCACAGCTGAATGCATCTAGCAACCCCTCACTGAATTTGTCACTACTTGAAAAAAAAAAATCTAATTTTTTATACCTTTATAGCTTTTATACCTTGTTTTATACCATCTAAGTGAAAGGATGCTGTTCACAAACTAAAATGAGTTTATCCTTGTAACTTGCAAGTACAAGGAATTGATTGAATTGATTGTGTGTTCAAGCATTAGGCATACATGGTAGTGGCACAGAGTGGTAATCAGAAGAGTTAGGAAATACCAATGTACAGTCTAAAAGGAATAGTACAAAATGCCAAGTTAAAATTTCATACTAAATGCCTAGATAAAAGATGAGATAGATAGGAAAAAGGACAAAAAGCTGTAAGAAATCATACTGAGATTTAATAACATTTCTGTTTATCATTAAACAGTGGGCCAGAAAGAAAAGGATCAAGTTGATAGTTGACCCAGAGTATGAGACCAGCTCCACTGGAGAAGACAGTGCTCCTGATTCCAGCCAGAGGAATCGTCTTAATAACCCCAATATTCAAAACAACGTCAATGGTAACATCTACATTGCACAGAATGGCTCTGTTGTCAGAACCCGTCGTGTTTGCCTTGCTAATAATTTAAAAGTCACATCTCCAGTGAGGCTGGGGAAACAATTCAAGAAACTGGACAAGCTTGCAGTGACACATGAGGAGAATGTCCCACTGAACACATTGTCAAAGGGACCATCTTCTACTGATAAAATGAACACGAGGCCTTGTAGCGTCTCATTTGCTTCCTCTATAGGGGCTGAAAACATAGTAGCAAAGCCAGGCGGCTCCAAAATGAAAAGCACAGAAGAGCAGGAATCAGTTGTTGATAACGAGGATGTCAAAGAGCCCTTGGAGTCACACAGTGAACACACACAGTCAGATGAAGAGGAGCTCTGGATGGGCCCTTGGAATAATCTTCACATACCAATGACAAAACTGTGATTTTTTTTTTTTAAATTTTAATTTTTACTTCAGTTTATAATAAACTGCGCTTTTTATTGTCACTGAAGAAAATGTATGAAGTTTGTATCATGCACATATGTTGTATACTACAAATGACATGCTTTAAAGTTAAAAAAAAATTTGCACTCACATTTGTACCAATTAACTGTCCCCCCCAACAACTGTTTTGACAGGCTCCTATTTCACTAAACAATACTTCATTTAAGTTAATTAGATTTTTTATCTTGATTTATTGTTTAATAAATAGTAAACTACTAATAACTGCACAGCAACATTTGGTTAACTTTTCAGACAGTTCTATACATGCCTAGCTTGTTTTTCCTGTAATGGTACTTGTGGCTATACTGTTTAGATTTGGAAAATTGTCTATTTATGTTCAAGATTTATATCCAGAGCTCTTGATTCTGAACTCAGAGTAATAAATTAAAAATAAATCCATGAAAGTCAATGGAGCAAATCTGCTGGTTTAAATTTGAGTAACAATACCAAAGTCAATAGTGATACACCAGTTTTTTCCAACAGATGATCTCACTCAACACTGAAATAGCAAACTAATGTAAGAGTGGAATCGGGGTTTGTAAGGCTATAGCATTGTTAAACAGGAACATGGAACAGAAGATTAAATAAGATAAAATTGCAAAGAGGAAGGAAATGTAAAGCAATTAATCTTATTCAGAGTTACCTTGCCGTGGTTTGTTCATTTTCTTTTGTAAATTAGCTCATTCCAATTTTCTTCTCTAGTCAATTTTTCATCTTTTCATCTCTTCCCAGATCAGTGCTGTTTTCTTCTTTATATGGTCTTTAGCTCCAGTTTTTATGCTCCATCAATAATTGTCATTCTATGGCTATATTCCTCTGAAATAAGCCAGGATGATACAGGACTCTGTGAGATAGAAATAGGTATAAAAAGTAATTAATGGGAAGGGGATAGATACATTTTCAAGCCCAGCTAGCTTTTGGGTTAAATGGTACAATCACCATTCCACTCTGATAGTGTTGAACATAAACCTGCTGTAAAGACAAATGGATCATGGTGAAGGGGATAAAAAGCGAACACTTTCTGAGAGTAATACGCAGAAATGCAGCTGTGAAGGACAAGGGGTGTCAGAACACAGAATTGTTCCAAAATCTTTTAAGTGAGCATTACTTGTAAAATACACTGTATAAAATACTGGTAGCTGCTTTTAATTTCTGTTTATAACTCGAAATAGTGAGTGTGTCACGTTACAAATTCAACAGGGAGCTGAGAAACATCATTGTTCATAACCACCAAGTAATACTTAAAAGAAATTAACAATGCAGAGCAAAGTATTCTTCTCCAATGTGATATTAGCAAAAACCATATATGTATATTTATACATGTGAGAAAAGTGTCCTGTTGTGTTATGCCAACTTTTTCTTCAGGATGAGATCAAACTAGTTGTGAGAACAATATGGGTACCTCTTAAAAGATGGGAAGAGTCCACAGTTAAATGCGTGCAACTAATAAGGAAAGGATTGGCATCATCATTCTTTCCCTGTTGCTATACCACAAGATCTGGATGACAATAGCTGTTGGTTCTGCTCTGGCAGTAAATGGACTTGTGCTGCTGTGATTTTGTTTGTTTTTCCCTTGCACAGGTTATCCTACAGGCAATTCCTCTTAATGTTTGTCTTTAGAAGCTGTTTGCATGTTATGGTGATGTAAATGTCACATTTCTGTCAAATACCTCCTTTGAAACCTGAGGTTTCCAACCAAATATTTTGAGGTGGTGCTTGTTTTTAGGCATGAGAAATGCAACATAGCCTACCATATGAGAAAAAAAAAATACTGGGTATTTCTTGCTCCTAACTCTTTTTTCCTTGGCATATATGGACTTGCTACCTAACAAAAAATAGCTGTTTGGAATTTAGCTAGTGTCTGAACATGCAGACAAGAATGATGGAAGGAACAACAACAAAAAAAAAATCTATTCTTTGAAATAACTAGTAAAATGTTATATTTTAATCCTGTTTAAGATACTGTTGTTATTTCATTACATCATTTTTTTTGCAAGATCTGTCAATTCAACTTTTACTAAAGACTCTAAGGTCATACGCTTTTTAGAGAAACATCATCTTCCAGCTACTCTCAATTTTCTACCTACCTGTTTTCATTAGAGACGCACAGCTCTGCCAGCTTGCGTGCTGTGAAGGATTGTCATGCCCATCACTGATGGTCAGCAGTACAGCGCATGCTTATCAAGCGCAAAACCTGTCAATACCTTCTCTTTTGTGCTGTTCATGTGCTCATATCTTTTCCCACAATGCAAAGAGCTTAAAAACTTTCATTCTTTCAGGAATGGGTAGGGTTTGTCTAAAATCTAACTTGATTTTAGCTAAACTTGTAAAGACTTAATGACCTGAATGAATACTGACTGAAAAGAAAGGGCTTTGTAAAATCTTTTACAGGTTCAGAAGATTTTAGGGGTGTATTTTTTTTTCTTTTTCTTTTTTTTTTTTTTCCTGTGGATGTAACACTATAAATAAATAGTGTAAATTAATACAGATTTTAAACTGTGAGCAGACAGTGGGTGCCAGAACCAGTAGCAATAACAGTACATGCTGATAGAGTGAAAAATGGTCACTTCCACTTTCTTTTGGCAAGTTTTGTATTAGCATTGCTTTTACAGATACAGTAAATAAAATAGAATATCTGGGTCTTGGGATATAATTTTCAGCTATTTAACCACTAAAATTTGCAGAGCTGATTATGCAAGGCATGAGTATTTTCCCCTGGGTGGCAGAACTGCTCAATGGCTGACCAATCAAGGTGATACTCATTGCTCCTTACATTGATTTAATTTGTATGCTCCTCCAAGCAGGCACTAACAGTTTGATGGCTTGTGCTACGTCTTCCGTACAAGAAAGGTTCAAATGACAGACTTGGTGGCTTGTAGAAGGGCAGTGCAATACTGTGAGGCAGGACAAGGTATGTTTGGAAAAAAAAATAGAAACTTCCATTATTTTTCTTTAAATGTGTGCTGCTATGAGCAATATTGCAAAGAAATCCCCACACAGGGCCTGTTAGGGTGCTTAAAAGGTTTAAGTATTAATGGTACACTCCATGCACCCATTATTTGCCTGAGTGGGTATGGGGGAAAAGGACAGCACGATTGTGATGGGTGCTGTGCCTGTCTTGGTACATTCTGCTGGCAGTGATTTCACAATAGGATCACTCAGCATCTCCAGGGTTGAGTCCTTCCAGAAGCTAGTTATGTAGCTGGAAAACTTTGCAAGGACAGTAAAATGCAAGAGACGGAAAATTCTGGTTTTTTTTTTTTTTATTTATTTTAGTAGTGGTAGAACAGCAATCTCATACACAAATCTCAGCTTCCACAATTGAAAAACACAGTGGGAACTGAGTATTTTGAAGCAGTCACAACCATGAATGGCACTCTGGAAAGTGTCATGCTCATCAGAACAGCTTGTGTAGCTAAAACCATCTCTTCTGGTTCAAAGCCGTGGTGGTTCTAGTTTCTTGCAGTGGTCATCTCCAGGCTGCTTTTGCAGGATCCCAGTGGTTGGGGAGCATTTTCTTTTTATATCAGTTTGTCTCTAGAAAATGTCAGTTGTAACTCAAACCATTACAAATACATTATATTTTGCAGCCAGTGAATGGTGATAAACACTTCTTACCTTGTAAGATTAATAATTTTCCTGCAAATGGGGGGTATAAACTTGAATGCTTTTTCATCAAACCCTGGCTTGTGGCTGTGCAGATGCACAACTAGCTGGAAATAAAATAGGCAGCAGCTCCCTCCTGTGTAGCACATGCCTGCATGCTGACCCTTCAAACGCTGCACACAGAAATGGTAACTTTAAGTTACCACTGACTGCCCTGTTTTTTGTAGTCTAAGAAAGACTTGCATTTATTACAGAAGTATTGATAAACAACAAGGTTAGATAAATCCCCCAAGAAACAGATGGCAGTTTATCAAATGAATTTGGAAGGCAGCAGTTTCTCAGAAGCCTATTAGATGAGCACTGAGAAATACTACCTTTTTTCTTTATTATTGGAAGAAGAGCATTTCAGTAATTTCACTGTTTGGACTTGGAGCACTAAGCCCAGGTGATTAAATGATAAAGCTGTCACACAGACCTGGATCAATAGTGTAGCAGCAACGCAAGCAGAATTGGGTAATTCACGTGTAACCAAAGCTTTCAGGGTGGTACCAGCCCTGTCAGACGAAACATGGTTTATCTTTCTAGCACTGATCGTTGCTCTTTACCAATACAGGATAAAACAACGATGTTCCTTCCGCGAGCCACCCAAGAGTAGCACCAATCCTGCAAACTGTTTGCACGTTTTCAAGCAGAGGCTGTTTGTGAGACTGCCATGATAGCCACAGTGAGTTGCAGCATCCCAAGGAGTGTTTGCCTCTCCCCATGTGGATACTGTAGAAACATACAGGTGGCTGCGGCATGCAGGAATTGCTGCCCTTTGGCTCCCACTAAGCAGACAGTGTGGGTGAGCGTGTGTGGGCAGCCAGTGTTGAATTCAGCAGAAGTGGATGCAAACTCCTGATCCCAGCTGTGTGGAGCATCTCCTTGCAAATAACTGATTCTAGCCCAAGGGAGTTTAAATGATATGCCCACAACCTGGCAAAGAGCAGCAGTTTCCACTTAGAGATGGGGGAAGAAAACAGAGCAGCTGCTCAAGCAGCAAATCCACTGGGGCTCTATGGGCAGAAATGTGGAGATCCTTGCAGTTATCCTATTTTGCACAGCTGTGCAGCTCTTAACCAGTATTTGGCTTTCAGGAGGTCCCGTTCCTTGTTCATATGGCAGAGAAACTCCAGCTCTGGACAGACTGACCTTGCTTGGAGTGGATGATGACTGGTAAGTTGTTCGCACCGCATTCAAAAATGCATTTGGGGAAGGGACAGTGTCTGCAAAGTGTCCCTTTTGCTGCTCTTTAAAGAGCAAGGACAAGATACTGTGTTCACACACTGTTAAAAATCTCTTCACTCTTAAAGCTCTTCTGAAATGCCTAAAGAATTTAGGCCTCACCCTTTTAAAGCGACAAAGGTAAAATTGGCCCCTTTTACTGCACGCAGCTTAAGATTTCATTCTCTGCTCCCAAATATTGTGGACATGATACCTGTTAAAGACAAATGCAAGGGCACTTGGGCTGACCTCATTGCAGCAGACATCAGGAAGTTTGCAAGTGCCTGTTCCCCGGGAGCGTTTTCCTGCCAGCCCTGTAAGTGCTCAAGGAATCCTGTCAGTTTTCTGGGGAGTTGGGGACGGGGTGGTTACAGGAGGGCAGCTTTTGTGCAGAAACGAACGTTGTGTAGCACTGGAGTGAGGTTTAGTTTTGTATCAAGATCTGAGGGAGGATATGAAGCCTTCACATTGCTGACATGGCCAGGCCATTTTGTGTATAAGTGTTGCTGAGCTTGCGAGTTAATGGTATGTCAATGATGTATGCATCTGTCTCTGCCTGCCCACAGATAATCTGTTGTCTTTTGAGGCATGTATATGCTCATGTTGTGCCTCCTGTTAACCGATGGTTACTTAAATACACGTGCTTGCAAGTTTTCATTCCCCAGGGCAGTGATCTCGCAGGAGTTTGGCAACTTGCAGCCAGGTGGCTCATAGAAGTACAGCAAATGGCTGTCCATCACATAGGTTGGAGCTGATGGTATTTTACTTGGGCAAGAATTACGCCTAACCTCTCACAGGTAATTAATTTGTAATACGCTACAGTGTGGCAGACTGCACTCTTTCTGTGGAGCCACTGGCAAAGGTTGCAGCTTAACTTTGGTCCATTGTGCAGTGGGTTGCTGTTTTTTGTGGAAAACAAAAAGTGGCAAAACTACTGTGTTTACCATTCTGATGTAGCTGCTACTCCACAAGTTACGATTTAGACTCTCCTTACTGAGTTCACAGAAACTCTACTTTGTTATGATTTCTTTAGTAACTAAGAAAGAATTTCTTATTTCCTTGATAAAGGTCACCAAGGGAAATTATATTAAGGCCATTATTTAATCTAATTAATTTTTCACAGGTAGAAAGATTATTATTTTTTTTATGTATTACATTTTAGAAATTAGACCTAGACAGCATTTCTGTAACAGCATTCTAACTTGATATCTCAGAAATACTGTTAAGAGGCTGTTTTAATGAAAAAGGAAAATGCAGTTTTTAAATATTTAAAATATTAAGCAGGGTCTGCCCTGATTTACTGTTACAAAAAGCTATCACAGCATGCTAGTCTTAGGAAGAGGGGTTAAACAAAATGGTAAATGCTGATTAATCACCACTGTTTAAATGAGAAACATGAAGCATAAGAATGCAATAAACTATAAAACTTAATACCATAATCAAGCGAAGTGAGAATAGCAAATATTTATGTCTCCCACATCAGTTTAATTTACTGATAGATGTTTTTCCTTTGCAGACTGAAAATGCTCCATAGTTAATAATCCACAATCAATATGCATAACCAAAGTATAAGGATGTGAATTCTAAGTAGACTTTGTGGCACAAAGTGGCCTGCAGGCACCTTGAAAGATCTTCACAATGTGGTGAAGCACTGGTTGTGGATAGGGTTTTTTTAAATCCACTGAGTTAGAAGCATAGTAAGGGAACACAACTGGTGCTCCCAGATCAGACATTCAGAAGCTACACATGGCTATGCCACTGGCTCCTCCTTCATTTCCTTAAAAACATGAAGCAAGGACAAGAGAGACAGGACTTTGCACAGAGAGATACCCAGTCTATCACAGGTGCTAGAGTGCAGGCATGCAGGGCAGTGTGCTACCCAAGCTAATTATCCTGCCAAGATGACATATTACAGTTACTTTTTCCTGGACTCACAGCATAGCCATGCCCTTGTTAGCTCAGTGGGATTTGCTCTTTGTGCATGTATCCATGGGTATCAGTACACATACACGCATCCATCTGTTCATCCATCCTTCTCCATCTATAAATGTATAGCTGTGTGCACTGCGAGGACTGCAGTGGTGATAGCACTGTGGTGGTGCAGAACCTTCCCTCCCAGTCCCATGTCCCAGACACAGCTGAGCGTCTGTGTCTGAGGCACAGGCACACAGGCGGTTGTGCACTGCCCTGTGCCCACAGACAGGAAGAGTATCTTGCTGAAGCTGGAGCATGTTGCTTGTACCACTGTGAAGGCAAGAGAGCTAAACATCTTCTTGTGCCAAACAAGCTTGGGTTAGCAGGAGGCAATGGGCTCGGCTGTACTCTCCATAAAGGCAGGAAGAAAAGTCGCACTGATTTCAGCAGCTGCTCTGTGATTATGACACTGCTTTCCAGCCTTCCTAATAACCTCCATGTCCTCAAACTAATGAAGATGTAGACAATAAATGAAAAAAGTATAACAACAAAACACAGCAAAGCTTTTGAGATTTAAAAACAAGGTAGCAGGCTGCAAATACATTGAAACACCCCATCTGCTGCTACTGCAGGATGTGTCACCTTGATTTCTCGTGCTTCCCCCCCAGCATCCAGTCAGCTGGCATGTTGCATGGAAAATAAGATTAGGGCAATATATGTTTTTTAGGATTTTTGGGAGGGTTGTAGGAAGGAATTAACCCTAGGTTGTGCCGGTGGATGAGAAGCCAAACACCATTCATCAGTGCCCCGGCAGCCCACAGGGCCGACCATGCCTGGGGTGCCTCAGGCCCGGCGCTGCTGGCTGGCCAAGGGAAGGGATCGTCCTGCTCTGCTCGGCCTGCTGCGGCCTCGCCTCGAGCACTGCGTGCGGGTTGGGGTGCCGCAGTACCAGAGGGGCATAAAGCCATTAGAGAGCCCCCAGAGGAGGTTGTGAGGATGGTGAAGGCCCAGAGAGCAAGGTGTGTGAGGAGCAGCTGAGGGCCCTTGGTCTGCTCAGCCCAGAGCAGAGGAGATGAGGGGAGGCCTCATGGCGGCCTGCAGCTCCCTCACGGGGAGCAGAGGGGCAGGCGCTGAGCTCTGTTCTCTGGGGACAGCAACAGGACCCGAGGGAACGGCACGGAGCTGGGACAGGGGAGGGTCAGGCTGGTGTTAGGGAAAGGTTCTGCACCCAGAGGTGGTCGGGCACTGGGACAGACGCCCCAGGGACTGGGCACACGGCACCGAGCTGCCAGAGGTCAAGGAGCGTCTGGACACCGCTCTCAGACATTTGGTCTGATTTTGAGTGATGCTGTGTGGAGCCAAAAGCTGGTCTGAATGATCCCTGCCAACTTGGGATAGTCTGTGATTATATGGATTACAGAAATTTGTACTCAATATGTTTAGCACGTGCTGGTAAAATGTTATAGCTGTTGAGGGACAGGCTTTTTTTCATGCTTCTAGACAGGAGAAGTGTCCAATAAGAATTGGCTCACTAAGTGTTAAGTCTTGGTTTTGCTGCAGATCACTAGGAACGCAGAAATGACTTCTGCAGTCAGCATATAGGTTACCAGGATGCTGGGACCTTGCCAGTTCACCCTTGATTCTCATCGTTCATATCTTCTCCCCTACATATCACATCCACTTTCCAGCTGTGGTGTTTTTTTTTTGATGGTCTGTTGTCCAAGAAATCTCTGATAGCTGTTGAGCAGCTGCATTGTTTGCATTGTACAAATATGTATGGATGTATAGGAAAAATGAAAGCTCAGTTTGTGCAGTAATTAGCTTTGGGAGTGAACAAGAAAAAACAACACTGATACTTTAGGCTTGATCTTTTCTGGCTGAGCCGATTAGGGGCAGGATGTTAAAGCAATAAAGTCTTTGAAATGCAGTAGCTGTCACAGCACTGCAGTTTCCCAGCATGACTGATGTTAAGATCAAATGATGCTCAGTGGACACATACACTGACCATGCCTCCATATAGGGGTGCTCCCTGCACTTCAACAACATGAATTCTGGCTGATGGCACATCATCAAAGAATAGAGTTGTTTTAGGAACTAACGAAAAATATTCAGCTCTTTTTGTTGTTGTTACTGAGATGCAGGTTTCTATCTACATTGAAAAACTGGTAAAGTGGGTTTCCTGAATAACACACATAACAGACTATCCAGAGACAAACCAATTCTTACATAGTCTTAACAAAGGAGACTTCTCTGAGGCTATTTCACCTCAGCTCTTATTACTGATATATATTTTAGAAGCTTTAATTATAAATGACAAGGGTTATAACTATAGGAAGATTGTGCCTGTCTTGTATTCAAGCAGCAAAATGCTACCTGGATTTATAAAAGGAGTTTATCTTTATAAATGCACTGTAATAACTACCTCATGACCCTCTATAACATGGGGCCTGGTTTGAAGGCTTGTGTGTGGTGTTGTTTTCTGGTTTGGTTTGTTTTACGTAGCAAGCTTGTTATTGAAGCTATTCACAACTGGCCTTTTTCCTGCATACCTAGCTTGAGCCATATTAGGTCTGTACTGCATAGTAAAGGACTTAAGACTATATTCTTTTTAAGTGTAAATATGTAACTCCTTAGACTGATTCCGCACTGTAGCTCCCACTCCTGTTCTCACATTTCTCTTTTTGCAGGTTGGTTTCTGGGCATTGATTCAGTACTGTTCTATAAAGGTGGATTTAAAAGCAGATGATCTGTATAGAACATCAGAATGAGGACAGAGAAGTATCAATTACTGCCAGTAAAACAGTCTGGCTACAGCATGCATTAGATAAACAGGCTGACTTTTCAGTGGAAGGTGTCTTCTCAGTGAAGGTTCACCATCCAAGGCAATTTTCTCTCTGCCTGTTCTATAAGCAACTTCTGCAGTAGGCTTTACATAGAAGGAGCATATGG
Organism: Cygnus olor; assembly: GCF_009769625.2. Lineage (NCBI taxonomy): Eukaryota > Metazoa > Chordata > Aves > Anseriformes > Anatidae > Cygnus > Cygnus olor. The sequence continues at coordinate 15,425,629 of NC_049175.1, forward strand.
CCTTTCCTAGCTTCTTATTTCATGCAAGTATGTATTAGAAAAATGCCATCTCTGCCATGATCTCAGTTCCTTGCCTGATGATGCCCAATTATTTTGCCTAGTTCTGGGTTGTGCTCTGATTTCTGAGAACTATCAATGATGGCTCTAGGAGCTTTTCCTGTAGTTGTACCTAAATGTCCAGAGTTTGGCATCTTCCCAGTAGGCTTTGGACTACTTTTTCCTAGTTGCATTTCCTTGTATTTCACTCTGCTGAAAGTTACCTACCTCCCTTTTTTTGCCAAATAATTCAGTACTGTGACATTTCTCTGGGGTAACGTAGCATCACTGTGGCATCACTGTACCCCAAACCACTGGTTTGTTTCATTTGGCTTGCTTTGTTTTTCTGAAATATATTCCATAATGTGCAGTGAAATAGCATTTGGTGGATAGGTATTCTGTGCTGTTGCTGGTGATAGAGTTTATTTGTATTTGGACTGTGCAATAATAGAGACATTTATATCAGCTGAGCAGTTGTGCAAGAGCTTAGGTGGTCTTTAATTCCTCTCTATTTTTCTAGGTAAGGTGATATCTATATTAAAAACAAAAAAGATCTGGTCAGGCAGATAGTGTTGGGGAGATCTTATTTACAGTTGAATACATCTCTGTGTGACTGAACTGAAGAGGAAAACACACTCCTTAAACCAAGGGGGAAAAACTGAGACAAAAAAAGGTGTGGACATTAGAAGCAAGAGTCTCATGCTTCTACCAATAACTTTGCTTCATCGGGTAATGGATTTTCATAGAAATATGAACACTATAGTGTAGTTTTATTATTTTTTCCCCATTTTTAAATGCAGTATTGTTAAAATTTCAGCCTGAGCAAGCTACTCTGATGCTAGCCATACTTTTACAGATACTATTGTGTTAACATTGCTAGTTGTAGCCCATGAATTTACTGATTTGAAAAACCAGAGGGAATGGATTAATTCTGTTTCCCAGTTGACATTGTATAAATGTTGCAGACATGATTTATCTTTTGTGAAAGATACAAGGAAGATGTTAATGTTTTACAGTCATGCTTAATAACATTTCCAGAATCTTTCTAGCTGAATCCAGAGAAAGAAGTACTATTTTTGATCTAAAAAACTCCAAAAACAGAGAAAAAGATTTTATAGTAGCACTTCTCGTTCATTTTAAGTTGCAAGGCAGGCTGAAGAAAAGACTCTTGTATCGTGGTTGCTATTGCTGCTTCTCCTTCAGTGCACAAATTACTTTTTATGTACTCCATGAAAACATTCAGACTTTGGTTTTAAGAAATTAAGACCATACCTACTGACTTCGTGCTTCATCACTTCCAAGGTGTGTTTCTATGGTGCCTTCTTCCTGTGCTGTATTACACCAACCTTTCTTTGTCTTTAAACTTGCCAGACTGCATTAAAATCTCTGGTTTTGTAATGTGACACAGATGTCTGAAGTCTGGCCAGTATTTTAGCTCACGGATGTTGTATTGCCCCTACTTTCAGGAATTCAAGCTCTGTTCCAAATGGTAGTTAATATTTACAGGTTTCACTGTGCTCTTTATATTTGGCTAAGAACCCCACTAGCTGTAGTCACACACACATTTTGTGGGAGATGCTCACCCCCAGCACTGCAGTATCGTCACACAAATGCACATATATCACCCAGTGCTTCCCAGATGCCTGCTCAAAATTAGTCCAACTGTTGTGAGGTACTAATTAGCTCTCAAAAGATTTGAGGACCTCTGTTTTTCTAATGTTGTTGTCACTCTCATTTTCAGTCTGATTTCCTTGGGAAACAACGCATAAGTGACTGCAGCATTGACTCACCTGTCACTCCTGCTCCAAATAATTTCTGAACCAAATGACTGATTCCATCCAAATTTGAAGGAGGGTTAGTAGTCTCCAAATTAATTATGTTTCCACAGGCTTCAGGAAAATTGACAGCTGGGTAGAAGAAAGTGAGAAGCAGATTAATGCTTCTGTGCCCCCAGAGGAAGACAAGAATTCAGCCATTACCCATTCAGTTGGCTGCAAACAGATGGCCAGGCAGGATGTGCTCAGTTCTTTCTTGATGGCTGGGGCTGTCCTGGTGGCCTTGGGACACCCGATGTGACTGTGGTGTGGGTGGCAGAGGGACAGATGAGAGAAATCCAAATACTTGAACACTTCCTTTGCTGATGGTGCACATTACTTTCTTTCCCTGCTGTGATACACAGCTGAGATCTCAAAAACCATGAAAGAGTCATTGTCTGATGAGATGTACATCTGCCATGAGATATGCATGTGCTCACCCTGTTTACTGTTGCACTTCAACCAGTAGAATGGTTCGTATGCTGTCCTCCAGCATAGACTTAGAAACCTTTGACTCTTGGTTTTAGTTAATGTTTTGAAGATATAATAGGAACTTAATACATTGAGTAAGAACAATTATTTCCTCACTCGTCATGAGAATTATGGCAGCTGTGTAATACATTTTTTTCCCCACTATACTCAAGTTCTAATTAGAATGATAATGTCTCTTATTTGGGGAAGCTTTTAAAGTAATTGCAAGGTCATCTACAACTTTATTTGAATAGTCAGTTAATTCTTACTCTAATTTTTGGTGCTATTTTCCATGACTGTCACTATAAACCCACAGCCTCCCACTAAATGTAGTTTCACAATAACGAAGTTTCAGCTAAATAGATACTCAAGGTTTCTTTTGCATCCTAGCTAATAAAGGCACTGTGCAGACAATTCAGGGTGATAAAGTGTCCTTGTAACATTCACTTTCTAAAAGTTAAAAGGAATGGAGCTTGTGTTTTTGAAGCTTGATTTTTTTTTTTTTGGTATATCATCTGGAATGAACTCTAAACACTGATAAGCCGCACCATGTGCTGTTTCTAAGGTAGAAAGGGATGTTAGTAGCAGTGCAATATTGAGCTTTCACTGTAGCTGAGTATTAGTAAGCGGTACAGCAAACCATGCTGAAACATGTGCATGCTAGCAGCAACCTTAAGTTGTCCTGCTAGTTCATTATGGCTTACTCGAAGGCTCACGTTTATCAGGATGGGGCCACACACCTCTTCCCCCAGCCCAGTGGGTTCTTCAGCCTGGAATATAATCAAAAGTTTCTATGGGTCATAGAGTGTTTTTGTGTTGTTTTTTTTTGTTTGTTTGTTTGCTTGCTTGCTTGCTTGCTTGTTTCTGGTGTGTGCGTGTGTGTGTGTCTGTGTTCTTGTTTGTTTGTTTTTGTGTTTTCTATCTAGTGGCCCAGCAAGTTCTATTAAGTCCCCTTCCATTTAAAAAAATTAATAGGATTTTGGGAATTTTAAACACGCAGTATAAAATCAGGGACTGAAAGGAGCCAGAACAGCAGTTAGACATGAACATGAACTGATACCTATTAATGAATTTTGCAGATTAACAGCTCCTTTGGGCTTAAAAACGTAAAGCCTAAAATGGTCTCTGCATATTCAGCTGCGGAACTGATTTATTCATCCTTCCCCCCACACCCTTCTCTTTGAAATTATTTTGCCCAGTAAAATTGTAGAAGAGTCCCCCTTGTGGTAAGTGCCATAATAGCAACATGCAGGAGCATCTATGATTTTCATCTGGTCTAATTTTTCCCCTCTGGTCTGTAAATTAAACATAGCTCTCTGTTAGATCCAAAGCACAAATCACAGTGTGCGCTGACTTCCTCTGGAAGATTTTTTTTGCAATTGTATGAGAACACCAGCAATTGAAAACATTAGGATTGATTTTTTCTTGCACTTATTGCAGCTCTAAAATCAGAGGTTGTGAACTGGGGGCTTCATCACACCTTCTACAAAACGTAGTACTAGAGAGGGGTGAGTGTGGAGGATGAGAAATCTGTGAAAAAGGCATTTTTCAGTTTTTTTCTCAAGTGTGAAAAGTAGGAGAGAGGAAACAAGTTAGTGGAGCTGTGCTTATGGGAAAGACCAGAGCCATTCACTGTGGCTGTTGACACCGAACTGGTGCCTTGGTCTTCTGGGAAAAGATGCAGCCTCTCTTCATCTGACCACTGCCACTTTCCTTCTCCTTTCTAATGTATTCAAATTTGTTTTTACTGAAGTGTACAAAAGCCTGGGCACTGTGTGGGACGGTTTATGGAGCTGCAAATGATCTTCTGTGTGTTGTTCATCTCATAATGTGTTTTCTGCTTTACTCCTCCACTGTGGGTTTGTTAATAACTTCATCCACTAATGAGCTGTTCAGGGCAGTTGTGCTTGTGGGCTTCAACATCTCCCTTGCAAAGCAGAGAGCTTTCTTGAACACACAGTAATTTGTTTGGTAATATACATGGTTCTGATTCTGCCAGGTCGCTCCATCCCCAGCACAAATGTGACCACATTCAGCTTCAGACAGTGAAAATTAGGAAGTCTAGTTCTTGTAGCATGATTTTGAGGCTGAATTAGTGTTGAGGCTGTCTTACCTGCTGATGAGAAATACTTGCCTCTCCTTTGAGGGCTCACGCCATGCTTTATTTATTTATTTATTTATTTATTTTTCCCAATTGCAGCAGCTCCTGCTTCCATGTCCATTTGTTATCGGTGAGGAAGAATTAACTAAGAGGCTCTACACCCTACATTTTTGACACAGCAGCATTTCTGGGCAAAGCTTGTTGGACCCTGTAGCTGTTTTTTTGCAATGTGAGGAAAAAAAAAAAAAAGAAAAGTAGTAAGGCCCAAACTGTACAAAAGTTCTGCACTTTTAAGTAGACTAGTTTTTCAAAAGAGGTGTCCTTTCCATTAAACCAAGGGTAGTAAACCACCCCACACCAAGGGTTGGCCCCACAGGACTACTCTGGAAGTATTTCAGGGCCGTAAGCTGTTTCCCTACCAATTCACTGAACACGCAGTCGCTTGTAAGGCTTCCCTCTCACCCTTACCCTTGTAAGCATCCCTGGTCCTCCCTGTCTGGTGTGTTCTGGTGACCAGGAGAAAGCCACAGTTTGGATGACTTCTTCTAGTGGTCTGGGCATCTCCAGGAGGGCTGGAGAGTGTACAGATGCCCAGCCTAATCTCATTGAGGGAACAGGGAAGGCATCAGACTTGGCTTGCCTGGACAAGCTAAAATAGGGAAGTAACATTGTCCACTTTATGGGTAAAAGTCCTTCTGTGGGCTGGTTCAGACTGGGTATGCAGTGCTCTGGTAATGTCTCTTTCAGGTTCTCTCTTCAGATTCAGGTACTATGAGAACTATCCATCTCCTGCTTTCTCAATCCTGTCGAGACTCATATTAAAAAAAAAAAAAAAAAAAAAAAAGCATTTGTTGGGCTGCACCCAGAAACTAACTGAAGGTTTTGGTCATTTACCTGCAGCGTGCATAAAACTTTGCATTTTCTTGGAAGAAAAATCATCAGAGGGAGTTAGAAGCAGGAAGAGAGGAGAGGCAGAGATGGGGCACCAGGCAGTTGTCGGTGAAAAATCTTAAGTATACCTGCACTGAAGCAGTGACTTTGTTTTTCTTGTGTGCTTGTTGGATTGCCAGGTCTGAAATACCTAAGAGGTGGGGCCTTTTTCACCTGTTTCCACCACCCCGTACTTGCTGCAGGTCAGTGCAGAGCAGCAGCTCACTCTGCCCTTTTCTCTGCCTGAGGACACACATGACTCAGACTCAAAACGACCAAAAGGACTCGTTCCAGCCCATGCTATTTGGCTTGATATGGAGGAAAAGTGAGAAGATTAGTGCCCTGTGACAGGCCAGATACCATCCATCTGTGCCGATGCTCCAGGAAACAGGTAGTTTGGCACTAGGTCACAGGACATCATTTTTAGGTGTGACGAGACTTGCATTGAAGCCAGCAGCACCTAGCACCACTTTTTAAATTGTTATTGACTTTCCTATGTACCATCAAGTCTATTCCTGTGTTGCTGGCTTACTTACTCGAAAGGGAAGGTGCTGGCAGTTTTGTGTTCACTTGTTAAATAAACCGGACTCTTCACCTCCATGTTTGCATTGTTCCAGTTCATTATCCACGAGGTTACAGCGGATGAGGGCTGGGTGAAGTTACTGATCAGCTCGGCTAAAGCTGAGACCTGCTCTCAAAGGACACAGGTAAGCTAACATGGTTTCAGTGTGCAGCCTAACTCCAAAATTATATTGCAAAGCCTCCTAATTTGCAGCCACCTGACTCTGAAGGCAGCTAACCTCAGTAAGCTGTCTCCATGTTTTCTGGTGAGGTTCCCCAGCTCTGCATGGGAGAAAGCTTCATCCTGGGCCACGTACCTGGGGGTTAAGCCCAAAGGCAGCTCAGGCCCCCACCTGGTGAATGTGCCAGGGCATGTGTAGTACGTGGAAGGTCCCAGACTCCTGCTGCTGTGAGGCCCCTGGCAAAGGAGGAGAAGTGATTTTTTTCTAGAGTTACTTGGGCGTTCAGAGGGATTTGGTGGTGGCCCAGTGGATGCCTTGAGCTCATCTGCCAGAATTGGTGTCTCGAGGCCCTGCCAGGTAAGGTGTTGATGTGTCCTGTGGCAAACCAGTCCACTCTTTTTGATGGGCAGTCATTACATCAGCTGTAATGCATGTCCACGTGAGGACCAAGCAAACCACTGTATCAAAGCAACATGCCAGGTGAGACAGGGACAAGGAACTCTTGGCTAGACATCCTCCCAGGTGTGCTGTGAAGGAGCTGGGAGCAGAACACCTCCATACTTACAGGAGTTGTGCAGGCCAAAGCCTGGGGCAACTGTCTTAGAGTCCTCTCTATAGTTACACAATAAAAGTGTTTCTTCAGGGTATTACTGTTCTGTCATTTCAAAGAAAAAGAAAAGGAAAAAAAAAAAAAAAAAAAGCTTTGGGGATATAGCTAGGTTTGGTAATTGAAGTAGCCTTTGGATGAAGCAGCAGTGTTCAAGATGTGTCACATCAGGAAGCCAAGACACAGCTTACACTCCAGACTCTGCTCCTGAGCCCTCCTTTGTGACTGGTTGAAGTGGTGCAAAATGAACTCTGTAAAAAGAGCCAGGCCTTGGGAACAGGGGGAGGGTTGGTGTATTTGTTTGCTAGGCAGGGGTTTTGACCAGCCAAGAAATCTCTCAGGAGAATAAACCCTGAGGGAAAACAGAAGAGTGACTTTTTTTGTCCAGCTAAGAAGTGCCTTCATGCCCATGGTTTGGAGGGTTTCCAGGCTGCCCTCCACCAGTGTCGCAGGATGCGTCTTGGTGCAGTCTGAACAGGGCCCAGGAGATGTCGCCGCAGGACAGCCGTGAAGCAGGCACAAGCTTCAATGTCTTAAAGAGGCAAGCACTAAATCCATGCAATAACCAGCCTAGGCAACTTCTGGGGCTTCCGTTGTTGGATTTGTATTTAAAATATATATATTTTTTAATCTTTATGTGAACATCAACGTAATTATTGTCAGAGAAAAACTGAAAGTGTGGCAATCGTTGCAATATTTGAGGGGAGGATTTTTCAGTAAAGATTTGCATTTGGGTATAGGTATTTCTAAGTGACTTACAAAACAAAAACGAAGACTATTTTTGCACAGTCACAAAAGCAATCCTGGGAAAAAACTCATTTTTGTCCATAAAAGGAGTGGTCAGATGGTCAAATTGAGTGGGTTTATTAAAAACAAGCAGCATCCTACTCTTGTTTTTGCATTGCTCTGGGGCTGTTCCTCTCACTTTCTCTTCCCTGCCTCAAGTTTAACAAGTTTCTCATTTTCAGTAGGAAGCTAAAGGGTCACTTTTTAAAACATAAGAATGCTGTACAAATAAATAAAGCTGCTTTTTTTCTTTTGCAAAGTCAGCATATAAGAAATGATGCAAACAAGTATGGGCATGATGAGTCAAAGCAATCCACTTGGGACTGACAGAGGCATCCACATAAACTTTACAAAGTCTGCAGCTGTACGCCCAGATGTATTTTAGTTGCTTGCACTTAACTCTTGAGTCTCCATCCTAGTCTACTGGGAGACCTGAGTGTAAAACTCATCCAATACATAGCTTTGCAAAAAATGGCGTGCATGTACATGGCACTTGGAGCTGTTTTGGCTGCTTCTAAAAAATCCCAATTTCTATAACATTTCCAAATTACTTATTTCTCATTTGCCAGGAGTAATAAGACTGAACACGGTAATGGAAGAAATATATATTCTAAGTTACACGCTAAAATAAAAGGGGTATGTTGCACGTTGTTTCTAATGCTATGCCTATGACTTCCCTTTTTCGAGTTTGCACATCAAAACTGTCACAACACTTCAGTTATGGTAGAAAACGTTTAGATCTATCCACGTTATGATCCCTTGGTTGCCTTCAACACAGCACATCCACACTTTGCAGGCTGTCAGAAAAGCAATCTGCCTTGTATGCTGGATGAGCTGGGCTGGTAGAACACCCAGCAGCTGCCTGTTTCTCCACCTCATCCCCCTAGGCCACCACCTTCCTTTGTGTCACTTTGTAACATGACCTGATTTCTGAAGTATGTTCCCTTTGCTTGTGCTATCTGAATAAAAATACATCTCAAGGGAAGCTGCTCAATATAGGACAGCTCAAAAAGTGTGTTTTTCTGGCAGCTACCAAACCCGCCAGCATCAGAGGTTGTCCCCTAGGCGTCAGCTGATGCATAAGGGTTTTGAGAGCCCAGCAAAGAAAGAATCACTGTGGTCACTCCAATTTAAGACTGAGGCATTGTTATGAGCAGACAGTAGCAGCAGCCACCAGGCCCGGCACCCTCCATCCTGCACCCAAACTCTGTCCAAGTAGCAAGGTTTTGGGGTATGCTGCAGTTGTGCAAATAAATTCCTAGGTGTCAGCAGAGGAACACTCTTTGGTAGAAGGTGACGGGGAGATACAGCTCCCGATAAAGGCACATCACAGCTACACAGGCGACATTCACCCGTACGGTGCTGTAATTCACCAGGCTTGTATGCCAGGGCATAAATTTTCAGCAAATGAAAAGGCCAAGATGTGAATAAAAGTTAAATTAACTATTACAAACAAATAAAATCTTTCCCCTAATTGTATTTATATCTCCAAATTGACTCAATATATACATCCCTGACAATTCTTCCTATAGCTAGCTAATTTAGCTTTAAGAGACACAGTAAAGTTTACGCAGCAAAGTAAAGTTTCATTTAAGTATAAAATCCCAGATATGCTGCTGCTTAAAAGCTTTTCATTGCCTACTACAATCTAGCTTGTCCTCTGCAACTATTATATGTTAGAAGAAGCAGAAGGTAGCAAAGCCAAAAATTCAGCTTCAGAACTGATGTTGTCTGATCAGTCACAGCTGCTCGCATACATAGTAGCAGAGTCATTATGGCACCAGTTTCTTCTGGTAATTATGTACCAAAGCATAGGGTATCAAGCTACTTTTGTCTCCAACACTGAAACTTGGCCAAAAGCTGAAGAAGGGGATGAACACATCTGGAGTTCTAGCTGTTTTTTCCCCTTCCCATTTGCATCTTTACAAATGCTTGATTTGCTTTTTTTAGGAGTTTGCTGTTGTTTTTACATTTTTTTTTTTATTTATTTTTTTTTAGCCAGCTAGCAAAAAAAATGAAGGGGAAAAGGAAGGAAGTCTTAAAGGAGTGAACTTAACATTTTGAGTTAGAAGCTGAACATTGCAGGTGAGAATTATGGTACAGTACTCAGTCACATCATTAAAAGCTGTCTTCTACACATATGATTGCCAAATCTGTCATTGTAACTGTCTAGCTTGTGAAACAGTTCTCTGATAACTCCTGCTATACGTTTCAGTTTAGCTTTACTGTAATTTTGTAATTTTCCTGTGTTTTGCTACTGTGTTCCCATTCTATTCTGTCAACATCATCACTGGCTCATAGTGTAAGTAATAACCAGCTTCCTACACATTTTTCTGTACCTAAAATAGTGTAGTCATAACATCATCACACTAGATGGCAACAATGTCCATGGAGAAGGAAAACAAACTCAGCATCAGGTTCTGCAGAGGAACGGAGTGTTATTTGAGAGATTTCACTCCCTCTTATTTAAAAGGGAGTATCATATTGGCTAGGGAAATCAGAGTTAAAAAAAAAAAAAAAAAAAAAAAAAAAAACAAGGCCACAGTGATTTACATAAACTAACTTGCCAAGATGTGTAAGATGTGGTGAGATGTGTGTTTGAAGACAACATAGCTCTTACGTCCAGGGCTGATTATATTTTGAACACTATTGACAGCAGAGAAATGAAGGAAAGCCAAGCCTTAAAAACTGAATACTGTCATCTAATCCTGCAGTGGAAGAAAAGTACAATATAATTTCCTTTCAGTACGTTGTTTCCATAATTCTCCTTCAAGCCTTGTCTTGGATGAGTGCTTTCTGTCCTTCGTTCTTTATTTTCTTTCCTAATTGAACAATGTAAATCCAGAAATGAGTATTTTAGAAAAAAAGAAAGAGGAAAAAAAAAGTCTTTTATCTGTTACAAATCTACAGATCACTTGCATAGTTGAGACCTTAAGAGTAGCAATGTGAGAAAAGTGAGATCTGCTTGGCAATGTTGCATAGTTTGCAATGTGTTGCTTTTGGTAGAAAAGAATCAAAATTAATCCACCCATACATTTTTGAACACACAGTTCAATTTTGAATTTTGAATTTCCTTCCCTTGCAGCAAGTCAGCTGTGGTGCACTGAGAGCCAGAGCTGTCAGTGTCTGCTTGCTGGGGAAGCCCCTCTCGGCTGCTCCTGCTGTAGCACACAACTGATTGCCAGCAGTGAGAAGTGGATAGCAGAGTCAGTGCCACCAAGAGCAGCGGGGAAATGTTCCTTTCTGAGGGTGGCCATGGTTTAAAAGGCTGAAAGCCCCCTGTGTGAGACCAAAGTAGCCTGCAGTACGTGCGTGGCAAGTGGGTCCTGACATACGCCAGCACCTGCTGCTCTCTTCTTCCTTCTGGTGTGCTACAGAGACCCTACTTTTATAAACCAGTTTATCATGAATAACCTTAGCATAGTTTGAAGGCTTGCTGTAGGTACAAACTGCAAAATGCACATCCACCTCTGGGTTAATCGCCCTGACTGCCATCCAAGTACCAAACCCACCACTTCCCAAATGCTACATACTGTCTTCCCCTGCAGTTATGTAAGAGAGCAGTGACCTTTCACAAGAAGAGCTTGGCATTTACAAGACCCAGGTGCCAAGCTCAGGGGTTTCTTCCCTCATTAAGGGCAAGTGTGTCTGCTTGCCTGGCTCTATGGCACGCAGCTGTGCTGTCTGCCTACAAGGACCTGGCCCGGAGGTGCCCTGCTGCTGAGCAGACCTGTCTTTTAGAAGGTGAATGCACAAGGAGCCCTCATGCTTCCATGTATTTAAAATACACTTTTTATGTTTTCATCAAAAAAAATAATTGACTTTTCCTTGCTGAAATGAGTATCCTACCTTATACTGCCAGCTTCCTAGTCCTTCCAGCCCAGAAAAAAAAATGAAAATCTGACATCTTACATAGCTGATCTGCTCAAATTTAAAGTTTGTTTTAAAAGCTCATTTGAAATTAGACGTTTCTTTTGGAAATATAGGGTCTCAGAAAAGGTAAGTAGCCCTTATCTCTAAATCTTCCTTTTTTATTTATTTTTTTTCTGAAGATCTTGACAATGGTTCCATGTTTATTGGGGGAAAGTGGGACTTTCTATATTTACTTAAAGGAACAGCAGACCAGCTCCAAACCTTCTAAAGGAACACTCTGCTACCAACAAATTTTACAGCATTTTCTTTCTTAAGGGCATTTCTTACACATAATGTAGGAATTTAAAAGGTTATATATAGATCTGGGAGCTACACAAACAGAATTATGTTTACAACATCAATGTTCACCATATAATTTGACCTGTTCTTGCCTCTTGGCTATGCTGCTGTTACAGGCTATTGTGACCAAATATTTTGTTTTCCCTGTTTAAAGAACATCTTAATATATTTTAGATTTGTTCATTCAATTTTTACATCAAAAATCTGATCAATAAATAGAGTTGGAGGATTAAGATGTTGTTACTATTTGGAGAAAATAAGGTGACATATTTAAATTGTTATGTTCTAGGTTTATAATGTTTCCTGCAAACCTTAGACAACTAGAAAACACTTAAACCACTAGAAGTGATTTCTGTTAAATTTTATCATACTGGAGATGTTCCGGAGGAGTAGAGAAAATTTAGTAGTTAAAAAGGTGAACAGGGTGATATATGTGAATGTAGGCTGGTGGGCTGACAATGAGTGTGGGTCTGGATGCTGGAAAGATGTGGCCAGATGCAGTCAGTGAGAGGCTCTAAAGCTCCTTTAGGTGTTCATGCAGACACAGAAAGACAAAAGCACTGCCAGCCCCAGTAATTTTAGATCACAGGCTGTTAATAGCCTGTTTGGGATGCTTCAGAGTTCCAGTGATACTGGCTTGAATTTTTTTTATCCTTTCTTCTCACAAGGGCAACGTTGACTTTTTGTTTTGTGAAAAACTAACACCATTGTTTCTACCTCATCGACCCTGGTCCCTGCAAAATCGTGAGGGTCAGTAGTACAGAAACAAACATCTTCTATCAAGCATGGACCCTCAGTTTGCAGTGTAGTGTGATTATACCATTATAATGCACATTTGTGGTAAATAGAAAAGTATACAGACCAGTATACAGAGTTAAAAATGCTGATGCTAAATTGTTTGGTGCTGTTCTTGGGATAGCATGTGCATGGAAAAGCAGGACTGGAGACCAAACAGAGGATCCTCGGTAAGCAAAGTATAAAGGGAGAAGATATCTCCTCTTGTAGCTTCACTGTGGATGAGGAGCAGAGAAAAAGGAGCAGGGGGTGCACAGGAATACCAGGACAGAAGAGGAGAGGCTTTCAGTCAGCCTAACCCACAGTTCAGATTACACTGGAAATAAATACCAGGATCTGACTTGTCAGCAGGGCTTTGCAGGAAACTGCTGAGGTTTGCTCAGGAGAGTCCTGCCTCACTGTAAGTTGAAGAATTGTGCACGTCTGGGCTGTGAGTTATAGAAGTCCAACCCCAAAGTGCGTGGTGTGCAGCATATCCTTGCATGACAGCCTTGGTATCGTTTGTCTTGCTGGGAAAATAGCATCAGGCTTACTCATTCCTATCCTACAGTGATGTCCTTTTTACAGGACCTTCACAAAAGTGAGGAAAAAAAAAGTGACAACAACTCCCTGATAACTGCAGCTCCTTATCAGTGCTGTGAATGTGACCAGCCCTTGATCAAGTACAATGCTTTAGTCCTGTTGGGGGTGGTTAGAGGTTCCCAGGGAGGCAGTCCATCCCTGCCCACAGTTATATTTAAATTCACAGCTGTAAAATATGGTAACGTCATTTAATCTTGGGCCAATGCTCCTTTATGCTTATCTATATAGCAGTAACACACCCTTCATTTTCAAAAATAAGTCATTTAAAGAATTAACTCCAGATAATACAACATACTGTGAGGCAGCTGTGACCATATGGGAAGCAACCAGCATGGGGGAGAACTCCTTACCCTCCTTTCTAGGGTCTCTTATGGTATTGAACCCATGGGTCTGGCTTTAGTGTGTTCTTGCACAGCTGGCACCTGAACATTTTTTCCTAACTGTTTTTAGGATAACTCTCCTGAGTTCATCTTTTTTCACTAGGTGTGGAGGTTGGCAGCATGTTGGTTTCCTTTGCAAGAGATGGGTGAGGTATAATTTCAAATAATCTTATAGGCCATCATCAAGGATTTTCAGTGGCCAAACTGTACTTCATAGATGATGATTTCTCTGGCTCTCCTCATTTTTTGGTGCTAATTTATATAATTATTTCATCATTTTAAAATTGCAGCTAATCCTACAACAGGGATTTATGCTTTTATACTTTATACCATTATAAATAGTAAATTAACGTTGAAAATACACTTTGAAGGAACTAGCATAAGCCAGAATTGCTTTTTCTTCCCAGAAGACAGACACTCCAACAGTTCCCTTGGGAAGTTATTTAAGCCAGAAAAGATGTAAATTTGCTAACTCTTAGATGGAATTGATCGTTTATAAAGCTCAATTATTTCAGTGGCAGGGGAAGAAAGTGCTTATCAAGGGCTAAATATCTTGCAGGAGTGTTACTGAATAAATTTAGTTTGTCCAAAAAGTGTATTTTATGCTGAAACTAGGTCTGATTAAGATTTTGCAGAATATCTTTCATCTGAGTACCCCAAATGCTGCTGAATTGGCATGATAAGCTTACTTCCATGTTGAGCTGAGGAACTGCAAAACATCTGCTACAAACACAGTGTGAAAATTAAAGAAGTGGGAGAAAAAATGGTAGAGTCCTGTCACTTAGGTCTGTAATCACTAGCACAAAACAAAGAGTAATGACTTGCATGGGATGTGAAGGTGAGTAGCAAAAAATAGGAAAGAAAATTTGGAAAAATGAATCAAGGCTTCAACAAACCTCCCAACCTGCAGGGATTTAATGCGTTTTTGTGCCAGGGCAGGTGATGCTGGTTTGCAGCAAGAGGTACAGCCTGGGGGGGGGGGGGGATCATGAAGGACTGGTTTCTGAGAGTCTGTAAAATCTGCCTCAAGAGGAATGTAGTAAAAACTATTAAAAATATTGATGTCCTTCTGCTTCTTTTCCTTCCCCTTATCTTGCCTCTTTTCCTCCCTTTCGCTTAACCTCACCTCTTCTTGCCCTGGAAGTGTCTGAGCAGAGTAACTTAGGGGGCAATGGCAGTTCCTCTCATCCTTGTTTTCTTTCCCACTGAAGGGTGTGTTTCAGGGAGTCTTCAGTGTTAGACCTGGCATATCCTGGTGGCTGCGAGGCCGAGGGAGGGTGCCAGGGCCCTGAGGTGGGGTGCGAGGCATTTAACCCGCTGTACTGGTTGGTTTTTGCTTCCACTCTGAACTGCTGGAAGGTAAGTTAATGGTAAAATTCACATCACCACAGCTCTGCATGGGTGAGCTGTATTTCCACGCTCAGACAGCTCAGCCTGAGGACCGCTGTCTTACTTGAGTAAGGTAACAGATTCAGCACCTGAGATTAAGGGGTTGGGGGAATATAGAAATTTGTTTGCAAGGCACTTGGTTTTATGCTGTAGGTAAGTGGCATGCTCTTCACTTGTGGAAGTATAGTACACCCACTGGAGAATATGATTAATAAAGGAAGGATCATTCCCATTGCATCGCCAAACTTTTAGACATCTTCTTAGTTTCTGAATCACTGACAAGGCAGGCCTGGGTGACAAGTTACGTGTTGGTTTCAATGCACACTCCTGCAACTTAAGCTTGGTGGAAGGACGGGTGTTGATTGAAGCTCTGGAAAAACTTGGATTTGTGGGGAGATGAAGGGAAGGGTCACCTGAAAGATAAGTAAGGGAAAGCTTGTCTTTTTAATTGTTCCACCTCTCTTAGTATTTAGTTTCCCATATACATACAGATTTTTTGGCAGTGCTGGGTCTGAGTGAGAACCAGTTCTTAGTCTGTGCTAAAATGCAGGAAGCAAATGAAAACTACGTCCAAATTATTTTATGTCTGGAATATTGTCTAAATCTGAGTGAGATCAGAATAGAGGTCCTGATGACGTATTTTGGAAGGTACATTAACAGGCATAAAAACGTGTAGGTTGTTGTAACTATTTGGTTAGTATTGGGTCATCACTGGGTTCAGACTGGGCTCCACTGCTATGCTGGAAATAGGTTACATCCGCAGGATGAATAACAATGATGAATGTACTTAATAAGAGACTTTCAGGTGGGTTTAAGTAGTCTTGTTTTGAGTTGTGCTTCTGTTGGTGTACAACACTATATGCATTATCAAATTGTTAAGTTTGCTTTTCCATATAGTGTAAGAGCTGAGAATAATTTCAGACTTGTGGCTTATGTCCGTGAAGTTTCAGTTTGCAAAAGCTGCTTCTAGTCTTCAACTGGAACCTATGAAGAAGTTCAAAGGGCTGCATGTTGCAGATTCTTTGTACTGGGACTTGACGTGAAGCTAACTCTGTGGGGTCACAAACAAAAATTGAATTCCGCACAGGACCAAAACACTAGAAAAGTTTTGAGTTGTTGCAGTTCTCTAAACAAATATTTCAAGGAGTCCTTGTTATTGCATATATTGAATGCAACATGAAGGGGCCATCTGAGTGCTGTTACCGTTTTATGGACTCTTAATGTACTAGGTGAATATTCCTGCTTTGTATGGAATTGCTTGTGGTGCGTTATATCCCTCTGTAAATGAGACGTTAGTGTGGTGTAATACTCATGGCCTTCTTTGGGGACACCAGTAGAAATGCTTACTGTGAGCTCTCTGATTTCTTCATCACAGCCCAAGTGTTATGGGTGGCAAGACATTTGTCCTTTGTGTAGGCGAGCTGGTATGCTGATAACTTCTGCCTCTCAAAACCAGACTCAAAACTCCCATTGCAGAGTAGAAGCCCTCAGACTGTAGAGTGGGGACAGGAGTCAAGACTAGTAATGCTGAAAATCAGCAGCGGATCCAAGGAGTTTAAACTGGAATTCGCAAGGTCAGAAAAGTTGAAGCTCCCTGAGGACATGCCTTGGAAACATCAGTTAACCCACAGTATTGTGAAAAATATTGCAAGTAAAGGCTGGTGCATTCTACCTCTAATTGTGTACTGTGCTTTGGAGGTCTTGAGGACTTTGTTCGATTAGACCTGGATTCCAAGATAACCTAAGCAGTACATTAACTGTTAAGAGAAATGTAGTTCTGCAATGAGAATTGGATTGATAGTGATTTGAATGCAACTGTTAAATTTCTTGGCACGGGCTTGGGAATATTGTGTGAAAGCTCATAGTCTCAAGTGTCACTTCTGTAATATCCACATAAGCAACTTTGTGATATTAAGAAATTATGCTTTTCTAGATCTTCTGTTGTTTTAGTCTGAAAGTACTATTCCTTAGAAGCCTTTCTTACACTAGAGGTTGCTAATATACATTTCTGTTCTGCAGAATTTTGACATCTTCAATAAAACCGAGGTTGGTAGGCTTAAAGGCATCTGGTAAATAAAAAACCTGAAGGGGTGGGGGGGGAACATTAAGTAGAAAGAATAGAAAAAAAATATGTTTCAAAACAGTGAGATATCAACACTTAGTTGGACTTTCAGTTTGAGGTTTATATCTGAATTTGTGCATGCTAAGACTATTTTGGAGTATGGCTGCAAAGCTAGCATATCTATGAAAACTGGTCTGTAAATCTTTCTGTCCTGAGTATATCTAGACCTTGAAGTTTCAGACCTAATTCTTGTGCTGGTTTGCTCAGAACAAACTCCTTCTCCCCTCAGGAAAAGAAGTTTGAAGGTTACAAAAGAAATTAGGTTAGGATAAGTATATTGCGGAGTTACATCAGCTCACAAGGTGACTTGTAACGACTAAGAAAAAACATGTTAGAGAAGAGGAAAATTATCAAAATTGAGAATCAAACTGCTGGTAAGTAAAACTTAGGGATGAGCTTTTAAATAGCAGTGGCGAACCTTCCGTTTTGTGGTTCTCTCTCCTAGGACTCAGGAAAGACCAAGAGACCTGTCCAGAACCAAGCTAACAGTGGCTTGTGCAGTTCAGGTTCATACTTGACTTCTCTTGAACAGTGACAAGAAGTCCGACTGCCAACTGGTATTTTTGATTGCAGCTGGCCAAAGATGGCTTGCCTTCAAATACGGGTTTAGTTCTGGGGCAAGTATCCCATCACCCTGGCAGATTATTTTCCTTTTTTTTTTCTTTTTTTTTTTGGAGAACTTTATTCTAGTTTATATCATGTAGTAGCAAAGATCTAGCCTAGGAAATGGTTGCAGGAAAACACCAGCAATCACTTGCATGTGAAAGGCTGGCTGTAGTCACTATGCCAACCAAGAAAGGGATAGGCACGGTCTGTAGCACTCCATTTAAGTTTCCAGGAGACGTAAAAAGAGTCAGAAGGGGTGTGGAGTTGCAAAGTTACGTGTCAGTTTGGTAGCAGCTCCTGTGAAGGAGCCAGCATCTCTGTTCCTGTTCACTGTTTCATTCATTTGACTCTGCTGCTATTTGGAAAAGTAATTTTTACGTTTGGACTAGCACTTGACATAGCAGTGGTGGGATTGGGGTCTTGGTCTGGTCGGGTTTGAATTATCCCGGAACAGATCCAGACATTGAAAATCATTTCAGTTTTCTTTTAAAAGAGGTCACATTTTATCTCTTTAAAATACTAGCTAATGAGCAAGGATTTACAGGATCTGGCAGTGCTTCCTCGAAAGCGCCCTTTTAACTGCACCGGGATTTTGGTTAAAAGACAGCAGAGGGAGCTCGTGAAACGCGGTTTTAGTTATTTTGGGCCGTGAAACGCCGAATTTCTTCGTTTGTTGGGGGTAGGGGAGGGTGCTGAAACTGTCTTCCAGGCAGACAGTGCGCTGCCACCGGGGGCTGGGAGCTGAGGATGATATTGAGAGGATGCCAAGTGAGATCTGTTACAGGGAAAAAGCTTCAGGCACCTGAGGGAGTTGACTTTGGGTTATGGTTAGTTTTCGGTTTTAATGCATGAATTATATATATGGAGCATGGAGTGACCTCAGTTTCTTCGCTGTGCAGGCTGCAGCCCTGGATTAAACAGAAAAAGCTTTTAAACAGACTTTCGGAGTGGCTTTCTGTATTTTATTGTCTCAGCAAAAATTTCATTCTATTTTCAAGTAATCAGAAATTGTGACAACACTGCTCTATACAAAGGTGTGACCGCATAGTGGATTTCTCGTAATTGCCACCAGATCTTAAATTTAGAAAAGTGTGGGAGAAGGTGAGTGTGGGAGAAAGTGTGGGAGAGGTGAGTGGACAATTAGCAAAAGCCACACTGGTAAAATAACCCAGCTATTGGTATGTACCATGATGCGACTGTTATATACACAAACGCAGATACTGAGTGAGAAGTTTTTATTTCTTATTGAATTAAATCTTATATGTTTTTCTGTGTTTTAGGGCTTTTTCTTTAAGGCTTTGTGCTTAAAGTGTCAGCATGTTGGTTGTTGATGAGGAAAGGTACCACAAACACTTAAAAAAAAAAAAAAAAAAAAAAAAAAAAGAATGGTCCTGCTACAGTAAATCAGCATTGTTTTAAATATTATGTAGTATGACACATAATACTACATAATATTTTCTTTTCCATATATATTTTAAATATCTAAAAGATGTGCTCTAAGAGCTGCTGATTGCCTTATTTCGATGCATGGTCTGCCAGTCTGCTTGGGACAGTATAATATCACAGGATTAGCACATTACTAGTGCTACAGAAGCAAAAATAATACTGACACAAAATGGTATTGCAGACAGTAGGACATAACAGAACCTTGCTTAAACATGTGCTGCACTGTTTTCTCAATGTCTGTTGTGCTGTTGAACAGATTAGAAAGGTGAACAGATTTCTCTGTAACTTGGTTCTTCCTACTGAGACACATTTCATATTCAGCGTGTCAATTTCTGACACGACTTAACTGTTGATGGGAATGACCTTCGATTTGCTGTCAGTGACATATTGAACCTTGGTCAATATTCACTTCTAGAGACCTGGCCGAGTGGTGCCTGTTTAATTCCTCATTTCCCTTCCGTAGTAGCAATGTCATAATAACCAATACACTGTTGAAACTGCAGTGTACTTTTTTTTCCCCCAGGTAATTGAATTCACATGGATTTTGGCCTCGTGTCCTATAGGAAACCACAAGTACAAGGTGCTGAAAAATCCCCTGTAAAGCTATGGAATGAAAGTGTTCCCTTGCAGAATAGAGCTTTTGCTGAAATGCTTTGTCCTGGAA
The DNA here is from genome assembly GCF_009769625.2 of Cygnus olor. Taxonomy (NCBI): domain Eukaryota; kingdom Metazoa; phylum Chordata; class Aves; order Anseriformes; family Anatidae; genus Cygnus; species Cygnus olor. The sequence continues at coordinate 15,445,313 of NC_049175.1, forward strand.
AGCGTATTACAAGCATTCACTGACAACTATGTGCAGATGACACCTGAAAACAAAACCCTCCCAGAAAAATAGCCAAACGAGGTGACTTTCTCCTTTCAAAGGGTGCTACAGTCCTGTTGTGTACACATGTGGCTGATGCAAAGTAGTATTTCTTGCAGACCATGGAAATGTATCAAAACCCGTAACTAGCCTCTTAATAATTATTAAGTGCTTCAGTCTGAATACAGTCTGTCCAAAGTACTTCATCAGTAAAATATGAGGTTTGTATAACGTACACCCCTCATTAATTGTTCATACAACCAAGTGCTGTTGAATTAAAAAGTAATTCACAAAACCCTGACAGAAAGATGGTATGATAATAAAAGAGCTTTTAATAGCAGAAATAAGTAGGGATGTGTGTGTAGAAGGGCTCAGTCATGCCAGAAAGCTGCAATGTCTCTGGCAGGCCTCATATAACTCTGAAAGAGATGAGGCATTTTCTACTGCTTTTAGACTTAGCCTCGAGGTATATTATCCTCTTTGATGGTCCAGAAATATCTTCTGCCACAGCCTTTGTGTGTCTCTGGTTTCTGAGTGAGTTGTTTGGGGTTTGGTTTTTTGTTATTGGCAGAAGGTGACTGCAGTGATGGTGTGAGCAAGGAGGCGATGGCAGCAGCAGATATCCTGACCACAATCTGGCTGCTTAGTAAAGCGGCCTCTAGCACCTGTCATTTGCAGTCTGCCTTCTTGTCACCTAGTGATTTTCACTTTTTTATTTTTTTTCCCATTTCTTTTCAATTTTATCCAGTTTCCTTATGGCCCAGGTCCAGGTCCTATATGGCTGGTACACCTGCCAGTGACAGCCTCACCTGTAACTTGTTTTCCTTCTGGAATAGCAGGTCCTAAAACTGTGGTAAGTCTTTTTCCGCCTTCCCTTAACCATGGCAGTACATGAACAAACTGTAGGAATTGTGTCACTGGGGCTGACTTGAGACTTGTCCACTCGTGGCTGACCCTGAGCAGAAACACGGAATTAGATGGATTCGGGATGTTTTGTTCCTCTCTACTGAGTTTCATCCTGTCACTTGTGGCTGGAAATTAGAGGTCCAGCAGCACAAATACCCAAGTATTGAGGTCTGGTTTATATGCTGAAATCTGACATAAGATTTGGTAGGAAGATGCAGTGCTGCCCTACAGCTTATCTCAGGCCTGTGTTGCTCAGTGTGCACATGAGAGAGTATCCTTGCATCTCCTGAGCTTTGCTTGGTGTAGAAAACAAGTGGACAGGTCTTCCTCGCTTCGTGCAGCTTTACAGCGAGCTAGGTTTACCCTGAAGTTGTAAAAAGATTGTCCGATTTGTTCCTGATGCTTTGATTTTGTGGCCTAAGGTAGAGTGAAGTAGCTGAGTGAAGTAGCTGAGCTACTGAGCTGAGGAGGTGTTTTACAGGCAGCAAAAGTCCTCTGGGAGCTGGCTAAGCAAATTCAGGATTACAGCACAGCTGCCAGGATCTGACGTGTTTCTATACATTAGAAAACTGTAAGTTCCCAAGACTTCCAAGATCTTTAGTATCAATCAAAGGTAGAAGAGAACCTATCAAAACCTTTCATTTTTTCTCATTTTTAAATAAGAAACAAGCAGATAGATATTCAGTCACTTCCTGTTGAAAGAAAAGAGCTCAACCCAAACCCTCATGTTTAATCCTGTCAATATTGTCTTCCCCATCAAGCATAAAAGCATTGCAAACTCTCTCTTTGGGGAATGAGGAAGCAAGAAATAACGTAGAAGTATATTGTGCTATTTCTTGAGCAAACTGGATGTGAAAGGCAGAATTAATGACAAACCATAAACTTTCCATGGAAAAAAGACTTTGAGACAAGTAAATTGAATTACTTCAGCATTTGTTGCAGCAACTGCACAAACAGCTGTATTTTTATACTAAACTAGCTTTTTTCCTTATGCCAGCTGTTTTACGTGAGCGTTAGTGCCAGCACAAATCTTCCTGTCTTCAGGCTGCTGCAAGTCACGGATAGAGCCTGTAGGACCAGAGGTCAGTAAGGGTCTAACGTCCATTAAATCTAAAGAAGAGGAGAGAAGAGAGCTAAAATAAATACATATGGTGACTAGCTGAAAAGGTGAGACTGTGCTCCATTTTTGCCATATATTTTGTGCTTCATTTTTGTCTGTGATTTTTTTTAAACTATTAGTTATTTTTCATCCTTTCTTTTTCTGATAAACAGAGAACACTACTCTGAAGTATGTCCACCACGTGTTCTCTAATGGAAATAAAACTGGCCAGCCCAGACTTCTTAAGCTTTTTGATGCACTATTTTAGGACCTAGCAGAGATTGGAGTGCATTTCCTCTTCTCAAGACTATACAACTCCAGTTTGAGTTGGGCAGTAGAAAAATCCACCACCACCACCTCCCTTCTTTGCATGAAGAGAAAAACCCCAAATCATTTTCCCAAATATTGCCAAACCTGGAGTTACTGGAAGCAGCTGAGTGGTTGGACAAGCTGGAGCTGGATTTACAAGCAGAGTACAAGTGAGCTTATTGGCACAGGACTCCCTACTCCGTGGAGCATTCGTATGAATGTCTGCTGCAGTCCTTGACATCAGTCTTTCATGTTAAGGTACTTGCAGTTAAGTGGCTCATTAATGGTGCATCTTTTGCATCATCAGATTCCCTCAGGAGTTGTCTCAAATTTCCCCTGATCTTTGTTGGCTTATGTACAGCAATATTCTTCTAAGTCCTTGGCATCTGTCCCCTGTATGTAATTATGTAGAAATTAATTTCAGTGTATCTGAATAGCTCATTTTCTAAGATGAACGTAAAGTCTGCTTGCGTTATTATTAATGAAGCACCTAGATTTATCAAATGACTTTGCAAGAAATGGACAGATAAATTTCAATGTGTAAATAATACACCGATATTTTAGCTGTCTGGTCTACAATCAGATGTTGGAATGCAAAGGCTTTCTTTTTCTTCTGTGAAGACAGCAAACGTTACATGTTTTCCACTATGTAAATGACCTTAGTTACCATTGATCAAAATTGCTCATCAGCTGTAAAACACACTTCTAGATGTACATCTCTAGGGCAGCCCAAAGTCAAATGTGCGACAGGCTTCTAGCAGACATCTCATGGAACCCTGTTCCACCAGCATGTGTCTTTGTTGGAGCTGAACTCTGGTCCGTGTTCTCTTCCTGTGATTCAGGGTGTGATACGTGTGGGCTGGGGCTAGGAACCATGATGCCTTCACACTAGAGGCAAAACAGGAGCAGGAAGGCAATGCAAATATGCAACCCAAACAGATGCACGGCTTTTCCCCACAGATCCTTGCACTTTGAGGGTTTCTTGAAAAGCTGCAACAAGTCTGTGTAAATGAAACATCCAGTCAAATCCACATGAAGGTTTCGCCAGAGCCAGATTTTTCCCTGTGGGCTATACTGTCATCTCCCACTTGAGGAAATGTGAATTTCTAGTGGTATATGATGTTACTAAGGTAAAAACTGGAGCCGTACTAAAATGATAGACTGTCCTCTCTATGGAGAGCAGAACAGAAAGTGGATCAGAGAACGTGCTAGAAATCAGCAGTATGACTGCTTCACAAGCAGCTAGTTCTGCAGTTGAGGCTGAAAATACAGAATCCATAAAGTGCATATATAAGAATGCACACTTCCTGCAGGTTCTGTTGATAACTTTCTGATCACTGTCTTCTTGTTGTTTTCCATGCAGCAGAGAGTTAGCCATGTTAACAGAATGTGAGCTGGATGGTTTTAAAAGCTGTCTCCCCATTAGAATAACAGGGTTCACATGGACACAGTCTGCCACCTTTTTGGAAAGGAGGGGCAGCCAGCAGCAGAGTTACAACAGCCTGAGTGTTAAGGTATGGAATCTGGATACTTCAAACCCGTGGGGCCAAATGTGCTATCTCTGAGTGTGCTGAAAGAGTAGGCTGATGTGACTGCAAGGCAGCTGTCTGCAGTCTATGAAAAGTAATGTTGATTGGGAGAAATTGTTTACAACTGGGGAAAAAAAAAAGCTAAGGTTGCATCAATGTTTAAGAAAGAAAAGAACAGTGACCTGGGGAGCTACAGGTTGCTCAGCTTCATCCCAGTCCCTAGGAAAGCCATGGGCTCATCCTCTTGTGTTTTATTTTGAAAGATTTTAAGAGCAAGAGGATAATGAAGGGCAGTTATTGCATTTGTTGAGAGCAAATTGTGCTTGTCCATTGGATTGCCTTCTGTGATGAAATGACTGTTTGTGTGGTTGAGGGGAGAGCAATGAACACAAACTGCCTAGAAGAGCTTTTGACAGGATCTCCCATGACATTCTCGTTTGGAAGCTGGGGAAAGCTATGGGCCTGACAAACAGGCAGCCAGGTGGACTGAAAATCACCAGAACTGCCAGGATCGAAGGGTAGTGATGACAATCCAGATGTCCACCTCACACCAAGATGAGAGTGAAGCACCCCAGGGGTTGTTTCTGGAACTGGTATTGTTCATTATCTTCATCAGCAACTTGGATGATGAAGCACCCTTAGCAAATATGCAGTTTGCGCTAAATTTGGGGGCTGGGGCAGTGGTTGTCTTGAGAAACTTTTAGGGATGGAGGCAGTAGAAAGCTAATGCAGTTCCACAAGAGAGATGCCATGCTCAGTATCTAAGGTAACACCAATATCAGCACAGGCTGGGTGAATGGCCTTGTTGCTGAAAAGGCCAAGGGTTTTGGTGGGTATGGGACTGAATATGGGCCAGAGGGTGCTCTCATCACGCATGGGGCTGCATGAGGAGGCAAACAGTCAAGGGAAGTGCTGAGGAGGCTGCTCCTGCACACATTTTGCAATGTGTGATCTTATGTGAAGCTGTGGAAAACTTTTAAATAGGTTGAGCTTCCTTACTAGTCTGAGAATCAAAAGGGGACACTGGTAAAGCAATGTGTGGGACCTTTGTAGGGCCAGTTCAATAAGCAGCTTAAAAAACTTATAAGGAAGGTGAAGAAGTCCAGCCCCAATGGAGATTCAATTATTATTTTATTTTAATATATAAATCTGACTTGCTGGAGCAGTTTAGTACCTTCATACATTACAAAAATTATATTTTGTAAGTAGCATTCTCCTGCCAGTTAATGCTTTGAAATAGGTGCACTTTCCTATTTTGGTATCATTTTCCAGAATAAGAGTTCAATTCATGATTTATGCTGAGAGGCCTTTCGGTCATATGACACCTTTACAATGCAAACTAGAGGACTAAAATCCAATAAAAGAAGTAATTTTTTTCTGATGTCTTCAATCCTGAATTAATTACGTAGTGGCTGGAAATATGCTCTCATCTCACATAAAATAATTTTCTAGGTGAAAGGACAAAAATAGTAGCTTATTTTTGGTGGTCCCTGAGGAAAGACAAAAGTGAAATATTGTTTCCAATACAGAGTTTTTATGGCATTAGTTAAAGCGTGTTTTGGGGCTGTAACCTGTTGAAGGGCATAGAACTTGAAGTGCCTACTAAAACGCTCCAAAAAGGAATAACTTTAATTGTGCATCAAGGATGATCTTTCTCACAGTTTTGTGCTGTCGTAGCACTTGTTTTGTAAAAACGTAAGAAGGTTGATTTAAAAAAAAAAAGCTGTACTCTACCAGCATCTGGTTATTTTCAACTCAAGGAACCTGCAAAGCCCCATATTGTTTCTGAGTGCTGAGTAGCTCAGTGAACTTTTCTTCCACGAATTTGGGCATCTTCCCCTTGACCACATGTGAACTGTTCATATCACAACATCCCGAGTTCATGAATTGCATTGTTTAAATAAACAGAGCATGAAAACAAAACAAAACCCTTTGTTCTTGAACCTGCTGCCTGATTGTAACCGCCAGGTCTTGTGCTGGAAGTCAGGCTGTAGCTGGCCGCTATGCAGTCTCCTTGCCACTCGTGAGTTTATAGATAACTGCTGCTGTCCTGGATGATTTTTTTCTAGATGAGGAAGTCCCAGTTTATGCAGTCATTCCTTGTGTAAAGGAATGGGCTCTTCCAAAAACACTGGCCATCCTTGATGTCCCACCTTGAACTTTCTCCTGAATCAGTCTATCTTCTTGAAGAGTGGGTGAGAAGAACCAGAGCTACGCAAAGTATCCAAATTCTGGACAAAGCATGGATCTAGACAGCAGCATAATGATTTGTTTGTTTGTTTGTTTTTTTGACTGTGCATTGAGCCGATGTTATATCCTGCCTAATCCTAAAATCTCACACCTGAATCAAAATGTTTAGGAATGTTCCCCATCATTGTGTCTGTGAAAGTAGAGTTGTTTTTCCACATCACTTTGTATTACAGTGATACATCATTTTAACAATGTGTTACTCAGTCGTGTAGCCTCTCCCACACTTCTATGCAATCAGCCTTTCTTTTCACTATCTTGAAGGTTTTTTTGTTTGTTTGTTTGTTTGTTTTTTTTTACTATCTTAAGTTTAATGTCATCAGATTTCATGAGCTACCATTTGCCCCTTTTCCACGTTGTTTAAGAATACCCTTCCACATATAATGCAATGTGACCAGTGGTTACAACCTGGCAGCCAAATGCACTGGTTGTTTTTAACTAGGAAAGCTGTAATTGCTGAAGAATGGAGGAACTGATTCTGATTTAAACATGGGACTGTGTTGTGAGTGTGTTTGCTGGGTCATTACTGTTGATTTTGGACACACGGCCCATTACCTCAGGTCTACTATCATACTCACAGCAGCGAGATTGGGGCTGCAGTTGCAGGATCCTCTCAGATAGCCTGCTATTTGTTTCCTTGCTTGAAACCTCCAGTCCTGCCTTTCCAGGCAGAGCATACACAGGGAGCCTGTTCACTTCTTGCCAGACAGCTGCTGACCACTGGCTTCTGCTTTCTTTGGTTTTCATTAATTCTTGTACTTCAGTCTTAATGGTTTTTAATCAGTCCCAAATGAATTCCTGTGGCCTGCTTGGGTAAGCTTCTACTCAGTGTTTTGCCATGTTTCTGCCAATGTTTGCCCAGCCAGCCTGAGTCTGGCTTGCATTTATCACTTGGAATACAAAATGGATTTTTGTATATTTTGTGTAAAGAATATTAACAAAGATACCCTACAGAAACCCGGCTTTGCTTGATACAGGTAGGTCTAAAAACCAAATCTAATTCCTTCACTTTAATTGGAAGAACGTCAGTCATTAATAAAAACACAAAACAGAAGGAAGTTTGGATCTATTGGGATTCGTAAGGCAGAAAGCTTAAAAGGGCCCTACTACCTGTGTATGGACCAAACATCCCTTGGAAAATCACAGAATGGTGATTCACAGAAAAGGTGATGCATCCCGATTAATCTGGATGATGCAGGATATGACTAGCAAAAAAAAAAAAAAGTTTTTACACAGCTGTTTTGTTTCTACATAACTACATTTAGGATGCCTATCAAAGTATGGGCCTCATCTCCCTTCTGTTGAAGCCAGGGCTGAAAACACACTTTTTCCTACTGAAGCAGGCATTGGAACACCTCCAGAAATCCTACTGCCACTAAATGCAAAGGAATCAGGCAATAGGGGGAGGAGAGGCAGCACAAGTTGGTGTTTGTTTACATCACAGCAGTCTTGTCAGTGACTGGTCTGGAGTCAAGGTTTTGGACTTGGGTTTTAATTCTGCAGATGCTGAATCTCCATTCTGCTGACAATGAAGAGGAAGGAACAACTTCATGGAATCCACTGGCTATAGGAAATGTTCAGCTCATATCTTTGCTGTAGTTACTCTTTGTCTTGGGTAGATCACCTGTTAAGACAAAATCAGACTTGATGCACCCAAGTCAAGGGGTTCTAGGAGGCTTGCCAACATCTCTGAGGTACTCACAGCTGCTGAAGTGTTTTTGATTGACAATACCACTTTCAAGTAATTCTTCTGTGTTTCCTTTTGTATTGTTTTCAATTACAGTAATTTCAACAGAGCTGTCTACAATCAGAAACTATGGAAATTGAATACAGAAAGATGTAGTTCAAGGAAGAGTAAGTACAGCAGCATCAACTTTTTTTTTTTTTTTTTTTTTGAGAAAGGATACAGACTTCTCAGGATCAACTCTGTGTTCTCAGTTTAACTGGCAGACAGGAAATGCTTTTTTTTCTTTAGGTCCCTAAGGATGTTTCTTTGTTGGAAAGCCAAACCTCCGTTTCCTCTATTCCTTGTAACAGATAGCAAACCTGGTGAACATAGAGTAGGCTTGGCACCAAATGCATGAACGTGTAGCCTATTTCTTTTACAAACCAGTTTCGTTTGGACATTGGAAGTCTGTCTTTGTTTTCTGCTAGAGAACTTGGTAGGCAGCTGATTGATTTTCTTGTGGCCAGATGCTGGAACATACGCTTGTGCAAGTGAAGTCTCATTAACGCATCTAGTCTCAATGGGGTTAACAGCAATTACTATGTGTGTGGAAGTCCCTGATGCAGCTGTTTCAAAAAGTTTTGGCGGTGTCCATATGGTTAAGTTGAATAAATTGTGTATTTAGGATGCCAGTGAAGTGTGGCATAATGAATTGGGGAGCAGGTACTATGTGGCTGAGGGTTGCAGAGATATTGGAATGATGTACAGAAGTCTGTCTTAAGCAGCACAAAACTGAGATGTAGGGCAGAAAGTGACAGTGGAAGTCAAGCTCCTGGCTCTTAGTGGCACCGGCTTGTCAGCTGGAGGGCTCAGGAGCAGCCGCCACGCTGGGCACCATATGACTGAAGCCAATCTCACATACTCTGATGGAAGGCTCCAAACTCCAACTCTGTTTTTATTTTTCTACGTACAGATTAGGAACCTCGGTCACTGAGTCTGCTGTCTCTGCAAACTAGTCTGAGCCAGTATCTTACCTCTTCACTGTCTTTATAGTTTCAAGGGATGATTTTTCTTGAGTTACCTGGGATCAAGACATAATACTGTATGCTTTAAAGGATTGCTGCCTAATGAGTTTTTGTGATTCCGAGCTCCATTGTAGAATTTCTCTGCCGCGAGGTTCTCCTGTGCAGTGCTACTGAGAGGATTTTCATTTTCAACAAATGAGAGGAAAAGTTCAGCCTCCCATTTTGGGGGGTTTTGTGCACATACTTCTGAATTGCTTCTACAGTGGTTTGTCTGACCAGGTTGCTGTAGAGACCAGACAGAGACATGGAAGGCTTCAACTATTTGATCAGTACTCAACTGGCAATAATAGTACAGAAATTAGTTGTGTGGGTTGTTTGTTTGTGATTGTTTGTTTGTTTGTTATTGCTGTTGTTTTTGTGTGTGTGTGTGTTTTCCCTGTCTGATGAGTAGGTTTATATGTTTGAGTTTGATTATTCTAGGCTTAGAGTTCTGTTTGCTCATGGTTGAAAAGTTACATGAACAACCAACGTTTACTTCGCAGAATCACGGAATGACCTAGGTTGGAAGAGACTTCCAAGATCACCTGGTCCAACCTCTAACCTAACACTAACAAATCCTCCACTAAACCATATCACTAAGCTCTACATCTAAACATCTTTTCAAAACCTCCAGGGATGGTGACTCAACCACTTCCCTGGGCAGCCCATTCCAATGCCTAACAACCCTTTCAGTAAAGAAGTTCTTCCTAATATCCAGCCTAAACCTCCCCTGGTGCAACTTTATCCCATTCCCCCCAAAAAAAAGAAGCACTCACACAACCCCTGAGAATCGGCAAGAGCTGTTTATTGCCGGGACATCTTGCAGGCAAGCCTGCGGGATGTCCGTGGTGTTTGGTGGCTCCAAGCTAATGCTTGCAATGGAGCCTGAGCAACGAGTAGGGGGCTCACCGGCCACTCCTGCGATGCTGTTGGTGCTCTTGGATGGCAGAGCACAAAGACATGCTGCAGTAGTCCCAGGCCTGTCCCGGCAGAGGCGGATCCACTTCCATCCGTTCCTCCACATCTGGTGGATCCAGCTCCATGGTGTTGGGCAGAAGGCTAAGCCAGTCCTTGCCTGGGACTGCCCAAACGGGATGCCTTCCATCCGGAATGTTCTCAGGCCAGGGTGCCGAACCAGGGGGTCGTCCAGTCCCATGCCTTGGTTCCACGCCACTGTCGGCTTGATTTTCATGCATGGGTCCGACGCTGCCCTCTGGTTTATGGCCATTACTGGGTCCCGCACTGTGCTCCAGACTATGGGCACGCCTCTGCTCCCCGCGGCTGTCTGCCTGATGCTCCCGCCTTCGCCCCACGTCACCGTTGCTCCTATGGTAAGGCCCAGGCCCCCTGTCTCTGGCTGTGTGAGGGGCCGGCCTGTTCCCCACATTGTTGCGGTGCCAGTGGTACTGCCTGTATGTGTCTGTGGGCTGGGCGCCAGAGGTCCCTTGGGCACTGGTGTCTCTTGTGCCACCGGCGCTATCCCTCCGCCCACGACACATCTCCTTCTGCTCAGGTGCATTCCTTCTTGGTACTTCACCGGACGGCATCGCCGTCCTCGCACACCAAGGAGGCCTGCTGCTCGCCTTGCTCTTCTAGTCTTCCTCCTGCCGCACAGGCTGGCAGTCAGAGGGCCTAGATGCTCAGCGAGTGCTGGGCCAGCTGCAGGGGGCCTGTTTTATAGGGCCGCAGCAAAGGCGGGGCAGTGGTGGCCACTGTGACCTCAGCAAGCCTCTGCGATGGAGTGGCCCATGCGTGGCCAAAGGCGGCTGTGTTGGGAGCGGCCTGGAAGATGCCCTCTCGTGGACAAGGAGGAGGGTTGGGGGGCTAATGGCCCCTTTTCTGGGGCTGGCTCCCCCGGGCCATTTGGCTTGCCAGAGAGAAAGGCTGCCCCTCGGCCACAGGGACTGCCCTGCACCTCCCATCCTGTGCCCTGGGTTTATTTTTAACACTGTTTTTTAGGCAATTTCATTCTATTCTTTATGGAAAAGAACAGAAGCAAGGTGTATCTTCAGCCCTAGTTCCCATGTGTGCTTTGTGCTCCGAGTGAAGAATTTCTTCCTCACATCACATCTAATCTAAATCTCCCCTCCATTCGTTCAAAGCCATTATTCCTGGTTCCATAGCTATACTCCCTGGCAGAGTCCACCACTTGCAGAAGTTTATGCCTTATTGGTGAATTAGCCACATACTTCTTGTTTAGAAGAAGGTCCAAAATATTGCTGTGTGCTGCTTGTCTTTCATATGTGAAGTGCAAGAAAAATGGCAAACTTAGGAGCACCCCTATAACAATCAAACAAATAAAACTTAAGAACTTGTAAAGGACCAAATGATACCCTAGAATTGTGATAGTTGGATTTGCCTTGACATCTTAATAAAAGAATATGTTGTACTTGCAAGCCACCTGCAGAAACATTTTAACAAATTATCTGTTTGAAAACAGTATTTTCAGAAATAAATATTACATTTTCATAGAGGAAGCGCATCAGAAGAGCACAGGAAGAAAGAAAGCATACCAGAAGAAGACCTATTATATTGCCTGACTTGAATTGTTTGCCTTACTTATCGTGAGGTTAAATTTGATCTTGGCAGTCAGTTTGCAATGAAGTAATTTGCTGTAGCATTCTGTTAGACTAGCTTTCAAAGAAGGCAGTGAGACTTTTTGACTGGTGTAGTCCAGCTTTAATAATATAGGAAGCTAAGACTGCAAAATTATTTAAGACATTAGTAAATCCCAACTGTCCTAGCTGGCAAGAAAAAATTAGAAATTTTAATAAACTTGATTGAAATTCTTTATGGTACAAGATGAAACATCATCATCTGAAAACGCATTTAGATAACTGGTCAGTTTTCATGTAAAAACTCGGTATGAAAATAACCACTGTTAATAATTTAACAAGTAGTCTGATAAAATACAGGCATTAGCACCTGACTACATTGTCTAATGCAGACATGCCAAGGTTCTTTCAGGTCATGTTCCTGACAGGAATTTATTTTGTCCATTTGTCTCCAACAGCAGTATTCATTGTAAAATCCTAACAGCAGGATGTGGTTAGAACATCATACATGTTATTATGGCTCTTAACAAGCCTTTTCCAGGAAGTGATGTTACAGACTTATCTGATACAATGCTTGCAGCCATGCCCCAACAAAATGTCTGACATCTTGTCAGACGGGGTGCCTGCAGTCAGCTTACCAGCTATGAGAGAGGAGCAACGAAGCTGTGTGAATTGATTGTCTTCACAGCTATTCTCAGAGGTCTTGAGCAGCCTCTTGACCCTTATGTCCAATAAGGGTCAATAAGGTGCTTCTGTTTTATTAAAACAAACAAGCAAGCAAACATCCAGGCAGTCTATCATTAATTTACTCGAAACAACAGAACTCTAGTTTTCTGTTAGAAAATATGGACTGTGGTCTTGTTGCTACTGCACAAAGCAAATGTAACCTATTTGCAAAGTAATTCTTTCTGTGTGTTGGCTTTGCCACTGAATTATTTTTAAATGTGATCCATTTTAAATGCAATACATTTTCTTAATTTTATCCTAATTAGTCTTACATAAACGTTATGTAGGTCAGTGGTCCCTCAAGGTAAAGGTGACCTGCTGCAAGAAGGATAAATAGGGCTCCAGGGTTTGTTCACAAGACTGACAAATCAGTGTTCCTCTCCAGAGGTTTGGTTTTCTTTCTTTCTCATTCTTTTGAAAACAAGCTTTGGTTTAAGGCAACCTTGAAAAACATAAGGCAAATACAACTGGCTCAGATACCTGAATCTGTGAAGAATGTAAAAATCAGGTCCCAGAAACTGGTTGTGGATCATATGCTAGTTCTGCGATGTCTGTGACAGCTTCTGAATAGAAATACTGCCCAGAAAAGTTAAACTAGTGTTGTCCAAAGCAAAGCAAAGGGTAAAGTAAAGCTCCTTGGGCATGATGCTGAAAAGAGACAGTATGAGACATGTAAAGTTGTAATGTAGAGGGCCTTTAGGATGCAGTGACATTTTCCTGAATTGGGGTTCAGTAGCTGGTGTTTTGGGGAGCACGGTCGAAGTCACATCAGGGTTTTGTGAGAATGGTTGAACAAGGAATCAGCAGGGGAACTATAAAGCTTTCTTTGCTTAGGCTTAGTCTGTTGTACAACCCTGAGATCTCAGAAAAATGAAACTATGGATAAAGCATCCCTTTGCTTCACTTCAGGTGTTTTACTTTGTCACAAAAAAAAGTTGGAGCACTATATTGGAAAGAGCCAAGTGTTTGGGTTGCTGTAGACATGTAAGATGGAGCTCAGTGCTTTCCACACGTGCCTGGGGAATTGACTTGTGGAAGCCGTATCCTGCCAGAAACCAGTCCTTAGCCAAGCAATTCTGGACAATTCCTGGCATGCAGGAGAGCTGATAAAGCTGACAGGAGCATGACCAAGGCTTTGTGTGTGTGTTTGTACAGCTTGTGCTTGTCAGGAGGCAGAACTTTCTTTCACTGGAGTAATACCCTGGTGGATGCTGCACTGTTGATGTACGGAGGTTGGCTGTTTGCTCCTTGGTCACTCTCTGCCCTGTGGGCAGGGTGCTGAGCCACCAGGACCTCCCTAGACCCAGCGTGGCCATCCCTCCAGCACGACCAGCAGGGAGAGGAGCTCAGAGAGCAGCAGCATCTTCACTGTGTGCTTGACCCAGATAGTGACAGGAAGAAAAAAATTCCTTGTGGTTTTGCTACAAACACTGGTGTTTTGCTTTCCACCAAGCAGCGGTGAGCCAAGGAGGCAGCTGCTGCAGCAGGTAAAATACAAATAACAGTTACCAGTGGCAACGGGTCTCCTCTGCTGGTGAATGAGCTCCTTTTCCGGTCCTGATGACCCATTATAATATACAAATCTCCAGCCTGGTGTTTATTTCTTGTTTGTCAGAGGAACTGTAAGTTTTGATAGCTACTTAAGGTTGTGTGGTTGAAATAGGATCCAGAGGTGTGTATGTTTGTACTTACCAGCTGCCATAGTAAAGCTCTGTGGTTTGATGATCCAGCTGAGTATAAATCACCACTTTAATGCTCAGTGATATATCACAGTGCGACACCAGCCTTTAAGAAGTATCTTTGTGTTTGTTACAGTGCAGTGATGAAGCCAGAAATGCAGTCTGCTCTGAATAAGTTTCGTTATTAAGGTGGGCTGACCTACTGCTGTGTTATACCAGCCCTGGCAATCTATGTTCACCAGATCTTGTCTAAACTGCAGGTCTTTTCTTAGAACCTACATCTTTCTTAGACAGTGTGCCAGGTTCATGCAAACTTCATGTGAATGCTCTGTGCTGTGTCTTCAGGGCTGCTACAGGGCCATGGTTTGGTCTTTGTCTATCCTTACAGGCCTACACTCTTTTGCAAGAAAGTCACAGTGCCACATGTGCTTGCTGATTCAATCTGGGAGGAGGACAGAGGTGAGTGAAAAAAATCTTTTTTTTGCATTTGAAGTAGATTTTATGTTTCCAGGAGTTAGACCTTCAGGAGCTGATTTTTACATAAAAAGCTGGACTCGATGATTCTTGTGGGTCCCTTCCAGTGTGGGATGCTCTGTTCTGTTCTGCCCCACGTGCCATTTTTCCTGTGCTGGAATGGTTGGATTTCCAAACAGACACTGGGGAGCCTGGTATGCCCAAGAATTTTTAATGTGGTTTTCCAAATATTTCAGGCAAAAATGCCTAAAATTTAATGGTCCTAGAAAAATGAGAAATTGAATCTGCTTCTGCTGTGCGTAGTCAGTTCAGTATTTCCTGCAGTGCTGTAACTTCTCAGATAAGATTTCTGTGAGTTTTTCTGTATAGGAAATTATTAAAATTTATCTGCATCAATCACTAAGATTGTGGATAGTGCCTTTGTTGCCATAATGTCTAAAGATACGTATGAAGATCCCACATGAATTATTCCTGACGTATGAGTATGAGGCAAAGTGCATAAGTGAGATAGAGAGACGAAAAATAGATGAAGTCCGGGAAAAGAAAATTGAGGTGTTTCTGTAAAGCTTGCAGAGATGATAAATACTGTTGAAGTAATATGCAAACAGCAAAACAAGTGGTTTGGCAGCTGCTGCAAAGCAATTTACCTTGCTGACCAGTATCACCTCAGTTGCATTTCTGTGTTCCTTTCATGGTTTTTTCACACTCCTATGGTCTCTAGCTCTCTGCCTGGGTTGGCCAGGGATGTTTAGTTTCTGTTAGTGCCTAAAAAATGGCATAGCACAACTGCTTGTTGCTAAAACTAACAGCAGCACCATCATAGCTTCCAGATCCTGCGTGCAAACCCGTAAGGCAAGAGGTGTTGAGATCTCCTGGCATTTTCCCAACCTGGTCTGGATCGAGAGGTATTGATTAGATATTGTAGTCGAAGGTTGAGAGGATGCAGTTGTTAGCCTGAACTAACAGTAATGACAATCACCGTGGTTGCCCAAACGACTGATTGAGGCATGAACACCTGCATTTAATCTGGGAGGCAAAGCCTTGTCTGATGAGGAGAGCAGGAGGAAAGGATTGGCTAAAAGCTGCTGAGTGTGAAGGGCACTTAAATGGATGGAAGCAGCACACACTAAATACTGTATAGCTCAATGAATACTGGCTCAAGGTATGGAAATACTGCCTGGAGAAGATGGATTTTGACCTTAGGGTTTTAGTTTTTGATGTTTCTTTTCATGGCTCTTTATACTACTGTAAGGTGAATCAAAATGAATATTTAATGTGAGTGTGTGTGAGAAAATGCTGGCTTGCAAAAGCAAAATCTACACTTCAGAAGCTTTTGTAACACAGGCTATATAGGGGAAAAGGTTTATCAGAATGATCTTGGACACAAGTGATCATCTGCGTTTGATGGATGGTTGTGGAAGGTCTTCAGAGTAATAATGTTGCAGCTTGGTAAAGCCTTATCTCACTGGAGACTGCTCACTTGGCCAATCATAGTCAATATGAAGCAAGCTCCCTTTTCTTTGGTATACCATGAGAATTTCATGTATTTGCACTGTTGCTGCAGCAATGCTGAGCTGTCTCTAAAGAATAATATTAAGTGGTCATAAAAATACATATTTCAAGGAAAAAATGTCTGGTCCTAAGTTTTTAAGCCAATGCTCAGCTATGCTTTCTCACTCTTTACCTTTGTCAATAAAAACTGTTTTGCATTTCAGTTGTTGAGTCCCAGGTGTGTTTCAGGCTAATTACTTCAAACTGTATTTGCTCACAGCTGAAGGTCAGGTGTGCAACAGCAGCTATGATGTACTCAAAATTTAATGAATCTGGTCTTTTAAGCTATAAGAAACCACATAATCCACAGTAATGATTGATAGGAAATTACCACTTAATTGATTCCAATATTAAATGGCATGAGAAAGGGACGTACTGATTTACAGCAAAGAGCTCCCTGTCTTCAATAAGCGAAGACTGTGATACCCCTCTATAGATTTTATAGTGGAAAGTAGGAGGTATTCTGGATCTTGTAGCTTGAAGAATCTCCTTTTCTTCATGTCCTGCAGTGTCTTCTGACATCGTGGATTGTATTTAAGTGATTGTCATACCCTGTCTGCAGTGCACAGGAGTTTGTGGTGTCTGGCTTTCCACTTAACTGCCTGCTTTTCTCCTGTACCTCTCTGAGACATTATGCAGTTTTCTACTTTTAGAGAAGTGCTCTAATTTGGTGCTTAAATGGTGCAATACCCTATTCTAAAAGGGACCAGTTTGTACTGTTTCCCCTTGCAAAAACTTGAAAATAATCATCTTACTTTATATTTCCTGATACCTGTTTAGTTCCCCTGGCTTTTTCCTGAACTAGGAAGTATTTATAAAGCCGCCTCTAAATCTGTTTCTCCATATCGTAGTGACAAAAAAGACACTCTGACATTGGTGCAGACTATAACTGGAGGGATTATAAGTACCCTGGTTCTGCTGTCAGAGCAGTAAATACCTGTCAAATTCAAGCACAAGTGTATTCCTTCCCAAAAGTGCAGTGTGCTGAGATGGAAGGATCCTCAAGGGATACAAGCAGCTTGGGAAAACACCGTTTGAAACTGTCCCTACAAAGGCACCTTGCTGCATGTTCTGCGTGCCTGCCTTGGAATAAGGAAATAATCAGTAGTTACAAGTCATGTTGGCATGTCTGTCTGCATGCTCTTACATCCACAACAGGCTATATCCCTTCGCTGGGTGCCTTCCTAGCAAACCTGGCTTTTCCTGCACTTCAGAGTTAAGTACACTTCTGATTTTCATCTTTGCAAAGAACAGAGGCTTTGACTGTAGGTTCAGAGCTGGCTTTACTGCAGAAGGGTAGGGAGGTAAGCTGCTGCGTAAGCCTACAGTTGAAGAGATGAGCTAGTTGCTCTGAGGGTAGGGTGAACTGCTAATCCTTCCCTCTTGCTTGTACGGGCCTATGCTAAGATGCCTTTGGGCTAGCTTTGAAGCAGGACTGATTCACTGGAAACATCTGCTCCTCTGTTCTGGCTTTCCAAGTAGCCATACCTTGCAGGGTGGCCCGCACTCAGAAATCTGGATTAGGATGAACTGGGGAGGAGGATCATAACAGAGGATTCATTTTGGAAACATCTTCCGATGTCACACATAGCATTGGCTTTACTAACGTACAGAGGAGGCCCAGTACATCAGGAAGAAACCCTGTACATTTTTTTTTATATATATAGAATTATTCAGAAGGGGGAGAGCTAAAACAAACTGTCAAAGTATCACAAGAGCACCTCCTAATGCATGTGCATGACCGCATACACAAAACTGGGTGAATTGGGGTTACCTTTTATTCTGTACGTTCACCTTTCTCATTATCAGACTTTTTTTAATGTAGTTTATATGTTGTCTTGAAAATGTGTAGCACGAATCCACTGAAACATCAGCAAGCGTGGAGTGAAAGGTGTCCACTATTATATATACCTACTGGAGGCTCTGCCTTCCAGGCTCAGCCTGCAAGCAGGAAGCTGGGTGCAAATACCCTGAGCTTGCACATCCAAGGTGTCCCCATTCTGAGCCAGCTGAGGGCACAGCCGGAGAGCACATGGCGTGGGCCAGCCTTGCAGAAGCCCTTCCTGTCTGTGTAGCCAGAGTTCATGTGTGAATGCCTGCTGCCTTCCCCACAGCAGTTTCCTTCCCCACAGTTTATTTCCTTGTGGCCTGCAGTGGCTCTTTATCTGTTTGAAGACGGTTATTTTGTGTCTCCTCTGTAAATCCCACCTCTAAGTACACCAGAATGATTTAGTCTGGTTATCCCTGATGAATGCCACAGGAGAGGCTTTTTGGACTTGTTTCAGCTGGTTCTTTACCTTTCAGGAAAGGTAAGGACACAGCTCTCTGAAGCAGACTTTACTGACACACAGTGAAATTATGTGGTAGAACATAACCTTTCCTAGCTGAAAGTTAAGCTGGTCTGCTCAGACAGAAGAAATAATTTGAAAAAAAAAAAGGGAAGAAGAATTACTGGGGAGAGAAAGGTGACAGTCTATTGTAACTTTTCTGCAAAGCTTTCATACAGATTTTTTTCCCCCCTTTGCTAGACATGGACCTGTCAGTGACAGCACTGATCCGCCTTCAGCTCCATGGATGTGTTAGCACTCAAGAGGCAGGCACTGTAGCTGCGGTTAGCAGGATGTCTTCTTGAGGTGGTCAAGGAGGGGCACTCCTCTCCAAAGCACAAGGTTGGCTTAAAACTTGCTGTCAGCTGCAAAAGGAATTAATTTTTGCCTGTATGTTAAGGGTAGGCTATAGTTGGTGTTGCTGTTAAACAGTTGAACTCTTCCCTGGCTGCAAGCCTCTTTGTCCCACACAAAAAGCTTGTAGGAGAAGACAAAACCAATTTCATAACACTGTAATGAATACGAGAAAAGCAATTTTCCTAATGTCACCCTGAAATGCTGAGCAGTGAATTTCAAACAACTGAAGGTTTCCTAACTTAATTGTGAGTCTGTTCATTAAAGCTGCATATAGGATCACAAAGCTTTGCAGAAATATTAAGCTACTGGATTTAAGGCTCACTCTCAGAATAGGGCCTCCTTTCTACCCTAAATCCATAAAAATTATCACACAGAAGGAAAACACAATTTCTATGCAAACTTCTGTTTCTTGTATTTCTTTTTCATTCCTTCCTTTTTTTTTCTTTTTTTTTTTTTTCCTCTTTTTCCTGGTTTGTATTGTGACTATTATATTACCTTTGGTTTGCAATTGTTAGGCTGTGTTGGAAGTTCTGCCTGCATGTGGAGCTAGGTGGTCCTCTAGCCTGTATGCAGTTTAGGTATGAGCAAAGCAAAGGAGGATGAGTGGAGTCTGCAGATTTGAGTCTTACCTGACTGCCACCTTGGCCCTCCTAAGGGAAGGGCAGGTAACTAAACTGTTTGAGGAAGCAGTTACGGTCCTGAAAGAGATGCAAAAGCTGACACTGATGGATGTTCTTGAACAAATGTACTTTTCTTACAATCTCCCACATTGTACAATGTTGTTCATGTTCATAAAGACACAATAAGAAGGGCCACCTCTCAACTTTTTAACATGGAAAATGCTTCTTTTCATCTGACAAAGCTCAGCCTTAGAGGGGTACAAGGATACTAATGATTACCAAAAACTTGTTCTTGTTATCCTGAAATGACTGTACTCCGTCCAGAAACCACCTTTCGCTGACGGTACCATTTTCTACTTGTAAGAAGCTTATTGAACTTGATTCCCCACAGACATTTTCAGTAAACACCAAAAATAGTACTACTCTCTAGTTGCTCCCTGTGTCATTACTTAAGACACTGTATCTGTATGTATGCCCATTCATAATGCTGGCAATAAAAGAGTAGTATTAGCATTATCCCCCATCCTCTAATGCTTTTATGAATAGCTAAGAGCAAACATGTTGTTCTTAATGTTTCTTTACAATAACCAACAAGATGATTACCTCTGTTAAAGCATAAAAAATAAAGCAAGTTAGAAGCCTTCATCAAAATATCTGTAAGCAGTAAGGTGGAAACTTTTGCTGCTTAGCTGCTGGGAGTATGCATTCATACTCAGCTCAATGCTTGTACAAACGTACATATAATTGCTCAATCATGAAATTTATGAGACAGGGAATGAAATAGCTTGCTGTGATGTAGAATAATTGCGTTTATGATGGCCTTCAGGAACCATGACTTCGGTTATATTAGAATATTTTTCTGACAAGTCATAGCTTTCTTTAAGCCAAAGACGTGGTATTACGAAAGGAAGATAGACTTTGATTTAAAAATAAATAGGTCAAGATTTGTAGATGAGCAGGGATCTGCTCCCAAATAACCTCTGTGTGCTATGTCCTATTCATGAAAATGCAGCGTTTCTTTGATGACTTTTGTGCACGTGGTCATTTTGTCATGCTCTGTGTTTACCAGGAAGAGAGGCTGATGGTGGGAGGCTGTCAAAGAGTGAGCCTCTAGAGGCAGCGGGCTAGCAGAAACCTCTGGAAGTAAGCATGGCCAGGTTGGTTGGTGGGCAATAAGTAACGTGCAGTGGCACCCTCTGGGAGGGGAGAAGAAGGTCAAGATGATGATGTGGCTAGCACCAAACTGGGAGCTGCATGGAAGGTTGAGAAGAATGCCAAAAAACCTTTGACAAGAAGTGGAAAATTATGAGCAGCCTAAAGGTTAGGAAAAAGGAAACAGCTGTAAAGTCATTGTTTTTCAGAAAATGAGCCATGAATTGTGCAGAGCTATATGGACTTCTGTAGAAGTAAGGATACTGTGCATGACAAATGCCCTGAGGAGAGGAGGAAGCAGAAACTGGGAAATATGAATGGGGAATTTTGTTGGGTTTTATCTTGGGATTACAGTTCTTTAGGTTATTCAGCAAGGAGCAGTTAAATCTCTCTTTCCTGTAATCTGATAGATACCTGTGAGATCTTACCTGCTCAGAACTGCAGTGGCTGGCTGAGAGAAGAGAAAAATTGTTAATATGAAGGACATCTGTTAATATGAAGGACATCTCTGCACTAGGCCCATGGGAAGTGTCATAAGGAAGGGTTTTCGCCTCTTCAGTCCTCTCTCAAACTTCTGTTCCACTGCTGCCCTTCCCACAACAGGAGGAGGGTGTTCCTGAGACAGCAGAATTCAGTTCATCTGGGTCATGAAAAAGCTCTGGACTGGCTCTTCTGAAAGGGTTTCAGATGTATGTTTCACTAATCAGATATGATGGCTACCCTGTGAGACCATGGACCTCTTCAGGCTTTATAGGTCTTAAGGAGACCAGCCTGGAAACGGAAAGACTCTTAGGGGACAACTAGAATAATGACATTTGTATTTAGCTCCAGAAAGTATTGCCTTGTAAAACAAGGCTTATGTCAAGGAAGGTGATGGATGTACAATGGGTGCAGTTAGAAACTCTTTGATGTAGCAGTAGCCTGAGGAGAGCTACTCCCTAGAAGAGCGACGAGGCTGGATTGGGTGCAGTAAGTGGCCAGAAGCCCTCTATCTGCAGCTCTGTGGACAGGACAGAATGAGCATTGTCCGTGATATCCTGCCACAAAGCAAGCCTTAGCACATTGCTCTGCCGGTGGAAGAAGAGTGTTCTGGAGGAATGACCCTGTGGCAGGAGGAGTGTATCCATGAGACCTCAAATTGTCACTTAATGTGTGTTGTGCCAGAAGCAGTTGTGTAATGATGTTCTTTTTGTCTCCAGTTGTCCTTCCCCTCAGCTGAGTTTTCCTGTTATGCTGGTGTCCCTCTTGGGGTTGATTCCAGCAGCAGCGGATACTGACTTGGGTTAGAGGGAAGAGCAAAGCGAGCACTTGTTTGCAGTGGTTTCTATCTGATACTTTCAGTGTTTGACTGAAAAATTGTCATGATACAAATTCAATGAGCCTTTATGTTTTGCCATCACAGGTTTGGATGTGTGACTTTTTAGCGATTAGACATGTGAAATGCTTCTATATAGCTTTACACACAGATTTGAGAGAGGACTGTTAATGGATTTGAAAGAGAATGACTGATTTATCCAACTATGTTTTCTTTAAAGATTTCTGATATGCTGTCATTAATATTTCATTCTGTTTTTACCAAATGAATGGTATAACTAGGCAGCTGGTCTATAATTATTTGTAAATGCTGCAGAACATGCAGTCACCCAGCTGCCTACGGCTGCATGCCATTGGGAAGGCAGCGAGGTAGTGACATGCTGACTTCCTTGAGACAGAGAGGTTTTTGCACTGGCTAGGTGCTAAAAAGCACAAGTCATCAGAAGTACTCTTTGTTGCATTCTCTGAATTTTTCTTAATCTCTAACACATTGCAGCTCTGCCTGCACAGTGATGTGCATGGTCCAAGCAGACGTGTTTCTGTTGCTAGCACGGTGACTCTGGTTTCCTCTGAAGAAAAGGGCCAGACTGCTTCAGTCGCTTATCTCTTTTTCTAAGCAAAATGCACCTCAGCAAGCATAGGTTTGTAGCAGCATTCTCCCTTCATTTGCATTTTTATCGTATCTGGTAAACAAAATTTCAAATAACACTTAAAGAGCCATTCCTATGTGTTGGTGAAAGATATGAGGAATCTAATTTAAATCCAGTTTCATCTGGCCCATGCTTGCTTTTAGTGTTGCTCTCATGCTTGCTTTATCTGTTCCAGAACTTGCTGAAATTCTGTTGAATTGATGCTTTTCTTCCCCTCTCTCTATTTTACACTTGTTTTTTTTTCTGACACTGTTCTTAAAAGGAGCAGTGCAGAGGACTATTAGGACTACTAATAGGACAGGATAAATCCTACTGACTCAAGTGAAGCACTTGAATTATCTCCAAACTGCCACTTTTATTGACAAAAGAGTATGCTAATAGATAAAACTGTAAGTCCTGTGTACTCCGCTATGCTGCTCATAGTGATGGAAAAAAGATTACTGAACATACACTGTTTTTTTTCTGTACATACTGACTTTATGTTTTTGTAGAGCAGACACAGTGGTGCCACTCTTTTTGCTGAACACCAGACAAGACCATCAGGTGTGTTTTTGATCTTTACATTACCCCTGCAGAATGGTTTTATCTCCAGCAAGAAGGCAAACTGTGAGACATGTGGTTTGGGGAAGGGGAGACTGTCCTTTTGCCCCACAAAGTCAAAAACTCTGGATTGCAACTGTGGCAAGATGTTTAGTAAATCCTGGATATAAAGCTACTACCCAGAACTAGTAGCTGCCAGTCTTGAGATGTAATATGAAGTCCCCTAACAAACCTTTGCCAGTTATTTGTTGCTGTGGGATATACTGAGCTGAACAAGGCTGAGAGGGAAAACCTGAGGAAGGCAGAAATCTTGTTAACAGATGTTATTTTACCTTCTAGTCTCTCTCACCAGCAAATACATGGTTGTAAGCAGACATGGAATAAAAGCTCCATCGGCTGCTGAGGCTCCTGCCAGTCCATCCTGAGCACCTTTTGGGAGTGGAGACTTAGTCTGATTCCAGATTGTTTGATATAAGCATGTGAGGAGTGGGATGAGAACAACAAATAGCTTGTTTTCATCTCTGATTGAAATCAAAATAAAATGCTGGCCCAGAGATGACAGGCTAGTGCAACTCATTATGCTGTTCAGACCTGCTTTGTTTTTTCACTTTTAATTGTATGACAGAGCAGCAGGATGTTTATGGAAGCATAAGAGGCTTCCACAGATGAGCTCTGGCAACATATGCGATCCTGGATATGAAAAAGCAAAACTGAGAGATTTGTACATGAAAAATCTAGTGTTACAATGCCTACTTTTCTTTATCTATGTTTTCCGTCATTTCTGACTTATGAAAGTTATTTCTCTGTGTTAGGTTGCTTGGTGTGGGTGTACCAGCAGACCAGAATACCCAAAGTATTAAATATCTGTACTTGATGCTTAGCAGGCAAGTGAGATTTGTGAGCTAGTGACTTGTTTGCACCAAGTCCCCTCTTGGGTAACGTCAGGTACCAGGGCTGATGATCTAGCACCTTTCAGGATCTCTGCATTAACAAAAACAAAGCACAACATTGTGCTTCTGAGCACAAATGCATTCTTAATAGAATAATCCTTCATTTCAGTGTTTCTGTGAGACATGGGATCACTGTCTGAATTGCTTTGACAAAAGAAAATCGCGTTTGTTTTTTTTTTTTCTTATGTTTTGCTGTGTTTTCAACTAGGGCTTTACTAATTAAGCAGCAATTTAGTTGCTTACACTTTGAAGTTTCATTCATTACCTGTCCTGTGTTAAGTCAACAAAAGGCTACATCTAAGGCAGCGAGTCTCAGGCCATCGCTTTTTTGGCTGCCTAATTAAATGTAATTACTTTATTTTGTGCCAGGGTTCATACTTGTAACATTGCCTTGTAATAATTTAAATTGTATGTATGCTGCAGGGGGACTGTTTGACGCCAGAGAGGAGACGTTCCTGCTGTCCTTCCTTGCAATAGCATGCAAGTCAAAAGTACAGAGACGTCATTTTCCTACCTACTTATTAGCTGCCCTACAGGAGAAGCTCACCAGTAAGGCACTCATTTTATATGGACAGGATGTCTAACGGACCCACTATTGTGCCTAAAAATAGCCTGCATTCAGGACATGCTGGGATTAGCCACAGAGGGAATCCTAGACATTTAAAAGTGAGTGACCTTCCCATGGCACACGAGCTTTGCATCCGTTCTCTTTTATTTTATAATTATGACAGATCAAAAGCATTACACTGCCACTCATTATCTCTTTAGAGGGATTTGAAGAATTACTGTTCTCATGACAAGCAAAATACTCCTGCTGCTTCTATTTGTTGAGATCAAGCAGTAAATACCCCTCAAACAGCAAAATCACCTGTATTTCATTTTTCCCCTCACGGATTAAGAAAAAGGTTGTTGCAGGAAGAGTAAATGAGCAGCCCGATGCAGTTAATGAGCTCTGGTAAAGCTCCTGACCCATGGAGTAAGTACAAACCAGCCTGAATTTTGAGCCAGACTTCAATGATTAATAATATGGTAAATCTAGTCTCTCTGGTAGTAATAATAGGGGTCACCTTTGGCTCTTTGTTGGCCACTGAAATGAGTGCATCTTCACGGTATGTCGGAGCCCTCCCTTTTCGTCAATGGTGCCAGCAGGTCTACAGCGAAGCAGTTAAACCTAATGTGAGATCTCAAGTCTCCCAAGCTGCATTCAAGTTTAAAGGCAGAGGAGGGGAAAGACCAAACAACTTCTGGCTTTCTAAGAGCTAGATAATTTGTGGAGTGTTTGGAGGAACATCACAAAGAATACAAATGGAAAAACAATTAATCAATTTAATGTAAGGGATGGATGGGACTGTTTCTTTCCAGAAATACTGTCATATCGGTATTTGACTAAAAGCAGGAAGCAGGATTTCATTTATAATATATTCAGTTCAATATAAAATGTCTTGGTGAGGGGAAGACCCTAAATGTTTGCGGCAGTTTTGCAATTTGTGAGAAGCAGCAAGATAAAAATCAAACATGCATGTATTTGCTGTGGCTTTTTTTTTTTTTCTTAACGCTCTTAAGAAAACCTGATTCCTCATACATACTGTTTCAGTTTAGACACCTTTGGGGATTATGCCTGAGCTAATTTTTTAGCTCACTGAATATGCTTGGCATCCAGCCCACTAAATTTGTCCTATCCGTGACTGAGAGCACATGTCACAGTGGAAGATATTAGGAAAATGTTTGCTCCCTGATTATGGAACTAGGGCTTTGGGATTTAAGTTTGATAATGTGTGGGAGTAGGGGGAGAGGAGACTGTATTTTCATTTGATCCTGTCTTGTGTTTAGGACCCCATTATATGTCTTGTCAAGTGTGTGTTTTGTATGAGGGATGATCATATTCATCTCCAAAGAGCAGGCTAGGCAGCATGAAAAGCATTTCAGTTTTGCACCAGTAGGTACATAAGCTAAACCATATAATTTACATCTCTCTTTTAACTTGCATTTACACCCACTTACATCTGCTGATGGCAGAAGCTTATTGAGATAGGGAGTCCATCAGTCTACATTCAATTTTAGATGTAGGGGTATCATTAATGATTAACTTCTTCTCATTGAGTATCAATTTAAATCAGATCCATTTAAATTCATTTAGAACAGCCAGGTGCAGATGTGAAGTTCTATGACTCAGGCCCCCCACAGCTGGCTAAAGTAAACAAATTCATTTAAGGATGAGGTAAACTTCCAGAAAGATTGTGCTAATGTCCCATGACTGAAAAGGCAAAAAGTCTATATGGACGCCAACTGTGGAGCATGGTTCAGTGGGAGAGGAACATGGAGCTGTGCCTGTTATTGATGAAAAAGCCCCAAACACATGGAAAATACTTCTGCCCTGATTCTGCCTCTTGTGAAGCCCTTTGGTGCTATGCTGGCAGTGTCAAACTTAGTGTGGAGAGACCAAATTCTGCATTAACAGAGTACTGGAGAGCTCTCCAACTTCATAGCAAAGTTTGCTTGGGCTGCTAGAATCGCAGGCCCCTGGTTTAGGTGCGTCTGTCCCTTCAGAGGTGGTGGGTTGTTGAAATTCAGTTGCAGAAGCAGAGCTTGTGGTCTTTAGTGAGGCTGGAGCAGGCTGAGATTGCCTACCATCCTGCTCCATCAGACAGGCTGCCTTAGAGGGGCAGAGCTATATAAAACCAAAGAAAATGGGAAAACCTGAGAACTACTGTAAAATGTAATCTGCTTTGTGCTTTCTTCCCCAGACTGTAAGAGACCTGTCTTAAGAAAGATGGAGGTGGCCCCCATCTTCCTTCCACATGCTGCTCTGCCAAGGTACAGGACATCCCAATCTTGCTGTATTCTGCCAGAGAATTACAACGGAGAGGAATTTGTACGCTACAACAGAAGCTTAAAAGAAAGAAATCATCTGTGTGAGGATCATGAGCTGTTTATTTTTTGTTTTGTTTTCATGCAAGACGAAAAGCGTGACCCAAGTCAAGCAAGTATTAAGCAGCATATAAAACAAATGAATGAACAAACATGGAAGTGTTTACTGTCTTAAACCTCAGTGCTTTCTGGTGCATGTTTTACTGTATCTTAGATTAACAATTAGGTTTGAGAGTGTTTTTGTGGCTGGCATTCGAGATTTGCTTCCTATCAGACAGTTTCAAGCACAGCTGCTTCTTGCCATAATGCTCTAAGTGGGCTCTTGCAGGAGGACTGGCAGAGACCCAGAGGCACCACTGATGCCAGCATCTGCATGGCTGCAGAGGTGTCTCCAGAAGTGGTGTGTGTGCTAAGCTCAAGAGATGATTCCCAGTGAACTTCCAATTCCTACTTCACTTTTTCTGCTGTGCATGATTTTGTAGATCTTTGTCTTACTTCCCTGAGTTACTTCTTTTCCAGACTGAAGAGGGACAGCCTACACTGTTGTTTCTTACCTGGGAGCTGATTTGTACTTTTTGATAAAACTTCCCTGATTTTTCTCACCCCTGTACCCTAGCAGAATTCTGTCGTATCCTTTCTTGAGACAAGGAGACCAGAATATTCAGGCTGTGGTTAAACCACAGATTTAGATGTTGGCAGAATAGTGTTCTTGGTTTTGTCTGCCGTTTCCCTCCTAGGAACTACTAGTTCCTAACATTTGATTGTTCTTTTAACTATTGAATATTGAGATGATGTTTTTGTGGACCTCGTGACTATAACATTAAGATTTGGTAATGGTCAGCTCAGATCTTACCATTTCTGTGTACGTAGTTGGAAAACACCATAACCACCACCCCCCATATATCATTTTACACATAGCAATGTTTGGTCGAAGTACTGTTTGGCTCCCTTAACACTACCCACTGACTATTACCCACCATTGTGTTTGAAAGAGTTATTTGGATCTAGCATGAAATTGTGAGTTCCTAAGAAATCTCTCCACCAGCTGTGATCTTGAGAGAAGCAGTCACATTTTCTCCTGATAGGTTTCTGGACTTTGTATACACAAGATGTGAAGCCAACATCCAGACCTTTGTTTGCTAGGAGCCAATGAGGCTCAACTTGAACATCAAAAATACTAGAACAAAATACTTCCAGCCCCTGTGTCCTGTTATCAACAGATGGTATTGATAGCCTGTTCCATAGTAAAACAACAAAGGTCTAACCAGGATCTTTAGCAAATTGCCAGTGCAGATGAAAGAAGGGAAGATAGAGGATGAAGAAAAATGGTGCCTTTAAACAGAAAGGAAGGAAAGCAGCATGTACAATGTAGGTTAATTCAGTTTTCTTGTATATGCATCAAATGGCCCTGAGTCTGTTGCTGTTTCAAAAGGGGAATTATGGGTTTCATTTTTGGGGGGGAGTTGTTTTTTGCTTTTTTGTTGTTGTTATTTTGTTTGTTTGTTTTTGTTACAAAATCATTATTTAAGTGGAGCTTTGTCTTCCCGTCAACTCCAAAAATGTGATTTAAGGGCCACATTTCAGAAATTCAAGGCAAAACACTATCACCTAGCCTTTAGAATAGGGAAAGCAGTGCTGCAGGGTCTACAGACTGGGAAGACTGACATAACAGCAGGACAAATAAGGAGGGTTTGTTGTGTTTACCAGATCTAGCCAATGCTTTGATAAACATCACATAGCTGGGAGGAGGCAGTGGTGCATCTGCGAAGGTAAATTGTCTCACATTTATTGAGTTCTTTGAGGGAACCCCCATTGTTCATGTGTCCCTTGGCTCCCAGTTAACATAGATTTCTTTGGCAGCTAAAGGCATTATGGAATGTGAGGAAAGGTCTTTAAATGGTGAATAATTAATTAAAAGACAGGAAAAATCAAGTAGGAATAAGTAAATGGCTTTCAGAAAGGAGAGAGATCACCAGCAGGTAGTGCAAGGATTTCGTGTGTTCAGTATACTTGGAAATGAGTGGGAGGAAGAGGTGAACTATATGGTGACAAAGTGTGTTGATGATAGCAAGCGTTTGGGGGGAATAGTGTTACAGACCAACTACAATGGGCTGAAAAAGAAGGTGGTGACTAAATGACTCATGTGACAAGACATACAAAGGAACTAAAGTGGAGGAAGTGCTCTCATCCTTACCCTTTCAAAGATAAGCCCTAAACTGACTCTTTCCATCTATATTATAACTAATGGTGCCATGAAAGCATTGGTTGAGTGCAGTAGCAGTTAAAGGAGGAATTCAAATATCAGAAGTGGAGATCGCTGTAATGCTGAATCTGATGCAGGTCTGTGTGAACCTCTGGTCTCTTCATCCCCAAAAGAATGTGGGTGACTGGAGAAAGCAGAGAGAAGGTTGATGGGATAATCAGAGGTCTGGCGTGACTTCTGTGTGAGGAGTGACTAAATAGGAGGACTCATCAGCCTAGAAATAACACTCAGGGGAGGATATCATAGAATTATATGTAATAAGGAGTGTTGTAAAGAGGGTGACCAGCAGTTCAATGCCAATACAAACCTTTTTTTTTTTCTTTTTTTTCCTCATTCTGATCCACATCTCCAAGCTTGGGCTCAGTCTGCAAATATCTTCTGCCTCATGAGTGATAGCACTGCAGCGTGGAATGGATCACATTCAAAAAGCTGGTCTGTACAAGCGTTTTAAGGTACGGTGCATACTTTAAAAACCCATTAGCTAAAATGCTGTCTGTACTCTTATGCAGTAGAATATCAATGCATCAGCCTTGGAATAGCTGTAGAAGAAGGTACTTAATATTGAATTTTCTTGCCCTTAAACTTGAATTATAATGATGATACTTCTGTGGCTTTGCATTTTACAATACAACTCAAAAAATACTACACGAACATTTTAAGACTCTTTCCTTATGATTGTAAAGTCTGTCTTGGCAAATGGTGTGCATTATAAAGATATATTGTAGCTGTATTGAAGGTACATGTTACACAAAAAAAGAACTCATTACAAGCAGATGTTGTATTAATTGTAAATGTATGTTCTTTTTTAAAAAACTGAAATTGCTCTTAAAGCACCTATCAAAAAGTTCAAGTAACAATCCCTGTTGTGTTCATGCATTCTATCTTCCACATTTTTGTAGGGGAAAAAAATCCAAAACAATTTAGAGGCTCTAGCTGTAATGTTGCTTTTTTATTTTTGATACTTTTGAAAAACTATATACTTCAAGTCAAATTTTGGTGTGTTGCATAAAAAACTCTGCATTCTCTCTGTATATATCTTTAGCATCTCAAATTTACTATTACGTGTGAGAATAACTTCAGAGACGTGTGTGTGTATTTAAGAGCAAGGTGGTGCATGGAGATCTGAGGAGAAATTCTGAAGACTAAGATTAAGTATCTTAACTACACACCCTTGAGGTTGTGATAATTCAGAAATATGTCTTGGGGGAGTTATAAAGAACTTTTTTCAGGTATAAGGTAACACTAGTAAACAATACTTAGCAGAATTGCTGAAAATACTGAGTCCGTTTAATCTGCACGAGCAATCCTTTGAAATCCAAGAAACAGATATAACATGGGTTGCTCTAAAAGTGGGGTGAGAACATGTCAGATCTCTTAGGTAAACAGTCCGCTCACAGTCAGGCAGACTAGATATTCAACATTTGACATAAAAACAGTACCTTCATAAGTGCCTCTAGTACCACCATCAGTGTCTGATTTAGCTGGTCTCTCCGCGTAACTGATGGTGCTCAGTCATGTGGTTTCTACTTACTCAAACCCCCTCCTTGATCCATGCTACTCTGGATTCATTACTGTTTGCTCTGATGAACTGTAATCATCAGACTCTTGATTTATGTTACTTTGAATGTAGTTTCTTGTGCTCTCCTGCAGCACTATAACCACTGCAGTTTTCTCTCTTGATGTCTCTCGGGCATCTCTAGTGCTACTGCCCAAATTCTTCTGTCACTGCTGATTTCCAGTGCAACCCTTTTTAGTTTTTAAGGTTTTTGTACTTCAAGTTGTCTGTGATATAAGGCAGTCTTTCATGTACTCCCAGTCGCCAGAAGGCCATGCTGCCATCCAGAGGGACCTTGACAGGCTGGAGAGGCGAGCTGAGCAGAAGCTCATGATGTTCAACAAGAACAAGATGATACAGGGTCAGGAGCACCTTCTCTATACGGACAGGCTGAGAGGGTTGGGACTGTTCGTCCTGGAGAAAGGGAGGCTAGGTTGGGATCTCATCAATGTCTATAAATACCTAAATGAAGGTTGCAAAGAGGATGGAGGCTCTTTTCAGTGGTGCCCAGTGACAGGACAAGAGGCAATGGGCACAAACTGGAACACAAGAGGTTCCATCTGAGCATCAGGAAGCACTTTACTGCGCGGGTAATGGAGCACTGGCACAGGTTGCCCAGAGAGGCGGTGGAGTCTCCCTCCTTGGAGGTGTTCAAAAACCACCTGGATGTGGTTCTGGGCAACCAGCTCTGGGTGTCTCTGCTTGAGTAGGGGGTTGGACCACGTGACCCCCGGAGGTCCCTTCCAACCTCAGCCATTCTGTGACTGGGTCTCTCTTTCCTGTGTGTGTTTCAGGCTCTACTTTGAACTCCTCAAGTATGTCCATAGTGCTGTCCAGGACCACTTGTCACCTCCTTATCTTCCTGATATGACTGAAAAACAAACAAAAAACAGTTTACGTAGTATGTTTTCCTACAAATTTACTTTCGGGCTACATTCAGTTTTTCTAAAATAGTGCGTATGAAAAGTTGTGCTGATGCATAATGGCTGAAAGTTTGGCCCATTTCTAGGTGAACACTGAGCAAACTTTATTGCAGAATGATGCAAGCATTTATAAGGTGCTCCTTTTTATGAACAGTGGAAAGGCCAGAGATGACCTACTCTAAATAGAGACAGAAGAGAAAGAAGACTATTCAGCTACGGGCTTTTTTTTTTTCTTTTTTTTTTCTCTCATCTTTTCATTGCAGTTAGTCTCTGTCTTGAAGACAAAGGTGTTTCTGCAGAGCTGTCTGTAGTTAGATGCTTGATCACTGCATGAATGTACATACAGCCAGTATTTCAGGACATTACACCGGGGTAGATGCTGCAATTAGTTGCTGCTGTGCTTTGCTGCTTTGGCAGCTGCTGGGGACGGTTAGTGATGGCATTGCTCTAGGCTGGGAGGGAAGTGAGGGAAGAGGTTATTCCAGTAAGTGACTTGCCGCCTGTTTGTAGCTTGGCCCACTGCATCTTGCCAGACACACAGGCTCCTCCAAGTACTTTCACAATCATCTCTTGTCTCTTCAATTACCACTTCCTCCTCCCCCTGCCTCTCTCTTCCGTTTGACCTCCTAGTAATTCCTCCGGCGCTAGCTCAGAACGGTGCAGTAGGCTATACTACCCCGTCCAATTAAAGATGTAAGTATGTGGCACGTTAGAAGTTACCTAACAAGCCCCTAAACTCCCCTTAAACGAGAGCCCGCTGTCTCATTGATCTTGCCCGACCCACTTTGAATCCCAGATTTTCATAGGCTGCAGTTAGCTGTCACAGCAATTACAGGTTTTTGGAACTCCGCTGTTGTTTGCTCGCTTTATGCCGCCAGCCAGTAGTAGTAGGCTTATATGTCCAGATTTAGACACAGGCTGATTTCCCAGGTTCATATATTGCACTTGGGATTTATTTTTAATTCATAAAGACCACTTGATGTAATGATCGGCAATCAAAGAATACACAGTTATCACTCTTGCAAACTTTCCTGTGCCTCAGTAATTAAACCAACAAATTAGTTAAAGGCTCCAATGCGGAAGAAGATTGGTAGACTGTGGTCAAGACACACATTTACGGATTTTCCCTAAAGCTGCTTTTCTTGAGGAAGCTTTGATAAAGACCATATGATATCAATTATCATTAACTCTGTGTGGTTTCTCTGCATTTGGAGCTCTCAGACATTAGTAGACAGGAGCCCTGCGTTAAGTCTTTAATGTATAACTGGTATTTATGCTGCATAGCCTATTCTCATTTTGATTTGTCAGCTGACATTTGAAAGAGACGATTTAAGACAATTTATATGCACAGACTGTGGCCTGTTGTGCTGAGTGACACTTCCTCCTCTGATCTGATTTGACAGAGAGCTATTCCAACAGCAGCAACAACATATTTTAAGTGCCAGATTTTAAAACAAACATTTTAATTATATCTCATGTTCAGTTACTGCCCAAAAAAACTGAAGGATGTGTTTTGTTAAGGTGTCACCGCCTGAGCTTGACAACAAAGTCAGCGTGATTTAATAAACTGACTTAAATCCTCTCTTCAGAGAACACACTCGTATAAAGTCCCTAAACATCAAAGTCTCTTGTCTTGAGCTCTGTTCTACAGTCCGTCAGTGTGAGCCTTCCTTTACAGGCAGCAGAAGGAATTCAGCAAACATGTAGATGTGATTCATTCTTAAGATCTTCAAATATGTGGATGAGTCACTGATAAGTACATGTAAGTTGTGCTGACCAGATTTAGAGTGTAGCATCCAGCACTGGAAATTACAGGATGTAGTTGGGAACAGATGAGGGAGCCTGAAAACTCTTATAATTGAGGAAGTACATATGAAAATCTGTAGCAGGCTAGAAAGTTCATTTGACTGGAAAAAAAATATGCGTACATAACTTATTTTACTGGGATTTACAGACGAGTTTAGGCCTGATAGCTCACAACTCCTCTTTGCTCCTTTTTCAGGTGGCGGTTTCCAACAATTTTGGGGGGGTTGGGGAACACCCAGCTCTTAGCTCTTAAAATGTCCTAGTTCTGTAGCTGTTTGAAACTAGATTGGCTTGTATTTTAGCTGAGCTTTATGCCCACATCTGATCCATAGGCTGTGAGATGGGTGGTCAGGGGACTGTAGCATCAAGGTAGATAACCAGGAGGCAGAAATGTATGCCTTGAAAATTTTTTCTTGACCTTCTATTTACATGTCAAAGCCCTTGGGTTGCTTATTTGCTTCATATGCAAGAACACCACAATTTCAGGGAGAAGGAAGGGAAGGTTTGTGTTTGAACATGCCATGTGCTCTCAGGCCCTGTTCTTCAGCCAGACAGTGAAACACTGTGCAGCATTTTAGACCCTTCCAGGCAGAGAAATCAACTTTTGACTCCCAAGAGAAATTTGGAGACTTCAAATGACACGCTTGTAGATCACCTGAGTTAATTTGACTGACAGGTACATGTGGTTATCACATACTGCTACTTATCTTTCTGACTTAGCGCATCATTTTGGGGCAGGTCTACGTTACTGAGGCTTGTGATGTGTTTTACTTTTCTACTTAGGACTTTTCTTCTGTTTATCTAACACCTGCTTGGCTTTCTTTAAAGCTACCACAGTCAGTGTGAAACAGTACAGGTGTTTTTTTCAAGTGTCATAACATAAAACTTGTATGTGTTTTGCAGCTACAAAACATGCAATAAAGCAGCCCGTTAAGCAGCCAAATTCCTGCTAGATGTAAGCACACAGCAGGGCTCCACCTGCACAGCAGGCCTGGACTTGACCTTGTGATTTTACACACTGATTCATCACAAGGTTATTTGGCTGGGATGTTGCTGTAATCATAGTGTAATTGGAAAATCCTCTGATGTTCAATCACCTTTAACTACCTATTCTTGTATCTAGATATGAGCAAACATCTTCAAGGACAGCAATGGGAGGTTTCCCTTTGCTATGAAGAAATGTTAAGCAGGTTCCAATTTTTTCTCAGAAACTTTCAGAACTTTGGGGTTATTGGCTGTTACAATCAAAACTAATCAACAGCTTTATAAAACGCCATCACCCTTTGTCTAGACATCATTTAAAGTAGCAGTGCCACCTAATGCTTACTCTTTTTCCACACTTTCAGTCTTTCTTTTCCCCAGTCACTTCTTAATGATTAATCTGAACAGCTCATAATCTCGATGCTCAGCTTGGGAGTTTGCATTTTAACTTAGTGTGCCCAGTATTTCTTGCTTAGCTGTTTAGACATGCTGATGCTATACTGCTAATTTCTGATACTTTCTCAACAAAAAGTAGTGAGAGCAAAGCTAGGTACAGATTTATCTTTTCCTGCCTGTTTTTCTACAACCGGGTTTACACTGAATTAAATAGAAATGCAGAGCTTGTGAGAATCCTCTATTTCTGCTGCAAAACTCTATCTCAGTATCCTCTTACCCTGGCATGACGTAAGACAATGACACATGGCGTGAGCGTCATAGATTTCAGATTTCTTTAGCAACCCCTGATAACGAAGCCTTGCTTTTTTGCTTCAGTTGTTGCTAATTTCAAACTTCAGACTATTTGCATTAAATTTAACATCCTAGTCTTCACATGGAGCACATAATGGGCTCATTATGAGACAAGAGTTTCGTCCCTCAAAAGGAGTGCAATTCCAAAATGATGCTAAACTCAAGATGAGACTAAGATGAGTGGTGGATCTCAGGGTATCTTCAAAGAGTGACTGGCAATGTAGCATTAGAAGAAATTGAGAGAAGCAGAGGGAAGACAAAAAAAATCATCAGCCACTTGGAAACTGCTCTGTATTATAACAGCTGTGATGGGCAGCTCAGAGGAAAACACAGACAGGAGAGATGAAAATTTCCACTGGCAATCTGAGAACAAGACAGTTTGGAATGCATGCCCGTGTTTACCAGAGGCTGGGCCCTGGCTTAAACATAGTCCTTGCTTAACCAAATCAAGCTAAGAAAAGCTTACAGTGCTCAAGACATGCAATTTCTGAGCATAGTTAGTATTGTAGTGAGAGCCACTAAAGAAACAGAAATTTAAATACTTCAGAGCAACAGAAACTCCATGTTATCATTGAGTAGTTTAGCTATTGAAAAGGATTTGAATTTATGGGAATAAATCATTTCCCATCAAAACTGTTCATGAATTACCTCAGTCTTTCAATTTTAATAGCAGATTAAGTCAGGAAAATGTTCTTGCATCAATCTAGCATTGCTACTGAGGCAGCAGCATTTAGTGATGCTAGGAATTACTTATATTTACTAGGATACATCTTGACCATTTATTGAGCTTACAGTTAGATATTACTGCATTTTATTAATCTTCCTCAGCAAAATATGCTGGAATTATATTTGCTTGCCCTTTGTCTAGGCTTTTACCATTTACACAGAGCCATCTCCAGACTCAATATTATGCATGCAGAGTAAAGCCTTCAAAGCAGTACTCCCAATCTGCTGGGTTTAGGCAATGAAATTCAGATGGGTTACAGTGCCCACAATCTGCTAGGCTTAGGCAATGAAAGCCAAACAGAATATAGAAATTCATAACAATTCCATCATCTCTGCTCCTTAAACTAGAACCTATTGGGATATGACCTCCAGAGACCTTTGCTCACTTTTCAGGTTCTCATGAAACAATGCTGAAAAGGATGGGGGAATTAGCTTTAAAAACCGTGTTAGTTATGTGGATTTAGCATCCTGATAGTGTGTGGTCCGGACGTGGACACTGGGAAGCTAAAAATATGGTGCTGTTTTAAAGACGCCTGTATTATAGAAAACATGCCATCAGACTTCTAACTCGCATGGACCATCTTTCACTGCTTCACTGTGTGACTATATATTAGGACAGAGTCATGACAGGCAATTATGCTGTGTGTTTCACTGCACGTACAACTCTGCACGGCTTGCACTCTGGAAACAACAACAACAAAAAATAAACAGCTTTGTTGTTTTTTAGAGAAATTATTATTTATATATATATATATATATGTAAATATGAGGATTAATTAATCAATAATGTGATTACCATTTGAATAAGACCTAGGCACAAAGTCTCCAGTAGAGGGAGTGACCAAATTAAAAATCCCGTGTAAACTACTCTGAATTATATGTTGCTGGAAAACATTTTTATTCCCCAAGTGTGAGCAGCCTGGGAAGTGGGGAACTATCAGGAACACCAGGACAGTGTTTTACAGACCCTTGTGCATGAAGCTGCCAGTTACACACCTGCGTGAAAGCCAATGCAATTTCAAATAATGACGTTAAAATATATGAACAGCATTAAGAGCCTTTGCTTTCTGCAGTTCATGCACTGTGGCTGCTGACATCTATGTTGACTGCATTGCATTGCAATATTCAGTATGTCATATATAAGCATACATGGCATTGATTACACTACTTTTCCCTTCAAAAGAAACCCAAAAATTCCATATTGTATCCTCAAAACCATAACGAAGCTGAATTCTAAATATAGGAGTGTGTCCTTCTCTTTCTAGAAAAATATCCTGATTAATCAAAATGATTAAAAGATTGTTTAGCCTTTAGGTAGCACTGGCAGGCAGTGCCTAAAACACAGGTAATGACAGCTTAGAGATACCTGTTTATTTCCCTGGTGATTCCCTCTTCTCACTCTATCTCCTACAATCTCCTAGGCACATGTACCTAAAACAACTATCCTCTTGAGAGGCAGCTCAGAGAAACTAGCCAGGGTGATGATGAAACATAGAAAGTCCTTTCTCAGTATACTTTGAGATGTGAGGGAAGGAATGTGCATTTGTAGTTTATTTATTTTTTAATAAACTCTTTTTACATATTGCATGAGGACTCTTAACTGAGGTCTTCGTGTTGCAAGCCATCAGACAGTGGAGGTACAGTTTCAGAAGCCTCTCCATAGAGGTTCACTGAACAGAAGGTTGCCCTATCTAATACAAAAATACAGTATCCTAATATAAAAAGTAGCATCTATCTAAAAATTTTATGAGGAAAGCAGTGTTTGGGGATGCTAAGGAAACGGTGCACTTGAGAGAGGAATAAAGGGAGTGTGAGGAAGAAAAATGAACTCTATCTAGAAAAGAACTGCCAGCATTTAGTGTAAATATAGTTTTTGATAGAGAACTAGCTATTAAAAAGATCCATTACCTTTGTGCCTTGTTGCAGCTTTTGAGTGTAGGGGTTTTTTTGTGTTTTTTTTTTTTGTTTGTTTGTTTGTTTTTTTGTTTTTTTATTTTTTTTCATACCCTAGCTGAACTGTGTGTAAAGTAGTAGTCCCATTTCGGGTGAATTTTTAAGTTCTATAAACTTCATAATTGTAGCACACAAACACTTTTTTCCCAAAGACAAACAATGTAATATCCTCTGGGGAAAACAAGAGGTCTCCAAGTTTAGAAAACAGGCTGGAGTGATCATTAGTGAAGCACAATTTCATGGCAGGAAGTCGGCTTGGATCCCGTCTATGTATCCCAGACATTTTATGGTCTGGATACAGAAAGCTCATATGGTGAATGTTGGGGTTTTTAACAGCCATATTTTGGGCCCATAAAATAACCAACTACAACAGTTAATTTTCACCCACACACCCAAATTGCTAGTTGGTATCACAATTTCAGTCCCCTGACACCCCTTACACAAACATACACTATCACCACCAAAAAAAGTAAAACCAGGAGGGTAGTCTTTGGGGATTGCAATGGAAGTTAAAAAAATCACACACACCATACACACAAAAACGAGCAGCAGATGACTGATTATACCTTCCAGCAAGTCACAGGAGGAAACAGTTTACAGAATGCGTTGCCTCACAGCTCTTCCATCTCTCCATCACCTCCCTGTCCTTTTCCTTTCTTTTCTGGTCTGGTCTCTGTCGTCCTCCTTTCATAAGCTGTTGTAGCCCAGAGCAGAATCAGCAGCTTCCAAGAGTAACCAGCAACTTTAAAATTTCCTTTCACCCTTTCAAAAATGGATCCATGTGTTTAAGCAGGAAATACAACAGATAGGTTGCTACCATGTTGTCTTGCATTGTGAGAAAACGTAAGCAAGCAGCTAGGTTATCATCTGCTCATCCTAACGAGCACTTAGCCCTACTTAGGACACTGCTATGCCTCAGAAGAAAGAGAAATGCTGATTCTCTACTTTATCAGAAAATGAACAAGATTTACAAGCTAAGCTGTGAAACACATTAAAAACTTGTTGGTCATTCAGTTCAATAGGGAAAAAAAAAGGAATGAACACGTAAGATAGAGATTTCTCCTTAAGCTCTCTGTAGGATTTGGCTCCAAAATCCCATTAGAAATTACTTAGAAGTAAGCCCCCAGTCCTAGAGGTGGTTTTGAAAAGCTTGGTTAGCATAAGTTTATTTTTGACAGAGATGTGAGTTAATGCGTAAATACGTGTCTTGAAATAGGACTCTCTTGTTAGGAAGAAAGATGTAGGCGATCAGGGATGCGTGGCTAATGACATCATTTAGAGGGAAAGGTATTGTTTGATTAATTGTATTTAGCTACTCAGTAACTTAAACTGGGTTCAGATTAAAATGGAGTGATTTTGTCGTGCATACCTAGGAAGACACTTCATGAGATGTATGAAATGTCAGGCTAAGTAGCACGAGTGGGGATTCTGGCTCAGCAGGTTCAAAAACAAGGAATTATTCACAATGGACTTGAAGCTTGCAGATTTATAGACCAGTCCTGCATTTGCAAAATGAGTTATGTAGATTTAAGAGGTCCTTTCTCTTAGGTCCTGAGCACTTTCTATGGGGAAATTATAACACACATACATAGTTCAAACAATTCTAGAAGTTGGAAAAAGTAGCTGTAAAACTGATTTTAAAATGGTCAAGACACACCAGCCAGCCACATCACCTTCCTGCCTGCCTCATCTAATCAATCTTGCCCAAACATACGATACGGGCTGTAACACATTGCATCTCCTCTTACTGCGTTCGGCCTGGTCATCTTCTTCCACCCAGCTAAGCTAGAGGGGAGATCAGCACACAGCTTGTAAACACAATTCCTTGGCAGTCTGCATGGGAGAGGTGGTATTTTTCTTTAAGCCACTTCCTAGGTATTTCTCCCCTCAAATTGCTTCCATTACATCGTTTCATAGTTTCTCATAAAAAGGAAGACTGGTTCCTTAGGGCTTTCCTGGGCAGAGGATATGTGAGAGAAGCTGTAATCCTCTTGACCTTTCCCTGCTGGAAGATGTTTCATCCTGTTGAGGGACTTAAATCATGTTTCCAGGGTGGAACCCGCCCATGCCACACACTTCAGCATTCAGAGCTGGTCTCTCCTGCTACCTCGCCTTGTGATCCTATAGCATCCTTCACTTGGGAGGCCCCAGCTTCACCTTCCACACTAGTTCTTTACAGAACTTTGGCCTAGTTTCCAGTTTACTAGTTTATTCTCTTGCTTAGTTTGTATCTGCCTATAGTCTTCCAGCCTCAGTCTATGTCTCCAACTGTCTGAGCTAAGCCCTAACAGGATCATAGAATGGTTTGGGTTGGAAGGGACGTTAAAGATTGTCTGGTTCCAACTAGATCAGGTTGCTCAAAGCCCCATCCAGCCTAGCCTTAAACGTTTCTCTCCTTTGTGGGATGCACAGCAGCAGCTCGCGACAGCACCCTGGCCTACAGGCTCTCTTGCTAAAAATAATACATATATTACAGGTACAACTGCTGCTGGTGAATCAGGGATGGGAGGGGATTTATGGCTCCCTCACTGTCAGCTCTTTGATCTACTTTTTATTTTTGAAATACAGGTAATTTGGCCAGCAAGAGCTGCTGCTCAAGAACATTTGAGAAACACCATCTCAGATTGATGTGCCTTGCCAGATGGGCTCAGCAAATGACATTCCCTGGTGCTATTTTAAAAGTCTTTAGTAGAGTTGTGCAATTCACACTAATTCTGAAGAAGTCTCTTGGAACATGCCAAAGATAAAGAGTGCATTTTCCAGACTGCAACATTTTCCAGGTAATTTGGGTTATAAGAAAACAGTTACCTGATCACCTCCAATCTGAGTTCAAACAGAATATGGTACACCAGATCTTAAAATGGGACAGCTTTGTGTGGTATGATAAATGACTTTACAGATGCATGGAAATTCAAAATTTAAATCCATTTTTCAAGCATGTTGGGGAGAGTAGTGAAAAAACAGCTTTACACCCCACTCATCAAGGTTATGGCATACACTTATTATGTAAAGTGTGATTTATCTGCTGTCTTGCATATATTCCTTTGGGGCCTGAGATCCAGGTTTAAGAGAGAGAAGAGCTGAAATGTTGTTGTCTGAGAGAGTGCTCTATTTTTTGAAATGCGATATATATAGCAGATTTCAGCTGTAAATATGTAACAATAGCAACAACACTCTTGAGCTGTTTACACCATTGTG
Source organism: Cygnus olor (assembly GCF_009769625.2). Taxonomy (NCBI): domain Eukaryota; kingdom Metazoa; phylum Chordata; class Aves; order Anseriformes; family Anatidae; genus Cygnus; species Cygnus olor. The sequence goes on from NC_049175.1 coordinate 15,486,087, forward strand.
GAAAACAGAAAACTTCTGCCATTTATCACTCAGCTTGAACCAATACTTTTACACTTCAGAGTCTTGGTTCGGAGCAAGCCTTTTCTGGCTTTAATTTTCAAAGATTTTGTTTTATTTCTGATCAAAGCGATACAAAACGAGCCACACTGAACTTAGCCAATGTATCACTACTAAAACTGGTTTCCAGATAGCTCATTTTCATTTTCTGTAAATCAAATTACAATGGTTAGTCTTATTGTGTGGTTTGCATGATTGCAAGAGAATTTAAAAGCAAACTTCAACACTCAGCAAATTCATGGAAATCCAATGACAAACTTACTGAGCTAAATGCAGCTAGAGAATGTTGAACATGGGAGACTTCAGTCTAACACAGCATAGCTGGCAGCCTTAGTTTCATGATTCATCTTAATAATTACCATGGAAAATTAGGAGTTTTAATCCGCCTGTAAAGGGCACCTTCCCAGCATTTGATGTTCTCTTCTAAAGCAGTATCAGTTAATACAACAGGGTGAAATCTCAACTGCACTGGAGAATCACTAAAATACTGGCTCAGGTCAGCGTGTGCTACCATGCAGAAGGAAAAGTTTTGGACTTGCATTGCAGTTATACGGAGAAGTCCTATGAGCCTTGAGAGTTCCTAATATTGGTTGGAGTAAATTTTTAAAAGAAATAGTCCTCTGATGCATCTTTGTTCTAAATGTAAAGCTCTTACTTAAACTCGGAGGGCTGTAGTCTGCCATGAACTCTCTGCACGTTATCTTACATGTGTTAAGTGGCAAAAGCAGAAGGCATGCTTACATCAGCCTAAATGAAAATAATTTAGGTTGAATGTTTGGCTGATGCTTCAGTTTCTATGTCCACAAAACGATGTATGCAAATGGCTGCTTGCAAATTCAGAGCTCTCCCAAATGCACAAGGCATACGTTTTTTGTATGGGTAATACTGTGGATTGTCTCAATTACCAGTTCCAAAACTCCCACTAAAACTGTGCTAAAAATTGTTTATTTGAATTAAAGCAAAGGCTTCAACCTTGCAGTGCTTTTAAAAGGCAATCCTACACGTAATCCACAAGGTAACTTGGACATAGCCTCAGATATGAATTTTAATTAGTTTTCCTTCTCATATATGGGCAGTATCATAACTAACACTCTGCATATGTATTCATTCCATCAGGTTGGATTCAGCTGGAGGAGTGTTTACAATTATTTTAAGCAACCATATTTTACCCTTTCATAGGCTGGGACTGTAGCATGAAAAGGATGTTAAACCCTGCTTTAAAACAAAGCATTACGTGGTTGCTGCTATTTGTCCCGGAGCTCTTTGCACACCTTTTTCTACCAAAATCACTTCTTTTAAAAAGAGAGGATAAAGACTTCTTGGAGAGTATGGAAAATAAGTTAACCCTGATAGGAGTACAGCCTTTGCAACAGTTTTAATCCCTGAAGTGCAAGAGCAGACAGCAGCTCTAGCTGGGGAATGTGTTTCTAAGCCTACCAAATGCAGAGGAGTGAGGCTGCAGTGGCTCCCACATCGGACAGGAGGCAGTGGATTGTGCTGACCCGGCAGAGGAGCTTGTTGCAGACATGGGAGATGTGTACAGGGAACCAGGGAGAGTGAAACTCGCTGGGCTGGAGGCAGCCAGCTGGTTGTTTGCAACCTTTAGGTCAGGAAACAAAGCAGAGTGCCAAAAGTTGGAAGGGCAGCGCAGGGAAAGGCTGGTGCTAGAATTGCTGGTTGTGTTTTTTGAGGCCTTCAGCACTGGGGACAGTCAGAAGCAGAGGCTGGAAAGGATGATTGGAGGCACTGACTCACTATGGCTGTCCTTACAAAATGTTCAGCTGACATTTAGCAGTTGTGAACTTCTCGAGCTTCCTAAACCCCGTTGGTCAAAGTTTTACTGACACTGGGGATGGAAACCACTCACTTGGTGACATTTTCTTCTCTGCAGTAGTTTAGAAGCCCGCTTGTCCCGCCAGCACCAAAATTGTGGGGCACTGGTGTGCAGAACTCCATTTTTCTTAATGTGAGTGGGAGAAGTTGTGATTTGGTGAGTGGTACCAGACAGCAATTTTTCCCTTGCTGCAGGCGGATGACTGCGAGTCTCTCCAATCCTGTTGTTCCCAGTATGTACCACAGGGAGCAACCTAATCTGCAGTTGGCTCCTTTTTGAGTGTAAAGCTCAATCTAACAAAGTTTTAACAAATAATCTTCAAGGAGAATTGCTGGATCAAGCAGGCTCTTCTGCCCGCTTACGCCTCCCCTCTTCTCACACTCTTCATCCTACTGCTCATCCCTGCATGACTACCCTGAAAACTAACCTATTTTCTTTTTCTGGACAATTATTTGACCAGATGGGTTCCCTATGCTGACAGTGCACCGTGAAACTTCTTGTGGAGGGCTTTGCATGGGGCTGGGAAAGAGACATTGCTTTAGCAGTTTTGCTGACAAATGTCTTACACTGGTCTACACAGCATGACCTGGGGGACCAACTAGCACAGGGGTGCCTGCTGGTGGCTCCCTGGGTCTCTTATGTGCAAGAGAAGGTCTGCAGGGCAGTGAGAAACATTTTTTGAACTTTTCCCAGTATGTAGGCTGTACCACTTCAGAACTGTCAGAACTAAAAACACTAAAGGGAAAAAAAACCCTCCCTTTTTATAGCCTACTGTCTCGTTGAAAGTGATTTATGAAATGAAGCTTCCTGCCCACCCAGTGCACAGAACAAATACAGACAGTGCTTTGAAATAACTACAGTACTATGCTATTTTCAGTAATATTTAGCTCAGACTTAGCCAAGAAAGCCCACTAAGCTTAGCAGACAGACATAAAAAGAAACACTCTTTTTGCATTTTTGTGTGTGTGCGCATCTATTTTAGGTTTTACTCCTCTTTCACCAGTTGCATTGCCAACTATCAGTGTAGCAAAGTCCCAGCTCGGGAAAATGCTTTAAGCCCACTTCTCATCCAAGTAACAGCTCTTGAGCACACACCTAATTTTAAGTACCTTAATAAATATAAACATGTGCTTGAATTGAAATACTCCTATCTCTTGCAGTGAAACTACTTCTTGAGTTCATTCTCTTGAAGCCGTGGAAAATCCTGTGGTCCATTTCCCTGTGTGATTTGACAGTGTTTAGTGTATGTGTGTTTAGGAAGTACCCTTTCAGTGACTAGAATCACAAGATTATTACCTGTCAGCTGGCATCAGGAATACAGTTAAGGAGGAAGCTTGAGTTGACACTCTCTTGGCCAATCACTACACTTTCTTTACACCCATTTCTTCTCTATCTGCAAATTGTGAGCTGTTACTTGTTTTCACAATTACATTTAGGAGAAAATAAGATGAAAACTGGCCTACCAGGTAATTTTGAAGGTCTGTCAGGTCCATTTATCCTGTGTTTGTCAGTGAGAGCCTAGGGAATAATGTAAAAATCAGATCGAGCATACAGTGATACTTCTTCAAAATACTCTTCCATTTTCCCCAGCAATTTGGAAGTTGAAGGATTTCTTAAGCTAGCAATGTTATTTTTGCACTGGGTGGCCTTTTTTTTTTCTTTAAAAAAAATTAAAATATCATCTAATGCCTTTGAATGCATGCAGAACTCAAGCAACCACATTGTCCTTCAGCAGAGATTTCACAGGGCCACAGTCTGACAGAGCATCTCCTTGACTTGTTTTGAACCTCCCATCTTCATGTTCTGCACGACGCTGCCTGGCTCTTGTGCTATGAGACAGCAGATTACAGTTCCCCTTTTTCTCCGTGCTACCCAGACAGTCACAGTGTTTGTCCTGTCCTCCCAGGTATTTATCTTCCTTACCAGGAGTCCCCCTTTCCACAGGGAAACTTTCTCACTTGGGTAGTTCTGTTTGCACCAGTGAAGATGCTTGCAGGAGTGAGTCTGGCACAGACCACAGCATTAATCAAAACCAAGAGGGCTGTGCTTTGTTTGGGGCACTGTCTGTAGTGAAGATTTCTGTCTGGTTCTGGATATCTGGATCCTTGTAATCCAGTGTTTTTTGTAACTCTGGGAAAGAGGAGCTTCTGCCACTTGGGCATCTACTCTGCAACTTGTGGGATACACATGCCTTTTAGTTTCAGACTGCTCCATCATTATAGTATCCTCTCACATAAACCCATGAAATATTGATAGAACTTACAGGCTTATATCAAAGTTTCCTACCCTTCCCTTTGCTCCATTTTCTAATTTTCCTGGTTCAACTTGTCTTTGTTACTCTGACCAAGCTCTGGTATCTATCTCACTGATGAAAGAGACGTCAGTGGTGCAAGACTATCTAGAAATCTCATCGTGTTCAAAACACACTAAGAAAGGTCTCTCTTCTTGGTGTTCCCACGCTGTTAACACGTGGTTTTCTTATTGTGGTTTACTTTATAGATCAAAACCATGTGCTGTATTAGGAAATGCTATGGAAGGTCCATTTCTCATAATAGTTTATCAGATGAGATCCTTTAGAACATACATTAAATATACATCAAACAATATCTGTATTTTATTTCACTATCTCATTTTAAGAGAATGGTAAGAAAGCACCAGCAGTGATAAGGACTTGGACCTTGTGTCTGTGCTCCCATGTATGCAGATGTACTCCCCTACCCAAGTAGATCTCCAAAGAAATCTTATGAAAGGACCTTTTAAAATGAGAAGTAACATGTCTTTTTAGTTTAATGATGTATAACTCAGTTGCATGGTAGTCAGATAAAAAAATGCTGAGACTCCACTAGATATAAAAGTATTATTTAATCTACATCCTACCCATGACAGCACATCTGCTTATTCTTTCATTGCCAACTAGGGTAAACTTTTTGATTATTTTTTTTTAATTTGAAACCCTTTGGGGATATTTGTGTCTTACAGTCCTAAGACCTGAGATAGAATGTGTCTTTCAACATTCTAAGAAACAGACTAAAAAATTCAAAAGCAGTAGCTGCTTGCTCTGCAGAAGATCGCAGGTGAAATGGAATGTTTCGTTCTCAGCCCAAGAATTATTAAAAATAGTTCCTTATCAAAGAGTAGGATATTGACTTGCAGACTTTCTGATGCAGCATTACTCAGTCAGGCATGCTGCTCCTTTTATATATCTGTTTTTCTTTCTTCTCCTAATTCAGGAGAGACTTCAACCCAGCACTTTCTGTCATGCATTAGTAACTCTGAAAACATGTTTACTTAAGTACAAAACCACATTAGCTCAGCATTATTGTATGCCTCAAACACATAAATTACAATATATTGTGGGGTGGGAACTTTGATCAAGAAAAGCCCACACTGAATTAACTTGGAGGTGGGGAGGAGGGTTGGAACATTAAATATTCCTTGTCTCCTTTTGCCCTCATCCCTACAATTCTCACTGCCAGTCAGTCTTTCAAATTGCTTGCTATGTCTGCACTGCAGGCTACAAGAAATAAAGCAGTAGCACTCCTAGGAAGATCATGCTATTTCATGGTTCTGACCTCTTTCACTAACATTCACTGCCATACACAAAATCTCAAGTGGCATTTGTAGCAAATTCTCCCTTGTTTTCCCCAACATTTTATCTCTCACCCTAATAGCACTGGGGTTCTGGAATAGTATGTTTCCTTCCCAAAGACGCTTTTCTATATAGAGAGACACCCCCCCCAAATGAATAAATAAATAAATAAATGAAAACACAACCAGTAACTTGCAGCTAAGTTTTTTTTCTTTGTTTGTTTGTTTTTTTTGTTTTTTTTTTTGCCACCAGATGATCTGTACTAGGATTTTTGCCCTATATCAGTATTTCAGGAATCTTGTACAGTAGTAGGTAGAGACCATTGCCAAGGCTGCCACCAGAGATGCCAAGTGCCTGCATACGTGGTCCAGATGGCTCGAGCTGACCTTCCCTCCTGCTCCTTGCAGGACAGCCTCTGGATGGGAGTAGGTAGGGCTGAGAAACACAAACAGCATGTTTCTTCCATACAGACCCAATGCATTTGACCCAGTATGAAATGTCTTGCAGGTTAACAAATCTAGGAAGCATGATTTTTTTTTCCACCAAGTGATAGAACGATTCTTTTCAAATCCTTTTTTTTTTTTCCTGGCAGCTCTGTTCATCCCTTTTTGGAGGGCCTGTTGACTGTCATTATATGCTGCACTGAAAGAACTAGTAAGTGGCTGCTCTCAAGTTGGTTGCATTGCCATTGATGCTAGAAAGCATGCAAGAAATAGCTTCACTGCCTGGATGTGATTTAAAGATTGAGGAACAAGTATCACTTCCATCGAAGCTGGAAGAAATTTTGCTCCTGATGTAAATGGAAGGAGAAGTCAGTTCTCTTATATTTGAAGTGTGATTTGGTTGATTAGGCAACATTATACGCTGTTAATCAGTTAAGTAAAAGATCCTTCTTGTGTCAAGTGTTTGATTTTTTTTATTTAGTATGTTTGTAAGCATAGAATACTAAAGCCATAAAGTTTGAGAAACTTTATACTCAAAGGGAGTAACTTGCTTCTCTATTTGTATATATACACCCGTACAGAGCATTTCATGATAGTTTGACTCTGATATTAACATGTTTTCCACATTATTCATCACTTGTTTTTTTGCAAGTTAGAACATACTCCAAGCCGTAGGCTGCATCTGGTGCTGTACGTGTTTAAACACCATGTACAATAAGAAATTGATACTGCTGTTGTATGCAACTTTGTGCTTTTAAAGGGTTTGGATCATGTAAATAAGTGATGGGTGTCTTGTCCAGCAGTCCACCCTTGCTGTGAAAATCCTGAAAAAAAAAACCTTCCCTTCGGTTTAGTCTGTTCTTGTTTAAAAAAAAAAAAAAAGTGTTTTACAAGAAGCACAAAATCTAGCAATATGGGAAAGCAGAGAGTAAGTATAAGGACTTTCTGTACTAGTACTCATCAGAGATCACCTGCCTTTCCTTGTTACTTCTGGTCTACAATCTGTAGTTTGATTTCAATAATGTAAGGTACTTTAGGCAATTAAATGTTTTTGACAGTTTAGAGAGATTATCACTAGATAGCCTCAATACGTCCCTAAGATGTCACCTAAATTAAAGGTGTCATCTCTCTGGCTCAAGAAGCCTTATTCTCCATTGGACCCAAAAGTAATGAAAGAAAGATGGATTCATTGCAACTCCACAGGGTCAGTGCAACGTACCAGCACATAATGAGTTGCAGTGGTTCAGCAGTCCTACAGAATATCACGTATGGGCATTTGGCAGCCTGCTAGCCCATATGCTACTCCATGCCATCATATCTAATGTGAGGGCATCAGCAGGGAGGGAAGGGACAGCTTTTGTACTTGCTTTAACGCATTTGTGGTGAAATATCAAGAAAACATGAAAGTTTTCCTGATGTCCCCCTATGTATTACAAGCTCCACCGAATATACCATGGACTTACACAAGAAGTGAGCTGAAAATCTAGCTCAGTTGAAGCCCAAGGAACTTTTTTATTTCAAATAAAGAAAATATTATGTTTGTTATGTGTATGCAAATTAACATTAAAGAAACATATAGGTTCTACAATATCTGCAAGAAACTGTCGAGGCATGTTCAAGTATGTCACATGCTGCACACTGTATTTCCATGTTCCTCAAGGCTGTCCTGAGAATTGATAATTATAGTTCATGAGCTAATTCAGAGCAGTTACAGGAATTATAGGTAGTGAAGCTGCCATTAATTTATCTTATTTAATATAACCAAGAAGTAGACAAGGGATTTAAATGGTTCTTTAAGTGCCGTGCCACTTTATGACTGTCATGTTGTTATGCACATATTACAAAAAGGAAAAAAGGAACCAGAGGATTTAAGAAGGAAGTCTGTATTGTAATTTCCAACACTAAAGGAAGCTACCCATATTTGCTCAGGAGCATTACCTAGTTTATCTTTTGTCAGATCAGAAAGACAACAATTAATCAATTTATGATCATTGTAAAGGTTACAAGCCCATGGAACAAGTGGCCATGACAACTCTTTCTCATTTTTAGAGAAAAATTCAAGACAGTACTGCTGTTGGATTTTTACTTGCTTCTACAGACACCCTTCTCTAAGCCTGCTAATGCATTTGGAATTAATTATTGGTACAGCAATACAGCTCTTTTAATGCACAATTAGATTTCTAGGGTTTAATTGGCATCTAACAGAAAGCAGCTAGAAGCACAAGTTTATGCAACAACTTACAGTTCACTAGGTAGATGATCCATGTTCAGCTCCATCGACAAGAACTTGCCTTGTGCATTCACAGGCTCCCATTACAATATGTAGCTCTAAATCTAAGACGACACCCTCCCAGCGATTCATCACAAGTACAGCAGGATTCCCAAATCAGAGCTCAGGTATCACACTTACTATGCATAAACTTACTGAAAGGAGTTTGCCAGAACCAAGTAGAACAGTGTCTGCTATCAACTGCTGTCAGAGATTACTACTATGAGTCCAGACAGGGCTTTGCTTTGACCTGAAAAGGTACAGGACTAACTGGGCTTACGTACACTCTGCTTTGCTATTTTTCTCATTAAAGCTAAAAGCACCTTTAGGAGTCCCCTTTGAAACATACAAAAATGCCCCACTCACATCAGCAGCCCATCAGAGTGCAGTGGACATTGGAGGTCCTCCTTATGGCACATGCACGAGCCTGGCCACATTTAAGGTCCATCCACAGTATCTGGGGAGATGCATTCATTGATCACAAAGTTGTCTGGCCCCTTTTTGAACCTCTTGATGCTGTATCTCTCCACCTCCCGTAGCAGCAAGTCCTAGAAGTTTGGTAATTAGCTTGCGGTGTAAATTGAACTGTGGCTTCATAAAGCTGTCAGTGTTGGTTAGCTCTTGGATGTTTTCAGAGCTCAACATTAGGTGAGTAGGCTCTTTTTTTTTATTAAAAAAAAAAAAAAATGTTTCAGAGCTAAATTCATCCTCCTTCTACCAGGTTCAGGAGATCCACTACACCTGTTAGGTGTACCTTCACCCCTTCCCTTAATACCTTAATTCCCGTCCTCCTCAGGCACTGGAGGCAGTCCGATCTGCCACCCCCGTTCATTGTGGTTGTGCTACTCCCACCTGCTCCAGGCTTTCCATGGCTTGCTGGACATCAGAGACATCTTAGTGTCAAGCCCAAAGCAGAAGCCCTGAGCCTGGCAGCTTCTCACCAAGGGACACCTCCACAGCCATCCACAGTGCCAACAGCCAGCTTGTTGTCCCCTGCCCCGATTATCCCCCGCCATAAAGTCCTCCTCCCTGCCAATCCCTCAAACCAAACTGACACAAAAAAGCTCCCAGAGTGCTAATAATCACCCTTTTATTCTCTCCTGGGTTCAAGGCCATCCCACCCTCTCATGGGATGAAGGCATCAGGTGTCACAGCCTCCACTCCCTGATGAAATAATCAGAGCAAACTCAGCTGCCCCCTGCAAAGTCCCATGTGCTCACCTGGCCCATGGCCAGAGCCACCTGCGCTTCTCACACACCCCACACTCCCAGCACCCTGTGTTTGGTGACTCTTCTTGTACCCTTGGAAACTCACTTCGCTGTGCCTCTGTCTGCCTGCATTGCATGAAAGCCGTGCAGTGGTGTCCTTTGTGGAGTTAATCTATAAAACCCCTTCCATTTTCACTACTGGGGCCCCTACAGTGCACCTAGCTTTTCCTGGGGGGTCTGGCTGTGGCACATGAGCAGGCACAGCACAGGCTGTGGCAGTCATGGTGGGACACCAGTGCCCTCCTTCATTCCCCACATATCACCCTGGGCAATATTTATCAGCAGATGCTGTTGAGTCACAAGGACCTCTACTAAGACAAATCACTGATGATAAGTAGTCACATTCCATTGGCTGTCACATTCACTTGATGCTTGCTGATTTTTTTTTTTTGAATATCTTTTAATAAAATGTAAGCCAAACAAGAGCTTCACATCACTGCCTCTGCAACCGTGTGTTTGCATCACGGGCTGATGAGGTGACCATCAGTTCATGGTGCCTCCACACACGTGAGGCCACCGACCCGCTGAGAACAAAGGGTAGACAGAGCTGACATGAACACATGCCTGTCTTCTCTGACATAGACTTTTCTTCCATCTGATGGCTTTCATATCATCTTGAAAAGAGCAGATGAGGCTAGAGAAACTGTCGTGACCTCAGCTTGCTTAGCATCTTTCAGACACTTGCTTGACTGATAATACACAATGCCTTGGGCTAATCAATACAGACGCAGGTGCTAGTCCCCACCTTTATCCTGAATTTCCTTGTCTCTGAACTCTATGTATTTATATAGGCTATATACACTATACTAAGATTGAGCTGTAGTGTGCCAGGACTGCAAACCTGCTGTGAATTTGAGCAGCACCTGCTTGACACCTGGTCAGAGTGATAGACCAGAGCCTTAAGTACGATAGGGAAAAAAAAGAGCTCCTAGAAAGACGTGGTGCTAAAAGAAAATCAAGAGAAAGATCAAATAAAGTGCAGACTCCAAGTGCTCTCTCTGTTAAGGTCCACCCGTCTCACCCTATTTCATTCTAGCAGTGCCATCAGTAAATTTTCGCTTTGCAAATATGGCGGTAGCAGGTTTGTTTAACAACTGCACAGCTTTAGGCAGCAGCTCCATCACTGAACACTGCCGGGTATTATACAGATGGAGAGACCACAGATGCCTTACCCCAAATATTTACAGCCTGGTGGACAGATCTGTGCCACTAAACATACTGAAGAGAGCTGGCATGGTAGCGGAAGCACTTGTCATTTCTCTGCCTGGTCGCGTGTGTGTCTGGAGATCTCTTCCCTACTCCAACACGGACCCAACCCAGGGACTCGCTGTAGGACTCACTGCTGACCCTGCAGACCAGGTCCCCCAGCTGCTGCACTTGCTCTGCTGCCTCTTCCTCCAGTCCCACACCAGTGTCCACACCTCCTTGCTGTGGCATTCTACCTTAAGACAATTATTTTCTTCTGTTTCTTTATCTTACATCCTAGGAATAAATCTATTATAGTTCCTTGTTTGCTGCTGAGATAAGGAGCTGTGGAGAGCTGTGTTCTGGAAGAAGACTCTGTAGGGGAAAAAAGGTAAATTAGGACCAAGCTATTGAATATGCACTGTCACACTGTATACGGTTGTAAACTTGGCTTTCCAGGACCAAGGCAATCTGATTAAGCACGTTATGCCATGAGAGAGTCATAAACGTGCTTTTTTTCAAGTAGCAGCTCAACATCATATAGTGAGGCCCATTTCTTGATGTTATTAATGTCTTTATTGTATTGTATATAGCATATGTCATCTACAACTTTTTTATGATCTCAGAATACGGATTGTAGAATGCACCCTAAAACTGCGCATGCCCATAGGCTCATAGAAAATTTTAGGTGCAAATGTAAGCTCAAAGCAGACTCCACTTCTTGTCCAGCAGCATCCTAAGGTTCTTGTCAGCAGAGCTGCTTCCCAGCTTGTCCTACCCTTTGCACACTTTGGCATCATACAGAAATTGCCAACTCCTGGACCTAGACACCCAGTACATACTAAAGTCAAACTACAGGAAAGGCACTGCTCTTCTCTCATTCAGCTAATACATGGCAGCAGAGAGAAGATGTAAGAATGTTGGTTCTGCATGTTCAGTTTGACCTGAATATTTTTTATTACCTTTTTCAGTATAAGCAATAAACAATATCCCACATCCTAGAAGAATGTGGTTCCTTTCCAGCAATATTTTGTATTCTGGAAGTATGATGGTAGGCCTTTGACTATTGTTTTTATCCTATTATAGGTCCACATGGGAAAGAGCAAATCCAACATGAGATTTCTACTTGAAGAAATAGAAATGTCTTAAAATTTCTCCAAGGTGAGATACTCTCAAATGTTGTGCTCATCGTTTGTAAAGTCAAATACTTAATAACTGGGAAATTGTGGAATGATAGAATGGGAACAGCATATTCATGTAGCCTGGTGAAAATGTTTCAGTTCTGTCCTTTGCAAGATGGACTGGGGTCACAGAATGGTTGAGGTGGGCAGGGACTGCTGGAGACCACCTCATGAACTCTCGCTGCTCAAGCAGGGCCACCTGTGCTGCCCAGGACCATGTCCAGATGGCTTTTGAGTATCTCTAAGATGCCACAACATCTCTGGGCAACCTGTGCCAATGCTTAGTCACCCTCACAAGTAAAGAAGTGTTTCCTGATGTTCGCAGGGAACCTCCTGTGTTTCAGTTTGTCCCCATTGCCTCTTTTCCTGGCACTGGGCACCACTGAGAAGAGCCTGGCTCACATTTCCATTCACTTCACTGTCTGCTCATTCAGCCCATGCTGCAACAGCATGTTGACGAGGATTCTGTGGGAGACAGTGTTGAAAGCCTTATTGAAGTGAAGGCAGACTATAAATATCCACTGCTCTTCCCTGTTTATCAAGCCAGTCATTTAATCAGAGAAGGAGTCTACTGGTTTTGCCTGGAACGGAGTTAATTTTCTTCATAGTAGCTCATATGATGCTATGTTTTGGATTTGTGACCAGAACAGGACACAACAGAGCAGGTACAATTCTGAAGGGACTGTGCCTCGTGGATAAGACCACACCAGAGCAGGTACACCACAGACAGGTCCACATCCCAGCAGGTACACCACAAAGGGACTGCATCCTGTAGATAATACCATGCCAAACCAGGGCAAAGGGAGGAGTTCAATGTTCAAGCCTATGGCCAGGTCCAAAGGGATAAGGGGTGAAGATTGCCATGGCTATCCCTATAAACTGCTGTAACCCATGGTTGAATTGCATGTTATAGGAAGTAGTATATCAGGAATGCCTCACCACCAACCAGGCTAGGCAAGGGTAGGACTTATTTGCAAAGTAAAATCCTATAACCTGGCCCAAAGGGACTGTAGTGGATAGAAATATATTATAATATATAGGTATTAATATAATAATACCAGGTTAGAGTCATGACCAGATACCTCATCATTTCATAAGCCATCGTTACACCACACAGTACCATAACAATCTTAAACCAGGGCCCGGAAAGGATAAACAGCACGACAGGGAGCACATACAGAAAGTAACTTGCTATAAAACTCAATTTGGGAAACAGGCACAGCAGACTTGAGATTAAGGCAATCAACATTGTGACTAGCAACTATTAAGCAGGTCGAATACTTATACCAGATAGATATACCATTAAATTATTGTAATGTGTGATCTGAGTTGCTTGTTACAGGAAGTAGTGTAGCAGGAAATGCTTGAAACAACAGAGGGCAAGTCTCACAAGAAGCCATGGAAGTGCAGCAGTGACCCAGCCTGAGCTGGCTTTGGTGCCCAGTAACTCCACACCACACACTGCCTCCCCTGTCCTGAGTGATCGCCATAACAGATAGACCCCCATTGATGGACTCAATAGGCATTTTATAGCCATGTTGCAGGCACATAGGCTAAGGGAATGATATCTGTGTTTATATCAAAGGTGGGAAGGTGGGTGGTGGTTAATAAGGATGTATTGGATAGTGTGGGACCTAAGCATTATGTAAATGGTATGGAATAAGGGGTAGAGATTGTGCTGGCTTTGGCTGGGCTGGAGCTCATTTTATTCATAAAAACTTGTATGGTGTTATGCGCTGGATTTGTGACCAAAACAGCGTCAATAATATGCCAGTGTTTCAGCTGTTACTAGACAGTGCTTACATGGCACCAAGACCTGTTTATCATGCTGCCCAGCCAAATACATACTCATTTATACACATATAAAGAACTTTTATTTATAAAAATGTGTCTAATTCTGAACACTTAAGTCTAACATAATTATCATTTTGCCTTTCTGATCTCCTCTGAGAGTTTGTTCTCAGGACTTGTTTTGAGACAATAAACTGAATTAAGATATGCAGGAGTCAGTTTGTCTCACCTCCCTCAAGAAATGATCTTGGTGACCTCTAGTCTTTCCTATTTTCTATGTACATGTAGTAACAACAGTAAGTGGACTTCCCTGTTCATTTTGATTGTATTTATGTAAGTATATTCTTTACTACTGCTGTGTTCTTCTGCCTGGATGCATGAGGGTGTTTTAGCTTAATACAGGCACAGTAGTTGGACAAGGGATGTATCAAAAAGATATCTGATTTACAAACAGGGTTTTAACCCTGTTTTCCAGGGGAAAGAAGAATGTAAATACTCCCTGAGAATGTCAAAAAGAGCTGAAGCTTCTGCTTTCAGGAGGGGTTTGCAATGGGATTGGCTCATGACTCCTCCCAGCATCAGACATACAACTCTTGGGGCCCCTCATACAAAAATCTTTTGGAAAGACCTTGTGTAGGTGGCATTGCACTGGATTTATAGTGGGCAGCTCCCAGCTCTCTAACCAAATGGGTAGCACTGGTTTTGAGCTCAGAGCATGCCCTTCGGTGACCACTGCTGAAATAATTAATGATCTTTTGAACTGCCACACAAACCCAATTAGAAGTTGCTCATCTGGACTGCTGTAGCCTATTTCCTGGGGCCTTGGCCCAGCAAGCGGTGACATCTGATTGTTCACTACCTCTATCTTGTTCCTGGCGGGTACAGCTCACAACCTTAGCTTTAATATACTAAAGGGTTAAATAGCATTAGGGCTGCTGAGTCCATTAAGTCTCTGACTGAGCAAAGCACTTAAGTAAGCATGCACTTAGCTAGTTTGGTTATCCTGGACAATCCTTACTTACCCAAACAATTCCTCAGCAAAGGGAATAAGCCAGGGTTCAAAACCTTCTTTTCCCATTTGCAGGAAGAGCATTAAATGATTTCACTTAAGCTTTCGCTGGTGTGACTTTACCCACCTTTATGTGACTTTACCCACCCCACGACTGTACCCACCTTTATAAATACCTCCAAACAATGAAATAATGGAAATAGATTGAAAGGTTTGAGACAAGCTTGTCTTAGTCTTTGGGATTCAGGGGCTGTGTTGGGATAAATCCCTTTGAATATGTACATCTAGAAAACGTGCAAATAGCCATGATCACAGATTTGTCTTCAAAGTCAGCGAAGGGTTTTGTTCCCCCCTCCAGAGGAGAAGTTAATGAGAATCCCTTCCCCAGGTCGGGTGGACAGTGCTAGGTGATGCCCAAGGAGGTTATTGGGTCTGGGGCTGCCCCCACACAAAAGCTTGGTCTCTTCTCAAAGATCGTGATCCTCTGCTGGACGATTCCTGGGCTTCAGGGTCTTACAAGTGGCATTTCCTACTGACTTGAAGCCTCCCTGTCTAGGATAATGCCACCACAATCCAACCACTCACTATGACCGTAAGCCACCATTGCCTTTGCAGTGCTGTTTTGTGAGTCCCTCACCTTGGCAGCGACTTCAGTCACTCCTGAGTAAAGAGGGATCTCTCTTTTTTTATCTTCTAAAGTACAGGGTGTTTTCTAAATGGTTTGAAGGTGAAAATCCAACTCCTTTGTACCATTCTTGGTCAAACGTAAAATCACATGACCTGACATTTGACACATTTGTGTCCTGACACATTTCTACTTGTCAGCAGCAGGCATCAAATATTTGAGAACATGCTCTAAGCTGGACAGAAGCAATACAGCACTCTAATGCTGGTCCTTCAGCTGTCCTCAAGTGGTAAAGCCTTGCCCTTTACCAATGTTGCTGAATTTTTTTAGTGTATGGATAGAGAGAAATACTTAAATACTTATACTTGTAATGTTTTAAAGAGACACTGTAAAAACATCTCAACAGAAATTCATTGTTCTGTATCTTTATGGTCTGATTCCCTTTTACTTACTAATTGCGTTTGTAATTCAGGTCCTCAGGTGTGCTTCTGAAGTCATTCCAGCATCAGACATGGGACAACAGGGAATAGGTCGCAGCCTGTAAAGCAAAGCTTGGGTTGACAGCTCTATACCAGGCTGACAGCTGCTTTTATCTTGGGAATTGGCAAACCATGGATACTGCAATTTACCCTACCCCAGGGCCTGCGAAACAAATTCTCTGCCTCTTTAATTCTTGTATGTCTCTAAACAGTATGTTTTTGGACATGACCTGCAAGTTACAAACCACATTCAGACCTAGAAGGTGATATATTGGCATGGACTTCAGCAAAGACTAATTCTACATTCTCCAGCTCTTAATTTAGCTCATCTTCTAATAGCATTTATAACTTCATAAAGGAGGATAATTAGTTCAGAGACTAAACTATTTGCAGAGAATCTGATGCTGTCAAAATGAGAATAGCTCTCCAGGAACTGATCTGGTCAAGTGATTTGACCGAGGCTCCACAACTTAAGAGAGGATAGGATGGATGGTGGTGGACCCCATGGCACATCTTAATTCTCCTTGCAGCCTTTGACTTTGTGTAGTGCGAACATTATCATACAGGACTTTTCTGTCCAGCTGCTGACATCCTTATCGTGTATTGATGGTGCCCTGGAAATTAAGGGAGTTGTTTCTGTTTAGCCAAAAACTTCATTCTTGTCCAACACCATATAGAAGACTTCTACGAAGTGTCCTACTTTCTGCATTTTTCCTCTGCCTTTGACAACAGGGAGGTTTTGAGTTACATTGTCCTCAGTGACTAGCCCCTGTGCCCAGGAGACCCAGGAAAAAGGAAATAACACTGTGGTTTGGAAATTCCATGCCAACAACCTTTCATGAGTTAACCCTTCGTACTCAGACTTCTAAAATCCAACACTGACTAAACTCTTTGATAGATTTTCTTCTAAGCCAGTTGCCTATAAAGCAAAGAAAATGACTGATGAGGTTGAGAGGAATGTCAAGTGTATTAAGTCAAGTTTACTCACCAAAGTCTTGTGGGTCCTAGTTACCGTTTTGCAACATGCAGAGATAAGAAAAATATTGTTAAAGGCAGAACCAAAACCATGAGGCCACATTTAGCCCAGAACATGGGCTCCCCTCCAATATCATTAGCAAGAACCAGCAGGTTTTAACACCGGGGGTTAAAATGGCAAGAGCCAAACCAAAACCTTAACTCCAGTCCTGCCTTCAAAACATATGTTCCAGCTGGGGAAGTCCATAGCATGTTGGGGAAGCCAAAGGTATGCTGCAGAGGGGAGGGATCACTGAAGTATGGGAGGTACCTTGTCATGAGCACTCTCTCTCAGTCTGCAGAAAGCTGAAATAGTAGGGTGCCGTTTATTGATAGCTAGAAGAGAAATGTGCCCTGTCCACTGTTCGGAGCAGCTCAGCTTGCTGTGCTTTGCAGATGGTATGGGGAACATGTCCTGCCTCCAGACCAAGGCTGTGGAGTCAGTGCAGGAAAATACTGCCCAGGGTTCCTGCTTACAGAGAGTAATGTGTCAGGGCATTATAGGTAATTTTGTGGGTTTGGAATTTGCTTTTCACAGCAGCCACTTGAGGAGTAAGTATCAACAATTCTGTCTCTTTTTAATATAGTCATAATTATATGTACTTTAAGGTCCTTTACAGGGTCAGAGTAGTATCTGGGGACTTTGTATGTGTGAGACTCATCCTCCTTGGTGTTTATTTAATGAATTCTTGTAAGAGAGCATTTTTTGGTTCTTAAGATGTCCGGGTGCTTATGCACAGATCTTCATAAATTCTTTTGTTTTGCTATTGGTATCGTAAGCAAAATAAATGTGTGTGTGTAACCTGCAGATATTTTGGGAGTTTCTACATTCAGTAGTCCCATACATCTCCGGATGTCATTTATGAAAACCAGATGTTCTTTATGTCATTATGCCTTGTATCAATGTCTATTTAAAGTTAAACTGAGAGCAACTGAAGCCAAAGAGGCATGCTTTGATTTAAATAAATCAGAGCATATTACAGTCATAGCAATTAATAATCCAAGACTGGATCAAACATGAAGAGTAGGGGAAATCTATTTGGACAGGATAGTTTTTTGTTTCTTGCTACTTTTCTAAAATTTATTAGAAGCAACAAGTCTTTGATTAAGCTAGATCAACCTCCACCAAAATCCCCTGGCAACAATAGGTATTAAGAGGCTCAATCCTGGCAGCCTGAGCAAACAGCGCATATAAATCAAGGCTGGGGGGTTAATTATAATGGTCCTTTATTTATGACAGGTCATAGAAAGCACCTCTTCACTTGAGTCTTTCTCAGCACTAAATGCAAAAGCTCCTGCTAATGACACAAGGTCTTGAGCTGTAATTACGTTACTTGTATCATATATGGGGCAGAGATAGTAATGAACCATGACAAGTAATCATAGCTGTGGGAGAGGGGCCTTGGGTTATAAGGCAAACTTAAAGTTGTACAGGAGCAGCTAAAGCAATGTCTGGGTTAATTGCTGTTAAAGTTGGGTTGGATTTTGTGTGCCTTCAACTGGGGGTCATTTTGTTTTCTCCAGCAGACAGAAACCACAGAACCAGCTGCGGTATCAGCAACTGATCTGACCAAATGCTGTTGTCTGAA
Organism: Cygnus olor; assembly: GCF_009769625.2. NCBI lineage: Eukaryota > Metazoa > Chordata > Aves > Anseriformes > Anatidae > Cygnus > Cygnus olor. The sequence continues at coordinate 15,504,420 of NC_049175.1, forward strand.
GAGGCACCACAGGAATGCCTAAACTTGTCTGTCTTCAGAAACAGTTTCTGGAAAATGATGAAAGAGTGTCCTGTGGAGGGGGCTTGTTCTCCTACTAAGACACTAGGGATGCACCGGAGAAGGAAGTTACTGATGGGAAACAGCAAAAAATTAATCTTTATGCTTAAAAATCAGGGTGCGGGGTGAGGGTGTTCACTGAACCTGGCATGTCTTTCTGCTCTTGCTATAGTGGAGGAAGATGCACATCATGTTTCTAAGGAGGAAATATTTTCTTATTGCAAAGCTGTAACAACTGTTGTTTTTTCTTAAACTCTGCAACTTGAGAATGAACATTTCTCTTTCCTATTTTGGAACTAGGAATGTATGTATGTACATACATACATATAAAACAGTCTCCAGTGATGTGGAAGAAAGGTACAATGACACCACTGACGTTTTATTGACACATTTGAAGGCTGGCTAAGGAAACACATTATGTTCTCTGCTGCCTGCACACAAGAAGGCCAGCATGCAGGGAGATGTGTGGAGGCATTAGGCTACAGGCTCTTCACATTTTCTACAGCACATTTCTATATGCCTTTGCCTTTCTGCCAGCTCTCACTCAATCTGCTCATTATGAACATGGGAAAAAGAAGTACATTTTGTCTGTTTCCAGAGTGGAGGGCTCAATCGGAAATGGTCTCAAAGAAGCTGGGATGGTGTCATATTTGTGAAAGCACTATTAGAAAGAAAGAAAAAAAAAAGGAAAAAAAAAGGAAGAAAAAAAAAACACTGTGGTCAGAAACTTTTTTTTTTTTCCCCAGCCAAAATGTATTTTTGAATGCAGCCAAACAATGTATAGCAATTGAAAGAGCCAGAATAACATGGTGGTTTTTTTCCCCCCACGTTTTTTTTTTTTTTAATGCTTCAATTTTTGTCTAAAAAGGACCTTTCTACCTGATGCCAGCTCCAAGGACATGCTGTCATCTTGGCTAACAGGAATCTTCCCCATCTCCTTTAGCAACCACTCTTTGCTCTTCTGCAACACTGAAATCACTGGAAACACGAACCATTAGGTAAAGTGTTGGTAAGGCTTATATATAAGCGCTCATTTTACCTGTTCCCTTCCAAAAGCAGTAATTAAAATGATCAAAGGAAGTGCAGCTGCAGTTGGCTTACTGTAAGTCGGATGCCAAACCTGAGGCATGTCTTAATTTTCCCTGTAGCACTGGGATGTCAGTGCTGTCCACACTGCCCTGTGCGGTACCAGGGATTTCAGCCTGGGAAGCTGACAGCAGCTTTTCTCCTCTTTTCAGCAGACACTGGGGTCTGGTACCTATTATCTTCCAAAGAAAGGGCACAGGTTTCTGCAAGCAGCTGGAGCTCCAATCAGCACCAAGATCACAGCACACGACGTAACTGGTCAGATCAGGAAGACAAATAAGTTTGAAGAGGAAAAGGAACAAAATGCTCCCACCCTCTCTCTGGCTTAATTGCTTTCTGCTCCCATCGACAGGCAAAAACATGAAGCGAGGCGAACAGAGACGCTTCATGCAAAGGGATGTAGCCCCATCTAAGCCGGGAGATGATATATTGCTTGCAGAACTAACTGTGAAAACAGTGGCGCCTAAATAAAGATGTGAATCATCCCCCCGTCTCACAACTGGAGCAGCTTCCCTTCTGAAGAAACGTGGCCAATCCTTTGATTGCAAGCCTTGCACAGAAATACGTGGGTACCTGTTACCCCAGCCCCCATCGGAGTGCCTGCTGCCCTGCAGGGCTGCGAGATGGGGCCATCTCCACCACCGAATCAGCGCGACCATAATCCCCAGTCCAGTTCTGATGCCTTCCAGACCCTGAAGGGGCTGATGATTTGGGCGTGACATTTGCCTCGATGAATGGCTGATGCTGGGATCTGCCACTGGTTAGGGATAGGTTTTAGAGCCCCTCCAGTTGCCTTCAGGGCTTGCGATGTTGCCTGTCAAACCCAGAGAAGCATTGATGGAAAACCAATGGGGCTAACTGAGCTGCTCCTGCCTGAACCCAGGGTTTTCACTTTTTCCGTGGAGATGTTAAGTAAAAAGATGCACCCGTAAAAAGCTTAGCAAGACTATTTATTTTCTCCATAAATTCATTTTCTTTGTCTTTGTGCGATGCAGCTCTCAGGCATGTGAGCTTATTTTAATTTAACTGGAATATTTGGGAGATGAAAACAGATAGCGAAGGATAGTGACTGCTCCCCACAGCTACAATCCACTCAGTCACACCAACGCACCAAAAGCAAAATGGGGTTAGCTTTGCATTTCACTTAAATCATGAAAAGCTGGGGGGGGGGTGGAAGAGGAAAAAAATACTAGAGAATGCATGAAGTGAAAAACAGGCAGACAGATACTTTAGAAAGTGTGGGGGGAAACTATATATACATAAGTCAATAAATAGAGCACCTATTTGTGCTACTGTGAACTCTGTGAGGTGTTCTGCTTTCCCTGAGGTAGAAAAATATGTTTGTTTTTTTGTAAACTGTGTACCTTGGATGAAAACAATATGATTTCAAATGGTGGTGAAATACACTTTTTTGCCCTAAATTAGCAAGTGAACTCCGTGAACCTGAAGCAGGCTTTGCCAAATTCACAAAACCTCAAACACCGCAGAGTTTGCCCACCCCTAACCTGAGCCCCAGGACAGCGTGAAGGGCGTCTTTAAACGTCGAACCATGAGCCTGGGACCCGGGCAGGGTATTAGAAACATTAGTGTTTACTGGGGCTGTGAGAGAGACATAATACGTGGAAGCATTTGGCATCACCCAATACAAAGCTCTGGCCTTTCAAAAAAATAGCCTGAAATGTTGGTTGAGCATTGACTGGGTTCTCCAGCTCTGGAAGCGTGAAGATCCTCGAAGCCCGGTAGAAGCAGGCTTTAAGTCTGGTGCTATAAATCACCTATAAAAGAGGGAAATCATGACCTTAGCAATAAACATGTAAAATCAGTCACACCATGACCCAAGCTGATAGAAAATTAAAGATACTACAAATAGTTCAGCTTGGAGGGCTCAGAAATCCTATAATGGCACTGCCTCCTGTCTTTGAGGACAGTACATCGCATGAGAAACAGCTGAAGCAATAGCCTGGAAGAAATGAGAAGCTGCTTCTGGCTGTTTGAAACATGTTAACTGGCATTGCCCATGACTCCCAGTTTCATTTTGCCCTCACAAAGTCACTACACATTCACCGGACAGGAGACCAAGGATTTGGCAGCTGAGAACTGCGGGTAGGAGAGTCCTGAGAGCTTGGCAGCAGCTACTCTGTGGTCTTTATTTAAAAGTCAATCAAAGATAAAATTCAGAAAAAATAAACTGCTGCAGCAAAGCCATGAAGTTTAAGGAATAGTGCCCCAAAGAAGTGTAAAGGCTGAGTCAGTCTTTCAAGACTTTCTTAACTCACCATGCATGAAAACATGATTTTACCAAGAAGTTGTGTTTGCCTTCAAAGTCTTTCCAAAGCATGGTAGACCATGGATGCTTAACATTTTACTCCAACATTAACATTAGGAAAAATGTATACGTAAATACTGGTTTATTCGTGACAGGCAATGGAAAGTAAGCCAGGCCAAAAAAGCCAGTATTGTCCCAACCGTGGCATGTTTTGTCCCCTCTCACTAACCTTGTGGTTTCCAAACTGCTACCTGTGGTTGCATCTTCTTGTTCCCATTAAAGAGCTGGAAAATCCCAGCACTTGAAACTCTGGCCATATTTATCCTTATGCAAATAATGCAAAATAACATATAGGGTCCATATAGGAGAAAGAGTCTTCAAAGACGTGAGTCTACTTAAGCGATGCCACAGTGCTAAAGGATCAGGGACCACCTGGAGGAGGAGGCAGAGAAGCAAATAACAATGGATTGTTGTAACTTGATGACGTGGGCGAGTAAATTTGCAGAATGATGGCTCACATCTCTGTTAAATGCTGCCTGTATGGTGGAGGGAGTGTAAGCATGGTGTAACAGTTAAGGCAAATGAGCACAGGAGAAATTTAATCAAAGTGACTCCATTTTTTTGGCAAGTTATTTTTTTGCAGCAATGAAATGCATGCTGTACAGTTACAGGCTCATTGACTTCTTTTATCACAAGTAATACAGGCAAAGCTGAGCCTGAGTCTATTTTTTTCCTTTTTTTTTTTTTTTAAATCGCTATTTCTAGGGGAAAAAGAAATATGAGCTGAGTTGAGGTATCACTCCTAGAGCAAGGGAATGCATTATTTTTTTCCAAGTCATTTACTGTGGTTTTGACATATTCATATTATCCTGTTGAAATGAGTGCACTCCAGAGTATTAAGGCAAAGTGGGAAGCATATCAGAAAATTTATCAGAAGGCTTTGTAGGAGAGGTAGACAGTGGACTGATTTTTCATATACGCCTGGATGCAGTTTAATAAATATCGGGATATCCAGGGGGTTTTGGATAGCTGACAATAATAGAAATATCTTAATACTAAGTCATTCGGATGGTAGAATGAAATTCTCTTTCCTTGTTAGATTGTTAGAGATAACCTAAAAATCCTGAAGGAAAGTGACGTCCCCCTTAAGAGGCATAAGCCTTTTGCTAATTTTTTTGAGGGCTTTCCTCTCAAAACTGCAAAAGCACATCTTACATGGTGTTGGTTTTAAAAATAATATTAAAAAAAAAAAAAAAAAAAAAAAAGACAAGCAGAAGTGTGTATTAATTCTCATTTGGCTTTGCTTAAACCTGTAAACAGAAGAAAGATATTGCTAGGGCCACTTTTCAAGCTGCTCCCAGCTTTCTCAGTGGAAAGGACCAAATTTTGGTGTGAGTTGTCAAATACCCAAGAATTTGTTATAATATAGACTCTACAGTTTGGGTGCTGCATCCAGCAGAGCTAACGCAATGCAAGGTGTGTTCGTATCAACCACCCTTGACAAATTTTACGGTTTTATGAAGGAAATCCAGCAGGACAGAGCAGTGGGCACTCAGAAAGACCAGCGTTTTCTCTGTCAGGCTGATTTTCCTAGGTTCCCCATAGAGTCAATGATACCAAGAGAGAAGAAATGATGACAGAAATCCTTTCCCTGCAGCACATCTGGTTGTAGCTAGACTGCTTTATAATATATGATAGTGGTATTGCAAAATGATGTGTTTTCCCATATGCTTCCAAATTAAAAAAACAAACAAACAAACAAACAAAAAACTCTGCTTACACAAAACTCCTTCCTTTCTTAATTTCTCTCCAGAGCTTGGATATATTCTGCACAGGAGATAATTAAAAGCATGTTTTCACAAGCCCTGATGCTGTGCAACTCATTCCCTTGGCCTAAGACTAATTAAGGAGGGGTTATTTGTTATTATTATTATTGTTATTTGCAGTACAAACCACGCCTGTTGTACAAATTGCAACTTTTCCTGGAAAGTCAGGGCAGGCTGACAAACTGCTTCCTCGTCTTGCATTGCTGGCAGCAGGAGGCAGAGAGCAGATCTTCTCTGGCACACGGTGAGGTGATGTGATCCAAAGCCCACTGGTGTTTGAGCAATAGATTAAAGCGGACACTCAAGCTTATTTTAATACACTTTATTAAGGTTTGCAGTTTGCTGTTCACTTGCTTCCCCCACAGGGTTTTCACTGAAGTATCACTGACCAAAGATGGCAGTGTCTCATGTCCTATAAGCAGCAGCTTTTCTCTTTAACACGCCGTATTTTCCCTTGCCACCCAGCTTCGGTGTAATGAAGCTGATGTGTTTTCAATTAGTTTTAATCTCTGCATTAGAATATATAACCATATATTTCAAGTTATATGCAAAATTCAAGCTGGAGTCATGTTCACAGAAATGTGATTGGGTTTGGTTTCTTCCATGTGACTCATTTCCTTTTTTCCCATCAGTCTGTCCTGCTTCAAGTCCAACATTGCTTTCAACATGTGAGGATAGGTGCAATGTATTTGCACTATCTTCTTTAGCTTGTCAATTCATTTAAAATGATGTGCAGATGAATTATTGCCTTCCTTGTCCAGAAGACATCTTCTAAGCTCCCTCCATGCTCATGAGGCAGGTTGCGTGCACCAGAGCCACTTCCCAGGTTTGAGGAGCATGTCATGGCTCTTCTCCTCTGTAAGACGATGAAGCACAGCACTTGAAGGAAGATGTGGAAGGACAGGCTCCTTTTTGTGCCATTTGACTGCAATTTGCATAGTGCCTCGCTGAAGATGATTGCTGGCTCGAGGGCCTTCAAGGCCACTCAAGGCTGCCATGGGAGCAGACCCAAAACCAACCAGAACGACTCAGCAGATCTCCCCATATCATTGTACTGGACTCAGGCAGCTGAAACCTCCCTTCTGCATTCACCACACGCCTTCTCACTGCCCATCCACCGCCTTCAGTGTCATGAATGCCAATGCACAAAAAGGGAGAGGAAAAATTGTGCTAGAGTTGCCATGAGCTCCCTCCCCGTCTGCGTGAGCGAATCCTGCCTTTAAATCCAGCCTTCCACCCACGAGCTCCCCGCCGGATGTTGCTAGACACCGCTCCTTAATGAGGCTGACGTGTATTTTTAATGTGGTAATCTTCTGGCTCTGGCACTTGTACAGACACCGAGACTACAAAAGAGTCACTTCAATGCAATGAGCTGCCAATGAGCCTCACGTCAAAAAGCCACTTTGCCACAGGGACGAAGACATTGCAAATAAACACTTCTGGGGAACTCTCTCTGCTTAAATAACACATTTATAGAGCATCCAGATGTTGGTTTAACACTTAACGATTGTGGGAGAAAACAAAGCATGAAGAGCTGTGTTTGGTTTGGTGCTTTTTTTTTTTTTTCCTTTTTTTTTTCTCCTTGATCTCATATACTGAGTGTATACAAACAAATATGATCTAAAAAAAGTGTAGGAAATCTATATATGTGTATTTATGTATGTGTGCCAAGATAATTATTGGCCCATGCTTGTATTAACTGGAGGATAGAGGTAGGAAGGTGACACTGCCAGAAATGTGCTCTGCACCTCCAGGAGACACGGCTTTGCTTCACCTAGGGAAGGTGGCAATGAGCCCGTCTTACCCAAATTATTTCCAGACTGGCTCCACAAAGCCCAAGAGGAAGAAAACCCCCATATCTTTGTAATGAGGTGCCAAAGGAACTAAAAGGAGACTTGTGAAGGAAGTAGATGCAGTCTTAATGGCTTTGTAATGATGAGAAACCTCTCCTGGTCCTTCAGTGGTCCTGGCTCTGAGATAGAAATGTCTCAGAAGGTCAAGGGCCACTTGAGCATTGCAAGGTGGACCCACAGCTTCTCCCCCTGGGCCTGCCAGCAGCCTGCTGCACAGCAGGGTGGTTGCAGGCGAGAGTACTCAAATTCCAACCGCTCCATCCTGAAGAACCTGCAAACATTTCGGAGATGTTCGTCCCCATCCCAGGGACCGTTCTGAGCAAGGGAAGTGTTTGGAAGCAAAGGGGAAAGAGCTTGTGTTTTAATGAGTCATTTCACACTGAGATTTATGTAGAGGAAATCTGGCTGCTTAATCCAGACTTCCTTCTGGCATAACCTATTTTTTGCTCACTGCTGTTCTCCTCACTTCCTTTGTTCCTCGGCTGGGGGGGAGTGCTCAGCATCCTACACAGCTTTGCCATCCGAGATGCAAGAGCAGTTCCAGCTGTTGCTGCTGGATATCAGGCTGCTTCCCACCCCTCTCTGCAGCAAGTGCTGAAAACAGCCCTACCTTCCACTGCTTTCCACTGCTGTTCTCACTAAATACTGCAACTGCTTCCATAAAGTGTAGGTTATGCTGAGCAATGGTTATTTTTAGATGGGAAGAAGTGAGAATGAATAGAGGAAGGCATTCAGAAACCTGGTGCTGGTCACCCATGGTCCAAAGGGTCTGCAGGAGTGAGGCCATCCCCAGCTGGTGCAAAGCCATCATCCTGGGAACCACAGCTGGGATGCTTGTAGGAGTCTAAAATTTGAAAATATCAGAAACAGAAAACTTGGATTAACGTGGGGTTTGTGGTGGGATGAGGGCCTGCCGATGTATTTCATGCCACACATGCATTGCACTGAGCAAGGCGTGCACCACGGGATGCTCGAAGCCACAGCACTGTGGGAGTGATTGTAGGCCTGTTAAAACTGCATTGCCTTCTTTTTCAACTTTATTTATTTATTTATGTATTTATTTATTTATGCGGGGTAGAAAGTGGGTCTGCAGCTAACACTGTGTGCACTGTCGATGCAACTGGGAGCTTGGGCATGAAGAGCATCATGTTTAAAGGAGCATGAGAAAAAAAAGTCAACATTTTCAATCAACAAGAAGCCAGTCAACATCAGGAGCAACTCTTGGATTCTGAATCTGACCCTACCAAAAAATAGAGGGGTGACTGAGCCTTTCTACTCCCCAAAGTGCCGCTGGGAGCAGCAGGAGGGGTGAGGAGCATCCTGGCTCCTGCCTAAGGGTTCCTTGGCTGCTTGACACCAAAAATCTCCAGAAAAACTATGGACACTTTGCTGCTTTGCCATGCTGATCCCAGGCAGATCGTGGCCGAGATATCCATGGGGTTTCTGTCCCTGAAGATAACACAAGAGATTGGAGTTCTTCAAGGTCAGCACTTGGGTTTCAGCATGTAGATGCTGCTGCTTCTTCAAGCTCTGTAACCTATTTCTGGGCTGTTTTTCACTTTTTCATCAATCTTTGCTGCATGGCTGCATCCCAGTGGCTTCTCTGGGGACAGAGGTGCCAGCCCAAGACTTGGACAAGGGTATGGAAGCATTAGGCCTGTTTTGCTAAGTACATAAATTGCCAGTTAATTAATTAGTTCTAACTTATTAGGGATGTTGCTTTTGAAGAAAAAAAAATCCCAGTTAAGTTTGTCCATCCTATAAAACCTGTAGTACAGTCGAACGAGTGCCAGCTGAGCCAGCTTGACCCTACCTTTCCCTTTCCATCGGGATCTTCGGCACTGTCAGGCATCCGCAACCACTGCAAGAATGTGCTGAAGTGAACAAATTTATGAAGGATTCTGGTTTTGTTTTGATTTGTTTTTTCCCTTCATTCTGGCAACTTTTCCTGTGCAGCTTCCTTTAGGCGGCAGGATATTTGTGAACACATTCAAAGCTTGAATTTTGGGGGGTTGTTTTTGGGTTTGGGATGGCTTGTTGTTGAGGTGGGGGTGGATGAAAAGCAAGTCAGAGCCTTGCCTCTCTCTCCATAAGCAGCATCCAGCACCACCCACTGGGCCAAAGCTATTTTAAATCCCATTCCTTCTTCGGCTCCTTCGGCACGTCACTCCTCATCCTTCCAGGCATGCTCACCTCTGCCCTCCACCTCCAGAGACCCTTTGCCCTCTGGTGTCTTACTTTCCCTGAAAATGCACAGATTTGGAAAGTTTAACTTGTGCCCTTATTTTCTATGCACATAGATATTTCCTGGACTGAATTTCCCTTTGCACTGAATTTTCCCTAATGCACTTAATTTTCCTTCTCCCAGCTGGGCAAAATTGGCACCTTTATGTTTCCCATCCTCTGGGTTTTGATTCTTCCTATCATTCTTTCATCTGTGTTTCTCTGAGAGTCTACATTAAAAAATAATGCTTAATAATACAGAGTTAATTCCTGAGTGTTTAAGAGACCAGCTCACATAAAGCAGCCCCCTGTCCCATGTAAATTCTCACCTTACAATTCATCCGATAGGCTCTGTATATTTTTTCCCCTATAGGAAATCATTATATTCTAGTGGTAAAATCACCCCAGAGTCTGGCAGAACGGGATGAGGAGCCCTCTCTGCTGAGCCGTCGTTTAAAAAAATCAGTTCATGGTGGTCCTGAGATATGTTTTTGTTCTGGCACATTAAACAGAATGAAGACATATGTCTGAATTTAAGACATCCTTTTGGTTCCCTGTATACATGAGCCAGCCGAGAAATTTGAACTATTTCAAAGCACTAGGAAAAGAATTGTAGACACATCCTTTGTTTAGGCATATATTTTTAATTATCCTGCCTTTTAATATTCCTCTCCATTTGAGTATAATCAGAGAAAATAGATCCTGCTGGGCATTGTCATGCTTAATAAAAGTAAGACTGAACATCTGCAAATTTGGCGACAGTGTGGCGCATATGATGCACCAGTGGCTGAGCTGCATTCTTGGGTAATTATAACACCACATGCAGCTGTAATAGTGTAATTCTCTGTTTACATTGGTTCTAGCACTTACAAGAAACTCTCCTGCCTTGGGATGCTAAGCATTTGCAAACCTGTAGTGCACTTTCCCCGCCAAAGCAAGCTGGACGCTTCGCACAACGCTTTGCCTTCCCAGAGGTGAGAGGCTCGGCTGGAGAAAGGAACCAGGGCGAGGCAGGAGGCCGTCCCGCCACACAACACAGGGCTGGTGTCACTGAAATTAGTGGTGTCGCTGAAATTAAATCAGCGAAAGTGAGATCATCCTTCAGTCTTCTGCTCTTCCTATTGTTGTTGGGTTTGGTTTTGTTTTGTTTTGTTTTTGGTACTACAAAGGCAATGCAAACTCCAGATCCTGCTAAAGCACATGCTTAAGCATCAATTCTGCAAATTGCACTGCTGCTCTGAGGGGAAATAGGTTTTTTCCCCCTTGGGAGGATGGCTAGCCTAAGAGGATACTTTCTCCGTCACCCCAGAGAAACCTGCGACACCCCACCCCTCTACAGAGCTGGAAGTCGGCTGTATCCTCCTCTGAGCCATGCCGCACGTGTACATGTGTGGGAAGGGAAGCAGGAAAGGTCTTCTCCTTGCAGGCAGCTGGTTTCCTCCAGCCCCCTTCACCCTCCTGGCTGCTTGTGCACTCTGGGTGTGCTCCGTCCTCCCAGGGCAGAGGAAATGGGGATGGGGAGAGCAGGCAAGGGGGAAAGGCAGCAAGATGCATATTCACACGCTCCCACCCTAGGTAGCTGTGTAAAGCCCAGGCTCCCAGTTGATAGGAGCTTCTCGCTTCTCCAAGACAAGTGCTAAATTTAGACTCCCATCCTGGGATTTTACAGGTGTATTCTGTGTGTTCTGCCCTTTTACATCCAAAATCTTGCTGCACTTTCAGGTTGTTCAGTCCAAACCCAACACTTTGACTCCTAGCATCATTTCCGCAGCTGCATTTTTTACCTTCCTCCCTGAATACAGCAGCATTTACGATATTTTACCATAAATTTACAATATTTTGAGTCCAAACATCAGATCACTCACAGAAAATATTGCAAAAATGCCAAGCTGAAGAGGCTGTGGGTATCTCAGCCCTGGCTGGAGTGCAGTGAGAACGGGTGGGTGGGTGATAGGAGGGAGCATGAGGGGGATGCGATGGGCCTCTGATGCTATGGTTTATGTATAAAACACAAGGAAGTTGATGGATGGGAGAACAAAGGCACAGAGCTGTCCCTGGAGAAAGCAATTTTCTCAAGGTACAAGCTTCTAACTCAGTGCCTGCATCCATACCAAGGATATTTCTGGAAAGGGTTGAGACAGCTTTCTTTCCCCTGTTTCTCTCTGCAGCATCAGTTTACTCCACTGCTGAAGACAAACCCACCACCCTGACTGCTATCATGTATGAGTTTGGAAGTTTTTTAGAAGGATAAACACTGCTATGAAAGAGGCTGCTGCTCTCATCCCCTGCTTGCTGAGAAGACAGAGAAAGAACAGATCTTTCACACCTAACTTGCCCTTATGGATGGATGTCCCTTATGGAAGGACCACCTTCCACTAGATCAGGTTGCTCAAAGCTCCATCCCGTCCACCTCTGAACACTTCCAATGATGGGACATCCACAACTTCTCTGGGCAACCTGTTCTGGTGCCTCACCACCCTCATCATGCAAAGTTTCTTCCTTATATCTAATTTAAATATCTCCTCTTCATCCAAAAACTGGATACTCGTGTGCCAAAAAATGTCCAAAACCATAAGGAGAAAAGTAAAGATGATGAGTTAACAAAGTCAACAAAGTCACTGCATCCACTTCACAAACATGGCTTCACTGCCCCAAATTAGAAGCTGTTGCATGATTTCTTAAGAAACTCGGGGTGGCACCTCCACTATGACAGCTCTGAGGAGAGCTCCAGAGCAGCCGCTGAGCTCCACCACCTCTGCTCCCTACCAGCTCGGTCCAGACTTTGTAGGGCATTTACCAACATCCAGCACTGCGGCTGGTGAGGGAAGCAGGTATGGTCCTTCTGCAGCTCTGCCTCACCTGGTCCCACCTGCATTCGCTGTGCCAGGCATTCCCTATGTCCTCCCAGATATCAGTGCAGCTCAGGTGCTGCCAGTGCAACGGAGACTTCTGGGCTGACACCAAAACACTGAACGCTTGAAGACTTTGGACCCGCAAATTTGAGCACCTCCACTTTTCAGTGGCTTTCAAAACTATTGGGCTGGATGGGAATTGAATGATCCCCCCGCGACAGCACTGCAGAGAGTGAATGGTCTTATTATAGCTAATAGGCAGCGCTTTTCCCTTGCACATGTGCACTGCAGCTGCCTGCTGGGCTTTTGAAAGGATGCCGTGAGATACAGAACCAGATGCTCGAGTTTCAAGAGAGGCCGATAGCCGTGGACTCAACCCAGCCTCGCTTTTGGCTGCTGCGCCAGAAAGGAAAAGGGTAATAAAGGACTATCTCACCACAGCGAGCTGGGAATTTCTTTATCTAATTTAGAAGGTATATGGGGAGAGAGGGAAATGGTGTTGAAGGTACTAGGCCAGTTGTTGCATGTTCTTCAGTCGATGTGGGACCTTGTGCTGCTCTGTCCTCCTCGAGGCCAACACCGAGCTGCAATAAGCACTGAAATGCGTGGGGTTACCTCATTGCAAGGCTGGGACGAGGCTGCTTGGAGGCACGGTCGTGGTTTGCAGTTTACAGGGCCTGTCTAGTGTTCCAGTCTACAATATTATGTGCTGATGACAACAACATGCACTAGTAGGGAGCATGTACCACTCCTGTTCACACAATCAGCAGTTTCTCTGCTCAAATGCACTGCCAGAGATGGGTTTTGCCACAGGTTTCTGCATAAAACCAGCTGGGATGGGAAGAGGGAGGTCAAGATTTTTGTCTTCTTTAGGTCTCATCTATTTATGCAAGCTATAACTGTGTATGGTAAAACAATTTTGCATCAGTAACTGAGCCGTAGGAGCATGTCTTAAGTCTGTTGTGCCTTTGTACCTGAAATAACTTTTTAGTAGAATTGATACGATTTTGTTTTTTGTTCCAATATAGCATGATTTCCAGTGCTATATTTTCATACATGTTAATATTTTCATGACCTGTTCTCATGACTGTATGCTTCAGAGCTGTAATTAGTGTATCAGAAGGGACGCCAGCAAGCAAAGAAATAACAGGAATACATCAGAGGTGGCTCACAAGTGAGGCATGCAAAATCATACCTCTTTAATGATGTGTCTGATGGGTTTCCAGATCATTCAGAGAAGACCAATGGGACAAAGAGGACAGCATAATCTGCAAAGTGTCCATTTCTTCTTGTACTGAAATCTCTGGGTGCAGGCATCCTTGACAAAGTTCTGTATCAAATGAAGTGCAATCATGCAGAGAGATGCATCTTATACCAATATAACCTAGAGATACAACACAGTACAACTGCAGCTCTAAAACTTTGGCAAAGCAGCTGTTATATCTATACACTGACCTTCTGCAATGGCCCTGTACACGTGGCTGCTGGGCATATCCAACATGACCTGTCCCCAGCCTGTACTTGATGCAGGAGGGGCTGCGTGGCAGGAGGGAGGGCAATTCTGTAATTCAACCCCAAAGCTTCATTCATGGGCTACGTGGTTTGTGATACCCCCTCCAAGTACAGTTCAAAGAAGACTTGTTTATTACACCGTATATATGTAAATATATAAGTGTGGTGAGTGCATGTGCCATATGAATCCCACATGTCTAGCACTGCCCACAGACACCAGGAAGGAGCCTTTCCCATCCTTTGCATCTTCACCTGTTTGCTTGTGGTTTTGCGCCCTGTAGCACCAGTGCAATGGCTCTGTCCTGCTCACACTCATTTTGGGACCATGGCCATATTTCCCCCAGCTGCCTGGGTTTGGGGCTTTGCCACCTCTGTTAGCCACAGCATGGTCTCCTGCCAGGATCACCTGAGAAGTTATCTGATTAAGACCTTGCTGATGCAGAGAGCCAGGGAAGTGAAAATGCCATCAAAATGCTGTGACTTTTGATCTTTTGCACTAAAAGTCTTGTCTTTCGCTAGCAGGGAATGGTTGGGCTATGGCGGTTGAACATTCCCTGGATCAATTGCTTTGCTTGACGGCTTTTGACTGTGAGGGCTGGTTGTCCCAGCATGATGGTCCTTTGCTTCTGCAAATATGCTGGTGAATACTTCTCCTTCGGCCATGAAGAGGTGAACAGGGGCAAAGGGACAACTCAGAGGGTGTCAGCACCAAGTGGCATGCCAAGGACCTTTGTGAAGCATCTTACCAGGAAAAACAGATGCTTAATTCTCCATCTCTTTTGTAAGTGCCCTGCAATGGGCAATACCTTCTTTCAAAAAAAAAAAAATCCTCCTTCCCTTGCTCTGTTGAAACAAATCAAAGAGAAACCCCAGATCCTAGAGATTTCCCTTGTTATGGGCAGAGCTGTATTGCTCCATGCATGTATGTGACCACACTGCAATATTGCTGTGACATTCCTTATATACAATACATTATAGTATTATATAGTATCTTCTACACCCCCCTCTCCCAGTTCCTTATTTATTCTTTATTAAACAAATACAATCAGCCCCCCACATTCCAGAAATGTGCTGGCTTGCAGCTAATTAAAAACAGCGTGCACTTTGTTATCCCAGCTATTCTTCAACTCTGATTTCCACAGCCCCAAAGAAATAATATAGAGCTCCTCACACATTATTGTCAGAAGCTGATTCTGGCAGGGCTTTTCCTCCTCTGGCTCTGCATTCCTCAGGGTCTTACGAGAATTGCTCGAATTCTCAGATGTTGTTAAACAATCAAAGAGTAAATATTCCATTACATCCTGATTTTTCTAAAATGGTTGTGGTTGCAGGGAGCAGCTTCTGTAAAGGGGGCTGATCCCAGCAGGCCTGCAACTAGTGGTTACCGAATGGCCACAAATTAAAGGCAGCCAAAAAATAAAAATAAAAAAACACAACACAAAAAGCAAGCCTGGACCACAAGTGAATGAGATACACACACACACAGACACACAGGCTGAAGCGTGGATGAGCTTTGCACGTGCTAATGGCCAAAGGGACGGATGTGTTTGCAAACTTTCAAATTGCAGCATGCTGTCCTCCTCTTCCAACCATGCTGGAGCAATGAGTTGTGTATCAGAGGGGCTTAAAACCGTTGTGGAGGTCAAGCGAGGCTGTGGCTGTCCCAGAAGAGGGCAGAGGTGCTCCTTCCAACCCACCGTGGTGGCTTCAGCAGTCCTGGCAGTTTCACGCCCTTATCTGACACCTCTGGGAAGCGTGACATTCATCCCATTGCTTCTCCCGTCCCAGTGTCGTAATCGAGTGGCATGAGCTGGTAATAAATGACGGGCACTAAAGAGAAAGGAAAGGCCTTGGTGAAAATCAAAGAAGTTGCTTAATGACAGATTTAAAAGCCAAGCAAGAGGCGGCAATAGCATTGGTGTGCAAGGGAAGGAGCGTGTCCTCGCAGAGCCCCTATGCCCTGCCTTTCCCAGACACAAAAATAAGAATGTGCTTACGCACACACATACACCTTTGCCCAGATTTCCACGTGCTGCCAGAAAGCCAGTGCTGCCCCTTGCACCAAAAATAACATGGACTTTACCTGGGAAAGGATTTTGGTTGCAAGCTTACTTCTTAACCACATGGCTCTGGACTTTGATGAAAAAAAAATTATGTCAGATCCCTAATGATGATTTCCTAAAAATAGCCCCTATCTGGTGGCATTTTCGGTGGGTTTGTTTAGTCTGATATTTTTCAGGGGCATCATCCAGATATTTAAAATATGAAGCCAGGGTGACTGTTTATCCTGATGTAATTGTCCTTGGTAGCATACAATACCAATACAGGTGAAAGAAACTTATTTTTAAAGGGTTTTCATATAATCTCCTTTAATTTAAATTCCTATTACTTACAAACAGGTAAAGGAAACAAAAACTGAGTTGTTAAAATTATTGATTCAAACATATAATACTAACCTCAAGGATCAGCATTTAACCTGACCGTGAAAATAATACCTGGCTCCCTGTTTGTTTAAGAGTGAAAATTTGGAAAGCTACACTGCAATGTTTATGGAGTTTTCAACCTGGCTGCAAGATTTAGTAGTGGTGGTTGTAACCATGAAGATCTGCAGCAGCATGAGGGCAGAGGTTTGCAGCATCTATTAGGGCAAAGGAGATTCAGAAGAAAGGAGAAGTGTTGGGCAAATTGCCTTTACTTCTCAATTTTTTCTTCTCCTTGCATAGGAATAATTTTTTGTATTGCTTCAAGCCAAGACCATTTTCATGATCATTATAACCAGGTGGTGTAACAAAGCAACTTTCAGTATAATTTATAATTACAATTGATAATCAAAATGCTCTCAGCCAGGTGGGTGGGCTGCAAAGAGCATCCCCTCCTTCAGAAATAAAATCCCCTCGCTACAAGAAGGACATGGAGGTGCTCAAGAGAGTCCAGAGAAGGGCGACAAGGCTGGTGTGGGGTCTGGAGAACAAGTCTTACGAGGAGCGGCTGAGGGAGCTGGGGTTGTTTAGCCTGGAGAAGAGGAGGCTCAGGGGAGACCTCATCGCTCTCTATAGGTACCTTAAAGGAGGCTGTAGAGAGGTGGGGGTTGGTCTATTCTCCCACGTGCCTGGTGACAGGACGAGGGGGAATGGGCTCAAGTTGCACCAGGGGAGGTTTAGGTTGGATATTAGGAAGAACTTCTTTACTGAAAGGGTTGTTAGGCATTGGAATGGGCTGCCCAGGGAAGTGGTTGAGTCGCCATCCCTGGAGGTCTTTAAAAGACGTTTAGATGTAGTCCTTAGTGATATGGTTTAGTGGAGGTTTTGTTAGTGTTAGGACAGAGGTTGGACTAGATGATCTTGGAGGTCTCTTCCAACCTAGACGATTCTGTGATTCTGTGATTCCTCCCCCAACAACATAAAGTTTGTGGAAAGGACCAGAGGAGCAAGCTGGTGGAGGAACGTCCCTCTGTCCTATTTGCCCGAGCAGCAGGTGACTTCTCCACTCTTCACATCCTCTCATCTTCCTCTTAAAACACTATTGCTTTCAGGAGGGCTGAGATGAAAGTTTCAATTAAAATCAAACCGCCAGCTGAATTAAGGCCAGCTCAGGTTGCGAATATGCCAAGGGGACCAGCCTTTCATCTCCCAGCTGCCTTCCCCGCCTGGCTGTTTGTCCCTACCCAGGCCTTAAAGGTTGTTTGTCTTCTGTGCAAGACTGCAGCCTGTGAAACTTTGAAGTCTTCGCCCTGGCCTGGTGTCACCTACTGTTCCTGTCAGCACAGCAAGATAAACCTGATGGGCTCAAGGTGTCCGGTCTAATTCCTTTATTGACACATAGTCTTGTCTTCAAACACTTGTGTAAATGAGTAAGTGTGGAGATAGTAATGTGTCATTAATGGCCTGCCAGATAAGCGTCCTTGTTGATGTGCTGGCCCTCGCTTCCTAAGGCCCTAACAACCCACTGAATCTTACAAATTAGCACCTCGCCAAGATCAAAGATGCTGCTTTTCTTTCTTTTACCTGCTGGCAGGGTTTAGCCACCCAGGCCCCCCCTGGCCTTCTCACGTCCTCCCCCAGGTACAGAGCAAGTGATGAAATGACGTCCCAAATCCCAGGAAGGATTTCTGCCTACGCATCTTCCACAAAAACACAGCAGTCCCCTCATAAACATCCCTCTTCATATTTTAATCATGAATGGGAAGGTAAGCGCTGTAGGTCCTCTTCATAATGAATCTCTATGGTCTCTGAAAGTGATGGTGTACTAAAAGACAGGCAGATGTCCAAAAGCTTCAGTTTCTGAATTAGTACTCCCAGCTCGACAGATTTAGTCTGATAAACATTATTATTTAAGTTTGGCTTTTTCCTGCCCGAAGTTCTCCACTGCTGCAGGCCCCAGGCCTCCAGGCCTGGAGGTCTGGGTGCCCGTCCATGATTACTTCTCCACAGGACGAGGCCAAGAGAGGAAATGTTTTGTCTTGGAGGATGGAGCTGACATAGAGCAATGAGTGCTTTTGTCTGTTTATTTTTCATTGCCTGCAGAAGCTTATGGTGAAAGCAATAAAATAATCTCAAGGCTTATGATTACAGATATACTGCACTGTGTGCAATTATAAAGGATACTTGATACCAAACTGCTGTCTATCAAGACTGAAGGGATTTTGCTTGGTCTCCATAGGCAGATTTGAAACAAGCAGCACATGCACACACCAAGTGTCTTACAAAAGAAGATCAGACAGTTCTCATCAAAAGACTAATTTCTCTTCTGACAAGTCATGGAGCACCATACATCTACATGAGCAGTAGCTACAGCTTAATGAAACCTTGCATACAACATCTTTATCATATGTATAAAGTGTGCAGTAAAAGCAAATGCATGAGCTGAATTGTCCATGCCGCAGCTCTTGGTGTTTAAAAGTCATGTATGGTACACATTTTATATAGAGGTGCCTGTCATTCAAAAAAAATCAAAGTGTTTAAAACAAACAAACAAACAAGATATTTTGATGAAGGTGTAGAGGAGGTGGATTAGGTATTCAAGCCTCAACAGGCAACCAGGTCTGTTTTAGGGTCACCTGGAGAGGAGTTGATGAAGATTCGTGTAAGCTAGCCAGTAAAAGATGGTTAAAAGGCAAATATTGGTAAGGTTCAGAGAGATGAGTATCTCTTTTCTCGCAGGATTCATTGTTTAGGAGGTCTTGAACTAGCTGCTGCTGTTTTTTTGGCTTAACACCTTTAAAAAAAAATCTAAGGATAGGTCTTTTCTTCACAAAGGTACCCTCCCTTGCCTTATGCAATATCTCAGGGATTAAAGCATCTGTTTAGGATGTGGGAGATGCGCACTGAAGTTCCTCCTTGCCTGGAGGGGTTCGGACCTAATCTCCCGCATCAGGAGAGCATCCAACCAGCCCAGCAGGCACGGGAGCTGGAGGCATGGGAGGAGAGATCTCCACACTCACCAGCCCCACAAAAAAGCTGTTGGAGGGCTGGGTGAAATAAAATAAAATAATCCTCTCTTTAAAATGAAAATAAAACAGAAGAGAAATGTTCCTATAGGAATGTCATACTTCCAAAGAAGAGAGCTGACATCTTCCTGCACATGTACAGAACTAAAAGAGATAGGTAAGAGAAATAATATTCTGGTGACACCAAACTGTACTTTCATTACATTTTGCAGAGAGCATATTTCTGCTGGACTGAGATAAATCCTGAGGGTGCATTTGTTTCTGTGGCAGCGAAAGCACTGCTCTGGCAGCAGCATCTCTCTGCAGTGAACAGGAGACTTCATTCTTTTATCAGTCAGAATCATCAGCAGCAGGATCCTCAACATCAATTTGAATCTGAAAACAAAACAAAACAAAACAGAAACAAAAACAAAAGAAGTATTAGGTGAGGAGGCTTTGGAGGCAGTAGGTCAGATACATCAAACACAAACACCTGAAGAGAGGAAGAAGCACAAACTGCATATTATACATGTCCAAGTGAGCACACTTTCACACACACATGGTCACGTTGACTGCTGTGGTGGTAACGTACCATATGGAAAAAAGGACTAAAACCATAGACGAGGGGGGGTGTTTTGAAGTATTTTTTATGAAGTTCCTCTTTTATGCTGTTAAATAATGCCTTCTACCCAAGGAAGAGCTGCCAGTGATGTTTGGGACAAGTGAAGAGTGGTTTCTCTACACAAATGGCAAAGCTTTATCACCTGTGGTCCATGCTACCAGCCAATTCCCTGAGTTATGGGTTGGTAGGAGAGAAAATATTTAGAAAGCAAATTCTCATAGCACATTCTTAGAATCATGCAATCACAGAATGGCTTGGGTTGGAAGAGACCATAAAAACCATCTAGTGCCAACCTCCCTGCCATGGACGGGGCACCCACAGTTCCTCTGAGCAGCCTGGGCCTCACTGCCCTCAGAGTAAAGCAAACATTGCACACAAAAATGATGCTAGGTTTGGTTCTGCTGTGATGTCTCACATGTGCCACTTGCTTAAACCGCAGAAGATACTTTATACATTGCCTTCTCCTTCTCTGTTTGTTCCAATAATTTGTATCCCAGGTATGTGGCAGCATTAGCAGTAGTGAAAGTACATGAAATAATTGACATTAGTGAAAAATGTGTTATTTTAACGGTATTTTAAGTCAATCCTCCCACAAAAATAAGGCCTGAATTTAACCTGCTTTGTCTTGTTTAAGCATATGTGCATATGTCTGCATTTGTGTGAGCAAGGCAAGGGACTCACACTTGCCGCAGCTAGAAATTGCAGATTTTTAACTTTTTTCTTCAGGCGAAAGCTGTTTTCTCATTACTCCAGTGGGAGTGGAAATGTGTCCAGGTGGTGGCTGTGGGGGGATAAGCACTAAACTGATGGATTTCCAACATGTCAAATTGCTCCTACATCAAGTCCGAGTGGATTTGCTCACTCTTTTGTTCTGAAAGATGGCTCATGGATGAAGGCATGGCTTGGAGGAGTTGATGCTTAGTATTTAACCTTTGTGGAGATGGACCTTCACAGCTGATGTTCTCCCTTACCCACAGCTCCTAGCAGGTCTGTGGTGAGCCATAGTGCCCTCTGAAGCCTCAACATGATGGTGGGCTCGTTGTACCAAACTGGAATCCCACCTTACTAGGGGTGGGATTCAGTCAGATAAATGTAGTCATTTGAGGTGCCATGGGGATACATGGAACATCCCCAGCTCCTGTTCCTCGGGGTAGAGGAGATCTGCAGGTCCTACATCATGTCTGCTGGTCCTCTTTGGCTGGAAGTTAAAATGAGTAAGTGCTCATAAGGGGCTCCTGGGTTATCTGATGTCAGGCCGCAGCAAACAGCAAGTGGAAGAGCAGATGTGAGATCTTCCTACTCAATCTCCTGCTTCCCCTTTTGAAGTGGGAGATTAATGACCAAATCAGATTGTTGACTTTACAGAGGCTGTAGTCAGGGCTAATGTCATAGTGTGATACTTCAATAGCGGGAGGACGATGCTTGTGTCTGACAAAAGCAGCTAATAAACAAAGATGAATTGAATGTACTTCCAGGTTATTAATGACTTCCCAGCACAGTAATCTCCAGAAACAATAGGGAAATGTTTACTCAGCGGGTTATAGTTTTACTTAGGTTAATGACTGTTGGATTAACCGGCAGCTCGGGCGATGCATCAGTGTGTGCTTCGCAGCAGCATCCTGCAGGGACAGATCAAATGTTATGTTTTGAGTTGTGGGAGAAGCTGAGATCTGTGTCTTCTCTAGTACGTGAAGATGCTTGGGAAAAATACTTGGAAGTGCTCTCTGCCCAGTGCTGCTCAGAAGATGAAGTGCTCTGTTTATCTGCCCCTGTTTGCCTAGTCTTTCTTCTTCATCTTCAAAGCACTTGACTGACATTATCCCATTAACGTCTGGGTGGGAAAGGTAAGCAACAGGCAATGGGGACCGGCCTCTGTGCCGCTGACGTCCACAAGCGGTGCCAGGAACACACAGAGGGGGTGCTTTGGGTACAGCCTTTTCCCCAGGTTAATGAGGAGGTGTGGGAAAAGGGGGCAGAAGACACCTGAGGGGGGGGAAATTTTTGACCTTGCTAATCTCTATGACGGCAAAGTAGGTTCTGCTGTTCCCACTCAATATGTGATTTTTGGTGGCCTCATAGTACCTAAAGGATGTGAGAACAGCATGCGGCCATCCCCACGTCTCAAGACTCTTCCCAGTACCTCAGCCCCCCCTGATTGCTCCCTGTGGCTTTGGGTGTGTGGCTGTCCCCTCTGATCTCCAGGGTAAAGTGCCATCCCCACCACCTAGATGGGGCTTCCCACTGCTGGCTCTCTCCATATCCCCCACACTCAGAGCAAGGAAAGTCCCATGCTCCTCAAGTCCTGCTCCTTGTGGGGTAGTTTTAAAAGTCAGGACTTCTCCCCATTTAAAAAAAAAAAAAATTTTCCTCTTTACCCACGTTTGCCCAGTGGAAGTTGAGTCAAAGTGTACTCAGAGACACTGAGGTTTGTTTTTCTATCACTTTTCTGAGCAGTTCAAACACTGTAATTTCAGCATGTGGTTCAGCTGACTGCCATCCACCTCTCTGCACTCTACAGAGCACATCATCCATAGGTGATGGGTCTTTAAGGAATAATTTATGAATATTTTTTTTCCTTCTTCTGGCTTCCTTCCAGCCCCAAATCACTGAAAAAGAGCTCATGAGCCTGGGGTGGGTGGGAGGAGGGGGTGAGAGACATGCATTTTTAAAAGGAAAAGAGGTTAAAATTACAGTGGGGCTGGAAATGTTTGGAGGAAGGGGCAGGATGACAGTCTTTGCACCCTCTCTGCCTTGCAAAGCTTTGGGTTTCACTCTCAATGCATTCCCCATCCATGGCAAGAGGGCAAGAAAATGGATGTGAATGACATCTGCTGTCTTAAATCAAATTAAAAACGTTATAGTTGGAAGAAAAGAAGGAAAACCCCCAATATCTTCTGACCTCCCTGGCAAGGATGCTTGCTCCTGCAAAGGGCAGGGAAACGAAACGCGCCTGATTTTTGACGCGTCGTTTTTCAGGCTCTTCAATTACGGCCCACAAGCCGGCGGTCGCCTGCTGAGTGGCGCTGTCGTTCGCACTCCCCATCTTCCTGTCGGCTGGTCGTGGCAGGAGGTCACGCAGCGTGAGCGGGCTGATTTATGGGCTCGCCGGAGCGCACAAAGGCTTTCGGAGGAAGTCAGAGCTCTCCTGCCGCCGCACTTTCAAGGCTGACGGGGCTGAGCTGCCTCGCAGATGAGGCCGTGGCACCGGGAGCGTGGTGCGGTGCTTGCTGTCATTTTTTAGCAAGCGAAGGTGGAGGAAAAAACGAACACAAAATCAGTGCATTGATATTTCACCTCTATTATTCAACGCTTTTCTTTTAGAGAGGATGCTGCTCAGCGATGCTGTGGTGTGGCCACTGCTGCCCATCTCCACGGCAGTCCAGCCCTCATCCTCCTCCACCTGGTTTGCTCCCATTGGGTTTTCCTCCATCAGCTCCACATGGCTGAGTCTACGCCTGTCCTACACCTGAGCCAAGCAAAGGCTGCAGTTAGCCAGGTAAAAAGGGTGAGAGCTGAGTTAAAGGTCTTGGATGTCAAAACTCTGGTGCACATGAGAGAGGAGTTCCCACGGCCCCATGTGTCCCCATAGCTGTGTTGATTTATGATATTGATCTTGATAAAGAGAGATTAAATGCTCGTTTCACACCCTTTTTCTTTTATCCATTAAATAATAGATGGAAGCATCCTTGAGTTATTAAAGATAATGTGATGTTACCTTCTTTAGGTAAACACATAGATGGACAGCATTTTAATTTTTTGTGGATATCGCCTATGTCCTTACCATAATGATTGTAAATCTCTTTTGAAAAATAATAATTGTGTAAAGCAGAAAGTATATTCCTTTATTTTATGTCTGGGAGAGCCACTGGGAGGGTAGTTACTGTAACATTAATGTGTGTGTGTGTGTTATAAATGCATCAATACGTATCTAAATTTAGATTATATATTGATATATTTAGAGTAACATGATGCATATAAACATTTTCTTTTCACTTAGGAATGAATGAGGGGAAAAAAAACAAGTTCCCTGGCCCTGAAATTCAATGAAAAATTACACTTCAAAGTATCTGACTGTATTGAGACAGGAAATACTGCAACAGGAGTTTTTCTTGCACTGGTTCATCACGGTGTTGGATACAGTTAAAGGAAAAGTTTGCATGAGTCTTCTACAGCAAATCAAAATGGTTCAGTGAAACAAAACAGCTTTGAAGGGACCACCTACCATAAACATTATTCTGAAAGACTAAATTCTTAGCACAAGCATCCAAAGAGTAAATGATAAACAGATGAGGGCACAAACTGAAATTTCACAGAGTTGTAACTTTAACTTTCTGCATGTGTCGAAGAAATACGCCTCTTAAAAGAACAGTGGAGCTGTTTACTATTAACAGCATCACTTTATTTATATACACAGCACCCAGCACTGTTCTGATCCACTTGATGCAGTGCTTGAAGGGGTTATGCCTTGGCTGCCAAGCTACAGTTTCATTGACTGTAGTATAACTTTGCTGAGCACTGGTGTATGCCTACATTACAGCAATCAGCTTGTATGGATTTTTTTTTCATCTTTAGGTGCTCTATGTAGCACATTTCCAGGTACATGCAACTTATATTACTGACTGCAGCAGCTGTAATGCAAATTCAGGCATTTAAGAGCCATGGATTGGCTTTTTTTGTTCCCTTCTGTGAAGCTGCCCATCACTTTTGGGCCTCCATAGTGTCCACCAGCATCCTTCCCCCATCCATGCCACTCACTCTGCTCTGCCTTGATATTAGTTTCCAAACAATTTCTGCTACTCTAATTTTGCCACCATTTAAAAAAATTGCTGTATGAGTTTGGTACAGCATTTCTTGTGCATTGGGAAAGACGACCTCACTGTATTGCCACTATATGCCCGGAGTTGAATTTAAGGAGGAATTAGGAACGTGGCTTTGAAAATGCCAAACAAAGTCACTTGAACACAGTAATCACTTCAATACATCAAGAGTTGTGCAGATGATATTTATGGCTGTGGAAAAAAAAAAAAAAGAAAGAAAAGAAGCATATTTTGCTGGCTTTTGAGTCACTGTAAAAATCTTGGATTAGTCTGAAAAAAAAAAAACCTGAAATACGAGGGCAGTAATTTCTCAGGCTAAATGAAACACACCCACAAAGTTCATTTGTAATAAATAAAAAAGTAAATAACAGGGACTAATGAACAAACTGTTTGCCTTTCACAAGAAGCTGTGGAGCCCTGAGCTCCCAAGTGCTTGATCCCAGCAGCCACTGGCAGTCCCAGGCCTCCCAGTGAATCATTCCTGGCATTTATAAATATACTCCTAACCAGTGAGCTGTCAGTAAATTAAAACAAATACATAGTTTAACATAATTAAATGTCTGAGGAGATGCTTGCCTTCCCCTGCTTCTCTATCCTTGCCTCTTCCTCCCATGGGCCCTTGTAAGAGACACACAGATTCACAAGAAAGTGCACATATCCAGCGCAGTCACTGTTAAAACCATTTATTTTTCATTGGTAAACCAGACTGATGTCTACAAGCCCTTCTACCCACTGTAAAAGCAACAGTCATGCCTCTCAAAGCTTTCCAATTGCTGATAGATATCATATCTCTACACGAGATCACTCTGCACCATGCTTTTACCTTGGGCTGGCTTGCTGATGATGACAGAAATGGCTGAAAAAATATTTGCAACAACAGTCCCTGCTCAATGTCTGGATATATTTGTGTCTGCAGTCCCTCTGCTTGCTTCACCCATCACTGGATGCTTCTTAAAATCTTGAAACAAAAAGTGTTAAGCTGCTACAGCTGAAATAAATGTACACAGTCTAAACCCTTTTGATTTTGGAAGTGTCACACCATTGTCACAGCCTGACGTGCCTGATTAGATGTGTCTTACACAGTAGAAATGAGGTTGACAAGTGCCACCCTCTAGAGACACCACCGCAGTCCAGCACAACTGAGCATCTCGTGGAGAACGAGGCACCCAGTGCTTCTGGGGCGACATTTAAATTCCTAGTTATAAACAAGGGCATTTTTGGACTGATCTGAGGGTTTAGCATCTTCTTGGCCCCAAAAATTAAATTTTCATTTCCAAGGGAGGGGACCCTTTGCTGTGCACCTGGGGAAACACCCCCTCTTCACCATTCACTACCAGTGAACCTGGCATTTCAAGATGGTGGTTTGATAAAGGCCCAAGGATGGTTGGGATGCCTGTGCACAGCTGGAACCTTTAATTACCACACTTGAGTATAATTTTCTGTAAAGTCACTTTCTCTGATCCTTACTTTGGAAAGTGCACAAAGCCCACAGGTCCATGAGCATTCCTCACCAACATGGGCCCCAGACTGAACTGAGCTTGCATGGTCTCACTTGAAGAAAATTGAGCGGTGCCACATAGTGGTGCACTTGAAAGTGCCCATGGGTATGTGGCCAAATCTCATGAAGCCAAGAGGAGAGGTCCCTTCGCTTTGGGGTTACCTCTGGGTGCTAGCAATAGCTCAAGAGGGAGCTTGTTCTCTTCATATTTGGAAAGAAAGAACAGTCAACAGGTCTAAATCCAGAGCATTTCATGGTCTAAACCCCAACCTTTTAGCAAGGAGTCAACACAGGGCCAGTTTTCAGGTGCTCCATGTTACTGGCCATGACCAAAGGACACTGGGACTGACCTGAAATGGTGATGGTGTTTGCTCTCCAGGTCTTTCCACACTGGGATCCTCAACAACAGGATTGGGAAAGAGCTAGCTCATGCTCCATGGCTGATGGGCTTCAGTTTGTGTGCGCCTCTATCCAGGCTTTAATGAAAGGATCCCAGGCAAAATCCATTCATCTGCAGTCTCTCATTTCAACGCATCCCTAAATATACTGTGTGCATCCTGGGGAACTGGTAACCTACTATCAAGGGCCTGATACTGTGAAATGTGGAGCAATTCCTGGGAGGTGCAGCTCCCAGGGAGCTGCAGGCGCTCCCAGAAGTCCCTCAGCATTTTGCAGTACCGGGCCCCAAATAAACAGGGAGAGTTATTCCAAGGTCTGCAAACCAAAGCAAGGATCCAACCCAAGCCAGCTCTTGCCCTGTGTTATTTGCATCTTGCTATGTTTAACTCCAGATCACAGTTTTTAGTAAATTGGGCTTGAAAATTATTTGAGCAGGTTAGAATTTGGCTAGCAGCTGGCAAACCTTGGGTAGTTATTTCCTGTTCCTGTTATTCAGCTACTTTTACAGTTGTCAGAGTTAATGCAGTAGGCTTTTAGCAGCACACCTCTTCTGTTTAGGCTGGAAAGTCTATAAGAGAGCAGGACGATGACCTTCCCCTCCATGAACTGTGGCAATCAGCCCTGCTGCTCAAAACTCCAAGATGGGCTTGTGGTGGTGGCCAGGAGTGGGATGTGGGCTCTCCAACTTCACTTCATAGATCTGGATGTGCCAAATCTGGAGGCACTCTGGCAAATAATCCATAATAGGGGTGGCCAAAACTTCATTTGCCAAGATTTCATCCTTCAAAGAATATATGTGTTCACCTAAAGCTCTGCACATTAATCTTGGTCTCACTGTGTAAAATGAAATAATTTGCCTTTTTTTTTTTTTTTTCCTGAAGATACTTGCTAACAAACATGGTGACACAAGGATGACTTTTGGCAATGAGACTGCAGGAGAAGTTGAGCCTTCTGGATGCTGCCTTGCTGCAGCACCAAAGAACAGCTATTAATAGGGTTGCATGGTGGCCGAGTATGACTGATTGAGTAATGTCTGACTTCAGAAGCAGCTCGCGCAGAAGATGAACTTTCTCATAGAATGGACCTTCATGCGGTTTTGCTCCCAGTCAGCTTTCTTTTTGAAAGCTCCAGAGTTAAAGAAAGGCTAACCAGCCCACGTGCAACAATTGGCAAGAAAGAGATTTAAAATGGGAGCCTCCCAGGGTGTCGGCCACACAGCAGGAGTGTCACTGCTACACGATGAGACTCTGCTCTCGCCTTTTGCAACAAAAAGCATCCCTTGGCTAATCATCAAGCCATACTTAATCTAATCATCATTTCAGTTCCGAGCTTTAATTCAGTTCATTGCTTGCAGAGCATAATACTTTCTTTTTACTACTTTCTTTCACTTTACTACTTCACCAAAAAATAAAATAAAAAAATGATAAACTTGGAGTTAGAGACTTGATATCTCTTAGTCTGCTGCATCAGATTTTTCACTACAATTTTTTATTTTTCATTTTTTTAAAGGAAAAATATTCTAAGTGAAAGAGCTAAGTCCTGTGTTAGAAAAGTACATTTTTTTTATGGGGACCAAATGCTGGCTTGAACGCCTTCACTATGCTCTGCTCTTTATGCTGCCCTTTAGTGTTAGCTATATTAAACATGCTTAGTCTCCCGAGGCTGCACTTTTCATCTTATGGTAGCTTCATTACTACTTAATTAGTGAACAATTCTAGGGCAGTGAGACACTTGCCTTTGTTTTTTATCAACCACTGTGACACACAGGATAGTATCACTTTCAGTGTAGGAACATGGCCAAAAAAACATAATTGCCATTGTTAACCCGTCCTGTGTGTGAGCATTGGGTAAGTGGACATTGCTGGCGAGGAGTCAGATAATTATAGGGCTGAACTCCGCTGAATAATGCAAAATTGAAACCATTCAGGCCATCGTGGTTTCTGGGATGCTTCTTGCTTGAGTGAAACCTACTCACATGAGGAAGGGTTGGCTTCTGGGACGTGGTTTTGGGCAAGAAGGACTGGATTTAATTTCACCCTAGCCAGCCCAAACACGGTGCTATTTGTATGTGCTCTTCCCCAGTACAAGAGTGTAAATGCTTTCTTAGGCATCCACTGGGTTGCAACACTGGGGAACGATGCCCAGAATTTACCTTTTAACCACCTGTAGAGTATACATGATAATGCATGTGCTACTTGGTGATCATGGTACCATAACAGACAGATTTTCTTCAGGTGTTGAGTTGTTGGAAAAGGTCATTTGGAAATAAGGACAAGAAAGGAATATCCCATGTCCTGGGGAAAAAGGACTGATGCCCTGCTTGTATGCAGATGTGAAGATACCTGTATTCTTGCTGTGCAGCTCTACACGGGCAGCTCTAGAGGCTCTTGCTCGTGTACGCTTGATATCTGTCACGCTATCCTTGGAAGAGCTTTGCTGAAGCCACCATACATCAGGGCTGAACTGGGCTCAACGCTATGCCAAATTGGGATGTGGGCAGTAGTGTGGTTTTGCTGTTCTGCCAAAAATTGAACCCTGCCATCCTCCTCTCATTCTGCACCATGCTTAATCTGCTTTGAGGAATATCAGGTCCTTCCAGTACCTGGCAAATGACTCCTATGACAAGGAGGGTCACTTTGTGTTCATGTGCGCCATCAGGTGAAACATGGCATGAGTTTTGCTAGGCACAAACCCTCTCACTTCTTGATGCCATGGCAAGCGACACACTCAGCTTTGCTGCTTCCCCCAGCCCAGGCTGAGTCAAAAAGAAAATTTCAACACAAATTAAGATTAAGGGATAGAAGATGATAGAGTTTTCTGCTGCTGCCAACTGAAAAGAAAAATAGATTTTGAACTGCAGCAGCAGAGGGCAGAAAATAAGATGCTCTTGGGAGACCTCCAACCACCATCCTGCAGTACTGCACCATGAGATAAATCCTGAACCAAACTTAACTTTAATAACGTTTAAAAAGCTTCATGGAACCACAGAAATGGAGTTGAGGAGAGGGTAAAGAGCTGAACCTAACTGTCAAACCTATGATAGTGAGAATAGCTGCATCCAAGCTGAAAGTGGCACACAAACATAAGAGTTCCTTGACATGCAGCACATGGGACTCTTTTTTTGGTCATTTCACTTTAAAAAATAATTTGTTTCGGGTCCCTGTTTTGCTAGACTGTCAATTCTTTAAGCACAACAGGGTTGGTTCCTAGTTGGGGAATAACCACAAGCCAATTAGAAGTTAAATTGTTGAGCAGTATGCATCTAATTGAAGTCTCTACTTTCTGCCTGCTATTTTTAGTGCTTGGGCCAAGCTGCAGCTCCACGTAGGGTATAATCATGTTTATTTAAGAGCAACATGTACCTCAGTGAGAAAAATAAAATCCAGCAGGCAGAGCTGTTTTTTACCAAATATACATGGGTGGGTGGTACACTTCAGGTCTAGACTGCTCTTTCTCCCTTGTACGCTATCTCACATCGGGCATGCATTCTTTTTGCTTCAAGACTATGCCTGCAATATGTGTGCATACATGCCTTAATGCAAAGCACACCTTCCCCATTCTTTTATTGCCTTTTATTGTCATCTACTAGCAGCATTTCCAAATTGTCTTCCAGGTACATTGGGGCAGTAACAAGAGACCCTGGTTGTGCTGGAGCAGATAGGTGGGCTGATACACTTATCAATTAGAAGACAAAAAACTGAAGGAGATGCCACCAGTCAGTCCTGAGCATCTTCCCCTTCCCAAGGGGGATTTTGGGGTTATTTTGAGTAAGCTCTCAGGTGTTTAAGGAACGATTTGAAGGATGACAGCAAAGCATCTGTGTGTGTTTCTGTGAGGCTTCCAGCAAGGGGAGGCATAGGAAATGGTTATTTGCTGGAGGTTTTCAATATCTGGGCTCTAAAAGGTCACAGGACTGGTGGGACTGGGATGGGACAACCTCAGCAATAAATTGGATGCCTTGGAAATGAAGACAGTTTTGTCTGCACTTGAGATGGTGAGCAAGGATCCATGTAGGGTGGCTCGGGGTGGAAGCAGAAGGACAAGGGAACCAAATCCCATCAAAACCAGGGGAAGAAAAAGATCTTTTCAGCAACTTGTCAAGTGGACATAAGAGGCCTGAGACAAGTCAGAAATAAATCACAGGGGGGGGCAGTCATGCGACATGATGTTGGGTTGCAAATGAGACCACCAGGTCTGAACCATAGGAGGAGGAGAAGATCATGGGATAATGAGACAACCACGCTGGACCTGTGTAGGGCACCAGAGTGGAGACGAGCAGATTTGTAATGTGAAGCTCAGCCTGACTGATGAGGGACGGAGAGCTTAAGAGCTTAAAAAGTTTTTTTAGCCAGGGGTTGCAACTGGAGCTCTGGCTCTGCCGAAACACCACATCAGTCATCTTAGCTTTAGGAGTGATAAGAAGGGAGATAGGGAAGCTGATGTGTGCCTTAAAGAGGTCTGAGAATGGTTTGAGGCAGCTATTTCTCTAGCCTGCCTGTACCGTGACTCCCTGTCATAACCTCATCGGCTTGTTTCCTTAAAACACCCTGAGGAAGTAAACAAAAATGAGAACCCAGGAAAATCCAGTATTATTCTTTTTCTTAGTAGCATCTGATTTTCTTATTCACCTCTATCTTATGTATGTCTGTTGAATAGCACATGTGCATGCCACATCCCACACACTGTGAGGAAAAGTGCCCCTTTTCAGGAATTTTGCGTACATTCCTCTCTTACCACAAAGGGGATTGAGTTTGTCTCAGTGAAAAAGCCATAGATTTTATTCAAGATATTCCCACATTGATTTCTCCCATCTCAATGGCTCTGCAAAATAACAGTGCTAAACAAAACCCAGCAGCACCCATCTTAAATAACACCCATCTGGAAACATACACCCCAAAACTTCATCCTAAACCACAAAGCATGTGTCCTTGCTCCTTATCTTCTTTCACAACATTTGATGTTAAATCTTCAGACAGAGTTGATTCGAAAGTTATCAAAATGATGTTTGCAAGGAGGAAATAAAACTGAAATGCCAATGTTTTGATATTCAGCAATATTTAAGGCATAAAATAGGAAATTGTGGTCATTGAGTTACCCAATTGTTCCTACAGAGCACACTTAGCTCTGTGATGGGAAGGTGGCATTCCATTTTTAATGACAGTGAAGGAATTTAACAATAATAAACTAAGCAGTAGTAAGAAGTTGTGACAACAATGGAAACTCTGGCTTTGAAAGCATCTTGCTTTACTATTTACATTATTTAAACAACATTATTTAAATCCACAGGTGATGTTTTTCCACAGCTTAAGACAGACTCAGATCTAAATAAGGATCAAGATACCTAAATAATAAGAGTGTGGCTCCCTAGGCTGTTGCACTTCTGGCACAGTGAAGAATTGCCTAAGCACAAAAGCTGAAAAAGGCCATCAGGAACACTGCCTTGGGACCATCCCCATCTCCAGGGCAGGTTTAAAGACTTATTGAACCTGATTCCCCTGCTCTAAGGGCTGTGCTTGGGTTGCACAGCTGTATTCACAACAATGCAGTAAATGGGGAATGTCATGAGCCTGTAGGACATGCCACCACCCATAGGACATGCCAGCAGGACCCTGTGTGATGTCAGAAAATTCCTGGGGCAGAACGTGTGCTTTTCCCAAATGCAGAACCAAAGTTTAGTAACTTTGATATGTTGAACAGTGGGTGGGAACAGGAGAAAAAAAAAAAAGAAAAAAAAAACAGACATGCAGGCTGCAGCTAATACCTGGGGTTGCTCAACAGCAAGAAGATCAGGCGCTAGACAGCTTTAAAGCATTAACAGTACTCTCCACTGGTTTCCCAATGTTTCTTTTGTGAACTTCAATAACAAAAGGTCAAATTGGAACCTAGAGGGTAGCGTGCAACTCAATATTCAATGTGTCAGTGAACTTCTTAAAAGCAATAAAATCTGGAAGATCTGCAAGAGAGAAAAACTAATATTCTTCTGTCCAGCTGTTTGCTGGCAGCTCTGGCATTTATAAAATGCTGTCTTACAAAGAAGACTCCTGTGGCAACAAGTATTATTAATCCACGAGACAAGTAAATTCACAGAGACAGAAAGAGGAGATGTTGCTGGAAAATAAGGAACCTGCCAGAATTACGTGCCATGTCGATTCCTTGTCCCAAGGTGTCCAAAAATATCTTGATGGGCTTAAAAAGGGATCCAAAAATATTTACGGGTCAGATGAAGGCTGGAGGTCTCTTTTCCCAACAGTCCAACAATTGAACAGTGTTTTGCAAGAACATGATATCAAAGAATGTATGATAAGCTATTTGCAGCTCTAGAAAAAACTCACATGATGAAAATTTCAATGCATGTGATCAGTGCTTCAGTGTCATGAATTGCAGGAAGGGTTTTCCTCCCCCTCACTGGTCAGTGCCTCCATGTAGTGCAGCAGGACTTCTGCAGCTGCTGCTGGCCTTCACCAACAATGAACTCGAGATGTTATCAGATCCTGAGCTCCTGGGAGAATACAAAATTCTAAACCAAGAACTAAAGCATAAATAATTTGGGTCACACAGGCCTCCCTTCTTGGTTATCAGGCAATTAGGCTGCTACAAACCAATGCTGCTGGCTTTCTGGTGGAACATCAGACAGCTTGGGCAAAGGGCACCTAGCTCAGGAACAGGGTCAGCTCTTTATCACTCTGCTGGAAGTAGAGCGGGCCACCAGCATAAGGCCAAGTTTCATAGGCTAGAAGCAGCGAAGTCCCTGTCTGCCCCCAAAAGACTTCTCTCTGAGTAGCAGAGCTCCCAGCCCATGATGGGAACAACACTTTAATACTGCTCATAATGAGCAGTCTTGATGAGAGAGAGCCAAGACAACATCTAACATGTATAAGCCTTCCCCAAAAATTCACATACATAATCTGGAGCAATGCTGAGTCTGGGTAGGAGCACTGAATGGAGGTGCTGGCCCCAGCCAGTCAGGGTGTGCAGGCATCCCTGGGGCTGGCTACTGCTTCCACCCAGACTCCTACAGAGATGCAAAATACAAATGCTTTTGTAGCTGTTTTCTCCGTTTCCTCAGCAAAGAGGCCTGAACAAAAGTAGTGTATGCCCCAGAACCATGAGTGTTAAGAATTTAAAAAGCTGCACCTAGAAGCAGATTTCTGCACAAAGGATATGGGATATAAACTCACGATCCCATGAGATTAAGTGGTCCCTCTGGATGGGGGTGGCACCAAGTCTGGTCTAAAGCAGCTTTGGGCTCTTCCCTCACCCCTGTCTGAATGCAGCCCATGTGGCCTCACGTGTGAGCTGCAGGACTCCAAGTAGGGGAAAAGATCCAGGACAGCTCGCTATCGTGGCCATTACTCATCCCCCAGCACAGGCTGGGCTGCAGCCAAAAGAAGTTATGTTTCTGGGATGATCATTTATGGTCAGGCATGCCTTCTGATAGAGGCAGCTAAACCTTGCTAACGTGAGACGTCTGGGACAGCAAAGCCACCACAATGGGGAAGGATCAGCCCAGGCCAGCCCATGGGAGGACAGACATTTGTGATGGAAAACAGCTCCATTAGCATTTTGCTTTTCCACCTCCCAACCCACACAGCCTGTTCTCTCAAAAGCTGAGGAAGAGAAGAAAAAAAACCAAAAAAAAAAAAAAAAAAGCTTTTCGTTAGACATGGAGTCAAGCGAGGCTCTCCGCTCTTCTAACAAACAGATGGCAACAGGACCTTCTGTACCCTCCCTTCTCACTCTGCTACCTAATCAGTGGTGAGATGCTCCTGCAAGCTTTTAAAATGAGTTTCGGATTTGATTTACTTTCTCTTGTGTGAATCCAAGTTGTTCTGAAAGGGAAGCATGAGGTGCAGGTCCTGAAATGCCTCCTGTACATCATGAGGCCAGCTGTAAGGCTGCAGAACAGCACGAGGAATCAGCAGAAAATGGGGAATTAATATTAAGACATAAGCTCAAAACAACACCGAAATGCTCACATCTGTGCCACATTGGTCCTCAGGATGAAAAAAAAAAAAAAAAGAAAAAAAGGAAATGAACCGATTTTTGAACATATTCTGCTACATTTTGGCACAGGAAAGCCTTTCATTCACTGATGGACTCAAAATATGCCAATGCCACTTGTTGTCATACAAGCCCTGACCCAGGGATATTAAGGTGGGCACAGTGACATTAAATATTTCCTTTTTTTTTTTTTTTTTTTTTTTTTGAAAGCTCATCCACCTCATGGTAAAAGCTGCCGGACAAACTGCTCAACTAGAAGTCCTTCATTGTGCACAACAGACACAGTGCTGAGGATGCGATGGGCTCAGAGGCACTGCTGGCTTGCCAGGGATGTGCCTCCAGTGATGGAGCTCTTGCACAGTCACTTATTCTTCTCAAAATCAGCATCTTGACCAAATTACATTTTTTAAAGGAGGCTTAGTTATTTTTTTAAAATAAATTAAATTGATAGACCAACACTTCCCTGTCTCTGACATCCACATACATACCCCCAGAATGCTTTCTCAAAGAGCCAACATCAAGGCCCTTTGGATTTAAAAAAATAAACCAAAATAATTAAAAAAAAAAAAAAAAAGAAAACCAAAACCAACCCCCAGACACCTATAGTATCATCCTCCCCACTGCCAATAATCAGTATTTAGAGAGCATTTACCTCAGGTGGTAATCACACCCAAAGCTTCAATTCCTATGGATGTGCCTTGTCCCCAGGTGATTTAATTTATGAGTTTCCATGTTGTGGCCATGAGCTGCACAACATGGCTGTGTGCAGGGCTTGTTTTAAACCTACTGGGTGGTCAGACCATCTCGTTCCTGCATTGTAAGGAACAAAATTAAGCACCAAGTCACCGCCTTGATACCGTTGATAGTTCTGCAGCCCTCCCCTACCTTCCCTTTGTCATCTCTTCTCAAGCTGAACAGAGTTGCCAAGCCTTTCATTGGATGGGAGCACACCCTCTCCTCCTTGTCTGTTATTTTTCACAATTCTGCTGTGTGACATCCTTCTGGAGTCCTTTGGTATTGCCATAGCATCCTGCAACGTTTCCCCAGTCTGCTACAGGGAAGGTTTTTCCCCAGATTTACTTGGCCTGACGCTGTATCACGTACAGACTTACCACTGGAAATGCAAGCAGAGCCAAAAAAAAAAAAAAAAAAAAAACCCAAGCCCCAGCATGTGAAGATGCCATCTATCATCTCCTTCCACCACAAACAATAATTATCTCCTCCTCTTGTTATTTATGACTTATGGACCCCTCCCTCACTGGGCGGTGGGTTAGTAGCTCTGCCCAGAAGTGTCCTCCTGAAGGATCTCAGCTGTCCTCATCCCCCTCGTCAGGTGTTAATTAGGGACAAAAGTCAGGCACTGGGGGGGGGAACTCTATACAAAATAGTAATTGTTAAAAAAATAGTAATATACATCATTTTGGATTAGCAGGGATATAGTATATTTATTTGAATAAACAAGTAAAAAAAAAAAAACTAAAAATTCTGTATTGCCTTACATCCATAAAGTCTTCTGCCCGCTCGGTCCATTCAGGACTGTCATGTTTTTGGGCCAAAGTGGGCAGGTTTCAAGGTCTCACCGTGATGCCTATGGGTGGATTTATGGATTTTTGCAACCCTTTCTTACACTGACTACAGGAGGTGTGTGTTCAGTAAGAAACTCACACTGAGTTCATTTAGTTGCATGGGAGCTTAGTTTTAAATTCAGTGTTAAGATCGATGGGAGCAAGAGGAACATGGGCTTGTATTTTAACACTTTGATGAAAAGGGATACTTCTTGTACTCTAAGGTAAAGTAAGTTTCTTTTCAGAACATGGGCAGATTTATTTTTTTTTAAGGTATTTGTCCACCAGAGGACTCATTTCATGACAAATCACAGCAAAGTTGTGCTGCATCCCATCCTCTCCACTCCACTCCTTCTCATGCAAGATTGAGGCCATTTGTCGTAATTGCCACCAGGTGCAGCAGAGAGGGACTTTCTGATGATGCCCTCTGTGAAAGTATCTCCTTGAAATCTGTGTTCATGGCACAGAAAACTGATCTCAGGACAGCAGGAAAAGTTGGAAGAGTGATTCAGTTCTCTATTCACCTCCTTGATGTTGGCACTTATGAAATTTCCCTCATTTAAAAAAGCCTTTACAAAATTCCAGGGAAGGGATTGAGCTCTCCAGCGCAGATTTCAATCTCCTGCCTTAGTCCTGCTGAAGGATTCTTGTGAAAGGCTTCCAGTCCTTAGCTTCATTACGAGTTGAGAAGGGCTCCAAATAAACTCCAGCCTGTGCAGGCTCCTTCAATACAACCTCACACTGCTGCTGCAGCTACATGGACCACGGGGCTGAACTGGGCATTTCTTAGGCTCTTAAAAAAGCCTCGTGCATTAAAACACACACACGGAGTGTTTTAGCACTAATGTGCATGTCTGAAAAATGGGAAATGTGTATTAGATGCTCTTCAAGTGCTCTGGGAAACAAAGCAGAACGTTTTCTGAGCACAGAGTGGAATTTAACACC
The DNA here is from genome assembly GCF_009769625.2 of Cygnus olor. NCBI lineage: Eukaryota > Metazoa > Chordata > Aves > Anseriformes > Anatidae > Cygnus > Cygnus olor. Next base: position 15,541,367 of record NC_049175.1, read on the forward strand.
TACGGAGCCCCTGTTCTTGCTGCTGGGAGGTGGCCATGCAGATGGGGTCTGAGCTGGGAGGGTACAGAAGACTGCAGGTCTGACCCTGTCCTCGTCTGCCCCTGCGCGGGTGGCAGGAGGTTGGTGGTGAGACCACCGGGATGCTAAACCTCCTCCTGCACCAAAACCTGCTTAGTTTATTAGTTCTACCCTTAGAATATCCTTTTTCTTCCTTACTGTAATTTTCCACAGTGAATAATTTCATTACTGAGGAGAGGGTCAGGGGAAGCACATCCATGAGATACCTCATACAGCAGATGCAAGAGAACTGTGCAGGATGTGCTGAAATACCGCATGCCGCCACGTCCTGTCTTGCTGGGATGAGCTTGAGATCCAAATCTGCGCACAACAGCAAACTCAAGGTTAAGGGATGGATGCAGCCCATCTTTGCCAAGTCTGATTAATCTATGTTGAACTTGCTATACACTTTATTTTGTTTCTGAGGTTGCACGTGTTAATTCAGGCATTTCTGAAATATGGAGCATCTGCTGGTAGGTGGCTGAATACAGGAGGGACCGTGGCGATGCTACCTGTTTATTCCTCGTTGTCCCATACTGGAAATGTAACTGGAAATGTTAGCATCTTTCCTGCTGGCAATGGACGTGGGCCACAACAGCCTTGTGTTTAGCACCAGGCACGCACCTGAGCTGCTCTTCCACCCAACAAGGGAAGCTGAAAACAAAGGAGCAGTGAGCTAGGGCTGGTGATGCTGAGCTCCAGGTCCAGCTGCATGTGCTGCAGGCAGGGCGTGATCTCCTCAAAATACAGCTGAAAAGACAGCCAAAGGTGGTCTAAATGATGCTAGTGAAGAGGATGTGAAAAAAAAAGTAATGGGAAGGATTTGATATACTGTGATTCTGAACCAAAAAGCTGTGTGCTAGGTATTTAATGCATCATGAGCACATTTATTACTGCCTCCCAGTGTGTCAAAGCCGTATTGGGCTGCCTGGGAGAGAGAGTGCTGTATATGTAAGGAGAAAAAACATTAAACCTGGTGATACTATTTTACCATGTTTAGTAGGGATAAAATGTGCCACCTCCAGTATCAGAGCTGGACTCATCTGAACAGTCACCCCCGTGTCTATTCACAGGCAGGTGCTGTCATTGCTCCGGTGCCACTGACTGTTACTGGGCGTAATTGTAATTAGTAATAGGAAGTCCGTTATAGAGCAGTGGTTTTTGTTTTTAATAATGACTATTTTTTAAAAAGTACTCTAGTTATTTATTTTTAAAGCCTGACATGGTGATTAAAGCCCTAAGATAAAGCCTTTGAATTACAGCCTCATGTATCAGTATGCTTCAAGCTGTGGCTGCAATGCTGGGAAAATCATGTCCTGAGTGTGGCCCCTGCACGCTGCCAGCTCAACTCGTGCCCTCTGCAAACTCTCCTGCAGGACATGGGGCCGTCACACCCTGAAGTGTCCTCCTGTGGGCTGGGATCTGGCTTAGGGCAGCCACAGCTCTGGCCTCAGGCGCTCTGGGGACAGCGGCTGTCCTTGGTGGCTGCAAATCAAGGGGCACCAGCGCGTTGGTGTGGTTTAAAGAGCATCAGTGAGGGGTGAGAGAGCTGCAGTTTGGTTCATGTTCCGCAATCCCATGCACCAGCACAGTCCCAGAGGTCCCCAAATCAGCAGTGTTAACGCTCCAGGTGCTAGCATTGGTGCTCAGGCTGCACATAACAGACCAAAGGAATGCAGCAGGCCTGGAGCTCGTGTGCACACAGGGTGCAGTGCCCCTGAAGCCCCTCTTGCACCCCATCTTGGGCACCACTTTGCCACCCAGTCCAGGCCTGGGGAAAAAGCAGTGCCACGCATTGGGGCTGCGCAGGGGAGACTCGGGCACGGCTGCGCATCCCCAGCAGCTCCCTTGGCTGCCACCATCAACAGGATGGTGGCGTTAAGGGCTAGAGGGGTTGGTGAAAATTCACGCTTGCAGCTTTCCCTCCCACCAAACCATCCCCAAAGGAAGACAACTCATAGCCACAGGCTGCGAGGTGAAGCAAAAAAAAAAAGTTTTTATTGTGCCTAGAGCAGAGAGACCGCACAGCTTGGTGCACAGATGGAGATGCTGAGCTCCTGCTCAGCTCGCTGCGGTCGGGGCATGCGCCCCCGGTTGGCGCCAGCGATGCCTCCTTCACTCCCTCCTCGCCCCATGTGAAAACCAGGCAGGAGGCGTCCGCCCCGCTCCCCCCCACCCTCAGGGTTTCTCCCCCCCAGGCTCGGCGTGGGGCCGCCTCTCCCCTCCCGCAGGCAGCTCAGGCGCGCTTTGAAGAACTCGTTTATTGGCTCACAAACAGGCGGTCGCATCCGTCGAACTCAATTTAAGACCCAGTGTGTACAAAGTCACAGTCATGGCTTGAAGAGCACAAGGCAGCACCCTCGGAATAATCGTTAAAAGTCCCGGCGTATGTACAGCTAAGTGCCACCTCGAGTATTCACAACACAGTAACGTACTGCAATTAGTCACTTAAAAGTAGTTCCCTAGAGAAACAACCTTCCGCTCCGGCTGCGGGTGCAGGAGGGGAGCCCCCCACAAGCGGGGCCGGAGTCTGTCCCGTCCGTCTATTCCATCTGTCCGTCCATCCCATCCATCCGTCCCGTCGTGGGGGGGATGCTCAGTGCCGCTGGCAGGTGTGCAGGCGGGAGGCGTCGGGGGGGCCGTGGTCTCGCTGCAGGCGGCACGCCAGCCCCTCGGCGCACTGGCAGCGCTGGAAGATCTCCAGCCCGTGGGCGCCTTTCCGCCGGTGCCTGGTGCACACCTGCCCCTCCCGCAGCACCGGCTTGCAGATCTTGGACCAGAAGTGGCGGGCGCAGCACAGCCCGGCCGCGCAGTCCGACGAGCGCAGGCAGAAGTCCCCCTCCTCACCTGCGGGGCCAAGCGGGGGTCAGGGCGCTGAGTGCCGTCGGGGGGCTCCGGGGCCCCTCGGGACGCCCCCCTCCCCCCGGTGCTCCCCCTTCCTCTTACCTTTGCGGGCGGGCAGCCAGGCGGGCGCGGGCGTCCGTCGGGGCAGCGCCTCGGCGCCGGTCTCGTCCAGCTCGGCGGCGCCGGGAGGGGGCTCGGGGGGCGTGCAGAGCCCTGCGGGAGGCAGCGCGGTCAGCCGCGGGGTTCGCTCCCCCCTCCCCTTCCCCTCCTGCCCGCCGCCCCCCGGACCCCGCCGCCCCTCACCGTTGCTGCAGGCCGTGCCCGGGCAGCACATGGCGTCGCGCAGGCAGCGCTTGCGGCGTCTCCGGCAGGCGAGGCAGAGCGGGGCGCCCCCGCCGCGGGCCGCCCCCCCGCAGAACTCGTCGGGGCCGCAGTCCTCGTCCTCGGCGCACGGGAAGGGCTGCGGGCGGCACAGCGGGCTCAGCGGGGACCCCCCAGTAAGAGCGGGGCTGCCGCCGGTGCGGGGTTCCCCCCCCATCCCCGTCCCGGCTCCTACCTGCCGGGTGGCGGCCGGCGGAGGTTTGTTGCTGCCGTCGAAGGGCGCGGCGGCGGCGGCGGGGGCGGCGCTGGCGGCCGCCCCCCCCCTTGATGGCGTTGGAGCTGAGGGCGCCGCCGGGCGCCGCCGCCCGCCCCGCCGGGGCCGCGCAGCTCAGCGCCGCCAGCAGCGCCACCAGCGCCCGCATCGTCCCGTGCCGTGCCGTCGGTGCCGTGCCGCGCCGCGCCGTGCCGTCGGTGCCGTCCCGTCGGTGCTGCGGCTCCCGCGGCCCCCGAGCAGCGCTACCTGCCCGCCCCGCCGCCGCCTTTATACCCCGGGGGCTGCCTCCTGCGCCCGCCCCTCGGGGAGGCGGCCGCGGCGGCCGCGGATGGGATTTCAAAGGGCCCCGGGGGGCTGTGCCGATTCCCCCCCCCCCCCGCCCCGCCGCCCCGAGCGCTTCGTCATTGGCCGCCGGCCCGGGAGGGGGATTTCGCAACGACGGGGGCAGCTCCGCGCCCCCCCCCGAGCACCCCCCTCAGTTCCCCCCTCAGACCCCACCGCCAGATGCGGCCGCGGCTCCGCTGTCTGCAGCCTCCCCCCCCGCCCCGTCCCGTCCCCATCCCCGTGCCTGGGAGCCGCCGTGGGGAGCGGAGCCCCCCCTCAGCCCCCTCACCCCGCTCCTTTGGTCTCCCAGCCCCGCGCCTGCCCCCCCCCCTCCCCCCCCCCCCCCGGCCCAGCTCCCTTCCTGGCGCCAGCGCAGCTCTGCAGGAAGCTGCAGAGAGCCGGGATGGGGGGAAGAGGAGCCCGCCCCGTCGGGCCCCCCCCCGTGCACTCGCCTGACCCCAGCCCGGAGAAGCGGGGCCGGGGGGGGCGGGGGGGTCGTCTCTGGGCTCCCTTTGATGCGCGGAGATCAAAGGGGGGAGCCCAAGGGGGACCCCTCCGACCCCCCCAGCTCCCTCGCACTCCCCCGTCGGGGCGCCCCGCACCGAGGCGCCCCCTGGCGGCCCCTCCAGCGCCTCTGCGTGGAGGTCGGGGTTAATTGGAGAGGCTTAATTGGCTTGTCGGATCGGGCCGGTACCTGCGTCAGGTACGGCCCCAAAGCCCCAGCACAAGCGAATGTGTCCGTGTCCTGCCCCCCCCCCCCCCCGCCCCCCCGCCAATTTGCCGTCGCATCTCGGCTCCTCGGCAGAAAACCCGGAGGGGGATACGAGCCCAGCAGCGGGCTGTAGGCGTCGTGCAACGTTTTGTTTGGCTCCCCCCTCCTGCGTGTCATCGTAAACCTGAGCAAAAAGTCCGACTGAGCAGCAAAACTCTCCCAACTGAAGAAAGACAGCAACGCGCTGCTCAAAAGTAATTATTTTTATTTCAACTCTATAAAGTATACAACAGGCACTCGGCAATTACAGCTGCAGGGAAAATACAGAGCAAAACAAAAGCAGTTAAGTTCATGAAAAAAAGTTCTTAAATCTACATCAAAAGAGTGCAACTGGTCGACGACCATCGGATGACAGACAATTTTCTGATGAACAAGAAAACTCTTTTATGTAGAATCCATTGTAAGAAGAAAACCGGAGAAATCAGATTACAAAAAATAAAGGACCAGTGTAAAAACAGCGTAAATCGGACTCAGGACGACAGGCAACTCCACACAAAATTTCCCTTTTGCCCGTAGAGCCTGAGGCTGGCCAAGTCCCGGCGTGATGCCCGACGGCTCAGAGAAATGGCATCGCTCCCAGGCCAGCTGTGGGGCAGTGCCGGGGCCTTGCCTCCGTGATGGGCTGCATGGGGGGCTGACGGAAAGCACGGATCCTGCTCGGTCGAGGGGCTCAAACGAGCTACTGCGGTGTTTCTTGGGGGGCACCCGGTCTCGCCTCAGAGACGCGAGTTGCGCACGGTGGCAATTCACCTTTAGCCGCTCATCGCTTTTTGGGGCGGAACATTTGTCGTGGGTTTTATAAAAGACGGTACGCTGGAGCCGGACTGCACTATGGGCTGGATCTGCACAGCTTAGCAAAACAGGAATACCTGTATACAGACTGATAGGATGTCATATATTAATTTGACCCGCACATACATTTATACATTTCACAGAAATGACTCTGTATCTCATTAACAGATACACAGCTCTGGTACATTTAACAGAAATAAGAGAACGACTTCATCATTTCTGTAATTCATCAATATTATATAACAAAGGCTTATAAATTGTTAGCAGAAAGAACTGTAAAACGCAGCAAGCTAAGAAAGGACAACATTTTGAGGTGTGTTTGTCTTCGTCATGCAGCATAACACCAAATTTGTATTTTTTATAGGATGCCATGGATTTAAGGCACTTGCAACAATGCCAGATAGCTAGTCATGTTCTAAACCTATGGGACAGATGAGTAACAGTACAGTCGACATAAAGTTTAATAATACTGACAATTATGACATTAATTCAAGTCTACTTCGATCTAAAAACATTACATTACAAATAAGAAAATGAAGTAATAATGCCATGGAACTCTAAATAAAAAGTTATATGTGTACCACAAAATATCAACACGAAAATACCTATTTACATAAATATTTGCTTGTGGTCCTGTTGTTAAATAAGAGTTTGCTATGGATAATGCAGCACTGTAAGAAGCTACAGATCTTCTGTATCTTATGACACCAATCCTAATACGCTTGTTTTAAATACGGCAGCTGATTTCCCCCTGCGCAAATACACCGTTGTCCAATATATTAAAAAAGGAGACAAAGAAAAGACAGTAAGTGGAAACACAGAGGCAATCAGTTGTTGTGAATATATATATATATATATATATTATGCAACTCAAATATATTACTTATAAATGAAGGAGTCTATAATATACATATGCTAAGTATGTCGTTTAAAGAATGCTTAGTAAAAGTGATGAAAGTTGAGTGAGGTGTTTGATACCGAAACAAATTTATATTCAGTACAGTGCATGCCACACGATGCAGGTCTTGCGGTGCATGGCACAAGGAAAAACGGATAGGAAGAAAGAAAATAACTCATCAGCCCATTTTAAAACATTCTTCCCATAACGTTTCTGGGTTGCCCCCAAGGGGTCGTGATGCTCCTGGCAACCCTTTGCTCGACAGACAGCTGAATCTCAGCTACTCACTGTGACTGTATTGAGACAAACTCCTCTGTATGTACTTCTGTAGAAAGCCAACAAATGCAACAAGGTTTGTCCTCCAAGGTAGCCACAGCATCGAGTGAAAAAACAGGGGGACGTGAATAACAAACTCAGCTTTCATGCAGCAGGCGCATGACTGCTTGTTTGCTCGGATGACTGGTGACTGTTTTAGCCCTAGTGTTCAGCGTTTGCTTTCAGTCCTTTGGATTGAAAACTAAGTATTTGCTCTGCACGAGTGATTCCTGGTAGGCATAGTTACTGTCTTTTCCCTACAGTTTTCAAGGCAAACAAATTTTAATATGATGCTGCATGGGACGGATGAGCAGCGGAAATAACCTGATGTTATTGTGCGGATGATGTTGCATCGCCTTTCTGCATAACTATGGAGAAAATTCAGCAGAATAGACTGGGTTTGAAGGGGTCTGCGGTGACTGAGCTCTTTAGGTTGCTGGCAAGCAGCAGACATTGTTGATGCTGTCAAAGAAGTGGAGGAAACATCTTTTTTGTATGTTCTGTTAAGACTATGGAAGTCACTTCCATTAGGAACACAGAAAAGATTTAGCATTGGAGAAATAATTTTTTACCGTTAAAGCATATGTTTTCTGCACACTATGCAAAAATGGTCAGCAAAAGTTGATCTTTTGACTTCCAGGATATGTAACCGCTCTTGACAACTCTGAGATGAAATGGGGCAGCATTTGCTAATTTGGGGGCAGGGTCTGTTAGAAAGCTGACGTTTCTTGTTGGTATGACAGGATAAACGTTTAGACCTGTGTACAATGCAACGAGTAGGCATACAGGACAGTATTGCCTTCTTACATCTGTATAAACCAGAAGAGACTTCGCTAGAGCAAAGGAAAAGCAGTGGAAGTCAGGGGAAGAAAAGCATACATGCACCAACATCCTTCTCCCTGTCTTTTTTTTCATACAAGCTGACCCAGCTCTGGCCATCCCCATGCCTTAAATGTGGTCACCGGGGTCTTGGTACGCTGGCGATAAGGTAGACCGATAACTCTTACAAAACAAACCCACATGAAATATCAGATTTCCGCTAAATTCCACTGACTTTTCTGTAGAGCTCCTTCCAACTTAGTTTGCTGAGACGTTAGGATTACATTTTTATAGGCAATATTAAAAACAGAGCCAGCAAACTGGCCCTCCATCACATTTTATATTGTTTTAATTAGCTTTGTAATAAACATGGAAGAGATGCAGACACAGAGATGTAAACTCATCTGTTCTAAGAGCATGATGGAGAATGATGCCTCTTGCTACATATTTCTGAAATGGTGGTTGACTGAATAGGTATATTCACAGATGAAGGATGTACGTAGCACCTATAAAGTACATTACGGGTCTTATATTTTCCCTTTGGATTCTAAAAAGGTAAAAGTTAAGCTTAGTTTTATGTCTAATAGCTAATCAGTAAGACCAGTTGGCTGCTGTCGCTTTATTACAGGACCATTATTTGAGCACTATTTTATAGGTAAAATGGGTAATTTTATGATTTCTTTCCATGCTTTTATGTTTTTGTACCAAAGGAAAGGAAAAAAGGAAACGTTGTGTTACGTTATGTTCTCAGCTGTATGAGAGAAGCGACCCATATCTGCCTTAACAGGATCTAGAGCAGTTGTGCTTTTGTTTTACCAGATTAAATAAAAATTCTCCAAAAGAAAGAGGAAAAGTAACATTCATTCTTGTCATGAACACTGCTTGGAAAGAAAACGGACAAATTTTACCACTGCTTTGACATGAACTCTTTGATCAGTACCGTTGCTGTCCTCCTTTGTTCCTACACTGGCCAACAGCAGAAGACCTACCTAGTTTGGAGTGTGGGAGAAGCCCAGATCCTGTACTGTATTTACCTACAGCACTTAATAAATTACTATTGATCCTACTGATAAAGCCAGTACCTTGCAGCTAGAATGAAGTGTGTCTTACACTACGTATCTTTCGACTTTTGTAATTAGAGCGTAGCAAGATCATTGCAGTGATAGAAAACATGTTTCTTTACTGGTGAAAGGCTTTGCGTCAGGACCACCATGTCAACTGCTATATTAAGTTTGAACATAAAACATGAAGAGCACTATTGTCATCTAAGCAATAAGTCCTAATGCCACTGTAGTTACTGTAGCAGCATCAATCAAGGCATCATGGTGACCCCGAGCACGAATCCTCCCCAGTTCTTTCGGTTTCGCTGGCAGCCATGTCCCAGGAAGCTGTCTTCAGCAAGGCAGAAGCAGGTAAGAGAAATACATTAAAAATCTATGTCCCATCCTGAGTTGTCATCAGGGGGTGGTTCATCATTGTCCTCAGGGAAGCTGTCAAAATTGCTTGTGTCTGTTGGAGATGCAACCTGTGGAAAGGACAGAGTGACAAGACGGGGACCATCATCAGAGCTGTTTTTTGGACCTCTACAGACCTCTTGACCTCACAATGATGATCATGCCAGAGCATTCAGTGGGCTTTTTTTTTTTTTTGGTTCTTTTTTTTTCTCTAGTCCCGGGGATATAGCTATGGTGCTGGTCAGAAAATGCTAACTGCAGCAAGCAAGGTGTGACAGTAGAGAAGTTTTGCATTCAACAACTTTTTGCTGAATCCCAGGAGGACTTTCCACAAAATCCCCACTGGTTTCGTACTGTCTCTAATGACCCAGGCCCTCTAGCACTCTGCCTCAAGGGGAATTTTTCCACCCATTGGAATAAAGTTGGCAAAAAAGACTTGAAAAAGCCCCTGTGTTCCAGGAGCACCTTTCTTCCCCAAAGCCGATTTCCAATTTATGGCTTCAGGATCCTGAATCTGAGGTTGTCAGCTGGGCCTCTGGTGCCTTCTAGCTTCCTGACAAGTATTCCTCTGCCTACAGAGCCACCAGACAAACCGATATTCCTAGGATGTTTCTGAATTTCCAATGATCAATTTTGACACAAACGACTTTGTTCTAAGCTACAGTGCAACCAACCATGACCACTTACAAGGAAGCAGAGAGCCTGAGTTTCAGCTAAGGTTTGTGAAGGCCAAGTAGAATTACTTTTTAGGAAATGTCATTTAAAAGCTACTGTAACTAGATGGTTTCTATTTTTTTTTTTTTGCTTCATGAAGATAATTGAAACTTTCTTATAATGAGACGTTGGTACATCCAATGCAATTGAAATAAATGAAACAATACAAAAAGAGACCAGCAGTTCCCTACAGGCCAAAATAATCAGGGTTATACTGAAGGAGTACGTTGAGCTGTAAAGTAGCCAGTGCAGACCGGAGAGGACAGCACTTGCTGTAGCAGTGCTGCGTAGGAAATGCTTGCCATATTTTTTTCCCAACCTACAGTCCAGGAGACATATTTGATGCTGGATAACTGCTCAGCTGCATCAGAATTTACCCGCGGCTGATAATGTCTTGGGGAAGAATCAAACTCCTTGCATACTCAACTCACTGTGAAAAAAACCAAAACACTTTATACTGGATTGGTAATTTTTTTATTTTTTTTGAGTTACCTGTGTCTGCTTACTTTGTTGAGTTGGAGAACCTTCATCTTTAGGGTCCTCAACCTTGGTGGGCTCTGAGTTTGCTTTCCTTCACGGCCCTTGTGCTGGACCCTGTCTCTCTCTTTCTCTCAGCCCACCCCTATGTGAGTTCTCCCTTTGGGAGAAGAACTGAGGGATGTATGCACAAGATAACAGCCACCAAAGCAGAAGAGATGCAGCTGGTGTGGCCATTCACAACTTACGCGCATTACCTGTAGCTTCTTGCAAAAATCCCTCAGCAGTGATGCAGAATGCGTAAGTGGACTGCATGGGGTGAAAGCATCTGTGGAGCTCCCCTGGGTTCCTCTGCAGATGTCTACACTGAGAGCATCTGGCAGAGCTGGCACAGTCATTTGAACTAGGTGAAACTTTATGGGAATTAAGTCCTGTTTTGGGAGATGGGTTCTATTTTGCCTTCATCTGACAAAATAAAAAGGCAGAGTATATCCAAGACAATTGTAGAGTGTTTTTTTTTTCTTAGAAGAAATATGATCTAGAGAGAAAGGCTGCATGAGTTGTCACTCTGCTAACTGACATTATGCGTTGCTAATGCTGTTGGGCATGACTCTCCAGAGCTTCGTGTCACCCGTATGTGGCCTGCGGTCCTTCATGATCAGAGAAATGGGAACAAAAGTCTTTCTCAATGCCCTCTCCAGCCAAGAAGGGATACTCCAGATATATCTCTTGTCCATCCCAGAGGGTAAAGCGCGAACATTGGTATCATCTGCCTGGTCACTTGCCAGCCTAAGAGCTTGTGATGAATTATGGTGAACAGATCTGCATGTCTTTCTCAAAAACAAGAGCCATGATGCAAGACAGCACATCTTTGGAAGAGTCAAGAAGGAGTAACTTTTCAGGACAGCTTCCATCACAGATTTTTAATCTGTGGTATCAAAGCTCAGCTGCTCCCCGAAGCAATGTTCTAGCAGCAGATCTGCCCTAAGATCCTGTGGAGCGAGGGCTAAGGAGTAGGTTTTGATTGTCGCAGTGGTAGTACACAACTGCTGATGAGTGTTAAAGAGCTGTGAAAGGCCTATTTCTGAAAACAAAACAAAAGCTAGTCTCTATGTTTAGCCCTTCTGGCTCCTTTCCAGCTAGGGAGGAGAGGTACAATGACTGAAGGAAAAACTAATTTCTTCCCCTAGAGCTACATAGTTTTGGTCACTTTGCAGATATGGCCATTACTGAGAGTTGGGTCTTCTGCCAAAGCAACTGAGCTCGTTGAGGAAAACAAGGCTGAGCAGGACAGACAGCTTCAGGGTTGAAAAACTGTCAGCGAGGTTCACTAGTTAATGGAGGCACATTTTGTAGAGGATATCAAGAGTATGTCCAGAAAAGATATTCGTCCTAAGAATTCTAGGAAAGAAGAGTTGTGTTGCTTTGGGACTGGGGCAGTGTATGGCTGTCAGCACTGATAAGTTGCCCTGGAAGAATGGTTGAGTCTTCTGAAGAGGGAAGGATGCTCCTGTCTTATTTTGGACAGCCCTGATGGTGGTCAAAGGGATCACCAAAGGGATGGTGGTGTGCTGGCAGCAGATCACTTTTGGGACCATTGCAGACATGTCCCTGGTAGGATGGCACCAGACCCAGGAATATACATCCCAATGATGCCAAGAAAGACCCTTTCCTGATACCGTGTTGGACCTTTGTGAAAAAGCTGAAGAAGTGTGACCTGTGCAAAACAGGCTAGAGAATGGCCTCTGGGCAATGCCAAAAAGAGTAGAAACAATTTCTGGTGGTAGAGCAATGTCATGGAGAAATTCATGCCTGTAGAGAGCAGATATTATTGAAGTCACTGCTGTGGGTTGTTCTATCTGAGGGTTAGACATGCAGGGCTGATACATATATTGGGTAAAAGCAGTATTGCAAATGCTCTTGCTAACTAAAAAATCCACTAAAAAAAACAGAAAAAAATATTTGGGCATTTTCATCTACACTGGCATCCTGCACAGAGCATAGGCAAACCAGGAATTGAAACTGGACATAAAGGAGTAAACTTGATTTCACTGACTTGAAATATGGTGAACAAGTTAACAGTTATTGGAAAATTAATAGCTATTAAAATCAGCTTAACAGAAAAAAAAACCACGCAATTTTGATTTATAAAATATTTACAAGCTGTTTGGTGATCCTGCTTTAGGCAAACATTTACAAAGTCCTGATTTCTCCTGCTGCCTGTCACTGACTTCTGTAGTCCACAGGGCAAAAGGGGGACACAAAACCTCCTTGCTCTTTCATAGCCGTTAAGAAAACTTTGGGATGGCAGATTCAGCCCCCGAGCTGTGCCTGCTGTTGCTGCAGGAGGTACAGGACCACAGACAGACTGAGCAAAGGGGTGCAATTAAATACGATTGCTAATGTCATTCTCTCACTGATCCATTGGGAGAGGCACGGAGAGAAAGGGATTAAATTGAAACAAGGAGGGGAGGCTGCCGAACAGAAGGGGCCAAGGTAATTTCTATCAGCTAATCCTGTTTGGTTTCTCTTTGCAGCAGGCTTTGTGGGTAAAGAGCTCACAAAGACATCAAAGGAAGAGCTTTGCTGCAAAGGAAAATGAGTAGAGCTGTCCCTCCGAGTCTGCTCCCAGTTAAACATAAACTAGTCAGTAACAGGGCTTTTCATGTAAGACACGGATGCAGGAAAAAAGGGTAAAAAGCACAAAAGAAAAGACAGAAGGAAAGGTTAATGCAAAAGAAAGGGAGATGGCATACAAATCCCACTTGCCCATCAAAAACAGGAATAAAGGAGAAAGAAAGAGGACACATCTGAGAAAAGGGGTGAAAGTAGCAGCTCTCTGCTGGAATGTGAAAAGTACATGAAGAAAAAAATGCAGCAGGTGAAAAAGAGAAGAAAACATAATAGTGAGTGATTCTGCCTGGGCAGCAAAGAGCATTTCATCACAGTCATGCCCTAAATGACTTCCACTGGAAGAGAATGCCAGGAGACGAAGTATAGGTGAAAATGTCCTTAAATGGACTTTTATATAGGGTTTTGCTCAATTTTATTCTCTGACCAGCATATTCAGATGAAATAAAGCACATGCTAACTATAGTGTATTAGTGCCTGAAACTCACAAAATTCGTGTTAAAGAGACAATTGCTTGGGAAAGAGAAATGAAGTAGTAAAACTTACACTTGGTATTATAGGAGGTGTCAGTGTCCCTTTTCGTAACCCTTCCCAGTTAAAGCCTTCAAACCATCTAGAAAGGAGAGAATAATAAAGCATGTTGGGAAGTTAGACATATGGCTAAAATATCACAAAATGAAATTTAAATTGCTTAAACAGTGGGTTTTAACTCCTGCAGACATGTTCTTCAAATGGTCTAATTAGCCTTAATTATTTTTCCTGTCATGTTTATATACGCTTTCTTGGCTGAAAATGGATTGTGTGTCACAACCCAGTGGTGATACCATGGCAAGTACAAATTACAAATGCTCAGAAGAAAACTGTTCCTCACTGCAGGTGTCCTGGCATCTGCTCTTTCCTTCCTATATGGCCAGTCCGTGCCATATGAGACCCCTAATGTCCTTGCTTTGTATGAGATTGGATGCTCCAGCCTGCACAGGGATGCTTTCTTCCTGGTTTGGGCACCTCAGGTTTTCTTGGGCTAAGGCAGCTCAGGCAGAAGGGTGAGCCCTGAGCTGAGCTCACCCTCAAAATGTCCCTCCAATGCATTTGTATTGCTTTGGGGATTGGAGCAGAGAAGGACGAGCACAGATGGAAGAGGTAACCTGCCTCTGCGGTGGTCCCTAACTTGTTTTTTTTCCTCTCAAGCAGTGTGGAAACTCTTCAGTAAATTTCTGTAGCAAAACAGAGCTTATGTAACATCACTTAAGAACTCTCTCCCATCGGATCAAAAGGTTTGATGAATTAACATTATGGGTAGAGAGAAAGTTTGCTGGGGGTGGAGGGGAGAGAAATGGAGGAAAACCTTGGAAAATGATTCTGCAAACCAGAGAAATCCAAGCAGGCAGTGGCTGAGTTGGATTGTTTCCAAATGCTCTTCTGCATTCGAGTAATTACAGTGTAATGGTCAACATGCAATGTGTTTTGGTCATAGGCAAGGCTAGAAACGATACCAAAACACAGGAAAAAAACATCCGATGCAAACTCAATTACAATTTAAAGCATACTTGAAGGGAAAGGCCAAAGGAGTTTAAGAAAAGTGAGTCTGGCAGAAAATGGAAGTGTTTGAAATGCATGTTTCTGTGGGTTCAAATGATGGATGGCTGGGGAATACACTTACTTGTGCTTTTGGATATCTTTCACTCCGTTTTTCAAGTTCCCTAATCTTTCTGATGGATTGTCCCTATAAAATGAATAACAAATTAGGTTACTTTCTTAATCCTTCTGAACAACTCATTTCTTTACAAATAAGAGAAAGGTGATTATATTTTATGCATTTACCTGCATAGCTTTTTAATTAAATTAGCAGCATTTTTGGCAATCTTCTTTGGAAATTCAATCATGTCAATTCCCCTTAATATGATATTATAGGTCTTCATGGGGTCTGGGCCTGAGAAAGGGGGACTTCAGAGGGGAGAGAAAAAAAATGTTAAATGTTTGTCTTTAAAATAGCATTAAAGATTGATAAAAACCAAAACAACAACAACAACCACCAAGCAAAACAGAGTACTCTACTGTGAAATGAGGAAAGGTAGGTGACAAATAGGAATGGTTTGCTTTGTATGATCTTAACCAATTCTCAGCCAAGGTGCTTTAATAGTGTCGGAATTTAAGTGATGTTGGCTGGAAGGAAGTACCTAAGAGCAAAGTAATGTTTTCTGGAGCAGCACATGCCAAATCTTGTTTCCATGAAGACCCAAGTCCCAGCAGCCTGGGGAACAAGGGTCCTAGATTTGCTCACTGGCTTATTCTCAATTTGATGTTGTGACATGCTTTCAGTGGGGATTAAGGCTTCCATTGGTTTAACAGAACAGGGACAAGTTCACTGAAGAACAGCAGTATGTGAACAAAGAGCCCCTAAAGGCAGATGCTACAATTTGCTTGCTTTGGGCTGAACTACCAGGCATGTGCTCCTGCAAGGTGGCAAGACGTGAGGTCCCAAAGACAAAACAGGCTTCCACTGTCTTGGGTCCATCCCCAGAGCTGCTATGCAGCTTTAGGTGATGGATCTTTTTCAAGCTCTTTGTATCTTTGGTGGATGAGGTGAGGAAGTGCAAGGAAGCCAAAACTGTCAAAATATGCAGTAATGTATGCATTCAACTTTTGCATCTAAACTAAATAAGGGAAAGGGTGGATATAGGGTCTCAGGCTCTCATAGTGTCAACTCTACCTCCTCCTTTTCAGATGTGCAGCATCCCACTACTGTATCTCCTCGGCTGAATTACAAACCCTTTCCCTGCCATGTTCAGCTCATTCTCAGTTTACAGGAGCCTGGGGACAAAAATGAGGGTGGAGTTCTGGTGACATGTCACAGCATTTCCTAAAAAGCCTGTTCATATCTTGCCATTTGAGAGATCTGCATGGAAACTGTGATTTAAAATGGAAAACTAATTATTAGGTTCAGCAGCACAGTGTTGAGGCTTCACTGTGCCATTACAGCACATGCCTGCTCTGAATCCTTCCCGTCATCTAATCAGTGTGACAATGGCAGAAATATTTGGATCTCTTTTCGGCAGCTGCGCCAGCTCCGATGCCCATACCTGCCAGTCAGGAGTTCATACATTAGGATTCCCAGTGACCAGTAGTCTGCTGAAATGTCGTGACCTTTGTTCAGGATGATCTCGGGGGCTACGTACTCTGGAGTTCCACAAAAAGTCCATGTTTTCTTTCCAAATCCTATTTTCTTTGCGAAGCCAAAATCAACCTGTGAAAGGAGGAGAATAGCATCAGGGCAGAGCAAGAGAGGGAATTTCAGCCATGCACTCAGTTCCTCTTGAAGTGAAGCAATGCAGAAAGAAGATTTCCTTATGGGAATATTATTGCAACAAAAACATCACGGATTGTTCAAGAACCAGACAACTGCAGTGATCTTTTTGCTGATTTACCCTTCATAATGCAAAAAAGAAGATTCTTGTGAGAGAAGAAGAACAAATGCCAACACTGAGCATTTCTTGGAACATGTAACTTCACATCATTTGCAGATCAAGTTGTTTTGTTGTTGTTGTTTTAAAGTCCTAGCTTTTACCTGAGCAAGAGCTATTCAGGCTAAATACAGACCATGGCAGCATCTGCTGAGAAGTTCAGATTTCTATTCCAATCCAAAGAGTGTTGTAATAACAATTTATTTGAAAATGATGCAACATGCTGGTGGGATCACAAGCCTCAATGTACCCTTATAGCAGTGCCCTTGTGGCACACCAGAGCATGCTACAGGCAGTTGTGGAAAATGAGACTACACAGGGAACCAAAGCTATTCTTTGGGACCTGAGCAGAGCTTAGGCTAATAGGCTTAGTGTATTTTTAGCTCTGCCCTCCCCTGCCTCGGTGCTGTGCTTGCCCAGAGCTGTGGTCTGTAGCACACTCTGCTGTCCCTTGATGGCTGTGAAATGCTCCTACACCTTCCTGCACTAGTCAGGGACAAAACAT
Organism: Cygnus olor; assembly: GCF_009769625.2. Lineage (NCBI taxonomy): Eukaryota > Metazoa > Chordata > Aves > Anseriformes > Anatidae > Cygnus > Cygnus olor. The sequence continues at coordinate 15,558,025 of NC_049175.1, forward strand.
CAGTATTGCCATCCTGAATGGTCACAAACCCACAAGAAGGATCTGTCGTGCTGTGGGATCTGTGATACTTCCTGTGCTACCAAAGATGGGTCCAAGGAGATCAAAATGTCTAAGGAGCTGGGGGCTGGTGATGGGAACAGCAGACCCCGGTCCAGATCCTACTCGGGTGGAGAGAAGGACAGTCTGGCACCTAATCTACCTCCATCATCTGACACCTTGCTGGAACCCTCAGCTTCAGTGAAATGCTGTAGAGGATTTATTCTTCTGTTATTCATTAAACTTAGTATCATGGTGACACATGATGGCTACCACAAGGCTGTAAAGGCCCATAATGGTGATGGTCTGACTTACCACTCCCAAAGACTGACATCCTCTCCCTGACTGACTGACTCCCAGGTTTCCCTTCTCAAAGGCAGGGAAGAGTCCCCCATCCAGGAGGCAGAGATGTTGCCCCATTGTGAGCCTCATGGATGGAATCAGCCCCTCTTGGACACAGCTCTTTTAGGGTTGTGTCATCCCATCCTTCACTGATGGTTCCCCAAGTGCCCAGATCCCCATTAGTTAGAAAGAGGGGTTCCCCAAAAGGGGTGGGACAGCACCTCCTACCAAGGACAGTCTTTCTTTTCTTCTCCCCTCTCCATGGGTTCACAGAGACTTTTTCAGTCTTCAGACTTTCTGAGTGTACTTTATTTGCAGGACACCTCTACATTGATTTTTGATTCAAAAAAACAATATACATGAACAGTTCAATACAGTGAAATCCATCAGCAACGCTTTAATGTGGGGAGTGGAGATCTAACACAGGTGCTCCCATCCTGGTTTGAGGAGGTGGATGTTGTAGAAGGACAGCACTGAGAAGCACCATGACACTCTGGGAAGAGCAGGTTCAGGGAGAGCCTCCAAGAGTCACTTCAGAGGAGTTAGCACAGATCAGTCAGGTTTGTCATCAGTGCTAAAGCACAAGTGGCTTTAGCCACTTAAAAGTGTCTGCTACTACCCAGAACGGCAGTACACAGGACATGGATACAGTTTGATTATGCACATTTTGCCTGATAGATAATGAAAAGAATACAAAGCTGAAGGACAAAGAGCATGCAGGGACTCCTACAGAAATGGTGCTAATGATGCAATATGTGAATTGCTCCAATGAACAAATGTAACCTCTTCCATGAAAAGTTATAGCTTGCAGACATTATAATGCTATCAAAAGTAAAGACAAACCAAATTCCAATCCCCTTGCTAAAGCAAGAAGCTGAATCAGCTAGAGTTCAGCAACAGAGTCTGACGATCCAGAGCAATTAAAAATAATAATTTTGTGCCATGACAAGGTCATGGTTAACATTTCCATTAAGAATGATGCTTTTTTTTTTGCTTATACAAAGGAACTTATTCAGAAACAATAGTTTGCAAAAAAAATTTCACCTGACACCTATAAAGCTCACAAATGCAAGTCCTCTCCATCTCCTAACGATATCTTTTTGTCTTTCAGTAGCTCCAAAACAACTAGATGGATTTCTCCAGATGTTCTTCTCTAAATGCTTCCAGACTGCAGCCCTGAATTTCAAATGTTAGCCAGAATTAGCATTTTCCAGCACAGCTACAGCCTCACTCTGCTGGAGGCTGGGAAAACATCCCAGTGATGAGTGACGATATTCTGGCCCTGATCGTATCTCAACATTTACTGATGGCCACCATCAGAGACTGGACCTTGGGTTGGGTGGACTTTTTTTCTGACCCTCTATGGCTAATTCCATCTTCTCTACCCATAACACTAGTTGTCCAGTACTAGAAGACAGGAATGGCGTCTTTAATTTAAATTTTATTTTTTTTTGGCAAAACCAGACATGGCAGGCACTTACCAGTTTGGCATAACCTCGATGATCCAGAATGAGGTTTTCTGGCTTGAGGTCCCTATAAATTATTCCTTTGGAATGCAAATATGCAAAAGCTTCGACTACGCATGCCGTGTAAAACCTGGTTGTCGAATCCTCAAATGAACCTCTGTGTAAAACAAGAAAGAGAAAGATGATAAAGTGATTTCTAGGTACAGGACTGAGCTGTTTCTACAGGTCATTATCACCATCATGGACATAAAGTAAGGGCTTGATTTTTGCAAGAGGTGAGCTATTCTAGCTGTAGTTAACCTATATTTATTCTACCTAGAGCAATTCTTTATATTTAGAATTTCTTTTTCTTAATAGCCTAAAACCGTATTGTAAGCCGATCCAATCTCTTCCCTTTCTGGACTTCATCTTACTGTTAAAATATCCATACGGTCCAGTAGAATCACCCAGTACCTGGAAAATGACTGCTGCTAAACTGACTTTTTCAGATAAATTTACATGTATTTCTATTTTTTAAGTTAGCTTCTTTGCCTTCAATTGACATTCATATCAAACGTTTAAATCTAAAATACTCTAATTTTTGTTTTATATTTACATCTTTTAGAATTGAAATTTATAAGTAAGTTTCTTCTATGTAAAAGGTGATTTCTTTATTATAATCTTTGACTTTTAGGTGCTGAAAGGATTTTGAACTGTGAAGATCAAGAACTCCCATACTCATGTTCATAACTGCGACAAAAGACAGAAAAAATGCATTTGCTGGGACTTGAAGTGTTAATCGTAAATTCAGCATTAAGTGTGCTTTTTGATCCTCATTTGAGTACAAGTTTGCAAGCAGTTTTCAGAAGCAAAGTATATTCCGCTGCCTGCCTCGAGCTTCTGGCTGGAGCAGATGGAGCTCAGAAGCGCATCTAAGCTAGGTGGCAGCAGAACCACAATTTAAAGCTGAGAGAATTGAAGATGGAATTTTCAGGCTCTGACAAAGATGAAGGATACATTCTAACACCTGCTAACTTTGCTACTCTTCTCCTTTTAATGGTCCGGAGAAGGCATGGTTATGGGAGAAGGAAGAATTATAAAAATTCAGTATGGATAATTAATTAAAAATAATTTCATACATGTTTTTTGATCAATCTTTCCAATGCATTTCTTTCACTTTCCAAATCTAATTAAATCATGTTTCAATTATGATTCTATTGCATATTTATATGTGATTGCTCGCACACTTCCCTGCCCCGCCGTTGTGTTGTGTGTACGAACCATGTACACCCGCACAACCCACATTCCACCTGCCTCCTGCCTACACACACAGAACAAAAACAAAACACTGCAAGGTCAAATCCTCCAAAGACAGGAAATACCAGGACCACATTTGCTTGTGCATTACGATGTGGTATTTAATTACATGCTTTCAGACTATTTTTTCCATGGCACTTCTGTGCCCCAATCACATAATGCTAAGCTATAGGTTCAGTGCATGATCCTGTGTCCCACGTTGATGAATGGCCCTTACTTAATATAGCTGGACCCAACCCCCGCAAAGAATTATTGATTTCCTCCTGAGATTTCCTCTGGTCTTCATTGCTATTATACCTGACTGCTTCATAAGCATTAAGAAATGTTAATAGATATGGTTTTTTATGGTTTATGGCTTATTGCAATGTCTCTGTGACAGATGTGGAGGCTGCTATTCATAGTCGGGGGGGCAGAATTTCATACACTGAAATGAAAAATGCAGGTCTTTCGACAGGATGGGAAATACTGATTTCTCTAAAGTCTTTCAAGGACTTTGCATTTTTTGTTTCTAAATTGCACTTTCCCATGGATTTTATTCGCAAATGTGATATCTGATTAATGCCACTAATTTTTTTAAGTCCACAGTTAAGGCCACGTCAGCAATGCATAAAGGTGCTATGCTGGAAGGACTGTATCTCTCAACCATATCTTGCAAGTCTACAGTGAGAGTGAAATCACCACTGCACCTACTGCAACCCCTGGTTGCACCCTGCAGGGTCACTGTCTGCCTTCATACATGGTGCCCAAAGTCTCTGACACCCTTATGACAGTCCCCCATTTTCCTATCAAGGGTCTGAACCTCCAGACAGGCTCCCAAACATGAGAAACAGTTGCATGGGCACTGAGGATGCAGCTGCAATCTCTGTGATCAGAAAAGGCCAACATTAAAATAAACCATCAACTATTCAGGGGTATGGAGTACTTCTGGTATGAACACAATACCCTTCAGATATGAAGACACTTATCATGAATACAATTTATCACATGATTATCATCATTACCACCACTACTTTCTGTATCTTTTCCAGGTTTGTAGAGATGTCATGAGAAAGTAGCTTGAGCTAAGTCTCCATTTATATAAAGCCTTGTACATGTTGGAAATAACCTAAATCAGTCCTAAGGGTATTCCCAGTTATAATTGGATTCCCTTTGTCTCTAGTCAACTGCATAGGAACAGAAATATTAAATTATTTCCTCATCTTCTGGGGATCTTAAATTAAACATAACATGGTAAGACAGATTTTGCACATGAAAAAGACCCTTGGTTATCTGAAGGCGTGTTAAAAAATATTCAACTTTTATGACAATAACTTTTTAAAACTCACCTGTCCCTGAGAATTGTCCACAGCTCTCCACCTAGACAAGCTTCCATCAGCATGTACAGGTACTTGCTGTCCTTGAATGTCCTGTAGAGCCTAGCATTGGAAAACAAGAAAATAGTATAACATTGACAGTAAAAGTCAAGGTGCCAATTGTTCCCACTTGTCACAGACCGTGTGCTTCATCCCAGGAAGTACCACAAGACTGGGGGGATCTTACAGAGCTAGTGCTGAATTTATGGAGATCATTTCAACCTCTCATCAGTCCTTTGTATCGCATAGGAAATAATTCAGCAGAAAAAGATGGGAATTTGAGTCATAGAATCACAGAATCATTAAGGTCGGAAAAGACCTCCAAGATCATCTGGTCCAACCATCCCCCTACCACCAATGTCACCCACTAAATCATGTCCCTAAGCACCATGTCAAACCTTTCCTTAAACACCCCAAGGGACAGTGACTCCACCACCTCCCTGGGCAACCCGTCCCAATGCCTAATCACTCTCTCTGAGAAGAAATGTCTCCGCATTTCCAACCTGAACCTCCCCTGGTGCAACTTGAGGCCATTCTTTCTAGTCCTATCGCGAGTTACCTGTGAGAAGAGACTGACCCCCAGCTCCCCACACCTCCCTTTCAGGTAGCTGCAGAGAGCAATAAGGTCTCCCCTGAGCCTCCTCTTCTCCAGACCAAACAACCCCAGTGCCCTCAGCCGCTCTTCACAGGACTTGTGTGCCAGGCCCTGCACCAGCTTTGTAGCCCTTCTCTGGACACGCTCCAGGGCCTCGATGTCCTTGTACTGAGGAGCCCAAAACTGAACACAGTACTCGAGGTGGGGCCTCACCAGAGCAGAGTACAGGAGGACGATCACCTCCCTGGTCCTGCTGGCTGCACTAGTCCTGATACAAGCCAGGATGCTGTTGGCCTTCTTGGCCACCTGGACACTCTGCTGGCTCATGTTCAGGCGAGCATCGACCAACACCCCCAGGTCCTTTTCCTCTGCACAGCTTTCCAGCCACCCTGCCCCAAGCCTGTAGTGTTGCATGGGGTTGTTGTGGCCAAAATGCAGGAACCAGCACTTAGCCGTGCTGAACATCATCCCCTTGGCCTCTGCCCATCGACCCATCCTGTCCAGGTCCCTCTGCAGGGCCTTCCTACCCTCTGGCAGATTGACACTTCCCCCCAACTTGGTGTCATCTGCCAACTTACTGAGGGTGCACTCAATTCCCTCATCCAAGTCATCAGTAAAGATATTAAAGAGGATGGGCCCCAATAGTGATCCCTGGGGAACACTGCTTGTGACCAGTTGGCAGCTGGATTTCACTCAATTAATGAAGTGTATCACAGCAAAAGAAGCAATTACAATTGCTCTGAGTACTAAATATAAAGTCTGACACTTCTAATGGCATAACCTGACACTTGGCTTTCCAGATTTGCTTGAAAAATAAGTTTTCCTACCATTTTAATAATGTCTGTATCATCTTATTCTTCATGCTACGGATACAGCTGTAGATCTGCAGTATTCCTTTTTCCATTTCAAGGAAGTGCTGCCCAATTTGTGATTCATTTCAGAACTTAAAAACACTGATTTAGTCAAGTTTAAAGAGAACCTGCTGACATTTAGGTATCTAAATGCACCCTTCCTCTTTATCCCAGGGACTGAATGTGGAGGAAAATTTGGCTAAAGAGATAGATGGGCCAGGATTTATGAACCCATATTCCTTCTCAATGTGATACATTAAACAAATGCAACTATGAAACTACAGAAATAAACATAGGGAATTCAATGTCAGCTACTTCATTTGATTTTAATATTGAACCAATTTTTCCCCCCAAAGCTCTGAGGTGGGCAGCAGTATCTCAAAGACTTGCAGGAAGACAGGCGAAGAGGGGAGGGGAAGAAATTTGCTTGTCAGGGAAAGGAAACCCATCAGGCACCTTAAGACTAGGCCATATGATAGACCAGGGGGTTAAAAAAAAATATTTAAAAAGGCAGGATTTGGTTCATTTTTCAGGCATTCTGTTAAATATTAAGGTAAAGGGCAAAACTTGGGTCTGGTATGCCTCTACATCATGATGCTAGACAGAATTTGTTTCCTGCGTGTGTTTGCATAGCACAGCACACAGCTTAGCAGCAGCTACCTGATATATTTTTAACATGTTTAACAGAAAAAATTCCAGCAACTGCAGCTGTGATGTGGGCAGGACATTGGGTACTTGCTGATTGTCCTGCTGAAGCTAGGAAAGGTTCTGTTACTGCTGTCTGAATCAATCTTACTTTTCCTTGCTTTCACATGCATTAGAGGTCATAAGATTAAAAAAAATAAAAAAAATCACAGAATATGCTCAGTGCTTATCTACCTGTGAAGTATTCTGTAGCTAGAATGTACTGTATGTGGCCACAATGAAATTTAATGGAAAAAAACAAACTTGTGTTTTAGTTTCCCTTACTATAATATTACCTATGTTGACATTTAAAACCTCAGTTATGCATCTCAGAAAAGTTGGATCAAACTAATTGGCCACTTCATATGTTTAAAATTTATGGATTTAAGAAAAAAATATCATATTTCTTGCCAGTTGGACAAAAGAAAATTTATACTACAATACCATCATTTCATCTACATTAAGGTTCACAGAAAACCTACATCTTCAAGAACCCCAAATATGAATAATTAAATATTTTTGATTGCCTGTTAATTTAAATGCTACTGAAATAAAGCACTACTTTCTCTACTTAAGGCAACCCTGCTGGAAGTTTACTTTCCAGAACATCTTATAGGCAACAAATCTGGCCAATCAAATATTGTTTATCAACTTTAACAGAAGTGCAAAGTTTATACATGAGATGTACAGCATGAAGTATGAAAACTACAGTATTTCAGTAGATCAAGCAGTTATAAATTTGAAATGTCACAATATTGGAATTCATTCCTTTCTTCATTTTCTTACTCATCTAAATATTTGCAGATCCGCTGCAGACATCCGTGGCTCAACACTTGCTTGCTCCTTTACCAAATCCACACATAGCATTTTGTTCTGTAAAGTTGTTAGTTTATCTATGAGTAAATTTTATTGAGTGATATTTGGCTTCTTTTTTTTTTTTTTTCTTGGCTTAATGCATTTTAAAAACCTAACTGAAACACTTTTCCAAGATTTTTCGCAAACAGTTTCATGAAGAATTAGGAAAACAATTCTATTCTTCAGGAATTCTGTCTTTCCCATTCTGTTATCCCAGAGGTTGTCCTTGGTTCAAGATCATTTTAAACCTACCTTTAACCTAACATCTCAAAACACAATTAGTCTACCAAAATGGCAACATCTCTGCCTGTAGTACCCAGAAAAAATTTTCTCAGCTACAGGCCTGGCCCAAAAAAGGGTATAACAGGCTACGAATAAATTTAGGACAGAAAGTAGAAGACAACTCCAAATCCCCGTGGAGCTGCAAAAGGAGAAGTGAGAGGGAAAAGCGGGCATGGGGTTTGATAAGCCAGTGAAGATTTTCTATTTTCCAGCAGCTGCAATAAGAAAAGGTTGGGCTTTGTGGTTTAGAAAGTCCCTCCCCAGTGCAGGATGTCTAAGGGGTACTAAAAGTGTTTAGGGGAGGCTTGTTACTGTAAAGGACAGGAAATATTGCATGATATGGAAAGAAAAAAAGGGATTCAGTTTGGCCCTACATCTGAACTGCCTGCTTTGTCAATAGTGGACAGGTCATTTTACATGCGTATGCAAGTAATAGTGTAACATAATTATATAATACCATATAAACATATATAGTGATGTTATAGCTAGAGACAGACACAGAAAAACAAGAATATATGACCAGACATAGCAGCAGCAAATAACTCAGCCTGACTGAAGTCCTCTACACTGGCGTGCTGTGAAGGCTGCACTGAATCAAAAATTGAGTTTTGATGGAAACTGCCAGGCCATAAAGCACTGGAAAAAGTTCTTCCTTCATCCTGTCTTCTTGTCACCTTTTCCATTTTGGGCTCACTTTGGAACAAGAAGAAGACCGGGATCATTTCAAAGTTCATCTTATCACTGTTTCTCAGCATTCAAAGCATTTACCTGCTTTGGCAAAGGGGTCGGACCCGATGATCTCTCAAGGTCCCTTTCAACCCCTACAATCCTGTGTGATTCTGCCCTAGACCTATGACCACTGCATCCTTTTTCCCCACTTGCCTATTGAAAGAACAAAAAACTTAGAAATAAGGAACTTCGGTGTATTTCTTTTATTAGCTATGAATATCAGTGGCTCCATAAGCAAATGTCTGTAGGCTCAGGCTTTTTATTTAGGAGTGGGTATTCTGGAAATGGTGTTAAGATGTCCCTCTGGTCGGCTGGCTCTGCGTTTCACCTTTCTTTACACCAACATACTAAGCCAGCTCAGGCTTCAGAAAATAGATCTATAGGCTGAAATATCCTGCAAGGTATATTTGGCTCTAGCCTAGGTAACGGGGGCATGTTTGTGAATCGAGTATTACAGTGTGAAGGAAATTGCAGCCGGGTACAATGTCAGCGTGCAGTTGTCACCAATGAATCACAGGTGAAGCCTGGGCTCCTGGGGAATCCCAGGGATCAGCCAGGCTTTTGGCCAACACTTGCAGTGGTTCTGCCTGTGAAGGAAATACCCCCTTAGCAGCTGATGGGTTGCCGTCCCTGCCACACACTTGTCCTTCCATTTTGTCACAGTGGTTTGGTTTCTCTCCTGGGTTAGCATGCCGCTCTCCAACACTTTTTGGGAGAGGGGTTGATCTCTTCCAGCAAAAGCCAAGGGCTTCAGCCCATCTCTTTGGGGGTGGGATGAAGCATCCTTGGCTTAGACATGAGGTCTGTCTTTTAGATAGCTCCAGACTGGGGAAATGCATTACCCTGTCAGAGGTCCTGACCGCTCAGCACTCTGATCCTGACCTAAAACATATAAAAGGACTGTTTCTCCTTCCTGCAGACAGATACCCTTAAACTTGAAGCATCAGAAAACTTCAATATTAGGGTCAGAACAAACAAAAATGACTAACACCTGGTTTTGTTCCCTGAAGAATTGCATCTGCTTAAGTTTCTGGAAGCATACAATTTCAGTGCGTTTGCTCAAGATGAGTCAAGGGACAATGAATCAAGTCTACTTAATATACCTTAAATATGCAATGGATACAACCGGTTAGTCGCATAACAGCACATGATCTCCAAAGATGAAACCCTGCCTTCTAGCTTCCTTTTGTGAGATGGAAAATTCAGAAGAAAGAGGAAAATTCCTATTGAGCAGGGGCAACACTAAGTCATCGTGTGTATGTCTACGTGGAGCATCACACGCTGGCATCAGCAAATCTGCCCATGATCTGGGATGGCAATGTGTTTGCTCCAGGAGCCACAAAGCCATGTTAGCATGGCACAGGGACCAAGCAAATCAGTTAAGACATGGATTTAGTTTAGGCTTGGGAAGAAATCCCCGATTCCCTATGGGCAGAATAATTTCATATTTTCCTGGAAAAAAAAGAAAACAAACTTATTCTATATGCTGTATTTGCAGTCACTTGCAGGGAAGCTATGGCTGAAGTGTTTTTTTAATGATGAATGGATAAAACCTATGTGGTTTTATTAAATGCTGAGACTGGCTGTCCTTTGCTCCATCACGGCAGTGTGTGGGACAGAGGGACAGTACCTCACGATGAAGTCCGAGTGAGCGCTCTGCATGATCTGCTTCTCTGAGCGGATGTGCTCCTGCTGTCTCGTATCCACTATGTGACGTTTCTTCAGGATTTTCATCGCAAACGTTTTTGACTCTTCACTTTTCAACTGGACCTTGGGTAAAGTAGGCAAATGCAGTGGTTAGAAGCAAGGCGCATCCCCTCACTAAGCTGTGACAGCCTAACTGCATGGGCTCACCACCTATCCTTCAGAAAAGTTGAAAAACAAATTTCCTTCATGAAAAGCACAATGCACTTGAACAAGAGCTTGGTTGTAGAGCCTGAACATTCCCGCCACATGTTTTCTGCAGTCACACACAGGTCACCTCCTGCACAATCCAACATTTCACCAATGGAAACTCTTCTTTTGCCCCAAATTTATGTTCTCTCCTTACCTCTTCAGCCATCAGCTTCATTTGAATATGAAGCAGATTTTAACCCATTGCTACACCAGGTACTGCTGTTTGCTACAAGGGTATGCCGTTAAATTGAAAAGCCATTTCCAAAACTCATTGTTGAAGGGAAAACCTAACTGTCAGCATTATTTTCAAGTCAGAAAATGCTGCTAGCTAATGTACAACTTCCATAAAGCCTTCTATAACTAGTAACACATGTACCGCCTCTGGCAGGGAAATGCAGTCCTTGGATGTTTTTAAGGGATGAGTGGAGCTGGCTTTTTAACACCACTGCTTTGTCACGTCTTTACTTTTAACCTTAAGCCTCAGCAACCTATTTTTAGCCTGATTTCCCAAGATGAGTTTGAAGGGAGTTGTTTGCTTGCTTGCCAATGTTACTGTGGTGACTTCTGAACCCTGAACCATTCCCAGCTAGCTCTAAGCAACAGGTACAAATCCCAAAGAAAGCTACAACTGAACTATGCTTTCCATCTTGGTCATCCAAGATGACCCTATTAGTCACCACCAAATGAGAAAGCAGCCTAATCACTGGCCTACCAGGCCTCTTAGTTTGCTAAATTCCTTCATCAGCTGCTCACCATAATATTGCCAGTTAAGTGCTTGGGAAAAACATTACGCTTACAGTAAGAAGTGCCACTTGGTGACTTCTATTTTGGTTTTCTTGCAGGAATTTGGCCTCAGCCAGCAGACAACATCTTGTCTGTCATGAGCTTCATCAGGAATTCAGCTTGCCTTTTAAGTTAGGAGACCACATTCATGCAATGGCATTTTATTTAATATAATGTCTATCTTTATATTTTTTTTAATAACAGAAATATGAGATGTGACACCTTCAAAACTTCTCCCAGGCTGTCCCTACAACCATAGCCTTGAACAGTTTCCTCTGTATTTGTGTGGTAATGGTTCAGGTTACAGGGAAAATACAAGGAGGGATGGCATCTACAGCAGCCAGTCTTTGTCAGAAATCAGACTGGTACCCAGATGTACACCAAGGCACCTACAGCTTAAGGAGATCAGATCCAAAAAGCTGATTCTCAGATGGTAAAGAGACACATCACACAGATTCCCAACACAACTAGAAGTGATTAAGAAATATACGCTAATAAAGGAGAATCCACCTTCTATGGCCTAATATTTTCATTATAAATTCTTCATTAATGCTGTTTCAGTGGTTTCATCTACAATGGCCCAAAATGCAGACATTATAGCTCACATCACCACCATAAATCTTGTCTCTGCCTGCTAGAGAACAGAAGCTGCAGAAGTTTGTGATGTGTAATTTGTATGACATGGTTTAGGACTAATGAATTTAATAAAGTCAGGAAAATATGAAGATGGAATGAACTTCCTGATTGCTCTTATGTTTCTCAAAACACCTGTGGACATCTCAATTTTGCCACCATTTTGCTATTGCTTTCAGAGAAGTACCTTCCTGTTCCATGATCTGATTTTAGGTTTACAATCACTGCTTGGTGCAATATTGGTGTGCTCAAGTACATATATTAACATATATGCATGTATGTATATATGTATGCATGTATTTATCTGCCTGTTTTAAAACCACTTGGGGTTTCTGTCATCATATTGGTGGCTTTTCATTTTCCCTGCAGCCACAAGCATTTCCAATCCCACATGAAACTTCTTTTTCCAAAGGCACTATTCCGCATCTCACACTGAGACCCATAATTATTATCTTTGCATGAAGCCTGTGCTCACCATTTAATCTTCATGGAGACAGGGTACAAAGACCTAAACAATCCACATAAAACAAAGAAAAACATTTTTCCTCGTCTCTGAGGTTATTTATTGAGCTCCCTGGTTATTTATTGAACTGGAGCTGCACGATGCTGCTCTGCTACATGTTTTGACCACAGCTCAAAGCAGAATGAAATTCTGCATTTACTCCAGACTGAAAGTGATAAAAATGTGTTTGGTTTGGGGTTAGAGCTTTTTTTTTTTCTTTCTTTTCTTTCATTTTGAATAAATAAATGGCATATGGACTTTAATTCAACTGTTTGAACTAAATTATTTGACATTATCCAATGTAAATCAAACCAGGCTGTTTCAGGGGAATGGGGAGATTAGGGCAGTGACACAGGGGATGAAGCAATGATGAAGGTAAGGAAAAACCTGGGGTGACCAAAATTTACTAAATCTTGCAAAAAAAAAACCAAAACACTAAGCTTTAGTATGATTAAGAAATATACTTCTGGAGAATTTATCCCTCCTCCTTTGGATGGCAATCCAGATTGCTGGACTTCTCATCAGCCTCACCCATCCAGTGAAGTGTAATCAGCTGCCATGCAAATTATTTCAAACAAAAGTCTGTGCAAAGCCATATCACATGTTACAGATCAGATTTGTTTTCTTTTAGTGTGTATTTTTTATTGTTAGGTTGTTCAGAAACAAACAATAAATGAACAAGCGAGCCAAGAAAGTAGATCTGCTAGCAATCTTGAAGACTAGTCGGTCAGTTTGAACAAGAAACCTTTTCGATAAAATGATATTTAGCACTTCTAAACTTAGTCAAAACACAAATCCATATTTCTCTTTCTAACGTTAATCTTTACTAGATGTCAGTGTTAAACATGACAACTGGGCGGAGTCTCAGATCACTGAATTCCAAAATTATAAAGTGAAATAAGAATAAATCCAAATTTGTCCACTTATGCTGTAACATTTTGATAACAGGTATTCTGACTACTTGTCAAATTTTTGTGTTTTTCATTAGAAAAGTTCTCTTTTTTTTTTTTTTTTAATTATTGTTTTTTTCATGGATGCCTGGGCTTTGAGGAAGTAATCTGCTTTCCTATACTTACCTGTACACCTTCAAAAGAAGTACAGGAAAAGAAATTACTATAAGGAAGCAAAAGGCAGCATTTTTATTTGGCATTTGATAATGTTATCACTGCCACAAATGTTTAAATATGGAACAAACAAGCAGCTACAATTAGCTAATGTGAGACTTTGACCTTATGCCACAGGAGAATTTATATAAATTTTCCATTCCCTCTCCTAATGTGCTTCATAATGCAGAGGATTTGCAAGAAGTTGAGAGCATGGGGGGATTAATTTGTATTAAATGTGCTGATGCACTGAAACATACTGCTGAAGTACAAAAATCTAAGGCTTAAATTTTGGATCACTTTTCTTCCTATGTTTTTCTCTGAGCTGGTTGTCCACCTGGACAATGAATCCCGCAAACTTCTCCTTCTCCAACATGCCTTAGTCCTCCCCTTGGTTTGGAGTTTCTGCTGTCACTGCCAAATGATGGACTGTGATGACTATTTTTTTATGATGTAAAGCTGGCCATCTCCAGATCATTTCTACTATTCCTATAAACAGTAATTTTTAACGTTAAGCTCATGGTAGTTTATAGAAAAAAGAACAAGTCTAATTCCAATCTAATTACAAAAGTTGAAAAAAAATCCGAGAGTCACCTGCACTTTTTACTTTAAAATACAGGATTAATGTTGGGATGCTGAGAATGGGCTGCTAAGAACACCCTGTCCTCCAAATATAATGAAAAAAAAAAAGCACATGAAGCCACAAAACCACAAAGATTTTGTCTCTCAGCTCAGAGGGAGGTGGATATGCTGGGCAGGAAGCTCAGCCTTCCAAACAAACCCACCACAAAAATCTCCTAAATGCTTTAGAGGAATGGAAAAGGCAGGCAGTTTGCAAAGGAGCCATCTTTGCTATACAGCCCAGGAGATCAGCTTTGACACAATTTGAAGCAACATCTTAAATTTCAAAGGCCCCAGGACTATTGATTTGGTGGAGACGTGCTGGAGCCTTGGGTTTCAATCATTTTTCTCCAAGAGGATTGACACAGGGTAACCAGCAGCCTCCAACTCTCTCAGTTTTTTGCAAGTAAAAAGCATTTCTAGTCCCTTCCCTCCTTCTTTTCTAATTCCTCTCCTTGCTTTGTCCTTACATAGTCATTGCCCTTTCACCAGTGCAAAATTATCTCTTTTGGAGATGTAGAGCACTGAGAGTAAGAGCAAACAGCATGGCCAGTGTAAATGTCCATGTTCACTGAAAATAATAATGTTGCATATTTTACTGAAAGGCCCACTGGCAGGGAAAAAACTACAAATTAAATCTGTAACACTGAGTACAGTGTTATACTTCCCCTTCTCCCTGCTTTCACAGATATGCTTCAGCCTTCCATTATGCGGCCACCTCGTCATTGTGCTCCAGCACATGGTCCATGTTTGCAGTTCTGCCTCTCGCACGGGCTAAACTGAATTCAAAGCAGGCTGAACAGTAAACCTCCACCAATTGCAGACCACAGGCCCGTACCATCTTTGTTAGTGCAAAAATCCTCCAAAAAGTGAATCCTGATAAACCTATAGGTGCTACTGATCAGGCTCCATCCTGGTTGGGCTCCCTCCTGGTCAGTCTGTGTAAGCTCTTGCCCTCTGTTAGAAATGACACTCTGTGGGAGGGTCTAATCCTTTTCATTTGTGGAACAATAGTACATTTTCTTGTCAAAAGGTAAAAGAAAATCAGTCGGGAGCATGGTGAAATAAAGCCCAAATACCACCCTAAACGGTGATGTACAAAACCAGTGGTAAGAGAAGTAAAATGCTTTACATCAGGTCATTCTGCAGGACTGTTGCCCAGGAAGTGAGCTGCATCCCAGTGACAAAAAATAACAGCAGAAACCTTGTTTATAACTAAGTGAGGCAACTGCAGAAGCAAAATTTAATGGTGGCAGCCACATGCCACCTGGGAAGCACTGTCCACACTGAGTCATCGCCTCATCCCCTCCTCTTTGTCTGTGCTTCAGTATGATGCCCCATACCCAGGTCAGCAGGTACTTTTTTGGCAGCCTGTGTCATGACGACAAAGCCACCCCTGAGTTAACCCAAACAGATGGGTCGCTATCTGCAAATACATTCAACTAAAGTCCTTTAAGAGGACATGAGGAAAAGTCAGGGAAACAGGCTTAATTTTGCTGTTAATAATTTACATTCACAGGACTACATTTAACTTCTCAGCATTCAGAAAATAATGCTGCTTCAGTAAAGAAACTTAAAAAAATCCATTATGAAGTGGGTAAAGATGCCTTGGTGGTGAGTTCAGTAGAAGAGGAAAGCTACAAGATTAGGACAAGATGCAAACACAGGGGAGAAGAGGACAGGAAAAGTAGTGGAGAAGGAGATGAAGAGGGAGAAGGAGAATGACAAGGACAAGAGAAGAAGTCCCTTCTCTCTTCCTCTTCTGAGTCCTTGTTCCTTAGCCCTTAGCTGGCTTCTCCTGTGCTCCCCGTGCTTACAGAAAAATGTCGCAACCACTCCAAAAATGTTGCTTTGCTTTATGATGTACAAACTTCTGCAACTTCCAAAACACACAGTGCGTTCAAAGCCTGGTCTGTTAACACAGCTATCATTCACATACAAATAAACATGGCTTTTACCTTAGTGCTTTTTCAGTTTTTTTTGGGAAAATGGATATTTATAAGACAAAATTGTGCATTTGTTGTGCAATTGTGATTGTGCATTTTCTCTAAGAAGCTGACCCAGATAATATTTTCCTCTACGATACTCTGTGTAGACCCTTAAAGCCATGAAAGACATGAAAGAGCAACAGACCCATGGGCATGGAAGCAGGCCTGGACACATTTTGTATTTATAGTTTATCCTTCCTACATTTTGGCAGCTAAAATAGAGGTTACGATTTGAATGGCATTTGCCACTGAAAAATGCCCAGATTTCTCCTAACGGATGGAACGAGCATATTTGAACATGAATTCTTGCAGCTTCTGGACACTACGCTCACAAAAACTTTGCTCATAAGCTTCAGAGTTTTCTACTAATCTTCAGGGTAGCTGGCCTGGCTCCTAGCTAAATGAGAACACACAGTGAGCAGAGTTTGTGCAAGTAAAAAACATTTATTTTACTCTGGAGATGTGGCTTTTTCCTAAACACTCAGTGATAGTGATCCTTTAGGAGCTGGCCAGAACCTTTTCTTGAAGTCTTGTGTACACTGCTGACAGACAAGTTTCTTGTTGCTAATGTCTCCTGCTGAACACCCACTGTGGGCATGGCGATACCTCTATAACAACAAAGATGGTAGTTTAGACACCTTCCTAAAGGGCTTCTGCTAGCTGACTTATGTGTGCTTTATTTGGAAATAATGAAGAAATCAGGGCTATCATGAAACATGAATATCTTTGTATCACGTTAAATAACAACTAGCTCAATGCAGCGCTTGGGAACTGAAGTGCAAATGCTTTTGCTTGCTGGGTATGCACAGGGTCCTTTATTTTCCACAGCTTCCCAACTAGACGCATTTGAAGCAACAAAAATAGCAGCAGCTGTTGCTGAGCGCAGCACTTGGGCTGCAGACAGGCTAACGAGAAGGCAAGCTGAGATCTCCTAATCCCAACAGCTGAACTGCTGCACGAACAAAGCAGCAGCGTTTCCCCCCAGCAAAAGAGTACAGCATGTTTTTAGTACTAAATATACTTCTGTTCTCCCAGGATGAAACAGACTTCCCCAGAATGGTATTTGTTGCCTTACAACTTGCTTTTTTTGCCAGCATTTGTTTTTATTAGGCAAGGGGGGAGATATCTTGCTCATATTTATTCCTCAAAGTATTTCAGATGTCTCCATTAAGGTTTTAAAGATACTTTGCTCATCTCCTTAAGGCCAGATTCAGCTGCTCTCCTCACCTAAGGCTTAGAGAGAAATTGTAGCTTGCATCTCCAAATCATAATAAGCAAGCTACCCAGTGCTTCTTACTCTATCCTTTCCACCTCGTGCTCAACATCACATGAACAAGTTTTTGATCAAGGCTGTTGGGAGAAGAGGAAGAATGCAGCTTATGGGGCCCACGTGTGAATAGGGTTGGCGATCAGGCTGGATGAGACTGGGTCGAGACTAAAAAAAAAGATCTTAAGAAGAAAAAAAAATGTAGAATAAAAATTATGTTTCTGGGATACACTGTAGGCTGAAATTTTGAAGGCTGAATCCAAGAATAAAATAAATGGGCATTAGAGTGGAAACTGTCTGTGCTGTCCTCATTTTCTTTGAAAAAAGTCTAGATTCATCTGGTTGGGGAAGAACTAAACATCATGTCCTATCATACAGCACAATCAGAGTGCTATGGGACTCCATGGGAAAATACATTGCAGAATTATACTCCATGAGTACACATAAATATGTACTAAAAATTCAAGTTCCTGAGAAAACCTCAGCTATTTAACAATTTAAGTTACTTAATCAAATTCTGACTTTTGCTAAAAATACATAATTCTACGTTTTGATCCCTGTACTGAAAATTGCTATTCAATGCTTGACAGCACGAACAACTAAGTTTTTTATAAGCAAGGACATTGGGAAATGCATTAAAATTCACGCCTTTCTCTAAACCTCAGAAGTAAATATTTTTTTTTCAAAAATGTCTAGAAGGAAAAGGCTAAAAACCAGTGAGGAATGTAAACTGTTTCATGCATAAAATCATTCCAGTAAAAAGTAAATACCAGAAGAAGGGTTATATAGTTAAAATATGTTAAACCGAATGGAAAAACTCACTACTGTGGTTTCCTGAAAATATGAGATGGACATAAAGTCTCAAACCTCCAACCCCAGCCCCACTCCTGAGTTTGGCTTTGTCCATAATACAGCACCTATTTTTACATCTTACTCCTACCTCCAACGTGAGCCCAAGCCTCCAGCTTGACAACTCATATCCTGATCAGGACTCCAACAATATTTGATGTGCTACAAACAGTGTCTCATCTTTCCAAACCATGACAACATCCTTTCCATTAGCAGACAAGTCCCAAGAATATATTTCAATCGACAAAGGAACACCTGCCAAAGATGTATTCAATCACATCGAGAATTAAAAATCAAAGGAAAAATAAAGAAAAAAGCCCTATCTGACAGTATCACTCAAATGTTTCAAATTAAGCATCCTGCATATAGTCAAGAAGGGCAGAAGAAAAAAAAAAAAAAGGCCAAACCTTCATAAGTAGCATTTTGCTCAGCTCCACAGCTGTAGTTTCATTATTGTCTGGATGTGGGATTTACTAAGGTACCTGATCTTCCAATCCTTCACTAAAACCAATTTTCTTGCCTTGACTGTACCCAAAGTACACAATCTTTCAGAAAGATGGAGACCAAAGGATTCTTAACAATTAAAAATAAGAAACATTTCAAAGATTTTTAAGAGAAGACTGATCTTTGTAGTGAAAAGCTTCATAATAGCTGTAACAAAACGATAGCTATGCAACTGGAAATTTCCACTGATAAATGTCTGAGTTATGCATCTGTCACTCTATTGGAAGACAATTACAGGTTTTTTTGCCTTGCCATCTAATTAATTCACTAATGTTTTCATTTACAAAAAAAGGCTAGAGGCTATAATAAATTTGATTGCACTTCATCATCTGTGGCTAGATTTTTCTTAAAACATAAATAAAAATGAAAAATGCCATACTGCTCACTTTAAAAGGTCTTGCATAGTCCCAGTAAAATGTGGCAGAAACTAAGTTTTTATGTGTATGTCCTGATTAATCTCCATATTGTAAAGGAGTTTAGTTTTTAGTGGCCATCATCAAGCTGAAAGGAGGTTACAAGGAGGACTTCAAAGGGGTTTGTCTAGTATATAACACCATTACATACTTTCATTAATGGTTTGGATAATGAAACAGGAAGAATATTATTAACTTTGCACATACTAAAATCGAGATAGAACGGGCTATGAGTGCTTTTGAGAAGAGCAAGGGAATTAAATTTGATTTTTACAAATTGAAATGATGGCTTGAAATAAAAGGGATGCAATTCAGTGACGGCAAAGGCACTTAGC
The DNA here is from genome assembly GCF_009769625.2 of Cygnus olor. Classification (NCBI taxonomy): domain Eukaryota; kingdom Metazoa; phylum Chordata; class Aves; order Anseriformes; family Anatidae; genus Cygnus; species Cygnus olor. The sequence goes on from NC_049175.1 coordinate 15,577,407, forward strand.
TGCACTTGTCCTGCTCTACCTGACCATGGGAAGGTACAGGTTGGACTAACGTACCTAGTCCGGGGCACTGCTAAAAGAGGGGAGAACCAACTGGGAACTGAGAAAATATAATGACCACCGACGTAGAAAGCATGAATTACATGTCAAGCTCACAAGAAGAACATTTGTTTTTTCTAAAGGGGAGTATTTCAGGTTTATGTGATAATGGTCTTCAAATATATACAACTCTACTGCATGAGAAGGGAAGAAAGTGTCCCCAAGTCCACTTGAAACAAGAACAACAAATGACAGGCTGGGAGGTGTTAAATATCAGGAAAACTTTTCTTGCAGTGAGGAACAGGTAGGCACTGGAATAAGTTGCCTCGGGAGCCTTCTGCCCTGCAGACTTTCAATGACAAATCAGGGAAAAGTGGTCAGAAGTGGTTAAGTGTATTTGATTCTGCTGTGAAGTGTATTTGATTCTGCTGTGGGGCAACGGTGATCGATCTCTTTAGGTCCCTTCCATCTCAAGATATAATGAACATATGGTTGAAATATGTGCTCTAAGTGCCACTGACTTCCGCAAAACTGCCAAACATTGAAACATACGATTAAATATTTTGTCAAGTCAGGGCTAAAAGTTGGGCCTGTCCTTAATCTGCCTGTTCATACTGTTGCTCCCAGGATCCCCAAACCATGTGTTACCAAAGCAGTGCAGAAGGCACAGCTCCCTCCAAGCTCACCTACGTGCACAGGTAGTGTATAAGTCTGTAGGTTTTCACCAGCATATCTGCCCTGAGAAGTGAGAAATATGTAGCTGAAACTAAGCCTCAATGGTGTGGGGTGGATGGGGTGTGGGGGAAACATTATTTTTGCAATTTTATAATAACAGGAGAGATTTAAAATCTCCTTCTCCCTTCTTTGAGTGATTGTTCAAAGTGATAACTGCATGTCAGTATAACCAAGGCATGTGTTCAGGCCTGGACCTGATTTTTAGTCTACCTGTACTCAGCCATCATCTACATGAACTGATTCATAGCAATAATGACTCTAACCTTGTATGTTCAGATACTCTGATACATTTATTTCAGAGCTGTCTAAAATAATCTTGATTTAAATCCGGAACACGTGACCTGGGGCAGATGATTAGAAACATAGGACTTAAATTAAAAGGAAATTAAAGAACAAAGACAAGAGCAATAAGTTCAGGAGAGATGATTTATGAAGGCTGAGAACACCTGACCTACATGTCTGTCCTTTGCAAAGTAGTGCTTTGCAGGACACAAACCCAAGACGATAGATTCATTCACTGTTGTAATGTGTTACTGAGGCACCCGGATCCCAACACAGAAGATGCTCAGCTGACACAGTCCTGACAAGCTGAGCAGCAAAAAATAGTGGATGCATCTGTTAATCTGTGCTATTAAACACAAGAAGTCCAGTCCTATTATTTCCCTTCTCCCACGCTAATGGAGGTGTCCACAAGCCGGATGAGAGGCACAGGAAGAGATGTCCCGGGGCTGCTTGCACCGCCTTGGCAGCTCTCCGAAATGCAGAAGGGTTGCCCTAGGAATGTGGCACCAGCCGGCCCTGGGCAGACTATGGGCTCTCGAACCCACTGTTTGTTTTTTTTTTTAAACACTGAGTGTCACACAGCTCGTGCTGTACGCACACAAATGTCTCTGTTTGCTCTATCATAGGTCACTTGTTTCGATGATCCTGCTACAGAAACTTCACTGTCAGTGTTTAGAAGCAGTGCTACGATGATTCTTTTCCATGGATGGCACATGGAAAAACTCCTTATTGCCTATTTTCATGGCAATTTAATATATTCACAGCTAACTGCAATGCAAACAGTGTGGAAAGACGGGAGACTCGGCAGACTGTGTTTTGACTGACATGCAAGGACGCGATGTGGTTTCTGCCTGACGAGAAATGCCGCTCCTGTTCAGTGACAGAGCTGGTCCCCAGGGCAAGCAGCACGGGACAGCTCAGCTGCTCTGCCCCCTCAACAGCAGCCTGGATAAAAGCTGACTGCAGACAAAGTCCAGCTGGGGATAAAGGAGCAGAACAGCGGCCACAAGGACAAGACACATTGTAAGAGGCATCAGGTAGCCATTAAAAATCTGGGCCAACTACGTACAACAGCAGCGCAAATCTGTTGGAAATTTCTCTTGACATACGGAAAATAAAACTACTTAGAAAAGGTCCCACATGTGCTAACCAGGACTTCTCACCACAGGGGATAAGCTTTCTATTACAGGAACAAAACCAAGACAAAAAGATATTTCCACATGTTATCTCCATACAATTGAAAATTACTTAAATAGCAGGCTCTCTGGCCTGAAGGACATGTACTACCATATAAATTCATTGATGGGATGAACGCTGAAAACAGCCAGCATTCATGGACGTGCCTGGAACAGCGAAGTATATTTACACAAGCCACACCAGAACATTAAAAAATGCATGCAAATGGGAACGTTATTTGCCTTTGGCCAGCAAGACCCAAACTCGGACCCAGACATTCCAGTTTCCAACCAGACACCGCCAGCGGCCCTCTGGAAGGGTATACAGATGCCCTGGGGGGCTTGCCCACAGCAGCTGGGGTTAAGCTATAAAAATCCTCTTCATTGCAATGGACTTTATTTATTTGATCAATTTTACTCTTGGAAAGTGTAAAAATTGCAGTGTTTTTCAGGAACAAATTCCAGCACTGCTGTGCATTAGCAAGATGCAGTAATACATGGAAGGAATAAAAGAGTCAAGTCCTCCGACACATTTTGCATTAGTTCATTTCTGGCTGTAAATCGTAAAACATGTTTTTTGTACAGAAGACAGAAACAAGAGGTAGCAATTCTCGGCTCAGCTTTGATGAAAATATTCTCTTGTTTTAATAACATAATGACCTCATTTTTCCAGTACTCAGCAATGAAATGGCAATTCGTAAAGGTACTTAGTTTTTTAAAGCTGAGAGAGTATTAACATAGTTTGCCTTGGTGATAAAAGAAAAATAATGAAATCATGAGTGCTAAGCTAAACTTTTAAATATTTTTACCCTTCTGTGTGTAATTCAGTATTAATTAAGAACTGCTACAGTCTCTTTAGCAGACATATATGACTATTTAGTGATGTAATACATCTTTATTTCCTACTTAACTAAAAATCTTAGGAATGTAAATCTGAAATATAAGGTTTTCTTGAGACACTTAGCTCTGCTGGCGAGTCTGAAGAGCTAAATGCAAATTGTTATCATGCTCACTTTAGGAGCAGTACCTGAAGAAGTCCTTTGGTATGTTATACCTTCACATTTTCCTGCAATTTTCCTCTCTTCCCCATCTCACTTCTCTTGATTACTGAAACACCTTTCCCAAAGGAAAATGCTTCTAGTCTTGTCCCCTCCTCCTTCATGTGGCAGGATCATTCACCCAGGCACAATGCAGGGAATAACTGTAATCACACCACACAAGCAACTTCAGTGTCACCAACAGGCAACAGGAAATTAATATGGGAAGTGGTTTAAGCTGATGAGAAAGCAGAAGGCTCTTTGTCTGATTCACCAGTGTACTTATAATTTACCCAGAAAATGACCTTAACTAGCATTCCCCTGCTTAGGAGAGCAAGGGCAATGGGAGTTAAACTCATCCTTGAAAAAAACCCTAAACAGTGACCGAAATGTTACTCCCATTACTAGCCTTTTGTAGGCTTTGTAGATGGAACCAGGGCTTCTCGAAGGCTTCTGAGTTTTGGAACTCTGCAAAGATTTAAATATTTCTACCTGATTCTGATTTGATATGTTAAAGTGACAGCATGTTCATTCCTGCTCTTCTTCACACCTGACCAGATGTCATGCTTCTATAATATTTAGTTTTTCTCAACATCTTATAGCTTCCAAATTAACTTTGAACACAGCCAGAAGTAGAGGACTCATGACCATCACCCATAACACACTACAGTTTTTTTTCACATCTGTGCATTTTTAGGGTACCTGAAGCAACCCCCCATGAAGACAAACTCATCCACCTTCCCAGGAACAACGTGAGGTATTCGAAGCTTGAAAATATACCCCCCAAAAACCCTACAACCCCACCCACTCATCCAATCAACCAAAAAAAATCTTAGAAATGAAAATAAACCTAGCAAGCTCCTTCCAAGATTCAAAACAAGCCCCCAAATGGTAGGTCCCTCACTTCAGGTTAGCTCGGGCTGATACCCAGTGATGTTATCAACTTAGGAAGCAAATCTCCTGAACTTTATAATGGTGAAAGACCTTCATAAGTGAGGTTGAGCACCACCCGAATTAAACTCCTGTTCTAAAGTCTCCTCTGCAGAACATGACTGTAGAAGGAGCGGGGAAAGGACATCCTTCCCAGGCTGCACGTGAGCTCCGGTGACTATCTTCCAAAACAACTGTTGCTAATATTAAATAAATAAAAACAAAAACCTAGGAACGGATCAAAGTTCTCATTGATGTCCTCTGTTTTTCACAGTTTTACATAAATCCAAATAGGAAAAGTTAGAAACAAATCATATGGAAGAATGACTTCCACTTTTAATACTGATTTTATCCATTACATCACAAATAATTACCAAACTACTTATTTTGCCAGTTTTCCAGTTCCCAGCAATAAATGGATAATGTAAAAAAGTCATTTGGGGCTCTCATATGGTTACAGAGTAAGGATTTCCTGTAAATTTTGTGGTGGCAGCAGTAAACGTTCACTTTTCTGCTCCTAACTTAGAGGAGTTCCTAACATACTGTACTGGTGTTCAGTATCAGAAACTCCTCCTTGGTCAGCATGTTGATGTAAACTAAGCTCCTTCTTTCTATTACAAGTTTTTGTATTTACATGATATTACAAATGGTCACAAAACAGCTGCTGATCCATGCTCCTCCTGCTCAGGTTTTGTTTTAATAAAGACTACGTAGTTGTAAATCTAAGCAGAGCAAAAAGCAAGCCCTGTTTTTGCTTTTTCACTAAAATTCACAGAATCTTTAGTGAAATACTGTTTTTCTGTGAATTGTTATTATAATTGAATCTACAGTTTCCGTGATAATCAAGTAGATCTACCTCTAGATCTGAATTAGAAACTGCTTAGAGGAGACATCGCACCATTATTCCAGTTTTGGCTAAGTAAGATTTTAAGATTTTTTTGCTCTTTCAATCTTATCACTTACTCATCAGCTGTGCAACTATTCAGGTTCTTGCTAAAAGACAATCAATGTTATAAACAGTATTGCTTCAATGTATGACCATATAGAGAGAAACGACACGCGCTCCTCTGTCCTCAACCTAGTATATATTTTTCAGTTACTGCAAAGTATTTATTCATTCGTTTTTATTTACCCAGAAATGTCATGCAGCTTTCTTCCACCATTAGAAAATATATAATCCTATCACATACTTCTCTTCTGGGAATTCTATTGTAATACTGAAGAAAAATAAAAAGACTCGTAACACAGTAGTGGTTCCCGGACATCATACAAAGTTCAAAGAAGAAAAGGTTACCTACCAGCTCAACTCGTCCAAACCCTCCAACTCCAAGGGTGTCAATGATGTTGAAATCAGACAGTTTCAGGTTAGCGAAGAAGGCAGCTTCGGCTTCATATCTGGATTTTTTTATGCGAAAAAATGGAAATTTCTTAGAGGTGCAAACATGAGTACTGCGCAATACTGTACCCGCATGGCATGAGTGTGGAACAGCGTTTACCTGCTTAATTTCCATCTTATCTCTTAGAGTTTGCTTTTATTCACACTCATTGTTTCACTGGTCCCAATTGTAGCATAACTCCAATTTGCAGTTTTCAAAGTGAGAAAAGCAAACATACCTACTGCATGCCTACAATGCAAATGTCTGGTACTGTAATTCAGCTCCAGCTACCCAACAAACGCTACATTTTGACATTTCTATTGATCTTCTTGTGAAGAGAGGGTGGTTTTTTTGGTCTTTAAGTATTTTTGGAAGATAAAGTCTCTCATACAAGTTTCTCTTATCCACAGGCTGGCAGTAGTTTCTATAAATGTTTATTGAAAGTGGCAAGATCATTAAGGTCCCTGGAGAGAAATCACAGCCAGGTTTTATGAAATCAGATCCGATAAGCTGAGGGCTGGTGTGCAAATGCCTGAAATGAATGACTTCAGTCACATATTAGCATTCCTATAAGGATATCTTCACTTCTTTTCCTTCTATAAACTCAACTTGGAGTAGAAATTCCAGCCCAGGAGGTCCCAAAATCCAGATGCTCCCTCTTTAGCCCATGTGCAACTGGCTTGTAACAGAAGTTCACAAAGCCCTTAACTAGGGATGCATGCAAATCCAACACATGCAAGCCTGCCAAAATAAGCTTCCCATGACTATCCTCATGAATATGATTCCTCTAAAATAGCTCCTTGTCAAGGTTTATGGTATTTTTAGAAAGGCTCGGAAGGGAAATGGATGAACAGGATCCACCCACTCAATAAAGTTTGACATTCAGCTGCTGGAGAAGGCCCTGTGCATGAGCAACCTTTGGCTGTTGGTGACACAGACTTGTATGGGAAAAGAGCGTTGACGAATCATGAAGAGAGGCATGGAGGGTGGAAAGGGGGAACTGGCTTGGAAGCACAGTTTTTGGTATTTAACTTCAGCCATATTATCTTGCAATTAATAGATAGACCATAATCCACTATTTCACCCCAGTTCTTAATTTGAGCATGATAACGGTAGAGTAGAGATAAAATATCATAGTGTTAGCTACAATCATATATACATATCTGCCTATCTTTCTAATGTATCTTATCTGTCATGCCTGTTTCTAATCTAATTCAGTAATGGGATGACATTGATTTACTGACTTACTCCCCTCAAAACAAATTCTTTATTCTATTTAAAACTGAAATGACATTGGAGGAGAAAGAAAAAAAATTGTGGTGAAAGAGAAAAACCAAGAGGTGTCACAAAAGGTGAAAGGTCACATCATAAACCCCTAAATATAATGCAATAAAGTGCAATCTTATATTGGGGATACTGTCAACAAATCAGATAAGCTCTGCTTTATTATTTATACTGTCACCAGATCCTCTCAGTGACCTTGCTCCTGTGACCACAGCAGCCTGACTGCATCCGATTTTGGAAACTAATCAGCACCGAGCCTGCTTTGAACTTGGGATAACCTTGTGTGACACAGCTGCTTATTGATCACTTTATACTAATCATGAAGTGCATATTAAACCTGGAGCTGAAAGGAGCTCTGGTAAGAGAAAGCCATATTTATATGTTCCCTTCTATATCACCAAAGACACATCATTTTAGGGGTGACAGTGCGATGAGATGGGTCTAATTTTCATGATAAATGTATAGACAGCATATGAGTTATCTTCTGTTTTCCTGACCAGTTAAATACCTCTAATGATTTATAATTGCTAGAAAGATGAAATCCAAGCATGAGAAAATTTCCTTTCAGCAGTGAAACAACTGAGGCAAAACTGCTACTCAAAAAGCCCTGCATTAAATTTGCCCAAGGCTTGGGAGACTCCCTTGGTGGAAGGAGGCAGGAAAGAAGATGCCAGCCAGAGGGATCACTTGCTCTCAGAGAGGCAGGGAAATAGCTACCCTGCCTCCGCTGGGCAAGCAGCGAGATTTCTCAGTGCTGAGCAAGGAGGGGACGGGAGATGCCAAACAACAGTGTCTCAGAAGGACCAGGGTCTCCAAAAACATACAGCAAAGTCGGAGGAAAATTGTCCTGAATAATGGTGCAGTCCTACCAAAATGATGCACAGTTCACGTCATGTGACATGGGAGGACAAAACTAAGTCGAAGACGCCCCTGTGCTGGCAAGGCAAGCAGGATGTTTGTCCCAGCCCCTGGAAGATCCACCAATTCTCCTGAAAATGCCTTGGTTTGATGGGAACAAGGATCTTCTGCTCCAGACACAACTTCCTCATCATTTTGTGTGCTGAGTTGCAGAAGCTGAAAGCTCTGCTAATGGCCTTTCAAGTAAAAAAATGTGATAATTTATTATTTTGTTTAAAAAATGTACTTATAGTGTTACTGTTATTGTTTTTTGAAATTCCTCAGTTAATTCTTTCTGACAGATAAGACTGCTTATATGCAGTCAGTACATACAAGAGCAATGAAGCCTATGAAACAAACTAGATGCAGCTTTCTAGGCATCCTAGAAACAAAAGAAATTAAAAAAATATATAGTGAAACAAAAATGTGTAAAATCAAGCATGCAAGCCCTTCACATGCTTACTAACAACAGGCACATCTGAATTCCGTTTTATTCCCAGCTACAAAGGTCTAAGTCCACCTTCAAATCAAATTCCTACAAACTAAGAAACAGCCCTGCAAAGTTAAGAATAAATCTCATCAGTCATTTAAATAAAAATACCCAAGTGCAGATATTTCCAAGGCATCTCATAGATCAGAAATCAGGGTGTAATCCTCACCCTAAAATTAAGAATATGAATTCAGCTTTCGTCTTTTAACTTTGTTAATTTGAGCATGTCTAAACTCTCTAAACAAAAACTACTAGGGTTCTGCAGTTTGTGCCCTAAAAAGTTCTAGGGATAAGCATGTGGGATGTCTTAATTTTATCACCTCCAAAACAAAGGGGAGCCTTTTGATACACTGGGAACATAGTGCAAAGAAATACAGAAGTAATTTAAAAATCATGGTGTGTCAATTGGAATATGTTCAGCTCTGGACCAGGTTTAAGAAATCTGAGATACTGTGGAGGATTCTTGGGATATTCCTTGGCAATATAACAGAGATGGCATGAATGGTAGAGACGGTTTGACAACACTTGTGCAAGCTGATGTGGAAATAACTCAGTACTCTGTGTGAAAAATATCTGTGTGTCAGGTCAGGGCATATTTATTCTGGGTACCACTTTGCAGATGCCACAGTCTCTTCCCATCTGATACTCAGGAGACTAATGAGAAAGGCAGTTATATTCTAAATACGCAGCCATATAGTCGTGCTCTGAAATTTGACAGATTAAAAATATGACTTTTTGACCTCTGCAAGAGTTGGTGATTGAAAATATTTGTATTTTAAGTTCATAATTTAATAGACAAGAGGTGTATTAGGAAGATGTCTCGGGCAAGCTCTGAGGTGTGAACACTGATCAGCATCACATCTGCATTCAGTGATGTTCTGGAGCTATGCAGATGCCAGGCTCAACCTTTCTATACTGAGATTTCTGGGATTTTCTGACCCTAATTGGAATAGACGTTATTCGGAAAGAGCCCTTCATGGGATATTTTGGTACTGGTTCTTTTTAAACCAGATATCAAAGGCCCGAATGCCTGGAAAATCACAGCTGGAAACACACAAAAATAACAAATAGATAAAATTTGTCAAAACATAACAAATCCAAGCAACAAGGAACAACAAAAAGTTTGTGTTTCATAGTGTCCTTGCTAAGTGCCTATTCTGCTTCTTTAATAAAGAGCTTTTAAAACGAAGGCTGCGATTTTCAGAGGAGCTTGGGGGAGGCAACACAGCAACTCCCAGTGCACTAATGGGGCTTTTTTGTTTAATATAAACTGGGTTTTGTAACCTGCCCTATAAAACCAGCTCAACCAGAGCTGACAGTTCACTCCTGTAGCTAACAGGAGAGGTAGCTTCTCCACTTGGGACTTCAGAAAACAATACGGAGGAGGAAATGTTCACATACAGGTCAAACATGAGCGTGCTGCACAATCTCCCAATCTCTCCTCCAAGGTTTATTGCAAATCTGAATGACAGAGATATCTACCGAAATCTCATTCAAACGACTGTCTGTATTGGTCACACGAGTATCGGTGTCCTCCTATGGAAGAGTTGGGGTGTGGGATCACCGTTTCCTTCTCTCCCTCCAAATAAAATAAATACCCTTAAAGAGTCACTATTAAAGGACTTGGTTTTGTATCACCTTCAGCATGGACAGGCGTCACATGCAAGAAAACAGATTTCTCAGGGGGATCATGAATAAATACCATCGTCCACATGTCCTGTTGCTTTGAAAAAGCAGTGCTGGGGCCACAGCCAAAGCATTTGGGCAATGCCTGTTATGCAGAACAGGAGAGGAAAACATGTGGCTTTCTGCACTGCTGGAAATTTCCAACCATTTAAATAAGCAATTGCTTCACAGGACAACTATTACTCCAAAACACATTTCAAGCTTTTTTTTTTCCCCAAACTATAAATACAAAAATTCAGAATAATCTTAACTAGGCAGCTAAAAAGAATAAATGAGAAAATGATGGGAGCAAAGGTTTGTAATTACCCAACTGCTCAGCTTTACTAAACTAGCTCATGATTCCTATCACATGAGCTAAATGTGTTGGGAAACATTAGACATCTGTTACCAAACACTCATCATGATACAAAACTTGGCTTCTCTCCAGCTGCACGCTGCCAACTAGATGTAAATTGTAACCAAATGGGAACCAACCATCAGCTCCCTGATAAGAGCGGACGGAACAATTTGGGCTGGATAAAACCCAGGATTTTGGAGCCTTCCTCAGTGACAGGCACTTGCTCATTTAACAGCTATTTTGGTGGCTTTATATTCAGTTTTGTTGGCTGTCCCAGTCACTATAGCACCCATCGTAAAGGCAATGCACTTCTGCAACAGAAGTGATGAATCTCTGCAAAGACTAGAATAACCTGAGTTGCAATGGTTGGATGGTGATGATCAGATCCTGTCTGCAAGAAAATATGTCCAATGAGCCTAAGACCCACAAGTGGGGTGGGGAAAAAAATATCACAAAAGCAAACTGTATTTTTGTGCCCACTAAATCAGTTTTATCTCATTATATCTCCCTATGATTCTTACAATAAAGCTAATGTCTTTCTAGCATTCTGCTTCAGCTAATGCTACACTTGAAAAATGAGTTTGTGATAAATGAAAGACAAAATTACCTCAAATCTTCGCTGTTGTCATTATTTTTTTCTATAGATCTGAATATACATATTTTAGCCGTGGCAAAATGACCGACCTGGGACTACCTGTGGCACCCAACTGCTGTTTGGCTGACTGGTACCTGAAGTCACAGAGAAACTTCTGGATGGGTTAATGCTAGTAAGAGAGATGCAATCCCAACCATGAATGAAGAGTGGCAGAAGATAATGATCAGATTCGTGTAACAAGGAGGCTTCAAATCTGAAAGCGATGTGAGGGAGAGCAGATGTGGCAAATGGTGCTGCAGCTTCCATGCCTTCCCTTCCGCGCTGGCCAGCCCTCTTCCCCTCCTGTTAAGATTACTCCAGAAAGCTCAGGTTTGGGTATTTCTGAGTGATTTTGGAGAACAGGAGATCTGTGAATGGTTATATGAGTGAAAGTGAAATAAAAAGCGCCTTGTGTCATTTCCATGAGATCCTTACCTTCAACTACGCCCTGTTTGTGTGGGGCTCAGAAGAGTTAGCCACATTCAGGCCACAGACAGAAGCATGGTACAGCGACACTGTATTTTACACAACCAGCAAGATCCAGAGCCTGGAAATGCCTGAAAGCAAATTCTTGAGAGGCATTGAGAGCAAATCTGTATTTCTTCATGGTGTACTGCCACTCATCCTCTCAGAGGTCCCACCCCTGTGCAAAACACTTCTGTTCTAGCTTCTGCTTAACATACTCGTCCATTGGAGTCAGTGCATAATTTGGGTGGGGAGATGTCCCTTGACAAACCATTACTGGAAACCAAACCCAGAAAACAAGTGTACGAACCCAAAACCCTGTTGAGAAGATTGCAATATGCTCTCAGAGCACACTCAGCTCTCCACAGGCTTACACTGGCTGAAAGGAAAATGCTCACCCCAAAACTGCAGTCAGGCAACAAGAGCAGAGAATAAATATTTTCTAAGCACTGTCCCTCTGTGTGGCAATGCCTATGTTTTGTGTTTCTTCCTCCAGGTATCAAATGTCTGTGCTCTCATGACACACAAATGCACATTTTTTACTTTCAAACATCCCTTTCAGATACATGCTGTGATCAGTAAGAACAAAAATATCAAGAAAAAGACCAGCTCTTTACCTATTTTACTGTCAATCACATAACATTACAGAATTCATTTCAAGCTCCATCACATTATTGCAATTTATTAGCTCGTTCACAAATACAGAATTACAAAATCGTACCAGGACATCTCCATGGATAGTGAAAGCAGGAAGACGCTGATCAAAGACACCAAGCTGTTGGATAAAAGTACTGGCACAAGAAGACTGTGATTTGTCCCATCGGCAGTAACATTGCCCATCCAGCCCAGAGCTGTATTAGCCAGGGGCACTGACATGCCATTGCCCTAAATCCAAAAGGGATTTTTTGCCCTTTACCAGAGACACAGGGTTGAGGCAGATTAGTATGTCCATAAATATTTTCTGCATGGTATTTGCTAACCTAATGTTAGCTCATTCCTGGGAGGGATGGGTGTTATCCACAGATCTTGACTTGTTAGAGTAAGGATTTTTTTGCAGATGAGGATTTGCTGCCCTCCATGGAGGAAGAACAAGGAGGAAAACATCACATTGATTTTCTACTCCTTCATTTTTTCTAATTGCTAACAACACTGAAAAAGTTAAAAAGTGTATATCTATCTACCTACAGATACATGTAGAGGTATATCTACCTACTGATGTGTGTAGATAGATGGATACACACCTTTCACTTTTTCAATGTTGTTTGCAATTAGAAAACATGGAAGACTGGCAGACTGAAGATCAATATGATGATTTCCTTCTTGCTCTTCCTCATTGGAGGGCAGCAAATCCTTGTCAGCAAGTCATCTGTAAATAGATATAAGGAGAAAGTATGATAAATGATAACATAGCTTCTCCTTATTTCAGGTCTCCCTCTTCCAGAACGTCTGTCTGAGGTCAGCAGTGCAGTAGCTTTAATTCCTGACTTAGCTGCTACCACTTCCTTCTATGTCTTATACATTCAACTGAAAATCCAAATCAGAGAGATTTCATTTGGATTTTTAAAAAGCAATGTGCTCAGGGAGACTATGCAATTGAAAGCTGCAGCTGCATGGACAATTGCATTGAAAAGAAAGGGTTGTCTTTCTTTTCAAGTTCATGCTGTCAGGGCTGTGAATTTCTCTTTAACCTACCAGCACTTGAACTTACAGTGTACTTGCCTTTAATGACTTTCAAATCAGGAGAAATAGCATACCTCCTGGTTTAGATTTTCTTACAGAAAGCGAATATTTGAGTTGCAGCTAAAACAGACATTAAAGCTATGGCATCTCTAACTTCCTCTGGAAGGGGAAGGAGATCTGAAATTAAAAACATAAAGTTAAAAAACTAACAAAGAAATGATCTTCCCTATTTAAAAGTAAATTACTTTTCAATTAGAACTCCGCAATGTGATCATGGTATTATGCTGTTATATTAAGCTGTGCTCATTGTGAGTTGTTTCAACAGTTAAGCAAATAAGATTTGTTTGAATTATGGGGCTTTGCAGACTTTCTATTGCATGGAGACCAATTTCATTGAGAAATGTAATTGAATGCATTCAAGTACAGTCAGTTAAAACAGTTCATAAAGACTTTCTCATCATCCAGGCTCTTAAAAAGTCTAATACTGTTGAATTCCTAAATGTGACAAAAGGTTGGTAATACCTTATTAAACAAATTATGCCTATTAGGTTCCGTCTAGCACAAGTAAGAGCACTGCAGTGGGACCTTATCTGAACATAGGACATGCAAGGAAGAAAAAAAGCCCCAAAACCCAAATTTCACAGTTTTCCTTATGTTTGCTGTAGGAACTTGTCCTCTTGTAGCTTGGGGAAATGCATCACTCCCTTCAAAATGCATGACTGTTCCCCTGTCTATGCTCACAATCAACTTGATCAGAAAAACCCACACCTCTCTCAGATTTAAGCAGATGCAAGAATCTTGTATGAACGTGAGTGTATTTTGATTGCCTTTATCCTGTTACTACACTAGCACACAATACTAGTCACTCATATGCCAGAAAGAAGTACAAATTTTCGTGTATGAACTGAACATGATTTTTTCCCTTCTTGATGAAACAGTTTGCATGAGCAGAGTTTCTGTATCATTGATTTTCATGATTTTTTTTTTCTGTTAAGCAGAAAAACAAGGCTAACTGGATATTTCTTACTGTGAAATACCTGCTAATAAAAATTCATGGCAAATCACTGATTGCAGTATAAAGCCATGAATTAAAGTGGTTGCATACAGCTAGTGGTTCTCCAAACATTCTTTCCTCACTGCCTGGATCACGGCCATGAGAAATCTGAATGCTCTCTGAATCTGTCTGGGGGCTGCAGACCAGCGAGAAAACTCACGGTGTGTTTTCAGCAGAATAAATCCTTTGCTTTTAGCTGGGATACAAACCACCAGCTCAAAGGGAGGTGATAATCCTGTACAGGTATGAAGTAGAGTTCTTTCAATAGAGCACAAGATTATCAGGTTGGTTTTTAGGGAATTAGGTCCTTGTTTTTCACTGAAACTGAGAGGAAGGTGAAAAAAAAAAAAGAAAAAAAAAGTTTTGGGAATCTGAGTTTTGCAAGTGAAGTAACCAACATGCCCACGTCACTACCAGCCTACCTGCCTGAATGTGCAGAGCCTTTGAACACCTAACGTGCGTAGACAGTGACAAGCAGAGCAGCAATAAGCAAGCAGCATTGCAGTGCCCAAACTGCACCCACCCAACTTACCTGGACTGCTCTGCAAACGCTCTGCTGAACCTAGGCGGTCCCGGGTCCTTGCAACACTACATCAGCCTGGGCCCTACTTCATGACTGTATTAAATATATAGTTCTACTGACACATCACTAAAATGTGCATTTTATTTTCTAGATCCACATGTTCCTCCTTTTTTCTCTAATGAAACAGCCTGATGCTTCTAACAAGACTCTCATTTGGTGTCCCACTTAGGAAAATCCCACTTTCAGCTCTGGTTAAAATAATATTTCCACTTTTGAAATATGCCTAATGCTGAGAATATCCTCAAATAGTTCAAACATGATACATGACAGTATAGACTTACTTACAAAAACAAGACTTTACTCGATTTTAATTAAAAGGGGTGGAGGGAGGATGTGGAATATTCCTTCCTCTGGTGGTGTTTCCTGCTCTGTACAGTATTAAAAGATATTGCGCAAGGAGGGGGACCTTTTTTTTTTTTTCTTCCTTTTTTCTTTTTTTAGCTCTGGATGGTGAAAGCTGATTGAAGAGATGCAAATGTTAGAACCTTCAAATGATTTCAATCAAAATTGGACTTGCTATCATGCAGGTGCTAGCTGGAGACCAAAGAAACAGCCTTGTTGCCAGTGCATCTCTATCTTGGCTTGGCAGTGAGGGACTGAACCCCAAACAGTTGCTGACAGCGCTATTGTCTACAGTAGGATGGATTAACGTTGGGTGGAAATCTCATTGCTGACAGTGGAATAGTGAAATGTGGGTAACCTTTTCCAGCTCCAAGATGCTGCTACCCCAGGCAGCAACAACAACACCTGGAATTTAATGGAAAACAAAATTCCAAGGGAAAGCAAATCATTTTTCATTGCGCCTCGAACACTGCACTCTGACATGCCAAATGAAATTATTGGCATCTCAATTTCATTTGAATGAAATCAAATCAATACAGATTGAAATGTCATTTAAGAATGTTATCCATCAACATTTTTTTTTCCCAAATGAACTCTTGCTGAAATCATGTCTATCTGTACAGCATTTCCTTGCTGACAATTCAACACTTTCATTAAGAAAAATCCCCACCAGTTTTCCTTGTGCAATGGGCATCGTCACAGTTGCTGGGTGGGAGAAATACTGGTTTAATATCTACACATACCCCATTGTCATCACATTTCCATGCAGCGGGTATGCGGTACATTTTTTTTTTTGTTTTATTTATTTATTTATTTGAGTTTTACTGTGTTATAAAGATCTTCAAGTGAAATATTACACCCACTGGACAAAAGGTAGCTATATATGCTTTAGCTCACTGCACTGCACTGCACTGCACTGAGTTTCACTTCCCAGCCACCCCATCCCAACTCTCAAGAAAGCTGCTGCTGGCTTTTTTCCACGGCTGTGCTCATTACAGCAGAAGAGTGGAGTTAGGATCAGATTGCAAAGAAACGTTTATTGTGCTCCAAGACACATACATTGCAAAGAGAAAGCTCTTCTGTCTGGCTGATGAGAATAAACGGAGAGCACAATGCACTTCAGTTGGCTTTCTTTATCTTTGCTATTGCAGCGCCCTGCAGTATTATGCCTTAATGGCCTTCTTGGCACATTTCTCTTCTCACATGCTAATGCTAGTACAAATAAGCAACCTTTTTGAATAAAATATTAGATTTATGTTGTTGGGTTGAAGCACAACATCTAACATCCCTCTGCAGACTGACACAGCTTGAGTCAAATGCAGTTCATTGAGGAATTGCCAGGGACTTTTCACCTACAACATACTAATTCTGAGTTTCTTCTTTCTAAATCATGGTTTAGTACTGAGATAGAATTCAGACTGATATCCTCAAATTCACCAACTAAATCAGCTATAGGTTGGGTGTAATGAGTGGTAGTGAATTATATTCTAGCACTCAAACCCTAGTTTTTACAGTAATACAAGGTAAGTGCAAAACAAACTTCTCATGACTGCATGCTTGCTTGTCCCTGATGATAACTGCCCATTGAATATAGAAGAAGAGAAAGTATTACAGTAAGGAAAGAGACAAGTCACTAACTTCCCTCTAATCTCTTCACAAGTTCTGAATTTAGGTGTTTGTATCTGTGGACAGAAGATGGCATGAAGTTGCTTTTTTTTTTTTTTCACTCTTCTTCTTTATTTTTGAGAAAATACTTTGCGTATCACAGAATCACAGAATCACCTAGGTTGGAAGAGACCTCCAAGATCACCTAGTCCAACCTCTGACCTAACACTAACAAGTCCTCCACTAAACCATATCACTAAGCTCTACATCTGAACGTCTTTTCAAGACCTCCAGGGATGGTGACTCAACCACTTCCCTGGGCAGCCCATTCCAATGCCTAACAACCCTTTCGGTAAAGAAGTTCTTCCTAATATCCAACCTAAACCTCCCCTGGGGCAACTTTAGCCCATTCCCCTCCCTCCCAAAAAAAATGAAGCACTCACACAACCCCTGAGAATCGGCAAGAGCTGTTTATTGCCGGGACATCTTGCAGGCAAGCCTGCGGGATGTCCGTGGTGTTTGGTGGCTCCAAGCTGATGCTTGCGATGGAGCCTGAGCAACGAGCAGGGGGCTCGCCAGGCACTCCTGCGATGCTGTTGGTGCTCTCGGATGGCAGAGCACAAAGACATGCCGCAGTAGTCCCAGGCCTGTTCTGGCAGAGGTGGATACACTTCCATCTGTTCCTCCACATCTGGTGGATCCAGCTCCATGGGCTCCACGGTGTTGGGCAGAAGGCTAAGCCAGTCCTTGCCCGGGACTGCCCAAATGGGATGCCTTCCATCCGGAATGTTCTCAGGCCAGGGTGCCGAACCAGGGGGTCGTCCAGTCCCATGCCTCGGTCCCACGCCACTGTCGGCTTGATTTTCATGCATGGGTCCGACGCTGCCCTCTGGTTTACGGCCATTACTGGGTCCCGCACTGTGCTCCGGACTATGGGCACGCCTCTGCTCCCCGCGGCTGTCTGCCTGATGCTCCCGCCTTCGCCCCACGTCACTGTTGCTCCTATGGTAAGGCCCAGGCCCCCTGGCGCTGGGTGTGTGAGGGGCCGGCCTGTTCCCCGCATCGTTGCGGTCCCAATGGTACCGCCTGTATGTGTCTGTGGGCTGGGCGCCAGAGGTCCCTTGGGCACTGGTGTCTCTTGTGCCACCGGCGCTATCCCTCCGCCCACGACACATCTCCTTCTGCTCAGGTGCATTCCTTCTTGTTGCTTCACCAGACGGCATCGCCGTCCTCGCACACCAAGGAGGCCTGCTGCTCGCCTTGCTCTTCTAGTCTTCCTCCTGCCGCACAGGCTGGCAGTCAGAGGGCCTAGATGCTCAGCGAGTGCTGGGCCAGCTGCAGGGGGCCTGTTTTATAGGGCCCGCAGCAAAGGCGGGGCAGTGGTGGCCACTGTGACCTCAGCAAGCCTCTGCGATGGAGTGGCCCACACGTGGCCAAAGGCGGCTGTGTTGGGAGCGGCCTGGAAGATGCCCTCACGTGGACAACGAGGAGGGTTGGGGGGCTGAGGGCCCCTTTTCTGGGGCTGGCTTCCCCAGGCCATTTGGCTTGCCAGAGAGAAAGGCTGCCCCTTGGCCACAGGGACTGCCCTGCACCTCCCATCCTGTGTCCTGGGTTTATTTTTAACGCTGTTTTTTAGGTAATTTCATTCTATTCTTTATGGAAAAGAACAGAAGGTGCATCTTCAGCCCTAATTCCCATGTGCGCTTTGTGCTCCGAGTGAAGAATTTTTTCCTCACGTCACATCTCCTCTAAATCTCCCCTCCATTTGTTCAAAGCCATTATTCCTGGTTCCATGGCTACACTCCCTGATAGAGGCCCTCTCCAGCTTTCTTCTAGGCCACTTTTATGGGTACAGTTAGGTGGCAAAACAGCAGAACCTAGCAAATTGCAGCCTCATCTACCTTGTTCCACACATTCCATATGAAGTTTTCCAGCTCAGGCTCTAGCCTTTCATCAGTGTAACATAGAATCATTAAGGTTGGAAAAGACCTTCGAGACCATCTGGTCCAACCATCACCCTGCTACTAATGTCACCCTCTAAAGGATGTCCCTACGCACCAGGTCCAACCTTTCCTTGAACACCCCCAGGGACAGTGACGCCACCACTTTCCTGGGCAACCCATTCCAATGCCTGACTGCTCTTTCTGAAAAGAAATGTCTCCTACTTGTTTTAATTGTTGCACAGCAGTGCTTACACTGAGTCAAGGACTTTCCAGCTTCTCACAATGCCCTGCCAGCGAGGAGGTTGGGGGTGCAGCAGGAGCTGGGAGGGGACAGAAGCAGGACAGCTGACCCCAACTGGCCAAAGGGCAAAAAGAGCAAAGGACCAAAGCTATTTTAAGGCAACTTGTCAGAGTCAACGTGGAAGAGCCATGGCCAACTTACAATGTTAGAAAGTGCTTCCTAGGAAAGCGAGATGTGATCTCAAGGAAAATTCAGTCTAATTACAGCTTCACGTTGCTCAAATCACAGTTAATTCTGCTTGTTGCTCTTCTGCTTTACAAAATCTCATGATCTGGTAAGTGTATTGCAAACTGCTAATTTGTTCCCATGGATCCCAAATCTGCTCATCTAACCACGTAAACACTTAATGGCCCTTTTGCCTCCACCCTTAATGTAGGACTATGTTGCTTGCATAAGTAAATGCTCACCATGGCAACAGCAATACTCATTAAAAAGAGTTGATTGTTCTATTCTTTCTCTAGATTATTCTAATGTGGAGAACAAATCAATATACTGATGCTAGACATATTTATATATCCAGCTCACTATGTTTGCTATTTATTGCACATTTGTTAAAGTCCCATGGGTTTCAAACAACAGTGAACTCTATATTTTGCCCAGCGACCTGTATGAACTTGCTTCTTGTTTTCAAATGTCCCTAACTTTCTAGGAAAAAAGTTTCCTAAATGGTTTCCAGGTTGATGACTGCTCAGAAGTAGTCTACTTTGAGCGAACTTGTGTCTTCTCCAAGGGCTGCCCAGAGCCATTTTTGCAATGTTTCCTGTATAACCTCTTCCAAGTTGTCAAGCAGACCCATGTGTGACAGGACCTGGAGACGCTGCTGCAGCAGATGGGTGAACTCTGTTTTTCTTGACAGAGTTCAGTGGCTCCCCCAATGTGCCCACAGATCACCAAAGAAGAGCTGTTCATTGCACTGGGGTCACCAGACCAGACCTCCAAAAGTGTTACTACAAAACCATCATTTGGCAAATGTCAAATGCTGGCACTGCTGAAGTTGTTGCATCCGGAATGTTTCATCCTAATTTACTTTGAAAAAAAGGTGACATATAAGGAGAAGGCGGGGAGGAGGGGAATATTACATAGGATCCTACCGAAAAAGTGGGAGCAGGCAGGAAGCAGATTTTTCCTTACAAAGCAAGTACGTGTGCACACAAAGCAAGATTTTTCACTCTGCTTGTTTTTTTCTGGCAGACAGATGAAACTGTGGGAAGAGATCAGTGAAACTGGGTCCCGTTTAACCAGCTCTGTCCTGATACTATCCTGTGCTTAACCTCTTTTAATTTGACTTATTTGCTAGGACTTTTCATCCATGTTGTATCACTTTCAAAAGCAAAATCCGTGTCTTGGGCCCTGCCAGATACATAGGCAGGCACTGGGGTCCTTCAGGGCAGGTCACTTGTATGCATTGTGCCCTGTGAATCTGGAAAACACCCTGCAACATCACAAGGAGTGTATCCTTGAGCCTCTCTCCTCTTCCAAGACGGTCCATGGCACAGAAATGGGATTGCACTTGCTGCCAGTTCAATCCCTCTCAACACAGAACCCCGTCTGTAAGAGGTCTGCTCATCCTGAAGGACACAAATACCCGCTTTCTTCAAAAAGTGGCATACGTATGTCCTACCACTGAGTGACTGCAATAGGACATGCTGCCACATGTTCACTGTCACCACACTCCAAAACTTGCAATGAAGTATGGATTTGGTCCTAAGAGCATGAGACTCCTGTTATTGGAAGATGGATCTTCCTGTCGAGATGAAACTCCAACACTACTTTACCAGGAAGATAGTGAGAAGCCAGGGAGAAACCCTAGGTTTGAAGAAAAGTAAAAGAGCTGCCACCAGCCACAGGCTGAACTTGTGAATACAGGCGCTCAGTTTGCACAAGTCTAAAAGCCAGTTCCTTTTCTACTTCGTCCCAAAGCAGCCACCTCTGCAAACCGCTTCTTCTCACTGACGTTAACTCTGCAACTCTGCCAGACAAAAAAGGATCAGCCTCCTAGCAGAAGAAGGACTTGTCAACAGGACCCCTGGGGTTGGTCTGAACTGGGAGGTGGCAGAGGGTGAACTGAACGACTAGCCATCAGAAACCCTACCCAGAGCACAAGAATCCGACATGATGAGAAGCAACCAGGCAGACAATGCTCCGGTTGCACCATAGGGACACAGAAGTCAAACACAGGAAAGGAGAGGAGGAAGAAAATGCTCAGGACTCCTGAGCACATCTGCCAGACTACTGACATGCAGCAACAGACTGCTGGGGAGGTAACTTGCAATGGAAAAATGCTGCTATGATGATGCTATTGATGAGAACTGCCCTAAAGAAAAGTGTGGAGCCAGACTCTGTAGTGCAGATTGAAGTGAACAACAGAAGAGTGTAATAACTTCCTCCTAGGAAATAACTTCCTTCCTAGGAAAGAGGAACTTCCTCAAACTTGTGATTTGATGCTGAACAATATGCAAGGTCCAGTTCAAAGTACTACCACTGAAGAGCCTCCCTATAGGGGGAACCATGATGTACTGAGGTTTAACATGGCTGAAGGTCTGAAAAGAGGTTTGAAATAAAAGCACGACTCTTGCACTTAAAAAAAAAAAAAAGGGTAATTCAAAGAGCAGTTAAAAGTTCATTGGGAGAATTAAATCTTAGCAGCAGAACGTAACTGGCTGGAAGCATATAGCAAACATACATCAACAATGGACATATGGAAAGTCAGAAGGAAGCTGGTGTGGCTGAACAGCAGGATAAGATAGTATACTAAAAGCAAGAAGGCATCCTTCAAATATGAAGAGGTTTCATATTTGAAAAGAAAAAAGAAGAAAAAAAAGAAAATGAAGAATCAAACCCTGTCCAGTTAAAAGGAAAAACACCATAAGGAAGGACATTATACATATGTATATATACACATATGAAGTAACAACTTCAAAAGGCTTAAAAACAAATAATACATCCTTCTCAATCACAGCAACAGCAAGAAGCCTGACGGTAGGCTGTAGGGTCTCCAGAGGATCATGCTCTAGAAAGAGCACACTGAGAAGAACAAAGCCATGTGAGGAAACACTCAGTGCACTTTTTACCCCTCAGTTCAGCATGGAAGATCTTGGGGAGATCCTGCTACCGCAATCTTCCTTCCCAGGGGAATCACCAGAGTAACCGCCATCAATTGAAGTGTCAGTAGGGGACCCGAGTCGACTAAATGAATATTAACACATCTCCAGCCCCAGATGGTGTTCACTCAGCACTTCTGAATGAACTCAAGGTGAACTACTAACTGTGGTTTGTAACTAGCTCTGCTTGCTGAGGGATGGAAGCGGCTTTTTGATGTGATCCAGAGTGCTGTACACAACTAAGCCCAACATCTGTACTAACAGAATTAGTTGACACATGGATAAATCTGACTTCTTTGGGGAAGAGCCAACTTGCTTCACAAGTCTACTGGAGTTCTTTGAAGAAGTAGACATGCACATGGGCAGGAGAGAACTGGTCGATATAGTTGGCTTGGATTTCCAGAAGGCATTTGACAAGGTTTGAAAGGCTGTTAGAAAAATTAAGCTGCCATGAGATAAGAGGAAAGGTCTTTGCATTGATTAAAAAAAGGTTAAAAATAGGAAACAGCAGATAGTAGTAAGTGGCTGGTTTTCCTAATGGAAGGAGGCCAAGAGTTCTTCAAATCTCTCCTGTTCAACATCTTTATAGACTATCTGTAAAAGGGAGGAATGAGTAAAACGACAACATTGGTTGAGGATATTGAATCACTAAAGATAGCAAAGAAAAGCACAAGGTGAGAAAATGCAGAAGGACTTAAAGATACCAAGGGACAAAGAAATATATTCACTTGAAATTCTGAAGAAACGTGGTGATGAATGTCAAGAAAAAAAATCCTAATCTTGCACATGCAGCAATGGGCTGATTTGGCCATCTTTATCCCCTCTCCCATCTCAAAAACTATAGAGTACAACTGGGAAAAGTACCAAGAGGTGTAACAGTGTGGATCACAGGATTGATTTCTGTTGCAGGAATAAGACAACTCAGGAGATGAGAAAGCTCTAGAACTTGCACGGCATATATAAAGTGGCTAAGCAGAATCAAGGGGGAAAAATCATTGAGAGCTACTAAATATATAGAACAGCACCCACACGCAGGAAGTTCCTTAGTCCCAAATCATTTGGAGACTAGTGGATTACCCATTAATATCCCAAGCATCTCCTTGGGTCTTTTTCCTAGATGCCTGGTGTTGGGCACAGTCAGAGACAGGATACAGAGTTAGCACCATCTTTTGTCTGACCCAGTGAGGCCATTTGTATATTGGCACTTCCAATGTATCTGTATATAAACAGATGGGAATAGATTGAGAAACTCAGCCCCTTCTTGCAATGTATAAAAGCAATGAAAAAAAAAAAAAAAAAGAGTTGTGTTCCACAGTGCCTGGCGCCTGATCTGGAAGTCTGTTTTTGTTCTACAAGGGGAGAGATGAGCTGTTCAATCTTACAACTTGTCTTGACTAGAT
Organism: Cygnus olor; assembly: GCF_009769625.2. Lineage (NCBI taxonomy): Eukaryota > Metazoa > Chordata > Aves > Anseriformes > Anatidae > Cygnus > Cygnus olor. Next base: position 15,600,780 of record NC_049175.1, read on the forward strand.
AAAAGGAAGTTTTTATCAGATAGTATTTAACATATGGTGGCTCACATGAGGAAAAAACATAGTTTTCTTTTATTCACTGCTGCAAATCCTAAATTCACCACATGAGAAATCTGCCAAGTGCTCTGTCAACATTTCAATATTATCATGTACTAATTAGAGAAAAGAAAAGAAATCCAAACCAAACAAACCACCCCAAACCCCACGTTTTTCTAATGCAGATTATTCCCTGGCTTGAAAAATGATGCAAGCTATCTCATTTTGGGAATATCAGGAAGCTGGAAGGATCTAAACTCCTCAACTCCCAGCAGCTCAACATCTCATTTGACTTTTTTGCAATTGGGGAAAGTATTTCCTAATACACTTCCCAAGTACTCAACTCATTTTAGAGAGGGGCACAAGATGTGCCAGGAGTTGAACATGACTTGCATTGATTGCTGAGTGCTCCCCAAAACACACTTCCAAGCCAGAATCACATACTACAACACTGAAATGTCACTGGTTGCACGTCATCTACTAGGTTCAGTGCCCCAAAACTGGAAAATTCAATTCAGTAGAAGTAATGATGGGTGTATCAGCACACATGGGCAGAAGACCTAAAGAAGACCAAGCGGTTGTTGTTGAGAAATGCTGATGATAATTCAGGGGACAAAGAACCAAAAGCAATGAGTTTCCTGGAAGCTTCTTAACACTCTCATATGGGCTCCCATCCATTTTCCAGCCTTGACAACTTCTGAAAGGCACTTTCCCTTGCTTCCACTGGAGGGCAGAAATATCCCATGTTTCCACAGGCAACCCTTCAGCTCATTGCCACAGACCCATATGCTTAAAAAAACTCTAGCAAGGCCTTGTCTTCAGGAGACTTTCTTTTACACTTACAGACTTCAACTTGTCTTCTATGTTTATCAGCAGCTTATTTTTTTCAAAACAATGTTGTTATTTAAAAAAAAAACACATGACAACTACAATATTCCCAGTTTACCCTAGTGTCTCATATAGCACAGCAATAGCCCCCAGAGCCCCTCTGCTTGCTGTATGTGCAACACTCCAATGTCCCCTAAACTCCCTAAACACCTTTCCCATAGGTAACAAATATATTGGAAGTACGTATGTACGTGCTGAATGGCAGGTTAACATCCCTACCGCTTCCTCAGGAGTCAGTAAAAATATTTTAAAAGGCTTGCAGTGCTGATCTGGAGAGCTATGGCTTGCAGCATCTGTATCTAAATTAGTGAAAACTATAATCAAGAGCAGAATTAGCAGACACAGGAACAAATTTGATATGCTCTCTTCCACAAAGGAAAAAGGGTCACATTAGTGTTACTGAAAGGGTTATGGATAAGGCTGATCTCCTTGACAGAGTTTATTTGGTTTCCGAAAAACATCTCAGAAGGTTCCCCAGGCAAAGGCAATTAAAGACACTAAGCTGCCAGGAGATACAAGGAAAGGTCTCCTCATGGAGAACTAACTGCTTCAGAGCATGGAGGTCAGTCACCTGTGATCCTTCAGGGCACTGTGTTGGAACCTGTGCCATTTGATGGATTTAAAACTGAACTGGATAAAGGTTCAACAGTGGAATGACGTGGTTTTCTGTTGACATTAAGCTACCCAGAGTAGCAGAAAAAACAGGGTGAGCCATGAATAGCTGCAGAAGAACCTTAGGATATTCAGTGACTTGCCAATAAAATGTTAGATGAAATGAAACAGAGATGAACTTATATATATAGAAAAAATAACCCAAACTATACACGTGGTAAGATGGGCTCCGAGATGATTGTCCAGTCCTATGAAAACAATGGTTCAGTCGTCAGGGATGGTCAAAAAGACAAACTGAATGTCAGGGACTACTAGGAAAGGAGCACAGAACAGCATGCCTTTATGCAAACATACAGTACCTGGTACCTCCATGCCCCTCTGTTCCACCCTGGTACAGATACAGCAGCAAGATTTACTTAGCATATGCAAGTATCTAAATGCTTAATACCTGGGCATTAATATCTGAGCAGTATCTGGGTAATGCTGAGCATGGTCTGCTGTAAGGAACCCTTCCCCAAATTAAACTTTTTAAGTTTTACAGACTAATTCTTTCACAATAGAAAATAGAAATGTCAACATTTTCTTGCTGTTTGCTACAATGACCCTGTGTTAGTACATTAAACAAGAAGTAATTCTGCAGGTTAAACTTTTTCCACTCTTTCTCTGCCAGTTACATTTCAATCTGTGGATGGAAAATGTGAGAGAGCAGGACAGTGCCAGCTACATCTCTGCCTTGGCTTTTCTTTTTTGACTTCTGGTTAATTTGCTTAATCTTTCCATATCTGTTTCCTTATTTGTAAATGAAGGCACACTGAGAGACTTATTTACAAAGAGATCATCTGTGGGATGTCTGGGATCAGATCAAAAGCCCATTTTGCACACTACATGCTCTGGAGAACAACTGTGAGGATGCTCAGGGAGAATCACAGAATCACAGAATTGTAGGGGTTGGAAGGGACCTCGAAAGATCATCGGGTCCAACCCCCGTGCCAAAGCAGGTTCCTTAGTGCAGGCTGCCCAGGTAGGCGTCCAGACAGGCCTTGAATGTTTCCAGAGAAGGAGACTCCACAACCTCCCTGGGCAGCTCATTCCAGTGCTCCATCACCCCCACCGTGAAGAAGTTCTCTCGCATGTTGGTGCGGAACTTCCTGTGCTCAATTTTGTGGCCATAACCCCTTATCCTGTCCCCACAAACCACTGAAAAGAGGTTGGCCAAATCCCTCTGTCTCCCACACTTCAGGTATTTAAAAACACTGATAAGATCCCCTCTCAGTCTTCTGTTCTCCAGGCTGAACAGACCCAGGTCTCTCAGCCTTTCTTCATAGGGAAGATGCTCCAGGCCCTGTATCATCTTTGTGGCCCTTCTCTGGACTCTTTCCAGGAGATCTCTGTCTTTTTTGTACTGGGGAGCCCTGAACTGGACACAGTACTCCAGGTGAGGCCTGACCAGGGCAGAGTAGAGGGGGGGATCATTTCCCTTGACCTGCTGGCCACACTCCTTTTAATGCATGCCAGGATCCCACTGGCCCTCTTGGCCACCAGGGCACACTGCTGGCTCATGGTCAACCTGTCGTCCACCAGGACCCCCAGGTCCTTCTCCTCAGAGCTCCTCTCTAGCAGGTCGCCCCCCAGCCTGTACTGATACGTGCGGTTGTTCCTTCCCAGGTGCAGGACTCTACACTTGCTCTTATTAAACCTCATTTGGTTTCTTCCTGCCCATCTCTCCAGCCGGTCCAGGTCTCGCTGAACAGCAGCACAGCCTTCTGGTGTGTCAGCCACTCCTTCCAGCTTTGTGTCATCAGCATACTTGCTGAGGGCAGACACTATTCCCTCATCAAGGTCATCGATGAAGATGTTGAACAAGACCGGACCCAGCACCGACCCCTGGGGAACACCGCTGGTCACAGGTCTCAAGCCAGACTCTGTGCTGCTGATCACCACCCTCTGAGCTTGGCCAGACAGCCAGTTCTCAACCCACCTTACTGTCCACTCCTCTATCCCACATTTTCTCAGCTTTGCTAGCAGGATGTCGTGGGAGACAGTACCAGAAAGCCTTGCTAAAGTCAAGGTAGACGACATCCACTGCTCTCCCCCTATCTACCCAGATGGTGATGCCATCATAAAAGGCAACGAGGTTGGTCGAGCACGACTTCCCCTTGGTAAATCCATGCTGACTACTCCTCATAACATTCTTCTCTTCCAATTGCTTGGAGATGGCATCCGGAACAAGCTGTTCCAACACCTTTCCAGGGACAGAGGTGAGACTGACTGGCCCGTAGTTTCCCAGATCCTCCTTCTTGCCCTTCTTGAAGACTGGAGTGACATTGGCTATCCTCCAGTCTTCAGGCACCTCTCCTGTTCTCCAGGACCTTTCAAAGATGATAGAGAGCAGTTTGGCGATCACCTCTGCCAAATCCCTTAGTACATGTGGATGCATCCCATCGGGGCCCATGGATTTGTGTGCATTCATTCCACTCAGACGCTCCCGAACCGCTCTCTCGTCAACCAGGGGGGAGCCCTCCATTTCCCAGACCCTTTCTTCTCCCTCCAGGGTCGAGGAGTCCCGGAGGGGGAGTCCTTGAAGCAAAGACTGAAGCAAAGAAAGCTTTCAGTATCTCCGCCTTCTCAGAGTCTCCTGTTACCAGGACACCCCCCTCGTTCAGCAAGGGACCCACATTATCCCTAGTCTTCCTTTTACTGTTTACATACTTAAAAAAAAACCTTCTTATTATCTTTTATCTCTTTTGCAAGCCTCATCTCTAGATGGGCTTTAGCCTTCTTCATTGCGTCCCTGCAGGCCCTGACAACACTTCTATACTCCTCCCAAGACGACAGGCCCTTTTTCCACATTTCATAGACCTTCCTCTTCCTTTTGATCTTGTCGATGAGCTCCTTGCTCATCCACGCATGTTTTCTGTCCCCCTTCCCCGATTTCCTACTCTTAGGGATGCACCGATCCTGAGCTTCGAAGAAGTGCTGTTTAAATGTTGCCCAGCTCTCACAAGCAGGGCAAGCACATAGTGCTAGTTCAATGAATACTCTCACAGCCTCAGCTGAGGCTCTATGGTTTCACAGGAGCTACTGTAAATGTGTTACATGAGGAAGTAGCAGAGTTTTGACAGCAAGATGATCCTTGTAATCATCATCCTCATGAGAAGCTCCATAACAAGGGCTTCAGGAGCAGGAAATATAGCTTACCATCCCCTGGCCCCAGTAAGAAGAGGACTGTTCCACCATTTATATTTTTGTAATAAATCCAAGATTTTTCATTAAACTCTTAAGTATCTTTGTGGTACAGAGATGCTTCTTCCAACAGAAAACTAAGCAGTTGCAAAGGAATAATCCTCTCTATTCTGTGATCTGATACAAAGCCTAGATCAAAGAAAGGATTTTTTGCATTGCAAACACTTCTCCAATATCACCCACTTGTCACTCTATACACAAAATCTTTCCAAAGTTGCATTTGTTTCTGCTCTCAAAGAGAAGCATGCACTTTTTTTTTAAATGATTTTTTCTCTCACTCTTTCAGCATCTTTAATGAACAGCAAAGTTCTAACTGCTATTCACTAAGAAGATGGAGAGGCCCAATAACACTTATTTCTTAATGTAGTAAAAATAATACTTAGCTAAAAGGTAAATACTGACTCCTGGGGAAGAATTATACAGCCAAACACTTGGTTTCTGATAAAGACCGTCTTCCTGCATTTCCACTCCAGTAATGGCTATGCTGTCACTTGAAACTCCCCAAAGAGACTTAATGCCTTCTTCTTTTCCTGGAATTAGCAGTGGTGGTTTTGAATTAGCTTCCCTTGCCACGACACAGAATTGATAATGATTTAGAAAAGGGCTGAACTCAGCTACATGCCAAAGAAGCGTAATTGTGAGATTTTACTGTATGGCACTTCAGCGTCAAATGCCACCAACTCCTGATTAATAATGGGCAACCCAGGGAAAGTCAGAAGCCTTTCTAAATGCTACAAGGGAATTAGGAATGTATGCATCCAGCAGGGGGACCAAAAAAAGAGAAGCTTCTTAAACAGACAGCACTGTTTCATCTTACTTACTATGCCACAAAAATACATGTGGGTTTTCTTTTTATTTATTTATTTATTTTTTCTAGTAGAGTGGGTTTCAATCCTTTGTAGCCAAGACCTGCAAGTGCCCTCTTCACAGCAGCTGTGGTATTTCCAGAGCTGCTGGGGCTTCAGACTGGCAAAACCTCTCCACTGGGTTCACAGAGAGAAGAACAAGCCTATTTAGCTAAAAAGCTGTGAAAAAAGGCTTTTGTCCCCTTGTTTTCAACCTGACAGGAATCCACTGGTGTTAACCAAGTGGCTGCAGGCGTGCTGCCCTGTGTTGAGCAGCTACACTGAAATATGCTGCCCTCTGCCTCTGCTGCATATTTTCCTTCCCTGCTATTTGTTTCCTGCTTAGCTGCTCTGATACTCTACCTTACTCCCATTTTTCTCTTGATTTCTCTACCCACAGTGCAGCAGGACCTCCTGTTTTTCCATTAATCTGCAGCACTACGCAGACTGCCCTCCCCAAAAGCAGCGAAATGTCAGCCAGAGATACTCCTTTGTGATAACAGACATTTAGGACCTAAAAATATTGCCTTTCTAACGCTAGGTCTATGCACCTCTCATATTTTTTCAATCTTGGAGGCAAAGGAAGTGGAGGTAGTCACATCTTCTTGAACAGATATGATTCCAAATTAATCTCATTCCTTTGTCCTGTTAGCTTCGTTCTTTATCAATGCTGACACCACTGGGCTACAGCAGCTTCAGCTTGTCCTTTCTGTGACATTTTTAATTTAATCCTTAGTTTTTAAAGCAGTTCCTTCCTACGGTTGAATTGAGAGGTACGAGATTTGTCAAAAATGCCTGCCTTCTTGGGGAGGCTACACAATTTGGAGTGGCTTCCTTCAGCCTGTTTTTGTCTGATTCTGATGTTTTGGATACTCCCTAGGATCAGTAATTGATGTAGGCATCTAGTTAGGACAACTCCAGATATAAGTCGCACGGTGGGAACCAAAAAGGTTAAAGACACCAGAAGAGATGCAGCTCTTTCTGCCTGTGCCCAGGTTTGGGAAGGAGCGAGGAATTCCTGGGCTCTGGTGACCCACACTCCGATGTGTGTAGGAGGCATTAGCAATGAACTGGAGGGATCACGTTTCCCCTGTAAACCAAAAGTTTGAGTGTCCAGTAGCTCAAACGATCAGGTAGCACGCAGCAGGAGATGACTGTGAATTCAAGGTCAGAGGTTTGAGACCATTGCAGCATTCCTTCTTCGGCTCTTCCTACAGGGGCTGGAGCAGAGATCCTGTGGTTATTACAAGGGACTGACCTCAAAGAGGCTGCCTGCCACTAGGAGTCCTGCTCTCATTTCAGGAATTCTCAGAAGGATGAGCCTAAATCTGATGCCTGGTTCCTCAAAGTCTTCTATACAGACAACCTCATTGCATGATTATCTGTTCTTTGCTGCTCACAAAGCTGAGCTATGACACTACAAGTAGCACAGTGGTAGGTTAGGTTTACCAGTCTTGCCAGCTGAAAGTCTTCTACACCTAGCAGTGGAGACCCTCCAAGATCCCCAGGAATACCATACCGCATGGCAGATACCAGCGAGCTACCCTTCCCCAACTTCTTGAGCCCGAAAAGCTCATCACAAGTCAAAAGACCCCTCCGGTCCTGTTAAGTTCACTTGTTGCCCTGGCAGTTTTGAGAAGGGTCAACTTACTTTCCAGAGCCAACCCTGTTTTTTAATTGAATGGACTACATCCTTAGTAAACCTTTATGAAGCGGTCAAAGTCATTCGAACCTGTATTCCACTGGAGAAGTCCAAAGCCTTTCAGTGGAGGTGGAAGAGACCACCTTCTGGAGAGCACTGGGTTCTCCCATGAGTCTCAGTATTCTTCCACCATGGGGATGTGGAAGGACCAGAGAGACAAGGCTGCTCTACATAATTGCTTACCTTAATGAATGTCTACAAAACATAAATCTCCGAAACTACCTCTAGAGCAGAAATAAAGGGAATCTAGTGCTATTTTATTTATTTTCTTCTGTTGGAACAACTGAGAGACACTTAGATATTTCAGAGGGCAGAGCACCACAATAATGAGGACAGAAAAAAAGTAATGCCAAGGAGAAGGGGATAATGAAGTTCTCTCATTGAAAAAATAAAAAAGAGAAAAAAAGTTTGGAACTGCAAAGGAATTTCTTGCCCAACAGATAGCCTATATAAATTCAGGGGTAACACTGAGTGTAAAGAGATAACTGAAAAGAAAGATGAACTTCTTGGCATGGATAAAAAGCTATTTATAGATGCTGTGTTATGAGATGAAATGCTTACCCCTCCCCTTTTGAACACTACATAGAAAGATAATTTTGAATCACTTTACTTCAAAAACAAAGCAAGCAGGAAGCATAGGGAAAAACATTTCAAGGAGCTCTGAAAAAAGACGTTGAGATGCCCCTGGAATCTGTAACATGGGATGATGGAGATAATGCAACAATGTCAACTTCTGATGCAGTTCCTTGCTTTAGTAGATCTTAAATCTTGTTCTTCTGATCGTTAAACCAAGGGAAATAGAAAAGCAACTTGTCCAGGGTTGTTCATGGTACTGTTCAGCAGTACTGAAAACTTCAAGGTTTTTAGCTACTCTATTGCTTCTGAACCAACAGACCCAAACAGTGGTAGCAAGGGAAGCCAAGCAAGTTCATCTAATACAACCTACCCCAAATCAGCAATACCAACCCAAACCGGCTTCAAAGAAGGCAGCAGTGAGAAGAAAAGGTATCTATCAAGAGAAGGGTTATTTCAGTGTGATTGCCACATCAATCCACACAGAAGTTCAGGTTCTGGAAAGAGCCTATAAGAGCAGATGATCTCAAACAGGCCTGCTTGACCTCAGAAATAAGCATTTGTAAGAAAAACAATAGTATAGTGATGATAATACTAAGTATCCCAAAGGGTGTCCTGGCTTCAGCTGATTCTGTGAGGAATATCTCATTATCTGTTGATAGCCAGTTCTAGATACTCAGGAACACAGCTGTGAACATCCATCTCAATGCATATGAACATTAAACCAAACAAATGACGTGTTTCAGGAACTGCTTGTAAGTCTTACCAGTATTAGCCCTACCAAACCCACTGTTTCAAAGACCTTTTCTGTGGATATCTGTATGTGTGTGTATACTCTGTATATGTGCAAAGTTTGGCAAAGCCACTGTGTTTTAAATCCAGACCAGTTGAAAGATGCCATTTTATTTATTTATTTTAAATCATAGCCTTATGCAATCTGTATTCTAAGTATTACATTCATATGCTTCCAAGTCAGTTTGAAACACTAGCATCTCCTAAAGAATTTATATACCCACTGTGCCGCTGCAAGGAATGTCCTTAGGAGGTTTTCCTAATTATTTCCTACTAATTACTTCAGCTAATTATCTCAGCTAATCTATTACCTTGATTCACTGGCAGATACCGAAGCAGTGGATGCTAAATGGTATCGTGATATATGAAGTACAATGTATTTTCCTTTGCATACATTTCCTTTCCATACATTGTACATTATGCCAGGTTTCCAACTCATGAGCTATAAATAATTATACCAAATGGAGAGGTTTTTTTTTGTTGTTTTTTTAAACAGTGGAAGACTAAACTGAAATAGCCATGAAAGAAGGTACTAAAAATTGTTATCTCCTCATCAGAAAACGTAAACCTAACTTTTAAGCACTGGACACAGATTTTCAAACCATAAAAGCATAAAACCACCCAAGCAAAATATTTCAGGAAGGAGGACCTTCTCTCTACTCTACTTCCATGAAGAAACTCAATTACCATCAACTTTCTTGCATTTAACTTGCCCTGATTTTCCTTTCCAAGTTTATTTGGTTCTCTGCTTGTTTGTGCTTGGTGTATAATGCTGGCAATTCCGCACAGAAAAGGAGCTATGGTTCTGAAGACCTCTCTTCATCTCTTTATTCTCTGTTGTTGCACCAGCCCAGGTTCCCATAGAAACTGAGAGTAAAGAGTGAAAGCATAAAATACAAATGAACAGGTTTAAGCTGGCAGTGTTATGTTTTATTAGACATATAAATATGAAAAACAGGCACTGGGTACGAGTGCTGTTGCAACAGAAAAGCCAGATAATGCTCAGCCTATCAAATAAATAGAGGGAATATAAATTTTAAAGACTGGAGTCATTGAGTGCTGACTATTAACAGGCTGATAACTGCTTTCTGAAATCGAATCGTCTTCTAGAGCAGACCATCGTGGCCCTGAAGCACATTCACAGCATTCACTTTGGGAACAAGCAAAATACCTTCTCCTCAACGGCGGGCCTGATCCTCAGTTCTCCAGGTGCTCCAAATAGTAACTGAGTTTCCTACATTTACACTGGAGATTTGAGTTGTGGGAACAGGGCAACAAGCACTAATTTCATGGATGTTTATGACCTTGTAAGGTGGATTTTATCATTTTAAATTAATACCGGTGTATAGATTCAAGTTCCCTGAAAAACTGCTTCTGATTATGCATTGTGTTTTAATTATCTGATATATATCTGCTCCTTTTTTTATAAGAAACTCCAAGAGTCCTGCAAAAGTTCATCCAGGACATAAAAGCCAAAGTACTGATTTTGGCTTCTGTACAACAGAAGATACTAAAACCACTCCTGCTGGCCTTGCAGGGGCTGCAGGCAGAGCACAGTGCAGGGACATGGTGCAGGGACATGGATGCTTCACAGGGTGAGCAGGGACAGGTTTTGCAGAACTGGCTCAAAAATGATGTGCAGCCAAAGGAAACTCCAACTCACCCTGTTCGTTGGGTGATACCAATGGAACACATAGCACAAAGCATAGCCAAAAACCTCACTGTCACCCAGAAGCGACCTCCTAGCTTGCAAATGCTTATGTAAGCTGAGCCGCAGCCGAGTCCTGCTCCTCCAGGCCCGATAGATCCATGTGAAAGGCAGCTCAGGCAGGACACAGCTGCAGCCATCAGCCCGAGTCCAGCCAGTAAAGCCTTCTGCATGCTGCCACCCCGGCTGCATTTACACTTACCAAAAATATTAATGTCTTTGGCAATGATGCCTGGAGAACTGGCTCCAGCCCCTGGTCCCAAACCCATTGTAAAAATGGCTTTCTGAACATAGAACAGTCCAGATGCTTTCTTCATGGTTTTGAAGAGGTGAATGTATTTTGAATGCATTCCTAGATTTTTATTTGAACAGAACTAGCTTCAAAAATCTAGATAAAGGGGCTTATTAAAGATGCAGGACTTCAGGAAAATTAGCAATTTGATAGTCCCTGTGAACTGCCAGTATGATACCAGGATTTTTCATGTAATAAACAAGATATTTGAAAGTGAGAGACAACATTATAAACCAGTTCAAGCTTTGAATAAATTTTAAAACTCAGTGATAATGAGTGTAGGCATTTTTCTAAATATGCTTTCCAGCAAAAACATAAAAATTGCACCTGTATACAAGTATTCCATTAGCATTTCTCTCCTTCAACCAAAATAAATACCTCGGATAAAAGTTTACTTCAATGTCATAAATGCCCAGGTAACCAAGTTTCTTTGACTGACAGCCAAAGGAGGTCAGCATTCAGATTCCTCCAATGCTAAGCTTAGGTTAGAGGGGAACCTAGGTTGCTTTTTTACTATAGCCTTCACTTACAGACTTGAAGGGCCTTTCATCTCAAAATGCCCCCATGGTAGCTGAAAGTTTCCCTCGAGGAATGTCTCTGCCTTGTTCCTGAGCACCCTCCTCTTGCTGTCTCCTAAAGGGCGATGCTCAGCCTGTGCTGAGCACCAGCTCTAGAAGTAATGATACCTTCTTCTAGAAATGTTCATCTTCTAAACACTTCATATACTAAGAACTTGTGGGAAACTAAGAAAACTTTAAAATAGCTCACACGACTATAATTTTTTTTTTCAACCCAAAATGTGACATCCAGAAATCATGAAGTTGAAAGGGGAGCTCACTATTTGTAGCTCCTGTTGATTTCTTGAATGATATGGCCTCTGGCACACCTAGAACTCAGCTTTCTTATGTTAGTCTCCTCAGTTAAATGGCACAGGAGATGCTGCTGCTCAAACAAACATTTGAGACTTTTTTCCCCCACCCATGTTCAAAGCAATACTGCAAAATGCTTGAAGCTATCCAATGAGACTCACTATAAAGGGCCCCTTCACTCAAGTGACACCCTTGTACATGCCCTCATTTGAAACCATCACCAACCTTCAACATTAGGAAAGTGAAGGTACAGGACTATTTGCTTCCAGCCTTTACACCTTCTATTTCTCTCCTGAAAAGTCTGAATATTTTCTCCATTTCCAGGAGCAATAGACAGTAGCTGTTCTGGACAACAAGGTAATGATAAAAGTCTGCTTTAAAGAAAAACAGAACAAAACACATAGAGAAACAAGAGACGATACTCATACTTTTGCTTCTGCATTTAAAAAGTTGACCTAAAGTAAGTTTTTGGTAACTAGAGTTTTATTTTAGTTGACTGGAAGAAAAGCATTTGATGATATTTAACTTTAGAGGGGACTTTGTGAAGTGCTGAGCACAGTCCAGGACCACAGAAGGCTGTTCCTGGCACTCAGTCTTGGAGGATTTTACCCTTGCAAAGGCTGCAACAATAAAAGACAAAAGCAATTCCTGTTTTTTTTTTTTTTTTTTTTTTTTTTTTAAATGTCAGCTTCAATATTTAGCAAGGGTGTTTTTGAAACAGCAGTAATTTCATGCAGGACTTTCTTTCCTGAGATGTGAACTTTGGAGCTTTATCTTCTTGTTTCAACTACCTTTTGCAAGCAGGAGGTAATGCCTTTACTAAGCACATGCTCAATGCTTAACAAACATTTTTATGTCCAAACCTGACCCAGATACAAAATATAACAATTCAATTTTTGCATACGTATTAAAATGGCTTATTTGTAAGCAGTCAGGTTGATAATAGGATCATAAAACATCTTTGAAATTTTGAAAAGATAAACTTAAGACCTTCATTTCCCTAAGTGTATGCAATTGGAAAGCAAGCTAAGAAGCTGGAGAAATTTAAAGAGATGGCTCATTTTTCAAAGCATTCAAGTAGTTAGCTTTTCTGCAAAACCAGCATCTGTTGGGACTGACTGGCAACTTTCCTACATGTTAAAAGAGTAACAGCCAGTTACTGGCTTACTGCCAGGACATTTCTTATTACCAGCTCCTAAAAGAATTTCGAGTTATAAGAATATATTTTGCCATCAAAGATGAATGATATCCTTTTGGCACAGAAAGTCTCTACGTGAAATAAGGAATAGCTATCCATTAAAATCTCAAAGTGTGAGAAATACATCTTCATTAGAAAGCATCTTCTTAAAGCATGAAGGATTAGGCGATGCACCAAGTGCAGCAAATCTCATGATTTAATTTGAGACTACGGTTGGTACAAGGAGCTGCAAGTGCACCTGCAGTTCTGATGGCTGTGGGTGAAGGTACAGCACAGCCATTTGTAGGAGATAATCAACAACCAAGCAAATCTCCTCCCTTGCTCGGGAGCAGAGCTGTGATTGCAATTCCACAAATGCTTTTTGAGCACAATTTGTCGAGATTGTATCAGACTAATCCTTCGTTTTGCTATCAACAAATTACGTTGTTTGATGTGTTCAGTAGAGCGACCTGAAATCACACCTGAAAATGAAGTAACAAAGCCTATCAAATATTAAAAACAGAGTGTAAAAATGCTTGCGTGTGATAGTACACTGAGCAGATAGAGCTAGGAACGCTTAATTCCCATTACTGAAATGAATTTTAAATACAGCTGTGTTCTTGTAAGTTATATCAGAAATTTAATCACAATAGTCCTATTATAAACTTCCAGGTAGTTTTACATTCATGTCCAAAATAATGGGGAAGATCAGACTTTTATCTTCTCTCTCAGGGTTTACAGACACTCAGCTTTCTCACATATTCTAAAACTTCATTTTATCTATATTTTTGATGTTTTACCTTGCTATACATATGAAAAAGCTGTGGGATCATTTAAATCATAAGAACAGTTTTTCCTCTTTTTTTTCTTGAGGAGCTGATTTACAGACTTAGAGCTCAGCACTTCCCAAATCATTTAATGGAGTCAGGCACTGAGAAAATATAGCAAATGCAACAGAGGGCAAATCAATGTAAGTGGAGTGTGGCATAGTCAGGATAAATAAGTGTACTGCCCAGCTGTATGGCTTGGGATGGCCTAAGTGCTGGAAGCAAGCAAACGGAAAGAAAACTAGAAAAATCCATCAGCATTGCTGGAAGCATCCTTCTTTTTTTTTTTTTTTTTGTAAGTAAGCCTCATTTACTTGGTGTTACAGATTAAGTTACTGTAGTAGCAGGTTGTCACCTTCCCATTGCACCAAAAGGAGGGAGTGTGGAGTCGTGTGCGTCCCGCAGCTGTCTGTCGGCAGCGATGAAGGCAGGGACTCATCTCGGCAGCATAAATTGCTCTTCCTCTACAAAGCCTCTTGGCCTGCCCTTGGTTTAAGTGCTTAACATTTGGCAAAATTCAGGTACATCAAAATAAGAGAGTCTTGCAGCTGAGTTTTGGCAGCCTGCAACATAGGCACCACATTGCCAGTATTGCCATGGGCCAGTATTGCTCATAATCATGAGATAAGGATGAGATATGAGTAAAAATCCTGAGTTTAATGTGGACTACATTTAGACTGTAAGCTATCTCTGGAAATTAATTTGAACCTTCAGGAAAACCAATTATGCATACTTTGCAGGGAAAAGGGAAGTAAAAAGAAGAAAAAAAGGTTTGTTTTGGTGTCTCAGCTGCTGGTGGAGTGGAGGCATCAGCAGTAACTTTGGAGTTAAGCCTGTATTGCTTTTTTCACTTACAGGAGGATTAAATTTCTTCCATTTCACAGTTCGGTGATTGAATTTCATCTTTGAATTTGACACAATTACTGTTCAGGGGTCAATTGAATTTGCTATGCAGTTTTTGGGTACCACGCTTACTAACTTTCTCAGGGAAAACAATTCATATTCACTCATCTTTGAAATATGGACCTCCACCCTCTGCTCTTTCCCCTCTCCCTGCTTTTTAAATAACTGCATAGAGCAAATTTTCAAACCTTTATAGCCATTCCCTGCATATCTCTGCCTGAAAAGTTTCTCAGGTACACAGGAAGAACTTCATCTGGCAACACCTTGACCTGCTCTGGCAAGGAAAGTCAGCAGAGGGGAGATGGTGCTCCTCCACGTCTCCCCTGGTGTTGCCCTCCCTGGAGCCCAAACCTCTTCCTCCTAGAGTTCCTCTGGGTGCCAGCACCAACCACATCCTTGCCTTTCAGGTCTCACTGGCACTACGTTTCTCTCTTTTCTGTCCTTTACCAACATTTCCCCCTAAAAGTGAGGTCAGACCAACTCCTGGTGGACCTCATAAGAGTTGGTCAGGTACAGCCAAGGACAACTGCTCTAGCAGGTGCTGGAAAAGCCACAAATAATCCCACAACTATTCCTAACAGTTCCAAAAATCAGTAGGTCTCTACGGAAGAAGCATAAGTGAGTTTTATTTACAATATATTTGACTCTGTTGAAGCACAACATTTACATCCCTCTGATGAAAGTGGGGCAGAAATAGTCCGTCTGCCAGTGCTGTAATACTCACAGACCTATGTAGGTAATGTTGGGGACAGCTCAAAAACATACTGGGCACCAGATGGACAGAAACTGTGCACAAAGGCTTTCATGTTACCGTTGCCACTCCATTCCTCTCGGATGGCAAAGCTTGCCAAAATTTCTGCTTAAAGCTACCAAGACTGTGCTATACAAATGGCAGTGTTAGGATTAGTAAAGTATTCTGAGAGGTTCCAGAATAAAGTACTCAGATAAATGCCAGAAGAAAGGCTAATATTTCTAATACGCAGACCTCCTTTTCCATCAAGTGCTACCAAGTACAACTCAAGCTGCTGTGCACATAGATGCATTCACAGCACTATTTTTCTGTTTCCTCTGGAATGAGACTCATAATCTTCAGAAAGCTTTCTGCTGCATTTTTATTTCATCATCTCTCAGCTAGTATTGGGCTCTAATTTATAAAACAAATGCAGTAAAATATTATCATAGCAGCCTGCTTCAAAAGCACTTTTTTTTGCTAGCGCTTCCATCTGCCATCTGACACAGCCCATTATCATATCGAAAGGTCAAGTTAGCAAGAGAAAAGCGTATAGATTATTACCTAAATAAAAATGACCTGTTTTTAAAAGCTAATCTAATATATCCCTTGTGAGCGACACAGTGCATTACACAGTGCATTTTCTCAAGAGGAAAGCAGCCATAAAGTCTACCCAGCACAGATCTCTGCATGAGTAATGCAAGACTGCAAGTAAATGTCAATTCACCATCAAAAAAAATAAAGTAACCATGTAGCAGTCTCTACTACCTTTACTTAGGACTATCACCTTGGATGTTATCTTGATGTGCTCTTACCTTTTAAAATCATTTCTGAGAACTTATTTTCTAAGTAAACACCTATTCGTTACAGCAATTGGGAATATCTGATAGCTAGACTTGGATACAAACTAACATTGGCTTCAGTATGAAATTACAAATTATTTAAGGCCCAACTCTGCTATACACAAAATTCTCCAGCAGAAAGAAAAAAGTCTCAAATGGCAGAGTCCAAAGAATGCTATTTGAAGTCAGTTACATTCTCGGTGTGGGTTTTTTTTTTTTCCTTTTCTCAAAATAGCACGAGTTATTTTAATTGTTTACACAGCCTAAAAGAAATGACTGTGAGTTCTGCTTTATATAGAATTAGTGATCTTTTTCTCCCTTTTTGCATGCCCCAAAAGCTTCCCCCACCACCACTCTGGCACTGCAGATAGCCAAGGCGAAAGCTAGTTCCCATATGGTCACTAATTCAGAAAACAATCGACACAGAGGGAGACAGAGCCAATTATTATAACCCTCATGCTGTCCAACTTTTGTAATGCTGTAAGCCAGAAAATATTTTCTCTTGCAGAAGAATAACTAATCTAATCATACAATAGTTCACTGACACCGGGGGTCAGTGAATTATTTCAGCAAAAGTTTTTAAAAGCTGTGGCCCAACAGAAAGTTGGATCTTAATTAAATCATTCTCTTTAATTGGTGTCTCCCGATTTGGAACTTCTAACTGGAATTTCACTTTTAGCAGGGGTTAAAAAACCTTCTTGGCTTACCTTTCTAAAAAAAGAGAAGATAAAGAAATAAAAAGAATCCTGTCCTAACACACAGTGTTGTTTATCACTCATAAAACCCACAGACTGGCTCTACTGTCAGTAACACCCTGCACCAAGGGGCTTGCAGACCAGCATCTGCATGCACAGCTTTCCCATCTTACCAGAACAGGAGGCTGCAAGCAGGGTTCTGCCATGGCACTTTTTTTGGAACTGAGTACCATTAGGGCCAACTCCAGCCTCACTACATGCATGCAGAGGATGGCCACAACTTGTATCCTGGTACCCATAAACCTCCGAAGGGCCAATGCCTACACTACAGGAGCACCAGCATGTGTGACCAGATCTCTGCCACCACCTTCAGACGAGCACTGTGATGACAAAAGCAATGAAGAACAGTCTTCATGCCCAAGGTGCATTAAAATGTATTTTGCCCCAGACAAGGAGTCCACTTCTGAAGCAACTGTTGGTGCAACTGAAGCTTACTGTTCCCTCTAACATCAAGAGCATGAGAACTGGGCTCCTTTCAGGTGAGTCCAAAGGAACCAGACCGGAAGTACTCCAAAGGAAAATGCCACTGAAATGCATACAGTCTATACATCAGGTCCTTGCCACCAACATTTTTTTCCCTACAAATCCACTGCTATTAATCTGTGCTATTTACTAATACAGACCTAGCGCAATAAGCACCCAACTCCCAGAGACAATTTCAACTGTAAAAATGGCTCCCAAAGAAAACCTCAAAAAGCAAAAGAAAAGGCTGCATAGGAAGGAGACACAGAGAGCCAGCAGAGGCCCTCCAAGAAATACCACCGAGGAGGAACACAGGATACTTGAAAATACTTTCTCCTTTTAACATGTTGGCAAGAGAGAAATGAGACAGACCAGGGGATACGAGGATTTCATCTGGCAGAGCACAGTACTTGGACACAGCACGGGGAAAGCCCTGAACAGCAGAGGGCACCTGGACTCCAGCTACCAGGCACTGCGAGACACCAGGAGCAGGCTGCCCTCCAGCCAGGCACATAAGCACCTGCCGAGCCAAGAAGTTTTCCTAAACTGGCATCGTAGAAAATACTAGTGCAAAAATGTATTGCTGTACATATTGCCATTTTGGCAGCTGCAAATGAAAGGAAATGAGACAGGGCATCAACCTGCTTTGTTTGCTCAAACTGTAAAACTGTATCTGTATCATTCTCATTAGAATAAAGTCAATTTTACTTTTCAAGCCGGGATGAAAGGGGAATAATATCTAGAAAGTATGAATACAAAATTGGAAAAATATTAACAACAACCCTCTGCACCAAAACTAAGTCAATAAAGTGTTAGGATGCCTTGTTATGAACATATGTAGTGAAAGATGAGGGGTAAAATGACATAAGGGATGACCCCGACCAGTAGAATAAAAGGTTTGGATGGAGCTCTTTATTAAAAAACAGAACAAGTTAAAATGAAGGGTGTTTGGGGTCAGAACTGCTAAGAAAGGAAAAAGAATTGTATACCTACATAAAGGTCCCTGACTCCTCAAGTCCCATGAAAAGGAGACAATTTTGGCTGTGAGTATCAAGATGCATACCCCCAGGGCTGCAACGCAACTAGAATGAAAGAAAGCAAAAAGTGCAATCAAAATAGCCCATGTCTGTGGAGAGCCTGGAGCAATATCATGAAGGCACCAGTGTCTGGACTTAAATAGGGTATTAATTTCAAGCCCCGCTGCCACAGGAGATCAACATCAGCAGATAATTCTGGATGTGACAGGAGAAAAGGAGCACGGGGACCCTGGTCATCAGAGCGGATTCGCTCTGCTTGGCTGGGTGAAGCCAGGACGCTGCCAGCTTCCCCAGCGTGGTGGTGAGGGACACCTTGTTGTTGCCATCTCTGTGCCATGGGCTAGGGCGCTGCCTTCCTACAGCCTTGTCACAGAAAGGTGGGACTAAACTAGTGGGGACCTCATCTGATGACGTTGTTAGTGGTTAAAGGACCGTGCAGTGATTAACCTCAAGAGTTTTTTGGATAGGGAAGACCAGCAGAAGGGATTTCTGTGCCTGGAGCGAGTAGTGTTTGTTGAACCCTCACCTCACTTGGCACCAATAACTGCAGTAGAAACCACCTGCTTCCTCTTGGATTTATGAGAGTTGCAATAGTGGCTCTATCTGGAAGGAATCTACACTTAGATGGGTCTTCTTCTTATTTAGGTGTCTTCGTCATGCCCCAAACACCAACACCACAGGCAGAGTGTGCTGGACCTGGGCCTGACCCTGGGACACGAGTGCTGTTCTTTTGAAAGTCCTGCTTTCTCAGAACACGAACCAAGTTAAAAGTTTGCTTCTTTCCTTCACCTTCGCACTGGCAGGAATGTAACTAATATTCATTAGTTGATGAATTTATTAACTTATCTGAATACATCTGAGGAGTAGAATATTAATTATGTAGTTTCACTGATGATTTCTGACCTAATCGAGAGACTGAGCACAAAGAATGCACTTAAGGAGTAATGCCACTTCCAAGCTTGCAATAAACAGGAAAAAGTCTCTCCAAAATATAAAACTAGGAAGATATTACTTGTAAACAAGTAAATCAAATCTGGTGCTGGAGTAAGCTTATGTTATAAAGATGATCTCTGTAATTGTGAGGATAAAAATGGGTTCTTCCATTTGGATGAAGGCCAGAATTTTTATACTCACCAGAATTTAAGAAAACTCACAAAATGGTATCAAAGACAACTCAGTTCGAGTACATTAGCAACTGAATTCCACTGCCTTCAGCAGCTCAGGTGCAGACTGGCTTTCCTAGACAGGAAGGTCAAAACCCTTGAAGAAAACAACTGTCTCCGAGGTCTGCTTGGCAGGAACTGCTGGGCACCTTCCCACTGGAGCACTGGGACAGCCTTGTGTGGGGCATCCTGGCTGCCTGTGCCGGCCAAGAGCCAGGCGTTCAGGACACAATCCAAAGGTGTCCACGCAGAACAAGGAGACGCCTACATCTGTCATTGCCACTATGCGGATGCCTAAAAGCCGGGGTTGAGAACAGATAAAAGCCTTAGATCCCCACTATGACCTCTCGTTTATTGATGCAGTGAGCCCCTCTGCTCAGCTGAAGTATTTTTTAATGGTGCTATGAATTTTCTTTTCCTTCAAGAACCAAGCAGATACTTTAAATCATGCCCATGGGCAAGAAGTGGTACCTCCATTGTCCACAGCAGTTTGATTGCTAGAACATTTTCCCAGGTCCTAGGAGCAACCTAGCCATATCTCAGGGCTTAGCTGGGAAAACACCAGGTTGCCAAGAGATAAACTCAACAAAAACTTGTTCAGTCCTTTCAGAGCTGGAGGATTTTTGGATGCATGGAAAGCTTTTCTTCCCTGCAACTTCTGCCTAACCATCTCTCAGATGCATCTTGCACTGGGACCATCACCTCTGTGGCAGCAGAATTCTAGTCATGTTCTAACACAGATATTAAACAAACAAACAAACAAACAAACAAAACAAAACAAAACAAAAAACTTAGTGCCACCAATTTTGTACTATTTCTGCAATGAACACCTGCCTACGGCCCAAGTTCTGCTTTAGGAACATGAAACCTCTATTGGATGTGGCCTAAAATTGTGCTTCTGCTGAGCAGGAACCTCTAAATTAATAGGAATTTAATAATCATCTTGATATGGATAGGTGTTTAAGAAAATGTATTTGCTGCCATTCTGCAGCATATTTTGTAGCCATTTTTCATATTTGTTAATTGACAGGAATAAATAAAATATTACACTGTTTGCATTTCAGCCCTGAATGTGACCACCACACCAAGGAAAAGCAGGCTTTGACACACTGTAATGCAGTCTTAGAATGATGTCCTCTGCATTTACTCTGCATGACCATGCCTGACGAATGTCTGACCTCTGTGTGGATCATCTTGGTCCACCTGACACATGGTGAGATAAGGGCACACAGAAAATTCCTCTCCATCCAAAGGCCTTATGTCACCTGTCATGCAAGCACTGAAAATGAGATGCTAGCTATAAGGATGCAAAAGTAGGAATTTCTTTTGTGATTTGAGTACCTGAATGCGCTTTATGTCCCAAGCTCTTCCACTTTGCAAACTGCTCTTCGGAAAAGATAAGCCCTTGAAGGACAATTAGCTGAAGCTAATTAACACAGCTTGAAAAGTAATCCAGGTTAAAATTTCTGCCAAGTAGACTCTTCTCCCAGAGGAGTTTTATCTTGCGAGATACAGAAACAATAACTCTTGAGTGATAGATCTTTCTGAAGCAGCTTACTATACATCTCACTTTACTCTCAACGTAACTTTGTCATTTTTTCCTATTCTTGTTCATCTTTTTGCAGGAATACTCTTGCTTTCAAAGAGCCAAGCAAACATGAATACGGCATTCAACTAATAAATGCCATATATTTTGAAAGCATATTCCTTTTAAAATGTTTCTCAAGACAGACAGCACTGATCCCTTCTGCTTTTTCAAAGACAAAATGTCAATATGTAAAGGTCAATAATGTCATTGTCACCTACAGTCTCAAGTGACAGGATTCAAGCACTGGCTTCTAAGATGGCAGGACAAGCTGCTTTCAAAAGTTGCTATCATCACTTCTTCCTTTTGGGAAACAATTCTTCTATCACCAGCACTCCTTTGCTTTGCCCTTCCATTTGGATGAAATAGCATTGGAAAAGAACAAGCATCAAGAAGATAAAATCTCAAAAATGCTAAGGTCAACACAGGCCCGCTGGTTACCAAAAATGAAGAGTTTATTCAAAATAGGTGCAAAATTAGTCCTCCTGAAGACATGTTGTAAAGTGCACAACAGATCCTGAAAGCCTTCCCCTAAAAGTCACTAAACCAACCTGAAAAACTCTACAATACAATCTGCACACCCAAACATTGCCTGTGATAATAAATTGCTATGTGATACTCTCTATTAATAATACAGCTTAAAATTGTAAATGTGAGAAGACAAATGATGAAATGGGAAATGACAGGTTCTATTTGAAAATTTTGTTTGGTGCTAATGGATTCTGGTATAACCTTAATATAAGCTCCTGTGATAAAAACATCATCTTATTACTAAAAAAAAAAAAAAAAAAAATCCACGGTTTCATTAGCAATGTTTTCTTACTTTTTATTCAGATGGAAATTAAAATATTCCAAATAGTAGCACTAACAATAAAATCTAAAAATATAAAATCACATGCCTGGGATACTTGGGACCAACTCTCTGAAGCTGCTTAGGTTACTTTTTCACCGCCTTGTAAAATGCTTTGTATAAGCTGTTGCTGGCATTAAAATGTCATGTTTTTAGCTGGTACTAATAGATAATTTATATAATAATGTACACTATATTTATCTGTAATACCCAATAGCTATTTATCGACTATTATACTGTCCCATTTGACTTTGTATTCTGTGTTCTAATTACCTACTTTCTGGGAAGGTAAAAGAGGCTGATAACCTCCTGTCTTACTTAATTAAGGGAAGAATTTTAGGGAACTTGAGCATTGGAAAAAAAAATCTTACATGTTTAATTAGGGGCAGGGAAATATTACTCAAAACAAAAATGCAACTCTAGGGTGCCTTCTAGTACCTTAAAACAAATTAAAACAAGATTAAAAATGTATTTCAAGTATCACTCAAAGATGGTAATAAAAGAAAAAAAATCTTAATTTGCAGGTACTTTGGAATATTAGTAAATTTCTTGGGATGCATATTTATTTTTTAAAACAGTTATTTTTAATTGAATAACTATTTAGGTTGTCTCATTTTCTCTCCACTGAAGTGCCAAATACCCTTATTACACACTATTTCAAGCCTCTCTGGTTTGAAGAGAAGTTTCTATATGTAACTTAAGAGCAAGCTTAAATTTATAGTTCTGCAGAACACTGATTAACAGGCACACTTTCTGAGTGTTTGACTTGGAGTAAACACCCAACCCTTTTGTTAATGTGGTTAAAAAAAAGGAAGTAAAAAAAAATGTATTTTTTTTTTATACAGCAACTTCATTTTTTTAAAAAAACTACCTTTGCTTTTGAATCATATTGGTTTATATTCACTATCATTTTCATCAGAATATGTTCTTTTTAATAAGCTTTACTGTTGGTATAGAATAAAGTGTTGACATACCGAAGTCTTTCTACTAAAAAAAATTGTATATCAAGAGTGAATTATCAGTTGGGATTTTTTGAAATACTTTAAAATCACAATACATTAAAGCTCATTTCTGAAACGAATATAGCTAGAACTTTAGACAAATATATTGCTTCACATCAAAATAACTGTAATATTCATTCAAAAATGACAAACTTGATTTCTTACTCTGTCTCAGAACAGGATTTGACTTTGGGAAAACATTTCAGAAAGATCAGAGCTCTCTAAAGAAACAAATCTTATTAAACAGAGCTTTTCAAGACCTGTAATTTCTTACCTCAAACTATTGCATGATGATGATGATGATAATAATAATTATTATTAATAATAATTATCATCGTCAATAAATTGATTGTGATAATATTAATAATTATAATTATTATCATAATTTACTGATGCCATTAATTCACTGATAATATTAATAATTATAATTATTAATAATAATTAATTTTCTTTATTTTCTTAAGGTCTGAGACTTCTTTGGACTCCAATACCGTGATTAAGACAGACATTGGGACCACCTGGCTCTGGGCACCAACCTGAGGAGAGCCATCTCCTTCTGGCCCTCCCATACTCATGGAGAGCACAAGGGAAATCCAGAGTAAGCACCTAATTCTCTACTTTTTAATCTGTTTTACACTATTATGTTGAGAAAATAGTGTGTTTTTTTTTTTTAAGTTACCATGCTTCACTATCAATAAAACCATTGCAGCAAGAAAAATAAGGTTAAGATTTTATGCTGAACACAAGGAGATGGCACTTACTTTGCTTTTGCTTCTGCATCTTCATAGGCTTTGTTGGACACATCATCTAGGCCGCCAATCAGATGTTTGAAGGAGCTGTAAAAACAAAGGTGCATTTTTAAGAGAAAAAGGGTCCAACTGTGAGGAAGCCAAGCAAGCCGACGTGGCTCTTCAGCAGCAACCTGGGGATGTCCCTTGATGCTCCTGGATAATAACCAGGAAGATCCAAAACTTATTTATCCAGCTTTTAGAGACTGAACCCAACCTCTAACAAGTTTCACAGTAAATCTGGCACTGTCATTTTGACTGGTAAGTCCCATGATGGTGAGGTGCCACCACCATTTCCCTGTCTTCCAACCAGAAACCCCTAAAATCCCTCAGTTTTCAAAGTGAAGGATAATCTTTATTTCTGTATCTTAGCTTTCTCACTGCTAAAGAAACAGCAACCAAGAACACAGTAAGGAGAAATAAAAAGAGGGGGAAAAAAAAAAACAGACAAGGAAAAGAAACTGAGGGCAGAAAGACAAGCAAATTATCATGAGCCAAATTGTTTAATGACATTTAAGAGGAGTTTTGGCTTGAATTGGGTTAAACGTTGAGTAAGACGGTGAAATGTTAGGAGTGCCTGATACAATCAGAGCTGAGCTGTCTTCTGTACAAGCCCAGAGTAGCTTGAGAAGTCCCCTAACACCATTCTCTGTCTCAGGGGAGATGCAAAGGGCATAAACAGATTGGAAAAAGAAAATCTTTTTATATCATGAGTGACTCAAACAAATGGACCCAATGACCTTATAATCAACTAACAAGCATCACTCCAGAGAAAAAAGCATTAAAATTGTGACTATTATGCCTATGTTAGTGATACTAAACAGTATCAGAAACCAAATAAGGAATAACAATTTGAATATTTAAATAATATTTGTAATAATTATTTTCAGTTATTAGCAACTGAAAATATTACAGGTGAAAAGTATACTTCCCTCCTACACATTTCTATTATTCCCAGGATGTCTGTCACAAATAGGGTTGTTTTTTGTTTTTTGTTCTTTTAAGAAAGAAAAAGCCATTTGCAAAATGAGGATAGAGATAGATTAATTTGAAAGGATGAACTGCTGCAAATGACAGTCTCTTGACTGATCTCAGCCCTAAGGTCACAGCTTGAAAAATGAGAGCCCTGCAGTTCCTCCCTCTTCTATATGGTCATGACCCTTTTGAGGCGCTGAACAGAGATGAAGAAAACAGAACGGCTATTAAATCAAAAAGTTGAAAAAAAATTAATTGAAAGGTTGAAAAAAATAGAAAAACAACAACATTTAGGGCCATACTTACAAATAACAATAGAATACTTAATGTGGGTCCTCCTTCAATAAAGACTTTTAGGATGAATGAGAATTAATGCTGTTCAGCAGATGAGGAGCATACAGAGAAACTTAGTAATTCAGTTGGTTTGCATTTTTTCCCCTAAAGCACTTGGTTTATGATCACATGACATTATACAGGATAAAGAGCCATGAATGGGCAGATTAAAAACCTATTAGCCAAAAAGCTTTAAACCTCAGTTGCTAGTGAAAATACAGCAATGAAGAGAAATGAAATATTTTCATCCAACTGAGGCATTTGGCTTTAGAAGGTATAGACAGAAAACTTAATATCCTGTGACATCACATTCCCTTTGGCCTTGAGAACGATTAAACAGTTTGGACTGTGCTTTGCTGAACAATGTTAAACACGTTGCAAGTTCTTAAGTGGGTACTTAAGTGTCCTGCTGCCTCAGGAGACATCTGACCTTAAGCGAGGTACCGCAGTGCGTGCACTACTAGCAGAGGATACGACTTCCAGGAGAATTAAATGAGGCTTAATTATTACCTGCTCTTTGCTTACGAGTAGCTGGAAAAAGCCATATTCTACCCATTATTGTAATAAATACGAAGTAAGAGGTAAAAGTCGGGAAATCTATTTCTATTGTTCATATCTAGAGTTACTTGCTATAATGGGTCTTTCCACCATGGCCCTTTGCATAATTACAGCCATCACCGCTCTGGAAATATCCTCTGCCCACACAATTCCCTCATTTTTCCACTTTGTTTAATTTGTAATATTTTAAATTATACAATCTAGGAAATCACTTACGCAGCATGGGGAAGCAACAGGAACTCATTAATAAAGAGAAGAAGGCAAAGACCCCTTTGCTCTTCCATGGAAATTGTGTTAGGAATTTTTTAACAAGGCACGAGCTCAGCAGGCTGTAAGCTTCATTATTAAGATGTGTTAATAACCAGAGGATCTTCTCAATGCAAAATTTTTCCCTCAGCAGTGAAAACATGAAAAATTTAGCTCCACGGTTTGACACATCAAGGTTTGTCTTCCCAGCAATGAGTATGTGCTACGGGATGAAACCAAACCCTTGAAAGATGGCAGTGAAAGCAGAGATGTATATATTAGTGCACCACAAACAGATATTTAGGCAATTGAGCAAGACAGTGTAATACTGTAATCCTCCTGGCACACTACAAGACATGAGCTAAGGCTTAAAATGCAATTTTAAGTAGCAAGGCTAGGGTTGCTTTAATGTGGTTAGGAAAATGTGGTAGGGTTAGACATTCCTTTTTCTTTTTCGGCAATGTGAATAAATCTTTGTATAGTGAAACATTACATAGACAAACAAGAAAAAGTCACAGAAAGGAGCAACAACAGTTTGCCTAAGTTCCTTAATTTTTTATTTAATTATCTTAAGCCAGACTTAGGACTGGGCAGGATGTTTAAGTTCACTGGAGTCACTCTTTTATTGTCTATCTCAGAGCTGTTTGTCTATCACCTTGGTCATAACTTCCCCCAGAATTTCATCAGAGAACTGCTCAGTTTTTCTCTGCATAGCCCTCTCTTTCCATTTCTTTCATTCTCTCCTCATAAGCAATTTTCTCCATGGATAAATCTCACCCCAACTGGGAAAAATAGTAAAGCAGAAGAAATGAAAATCTCCAATGAAAGGAGATTCAGGTCAGCTTGTACGGGGTCAGTCGTGCCAGGATAAACTTTTTTTATGTTATTTTTCTCTGACTTCCATTGCCAAAAGGGTTGTTACAGCAACCTTTCAAGACACCTTATAGCTAGCTATCCCATCACAAACCAAAAAAAGGCTTTCAAATAAGGACACAAAATGTAAAAGACAAGATGAAAATTGGAAAATCCCCCAAATATTTAAAATGTTCTCTTAAAAACAAACAAACAAAAAAACAACAACACAGCAACTACCCAGAAATAGGTATGTACAACTGAAGAAGACAAACAGAAAAACAACATTTAGCACTCAATATCCGCAAATAGCAGGCAATTTTGAAGCACTACTAGCCTCCATCAGGAGCAGCTGTGCCTTGAGTTTTAGTGGCTCAGCTCGTCTCTAATATTTGCATCAGGCAATTTGTACTCCCAGCAACTACAACATTTACACCTGGTAAATCTTCGCGCTATGGGAAAATATTGTTATAAACATAAACAAATTGTATGGAGGAAAAAAATCACATATAAATAAAAGATGAATCTGAATCATCAACTGCAGTGTACATATTCTTACAGTTCAGAAGAACACAAACTCTTTTAAACGCTTTTCTAGGTTCAATAGGTAGATGTGAAAAAAAAAGTTTAAAAAACTGCACAAACTTCTCTCAGAGTGCCAACAATGATCAAAATTTTACGAACATGTTTTGAAAATTTTCTTCCTGTTTTATCTCCATACAAAGTAGCTGCAAGTAAAGCATGCCTGTATGTGTCTATTCAAATTAATTTCCAAAACAGACATTGAAGGTTCTCCCACTTGTGCCCACACAGTTTTTAGCAGAAGATGTCTTAGGCAAAATTTCTGAGCGGTCCAGTCCATCAAATTCCATGTATTGGAATTATTAACTTTTCCACAATCAGTCCATCCTACTTCTACACCAGATCTAATAACCCTTCCACGGAGTGTGAAAATTCACTAAGTCAAACCATGACAGGGCTAGGGCCAAGCTTGAAATACCTTGGGGTCAGCCACATTGTACATCTCCCACTGTTACTTTCTTCCTAGAGGATTAATTACTGCAGTACCACAATGGGAAATACTTAAATAGCAACTGGTTGTTTTATTTTACATAGGCTTTTAGCAAGTCATAAACACAGAAAGTCTATGAATTCTTTAAAAAGAAGCGTTCTTGGAAATAAAAACCAGTAAAAGATATCTGATGATGAAAAACCATTATAAAATATTAATACATTTACCTAGATCATACATTCCGTTAGAAGGAAGCTACTTCTGCAAAAAGCTTCCTAGTTCCCCAAGCAGAGAAAGCTTCTACAAATGGTCAGATGACTTTGCTGCATAGTCTGACAACTACCATGAATTACATGTTAATTTGGAAGTTTTCAAGCTGATTTCCCAATCCCCCTAGTTGGGTCTACGCTTCACTGAGGGCAGGAAAAGCATCTCTGTCACTCCAGATAGGCGGTCTAAATCACCCGGGTTTACCGCTGAGCCTCAGCATGGAGAACATCGCAGCCTAGCCACCATGCAGGTCCCTTAGCAAGGCTGTCATCCCCTTCTGGTCAGCCTTGTCACCTTCCGACCTGTTTCCCCTGTTGGGTTAATGGAACCGTGGAACCTCTTCCTCCATGACAGCATGCATGGACGTGTTGAAACTTGAAAATTTTTCCTACCTATTACAAAGCTTGTTTCTTTGAAATACACCTGAACATGTAGCACTTCCCCTCCTTTTTTTTTTTTTGTATGGCAAGAAGACAACTCAACATTATAGCAAGTAATGGATTTGCTTTCATCTTTCTTGGAAACAAACTAGGGTGGACAAAATTAATAGAGCTCTCAGAGCAGCCTGTACAGAGCTTGTACTAATGCTGCCACCTCGCCTGGAAATCCCATCTTTGAAGCTCACTTCATTTGCTATGGATTTTCTAAATATTGGTAGAATATGGATCTCAAACCAACTAGTCAACTCTCTTCAGCCATTCCCCAAAACAAATTCCCAGATTATAAATTAATTCCCTATAAATCATTTCCTAAATGTGTCACCTTCCTATGATGAAAATTTCTAAGAACTGAAGCCCGCTAGATGGAAGGAACCTTAGGTGTCCTTGTCCAGTTGATTTACCCAAAGAGCCCCTTTCATTTCTCACTGTTCCATTTTTAGCAGAGAACCACAGTAATGGACCAACTTTTTAAACTTTCTCTTTAAACTTAATTGATGACTTTCCAGTATTAGCAGTCATTATTTTTCCCTTTTCTCTGAAAATTTACAGTCATTTCTACTGATACAAGTCCACAAAATCTTTTCACATTTATGCTATTCAGATCTGACCACATCCATTTCCAAACACATCCAGGACTCCCTTCAATACTAGCATTCAACATCTTCTTCAAAGTGATTTTGACCCAAACCAGATAGCCATACTCGACACCTCTTCCCTACAAGGTTCCAGTCTATTGAATCCCCAAGAAATGAGTCCCCTTTATTAATTTTTCTCCAGCTGTGCTTCATGCTGTTTTTCCCCTATCATGTTTCTGTCATCTCTGTGCAAATTTTGGACCTGACACACAACACATACATTTCTGTTTTCAAGGTAAGACCATGATTCCCTCTGCTCAGGAGGCAACAGTTTTCCTTCCCTTGCTCCTCGCACAATTCCTCATTTTGCAACAGATTCCACGCAGAACTTCCCATGACAGATGCAAAGCCTCCCTTCTTTGTACAGTCACAGCCTGGATTTCCTCACAGATTGCAGGTCTTGGCTTTTTTAATGCTTTTTTTCCCCTCATGTAGGTCATATTTCCCCTCTCTTCATGATCACAGAATCACAGAATCACCTAGGTTGGAAGAGACCTCCAAGATCACCTAGTCCAACCTCTGACCTAACACTAACAAGTCCTCCACTAAACCATATCACTAAGCTCTACATCTGAACGTCTTTTCAAGACCTCCAGGGATGGTGACTCAACCACTTCCCTGGGCAGCCCATTCCAATGCCTAACAACCCTTTCAGTAAAGAAGTTCTTCCTAATATCCAACCTAAACCTCCCCTGGGGCAACTTTAGCCCATTCCTCCCCCCCCCCCCCCAAAAAAAAAAGAAGAAGCATTCACACAACCCCTGAGCATCGGCAAGAGCTGTTTATTGCCGGGACATCTTGCAGGCAAGCCTGCAGGACATCCGTGGTGTTTGGTGGCTCCAAGCTAATGCTTGCGATGGAGCCTGAGCAATGAGTAGGGGGCTCGCCGGGCACTCCTGCGATGCTGTTGGTGCTCTCGGATGGCAGAGCACAAAGACATGCTGCAGTAGTCCCAGGCCTGTCCCGGCAGAGGCGGATCCACTTCCATCCGTTCCTCCACATCTGGTGGATCCAGCTCCATGGGCTCCACAGTGTTGGGCAGAAGGCTAAGCCAGTCCTTGCCTGGGACTGCCCAAATGGGATGCCTTCCGTCCGGAATGTTCTCAGGCCAGGGTGCCGAACCAGGGGGTTGTCCAGTCCCACGCCTCGGTCCCACGCCACTGTCGGCTTGATTTTCATGCATGGGTCTGACGCTGCCCTCTCATTTACGGCCATTACTGGGTCCCGCACTGTGCTCCAGACTATGGGCACGCCTCTGCTCCCCGCGGCTGTCTGCCTGATGCTCCCGCCTTCGCCCCACGTCACCGTTGCTCCTATGGTAAGGCCCAGGCCCCCTGGCGCTGGGTGTGTGAGGGGACGGCCTGTTCCCCGCATCGTTGCGGTCCCAATGGTACCGCCTGTATGTGTCCGTGGGCTGGGCGCCAGAGGTCCCTTGGGCACTGGTGTCTCTTGTGCCACCGGCGCTATCCCTCCGCCCACGACACATCTCCTTCTGCTCAGGTGCATTCCTTCTTGGTGCTTCACCGGACTGCATCCCTGTCCTCGCACACCAAGGAGGCCTGCTGCTCGCCTTGCTCTTCTAGTCTTCCTCCTGCCGCACAAGCTGGCAGTCAGAGGGCCTAGATGCTCAGCGAGTGCTGGGCCAGCTGCAGGGGGCCTGTTTTATAGGGCCCGCAGCAAAGGCGGGGCAGTGGTGGCCACTGTGACCTCAGCAAGCCTCTGCGATGGAGTGGCCCACACGTGGCCAAAGGCGGCTGTGTTGGGAGCGGCCTGGAAGATGCCCTCACGTGGACAACGAGGAGGGTTGGGGGGCTGAGGGCCCCTTTTCTGGGGCTGGCTTCCCCGGGCCATTTGGCTTGCCAGAGAGAAAGGCTGCCCCTTGACCACAGGGACTGCCCTGCACCTCCCATCCTGTGTCCTGGGTTTATTTTTGACACTGTTTTTTAGGTAATTTCATTCTATTCTTTACGGAAAAGAACAGAAGCAAGGTGCATCTTCAGCCCTAGAGTTGTTGTCTCTATAGACAAATCTGCAATACACTGATGTCTGAGCTGGTATCTGTAATGGTTCTAGGTATAATTCTATGTACATTTACTTCTCCATGTCTTCAAAATCAACCCAAACTTCAGAATCAGATTCTCATTTTTCCTCCACCATCAACTCTACCATGGCATATACTGTCCTTATAGAGCCTCCAGCTCACACACTGATCTCCAATAACTTCCATTCCCTGAATATATATACTCCATATATACTTCCCCTTTTGCTAATATCTTATTTGCTAATAACTAATGCTATTACATTTTCTTACTTCTTATTGCCTTAAAAGCACGTGCCAAAACTTCCTATTTGCTGCCCTAAGTTTACTGACTCTCATCATTTGTTGGCTTCTTATGTCGAGGCCAAAATGGTATCAATGGATTGAGCTAAAATACTCATTTAACAAAATTACCTCCCACATTCACATTTCCTTTATGCCACACATACTACTTTCAGAAAATACGATGTAGAATCTATGTGAAATAGTTCACTGATATCTAGCTTGAAATAACGAATTTCAAGTTCAGCTTTGACCCTGTATCTTCATTGTTGGCTTCAGATCATTGCTAAAGGACAAGTTCCTTAAGGTTGTTCACAAGCAATTTATATTCACTCACACAGGAGTGAAACGCAGCATAATCTGACATAAAGCTTTAGCGAAGTCAGCTGAAACTTCTGTTACAGCTTGGTTGGAACTGGATGATCAACTTCATCTCACCTCCTGTGTGGTGGAAACTGCTGATGAAGCCAGAGAGCACCAAGGACCAAATCCTGGTCGAAGTCATTATTCTGGTAAAGGAAGGAACTGAAAAAAGCAATTGCAAAACAGACAGAACGTCTGTGTTGTCTGTCAAAATAAAATTTCCTTCACAGAAGCAAATCTGCAGGAATGAATATAGTTTCAGGGCAAGGATGGGTAGGAATGGCTTAAAATCTGTGCGACACATCAAACATTTGCTACACTGCAGGGTCTTTTTATTTGTTAGATTGTGACTGCTCATTTCTACATCAGAAAAGGATGCTGAAAATTCATTGTTTAAAAACATTTCTACACAAACATGCAAGAAATAGCTATACTACTTTTTGGGTGGTTTGGGGGTGTATTTGTGACCATAATGGCCTTATTGTTTCACATGGAAATTAAAAAGAAAGGCAGCACTGACATCGTGAGAGTTTGGTAACTGAAGACCCGTCACAAAGTACCATTTGGCTTTCCTCATGGTCTTTTTAAACCCCCAGAGCTACACTCCTGTAGCATTTTAATACACATTTTTTCAAATTTCAGAAATGATTTTAGGCAACCATTTCATCTTTTTTAAGCTTAAGCAATATCCAATCTCACAGCCAACTCTCCCAGAGCTTACTGGTGGCCTGGCTCACTCCTATGAAGGAAGTTTCCTGCCTTATTATCCTCAAAACCCTCCAGCAACTAGAATTGCCCTACAATTACTCATAATACTGCCAAATGCAGAGATCGGACTTCCATCTCTTGGGAATAACTTGGTGTGATAGCAAGGTGTGACTCTCAAAATTTAACTGTTCACTGGATGGGAGCAAGACAGCCTTATTACAGTGCGGCTCACCAGATCCATTTGACCATTAAGGAAACAATATTATTGCATAACTTGTTCTTGGGAATTGCCAAATCAATTTTGCTGAAATGTTTCATATTTGGATTGATACACAGAGCATGAAAATTGCTGCTTCAGTGGTTACATCTGATTAAGCAAGAGCTTGTCTTGTAATAGAAAATATTAAAAAACCTTAGTGACAAGCATCACTCCTCATTCTGCTCAGAACAGCTTTCGACTGTCAGTACAGCTGGCTTCTGTTTCTATTGCTGCCTTGCATATAGCTCAGTGCTAACCTTTATGTTGACCACCATGGCAAACCAAGTGTTTTAATAACTCAGTGTATCCAGATATACAGAAATGCTATTCTCCTCACTAACTGAACAGTGTCTACACAATTTTCCAAATTTACAGAAGTCTTCTTATTAAATTTTTTCCATTTTAAAATTAGCTTCTACAGTTATCCACATACCCATAAAACAATAATCTAAGAGAAAAGCTATGACAAGAAAGTCAGAACTGGTCAGGACAGAGGACAGCCATCCTTGAACTATAAATAGTGCTATAAATAGCATTACTTTTCTTGCTCTCTATATAGGATTCTTATAAATAGCGTTACTCTGCTACTGATTGCCGAGCATTACTAGAATCTCTGGTACAGATTAACTACAGTTTCATCAGTTAAATATAACTTGTTCTTCCTTACTATTTCAAGGGCATTATATTCAGAGAAAAAGGCCCATTAGACAAGCAAACAAACAGTCTGAAAAACGATCTGGAAGGAATTGCTCGTTCTTTATTTATTTTTAAAATCTTATGGTACAAACCAAAAATGTCCCTCACAGAAGTGTTCAGAAAAAAATGCAGAAATGACTCTTTGCTTTATATTTCTCTGAATTAATGCTTACTAAAATATTCAATTGTGTTGATTCTTCTTGCCCCACAGAATGATAAGGGATATTATGTATTTTAGCTGCCAGGCTACCTTGCACGTATATGCAAAAGAAAGCTACTCAACTGACAGTCCTGAAGTTCACCAGCTGTTTTTGACAGCAACCCCATATATTTTTTTAATTGATCACATATTAACTAACATTAAGGATACCTAGGATTTTTGAAGTATTCTTCCTCAGTTCTGCTACTACAGAATACTGGATTTTTAGAAACGAAGGTCTGGAGAAAGTCTCAAAAGATAACTGAACACAAAACTCCTGTATTAAACCAGGACTGACTGTATTTAGATCACCCCTACACGAGGCAGTAGACATCTCCTA
This sequence comes from Cygnus olor, assembly GCF_009769625.2. Classification (NCBI taxonomy): domain Eukaryota; kingdom Metazoa; phylum Chordata; class Aves; order Anseriformes; family Anatidae; genus Cygnus; species Cygnus olor. Next base: position 15,634,663 of record NC_049175.1, read on the forward strand.
TTAATGTCATCAGACTACAAGAATGAATCAGAGGTCACTCCTGACTCAGCAGCCAAACTTTGACTGTGTCTTGTGTCAATTCTATATACCTGACAAGAAGTTCAAGAACAGATCAAGCATTTATATTTACATCGATACTCCTACAGCTGAGACTCCCTAGAGCCAATGGTAGCTCCTACATATTTAATAAATCCAATAGATTTATTTTCTTTCTGAACACTTGCAAACCTCTTGTTTTCCTATGGCAAGGAGCTCCATGAGCCATCCCTGTGTGAAGAGCCATCTCCTTTTGGCCTTTACCTCCCTCCTACAGGTATCTTTGGGTTCTCACTCTGGAGGAGGCAGTGAAAAATCAATCCCATTCCTCCTAAAAATCCCTCTGGTGATTTCACAGATCTGTACTACATTCTCTTTTATCACCTCTTTCCCAAATAAAGTCTCAACCTACTTACCTGCTAACAGAAGCCATTCCCTCCTTTAATTATACTTTTTACCCTCCTCCAAACAATTTTTGGGTCTAACATACCATTTTGAAGGTAGCAAGAACAACATGCAGCATGCAAAATCCAGGCAAATCATAGACGTACTTTTAATTATTTTTTTTTCTTAATGATTCCTAACAACAGATTTTTATTTTATTTTACTTAGGTCACAGCTGAACTCCGAGCTGATCTTTTTTTTTTTTTGTGGCACTGTCCATTACAAAATCAGTCTTCCCTATGCAGTAATAAGACACACAGCTAACACTCACTTTCCAGTGTGAGGCGTCTCCATATCTTGTGATGTCCATTCCTGTGCCTCACCACCCTCACAACTGGAAAACCATACCAGGAGTCACACTAGATTTTCAAGGTAATGCTATTTTTTTTTTATCCCACTTCCAGCAGTCATAGGAAGCTGTCTACTTTGCAGCGCTGTTTACTGGACTGCAGGCATTTTTTGTCTAGATTAAAAATCACTAATTCTTCCAAGTTTTCCATGTAAAATAGGAAAGACATTATTTTGCTCTTCTGATCTACCACCTCTGAAGCTACAGAGCTTCAAGCAGAGCTGGGTCCTTTGGACAGGGAGTCTCCAACCCCACATGGAAAAGAATAACAACATGTTTCTCTAACATTTGCCAGAGGATTTATTTCTTTCATGACATTTTGCTAATGCGAACTCAATCTGTGTACCACCATAACGCCCGGATCTGTTTCCACAGTAATACTCTTTCCCCATTTATTTCTATTTTGTCTTTCTGCACATCTTAATTTTCTGCATTTGTCATCACTGAATTTTATCTTATTGATTTAGGTGGATGTTCTCTCTGCTTCATCAAGGACACATGTAATACAATGTATTTCTCAAAATTAAATGACAACTCTACAGAAAATTTTCTAGGGCTCTAGTTAAAAAAAATGTAAATGGTGTAAACTGGAGATACACAACGCCACAAGACAGTAAAATTATGTACTTACTCTCTGTCTATGACCAGACAAGTTACTGCTTCAGCTGCGATGACATTGGCAGTTCTGACATCCTCCCTGAAAGAAAAACACATTATATTTACAAATATATTTCATTCTTAAAGCACTTCAAGAATAAAATTCTGGGTTTCACAACTTTTTCAATATATTGATTTGGACAGATGTTCATCATCTGTACAGGCCTCAAGTATGTGAGAGCTAAAAACCACACATGGGAAGAAAACCAGAAATAGGTTCCCCTTGTAAATAGGACATCAAACCATTTATTGGCCCATGCTTTTTTCCTAGGCAAAATCTTTTATCTTATGGTGTATGTAAATGGTTATTATCAAAATATCAGCCATTTGCATAGATTTATTTGCGAACGTTTAGACTTCTGCTATGTCCTTCTTCCCCAAAACCTACATTTTATCTACCCGGGCCACGGTCCAGAGGGAAATATCTCAACACTGAAATGCGAAGCATGCAGTCAAGTAGGACATTAGAGCAGGCTACAGGACTCACCAGGCATTTGCCCTCTGAGCACAGAGGTTGGGACTAAACTTATCAAAGGGGGTCAGATTAGAAAGGGGCTATTGAAAGGTCTCAGCATAAATCTCCTCTCTCAACCATTTTCCAGGTAGCTTCAGCACTAGCTCAGCAAAGCCATTTAAAGGCACTGCCATGGCTGCTGCTTTTCACCAGCTTCTCAGAAACATCGTGCTTAGAAATGGGTTCTGTGCACCTCTCTTCTGCATCTTCATTATCAATTATTTTGTGTTTTCCCTCCTCCTGCCACACACAGCTTGGCCATGGTCAGCCCCAACTAAAAAATATGAAGTTATTTCATTTTAATCAGACCAGTTTAGTGCTTCATCATGGTTTAAATGTCATTGCACTTTTTTGTGTTAGCAAACCAAATCCACAAGACTCAGAGTCACTGCTTTATTCAAAACCACTCAAAATTTTACCATCTATGAACTGTAAATGGATTACAGGCAAAATAGATCCAGTTCTTTTAAACTCATCTAATTCATTTAGACTGGAAAACCACTGCTCCTTTCCACTGAAGTAGAAAATGAGAATTAAAAATGCTGTTGGAAATAGCTGTTCCCCTGTTTAAAGACTGGAGGTATTAAAGCAGTAACATGGTGAAAAGAAGTTTGGTACATGCACACTCACACAGGAAAAGGCACTCTCTCTTTAATTGTTAATTAAACTTACTTTAAGTACTTTCAAGCTATCTTTAATTTACTATCCTTAAACTATCTTCAAAGCATAGCAAGCAGAAATACAATTGAAGTAAACATTAATGCTCAATCCTACATCCAAATACTTTCTTTGAGCTTATTTTCAATTAGAGTACATTAATACTAATTTACCCATGCCAATAAACAAAATTATAGTAATTTAAAACAAGTAGAAAAAAGTAGCCTAACAGTGTGATACAAATATTTCTATTAACTTCTAAAAATTTGGTAAACATAGAAAGGATAAGGTATTATAATATTTAATATTCCATTAAGTTGCTGTAGCCAACTTTTGCACATATATTATTACTTTACTAAAAAAGTATGCAAGGTTTTTGGTTGTCATTAATTCCAGTTAAAACTTAACATACTTGTCTTACTATGCAGGATGCCTTTCTGTCACAAAGAGCTTACCATTATAGAATTATTTTCAGATTATAGACAAGTAAAATACAGGTGTTACTGCTTCAGTTCAAATGTTTTAAATAAACTTTAATGTTAAAGATTAAAATACACAAATAACTGTTATGGTTTCCACTATCTTGTACTTAATGCATGTGTTTAAGCAGCATGAAATTAGTGTAGAACGAAGGCTCTTTCCCAAAGGACATTTTATTTAGCTCAAACATGAGCCACAGGGATGGTAAGGGTTTCTATTACGCAGAAAGTCACACCATTCTGAGGCTTCCTTATGTTCAGCACACACAGAATTAACTGATAAGTCACGGAAAATACCATTTTTTTTATGAATTATGTGGTGCAAAACCACCTCCCCATAAGTTTGCATGTCCAAAACAGCCCTAAAATGCCCACCTCCACAGCACTTCTCATGGAAAAAATGAAACTGTAACAAAGAAATGTGGGGAGAAAGCATTAATCCAAAGGGGATGCTCTGAGGTGCTCCCTCTGTGCAGTCACTGGGGAGCTGGCTACCAAACCCAACGCTGCCACCACTGAAGGACCCTGGTCCTGCACACAGAAGCTTTCTGCTCCTGCCACCGGGGCACGCCTGTCCCAGCGGAAAGGCAGAGGTGCCACCTGCACAACACCAAACTGAGCAAAAGGACCATCAGACCGACTGCCACCAGCCAACTTGGATTTCTGAGGGTCCAGCACCGCTCATGGCAGCGGCTACACGTCACTGCCGCAGTGCAGGCTCCCTCTTATCACCTGCTCCGGAGAAAATCGATTTCACAAAACCGAGGCGGGTCAGGAAAGTGCTGGGTCCCATGATTTTCTGCTTTGCTGAGCAGCCTTATGTTTCCCCAGTCTAAATCGATTTTACGTGGTTTTATAAACCTTGCGAGCTCCCATATTAGGGGGGTTTACTCATCATGCAGGATTAAAAATCTAATCATCTTCTTAGAAACAGAAGGATGAAGCAGAAGGAAAGTCAACGTATTTTCAACTCTACATGAACATTAATCTTTTACATGCATCAGCTGTGAAATACAAGACAGTTTTAAACACTGCCTACTCTTACTGTTACTCTTACCCTTACAAATTACAAACATTCCTAGAGACATGCAACTCCTCTATGAATTAACCTCAACGACCTTTGCAGCAAAACAAATGGTCAGAACACATTTAAAGGTTATATTGCAAAAGGTGGCCGCCAGCTGCAGCAGATGGCATTATATGCAACAAGTAATTATTTGAAGTGAATGGCATTAAATGCAACAAGCAATTATTAGAAAGCATTGCTTGCGAGCACTGACTCAGATATTTTCTCAGCTTCATCACAGGAGTACTCATCACTGCTCCCAGAGAAAAAGCGCTCTTCATCAGAGCAATTGCCTTCACTCTCTGAATAATCCATTGCTGATGTTTGCCTTCACCATTTTCTCCCAGGAAAACGCCTGCTTTCTTCCAGCCAGTTACTATATTTTATCTTCCGGGTGAGCTCTGATATTTTAAAGCCCCTCCAGCTTCAAGCTTCTCGACTTGGAAAAAGGTCGCAGCTGCTCAGGGGGTTTCTAGTGTGCATTGTTGGGAAATTCAAGCTGAGCGTATTCGGGAGCAACCACAAAGAGGTGCAGGCAGCGCACAGGCAGGCACAGATCCCAACAGCGCTACCAAAAGCCCTGGCAGGATACTCTGTACCACCCCGCTTCAGTAGGCACTCCTTAACCCCACAGTGGGATTAGGTGGTAATCGAGCACATCGTGCACCACAGCAGATCATGCAACACAGCAAATCTTGTGCTTATTTTTGTTGAGGCTAACCAGTTTCATAAAAATTAAAAATCTTTTTCCCCCCAAAGATCAAAGGAATCCTCCCTCCTGCCTTCTGAAATTGTAAAAGGGGGAAAAAATACAAGTGCATTATTTAGAAGAAGAAATACGTACACGTATTCCCTGGTTATAATTTGTCACCATGTGTATCTCCAGAAGATTCAACAGCTTTGATTCTGATAAGCCTTCAGCAACTTAAGAGCTATGATGTTGTTTCCAGGAAAGCCTTCTGATAAGAACGTGTTGATACACTGCATTTATAAAGCTGTGTTGGAAAATACAAATACGGAAAACAAGGGAGCTTTGATCAGAGACTACATATGAGGCCCTATGACAGCCTCTGTTATCTGGTTCTACCTACTTTGATCATAAAAATTGAACTTAGATTTTAAAATCTTTGAGATGATTGCTATCTTTTGCTTCCTACGTCCTACATCAGAGTCCTGTCCCAACTCTCATACCTCCTGCCACACACCACCACTCAAGAATGCCAATACAATCCTTGAAATGAATGGAAACTACATTTTAGAGGGTTTAATTCAGCAGTATGTTATTACATTGGCTTGAACCTTGCAGTTCCAAGCTTAGGAATCCCTGCTCTTCGCTATTTCCAGAAGATGGACATGATGCTGCAAGCAGAGCCCCCTGCCTGCCCAGCTTTGGGACCAACCCCCCCAGACGCAGCCGCCCCGCACAGAAGAGGATTTGTTAGGAGGCGCGAGCACGCTGACACTGGAAGTATCAAGTTTACAGCTGAGCCTCTTCTGCTCTTCCCCTGACTGGCATTTTGTCAGTCAATATTAATTTCAAGGTAAAACAGAGGAGAGACATTTTAAGGTGTGTGGGTAGGCAAAGCCCTCTCCTTAAAGGACAGAGCTAGGGCTTGCTTTTCAGAAGATCACCAAATTTGGGTACTTTTCAGAATACCCAGTGAGGGCAGTTTTTACCTCCAATGTGAAAGTTAGGGTGTAATCAGAAAATACACAACAAAATAATACGGGGACATTAGAGATGCTGGTTTATGAGCTTATTACTCTTAAATTCAAGTTGTTAATCAGTTTCTGCCATAATATTTTTTTCCTTTCACCTACTTCAGACATGTCTTGTCCTAAAACCTTAAATCAAGCTTATTAAAAATACCATAACAAGGTCAAGCGTGCCTTGTGGGGAAGCGGCAAAGTGCATTTAAGAGCTTGAATATGAGCAAACTGGGGACCTGAGAATAGCTTCCCTGAAGCAAATTTTTAAAAACCACCAGGGAAGACCTAATTTTTTCTTTCATCTTTTCTTTGAAAGCCCTCTTTAACACCACTTTCAAACTCATTTCAGTGATCTGAAGACTCTTTCCAGAAGTCCCGCAGGACTTGAGCTCCCTACCGCAGACCTCTCCCGGTCACCAGCAGCTTCCCAAGGGAACCACGCAGGGCCAGATGCTGAGCCATCAATGCTTGGTGGGCAGCTAAGGTCCTTTAGTTACTTTGCCGAATAAAAATGGGATGCTGTTGTTAGTTTTAGAGAAAAATTAAAAATAATTACATTTGCACATATTGCTATAGCCAATAGCTTTTCGGCAGTCTACGAGCCCATTTAGATCGACAGTCCATGGTTCTTCCTAGGAAATACAGCCTGAGCAAGAGCAATGTCACCCTTAGGTGGTTCCATCTAAAGGATTAAGGCTAACCTTGGAAATGAGGTGATAACTTCACAAACATTAGCAGCAAAAAGGCAGGTTGATTTTACAGTACCCTCCGTTGTTACAGTTTATGCCACTCTGCACCCTCTTTCCTATTTTTTCTCGGTAGCCACCTCTGAAACAAAGTCATTGCAGCTCTACAGAACTGTGATACGGCGCATCACAACTAATGGTATAAGCCATGGTCTTAATTAGTTACATGGATTTATTGCCTGATCCCAAATCAGAAAAAGGCTCCTTGTAGACTGGGGTTTGGTTTCCCAACACTTCGGCTTTCTGAGGATGTGGCAGACATTTGCCATTGGTTTGGACAATAAAAATATTTTACTGGAACCAATAAATGTAATGTGACCTATTAAACATCTAAAACTTGTAGTGTCAGATATTTTCACAAATACCTAAAAAAGAAAGCAGATCCTTGTAAGAAAACCTTGGCATGATTTTTCCCCCTTAATGGCTATGTCTATACAAAACACTTGCCTTACATTTACAAGCATAAATCAGATAGTAACCAAATAAAGAAACTCCACTACAAAACCTAATAAAACATACAGCCTGAAAAAGCTTCACTTGAAAAGAGTTATGCTATGAAAATCCCCATTTTTGCAACAAGAAAAGGCATTAAAGCCTCGCCTTTTATAAAAGGAATGAAATACAATAGCCAAGAGGATTTGCTTCAAGGTACCAAAGTTTGAAGGCATGTATCAAGGCATATGCACGCCACCATACATACAGTACACATTTTTGTGTAATTTAGATTATATATCTACTGAGAAAAGAAAGCACTTCTTACAGATCAACGTCTCAGTTCAGCCAACGTAGTTTAAGAATACTATTTACGGGTCTTTTATTTCATAGAAGTTATTGAATAAAAGCTCCCCAAATAGGCTAGAGAACGTACCAGCCCTTTTTAATAATTTGTTTTGTTAACTTGCCTTGGATTCCTGTTTCTAAAACCTATTTATTCTCCCAGTGGCTCCCACAGAAAAGAGAGAGTCCTTTCTGGTAACTTATTCTGATATTTACAGATTTGAGGACTCAGTGACGGTGAACAGGTTACTCAAGACTCTGCTGGCCCCAAAAATTCTGTTCTGTCTTTACTGCACTGACACTTCCAAAAGCACATAAAACTCCTCATAATGGCTGCTGTGATTATACCAAGTTGTAACTCAAAACTGTCCCAACAACTAACAATGTGCTGGAATAATTTCAGGATGGTGTGCGAGGTCTGACAATTATTTTCTGGCTCATATTAATGGTGGATGTTATTTCATGAGAATTAAAATGCTTGAAGGACCTGTCCTTCTTTTTACCTTCATGAATGATATAAAAATCAAGTCCAGTTTACATAAAATGCCATTTATTTTGGTATTAAAGCAAATGTTATCATTATAAGAAATAATCTGATTTTTGTAATCACATTTGTTTGGAGAAGCAGCTACTGTACAAAAACTGCACTGCACTGAACTGTTCCCCTGACTGCTGTGCCACTACCTACACTCCAGCCTTGAGCAAGCCATTTCACTACCCTATACCTGATTACTATATGAAAATGAGAAAAATTAATTTATTTTGTGAACACTTGGTTCTACAGGCAGAAGAAACTTTTGGAGACATGGCTGCTCTTACTGGAATTACAGATCTGGTATACTAAAGCTGCTAAATATAGCAAGTGTTACATTATCATTACCTTTGCCCATATGAATAGCTACAATGCAGATAAATATAGCCAAAAATAGTATTAATTAAAGCAGAGGCACTATGAAAGGCACCACCCATGTGAAACACCTTCCTTTCCAGCCTGCCTGATTACCTTGGGAGGGAAAGCTGGTAGGTGTCTTCTAATCATCACCACCTGCCTTAAACTGCAATTACTTCCTGCATCCTCTGCAATATAATTTGCACGAGGTAGTTCAATAGTTGCAATTAATTCAAGCTAGTTCCTAGGAAGCTCATCAATACCATGCTGTACCTAACTGCCTCCCATCAGTGAGCCCTGCGATCCCAGGGCTCTGAAGCAGAGCTGATGTGGATCTTGCATTGCTGAGCTTCTTCAGCCCCAAGGAAGCTGCTCCTGCCACTTGGAAAACAAATGAGAAAATGCAGAGGGCAAGTATTAACGACACAGAGATCTTCTGCAGCATTTTTAAAAGTTGGTTTGAAATTGGCCCCTGCTAGACTCCTTTGCATTTATATACACTATTTAAAGCTGCCAACAATTCAGGAAACCAAGAAGGGATTTTGTCAGCTGCAAACTATTCCAAGAAGAGAAGGGTATGCGTGCCTCGTGATCTGAAAGCAGAAAAAAAAGTTCTCGCTACCATTTGATTACCAAGAAGCTGGCATAAATCTAGCAGTACCTACTATTTTGACAGTCAGCATGAGCATTTTCCCCTTGCTGAGAGGCATAATCAGGTTCTTCTGCTAACTTCTCTCTGCAAAGTAATCTTCGCTGCAACAATATGAAAAAGTTAGGAATCGCATGGGTCACAGCATTAAAAACGAGTTATCGTTTTCAGTATATTCTCACTGTATTTAATCTATAATTGATAATTGCTAAGTACTCAGGAAATAATCTATGACCTCTGCCATGACTAATTTAACATACGTGCACTTTTCCTGAGCAGTAAGTTACTATTTTGTCATTATTGCTGAAAACAGCTACATTAAAATTAAATCAAACTGTGATCTGAGAGTTAAAGCACTGAGTTGTATCTATTACACATTAACAAAATCGACTCTGAGCTTACGTAATGTCATTTAAAAACATGTAAGAGCTTTGCATGATCACAATTAAACCTCAGGAGCAGCTAAGGTATATGATAATATTTCCAAGCGTTTTTTACAAGTGGGTAAACCAATGAACCACAGCCTAAACGAGGCGCATTAGATTATAGAGCCAGCGATTAGCCTCAGCAGTAACAAAACCGGCAGCTGGCTTCTCTTCAGGAATTGACCATGCTGCATCATTTTGGCCTAACGTACTTACAGGGTTGGCATGTTCATAAAACCACGGGCTTGTCATTGCTGCAGAGGCAGGGATCATATTATCCTTAACTGTGCCGCTTGGACAACGGGCCAGCATCACTATTTGTTTGCCGTCCTTCCAGCTCAAGCCCCACGTTAACACAGGATATTCTTCAATAAAATTACCGGGGAAAAACTGCATCTAAACTCCTCCTTACAGGTGGAGGTCTTTAAATAGCTGTGTTTTTTTTTTTTCTTTTTTTTTTCTCCCTTCAATGACTTCTCCCTCCTATGACTGTTACATTCCTTTTCTTGCTCAGCTTCTTTGTACATTCAGAGCACTGGGATAAATGCTCTTTGTCATGCTGGTGCAATAAGTGATGTTATTTGTATATTGAAACCATGTCTCAGAGCAAGGATACCTGGCCTGTCTTCAGTAAATAAGGGACTCCTTCAGTTGAGAATATATTTTAAAAGATTTATTGTGAATTCACTTTTTTTTTTTTTTTTTTGAAACGGACTATACCAGTAGATACCAGTGGAACCATACCAGAGGATCTGGGTACCTCTGCCCCGGTGACTGTGCCCATTTTGCCTTCATCCCAATGCTACTGCAGGTCCACCCACCTCTTCTTCACTTCTGCAGGCCAAATTCACTGCATCCACTGTCACCCCACAGATCCTTTGACTTTCTTCCACAGTACCCGACTGTTCTCACTGATGTCAAATTTATATTCACAAAGTACAGTTTCCCATTGCCCTGCATACACCAAAGGTCTTTTAATGGCCCTAAGCAGCCTCACCTGGAACCTCCACCCCACAACTTACCCCCATGGTCCAGGAGCCCCATTGCAGCTTAGCCTGGGACCCTCAGCTGTAGGTACAGCTGTCTCACCTCATCTCTGGCCCTATTTCTAGGCTAGACCTTGGATTTACAACGTAGATAGCTTGTGTCCAGCCCCATCTCTCCATGCCTGATGCTGTAACCTTGTTTGCAGCCCTGCCTCTGTCTCTTCTCCTGCTGCTGCTGGCAGCAACCCGGGTGGACCCTGGACCTCAGCCATCTCCTCCCTGTGTCCGGGAGTGTGGGAGCACCCTGATGCCAGCACCCAGCTCAGCATTTACTTCCACTCCGAAGGAGCTTGGCTAATTACAGCAAACCCTTTCTCCTATTTGCTGCAGGGAGTGTCACACCAGTAAGGGGAACAAAAGCACCATGGGCAATAGCAGAAAGGCTCCAAATGCTTCATCTTGAACTAGAACAAGAAAATTAATATCCCGAATGCCAACAGTTAACGATGCGAAGGACCACACTGGCGCCTGCTGATGTGAGTGCATCGGATGCGGCCAAGCAGGAAGGGAGCTCGGAGACACTCGCTGCTGCTTTTTCTTCAGGAGCCTTTTCACGTCTCATTAAGCAATGTTTCACAGATAGCTTCCAGACTAGCTAGCAGGGCTCCTGCGAGAAATCAGTATCCTCCAAAAACTTCTCAAAGCTTCCCACTGATGCAATTAGCTCTTTTGAGACCCTACCAGTCTGCGCTTCCCATGCAGCTTGCGCTTTCATGTTAGCTCTGCTCAGTGTTGCAACACGGGGAGACCTGAGCCAACCTTCAGCAGGCTGCAGCAGGTGCTGGCTGCACGCAGAGCAGTTACAGGGACTGTCAGCCTGCAGAGTTAGAGGGACTCCGTCAGCCCACTGTGCTGCACACTGCCAGGCTCTGCTCCCCTGTGGCAGCATAACTCCCGCAGAGCCAGATCGAGCAGCCCCTGCTGCATCCCAGGCTGCAGCACTGACGAGCAGGTGGGGCTGTGGTTTGGTCTGCCTACTCAATTCCTTGTTCTGTTGTTATTTTATGATGGTAATAGCATAGGAGGGAAAATTATGGGCAAAGTTTATCATCAGTAAAGACACGAAGCCGTTCATTTCCTCCAGTCTTATTTCCTCACTTGTGCGCACGCAGTGATAGAGCAGATATTATAGTTTGCCCAAGAGTGCAGCTCTGTGATCACTTTAAACCGATCTACGATAAATCAAATGTTTTGCAGGCTTAGTTTTCGCTTAGGTCAGTGTGACTTGCTCCATAGCCACTAGTGCTAGAGGAGGGGAGCAGTGGCCAGGAAGGAACAGGGAAGCTTGGGGTCAGCCGCTTTGGCACCAAGACTGTACTGCGCTCACTTCAGGTGACCGCATAGCCTCATCCGAAACCACCTGTGCTGGCCTACATGCAGCCGAGCCTTCAGCCCCATCTTGTCCGTCAAAACTGTCAAGTTGGGACTGGAAATCCACCCTTCTTTCAGATGCTCCCTGCTGATTTCATCTTTTAAGCAACCACTGACTAATTGCAAAACCTGCCAAGCTTTGCAAAGGCTGCATTTCTAATATTACATAGCACAGTACAACTGCTTATGGCATGCATCAACCACAGCAAAAAGCAAGTGACACACTTTGCCTGTGAAAGACATTGTCACAAAATAAAATTTCTTATTTTTCACCTGTTAGAAAGCATTCATTGAACAAATAATTCTACTAGTAACAAAAAGGAAGAGATGGTATGCTTTGAAAAGTGTTGCTCATGAAAGCTTGAATATGCCATTAATATTCTTATTAAAACTCCATTAATATACTTATTAAAACACAAAACAAACATCAAAAAAAAACAAAGCCAGTTACGTAGTTTCTGGAGGGCAGCATAGTAGAGTCTTAGAAAACAAAGTGAAAAATCTGAAAAATCGATTTGCTGCAGCCTGAAAAGAAACCAAAAACTTTGAACAAGCCAAACGAGATTTCACGCTCCACCTACACCCAGCCTAGGTGAGCAGAGGGAGATTTGTTTCAAGGCAGTATTTACAATTTTCTTTTAGTAACAACGACAACAGAGGAATCACAACTTAAAACAAATATAACCCCTAAGTCGCTGATACACTAGGCAGTCCCATCTGATTTATAACCATGACTTTTTCACAGATTAAAAGTCACTCCAGAATTTAGTCAGTGGAAAGATGTGCTGTCTCCTTGCATGGTGATACAGAGCATTTCATTGCTCTTCGAAGCGAGGCAGCTGTGCAGCACCCATCTTCATTTGCATGACATTTTACATTTATGTAGTTAATGCTAATTACTGCGGAGGTGGATGTATTTATTTTTCTAAATCTATTTCAGTAGGAAATGATCAGCCATGTCTGAAAGCTGAATTGCACTAGAAGTACACATGGTGCTTTGTAGCTGGTAACGACTGTCTCCACTTGTCCGAGTGAATTCAGGTTCAAATCCTCTAAAACCAGAGGACATGACAACTAAGCACTCACCAATGCCCATAAAAAATAATGGTTTTGACTTCCTTACATCTTGTATTAAGAATAATGGTTTTGGCTTTCTTACATCTTGTATTAGTCCAGGTGTGGCTGCCTTTGCATTCAGGAGATATCCTGTCTCCAGCTGTGTTGTTTTATTCTTTTTCCACGTGTGTAGAAAGCTGTATTGTAACAACATCTACTTCGTAAGTTAACTTACATTCTAGTTTTCATAGTTGCTTAGTTAAAGTGGGAGAAATTGGACCACTGCCTTCGATTATTTTACTTTATCATTCATTTTCATGTAAAAGGTTTTGTATAGCATATCATGATTTATTTATTTTTTGTATCTTACAGTCTTCTAGCAGAAATGTTCCACGATTTTCTAGGATAAAACATTTAATTTAACTTTGGGTTCACTTTCTCTCTCTTCACTGTATTAAGGCATGGTAATGCAATGGTTCTTTGCTGTCAAGAAAAGCAGATATATGCATTTTTATTGACTCCATTAGTATATAGAACCGGATCTCAAACTGAGACTCAGTTGCTTTTGATTTCTGGGTCTGTGGAGCTGGGACTGAACAGAGACTTCCAGCAGAGCTGATTTCCCTGAATTCTGGAGCTGGAATGCAACAGTACCATCTCCTTGGGACCCTCACTTCTGGCTCTGGGACATCCCCTGGATCTGGTGGGAATTTCCTGAATGTCATGGAAGCTCAGTTATTTTAATGGACAGCAAAGTCAACATTCCTGCCATTTCAGATATGTCATATAGTACCGTTCACAAACTTCCAAATTTAAATCAAAATCAGTTTTGCCAGTATAGCCATTGAACATGCTTTCAGAACTCATTTCTCTCATGGTCAGGTGCTTTTTTCTGTTTCTCAGTCTAAATTTACTCAGATCAAGCTTAAACATAATTGGACCAAAATACAGTTTGCAAGTAAAAACAAGTATTTTGTTGATATATTCACACAGAAAGCCCAAAAAGCTTCTCAGATTTTATTTCGCTGACCTAAATGAATCTAGGTGTCCTATGTCTTTGTCTTAGGTTCCCTTAGTCTCTGGCCCTTCTCTGTACCTATACCAGTGTGAGTTCATTTTCCATGAGCTTATGTGTCCTCAGTGGTTTGGAATACTCTAGATTAGATCTCACTGGGGTTTTGTACAACAGTACAACATCGTCCTTTCCCCTCTGAATAAACCTCTTCTGATGTCACCTAGAACAGTACTTGCCATTTCACTGCTTCATCAAACTGGTGGCTCACATGCAATTTTTGCAGTCAAGACTGGGATTCAATCCCTTTCTCCATGCCCATAAGTTCTTGAGTTGTAGTCAAACTCGTGTATGCTAGTCTTTAAGCACATCGACTCTTCAGACATACATGACCCAGTTCATTCAGTACGACACCTTGATCTTTGCCGTCTGTGAACGGTGCCTCCTGAATTAAGAGTATCAGCCTAATGCCGACATTGTTAAATGACGGTAATTAAGCAGAATTAGTTGTAAGACCTTGCTTAATGAACTCTACTGGATCCTACTCCAGCATGGTGAGGACTCTTCATACTACCTGGTTCATACTCATTCTACAGTTCTTTCACTAATCTCCATCTCATCCTGTTTAATTTCTGCATCTGCTGCCGCATAAAACCCTGTATTCATACCCAGATGGATTATATCTGCTGTGGTTCCCTTGTCCTGCACTTTCACCTTGGCCTGCAGGCAGAGCCTGGCCAGCTGTGACAACCACCTCAAGTCTACTGTCTACACTAAATTTAGTAAATAAATAAATAAATAGATAAATTACAAATTGACAAAAACAAACCAAAACCTCATAGTTAATAGGTCCAATTCCACTTCAATCACAAGATTGTTTCATGAAGAAAAAAGTTGGCTTTGCTTTGAGGAGCAGATTGGACCAGTTTAACTCCAGATCTGAGCTGTTCTATGCTTCTGTGATAAAAGCAAAACATACAGTATTTTGGAAAACATTGACTTAAGCATTATATCAAACTTCTGGTTTATAGTTTAATTAGATCAGAAAAAATAAAATTTCTAATAATTAATTGAATTCCACCAGTAACACTGTTGAAAATAAAGCCTAATCTTGGGGAAAAACAACAACAACAACAACAACAAAAAACCTACCAACCAACCAACCAACAAAACCCTAATCTTCAGCCAATGAAGATTATTGCTCTTAAGCAATGCCATGCACATAGGATGTGACATAGCCCTACCACAAGATTATGTGGATCTCATTTTCAATAAATTATTTCCTTAGTAAATCCCAATAAAAACAAGGAGTCACAGGGCAAGCATCTCAAATACTTTTGATTCTCCATAAGCCTGCTCTATATACCAGCTGTAAAAATAGTATCAAAATAAACTGTAATACATTCTTATAAAAGGATTAATCCTTCATATTTATTATTTGAGAATATCACAACCACTATAAGTATACTATGCTGATAAAAATGCCTTTTTCTTAACAACTTTAAATTAAGTTTTACAACTGATGCTTCTAAGAGAGTTATAAATAGTGGCTGTGAACAGCTCTTCTCTGCCATTGTGAAAATCCTACCCAAGTAACTAAACTGATGTGAAAAGAAACAAATTAGTTTCTGGCCCCGGTGGGGGTGCCATTTATTTGACCTACAGGAAATTATGTTGCTGGGAGTAAGATAAAAGTGTTAAGAGAGCAATTAGGGTTGTCGCCTATCATATTCCCAGGAGGAAAGTGATGGATCCTCATTCCTGGCCTCCTGTCCTAGATGACATCTTGGTGATGAATATTGCTATTGCTTTAACGGGCAACGAAAGCAGCTGGAGCTCCTTCCCTCCATACCCCGACACAGAGGCAGAACCCTGCAGTGGCTCCCTCCATGCCTTTTTTCTGACATTTTCCACCAAAACAGGTTGAGGGACTCCGACAACTTGCATAAAATACATTTGACAGCTTAGGCATTTTATCATGGTGACGGTCTCGTGCCTCGACAGCACTTTGTTATACCAGCTCTTCTCAACACGGTGGTGGGACAAACTGCGGAGCTGCTCTTGTTCTGGATGAACATATACCACCCTGATAAGATGGATTTTATTGCTTCAGGGGCTAGTTTTATATGACATACACTGAAGAACACCTGAGTATCAAGGTGGAAGATTCAGCAGCGAGTGCCAGGGAATGCACAATAAAAATCTAAGCAATTACCCTATGTCTTACAGCCATAGTTTAAAACCATTATACTCTTTCAAGATACTTTTCACTTTTTTTGTAATTTAGATCAGACATGCAGGTATTTAAAAGCAAATTGTGATGAATTCCAACATCATGTCTGAAGACTAGAACATTTAATATGGGAAATACTAGAACTACTTGCATCAGTGAGTATGAGCAGGTGCAAATTTATGCTCCCCTTCCTTCCCACCTCCAGCACGCAGAGGCACTGCCTTGCAGGACTGCTGCTTCTCAGCCCCTCCATCCACAGACTATTTCTTGGACGGTCTCCACCTGCATCTGGGGCAAAATCCTCTGCATGCCACAGTCCCATGCAACAGCCCTAACACATTATATGGCTTTAAATAAACCAAGTGAAGACTTCCCCCTTCAGGTGGGGCAGACTTGCCCCAGTATATACAGCATTTGTAATTCAAATCTGAACCTGAAAGGACAGATGGGTCTGAAATGAAGCCATAAGACTTGGAGAGCTGAGGGACTTGTCCACGGATGCAACCAAGGCGAGTCCAAGCTCCTCCTCTGATGTGGTAAAGTGCCTCTATGGATCAGTGTTAAACCATCTCCAGTGCTAAAATGGGACACCTCTTATTTAAATTTGATTACAAATGCAAAGTTTTAAAAATAGGGTTCGATGAAGAAGAAACGTGAGTCTAAGCTTAAATAAAACGATTGAGAACATCAAAGCAGGTTAGAATCTCACCATTTTAAATTCTTTTAACACTAACCTGCATTTTACTTCAATATATATGAAGAAAACCGTACCTATCCAGAGCTGGAAAGGGATAAAGTTCAAGCAGTATCAGGTTTTATGCCCAAATTCTATCTGAAGCAAACTGCTGGGGGTTTGCTTATGGTTTGTTGTCATATCTAGTTGCATAAATCCCACTGTTTCAGTAATAGCAGCTACAGAACAAGAAAAAGAAATCTTTTCTATAAGTATTCAGTAACAGAAGGATTACCTAGGCTTTCTTCACTACAATCATTATTTAGCTCAAATGCCAGTAAACCACTGCTGAGCAGAGCAGAATTTTAAATAGGCTACGCTTGTAATTTATGGGTATCATTTTTCCTAACTCTCATAGAACTTTACAAAACAACTAGGACAAGGATTACATAGTACTTTTTTACTACATTGAAGCCTACGTCGTCTCCTATAACCTATAAATGCAAACCCTGCACTAAATCATTTTTTATTCTATTTTATTTTTAATTTTTGAATCTACCTCCAACTTTCGTTTTACCTGCAGCAATGAGAGGCGTGGCAAGCCTAGAAACCTTACTTATAGAAGTGAAGTCAATGGTGAAATTATATAGAATACTTTTGAATACAGTAATCTAAGACTCATTCAGGGCCTGCAGAAGTAATCTGGAAGCCCAGAGTTACATTTCTTTACACATATTCTTACTACTGTATTAATACATACTAATATATTAATATTCAATATGGATTTTGCTTGGCAGTACTAGTGCCACTAGGTGTTCTCGAGATATCAGAGTCTCCATGGGAATGCAATTTCTGCTCAATTAGTTTTCTGAAGATGTGAAATTCTGATTCATTCCTTGCAAACCTGATCTGAATCCCTTGGTATCCTTTTAACACACTCATTAAAGTCACATGTTAGCTAAATGCATAGGAAAGCTAAGTATTAGCAGCATTCTGCTAAAGATGCAAGACAACGTACCACATATTCTGATAAATAGCACTTATCAAGACTCACAAATAACAGCTAACAAAAGCCACGCAAACAAAATTTCCTTTGCCCTTTCTAATGACTGCATCTGGGCTGGTCAATTAGATACGAGTCAGTCGCAACGTAGAAACCAAAGTCTCATTTTTCAAAAAGCAGGTAGCATCACAGAATGTAGCAGATGAACTTGGGAAGCCTGCCTATAAACCCACAAGAAGTGCTATCCTCTCATCAGCTGTTCACCCAGGTGTTAACACTTGAAAGCGCAAAACATCAATTACTAAACCACAGGAGCATGCAGCCAGGCTGAGATGTTTTGAAAAAAAAAAAAAAAAAAAACACCTCTCTTTATTAATTTTAATCAGCTTTTCTTACTGCTTCAGGGAAACAGAGGGATTATTGGCAGCATTGGGGCATACAGAATACTTGAGAGTCAAGTACTTGTAGGCTATTATCTGATGCAGGCTCTGCTCTGCCTTTTTAGCAGAGAAACTCATACAGAGCCTCTACATTCTGCTGTCCCTTGGGGAATCCATCTGGTTAGGAAGGGAAATCCAATAAAGGCAGAACAGCTGCGAGAATGCATTTAGGAGATACACTACAGATAGCTGAAATCATTCATTGTACAGTCTTTTAAGGGTGAAGAGGAAAAAGAGATAAATATCTCCTTTATCCTGTGCTACTGACTCGTGTGTGGAACATTATCTGGTTTAAAACATTGTAATTGCACCGATTTCGTCACAGCTGGATTCGCTGACATCTCGCCGAGCATCCCACGGTACACGCCAATGACGATCACTTTGCTAATTCAATCTGAAGTGTCGATTGAACACAGTGTGTGAGGAGGTGCAGGTGGCCAAGGGACCATAGCATGTCTTCTTCAGGAAGTCCAACCAAATCATTCCAGCAGTCTTAAAAGCCTACCTGAGGACCACACGAAGGCACATGGCAAAACTTCCTTTCCAACTCCAGTCTTTTTGCAACCATAGCTTTTGGGATGAAGCTATGGTAATTCAGTTGTAGCCGAAGATGGAGATATCATTTCTTTGGCAACAGTGCCCTTGGCATTAAGTTGGTTGATTCCTTCCCAAGCCTCCTCCTTTCCTATCCTCTGTCTTCAGGATTTGTATCAACTGCTTGAATTTTTAAGTAGACTTCCTTTATCAGGACTGCATGAGTCTGTGCTGCATTCAGCACAGCTTCTGCAACAAAGTTTACTTGCACATTTACAATTACCAAGTCTTAAAAGTTCCACAAATGACACTTGTAGGGTGTTTTATGTGTGCAGACATGATTGAAGAGTCCCTTAACCTGCTGCTGTATCGCAGCAGTTATAAAGACTTCTCCCATTTGCGCTTGCATTGTTTATTTATTTTTTATTTTTTTAACCCTCTTTCCACTCTTTGTCTTTTTTTTTTAATCCCCTTTTCAATCTTCATTGGCTTTACTTCCATTTCATTGCAGTTTTTCTCTGCTCTTCTGCTACTGCATAGAGCCACTGCGGGGAAAACACAACTTCTTGCAGTTATCTCCCAGACCCCCAAAATCCTTCTGTTCTGGCAGGGGGACTGAACTAGGATGACTTTTCAAGGTCCCTTCCAATCCCTAACGTTCTGTGATTATCGATTTCTCCCACTGCAAAGCAAGCAGGACAGAGGCCACAGTGCTCACCCATTGCACTCACAGCACTGACAGCCAAAACACAAGGGACATGAGGGGTACTACAGGGGAGCCAGTCTCAGATTTATGTGCATGTTTGGGGCTGAACCCTTTTTTCTTGTGTGATCCATATTGCTCATACAACACTGTTCAGCCTTGCAGCTGGCAGAGAGTAAGGCAAAGATGCAGTTCCACAAATCAACCACATCTTGGTAGTTAATAAGCAGGAAGCTAATACCTACTTATTTGCCACATCTACTTAATGACTTAAACCAGTTATTCCTGTAATTTACTCCGAATCAGTCATGAAGCAGTGTCTCACTAGCAAGTCATTAATAATGGTGCCTATGTGAAACAACTCAGAAGTTTGCTTTGAAAGAAAAGCTGCCCTTCAGGTACCCTACCACATGCATTACACTGCTATTCTAAACAACCAACAAGAGTGTTTTTAAGGTATATTAAATGCTAATTATCACATTCAAGGACAATTATATTTGGGGCGAATCAGAAGAGTTCTACAAACTGGAGCCGTGCACACCTGCTTTGCACAAGGTTCCCCTCTACCATCATTGATCAGATAAGGTAAATCTAGACAAAGTCAAAAGACGAAGAAACTTGCTCGTATAAAGAGGAAACCAGTTACCAGTGTACAGGTTTCCTCAACATATGTGTGTTGCAGTTGTACAGAGCAGGTGTCAAATTTTAGTAAGTTTTGAAGAATATAAGCTGCATAAGTATAAGCTGTTGAGTTACAAGTATTGAGTTATATAAGTTGAACAGTATAAGCTGTGTAAGTATATAACAATATAAGCTAAGAAGACTTTCTACATATCTGCACATGCATATTATTGTTGCTTTTCTAATTCTTCTAACATTTTAAATTTGAAAAAATGGTCTTTGGAAGTATTTTTAAAGGGAAATAAAAAGTAGCAAACCACAAAATTTTGAAAAGGTTGCTTGCAGAAAAGTAATTTGCAGAATAGCAGCAACAGAATTTGGCATACAGAGCCACAAGAGATGGTGTGTGACCCATTTTCTTCATGAAGCACTCTACAGCTGCACTTCAGCATGTTATTTAATAAGTCACTAGAGATAAATACAAACAGGGAATAGAAAAAAAAAATCACACTCTTTCAAATAATTACCTCACGTTGGGATATACTGACATTTTAACCTTGTTAAAGAATCAAAGATTTTGGTGGGAACAAAGTCTTGTTATTAGTGAACCAATTAATTTTCAAAACATATTAATGAGCAGAATTTCATCCAGTTAAATAGCATGAATAAAATCTGATATCAAAGTCTAGCTAATGAAAACAGATGCTCTTCTGATTAACTTGTACTGAATTAAACAATCAGATTAAGAACTTGGGGGTTCTGTTTAGTTTTAGCTTAAGCTATATAACTCAAGGAAGTCTGGTGAAATATTTTATTTGAATAAAATTAGAAGAATTTGTTCCATGTCTGTTTCTTTACAGCTTATTCAGACCAAACTGTCACCAGAACAGACCAACCGCTTAAAAATACAGGACCTACTGAAGCAGAAAAGAGGCAGAAGTCTTGCACCTCTCTCATTCTGGCTTCAACACCAGTAGGAAATGCAAAAAATAGCTTTCAATTTTTCAAATGAAAATTGGAAAAGCAATGCAAAAGCTACTTATCTCATTCTCTGCAACCAAAAGATGACTGGGACAGTCACTTGGACTGCAACCTACAGACAAGCAGCACAATACCTCTACAGATCAAAACTGAAAGCACCAGTGACCGTCTCTGTATGTTCTCCTTGACCTGGGGAAGAAAACACGTTGCTTTGTGATCTGCATATGTAATGAAAGCTCGTTTCCAATGAATCCGTATTTTGTTCTAGGAATGAGTGTAGGAATCTAATTGTAATTTATTTTTTTTTTCCTTTCAAAATTGTACAAAGCTATCATGAAGGCTTAAAACCCAGCACTGCATAGAGAAATGAAGACAAGGAAAAGACAAGGAAGGGACAACCACATTGGATAAGCAGCATTTCCTCAGACTTGGAGAAAACTCAGATCCTTCAGCCTTGTCTGTGCATGTATGCACCATGCATACGTCCTGAGTGAAGCCCACATGCAGGCTCACATTATTCTGGAAGGTGAGAAACCTATGTTCATGACCTATCTTTTGTTAGTCCCTACAGCCTCCAGACACAGTCAGTGAGGGGACTAATTTCAGAAGAGATGGCCTAACCTGCAAAGCGTTATTGCCTGAAAGGTCCTGATCCACTGCAGACAGTGTCATATAAAGGCCATAAACCACAACAGATTAAGACAGAAGGGAACACTTGCAAAGAATCAGGGCAGTAATTGGCAAAAGCCTGCAATGCTACTAGTGAACAAATTTTACTAAAGATTATCCAAGCCTAGAATCAAACCTGCCATCTTTATTCTAAGCTGCATGCTCATTAATAACGTGCCTCCTATTAGCTGTGCTGCTCATTCTGATTTTGTGGTTGGAGTACTACAAGAGACCATGGCTCCTGTTGCCCTCTGAACACCAGAAATCCTATTATTCTCATAATTTCACAAAGCTTATCATATGTTCATAATATGGGAATGAGATTAAATTTATGTTGATGACCATGATAAATTCCAGCATAGCGGATGACTTCATGTGTAAAATGATCCAATAAACCATGCCTACGGAGATGAATACTTACCATCTGTTGGGATAGTTTTAACACCTCACACTATGAAGTTAGATCTGCTGTTTGTGAAAAATAACCTCCAAGACATGAGTGCTTTTTTATTCTTGCTAAATCTGAAATGTACAGGTTTGCCTATGTGTCACAGCAGTGCTGTGCAGAAAACCCAGCTGACTTTGAACATCCTAAATGAGTCAAGGGACCGTAAAATTTCACTCCGCTGGCCCAGGGCTCTTAAGGACACAAATCCAGCCCCCTGGATTCCCATACGGCTGCTAGCACATACGTTGACTAATTCCCTGAACATGGTGGTTTTCTCTTTTTGGAAGAGCAATGTTTTTCGAATAAACATGACTGCTTTCCCCTTGTGTTTTAGAAACGAGAGGGAACTTAATCATATATATTCAAATACTCTTTTTGGTTAGAAAAGCGAAGGACAAAAGCTAATATTGGAAAGCGTGGCATTAAAGTGCACATAATTTGAAACGCTACAGACAGTTGAGCATACAAATACTGCCAACAGCACTGTCACCAAAATCGCTGGAACTTCACACACAAACTTAGAACTTCTTCAGCTGCTGAATAAAAGGGGGTGTCAGCAACAGAACATGGTAAAATAGCTGGGTCTAGGGGTCTGAACTAAAGCCTGCTTTCTGTGGTTGACTCATCTCCCTTGGGTACTGACAATATCACAGAACGGGTTGGGTTGGAATAGACCATAAAGATCATCTAATTCCAACCCCTGCCATGGGCAGGGTCCCCTGCCCCCAGCGCAGGCTGCCCCCAGCCCCATCCAGCCTGGCCTTGGGCACTGCCAGGGGTGGGGCACCCACAGCTCCTTGGGGCAGCCTGGGACAGGGCCTCACCACTCTCAGAGGGAAGAATTTCTTCCTCCTATCTCATCTAGCCCTACCCTCTTTTAGTTTAAAGCCATTCCCCCTTGTCCTATCCCTACACCCCCTGACACACAGTCCCTCCCCAGCTTTCCTGCAGCCCCCTTTAGGCACGGGCAGGCCGCTGTGAGGTCTCCTGGGGCCTTCTCTTCTCCGGACCGAACACCCCCAGCTCCCTCAGCCTGGCTTCAGGGCAGAGGGGCTCCAGCCCTTTGACCATCCTTGTGCACCCCTCTGGACTTGTTCTAATACATCCATGTCCTTGTGCTGGGGCCCCAAAGCTGAACACAGGCTCCAGGTGGAGTCTCACAGGAGCAGAGCAGAGAGGGTAGGGACAGTCCCCTCCCTCGCCCTGCTGCCCACACTGCTGTTGGTGCAGCCCAGGATGCGGTTGGCTTTCTGGGCTGCAAGCGCTCATTGCCAGCTTGTGTCCAGCTTCTCGACAACCACCAACCCCAGGTCCTTCTCCTCAGAGCTGCTCTCCATCCATTTTCCACCCAGCCTGGATTTGGGCTTGGGATGTTATCTTGAGGTCAATATTATGGCCTTGGAGAGAAAATGAAGAAACACAAATTGGGAACTGTTCTAATGCTTTTCTTGAATGCTGGGAGGAACAGTTATGGTGTCTCACCACTAAATAAAAGCTCCTGACAATTAAAATACTTTCTTTCCACACTTCCACTATCCTTAATCTGGCATCTCTATATGGGAAATTATCTTCTACTTCCATAAAAGGAAGAAAAAAAAAGAGCAAAAAGAGGGCTATAAGGTCAACTAAAGTACTTCAGTTTTAAAAGCATAAAACATTTTATAAATTAGCTTGCATTCCTCTGAGATGCCCTGGCTTAGAAAGGCAGTATCTTTATCTGTAAAAAGAGACTTTGCTCAAGGACACATTCTGGGGTTAGTTTAAAACCTAAATCTTTTTGTAATATTTTTGTAGCATCAGAGCAATAAGCCAACAGCACAAAAGCCTCAGACTTTCCCAGTGATCAAAATACTTTCAACTCCCTTAGGAAGAGGGATCTCTCAAAAAATGCCAAGTTATTTACATCTTTCTCAGAGTCTACAGGATCCTACCTAGAAAGGCCACAGGATGCAACATTTAAGATTCAAACATATAATGTGATGCATATTGATCAACTCCTTGGCTCTCGTGGGCTCTCCTGAAACCCATGCAGATTAGATATATTCCCCTTTTCATTACAATAAAAGACTGGGCTCAGTAGCTTTTTGAAGCAAATAGCTACAATAATCCCTGTTAAATGCCAGCCTGTTTGTTTAAATTAGATCTGTTGGTATTCTTTCCCAGGCAGTTTTTTGAAGGCAGAAGCTACAGGTTGCCATTTAGAAAGTGCAGATTGGACTTGCTGAAGAATTTCAGAAAAACTTCATTCAGAGAGTTGTACAGTTCTGCAATAGATTAGCTGGTGACTGACTCTCCATCCTTGGGGGTTTTCAAGATTAGGCTCAAAAAGGCAATGATGAATTTGATCTAGCACTTGCAACAGCCCCACCTGAAACAGGTGGCCAGATCAGAGACCTTCCTTTCAGCCAACATTCATATGTTTGTTTGTTTGGTTTGTTTGTTTGTTTAGTTGGTTGTTTTTACTCTATCTCTAGGTACCAGTTCCTGTATGCAACTTCTTCTTTTCCCCAATAAATTCAACTACTTAAGAGCCAAGTAATACAATGGTTACTCTCTGGATTAAAATGAACTTTTACTTTGGCACTAACAACTTTCAAAAAACATGGTGCGAACTCCAGGTTACCTAAACAACAGGAACCAGATGCCTTTTTATGCCAGCCTCCCGGTTTTCCTTAAGGCAGATATATTCAGACAAATCTTGAAGACAGTACTAAGAGAATTTTAGATGAGGACTGTAGATGCAAGATAGGAAAGAATATCACAGCTAGAGTCATCTTTACTTTAAAAGCACTACATTAACCTATGGTAATATAAGATATTGGAAATACCCAGATTCAAAACAAAGTAATATTGAGTTTCGAATCCATTCCATTTCTTTTTGAAAAGTCTCAGCCATTACCGGAGGAAATTTCAAAATGTCCAGGGGTCAAGATATTAAAATCACAGGGAAGCCTTCACCAGCAGATAGAACATATTACCTCGCAGTGACCTGCAGGTGATGGAACGAAGATCTACTCCACAGCTTTTGCATAAAAGCTTGTGCATACTTTCTGCAAAATCCTTTTTGGCTATTTATGGACTGATGCACAGACTATACTCTTTTTAACCTCCAAATACATCCATCAAGCTTTGCCTTGCTTAATTACTGTCTTTTCAGCGCAGAGAGAAGATGCTCTTGACCACTTCGCAATTAAGTGTGTAGAGGAGGTGGCTCTAGGAGCTGTATGTCTTCAGTCTGTCAGCTCCTTGGCAAAGAATTGTATATGTTTATTTCTTTCTGACTTAATTTCAGTTGTTTTTTAACCTGTGTCACATGTGACCCTATCTAGTCAAGTGTAGAAGATGAAAAATAATTTTGAAAATTACTATGGAGGACCAAAAGAAGTTCATCTCCATACCTGACATCACCATCCCTATTGCAGCATGTTGCAAAAGTCATTCAGGCACTGCAGAAGAAATATTCAAGAATTAAAAATATGGGTATCCTCACAGTAGTGCCTTTTGCTGAATTTTAGCTAGATTATTATTGGGCTTTTGCTGATGGTACTGATTCTTCACTCAGAGTTGACTTGGGCCGGTGACAACACTGAAGTTACCTAAGAGAATAGATAACTTAATTTGGAAGAAATACTAATACTCATCATCCCTCTTTCTGTATTTAACACTTAGCCCCTCTTGCCAAGTTTATATCCTTATCAGTGGCTTATGGTCTCTGTTTGAAAGCAAAAAAAAAAAAAAGAAAAAAAAAGTCAGACTTATGTTATCGCACAGTTCCAGACAAATTCTTTGTGAAGTTCCCAAACCTCTTTTACCTTAAATTACACTATAGAATGGGAAAATAAAATAGCACCTAGGATAAATGATGATTAACCTCTTTTAATAGTCATTATCATCTTTATAAGATCATGGCAAAAAATATTTGAAAGTGTTCCAACTTCTTCCCAGTTCTATAATTGAAAACATTTTTTCCACTTAATTGTAACATGATTGAGGAAATAATGAAATTTAGCAAGTGCCTTAAAGATAGGCATTTTATAGCTTTAGACTTAACAAATCAAGAACTTGATTTTAAAAAGCCCAGAGGCTGAGGAAAAGAAAAAAAAAGAATTTTACAGTAATATAAAAATTATATGAATTTAAATCTCTGCCAGCCCCTTTAGCTGCCACAGGGAAATTGCTTCATTAGGGAAGTTCTGCCATATAAACGTTTAACATTTGCTTCAGCCTGAACAAACCTAGACAAAAAAATGAAACAGATGTTGACCACAGCCTCAGTACCTCATCGATGTGGAGGAGAGTTGAGGTGAGGGCAAAATACTGGGGACAGCCGCATCCCCACCCGGCCAGTAGAGCTGAACAGCAGGAAGCTCTCATATACCTCCCTAGCTCTCCACAACGCTTCAAGGACCAGTTTTATTCCAGTCTTCTCTCTCACTGCTTTTTGTAGCAATTTTGTATAGGAACAGGAATCATGAAGGTATCTTGATGGGTTAGAAGAGACCAGGTGAGAATTTTTGCATTCACAACAGCAAAGGAGTAGTGCAGAGCTGTGGTGGGAGGTGGGACAGCAAGCAAGGAGAATTGCATCTTTTCCATTTTCTTTTAGAAAAGAGAAGAGCAGTGAGATATTGGGCAGAGAAAGGAGACACAAGCTTGACGAACGACTGTCAAGGAATGAAAAGACAGCTGTAGGACTGTTGTTTACTTAGAGAGATGGCAGAACGGGGAAGACAATCATAATTAAGGAAATCAGCCTGGCTGCAGGATTTGTGCCAGGGTAGTTTGGCAGCACAAGAGCAAATGGGTTTGCGGATAAAGACCTTGTGCTTAGAGGGCAAATAGAGAGAGGAGTCTTGGAGCCTTAAACCTGAAGAGCATCACCTGCTGCAGGGCTGAGGGGACAGGGCTGTGGGTATGAAAGGAGAAATCCTGGTGATCACAAATCGGGGCGGACAGGCTCACAGCCAGCCAGAAGACTACTAACGGAGCTGATCCAGTAATGATGCTTTAATAGGGCAAATAACTCAGTACTGGAAAAGGCAGCATGGTCCAGTCCGTCATGAAAAGGTCCAGAAACAAAGGGTTAATCTCAATGCTGAGGCTGGGCTCCTTTTTCACTTTTATTGACTGGGCAGCCTGACACACTGAAGAAAGCTAAGGCTTCCATAGCCACTGAAGTTCTCTCTTTAGAAACAAAAACAGGTCTATTTTATTTGAACAGATTACTTGTATCCACTTGTTAAATTATTTGGCATAGCACAGAAGGATTATTCCTGAGACAAGCATTAACATTTCTAAAATACTGTGTAAAGACTGAGGTCCACAGAAGTGCACACTATCCCCTTAAATTTCCTTTACTGTCATCAAATATTTCCTTAAAAGTCATTAACTAAGAACACGATTCCTAAATTCTTACTTCAATCAAAACGACACAACCAGCATCTGAAGAGGCATGCATAAGCTGAAGATAGGTTGGAATTTTAACTTCTTTTGTACCTGAACTACTTTGAATATCACAAAAAAGCAATTGCTTTTGCCACTCTCAATTTTCAGGTGTAATATCATTTTCCTTCTTCACACTTCATTGGAGCACGCATTAAGGCAGCCTTCAGTGCACAGGGTATTTTTCCCCATCTGGGTAGATACCCCTTGGGAACAACAACAACAAAAAGGTAAGATAAAAAACATCGTTTATCAGGCCACTATGGAGTGCCACAATAATAAAACATCCTTTAAGTCCTGTTTGCAAGGCTTTGCAGCATCCTAGCTATGAAGGTTAGGGGAGAGCTTGGCAGCACAGCTCCCATTCCAGCCATGGAGTCAGACCAGTTCATGCACTGTCCCACACAACTGGCACACTTACAGTTCATTCCTGGGTTAAATTCAACTTTAAAATGGAAACCCCAAACCCTAGGTGAAGTTTTTAAGGGTCATTGGTTCATCCTAGCAAAATATTAGTAGGTCATTGATGACCTACAATAAGGACCATTTCTAAATAATGCTGCAGATAACGTGAATCTTTTGTGTTAAGTAGCTAGATACCTTAGGCAGATATTTACATCAACGCTGTATATAAATAATAAACTCTTAATAGGAAAAACATTTCTAAAAACCCACTTTCTACTATTTATTATGAAAGCCAAACATAAAGGTAACACGAGCTTTGCACATGAAGTCCCAATGCTGTAATAGGAGCACCATAGCATCTTTCAAAAGCTATGCTCAGATTTCATGTTTGCCTAAAATAAAACCTGACTTTGTTCAGGGATAACACAATCTGTTTATTTTTAAATGTTAAGGATGATATCTGCAGTTGGTGTCCATGATCCCACTAGCTATACCGGTTCCAGCTTCCCTTGTGGAGCCTGGCACTGAACTGGGACAAGCCAAAACCGATGTATTTGCTTTAATGTGATGAATACTTCAAAGCTTAACTGTATAACTCACAGTAACAGCCAAGGACACTTGCTTCATGTTTGGAGGCTGCAACTGAAAACAGAGCTGGTAGAGCTCGATTTTGCATCACCAACGTGAACAGTCTCACTGCAGTCTTGAATGGGGAAAAGATCTATTCCAAGACTTAAAAACAATGCTAGTGACAGGAATTAATTTCAAAGCAGTGGTCTGGTAGACAGATAACTGTCAGGAAATAGAAATATATATGATCTAAGAATAGTATACGGTCTAGAAAACTCCTTGTACATACGGAAGGAGAAAAGCAAACCTTAAGAAACCAGGTCCAGCAGTCTTGCAGCCATCACCCAACCTCGACATGCATCTGCTCTGACAATAAAGCTATTTTCAGAGATGGTGGGCACCGCAACTCACCTCTTGGCCCCTTTGGAGAGATTTCAAAGCTGCCAGCCCAGGTAACATTTCCTGTGATGGGCTCATGCCTGCATTAGGAATGCATTTGAAATCACTGGTTTACGGGACATACTTCCCATCGCTAGTACAGCCAGCACTTGTGGGCCATATCCAGTGGTTAGACCCACTCAGACTGAAAAGCTCTCCTCTCCATAACACAGCTGTGAAAAGCTAAAAGCCAGCTTTTAACTGAAAAAGGTGGATGTAATGAACAGAGGCTCATCCCCATGTTGCTATCAAGCTCATATTACATGTTCAGCGATTCTTTGCCGATGGCAAGGCAGATATGTTTTTCAGGGTGACGTACCATGAGCTACAAAGGTAATTAGTCTACTCAGAAATCGTTAAATGCATCCGCAGAAATGATTCTTTCTTCAGTTTATTAGCTAGATGGGTCCACACGATCTGAATGGTTTTTCTGCCACAGGACACAATACCTACAGAATTCCACACTGGGTTTTCCACAGCTGTGTTCAGCTGTTTACCCACCACCCTCCCCTACAATGAGCCATGCTAGGCGCTCTCTTCAACAGCAAATATCTCCAGCACATAAAACTGTAAATGTCTAATGCGCTCTGGGAAAAGGAGCTGCTTCTTTCACAAAGACAAGCCACAAACGAAAGAGGATTTCTTATTGCATGGCTTGATAAATATTTTTGTGTATTACAGCAGAGTGAGTAAGCCTTCACAGCCCACTCAAATATTTGCTTTGGTCCCCACTTCTTGGGAAGATTTGGTTTGCGTTTGTGCTTTCCGAGTTCGCCAACTCTCCTGCTTGCTTGCAGTCGCTTCCCGTCCCATAGGCATCTGTGTCTGCCTAGCGCCTTTGCAGCCTGAGTGCCTCTGGGGATGCATTAGTGGTGCCACCGGCTGGCAGGCAGTTGCTGAAAAATAAACAGGTTCAGCAGCCTGAGGAATAATAGCAGGGCCATGGGTGGGGATGCAGAAGGATATAAATACAGCTAAACACCAGGAGGAAACAGCTTTGTTTGCTTCATTAAGTTTTACATGAGAAGTGCCAGGGCAAGCTCAGGTCTGGACAGCGATTAAATTCCCCTGCTCCCAGGGCAAACGGGAGATCATCCCTGCTGGAGGGCATGTGGTCCCAAACCTTGCTCTGTGTTCTCATCCAGGAAAAAGAAGCAAAGAGACTGGCTTGTGAAAAGTTCAATTATTTGCAGAAATGCTCAGGCAACTGCTCATGGGATGAGCTGTAACTTTGTGTGAGGGCATCCGATTCTCCTGTCTAGACTTCAGCAATACAACTGTCAAGTCTTTAGGGAACAAACGATGCTATATCTCTATAGCTCTGCCAGAGAGAGAGGTTTTAGCTCATCACCTCAGACAAAACAAGGAAACAAACCCCCCAAAATCCACAATTGCATACTCCAGGCTCAAGCAGATTCTTAAACTGCATGCCATGAAAGAGGGCATTGCTCTTTTGATGTCTTATTACCAATTTCAATGAGCATTACTTGAAAAGGGTGATCTTAAAATGGTCTTTTAATATAGTAGAGTTCCTAACAAAATAGAATTAAATAGGCATTCATGCAGACAAATAGCCAGCTCCAGTCTCATAAATATTTCATCCTTAATTTTGAGCGTGTCCATGGCAGTTAACTACGTTACATAACGGTTGGACGGACGTAACATGAAATCTGGAGAATAGATGTTCATCACTAGGCTTCCTACTGGTAGTACTTACATGCAGCCACTCAGAGAGTTGTTTTTTTTTTTTTTTTTTTTTTAATCCCAAAGGAAATAAAGCTGACCTCCATTAGGCTGCTGAAAGTGGGGGGACCCTGTGTGGCCCAGCTGTCTGCATGTCATGGATAGACGGCAGCTCCGGAGGGGACAGACCACAGATGAGTTCTGGCACAGGATTAATCACTCCTTGGAAGGGCCACTGCATCCCTGTAAATTATAGGAACGTCTACCGACTATTGACCCCTAAGCAAAACGTTGGTGGCATGTGCAGCACGTTGAAAACATCTATAAATTGAAATGGACACAGATTATTTCATGGTGTTGCAGGGCTATGCAATCCATCTGACTTTACTTAAGTGCTAATCTAGTTTTAGTGTTCCTACATTTTATTTCTCTTCTTAACTCACAGCCAAGTGTTTTGCTGTTAGCAAACCCAAGGTCATTTGCATTCCTAGTTCGTTGTATGTAGGAGATAACCTGTAGCCAGTATCCGATGCTGAAAAATGTCAGGGCTGTGATCCTGACCTGCCAGAGAGTTCAGAAAGGGAACTGGTTGTTCAAGGATGACACACACACTACAGAAAAGTCATTTTAAAAATAGCAAGTCTGTAATGGTGTAGATTTGCTTTCCCCACAATGCTGAGCAACCTGGGTAACATAAGTTACATTGAAAAGTGATTGTTGTTCATAATTTTAAATATGCAAATAAGATTAAGAAAATAATTATATGCACTACATACAAACTTGCACCAACTTGCTCTTACACAGGTGGGGGCTTAAAATTACTGTACTGTATATGTATAGTATATGTATGTATATTATATATAGTATATTTAGCCATATTTACTATATGGCTAAATCTGGATCATGTTAGAATCACCAGTTTAAATGGCCAGTATTTGAATTATTTGACATTCAGAATGGAAGTCATGAAAATACATTACTCTACAGTTTAGAGGTAGAATTATTTTAATATGCTACAACAAGGAACATTCTATTATTTTGCATCACAAGGCTTAAATATTAAATATCACATATCCTGATGATGCCTTATAATGATCACAAAATGACTAGACACAGCATCCCAATATCAGGCTATTATGCATCCTTGCAGAAAGACAGCCAATTTTCTATGCATGACAATTTTATAAATGACAGTTATTTTAAAGGGAGTTACAAGCCTGACACAAAAGGCCAAATCTGGCCCCATTACAAAGAGAAGAGAAACCACATTGCGTTGTGCTGTACCTGAGCTTGTCCATAAATTAAGCCCCTTTCACTGTAAAGCAGCCATCGCAGGAAGAGGCAAAATCAGGCATTGTTTTGTGAATGCCATTGGGCGCGCTGATGCTCAAAGATGTACGTTTAAAGATGTGCAAGGCTGCTTAAATGATTCAGGAGCTGGACAAAGACAAAATATGCAGCATGAAAGCTTTGCTCTTTTTTCCCCCCTGTGATTACATATTGTGGTAAAGCTGCCCTGAGGGTTGGCTAACATGAATTAACTTGTCTGCATCGCAGGCAGGTGCACAGAGCAGCCGACAGGCTGAGAGTTCATGCACAGCTCACCCTGCAGTTACTCCGACTTGTGCTTCTGCATCCCCAGCAGAGATGTATCTATTTATTTTAAGGGACCTGGGAGAGAATTATAAAGCTGTGCTGCATTGTTCAGTTTCACTTAATGCTTATAAATCTGAACAGAGCTAGCAGGAGTATTTTGGTGGAAATATTTTCCCAACAAAACATGATTTCCTCTGGAGGTCTTCTACAGGCATTTTTAATTCCCTCCCTATTAACACGTTTGTTTGCAATTATGGCTTTTTTCCCCCAACTAGAAACATCTGTCATAAACCAGCATTTCGGCATTTTGACAAATGCATGACCATTTTGACATTTTAGGATAAAATGTTCTGACTTCAAATACCAACACTTTAAAAACAATAATAAAAAAATTACCACAATTTGTTGTGGGACAGAAATTAGCGCTTTTCTCTCTTTTGCATAGCACAGGTACTGTTTGCAAAAAACACACTAGTGCCATAAGCCAAGGGGAAGAGCTTGGAGGACTCAGTCAGCACTAGAAGAAGCCTTCCATCCTTCCAGGCTACTTCAAATTCTCTAAACAAGAAAAGTAAATTGCAGTCTCAGGTTCATGCTCTTTTAATAAGCAAGAATCACCAGATCTGATCCCTGCAATCATTTCTATCACTAACCAGTATCACTCTTCAAGAGGACACACCCCCAAACAGTGCTGTTTTAGAACTTTAATAAGAACGTGTATTTTATATATGAATGGTGCTCTAGCAGCTTAGATATCTAACAAAAAGTAACAACACAATACCTCTATGGTATTTCCTGTGCATTACCTATTTCAGCAACAGGGTTTTTATTCATACTCTGAAATAATGCTAAGTTATAAAGGCATCAGAAGAAAATTCAAGAACAGGCACCGCAGTAAGTGTAAGCAAATACATTCATAACAATAAAACCCTTGTAATTCTGCTTTCCTCCATCTGGCAAAATCTTGCTGCCCAATGTTATATATATTTTAACCTCAGCAGGAAGAAGAGTGTATTTGCTCCGTAGGACCGTATTCTCAAAGGAAAACAAATACACAGTTTCAGTTCCCAGGGTATGATTCAGTTGTAAAAAAGCCAGAACTATTAATAATCTGTGCTCTTATAAACTAATGATTGTTATCTTTAAGACTCAGAACAACCTGATTATTAACTTCATTTGAGTCATGACTCTGGCTCTGAGCATGACTTCCCTTGTAGAAATTGAAGCAACTTTATTTATATATTTTACGTTAAAAGAAGAGTAGTAAAACAGGCATTTTGAATTTATAGCCAATTATCTCCTAATGGCTATTTTTTCCAAAAGAATATTCCTGTTTGATAGACTAAATAAAAAGCCAGATATTTGTTTTCTTTCTCTTAGACAATGCAAAAAAAACCAACCAACCAACAAAAAACAAAACAACAAAAAAAAAGCACAGATTTTATGTTCAGGGCTTCTACTGATATGATTGTCTTTATTCCTTCAGTTACGGATGTATTTTCATGATTATGTATTTTATGTAAACAGGCTTCTGCAATGCAAAGTAGCTACTCAAAACGCAGCACAAGGCAGGCAATTGATAAGGCACAAAAGACTCCAATTCTGGTGTTCACTGATCTTGCTTAAGTATATAATCATTTGTTTTTCCTTCTTAATGCACTGTTTACTGTCGTTCAACTGAAATGGTTTTTGTTCAGCATTATTACAAAATAAAGCTGCAACTGATTTCCAAGTCAATTGCCCTGAAATTCTAGAAATGTGAAAGCAAGATATTTGACAATGGAAAATCAAGCAGCTGAAACCCCCCCGATTCATAATCTCATCGCTTAAATCCAACCCTACTCAAGCTTTTTAAGTGATCATTTAAGCAAAGACATTGAAAAAGCCTGTACGGGTATGATTTTTAGCTAATTACTTTGCTTTTTCTGCTTGAAAGTGTGGATGTATGAGCACAAACAGTGGTCTGCAGAACATCTCTTGCTGCCATGCACAGCTTTAGCAAGTATCACACAACCAGGAAGGAGATGTCTGAAATCTGGACAAGTAGCTATGTACTTCAAAACATCTTCTCTGATACAGCTAGGAGAAGACATAGACAGACCATCATTGCTCTCGAGATAGTTTTGTTTGGGAAAAGTATTTGGCATAGGAAGTCAGGTAAGAGACACATTTAGATAACACGATAGAAGTCATCTTAAAACCAAAGAGTACAAAATGTGGTACCAAAAATTGTATGTACTACTCTCCTTCTTCTAACTCACATGAATTAAAACCAAAGAGTACAAAATGTGGTACCAAAAATTGTATGTACTACTCTCCTTCTTCTAACTCACATGAATTAGATGATTTTGTAATTCCTCTCCTTGCTGTATTGCTTTGGTCCTAAAGAAAGCCTTTGTCTATGCAAGCCTGGGAGAGTAACTCTTGGACACCTAGCCACTGGAAGCAAATCTAAAAAGCTGCACAGCTTTCAGGCAGAAATGAGAAAGGCCACCATTACCTGCTTCACTAAGGAGTTAGCAGCTTTCTGTATCACTAGAACATGAATTAGTAAGAAGAAACAAACAAACAAAAAACACAAACAAAACCCCCACAAATTATTGACTGAATAGGTGTTTGTAAAAATGCAGAACAATACTGCAGATACCTCTAGTTCCAAAGAACTTAATATAAAAATTGTACTTCTTGTTAAAGTGGGAGTGAGGTCCAGAGATCTTAGTAACTTGTTTAAGATGCTAGAAAATGTAAACATAGTACAGAAAAACTATTTGTCTTAATACTAAATGACAGACTGTTGAGCTCTCTGCAAATCAAGAAGCCAACTGCACATCTAAGAACTGGGAGGCATCTCATGAGAGGAGCAGATGGCCTGTTCAAAAAAAGAGCCCCTCTGCAAATGGCATTTCTTCTCATCTTGCATACTTAAACTGTGGATCTAGTTGCCACAGAAGGCCGCGGATTTTAAAAATACTTGCATGAGTTTGAAAGTAAATTGAAAATCCATCAAGGACTATAGATTAAAGCCACCAGCTCTGGTTCAGAACATTCTTGCAGGTTTTGGCTACTCTTACAGATAGGCCTAGATGGACCTTTGGTTTCACCCTGGTGTAATCAACTCTATATTCCTATTTAAGACAGCAAAAATCAATAATATCAATTAATTCCTGTTTGAAAAGCATAATGCAGCCTTCATCTCTGTAGCCACAACACACCGCTCGCAGGCAGGGTGCCGTTAAAGCCAATACATCTTGTCCCTGCTTCCCTTTATCCCTTCATTTCTCAATATGCTACTTGTCGAAGATGACATGGATTTAAAAGGAACACACTTATTTTTGCCAGGTGACAAAGCAAGGCTACGTTTTTGTAGCCGTGAGTTCAAGCCTGTGTAACAACAACCGGCGCAAACCTGCCTGCTCTCTTTAAAGGCTTTGGATGAATCCCTTAATTGGGAGCCTCGTCCCTGCCGGACCTTCCACGAGCATTATGAGCTCCTGGCAACCAGCTGAAGACACTGGCAGCACGCTCCTGCGCAAGCCAGCATAATACTGGCTGGCATTTTATGAAGAATGCAAAGTGTGAAGCATCTGTATCTGTAGAAAGCAGAGAGACTACTACATCAGCAACCAATACTTGCTTGCAATAAAGTAATTAAACAGATTGCAGAGGCCCTGATGAAGATTTCATAATTTACTTTGCAACAGCAGTTATCTTTTTGGGTATCAATCAATGAAATAACTTCATCTGTGCCAGAGCAATTCCCTGCCTGAGGACCTTGAAACCAGGACACCCGAACACCAGCAGCCAGCCTGGAAATGGCACGGCGACATTTTAATAGCGTTTAATTAACGTCGTGGTGTGCACTTAGGAGATCAATCAGACCACCCAGCCACCTCTCCAGACTCGAGCAGAGGCCAGATGCCTGCAGGACAAACGTGAGCCCCACAGGGAAGCATATGGTGATGTTTTTGAGGTGTCCCTTTGCCTCCTCACTTCCAGCTGTCTGGGCTTTCAAGCTCTTGCCCTCCAAAACCTCCAGTGGGGTTTCATTTCAGGGTTTGGCCAGCAGCTTTCTGAATCCTTTAAAAGCTTCTGGCATTCCCTGTGCTGCAAGGTGATGGGTTAAACTGCTTGGTGTCGTACTGCCTGAAACAGGACTCCCCTCTGATTGTTTTCAAGCCATTATCTGAGCGCTTTATTCAACACCCCCAATTTCCTCTGCCATCAAAACCCATCAGTCATCGCTCCCCTCTATCTGCTCCCAGGCCTCCCATGGCATTATGGGCACGGATCTATCTTATTAGGGGAAGACGACAGGAAATAAGGCCATAATGGCTGAAATACGTTTTAAGATTGCCCAACGCTTGTAATGAATGTAAAAAGCAGCTGATGTAATGGATGAAATAACTTCCTGCTGGTCCTTAGAGACTCTATGTCGGATCCACAATCAGTGAACTATGCGCACAGCATTGCAGGGGCTGGATGTGAGAAGGGCTGTGAAATGCCTGGGATTAAAAGAAAGTCTCGTTATTTATCAATAAAGGTGATAAACTGTGCTTCCCAACTTGCTACTTCTGATAAGTTGACAGAGTTTCAGTTCTGTTGCCCTACAATACACACAGCCTCCTTTTATGCAAGCAGCCACCTCTGGGAGCTTATATAGATCATATGGAGAGGGGTAAAGAAAACTGATTTAGCTGTAAACACTAAAAACCAAGAACTCAGAAAGCAGGACAGCACAGAGCTGGTACACAGCAGATCAAATGCCTCCGGAAAAACCAAAAAGATTGGTACTTCCCCTTGGAGAAGCAGAAATTAAACTGTTGTCCTGTAACACCAACCTACAATGAGACTTCTCTCTGCCACCTACAAACTTGCACGATCGCTGAGGAATGCCACAGACATTTCTAGTCTCCATTCCCTGCTCCTTTTCTGAGAAAATTCAAGGCCATGAGGCTAATAGGTCAGCGGATAGTAAGATTTTAGTAGAAGCAAACGTGAGCAACGTGTCCAACCAAGATGAAACACGACTCTTGTGTTCCACTGGGAAGTTCAGTCAAGGACGTTGAAACGGTTTTTCTAAACACAACTGGTCAGGCACAGTGAGGGCTGAGAGCAATGACAGGGCATTTAGTAAATTAGAACTTGTTAGATATGTCCCAACAGGTGATTTGTAGCAAGGAGAAGTTTGTGCATGTCAAATGAAGGGGTAAAATAAGAAACATTTGACAGCAAAGGATTATGAAATATACTGTTTACTGTGAGAGTGAGGATTGGTTTTTGAACGGGAGCATCCATTTTACCATAAATAAATAAATAAAAATTATAAAATGTAACAAAACTAAAAATAATAAAAAAATAAAAGACACTCCAGCCTATACTTTTCAGGCAAAGACTGGTTCTGTCTCTTTGAACAAACTGAGCAAGGAATGCCCACCGGAGGGAATCCTTGACAAGCAATCAAGTACTTGGGTTGTGTAAATTGCAGTTGCTAATTCTGACCATAGGCTACTTTTAAACATCACTGTGCACAGTGCCTGCATCAGTAAAGGAGCAGGGCTCACGTATGAGCAGTGGCTCAGCCCCGGTGCCTGCCCAGACACAGGTGGGGCTCCATCCTCCTGCCGCAGAAAGCTCAGGATTTAGGACCTCACTTAGCCTTGGTGCACAAACATGCACAGAAGGTCGCAGGCAGGTTGAAGAGGCGCTATGTCTGTACCTGCACTCACAGTCTGCTGCTGCCACGAAGGCACGAGGATGATGAGTACTGCTTTCCCTTCTGAGATGGGAACCAGCGGGGAGGGAGTGGATGTTGTCTTTAGGATATGGATCCCCTTTTTTCTCACAGTGGCAACTTTGCACTAACCACAGTTTATGAGGAGCACCAGGCAAATCAGCCTTGCAAGCTAAGGACGGCAAAAAATTACCAGGCTCTACTCAGGACCTTGCCTTGCCTGTAGTTACACTTGCCACAATTTTGTGTAAGTCCCCATAGTTATTTCCTGATGGGCTCTGGCATTCACCATAAAAGACTGCCAAGGTTGCTGTGAATTGCATGGGACACTGAGTGTGGGGTCTTGCAATACAGAAAAGAGTATTTGAAGTAGACAGCATACAACATCCAAATTAGCTATTTTCTAACTGCTGAGAATCAGTCTTATTCCCTTATCACTTGAACCAAGTAAATAAATCCTTGTAGTCCTTTAAAAGCTATTCATGAGCAAAAGGGGAAAAGTGTTTCCGGAAAAACAGAAAAGAAACAGGTAAGAAGATAGAAAGTGAAGAAAGAAGATAGCAGGGTGGCAAGGCAGTCACTTAAACAGGCTTCCAGGCTTTGGCATTTAAGTTGTTGATTAAAACCAAATTATTGTGTTCTTATCTGGAAAAGGATTAGCGTAAAGGTCAGTTGAGCAGTAGCAATGGTATAACTACACAGGAAAAACTTAGCGTTAGTGCAGGGAGAAGACCAGGAACATTAGTGGAACCCCAGCACCCCTTGCAGTGTTTATACAGATTTAATAAAAATGATTTATTTGTAGGCTTGTTTGTAAACCCAGTCACAGCAAGAGAAAACAGCAATATTTTCAAAAAATAAATGAATCAGTTGCACTGTCAATACTCTAATGCCCTACTAATGTCTCATTCTCTTCTTAACTGCCAGCTACTAGACGTTTCAACAAGTTTTTGGGATTATATTTAGTTCCTGTATTAATTTAGGGAAAAGTAAAGGTCCAAGATTGCCAACTGATTTAAAGATGCATTAATATCTCCATGTCCACTACTGCTTTGTCCCTCACACCATCTTGATTCTTCCTGTCATAGTTTCTTCCACATGCACATAAAAAATAAACTAGTGCAAGCTGCTGTGACAGATTTTAATGGGAAATATGGTATAAAGTTTTTGGCTGGTCAGCAAGGAAATTTTCTTTTGGCACTACTATACACACAGATCATATGTTGTTTCACATATCATGTGAATTGCCAGCACACAAAACATACCACAGAGATTTTGGGGACAGTAGTTTCTAACAGTAGGACTGTAATTAAACAGGAGCCTTCAAGAGCTGGAGACACAAATGGGAAACAGCACAAATTCTCTTGAAAGGAAGATGTGCTGTTATGTCCTGAGAGACTGGTATTTCTGTACTCATTTTCCAACCATCATCAAGGTAACAAAAAATTCATATATCTGTTACAGCGAAGGAGCTCAAATGTCACTACAATTTGTCACCATGGCAGAGCACCTTGTCCATGACCTGAAGACCGGCATTCCTTCTTCACCCTATGCACCACCAGCATTAAAATAATAAAATAAAAAAAAAATCTACACTTTATTCTTTACAAACAAGGAAGAAGAGAGGACACCCTTTGGCTGGGGCTGTCTCAGCTGGGAGCTTCTTCTCCAGGTCTCATTCACAACCTCCAGTGACTGCCAGAGGCAGGAAGACTTTCCAAATTCTCACCACTTTTCAATACAGTATGCCTTCACATAATTAAAACCAGTTGCCAAGGCACTCTCATCTCCTCCAACAGGCTGTCACCCTGCTACGGAGGTGCATGTGGTCAAGTGGTTCACTTTGGCTTAACTGAAGTCGCAAAAACCTCTCTACAAGGCAAATGCACGTTTGAGGGGCTTTATAAATCCACATGATTGAAGATGATAAACTCTACGTGAAAAACAAATCATTTCATTACTTTCAAAGATACGTCACAAGGACAAACGAGCAAACTAAGCTAATTTCAAAATTCAGCTTTGTTTTAATAAACCTCTTTTGCCTAACAAGCATCTGCCTCAGCCACATTGAGCTGGCTATCTCTTGTGGTAACCACATTAAAAACAAACCTTTCAAAAACAACAGACTAGAAATACAGCAGAAAAGCACTGAAACAAGCTGCCATTTTCATCTCAGAATTTGAAAAACATCTCTGATAGAAGTGTTTAATATATTTGTGTAAGTTTAAAATCAAAACATGGCCTCTATCCCTCCTGTTACTTTTTTCAGTACTATGTGATTTCAGCATTTTTATTAATGTCAATGTAAGTATATGTTTATATATATGGTGAGCCCCATCTCAGCTTCAGCCAGGCACACTCACCCAAATTCTTCTGTTCTTGCCACCAGAGGCTTCAGGCCACAGTCTTTCGAGGTCCCCTCCTATAAAAGCCAAAGCGCTCACCAGAAAATCCCAGCTGTTGGACCTCAGAGTTGGATGCACTTGTCTCTAGCACTACTCAAAGTGTTATGAACCAAAGTGTTAGTATTTCTTTCAAAATCCCTCTTCTGTTCACCAAGACGGGCTCCCACACTGCCTCTCCAAAACATCAACCGCCTGTCATGTGCCATCACTATTTTGTCCTCTGGCCTGCAGCTCCTCCTGGATACCCAAATCAGGTGAAACCCCCGGCAGCCCAAATCACAGCTCTATTCAAATATACTATGTAATGTAATAGTACAGAAGCAATGGCTCAAACTGCTCCTTTTTTGGGTTGGCCAATGGGAAACCATTTCTGAAGGAGAAAGAGCCTTTTCATATGATCCCCCATATTTGCTTCTCTGTCCTCTTTTCTTCTTCCATCATTCTCCCTATGACTGTCCCCTGCAGACTAAGACGTTTTCCATCGATGCAGCACGACATGCTCTTGCTCAAGAATTCAGCTGCGACATCATCAAAGCAGCACAATTATTAGCCAGTTTTAGTAAAACATACATTAGCCACAAAGTTGCATCGAGTTTTTCTCCATTGCCTATTTGAATGAATTCTGTTATTTCCCTGTTGATATAAATAATTATCTTAAATGGCACTACGTTTTTTTTTCCAATTAAGAAAACATCCCAAAAAGTAACTAATTGCAAGTATACGTAAATGATGTGTTATTATACTGTAAATTATACATCTGCAATCTCAGATTCAATTAGCAATTAGCCAGGAAGGTAAGAGAGCAGTGTAATAGTTGGGAGCCATGAGTATTACTGTAAGATGATGTGGCTGATAATTTTGTGACTTGTTTTGTTCCTGCTGGCGTGGAATGGGATACTGTGGAGTAAAGTCTGCCATCTGGTGCAAGTGAGAAAAACAGAATAATGTATATCATCAGCAGGTTTTTATGTCAGTATAAACATTTCTATCAGAGACTAGAAGATATTTGTTATCCATCCTCCTACAGTGCAGCGATATGCAGAATCAGCACTGCAGCTATTACTTTATACTGGCCAGAAAGAAATGTCTTGAAGCTGTTACCATATCCTACACATATGAAATCATAACACCTGACCAAATAGCATGTAATGAAGCTGTTGCTGAACAGATTCCAGCAAAATTTTGAAAACTGAACCAAAGAAGAAGTGAAGAAAATATACTTAAGTTTCTTGAGTTTATCCTGAACTCTCAATCTTAACTGTATTTTACACATGCGGCAGAAGGCTTACGAAGTTGCTGAACAGTGATGTCTACACAGTCCTGAAAGTTACTAATTTACAAGTAATTTACTGAGTTGCTGGGTGCTTTACATCACAATGTTTTCACACCATTCATTTTAAATCGAGCTACAGAATTACTGAACTTACTAGCAAACTGGATGTACAGTACTTGAGATATGCTGTCTCCATATCAAAACCTATAACAAAATTAAGTTTTCCTTCCAAATTGAGAATATACTATCAATTATTAAGTTTCAGTTTAGTCTCAAAAGATAAACTTATTATGTATTGAATATTTAAATACATGCAGACAAGTATTCCTTGTAAATTATCTAATTTCAGACTGTGCCAGTCAGCCAAAAAAATTAATTTGAAATGCTGAGAAATTCTCACAGTTGTGTTGCATGTTACTAGAAATATTCAGGGAGGCAAGCTATGAAAATCCTTTTATTTGCCATATCTGGTCTTCAAAAGATGGTTTGTTTGGCACACTATTGCCTGTTCTCACTATTGGATTGACTGTCTCAAGATATTTGGTTCTTCTTTTAACATACCAGCACTGAGAGTCAAGTTTCTGTGAGACTCTTGACAAACAAAAATAAGTGTTTCTAGCTTATATATTTGTGGGTGAAATTTTAAAAATATAGTTCATCTCCACCTTAGCATTAAGAAAGTAACCAAAATAAGGACATTTATTTGATAAGCATATTATTTTAAAATTAATGTATAGATTTTCAGAGGCATGACAAGTTTTGTATGGGACAGGTAGTCCTGGCTGCCAGAAGGAACGGAAAAATTGGGCATCAAACATTCTGGCTTCCTTTTGGAAGAAGAGAGATTTATGAGGGAGCAAACACATGATACATTATCACAGCATCAATGAGAAGACCAATAGCTTTCATGCAGAGCTAAGTACTCAGAGTGGGATGAAGTGTTTGTCCATTAAGATTAACGGGTGCCCCACATTCCTGCATAAAGCACGCAATTTCCTATTCCCATTCTTATTCTTCCCATAGAAATAAAGTATATTTTTATAATCTATTGAATATGGATTTTTAGTTGCTATTCTTTTAGTTGCCCCAAGTCATCCCCAAAGGAAATTGCTTATGTAAAAGAGGTCACTCTCATACAATTACCACCTCCATCAACATCATATATACACAACAACACAATTTAAAAACCAGCTCCACTGCCCTGACTTCAGCTGTCTATCCCATGCAGAAGACCATGATGATCTCCTTTTGCCATACCTGAGAAATATGCCCGAGTTGCAAAACATCAAACATTTCAGATCTTCAAACATATGACAGTGCCAAGATATAATATATATATATTATAATATATATGACAGTGCCAAGATATTTTCTTATGTCTACAAACAAGGGAAAATCTACATTTGGTCACTCCATTGCAGAACAAGTCCTATTTCCCCATTAAGGAACAGCCGCATTGCAACATGCAACACTAAGTGACAAAGCACAACTCCAAAAGCATAAAACCACTTCCAATGTAATTCTTGCCTATTTCCAAATTGTAAGAGCCCTCTGAGGATCACAGAAGTCCTCGAAAAATTATCTCAGCATAAAAGCTACATCATAAGGAGCACTTACCCTTGAAGTGCTTTTTCTCCAAACCAATCTCCTTTCCCTAAAGTACGGAGAAAGACCGGATCTTCACTGGGGGAGTCTTCACGAGTAACGTTCACCTGTTGAAAAGCCAAAACCCCCAGAATTTAGAAAACCTTTAATTAATGAATACAGCCCATTTGTTCAGAAAGGGATTAGTCATCTCCCAGATCTCTCAAGAAGGGTTCCAGTCCATATCCCCTCTGCAAACCATATAAGTCACCAGTACTGCACTTTTCCCTCAGCCATCAGCAACCAGTTACTAATTCTCCATAAACTAATCTCAAGCCATCCAAGAAAATGAATTATTCATTATATACAAATGAGTTATTTTCCACCAAAAAGCTTACTACTCTTGGAAAAATATAATACTTGTGTTTTTCGAAGGCTCTAAACATGGAGTTGGCTGCACAAGCACAGTCAGTGCCCATATGGAGTCAACAGCTCAAATAGGTTCCAAATATTTTATGTGTATAAGACAGACACATGGCACAGGCTTTTGTTAGCTTTGTTCCACATGATTTCTTGCATTGCTAAGTTCACTTAAGGGAGAGGAAAAAAAGAAAATCTACATTTACTCATAATTTAAATGAAACCTTTTGGATCATTATAGGCTGAAGGATGGCTCCTTTCATTTTCATTATGTCCTGAATTCGTTGAGGAGGTAATTCTAGCCAGAGCAAAAATAAAGTATTTTCATCACAGTTTGAAGAAAAAATAAAAGCAAGATGGTATTTTGATTTTTGCAATAAAAGAGAAAAGCAAT
The DNA here is from genome assembly GCF_009769625.2 of Cygnus olor. Taxonomy (NCBI): domain Eukaryota; kingdom Metazoa; phylum Chordata; class Aves; order Anseriformes; family Anatidae; genus Cygnus; species Cygnus olor. The sequence continues at coordinate 15,678,792 of NC_049175.1, forward strand.
TACTGCTGATGGAATGGAGACTTCTACATGGAATGTAAAACAATAGGAGGTATAACCTAGTGTAAGCCCAAGTTTAAGATGGAAACACTGCAACAACAGGTAGATGACTACACATCTCTGAGTGATGATGTCCCATCTCTGGGGATCCTTTTCATTTTCTGAAAAGATTTCAGAAGGAAAATAGTAATTGATCATCTGAACACCCTTCTACTTTGTATTATCTTTGTAAGTGGCTCTGGTTCCCCAAGCCAGTATGGGATATAAATGCCAGCAGCCGTGTAATGACAAAGCCCTGGGACACACTGCTGGGAGCTGAGGACAGCATGACATAGTCTGCTCATTACCAAGACTTTACGAAAGATGAGTGCTATTGATGTAATGGCCCTCTATGAGAAATATTTTCTGCTTTTCAGCTAGCCCTTATCAGAGGCAACTCATACTTCTTACAGTATGCAAAAGTGGGTGAAATACTGCCCCCCGCAATCAGAGAATGGTGGGGACCACCTCTCCTAACATTAACCATCTATCAATCTGGTTGTCCAGGCTCCGTCCCTTGCCAGTGGAAAGCGACAGGAATTTCCAAAGCCAGAGCTGTCCAAAATTTAAGTGGAATGAGCAACCCTCTGGAGGGTTTACAAGGGAAAATCCCTCATCTCTCTTCTGCATTTCAGGCTCTCTGTTTGGTATAATCAGAGCTTTTGCATATGCAAATTCACAAAGCCCAAATCTAGGACAACAGACACTTCCTTTCTGATTTAGAGACATTTCAGTTTAATTTTACTATTAAGTTTACAGTTCTGCCCTGCACTTTCTCTGGTTTCTTGCGCGGATGGTAAAACAGTGGGTTTGAGTCATTAGTGAGCACTGTGTCTCCAACACACGATGTTAAACATCTGCAGTGACTCATCAAGCATCAGATGAGGGTAGGAAAAGTGTAACAGACGAGCCAGGAAGATTTGTAGCTGATGAAAAACAAACTTGGACAAACAAAGGGAACTTTAACGCATATTTAAGCTCTTTCTCCATGACCTCCACTGATCCTCAGAAATGAATGCTAAGGGATTACGGGAGTAATTTTGACACAGCTCAGAGCGATGACACATCTGAACAGCCCAGCACCAGTGAAGAACCTGCATGATATGGTATTAAATTGGTGCCATACCATTGCTTTTAAGGGGGAAATGGTGCACGACGGCACAGCATGACACATGCAGTGTCTTGGTAAAAGGAGGACACTGAATGGGCACAGAGCAGCAGCAAGTAGCAACCAAAAGGGATCAAACTTTCCATCTGATGTGTTAGTCAACAGATTTCCGCTCACAGGTTGTTTTGAACAGATTTTGATTTCTATTCACCTGGAATGGAGGAAATACGTTAACAAATAGCAGTGAATTGTAAGGCCACGTTCACCATTTTTGCAGCATTAAAAGCACCTTCGCTGCTGCTGCATTCACTGTCCCAATTCTGCAAGAAGCTGTCTGTTGACCACAGGCAGACTCAGATAAGGGAATGTATATGGGGTAAATTGGTAGCCACATGCCCCCAAACAATTAAGTGACTAAGATCCAACTAAGAGGAGCTGGATCAAGTAGCATATGGAATTGAGGGAGAAAAAGGGGAAAAGGGTTTTGCCACTAAGAGAACTATCCACAAAGCACAGAGTGAAAGAAAAAAACAAAGCAATAATCTTTTAAAGCATTTCTGAGAGAAGTGCTGAGCTCAGAAATTTAAAAATCTCGCTTCTCTTGACTGTCACTGCAGAAGCTCTGACAAAAGGCAGGACAGAGTTTTTAAAAGTAGCTTTCACTGCTCATACACAATGCTGCTGACTGCAGAAAGTACACGTGAGGTCCTAAGTACATGAGCTGGAAGCAGGATTTCTTCTGTTTTACTAAGCCACCTGGGCCAGGTTTCAGCATGGGGCATGGGACATTATGTGCCCTGCTTCAGAAAGTCCCAGGCAGCATACACTGATATGTTTATTCCATATCTCATTGCTATTTATTCCATGTTTCACTGCTAAGGCTCTATTTCTGCTAGCCTGGGACATATCCTTAGCGTGGGGTAGTTCTGATATCACTGTACAGCTATGTCCCAACACAGGCATTAAAATTAAACACCCTCCCACTCCGTCCTTCATCAGTCACAGATATCTCTTCTGCAATTCAGTGAGGTTGCAAGAGAAAACTGGGCAGAATTTAATCGTCCCAGTGAAAATTCCTGTCAAGCCACCAAGATCCAGCTGAGGATCTGGGAATTCCTCAACAAGCCCGTGTGCATTGTTTTGTTTGAACTCCCTTTTTCTGGCCATCAGCTGCCACAGTAAGATAAAGGTGCAAAGGCCATGGAGATAATGCCAAGGAGCTTCTCAGGAGGGATTACAGAGCTCTGGAGGAATGGTCAAGGACATGGGGGGCAGGTGGTTCTCTCCTCCGTCCTGTTGGCTTGAGGAGCGGATGAACCATGCAGGTCAACAACTGTTTGTCCAGCAGCTGTCAACAGCAGGGATTTGGTTTCTACAACCATGGGACTCTGATGATTGAGGAGTGCTAGGAAGGGATGGAGCCACAAGACCAAGTGGGTCAAAAGCACCCTCACCAACAGGCTGGTCAACGTGGCAAGTGGGCTTTTAAAACTTGGTGAGGAAGGGAGGTGCATCCTCCCATGAAAACAGTCTGAATAGAAAGGATTTGAAGTGCACATCATGGTTGTCCATATTCTAGAAAAAGATGAAATCCTACTTCTGAGTGGAGCAAATCAAAAGAGCACAAGGCAATACCGTCAAATTCCTACCTCTACTGTCAATGATTGGCTTCATTTCAGAAACCTGTCCATTATTACCTTTTTCATCTGAAAAAGACACTTTTTTCTTCTGATAAAGACTGCCTCCCAGCAATAGAGAGTGGAAGATGATGGTGAAAATCTAGTTTGAGTATCCGAGAGCTGACAGCTCAGGATTCAACCCAGCTGTGTACAACACCCACATTCCTCCTGTGTGGATGCCATGTTTATTTGTGGTTTTTTTTGCTAACTTTAATTATGCATGGACTACATTATCTGCCTTGGTGCAAATATCAAATCCATGAACCAGGAGGCTTGGGTTGGCTTAATTTCAAGCACATTTGTCTATCTGTGTTTACTTTTCATGGATCACATCTGATCTGCAGTGGGAAACCACCATGTATTCCCTTGAATGTCAATATCCTGCTACATGGAAAGAAGCCAAATGTTTCTCAAGTGTAATAGTATTAGGCCAGCTAAAACAAACCAAAAAAGAAAAAAAAAGTCAAATGGAATGAAAAAAAATGGATCCATAAAATCCCACCAGGATTTTACAGGAAAAGACGTCAAAAAGCATATTTTCCCCTGTGAGCAGTAGAGCAGAAACTTAGACCATTTTTCTTCCCCAAAGAGAAATCTGAGACTTCTCTGAGTTCCTATTATTTAATTTGGAAAAGCTACAAAGTGATAGTCATGGGAATGAAGTCTGGAAATCAGCCTTTTAAGAGGGATACTTGGTAAAGACTAGTTGAGTATTGCAGGGTATCCTATAAAAAAAATTTGGCTACAAGGATGCTGGGGTAAAGAAGCATGCAGGGACTCAGAGTAAGTGTCTGCAATTAAATAAAAAGGCAAAAATGAAAAGAAAGCTCTGACACAGCTTAGAAAACTGCGATTTAGTCAGAAGGAAAAAGCAGGGAGATGCATGTAGCGTGCAGGAACACCTTGGGATGGCACAGGACTACCCAATGCAGATAACCCATCAAAGGAGAAAGGACAGAGCTTTTTTGGTCATGTACCGAGAGACTTAACTGTCTTCAAGCCCCAGAATGTTCACTGTGAGCACACGTGTAAAACAGCATAAGATCTACTTTTTTTTTTTCTTTTTTTTTTTTCCCTTCAGGCCACTCTTCCCTACTGATACAATGCCAAGAAGTTTAATTAAATGTCAAGTGTTGTAACATTTGTGCCCTGGGGAGGGGAGAGAGAAAGCACTGGCTGGCACTGAATTTCGAGTGCATATCATTACCATCGCCACCATCACATTTCCTTAGAAGAGTGTCAACTTACCTTTCCTTTGCTGATTATAAAGAAAGTGTCCCCTCGAGCACCTTGTCGGATAATATACTCTCCACTTTCATAGTGTGTCTGCAAAAAAAAAATTAAAAAATAAATAAAAAATATGACCAAACATAATCAGATAATGTTATTCAGTTGATAATTTGGCAGTTTTGCAAGATAGTGCTTAGGGAAACATAACCCTGGTCCAATTTTATCCAAGTCTGACACTGGTTGTGATTTAAGAATTGTCCTATGTCAAGGAATATAATAATTAAAAAGAAACCATTTCTGGCTTGCCCATTTTTCTTATTAGTGTGCTAGTGCCAGCTTTTGCCCAGATGAATTATCCTCACAGCCTAAATCCACTTATACTAAGTAAACCTGACACAGGCATTTTTGACAGAGAATACAGTACATGAACTGAACTGCAATAGTATATTTGTTGTAAAAATAGTTCCCTACCTAAACCACCAAAAAGCCTGGTATTTTTTCAGCACTGCCAGCAAGGGTTTTATTGAATAAATAATATTTGCTCTCCCCCTGTTATTATAGTAGTTTAATCTGTCTTTTTTGTCTTATTTTATGGAATATTTATTGCTAAATTTCTGTCATACCTTGTCAGAGCTCGCATCTAAACTTAATAGGATAGCTTCATCCCTTGTATTACCCCATCAAAATCAATATGCATTTATACTTCACCAAAAAATAAGCCAATATGTTCTAAATAAAGACTCCACACAAATATTTAACCCTCCCACCCCCAAACTAGCAGATTCTTCCGAGGTGCTCTGCACCCCGTGAATTCAACAAACATCCTTTCAACAGCAAGCAGAGGCGAGCGAAAGACCAAGCATCCTCCCCAAACCTCCTGCTGGTAAAACAAAAGCTGTTGTTTTAATCAAGCCTCTGCAGAGAACACAGACATGGCTGCAGGCGTCAGGTCTCCCATGTCCCAGCACTGATTTGTGACAAAGCCTGCCCCAGAATGCCACACATGCCGAGCCCTGGTGTGGATGTTGTTTGAAAGCTACAATGTGCACAGAGCTCCAGAAAAGACCACCAGATCTTTTAATCCTAAAGTATGTATAAACAACAGCAAGCATGGATTTGAGCTAAGAAAGAGGAATTAATCAGAATCCAAGGATTTGGTTAAAGATTTAGATTTCTTTTTTTTTTTCTTCTTTTTTTTTCCCCAAAGGTACTTTAATTGACCTGTATTTATCCACCTTCTTGGTGCCACTTAAAGGCTGACAGCAGACTCCAACAAGAAACTAAACACATCAAGGCACATGGTGAAGTAGCTATTGCATCCGAGAAAAACAACTCTTTGCTTTAGGAGCACTGGACATATGGCAGTACTAATGAAAAATAACTGTTCTAAGAAAATAAGTTTAAGTGAACTATAACATGCAATTAATTAGGCTAGTTGTTAAAAATACATATACTTGGGCCGTGGGTGCATATGAAATGCACAATACTAAATACACAATACTGAAAGAAATTATGGGTAAAGAAAGACAATGTCAAAGGAGGATGTTAGTAATCAATATCCTTAGACTCTCCAAAAGACTTGTAGATGAAAAAAGGCCACTATCTGAATCACAAATGCTGAGTAACATCATGTCAGTCTTCAGAAATGGTGTGGGAAGGCTGACAGGTAGGTTGCCCTGGGAGAAAAGGCTCCCTATGAAAGCCTGGGAGGAGACGTGGGCCTCTGTGGACACAAATCCAGTTCTGTTTCTTCCGTGGGGGGTTTCTGCAGAGTGCATTTTGAAGATGCACATTTCTGACCACCTGGGTTGAGACTCCTTGGAAGGGTCTGATTTTATAAGGTATTGAGATCACGTCCTCTTAAGTTGCATCTCATACGCACCCAAAATTCTATAATCATTGCTAACGCTCAAAAATACTGGTCAAAAAACTTCCAGTTTTACTATTGGCAACCTATATCCATTAGGCAGATTAAACTGCTTCTGCTCACACTACTTTTGTTCAATTTTACCTTGACCTACTTTTTAAAATTATTTTTATTTTTATTTTTATTTTACTATTATTATTTTTATTTTTATTTTACTATTTTTTTTTATTTTACTATTTTTTATTATATGATGCTGCTTTATAGCCTACTCTCAGCTTCTGGCCATTTAACACACCAACATGACAAAGCCCTCTTCCTCAGGCCAGCCCGGTGTCTTGGTCTCAATCAGCAGGATGAGCTGTACCAGCTGCTTAGCGCTGACAGCCGCAGTCCTGCAGCCATCTCCGGATCCTCACGAGTCCTCCCAACCCTCCCATTCAGGCTTCCACAAAGGGAGTGGAAAGAGAATAAAGTTAGAGCCTGGAAGGACCCAAAGCTGTCTCTGGCTTTAGCATCTCTTGCCTACCATATATATATATATATATATTTTTTTTTTTCCCCTGGGCTGTAGACTCATTCAAATTAAATACTGCAAGCCCTTCTCCCCACAATTCAAATCATATTCCTCCAGCCCTTTGATCAGTTTCCAGTCAGGCAGGGCTTTCCATTCGCTTGACCCTCCCATGCCCTTCCTTTGGTCCACATCTTCATCTTTACATATTCCAAGCCTATCTCTCTCATGGCTAAATCCACCGTGCTCTTTTTGCTCGAATCATCCAGTCTCCAACAGTGCTCTGACTTGTCCTCTTAAATCCTCCTTCTCTAACACAAACCCACTCATCCGCGTGCTTTACCCTTCTAACCAAATTATTTCTGTGCGTTTAGACTGAAAGCACTATGTGAAGTAAGCAAAGCACGTCAGTGCTCACTTATGACACATGCAAACAGAAGTAATTACAAGCCTCTTGCTTTTAGCTAGCCACATTAAAGGTACCAACATGGTCTCAGGTACATATGGTACCACTATACATCCTCTGAAGAACGCATTTTGGCAAGTATGCTCTACAAATCCATAGCATAGCTGATTCATGTTTTAGGAACACAAACTCCAATTCACATACAGAAAACGAGTTCAAGAACAATGGGAGAACAGCAGGAATTCTGACAGCTTGACACTGGTGTGGTGGCACATACAAAGTAATAACATTTAAGTTAAAATCACAAAAAGGGAAGTCAATAAATGCTCCTTTACCAGCCTTAGACTGAGCCCATCGCTATTTCTGGACCTGCCTCTGCAAGATTAAATGTAATGGCTGAGATCCAGCAAGCTGCTAAAAGCCAGGCTCTACTGAAGGGGATCCTTCTGATGGAGATAACCATCAGTCGACATCTTAAACTCTAGCTCCAATATCCAGTATACAACTGGTTAAAGAATTTCTAAATTGCTTTTAAAATAGGCAATGAATATTTCTAACCACCTTTGCAATCAGCAAATAAGTAAACAGAAATGCACCTAGTGAAACACCCCGTATTTAGGTTTAGAGCTCAATTTTTTTGATTGACTTTTCCCCCAGGAGAAGGGACCCTGGACTGAGCCAAGAGCTCTGCCCTGAATACTGTATTTTCAAAGGCAATAAACAGTGCAGTGATGAAAGCTAACTTACTGTCTTTTTCAGTGAAACCTAAGTGTCACGTAGGTTTTTGAGTATACTTCTAAAGACACAGAAGCTGCTCTATTCTAGTGTTTTTTTCTTTTCAGCAGAGAAACAGAGCTGAAGGTCCAGCATGTAGATGGAATGGAAAAAGTCCAAAGAGAAGCAGGCAGGCTGCAGAAACACAGCTTGACAAAGCCAAGACAACCAGGTAGAAAAGCTAATAGTTTCAAGGTCTTGTGTGTAGGTGAATAAAAGGGTTCTAAGTCATTGAGGTCCCAGCTTGGCATCAAAATCTGTGCGAGTCAGCGCTCAAGAAACAGCAAGGACAAAGCAGAGAAATTACTGTTGGGAACAGTCGCCTACCAGCAAGCCACAAACGTGTACTTTATAAGCTCTGGCGAATGGGGATAAAGACTCACTTCAATGAATTATAAATGCTGCAAAACCTGGAGCATTTGTCATGCTAACCAGGCTGTTGTTTTACAAAATAACACCAGGCCCTTGAGGTATTTCACAACGGGGCAAGAGCTGCTTTATCCCTCTTGAACAAGAGGTGGCAACCGCCTGATCAAACCCTTCAATGCAGAAAGCCCCGAAACATGGCTAATCCTGCTGTAAAGCCTCTGCACTGAGGGAATACCATGGTGCCAAGTGAAGGGACGGAGCTGAGGCTAATCCCCACATGGCGTGGAGGTGCCTGCAGCAAACATCGAGTGCTGGGACGCACATGGAGATGCCAGCACTGAATTTCTCCCCAAGGGAGAAGGATCCGCTCCACTCACATGAAGAAGCCTCCAGCCTTCCTCAGACTTCATTTTCTATGTAATCAAACCTTTCCCAGTCTACACCAGTAAGGGGGGACAACGTTCTCCTCCGCAAAGCACAGAGGTCCGTGGGGAGCCTGCTCTGCAGAGTGCCAGCCAAATGAACGGCCCAAGCACGCGTGCCTGCATCGGGGACCAGTTCTGTGCTCTAACAGATGGCTTCTTCCTCAGAAAAGAAGTGATAAAACATTTGTGCCTTGGGGTTTCTGCTTTTTGGGAAGCGCAACACATCCATACTTCAAGATTAAAGGTTTCCGTAAGAAAACAGAAAGCTCAGATTCTTCGTTAATGCTTACAGCTTTGATTTTACTTTCTGTCCCATACTTCATGTAATTCTTATGAACATTTAAATACTCTTGTTCTTCAGTGATGAGAGAGGAGCTATGGACACAGGGCTTCCATGTTTTCAGGGTTCTTGAGTCTAGCAGAACTTGGAGCTCAAAGCCACTGGATTATATATACAGAAACAGTGCGTGAGGAAAGGAAAAAGCTAAGCTAAAAAAAGAGAAAGCTCTTATTAGCTTTCTCAGGGAACAAAGAACTGGTCCTAAACAAAAACATTTTAATAGGAAATAAACCTGAAATACATATAAGCAAGAGAAATAGTCATGTACATACTACATACGCTCATTTTTCCACTGAATTTACTTCATGTGTACCTAGGCAGGCCTGGCAGGAGCTGGACAAAGAGAAAACAGGACTAGAGAGCCAGCCCAATGAGCGTTTCGAAGTCACAGGAGCATTTCTCGACTGCCCTCAGCCAGCGCAGTGTCAGCGGAGCCCTGCCAGCATTTCAGAGCAGCCCACTTTTGAACCTCTCAACCTTTATTACCCTTTTTTTTCCTTGGCAATTCTGCATAATACCAAATTGTTAATTCCTGAATCCTTGCTCGGATAACGGTCAGCTTCTCGTCTCTTGTATAATATCAAAAGCTTTCAGGATCAGGAACATGATGACCCCTCATCCCTTTTTAAAAACAAATAACAACAACAACAAAAAAACTGGGAATTCATCAAAAATCTGTGATTAATACAAGAGATATTTTTTAGACCTTAAGAAGCTAAACTGGCTAAACTGAGTTTTTTTTTCTTATTTAGTTGGTTTGTTATAACTAACACAGAAAGCCTCTGTAACAAGGAGACCTGTGCAATCATCTGTTTGTCTGTACATTTGTTTCCTCACCAAAAACTAACACAGACTTTTCTCCTCTCATAGTTCAAAGGGATCATTGAATTCATCTAAATAATATCAGAAAGGGTAAGATCTCACCTGCAGGAGCCATAGCCTGTCTGGGCAACCCTTTACCTTCACGCTCTTGTGTCACAGAGCACCAGGTAGCACTAGGCAGGCTGGAAAGCACAGGTTTAAACAGCACTTTTCCTGCATTAGACACCCAATTTGTGACTTCTGAGCCAAATGAAAGAGCAGTTTTAAAAGGGTTTTGGGCTAGCCCATGCATCGGTGACTGCAGTTTCACTCTTATGAGGTTTAACTAGGAAGATACAGCTAAATAAACGGAGTTGGCTCTACTTACACCTATAAGTGGTAGGCTTCAGCTACCAGCAAGACTGACTGAACATTTAAGGTGTATTACAAGCAATGCAGACAGTGCAGACAGAGCAGCTGACTTGTATTTATCTTGATTTTAGGAACAGCAAGAATTTTATCATCTGAATCAGGATTGAGTAGTGAACACCAATCCTTAAGCTCTCCATTACCATCAATGCTACCAGCACTCCCACTACTCCTGGGATTAATATTTACAGCAAAATCCTCAGCGCATCTGGGATACTAAATTTACACTATCAGAATGCAACCACAAACATCAGATTTCTCAAAAAATTGTTCCTCAAAGATACGTGAAAGCTACTTGGTGCCTCCAAGTGAGATGCAGGTACAGTGAATACCCCACGTACACTGAACACATTGAAGTCTAGGTCAACAGTCAGAGTTTCACATCAACTCTTGCGGTAATTCCACACTGCCATTTCTCCAAAGAAAGAGAGAAGATGGAAATAAATGTTATTAAATAAATAAAGAAATATATCCCTAAACAAGGACAGTTTCTATGCAACAACACTACATATCAGAGACAGACCTTAATCCATGTCATGCAGTACTCTGTGTCTAAATGGCCTTCATGTCCGTTAGGTTAAAATCAACCTCAGCATCCAAAGAAGTTTGAATATTTTGTAAGATATCTTTTCCAACCTAAATTAACACAAGTTCTGGAAGCCATCCTTTTCTTTAAAGTCTCCTTTGTGTGGCCGACCAGCAAAGCAGATCCCCAGTTTGCCTGGTAATCACAGCTTTTATAAAAATCTTTTTTTTTTTTTTTTTTTTTTTACCTTTTTTCTGCTGTCAGTTTGCCTTAAAGCCTAGCAGAAATCCCAGCACCAAGGGGACAAATATTTAATTAGTGGGCTTCATCAGGTGAGACACTGGTCAGCCCCTCCGATGTCCTCTATGTACCCCAAAGAACTCATATGTGAGCGGAACAGCCCGCGGTCGAGGCAGGCTGTGCTGGGAAAAAGGAAACATCCTGCCTCACGAAGCCCTCCATCCCTTGCAGAATACCTGCAGCCCAGCCCTGACTGGGGAAACACCCCTATAATTAAACCTCTCTTGAGAAGCAAATGGACTTTTCTGAGACCAGCCTTGAACACTGACAAAACTAGGAACAGCAAGGTATTAGTCCCATAACTGCCTTTTTGTTTTCTCCTAGTGTCACTGAGCTCTCTGTGTGTGAAACCACAAGTCCTCACCGAGCAAAACCTCCACTGAAACAAGACCGAAGGGGAAGAGCTTGTCTGACCAGCTACAAAAAGCTCTCAGCAATCACCCAATGCCACCCCTCTCAGAAAAGTTATTTGTGCACTTAATTTCCTTTGCTAGCTGCTAAGCAAATGTAGCATCAAACACTGCATTTCTTTCTCCTTGTTTTTGTCCTTCTTTCTAATATAGTATCATGGCTGGAACAAGACGAGGAAGTCTGAAATATGAATTTCTGCACCTTGTCCTTTCCAGAGGGGTTTCTATCACAGCGCTGCATTGTGCATGGAAACGACTCACAGCTCATAAACTCAAAATGTTGCACTAATCGTAGGGAAAAAAATCACCTTTCTTACTTCCCAGATCTTGTCACCCTCAGCGCAGAGAAAGCCCGGGCTTTGCAACTTCAGACAGCTGGGGGAAGGCTTTGGTCCACCAGCCTTATTTTGGCAACCACCAACTTCATTCAAAGCTTCTGTTCCTGACCACCACCAAAACCTATGGAGCTTTTAAAGACTGCCAAGTATTGACACAGGCTGTGAGGAGAAACCTCGACACTAGAGACCAACCCAATAGTTAAGCTTCAGAAAACCTCATTTTTCTCCAACTGGATGCCTTTGACTTCTGTGTTTACACTGAGAACATTTGAAAGAGGTGGAAAATAGATTTAATGTTTGGAATGCTACGTAACCCACGTCGGCTGTGGCGCGGAGATGCCAAAATCCTCTAAAAGGTCACGTAAGGGGAACAGAAACACAAAGGTAGCTTTAAGACGACGAGCTTCACCCTCTGCAGCCAAACGCTCTATTAACAAGCCACAGGTTTGCACTGCATAAACCAGTGAGGATAACACAGGCTTGATGACAGTTCTGAATGTACAATCCATCTCCCCCAGGGTGTATTTTTTAAATACTTCTAAATATGTTATTTTGCTGGCTGTTCAAAAAATATTCACAGAACCTCAGCAAAACTCCAAACATAAGCAGCTTTCAGAATACTTTTGTTTCTGTTCTGGACTTTCTGCTTTAATTTTTTTTCCAAGTCTAAAATGACCACAGCAACACTAGCAAAATAAAATTTTAAAAAGTTTATTTGCTAGAAAACGTGGCAAAACCAATTTCAGGGTAATATTGGTCTGCTGTATTGAATTCTTTAGGAATCATAAAACTTTTTTTTTCCTGCCTTTAGTATGAGTCCCACTCTCACGAAACATCTAAAAACGCTGCTCCCTGAGGGAGCTGAAGGGCAAAATTGTCCTTCTGTAGTCCTCTGCTTGCTGAGCCTGAGAATCCCGGCGCAGCCAGTGGGCCTGGTTTCTGACACTCCCTCCAAACAACAGCTTAGCACAATATTACGTCTAACAAATGAAGAATTAAAATATGGAAAGGGCATATGGCTGATGGGAATCGAGGGTTGTTAACTCATGCCTTTTAATTCAACTTCATCACGGAGCATGGGGCTGGAAAAGCAGACGAGGGAGGCAAACACCCCAGAGGGTGCTGCTTGCTCATGCCAACTCTGCCTGCCCTCACCTGTCAGGGACAAGGGGCACAGACCGACCTGCAGTGGCACATCCCAGCAGAGATTAGGATGTTATTAGCACGCTTCTGCCTTCCCAAACGGTTGTGAACTTCAGCAGGAAACCTGCCGATGAAACTGCAGCAGCCTGTGTTTGCAGTCTCCCTTACTGATTCAGCTGGCTCTAACTGAGCTGCACTATCCTCCAGGAAATTTTCCTCTCTCTCAAAAAAGCACTACAAACTTACTTTTCCTTCTTAAAGAAATCAAACCAGCTTCTTGAATTCAAATCAGGAATCTGTGTGCGTGTGTATGTAAGTTGAAACTGCTTTGTAATAATCGCAGGAGACTGTCACCTTGGTAAAAGCCTTGTGGTAGACTTTTTATTTGTGCCGCACTGATTCGCTGTGACTTTGCAATGGACTCTGTCAGTGATGAGAAAATGTGCTCCTCGGCACATTTTGCACAGCCTGGGCATCTTCATCAGTAGTGGTGTCCCCTGCAGCTTACATTTTGCTTCTGATTCCCCTCCGTCAACTCCCCGATCAACAACAGGTGTAGTGCACCGAATGGGACTATTGGTGTGTGGACGTCCGGGTCCAGCATACTGGAATAATACAAATCGCTGCACACGGTTGGTTTGTCTGTCCTCTTCTGCAGTTGTCTTAGCATCCTCCTGAGATAGGAGGTAAGAACCTGGTAACAACTCATTTCATTTCCAGAAAAAGGCAAAAGGCAAATGCTGCAAAATAACGAGCTGCAATCCAAAACAAATAGCAGCTGATATGCCAAGAGAAACCTTTTCCTTAGACTGAGAAATAGGTTGGTGGCTCACCTCCTAATACCAAGATATAAATTCATGATTTGAGAACAACATACTGATTTCTCCAGATGAAAGGAATATAGCATGGAGTACGGCAGCAGTCCAAGAGGCACACTCAACAATTGTTTTGTTAAAGCAAACAAGTACAGCCTACAATGATTCCACTGGGTACAAAACAAAATGAATAAAACATCAGTCCTACAACAGTCCTCTGCTGCTCCTGAAATGTAAAGATGTGATAAATGTTCTTAATTTGAAGTTCTTTGGTTAAAAGATTGTTTTAATTTCCTGTTTCTCTTGGAGTTTGGCACTACTGTTCTGTAAATTTGAATTTCACCATGTTACATGGAGAGCTAGCAGGGAGGGGACCATGCCACACAGGGATGGAGCTGGGGCTGGTATCCTCCTTTGCTTCCTTTTCTCCGGCATTCCCCCATTTCCACTGTCCCACAGACATGCAAGACATCCAGGAACTGAGCTGGAGACAGCCCTCTCCCATACTACCTGCCAGGCAGTACCCATCAACATTGTTGTGGGCGAGGCAAGGTAGGTAGTAGAAATAAGGCAATAAAAATGTAAATTGCACAGGTTAGACAGAAACTCAGGCAACTCGACATACTTGGTTTAGAGCAAAAGATAATTTTCAAACTGCAATTTCTAACTCTGATCAGAGCGCTGACTTTCTTGGCTGAAACTGCCAGCCCTGAAACACAAGTTGAGTTTTTACCATGAATTCAAAACTTTTGCATTGTCCTGTAAATATGACTTTACAGTTGTGGTCATTTAGGAGCTTGCTAAGCTTCTCACATGAAAAGAAGAAGTCCTTGCTCTTTCCAGGACCCAGGGTGCACAGCTGATCAATTCTGTTTCCATTTACACAACAGAAGTCAGACTTACAACACCAGAACAGCCAGCCTTAACAGCTCTATTCATGGTAATGAATAACAGGTAAAGAGAACCACTCGTAATTTGTGTGCCATATGTACTTGAGATTTATTTGGTCTCTCACTGAAAAAAAACATGCCTCATTGAAAAAGTCCCCTAAATGAAGCAATACTAAGGAAAATGGGTATGAAGAAGGGTTAAACTTCAGTGGTATCATCTTCTTCAACCAGCCGGCTACGTAGGCTCCCTCTTTCCTGCTCCTTCAAATCAGCAGAGTCCTCTGGTAAAAGGAGGGTCCTCTGTCTCCCCCCCTGTAACTGTAAGATTCGCTGAACTCTGCGTACTGCAACCTTCTGCTCTGCCTTGACTATAAACATTTCTTGGGCGAAGGCAAGTCCTGCTGTCACTGTCAAGTTTCTTTCCCAGCCCACCATCAAAACAAATGGTCTTGAGCAACCTGGAGCGTGTTTAGGGACTCTTTTAATGCCCGTTGTATCGGCTGAACAGCAGATGCTGTCTTGAGCAGACGAAGATTTGTTGAGCTTCAAAGATCGTACACAGCCACCTCTAAGGCTAAAGGATGTCACAAAGTATCAGCTATCGGGACGTCTACAGATGGCAAGCCGGGATGATGTGGGCTCTGGGAGTCCATTAGGGTTTGTATCGATGCCCTGAGACTGAGTTTTGATTCCTAAATTCACTGTGCACTTTTAAGGGAAAAAGTGGAGGAAAGAGCATCTCAAAAATGCATTATTTAGTTAAATGAATTATCGCTAAATAAATTTCCTGCCTTAATTTGCTCTAAAAGTAGACACAAAGCATTAGAAACCACATTTTAATTCTTGTTCCATCCACGTTGTCACTGTAATGCAGTCTGACAACCAATGTTGGAGAGCCATCAGGTTTCCTAAGCCTGGGAGGCAAACGCCTCTCGGCTCCTGAGGCGCTGAGGCAAACATCTGTTTCTGTGTTTCTGCCCAGAAAACACATTAAGGCACAAACTGCTGTCACCTGCTGGTGCAGGAGCCACCACTGTCCTGACCCCGGAGCCTGACCCTGTCCCTGCTGCCCCCTGAGGTCACCGACAGCCTCCACGAGTAGGAGCAGACAGGGCACCGAGTCAAGAGATGCCCAAGCTGCTGCCTGCAGCCCAACACCTTTTTATAGAGGACATGTCTAGGAGTACAGTAGAAGCCCAGAAACGCTCCTTTCTGGAGGTATAGCATCTACCTGCCTACATACATAGCAAGGACTGATGTGGAAATAAAAGATGAGAAAGAGGAGACGAAGTAGGTGGCAGCGGGCCAAAAGGAGGATTGGAAACTGTGATGCTCTTGGAGAAAGACCACATGTAAAGATGCTCAAAGGATGAGAAAGGAAGGACGAGGGATCAGAGAAGGAAGCTCAGCCCTGCCACCACACGGGTATTTGGTACCGCAGGAGGCCACCAGAAGAGATCAACTGCAGAAGTGCTGCCAGTGGGGGACAGCTTCATTTCCTCAAGTGCAGAGAAACAGGAAAAGAGAAATAAAAGTACATTAACAGTCAGGACGATCTTCTGAGAAGAAACAGGAATTTCAGAAGGAGGAGAAATGGAGGAAAGAGAGGATGCCGAATAGGCTGGAAAGTTCAAAGAGATGCAGATGGGGATGAAGAGGGAAAAAGGTCAAGAGAAATGCCAAAGGAGAGAACTCAAGGCAAGGTAGCTCAGGGATTAAGAGAACACACAGGTGGTACATGTGGGCGAGAGCAGCACGTGGGGACAGGTGAAGACAACTGGGAGAGAAGCCTTATAAAAGAGGCTTGCTCCAGAAAACACGAGAGGAGCTGATACAGACAATATGATTTATTCCCAAGAGAAATGACGGTGATAATGAAAGACAGCAAACCAGCTGCGTGAAAGTTGCTAGTGATGTTAGGCCACAGATCCGTCACTGAACTGGGATAGAAAAACCAATACTTCGCCTGTTGGCTGTAACAACCAATTCGCAGATAATGAACGGGAAATGCAGGGAATTAACTGCGTGAGAAGTAATCAGAGAAAGGATACCTAGGCAACAGAGTGGAATTAATCAGTTACTCTGACTAAAAATCAGTGAACAGTTAAATCAAGTCAAATTTAAGTTAAAAATATTATATAGCAAGTCAATTGCATGGGTTGATACCGACTCCAGAGGGAATAAAAAAATTAAACTGCCCATTGGAAATCGTAAGCTTTAACATGACGAGAAGAGTACTTCAATGCCTATGACAGGTCACACACATTTAATTTTGTATTCCACTTTTGTAGAATTCAAATCTCTATTTGAACAACTCATGTCCCATAACACTTGCACCACAAACCTGTCGCCACAGCCCAAAGTGCTTCCCAGCGCTGAGACGGCAGCGCCCTCCTGCTTCCCTGGTGGCAAGGGAGGGAGCTTTGCTCTGCTTTTAAACACCGAGACCAAAAGGTCCCCCTCGCCCGTATGACAGCATGTTGACCCTGTCAGCTTTGTTTTGAGGAAATGCAGCCAGCAACCAACTGCTCTTACAATGCTGTGTCACTGCACCGCAATGTTTCTCCAAAATTGCAAGCAACTTTTTATAAGGATATGGGGTTTTAATTAAATTTAAATTAAATGCAAGAAAAGTAGCCCCTCTTCTCCTCCTCCTTTCTTGAGTAGCTCTGTTTCTATCCTCTCACTGAAAGAATGTCTATGGAACCATAATTTTCCTCCACAAATCTCCAAATCAGTTCCACAACCATTAAAATAGCAATGAATTCCTTGCAAAAATGAAATTGGAAGAAAACTATGCAAGTCAACATATTTCATATCTTTTTCTTCATTTGCAACCATTTTTTTAATGCTTATTCAGACAAGTTATTTGTATTGTCATGAGGATCGAAACTAATTTTCTGATCTGTCATGAGGAATAAAAGAGCATAGCAATTGAATATACTCAGCCACTTTTGAAGTAACCTCCAATGAAGCACGTTTTCTTTTTGTAATCTGAAGCAAAGAAGAGAGTCTACTTTCCATATCCAAATGTGCCTCTTTAAATTGTCCTCAGGAACTGAATTTATTGACAGCAAAATCATGAAAAGCATTTGATTTTTACTGAAACAGGCAATTTTGCCCATCGAGTTCACCAGTTTCTCCTAGTTTGGCAGATTCTTTAGGGTTTTTGGTATGTGACAATCAGCTCTGACTTAATGTGCGAGCCCTACAGCACCAAATTAAGTACTACCTAGTGCAGATTTTGCTCCCTTCTTTACCTCTGTGGATTTTGTCTGTTGATAGAAAATATTATCCTTTTACCTAGATTTCTCTCATTAACTGTACAAAGAGAAGACTGCAGTTTTATCAGCCTGCACACATACAAATTTCAGGCTCCACTCCCAATTTGCCAACAATTGCTCTGGATTACAATGAATTTTAGAAGTGAATTACATTGGCGTAAGCAAGATAAAGCACCTAAAATATACTCATTAAAACAATGATGGGTAAACTTTCACTCTGAATGTGCACTGAAACATGAAAAACAGAATGCTCTATTATTTTATATAGGAAAAAACAACTTTTATCAATGGAAAGAGAACAATATAAATAATTCCAAAAGTGACAAGGCTTAGGCTTAGACAAGGAAGGCTTAGGTAATTCTAGCCAGGTCATTTTGAATTTTGCTACAAAGCTGTTATGCAAAAAGTTTTACCAGACCTTTCCACTGCCTATGATTTATTCCAGACATTTGTCCAACTAGTAATGAAACATGAAACTAAAGTCACATTAATAATTCAAAACACGATAAAAACTTTAGATTACCAAAAGATAAAGCATACAAAGAATTAACCCTACAATAGCAACATCTTCATCTGGGTCTCATGTAATGACTAGTCATATTATTATTTGACTGAATACATCTATTGTGTGCTTTAAAGCATTTTTTGGAGTATATCTTACTAATAGTCCTAAAAGAAAAGCAGAACAGCACTGGGAAATATAATCTAGGTCAGATTTTTGGCACAAGACACAGCACTGCTAGTGGAGAGCTGACTATTTCCTCACCAGGCAGGGACAGCACACTGATCCAGAGACTACTTCACTAGATTTTGAACTCCAAAGCATGACAAACTGTTATCTTTTGTGGCTTTCTCTGCCAGGAATTTGGAAAATTATGACTTGGGACTATCGCAACAGAGACAGGATTGTCCATCATGATGCTTAATAAACCCCACACCTCCACAGCCAAGGAAAACCTCCACCCCAGTCCAAGATCACAGCCTAAGAGTGCGTGCTGGTAAAACCAGGCTCATTGTTCATGTTTCCCAGTCCCACACAGCAGGCAGGGACGGGAAGAGCAGAGTACATCTGTTCCACCGACACCCTGATTTAGGACATCAGCATTTTCCTCTGCAGCACTACCATAAATTTTCCCAGCAATGAGCTATTTTTGTACTCATCTTCCCTCTGAATTACCAATACAGTGAGTTATTTTTGTTTTTTATATTATTTCTGAGATACTCAGGACTCTTATTTTTCAGCATGAACTGTTAACTTTGATTGGAGGAAGGGTATCTGAAGGACACGGGTCTCCAGCAAAAGTTCCCTTCATGCATTTTTTCCATGCCCTTCAGATGATGAACCAAAGGCAGACTAAATGGCCATTCCCAAGGAGCCCGCAGCTGAGCAGGGAGTTGACTTTCAGCCTTTCCCATTTGTATCTGTGCCTTCCCAACGTACACCTGGCTTTTTACAGGGACTTCCCCCCTTTTGGGGGATGCCCGGACAGGGGGAGAGCTGTGCTGGGATCAGGTGACCTCCTGACGCCGCAGCTGTCCATTTGGACCCAACTGTGGGAAATCCAAGTATGAAAGCTGAAGCAGCCCGTCTGTGTTACGGCCCCCAAGCATATGGAGTCATGACAGTCGCTAATATTTCATTTCTAATGCTAGGCATCTGTTATCAAAGCTGCACGGTGCAGCTGAAGAGTCAAATGACCTGAACAAGGGGATCAAAGTGCTCTTTAGTGCATACAGCAGGAGCCTTTGGGGAGATGCTAACCCGACCCAGCGTGCTCTGACCCACCACCTCCCATCTGGCATGTAAGCCTGAGGACGATGAGCACTTACACTCTGCGAAGGTGGCTTTCCTTATTGTCTTCAACGTGTCCCTGAGGTTTGAATACAAGTAATCTGCTGTAAAAGTCATTTTCAGAAAAACAGCCAACCTCATCTTCCTGCCACACTGGCAAGTTAGGTCCAAGTATTTGTAGTATTTCCTCTTGACAGAAAGCAATGAAGGAACACCCTCGCTCACATTTGGTGTCACGAGGAAAACCTGTAAATGCCACCCAGTGTTCTTGGTGTACATTTATGGAAAGACCAGGCTTTGCCTTCACCTTTCCAAACCCGTCAGCAGCAAGGGAGAAAAAGCAACTGAGGAGAGGGGAGCACAGGATTGAATTATGCCCGTCCCAATGCCTTCAGCCACATCACCCTTTGGATGTGGCCACACAAGCAATTCAGGCTGCCTAAGGAGTGTTTAGGTTGCTTACAATTGTACCAGAGTACCCAAACCCTGACCTTTCTCCACGGTTAAGATCAAATTAAATACTGTCTTTTCAGCAACAGGTAAGTGGAAACATCACGCAACCAACAATGAGAGCAGATCTCTTATGGGGACCAGCTTAAGGCTTAAATTTCACAACTTCTGGTAGTTTCTTGTGACAATGCTTTGAGATGACAAGTCTCATTCCTGTTCTACTGTTACAGGATCCAAACCAATACACCCCAAAACTTGTGTATGACACTCAAGTACAGTCCTGTGTTCCTATTTCCATAATCCCCAAAGATTCCAAATGAAAGGTTAAAACTCTCAGCTGTGCTCAACTCTCTGAAAGCTTTACGGATTAAGAACACATTTTTTGAGTTTCAGACCTTTTCAGGGTCAGTATGAACCATTCGCATCAGCTCATCCTCAGAAACACACAAAACCAAAATCAAACCCCTTTTCATCTAACCCAACAACCCGTTACTGAACCAAAAAACTTCTCCTCCAGCAGAAAGACGTCCCATTTCCTTTGAAAGGCTGCATGGGAGGATGATTTAGCCATTACCGAGCAATCTGTTCCAGTGGATGATAAACTCACTGTTAAGAGGAAAATCTGTTTTATTGACTTTTGCTTACTTCAACATCCAGGTTCTGTACTTGCTAGCAATTTTCTAGAGGAACAGGCTACCCAGTAACAGTTCGGGGTGAGCTGAACAGCTTTTCTAACTCAGGGAAGACTCTGAGTTTGCTGTATCAGGACTGCTATTGCAAGCGGATGAAGACACACCCAAGGGTCCCTGTGGTGCCCAAAGGGGTTGCTCAGGGAGCGCTGACACTGTACATGCATTTCAGTTTTCCTCCTGGCTACTCCAGCACTCCTGCCCTCTATGCTGGAGGGTGAGAGAGGGCTTTGGTGAGCAAGGGCTGGCGTGCAGAGCTTAGGAGATGGCTTTGTTGGAGAGCAGAGCAAGAATGATTCAATTTGCAGGCAGCCCTGTGGCACCCAGCACTGGCTGTGGCACTCTCTCCCCTCGCAAGCCCCAGCTCTGACCCCTGAGGAGGCAGGGAGTGTCACTTTGGGAAGCTTTGCTAGAAATTCTCTATTAAGAAGGACAGAAACAAGTTTTATTATTTACATTTTTAATACATCTCAAATGCTGTTTTGCTGCATTCTGCACAGTATGGAAATAAGGCCATTTAAATTTTACCACATCAGTAACTCCATTTCTAATGCCTTTCTCCCTTCCTCCAGCAGCTTACTCTTGTGGTTATCTATTAAGATATCCAATGCCTACTATTTCATGGATTAAGGACGAAATGGATTTCTGCTATCATAAAGACACTTTTCAATTACTATTATTACAACTGTGAGATACTGCAAATACCGCACCGATAGCGGGAAATAAGAAGTTAGTTCAAATATAACCCTGAGACCTTAATTGCATGCTTAATAATATACAGGCACAAAAATGAATGCTACTCAAAAGAGCACCGCTTCCCAGGGAAAATAAACTCCCTGAAAAAGAAACACCTGCCAGCTGGGGTGCACTTTGAGAAGCCACCACAGTCTATGGAAAGGAGGAATGTCCCCATGGTAATGTTTGCTCTTTTGCTTAGCACTAAGTGGTGATCCAACGAACAGCTCCATCGCTGGAGGCTCTGCAGCTGGTCCCAGCTCGATATCCCAGCGCAGAGCAGGGAGTCATGGTTCAAAGTCCAGCCCAGAACCATGCCTTTGGTGGTCGTAGGTGTCTCCATGGCCACGTTTACTGTCCTCTGGATTTTCCTAGTTAATGCCTGGCATGACTTGCTCAAGACTACAGCCTGCAAGCCAGCCTTGTTCAAAATGCCAGTAGGTGTCACTGTGGGCAATGGTATAGAAGCCAGGGGGGAAATGTTTGAATCAAGGGGAAAACACCCATCAAGTTAATTAAAGTTTAATATAATTGCTAATTATATTTTTCTGCTATTATAGATAAAGTGCATACAACACACTTTCTACAGATAACAGGAACTTTATTAGAAACAACTTACTTTTTCTGCTTCGTACCATTTGAGGGTGGAGATTGGAAATCATGTAACATTTGCAAATCAGTATACAGTTGGATTTGTTTCTTAGGTTCCTGAAAACAAAAATGAAGCAAGTCTGGCAAGCTCATTGCCACCAAAATGAGCCTACGTGTATATATGTATGTAACTAGTGATATGGGGGGTGAAGTAGGGACTTCTGGAAACTGCTATTAGGATATACTCACAGAAGGTCATTTCACCAGACCAGAAATGGGGACATGCACTCTCCCTGCAGGCTTCCCATCACAGCAAGCTGAAGCCGCCCAGCCTGCTTCTCCCTGCGCCTGCACAAAGCCACGGCACTGAGCAAGCACCTCATCAACGTGGAGACTGCTATGTGCATCTTTAGGTGGCTGAGAGTGCTCGGGCTGTTAGAGCAGCTGCTATTAGACTCCGATACCAGCCCCACAGGTGCTCCTTGCAAACCAAGGGGCTGATGCCTCCAAGGGGCTGATGCAGGAGGCAACCGAGACTGTTACAGGTGTTTGTGTGCTTTTTTTTTTCTCATGTTATTCCTTAAGATGTGTAGTGTAATACATCAAAGCTGAGGGTAATGCTTGTGTAATTCATCAAAGCTCTATATATAGTGTTAAGAGAATCAGTAGTGAAAGCACTATTTCATTAAAAGGGGAGAATGTGCTGTATGAAGCTGTACTCTGCCCATCAAGCTGGAGCGAGATGATGCTATACCTTGCTGCTGATAATAACATCACTGTGAACCAGTTCACTTTTAGAAGAGTACTATTCACCAAATGCCTGTTTAGCAACTGGAAAGAAAACACATCAAGTGCAGGAGCGTAAGGAAACTGAATGAAGCTGCTTGGCACGAGAAGTGAAGGTCAGACACCAACCCATTGGCCCTGACCCATTTGCAGGTAAAAAGCAAAATATAAAATGCCTAGAAAAACAGAGTCCATATGCACTCTGCCTATATGAAACAAAATGCTAAATATCAACCCTGCTGTTGCAATTCTGTTTTTTGAAGTGCTCCTTTCCACCAAAAATACAGTTTCTGGCTTTTTGGCTGATGCAAAGCACGCACAGTCTAAAGACATTGGCAGGATAGTGTCTGCTCTCAAGTACATAACCCTATCAGTCTTACAATGACTATGGCAGGTAGCTAGAATTTTCTCCTTTCTTTCAAGCTTACTTCATGACAGTAAGTAGATAATGTTTACCCATTCCTTCCAATCTCTTCACACAAACAAATCCACTGTGGGTTTCGATAGCCAGGCACGCTGCAATGCTTCTTACAAACTGCAGTAACCTAACAGATATGGGAAAATGAAGCACATGGTTGGATCACACAGGAAACATTTACTTGATCTTATGAGTTTCATTGTGACCTCCCTGTTGTCCCACACGCTATGAAAAATTCAAATCCATTGGCATGCCTAAAGTCTGCAAATCTGCTCATGCAAATGATAAGGTTCACTTAAATCTGTTTTTCATATCTATGAAATGCTGGAAATCATCTAAGATTAACAACGATTCTTTTTCTGTTTTTCTTTTATGGCTGTGATGGACAGGCTAAAGAATCCATTTACAGATAATACAAAAATATTCCAGATAGGCCAGAGCTGGTTTTAATGCAACCTGTCAAAGAGCAACCATGTATGCCCATGAAGCTGCATAACCCTGATGTGGTGATGCCAAGTGTAGCAGCTTTATAAATGAGCAACTTATCAGGGAGTTATCACAAAGAGGATTTAATCTCCACTCAGTCCATTGTTACCAAAAAAACCCCACACCACCTGAAATTTGAAGCAGCATTTCACTGATTTCTTTTCTGATCTCCTGGAAACTGTTCCATGATTTTACCATTGCCATGTGCCCTGATGGCAACCACATCCCAGCTGAAGTGGTTTTTTTCTACCCACTGACCTAGGTGAGAGGGAGGGATGCTTAATGCAGGGGGACAGTGTAAAAACCAGGAAAGGATGACACTTCTCCAGGGGCAGCTGGAAGCAATGCTCCTTTGCACAAGGAAGGCACAAAAAAAATGCAATAAAACATGTCACTTGAAAATTCAGACTGAAAATGGGAGTCCCCATTTGTTTTCAGGTTCTTGCCATTCCTATGATGCAATTTCACAACTCTATCATCTCTATTGACCTCTGCAGGCATTCAAGGAGTAAGACATTTAGAGATTTTTAAGGCTGTGCTTGGGGTGCCTCTGCCAGAGCTGCACCCTCAGGAGGGGAAGCAGCACAACCTTGGGTTATTATTTCTACGGAAGGAAAGAAATATGTGAATGGCTCCAATCTGGTGCTATTTTGGAGAATCCACATGTTTCCATTGCCGCTTTCATCCCCCACCTCCCAGCCAGACCTCTCCACTTTCCCTCTGGAGACCTCCAGCACTGGCTTTTCTGCCTTCACTGCTGGATGCTGTTCAATAGCCAAGAGAGCTAACATTTGATGCTAATGAGCGATCTATAGCTTCTCTAGGTGGGAGGCACATCCCAGCAGTTCTGCTATTTGCTGTTCTTGATCTGTTTAAATACTCAACTCCCTGCAAAGGCAGTAACACTAGTGCAGAAACTGCTCTGCAACAGCCCAGCAAGCCACTGTGCTGTATGAACAGTTAATGAAATCTCTTTTAAAAATCCTGCCCTTCTGAATGTCTTTCGGGATTCTTGCATAGATTTACAGTTGCTTTACATATGCACGTATCCACACGTGTTGGTGGGCCATAGGAGATGTAGTTCTCCAGCCAGGGCACCTCAGAAACTTTCACCTGACTTCAGCACATTTTATAATTTTCACTGGGGGGAAATAAAAAATAAAAATAAATAATTAAAAAAAAAACAATAACAACAACACAAAACAGATCCTGTGTTTGTGGCTTATGAAATAAGCCCAGAGAAAAGTGCAGCAGTACTTCTGACAGCAAATTAAGAAATAATAAATCCCTGCTGTCTGTGGAGTAATCCAGCTCCCCACGGAAAGCCTCCAGAAAAGATTCCTCCCAAGCAGTTGGGATTTTCAGTGTAAACGCAAGCTGTTTCTTGAGAGATTTTAAAATTAATTTCATAAAAAACAGTTTAAAGAGATAGCGTATTTCCTCAATTGTAAAGGAGGTTTGGCAGATGCCCTCTGTGGCTGCAAGGTTTGCATTGCTCACTGACTGTATCCACCACAAACACTCAGCAGGTCACAGAATCATTAAGGTCGGAAAAGACCTCCAAGATCATCTGGTCCAACCATCCCCCTACCACCAATGTCACCCACTAAACCATGTCCCTAAGCACCATGTCCAACCTTTCCTTAAACACCCTCAGGGACGGTGACTCCACCACCTCCCTGGGCAACCCATCCCAATGCCTAATCACTCTCTCTGAGAAGAAATGTCTCCTCATTTCCAGCCTGAACCTCCCCTGGTGCAACTTGAGGCCATTCCCTCTAGTCCTATCACTAGTTACCTGTGAGAAGAGGCCGACCCCCAGCTCTCCACAGCTTCCTTTCAGGTAGCTGCAGAGAGCAATGAGGTCTCCCCTGAGCCTCCTCTTCTCCAGACCAAACACCCCCAGTTCCCTCAGCTGCTCCTCACAGGACTTGTGTGCCAGGCCCTGCACCAGCTTCGTAGCCCTTCTCTGGACACATTCCAGGGCCTTGATGGCCTTCTTATACTGAGGAGCCCAAAGCTGAACACAGTACTCGAGGTGCAGCCTCACCAGAGCAGAGTACGTGGGGTCCCATCATGAGAAGAACTGAAGCTGTTAAACACGTAGAGCAGATGCAAGGCAGGGCTGCCTGCAAACAAAGACACTTGTCCTGAGCATTTTCAGGTCAGAAGTCATTTCCAAAGCAGTGAAGTGGCCTCACACATGTTTGCTATAGGGGTTTATTGGTGAAAATGGGGCTTCAATGGTAGTTACCAGACATTTTGCAGAGAAAGAGCAAGGTGACCACCACCATGCTGACCCACATGGTCAGCAGCAGAAACCACAGAAATGACAAGGGTCTGCAAAACTGCAAGGGAAGTGGCTAACTTTTTAATAGCTAGGGATGGATTTAGCTGAGACCATGGTAGGGAACAGAGTGCCTCAGGGACAAGAGAGTACTCGCGCTAAGCTGGAGGCAGAGCCCTGAACACGTCCATGTCTGGTGGTGAGCTGATGCTCATGAGAGCTCGCAGCCCCCTTGCAGCCCCGCTGGCAGACCTGCCACCTGCGCAGACCTGAGAGCCCTCAGCGGTGAACAGAGGGGGATGTACAAGCTGTAGAGAATTTTAAAAATCGCCCTTACCACGTTTTGCCAAGGCTTGCCAAGGTGGAAACATGAAGCTATTTCTAAAGAAAACATTCCTACAATAAACAGAAAAAGTGTGATGTATTTTGGAGATACAGAGAGAAGTTACTTACTTTCAGAACTAAAGAATCACCCTAGTTGTACAAGGAAATATTCACTCCCAGGAACTGAAGTGTTTCTTCACAGACTGTGATTTTAGTTTTTCCATTGGTGCCATTTAGTCCCTGCACTTCACATCGAGCAGAGGCCATGATTACGCCACCCACTTCAGCCTGCTGAAGCTGAAAGGAGAGGGAGGTCCTGTCCCATCCTCTGCTTGCCTGTGACACTTAAACCACTAGTTCTCACTGATGGTAAGAGGTCACATCACAGCACAACTAACACAAGCTGAATTAGAAAAACTGGCATTCAGAGAGGCTTCTCTGCACAAAGCCTCCTGTTTGTATCAAAGTCTCAGGATTTTGCCTGATAAGTCCAGACAAGTCTAAGCTGAGGTCTGCAGGGTGCCAAGCTAAGAAGCTCTTGCATAGGTGATGTGTTTTGTTTCTTTCAAGGTACATAATACACAACCCATTCAAAGTCTTGGCCCTATGGATGCAGAATTTTTACATTCATTATGATTACAATATGTAAATTTTGCAAAGGACAGAGATGCTAGCATCTCCTCATGGGTTTATGAATGAAACTATCTTTATGCTAAAGCCTACATAGATAACCACAGAAAGTTTTGCCCAGTTACAACCCTCGATGCTATTTTTCTAAAGAAGTCCATGTACTCTGTTGGTATAGATGGCCCCAGTGTTTCCTGGTGCTGACAGTGTTACACACTTCTAGAAAAGCAATACAATTGAGAAAAAGGAGCCAATCAGTCAGGGACTCGATTACAATTTCCCAGCACCTTTATTTTAACCAGCAGTACTCTATTTTCCTCAACCACAGTCATATGAACCAGATAAATATTTAGTCCTCTTTATCTTGGGTATTCACACGAGTTTCCATTTCATGACACGTGCTGCTCCCTCCCCTCCGATTTTCCATCCCTGTTATTCATGCAAGACACTATTTGGTTGATATTTGTTAACACAGGATCAGCACTATCTGGCCCAAAGGCAGCTTTCCATTCGATTCCCACCAAACAAGAGAAATGCAGTGGGATGTGCCTGAGGTGGCAGATCTGGCACAAGGAGAGAAAAAATAGTGCCCTGTATCAGTGTCACCTCATTTAGCCCTTCTGGGTTTCATTTCCACTAGGAAGAGTGGCCATGGAAACCGTCAAAATAAGTCACATGCGTTTTTTTTATCAGGATGATAGATTAATGGCTTATTCAGTTTGTTTGTAAAATTTTATTTTAACAGACAACTTGTTCTGTATGGCTTCAATTTGCTTTCACATGGAAGAGCAGTCTTAAATACAAATAAAAGCTTATGCTCTAGTTAGACTGAGCCATTCAGCTGATAAAGCTTTGAGTGTTTTTAAGAACTCATTTGTTACTCGCCCTCACCAGTCTTGATCTGAGACCACTTTCAGGCTGGAGGGTTTTACTGGGTTGGGTGGAAAGGGCATGGCCATAAAACTACCCTGCCTCACCCTCAGACCTTCAGAGATGTTTCTCTGAATTGTGTTTGGGAAATACAGGAAGGGGCCAGGTGGCATCAGTTCAAGGATTTTCCTTGCTCAGTATCCTCTCCCCAGCAGCAACCACAAGTCTGTGGTTTGAGAAGAGTAAAAGCAGGGCAAATATTTAAGGAACTTCTCCCATATGGTCTCAGCACCTAACTGCTTATGCACAGAGGGTCTCCAGTTGGCAGTCTCCAGGTCTCTTCTTCAACCCACAGAACTTTTCTCCACCTGCATCACTCTAGGTTTTGCAGATAATCTCAACTGCTGCATGAAGGAACGCCTCCTTCATTTCTACCGCTGCAGAACAACTCAGCAATCAGGATGGTAATTATAACATCCACATGGATGATGAGGTTCCCAACATATCTGTGGGGACAGGAATATTTAAACAACTCCTTTCCTCCACTGTGATAACTAAGCATGAGCTTATTTATAATTGCCTTTAAATGGTCAGTGCCCACAACAGACTGCAGAAAACCAGAAGAAAAAAAAAAAAGCTTAAGCTTTTTAATCAAAATGAAACCTTTTATTTCAATGCAAGTATTCTAACAATTTTTAAAGTAAGCTTTACTGTACAGACATGTCATTACATAGAGAAAAACATGATTATTTTTCTGTTTCTCCCTAGTATCTTTAAAAATTATATTTAGGTAATTCATCTGCATTTTGTACTGCGATAATAAAGATGATCTATTTTCCAGTTAGATTAGCACTCTATTTTTATTTTTTTTTAATGCTGAAAGAAAATGTTTCTAGTTCTTTAAACAGCCACAATTTGCAGAGGAAGATACAGCGTACATACACTAAATATACACACATTTTGCTGATCAAAACATGCTGCTAGGCATCAGCTCCATAAGTGTCAGTCAAAGGCCCTATTCAGGAGCAAATATTCCATAGGCTGAAAGGCCAGAAAAAGTTTGTCACGTACATAAAAGAAAGATGCTATTCTACTCCATTACTCTGGACATTGCAACTGACTATTTTGTTGTACTCCTGCACATAATTTTTGCCAAATACATTTTATTTTCTAGTTTTTATTTTTTTTTCAGTAGACTCAAAATGCTTGTTTTCTGGAGCAGTTGTGCAAACAAAGCTACATGTTCTTGAATCTCATTTGAAAAGTTAACAAACACAAATCTAGTATCAGAAACTGAAATTTGAATCAATCATGACTGAATCTGTTTTGTTTCCCCCACAAGCAGGGCTTCAACTGTATCCCATAACTCTTTTGGTAAATACACTTCAATAGAGTGCGAGCTTTAATTAGAAAAGATAAAGAAATCTTTCCTAACAGAAACTTTTTACTCTTCCTTGTTTATTTCTAATTCCCCTTAAATCTAGTTTGTGTCTTTAAATTAGAGCACTATTTATCTGCTGCCGATTACCTAGGCATAACCTACTGTCATGCCCTCCATTTGGAAAACTGCTGGCTCCTGCAGGATGGACGAGGATTACATTGACCTGAGGACAATTCTCAGTCCTATTTATTAGAAGTACTAGTCATATTGAAAACTGATTAATTTTGTGTATTTCTCCTATTCTGTTCACTGTTGCCATGTGATTCTGCATAAAAGAAGTGCACACAGCCTCCGTTAATTAAATGTAGGCATCATAAGAATTTCTGATCTGTATTAATTTCACAAAGTGGAGAAAGAAGGATGGTTGGCATCTTTAGTGTGGAGACCACCAAAACATGGCAAGTCTGAGCAAGCCAGCTTTTGAAGCTGAACTAGGCACTGAAACTTTCTCCAACATCACCACTTTTCTTCAGGCCCTGCAGTGGAAGCAGCCAGCACCACTAGCTACAGAAATAAATTTTGTTTTTCTTTTATCATTCATGCTTTACTCGGTTCATTCATTCTTTTAATTGGGAAAAAGAAAAAAAAAAGAGTGGCAAGGAATTCTCATCAAATAAATTTACAGCGGCATTAATTAAATGGCTGAAGACAGTTGCTGCAATCCATGCTTTCAGCACTTTCAGATCACCCTCCCAAAACGTGCTCTGCAGGCAATCAGCGAGCTGCAGGAACACGGAGCTCAGGCTCAGCATAATCTGCCTGCGGTATTTAATACATTTCTCTACGCTTCTAATGCTCAAATAGTTTGGCAGCTTCTTTTGTCCATGACCATACATGCTTCGGGATCAATGAGAAGCTAAATCACAGCCTCCTTGGTTTAGAGAAAGTACATTACTGGCACTTGGGACTCCATAACACATCAAATTAAGATTCTGAAATATCAACATTTCTAGTGAAAGTTTCCAAAATGCACACTGGGAGACACGGGGAACCGCAGTCCCAGGGCCATAACACACTCGTAAGCCAAACTGGGCAGCAACAGCACAGAAAACCCGAGCCTTGTGAATGGAGTGTTGGCATCCTTGACTTGGGGGAAGCTGGGTATATTTCAGAGTACATACTACTGCAATACTTTATCTATGGCATAGTTATCTATTGCTCTAGATACATAATACATAGGAAAAATCAATTTTATGTAGTTTAGGTATGACATTACACCCAAAATAACACAGCAGTTTGGTAACCAAATGAGAACGGCACTTGTTGCTTTCTGTTGATCACCCCGCTCAGATTCATACCAATCATCTGATGGGGATTAGCATGCTAAATCTGAAACAGCAAAGGAACATCAAGTACACAGGATTAAGAAAGCTCCAGTCAGAAACACCAGTGAAACCTTATTTCAGCCCCTTTATGTGCGTTTTTAACTACAAAACTTTAAAGTCATAAGATAATTTCTCCAGGCTCTATGCACTCCTGGCCCTTTCCCCTACCTTGAAAGCCATATGTGACTCAACAGAGCCAAGACAGATATTCAGGCAGATAACAAGGCCATCCCTGACATACAGGCAAAGCAATCTCACTCTTTGAAATAGGATTAGTGGTTTAACTTAGGAAAAAAATTAGAAAAATCACCTGCAGGCCGGCAGCTGCAATGAATAATTTTAGATCAAATGGATAAGTCATCAAAATCATAAGCTACTGGAAACGGTTTCAAAAGAGACACGGTCAAGCAACCTTAATTATAAGTATTGTTAGCTGTAATACTGATTTTAGATACAAGTCTTTCAAGGATATAAGCTTTACATTTGAATGACACAGAGGATATACTTGAAAGAGGAAACAGGCTACAAGAAAGATTTCATTTCCATCTTGAGGTTGGTTCACATTTTTTTTGCCCCAAGGCAGATGGCAGAGCCCAGATTTTCTGACTGCCCATGCCCACTTCGAGCTCATCCTTATCCTTGGCCTAATGGGAACAAAGACACCGGACCAACTTTTCTTCCCCCAGCCCGACATGTCACAGACACCTTCTCCAGGTCAGCTGTCCTTCTCCCTGCCGGCAAGTTCCCTTTTCTCAGTATCCACTCTCCGTCCACTTTGCAGAGAGCCTATACGTTTACCACGAGGAATAACGTACCACGAGATTATACCAGAGTCTGGGTGTTCTGGGATTTGGTGCTTTCTTCTTTCCCCCTCTTCTCTAAAATCATAAATTAACTTTTCTCTCTCGCGCTGATAGTGCAATAGTTCCTTGCATTCTGATCCACTTCTTACAGACTCACAGCCCTCCATTCTTAAGAATTTTATTTAATGAATGGAGCTAATCTGTAAATAAATATAAAAGCAACTTTGGTACCTTCCAAATAACCACTGGGTACAGCACTGGATGCATACCGTCCACGTAACAGTATCAGTGCCGTGACACACAGGGCTTTTTCAAATGCCTTGTCCTTACAGGTAGGAGTTTCTCTGCTCCCACTAGAAAAAGAGGTGAGAGGTATGACACCTGAAGATGGGGAAGGAGCTCTTCCCTCTCCTCCCACATTTCCCACAAAACACACCCAGGCAGCTACATCTCCACAGCGCCTTGGAGTTCGAAGGCTGGGGGACAGGACAGGACCCAACACAGCAGCTCACTCGCATTAAGTTCATTCTATGGCTGTTTGAACACATTTTAGTTTCCTAAAATTGTTAACTTACTCCTTTCTGTTATAGGCTGCCTGCAGAATGCTAAGGCAACATATTCTTAGGAAGGAACTGTTTACTTACAAAAATATGTTCATTTTCTCCCCAGTATATAACTGATACATATTCATCAGTGCCTGATGAAATAAAGACTTCCTCTGAACTCCAAGAAGAATCAGTATGTCTCTATTCAGAAAAGAACCATAAATTGTTTCAAAGCCTTCAAAAAGTGAGGAAATAAAGATGAGGCTTTTGCCTGTTCAAAGAGATTTTGGATTTATAACAGATTTAATCACCTACCATAAATATTTCAATTTGCAAACAAGTTTCCCTCTACCATCCAATAAAACTATAGTTTTTATTCACGAAACTTCTGAATAATGTGCAAGAAGGCACTTTTAAAAACTGTATTCCAAAGGTGACTTGTGTTCAACCAGGGCAAGGATATTTATGCAACTGATTCAGGTATTTATACATCTGAGAAACACAGCACTCATGGGTAATGCACAAGCTGCATCGAAGCAACTGTTCTTTTCTAACTACACTAATACACCAATATTTAAACAAACATGACAATTTTCCTTACAAAATGAACAGTGAAACTACTTTGCCATCAGTTCAACGTTGTTAGGTAGCAGGGCTGTGAGTATGCGATACCAGAGGAAAATGTTATGGAGGAACAGATTTTTTTATTTATTTTAATATGAAGGAGCAACCCAGGGAATGATGGTTAAGGCACTGGAGATAGGTCACAAAGTTTTTTTTTCAACAGAACTAAAATATGAAAAAGGAGGCACTAAGGAAGAAACGTAAGGAAAACATAGGGGATAATACTAAAAGCATCAGTATTAAACTTTTCCTGTACACTAGGGCTACATGTTACCTCTCACATCCTGGTAAACAGCAAAGACAGTTAAGCCCTTCCAAAAAAGTTGTTTCTCATGCAGAATTACTGACAAATTCGTGTCCTTCATGCCCTGCACAGTACGAACACTATTAACCCTTGCTTCCTCACTTCTCCCAAACAGCTTCCCCTGCCAGTAGCTCAGTTAGAGGCTGAGCTGACCCCAAACAAGCGCACTTGTGTTGACTCAACACCCCAGTAACTTATATCTTTCTTCTCTACCTACCCAGTAATTTGGATCAATCTCCTAGGAACTTTGCATCACTAATGCTTCCTCCCACGCATCAAACTTGTTTTAGGCAAGCAATTACAAGTGATTTGAGGGGACTGTCCTAAAGGCAGAAGACAGAGTGATTGCATAAACCACCTCCTTAAGACTACCACAGCCCTAATAAAATAAGTATCCAGTCTTGAGCTGCAAAAATATATTAGTCGTTGACTCGTGCATTATGTTTGGCAAGCACAAGGATAAACTACGCAATAAAATCACAGGCCAGGCAGAGCTGTTCCAACAGAGATGGCATTAAAACCAAACTAAATCAACCTCTGCACTGAAAGAGCAGCTCTGCTTTCCACAGTGAAACACACTGCAGTGGTTACAGGATATTTTGAGAATTGTTAATTATGTAACATATAGCTGACCATTAACAAGCATCAGTGTCATGTGAAGGGATATTAATATAATGAAGAGTGGAATGGAAGGAGACAGAGGCAGGCTTTGGGCACTCGCAGCAGTGTGCCAGGGTCTAGTTGTGACACCCAGATCCTCCTCAGGGCTGTAGGTGTAACCTAAAGCCACGGTCAGACGCATGCCAACTGTGGCCATCTGGATCCAGAGAAACTGCCAGCCCCAGAACAAGGCCTGGAAGTACGGTCAATTATGGCCTTAGAAGCCTATTTCACATGAATAAAAACAAAAACAAACAAAAAAACCACACAAAATATGGGTAGCTTGGGTTTGGATCTGCTGAAGTTGAGCTCCATAAACCTGCTTTGAATCTCACACAGTATAAATCACGAGCAATCACAGCGATGTGAGTGATCATCCACAAGTTAGAACCCACTGCAAGAGAAAAGGAAATTCCCTAGTGTTCTGTTAATTCTCATTCAAGTTATCTTTGCGAAGAAACTTGTTTTAGTATTTCCATCAATTCCAGAAATGAAATTATGTTATCAAATATTGACCTTTTTTCCTACCATCTTTTTAATGCCATTCCCTGGTTTGATTTTGATAATGGCCAATTAAAACAGCTTATTTTTTTTTTTTTTTGCGCTTCTGGGTTTTAGTTAACACTTTTTAGAAATTATTTAAAGAATGTAGGACAGAAGTATTGCATTATTCACAGAAGTGTATCAAAAGAAAAACTGCATGAAATTTTGACATTAAGAAAGATTTTTCCCTGCCTCAAACTGTGCCAAATGAGTCACTTTTATTCAACCAGCAACACAAAGGATAAAATAAAGTTATTGCTGCCTAGTTTCAATATGTTGGGTACTGCTAAACAAGATGCACATTGTGACAGTACGGTGATTTTATAGTTTATGTAAAATATGATGTTAAATCAAAGAAAAAACACAGAGTAACGAGGACAAATCCAAGTCAGAAACTGGAATTAATTTGTTTTGGGAGCCATATCCAGCAGTCACCCAGTACAGAGTGGGAATGATCTTACAGTGTAGTTGTAGCAGCCACCCTAAGTTTAGCTGTCCTCCTGCAGCTGCTGGTAAGAAATAAAGACCCTACAAAAGTAGCAAAGCTATGCTCTCGTAGCATTGTAGTAGCATGATTTTATCACTATACAGCTTGCCTCTTCTCCATTTTTCTAGTCACTTCTTGACTTTAGCTTCTTTTTGATACTAGTTCTCTCAAAAAACACAAGGAAAAGAAGATTGCAGACAATTACCTTGGTAGCATTGCAAGTTTAAAATCAACAAGAGTGGTGTTAAGACAACCTACAGATGATTACTGCTTTCATGCCTAATTTCTTCATTGATATTTGTTCTGATCTGCCTCCCCCCCCCAACGTCCATTCTCCCTTGAAGCTTTTTCTTAACTCTTGACAAGGCGCTTTATGTTGGTTACTTGATGCAGGCAAATTAAACTACCTGTTTCTGGTTAGGCATGTGGTTTGGAGACAGGCAAATTTAATTCATAGCATACTGAGTTAATACAGCTCTCTAAATCTGAAGACTTCTCTGGCAGTAAAGGAAATAAAGCTTATCTATGAATATGCAATTACTCTGCATGACAGACGTGTGAATTTATCTGTATACAAAGTAGTCAAAGAAATAACAAAGTCATATCAATGCTCTGAAAATCAACTTAAACGTCAGCAGCTTCATTTCTTAAAATCAGTGGCAGAGGCGGTACTTACTACAGAGAAACATTTTCTTATAAGCAGTTATTAGGACTGTCTCTTGATGGCAAGGCATGTATTTTAATAAGAAAAACAAAAAAAAACAAAACAAAACAAAAACTAACAAGGAATGAAATAAAATACTTCTGTACACAAATTTCCTGCAGTTAAATCACAAAGGGCTACATTTTGAAAGGCTTTAACAGTTTCTGTAGTATTTAATAACATGCAATTCTTCAGGTGCAGAATATAACACCACGTGAATAAACTATGCGGACAAACTGCCTGCAACGCAACTCATATTTTGTATCCATTTTACACACTTGCTTACAGGGCAAGGTTTTTTTGTTTGGCTTTTTTTTTTTTTTTTAATTAAAAGCCTGAAACTAATGAAATAATAGTTACAGCCAGGTAGGCAAGGCACAACTGTGGACAATCAAATATCTTGACATATTTTATATTTACCCATCTCTGCTGTAATTCCCCTGAGAGTAGCTTTTCCATAACATCTACTTTAGGGCATGATATGGCCCTCTAACATAAGTTCCCCGTTACATTTGAAAGGAACTGCCATTTCCACGTACCCCCTTCTACACCACTGACCCAGGACAGAAGGTTTCCCCTCTGCACAACACAGGAACTACTTCTTCGATCCCCAGTTGGACAGAAATCCAATTAAAGATATGTAAGCCCTGTTCAGAAATGGATTCATTTTTCACACAACTCTTCTCATCGTCCTGACATGCTGGAGCAGTCAACCATAATTGGGAGCAAAATTGTGAAGCTGTTCTTTCGGAAAAGAGCCTTGATATTGCTACCAGAAGGCTCACAAACTCTGAACTCATTAGCTCTCAAAATTAAAAGCACTTACCTCTTCAAGGACATCTGCAAGCTTACTAAGTATCTCCTCAGGAAGGCTCTGGAATGTGGGAACGCTGCAATACAAGAGAAACTTCCATTAATGGATACTGCTGTGTATTTCTTAAACCCAGCTGTAGTTCTTACATAACTTTCACACATATTTAGCCCTCATCACTTGGGGCTGAACAAGTGTTGACCAGAAAACCAGCATATATAATGGCAAACCAATCTTTGCCTTCCAGCCAAGAGGTATTTTAAAGTGTTCACTTATTACAATGGGAGACCACTTGCAGTAAACATCTGGAGAACCACTTGTAAATCTAGTAATCAACTATGAATAAATTAAGGATTTACTGGAATTAATCTGTGCTGCAAACCTGTTCAGTCACATATATGACTGTACTAAATTTTCCTGCTTGAGCTCCATTACACCAGAAATACAAAAAACAAACAAACAACAACAAGAGATCATTTCTAACCAACGATACATAAAAGATTGAGTGAAACTACATACAGACATAAACGCAGGGTAAGGGTAAGGGAATTGTAACAAACCGGAATCGAACAGCTGTTATAATTATCAAAGACCTCATGGGAGAGTTTTACATCCAAGGCTTGTTTGTTTTCTTTTGCCAAAATGCCAACTTTTCCACTTTTTTTTTTTTGGTAGTATTTCCCTTGCCAAAGATCTCCCACACATGCACGGACTTGCTGGTCAAGATGGGAGTGGTGCACCTATAGTCCACAGAATTTTAATTCTGTCTGGGGGAAGATGAGGGATATGAAGCTGTCTCCAAATCTCCTGCAAGTACCCTGACCTTATCTGAGGTCAGGGTGCACCTCCACGACCTTACAGTCTCGACCCAGAGGTCCCTGCCAGCCTCAGCTACTCTGCGACACCTTGCTCTCTCATTTGCCGTTTTTCATAGAAGCTTGATGTTCACCAGCATTCCCATGTGATGCCAAACAAAACACATGAGCACAATGTATGTTTCAGAGGCAGGAAGGCAGTGCTGTACCTGCTTTAATTAAAAACGCTTGTCATCGGCAGCCTAATTAGCAATGCATCTACATGAGCTATTAGCTCAAACATACCACCGAGCTGATACAGCTCTTTTGAGCCTGTTTCCAAGAACAGCTCGCTCAGGATTTGCTTTATCATGCTCCATTACAAGGCATAAACATAATCTTATGCTGCTAATATTAAATTTAGATCCCCAGTGTGTTGCTCTAGTTTCAGGAACGCTGATGATCAGGTGCAAAGCTAGGAGGGAGCTGGCTGCTGGGGGGAGTTTCCTGCAGAGAGGCAAATATAACCCTAAATAAATCAGATTTTGCCTTTCATGCAAGTTTTCACGTTATTTTTGATCACATGCAAGTTATTTGCCATGATTTGTAGAGCTAAAACCCCAAACCCACTAGGTTTTTTGCAACCCAGAACTTGCTGGAGAACAGGTCCTGTCATTTGACTGTGGGGCAATTAGACCACTTAAGTTTCAGGAGCCTGGAACAGTTTCTGAATACACAATTTGATGACTGGTAGTGCACCCGGAAAAAACCCAGCCAAAAAAAAACAAAGGGAGGACTGAAGACCTCGCAGAGGGCATGCTAGCAAATAGTATTGTGCTTGAGGCCAAGCTTTCCTGTTACATGAAGTGCCCAGTGAACTTAATTTGTGAGCACAGTTTAAGCAGAATTTGCTTTTATTAACTTAAATATATGCTACTCTGTAATGGAATTAAGAAGGACTTCTAAACCTTCTATTTCTTTAAAAAAAAAATGCAACTTTAACTGAACATGTAAATTAGTAACAGGACAGAACCAGCCAGCTACGTGCAGAAAACTGTGATTGTTCTGGCTCTCAGCTTTTTTCTTCTTAGGAAGCACTCCTTTTCAATGGAAATACCTGGCTCCACAATGCAACATGAACACAAAACAAACAAAAAGGAGTTATATGTTGTCTGGGCCTGAGCATAAGATGAAAGCTCATGACACCAACACTTGCGTTCCGACAAGAGGAATTAACTAGTGGGAGAAGGTAACTCTCCCAGACACCTAGGCAAGTTCTGCTGTGGCTGCACCACAACACTCCTGAAAGGGTGGACAATTCACTGCAGTATTTTTATTTATTGTTTTGCAAATTATGTCCTGTGAGTCTGTGCAACCCATAGGAGGGTAGCAGAACACATTCATTATAGCCCAAGCACATGAGAAACATGGGAACAGCAGGTAACCTCTGAATGAATTGAAATTTTATTATTGAAAACTTGTGATATTAAATAAACAAGTAAAATTGCCTAGGAGAAACGCTTATAACTTAAAAACAGCAATAGAGAAAGTCAACTTGTTGACACAACAAGCTCCAACTAAGGCACATCACAGATGTAGTATCCTTCTCAACAGCTAGAGGTAGCAGTACAGCCAAATTGTACTGGGGTTTCATCATAAGAAGTCTTACAAGACTGCCCATCACTTCAATACCTAAATAAATAAATAAATAAATAAATAAACAAATAGAGCTGCCTACCCCCAAAACAAATAAACAAAAACAGAAAGACCACCTGTACTGAACAAATGTCTTTTGAAAAAGCACAGGGAAAACATTCATCGACCTGTTAAAAAAAGTGTTATAAATTTCTGCAAACAGAACTGATGATAACAATGATAAAAACAAGATTTGAAAACACACTCAAGTGTGTAACAGTACTGAACACTTGGCTTGATTCTCCAGTTCAAATATATGTAAACACACACACACACACATCCCCTCCATAACAAGATTAAACAGAGTCTTAAAATAGATCCTTACTTGCCTGTCCTATGAAGATTTGCATATGAAGATCAATATTTTGGAGACTATTTCCATGCAGGTAACTGCACTCACATGAAAATGGAGCCTCAACTCTAAAGGGAGAGCTTTGTGGAAAGCATCTGAGCAGCAAATTGCTGCGAGTTGGAAAACATACACTGGGAAGACAAACAGGAGCAGAAGGAACCAAAGAAAGAAATCTTTGAAGATTTTGCAGCAGTACAGGTAAGAACAGTTAGATTCTGTTTTCTACTATTTTGTGAAACTGAAATCTGAAAACACGCAAACCAGATAATTTAGCATTTCAATTCAGATGTATTCATTATTTACAATGGAAGAAGTCATAGCAAACAAGGCTCTATCTCATCATGAAATCATTTACCCTGTGCACAAGTCTTAAAAAAAAACAGGACTACATAAACGCAGACTTTCTCTGACAAGTTCTTTTCTCCCCAGTCCTTAAAAACCTTAGGTAATGAAGGCTTCAAAACATCCATGTAATCCATTCTAGATCATAACAATTGCTACAGCTAGAAAAAACATTTTGGTATCTAATGCTCATATCTCTCAGCACAGGGCACTTCATCTTACCTGCAATCCACATGAAGCAGTTTATTCTACTTCTCTCCATAACCACCACCCACATAGACAAGGAACTTCACCTTTTGTACACTAACACCTTATTTAACCTTTCCTTCCAAGTTGTGTTTCCCACAAGTCTGATGATCCAGTCCTGGGGACTTCCTCCAGCTGTCTCTTATTCCAAACACTGAGCAGCAATTGCTCTACCTGCACTGAATACTTTATTGTGCAACTGACTGGAAAGGGAAAATCTGCATTCAGACCCACCCAGGCAGAAGTGTGAATGAACACCCCTTCTTGTTCATCGTGGGTGAATACCTTGATTGGTCACTCCTAGGACAGAGAGAGGGTGACCAGGGTTTTCTCTGCTGCCTGATCCTTTAAACATATTTTGTGAAAAAATGGTGATTAATTGCAGAAGAAGCTC
Source organism: Cygnus olor (assembly GCF_009769625.2). NCBI lineage: Eukaryota > Metazoa > Chordata > Aves > Anseriformes > Anatidae > Cygnus > Cygnus olor. The sequence continues at coordinate 15,718,597 of NC_049175.1, forward strand.
CAGCTCTACTATAAATCCTCCTGTGAAACAAACAGCTGACTGGTGATCAACACTGCAACACTTAATGCCTGTAACACTGATCAGTTTAAAAAAAAAAAAAACGCACAGAAACCCCACCTATGTACTGTGATTAATGGCATAAGGCTCTATATGGAACAGAGAGGCTTTCACAACTGAAATTCTACTCACCTGTAGTCTCCCCCTGCTCCTCTAAGTCTTTTATTGTGATATGGGTGCTCAACGATATTTCTACTATTTATGCCTGTTTTATATGACCTGTCTGCAAAAGTACAGTCCAAAACCCACCTGAAGAGTGACCTCCAGGCCATCCTACAAAGCTGCTTAATAGCACACGATGAGGAAAAACAGATCCCTAACCAGCGTTTTCCGCCTGGTTAGTGGCTTCATGGTTCAAGTCTGCATAAGAAAATTGAATTTTACAGCAAATGGCAATAAACGTCATGTTTTTAAATCAATCGACAAACACCACAATGCTTTATCACTTCCTGTTCCAAACCTTGTTAGATTTTTCCTTTGACCACGAAACACAGAATTGAACTAGCTGCACCTGTGGAGGAGCTGCTTAGGCTGGCAAGAAGATGTGGCTTTTTGTTGGCTATATCCCACGCTATGGAAGTATTTTGTACTATTTTTGCTATTGTACTATGTTTGCTACTGTGTACTTGATGACCATCCATACACCTTGTGAGGGCACTGTGGGGAATTGCTTGCTGTCAGTAGGAACTGCAGAGCAGCTTTTCCTGCTGGCTCTGGAAGCTAACGTTTTCACAGGGAGCTCAACATGTTAAACAGAGGATGCCAAAATAGGGAAAAACAGCTGTGCAAAAGTGTCCATGTGGTTATTGTGCAAGGTGGTTATTTTCTTCCACTACTTTAAAATCTATTCCCATCCTGGTAAGCAAGTTGCAAGCTGAGTTTCAGATCATGAACAAAACCATCTCGCTGGGGCATTCGAGGATGCCACGTGGATTATTGGGTGTCGGAAGTGCCTGGTGATGTCTGAGCACTGTGATCACCTGGTGACTGGATGGTGTATCAGCCTCTTGGAGAAAATACAACACTTTGGATGAGGCGGTAGTAAAGGAAGTCTCCTTTGAAAAGTGAGAACTGTTAGCGTGTGCCTGGACTCCATACAGCTGTGAAATGCTTTTGTGATACAGGCCAAGGCACCGAGTGATACAGTAGCATATTCATTATGTATCTGCAAACTGTTGCATCGAGATAAAATTTCTCTTTCCCATCGGAAAAGAATTACTATTTGGAGGATAAACTATTTCTTTACATGTAATACCGATCACATGGAATGGAAAAGAAGAGGCAGAAAATAAGTTCAGAAAAGGTGTATTTACTTCTCTAGAAACTCAGTATTTACCTATTATAAACGTAATTGGTAAGTCAAGGGTAGCTTTCCTGAAGCAATTTCCTGCACATTTTGCTTAGCTTAAAGAATATTAGAGGAAAAAAAAGAAAGGGAAATGGAGAACGACATTCACTCACACTTGCATTAATTACACTTACACGTCTGGCCTTGAAATTGGTGCAAGTAACACAACTTCTAGAAAGACTGAATACATTTGTTCTACAATTGCTGCAGATGACCTATCTGCTGTACTCAAGCTACAAAGGCATTAAAATCATTTACGATTGTTCATCTCTGAGTGAAAATATTATAGCTACAGTCTTAAAGCCCTGCCACTCTTAACATTGAGCTTATTCTGGTAAATAAACTCCTTAGGGCATTTGTAGTAAGCATTTTCTCTCAGAGAATTACCCGGTGATGGGAGCAGTGACGGGGTAACGGGACTGTAAGTGGAAAGCGCTGACACAAAATGGCTGCTCAGCCCTGTCAGGAGAAAATGGCCGCTAGCCTGGGAAATGCAGGCCTGGGAAGCAGAGGCATCCTTGGCATGCGGCTGGACACCTGAGAACCAGAGATGGCCCGAAGATATTACCAATCAAGACAAAGCAAGAAACCGAGAAACAGCTTATCACCTGAAGAAGTGGGAATTGAGGTAGGAAACAGATTATTTTTTTTCAAGAAAATAAAGGAAAATAAGAAACACCATCCTGTACTGGATTTCTCACCTATTGGTTATCTGAAGTGACACTGTTCTATGCTCTTGTATGTCTCAATAATATAATAAGAGCCATATTTTTACTCAAAATGGAGCTTGTCTGTCTGAGAAACTTCTCATGCAGCATGTGTTCTTTATTCTCTACTATTTTTTTTCCTTTTCAGACAGGCTTCTATGGAATGTCATGTTAATTTTGTGACGCTGTGTATCAAATCCTAAACTCTGCAACATGCTTCAACTTCCAGGTGAGTTTCCATCTGTCACTTTGGTCCCCTTTCTGGGCCCATTCCTAAGGTGGTCTATCTCTCAGCTGAGTTTCTAGGACCCTTTCAAGTTTGGTCCTTTCTGAGATCGGTTTCTTAATTAGACCTGTTTGAGGTCAGTATGACCTAGACCCTTCTTTTGAGATCAGTTTGATGCATTTGGTATTGATCATTTTATGAATATGTATATATGTACATAGTCTGTCGTAAGTATAGTACTGATAAGCATAGCCTACTGTAAGTATAGTCTTGATAAATATGACCTATCATAAATACATTTGCTGTTACAGTATTGACAAGTTTGTAATCCATAAGTATTTTCACTGCCATAGTATTACTGATGTTTGTTGAACCTGTAATACCAATCTGTATTTATTGCTATATTACTGATTTTTAGTACCTCTGAATACCTTTCTACTACTTCTAACTTCTGCTACAATTAAATAGTGTTACACATGGGTTGGGTAACCCCCTCCTTTTTGGATTATGCCATCTAGTTACATTCTATGAGCACATAAAAATGGGAGAGATGCAGAAAGCAAATGAACTGATTTTTTTTCTTCCTTCTGAGCTGAAGTAAAGCAAGTGTGAAGGGCTGCATTTTCTTTTAAATCTCATGATGAAAGGATATAATAACGATGGTAATGGATGAAGTTGTCCACTGACATCATAAGGACAAAACATATTTCCCCATGGGAAATGCATGTGGGGCACACAAAAGGATCAGAAAAGGATGTGGTTGTAGACTCTGTTTTGGTCCACACACTGTTTATGTTCAGTAGGCTGCTCAGGTATTCTGGAGTATTTTTTTTTCCATGCTTCTGTCAATCACTGTCTTTCCCTGACAGGGGTTCATTATCAGAGACAGCCCTCCTACTTCATTTTACAGTCACTGGGGAGATTGCGCAATTGAAAGAAAAAAAAAATGTTTCTGTCATGATGGGAGAAAAGGAGCAAAATTAGCAGGTATATAAACCCATTCACCCATTTTAGATACATTTACTCAAGATTATTAATCTTGTAAAGGACAGTTGCTCAGAAAGAGCTACAAACGCTCAATAGTAACAACTTTGATAATATTGATAATTCTAAGCATGCACATTTTTGGTCACCCAATTAAAGACAGGATTCACATCGCCAGTAGTGCTGCTGCCATGCCAGCCCTTGCTGGAGGAAAACTAATACCTCACATTAGAGCAAGTCCATAGGAGGGCCACAAAAATGATCAAGAGGCTGGAGGACCTCTCCTCAAAGACAGGCTGAGGGAGTTGGGTTTGTTCAGCCTGGAGAAGAAAAGATTCCAGGGAGACCTTACAGAGGCCATTCAACACATAAAGGGGGACTACAGGAAAGCTGGGGAGGGATTCTTTGTCAGGGAGCGTAGTGATAGGACAAGGAGTAATAGCTTTAAACTGAAAGAGGGTAGATTTAGATTAGGTATTAGGAAGAAATTCTTTCCTATGAGGGTGGTGAGGCACTAGAACAGGTTACACAGAGAAGCTGTGGATACCCCGTCCCTGGAAGTGTTCAAGGACAGGCTGAACGGGACTTTGAGCAACCTGATCTAGTGGGAGGTGTCCCTGCCTATGGCAGGGGGGCTGGAACTAGATGACCTTTAAGGTCCCTTCCAACCCAAGCCATTCTATGGTATTACCTTTTAGGAATGCCATGTGTTTTGTTTTTTTATTTCTGCTGTTGCAGTTGGTATTTCTTCATATTTCCAAATCAAATTATACCTGTGGTCCTAAAGGAAAGATTCTGTATCTTCCAACTCACTCATCTTTTCCGAAATTATTAGATAGGCTATTAAAAAATAATACACATCACAATACGCCTCACACTCTCATACATCGAGTTTTTTATTTCTGTGATCCTGCATTCGCAATATAGCAAAAATTAAGTTCTCCATGGCTAGCAATGCCTAGTAATTATTACCTATTCAGAACAGTTCACTGCCAATGAGTTTTTCTCCAGCTTTTTTCCCTTTCTGTTGGAGATATTGTGGGAAATGAACCCTCATACTTCAGCCTCCATGGAAAATCCTGAATTGGTGAATCTAGCCTGATTTATTCTTACGAATTTCAACTGAAACAACAAATTCATCACTGTGGCAATGGAATAAAGTCAAATGGCATCACAAAAACCATCATCTCATACAAGATGCAAATACTTGAAAATGAAAGATGTTTTCAACTCACTCTTGCACTATCTCAAATAGATCCTTAAACATTGAGTACTATTTTGAAGACAACAGTGCACTGTAGAGTTTGAAGAAGTGAAAAGTCTTATTTGCATTCATAGTCCATTTTGTCACATTTCTCCAAATTGGATATTTACAACATCTTCAAAAACAATTTAAGCCAGGCATTTTGTGTCTAACAGATGTCTACTGCACTTGACAGCAAATTGTCATAATAATATCTCTTTCAAGAAGACACTGACAATACTGTTTCCAAAGCACAGACTCTGTTTTGCAATGTTTGCTGCTGTTACGCTGTTCTAATGCTGTTTCCTGCCTACCTTCTTTAACCAGCAGTATTAAATGGACATATTAAAAAGATTATTAGTTTTCTGCCTTCAAAATTACATAAATACAAGAAAAAAAATATCCTGTAAATGTTTTTAAGATCATCAGAATCACAAGCATTTTTCATTCTCCCATGCAACTTCTTTCAGTGTCCACCAAACCAAAGGGACCTGAATTTACTGTCACAGACCCAGCTCTCTGGGGAAAAGTTACGCCCTGATGCAGCCGTTGACTGAATCTGCGTGATCTGGCTGGATGGCCGGGCCCAAAGAGTTGTGGTGAATGGAGTCAAATCCAGTTGGAGGCCGGTTACTAGTGGAGTCCCCCAGGGCTCAGTGCTGGGGCCGGTCCTCTTTAATATCTTTATCGATGACCTGGACGAGGGGATCGAGTGCACCCTCAGTAAGTTTGCAGATGACACCAAGTTAGGTGCGTGTGTCGATCTGCCCGAGGGAAGGAAGGCTCTGCAGGAGGATCTGGATAGGCTGGACCGATGGGCTGAGGTCAACTGTATGAAGTTCAACAAGGCCAAGTGCCGGGTCCTGCACCTGGGGCGCAACAACCCCGAGCAGCGCTACAGGCTGGGAGATGAGTGGTTGGAAAGCTGCCTGGCCGAGAAGGACCTGGGAATACTGGTTGATAGGCAGCTGAATATGAGCCAGCAGTGTGCTCAGGTGGCCAAGAAGGCCAACAGCATCCTGGCTCGTATAAGAAGCAGCGTGGCCAGCAGGTCTAGGGAGGTGATTGTCCCCCTGTACTCGGCTCTGGTGAGGCCGCACCTCGAGTACTGTGTTCAGTTTTGGGCCCCTCGCTACAAGAAGGACATGGAGGTGCTCGAGAGAGTCCAGAGAAGGGCGACAAGGCTGGTGTGGGGTCTGGAGAACAAGTCTTACGAGGAGCGGCTGAGGGAGCTGGGGTTGTTTAGCCTGGAGAAGAGGAGGCTCAGGGGAGACCTCATCGCTCTCTATAGGTACCTTAAAGGAGGCTGTAGAGAGGTGGGGGTTGGTCTATTCTCCCACGTGCCTGGTGACAGGACGAGGGGGAATGGGCTCAAGTTGCGCCAGGGGAGGTTTAGGTTGGATATTAGGAAGAACTTCTTTACTGAAAGGGTTGTTAGGCATTGGAATGGGCTGCCCAGGGAAGTGGTTGAGTCGCCATCCCTGGAGGTCTTTAAAAGACGTTTAGATGTAGTCCTTAGTGATATGGTTTAGTGGAGGTTTTGGTAGTGTTAGGACAGAGGTTGGACTAGATGATCTTGGAGGTCTCTTCCAACCTAGACGATTCTGTGATTCTGTGATTCTACCCTGGCACCTGGAGCACCTCCTCCCCTCCTCCTTCACTGACCTTGGCATCTGCAGGCATGTTTCTCTCACACTTTATCACTCCTGTCTCCGATCTGCTGTTGCACAGCATTTTTTCCTTTCTTCAATCTGTTCTCCCAGAGGCACAACCAGCATTGCTCACGGCTCAGCTCTGGCCGGCAGCAGTTCCCTTTTGCAGCCAGCTGGAGCTGGTTCTTCTCTAATACAGGACAGCTGCTGGGCTCTGCTCACAGAGGCCGCCCCTGCTAACAAAACCTTGCCACATAAGCTCACCCTGTGTTTGGCAGTGTCATTTGCTAGACACAGTAAAAACCAGCAGAACTGAATTCAGGGGCAATCTTGAACTTCTCTGCCCAGATCAATGCATTTTAGATGGCTCACACAGAAAAAAGACCAAACAAAAACACTTTTGATCAGTAGATCATCACTGAGAATACTCTTCCAGGAAGTGACTTATTTAACTCCTCCACAGAGAAATAAACTACAAAAAAAGGAATCAGAATCCAGAAAGAGCTCATTCCTCTTCATGGTACAGATCTCAAACAACCAGATTTGCATGAAAATTTGAGAATAGCAACATGTCAATTCATCTCAGACTGTTTGATTTCAGACATTCTTACAGACAAGCAGTGTTGGTGCAAACCCCAGGTGTATCAGCAAGTACTTCAAGACATCCAGGATATACTAGCCAGCTTAATTCAGTGTCTCTAAACACATCAAAGGGCAAAAAGCCCACTTCTTCCTAATGTCTAACCTGCACAACCACAGAGCAGCATTGAATAATTACTACTCAGTTGGAGACAGAAGAGGAACACTGACTTCAAGATTTGCCCAAGGCAAAAATATACTGCCAGCATATCCCTTCCTATTTTAAGAAAAGTCATTCTCTCGGCAGCGTGCTCATTTGCCGATCACAGCAGTAAGAATGGCACACGCATTATTTATTTGGGGGTGTAATTTGGGACATTTATCCTTTGTGAACTTCTGAAGGCTAACAGATGGTGGGTCGTCTTAATTCTTTATTTCCAATGACTTTTCTTCATACCAGTGGAACAGCTGCTGCTGTTGCTCTTCATCTTTTTGTTAAACTCCTGTTATCTTTGAATGCCTTTATAGATGTTGCAGAGACCTTTGACAGAGTAGAGTTTGAAATGTATAATACTACCACAAGTTTTAGGAGGCTCAGCACACCAAATACCTTTAAAATGTCTCTAAAGCTGTAAATGATATACCTCCCTTTCTCTAGTATAAGTTTCAGTCCTGTTATTGAATTAAAGTAAACAGAAGAATAATTTAATCTTTGAGTTTATGTTGCTGATTTTTTTCTCCCATCAGTAAAATCCTTGCATCTCAGGAGTAAAAAATTTGCTATGAACAGTAAACCTCAATACTTTTTTTTTTCCACTGAAAATGGAATGCAGCTGAAAACAAATTAAATGTTGAGCATTTTCAAGTTGCTGGGATTGTATTGAAGAAATGATCAAATAAGATTGACAGATTCAAAATAAGGTCTGAAAATTCAGTTGTTTAAGAAAACAATCTTGAGAATATTGCAAACAGTCAAACAATATAATGGGAAACAAAAAAACAAAAACAAACAAACAAAAATGCCGGGAAGATTATTTCAACTGTTAAATAGAACCCTACTCAGCTGCTGCCAAATAGTTGTTACTTATTGCTTCCTCTGTATTTGCTCAAAGATCAGCTGTAGGGGCTGTAACCCTAAAACTGGCTCCCAATTTTTTATTATAACATACCTCTGTTAAGACCAGGTGCAACCCTATACTCAGGCTCGTCCGAAAAGGTCTGTTGGGAGCACAATGTCAAGCTGACTCAAACTGGATCCAAAAGACATCTTGGGTTTGGATGAAAAGCAGGGTGAGCACAGATCCAGCCACGTGGGTGTATCTGCAATGCACTCCAGTTACAAACTGGTTTGGAGAATGGGAGAAACTTCTTGGCAGGCAGTGACACGGACTGACCATGGTTCAGTTGACCCTTGTAATGGCCATTCGTACCGGTGGGCAAACTCTTGGGAAATTTAATGGATGTTATTAAGCCAACACATGTTGGATATGTTCAGCTGCACTGTAGCTTTCTGAAAGCTCCATTTATCTTTCTCCACTTGAATGACAACAGATGTGTAACTTTGCTCTATCCAGTGCATCTCATTTTTCCATTTTTTTCCACTGCAACATGAAAGCTTCACTAACTTCTATCAACTTGTTGAAATAATTGCTATTCAACATATTACAAAATATCAGCACACTACATAAATGCCTCTTTATCCCCAATATGAATGTCAGAGCGAACACTACTATACTAACCTGATCTCCTTCTATGATAAGACAAACAGCTTAATAGATGAGGGAAAGGCTGTGAATGTTTCCTTGGATTTTAATAAAGCATTTCACACTGTTTCCCACAGTATTCTCCTGGAAAAACTGGCTGCTTAGGGCATGCACAAATGTACAATTCATTGGATGAAGAACTGGCTGGATGGCTGGGCTCAAAGGATTGTCATGAGTGGGCTTAAATCTGGGTGGTGGCCAGTCACAAGTGGTGTTCCCCAGGTCTCCGTATTGGGGCCAGCTTTGTTTAATATTTTCATCAACCATCTGGATGAGGTGATCAAGTGCACCCTCAGTAAGTCTGCAGATGACACCAACTTGTGTGAGGGTGTTGATCTGCTTGAGGCTAGGAAGGCTCTGCAGAGGGATCTGGATATGCTGCATCAATGGGCTGCATCCAGTTGTATGGCATACAACAAGGCTAAGTGCCAGGTGCTGTGCTTGGGTCCTAACACCCCCATGCAGTGCTACAGGTCTGGAGAAGAGTGGCTGGAAAGCTGCCCAGAGGAAAAGGACCTGAGGGTGTTGGTCCACAGGGGCTGTACATGAGCCAGCAGTGTGCCCAGGTGGCCAAGAAGGCCAGTGGCATCCTGGCTTGTATCAGAAATAGCATGGCTAGCAGGACTGGGGAAGTGATTGTCCCTTGTACATGGCACTGGTGAGTCTGCACCTCGAGTACTGCGCTCAGATTTGTGCCCTCACTACAAGAGGGATATTGAGTTGCTTGAGCGTGTGCAGAGAAGACCAACAAAGCTGGTGAAGGGACTAGAAAACAAGACTTAAAAGGAGCGGCTGAGGGAACTGGGGTTGTTCAGTCTGGAAAAGAGGAGGCTGAGGGGAGACCTCATCATTCTCTACAACTACCTCAAAGGAGACTGTAGCATGTTGGTCTCTTATCTCAGGTAATAAGTAATAGGATGTGAGGAAATGGCCTCAAGTTGTGCCAGAGGAGGTTTAGATTTGATATTTGGAAGACCTTCTTCACTGAGTGGGTTACCAAGAATTGAAATGGGTTGCCCAGGGAAGAGGTGAAGTTGCCATCTCTGGAGGTATTTAAGAGATGTGTGGACAGGGCACTAAGGGACACTGTTTAGTGACAGGACTCAGTAAGACAGGCTGATGGTCGGACTTGATGATCTTGAAAGTATTTTCCAACCTAGATGATTTTATGATTCTATTTCAATCTTTCTGAGTTGATAGGGACTGAGATCATTGATAAGCAATGATCTTTTGACTATGATCAAATGTCTAAAGCTTTTCCATTTGTCATGTTTTGAAAGAGTGATAAAAACAGTACCGAAACTCAAGTGTTTGGGAATTTTTAGTGGGTATTCCTTCAGATAACGTCGTTAATAGATAGAGATCTAATACATGGGAAAGGTGGGACACGACTTAAAGACTTCTGTTGTACACAGAAAGAAGTCAGAATGGAAACATGATGCTGAAAATAGCCCAAAAGTTATGTTAGTGAATCAGAGGGGACAGACCTAAAAGGTAAGAAGTTGGCATACTCATTTTTAGTGTTGAAACCCTGTAACACAGGATGTGCTGTGCTGCCCCTTTTTGCCCATGGCAGCATCCAGGGAGCCTGGCTATGAGCAGAGCCTGTCCTAATGAACTAGTGAATCTAGGACTCTATCAAAAATATTTTTTAAATATAATTTATGCCAGTCAGCTTTTTGGTTGTTTTTTGTTTGTTTGTTTTCGGTCATGGTTTTTTGTTTGGTTGTCGTGATAAGATTATGGCTCTGGGTGAAAAAGGCAAATTTACTGATTTACTATACTTCGATTTATTCAAGGCCATGTGGCATCTTGATTAAAAGTAGCATTATATATTTCTAGAAGGAAACACTTTAATTAAAATCTGACTCACTGACAGGTATCAAAAGATAGTTAAAATAAGTGAGCAATGGCTGTTGAAAGCAATTCCCATAAATCCATTTCTCATTCATTGTCATTTCTATTTTATTGATGATCATTCCTCAAGTTTGCAGATGAGGCGATTTACTCCCCTCAGGTGATTAACATCTACCAAAGAACCCATTAATAGCCTAAGTATTCAGTAACTCATTTTTGGAACAGGCATGCAGATCACAGCCACAGCATCAGAGGAAGCACGTAGGCATTGAGTTAAAACAACATAGCCAGCTCCTCCTAAATAACCTCCTCCAAAAAAAAAAAAAGCTCTATTATCATTGGTTGAAGTAATAGTACCTGAGCAAAGAGTGATAATCTTGAAACTATATGCAAGTTGGACCAGTCCAGAAACACTGTGTCCTGTTCCCATATAGCATAACACGGTAAAATACTGGGAAGAGTTCAAAAGAGATTACAATAATTAGCCAAAGCACAGGGGAGATGGGGAACTTTATCATTGGATATGAGTCGTTTTTTACATGGGAGTAAGATCAGACATTGAAGACAGACACTTAGGAAAGCCAAAGAAAGCCCTGTTAGAATTACATTTGGCCAGGGACATCAAGGGCAACAAGAAAGGCTTCTATAGGTTGATAAAGATTTCATTGGTGATAAAAGGAAGACTAGGAAAATTGTGGGCCCTCCCCAGAAGGAAACAGGAGACCTGGTTTCCTGGGATATGGAAAAGGCTGAGGTACTCAATGACTTTTTTTTCCTCAGTCTCCACAGGCAAGAGCTCCAGCCACATGGCCCAGGCCCCAGAAGTCAGGGACTGGAAGAATGAAGAACCACCCACTGTAGGAAAAGATCAGGTTTGAGACCATCTAAGGAACCTGAAAGCACACAAGTCCATAGGACCTGATGAGATGCATCCATGGGTCCTGTGGGACCTGGTGGATGTAGTTACTAAGCCTCTCTCCATCATATTTGAGAAGCAGTCCAGTGAGTTTCCACTGACTGGAAGAGGGGAAACATCAGCCCCATTTTTAAAAAGGGAAAGAAGGAAGACCTGGGGAACTACAGGCCAGTCAGTCTCACCTCTGTGGTAAGATCATGGAGCAGATCCTTCTGGAAACTCTGCTAAGGCACATGGAAAATAAGGAGGTGACTGGTGACAGCCAGCATAGCTTCACTACGAGCAGATCGTGCCCAACAGATTTGGTGGTCTTCTACAACGGGGTTACAGAATTGGTGAATAGGAGAAGAGCAACTGACACCATCTACCTGGACTCATGCGGAACATTTAACACTGTCCCACGTGATATCCTTGTTTCTAAATTAGAGAGCCATGGATCTGATCGATGGACCATGCGGTGGGTAAGGAATTGGCTGGATAGTTGCACTCAAAGATTTGCAATCGACAGCTCGATGTCCAGGTGGAGACCAGTGACGAGTGGTGTTCCTCAGGGGTGAGCATTGGGACCGACGCTGTTTAACATCTTTGTGACATGGACAGTGGGATGGAGTGCACCCTCAGCACATTTGCTGATGGCACCAAGCTGTGTGGTGTGGTCGACACGTTGAAGGGAAGGGATGGGATACCATTTGGAGGGACTTGGGTCTCTGCAAACATCATGAGGTTCAACAAGGCCAAATGCAAGGTCCTGCAACTGGGTCAGAGCAATCCCAAGCACAAACACAGGCTGGGCAGAGAATGGATGGAGAGCAGCTCTGAGGAGAAGGACCTGGGGGTGTTGGTTGATAAGAAGCTAAACAAGAGCCAGCAGCGTGCGCTTGCAGCCCAGAAAGCCAACCGTACCCTGGGCTGCACCGACAGCAGTGTGGGTGGCAGGGTGAGGGAGGGGATTGTCCCCCTCTGCTCTGCTCTCATGAGACCCCCCCTGGAGCCCTGCACCCAGCTCTGGGGCCCCAAAGAAGGACATGGAAATACTAGAATGAGTCCAGAGGAGGACCACAAAGATGATCAAGGAGCTGCAGCACCTCTCCTACAAGGACAGGCTGAGAGAGCTGGGGTTGTTCAGCGTGGAGAAGAGAAGGCTCCAGGGAGACCTGACAAGCGACCTTCCAGTACCTACAGGGTGCTACAGGAAAGCTGTGGAGCGACACTTTGTCAGGGGTTGTAGGAATACGACAAGGGGGAAATGGCTTTAAACTAAAAGAAGGTAGATTTAGATAAGACATTAAGAAGAAATCCTTCACTATAAGGGTGGTGAGGCACTGGAACAGGCTGCCCAGAGAACCTGTGCATGCCCAAGGCCAGGCTGGATGGGGCTTGGGGCAGCCTTGACTTGTGGGAGAGGTCCCTGTGCATGGTGGGGGGGTTGGAATTAGATGATCTTTAAGGTCCCTCCCAACCCAAACCATTCTGTAATTCTGTAAGATTTATGGGATCTTGCAGATGAAGAAAGGCAAGATCCAGTGGAATTACAAATCAGAGCAGCATTATTTGGGATAGTGTTGTCTTCATTTGGGAGGCTATAAAACAAGGTTCAAGTTATGTATTTTTCTTAAATAAAGACTTCCTTTTTCCTTTGTCTAAGAAAAAATTGGTGGCGTACATCTGTTTGTGGAGGTTGTAATTTATCTTACTGGTTAAGGAGACTCTCACTTTTTTGCTGTCCCTCTGGCATCCAAAACCCTGTGAAGACAGCCTCAAAACACTGTGACACAGCCTGTTAATCCATGGGACAGAAGGTTTTTGGGAGCCACTTGCTTTCTGAAGCTCTGTGCCTGCTGAAACTGCAAATTCAGCAAATGTAAAGGGAAAGAAAACTTCACCTACTCTTCTGAAGAGGGGTTTGGACCAGATGACCTCAGGAGCTCTTCTAATACAAACTGTTTTATTAATCTATGCTCCAAAAATGATTTTTTGTTTTGTATTTACTTATTCCTGATAAGGGTTTACACATTATTTAGTTGTTTTGAATATCACCCTTTTTTTTTCCACTGATATCTTTTATTTTCCCACCCTTGCATAAAACATTAAAAAACCTGTGTGTTTGTGCACACACATATTGCAATTTGATTTGAAAGTTATCAAAGCTTTGCAGTTTGGGTTTTCTTGTTAAAAACGGTATCTTAATGATTTGTATTGTGCATTGGCCAGCTGGTCCTGCTTGGCTTCCTTGCTAGCAGCTTAATAGAATGTTAATTCACTGGAGGTCAGATGTAATTTTCTAAATATTTAAGAAGTTAAGTTCTAAATATTTAAGAAGTTTTACTGCCCCTTTGAGGGCATTTTAACCTAAGCTTTATTTTTCTTTATCTAAAGTTCAATTCAACAACATAATTCCTATAGGCATGTTCTGTGAGGTCATTGTCATTGTATATAATTCCTTGTTTTCTCTACAATTCAAAATACATTTTTCTAATCACACTGTGAACTGCTGGGACACACTGTGAGTTTCTCTTCTCTTGAGCTGTAGAAACTCTTTCATCATTTTGCAGAAATAACTATACTGGTTTATCAGTGTCTATATGAAGTTTAAATTATTCTGCCCAGTATGCATTACCTTTATTTTTTGAAGTCACAAGTAATATTATACTCAAATCCCACAGTTTAAATCACTCTGGTAATTACCTACCTCTTTAGTTTTTGATAATCAGAGTTGTATTTATTGGCAAGTCGCTTGTGTGATATTTCCAGAGACAGTATATAATCGAATTTAGAATGTATTCCTGATGCTCATAAAAGCAATAAAACTGTCACCTTCTGTCTGCACATTAAAAATGTATCCCATGAAAGTAGAGGACAAATGCATAAAATGATTATTACAATTTGCTAATGTGCAAAGGATACAGGAAAATGAGACCAGTCTCAGGCTGGACATAAAAACATTTAACAGCTCTGCACTCAAATGGCAATATTTACTGAACTTTTCTAAAATCACCAAAGAAAATATGCTCCATTAGAAACTTGACTAAGTCCGATTTACTTTATTTCAAAAATGTAATTCCTATCAATATTAGTAAGAATGCAGAACCTATATAAAATTAGAATTAGTTCCCTGAAATAAAAACCAAAAAAGATACAATTTCCTGTTAGATAGTCATATCTAGACAAGTCAAATTATTTATGTTGACTATTTTCTCATAAATGTATATAGACACAAAGGGGAGAGACTATTAGCATTTTAAAACTTTCCCACTCAGAACAGAACCTCAACATATATTTAAGGTTCAGCAACTCATCCCTGAGCTGCTATATATTTCTCTTCTAAAATGATGTCCATATACACCTTCTACTCTTTTTCTTTTCCTTCCTGTTTCCTATCTCTGTTTAGCTTTTTCTTCACAACTGAATTTATATTAAGATCAAAAGATTCAAGCTAGTTTATAGAAATAACATTCAGAAAAAAAATATATATATTTGTTGACTTGAGCACTCTTCGGTGCATAACCTCACACTACTGTGTCTTGTATCACAATGATTTGTTTTCTCTCTTAATTTTTATCTGTCTTTAGATAAAGAAGCAACGGTAGTCTGCTCAGCTCTCACTTTTTGCCTGCTCAGCACAAAGTAACAGTAACAGGCAATTAAGTGCACCGCAAGTCATTAACTCCACTCGAGATTCCTAGGATGCCTCTTAAAATGAGGAACAGAAATTAAAATACATCTTTGGATTATTTTTTGTAAGAGTGAAATATTACATATGTCCAGAATTCCAACACACTGCCTTCCAGTGCCAGAATTGACTAGTTTTGGTTATCGCAACCAGGAGGTCAAGCCCCAGTTGTTCCATTCTGTTTTATTTCGGAGCCTGGCCGAGAGACACTAATCAGCAGCACCAGGAAAGTATGTATGAGCTGATGAGTTTTCCTCCTTTGCTGCCCTAATTCAAATGCAAACGCCTCCAGGAATACAGACGCTGTTTGGTATTGAGAATTTTATGTGCTCCATGTTGTTGTGGTGCTGATAGCTTGTTATTCCTAAGATACTTTGTAGAGTTATTTAAACACACAGAGTTGGAAATGATTTAACCTAGCAGAATTATTTTAGTTCACGCTCCAGCAGCAGGCAGGTTTGCCGGAGGTGGTTTGCATCCCCAGCCTGACATTGCTTTGCACCTTCTTCTCACCCTAATTCTGAGTAATTATTTTCTGACCAAATGCATGCTAATAGGGGATTTTATCTTTAAATATCAGCATCAAGATGCAGCTGATACTTTTTAAATTGGGAAGAAAACCACCCCTAGGAGCAGGAACCTTCTCTCCAGATCCTCAGAAAAAGTACACACATCAAACAAAACCCGCAATTTCAAAACCAAAACCAAACCATCACTTTGATTAAAACTCATCAACAATTGCTCAGGAAAGCCAAGTACTTGCTCCTCCACAAGAAATACATATTAAAACACAGTAATGAAATTTTGGCCATTCAAAAACCATTCTTAAGTGCTGCCACGCTTTACCATGTGGTTTTGATTGGAAGACCTCAGATGAGTAGGCTGTTCTCAGCCTTCCCTGAGGAAACTGCTCTGTGTGGATGGAAAAACATCTTAATTAACAGCCAAAAAAACAACTCATGGAAGTGAGAGATTCCTGAAATCAAGACTAAGCATCAGTAAACATTTGCACTGGCTTTTTTTTTTGTTTGTTTGTTTTTTTCTGGAGTGTCTCTTCTCCAGGGGAGATTAAGAATCAGCCACCCCAAGTATCTGATACCACCATGGTTATGACATTATTGCGAGAAGCAGGTTTAGGTCAGCCCAAGAATGAGAAAAGAACCTCATCTTGATCTCTTAGATACAAATCAATACTTTTTGGCTCAAAGAAGACTGAAGAGTAGAACTCCACGTTACTCTGAAACTCCTACATTTATCCCTTGTGTCACTTTCACTGGGAGCTCCCAGATAGGAACCACATTCTTTGTTTTGTTCAAATCAACACGAACTTAACAGTTACAGATCAACAAAGGGGAAAATATAGTTCATTAAAAGCCTTTTTTTTCTGTAAACCAAACCAACCAACCAACCAACCAACCAAACAAAAAACCTCTACCCAGGCATTCCCAGCCTTAAACATGTAAGTAATAAGAGCAAAGTCATTAGAAAAGTTGTTGCATCACTTAGGGAATATTTTCATACATATTATGACACAAAAGAGACATCATAAACTAGGGGCAAGGAAGGCAAAATAATCAATTTACTAAACCTGTAATCTGTGGGATTCAGTGATCAAAAAATTAGCTTTACTCAGCAGGATATCACATGAAACAAAAGCTTCTGAATGAGATCTACTCTTATAAATGCCAATGGCTACTTTCTCTAACAATTTATTTTCTGGTAATTATACTTGCCTATCTGTAGATCAATACTTTCCATATCTTCATACTTCAGCTTGCTAAATGATTCTGAAAGGAAACTACTATTCGTATGTATAAGGCAGATTGCCAAGTCTCTCGACAATTACAAATAATAAATGAGATACACATCTAAACAGCTATTTCTAATCACATTAAAGGCTTTGTACTTAATCTTTCTTGTACTTTGCAAATACAAAACACAACAATTACCAGGTAAAAAATATGCACTGTACTCAGAGACGTGAATAAAGACGTACTTTGAGAGCTGCAAACACACTGCCTTTGTTAGCCTTCAAGCATACCACAATAAAGACAAGAACTTAACCTCTCCAATGGGTTTTCCTTCCTGGAAAAGCATCTTCACATTTGAATTCACAAATAACCTTTCTATTTTCACATTATCACAACATACTGCCTCCATCACAACAGACTATCTCAAATGATTTCTTTAACTACCAATACTCAAACATGCATCGACACAGTGTTTCTCTTGCAACTATGAATAGTTATGGCATTACACTTTTGTCCCCCAAGGCAGCAGCACTTCAGCACCCACTACTTTTTCATCTACTTGATTTCCGAACTGATACTCCTTCAACTGTTTTTGTACAATGGTGGATAGTCTACATCCAAGACGGCAGACACTGCACACCTGCATGCTGCACTGTCTTTCCAAACAAGCAATATTCTAGGATCATAAGCTAAAAATACCTCACATACTCAGAATAGTGTGGGCTCAGGCTAAAACAATAGCAGAGGCACGAGTACCACCTTCTCAGCATTCCCTTTGGGTGAGTTCCTACCCTGTAAAGGCTACTGATTTATGCTCCTGACATCACAAACATTTTTTATTATTTTTTTTTTTTGCTTCTGAAGATAAATGTCCAAAGTCATACAATAGGTTATTCAAACAGAAGAATGAAAATCTCATCTTGTTCCAAGTTACAGGACAGAGAGCTGAAAAGCACACTGAGGACAGATGCAACGTTTGGAAGCATGTAAGTCATAAAGAGATACAGCAAATATCCCTGGTGGCTGGCCAGGTAGCAGGGCAAGCTTTATGAGCCACCGCCATTTATCATACTCTGCCACCCGTGTCCAGAACATGCTGCTCATCTTATACTGCTTTCACTCAGCTCTTTGGGTGAAACTCGGGAATTACAGCACAGGCCAGATATCCTATTGCTCATCAGACCGGTATTTCCAAAAGCAATATTACCTGTGAGTACCAAAACAGCATAAGAACATACTCAGAAAAATAGCTAAATCCCATGCCCGTGTTAGTGTTTTAACATGATCAGGAAGAAGAAAAACTAAGGCAGTCAGGAACAACACAGTTAAATTCAAAGATAGAAATATTTAATTCAAGAAAAATCTGGCATACTCCCTTTGCTCCTAGATCCATCAGTGGTCATTGGTGGTTCTGAGGGAGTTTGTCTGGGTATCAAAAGAAGGAGCAGAACAAGCAAAACAAAAGAAAGGGTAGAAGTTCCCTAAGCCCTCTTCCTGACTTAAGATGTATGTCAAATATTTGTTGAAGTCAATTTTCTTCTTTTACCTGCCAAACAAGTTTGCCAAGCTGTAGGCGTAACTCATGAACAAGAGAAATAACTACAGTATTGCAATATATAGGACATAAAAATGGATAAATACAAACAGGTTGCATTAGTATAACACAAAAAGCATCCTTCATACTGAACGCTTTACAGAGGTACAATCTAAATAAAGAAAGGATCTATTTTCCTTATGAATCACTGTTATTTTCCCACGAATATAATGCAATATTATCACAATATTTCACTCACACCTCTAATTGCACCCAAATACCAAACCAGCAGCTTTTTCTATGCTGAGGCTTCAACTCCAGCGCAGCATGCTTTCATGTCTCTAGCAGAAGCTACAACATCTTTTTCTAATGTCAAATCCAAAATTAGATGTGATATTTCTTGCCAAAGACTATCAAAGGGTGGCCTTCCTGCACGCTTCCTAACAGACAACCCAAAGGAGGGCTGAAGTTTAATGAGCTATTCTTTTGGAAGCATGCCCAGTTCTTTACTTAATTTGGCCTTTAAACTCTAATACAGTTCAGCGTACATTACGTGCTCCTGAGTTATGCACTGCGACAAGATGAATTCAAAGACCCTTGTCCATATTTTTAATCTTAATACTGTTTATTTTGTATTCAGCAACATGGTTTATTTGCAGTCAGCAACTGTCTCACCCAGATTATTAAAAAAGACTAAAATCGCCCCTTCAGAAGGATGTATTCCAATTCATGCACTTTATTTTCCCATATGTATGGTTCCAATTTGCAGAGGAAGTAATACTTCACTGTATTTCAAAGCTCCAAAGAGCCAGTGAATGCTATTTCATTTTTGCTTGAACAAACATATACTTCCGACATGTATTAATCCCCAAAGGATTTCTAATCAGCAAAACATGATTACGTGATCTTTCAAACGAGCACATCTTAAGGGTTTTGTATTTATTAAGAGTTAATTGAAGTTACAGCTAATCAGACTCTTGAAGAAATCTTTGTTCTTGTTGAAATACACTTTTAGCAAAGGTTTACCAAATGGCCCAGGAAAAAAAAAGGGAAAAAAAAGAAAAAAAAAAAAAAAAAAGATTTCAGGGACAAGTGGCACATCAATTTCTACTTTTAGTCTGTTTCTCATCCACAGCTGGGCTAGCTGGGCAATGTTATAATTGTCAGCCATCCATAAGGAAAGATTAAATGAAAGCTAAACCCTTTGATATGCAAGTTTGCTTACTAAACCATATGTGTTTTTTTTTTTGCACCATGGCTCTCTTCAAAAGTATCAGCCAGCCTTTTCCAGCAGAGAGAAAAAGCACTTCTTCATGATCTGTTATTTAAGTAACTGTTATCAAAATGCCTCCACTTGTGAATCTGTATTGGATCTTTCTGACTTACAGAAAATAAATGTCAATTAGATAATGTCAAGAAATAACACCTTTCTTCAACTTCTGCCATGGCGTTTTTTTACTCACCCCATTAGAGGAAGCTTGCTTTCTCAATTGTGGCTGGTAGGCAAAGGTGTCACTTCTATCTCATGACCATTTATTTCTTAAAGGAAGAACTGTCAACACCTAAGCACCGTATTACTCTACTGGGCATAACTCCTGCAGCATTATCCCAATTTTTCCTGTATTCTGCAGCCATGGCACGTTAACTTCCAATGCTTTGAGCCAGGCTGTGAATCTTTCAGACCAGGCAACCTGTTCTAAATCTGTTTCTAAAGCATCTTTTATAACAGAGTCCAAAGCAGGTTTTTAACCACTACCACGTTATTAAGTACTACTACGAGCAGTGCCAGGAGAGAGCAGCAAGGAGAGAGGCTGTTCTCATTAAGTGCACAGCCTTCTGCAAAACACTGGGTGTTTGCACTGCAAAGACAGTTGCTAAATACTGAGCAACTTCACAGCAAATTTGAACTTCGAAGAATACTTCCAAGAAAGCAGACTCCAAGTTAATGAACTGCTAACTACTTACAGACCCCAGAATTCCTGCCTGAACCTTTCCAACCAAATTACAATACCTTCAGAAGTATCTTCCCTCAAGCCTGAGGCACAATTTTGAAGGTTTGGGAATGGTTTAAGCATGGACCTGAATTCAGAAAACAGCTGTAAGGGACGCAGAGTGAGAGACAGTGATCAAACGTTAAATATTTACTATTTGCTCTGTGAAGTTTGAACTTTACTGAATACTCATGTATTCATTTCTCTCCCAGCTTCTCAACTATTCCTGGCTGTATCTTGACGCTTACGACTCGATGCCGTACCAGACTCTGTTAGTGGCAATTCACATTTGTCAAAGCAATGTAACAAGTCTCGTAATAAAATTGCCATGCATTTCTCTCATGCAAAATGTGTTTTTGGAAGTTGCACACCAAGGTCCTCCCTGTAGATTCATTGAAAACACTCTGCAAATTCTGGGAATAGATGAAAGGATTTTCCTATGGTAGCTAAATACAGAGTTTGAAGCCTCAAACCACTTTCTTGCACAGACTGCTACAGTTTCAAGAGTTTTATCATGGCTGTTCAATTTAGATAATAAAAATAAAAGGATAAAAATGAAGTATATGGAAGCTCTGTTGCCATCGTGACCTCCTTGAGTGCATCAGTTAGACACTGACATCTCCTATTGTGTCACGTGTTTTTTTACATTGGAGCTGGATCTCAGAATAGCAAGACACCCAGCAACCTTACACTCCTAAGTCAGAACGGTTGGAAGTAGCTCCAGTTTGACATTTCCATTAACTGCAGTGGTGTCACCACTGCTGGAAGGAGAAAATCCCCATAAACCCTTCAGCTGAGCGCTCACTCATACATAAACCACAACCCTGAGTGCACAGAAATGTAGAAAAGAACTTGAATATGATCTCAAAGTATACTCAGAGTATTAGAAAAGTAACTGCTGTTTATTGTGACTTCAGTGCCCTTCAGGTCATTGTGAAAATAAGTCTGTTGAGCACCTAGTATAGCCTTCTCCACTAGCAATTAAGAAGTTGCCGTGGTAATGAAGCTGATCCTGCCTGATCTATTTTTCTTACACATGGTGGTCATCATGTGAAACACTACCTCTTGCACTGGTATTTAGTCTCTGTGAGATGAACCTTTAGATGAAAAGATCAGGTTGTTAACTTCTTTGGCATAAGCAACTCCCTGTTAAATCCAGACCCGACCCATGAGATTCCTCCTGAAATCTTTACACGGAGTATCCTCAAACACACAACTTTCCCAAGCACTGGACAAACCTTTTGATTTTGACACAATAGACAAATTTCTCAAGGTCTCTCTCAAATGAAGGTCCATTTTTTTGGCTTGGCACAAACAGCCCCTATCCCCTAATTCATCCTTTGATGGACATCTGATGAAGATGACTGTCCCATCATCCAGGTTGCCAGTGGAGACGTGGAGTACTTGCCCCACTATCATCCCCTAATGTACTTTGCTTTTCACCAACACCAGCTGAACACCAAAGCCATTGATTACCTCCCTTTGAGACCGACAGCCCTGCCAAATTTCAACCCATCAAACCATCGTGCATCTAGCCCATATGTCCTCAGCTTCCAAATGACAATACTGCAGACAACGATGCCCAAAGCCTTTCTAAACTCAAAATGAATTACATCCACCACTCTCCCATCATCCTTGTAGCCTCTCATTTAATCATGCAGGAATTGATCACCGAGAGCGCTGAAGTTTCTTTCATTATTTCTGAAATATTCTGTCAACAAATTATGCAGCCCTAAAGCTGTATTTTTCATCAAATAAATAGTTAGCCAAAATGTTCTGTTTGTCATTGTGCATTTGCAGACAAACATTTTTCATTAGGATCATAAGACAGTTTGGATATACAGTTTTCAAACACAAAGTTTGAGATACCCTTCTAAAAATTTGTTGGCATGCAAAACTTCCCACCAAGTGTGGAAAAAAGACACTTCCTTTACTATCTTCTCTCCCAAATATTCAACATATTTTAAACATTTCAATTTGCAGGAATACAAGCATGATTTCTTTGGAGCCTGTTAGTAATTCTCTAACAGGTTTGTTTTCATTGGAGACCTCAGTTGGTTTTCCAATTACCAACCCAAGGCGATTAACAATTTTGCAAGGAGAAAAATTACTGGCACATGCCAGAACAGAGGCTTTGTGAAGGGCTGGTGGTTGAAGATATGCATAGAAACGGAGAGTGCTCCAATGCACTCTTATCCCTTTTATTGGGATAAGAAAGGTAGAAGTCGATTTTACAACAACAGCTCAGTATCCAGCAAGTGACCAGTAATTTCCCTTGGTAATTAGTTATTTCTGCAGCACTAGAAGCCATTTTGTGGATAGTCCTTTTAATGACTTGCTGTGCAGTCCCAAATCGAGAGAACAGAAAATAAGTGGAAGCCAAAAATGTTATTTGGAGTGTACTTGAATGCTACATACTAGAATTCAGCGGCAAAAGGATTTCCAGACAAATATAACCCAAAGGCATGATTGTCCCTGGCCAGACACAATAGTTACATACAAGCACTGGTAAGAGCATTTCTCTGCCATGGACTTGTATGGTTAATAAAACACCATCAGTGAAGAACACTGAGATTCATTTAAGGTTACAGGTCCACTGCCTATTTAACTGTCATTTTGAACCACAAAAGAAGAAATAATGAAGAATTGACACTGATTTCTGGAAGCCGCATTGCATGCAGAATAGCTAATCATAGAAAATCTAGGGTGTTACAGCCCATTGTTTTAGGCTGCAAGTTGATAAGACTGTTCAGGCCCACACAAGCATGTATGTCTAAAGATACATTGCCTCTCGCTGCAAATGAGAGCAAAATATTAATCCAACCTCCCCGCCCCCAAAGTAAAATTGTAAATTTTTTATCACAACTATCAATGTAATCAAAAATCTGCAAAATAATCTACGGTATTTGAAAAATGTATTTAGTCATGTCTTCTAAAAAGACAATGAGCTGAGAGCTTCCACAGGTGGTCAAATACACTGAGGTAAAATTTCTTCTTAGACAAGCAGAAAAGTAGATACATAAGCTAAACTTCTGCCTGTATGTTCCTGTCGAGAAGTGCTCAGGTTACTCATTCATTCGAAACAGTAACAATAATAGTAATAATAATCCTTTCACATAGGCCCTGATACCTATTAATATCTGACTATTAGAGGGGCAAAAAGAAGTGAAGTTTGTTGTCATGCAGCAAAGTGAATATACCTTTCTGAGCCCTTCACAGCAGTCAGACACAAAAAGACCTCCCCAGTCTGCTGTGTTGCTGCTTTCACTTTGATTTCCAACCTATTGATTTATTAATTGACACTGATCACTTAGGAGCTGAAGGGTTTTGACCCTTTGGAGAGTAGTTCTGGATACTTATCCAATTTATCCATCCAGGTCAAACCACTGGTGAGACGTGTTGTGTGGGCACACAGTCAAAATGACAAACAAGGAACATCTGTGGCCATAAAAGAGAGATCAATGCACAAGGGTGTCTTCCATTGCTATTTCCTGCACTGTCAGTAAGCTATAGAAGTAGTTTTACACATTGAGGAGTAAGACCTTTATCCTGGCAAAATGCAATGGTCATTTGCACAGAGTTTTCTGGGATTAATCCTAAATTTTAAAACTGATATCAATGAGTCATTCTAAGCGAGCATGAGTCATTCTAAGTGAGTATCAGTGAATTACAAATTGATTAGTAAACCATGAAAGCCAGATAATAAACCGTGTACTCTAATTTCTGGTACAGCACAGGACATAGGACGTTTTTGAGCTAATTGCTTTAAAGCAGAATGCAATTTTTAGAGAAATATAAAAACTTAATTTTGAAATAAATAATAAAATTCATCATAATCTCTTTCACCTTGTTTCAATATCTAAGAATTACCTTTGTTATAACACAAGGCTTATTGTTACCGTAGCTCAACCTCTGTCCTCTTTTCTTGCCTTTTCTATGAGCCTTTTATTAAGGTTCCCTGCATGGATTCCTACACACCATGAACATTTTACTACGTTGTCTTCTCTCTGTTAGACTAGATGTCTTCATCTTCTTGTGTCCCTCAGTATAAAGCATCTTTTCCATCCCCCTAATTATTTCCATGACTCTTCTCTCAACTTATCCTTTATGGACATCTGAGTTGGGCAAGTTCTTCAAACCTCCAAACCTTCAAACCCTCCAAACCTTACGTTAGTTTTCAGTTGTTTCATACCAGGTCAAATTCCTCACAGGCATACGATGACATTACGTCAATGCTTCTATACTCATCATCCAGATTTGTTTCCACAGTAAAAGACCTCAAAAAATATTCCCAAGGTTAACTTCCTACAAGCCCACCATTTCTCACAGTCCTATCATCCTCTTTTAGGATCTGAATTCCATTTCAGTTGTTAAGTATTTTGTCCAAGATGACCATCACCCCATTCAATCAACACTGGCCCTACATAAGCTGTCTTCCACTTCTAGAAACTCTGAGCTGTTGCAAGATTCATTAAAATCAGTGTTAATGAGCAAAAAACTCCCACCAACTAATTCAAAAAATTTGTTGATGCATGCAACCAAACTGGCCAAATATCAGGGACATCTTTTAGTTTTCAGTCAGAGACAGCCTATTCCCATCTCTCTATGGCTATGCAAAACCTCTCCATTTAATCCATCCACTACAAGTCACAACTACTGTTCATACTGCTCATTTTTAAACAAGGCATAAATGCGAAGCATAAACTATACTCTGAAAAATCTCCAACATGTAGTACCTTTTGCAACTCGTCACAATTCATCTGTCTTTAAAGCTAAGCATCACTGTTCTGCCCTCTGCTGCCACAACTAGGGTGTGAATGACTAACCTGGACATTTTAAATAGTTAACAGATCAAAGATGCGAAGATTATCACCATATAGCATTTGCAAAACAACAACCTGACACATCTTGCTTGGTAATTCTAGGCTGCCTCCTCATCTTTTCACGTGTAAGGGACGCCTCAGTGAAGCTACCCAAGGCTATCCAGCCTGTGGCTATGTGCTGCAGATCTTTCTGGAGCTCATGCTACCTTTGCAGAGTCTCATTTTAAGTGACATTATGTGTTCAGAATAAAATAACCTTAAATATAGTAATTTCATCTACTTTAATATTTGCAGAACCCCAAATCTCAAGATGTCTACTCTTCACTACATTTTAGCAAGCAATGGAAAACAATCCTGGTATACACAGCCACAAACATAATATTGCAACACAAAATGTTAATTTGGAAAGGATGAATTACATCAAACAAACTCTAACACCTTGATAAATCTCCAGTTACACTGAATGTTCTGTATTAAGCTGTGAAGAGCTGGGTATCTTAGTTGCTGCAGAAAACACAAACGTTTAAGTCATTTCTCAGTCCAGTTTGTTCTGGAGCTCTGTCCTTCGAATCCTGACAGCAGCTAATAGTTAGACAGCAAGATAGAATTGTTTTTGACCTGACACAAAATTACTGACAGGAGTTTTCTTTCTCCAGTCAGGATGTCAGATGTAACCATCCCTGATGGCTCTGAAGCACCACTGCAACCATACAAGACCAGATTCTGGTCCTACTTGTATCAACAGGAAACCAGACTAATACCTGGTTTGCCAGTAAATTACCTCTGGCTGACTGATCTGCACCCAAGATCAGACTCTGCATGCACTGAAAGGTAAAACATGATTCTCATCATGGGAAGAAAAAGTAACCGATGACAAAAGAAAGAATGAAAGACAGCATTCACCGTAAAAAATAAATAAAAAGTTATTTTGTTTTTTTAAAATTAAAAATAATAATAATAATTAAAAAAACAGTGCCATTCTTTTAAAAGGCTAATGTAAGAAGGCAGAGATTTAAAACAAAATACGATCTGGTGTCTATTGAGACCATAACCACATCTTTGAATGTTTTTTAGCTTACTGATACAGTCACTTCTACAGGGTAAAAAAGCGTGTATGTGGTAGAACAGAGACAGGATCTTGGTATGTTTTCCTTTGAAATATAAAGACGGTGTGTCATATAGCACAACAAGCCTACCAGCAAATTAGATTTTACCTCCCCTAGAAAACTCTGAGTTGAATGAATGAAGAACCAGTAAAGTCAGGCACTTCAAAATCCTCACCATCTGTGGCTGCCCGCTCTGCACCCCCTGGTCCAGGTCACAGGTTGTTTCCCACAAGAGAAATCAATCCATCATTTCAGCAAAGCCCTAAGTTGCCCCACAGATGGACATCAGGAGCAAAGTAACTGCCTGTCACCTGCCTTCAGTAAATTATTTACTGCTGAATTGCAGATCAGACCTTAAGACTGCCACAGCTGGAAGCAGGTGTAATGGGGAAAAGCCCTTTCCTTTATTACACTCTAGCTAAGCTGTAACAAGCACCTGCGGAAATAGGGAAGAAAAAAAAAAAAAAAAAAAAAGCAAGCCTGAAGCGTGAACGCTCTGACTGAAGGTAAACATATGCAAAACAGCACAGGAGCTAATCAATCCATGCTAATGGCATTCCTAGCAGTAGATGTTGAATCCACAATCAGGCACTGGAGTAAACACACAGATATGTTGGTGTACAAACACTCTGGTTTTGTCAATCAGCAGCAGAAGCAAGAGGGGAATCAGCACACATCATTGATACCTGGTTCCCCCCCCTTTGATGTGCAAAGTATTAGGACATTAAAATGAGATATAGATTTATTCTCATTTGTATTAATCCACATTTCAAATACCCTGGACACCAAGGCCAATGTTGTCTTTAGGGTGGTCTGGGGTCTGCTGTCTTCAGTCCCCTTAATGTACTTGGTCAGGTTATTGCAGCTGCATGGATCGATATAAATCAGTAAAACAGCAATTATTCCTTCACCTTCTTCATGCTTTCAATCAACAGGAGCATTATACTTCTGCCTTCTACCCAGTTCTCCTCCCTTGTTCTTGTGGTGCATTGGCCTCCAGTAGAGATTTTCCTTAGATTAAAAACATACTTAGTCAATACTCACCTTGCATTACTTAATAAAGTGCCTGCCCCTGACACTTCACATACATTAATAGCATTCACGTGGGAATACAGAGGCAAGGTTAAAAGCAGTCATTACAAAACTATTTCAAAAACTCCTAACCTGTCTTTCTCACCACTGAATGATCAGAAAGAATATTTTTCATGTTGAAAATCGACAGCTTGATACTGCAGCACATCGTTTCAGTTCTGCTTCAGCCAGCACCTGCCTGTGCACCATGGCGCAGTGAAAACCAACCCCTTGCACTCAGCCACTTGCAAACATAAACTTCCCTCAAGATATCCTCAAGTGTCCTGAGCCAAAACCAAATTTAAAGCAACGAGGTGAAAGCAAACAGACCAGACAGACAAGATTTTGTGCGATTTCCAGATCCAAAACACAGCTCTTTTTTTTCACATGGGGCTCCTGAAATTCTACGCAACCCATAGGGGGTCTGTCTGTGGTCTGTCCCCATGAATATAGGAGGTGTGCAGGACTCCCTGAGAGCTCCTGTGGGCACAGCACATCTCGCCCTTGCTCCGAGCCTCTCACATAAAAACAGCCCTGAGCCCTTCCCGTGCCTGCCCAAGGAAATACAACAGCCTTTTCCTTCTTTTTACCTTTAGGCCCTCCCTGCCTTGCTTCCCGACATCTTACTTATTCTCCACTTCCCATCCCGGAGGATGCCTCGGTCCTCCCTGGCTGCGGTGCTCGCTTAATGCTCTGCGCTGCAGCACCTGTCCTGTCCCATCCCATCCCATCCCATCCCATCCCGTCCCATCCCACCCGGTCCCGTCCCATCCCATCCCATCCCATCCTGTCCCATCCCACCCGGTCCCGTCCCATCCCATCCCATCCCATCCCGTCCCCCACCAGTGCTCCCTCTGGCTTTTGCAGGCAGGGGCTCAGCAAACCCCACAGCCCAGGAGCAGGACCCCGCACCGATCCACAGCAGCCTATGAATTACAGCCTCGGACGCAGCTGTTTTTGTACTCTCTTACTTTTAGTAAGAAGTCCGAGCTAAAATGCAAATCTAGTCCAGCTTTCTACAATGTCTTTGCACCAATGCTGGCTGTAACACAATACTTATCTAAACAAAATGCAGAAGACTGAGGTTTCAGTCTTGAAAACTTTCTTAAGTCACCTTAGTCCTTCCCACTAAAACCCCAGGTATAACTCAGTGTAGCTCCTCATGGCATCATGAGTTTAACACAACTTTCACTGGCTAAGCTGTATTTCCATCTCACCCTAAAATAAATAAATAAATAAATAAACCACTGAAAGGCATATTATATTCTTTGATTTGTTGCAAACAAGGCTGAATTCATTCTTCATTTTGATGATCACTGAGGAATCCTATAACTCCACTAAAACTTCTGCACTAAACAAACTCAACCTTGAGTTGTTTTTCTGCTTGCATAAATAGTCCCTCTTGCCTATCGTTTTGCTCACATCGAACACATGAAAAAAGGCAATTTTAACCCTCACTGCATTCTCAGAGTGGCTACAGAGCTCAGCCAAGAGCGTATTAGGTGGAGGTCTGCTCTGAAAGAGCACCCATCACTTCCAGGTGCTCTCTTCAAGGCCAGACCCTTGCTCCCATGATGCAGAAAGAATCCAGCTGCCTACATTTTCCAGCTAAAATCACCACTGTGCTCTCATGTAGATCAGCCACTCGATCTTCCCTCTCTTAGCAGACCTGTGGGTTTTAGGGAGCATAAGGCAATACAAGAAACAGTGCATCTTAAGAAAGAAAGGAAGATACAACTTGATAGCTCTGCAAATCAGAGTAAAATTGCGGGTGGCATGCGATTCACTTCGCTTGAGTTATGCTAACAGGAAAGAGAAAATGTCACATGAAGACCTCGGAAGTGAGAAAAGATTCAGAGCTTTCCACAGAGAGGCGTCAGAAAGCCAGCTCGGATGCAAACCTGCCAAATTACATATGAATTACCTCACTCTGTTTTTACTCCTTCCTGGGCATCTTACTATGGTCAGTTTGGGGCACGGAACAGGAAGAGGAAGGTGAGCAGATATTCAAGTCCTATCATTTCACCAACGGCTCTCAGGAGGCGCTGTTTGTATGTTTCCAGCCTTCCTGGCTCCATACAGGAGATCACAACTTGGACATAAGCCTTCCTGTGACCAGTGACTTTTCACTTGTTTGATAGCACAGTTCACGAACACATGACTGAGCCGGTGTCAGTCAGCCTGGACAGCAACAGGGCACCACCAGGTGGGATAACTCTGCTTTCTGGGCTGCCTCTGAGGTCAGAGGGAACCCGGCCATGACATAACAGTTCAGCTCGTTCCTCCAAGGAATACTCCTTGGACTGTCTTGGAAAATGTGGGCACCCTAGCAGACCTTATGGAGGTGAGCACCACTCAAAGTGACGTGCTTGGTCTTCAAAGTCCTGAGCTGCACACCCATCCCAGGGGGTGGGCCTCTCCATTTTGGCCTTAAACACCATCTTGGGATGGAAAGGACGCTGGTCTTAGATGGGCTTCTGGTTTGAAGCCATACATCTGTTCTTCCATAAACCTTTGTATTAGGAATACATGCATTAATTTACCT
Source organism: Cygnus olor (assembly GCF_009769625.2). Taxonomy (NCBI): domain Eukaryota; kingdom Metazoa; phylum Chordata; class Aves; order Anseriformes; family Anatidae; genus Cygnus; species Cygnus olor. The sequence goes on from NC_049175.1 coordinate 15,748,420, forward strand.
TCTAGAAATAACTTCCCTTTTCCTCTTTCTCTGCTATCCCCTCTGTTTACTTCATCTATGTTCCAGACCTCCACAAAAGCTGTCTTTGTTAGGCCAACGCCTACTTTTCAGATTTTGTAATCTGGAACTATCTCAATGTACATATTTCACCAACTCACCACTGATTTCCAACTCTCTTTTTTAAAAGCTTCTCCTCTGTTTTCCTCTCTCTTTTAATTTCACTCCCACTTCTATCCAGAATAATTTCACCCTAAGATGCACTTTGGGAAACATTTTGCATGAAACTGCAGGCAATCTGTCAAAGACACAGTCATTTAATAAAGCTACACATGTTTTTCTATTTGCTTTCCTCTCAGTGATAAATGACTTGCATGAAATGCAAAACCTTCTCTAAAATCATCACTAAACACACTGACCAATTTTGGCATTTCAGTATGTTGCAACAATTAACTACGTGTTTATACACATGAAATTTACCAGCCTAATACTCCAGGCAGATAAGCCATGAGGACTATAAAATTAGAAAGGTTCCTTTTCTTAGATGTAATCAGCTCTGTTCTGCCATGCTTGGCCAGATCAAAACTTCCTACTTAAGCCAATTTGGCCCTGGATATAACTGTAAACAACACTTGAGATCAAACCAAAACACTAAAACAAAATGTTAAAAGCTGAAGAGTGGGATTTTTTTCATCAGGACTACAGTAAAGTTAAAATTTAAGGCTTGGGCTAACAAGATACTTTGATTTTCTCTTCTCATTACTGAATTTTTATTTATAAGATTCAAGGTTGTGTGTGTGTATGCACTTAACTGCCTTTAAGTTTCCGCTTCTAAAGTTAGATCCTTCCTCTGAGGCTACACAGAGTATTCATCACTTGTTCTCCTCATCCGTTCCAGGGTCTTGGATGAATCAGAGTTTACATGGTGGAACGGAACATGAGGCACTTTTTTATGGAAAATTTAGAAAGTCATAAAAAATACATAATTTACTCTTACTAGGCATTCTGGCCTTTTTGAAGAGTGGATATTTGTGCCCCTCCTTAAAACTTTTATGATTTAGCAGGAAATGATTACACCTGCTACAGTGAAAATCTTTTCCCCATCTTATTTCCTAAACAAATTTATTTTATAAATCGTTGTTTCTGTAACTGAAATATTCTTATCTTGCTTAAATTGAATTATTTTCATTACAGGCTTGAGAAGAAAATCATTGTAACCTAGCATGAATGAACATTGCAGTGAGATGTACGGTTGATTTAGCATAGCTGTAACCTGCATTGCAGGACAATGCTTTTTCTTGCTTGTATAAGGGCAGATATATTCAATAATATACAGTAAGCACTAAGTTGGGTAAAGATTAAAGATTAAATGTTCAGCATTTCCATCCATAAGGAGTTACTAACTCTACAGAAGTTTTTTAGATTATATTTATATTTTAACTCTTCACCATTACCTGCACATTAGCTGCACTTTGAACTAGCTGAATCTAGCATTGATTTAGCTACATAATGAGCCATAGCTGTGCTTCAAAGTATATCAGTGCTACGATTTGGTATTCAGCATATACACAGGGATCAAAAAATAGCCTGGATTTTCCATTCATTATTTGAAGCAGGTGCTGCTATGGAATTTGGCCATCTTATGATCACTTTCAAGGATCATCCATTGACTTTATAAGCAACAGAAAGGGAAACAGAGACTGGTTCCTCATAAATACTATGAACACCGAGATGTTCTGTTGCTCCTAGCTTCAGTGTACTGCATTGATTTATATAAATCAAAAGAGTCATCTTGACTTTTATAAGACCATGAGAACTATGTACTACTACTCCTTGGAGCAAACAAGAAGACAGCCTTCTGGCACAGTATCTTTACTGGGATTTTTTTTAACTAGGAAATGTACTTTTTATGGGCTTCCTACAGCATTCAGAAGAAAGGACTAGTACACATTCTCTGGAGATAAAAGGGTGACATTAGGAACGTAATAGCTGACTCATTTCAACAGTATGCTCCTTCTAAGTAAAAACACAGCAAGACCACAAATACCGACCAACGAGCTAATATTTTGTACAATGACTATATGGAGCCCTCGTGACACTTGGGCTCAGACTGCACCTATTGTCAGCAAGATGAATGAGAAGATATGAATGCTCTTATTTCACCCCAAAAGTTGCATTTCTACTGTATTTTGTTCATAGGTAAAAACATTCTATTAAAGAGAATGACTGTTACATTATTGTGACTAAGAAAAGATTATAAAGGGCAACTTTTTTAGAGCATTGAGAGCAAAGAATAATGCCTTCTAACCACACTGACATTTTTGTGAACAGGTTTCATTTACATCTTTGTTTCTGTTCCGTTAAATTTCTTAATGAGCATTTTCATTCACTTATTAATATTGGAAAGGAAAAAATAACAAATAAGGTCAACAATTGACATACTCCTTGTTTTCAAGATTTAGTGTATTTTTTTTCCTTCAACACTGAGAAGGGGAGCATACTTAAAAATGAGCAGTTAATACCTCATTGAAATAAAAAAAATTGATTTATGTTGAGCTTGAGATAGCTGTTGATGCACAGAGCAAAACTAGACAATATCATTTGATAATGACCTCCATGCAACTGTCTGCCCCATGCTGCACTTGTTGCACATGAAAAATATTTTCCAAAACTGAAACAGCAAGATTTAAAGAAAAAATACTTGCTTTTAGTCTTTCTAATGAGCATTAAAATGCTCTCAACACACTGTAATAGGCTGTGACCAAGAAGCTCTGATACAGTGAGAAAACTCTTGTGTTTCTTACTCACACTGTTTGCTTTAAAATTAAAGCTGGGCAGGCTCTGTGCAACCTGCATCCAAATTAATCTTGACAATCTTCTAGAAAATCTCTATTAAAGCTCAAAGCTTAAGAGCTTAATATGTGCATAGCTTCTGCTTTGGAAGAGAGCCAGAGGCTCTAACCCCCAGAACTGATCTTATATTCATTTTTTGGTTTCATTCACCAGCACGCAAAAAAGGCCAATGCTTGTTAACATTTTAATTCATGATTTTATAAATGCTTTCAACACAGCAACAGGTTTTGTTTTCTCTCATGAGCTTGCTTGTGAATAACCACAAACGGACACCTGGAAAAAGCTAGACTTTGATGACTGCACTTGCATGTAATCTCTGAGCAGCAGAACATCTCCATGGAGCTCCAGGTCCTCTCTAGGGCAACATCTTGTCCTCATCAGAGGCCATGCTGCCTGGCCAATTATTTTAGCTTTATTACTTCATTGTTATTATTACTAACCTTTTATTATTTTTAAATCATCTGTGAAGCCTTGCCTGCAGATCTGTGGTCTGTGACTGTGGTCACCCTCCCAGGTCCCTGCAGGACAGCCCAATTATGTGACTCCCAGTTAGAAGTGTCACGTGGGTTTCTTTAGCATCTATATGTTATTTTTACTACCTCCCTTTTCCTCCAGTGGTAACTGAAGAAAAACTAATTTTAGGTTGAATGAATACATGCTGCTCCTAGAGTTTATGTTATTGAAAGCCCGAGTGAACGTACTGTGCATGTTCTTCTATTTTCATAAGTCTTATGTTTGAAAATACATTAAAAGTTCACAAACAGAAGTAAATAAAGCTAAAAATCAAGTGTGCCCATGGTAGGTAGATTTGTTATCTGTCATTTGACATAGCTGCATGGAATTAGTGTTAAAAACATTCCTTTACAGGGGGTGCATCATTACTCAGTTTGCAAACTGTAAAATCTTCTAGGTCTTAGAAGAGCAAATTTCTCTGAAAAACTCTGTTTGGGGAAAAATTAAGCAGCTTATTTTGGAAATTACACAATCAGTTTTAAAATGTTTCCCTGTGTTGAAAATTAGCTGAATCCAAAATAGAAAAGAGAGAAATCAAGCACAGCCTACTGCTGGAGAGGGGTAGGGGAAAAGGAGCCCAAATCTGAAGGGTTTTGTGCCCGTCCCCATCCACAAGCACAAGAAATCACTTCTCTGGTATGCTACCCCTCATCACTTCTGCACAGAGAGGTCCTCAGCACGGGAGGGAAATGATTCAGCTGGGAACGTTTTGATCTGGGACAAACCCATTGCAGTAATGACTTAGTAACGATGAGATTATGATGGGATTACTTTCAACATCACTGACTTGGGCAATTTTTTTCTCTAGGATTCGGTGATGTTATGCTCTTATTTGCTATTACTTTGCTGACATGAAGCATAGCCAGTTCTTCACTGCTATGGCAGACCTGAATTATTGGGATATTAGCCATTGCTTTGGTAAGGAGGATTTGTCATAGTTTGGGATGGCGGCACTAACTGAATGACGCTCGTGAGACAGGCCAAATTTAAGGAGTGAAAGACTTTATGCCTTTCTTGCTACTCATCTAACCCGTATTTTACAGAAACCTGCAGCTTTTGCTTCACTAGGAACTTGCCTTTTGCCTCTGGAAGTACAAAAATACACTTTGAATGGACTTGCTTCTACAACATTTTGCAAACCAGATGTTTCCCTGGGGAGGTTTTTATTTTGATGGGTATTTTCTGTAATAATGTAAGCTGTGAATGACTCATAGCAAAGCTTTTTCTTTTACAAGAAGGCTGCGTGACTCTGCAAATGAATGACTTGCAATGGGAATGAAACTAAAGAGCAGCACAACTCCTCTTGGTGATCGCCCTCCCTTTGGCTGAAGGATACTGCTTACAGATGGTTAAACAGCAAATAAAAAGAGATGAAAAGAACATAAATCAAATACTGCATTCACAAAAAGTCAAAGATGAGGACGGCAATTTCACTGTATTTCTTATAAAGTAAACAAGTGTCATACCTTTTTAAAAATTCCATATACTCAGTATGCTTGATGAGGCCTGTCCTCATCATTATTGTTTGAAAACATTGCCGATCAATAGCCCAAAGTTTCACATTTACGAGAGCTGGAAAAAAAACAAGACAAGGGGAAAAATGTGATTAGCAAAATTTCAAAATTTGAAAACCTGTTGTGAACTGCAGAGGAAACAAATTAATTCATGGGAAAGCATGAAAATGGGTACATACTTCAAATCAGTAACATAAAACTCATCCACTGGACAATGGACTACAATGCACTGAAATGATGCAAAATATGTATCTAACTTAATCCTCACTTTTATCTGTACAGCACATGGACTTTGGAAAGGTTGCCTAAAACCAATAGTATCATTGAAATGGGGAGAAGTCAGTGCAGGCTGAAAGCCGCAAGAAATAAGGGTCTGGATTCATCATTACCTGGGACACATCATTTTCTATGCATGGCTAATAACAACGAGTGATCTGGGGAAATTTGTAGTGCATTATCATGTTTCAGAGGCAGAAAAATTCATTATGTTTCATCCTACCCTCATTGTACATGACAAATTTCTCACTGACCTTGAGAGGTTTTCATGAGAATCCTGTTATATCCTAATAATTGAATGTGTACTGATTTTGGAGGTTTGAATATTTTTTTTCCAACTTTGGTAGTCATATCTCTGATAAGTTCCAAGACTTCAATGTCATGCGTGATATACTACACTATATATTTCAGAAGCAAGAGTCCCCTTGTAAAACCAAATATTAAAATTAGCATGGCATTAACATTGCAATACGTTCAAGAAAAACAGTATCATGTGAACTGGATGTACAGAACACAAAATAGTTCAAATTTTCATCTCGGAAGCAGTTTAGACATTTATGCTAACTATAAATGTTTTAATACAGTGTTTCTAATAGAGTTACTCCTTAGAGAAACAGTTCAAGTAAACAAAACTACTCTGAAGACCTCTGCACTTGTATTTTTTTCAAGGAGTAATTGCAATAAATTTCATCCTCATATCCCATTTCACTACAGGGAAAAGAAATAAGCAAAAAGCATTTCAACAAAATATTTAAAAATATTCTTATGAATAAAATCCAAGAGACCACTTTGCTTTTATTTGTTATTCCTTTAGTTCACAAATACTCTAGTTAATGAGTTTTTCTCCATAACATTAACAGGAAGTAAAACCTTAAAAGTGTAAATTCCAATTTTTCTTCTAAAATTGCATTGCAGAACTAAGTGAATGTATTAGAACACTGGAAACCTGCTTTTTGAGTCTAATTTTCAAGACAGAGGTTCCTTTCTGAGAAATGATTTTAATTTTATAATTACATTAATTGGAAAGAATGATCTGTAGCTATAGTATGAGTTATTTCTGTAAATATATATATATAGTCTTTCACTCTCTTCAGAATGGAAGAGCCAAGTAATATGAATGGGATCTCAATTTTTCAGGTTTTTTTTTCCTCTCTTGTACAAAATTGGCATTTAAACTGTTTTTAGATGAGCTCTGTTCTAGAGGAAGAAATAAATGTTATTCAACAGAGTGGCAGGGGATACTGAAAAGGACAGGCTATCGCTGTATTTGCTGGTGATGATGGGGGCTGACATCAAGTCACTAAAAACTCTGCCAATCTCAGTAAATTCACTGAGAGCAGGAAAATATAGGTATAAAATATATAAGTAAGTGCTTTCTATCAGATGTGAAGAAATGTAACTAGCCTGGCCATTTCAGTTTTTTTGTCTGTTTTGTTTTGTTTTGTTATTTTTAATCCAGTATAATGCATGATTGTCACATAAAGCAGAACGGCAACTTGGTTGGTCATGAATGGTAAAAACACTGATAACTGAGTATTTAAAGGAATAGATTAGTGATTGTGACAAAAATGAATGAAATACAGTTTATATTTTGGACTAAAATATCCAACGGCATCACAGTGCCCTACCATGAACAAGTACTATAAACATGTCTTAGTAGTTCATCAGAAATAGGTATTTCTTCATGTGCTGACATTCTTTAGTGAGAAATTAGACATTTTGCCTACACTGTTTTCATACAATCTTCATAGCAAAGGCATAACTGTTAAGCTGACACCACTAGCTGAGTAAGCTCAGAAGACAGCAAATACCAGAATTTTCATCTTTCTATTGCCTCCTGTAATTCTGAAAGGCAGGTCATCCTTCCTACAAATAACTCTGCCTGATGCTGCTTCACAACATATTCACGTTAACATATCCATCATATTATGCAAACAAATAACTCTGAAAAATGGGATTTTCATTGCAGTACCAATTCTGACCAGCTGGTCTGTAACAGATGCGTTCGATTGGCACCTGGGAGCAAGTTCCTGTTGGTGTCCATCACACAATTCCAGAGCGAGTACCACCTGCAAAGCCTCCAAAAGGCAGAGCTTCCCCTCCTCGGCAGAGATCAGCTGGTCAAACACGTTTATAAGAGGTACAGTATTACTGCCTTAAATCTGTGACTGACGGTCATCAGCTAACTCTTCTTTCTATTTCATACATTTCGAGAATGATGAACACACGTGGTATATTTTCCTCCCCACAATAGATTCAGATGTAGCTGCAAAGATACCACCTATCTCTGAGGCCCACACTGGTACCAAGGAACCAGATAAGCAGCCAACGCTCACTTATTCCCCTCTGATCCACAGGCACTTTATGAAGCACTACATCTTTTTTGATATCAATCTCCAAAGACCACAAAGTCACTGCTGCGCGGCATGTGCTGTGCACACTCGTACTCAGTCTTTTAATGCAGTTAGGTAAATGGCAAATGTAATTTAGTACCTCTCAAGCAAAACAAGGACCCATTTATTTCTGTTAGAAATTGTTCTGTAAGACAAATCTCTGCAGCTGGCAGGGCTCATGGCAGCACAGGACCAGAGGTTTATTTAATGAGTCTAGAAAAAGTCACGTCCCTCATACCTCAACTTAAATATACATATATATTTGTATGTATATAACTGTATACATATAACTATGCATATTTACACACACACATACTTTTATATAACCCGTTACTACATATACAGGTGCGTACTAGCTCCCTAACAAGGGCCATGCAGCTCAGGTAAAGGTAAGTGCAGACAATGCACTTCTGTACCACTAATTACAATCATTGCTGGTGCTTTATGTTCACATTTCTCGTGCCTGATGATAAACAGATGTTTTAATAATGGCTAATCACAGTAGAGCTTCAAATGTCAGTAAGACCCTTATAATCAGGTGTGAGCATCATCTCCTATTATGCTTAAAATCCTCTGTAAATGTGTTAGAGGGTTACTGCACGAGCAGTACGAGTTCTGTAAAATTTGTGGATATTAACAACTTCAAAGAGAGAGATTTAGGAGTGCCCCGTGATGAAAGTTATGTACATGGGATGTATACCATGAAGTCAATTCCAAAGTGAGTAACTGAGTTATAAAAGATAATGAGAAAGGTGATGCAGGGATTTCTGTAACCATCCCTCTGCAAAGAGCACATTTTGTACACTGGCAGGAAAATTTTCTGTGAAGAGTGATTTCAGGAAAGTATCTTAGTCTCTGACTGTAAGAATAAAAAACATAAGGGAACGTGATAAATAACACACTGAAAACAGATGTGTGTACATTTATCTGTAACAGGGGCTTCGTAAGCCTACTCAATAATATAAAATATTATACTGCAATCAGAGGAGCTAAATGGAGTTACACTACAATTAAAGTTTATTGGTTCTTTCATATTTTTTCATACTAAAATGTTATAGCTGGGGTTTAGTTTTATCTTTATAACTGCACATAATGCAATCACTGATCATCCTAGAAGCCACTAAGAGTTCAGCTGGCACCAAAAGAAAGTAACAAAGCTGCAATATGCATGTTCACAACCTTGAGTATATTGTAAAATAAATATTGTGACAAATGTGAAGAGGCAAGGATGAAAACAGGGATGCCCAGAACAAGGAGATGAGCTCTTTGATTCCCAGAGCACGCTTGAAATGTGAGGAAGCCGGTATTTGTTTTCCATGATATCGTTGATCAGGAGTGCTGACATAAGTATTGCTGGGACCTCTAAATTATTGACTACATGGTATCATCACTGCATTTTTAGGAGCCACAATTCTATAAATGAGGGTATTAGATGATGCCTAGCAGTCTGCAGTAATTTCTGAATATTTTAATTGCATGTTAGAGATGAGCAATCCCATCAAAAGGACAATACAGTGCAAGCTCCTAACAAAGGCTCTAGATAATTAGAAAAACACAGTACAAGAACAGAATTCTTAAATTAACCTCAGCAAAGGCACAACTTCTTAAGCTTTCTGTCAAGATTTCCTTTGAGAAACAGCTCATGTTGAATCTGAAACTCCAGGTGAAGGCATTGCATTGCAAGGAGTGAAACCAAGCCCTGGTTTGTACTGTTGCAAAATGCTTTTGGATAAACAGGAATGAACAGTGAGTGCCACAGCAAATTTTTTGAAATTTCGCAGGTCAAAACAGGACAAGGAAAAAAAATCAATATTCAAGTTTACATTTAAAGTGGTCAACATGGTGAGTACTTGTTATTTCAATTGAGACTCCCCAGCACAGCCAAGAGCTGGGGCACCTCCTGGTGCCCTGGCTGTGCTGGCTTTGCTAGCTGGCTTTTTGGCTGGGAAGTCTCTGCAGCAGGCCGGAGCAGAAAGCAAGGCAACATAATGCCATTTTCTCTGCTTGGAAAGTGCGCTGTGTTTTCTGAGTTACTCTCCACGCCTCCAGAAGTACATATACTCCATTACCAAGCAGGAGCCTGAAGGATTCAGCAGCTTGGATGCTCTTGGATTGTCTCCCTCCAGCAAGGCAGAGAAAGGTTTCAGAGCAAGGCACCTCATTAGGACATTTTTGTGCAATCTGATATTTTAAGACATGAAATTCATTGGAAAGAGGTAGCATGCTAGAATCCAGAGGAGCCCAAATGTTACCAGCAGCCACCGAGGACAAACCAAAGCCAACTTTTAGGCTGTAGCCAGCATTGGGCTGACCCTGTAGAGCTGCCCACCAGCCGATGTGATTTCACCACCGTGACGCCTCGGGCAGTGCCAGCAGAGAGATGCACTCCGAAAGATGTTTGATGTTGGTATTTCTCCTTCCAAAACTGCAGCACCTTGTTTTAAATGGCAACTTCTGTCTATCTGGTCTTCAATCTACATACTGGTAGTAGTTACATGATATTATTGTGGTATCAGAATGGGTAGAATACCTACCTCCATAAACATTAAAGAAACAATTCAGACTTTCTTTAGATAAAGTACTAACAAACAGGGATGATGCATTACTGATCCCTTCTGTGGCATCATTTTCTTGCTTTACAGAGTGTTCCTTAAGCTGCTTGTTTCCCCAGTCTGCAGAAGGAAAGAGTTTCCTTCTCCATTCGTTTATTCTTGCGGACCCAGCAGGTGAAAATCATGAACTTCAGGCTCAGACATGAGCTACTCCTTTTCTCACTGCATCATGTGCAAAGGCAGTGACATGGGTGTGTGTGTGTGTGTGTGTGTGTGTGTGACAGGAGAGTTTAATTGAAAAAATATTTACAAAACAGTAACAAATATTCTTGATGTTATACATGCTATACGATTATTTATATCATATGTTAATACATGTGGGAAGTCCTTCTGGTGCAGCTGCTAAGATGCACCAGAACATAAATCAACATGTCGGGGAGCACTGTTGGAAAACAATCTTCCCAACAGAGACTTTAAATGGGCTGTTTTTCTGCAAAGCGAGGTCCATCACACACTGCCAATTAAACTGTGGCCAGTGGAGCAAACCTTTATCCATATGACATTTAAATATGTTTTAAAGCGTTAAAATCACAGCTACATCAAGTACACTGCACAGATAGGTGCATTATTTCAAAATGGAGTGAGATACTCAAAGCCCTGCAATCTTTTAGCATTTTCCCAAATTTTTACATGCTCCCTTGAAGCCTTCCAAAGTTTTTCAGGATCACTGAGCAAATCGTCCTTGGCTAAAGCATGTGCTGACTGCATAATGGGACCATGGACATTTTATTGCCTGGCACCATAGGCAGAATTCATCACCTCACGTTTACTTTTAGGCTGTTGTATTCAAATTGCTGTTTCTTTGCCCAGGAAAGCCTCAGGCAAAGAAATAGGGTCTTTCTGCCAGCAATGATAAGTAAAATTTCTTAACATAACCATCCTCTTACTTCTGTTCAGTTTTGTGGGATTATTGTGAAAATTAAGCTTCAGCAAGAACAGTCATTTCCAGTTACTTGTATTTTGTAGCATGCATCTTATAAAATAATGATGAAAAGCACATGTACATTTAACTAAACAGAAGGAGCATATTGAATTATTCTACCCCTCCAGACACATCATGAATCATGAATGAAGCCCCAGCAGACTCCATTTCGGGATATGGCACAGAGCAACACAGAGGGGATGTATTTAACAGCTGGAGCAATAACAAATTTCTCTACCCTCAGACATTCGTGCTTCAAGTTTCTAGCAACGATGGCACCGGTACAATGATGAGTTCATCCCAATCCTGTCTGCTTTCTCAACAGGTCCCTTCACTGAACTCCACAGTGGTATTTTGCCACCCCATACTGCGCAAACAGAGTAATTTTATATTTGGACAATGAAAGATGCAGCATTCAGGCAAAGATAAACATTTTAATGCTTTTTCTCCTAGTGCAGTTTATATCCATGTGCCCATAAAATGGGGCAGTTTAAAAAAAAAGTCAAATATCAGTGTTTAATAATAAAAAATAAAAGCATATCCACAGAAGCAGCAGTTGATACTTTTTTTTTTTTTTTGCATCCTCTGGCAAGACCTATGGCTTTTCGTGGCACATAGAGCAGGACAGGTATTAAGGAGAATGTGAAGAAAAAGACAATAAACACCCCATGAGCCTAAAATTAATCCTAACGGTGGCACACAGGATGATTTTGGATGCCCTGAGCATCGAAAACAAAGCATTAAAATGCACAGAGGGACACTCGGTGCTGGTGTTTCGGCAGCACTTCATGCCATGCACTGAATTTTTGGGGTTTGTTCTCAGGCTGGCAGCAGGATACCCCTGCAGCATCCTTCTCAAGGCGCTGGGCTGCAAACGGGGTTTTCTTTGCATGCACGGTGGAAATCCAGCGTTGCGGTGTTCTTGTGCAGTAAAGTTTGCATCTGCTCCATCCACGTCTTTGTGAACTGCCCATTTGGGAACAGCCTTTAAAGCAGAGTATGCAAAAACACGCCCTTTTATGAGTGCCCGAAATTACTGGCATATTCCTGTGAGCTGGAGTAGGTAGAGACAGATTTCATCTTTACTTTGATGCTTCACATTTTTTTCTGCTGTCTGCCTCTCTGAGCTTGACTAACTCGAATTTCGACGTTAAAAGCGCATACATTGCATGTATCACAAAACCACGGTGCACTGAAGCTCCTGGGCTCTACTGCTCATGTGGAGAATTGGGGACAAGTGCTGTTCACAGGAAACAAGTGCTTTAGTACTTCAGCTCTTTTCAGGACATAGATAGAATTAACTTCTTATTTGGATTTGCATGATGTTTTGCTAAACAGAGCCCATCCTCTGCCACGTGAGGGATGCCCTGATTTGGAGTCAGATGCAGGCAGCGATGGTTGCGTGGTACTCATTTTCTAGGGTCCCACTCCAGGGCCAGGGCACTGGTACAAGGGCAATCTTGCTTTCAGTGCATAACAACCACTGAGCTCTCAGCAGCAGCCTTATGGTTTTGGAGCCTTTGCAAGTGCTCCTCCTTGTTTCCAGCCTGTCTCGCAATCATGAGAGAAAAAACCTCTCTTTTGTTTCTTTTTAAATGAAGGATGATTGCAGGGTGGCAGCAGCTGAGGCACGAGGAAAAGCACTAATGACTATAAAATGTGATAAAGCGGAGAGATGCAAATACTGGACATCATTCTCTCACTCATGCTGGCTGGGATATGAAATCCAGAGGTTTCTCCCACTTTTCCCCATGCCCTACCTACCCCTGCCTTTCCTCCTCAGCACCAGGCCCCTTCTCAGAGCACCACGCTGAGGAAGGAAGGTACAGAAATTTTCAACACAACTTCACTCTTAAACAAGGGATGTTCTTGCACGTATACCGTGGATCTTTTTTAGAGTTAGGTTTGACCACTGCATAAGCACCAGTCTTGGTGGAGACTAATAATATGTTCAGATTATGTGAGGAGGAAACAAAGCAGGAAGGATATGACTCAATATAAGTTTTCCAGAGAGTTTTGCTCTCACTACAATAAACCGTGAAGACCCAGGATATCCCAAGAACTGTATGTATCTTGCATAGGAAAAAGCACTGGATATTTTTCACAGGAATGCCTAGTTAAGATCAGATATAACTAAGAAAAGAGAACAATGGAAATGGTTAGTAACAACAACAACGAAAAAGCACGACTCCATCCCTCCACAACCGATCCCTCCTGGGACTTCTCCAAGTCTAAAGGAGAGGATTCAGTAGGCTCTAAAGAAAACATATCATGCAAAAGATTTTTTGCAAGCTAACAGAAAGAACACACAGAATGTACAAAGGCTCCTAGCAGCACACTTTCAGAAAATCCTACTGAATTATATTAAATCACACCCAGAGCTGCTTTCTCTGGTAGACTGTCACCTTGTGTCTAACTCTTCCTGTTTCTTACTGCCTGCTTTCTAGTTTTTCTCTTTTTCAACAGAATAAGGCTTTTTGCACTATCAAAAAGTAAGCGAGTCAAACGTCACAGATCATAACATGAGCTGTGAAGACATCCGGGCTCAGGGGAAGAGCTTGTCCTGCCCCGGCTGCCGTGGTGCCTGCCCCAGGTGGGTCGTACCTCAGCCCCGGTGGTGGGTTGAGCCCACCTGCATGAATCCTGCTTCGTGGCACCAGGGATTACAGATAAGATGGCAGCTTGAGCATGACCAACTCTACTGTCCCTAGAGGTCTTCAAAACACACGTAGATGTAGAGCTCAGGGGCATGGTTTAACGGAGGACTTGGCAGGGATGGGATAAAGGTTGGAGCAGACGATCCTAGAGGTCTTTTCCAACCTGAATGATTCTGTGATTCTATGGCTCATGTAAGCCCTGAGGCCCTCGTAAAGCTTGAGCCACACATGTTGACTTCAGTGAGAGGATTTCACCCCAGTACTCTGTCCTACGGCTTACAGTCTGCACTACGCTTATATGGGGGATCTGACAACACCCTGTCAGCCAGCGCTAGGCCCAATAACCCATACCACGTACTGTGTAGGACCCTGGGAACTTTTCTTTCCACAATCACAGAATTGTAGGGGGTTGGAAGGGACCTCTGGAGATCATTGAGTCCAACTCCCCTGCTAAAAGCAGGTTCCCTACAGTAGTTTGGGCAGGAAAGTGTCCAGGCAGGTTTTGAATATCTCCAGGGAAGGAGACTCCACAACCTCCCTGGGCAGCTCATTCCAGTGCTCTCTGACTCTCACTGTAAAGAAGTTTTTATGCATGTGGAAATTCCTGTGTTCCAGGTTTTGGCCACAGCCCCTTGTTCTATCACTGCACACCACTGAAAAGAGGTTGGCCCTGTCCAATTGCCTCACACACTCCAGATATTTATAAACATTAATCAGATCACCTCTCAGTCTTCGCTTCTCCAGGCTGAACAGACCCAGGTCTCTCAGCCTTTCCTCGTATGGGAGATGCGCCAGGCCCTTAATCATTTTTGTGGCCCTCCTCTGGACTCCCTCTAGAAGATCCCTCTCTTTTTTGAACTGGGGAGCCCTGAACTGGACACAATACTCCAGATGTGGCCTCACCAGGGCAGAGTAGAGGGGGAGGATCACCTCCCTTGACATGCTGGCCACACTCTTTTTAATGCACCCCAGTATACCATTGGCCTTTTTGGCCACCAGGGCACGCTGCCGGCTCATGGTCAACCTGTCGTCCACCAGGACCCCTAGGTCCTCCACAGAGCTCCTCTCCAGCAGGTCAGCCCCTAACCTGTACTGATGCATGCAGTTATTCTTCCCCAGGTGCAAGACTCCACGCTTGCTGTTGTTGAACCTCATTGGGTTCCTTTCTGCCCAACTCTCCGGCCTGTCCATCCTTCTGGTGTGTCAGCCTTTCCTCCCAGCTTTGTATCATCAACAAAATTGCTGAGGGTGGACTCTACTCCTTTGTCCAGATCACTGATGAAGATGTTGAACAAGACCAGACCCAGCATGGACCCCTGGGGGACACCGCTTGCTACAGGCCTCCAACGAGACTCAACGCTGCTGATTGCAACTCTCTGAGCTCTGCCAGTCAGCCAGTTCTCAATCCATCTCACTGTCCACTCATCTCCCACACACTTTCTAAGCTTTGTTACAAGGATGTTGTGGGAGACAGTGTTAAAAGCCTTGCTGAAGTCAAGGTACACAACACCCACTGCTCTCACCTCATCTAGCCAGCCAGTGATGACATCATAGAAGGCTACCAGGTTCGTCAAGCACGATTTACCCTTGGTGAACCCACGTTGACAACTCCTGATAAACTTCTTCTCTTCCAATTGCTTGGAGATGGCTTCCAGAACAAGTTGTTCTATCACCTTTCCAAGGACGGAGGTGAGGCTGACTGGCCTGTACTTGCCTGAATCCTCCTCCTTCACCTTTCTGAAGACTGGTGTGCCATTGGCTATCCTCCAGTCATCCGGCACCTCTCTCATTCTCCAAGAGCTTTCAAAGATAATAGAGAGTGGTTCAGCAATCACATCTGCCAGCTCTCTCAGCACATGTGGGTGCATTCCGTCGGGGCCCATGGACTTGTGTGTGTTGATTTTGGCTAGACACTCTCTGATCAGATCTTCCTCAACAAAAGGGAAGTATTCCTTTCCCCAGACTCTCCCTCTTACTTCCGGGGTCTGGGATTATTGAGGGGCAGTCTTAGCAAGTAAATACTGAAGCAAAGAAGGCGTTCAGTATCTCCGCTTTCTCAGTGTCCCATTTTAAGGGCACCCACCTCATTCAGTAGTAGACCCACATTTTTCCAAGTCTTCCTTATACTATTGACATACTTTTAAAAAGTCTTTCTTGTTATCCTTGACCTCCTTTGCCAGATTTAATTCCAAATGGGTTTTAGCCTTCCTTGTCACATCCCTGCAGGTCCTGATAGAATACCTGTATTCCTCCCAAGTGGCCAGGCCCTTTTTTCACATTTCATAGACTTTCTTCTTGCCTTTGAGTTTATCCATTATCCAGAAGAGTGAACTGAGTAATCCAACCTTCTGCACTACCTCCTTTACCCCATTTTTCAAAGGAAACTGCTTGAAATCTCATGAGTTACTCAGGAAACCCCATGTAAGGCATTTCCATTCACTGAATCATAGGATATCCTGAGATGGAAGGGAACCACAAGGATCATCAAGTCCAACTCCTGAATACCCATGGTGTTTGCCTGAGGGTATACACCTGAGTGTATATATATATGTTGGATTTTCTCTAACCTAATTCCAAGGCTTCCTATTACTTCCCCAAATATGTGAAGACCTCTTTTGGAGGCTCATAACTTCCTGGCCTTAACAAGACAAACATTAATTAAGCATTATGAAAGTCTTTCATTGTGTCAGGGTTTTTTCTCCTTTGAATTTCAAAGCATGTCCACATAATTTGTATTACAAAAAATGGTAATTAGATGTCATTTGCTGTCTTTAAGCTAACCGCTATTTTACATAACCTTTACTATGTCATTTTATTCATCCCTGCTGTATAAATACAGTTCTGCTCTTTTTACATTTCTATGATATGGACATTTTTCAAGGCTTTTAATTAAACTCACCTTCTTGACAAAGAGCTCATGAACTACTTAAGAAATTGTATTTATTACAGTATTGAACATCCATATAAAAGACGAAAGCTGAAAGAGTTCCTTAAAGTAGTTCATAAAGAATGCATTCAGAACAATTTGAAAGACATAAAAATCGCTTCAAGTACTATTTTAAGTTTGATGGCAATTGGTATCTGTTGGATGAGTTAATGGAAAACCAACAAGGGTCTAATGCAGGCCAGAAGCTTAACATTCAGTTGCTCAAACATCTAATTTCATGCTACAAATACTGATAACTGCATGTTGCATTTGAACTCCTGAAGAGGGGCTGAAACGAAACGTCTCCAATTATTTGTGAAAAGGAGAAAACAAACCAAGCCCCTCGAAGTTCTGTACTGCAGATACGGAATTGCTCTGCTTCTAGTGAGCAGAATGGGGTAGAAGACCTGTATGTGGCTTTGTGCTATAGGCAGAGAAGGGGGTCCTGAAAGAAAAAGGAAATCTCAGGCTGCAATATCTGTGGCTCCTGGGACCTCTTCATTGGGAACATCAACCTTAGGGACAAATTTATAATGACCATATAAATATGTCCTGCAGTTTAAGTTGTTCCATTTCTTAAGGTCTTCAAGTCTGGACAAATATGCCTTTGATGGTACTTCTGCTGAGAGTGTCTTTTTCATACCAAACAGTTGAAAAATAGACGCATTTTGGTGTTCAGCATGAAAAATCGTCTTGGGAAATGGCTTGGCTAGTTGGTAAAAACATAAACAAGGAGCAGGCATGAAAATGAGAACCAGTAGGACAGAACTTGGGGTTAATTTTTGAGATGACCTGCACAAGTTTAGAGCTAGTTTGATTATTCATTGGGGGTAAGAGATCAAATGAATGATTAAAGACAGCACTCTGTATCCTAAAGAGGGTGTATACACTCAGAAATTGTAATGGAGCTGAGTATTTTAAAAATGACTGGAAAACAAACAGATTTTACAGTCCGTTTGAAAGAAAATGCTGCTTTAAGGATACGTGGCTACCAGAAAGGAGTTGCTTGTTAAAGTAACAAAAAAGTGCACATGTAATGCCTTTTCTAAAAAGAAAGCTGATGCACATCGTAAGTATTAATTATGCCTCACAGCATTTATAAAAGCTATAAAGCATTATCTATTGATATCCCTGGAAAAGAAAAGAGGAAAGCATCTCTGCTGCTACTAGTCAGATGCTTTGCTGGGACTTCAGGTCTCCTGAATTCACTTTAAGGAACACATACCCATCTTTTCACCACAAGAACATACATTAACTCTTTTGTTGCTCCGTTATTACCCACAGTAGAGCTAACACAAGAGCCAGGTGCAGTTTCCTTCTTCCTTTCTCCCTCAGAGTAATCACCAGACCTCGAGCAGAGTCATGGAAAAATGGGAAAGGGATGGTTTTAATTTGTAATGTCCCAGCAAGCTGCAAAGCAACAAGGTCCTTTCTTCTGTCCATACTCTCTGAGCACTACAATGCACACAGACCTCAATAGTGAGTGACTGAAAATGAGCAGGAGTTACAGGTTTATCAGGTGTTTTTTTTTCCTAAAAGAAACAATGTACAGGTCTAGGGAATACATCTTCCACTCTTTCAATTTTTATTTTTATTTTTTTAAAGGAAGGCAGTTTTTTTTCAAAGAGCTGTTCACATATACGAAAATTAATGACACTTTCTAAAAACTATCAAACCATTATCTTACTGCTTTTTTTTGTTCAGCTCTAGGTGCTATTTGGCTATTTAGCTCCAAAAGGTAGCTCGTACAGCCAACTTCTCATAAAGATCAGCACGAAGCCATGTGGAAATCCATTTACGCAGCCAGACACTTGCACTTACAATTCTGCACCGCGGGACGCTTTAGTTCATGAATAAAACCAACAGGAATGAGAGAAGTGCCATATATGACTTCACTATGTATAACTAATTGACTGGGGACACCTTTCAGGCGAGATGCTTCTATTGATTGAAAAGCCTAATTAAAGCAGCAGAAGTTTATGAAATTAGAGTAGAGGATAGATTAGCGTTTTTTCCTTCGTGTAACAAGTAGCAAAATATCCCCGTGCTACCCTTCTCAGCCCTGCTATGCATAAAATGTCTTTACAGCGCCAGCATATAGAGTTTGCTGCAGGAACTAATGGGATCCCCAGGGTCTCCTTCAAGTTACCCATCTCCCCCCTTCTAACGCAGCCACTCCTGAAGAGCCATGACCGCCCAATGTTTGGCTGCAGTTTCCAAAAGGAGGATGACAACGCTGGTTTTTAGAGCTGCTTCACCACTGCGTGCTTTACGGAAGGGGCTTTGTTGTAAGTTTTTACGTTTCTATGCACGTGACTGTTTAAGCTTGTGTCTAGGATTTGTGTTTTTGCTAAAGATCATGGCTGCTCACTGGGGCTTTTGATACAACTTAAAATTTACTCTGAAATAATTGCACAAAAATTATAAATACAAAGCAAAAGCAAAAATGCGGCTTTTCATATGAAAGCAAAGGAATATAAAGAATTTCTCCTTTACTTGATGTTATTAGTAGAACAAATTAAACCGATAGCAATCTTCTGCTAAGCAAAAGGACACACAAACATAGATGAATTTTGGGCTGTTGCATGTAGAAGAGTTGCATAATATTAAGCAAAGCAATGGAAGACATTATTCTGTGCATAGTGTAAAATCAATGACAGCTGAGCCCTGTAATTCACTAGGCAGCAATGGCCCTGGTAGGCCACCCTCAAATGGAAATATTCACAGCGCAGATCCTGGCACATTCCTGACTAACAGAAAGGTAGAGCCACAGCAGAAGCCCTGTGTGCTTTTTTTCCCCATTCCAATTAAAATTCAACCATCAGACACACAAACTTCAGGCAGCACAAACGACCAGCAACTTGCCCAAGTACAACAGCATCAGGAGGGAAGACTTTTGTTGCCTCACACTGTTTTCACCTATGTATTTTCAGCAAAACGCTGCGTATAATTCTGAAACGTAATACAGTACAAATCAGTGTTGTCTGCAAGTACTGCTAGACTTTGAGATACAAGTTTGAGTAACAGTGTTTTGAGAAACCCAGGGAAGTTGAACCGCACCTTTGGCAGCACACTGGGGATATCAAGCAACTGGAAACCTTGACGAGACGGAAACAACTTCTGAGTGATCAAAGCAGAGATGGTTTGCTAACTGAATGTTATAATAAGGAAATATTTTTAAAAATGTGGAGGTATTTCCCAACAGACACATTTCCATCAGAATGGCAAAATAACCCATCCCTGACCATCCCCTGCCGTCTCAGATAAAGGAGGGTTAAAAGCTTTTGCTTTGCTGCATCGAAATATGTCTCTGCCCTCAAGAAAAGCTTCATTTTGGGGGGCTACATCCATCAAACAATCTCAAAACTCAAGCAAGACCCTGTCCGAACAAGATGTAGGTATCTGAGATGGCAGGATATATCTGAGGAACCTTCAAGGAAAAGGGCAGAAGACACAAAGCCAGGCACTCATGGTGTGATATGACACCAACAGGTGCAAAAGGGTAATGACGAGCACTGGGTCATGTTGTTTAAAAGTCACTGAACTATTTGACAAGATTATAGTGCTTTAATTCTTCATCTGGGGTTTAAGCTATGACTCAAATGCTCATCTCCTCTTTCTTTACATCTTTTCTGCACTTCCAGTTGCTACAGCGTCGTTCTCCCCCTCATTAATTCTGACACATTCAAGTTGTTGAGTGCTGAGCCATGAAAAGAGCACACTAACTACAGTGTTTGGCTGGGAAAAGAGACACAGCAATGCTACAAGCTAATGCAAACCATGGATAATACCCACAGACCAATAAAACAGTCAGAGTTGTGTGAGAACCTTCCTGCCTAGCAAGAAAAGGGACTGTGCTTTGAGAGACACACATGTAAGGTAGATAATTTAGCCTGTCTCTTAAGTTTTTTTCCCCAAATCTTAATTAATAGATGATTACTGAGGACTTAACATGTATGCTTGCCCCAGTCCTTGTCTTTACTTTAGGGATCTGCTGCTGGTGGGACCTGGATAACACAGGGCACCTGGGACAGTCCGCTTCCCCTCCCCTGTTGTGCCAGTGGAAAGGCACCAGAAGCAAGAGCTGTGATCAGCTAAATGAGGGAGAAAATACTGGGGTGCTACAGCTTTTGCTTCCCCCCCCAATCACATTTCATAGCCTGAAATACTAAGCTTTTAGTAGCTCCATTAATTCATCAGCAAATGCTGGCACTTGCTGTTGCAATGCCCATAGAATGAGAAACACAAGTGCAACTTCAGCCCTGCTGGAAAGGCAGAGAAAGTCCCATTTCTGGTTAGCTGGTCCCAGCTCCTGACCAGCTTTACCTCTAGGGAGCAGAGAATCCAGCAGAAGTGACACGTATACGCAGCCATTTAAAGAAGTCTAAACTAAGAGGGGACATTCTTGTTGCAAGCCAGATACAGCTGCTGACATGTGTTGCTGTTCCTAACAAGAGTCAGAAAACGCCCTTGCTTGACCTGCTTCAGCATTTGTCTGTTTTGATGACGCATTTAGCTTAACAAGTTTTAACAAGCACTCATGTTCAGGAGTCTCTGTTACATTTTATTCAGTGCCAGAGTTAATATTTTGGGATATAGTTCGTAAACAAATCATTGCCTCCTCAACAAACACACGTAATTCCAGCCAAAGCCATGGCAGGGATCACAAGCTCACCCTTCCTTGAGAAGGGAATGTTTTGTGGAAGAATTATAGTCCAGCCCTGAGCCTCCACACTTTTATTCCCCAAAGCATCCCACATTAGAACAAGACCATAGCATCTGATGCCTCTTAATCAGATTTAAAATGTCTTTCCAGGGAATTACTTCCTCCCCATACTCTAACTTACAAGCAACTGTGCAGAGAACTCATCACATTCTATTGCTGCTCCTACTTGGTCTTACGACATTTTAGGTTTATTCACCCCAAGACTATTCTCTGTTTTGACATAGCAGCGTAACCAGCAGGGTACACATTCCCCCTGCGCTCCCCAGCACATCCAGCTGCTCAGAGATGATGGGGAGAAGTCTCCAGCACCTCTTCTCCTCCTCCTCCTGCTCCTCAGCAAAGTGGCATTTGGAGTGCAACCCGAGGTGGGGAAATTCGACGCAGGCTGATGAGCCTCGTCCTGTTGGTGTGCAGCTTGAAATCCAAACAGGTCAAAAGGGATCAAAGAAGAGCACCATGTGCTGGCTGCTTGCTGGCTTGTGTGAAATGAGATGGTAGCTTCAATCCAGCTGTGTGAAGATAACGCTGCAAGCAATTAGCAACCCGCTTCCCCTCCAGTGCTTTATTCCTTTCAGCAATGTGCTAAACACAGCAAAAAAAACATGGATTAAATCATTAAAAATAGCCTGCACGAGTGCATGATCCTTCTGGGGAAGGGCGCGGCTTTTTGCTACGCAGGCGTCATGCAATTTAATAAGAGATCCGCTCTGTTCTGGCTACATAGGAGCAGAAGATTTGGCATCCAGTCATAATTTAGCCCATTTGCTTTGCTTTTTCAGTCTCTGATCTCCAAAGAGGGACTTTTGTTGTTTCTGCAGTTGGAAAAGAGCAGGCAACTACAGCCTGAATAAACCAGCAGTCAAACAGCAGTACCATCCAATACAAAAAGCACAGGCAGGGAACTGGAAAAGGGCAATCTTAAAAGATCACTTATGAAACAGAAGGACTAAGCATTATACCTTTTGAAAAACAGGTTTTGTTATTCATTCAATGAGAAGGCAGGAGGAGATGGTATGACATCGCCTTAAAGCAAACAAACAAAAAAAACACATGAACTTCCAAAAACATTGCCATCCCGTTATTTTCCTCAGCACAGACAGCAACGCATGGTCTCTCCACAGCGTTTCACCCCACACCAGAAGCGACACCTTCTCCACCCACCCAGGTGAAATCTACCTGATCCCCCCTCCCTTACTGTGGGGGAAATCCTCTCCTTGCAGGCTTAGCCTGCAGCACACCACAGGGCTACCCGCTGGCTGAACATGGGATTTGCCTGGACTTTGACAGGGTCTCAGCATCCCCATGCCAGCTGGGAATTCAGACAGGTCTCCCCACACAGTCCCTTGCCATCCCTGAGCTATGGGGAACCCTCCAGCCTGCCTGGAGGAGAGGACCCCAACTCCTTGCTCAAATTCTTTGGGACAGCATATGGACAAATTATTAGTGTTTGTCCTGAACCTTCAAATCTTGGTCCTCCAAGCATCTGATCTAGGCAGCGAGAACATTCTGCACAGTCAGAGGTAGATGTTTGCTTCCTTTGATGACAGTGGACTTAAAGTGATTCATGAGAAGCTATTTTCTAAGCCGTTAAATACGTATACGAAGAGAAAATAAGGCTGTGCATTCCATTGGATAAGCTTGTGGGGTTTCAATACATGCTGCAAGGGATAGTTTGGAAAAAGAAAGTTTCCAATATGTTTATTGAAGTCTGTAAGGGGCATACATCTAAAATAGCAGTTGATTAATACATACATCAAATAAAATCTCTTGCTGATTTGCAGAAGCATCATTCCATCATTACAGATCACTTTGACTTCGATGAAAAACACTGCTAACTTAAAACCAGCAGTTGTAGCAGGCATCTCAGTTGTACTGAAGCACTTGAGCTATCAGAAATCATGTTTGAAAACTGAATATTGAAGAACCTTTTTTCTTCCTATAAAGACATTTATTAATTATTTTACAATTTCTCCAGTCCCCAGCCAGCAGCAGTTTTTAATAACTCACGTATCACTTGACGGTGCCTCCCAAAGGCAAGCAGTAATTGAGGTTAAAAAGCACTGAAGGCTGCCTCCTCTGTAAAGTTTGCTCATCTGCTTTGGAGCTAAATACATGTCATTGCTGCTGTTCAGAATTTCAAGTGTTGGTTGTTGTTTTTTCTTAGTTTTGGGAGCCACTAACGAGCACAGCTCTTAAGAGAGGAAGACACAAGAGAGCAGGCCAGCGAGCACAGGAGCCAGTGCAGGTTACCTGCAGCTGGTACGGTGAGGTGCAAAGGAGTAAGGGCAGGAGAGAAGGTGGCCACCAAGCAGAAACCAGGCATGGATCCACCTCTGGACACCTGAAGGCAAACTCAGGGCAGTTCCTGGCTGTACTCCAAAATTTTGTTACCATATGATTGTGCTAACTGTGCTATCTGTGCTAACATTACACGGTTCCTACTGCTACTTGTTCAGCTGCCTGCGGTAGCTGCGTTTGACGTACCTTCACAGCCTGTATTTTTTTCCAGATTCAGGGAATTGTGATGCATTTGCTGCCCAGGATTTTGATTCTGCGAAATGCTGGGGGCTCTGGAGACAATCCAGGGAAGCATGTAAGTGCAGATAAACACTAAGAGAATGAGTAGCTGGACCTCCTGCCCTCCGCAGGATGATTTATGCGCTTACATCTCGCTGCCATTCCATTTATTCAATTAGCTTGGTCTAATCCCACCACTGAAATTACTGCAAACTGACTGAATTAGGCCCCTTCAATCAGAAAGAAATTGTTTTCTATAAGTATAGAAGCTCTACAATGAAGACAGAAATCAGAGATGAGACAGTGAGGACTACAGCAGCGACTTTAATGCTGCCCAAATTCTCCAGTTCTTCCTTGGCATGCCTTAGCCAGCTGAACAAGGTATGTGCCTCATTAGCCTCTGTCATTTTGGCCAGGGAGAATGTAATCCTTAACATTTATTTCTATCTATTTGAATTTTTACAAAGTACGTATTTTTGCGTTCTTCTGAGATGAACCTGCGGCGTATTAAACGTGGTTGTACTGCGTGTATTCAAATGGGGAATCAGAACAGGCTTATTTGAGCAGAGCACTAATAGAAATTAAAAACAACTACTTAAAGCTCTCAAATCTCAGTAAATAACTGTAAAAGCCTTCAACTCCTTTCTGTCTTGATTTTTTCCCCCCCAGTTTTGCTTTCATGATCTTTGGGGGGGGTGGAATGGTTCAAGGCATTATTTAAGTGATGGGAAGCAAAGCATAGAACTGCAACAAGCACTCAATGCACCCTCAGTAATTCCTACGCTAGGAAAAAAAGACAAACATTCTTCTCCCCAAGCCTTGCAGCGTGCCAAATTTCTGCATTTTTACTGTTCTAAAGCTATAAAAAATAACTCCCGAGAAGAGAGATTGCATTTGTGTTCCTACTCCAGACATCTCCCTCTGTGACCTTCCAACCAGCAGATCTGCTTCCCAGAGATCAGAAACAGTGGCCATCAGTTTATGATGCTCAAAAGATAAGATTTCATTGGAAAGTTTTCCAAAACAAAGAACAAGGAAAGCTTACAGCAGTGGAAAGCCATTCCTCTGATGTTATTGAAACAGTTTTGGTACACACTGAAAGTCTCCTCCTTAAAGAAGGCCCTTGACTTGGTTGAAAAACAGTTCTTGGGCCAGTGCAAAAGGTCTGCTTTCTAAAGTTTCTGCTGCAATGTCACAGGATCCTCAAATTCAGCATTACTGTGAAAGTGCAAAATCAGAACTACTGCTAGAGCGTGTTTAACCCCAAAAGAGAAAAGTTACATAGAAATGAGGAAACTTGTTAAAAGGAAATGGAAGAGGGCAGCCAAAAGGGAAAAGAAACATTCAAGGTGGCATAAGAATTGTGTCTCTGCGCCTATGAGAGTTTTGGAAGAAGTATATACCAGCTGTCCCCAAAATGACTTGAAATAAAGCAGTAAAGAACTAAAACGGATAAACAACAAAGTGCAGAAAGATATCAGAAGTAAAAAAAAAAATATATAACCTTGGAAAACGGTGATTGCACCTGAATGAGGGAAAGAAGGAGAAGAGCATGAGCTCTAACAAGAACAGTGCCAAACCACAGCGTAGTACCCAACAGAGGCTGAGAAGCACCTGGCCAAAGGCTGCCCATAAAGCCTTCTGCAGGCAGGGAGCTTCCCCAAGCACCTGAGGGACGTGGAGAGCCAAGTTTTGAAACGAGCACTTGAGGCAGACAAAGTTAGAGCACAGAGGCTGGGTTGAGAGCGCTCAGCAGTGAGGAGCTACAGGCGTTCCCCAGCTGGCTGACTACAAATGGGAGATGTAAGAGAAGCTTTCTCAAATTAAAGCATCAGTAGGAAAGATTTACAGCAAATAGATCCGATGAAGGGTAATAAATTGTCTAGATCAACTCATGCTGCCTTTAACATACACGAACACAAGTTGTTCAGATTGCCAACCTAATCATTTTAGCACATAGCCCATGGTTTAGGTCAGATTTTGCAATAAAGGAAACCAGGGTGGCAAATGTGCTGCAGCTTTTTAAGGGACTCCCAGGGGCTTCAAGCAAACTGCACACCGCTGAGTCCGATTGCTGGTACCAGTCAAGTCAGTACAAATTCAACATGGTGTCAATATGAACAGGTAAGTTGTGCAAGTGGCCTCTTCGCAAAGGCTCTAACAGAAGCTCAGCTGTTGCAGGGTAAAAGGGAATACCCTCTGCTGCATGAGGGCTACAAGGCACAGAGCACGCGCCAAGCCCACAGGGACCTGCGTTGGACTCACGCTGCGATCTGATAAAGAAGGGCAAGGGGAGAGTGAAGGAAAGGGGATAAAGTTTGAGGACTGTGCAACAGCTTCCTGGGGGTAAAAGCTGGTGTGGTCAGGGAGAACATAACCCAAACACAAAATTGGGCTTAGACGCAGTGCTACGAGATGCCAAATAATGCATGAGGGGAAAGCTGCCCATACCAACCGACTACCAACATCCTCCAGTAAAAAAGGCAAAAAAAATAGAATGTAAGCACAAACTGAAAATAAATACGTGACAGCAGTTCAAATAGCCTGCCCTCAACTCACAAAAGTGGAAGCGTCTAAGGTTTTACACAGTTAAATGCCTAAACTAGACAAGACCCTGATAAACAATCAGATAAGAACCCATACACAACTTCAGTCATTTTCTGCAAGCTGCACAAGGATAAACTGCATGCAAATGTATAGGAACTGCCTTTTTTTTTTTTCATTTTATATATTTAGAAGTACAAAGACACTGCCTGCCTTTCCCCACTCCCCTGGTGGTTGCAACTGGAAAACATCCTTTGGAAACTGATTTTCATTTGTAGGATCCGGTACAGCACTGAGATTGAGTTACTGGGGTCTCTGTCATTGTGCCTTAAATTACACTAATACCAAAGCTCAGAAAAAGCAACCAGCAGCACATTTACTATGTGGTTTTGAATCACTGCAGCACATGCAGTTGACCCATGCCCATCACCTCAGCTTGACTACGCTCTCTCATCAGGAAAGGCTTCTTTGGTTTCCACATGTGTGTTACTGGTTCTGCCTTGTGCTGTGTACTGGAAATCAAACTGATGAGCAGCACCAAACCAAACAGCTTCAGCACACTGGATCTGCAACAAGCATCAGTCTTCCCAGAGGAAGAAATCAGGCACGTCTGGCCAGTTTTACATAAATACATACTGATTGGCATTGCAAATATGCCCAGCCTTTAATCCTTCATCAGCTGGATCTTGCAGAAATGTTCCCATTATTTCACCCTGCATCAGTATCAGTGACATTGTAGATTTGCCCATTTATAGATGTTTTAGCCCATATTCAGCCTACATTGGTGCAGAATTGCAAGATTAATCTCACATGAGCATCAGGGGTTAAACCCAGCACCAGGACTGCTGGCAGCACGTCTGCCTCACAGATTTTCATACCCAGCAGGCAGGTTTGAACATTAAATTATCTGTAACTTCTCCAGATTCCCATAAAGCAAGTTCAGCAGTGAGATTTAAAAAAAGGTTAAGGTGCTGGTTCTGCTGAAGCCTGTTTGGAAAATATTTAGATGATGGGCTATTTCTGAGATGAGAGCAAGGTATGATTATCTGCCAGAATCACGTTTTCCTTCCAAAATTTGCAGCTTTTTTGGTAATAGTAGTGATAACATCTTTGACAGGCAAAGACCTCCTGCAAAGGAGGGGCACACGGACAGTCATATACACAGCTATAGGAGGGGTAGAGCTGCTTTTTAGCAACTGACCCACACGTGGCATGAAACTGCTCCCTTACTACCACTATTCTCGTAAGTATCTTGGAAATCTCTTCAAGCCCAAGCAAAGCTTTTGGATTTCAACACTAACATCACTTTTGCGGTGCTTCCAGCTGCAAATACACAACCCCTGTGACTGTTGGCAGGGGTGCTGCTCCCAGGCAATCGTACCCACGTTCAGATGAGTTTGGCATCAAGCAATTTGTGACTCCGTGTTCTACAGCTGCCAGTAACTTCATTTAACAGGATTTTTATAGGAATCCTTTTGGAAAATTACTGAAACCGTGGACCACCTAGACATTCAAGACCTGTTCTCAGGGGGTTATTCTTACCTAATCGTAACTGATCCTCTCCTAGGATTATACTCGTCAATGGGAAGTCAAAAAGTTATCCATGTCATATATAGCATATACATGCCTAAACTGCATAATCATCAAAATATAACTTTATAAGAAGACTCACGATACGCACCAAGAAGTGGAAGCACAGCTCCAACCATTAACACAGGACTCTTTGAAAGAAAGAACTCACACTTTCTCAGTACAAATACGCTCACAATTTTGATTCAAATAACTCCACATTAAGACTTATAGCACCTTTCTTTACACTCCTTTTCCTCCACTTCTGCATTTACTTAATTTTGATTTTTTTTTAGTTACACCTGGTTCATTAGACACATATCTGACCTAACATACTCTAATTCTTAAATTTTGCTTTTAAAAGTACCGACCCATAACAAAGCAGAACTTACATGTATCCCAAAGATGATTCCTGGCCTCTCACAGCTCAGGACAGCAAAGCCATTATCAGATCCTTTGAAACACGACTTCTGCTGCTTACAAGGGTGGCTGCTCATTACATGCAGACACCTGCCAGCTGTTAGGTATTATCCCAATTAACGAGTATTTCATTATTCCCAGCTGTACCAACACCCAAAAACCATCAGCTAAGCTCCAGCCTATGCCACTTGCTGCACCAAAGCTGATTCTTTCCAGAAAAGAAAAAAATGGGGCTGGAAATACCAGGGCTTGCATTTAGCAAGCTGTTACAACCCCAGCATCTATGTAGATGAGGAGAGGACATCTAAAACTGTGTTCTGGCTCCTGTAGGACACTGCTGCTCAATCCTGCAGTTGTAGCAAAGCACTGAAAGCATCAACCAGGTCTAAACAGAAAGAAAATGCAGGTTTCATCAAGTTAACCAGGGCAGACATTTCAATCTTGTTCCTGTAGCCCAGTCCAAAGCCATGCGGAAGGAGGCTCATACGTTTGGGAGACTTTCAAGAGCTGATTTCATTTAGATTGGTTTCTGACATCTGGAAACAAACAAACAAAAAAGATTCTTTCTATTTACCCAGGAAAGCTGTAGTCCAGAGTCTGCAGCCTTGGCCTCTGAAATCAATGCAGAGACAACAAGTTGAACCAGAGTTATGGATGGCGACTTTGGCAGATTGAGACTGCTGTCAGAGCCCTTACCCTTGCGACGAAGGCAGGAACATCACAGAGAGCATCTTCCCTCTCTGCGTGCAGAGAAAACCCAGGAGCACAACCATGGGCAGCAGGGGCTACGCCAAAGGTCCATCTTGTCAGCTGCGGGTGGTTTTTTGAGCCTGACCCCACTAGCTACTTCATTCACACCCCTCAAATTCCTGTAGTGGAGGAAAAAGTGGACAACTCCTCCGTCCTTGGGGTCTTCATGTGGCTCGTCATCGTCCAGACCTCTCTTGTATCTGCTCTGTTGTCTCTTTTATGGATGAAAGAACAGTAGGCCATTGGATATTTCATGTGTTAGATGCCTTCATTACCCTTTTCAATCTTCTTTCAACCTTCCCTGGTTTGACGAGAGATTCTTTGAGACGGGGCAGCCACAAGCCTATGCAGTATTCAACATGGAGGCAAGCCATGGGTTTACAGGAGCTTGGACAGACTTTCCCTCTCTCATTTCTTTTTTGTCACTACTTCCCTCCTAGAGCTCAGTTTGGCTTTTTTTTTTTTTTTTTGAGAAAGAGAGACTGCTAGGCTGACATTTTCAAAGAACAATATATTGCAGACACAAGGCCTCATTCTTAAATTATAAACCTCAGCCCAGACGCCATCAGCTTACACAGAGAAACAGGACTGCTACTCTTGCTGTGCAGCTTTCCATTTATCTGCACTCAATGTCCTTTTTAACACCATCAAATGTTTTCATAAGATGCCCCCAACATTCCTCACAACCAAAACACTACATTTTGATTTTAAAATGGTTCGAGCAGTCTGGATTATCCACAGCAACAGCAAATTTGCAGAGGATGAGGAAGGCAGGGAAGTTCTCTGCATGCTGCCCAGATGCTCCACACGACTGCAAAGACATTTTGGGCATTACAAACCTCGGTCAAACCCCAAATCTGTTGTTATTGTTTTAGCCGCTGTTTTTTGCTGCTTATTTAGCCACAGATCGGCTGAATGCTGTGACCACATATGAGATTATGAGCCAGTGTGCCAGTGGCGAAAAAATACAGCGTATTGTAGCATCCCCCTGAATACTGAAGGCAACAGTTAATCTCTTTTGATGGGACACTTCCATCTGGAGCTGCCAAGCTTTCAGTGGAGCATATTCCTGTTAACGCACTTACTCCAGTGGTCTGCCAGCAGGTTTTTTTTTTTGGATGGTTGTATTGTTAAAATGCCCAGTGTATACGCTAAGCTACTGCCAGCGGAGGTTTGTTGGTTTCTTTAGCTATAATAATCCTCAGCAGTTTTTGTGCTGCTGATCAGCTGTGTTAGCTTAAAGATGAAGAGACACAGAATTGCCTCTGCATTTTGCAGTGAGACCACCACCTGCAGCACAGAGCCAAAATACTTGTCTAAAAATACCCTCTTCTTTCCAAGAGCAGAGGCACAAATGAGACCAGGACAATGTATGAGTGTTGAGTGAAATGCTATTTCTCATGATATCTGAGATTTGTTTCTAGGCATTTGTCATCCTAGAGAGAGACTTTTTTTTTTCTACTACATAGCATAAAAACAGCATACATTTAGATAATGTTTTGTGATAAGTTGCCATTTTAAGTCATTCCCACACCATCAATATGCCCAGACTATTAAATTTGGGGAATAGGAAAAAAAAGGATAAAAGGGAGCATGGCGAAGGACACATATTTGATGGGCCTGCCATGTATTTTATAATGGGATAATCGCTACTCAAACGTTTTGTGATAAAAAGTAAATAGCTACTGATGGTTTTATATTAACCCCACATTAATATTTAATTATAGGTTTTATACTTTACTATATAATTGAGCAGCTATTTGGTTTTCACTGTATTTTATTACAATCCTACCACTTTTCAAAGCAAATAAGCTTTTTCTATGTCTAAAGCCCTTCTTACATCCCATCTCTGCAGAAACATTAACATCTGTAGACATGCTGCAGAAAGGCTCCCCGAGTTTGCTGTTGTATTATATCACAGAGCTTCGCTACTTTTTTATTGTCTGTTACAGAATGTAAGAATTTCAGGCAGGATTTCTACCTAGTGCATTAGATAAATCATGCCGTGGTAGACGTATCTGTTGACAGTCGGTGGATGTCAGCCCATTTGCTGTTCCGTGTTTCTTTTCTTTAAGAGCTGAGCTGCACAGAACTCACAAGGATCAACAACAAGAACACACTGCTGAACACAAAATGCAAACAGTTTCTTGGTTACATCTGGAAATGGGGAAACTCTGGTGTCGTTTCTCTTGTCTTAAGGCTCACGCAATACTTTGGGAGAAAGAGCGAGTGCCCTGGATGATGCCAAACAAAACATGGAAGGGAAGATGGGCATCTCCTCCCGTGATTTACCAGGTATTGCTGCTGCCTTTCTGCTTTGCTGAAACTCAGGAATAACTTTGGTTTCTGATAGCACTACACAGCAATCATCCTTGCTTTTCAACAAGATAAAATACAGTTATTGAAAGGAAAAACCTGCTAAGAGAACCAGTAAATTCTTGCAAATCTGTAAAAACAGAAGCTGCCAACTGCAGAATATGATTGTAATCAGAGCATGAGAAAAGCAGATGTCCTGGAGTTACAATGACAACACACATCACAGTTTTAAAAGCTTGAATACTGTTCTACTTCACATTAGCTCAGCCCACTTGATCCACCCTGAATAACCACGAACAGCCTTCCCGTATCTCACAGGGCTTGGTGTGGTTTTTAATTTATTGCTTTTTATAAAAGAGGTTGGTCCTGTGATGGTCTTCTGCGTCTCTCAGACAAGAACATGCTGCATCCCCAGCGTGCATGGGATCGAGATGGTGGAAGTACCCCCAGCTGCTGCTCCACCATGGATACTACGACCTGGTAACTGGAGGCCAGGCTTGACACTGGGACAGCCTCTAGTTATAATTCATGACAGAAGGCTACTTCTCTCCACCACAGTTATCTTCAGAGGATAAACTGCCTTGGGCAGCTTTCCGCAGTCACTGCTGTGTCACCCACCAATATACAGGGCTGAACATCATTGCCACAAAACTTTGTGTGCAGGCTCATCTCAACTTAGCATGCACTTTTATTATTCTCAGTGGTTGCCCACTGTCAAAACAAGCGCTGGAAATTCAAGCGCTCATATATTCATGCTCAAAATTTGAGAAGGGCAATAAAATCTCTCCCGTAACGCAATGCCCCTGGGCAGCCCGTGTGCTTGCAGTAAACAGTGTGAATCAACCCGAGTTGCTACCTGTCAGATTGCTGAGAAAATTACTCATCAAGGTGCCAAATGCTCTCCAGAGGAATGCCTTTAGTCTGTTTTCATCTTCAGCTCAAAGAGCAAGCGTTGCGTGCACCTGCAAACTGCTGAAGCTCTTGCCTGAACTTTAACTTTTTCTAAACTAAATTCACATACCCTTTCTCTGGGAATCCATGGGGAAATACTCAAAACCATATACTGAAGAAACTGTGTTCTTAAATTGGCAGTACTTTATGATCCACCCATAAAATAACAATTATCAGACAGGCACATCAACCTCCTGGATAGTGATGGAGTACACACTTGGATTTCGGTCTCCTTGGAAGCCACAGCACATCCAGACAACAGAAAAAATGAAACTCTCATCTTTCTAGGTTCTATTTTTAGCAAAACATACCAAGTTATCTGAGGAATGAAACAAAATATATGAAATTACCCTTAACACATTGTTTGGTTTCACAGGCTGGACTAGTTCATAAAGAAACAAGCTACAAACAAAGAACACATCTAAATTTAAAAACACAGAAGTGCTAGAAAATGTATTTCCAATTTAACAAGCTTCATATTCCTGTTCTGGCCAACTTTGCTACATACTACAGAGAATAGCTTTGGCTGCTCTTATGCAGCTGCAATGATATGGCAAAACAGTGCAAGGTATCTTACAATGATTGCCTTTCAACACACAAATAACATCTTAACTATTGATAGAAAGAAACAAACAAAAAAAACAACTTAAAACTGGATGATTTCACCTCTTGAAAATAAATAGTTTTGTGCTTTCATCATATTTTCTGCCACTGAGCCAAGCAATGGTCCCTTTGAGGGCTGGAACTTAATTCCACGATAAGCAGCAGAAATGGGAGAAAAGTTAAAAAAAAAAATCTGAATTAAGGAGATATATTTACACAGTTTTGCACTTCTGACTGCCAGTCTCTGTATTTTATCATCACCATCAAAGGCTCCCAACCCACAATTACTACTGGCTAATGCTGAGCTATTTTGTACAGACGGGAAATCAGAAGCCCTGCTCCCATGGAGGCTTGGTGACAAGTTACAAAGCTTTTGAACGGGTGGTGTCTGGCTGCCCAGGTAGAAGTGCTGAGATAGGTAGATCTATACGTGCTTTGTGGATAAGGGCAAAGCATTTGTCTTATGGAGAAAAGGTTTTAGTCTCCAAGCATCAGTTCTTCCCAATTCAGATCCTTCAATGACAGCAGAGATGTTTAAAAAACAACAACCAAATAAGAAATTACAAATAAAAGGAAAAGCACAGACTATATATGAGCTCTAGAAACAGTGTGCAATCCCAGGTTAGGTTTAGTTTTAAACTAATTTCCAGAGAAAGTTAGGATCACAGTTTAGGTGCTAAGGGTGCTGAACTCCAGCACAACCTTCTCACAGACAAAAGGCAGAATTATTATTAATCTGCGTATTTGTGCCAGGTTTCTGACATCTCTGGGTGAAACATCATGAAAGCCAGAAAGGGAAAACAATTAACTGCTAAATGGTAAAAACTGGTTCATTGGACATCCACGCTCCAGCAGGATGGGTCACAAACACATGGGCAGCCCTGAGATTAAAAGCTTAGCACGAGTTCAAATGAAATAACCTGCCTAGTATGCTAAGGATATCAACAGAATAGGGTCTGGTTTGTATGTTAATGTACGGAATATCTATTTAAATGGGCTTTAACATGTATCTGTGTTTAATAGATCGATACATTTGTGTAGTGCATGTGATGGAACAAGTCAGACTGTGAACTGAAAGTGACGAAGGAAAGCAAAGGAGAATGAGGAGAATTGCCTAGATTTCAGGTCTAGCAATTATTTTCCCCCTAGAAAGAAACAGTAATCACCATCTTTTGCAGTTTGCTAAGAATATAGAAATTTGGGTGAACCTTCATGCTAGAGTGCAATTAGATGAACCTCAGACACTGTCACAGCTTTTGTACTTGCATCGTGTTTCCACCACCACTTTGCCTAACTCATTGCACAGCTCAGTACTGCACCTAACTGGGCCAAAGAGCTACATCCTCTCCATTTCAAGAATTTTTAAATCATTCTACGCTATTCTGAATATCAGTAATGGCAATATTTTATATTACAAACTAGCTGAGCAACATTAGACCAACAAACATGCTGAGCAACATTTTTGACCGAGTATGCAGGCTGCGAACAAACTCTACCCAAGTGAAGTAATTTAGCCTGAAAAGAAAACAGAAACACCTTCAAGTGATGCATAAGGAATATTAAGCATTAAGTTGTTGTATGTTGAAACAAATACCATTAAAAATGCCACCTATACCACTCTGGGATGCCAAAGCTTTCATCAATATCATTTCATGAATACTGTTGTGCCTTAATCCTATTTCTTATACACTGGTCATTTCTATGTATGCATCAGTTTGTTTCCTCTCACATCTCTGTTCGAATAAATTCTTGTATTACGGACCTCCACTGCTAAAAATCCAAGCAAGAAAAACCTTAAATCTCCCATTAACAGCAGGGAAAGAGAATTTTGGGTTGCAAAAACAGAACCAAGCTGGAAACTGTTGTTCTGCTGGTTCCCTGCACGGAAGCGCGTGGGCTGGTGTTTTTCTTTGAAAAGGCAGAGAAATGCTCACTTGAAGCTGAACTGATTAAATTCCTCACTTCAGGTGTATTCAAAAACAAATCTGAGAATTAATAAATACATGTAAAATACTTCAGAAAAGCTTCCCTTAGTACTCATGTTAAATAAGCATATCTAGGTAAAGCCAGCACCACTGCTCCTAGCTCAGACCTAAGCAAAGCTCTAAAAGCATCCCATTGCAAGTACTTAAAACTTCCAGGAAAACTCTTATAAAAAACTGGCAATAAAACGGAAGAAAATCTCAACACTTTTCAACATCTTCAGGCAAGCTCTCTGCCAGCTCACATCATACGGGACATGCAGAACTTTCACACCCCACAAACCCTCTAACCAGGGAAGATTTTTACACAATACGATGAAAAAGAGAAAAAAAAATAATGTCTTCTTTCTGGCTCTTCAGCCCCCAAAGTGCACTCTGTATTGCACTGGACCCATCTGGCGTTAATACATCCTCTTTCTTCAACCAGAAATAGCTTCTCCCGCTTGCCACCAAAGCAGCAAATGCCTTCCAAGTACACGACAGTTGCCAAAGGATGTTGCTGTCTGAAGACAAACCGTGGCAATGCCGACCAGGATAACTCTCTTGCTCAGACAGTGAGGCTGCTCACATTCAGATAGCTCCTCAAGGATCTGCAGAGCTTACTCAAATATTTTACAAATAGACAGGGAGAGCAGCTTTGACAAAAAAACAATTATGGATAGGCAATTCTGCTGATGAGAAAATCACTGATTTTGGCCATGAAAACAGCACACAGGGCATGTTAAGCAGATTAAGAGAGCTGGACTTTTAAAACATGTTCTGATGGCTAAAATTATCCTCTAAAATGCACAGGGGTTGGTTTGCTTTCTGATTATCACTGCAAGTATGGTTTAAAGATATATATGCAGGAAGATAGCTTTTAACTATGAAGTCCTTAGACTTCATATAGTTAACAACAAAAATTAAACAATCAAAGACTGTATGTTTAACAGTGCCTAAGAGTCTTCTGGAGAATTATACCTTAAGAAGACAGCAATTTGCTTCTTCATATACTGTCTTTATTCCTAAATGTTCAATGTCAGTCATATAAAACTGTATTGTGGTCACAATGCTTTCTTCACGGCATTTTTGCCTGTACACTGCCTGCAGGACACAGCCTTTAGTATTATATTCATCAACTTTATTCATGCCTTAGAAACTTAGTTCATATATTTACTCCCTATCCCCCAGTTCTTTAGCCAGGCTATGCACACAGGAGACACTGAACAAAGTTTAGGCATGCTTGATACAATACATGTTGTCCTTAGAGCCTCTGCAAGTTGAAAATTCAAGCTAAGAGTAACAAAATTTGCATGCAGTTAAATATTCCTGTTTTCTTGATATTTCAGAGCAGCTCAGAAGCACCATGTGCTGGAGGCAGAGCCCTGCTGGGATGCCTGCGGTGTTGTGCAGAAAACAATTCCCCAACACCAAACCCATGCACAGGGCTGTGGATAGTTTCCCATGAGTGTTCATGCTGTGCTATGCCAACCCTACCCTCTAAAATTCAATTTTAGGACAGAACTGAAAATAAATGCAACTGTTTTATCCAAAATCCTTGCAGCTTCTTCTTCCTATAAAGAGAATGACATGTGTCAATTCTACTTGGTCTCACTCTTCCGCAATCCTCACATTTCCAATTTTTAGCCAATCTTTAAGTATCTTTGGGAAAAAAAAAAAAAAAGAAAGCCAGAGAAAGTATGAAAGGTATATAACTTTTTGCAAATTGGACCCTGCTGCATTTGCTGCTTCTTCTCTTGGAGTAAGATTTTAAGGCCTCCATTTATCCTTTCAAGCTGTCCTCACTTTGTATTACAGTGTAAGATGTTATGAATGTTAAGCAAAAGTATTTTAGAAAAGAAAAAAAAAATTCAGTGGTTATCATATCCCATCCTGTCAAAAGAGCAGTAAATTAACATAATTATTACCTAAGTTCAATTATATTCAGCTGAGGCCAGAATGGCAATGACACTGTCAAGTGTAGAAATTCATCTATGACAGTGAAATGCATTTATATTTTTAACCTGCAATTCTTGTACTGAAGGCAAGGAGTCCTTCCTTGAAAACAAGTCATTTTGTCAAGAGATGGTGACACGAACGTATCATTGCTAGAGAGCTTGACTCACTGCAGTTTACCTATAACAGAAAAGAGTCGGTCCACCATTTCCTTTCCTAAAATACAGGAAACGACAGCTTTCTGCTTGCCAGAAATAATACTTGGAATTCCTATAAGTCCCCAGTACAACTCCCTATTTCGCACTCTCAGCTCTCACATTCACTGTTTGAGGGCACATTTACAAGAAGCATCTCCGAAGAGATTGCCCTGCCACCACTAAAATCTTTGACTACGGACGGAATACGATGGAAATCTAGAGCTCTCATTAGTAATGTTCTTAGGAATAAAACTGCCAGGTTAGAAATTGGCAGTCTGATTTAATAATGTCTAATCCAGGATTAAATACAGAGTACAATGACAGTTCTTTCTGTCTCAGGATGCATGTGACATTGGAGAGGAAGTATGAGGTGTGGGGATAATTGCTTTGCCAGCCCATGGTGACGATGATGCATGTGCATAGCTTACCCCTAACCTTAGCAGAGGTTTTTGTGAAACAAAGGCTTTACGCTGGTGAATGGGATGTGAAAGCTAATGTACTCAGTTTGTCACATCAAGATTATTAATTGTTGTTATTATTATTATTTTGCTAGCCTAGCCTTGTAAGCAAGTAGGGCTTACTTGCCAACTCTGCTTCCCAATCTGTCTGTCCATCTGGATGGCTGTCCATCACACCCCAGCCCCAGTATCACAGCCTCAAGAACACCAATTAATGCTTCCTAATGCCAGCTTAGCTTAAGGTACTAGTCTCAAAGATGCCAAGTTCTCAGAAATGTCCTTAAAATCAGCAGAGCTGGATCACTCATGGTGCAGCTCACAGGCTGTCCTGTGGATGTCCTTCTGCCAACCAGTCCCACCC
This sequence comes from Cygnus olor, assembly GCF_009769625.2. Lineage (NCBI taxonomy): Eukaryota > Metazoa > Chordata > Aves > Anseriformes > Anatidae > Cygnus > Cygnus olor. The sequence goes on from NC_049175.1 coordinate 15,786,412, forward strand.
ATGCCTGGCTGCTGGGGAGGCAAGTGGCATGGTGAAACATGGATTTACAGCTAGTATCTAAAGAAGGACACAGTTCAACAGCAAAATCCTGTGTTAGAGCTGAGTTGAACATGTACCTGTTTGCTTGAAGGGCACTCAGACTCGCTAGCATCTTGTTACTGGCTCGGCGATGCATTTCTTGCACGGAGCATCCAGACTTGGGGCAAGCCCGAGCGCCCTTCCAGCAACGCATCTTCCTGCTCCTTGGCTTCCTTGCAGTTGTTACATAGATATGGCATATGTTTCCTACAGCACAGGTAGGGCAAAAAATACACATACATTCCTAAATTATTCGAAAAATGGTCAAAAGAGGTAAATCTAAATGAATGTCATCAAAACAGCCGACAGCATTTTATGGGGCCAAGCAGTGAGACAGCTTTTCTGTACTGTTTCCATAGCACAGGCGGCCTACAGCACACCAGGATCTGCCCAAGACACAAAATACAGCAGTACTGACTATGGTACATGTTTTCTGTATCTGTTTTTTTCCTTTCTGAGCTGGTAATTGCTGTGTGGATGGGCTATGGCTATCAAACCCAGGCTGCTCAGCTGACTTCTTCCAATGTCTGAGCGAGCTGAATGCCTGAGGGTTGGAAAATTATTCTGTGAATGCTTATGACAAGTCCAGAGCAACAATAAAGACACTGCGGTTCATATGATAAGAAAAAGAAAAGGGAAAAAAGGCATTAACTCCGAACCTCAGGCATTCATCTCATCAGAGAAGGGCTGAAAAGCCAGCCTGACCTCACTGGTAAAATGCAGAATAACCACAGGAGACAGCTGATCGCATCGTACTGCTCAGAGGAGCAGTACCAAACCCAGCCAAGCACAGGCTCGGGATGGAATGGGGCTGTGGGGCGTCCGTGCAGGTGTGGGGAGGTCTCCAGTCCCAACCCAGCCCCAGACTGCTCAACATCAAACCCTTCCCCCATGCCGTCTACATCCACCTGAAAACCGGCTTGGGACCCAATACTCCCTGGCTAGAAAGCTCTCAGCACTACAGCCAGTGAAAGTCATCTCAGAATTATTACTTTTTTAGGGTGTTGCTTTTTTGTGGGTTTGTGGGGCTGGGCTTTGCTCCTTTGCTGGTTTTCTTTCGGCTGGTTGCTATCAAGCATAAATGTAAAATGAGCCTTAGCCAGAATCAGATTTTTGGCTGCAATACCAGACACTGACCGTATCCTGGGAAGGAAAGAGCCTGCTTCTTAGGGAAACTCTGGTGCTTTGTTTTGCCTTTTTTTTTAATTTTTTTTCCTGAGAGCTACTCAAAATGTTTTGTATTTGTTTTCTTTGAATTTATAAAAGGATAACCAAAGTGAGAGCTGGTTCTTGTCTAACAATAATCTGGACAAAAAAAAAAATTTGAACTTAAACTTTAAAAAATATAACATCTTTTTATGTATTTCAGTGGCATACTGAAACAGATAAAAACTTAATTGCACTTTTTTTTTTCAATTTAAGTACCGCAGGACATAAAAGTGATGGCTTCATTCCATTCCCTTGAAATATTGCAGGGAAAACCTGAAACACAATGTTGAAATTTGAAATTGAAACATTTATGGTTCTCCAAGTATTATTTCCCCATGGATACTAGAAATATCTAAATCTATTAAATCCTACATTAAATCTGGACAAAAAGGACAAATGGCCATGCACTGCTTCAGATACAGATAAATCAATACAGAGACTTATCACGTATCAAAACAAATACTTTCTGTATACAGATATATATATCTACATGTAGAGATATATAGATATCTATGGATATAACGTATACCTATTTAATGTGGCTCATTAGCTGCCAAGACTGTATTATTTGTGTCCATAAGGCTAGTGGCTCTGTTTTCTGGATTAGTATTTATGGAGCTGAGCAACAATGTCAACATTTCCATGAGTGAATCAAAGCAAGACCCAGTGCTGATGGATGGATGAGGAAAGAGATTTTGATAGCCAACGTCATAAAGTCACGTAAGAATAACAACTGCCCTCAGACTGAAGGGTTGTCAGACAGCAGCATGTCTCGTCTCCCTTTAGGTTGTCAGTGTGTGAGGAAGGAAAATTAAATATATATATATAGACTGCTGGTTATGAAGACGCTAGAAGTGCAACTATCTAAAATGAAAAAAACACTCGTACAAATTCACCTGTAGGCTCTCTGCTCAGCAGTTGAATTTACTATTTTTTATTAAACTGATTTAAATTAAAATATGCAAATCCTATTAGAAGTACATAAGACGTGGAGTCTAAGGCCATATCACTACTTTTAGTTAGGGTCGTATACGACAACCTGATCTGGGAGTCAATCAAAATCACTCTGTTACTGAAGGAACTCAAATTTCTTATTCTTCACCAGGAATTCAGTCTATTTTTGGACTTATATCAAACTCTGTCAGTTGTAGTCTACTCTGAAATCTGAAAAGCCTACCGTACATGACGCCAGAACAGGAAAGAAATCCCAGTGGTTTGTCACACACCAGCACTTCATCTGCAAGGCTTCCTACCTACTGAATTACATCTATTATGCGCACAAGCAACCATCAAACTGGTAAAGTTTGTCCAAGCCTTCAAATCAACTTCCAAGACATGGCTGAATAAATAGGAAAGCCTGTAAGAAGACATTAAAATCCATCTAATTGACTTAGGCACCTAAGTCCCATTTTGCAATGCTCATTACAAAGGAAGAAGCCAAGGTCCCATTGATTTTTTAAATGGTGCTTTGGTTCCTAGATGTCTGGTGCTTCTGAAATGGGAGCTAAGCACTTTAGCTGATTCCCCATTTTTAAGCATTTATGCATAGTACAGACTGCATTACTATATTATTTTCCCTTTCTCAATAATGGAAAAGAAGTTACAAACCACTGAAACCACAGGGAAACAACCACAAGACATGACAGTGCTTTGTAGAGACAACTCAACTCTAGTTGGACCAATTAACATGGATTTTGACATAGGTTTCATTTCCAAATATGCCAGGACACCATCAGTCATCCTCATATTACCATTCATCCCAAACTGCTTATGCTGGTGTTTCACAGTCATCAGTAAAACATCCCTTCACTTGGTTTTCTGGGCGGTCAGTGGTACACAGCATCTGTTTAACACCCTCCATTTATTATTACTCAAATGTTGCTGATACACGTATTGCTCACGGGTATATTCTGAAGGTCTGTGTCTCCTTACCTCCTCAGCTCACCTCTCCTGGACAACCAGTATCCCCCTCCACCAGCTTTCGAGGAATACAACTTCTCACTTCCAGACTCAGTAGTGCTAATTAAGTCAAACTGTTGATTACACACAGTCTTCCAGTATCTTGTTTATTCCTCATTATCAGCATACAGATATCCAAGATACCCATTCACTAGCAACTTTTTGAGGTTTTTCTTATTTTTTCGCAAAATAAAAAGCACATCTCCTGAAACAGTTTTAAACTGAAAAAGAAATACATCAGTGTGCACATACGCAGAAAACACTCCCTACCATTATAAAGCAATCCAAACTTCTCTATTCATCAAAAACAAGCTTATCACGTAGTGGTCTTATCTGCAGCTGAAGAAGTTTTATGCTGACAGTCTAAAAAGCAATTTCCTGTATTTTACTATAATACGCTTGTAAAGGAAAAAAAGATTTTAAAGTTTTTTTTAGACACTCGGAATCTTTCTCTGATAACTCAAATAGAAAACTTTGGAAAAAGTGATCATAGCAACGGTACAATCCTATGATATTTTAAACATCTCTAATGCTTTCTGAAGTCCGTCAAGGTAGAGGATGCTCAGCTTCAACCCTAATCAAAGAATCACAGAATCACAGAATGGTTGAGGTTGGAAGGGACCTCCAGAGATCGTCTAGTCCAATCCCCCTGCTCAAGCAGGGTCACCTAGAGCATGTTACACAGCATTGCATCCGGGAGGGTTTTGAATATCTCCAAAGAAGGAGACTCCACAACCTCTCCGGGCAGCCTGTTCCAGTGCTCTGTCACCCAAACTATAAAGAAGTTCTTCCTCATATGGCGATGAAACCTCCTGTGGTTCAATTTATACCCATTACCCCTTGTCCTACCACTGGTCACCACTGAGAAGAGTTTGGCCCTATCCTGTTCATATTGTCCCCTCAGTTATTCATAGAGGTTGATACCCCCAGGTCCCTTTCTGCAGAGCTGCTCTGCAGCAGGTCAGCCCCCAGCCTGTACTGTGTACCCCTGCAGTGCACCCACATTTCCCTTAGTCTTCCTTTTGCTGCTGATGTATTTGAAGAAGCCCTTCTTGTTGTCTCATATGTCTCTTGCTAAGTTTAATTCTAACCAGGCCTTGGCCTTCCTCATTGCATCCCTGCAATGAACTCAGCCACTGTCAGCCTGGAGTTCTTTAAGTTAGGATAAGTTATTACATGAGTCTTACTATGTCAGTGTGTTTATATATATGACTATATATATGTGTACATAATATATATGTATATATTTATATATATGTATTTATATATACATACACACACACAAATCACAAACCTTCCCAGACTGGCAAGATTTACCTCATACCCAACAGTGTGACAGACTTTTCAATGACAGAAATGTTATCAGGAGCAAAAATAAAGTAATTTTTCAGAGAAACACAGAAGGTTTCAGTATATTGTACCATGAATAGTTAATAGCATAAATATTATTTATTGGGCATGTGTACAGGATTCATTTTGTGATTAAAAATGCTAGTACTCAGTTCTCTTCTACATGAAAAAGTTACAGCTCTCAAGAGGGAACCCTAAACTTCTCATTAGATACCAGAGCTGATTTTCAGCTTTATATAATTTCAGATAAAGAAGCCCACGAGATACAGAGATTTAAAATGGGAACTAATTTCGGCAAATATTTAACTGACAGGAATTAGGCAATAATTAACAAACAAATTAAAGTATTCTAAAAAATTCTGCGTTTGCTGAGCACAGAGTACCATTTACACTATAGTTCAGCCTTTGGGAGCTCATCTCTCCTTCCAAAAACATATACTCATTCTCTCATTGCAGTAAGGTAATAAGCACAAAATTAATTTACAGTAAAACAAAATTTACTCAGAGAAGTTTGAAGAAATTACAAACCAAAATCAGTGCTGTTGTACAAAGCACAATCTGAAACCCAGAGCTATTTTAACACCCAGTAGGTCTCAGTCTTAAGAAATTTATTGCACAGACTCTACATGGTGCAGTGCTTCTGCTCTCAAAACAGTTTTGTGTCCAAATACATCTCTCCCCATGGAAAAGGCCTTTGCTGCCTGTAATATAACAAGCAATCCTGCACTCCTGGCCATGGGACTTACACACAGGTGGTTGCAGGCTGATGCTCTGTCCCTGCCCAAGCACAAGAGCCACTGCAAAAGTCCTCGCTGCCAATTTTAATGGGGTCTAAATGATGACATCAACGTGCTGTGACTAAAATTCTATCTGTACCAGAGATGATGATTTTGCTCTTATTTATTGAAAAGTAATTAGCAATGTTTGCCCATCAAGACACTATATCGCTTCGTTTTAGAGAGTTTAAATTAGCTTCTATTAAAATTGTTTCATAAGAGCTATGAAATTGGTTGGTAGGGCACTGGATTAAGTCAGAAACATCAAACAAACAGAAAGTAAATAATCTTTTTCCTGCTGGATGGAAGGCCCCATGCTGGTAATGTGCACAGTATGTTTCCCAATTATATTACTGGTGCCTGGTATGTAACACGCACCAATTTTAATCATGGGAATAGATACCTGACACTTTGAACCTCAACTGAAAGATTCCCACACCTAAGAAATGATGACTTCAAGTATCATTAGACTTGATTTAGCAATTATTAAAGGTGATTTGTGGCCAAGTTTTTGAACTACAGATCCAATTCTTTTCCTGCTTGAGTATATTTCCACAGAGGAGTGAGGTCAGGACAATACCACGGGCAGCAAGGATGCAGCATATATAGCATATATGCAGCATATATCCATTGTACCTGATGAATCTTAGGATGGCAAAAGGAAAACAAAACCACACACCTACATATATGAAGTGAAGGACCTCCAGAATACTGGATGAAGGTACACCTCCATTTAAACCAGAGCAATTTTATATTCTTGAATGGCTGGCATTACAGACAAGCATGTTCTCAGATCTGAGTTCAAAACTGTATTGTATTCCAACAGTGACACTTACCATGCTTGATTATACTGGGCTTTTGTGTTGTTTTTGTTTGTTTGTTTGTTTTAATAAAGATTTGGCACTGGGGAAAGAGAGGAGGAGAGGTGGCTGGCTATAGGGACTAGTAACACAAAGAGGATTTCGATTTCAGGCATCTCTATCTTCCATGATGCAAGACCAAAGTGAGGATATTACTTCTACAAAAGGCAACCAACTGGCAGAAATCATCTTGCTGGATCATAGGCTGGAGAATGGCTAACGCTGTTAAAAGCATGTAAGACTATGCAAAGTAGGCGACATACAGGAGAAGATGTAAGTTTAACTTGGTGATCAGCATCACAACAAAAATACCTTTTTCTTACTACGCATTCTCCTCTGGTATCCCAACAACTGCTTACTTTTCAGTCTTAAAATATGCATGTTATAATGAGCTTTACTAATAATTGGTACACTACATTTTCTCTCCACTCCTTTCTAAATAAATTCTCATTTCACATGTATAGAAATAGAATTAAATGATATATTTGCAAAGCAACTCATCTGACTTCTTAATTTCACTAGTTTATCATTTCTTACAGTTCATAAACTCTTTTGTAGTCGAGTTATTCTCAATTAACACTTGCAGAAGTAAGAGGGTAGATGCTGTTAGAAAAATCCCTATTTTGGGAAAAAAATAGAAAATCCCTTTGATGCCAACAGGTGAGATAAATTGATGCATGTCTGAGGGACAGTTTTGCTGGAAGGATGCTTTGTAACAGGGACTAAATCCAACTGAGGACTTCAGTTACCCCTTGGGATTCATCTTACTCAATTATGTGGCATTGTTTGCAGTACTAAGGGCTGCTGCACCCAAGCTAAGCTATTAAACTGGCGGAACCAAGGTTTCCACAAGCATCACTCACTGGAATTAAATATATATTTTATATATATGCATGGTGAAATATTGGCATTTTGACAAACTCCCCAAAGGAAAGCAGTTCAAGGCTTATATCCATGAAAAAAACATTCCTGTTCTATGACTTGTGGTTTTTCTGCTAAGGCAAACCTACAAAATTCAGCAATTTAGCTTCCTCTTCTAAGACCAGTAACAGAGCAAAACCAACAAAAATAAAAAAAAAAAAAAGAAAAAAAATGAAAAAAAAAGAAAAAAAAGAAAAAAGGAAAAGGGAAAGGGAAAGGGAAACTGGAAAAAAGAAAGAAAAATATGGGTCTCTACTTTGGAAGGGATGGCAGGATCTGACACTCTTCTTGGCCTGCAATGAATGTTGCACAGTCACATGTGCTCATGCATTACGTACAGCTCACTGGGTTAAAGAGTGAATAAATGCTTTAATTTTGAATTTTCCCTATTTTATTAGCTTAAATGGGAATGGTAACCTAATTGCACCACAGAGTCCTTTAAATCAGTCCACATGCTCTGCCTGCTTGCGCTGCACCTATTCGCTCCAGTCAGCCCTTTCAAACCTCAGAAGCTGCCTGCCCCGTCCTGGTGTATTTTCCAAGCCAAAGACAATCACAAGGATTGAAACAAATATGGGTTCTGTCACATCATCGCTTCATGACTTCTAAGAAATTACAGAATAAGAGAGGGTCCAGCCTCATGCTCTGGAGTTTAAAGTGAAAGCAGCCATGATATTACCTCCAGATGGTAGAAAATGACTTTTTAGACATAACCAAAGAACCTTTAATCTCTGGGACTGACCAAAGCTACATTAACAGTAACTAAAGAAAAGAAGAAAAAAAAAAAAAAAAAGTGAAGAAAAAAAAGATCTGCAACTAGCAAATTTTGCATCTTGCTTCTGAAATTGGACTGTAATGTACCACACCCTTGACTACGAACTCTCTGAGAGACAACTTCTGAAGACAATATGTACAGTGCTTAATTCAAATCTTATTTCTTATCATGACATAGACTATCCTTAATTGGAAGACACCCACAAGGATTACCAAGTCCAGGTCCTGGCTCCACACAGCATCACCCAAAATCAGACCAAATGTCTGAGAGCAGTGTCCAGACGCTCCTTGACCTCTGGCAGCTCGGTGCCGTGTGCCCAGTCCCTGGGCAGCCTGTCCCAGTGCCCGACCACCTCTGGGTGCAGAACCTTTCCCTAACACCCAGCCTGACCCTCCCCTGTCCCAGCTCCGTGCCGTTCCCTCGGGTCCTGTCGCTGTCCCCAGAGAACAGAGCTCAGCGCCTGCCCCTCTGCTCCCCGTGAGGGAGCTGCAGGCCTCCATGAGGCCTCCCCTCATCTCCTCTGCTCTGGGCTGAGCACACCAAGGGCCCTCAGCTGCTCCTCACACACCTTGCCCTCTGGACCCTTCACCATCCTCACAGCCTCCTCTGGGGGCTCTCTAGTAGCTTTATGCCCCTCCAGTACTGCGGCACCCCAACCCGCACGCAGTGCTCGAGGCGAGGCCGCAGCAGGCCGAGGAGAGCGGGATGATCCCTTCCCTTGGCCGGCCAGCAGCACCGGGCCTGAGGCACCCCAGGCATGGTCGGCCCTGTGGGCTGCCGGGGCGCTGGTGGATCGTGTTTGGCTTCTCATCCACCGGCACCCCCAGATCCCTCTCTGTGGGGCTGCTCTCCGGCCTCTCGTCACCCCAGTCTGTACGTACAGCCAGGGCTGCCACATCCCTGGTGCAGAATCCACCACTCGCTCTTGTTAAATTTCATATTCTTGGTGATTGCCCAGGCCTCTAGTTTGTTAAGATCTTTTGGCAAGGCCTTTCTACCCTCAAGGAAGTGTCAGCAGCTTCTTCCAGTGTAGTGTCATCCTCAAACTTACCTTCGAGTCCTGCACCCAAGTCATTTATGAAAACATTAAAGAGAACTGGCCCTAAAATAATTTATTAAAGAAAACAAGGAATGCCAAAAAAAAATAATTAGAAAAATAAAAATAAAAAACAAAATACTCATTCTTGTTTTGAAAGAGATTTATGCTTCATGGCCAACTAAATCAGGAAATAGTCTTTTTTTATTTATTTGTTTTGTTTTCCCCAAAAACTGTCTCAATGAATTTTTACAGCTTATAAAATACCTTCTTTTTCATTCTCCATCACCCTTTCCTCTGGTGTTGTGTATAAATTTCAATTCTGTTTATATAAGAATTTTTTAATGAATGTATTCGGAGTATGCAAAGTTGTTTCCCTCATTCTTTTCTGATTACCTATTCACTCCAATACTTTATGTCTCACTCACCCTAATGCAAAACAGTAGGTCATACTGAACTGTATAATCCTGTAAGAATAACTTCAAAAATCATCCATGCAAAATGGTCACGATTCACATTTTCCTGACTCAAGATACAGATTTTGGCCATCACCGTCTCCTCTGTGTGACTTGTATAAATAATTAATTAAGAGAGCTTTGCATATTGATTCCCAGGTCATATGTAAACATAAAAAAAAACTACCTTTCATTCCACAGTAAATCTGCTCTCATTGAAGCAATGTCCATCCCATGTCTTGTGATATTGCACCGACAGCACATGTCAAAAGGAGTCTAAACTAATCCGCTTCCAGTCTGTCTGTGCTACTACTAAATATCCCCATTTTCTTATCCTTCTGCTTTTAGGATATCAAACGAACTTGACATTTCTTAATCTGAGCCTGTTTTCCAGGTCAACAATTCAATTTTGTAAGGCTTTGGCTTAGTTTTCTGAGATTAGCATCTCACCCACTGATCTGTCTCCACCTGTTTTTTGAGTCAGCAGTTCCCAAAGTATTTTGTAGTGTTGTGCAAACAGCAGATACTGAGTCAGGTTCAAACTTTCCCTGGGTTCTTATGATAGAAGTTGGATGTGGTTTGACCCACCCAAACCCTGCCTCCTCCTAACATAAAACGTGAAGCAAACAGACCACTTAACGGGTGGCTACAAAGAGGATGGCAGCTCTCTCTATGCAAGGAGACACATGGAGATGACAAGGGACAAGGGGTACAAGCTGCATTGGAAGTTTCATCTTGGTGTTAAGAAATTAGTATTTTACAGTGAGAACAATTGATACCTGGAACAACCTCCCCAGGGGCATGATGGAGTCCCCATCACTGGAGGTTTTGAAGATACAATTGGAGATGTTTATGGGTCATCTAGGCTTCCTCTTCCCATGAAAGATTGGACCTGGTGACCTTTTGGGATCCTTTCCAACCTTGGCTGTTATGCAATTCCATGAGGTTCGCCTCATGAGTTGAGTGAGAAGGACACGCAATTTTTAGGGCATGAAAATGATCCATAAGGTTTCCTCATCCTGAGCCAATGCAGAGGATTGGTCTCACTTATGGCTCAGTTCTGCCATTCACTTAACACTGTTCCCCTGTTCCCCAGCCCCTGGAGAGCACAAAGGAATTCAAAGCCTTGTCTTTAGGGCACTTCTTCTGAAAATTCATTAGAGGAAGGTCCATTCTGCATTGCCACTTTTGTGGACTTTCCCCAAAGAAGGCACAAACGAGCCATGGGAACATGACAGCCCACCACCAAACCCACAGCAGCAGGACTCTATTCATGGTTGCATGAAGCTCGTTAGAGTCGTATTTGGACTTCAGTGATCTTTTGATCATGCACATTAGTTTTATATATAAAATTCCTGCTCTTCAGGTGTATCATTCCTCCTTTTTTAAAAAAATGTGGACTTTATCTCCCTAGTCTTATGATGAATAAAATTGTACACCCTTTCATGAGTCAGCTCAGCCAAAGGGAATCCTGGAAAACAATGGGATGCCCCAAACACAGCCACAGTCACTGAATCCACAAACTTCAGGTCTTTTGAGAAAAAGGTCAACATTATCTGGAAGCAGAATTTGAGAATTTAGGTTTTTAATTTAGGATTAGTCAGAAGTTTGGTTTTTTTGTTTGTTTTGCTTTCAATTTAAATCAAAAGACAGTGTTGATTGAAATAAGTCTTAACAGAGCAAAACAAAATCCTGTTTGTTGGCAGGAAATGTTATCTGTTACAGGATACATCCTGATGACTTTGAGTGCTATTTGGCACCTTCCCCCGTAAGATCAATACTTTAACATAAAGGTCCTAGACCCATTAGGAAGGGGCAGCAGCTGAGGACTCGGTCCAATCCTTCTTGACACAGCAGCTCTGATCATCACCTTATTAAGCAACATCAGATATAATTTGTTCCACAGGTTCACGTAGCTTCTCATAAGAAAAATTACAGTGAAGTGAATTACCGGAGAAGAGTATTGTGTAAGTGATACTTGTTAAGTTTCCCCTTCTCCTCAAGATGCCTTTTATTGCACCTGGTTTTCAGATAAGCTGTCCTAAAGGATGATTCCAGCATATACTGCTATTTAATGAATTCTGTTATTAACAAAGATCAACAAAGATCTCCAGGAAACTAAGCAAGCCCATTAAGAAATGTAGAAAAAAATAACTAAAACATGTGGTTCTCCAACTTGTATACTAAAAGAACACCTCACAGTCCACACAAAGCTTCTGCTCCCCATCAGAGAGTATTTAGGGTCAAGAAGACTAAAATCAGTGAGATGCTCAAAAGCTGGAGTTCCTGGGAATTTCTGGTTTCTAACAATCAGTAGGAAAATCTATACCATACTGTTTGAACAGTTTTATACCATACCAATGTAACAAACTAATTAACAGAGAGAAGATCTGAAAAAAGTCACTGTTGCGCTGTTTTTTACAGGAAGCTACTTCAGTGAATGATAATATTTTTATATTCAACAGTAGCCTGAAGTATTTTCTGTCTTATAAAAACAAGTTAGACGTGCGGCCACTGAAATTACTGGATCCCCTGCCTCAGAGGTTTGATTTCTTATAGCTGCACTGAGATATTCTGCTCCTTCTTTCATCGTAAAAGCAGCTGGCCCTGCTGAGGGAACATGCTCATTTTAGGCTGCCATAGTGACCCTTCCTAGACAAAACCGTGCTGCTGGGGTCAACATGCCTTGAAGGTATACTTGCTAAAGGGAAATTGCCTGGGAATAATCCTGACCATTTTTATTTTCAAACCTACACAGTTTATGGTTTTTGTCAGCAAATTTTGCTGGAATTCCATTTTACAGTGCTAATTTACAAGTAATTACTTGGCTGAGGCTTTATCCAGCACATTATTTCATTACAACGTTGATTGTTTTAGACAAATATGCATTAATCCACTTTGATTATGAAAGCATATCTGGAGATTTTCTTTCCTTATGTGATGATGACAATGCTAAGAAGACAAGAGAACTCTCTGGTGTCGATGTCTGAAAAGATGAAATACAAGAAAATATGTATTTAACCTATTATTTCTGAGCAAAAATGACTCCCAAAAGGCCTGGATATAGCTACTGATGAAAAATAAACAAATAAATAAATAAATTATACACTGGGATTTTTTAAAATATGTATTTATACAGATAGACAAAGATGTGCATAAGAACCAAGATAAGAAAATATAGCCCAGGCATATTTTATCATTCCAACGCATCAAATGAATGTAAATACATGTGCTACTGAAGAGTAAATCCACAATAGTGAGAATCAGCAGATTTTCATTCTGCGCATTTGTATATGCAACTCTAAGATAGTATCTGCCCACATGACTTCTATTTGACATCTAAAGAGCTCCGTTAAAACCCTTTCAAAGACAACACTGCTGATCAGCTTGCAAAGAAGCAAGAGAGGCATGGAAACAGAGATGCCACGTTACTAATACTTAGTTAGCTGCGGATGTAAAAGACATTGAAGTGATTATGCTAATACAACCATATGCATGCTGTATGCAAACTCCATCATGGACTGAAATCCCTGTCGTGGCTTTTGTGTCCCTGCAGAGGCTCTGCAGAGCAGCATCCCCCAGGACAGTGCAGTACCAGGCAGGCAGGAGGTGGCGGGGATGGCCATGGGTCTGGGACACCATGGTTTGGGAGTTAAATAAAACACAAAAACAGTGAAAGGCATCAAAATTAAAGACAATTACTAACTGCTTGGCAAGACTGTAGTTAGTGAGAGTTTAGAAACTTTCTGCAGTAACCTAACTTGTTTCATCAAAATTCCACGCTGAAAATAACAAATTTCTAGAGATTCAGCATTAGTCACAAGCCTTCCTGTAAAGCTTACAAATACACAGAGCCTGGAAAAGACTAAAGGTAAATATACAAATTTTACTAAAAGTAAAATTTGCTGTGTTTGAGCTAATGGTGCTTTCAAATGGTTGCTCTGTTACCTTCATTCTTAATTTTCAGTTCTCGATCGAATACATATTTTCCTATCCAAAAGCACTTGAATTAATCTGGAACTTCAGGATGACATGGAATGAAATCACTCATTAAAATCCCAAAACAATATGCATATAATTAGCATACAGAAGTACACACAATCTCTCCTACGGAAAAAAAAAATATCATTTTGTCTTCATGATTTTTGCAGCAACGTATCTGCCTGCTTGCTAACAATGTATCTAAAACCATAAATAAATCAAAAGCTTGACTACCACACAACACAAGCTGTATTTACTGGCAGTTTCCTCCTGCTTTAAGAAAAGCCAGTGTTGCCCAGCATATCTACAGCATGCCTTGGTGTTCTTACAGGCGCTGCAGCTTCATCTTTGATGGCTTTTTGGCAGCTCCAAGAGGTCCACAGAGCCCTGTGGCTGTGGGCAGAAAGCAGATGATGTCCTGGGCCATGGTGCAGCTCAAGTTCAGGGGTGCTAGAAGAAAGGGTGCAAGGGGATCCATCATTTATACCACTCCAGGAGTGAGCAAGTGTGACAAGTACTTAAAAGTATACTTTCATATTACCCTTATGCCCTTTGGACAGCATTAATTCATTCTACCTTCAAAAAAAATAATTCTCCCCTTATTGCTCTCTCTGCACACCTGAATCATTGAAGCCCACACTGTTGTTTAACAACCCTTGCTTGTGTGAGACAGGTTCCCGACAGCCACCAGACCACAGAGCCATCTGGGACATCACTTCGCTCAAGGACTGAATTGCAGAGGGTTCAGTGTTCCCAATTTGAAGAGGATTTCCCAGTTACACCACTCCTCTGATGCTAGTATTTGCTACCTAGATACATGCTGATGAAAAGCTCTGATTTTTCAGCTGAAAAGTCTGAAGGAAAACATTTAATACAATATATTCCAAAGCAGAAAGCATTCTGCTGGAGATAAATTATAGAATAACGCATGTTTTGACATTGCTCATCTGCATCCTAACACCATTCATGTACTGAGATATAAAATGTTGGGATACACTACTGGATATTAATGTGCTTGGAGCTCTTAAGGCATTTTTGCCTTGTATTTGGGGGAAATGCCATGATGTGGAGGCCAACAGCAAGACTCCGTGAGAAACATGCAAGCAGATACTCACTTCTTCTTCTGCACCACGTTAAACCAATTGTGTCCAACAAATCCTTTCTGCTGCAATAAACCTACCAGGGCTACTCTTCCCAGCAAAATGTCATTTAAATTCCAGCCCAGTGACGGTTGGGATCCCTTCATCCGTCCTATCACGCCAATTTAGTCCTGCAGTCAGCATGGTCAGGCTGGGCTCAGGAAAGCCTGGGGACTGATTTGAAGCGGCACTTTTGCAGGGAAAAGAAAAGGATGCATTAGGAGAGAGGATTTTTTAAAGGACAGCAAAAGCTCCAGGATATAGATGGAAGAAGCAGCTTGTATTTGGGATTCAGCACAGCCACAAGTGGCTTATCTGCACCTTCTTCTTCACATATATGTCAGGAAAGGAAGCTCTGCTAGGCTTTTTGATAACTACTGAAAGATTTCTATGATGGTTTTTATTGTGCTTGGGAAAGACCTTTCCACCCCCTTTACTGTCCACTTCCAAACACTGAGATAGATGGCCAATTGGTGATGGCAAAGTAAACACTGCAGCAATGCCCCTAATAGTGAGCCTAGGAAATAACTGGTACCAAAATCCTTATCCACAGGCTATTGGTTTAACTGTGGTCTGAATCTTCATGACAAGCTACCAGGGCAAAAAGAGGACTTCACAAAGCGGGGATACGTATCCTGCTTGGTAATAATGGGACCCCTTTAGGTCCTCCCCAGGAAATCCTCACCTTTCACCAAATACATATATAATACTTGAGGTTCTAGCTCAAATTAAAAGGATAAAAGAAAGAGAAGAGGAAGAGGAGGAGGAGGAGGAGGAGGAGGAAGAAGAGGAAGAGACCTTACACATTACAGAGTCCCTAACTAACACAGGGATTGTAAGGAAAATCAATTTAAGGGTAAATCACTGTAAAGCAGCTTAAGTCTGGGCTGTGCACAACCCCTGTACATCCTCGCAGAACTTGTAGTATTTGCTATACACAACCGTAACATCCAGCATCCGGGAGCAGATCACTCCTTTAGACGGAGATCTCATGAAAAACCCTCACTCTGAACATTTTTGTATTTGGAAGATGATACGGTTGACAGAACTGGATTCAATTGATCGAGGCAGAAAAAGCTAATAGGGCTGGCTGAGAGGTTGGACTAATGAAGCTTTCCTTGGGGTTAAAGTAATGCTCTGGCATATCTAAAAGCTACAGAGAAAGCACTTCGCTTTTAGTCTCTCAACCCTAAAGTGCATCAGGGCAGGCTCACAGCTTTTATAATTCAGGAGCAGTTGTCAACAGGCTTTCAAGACTCTCTTGGAGGCCAGGAGATTGATTAGCATGGGAACGATGTGGCCAAATCCAATTTATTTGGGAGGGCTGGGGAGAAGGGGAATGGAAGAAAATCATAAAGAAGACAACAGCAATTACTTTCTATATATACAAGATGGAATTTGTTATCTTTTTGCCTCCTTTTTTGTTCTTCTTATGCTACTCAAGAAAAAAAAATATATTAATATTAGATCAGAAATATGGGGTGTTATCACAGTTTCTGGAATAGTTAAGGAAAGTTCCTTCACAAGAGTTTGAGTACTGTGCAATATCACAGTAATACCAGTGTTTAGAGATGGGTAAGAAGTTTTTATTTTTTCACAGTAAATTCTAATACTGAAAAAATTAAAGACAAAAAGTTGAATTTTGAACCTTACTCGGGAAATATTTTGTACCCATTAAAAGCTGTTCAAATTTGCCTTCATTTTAAACTTTTATTATTTTTATTTTATAATTAATATAATACACAAAGCGATTTTCTAATGAAATATCTATTGTTAAAAGATAAACAGCTTGAGGTCAAATGGAATATTTTGACCCTTTCCTGTTGATTTTTTTTTCTTTAACCAAAGCAAAATGTAATTAAAATCAACATATCCCTGTACAGCAGTTTTGGCATAATATAATATTTTAAAAAAAGCAACAACCTTCTAATGAGCATTAAATGTCACTCTAACAGTTGATATAAAAGCACCAAAGTAGATGGTACTGAATTATTAAACGTAATATGGGTTATTTTTCAAGCATTATGACTCCAGAATCACCAGGGAGTTGCAACTTACTGTAACTGGAAAATCTGACATCTGAAATTATTTTAAATAATTAATGACACCTTGCAATACTTTACATTTGAGGTTTGTATTGTTTCTATCCAAATAAATCATTGTGAAAAAAAAAAATGAACATCTGCTGAAACCCTGCTACCAGAAACTAGATGTTGACAAGCATCTGTTTCCATCAGCCCAGGAAGGACCTGAATCTTTCTATCACAAATTCACAGCGTGAACTAATCCCGACCTTCCGGACTGGGGCAGGTGAGATTCCCCACCTCCCTATAACAGGGATGGGCAACCCTCTCGAAGGATGCTGCCACATTACGCAGCTGCATTTAACTCATGTCTTTAATCAGCATTTCCAATGAAATTTCTTCTAAAGCTTTGTGCGCTTTTGATCTCAGACTTAACAGCATGAGGAAGTATCTATTTGCCTGCATCCTTTCTTTATAAACCAATCTTAATTAAAGGTACTACATTTGCTGTTCTTTGATTACAGGGTGCAGTCTGTGATGAGAAATAGATGTACTTAAAATTTCACGTATGAGTTCTCAAAAACTTCTACAGTAGAGGCATCACGTCTCATATAAATGCACTGAAATAATTGTTTGGTTTAGTTCGGTTCTGTTCTATCCTATCCTATCTACTCTCTTCTATTTCCAGCAATTTCCTTTGGAAGGGGTAACCAAGAAAAACTTTTGACAGCTCCTGTTTTTGCTGCATAGCTCTTGACATTGACAATGAATTTGCTGATCTTTAATCATGTGCAAACTAGGAAATCATGTTTTTACTACAACTAACATGCCAGCAGCTAATGCAAAATAGGTTGATTTGCATTCCACATCCACCAGAAAATTCACATTGCCCGTCTTCTTGGCTCAGTGGCATTCTTATTGCTATTTTTGCTGCATTATTTTATTCTGCTGCAAAGAATAAACCCAGCGTTTGTTGTGTTCAGTTCTCAGGAGGCCTCTGACCAGTAATTTCCCAGACAGCAGAATGATCTCCTTGCCTGTGCTGAATTTCCTTTCCACTAAGCCACCCCAGTAACAGAATATATACAGCAGGGACTCATATAAAGTTAGTTTTGCTTCTGGGTGGACCTGGAGACATATATCCTCAGTCTCCATTAGCAAAGTCTCTTTTTCTTTCCCACTAGAAAAAATTTATTTCCCAGTAATAAATTGGAAAAAAGAAAAGCCTATATCCAGGTAGGACTTCTGTAAGTATTTCCATCAGAGTGCCATTCAGTATTACTGATCCTTAAAATGAAAAATAAATGAACGTGTCGCTGCCCCTAGCCCCACCTCTCTGCAGCTCATTGTTTCCTACGGCACAGGAGGAAATGTTTTTCTTGAAAATGAAGTATTTCATTGCATTCTTTGTAATCACACCATTAATATGGTCTGGTCCCTGCTTTCCCAACACCAGCTAGTGTCCTTGAACGAGGGAACAGTATTCCTAGTAAAATTTACCCTTATTTGGTAAAAGATTCTGGATGGATCCTGCCTTACCCAAGCTCTGAGACCTGAGCCATTCAGTTTTTGGGAACCCCATAAAACACTGCTTTGCATCCCAGTCCCAGAGCTCACCTCACCCATGGGTGCCAGCTGTGAGAAGCCAGCACCACCTGCACGCCCTGAGGTTACCAGAAAGTGGCGCGTTACGATAAACTTCAAAATACCATATTGCAGAATATATTGAATATATTCACTATGCAATCCAGGACTTCCAGCTGAATTTATTTTTTATGTTATTAAAAAAAAGTATTTTAATGAAAAGCAAAATTAAAGCCACATCTATCTTAAAATTTCATTGGTACTATTTGCATTACCAATTTCTGGTCAATACGAATGTGATCTCTGCTCTGGATGGGAGGAAATAAGCCTTATGTACCTTTTTTCTATCTGAACTGACATGAATCGTACATGGCCTAAGCTGTTTTTCACTCCACAGGCTGAGCACATGCTTTGCCCCCCCTACTGCCATCCCGCTGCCTCCTCCAGCTGCACAGGCAGTGCAGGCAGCTCTGCGCCGGGGTGGGGAACAGAAAAGCTCCACCACCAGAAAGGGGAACCGCATGGGTTTTGCTTGGCCCTTGTTTACATACGTGCCTACACAGTCGTGTTAAATGCAGTTTGTTTCTTTTAAAATAGACGGAAGATGAGAAATAAGGCTTCGGCTCCGAGTGCAGCTTAGACAGTCGTAAAGCATCCCGTACAGCGCAACAGCACGTCCTCGTCCAAAATGCTCTGCCATTCCCCGGAACCTGCAGCGGGCCAGGAAGCTGTGCTGGGCTGGCTTTTCTTTCCAAACCCACACCTCTTGGGGGCTTTAATTATATACACAAACCATTTATGCTGGATTTTTAACATATGCCCATTAAAAATGCTATCAAAAGTCCCATAGACACACGCATGACTACCTTGTGTGGCTCCATCCCTACAGAAGATGTTAGAGGTGGGTGTAAGTGCAATTAGGACAAATCGCAGTGAAAAGTTATTGCAATGAACTCATGGCTTCCCCCACGGAAATATTCTTTAAACCACCTGGGAACCAGACGGACTGCAGTTTAACAAAAATCCACGTATATTGGTAAGATGTTTTACCATCAAAAAATGTAGCAGTATTTACGTGGGAAAGTCTGCGCATCGTGTAATTTGTTGTAAACTGCTCCCATGGTTGGCTGGAGAAGAAAAACTAAAAACAGAAAGCCTAAAATAATTTGCACCATGCAGTAAATCTCTGAAACGGGCTCCGCAACATAACTGCAATATAGCTAAAGATAACTTTATGGAGCCAACAGCCAAAAAAAAACAACAACAAAAAAAAACTGAGCCTGTAATACATCCAGCTGCAAATACAGCAAACTCTGCTATTTTCATGTATAATTTATAGCAGAAAATGTTATCTGAAAGTCAGCATCGGAGAGGGAGAGGAGATAGGAAAGCGCTGGTTTGCACACCTCACTGCTCCTTGCTTGATGGAGCACGAGAGGCAGCAGGGATATTGGGCAATGGCAGGGCTTGGACTTCAGAAATTTATTTTTGGGACAAATTTTTGTTTGTTTTTAGGCAATTCTCACACTGTCTCAGCTCTCCGTGAGCTCCAATCACTGCTTTAATAAAAAATAACAATATACTACGTTACTGGGAAATAACATGGAAAAAAAAAAGGACAAGAAGAGGGAGGAGGCTGAGGCAGTTAAGTCTGGGTAAGAAGCACCAACTGTAAGCACTCAACTAACGAGTGCAGCATTTTTAAATTTTTTGCTGGCCTCATCCATCACAACAAAGCTATTCATATATATACAGTTTTATGCATTTATTTTTATATAGATATAAAGGACGTTATGGAATAGCTCTGTGTTCTGTGAAACTCATTTCTGCAGTAATTCATTTTACCTGCTGGTTTTATACGCAAAATGAGAAGGTTTCAAGAAGCAGCCGAAACCCCAGAATAAGCCACGCCACCTACACAAGCCACTCAGAGGAGAAGCCACCTGGCCCCAATGCCAGGTGCCAGTCCGGTGGGCACCCTCCAGCACCACAGCAGCCCGAACTCTGAACTTCTCCACTTTTTAAAGTAGAGACAACCCATACAGCCACCTCGTCTAGACACAAACAATTCCCCACAGGAAAACCTGTGTCTTTAAAATACAGTATTTACCAACCTGGCATTTTACTGGGTTAGAGACAGAACTAGATAAAACGCTCCCAAATTTCTATTTGTGGATTTGAATTCAATCAAATGGCACTGAACACCTCTATGAACAAAGTTCTTTCTCATCCAAGACCCCAAGGAAGTTTTCTTGTTCCTGGTAATTACTAAAAGTCTTATTGAACACACAAAAGAGGACAGGGAGATGAATGGGTTTGTTCCTACAGACCCCAGCACAGCAGCTCAGTGTTAACCACGTCCTGTCGCGGACTTAATTCCTTTGAGTATTTCACACACCAAAAAACGCAGGTTGCTTCTACAAGTATAGGCTGAAAAGCAGAAGTACCAGTTGCTGAAAATAAAGATGCATGCTGTTGTTACAGCAACTAAACTTTTTAACAACATTAAGGGAGTGATAGCTTATCAAGAGCTGCATCTCGTTGTTATGGCAACAAAAATGTTCAAAGCGACTGCTTTTAAAGATTTCTCGCTTCTCCTTCGCATTTCTAAACACACCGCAATACAATAATACACTCTCATCAAAAGGACAGAGTATTTTGCTTTTCACCAAACAAGCGACGATTTGCAGCGATTTAATGAAGCAAGTATTTTTGGTGTTCGTTTGCGGACTACAACCGTGCCTTGCAAGGGAAGGCTATGCTCCTTGTGCCAACTTCAAACTACTGCCGCAAGAGTTGTAACTAAACTTCATACAGAGTTTGTAAAAAGTTCGATGCTGGAAGCAACCTTTTTGATGAAGAACATGGTTCTAACAAGTATTTTGCTTTACAAAATGCAGCCTTAATCCAAGAGGCACTGCATATTTTGTATAATACCACTCGTGTGCACTCAGTGTTCAGAAACAGCAGGCTTTGACAGTTTTTGAATCAGAAAATAAGTAAATAAGTAATATTTTTAATAGCCAGGTGTAATGATCAAGGAACATACATTTGCTAGGTATTCAATCCATTTGTTGAGTTATAAATGCTGATGACAACAGTACTACAACATCACACATAAATCTTAACATAGTATAACTACACAAACATAATTTAATACTGGCAAAAGCAAACCATATTCCAACACACAGCAATAACATTGTAGAGACATGGAATATACCACCAGTATTTATGGTAAAATTAGGGCAGCGAATACATTTCGTTCAGCTGAGCTGATGTAGATGATCTTTGCAACATACCTTTCTCCTTCCCACAAATTCACCAGCTGAAGATGAATCTGTATTAAAAATAGTCTTAAATAGAAATGTTTTGAGACTGTGGAGCATATTGACACATGTTTAAATGCATGGCCTCTTCTGAACAATAAACCAGGCAGCATACATCACCCAAGGCAGAAAACTCTGGCATTAAAACTGTAACGTGAGGGCTCCACATGGGCACCCCGTTGGGTTCGTGGTCATTTGAAATGATCATTTAATGGGAACTGCTACATGTTTCCCCCTTCTTTATCAAACTGCATTAAAAACCAACACAACCCCCACACCCAACCACCCCTCAACCTTGAAAAGGTCGCAGTTTGGTGCTGGCTAATACCTCAGAGATACTAAACTCATTCATGGTTTTGGTACCATAAAAGAAAGAAAAAAAATCCCTCTGTCCTCCTTTCATCACTGCTGGCCACACAGTTTTGGGGGAAGCAAGAATGGCACAGACTTTAGCATTTATCAAGGTCTAAAAAATCACTATTCTTTTGTTCAAGTAAAGTTATATTGTATCGGAATACAGCCTGCACTATACTTACACTGGTTTACTAATACATTTCAAAAGCAGACACTGTCCTTGTCCAAAGGCAAAAACCACTGTTACTGAACTTGTCCTTCATTTGATCTCCTCTTATCCCCTGAACAGGTCTCTTTTTTTGGTATATCAGAAGAAATATGATTGTGGCAGCCTTAATTTTCTGTTATTTCAAGAAATCTAAATGAGATCAGCAGCTACCTGAATCCCACCTTGTCCTCGGTGACTCTGCCTGACTATGCGTTGAACCTATAATGTTAATCGTTACAGAAGCACATGCTGTAATCCAGCCTGCAAATCACAAGCGCTGCCTTTACAGCAGATAAGAAGTGACCGAAACGTGCCACAAAGAATGGCCACAAAGATGGAGAGGTTCCTATTCCTCCATTCTTCCCAGGGAATGGTATGAAAAGTACGTGTTCGGAGAAAGAAAGAAAACTGGATGTCATCCGCTACGGCAGAGAAGCACAAAATAATCATTGTCTTGACATTGTTCTGCAATATTTTTATTGCTGCTTTGAGTTACGGTGACAAGTTAATCGATGCAATGTCATGCTGTTGGCCGTGATTATTTTCTGTTTTGCTGCAAGTCTCTTCGATGACTAATTGGCTGCTCAGCCATTCAAGGTTGAACAACAACGATGCAAACATTCATGTGACTGCACATATTATCATAGTCAATGTTATTTTTAATTACACGGAAGCAGCAAACGCCACCTATCATTAATGGCGATGACATCCATTTATACTGTAGAGTGTGCTTTGCAAGCTGTTGCTCTGTAAGGGAATATGCTTCAATGTTGATTTTAAAAAGTGATTAATAACAATTCTTTCCATTTCTTTGTATGATACTGAGTCATTAAAAGGCTGCCTTCGCCTTCACTGCATTTTGGTATTATAGATATTAAGCTGTCACAAGCATCACGCCTGGAGAACAGTAAAATGAGCAACTACAGAAATAAACATTATGCCGTTAAATAAACTGGAAGAAAATTCTAAATCCTTCTAGCAAATGATATGACTTGAGAAGTTTTGTGAAAACTTATTAAAGAGTGTAGATATTTATTCTTACAATTAAGAAAAGAAGTCACAAGAGGTTGCATCCTGTGTCTCAACCACCAGGCTCGTATGGAGACGATTTTTGGCTCTTGGAGAAAACCTCTCCTTCCAACTACCCTATAGGAATTGCTGTAAATATTACTTTTTTCCCAGGCTGCCTCTATTGTCTAAGAACAGTAATCATGATTAGGAAGCATCTTGTTGCAGACCTTGGCTGTTTTCCAGTTGAGGGTTCTGCATGCCCTTGATATAGAGAAAAACTGCAGTAGTGCTCTCATGATACTGAGAGTTTATAACAACAATAATTTTACCAGTAATACAGACTTTGCAGCCTGAAAATCCAAAGAAAATGAGAGAAGGCACAAGAAGCAATTCACTGGCCTGCCATGACGTGGGCTTCTTTTGCCCATCAAAACCTGGTAACTGAGCTCCTAAATAAGTCTCCAAAGTGCTCCAAGGAAAGCGCATGGATATGTGATGCAATTATGGAAGTTTTGCCACATTTGACAATATGACCCTGAACAGCATTAAAGTTCATTAGAAAACTTGTGAACGTAAAAGGGCACCAGAGCTGGATAACCAACAAGTGTATTTACAACTTATTTACCAATTCTGGATGAAAAGGAATAAAGCACAACAGCAGAACACGTTAGAGAGAGACAATTCTGATGCAGGTGACTGTTTTGGAAAGAAAGGACAAGAAGCAGAGCTGCCACAGTAAAGAGCTAAGTAAAATCAGGAGGCTTCAATAAAGACTCTTTGAGCTATGCAAATAAAAATAAAAATAGCAGGGTAGCAGGTTGCAGTTAAGGAGAATGCTGTGGCTTCAGAAGATGTTCAGAGAAAACTTTTGTTCGCCCTCTGTTGTCATGTTTTATCCAGAAATCTGAAGAAAACCTCAATCATTTGGAAAATTACTTTGTTTTTTAAGAAAAATATTGCCCTCAGATAATGAATTCCCAGTCTCTTTTTAGTCCACATTCTGGTTGTATTCCAACCGCAGAGCAGAACCTGAAGTGAACATTAGATATAGGCAGAGGAAGAAAAAGCCGTTCCTTACACCTTGCCAAGCTCAGAATTTAGGTGGTGGAAAATGAGAAAAAGAAAGAAAGAAAAAAAAAAAAGCTTCCTTTCTCTTTGTTATTCTAATGCTTAGAGACCAGTTAAGATTTTTGAAAACTGAAGGATTTTCCAAACCTTCACACAGACAGCACACACATTTCTGTTCATCTCCCTGCAACCAGCGGGACCTCCCACATTGCCCCACCTTGGTGCACAAATGGATGTCAAAGCCAAATTCAACCTATTCTTTCCAAAGCAGAAGGCACTGCAGCCTCTGAAGATGCCACAGAGCTGGCTAGGGATTATTTAGCAAAATGTTTTCCCCTGCATTATCTGCAAGCCAAAAAGTAAATTTTGCATTCCGATCGCTATTTCAAAATCCATTTCCCCCTGAACTTTTGATTCCACAAAAGGGTTTTTCTATAGATAGTATCCACTGCACAAAGCAGCTATTGTGCAAGCCCAAAGAGATGCTTGAGTCAGCATGGTGATTGTATGCCACCGCATCCCAACTCGTTATTTTTAACCAAGCAGCTGACGAGCTACAAGGAGAAGCTTGGGTTTTACTGGCTGGACATTGAGATGGATGGAGAGGAAGGCATGAGCTGCCCTGGCATCCAGCTCCACGCCTCAGCCCATCCTGGCCTCCTGATGACGTGGCTTTTCAGCGGTTTGTGAAGATGCAAATGAAGCATTCCTGTTACTTCTCTAAAAGTATTGCAAAGCTGATAAAATAGACATATATTTGGGGGGAAGGTTGCAGGAGAGCTTACACAGTACCTGCAGAAAGCACCCACCTGAGTTACAGGGCAAACAGGAGCCCATCCATGGCTGTGGGTTACCTGAAGATGTAAGACTTGTCACATTTTACGCAGGCAAGGAAAAGTATTTTTCTAGAATTTATTTTACTGGCAAATTTTATTCTGGGAAACCGCATGCTGAGTTTTTTCTACACATCAGAGGACCAGCTATTTAACCTAATGGTTACCAAGCATCACATCATTATTCTGGCTTATTGCTGGCTTCACAATGAACTTGAGATGAGCAGAACACCTATATAATTATGTTCGTGTACTATTTGGGGACAGATGAGCTCTAAAAAGTCACAGGGTCACACAAATATATGGGCCTACAGCATATTCAGGTGGTCCCAAACCTTTCAGCACAGCAGTGGTCTGCGCCTTGGGCATCTATTGCATACAGAAAGCTTTGCTGCTGTCTGGATCTGTGTCCTACAGAAGTCCTTTTGTTTTCTCTCTTCATTACTTTGATTAAAACAGAAATATTAACACATTTTAAACACATAGGAGCGCTGCAGGCATTACCAGTGGTAGTAATGCACTTGATGAAGCAGAAAAGCATCATGCAAATGAAAAACATTATTAATGCACTGTTAGGAAAACTTGTTAGAATCAAGCATTTAAAAAAAAAACTGTCAATTTTTCCTCATGCTCCAAACTATTCAAAGCTCCATTTTACTGCAACTGTTCTGAAAGCATTTCTAGAACTGTTAAAATATAAGGGAAATACTGCAAGACAGCACATTCTACCATTTCAGCCCCAGTTTTGGTGCACGGGGTGTCAGCCAACCTGATGCCACTGATACAGGGTCAGTGCCAAACGGGTAGGCTCCTTGATTAATAGCAGTCATTCTGTACAACACCCATCTCCATCCCCATATCAGCGCTCTCAGAAAGAGGTGAGTGGAGAACTCTACCTATCACCGTAAGCAGGGAAAACCAAAATTTCTTCCCCCCTCGCATTATTCACAGCAGGCTATGGGCTGCAGCACGAGCCCGGCCACGGCAGTGCTCACCCATCAATCGCCGTGCCATCCACAGCCGCTTCTTACGAATTCAATACATCCCCTTCCCTCTGCCTGGGACCTGAGGCCACATCCATGGGTGTGGTATTTGGTATTTGAGCTGTTGCAAATGTTACAATCAAATGCATCTTTTGCCAAGTGAGATAAACATAATGAATTTGCTACATCTTTTTAGTCTGCTATAAATTTAACTTGACGCAAGCGGTCACTGCTTCTTTATCAAAATTGTCTCAATTTTTCAAGGCTGGATGTCTCTGCTCATTCATATACTGTGTGAAAATATACAACGTCATTATTCAGTGATTTTTTTGCCGTCACTGCTGTCAGAAACAACCCTACTGCTTAGCTGCAGGCTGTTGTGGGGATAACAGGGAAACTTGTTTCTCGCTTATTTCACTTCTGCCCTGAAAGGATGCATTTCCCCATGGGTAACAGGATTCACAGGCTTCTCTTTTGCTTAATCCTTGCTTTCTTCTCTGAAAAATAAAAATACTGACCTCATGTATAGCGCAGATTACAACAGAGGATTTAGAGCAGCCGGACCCATCTCTCAAAAGCAGGGATGGTGTGGCCTGATAAGGCACTCCAAGTTTTATATCCAAAACCCACAAGGTTAAAAACTTGTGCTTGCCAAAAAGAGAAAGAAAAGAGTAATAGGAAATCCAGGTTACAGGGAGAAAGAACGATAGTCTAATGTATCCAGCAGTATTATTATAAACTTGTATTTGCAATTCAGCATTTATCTCAAATTATTTTTATACCGCACTATGCTATTAGCTAATTAAGAAGTATTACCAATAAATCAGCCGAAGATGTTCTATATATCACGTAACTGCAAATGCTGTGCACCTGCAGCATAACCTCGCAGCGTTATGGCACCTTTCCACGGTGTCACTTTACAGGGGTGGGAACCACTCGCTCTGTAAAACTCCATCACAATTATATATCCCGTTGTTTCATATCCACACACCAAATAAAGAAGTAATGGTATCGCATGGATCATTTGCTCCACTGCTTGTTAAAACACTTGGAATAGCAAGATTTAGGACAGGGAATAGGAGTTCTGGCATCAGCTGCTGGCCTTTGTACTGCTTCCTGGCATAAAGGAAAATGAGCGGGCAAACCCTTCGAAACGTTCTGTTTCTTCCACCTCCAAAACATTCTTTTTTCCAGTGGAACTAGTGGCAGTTTTGTTCCTTGAGACATACATGCTGACATTTACAACTAATATCCATTATTGTATCATAAAACAGAGCTTCAAAGTTAAGCCATATTATTTGTAACTCCATCAACAAAAGGATCATGAATTTTCAAACACGCATTCACACACATAACACTGCTTTAATAAATAAATCAGTATATTTCACGTCTCTCTATTAAAAACTGCACTGAGTTCTCAGAAATGGTATGTTTTACTAATCCCATGGGGATCCTAAAGCAGTAAAGAAGAAATGAATTTTGGTAATACCACAGGAAAATTAAAAGTCCCACTGGCACATACAGGCTACTTTTTCCTATAAATGGTAAATAATCCTTGGTATTTCAGAGTGAATACAGTTCTACTGTTGACTAATCTAAATAATAATTTAATCCTCACTTGGTATCATTGGTAGTCAGAAAGCGTAAATAATTTATCAAGCAATCTTCTGAAATTAAAGCCTTCCAAGATCTACTAATTAGCTGCCTTGCTACAGCTTTCCCAGAAAGCCAGCATTAAAACACGAAGGAAGGGTGCCCACCCTTCTCCTCCATAAACAGGTAAGCCACTCACAGGAGAAGCCACAACAGGCACTGGGACTTTAACAATACCTATTTTTAAATGGATTTACAAGCTTTTTTCCTGAAGGCTACCAGCCTCTAAGGCAGAGGTTAAACGTGAAATACTGTCTTCCAGGAAATAGTATGTTGAAACGGTGTTAATGACTTGACAGAGCATCCATTTATAAGCTAGAAGAATTTTTCATCTTGTTTTCTAATGCTTCCATAGCTCACGGCTAATCAGGATCAGATGAATTAATTCAGAGATGGAAGGTCTTTGGAGGCTTAGGTGATACAAGAAGTTTTGGCGACTTCACAAACAGCATTTTTTCTTTGGCTACGTAGTTAAACTCGGCATCTTGTTAGCAGGATTGGTGCTACATGATAGCCCAGGAGAAAGCTGAGCTTTAACAAAATCTGATTGTTAAACTTCCAAGGTGGGACCTCCATAAGCCAGGGGAATTCTCTGCATGTAGGAATTTAACCAATTATCTATCATGGATCAAATTTAAAGCTCTTTCTACAGTCCCTATTTGGATGTAGTACTCAGCTGGGGTCAATATTTATTTCTTATTCCAAAATCCTTTTGTTAATTTACTATGCTCTGTTAAACAGACATTATTCTTCATTCTAGGTTCAGCAGAAAAAGAAATCCAAAACACCCTGTTTCAGAGCTGCAGACTTCCCAAAGAGTTAAACAAGACCGTCTGCCAAGTCTCTTCTTCCAAATGCAGAACTTTTGAGCATCACTAAACTGTCCCCACAAAGGTCTCATGAGCTGTTGCAACGTTTGTATATTTATTCCATATTCATCTTAATTTCAAACAGCTTCTTTTACCTGAAGCCAGTCTGAATTCTGCAAACAAGTTCATTCACTAAAATTAGGAATTGGTGGGGAGACACTGACAGATCACTAACTATGTGCTGGATAACATTATCAGACCTGACTTCACCTCACACTACCTCATTTCCATTCCAGAAATTAACTTTCATGCCTGTTGCGTGTCCCTCTTTTCTTCTGCTAAATATTAACACACACATCAAAGCAGGGTGAGATTCTAAAACAGGGTTAGCCGACGGCACAGACTTAACAACCAGTGGGCACCTTGAATTCACAGAAAAAAGGAAGGAAATCCTTCATTAGCTTAGAAAATCATCACATTAATGAATGTTTGGTTTTCTTTTTTAGAAATAACCAATAAAGATTTGATGCTGATGACAATTTGAGATGGTTTTCTAAAGATACTAGATGTATTCTAGCCAATGCTTACAAAAATAGTCTTTCTCAAGTGATTTGGGAGTCTTACTGTCCTGAAGAAGCAAGTACAAGTAATGTCCCAATGTAGAGTTGCGCCTTTTTAAAGCTTTATGTAAATACAAATTAATATTGCTCATATACTACCACAAAGACACTTTAAGGATAAAGTCGTATAGGCCCAAATGCAACAGCACAGTTGCTGAGAGGTTCTGATAGCAGCAATCAAGCCATCTGCTGACAGGTGCCCCACAGCCAGTGTCCATCCACATTGGTGTCTGCTGGACAAATTTGAAGGGCATGCTTTCCTAGCTGGTACGACTTGCTTGGAGGACACAGCTGACAAAGGTGAACTGTGAGAACTGAAGAAATTCACACGCAAGATTCCAGCAAAACACAGAGCTCTTGAGCAGATACGTCTGGAGACTTGTTAGGTTTGATAGGTTAAAAATTTGCCTTGGGATTTTGCAACGGGGCCCTACCTGAAGTGAGTGCCCCTACACATAACCTTCTCTCCCTCCCTTTGCCAAGACAGGAATATTGAATTGACTTTTAAAATTACTTAAAAACAGAACAACAAAACCCCCTAAATACAGGAAATCAGAGACTTACCAATATTTTACCCAAAAATTTTTTTTTTACCCAAATCATACTGCTGCTTCAGTACTTTGAGGAAGTCAACCTTTACAGACAACAGCTAAGAAGTTCAAAAACTCCAAAATAAACATTAGTAGAAAATAATTATAAGCTAATTGCCTGCCAGGCTTTTTGTATTCTTATTTTTCGGAAGGCATGAGTTTGAAGAGATTATTTCTCGGTCAAGATAAACGTGGCGAGTGTTTGCTGGTACGTCAGCATTTTCAGCATCTCTGCTTTGCAAGGAAGCTTTCTGAGTGCTCATGGCCAGACATGGCTCTACCAGGCATATGGACATCCCAGGCTGCTCAGCAGGGATAAACGAGCACGGCAGACAGCTTTCCTGCATCCCTCCTGTTGGACAGCTCATCTGACGCCTCCAGGTCTCCCTGGTGGAAGATCTCATGGACTGACTTCACCGTCAGAAGGGGAAGAGACTCAGATAAGCTTGTCAATGCTACAAAGATGGGGGTTTGCAATGCTGGCTCCTAAGGATATGTGGGATTTTGTTGATATAACTAGAGAACAGGGAGGGTTTGGACTTGGGGAAACCAGGAAGCCATTTTACATGGATCGCACCACCGACGAACAGTCACACCAACGCAGTTTTCTCTACCAGTACAAAACCACCTACTTGCATCATACAGAAAAAAAGGGGCTGCTAAGGTTTATAGCAAATGTGTGGGTTAAAAATTTACTCCTTTAGACATAGCATGTTTACAAACAATTTCTTCAACAAAATCCTATTATTTACAGATTTTGGAAACTGCTAAAAATATACTCACACAATGCTGTTCTGTATTTTTTTGGTAACAGAATGGTAACCAAATCTGTTAGATAATTAACTCTGAGGAATCAGCCACAGCTGGCTACAATGCCTAAGAGAAATATTTTGTCTTGCAATAAGATTTACCATGTGAATAAGAAATAGATAAAATCCTTGTATTAGGTGGAAATAATAGTGATAGAACTTCACCTGATGTTATGTACAACAGCAGCGTGATTAGTACAACATCATTTGGCAGGAATTTTTTTCTCCTTTTCCGTATTCAGATGACAACTTACATCCTTGTCTGATTGTGAAGATGAGAAATAAACAGCAACAACAAGAATTGCAATATATTGGCATGCAGTATCTTGACCGTCAACATCAATGCCTAGAAACAACCACTGATACTCCAGTTCTGGGCTTTCTGAAGTTTCTGGGTTTGGGTCTGTGAAACGCAGGAAATTAATGAAGTGCCACCACTAGGGTTTCACCAGGATTTTAATTTTTGGCCCTGTTTTACAACAGCTATTGCTGTTGGGAGAGACTCACACACAGGCAAGCCTAATGATACATTCCCTAAACCTATTATTTAGCATAGGTTTCAAATGAAAGCAGCAAAAAGACCCCTGCATCTGCTGGTAATTTACTATCACTAGGGGTGGCATCAAAAAAAAAAACAAAAAAAAACATTCATAGAGGGATATTGGGATGAAGACAAAGGGAGGGTTGTCTTGTTGCTTGGAATGTACAGTGAGGTTAATTCTACCTTTTAAACCTAAACATATGGTTGGACATTAAAACATGTTTTTGAATGATTAATTTTGTGAATTATTCTGAAGGCAATTGTGCTAAGCTATTTTTCTTCTTTTGTTGTCCCTTTGAAAAGCTTTCCAGCTTGGACTCAGACACTGAATCAACAGAAATCCCAACTGATAAAGTTGCAGGACAAAGCTGCCTGAAGCATTACACCTGGTTATGATAAGCACATCTACTTAAGGCTGGTACTCATAAAAAAGCATGTTTTCAGCCTTTCCTCTGTTATTTTGTTGGTGGTTTGTTTGTTTTTTCCCCTTATCACGAAGAATAAATTGCTACTTCCATTTAGGCGGAAGTACAAATCATGTTGTCATTATACCAGCACATATCACAACGCTGAAGATGGTGACAACTACAAATTTTTATGCTACAGTGAAGCATCAAGGCACTTAGCAGGGTCCCTGGGAACTAAAAATCATCTCAATCCTCCATTCTGTCTTTGCAATAAGTAATTACATGGGCAACTGTGATCAGACTATAAAAATCTGCTCAATAAAAAAAGCTTATTAAATAGGGAATTTGTGATACAGCAGGTATCACACCTACACATCGTTTCAGTTTACTGCCCAGTCTGCTAGACACTCTTCTGTCCAAACAAAAGAACTTCTAAAAAGTCCACATCCTGTAACTATGCCTCTGAACACCAAACTCAACAGATCAGACTTCCAATATTCTCCACACACCTTGCAGAAATGCCTGCGTCCTCCTTTTTGTGCACAAGCACAGATGGGAGTGATTTACGATGCTCCCCAGCTCATCAATTCATAACTTTTCGTCTCTGAGTCTTGCACAGAAGAGCAAGCAAAGAGTTCGCAACACCATCCTATCCTTAACAGCAGGCTTTGGCAGCAGAGTCACAAGATTGTAACTTTATTGTAGATTGCAGTAACAGAAGAACCAGAGATGAAGGCTGAGATACCTGCTGTTAGTGGAATAATAACAACAAATACAGTACATGACCGGAGAACTAACTAGCTTTGTGCATACACCTTTTCTTATTTTAATGTTTGCTCAAGTGTGAAAAGGCAGTGATGATAGCAGAATTATTAATACTTACAATACCCACTATTCTTACAGGTAATCCCTTTTATTATCCTCACAAGCCATTTATGTATGGCCACATGCATTTCAAAGCAGTAGTAATCAGAGAACAAAAGGGGTGCTTCAAAAATAATTCTAATAGCTTGTGGGCTCCAATCCTAAAAAACACTTAATAGATTTAAAAAACAAACAAAAAAACAACGTCAAAGGCATACTTTGCCCCATTTACAGAAAACTACCTTTTTCCCACTGGATCGAATCAAATAGCTACAAGTTACTGCCTGATGCGTATGTGAAAATGGAGCTCCACACATTCTGCAGCTTTCAGGAACAGCCCTTAACAGCCCAGGTTGATTTTCCAGCCTCTTTCCCATGTCTACTGGAAAATTAAGCGTGAATGGTACTGGAAATGGCTTTATTATGGTTGACCAGCACCATTTTGGTACACTGCCTCCTCTGCAGTAGGGAGGAAGGGGCTGGGACCATCCTCCAGGAGCTGGCACACCCCGCGCGCACAGAGGCTGCGGCCTCCCTGGGAGACTTGACTCTCTGTGCCTCTCTCTGGTCACTAGAAACATTTTTATTCTCTTTCACAACCTCATTGCCACTTCTTCATGGAGGAGGTCTTCCAGCAATGCGCGTCTCAATAGTGACTCCTGGGACTGATCCAGGACTTGTGGAGGTCAACAGGAAACTTCACCTTCGACGTGAACTAAAGACAATCTCCCAGAAAGGCGCCTGCCACATTTCCTCCCCTTGCAACCTGTGCTCCAGAGCCATCATCCTGTCACCAGCAACAGAGAATGAAGATGAAAAATGAATTTTTCAGAGAAGCAGCTACAGACTTACCTAATGGTTGTGGTGCGGCCCACATCAACGCCAGGAGCAACAGAGCTTCCGCCACACGGCTCATGACCTTGCCTGACAGAAGTTGGATGAATTTGTTTTATACAAAGATAATGCTATTCCCCGTTAAGTATTTTTGAGGTGGTTAGAGTGAATATACCAAGATGACAGAAAATAAGAAAAGCAGACTTCACAGCTTTTCCCTGTGTTAAAAATGCTGTGCTCTCCATCATAGCAGGTCACTGCCTCTACTTTTGTTAGGAAGATTTTAGCCAACAGGACTCCCATAAGTTAATAACAATAAAAAAATCCTTTGCCATCCCATACTCTAGAAATGAAATACTGTAAATGCCTTTGTTCACTCACACTTCATCACAACGACTTGACATCTTCAAGAGGCGAGCTTCCTTTCTCAGATATTCCCTGACCTCTCCCTCCAAAAGTCTGACCAAATTACAGCAGTAAGCTTTGAAAACCAGGGATGTGCTCCTGTGCAGGCTTAGAAGTTTGACATCTGAAAAATGAGACAATTTTACCTGCACTGACTGGAAGAAAGAAAGATTTCCCATAACAAATATAGCTGGGAAATGTGCAGGGTGGACCAGGAGTGGCTGCTACCTGTGGAACAGGCTTACCCGTACGTGCTAGAGCCTACACACAAAAAGTCAAACAGGTTTCTAAGTCTCTCGTTTCTTTGCCCTCAGGAAGCTTTAAAGACTCCCTGTAAATGTGTCTTCTCCTTCTGCTATTTGCAACAACACAGTACGTCAGCCACCATTCATTCAGAAGCCTGACAGATCACTTGCTAATGAAGCTAATTTGATGCCATATGATGGCATTTCTGTTCTGATTTTGGTTTGATGTTTTATGAAACTTGTGTAATGACAGAAAACCTACATTAAGATGCAAAGTGCTGCAAAGTCAGAGTCCCATTTTAAGGGAAAATGTAAATGCATCATTAATTCCTTGGTGAATATGCATCATGATACTATAATTAATTACATGACTGCAAATTACTTTTCTCTCATGTATCCTGCCTTATTCCAGAGGCCCAAACAAAACCAGCACAGATAATTTAAGTCCTATGTCCCAAGCCAGTAGCCAAAGGCACAAAAATGGGTGTTCTCTAACTCCTGAGGTCTCTGTTTTGCGATTCAAATTGCATTTTTTTACCCCAAATTTCTATTTGTAATACAGAATTTTTGTTAGCCACTTGACATTCTGGATATTGCATATTTGCCTTAACACAATGACTAGAGGATGAGCATGCCTCTGTGTCTCTGAGTATGGCCCAACAAGCAGAAAAGGTCAGGAAGATGCAATCCAGGCATCAACATCAACATGAACAAGCAGTGCAGGATCCAGAATGCAGGAAACAATTTATTGTACTTCATTTTATTTTCAATAGGAATTGCATTTATTCTCTTTATTAAAGACAGTCTTTTTTGCCCCAAGAAAATGTGACGTATGCACAGACTTACTAATGACTCCAGCCCGGCAGACTTGCCTGTGGCTGTTATAACACCATGTGCGTGCCCAGGTGAAAAGTATTTTCAAGACACACAAAAACAAATAAACAAACAAAAACACAAAGGGTATTATGAGGAGGAGAGAGGTGGAAGTATATCTTCTAGAAACCACGAAGAAAATGGTACTAAGTATCCTTTCAGACGCAATTGTTCTCCTTTATCAGTAATTAGATTAGCTGCAGTGTCCAGCATCGCTTTTTGGAAAACAAGAGGATGGCAGGGCTTACTGAGACAAATTTACTTTAACGCTATTAATATAAGCCCACATTTTACTAAAGCTAGGAAACATGGAAATTAAAGTCACCAAAGTACTGTGCAAACATTAACAAATTAACTCATCTTTATCAAAACCAAACAACACACAAAGGAGGGGCTTTGAGCACACCGTTCAGAGCCAGGAAAAGAGCTTAGGAGTCTTATATTCAGTCCAAAAGATCATCCTGCCACTCTGTAAGAAATCATCCTTTTGAAAGCTGTTCACAACCAAAATAAAACCACACAAAATTTTCCTGCCAGCTGACAAATGTCTTTACAAGGCTTGGGACCTCGAATACATAAATCAAGAGATTTGCTGAAGGCTACTACACATCTGGCTACATCCTGCACAGTGTTTGGGAAGAATATGTCCAGGTCCACAGTTTGGCACCAAAATTGATAAGAGAACAAAGCAGTATTGATTCGGTCATAGATTGATACTCTGAATTTCTCAAAGCCAAAGACTTGGGAGATGAACTCACATCTGGAGCCACAGAAGCTGTCCAGGGAGATGCCTTTGCACTGATGGGTGTGAGCGATGCTTATCCCCCCCATACGCACAGGGTGGACACAGGGCTAGGAAGGTAGGAGTCTGCACTGCACCGTTTTGGTTTCAAGTTATAGCAATATATGTTTTCACACCAACCTCTGAAGCTGATCAGTGGCTGGAGCACTACCAGAGGTATTCACTGCTGGACCACAGGCACTGACAATGCCTAATTGGGAACACACATCCCAAATGAGAGAGGTGGCTTCTCCAGGAGATGATTTACAGCACTTCTAGCTGTCTCCACCTCTCCAGCAGCTGCAGAGATGCTGAAGTTGCATATCCCCTACCTCATCTACAATTACTCTGCATTGCTTAATTGCTGTCAGAGATAAAATATTTCTGTAATATGGAAAGCTACACTAAAAGGTAGTGCGGTGGCTACAATGCAATGTGTTTGTTCCTTTTACCAATGAATAATCCCCTATGCAAAAAAAATCTGGAGATGTCGAAAATAGCTCTTAGTGCAGTGCAAAGTAAAAGGACATCAGGATTTAACCTAAGTCTATGGCACCAAGTCGTGATCCCTTCAGTAAAACTAATGCTACAAAGTGCGATCCTACTCTAACTACAACCAACACTTATGGAAGCAGAAGCTGATGCCAACAGCTTAGAATCTCACTTGGCCTGCTAAGACAAAGATGGCAAAATAATCCATGGAAACTGCAAACCATATGGAGTAAAAGGAAAAAAACATGATTTCACACCTGAAGAAATGAGTTAATTGCTGCAACTGAGCAATACCCAGCTCTCCAAAGATGATTTTGTTCTGCTTCGTATTGCCTCAAAAACAGCTACTGCCCTATGGGGGTCTTCAAATGCATTTCCACTTGCAATTGTACAACTCTTACTAGCTTTAGTTCTGTGGCTTGGGAAATTTGGTAGGAAAAACAGAGCTTAAGAATTACATCAAAATCATCGCACAGTATGGACGCAGTCACTGTGCGTTAACACCCCTTCTACTTTATGTATCTGAAGAGCATTTTCATGCCCCTCTCTGTACCTCTCATGCTTTCCACATTAAACCTCTGAAATCTCCAGAACTGGCTTACACCTTTCTTAAAATATGGTACGCAAAATTGGGCCTTCCCCTCAGCAGAAGAAGGGAATCTTCCATGTGCTCTGCAGGCATCTTTATGAAAAATGAACAGCACCAAAAGACATTAAACTAGTAACTGATTACTATGGATTTTTATTATTTTTTTTAAGCTAATGTACTTTCTATTGTGGACAATTTGTTTTGTGTAACGAACTTGCCTTGCAAACAGAAAAGGTTCCAGTGTCCTGTTCTAAAAGGCAAACATTAACTGAACATTAATTTCTAATTGACAGTATGTACTCTGGCTTTTGTCAATGTTTTATTAGATCTGGGAAATGAAAATGCTGATCACACTTTTCATAAAGAAACCATTAATTTATTATTTTTTTTTACCCCTCCTAGTCTCTGCTACAGATTCAGTAGGTGAGCTTTAACAAATCACCTACTTCTTACATTTCACGCAGATCAGGACTATGTCTTTCTCATCACAAAGTTATTTGATAACTTCTATCCACTTTGGGATTTTTAGCCTTTTTGAAGAAAACCCCAGTAGGAAATTGCATAATTAAAATCAAATTACTTAGACATTTTTACCCAGGTTCCCTCCACCCATTTTCAAGTGTTCTTCTGAAGTCTCTAAATTGACTCTAAAGTCAATTTTTCTAGAATTGGTTCTTTATTTTCTCACCTATATTGATCTTTATCAAGACTGCAAGCAACTGCTTGATGTTACTCAGCCCCGGAGCTGTTTGGAAGTGCTCAGAAATGGGGCATTTTTTCATAAGGAAGTTATAACCAGTCAAAATTTGACAGAAAAAGCAGTAATGGTTATGAATTATGTAGGGATGCAGAACAGGGTTGGTCTCCATGTCATGTTAGAAAATTTACCCTGTACAAGCAAAGGCTCTTTCACTCATACAGTATATTCATCATAGATCTTACCTACAATGTGAGATAGCTCATCCCATCATGCAGAGAGTAAGATTGCTAACCTAGTGCATTTCCATTTAACCCATTTGCTGTTGTTTTTTTTTTCCCCTTAAAGTGTTGCTCTTAGAGTTGGTATCGGAATAGGGTTCTCATGCTCTGTTTCGGAAGAAAAAAACCAAGTATTTCTACTCTATTCCACATGCTCTGAGTTACAGTGGAAAGCATAAAAGCATGAACCTTAAAAGCAAAACAAAGTTTGGCTTCATAAAACTGAAGGCCGGCTTCCCACCTATTTGTCGCCCCGCGACTGATGGGCTGCTTGCCTGCGTAGCACTGAGGCTGCCTTTCTAACCATAGAAAGCCTGATTCCATGAAATCTCTGATGCGTAGGAATGAGAATGATGCCCCCCAAAGCTCTTCTTAACCTCTGGGTTGTTCCTATCAATGCTACATGTGGATTCTCAAGTGTCTAATACAGGATGATGCCCATGACCTCTCTGATGTGGTGCCGAGGGGATCCTAGTCTTCTCCTGCCTTTCCAAAGCTTGGAAGACTTTCACCCTGTTGGGATCCATCAATCTCTCTGCCTTTCTGGTTCTGTTATCCAGAGACTTCAAAACCAATGTCCAGACTGATGGTGGACAGGTAGGCTGAGCCAGGCAATAGTGGGCAATGCCATGGTTTTTACATCTCAAACATCTTTTCTGGAGCATTTCAATCACCAGTAATGTCACGAAGGACCCTTATGCAATCTACTGTCACTAAGAATTAGAAAGGGGGTGGTAAGTGCAAAATACAAAATTCCCTTTCAGAACACATCCAGGAATCTTCCTCCTACACTCCAACAACACCTGCCCAGATCTGGGTTGAGAGCAGACACCCATGCCCACAGCAGACTCTCACTCCAGACCTACTGCCCTTCAGCGCCTACCAGGACATCCCATTTACATCCTCAGATGTTAAACTGGATGCAAAATAAATGGGGACTTAACTACAGCCTTTTCCCACATATGCTCATAAATAAAATTTTTACTTTTATTGTTCCTTTGGTTTATTTAGGCTTCCTAAGATGTGGATTTACTCCCCACTGTTCTTTTTGCAAAACTAATAAGAACAGAAAAGCAATATACAGTGCCAATAGGGCAGTGAGGAGCACTAAAAGCAAAATTACTGAAATTAATCAAAAAATAAGCAATCTGGCATTATTACTCAAGTGTGTGGAAGTGGTTATAATTCAATAATCTTATTAAGACACACACACAAAGAAAAACAAAAACAGAAAAGCCAAGCTGCACGACATGCAAGCAGTAAACACTTAAGGTTTTGAAGCAGTAAATGTGTAGGGGCTGGGGTTTTTGGTAAGCATCACCCTGTTGAGCCCTGCAGACCTCAAAGAGGCAAAGCTCCTGATAACTGCAGTGTAGCAGCGCAGGAGGGCATTGCCCGATACCCCTGAGTGAAGACAAAGACACTGAATCAACAGCAGGCTTCTCCATTCCCATCCTCCTTTATCTATTAATCTTCAAATCGAAAACAACTAATAATACTCTCAGAGTGAGAATTCACAGAGGGATATTGCCATTGTGCCTATCACCAACAAAAAGGATGCAGGCTCCCCTCCTGCCTGGTTTCCATCCAGCGTAATTGCCTGATCCCAGTCAAATGGTAGCATGGGTCTGCATGTACTGACCTCATCTGTGCAAAATTCAGAGCATTTCCATGCACATATTAAATATAAGGTTCCAAATACTATTCACTGTTGAGATACAAATGCTGCCTTACAGGGTGAGAGAAGGTGTGTTATCTCCTATCAGATTTGCTCAGGGGCACTGGACAAATATTTAATTAAATGCTGGGGATATAGGGGATATATTTAATTAACACTCTGTTCCTGATTAGGATTGGAGATGATGTGAAGGCAGTCAATAGTCCAAGAGAAAAGTCACCAAAGATCCTGCTAAAGAAGTGGCTTGATCAATAATCCTGGCGCCAGGGGAGAGCCCCGAGCAACGTCAGTCAGCAGGCGGTTTGTCAGTGCTGCCTCTTGGGGTGCAGGCCCTCCCTCCACTTCATCAGCCCCTATAGCCCTCACAACTGCTACTGCTATTTAAGCAGTTGCAAATACATAATTAATTTAGTTTTACCTTGAGGGGGGTGATTTCAGGATAACGTGCAAGGCATGCTGTGCTTGTAGATGTGGTTAGCCTCAACACTGGTGGCACCAAGAGCTACGAGATAACCCTACAGCTGGGGAGAGGTTCTCCAGGACATCCAAACTTCCAGGAAATGTTGCTTGTTCCAGGCAGGAGTCCACAAAGTTTTGTGTGATACATACCATCTTCCAACAACTGACCCAAGGACTCACACAGAGGTATGTATATTCTTGTAGCTCTGTTTTCTTAAGACAAAGTGATAGCTTGCAGCAGATAAAGGCTGCTTGGTTTTGTATCTGCTATGATATCACATCGTATTAAGCAAACAAACCAAAAAAATGGGTTACACATTAGTTGGGTCTATCTTGCACAAATAAATGTGCATTAAATGACAACATTTTGCAGATTTCTGCTGAGCACTGAAGGGATGCAGCATGCGATGTCACATACCTAGTGACCATCACTGTGCCACATGCCTGAGCCCCGTGTCACAGAGCGTAACGCCTAAAGCAGGCAGGAGGCTCTCACAAACAGGATGAGGGCTGAATCACCAAAGGTGCAAAAAAAAAAAAAATGCACAGGAAGAAAACCTCATCATGCATCAAAAGCATGCGCATAGCATTTGTGTGTCATTTGATAGCACGATGAATAGTTCCTGTGGCCATCAACTCCTAGAAAACCAAAAGCAGCCTGGAAAACCTCTCTTTTAACTTAAACTTTTAACTTTAAAAGAAAAAAAAAAAGTCAATTTTCAGATTACTCATCAAAAGTTTTGAACTGCTAACCGCACAAACATTTCAGCGATCTAGACACTTCTATTAAAACCTGATTTCACTAACTCTGTAAGAACATGAAGGCCAGCTGAGCTTTCTCACTATATTCCTCCCCTCCTTCAAAAGCAAAATGAAGAAAGTGTGCTGTTTAAAGACTGCAATTATAAAAATACCTATTTAAAATGCTTCCTGAGGATATCCAAACCAGAGCAAATAAATATCAAGTACAAGAGCATACTGCTAGCTTGTTTTTAAAGCTGTATGAATGTCTTTAACCCTTCAGCCTCTAATAAAGTCCCATGAGATCCCTGCTTCTAAGTCTCACAACGGCTCTGGCATCCCAAGGATTTTAGCAATTGTTTTATAAAAATGAGCTAATATTGGGGGAAAAAAATCAGACAAAGCCATTTGGAAATGTATTAAGAGAGTTGACATCCTTCTTCAATTATCAGATATGCAAGGCATTTCCTTGCAGAGCACTCTCACCCATTTAACCTACATGCACCTTGATACAGGGAAATAATTATCCACTTAGCTTACTCATTTCTAATTAGCTTCAAAGAGTGCAATTACTGTAACCAGGAGTTAGGAGAAGAGGCAAGGCCAGGACAGGTAGACCAGAATGGCTGTGCAGGAGAAAGAGCAACAACTGGAGCAGGAACAGGGGAGGAAATACCATGCTCAGCATTTTTTTGAATTACCACCAATTCTTTTAAAAAAATAAATAAAAATAAAAATAAATAAAGAAACATTCGTTCTACGGGAAAAGTGGGTTCTTTAAAAATGAGGTATCTGACAACTGTATTTCAAGAAACATCTCTTTTTTTTTTTTTTCAGACTATCCCACCAATAAAGTTTTCTAGGCTTTTGAAACTAGAGCCCTCCTTTCTTCCAGAAAGATGAAATTATTTCCAGCCTCTTGCAGCCTCAGAATTTGGTGCTAATCTGCTAAAACAGCAATTTTTCATGCATCCATTGCTCAGATTTTTTTGCTGCCAGAGAAGGGACAAAACCCTGGGTCCAGGGAACAGATCTTGCCCAAAGGGCTGTGCCTCATCCATACAGCCAAGAACTAGATAACCCAAAGAGTGTGGGGGAAAATGATAGCAGACAGTAAATGTTCTAGAAATTCAAAAGCCATCTGGAAATAAATTAAGAATTTATCAGAATAAAATGTTCACTGTGGAGGCATTTGTAACAGCATCTGTAATGCTACTTGCGTAAGCTCCTGTCTTTCCATTAGCTTGGGTAATGTACAATTCATGAGTCGTACTGGCACCTCATTATCCAATTAAAATTACTCATTTTTAACACAGAAATAATGTAGGAAAGGGAATTATTAGGTTAGCAATTAATTCTGGCTACTCATATATGAAATGGCTTTGCAATTAATTTGGGGAGTTCTGCATGTTTTAAGCTCCTCAGCCTAATTACGACAAGCTGCATCACTGGGTCTTACACTTCTCCTTTCCAATTAATTTGTTAATGTAAGCACAAGAGGAATCACCCCTAGAAAATAAGAGGCACTGCCATAAGTAACAAGAGAGATTTTTTTAAGAAAACAAACCCAAACCAACACGCGGGAAGATGGCTTTCCTCCTGCTCTGGTAGCACACCTGCTATTGCCCTACTGAAGGAGCAACACATTATATCTGATCAGTTAATTAAGTGGTTTGATTTAATAATAACGCAATCATTCGACTTAAGAACCATCCAGCAAAC
Source organism: Cygnus olor (assembly GCF_009769625.2). Taxonomy (NCBI): domain Eukaryota; kingdom Metazoa; phylum Chordata; class Aves; order Anseriformes; family Anatidae; genus Cygnus; species Cygnus olor. Next base: position 15,828,432 of record NC_049175.1, read on the forward strand.
AATTTCCGAGGTATTAACCTCTAGAAATTGCATTTTAAGATCAAGGCTGTATTGTTTTTAAAAATGCAGCATGAAATCCTTATGAATCACAGCACTTGGAAGGAAAGGCATTTATTATTGGAGAAAAACATCTACAGCCACGGCTGTCTACTTTACTTTCCTTCTTTTTGTCTGACTCCTTACAGCTGTCTATTTAAGCCCCTTTCCCTCTCCTTTGCCCATTACCAGACCTCATCATCTGCAGGTTACGTTACTCGTAATGTCACCTATAATTCAGCCAACGCTTAAGCAGCTCCAAAAAAGACATTTTTGGCAATTATGAACTTCTGACATTGTTGCCCAGGAAGACAAGACCAAGGAGGCACACTAAAATGCTCCAGATGGGTCTGCAGAGGAGTTGGGAACAGGGCTGCAGCAGATGTAGGCACCGCAGCAAGCTCTGGTGAAAAAAGGCAGGCTGGATGCTTCCACAGCACTGCCAAACACCCCTGAGCGCTACGACAAACTGGAAGTCACATACATTTTGCTTGGAAGCACTTTGAAAACCAAGCAGAAGAGATTTTGAAGGGCTAAAGCGCAATGTTTCGCTCACTGGGGGGACGTTCTGCTGATGGGACGTCTAGCTGTCACCACAGCACTGTGCGACTCACAGCTGAGCTGCTTTAAGCAACGAGGCACCGTCCTGAAGGACCTCGGGGTCTGGGCCACCAGCCTGCCGGTCTCTGGCTTGTTTGTGATGGACTGTGCCCATGGCTGTTTTGCTCTGAGTAGCCTTTTCCCAGAAGCCGTGCCATGAATCATCTCTCGTGTCCCACGGCATTCAGTACAATTAGTCACTGCAAGCTTTTCCTGATAACAGACAAACTGACGTTAACTTCATGGAAATAATCTCAGCGGTTTTTGATTTCTCCTTTTCACAGTCCAAACATACCACTTACCATTAATTTTCCCTCTCCAAGCACTCACGTCTTGTCTTCCGTATTAGAAACGTGTGAAAAGCATGAATTTAGTTAAAAGCTATCTCTAATCCTTTTTTTTGTTTCATAGTTCTCGGGCTATCTAAAATACAGTACAACTTCGACGCCAAGAAGGCTGGTACCATATTCACTGCCATGCAGGCCACCTAATCAAAGCAATCTGTCATCAGAAAGGGAATATCCAACTGTAGAGCTGCCCCTCTGCACAGACATGCTGGACATCTTCCATAATGAATGCTATTTCAGCACTAAGGGGGGAAAAATCAGTCTTTTTGCAATACCACTTGGCACACAGATAGTATCGTCATTTCTTTTTTCCTTCAGCTATCACTCCCAGCTCTACACTGGGATTCGGATTAGGCACAAAGCACCAACTGACCAGTATTTCCCCTCCTTGATAAGCCGACCCAAGGGTGCGAAAGCACGCATTAGCAGGCTTGCTTCTCCCAGCAGCACCGCATTTCTGAGACGTTTCGTATTACAGCTTTGACTACTCAACAAAATCACACTGAAAACAACCCAAGAGATAATTAAATCAAGTCAAAGGTGAAACAGCTACGGCTTACAGGCTGCAGATGAGAGAGAAGGCTTTACAATAAGGAGCAAAATACCCACCACCCCCGCTACTCTTTACGTATACATGGAAAAGTGAAACTCGCGGGGATTTCAGGTGCAGAAACACATCAGGAAAGGTGAGGATATTTGAGCAATGCTCCCTTCCCCATTTATCGCAAACCACCGGCTGCAGAACAGAGAGAGGCTGCAGGGCCGCTGTGCCATGATCTGCTCGCTTCTGATGTAGGAATGTTTTGTGGGCTAAAGGAAAATGGCATGTCAGCCAGCTGAGGATTTCACTCCACAGCAGCCATCAGCTCGCGATGGAAAAGGCTGATGTTAAGACCCAGTGTGTGTCATTGTAGAAGTTGCTACTGACAGTTATATTTAGAAAAACGTAACCTGATAGCAGTCAGGTACTGCTGATATTTCTGACATCTGTTGTCTATCTCGTGCTTTCAGAGCCTGCTTGGTGATGTAAAGCAAAATTGCTTTTGCATTCATTTTGCATTTGTGATCACAGCTGTCAAACGCATGATGTATGAGCACTTTCTTTTTTCAGAGAGGCAACCAATTAATGTTATTACACCCGTTGAGAAGTTTGGAGATGGAGTTACAAAGCATTTAATGATCAAAGAGAATAGTGAATAACATAAATAGAGACGTCCTCCTGCTCCCACTACCCTAATCAAACGCCTTCTAATAAAATATTCTCCAGCCCCCTCCCTTCGAATTATGCTCATTTTCATCTGGAAAAGCACAAAATTGCATTTATCGTAAGCAGTGGGTGACAGGGAGAGGAGTCACTTCCATGCAAGCAGCACTGAAAAAATCTTCCCAACAAAAAGAAAAGAGATGGGGCCTTTCTCATGAGATTCTTCCATCCCACCGTTTCCGTATTTCCTTTTTTTCTTTAACATTGTGGTTGTAATAGTGTCACTGTACAAATGAGTACAAAACCGCATGGCAGGTAAAAGCCTGCACCCCTTGAGGCCCCTGTGGGCAGCTGAACGAGAACATTTTAACTGACCCCAACGGGCTCCTCTGCAGTATTGATGCTGTTTTCCAGGTGCCTGTGTATATGTGTACCCTGCTTGGAGCAAAGCATCTTTGGAAGGGGGTCTGGAGCTGAAGGTCCCTCTGCTGCGACGAGTTACGAGACTGACTGGGTTGACCAAGAACAGGGCTCCACTCTTTCACTATATGCATTCGCGCTACGGAAATCATACAAATGAAAGCATTTCTTTAATTACATTTCATCTGCAAGTTCAATGACAGAATTCATTGTCTTCTCAAATACCATTTCTCTTACAGAAGCTCATGGCTGCAAATAAAAACATAATCTAAGCTCTGTGCTGCGAAACTTGCTTAGTATTACTCTTCAACGTAACTACCAGAATGTCACAGAGGTAGTAAAACAGTGGTGTATTTAGTTTGCTCAGCGCGTTATGCAATTTTTCTTTTGGAATAATTAGATTTATTTATTTCTTTAAATTAAACCACACTTACAGGGGAAAAAAAAAAAAGAAAGTGAAGTTTTCTTTGAGGTAATACTCTCATGGCAAAGCTGCCTTTCTGTTTTAAAGCAAAAACCTATGACACTGACTCATCCATGCTTGTCCCTGGCACTTTAGTGAATGGCATCAAGGAGATATTTGCCCCAAAATATACGTAATCGGTTCTCCTATTGCACTTCTTTCATTTAAAAAATGATCATATTCTATGTATAGGAAATATCTTACTCATCTACTTCACGGAAAATAAGTAAGAAAGCAAAGATCCATCCCCACCACCACCTTCCACCAAGATACAAGGTCATTTTTGTTTTCCAAAAAAAAGTAGCACGACTGAACAGCCAACTTACAAAGTCAAATTCTGAGAAGCTGGGAAATCCCCATACTGTGGTTTTTCTACAGCAGCACATCTCCCTTTACAGGCAGATGGAGCAGAACCTTTAGCTTCAGAATCACGAGAGATTTCCATTCCCTGAGCATTGCACGTAACCACTCGGACGAGAATGCCCGTCCCAGGAGGTCACACCTGCACCCTGAAGGCTGAAAGGGGAGAGCAAACTTGGAGTGTTTTTTTCAATTGGTATTAACTAAAACAAGGATTTATTTGGCTTTCCACTCGCTCGTTCATCTTCTCTACGACATAAACCACAGATTACTTTTGCTATGTGATATGTAAGATATAAAAAGAAACGCATGTGCCTGCATTGAGACTGCTTTAGGCCTTCCCGCGGATTAGTTTTTGGTAATCATCGCAGTAAAAGGGATTATACAAGGTTTCCTTTTTTGTTACTCAAAACTCCAGGATGATTTTGCATGATAACATGCTTCATATAATAAATAAGATTTCTGAAGTCTCATAATGAATGTGGATAGCCAGGCAGTACTGAAGCTGAATTTATTTCCGAATATTCAGCTTGAGTGACTTTAGTAACTGTTCTTGGTAAAACCACCTTGTGCAACACAACCAAACCAACACAACAAAAGTCGCAATGCCCCAAAGGCAGAAAGCTCTCCTCCTCGCCCAGCTTCCTTCCCTCAGCGAGAAGGCTGCCTGCTTTAGGATAAGCATGGTCAGAGCTGCCCATGAGCTAAGAGCATGTCTGCTCCTTAATCCTCTTCTTCTTCAGCACAGAACACACGAGAAAGCTTTGTAGCCAGTGCTGCCTGTCTGCAATGGAAATGCTTTGGGCAATGCAAAAATCTCCTGACCAGAGGCTTGTTGCCTATCCAAAGCCTGTTATAGCTGGAAACAAATTTTTGAGGAATTCTCCTCGTTACATTGATTTTTCTTTATTTTTGTCTGCCTTGGCTGTAGATTATATACGGTAATATAAGACAGTGATGGTTGCTGTAATGAATCTGTCCGGGTTTCATTTTCATTATATATGAAACAAAAAGAGTGTACAGATTTTTAGAAGTGGCAAAATTTTATTAGTAATATTCATATTTGCTTCTTTTTTTTTTTTCCCAAAGGAAACTTTCTGCACTTTTTTCTGTTGTTTCAGAGACACTGCATACACCTTCCAAGTTCTAAACAGCCCTAAATAGGGATGGGACATCAAAAACATTCCATATATGCTTTATCTTCCCAAGCTGCCTACAGGCACCAAACCAAAACAAAAACATCATATTTTAAAAGTATTCTGCTTTGTATAACCACATTTATTTGAGCTATTTAGAAACAGTTCCCTTGGGTGAGCAATATTTTAAAGCTCATGTTAACTGAAGAATATTCTCAGTCTAATTATAAAAACTAATTAAAAAGCAATACGAGCAAAAGAAGACACTAACATGAAGTTTTATCTGTGGGTTGAGAAGTTAAGTTAAATTCAATTACCTTTTTCTGAGTAGCACAGATTAACCGAGGGATCAGCACAACTAATGAACTGCTTAATGAGCAGGATTAAGAACACTGAAGTCCAGAATGACAGCATCCGTGACAAGAAAGAAGTCAGGTGAGCTAAGGACACTGGAAGGTACTAAATAAGAGTATAAACTTTTTCCTATTTTCACAGTGGCTTTGTATTCACAGCCTGAAGCGATCACATCCAGGTGGACGAAGCACGCTGGGCTTTTGCCACAGGCGAGGCACGGATCTATCAGCTCTTTCATGGTCTCCAGGTCTATTCCAGGTCTATTCCATGATCTGCCATGGCTTGGATTAGCATGGATCATTGACACACATAGGCCTCACTAGGGCATGATCAGGATCGGGCCCAGTGGCTGTTTCTCCACTGCCAGGCCTGCGGTGTCCCTTTGGTCGCAGTGGGTGGCCAGGCACTGAAGAGCTGCAACGCCCAGCTGGGACACAAAACCAACACTGACTGCAGAAGAATTCTGCTCTCTATCATCTCTGTTGATGTTAACGTTACTGCAACGTCCCACTGGAGATATTTATCTGTGGCTGATAATTGGCATTTCCACATGTGCCAGTAAATGCACTGGGAATCATGCAGGCAGGGGCCGACCCTGAGTCCACCCCTCTCACTGCAAGAATACACTGGGGGGACGTCGATCTCCAAAGAGTTTTAGGGTCACACTCCTAGCCAGGATTAGAGTTTCTTGTCTGCTACGTGCTAAGAAGGCACACGGTGCTTTGTAGTAACACCCTTGCCCTGCTTACTCCTTAGCTCCTTGGTCTCTTGGGAAGCAGTCGTGCTACGTGACCACAGGTCCAGGCAGCCCAGTTACCATTCTTGCCTTCGCATACACGTACCCCTAGCAGGAGGACAGGTAAAACTAACAATGAGAGTCAAGAAAATAACCACATTTCCACATACGTTTCCTTTGTAGCTTTGAAATCTGAACAAAACTTGGTAACATCAACCTCCTCGTCTTTTTAAGTGCCTATTCTTCTTAAAAAGATGGGATCCCCATCACATCAAGTCACCTTCATAAGCACTTGCTTTATGCCATTTCCTTGCTGATGTAGTCACAGTAGATTAAAGTATTTCCCACCTTACTGCAGTGTCATATACAGCTGCAGCTTGCCACAGCACCCAGGCACACCAGCCAGCTGCATGAACTGAACTTCCCACCATGTGGAAAATCAACCGCCAGCCTTCAGATCATCCAGCAAACAAAGAAGCTGCTAAAATGAACTGTAAAATACATAAGTAAATAAAGACAAGCAATCTCTCATAGTCAACAACATCTGTTGTAACAGTATCATGAGCTTCCAAGTTGGCCGTATCTCACTGGTTGCATTTTACAGCTAATATGTTAGCAACATAAAATCATCAAAATCACTCTGGGGTCTAAAAGTCAGTCTGGGTTCTTGCTCCTTTATGCATCACTGTCAGCAGCCTATTCTGCACAGAGCAGAAGTTGCTAAAAATACCTAGCTAGCCATCCCAAAACGAGCCACCCCAATAGTTTCAAAAGATACTAAACAAAACTCTGAAAACTTGTACAAGCCATCAAAATCAGCACACAGATTTGCATGTACGCACAGAAAGCTGACCTGTTTAGAAGGCAGGTTCCCAACCATAGCATACTGAAAGCATGGAGAAAATTCATTCTCCCATTAATGGAATCATGCACATGATCATCCCTGCTCCTGCCTATGCTCTCGCATCCTCATTCTCTCAGCCTGTTTTCTCACAATACGCCATTTAAATTTCTGCAAATATATGATAAAGGCAGGTTTGCAAAATGGTAACCATTCGTGCCAGCACTTTAACACATTTTCTTTTGGATTGTTAGGATACATTTTAGAAAGAGAAAGCAAGTTATCCAATGCATGTGCATACTGAAATTAAACTAAAGGATGTTTTCATTCATTTTGTTTTATGGAAAGGAATCATTTAAATAGAATAACTTAGCCTGGAAGGGAACTCCATTGGTCTGTGGTCCAAGGCCCACCAGAGCAAGTCAATGTCACTCGGTTTTAGTATCTCTAGGGACAGGGAGCCCATCACCTTTCTAAGCCCAAGCACAGCACTACTCTTAATCATATATATATGATATATATATATATATATACCCCGGCACCCTGAAATGTGCCTCGTCCTCCAACTGGTGCCAAGCACATACAGACAGCTGTCGTGGCAGCACCCTGCAGCACTTCACCACTGAAACCTTCCTTCTTCATGGCTTTATTTGCTTTCCCTGCTGCTTCTGCTCCTCTATGTTCTTCCTTGACCTTATCAGTTTTGGGATCAGATCGTGTCACTTGCCATTTCTAACTCTTCATTTCAGGCTTTTATCAGGCATTACTCTGCTCCCTGTGCATGTAGGTCCTGTATCAAAATAACTCTTACTGGGAAGTTTAATTATAGAAATTCAATGTATGGTACTTGAGCACATTTCCTTGTTAAATTGTTATTATGTGCTAACATTTAATTCAAAATAAATTATAGCAACTCATATATTAATATAGCAACTCATATATTACTCATTTTGAACTTGTGTAGTAATCACCAGTAAATGCTGTTGCAGCATAGGAACTTGGTGTACCAATAAAATAACACTATGAAAATTGTGAATCAATTAGTATGTGCCATCGTGTAAACAAATCCTGGTCTATATTCTGATTATTTAAATATTTTAAATATACTGCATTCATGCAATGCAGTAATTGGCTGTGTTATGTTTTGAATTATGAAAACAAAATTGCTTTTGTGGAGCTGTTTCAAGCAGCTATTCAAAACAATTACAGAAATCAGTGAAAACAGCTTTTAGTAACAAAACTTAATGGAAAACATGGCTTTAACCAAACACATTGTAAAATCTTCACTATGCTATTTTGTGCAAGCCTTTTAGAGTTTACAGTTCCTTTCTCAATGTTTTAGTGCATTTCTTAATCGAAACATTTACAGATGAGCATGTGCAAATAAAAGTTTAAAGACAAGAAGAAAATATTTCTGTGGGAAATTACGTCAACTTAGAAAGCAGACTGTGCAGTGAGATAAATGCTTGAGGTTTCAAATGCGATTGTTAGCTCATCGTTTGGCGAAATACAGGATCTATAAGATCTGACCCACATTTTCCCATATTAGAGCATGCCAGGTTAGGCGACAGTGCAAATGAATCCAATTAACCCTTAGTGAGTTAGTGCCAGAAATCTCTGGTGAGTGGCAGAGAAGTGGGAGGAGACGAGACAGCAGCTGGCCATCCCCAGCATCTCACCCCAACCTGACAGCACTTCGGAAGCAGAGGAGAGGAAATATTCATGTGCCAGCAGGACGCACAGATCAGAGCAGTATGTGACCAGCTCCATCCGACATGTTACAGGCCAAAGCACATGCTGGTGTGTGCAAGAGCCTGTGGCAAGCTTTAGATCTCTTCCACGGCCTGCCCGCACAGTCATGCTCACCAGATATTTTAAAATGCTTTTTCCCCCTACATGCACCCCTCCTGTTCACAATGTAAACTTTATGTAGGTTTGGAAGCTGTAGTAAGAAAAAATCACGAGAAACATTATTTAAGACTACATGCAAAACTAAAATGTATTCACCAATTACCCATTGGTTTTGAAATGATTAATTGCACGCACATTATGATCGGCTTTTAATGCCACTCAGAATAATTTTCAAGAGAGCTGACAGACTCTAAACACGCCTTTCCCAATGGATTTCTGTCTGCAGCTTCAGCTGGAAATCATGCCCTTGTTCTCCATGGCATGAACATTCAGAAAGCAGCCAGGACTAAATCTGGTAGCGTCTAAATGTAAGAAAGAAAGATGAATCCATCCCATGCCATTTTGCTCGGCGCTGCAGTTGAGAATTGTAGCACAGGTATAGCTACAGGCAGTCAGCAAGTGCAGATGTGCTTTTTTCCCAGCTTGGGGTATCTTTGCTTTTCCATTAACAGGCGTGTCTTAGAATATGAAAGTACTGGTGTTCGTAGCAAGCTGTAGTCAGACTACGGAGCTTTTGCTAAACTAACTGCAATATAATTTGTGAGTACAAATGTCTTACAGCCTCCTGGACTCGGAAGTCTGAATTTATAGCAGTGTTTCACATAATATTTCTCCACACAGAGGGAAAAACTAATTACTACCTTACTTTAACTTATAATTGTCATAAAATTAATGCACTTAGAGCAGCAGTGAACTTAGCCCAAGATGCAGTCCTAATTATCATGTTAGCCTTTAAGTAGTAACAATCTCTGCAGTGGTTAATAAAGGTTAATGTCTCTACTGTTGGAGAAATACTACATGGATCTGGATAAATACTTGGTGGAAAATAAGTTGTAGAAGCTGAGAAATAACTCCCCATTAAAACAAAATTCTCAACCAAAAGGTTTTCCTCAGGAGGGTTCAGAGAGGCTGACTCTTCATCTCTTTATGTCCTGGATATAATATCCAAAATTTTAGGAAATGTTGAGCCAGGAATGTACTCACTCGTAAACAGCTCAGCTCTGGATGGACCAGATCTGTACACAGAGACAGGTTTAGGGAAAGAAGGACGCTGTGCCTAAAGGTCAACTTCCGAGCAGCCCCATGAAAATGCAGAGACCTTCTCTATTCTGCTGGTTGCTCCCCCAGATGTCCTGCTAGAGATGGTTGCTAGGAAAAGGAAGGGTGTACAGATCTGCAGTATTTGTATCCCTTATTTCCTAAGGAAAAGTAACAGCTGCCTGGTTTTATTCGACTCACATCAGTCGAAGCCAGACAACAGTTTGCAGAAGGCTGTAGAAAGGCGTACCTCCTCAAATAACTCTGTGTGTCAGATTTTCATTTCGAGCACTGGAGAGCTATAGCACTGCATTACAATAAGAATTACAATAGTAATTAAATGACATTTACATTGTTCCACTTCTAAACACGCTGAGCTCGTTAATCGCCCGTACAAATCTGTCGCAGTGAATTAACTACAGCACAGAGAAAAGAAGCGATATGGAAAAGGAGTATTTCTTTCCACAAGGAATTATTTCCCAACTGATTTCTGCTCTTATGCCATTCAAGGATAAATTGAGATTAGAGAAAGTTGGTAACACTTTATCAGACTAAAAGCAAGCAAGGACTATTTTTAAACATGGTTTCATAACATTATTATTCATCTTTCAGAACCTAGCATGTACACACAGAGAAAAGATTAAATTTCCAAAATAAGCTGGAAAAAGAAGAGCCTTTCCTCCGAACCTCCCACCCCCCAAAAAAATCTCAGCGACTGGGGAGCAGGCTGTGCTCTCAGGCTCTATCTACTCTGTTGGCACAGCCCAGAGCTGAACCAGATTCACCAGTTTTACCCTTAAATTCAGGACACTCTTTCCTGCCTTCGAACTGTGCATCTATACAGCAACTCAAGGATATTCAGAAAACCCTTCAGCCGTTTCACAGACTTCAAAACATAAAGAATAAGCCACAGCCATTTTCTGTTGTCTCAAAAGCACTTAAAGCACAGCGCAGCACCGTGATGTACATGTTAATGCGATGTACAGACATCAGGGTGCCTGGGGTCAGCAGGGTGGGAAGGTGGAATGAGCTCAGTAACACTCAGCACCAACAGAGGGAGGATGGGATAAATATTTTCTGATGTCAAGTCTTTAAAGCATGCATATAAACAACATCAAGGGGCAATGCAGCCATGGGTTTTATTGCTATGACACTTGGTTTTGTAAGTATTTAGCAGGCATCCCAGTCACAGAGACCCACTCTTTTCTCCAGCCCCGCCAGAGGAGAGCCTGAGTCGGCTCCTGTGAGGTCCAGCAGCTTGTTCTGGACGAGCACTGACGGGGATCCTGCGAGCAAACACGTCCACACAGGGCCAGCTAGAGAAACACACGCATTCACCCATGTCTTTCCATTCAAAAGCCGGAAAGAAACAACAGCAGAGTGATGCCCGGAGTCTCCCTGACCTTGATAACACTGCCTGTTGCAATAGATGCACTGATGCAGCCTTTTATTTGCCAGAATAGAGCGGAGATCACAGTAACAAGGAAGCAGGAGTTGAACAACAGCTCTTGAATGCACCCTTCATCATCATCTTCTATTTCAAAGGGAAGGGAGAAGGATTTCTTTCAAACCACAGGAACGCCTACTGTAGCAGCAGCCAAACCCAGCAGGTCAGTGCATTTACCACCCTTTCATAGCACATAGGTGTTAGTAAGTCTTTCTAGGCATTACAATGTTTGCCAAGTAACAATTAAAAATGGGACAATGCTTAAGTAAATATCAAAAATCCTTTGTGATTAATTTGAAGCAAATATTTGCACAGTGAAGAATGGCGGAAAATTTCCAGATCAAGCTTGAAGAATAATACTATTTGACTGCCCTGCAATATTCGGTTCAAAATACTTCATTTTAAAATTGTCTTTTAGAAGCCTCCATTCAACAGACTGTATACATTTCCCTCTAATGAATAAAATGGACGTGCAAACACTATTGGACAGGTGTAACTACCCAATCACAATGTGACTGGATTACACATTATTACTAGTAAAATTCGCTAATGCCTCAGTATGGACAGCCTCCAGGAGAGGTTAATGGCAGATTAAAAGCCCTTCAATGGGCAGATTAAAAAAAGCAACCTCCAATGGCAGATGAAAACCCCTTTCTCTCGTCATCTCAAAGATGACACCAGCTAATGAAGGATTTGACAGTAACTAAATTATGATGGGAAACGTGCTACAACTGTGTAGGGGCACGGCGTTCCTCTGCTTCCCACCTTCTCCCTGCACAAAAACCCATTAAGTCCTACCCAAACACTGCAGCACAGAATAAAGAGGATTTATGCACTTTTAACGTTTTTCCACTGCTACCCAGAGCAGTGCCGTCTGCATTCCTCCTCTCCCACGCTTCCCATTCCCACGCACTGCCCCCGACTCCTGCCAGTAAAACTGTTTATGCAGCTGCACTGAAAAGTGGTCATTTAGGTTAAAAATAGCCCAAACCTCTTTTGGGGGGTTTCTTTTGGATGTGTGGAGGGAGTTAATATTTAACCCGAATTACTGCCCAGTGCTGTTTCTGTCCCGCTGGCCACAGAGGTGTGCACCTGAGCACTGGGAGGCACCAAGAGCTGACAGCTGTGTATTTGGGGAGATTCTGGTTGGTTTGGTCGAAAAGCTTCTTCCTCAGGAGGGTGGTGGGGCCCTGGGATGGGGCACCAGGGAGATCTCCATCCTTTGGGGTTTCACGACCATTTCAAGCCGCTGAGGTCCCTTCCAACCAACTTGCGCACATCCTAGACCAAGGTGTCTGCACATCGTGAAACCACTTTAGGTTCTCCAAAAGAGCCTTCACACCCAACGCATGGCAGCCTTCACCTGCTTCACTCATTCAGCTAAATTTTCCTCAATTCCCCTTCCAGATGCTCCTTTTCACTGTCTCACGTGAGGGAACCATTATCTGTAGTGTAAACGATGTGTGGCCTCCACCCCAGGAGCACGCAGTATCTGCAGCACATCTCGGCATCTGGCACAGCAGCAAATTCCTCCCCGCTGCCGGGAATGGATAATGCTCCGTCATCTCTTCCTTTAAGTTTAACCAGCTTCCTGCATGGCACTTGTACAACTGGAAAGTCAGGACTGCCCGTCATAGAGGGCACAAAACACGCAACATCCCCATGGGAATGCTTTCTATTTTAGCCAACACAATTTTTAATACAGGAGCATCGACCTTGAAGCGTGCCACGGGCAGTGTCAGAAACGATAGCGGCTGCAGACCAAATCGACAAGTGCCTGTGTCATCAGAAAAAGGGGGAAAAAAAAATGAAGTTCCCTTTACGATCACCTACAAGCCAAGCTAATGGTTTGTAATGGTGCGATGATGCCTCCTCAAAGCAAGCATTTAAGACGCAATGAGAATGGGGCCATAAGTTGCTGCTGTGCAAGTCACTTAGAACAAGGGATTAGAGAAAACTTTTTTAGATTGATCACTTGAGTACCCTTATCCTTTCAAAAAACCTTCAAGTCCCGATTTGTTATCCAGTGTTTTCACACCAGGCCCTTTTCTGGGTGCCCGTGACTCGCCCCAGCTATGGATCTGGCCAGGCCATTGATGCGTTTCCACGGCTGGTGGCATTTCCCAAGCCTGTGGCTGCCTGTGTGCATCTATGTCCTATATACATATACTGATCGGTGTGCTCATCCATGAGAAATAACACACACAGACAGCGTGAGATCAGGCAAAATTTGCTCCCTACTTCAAGGGCTGAGCAAAGCCAGTGAGGCTTGAAAGCGCCTGAGCGGGCACGGAGGGATAGCTGCGAGCGGAGCAACGCTCCCTGACTTTCGATTACCATTGGGAGAGGCAGCGAAAGGCGAAACGAGACTCCTCCCTGGCCTGAAGCACCGAAGGAAGTTCAGCACAGCTATCCATATAGCTAACTGAACAGCAAGCCAGGGAACAGATGAGCGGTTACCCCAGGGCGAGGAGCTCCCATTCCAGCCCTTTTCTGGCTGCACGACCTGGGACGGTCCCCAGCAAAAGCTGCTGTGGGCCAGTGGCACAATGCGCCCGCCCTGAGGAGGTTTGCTGCCCAAGGACAATGCTCTCATCAGCCAGGGCCCAGGGAAGAAAACCCAAGTTTAAAAGGCTGGGTGTTGAGCTGGGTGTTGGGCAAATTGAACAAACCATGACTCCCACCTTCTACTGCAGCTACAGAGGAAGCAGGCAGAGTGACACAAGAGCTGAGAGAAAACCCAAGAAATGGAGACAATTCGACTGCCTTCTCAAAGATGGCAAGGATTTCTCCGTGTTTAGATGGCTGCATTTAGTCTTCAATGCCATCTGGACTGCTCAGATGGCTTCAGATGGCTCCGAGTTCAACTCAGTTCCCATAAAAACAACAATTCAGGGTGTCCATTCCTTGTTACATGAAAATAAAAGACACAACTTTATCATGGCACTTGAACTACCAGAGAACTACCAAAACATGATTCAGTTTCCTCACACGTTCCTTCTTCCTCCTGATAAATAAATAATATACTATTCACATCTCATTTTCCTCTCCTGTGCACTGGGCAGACGCTGAGGAGAGCAGACCTTCACCAGAGACCTATCAAACACTCATTACTTTTGAGCTCAGAACAGCAGGGTTTTGCAAATACCTTAGGAGGAGTAAATACACTTGTAAGGGTCTGTTGTCTGGATGTTTTTTACTGCAGTCTAAAGGAAATGAAGTGTTCCTGGTCCGATTACACTCAGAGAAAAGATGCAGTTCATGAAATGTAATGAATTTTTCAGTCCTGCAATACTGAGAATTTGGTTGCTTTCTTAATTAAAAAGTTTATCTGCCATTTTGTTGATCTATTGGGTATTCAACTGCTCTTAAACACTGGCACTTAAATAATACTAAATCCATCTTTGCCAGCAACCTTTAGAGCGGATAAGTGCAAGTAAATTACAGCCTTCTTCATAGCATGACAAACTGGAGTAAATATTGGTCACTAAAACTGCATCTAAGGTATCACAGCACACAGGAAGCTTACGATTTTTTTCCCCCCAGCTTAGCCCAGTTGCCACTAGTAAATGGATTTATGGTTAGAAGATTTATATAATAGAGACAATTTCAGTTGTTTTGTCACAGAGTATCTGCAGATGAGAAAGGACAGCAAGTTCGACGAGACAATACGCAGACCTGAAAAATGCAGTAGCAGTTTTCAGATCCTATGCAGGTTTATTTTTCTTCAGGAACTATAACTGATGTGTCGCATTAATCGCTATTTTAAATTGACATATCACTGCATTTGTACATAGCTATGGTAGATGAAGGCTTACTAACATACAATTCTGGTTGCCCTTAACAGCTTTTTCTCAACTTTAAACATCTTCCCAACACGTGGACCAAAAAATCCCACTTCAAACAGCGTCCATGAAACAGAGAAACAGAACAGTTTGGCTGTACAAGTGCAAAGGCAGTCACAGCAACACAAATGTATCAAGAATAAAGAAGTGGTGCTGGACATTAAGTAATCAACGTATTTTTGTATTAACACAGACATTGTCTGCAAACATCCACAGCTAGAGGGCTGCTGCTTGCTCCCTTTGACTTGCATTCATCCCAGATAGCAGATGAGGGAGACAGAGCCCTCACACATCAAGTCCCATCCATGCCCTGAAAACCTTTCCAGGACCTTTGTGCCCATAAAAGATGTCACCAGGGCCATCAGAGAAAGGTCTGCTCGAAAAAACAGCCTCAGTGCTGGCTATGCGTTTGCTTTAGAGACCGCTTCCTGGCAATGGGCCCCACAATAATATACAGCAGCATCAGTCTCATCAAGCTGAACAGCATTTTAAACCAAGACAAGTTGAATGTTCATGCATTGCCATTAAAAGGGTGCAGAGAATACAGCCCTCATAAGCAAGGTGCTAGCCTGAAGCCCATACCATGGCAGTCAGATCCCTGATGGAGTTGATCACAAGATTCCAGCAGATAACCCACACCTGTCATTTATTCAATGCACCATCAGATGCTGTCTCCATAAATACCTTCTACCTTATATCCACTGCAGGGAGGTAGAAAGTTTTTCTCCTGGTTCTCTTGATTTGATAAACTAGTGCGTCACTACCACCAGCCAGCTGATAATTTAGCAAAGCTTTAAAGGAAGAAGAAAAGAAAAAAGATTTGCAGCTGTTCCTACCTGTTCCTTAGTGCTGTTTCAAGAATTCAATTTTGTGTGGCTTATGTTCCCTGAATAGAAAGTTGCAAACAATTTGTATGCTGCTGGCTCAATCGATTATTTTGGGAAATGCTGAGAAGTTGGGCTGTAATGTCAGCCCCCAAAATGAGCATCCTATTGTATAGAAGGACACCAACCTGGCTCCAAAAATTCACAATTCCTGGAGGTAAATCAGCAATCACAGATGGTGAATTGCAACAAAAATCTACAAGCAAAGCCAGCAGTGTAGTAGATAGACATGTTTCCTCCCGTCTCTATTTTGTTTTTCCATGTATTAACTACAACCTCAAACACTATGTAATACAGCACATGGCAGAGCCATCTGCTGCGCCAACACCTCTTACTCTGAAAACACCCAGGCAATGAAGATGAAAGTGCAGACCACTTCCAGAAAGAGCCACCTACTTCCCACCAGCAACTTTCGGCAGCTTTGTCAGTCACAACAAACTCCACAATCCCTCCTGTTTTCCCACGGGAGCCACTTTCCATCCCCTCATGGGCTGTCTGCTTCTCTCCTGCGTGTCCCTGGCTCCCAGGGCTGCCCGCCGACCTGACAGGAAGGTGCCTTCCTCCAGCACCGTGCTGTTACAGGGAGCCCTGCTTTACTCTGTGCTATGCAACAGCTGAAAAGGAACGCAAAAATAAGGAAAAATAGCTAGCATTATATTTGGGAGTATGTAAGAGAAGAATACTTGCAGTTTCAGTGTTTGCACGCATTTTTTTCATTGCAGGGTCTAAATTTTGGCTTTGGACAGGCGCCAAGCAGGAGTGCTGCTCGCTGTCTCTAGGCTGAACTGGACAAGCCACTCGTTGTGAAGCCATACAAGACAACAAGCAGTGCCAATCTGTCAACAAACGCATCCTTATGTGCTGTTTAAATGCCTGTAGAGATCTATCGGTGACCTTTAACCATGTGGAGAATAAGCATACTGCTCGTGTCGTGCGGCATGCTAATCCTGCCCTGCCCAGGCAGGGGAACGTGCTCAGCGCAGGGATGGAGCACCACGGCTCGAGACCCAGAAGCACATCTAGCAAGAGAGCAGGATGAGGGGAGGGAAGACAAACTTCTTCCTGCTAAACAGCTGTCCAGAGAGGCGTGAAAGAAGGCTTCAAGCTCATTTCAGGATAATTGTTTACGGAGTCAAACCACTTGCCTGCGGACACACAGGGAGAAGAGGAGTGTTCACAGCCAGAAGATGAGGGTATCACTTGCCTTATGCCAGTCCTAGAAGCACTTGCATATTCTACCTACAGTTTATTAATCTAAATTAATTAAAAATCAAAAAGGACAGCTTCCATATTGTTATTTGCAACTTTTCTCATGTAAATTATGCTAACAGCCCACACTGAAGTAGTCTGTTGCTAGAGTATCTCCTCAGCTGTTCACATGGACAACATGTGGAAGCTGTAGATTCTTCTGTAGTTATTTTATTTTAGACTCAGAAACCTTACAGAAGCTAACAATTTACCATAAGTTCTTCGGGTGCAAATACAGAAGACTAAGTAAGGGAGAAAGAGTTCAAATTTAAAAGATACCAAAACATAGCAGATACAAATACTTATTGTAGATCTCATATTTGTCAGAGCAAAAAAAAGGTCTTTCAATACTGGAAAAATTAAAAAAATCCTTCCAATTCACTTGCAGTGAACAATGGAAACAGTTTTATTGAAAGTGATGGACTTTTAATGGAGGGAAGCACAAATCCTCCAGTACAGAAAGGTGTACTCAAATCTTTAAAATTAATCCACTGTAAATCAGAAAGAAACACTAAATTATGGAGGCTAAAAGTATCTTTAAAACTATGTTTTCACAGATATCAAGAAAGGTAGCACGGAGTAATTTCCTCTTATCAAGCATCTCCTAAAGTGGTTTTAGAGAACAAAAGGGAGGGCTTGCTTTGGTTCTGAAACACAAATTGTTCATTTCTGTGTCTGTCTTAGTACCAAGCAGCTCATTCTTCTACAATTAGTGCCAGAAAACAGTCTGGAATAAGAAACTTTTGTATATTGGTGCGTCAAAACCAGACTCTGTGCAGTCTGTTGTGTTTCAGTCTGAGAAAAGACCATGTATTGTTGAGCTCATAAATTAATATGAACTGCAAATACTATTATTGCATTCCGTTGTTTATCAAACTCTGCTCAAAGCAAAGGCTTACTATCATTAGAGAAGTTCAGTCATCCCATTTATCAGAACTGCTCTAGCCTGATTTCATGCATCAGTAATGTTTTCGGAGACATGAATAAAAGGGGATGGAGAGGAAGCTCTTGTGAAGTAATTATTTTACAGCTGCTGCCAGCTACTTCTTCAAGGATTGCATGGAGAAAGTCATAATCTACTTATAGATGTGTTTAACTGTGTTTGTTTCTCAGATTATCCAACTCTGTAATTAAAACAACATGAAAAATACCAACAAAATAATTTTCAGGAGTATTTAAAAACAACTCAACTGCTTCTTTTCCCCTGAACGATGATCATCCTTCCACATCAGGCACAACGAATATTGTTTTTTCATGAGCACTGGCAAATACTACTACGTAGTTTTTAAACCTGGACTTACAGTGAATCTTTTTCCTGTAATAAGATGATTTCATGCTATTGAATTTTACATAGTTTTATACATCTGATGGAGAGGAAAGTGATTCTCTGCAACATGTCAGGCACAGGATACGATGCCAGACTGTGAAACTAAGTTGGGGCACGTGGATACAGCTGGTCAGCACCTTTTGAGCATCCGCAGTCCTCCCAAGGCATCGCCCAGGGATGAGTGGCATGGCTTAGGATCTCGAGGGGAATGGTGGCTTCTGTAGGGCAGCAGGACACCTGTCCGTGCACCCCTGCACACCTCCCTCCGCCATGTAGCCTTCAAACTGCACTGAGTTTCTAAGTCTCAACATGCTGCAGGAGCTGCTCTCAGCAGCACTTTTGGTGAAAGCACTTCAAGAGTGTTCCTGGTGAGAAGAGCTTTATAAGCCTTTAGTTCTCCAGCTACTCAATAAAGCCAGCATTCAATTTTCTCCGTGCTCCATTGCGCAAACCTAGCCACAACGAGTTTGCAAGTCCCATTCCTCAGGGTGTCTCCTAAGTTAAACTGCCTGTGAGCTTTCCAGGCACTGCTTTATATTAGCTTTCCTAAAGCCTACAAGTAGGTGCTGAAGAGTGAACTGAAACTAAAACCTTCAGTCTATTCTACAGTTAACTAGGAAATTACCAAAATAAGAAAACAGCGATTCATTCAGGCACTTAGGATGCTGCTGCACTTGTTTCCTGCCCTCCTTGCAGGACAGTGCCATGTACATACCACCTGAAACTCTGTACTGAAGAAGGCTGCAGAAATTTTGTTTCATACGCTGCCTATACAAGCAATCAACCATGCTTCAGCATCCTCTTCCACTCCTGCCTCCAAGACAGATTGTAATGTCTTCACTGAGCAGAACGCCTCAACTGGCTGAAAAAGTCCTCACTCCTTTGGTCTCTCTGATCTAATGAGCTCTGCGAGCAAAGACAACGACTCACATCAGTGCCTCTCCTCCAAAGTACCTGCAGGTGATCTAATAAAGGTAATGGCAGAATTAAAGCTAGAAAAAGGACCGCGAGGAAAAAGCTGGGTACCGGGCAAGCACTGCGACAAAGCTAACACAGAATAAGTTTAATGGGGAAAAAAAAGGTAAATAAACAATTCAGTTTAAAAAAGGAGAGAGAGAGAGAGGGAGAGAGAGAGAGAAAGAGAGAGAGACGACAACAACAAAACTGACAAATGAACAATTCCAGTCAAATGAGCCACAGGAAAGGATGTAAGGAAAAGAAAAAACTACCGTGCATAACTTTCCATCCCAAAAAGACTTGGAAAATGCCAAAGATGCCAACAGCAGGCAAATTAAAGAAACCGTAATGTTAATGCCAAAAAAAAAGAAGTTTCTTCTAATTAAAGGCACTAATTAAAAAACTCAAACAGAAAATACAGATTTTCTCAAGTACAAAGGCAGCACACACACACCCCCCAGAAGAAGAGCAAGAAGCGAGCAAGCACTAGGGACTTCTTGTTTATAGCAGCAGCTGAAACCAAAGGAGGGAAAGTCTGCAGCGCAAATCGCCAGAGGCAGTGGCAGTGCCCTGCAAGGCAGCCAAGCCACATCGCAGCAGCACCCGTCTCGTCCACCTTTGCCCAGGTTGCAGCTGCTCCACGTGCAGGCACTGAAGCACAGTATCCTGGGCATCAAGACGTGGATCGAGTAAAACACGAAGGAGAAAGCATTTCTTTAGAGTGAAATAAAATATTGTCAGAACTTGCACTTTCCTTGCAAATCAGTTATTTTTTTTATTTCAGTCTTGTGATTCTTAGGAACTGGATAAATGGGGCTTTGCTTTCCTTCAGACCTTGTAGGGCAGAAACACTGAAATGGGGAAAAATAACAAAGAATTAAACTTTTCAAATGTTGGGTCATGGTGTTTAAAGTCAGAAGAAGAAACTGATTTCCCTCCTGTGTTATTTGCAGGGTTGGAAACTGTAAGGTATGGCAGAAAGCATCTATTTCCCAGACAGGGTTGTTAGCTTTCTATACCAAAGACTTTTCAGTGGTGAAAGCCTGAGTCAAAAAGATGTTTCAATGGATACTGCTGTTCAAACTCCTGAAGTGATAAGGATCAAAACTTCCTGCCAAAAATCCTGAAATAATCATCGAAAGTCACTATTTACATAGTTGTGGGAAGAAAGAAAAGGCCACATGCAGAAACGGAAGGAACAAAGTACATGCAACCCAGTTCTGCGAGCTCATGAGCTCTTCTAAAGGCAGGCTGCTCCGTGACCCCATCGTCTCCAGTTTGCACAACCTGGGAGAGAGACCAGACAGCTTTTAACCAAGCGGCTGAACATCTAAAATTAACCTTTGCCTTCCAACATCCTTGTTTTGAGAAGATCAGAGCAAACTTTACACGGGCTCCTCTGACTGTTGGAGGAGAATATCTGAACATCCTTTCGAAGGCTTTTAATGAGTCTCTGCAGTTTTAATTGGCAACTGGCACACTGTTGCCTGAGTTTTCCTTGCAAATTATCACCATTACCAAGCTCCTTTTAAGTCAGAGTATTTTCTGGGGCTGCAGCTAGCAAGCAAGCCAGCATTTCCATAGGACTCCATTGAAAACACAGTGGTGGAGAACTCAAACTCATCCGAGCTTGGCGACAAAATTTACAAACTCCTTCAGCAATCACGCTGCATGGCAGTGAGCTTTGCGCAATTAGCACTGCTGATAAGCAGAAAAGGCTCGAGCAACTCTTGTTTGAGGACACACTGCTGGTGTTACCAGACCAAAAAAAAAAAAAAAAAAGATTTACATAATTTACAGTTTATCAACTTTAGCTTGCGCTTTCTTTTTTTGCCCAAGTTGTTTCCCTAAAAACATGGGCTGGTGCCAAGCTGCATACAACTCCACTGAAACCGGCTGTCCTGCAGCGAGCTGGCTTTGTGAGGGGTTCGTTTTGATATTTTTTCAGGGGGAGAACTGAAATTCAGATGCTAAAGCCACCTCCCAAATAAATATTATACCCTTAGGTGCAGGAATCCACTCCTTTCATAAAATCAGGGTTCCCCCAAAACTGCCTGCCAAAACAGCGTGCAATTCTATTCATCAGATTTTTCAGAGTGAAAACGACTGCAGAGGATTAGTATCTTGGAAGAATTTCCACTTACTGCACAGATCTTTTGTGTAATCCAATGAAGAATTAACAAATTTTGTATACAGCCCCACCTGTTGGGTTGAATTTTCTGCCTTTTTGTTTCTTTCTGACTTATCAGGCAGCCCCTTCTACCATCCGTGTTACTAATGAACAAAATCGAATTTAAATTCTAATAAAGCTTTTTGCTTCTTTCAGGCTCATGGGATAACACGCCTGGAGATGCTGTTTGCTTGGCAACAAGCAAGATAAAATCCTTCTTTTCTTAGGTCTCTTGGCAAACAGGAAAGACTCCTAATTAAAGGGAATTGCAATTGAGCTGGGTGGCTGCAGGACAGCCAAAGTGTATGGTCACCAGAGCCTCCCCCCGTCCTGTCCTGTCACACCACTGAAAACTCGGTGACACCTCTACTGTTTTGCTTCCTCAAAGAGGTGATGATAGCAATTTGAGATATATAGGTAAACAGGCACACTTGGAGGATGCTACTCTCTCAGGGGACTAGACACATCATTTTAGCATGCCATCCTTAATAATGAGTGGGATTTCCTTTCTCTTATTCTAATGGACTGAATAAAATTATTCGTTGGCATTAGGGACGAAAGTCTGATTCTGCTTTAAATTGCAAGTAGCCTCAAGTTTTGCATGTAGGCAATGGATAATGAACACAGATCCAGGAGAAACGTAGCTGCTGATTTGGATTTCGCTGCATACGTGAGGGAAGC
Organism: Cygnus olor; assembly: GCF_009769625.2. Taxonomy (NCBI): domain Eukaryota; kingdom Metazoa; phylum Chordata; class Aves; order Anseriformes; family Anatidae; genus Cygnus; species Cygnus olor. Next base: position 15,850,437 of record NC_049175.1, read on the forward strand.
AGATTTGCGAACAGCAGCACTCTGGAAAGCCATGACAATGACACACTTGGAGCGTCAGCCTGAACAGTCTCCAGAAAAAAAAAATCGTAATAATCTTTCTCTAATATCTGGAAATGAAAAGCAAAAGCTTCAGAACAACTGAGAAAATGTGCTCTGAAGCACCTTGTCAAAAGGCCCTGGTGCTCTTAGACCCCAACCTGCTTTTACCGAAGACTGTAGTAACAACTGAGAAAATACTGTCAGAATTATCTTAGGGCAGCCTTTCAAAAGACCCGGGTTGTCTCATTAAAGAGGTCATAATGAACCAGAAGGAGTCAGATCAGCATAATTATAACTTAACGTCTTCTGAAGCGTTTTCAGAAGGCGAAGGACTTCCTGTAGGGATTTATCCCTTTAAGGCTGCAAGCTCCTACAGAGTGAGCAGCAGCTGAGGAGCCCGTGCAGACTACTGCAGTGAGTAATGACACTAAAAACTTTATTATTTACCAAGCCCAAGCACGAGCACACACACAAACGAGTTGCAGCACGAGATGTCAGCACGGCTGACACATCATTACAGCCCAAAGGCACTGCTGAGCTTCACACGCCCATAACGCGTCCCTCATTCAAGTCTTTGCTGCAACTTCATTTTTTAAGAAGAAATACTTAATGCCCTTGTAATGAAGTACTGGCAGGCACATCAAAAAGCACTTCTGACACCAGAGGTAATGGAAATCTATCTGCTGAAAATTGGGAAGCCCTGACTTAAAGTGTTTCTGTAAATGAAAGTTGTATGATGCCCCTTGACACATCTTCCCCATCGCCAGCATCACTGTTGACTGGGTGTCTGTTTTCATTACAATCATCAATTGTTCATTTCTCCTGAAATAAACCTTGTAATGATCGAAGTTATCATCAGACTTAATGGAATATTTGCTAGCATTCGCCTTTCTAGAGGCTTATGACATTTATTTATCATTTAGCCAAAAGAACAAACAGATGTTTGAAGCCGTTTATTAGCAGCATCAGCAACAATTTAAGTCAATAATGTGCCCTAAACTGATCCCCACGCCTCAGAGACCTGGCTCTGTTCGGTTAGGTCTAGCTGAAACAGTTCCCAAAAGCCGAGTTGTAACCTTGCGTGCCACTGCACCTGAAAGGACAAAGCTGATTACAACCACGACTGCTACCTACTTGTGCAATAATGAGAGAGAAACTACCTAAAAACCATTTGCTGGCATCAGAAAGGAGATTACAAAAGCCCGCCAGCTACTGGCGGAAGAAGGTGTGTAATTACCATAATTTTACGATGCTAATGGGAAAGGAGCAGAGTAAAACAACAAATGCAGGCACCTCCTTCTCGATGGAAGATCTCTCCAAGGGTGGTTATAGTAGCAGCCTTACTACTGCCCCCAGTTGAACAATGAAAAAAAGAGGGATTTAGTAAAAGTAAGCACCAAAAGGCAATCTGGAAGTCTGCTCAGGAGAGGGACATGCAGAACATTACAGAGCCAGTAACAGTAAAGCTGGCAGTAAAAACAGCCGCCAGTATTATATCCTATTAGACTGACTTGTACGAACATGTTGAGAAGGGGCACTGCGCAAAAAATGGTGTGACTGCACAATGGTGTAGTGCTCGTGGTACCAGAGGATCCAGTCCCTTTCAGTTCTGTTCTTCTAAGGGGAAATAAATGAGGATCCACTCCTGTCCCTTCCTAGGGGTCGATCATCTACCCTGTTTCTCTCTGCTCTTTCCAACTTCCTGTATTACCACAAAAACCTGCAGCTTGGCTGAATTCATCACAATCACCAACCCTCCAAACCTTAACTTGGACAGCAATACAGCCTATACAACTACATGGAGAACACACTGACGGGACAGGAGGCACGGGGAAATAGGGTGGATCAACACCTGCTTCCCATTCACACCCATGGTACGTGGCAGGAGACCAAGCATCGCATTGGGGAGCAGCCCAGCACAAGGCCCGAATCATTCCCAGGGTCACCGGGGCCTGGGGCTCGGCACAACCCGTGCATTAAGCACATTTGCTCCATCATTTGGGATTACGGATTACTGCAAGGCATAAACCGTGCTGCCAATGAACTGACTAAGGGTTAGCCAAGCATCTACCTGCAATAAACAGTACTTGCAAAAAGGCACGGCTTACACAGGCAAAAACAAGAGTACATCAGACAGATTCTTAAGGATTAAGGATAACATCCCGTTATCTTTTCTTGTTTTGACACTTCTGTCCATTGCTCCTCTTCTTTCTCCTTTCGAAGTAAAAATTACACATTTTTGAAAGACTCTCTTCTGAACAGGAACTCACATGCCTCATTGTTTTCATACCGTTTTTTTTGTCTCTGTATTACTCACATGATCTATCCCACCGGTATCCTAACTCTTCCCCTACAGAACTATATTCCATCTCTCATAAAACCCCACTGCTTAAGATTTCATCTTGAGCTCTTATCCCCAAGATCAAAAATTCTTAACTATAATAAATGAAAACAAATTTATGGCATGCATAGTAATGCGATTTTCCTCTATTTATTGTGCAACCCAAGCTTTGCCCAGAACACTCATAAAAGAAACCAGATTACAAGAGAAGAGCCACAGACTTAGAGCAAGGGATCAGTGCCACCCGGGTGTTTTTGTTTTTTTTCCAATTCTGTCTGCTTAATCAGTTTAGGGGGAAAACAATGACTTGTCCTGAAAAAATACATAAACTTTACTTCCAGTTTCCCTTGAATACTTACACTTACAGGGGTAAGAAGTGCTCTTAAAAGCAACAGTCATATCCTGAGATTGGGCTGCATCCTACTCTGCACCATACACCATCACAGTGCAGGGAAACCTTTTACCCACAGCCTGTTTCTGTCCATCCACAAGGTTTGAAATAAGAGTGTACGTGTAGGAGAACAGGAGTGCAGCAGCAGGACCGAAAAAACTCAGTCATGCTTCTGCCCTCTTAGAAACTCATACAAGTTTCCAAGATCTGTGACCATGTGGTAGGACAGCTCCTATCCTGTACCTTGTCCTGATCCTCACTGTAGGCATCACTGCCATATGGACAGCGGGGGTACTGGCTGCAGACTCCTCTGCATACGGCAGCATCAACCACTGCATTAACACAGGAGGTGCCCTACAGGAACAAACCTCAGTGAAAGAACCCGGTGAAGCGTTTCTTTTCTATCTTCTTCCCGCTCACAGTGGCTAAATGCAATGCTGTAATCCATGCCACAGAGAGCTTAATTAAGATAGCTGAACATTGAAAAGAGGTTGCAGCTCCAAAGGGAAGATGAGAAGCCTGCTTCCCAAGGAAATACCAAGTCATTCAACATCAAAGTTCAAAAATGATCTTACTTTTGACAGTTGCTGTCCGGGTGCAATTGTAGAGAATGGCTAACTCCCCAAATACCTTGCCAGGTCCCATGGTGCACAGCTTCACGCCTTCTTTTGTCACTTCAACCTTCCCATCTGCGAGGGGACAAACAAGAAAAGCACTTTAAATAGGAAATTTCCTTCAGACTTGTTTTAAAACTTATTCAATTATACTGTGAATACAAATACAAGACTCATACAACTTGAAAACAAATTAAACTCACATATAAACTCACAAAAGCTGTAAAAAACCTTGCACATATAAGCTTTCAACACTTGAGTTTTCTTAGTGGAGTGTCTGTCAGACAATACTTTGCAGTATACTAAGCTCATTGTGAACTTTGCTTCATATATTACACTTTCAGGTGAAATTTTCTCCATTTCTTGTATTAAAAAAGGAAAGAATTTAGGTCTGTAACACCACACTTGAAAACCATGGAGCAATTTTGCTCATTTTCACCAAGAAACTAATCCCCAAGAACACTCATCCATGAATAACGCAGCTATTATCTAAAGGAAAATTACTATGACCCATGGCCATTATTTAATTCGCATCCTACTGAACCTTTCCTTTTCAAACATTTCACCTCAGAATAGCAAGTCTGTTTCATCTGCTCACCAATACCACGCAGAGGGGAGACGTGCGAGGGGGATTTAAAAGCAGAGGTTGAAGGGGAAGAAAGCAGCTCAGGGCCAATTTGTGGTTTTCAAAGGACATTTGAGGAAGAAGCGCCAGGAGAAGGGAACGCCATGAAAACAGCCCTGCCATCACCTTTGTGCGTGCATGGGCGATGGGACGACGAGCAAGCAGAGCACACGCATGGGTTATCACGCCTATGAGCGGCATCTAGGCTGTAACAAAACAGTGCAAGACAGAAAAATGAGAATTCCTGTACAAAGCCTCTCCTCTCCCCAAACTGGGAAGAAGGTCGTTAAGGGATCCTGCCAGCTCTCACTGCTACAGCAGCCCCTAGCACATCACTGAGCGGCATGCAAGGGGTCTGTACTCAGCAAGTGGGGAGCTCAGAGCCCTCTGGGTGCAGCGGAGCACCTGTATTTATACGGTAGAGACCAAAGGTGGCCAGGAACACCTGCGAAAACATATTGCTCCAGTTTGCTATGGGGCTGCGTGGCTCTGTCTCCAGCCAAGGGAATCTGGAGGTACTCATCACAGTAAAGAAACAACTTCTATATAATTTATATGCTCTAAAAGACAATCCTGGCAGCCCTCATACCTGTTTGTAAATCTATGACCCCATGCTCTCAGTGCCCCTTGAAGCCAGCACAGCGATTCCAGCCGAGCCATGCTGCTTGGCCAAAACAATGCCCCGAGGAGAAAAAGCAAACCTGGGGGACTCGTAAAATAAGTTTATACACAATAACCCTACTAAACACAGAAAAAGAAAACTCAAATTGAACAGAAAACTTTATACTTTTCCATAGCAGAATAAAGAAAGTTGGTAATGTAATATAGAGGTGAATGGAGGAGGCATTTTTGGAGGAGTGGGGTCTTATGTTGCCTGATGCCATAGATCCCGTGGCTTTGCTGATTAAAATAATAGAAAAAATACCTTGAGTTTATGAAACTGTTACCGTTTCACAAGTGACTCACAGCCAGAACTTAAGAAAACAGATTTAGGAAAACTTTGGGCAGGTCAAATGCATCCATGCATGTTTTGAGGCCACCCGGATCCTGCTGTCCCCCAGGCCTGTGTATGTTTATATTTATATTAATATAAACACGTGCACATATATATGTATATATATGCATATATACACAATACTGTATACGTATGTATTTTTACACCCAAATTTCAGTCTTCAAACCACTGCAGAAACCACCGGAACGTTATAGTTGCACTATTTTTAGCACATTAAACATTTCAAGTTAAATGCATAGTAATCCGGAAAAAAAAAGAGTCAGCCGTGAGAAAACTAACTGCATAAACAAAACACATCCCATACATCAGTCCTACACTCCAGAGGATTCGTGAAGATGACATTAAAATGAGAGAAACACAGACTGCATTACACTGGGAACAACTATTAACCATTCCATGTAGCTAATGCTTGAGGACAAAATTCACCAAAATGACATAATAGCCGAGACATCTTGAGGAGTCCAGGATCAGGCTGTAAGGAGAAATTCTAACCCCACATTGTAGCCAAGACAGAAAAGCTTACACAATCCATAAGATGGCAATGGTAAAGGAACACAAAGATCCCTCGCATTGATTATTAACACTGGACATTGATAACACACAACTTGTACCCTAAAAAGCTCCACAAAGAACACACTCGCCAATATTTGCACAATAGAAGTGATTAGAGAAACATGACAATGTGTAGTATAATACCTAGTGGTTAATAAATAACCCTAGGAATTACATTTTGTGGCTGTTGATTTACTTTTAGCTCCAAATAGACTCATATTCCATTCCTAGTATAGGCTAACTTCCTTCTAAAAGTCATTTACTATTTGTTATAATTCATTACAAATGTTAAGATTTTTTTGTTCATAGTAAGCATCAATCTAAGATGAAGCACAAAAACAGATATTTAACTCTAGGATGAACAAAGGCAACCTTTAGCGGTGCTTCACACACTCTTAAATGATTTTGGACAATTAACTTTTTTTAACAGACCTGAGCTTCTGCAGAGCTAAAATGGGGATTTTTCTGCCAAAAGCTCCACTATAAATGCCTGCAAATGGAAGGGGTTTCCCTCACTTTTAGCTCATGGAGTCGTTTTCATAGAAAAGACAGGCAAATCTGAGCAGTAAAGCAGAAGTAATTACAGTACTCGAAAGCATTTTGAGATCTGTCTCACTGCTCAAGGTGTCACCTGTTGCTCCCCAGAGCAAGCTGTGCTGATGAGCCATCTTCGGACGAAATTCCCACAGACCATTTATTTTCCTATAAAGACTTAAAAACAAGAACTGCGTGGTTCACTCACGTTGGTGCACGATTACAAGTCAAGCTGAGCAGAAAAACAGAAGCTTCTTGAAACCCCTGGGAGGAAATGCTCAAATTCAGTGAGGTTTCGGTCCAACGGCAACCCCCAAAAGCTACTGGCACTAAGCAGAAGATGATAGTTCAAATTTCCCATGACCCAAGGTGATGTTGGGTTTGGATATCAGTCAAAAAAAAAAAAGCAACCAGCATTTCTTTTGATGAATTCAATACAGATTTCTACATGAGAACTGCTCATCTTCAGAGGCATTCAACAATAAACCCCCAAAAGTGTTTGTTGGTTTGTCTTAAGAAACAAGGATTTAGATGCTCGTTTAAAATTTGCATTTAGACTAGTTTTATTCACCATAAGAGTATTTAAAGCAAAGATTGCAGAGAGGATACACAACACCATGGGGTGCATTTTCCAATACAAAGCCTGGTTCCTCCTGAAGTATGACATGATGTAACGCAGAGGTCTCGTTTTTCAAAGCAAAATTAAAGCTTGCTGTTTGAATACGAATTTCTGCAGTCATTTCAAAGCTTTTGCTACCAGCTCTGCTAATTAAATGCCATTTTGATTTCAACGCCTGCTTCTTATTTGTGAGCTTAAATGCAACATTGGTGACGTGAGGCTGTGCTTAGGGCTGTGCCCAGCCTCTGAGCCATCGGCCATGGCCAAATGCTGTCCCCAGGAGAGCACGGGCAAGAAGCCCTGCAGAAACAAAATACGCACACATGTGTGTGCGGTTCTTTTCAAAGTGCATAAGAGAAAGGTTGAGGAGGACAGTAGCCCGCAGAAGGTTGGAATTGAAAAGCGAAGGTATTCGATCTTTGACACAGCTGCAAGCAAACGTGGCTGCTTCTCCTTCCGTCTGCTGTAGGAACAAACGTGCTGTTTAATTACAATTTATTGCACTGGAGAAAGTATCCCGTTCTCCTGCTGTGTAATTAAGCAATCTGGAACATTAAGCACCTAACAATAAACTCGCCAGACCATGAGCCAAATTCACCTCCCATGGAAATAAAGGGTCTGACACAGCTATAAAGAGAAGGAATTTCACCCTTTTGCTTGTCCTTGCTGGTAGCCTATGCAGGGCACTTTCGACGTAGGAAATAAATTGCTTGCTTTGACGTATCAGCCAGATAGAGAAGCCAAAAGAAATGCAACGCAATACTGATCGGTTAATGGAGATAAAAATAAACGCACAGCTTCCTTTGACATCACTGTAAAGCAAATACTAAATAATGCAGGTGATGCTTTACTTGAGGCAAGAAGAAAACACTGGAAAACAATGCATTTCTGCCAAGTATTGAGCACTATTGAATGACAATATTTAATTTACAACTGAGCTGATTTTGCAGAGAGTTGGCATCCAAACTACACGTTTTTCTGTCAACCATAAGAAGCTATTCTGTATCGGTGGAGGACAACACAAGTATTTTCCATGTGGACAGAGCCTAAAATAAAATTAAAACCTCTGTCTTAGCTTTCATTAAAGACTTAACACGAGTAAAGGATGGCAGCTGGATTTTGGTGACCATACCCTGGGTTCCCCCCAAATCCCTATTCCTTACCACTCCCATATGGTCAAAATATGGACCCCAAAGGGTGCCACCAATTTGGGTATCCCACAACAAACATGACAAGGTGGCCAGCATGAGGACACACAACCCAACGAGAGCTCTAGAAGCCACCAGCCTGCTCCCAACAAGAAGAACTGCCAGAAATCACATTAACAGTGAGTAATTCAAAATATTTTGCTTTTGGCAGATGCTCAGAAGTCGCAGTTACACAGGAGGCTCCTTTGCTTCTTCTTCAGGCTCTTATATTTCAGTCTTGTCCCACCTTTGACAGAACCAGTTTTTATGCCTGTAATTTTGTACCCTTGTTCCTTGGATTTGAAGACCAGCAGCCTCTCTCTTTTATCCTCTATTTTTTCCCCAGAGATAGTCTAGGATAATTAAAGCCAAAGCCTTACCCTTACTCCTTTGCACATTTTTTTATGTGAACGCCTTCCACCTGGGTGTAAAATGCTCACACTGCCCAACACTTTGCCCTCCTTCCTCCCATTTTGTCACTTGTCATCCAGAAAGCACAACTTCTCTTAGCAGCTTGTGAAGCAGCTGGGGCAGCAGAGGATTATTTGGAGTGGGTGCAGCTAAATGATCCCATTCTCACTGCCTCCTAGAATATTCCTGCAACTTCCTACAGAATTAGGACATCGAAAAGTCGTGGCCCCTGAAGGACAAGCAACCAAAGCTGCGGGCACCGCTGCCCTCGCTCCCCCGGCCCCCTCTGACTCTGGGCCAGAGCAGTGCTTTCGTAAATTAAACTCAGAGTCCTAATTGCATTGTAATCGCAAATTTAACTGCGGAGCGATTAAAACTCTAATTGCTAAGTGGCTAGTTTACATCAGACGCGGGCTGATGAAGATTTGTTAATGTTTTTGTTTGTTTCAAAACACAGACCAAAAACAGTCTTCGTTATTCGGGGGGGGGGGGGGGGGGGGGGGGTGTGCTGACACCGCTGCATGTCTTAACCGCGGTGGTTGTAAAGCACTGCATTTCCCAATGACAAACACTAACCTTAACATAAATCCATCACTTTTTTCTTAAAGCCCTGCTCCCCAGCCCCCCCCCCGGCATCACTGCCCCACAGAACAAAAGGCACAGGTCCCACTGCACACAGCTTGCACCTCCGGGCTGCCTCTAAGCAAACGCTGCAAACATTTCCTCAGATATAGGCTGCACATGGAAAATGCACATCACGTCCCCAGGACATGAAGCGACACGGGGGTCTTTGAAAGCATGGAAAAGTAAAATACAGACAGATGGAGCAGGTAGGAAAAGCAGGCTCGATTTTGACCAAACATGCCAACACCCCAAGCGTTCCCTGTGCAACGATGAGCAGGGCCCATGGGCTGGTTTTGTTTTGATGAGGACATTTGGTTCTTTGTCGCATTGGGTCCATCCAATTAAACACTAAATAACATCTTTGGCTCAACTGCATCCACGTTCCTCAAACAGATTGAACTATAAACCAAATTGCACTAATGCGACTCCCTCAATTAGTAAGATAATTTTTTCTCCCAATAATTAAATGGTCATTTCTCTTTCCGGGTGCAGAGGAAAACCGATTAAGCTGACTTGAGGAATTTGTCACCCTGCGTGTAATTCATCTAATGGGCAAATTTCTCGTGCTATATGTTATTGGCTCTCCCTGCCTCTGTCTCTGCACTCCTCTATTTCTCCTCCTGGGTATAAAGAGTTGTTGTTTGGAAGACCTAATGCTTTGCTTTATTTTCAATCGCCTATCTTAGCAATGCCTTTAAGACATGGATAAGAGTTATCAGTTCTATCGGTTTTTAATTTATTGGTCTCTTTTTAGAACCTAGACCCTCAAAAAAAAAAAAAAAAAGAGGCAAATCCTCCTGGGAGGACCCTATTTTTCCCCCGTAGGTACATGCAAATTTAAAAATACGAACATATTAGATTGCAGAAGTCAGGAAAATAATGACACAGACTCTAGCACGAGCTCACCAGCAGGTACATATGCATTATGGTACAGATTTCGTCAGGCAAGTCAAAAAGAAGAGGGGTGTGTGGGGGATTCCCACCTGATTCAATGCAGAATTCCTGAATCACTGTACAGTATTTTGCTTCATCCATGCTGTTCCACACAGCTTTATTTATTGGAGGCTGTTCAAGCTCTGCTCTGAAGGCAGAATAGTAATTATTTCTGGTTAGTTTTCTTTAGGAATTATCACCGTGGATCTGTAGATTTTCCTGAACAATAGTGAAAATATTTCAAAAACCGAGCCTGAGATGAGGCAGGAGTTATCCCATTACAGAGAAACATTTGCCACTCCGGAGTGCCCAACAGGCAAGACTCAATTTAGAATTTAATTTAATTTATTCTAACAATACTTACCACCACCCACTTCGTATATTCAAAGCCCAACTCTGCTGACTTGGAGTGGTGTTCAATGCAATGCAATGCAATGTGCAATGGCAACATTGCAAACTGCAGCGAGACTGTTTGAAATACGTAGAAAAATGTAATTTTTCCTTAGATGCCTCCCTGGAAAACACTAAACGATTTCTGATGACATTCCTCAGGACGATTTCATTTTGAACTGCCATCTGCAGCAGCAGTTTGAAGCTCAGCTTCTTCGAGTTTTGCAGACGATGGAAAGCGATGACAATGCTCAGCACCTGGCCAGCGTTGAGCCTAACAGCCCTGCGGATTCTGGTCTGCAACACCCTTACGACAAGCCGTATCTCCTTCTGTTTGATAGATAAAATCTAACAGGGAGATAAAATCTAACGGGGAGAATGCAAATGAAGCAAGACATGATGAATTAGATTCCCTGACCTGGTGCCAGCAGTCAAAGCGTGCCTTCAGTCAGCTGTTTCAGCCGGGAGAGCTTCCTTCACTGGGTGCAACCTCAGAGGCCCAGAGCAGCAAGTAGCAGCAGCCCACCTTGGATTTAACTCCAGGCTTACTCTAGAGAAAGGATCACCGGAGATAAGAGCAGATCTGCATCCCGGTTTCCACCTTGACTGCAGAAATGGTTTTGAGAAATGGGGAATGGAAATAAAGGAGGTGATCACCAAAATCTGTGAACAGTGGCCTAGGGGCAGAGAGGAGCTTGGAAGATTGTGAGTGTCTGAAAAAAAGGATACAGAAACTTCCTCTGGGCTGCAGGCAGGAATTAAAACCTAGATGAGAGGAAGGCGGAAAAGCAAAGCCAAACACGAAGAGCACACAGCATCCCCAGCAGAGCTGGGAACAGGTACGCAGAGCAAGGAGAGACATTAAAGTGTGGCAGGACAGAGGGAAAATAAGCCAAATAAATGCAGATGGGGTTGGTGAGTGCTTGGGAGTGGAACTGCCAAGCTGCCCTGTGGGTCAGCGCCGCCTGGCTGCTAACGGATCTTCCCAGAAGAAATGCTCCCCCTGTGCAAGATGGGATTCTCAACCATTTCCTTTGTGACCTTCCCAAGTAAACTGTGAAGCCAAAGCAGACTGAATGGGTATCTGCCACTTCCAGCCGTGCGGCTTGTGTCTGGAAGGATCTACAACACGGGTTTTTTGTTCAGCTTTTTTTTTGTTTGTTTTCCTGTTGGTATCATTTTAATTATAAGCATGACAAAACACGTTAATGTCAGAGGCCCCAGTCCCAAGTGGAGATGTACATCCTCAAATACCATACAAAACGGTTAAAAATATATACCTATGTAGATATACATCTTCTCTTATCAAGTTTAAATTCCAGGATCCTTATTAGTGGAATACATACACGTGGGTGGATGGATAGCTCCAGAAGTCCCTTCCAACCTCAGCTATTCTGTGACTCCATAAATTACTTCTGACAGTTTTAGTCTAAAGGTGTACATGTACAATTTTGCAACTCGCATAGGCAAGCACTGTATAGTGAATTTGTTTGCAATGAGGCTGTAAGACAAACTCTATAGGAAAGTGAAATAAAGCTGCTAGGGAAGCTTCTCTCAAAATAGGGTGTGAGTTGGCTGAAAAGGATAACAAGGATTTGAGGAGAAATTTAGCTGTTGGGCAGAAAAAGTAAAAAATAAAGTTATAAAGTCAAATCAAATTTTATCCTCTGTGCAACATTCTGTACAGCATTATTCAGGTGTTTAAAAAAAAGGGAAAAAAAAGCAAGGAAGATTTGAGAAGTACAGCTGGGAAATGTTTACTGGGAATGGATTTGTGACGGTAACTGCAGAGAAGTACCAAGGAAGCGCACACCAGAGCCGCACAGGTGCCTTTTGAAGACTCGAGCCTCGTCATCTGGACCCACATCATTAGCAGGCACTTTCTGTCCATGACAGCTCTGCTGAAGGCATGAATGAATTTCTTGTCTACACTGCACTGATCCTAGTTTCCTCCCTCAGCTGGAGGGCCTACTGAAAAATTAGCAAGCGACCGATCATGGAATCATTACAGTTGGAAAGACCTCCAAGATCATCTGGTCCAACCATCCCCCTACCACCAATATCACCCACTAAGCCACGTCCCTGGGCACCACATCCAGCCTTTCCTCAAACACCCACGGCCACTGGCTGCTCCATGCTTAGGCTTCTGATTTCTGGGGAACCCAAGCAGGGAAGGCACGGAGATGCGTGCGGGTCATCTGGGGCTTCGTCCTCAGTCACAGGGCTACTTCTGGAAGCTACCTGTGGGATAAGGCGATCGGCAAAGAGAATGGAAGAGTTTTGTATTTATCATCAGATAAACCGTTGAATACTTTTCAGGGAACGCTGGGAGATGGGGTGAGGGCTGGCCCCACAGCCAGCCCCACTCTCCCGACGGTACAAAAAACCCAACAGAGCCGCAGCCAAGGCACTTGGCGCTCATCTCCAGGGTTTCCATAACAACAATTTTGTTACTGACATATTTTAATGCTGAGAAATCCTGGTTTCTTTCTTCCAAGCCTTCTAAGACACTCACTTAACTTCATCTGTCTTAAAACACTGAAATGTTTTCTGTTGAATACACTGAGAAAAGGCTTATTTTGTTCACCTGCTGTTGGATTATGCTATCCAAGTTCATTTTCAAGTTACAACACTCCTCCCTTGCTCTTTAGAGCTCTGGCTTTCATTTCCTGGCTTTACAAAATATTTTGGAAGTACTTCAAAATGCTATCCAAAAATAAAAAAAATAAAAAGGTGTCCTGGTTTCAGTTAGGACAGAGTTAATTTTCCTCCTAGTAGCTGGCAGGGTGCTATGTTTTGGATTAGGATGAGAAGAGCGCTGATAACATGCTGATGTTTTAATTGTTGTAGAGCAGTGCTACACCAAGCCAAGGACTTTTCAGCCTCTCTCTGTCCTGCTAGCGAGCAGGCTAGGGATGCAGCAGGAGCTGGGAGGGGACGGACCCAGGACAGCTGACCCAAACTGGCCAAAGGGGTATTCCATACCATCTGACGTCATGCTGAACAATATATAGGGGTGGCTAGCTGGGGTGGGGGGGGGGCCGGCTGCTCGGGGATAGGCTGGGCATCGGTCAACGGGTGGTGAGCAATTGCATTGTGCATCACTTATTTCGTACACATTATTACTATTAATACTATTATTATTATTATTATTGTTGTTATTCTTTTCCCTGTCTTAATAAACTGTCTTTATCTCAACTCACAGACTTCACTTTCCCGTTTCTCTCCCCCATCCCGGAGAGGGAGGGGGGAGGGTGAGCGAACGGCTGTGTGGTGGTTGACTGCCAGCTGGGCTAAACCACAACAAAAGGTTAAAGCTATAAACCCATAAAACATTGGAACTGACCAGTCAATTTTAATTTATTCTTTTAATTAAAATGAAAACCCTATTTGGTATGTGTTGTGATAAGTGATAGCGGGACAAGCAATCACTGCAATCTCTCATTAAACACAACAGAACAAAACCAAAGGCTGAGATCCTTCTGAGCAGCAAAAGCATCACTCCCTTTCTACCCGTGATAACCATGTGCTTGAAATGCAATGATAAAAGAACAGATGCATTAAAAAAAATGAGAGGCTATTCATACAGAAGTTGGAAATCCAGAAAAAGAAGAAAAGGCTAAAATTGATAAAGATTTACACACCAATAGTATTTTACACTATCATATATGTGTCTACCCGCATATAAATACACTGTGAATATGGTTTGGAACATATAATGCAGTTGACTGCCAACCACATATAGCTCTAAATGGAAAGCACTCTTTGCCAAATAAAAATTACTCAAGGGAAATCCTGGATGAGAAGCTCTTCTGGCCCAAAGAGGCTGGCCATAGCCTCAAAAAGTGAACAATTTTTTATTTTTTTTTTTGGAAAACAAATCATTCTCCATTTACCCAAAATACTTCTCCACCAAGTGAGGTTCTGCTAGATTCCCAAACACCTCCAGCACAGACTGAAGAACCTTAACCAGTTACCTGAAGCTTCCAAGCTCGAAAACCAGACAAGCAGCACTTCTGGTTCAGTTTTCTTTGGAGCCAGCCCCCAGCCCTTCCCAGCAGCCAGACACATGCCCAGCCTCGGAAAAGCAAGGCGTTGCTTTGCAGAAGTTAACGAGGCAGCAGGCTCGTCCCACCGCACCCCTGCTACACCTCCGGTTGGTATGAGATCACTTTGCAGGGAGAAATAAGATGACTTTCCACTCATCTAAGTCAGGAACATCTGCTGAAGACAAAGCCACCGGATCCTCTAACCGCAGCAAGGTTAGCAGGAGGAGGAAGCTTCCCTTCCAGCATCCACACTGCAGCCACACAGGGAGGTGAACACCACTTTTTAGCCTGTTATTTAGTCTACTTTGCCCTGAATAGGCTCCTAACTCTGATTTGAGACCTTAAAAGCATCGTGTGCATGAAGGAAGGGCAGTTTGTGACTTTTTCTGCTAGAGAGAGAGGGGAAAATAGCATCACTGGCTCTGCACAAATCTTATGAAAAATGTCAAGCATGTCAAAAACCATCCGAAACAACCAAGAAGAGAACCAAAAATACAGAAAGAGTGTCAGAAGCAACCAAATTGCCGACTCCTCAGAGACTGTCCCCCATCTGGAGGATTCAGATGTCAAAACAAACTTGTGCAGGACGTGCACTAACAACTTCCATTCGTTTAATAGCTTTTGCTCTCCTCTTTGCCCAGCACCATGTCCAAAATTCAATCTCCCTTCGTACCGCAAAAGAACATAACACTTGACAGCTCTCCAGAGCTCTTCAGCTGATGCGACCAGCTCCATCCTCCCGACTCCTGGAGAACCAGCTCGAAGCTGGAGCCGCGCTTCCTCGAAGGCCACACACCAATGCCTGGCCCCAGGCAGCGCCTGGTACCTCTGCTGCGACCAAGGGGCTCTTCTGGAGGACACTGAGCAGTCAGCAATTTGGAAAAAATACAGGGGGTATGAGCTGTGACAGGATGTTTGGCTTAAGGAATAAAATGCAGGAGGAAAGTAAGAGACTGAATATAGAAAAAACAGTCGGTAGCCTGAGACAAAGAAAAGGGGAATTTATCACCCGGGATCTTTACCAAATCACATGTATCATTGGAGAATCGGGGTGGCATGCCTGAGGCAAACAACCTGGGCTGCATCTAAATGAGAAGTCTCATTCTTCCTCCGCTCCTCACGTGCAGCTGTATGTTCGCAATACATAGAATTTGTTCATACAGCAGCAAAGGTGTTTGTAGGCTCGAGCCAGAGCAGCACGAGTCCAAAAAGGCACAGAAACAGGGCACTGCCACCTTGAACTTAGCTTTTGTCAAGTGGCACCTCTAAAGAAATACCTAGCCTCTTGTTTTCAAAATAAGACTGAAATTAGATAAGACAGACTTTTAATACAAGAAGGGCCAGTCTGCTTGTCTGGTTTCTTGGGAAAGCCCAACAGACCGGCCCTCTTTCAGCAGGCCAGATGTAAGTGCTTGAAAACCCTTCTTTCAGTCTTTCTTTCACCAGCATTTTTCTTCACCCTCCTTTTGGTCTAGAAGAATCCAGGACTGCAAAACCCCCACCAGATAAGCATCAAAGGTGCCCTCTGAAACGCACCTCTGCGCTCACCACAGATGTAGCTCTGTTCACGAGGTGGCTGAGGATTTCTGAACCGCACCAAGAAACTAGAAGAAGCATGCATGTTAAAAAAAAAAAACGTACACCACATTTTGCAAAAATAAGCTTAGGACACAGGGTAGCAGCATTTCTGGGAAAAGATATCCTACACGATGTAGATCAGACTAAGCAGGGGCTGCTCATGCAGTGCAAACATGACGATAACGTACCTTCTCCTCCACAGACAGCCGACCAGAAAGGGCTGTGAGGACGCCAGAGACATTTCATAAATAGCGAGTACCACCTCCTTGAAATGTCAAGGTGAGAATAATGATTTATTCTCATGAGGCTTGCTGGGTGATCACTGCTAGAGAAAATGATTGCTTTGCGGTACGAGCTCTTGTTTAAAATCAAAGGTGACAAATGGGAAAATTACAAGATGAGAAACACCTTGTAGTATAGAGAGACATGATTTCTCAGTCAAATGTATTTGAAGTCTCTTCTGGAAACAGGAGCAAATCAGTTTTGGAGTTTTAATTAGTTTTGCATACATAAAGCATACACTGAACTTTCAAGTAGCAAGCTTCAGTTCACTTACTACAGCCACAATCTGCACCTAGTCCAGGTTAATCCAAAGGCTACTCTTTAAAAATCTGAAATGTAAGACTTTTATTAGATGTTACTTCAGGTTTGCAAATCAGCACGTTGACTCAGCTCGGTCAGATGTGATTTATTACTGCCTGCAGACATCAGAGAGAAGCAAGAATCACTGCACCAACATTAACTCACAAGGTGATATAGACTGGCAAATCCCATTTTGCTTGTGTTCTGTTGCCATCCTCTTGACTGTGGAAGAAAAAAATATGTGTATCTGATACTGCTCTCTTGGGCATGCAGTTTCAGAAAACAGAGCAGAGCATCTGATGATCTGCCTACACACCACTTTTCAGCTCATGGTCAGCAGCTTCATGCTACACAGGGCGATGAAGCAAGTTTTCCTTATCAAGCCAGAAGGAAGGTCGGGCATTCCTACCTCAATAAGGGCCACACAGAATGAGCATAATGGACTAATGTTGAAGCCAGACAGATCTAGTGCTAATGCACAGGCCAACAAGATCAGACCAGCAGTTTTGATATGGGAGGCTTGGCCCGTTTGAGACCACTTCCACACGGCAAATGCTTACTTTCATGCCCACTCCCCAAAGGAACACCCTGCTGATGCTGATGTATATTTAACTATGCTGCAGCCCAAAGCTTGATGCTAAACTCTGGCAGTTCACTGCTCTTTCTCTACTGCCACAAGGATGGTAGCTATAATCCTGTTTTACTGCTTACAATTGTTCCTGCCTAAAAGCTTCCTGGCTCCCAGGTACCTACCTGCCTTCAGTGCTTCCCCTCCATCACAATGAGAAGCCACAGGCTTAGCTGGAGTATTTCACAGCTCACTGCAGCAACGTCCCCAAGAGTCATCCTCTGCTTCACCAAAATGCTAAATAACGC
This sequence comes from Cygnus olor, assembly GCF_009769625.2. Lineage (NCBI taxonomy): Eukaryota > Metazoa > Chordata > Aves > Anseriformes > Anatidae > Cygnus > Cygnus olor. The sequence goes on from NC_049175.1 coordinate 15,867,797, forward strand.
CCCTCTCGTTTCCCCACGCAGATTTCTAGGGTGGGAGCAGGGGCACGGAGAAGCCCCTTCCTTGGGGTCCTGGAGAGAAACCCAGCGGCGATGCCAGCACCAAATCCATTGCTCCCACCGGTGGGGACAAAAAGGCTGCAGACTGTTCTCCCCAGCATGGATGCAAACACTCACCCCTAAGCTTTTCTTCCTTCTCCCACTTGAAACATCACTAAATGCATTTGTTGGAAGGCATCACACAAAACAGAGCACCCTTCCCATGCGGCCGTTTGAAATGGCACTTTAAAGCAGTGATACTCCTTCAGAGAGCAGCGCACAGGTATCTTCAGAAACCCTTTCTACCCTCCCCAGCAAGCAAAGCAGCAGCTTTTATCTGCCCAGGTTTCAGCACACGGCAGCACATCAGCTCTGCCCCATCGGTTTGCCAGGGCCGGAGAGCGCCTCAGCCCCTCGTGCCACAGGGTCTGCGTGCATAGCAGCAAGGATGTGATAGGCAGAGCCCAGAGCGTGCTTTGGAGAGATTCAGACCACTGGGGAGAGTCGAGCCCTAATTCATGCATAATGCACACAAGTGCTGAGAGCTCTGGGTGAATACACAGGACGGCATAAATCAGAGAAGCTCACACCAGACTGAGGATTAAACTTGCAGAAGGCAGCATTAGTTAAGGAAGAGGATGCACGAAAGAGCTGGAAAGGTTATGGACCAGGGGTTCTGAGAAGAAGCAGAAGAAACACAGAACCGCCCACAAATCTCATTTTCTTCCTGCTTTTGCTCTGTGCGTGCAGAGGGAGATGAGAGGAGGAGGAGAAAAAGCCAAAGTGGGTCCCATCACTGGACTTTGACACAGATTTCACTCCGAGGGAGGTTATTTACTCTCATTCACAGGAACGCTATTGTATTTTCAAGGACTAACTCCCATTTATTTCCCAAGAGGATATATTAATTTCCCTTCCATTGAGCGGTTTGAATAAAGCTTTTCTACAACTTCTCTAAGTGACTGCCTTCCTCCTACAACCCATAATTGCCCTGACACTTCTCCAGGTTTTTAATAATGAGTATATCGTGTTATATTGAACACTAGTGGATGGAAAACTGTATCTTGCACAACACTCCAGAGCCATGAATACAGAGGATGATTATGGGTTTCTCTAGCATGTTATATTTGTCATCAATATGGTGTAAAACTATCTTACAGAGAAGCACAGTGAGAGTACTCCAAACTCACCTGTGGGATGAAGCTGTGTTCCCTAAAATCACAATTCAATTTGTTACGCTCTGGATGTGTAAGCCCTCTCCACCCTATGATCTCATGATTGAATGAATGCCTCCTCCTCTAATATAATTTCCCCTTTTGAAAGGGAAAATGATTCCACAGTCCTTAAATGGTTGACCCATCCTTGAGCTTCAGCCTTTGCAAACTAGGTTGTGTTAAAAATAAAATTTAAAAGAAAAAAAATACCTTATAAAGCTGCCTCTCAGCAACTCTGGTTGAGATCATCTGCCGGGTAAAATGGCTTACAGTGAGTAGCAGATAGACACCCTACTCCCCTCCTGCAACACAGACCAGCAAGGCCTCGTGCCTCATGCAGATGCCCCTGCCTCCTGCAGCCAAGGGAGCCCTCTGTGCCCTGCACCCAGGAGAAACGCGTACTGCTTGACTCAGCAATCTCCAAGCACAAAGAGCAGAGCAAAAGCAAATGGCAGCACCAAACTGGAAACAAAGCTCGGTGATGACCGTGAGACTGCGCACAGATGCCTCCCTCCACAGCTGAGGAGCCCTCACATCGAGCATAGGACAGAAAAAAGTCACCAATGTCAAAAACCTGGGATGCTAGACGTACCTCCACCTCTACAGCACGGCACTTTAAACAAGGTGACCTGGAAGGGCAGGCTGAGATGCACCAGGCAGGTTTCTGATGTTTTCCAAGGGGAAACCACCACAATGGCTCTGCATCCGTGCAGGATACAAGCCTAAACGGCCCCTAATCATGCTGGCTGGCTGTAAATAAGGATGGATTGAGGCCAAGCGAATTGCAGGGAGGTAGTTCATTGCACTGCCAGCTGAAACACGGGGTCTGAAACCGAATGAGCAGTGTCACGCTGAGCCATTAATAAGGAGAGAGCTGACTGACAAAAGCAGAACCACTTTCAGCTACTCCTAAAGAGCTCCCCTCTGTTCTCCCTCCTGTCTTCCCCGCTGCCAACAGCAACACAGCCACAGCCAGGAAATCTGTGGGGCAAGCGGCCCAGATGTTTAGGAGGGATTGACACCTTTTAAAGCTATTTAACCTCACCTTTAAGCTGCTGCATTTAGCTGTGCTGGGAGCGACCTGAAGGTCCAGCAGCTACCTGAGCCTCAAATGCTTCCTTGGAGGAACCTGGCTGCCTGCCTCCTGCTGAAGAAGCTGTAATGCCACCCAGGCTGAAGGAGCTGTCTGCCTAATTATTCCTCAGCGTGTAATCCATCTTTGTGATTAGGATTAATGGAAGGACCGCCTGGAGAACACCCTCACAAGGTGCAGATGCCTTCATCATCCCTCCCAGACCTGTGCTGCAAGGAAAACACTCCTCTAATGACATCGGCCCCAGGCAGAAAGCTGTAGTTTTCCCGTCCTCTTCCCTTATGCCAAAGCCTGAGGATCTGTTGATGACGGCTGTGGCTATGGAGAAATAACACCCCGTGAATGCACCCGAGGTCTGGGATTAACTTTTTAAAATGTTAAAAAGTTACCTTTTTAAAGGTAACCTTAAAACCTTAGCCAGTCCAGAAGGCAAATGATTTGCTCACGTTCCCTGCCTGCCGTCCCCATCTTTTCCTCTCCATGACCACCAGGCCTTCCTTCTGCCAGCACTTTGTTGGCCATGTCTTATGTTCCTATCCGTCTCTGTTCATTTAACTGACAGAGGTGCCCTCGGGAGGAGAACAGAGCAAACGTGACCAGTGGAAATGGCACGCCTGTATTTCATTACACGAGATATCAGCCCGGTACAGTTATGAACTTCCCAACAGAACGCAGGACTCTGTCTGTGCCTCCTCCCACAGAAGCAACTTGTTTATTTTGGAAACTTCAGGGTGGGAGAAAAGGAGTCATCAAATCCCATGTCCACTTGCCAAGCCAAGGGACAGTATGTACCAGTGCAGCCATGCTCAGAGCCAGTGTCCAGCGAGCCCCGGCTCCCGGCAAGCTGTGCTGGATGGGACAGTTATCAGAAATACAACGCAAAACACCAGCTCACGGGTCCAGTGAGCACAAATAGGATGATGAATGGGTTCCTGTAGTTCAGAGGGGAAAAAATAGGATGAAGATTCCCCTTTCTATCTTCCTCATTTGGTTACCTTCGGGTCACAACGAAATGCATCTGTCTGTCTCTATCCTCCTCTTCCCACTCTCCAGAAGCACAATTTGGGAGGCAGAAATGATGGGAGCAATTTTACTGTGAACTAAGGGATCCTCTTCCTCCCCTCGGGAGATCTGAGGCTCTGTATTTAATTTGCTCTGTTCTCCATTTTGCATTTTAAGTGTTTGATGTGCCTAAAGCATTGGAGAGGTGAAACTGGAAAAAGCTGGGGTACGCAGCAAAATACAGCAAGTCTTAGGAAACATAGAAATTGAAAACTGTCTCTGAATCTGATACATATTCTAATGATAAATTACACTGCTTTGCAGATAAGTAACTTTGAACAACTATAATTACTTCACACTACAATTATCTCTTTTTATTTGAAAACCATTTGCTTAGTCCATATACCAAATTTCAGGTTTTCCCTTAGAGATTTCAAGCGTGCTAATAAAAGGCAAAACCTTTACACATTCATTGCAAGCTTACATGAATGTCATTGTTGTTCTTATTATTTACATTTTCTTTACTTGGACAATTGTGTTTATCCGCAATAGGAACCTGAAAAAATAGAGGCATATGGCATGTGTTTTAGTTTCATGCTCCAGCTTCATACCCTGTTTCTCAGACAGGGGAAAGAGGAAAAGCCTCCCCTCGTTGCACTGCTAAAAGGATTTCAGTGGGACAGGCTGCATTGTTCCCACCGTCAGTTGTCATTTATTCTGTACAACTACATCCATTAATAGTGACACACATTTACATTCAATTCAACTTTAGGGAAGAATAGCCAAAAGCTACAAGAGCAAAAGACAATGCAAGTTGTCCAAAAGGTTTAGTAGCAAAATGAAGTTTGTGTTAAAATTTGAAAACTGTTGTGTACCAAGTACCAAACATTGGATTATTTTGGTACAAATTCTCCTCCCATTTGCTCTTTTTCAGAACAACTTTGTAGTCAAAGGAAGTCATGGAAGATTAACTGCTCTTACTTCATCGACTCTTATCTTCCTCCCGCACACTTTCAAAAAAAGTGCTGCACTCCCATTCAGAACATAATTAAAACTATATTACAAAAGGAGAGCTACGAACTCATGATCAGCATCAAGAACATATACCCCATTCATGGTGAAAAATTGCAGTATTTTCAGATTAGTAATCACGGGTTGCAGTTTGTTTGTTTTAACTTCTCCTGGAAGCTTAGTTCTTGATCATAGAACTGCTCAGCAAATCAAAACCATGGTTTAACAGGAACTGCAAATAAGACACTGCTATTCTACCCTCCAGACATTATTGCAAGGAGTTTCCTTGCTTGAAGACGTACGAGAGAACACAGGCTGGCTCCACGCAGCCTCTTACACAGCTGTACCTTCTCATACAATGCAATTCTGTGAGCAAAAACTTTGGCTCATCCCAAATTCTCATTATGTTTCAAACTATCTCCAGATGCATCATCAGTACCACACCTTGAACATGCAACAGCAAAAAACAAGACCAATTTCCCTCTCCAGGATCAACTCTGTCCATTCGGTCACAAGGAGCAGCTACCACCTTTCTACTGAGGCCAAATCTGTGGAGAAACATACCCAGCAGCATTTGGAGCTCTAGATCCCTTCTATAGCTCCAGGGTCAGCAGTGATGCTCTCTGGCATCCCAGGCCTGGAATGGGGTCACCCAGGGTCACTATGTCCCAACCACTATCACATCTCATCTCATCCTCTTCAAGCCCTCAACAAGTGCTATCTTGAGACTGAACTTTTCCATCTAGCTGGCAGCTCTTCCTGAACTGCCCTGCTCTGGACGCTGATCTGTTCGAGCATCCACTTCAAACTGATGGTCAGTCTTTGACTTATTTAGCGTTTATTTTTTCTTAGCCTTCACATAACAGCAATCACATCAAGTCCTAGTTTTTAAGGTTAATAATGCCAGACTCTTTCAAACTCCCATCCAAAGCCAGGCTCTCTATCTCCTCTGTTATCCTAAAACCAGCTGGAGGCAGAGGTGAATTAAGGAAAGCAGGGAAGAGCACGTCTCCATGGGTACCTGCTTTCCCAGATGACAAAATCACATACAGGGCAGCAGGTTAATGCAGCGCTTTATAAAAGCCTGCTCTGAGGTAGCCTCTTATTAGCATTGGTGTAATGTAATCATTAGTGCTATTCCCTAATTTGATGTGGCTTAACTGACCTTCAAATGTTCCTGATTAAGGCCTTCTGAAGCAGGTTCAACATCTGAGGAGGTGGTCTCACCACCGTGACTGACACCAGTGGCACTGGGAGCCACGAAGCATTGGCAGGACAGCTGCAATTGCTGTAGCACTGAATCTCGACATGGCTCAGACCCTCCTGCCATCTCTTTGACCCCTGCCCAGGGACAAGGCTTAGAGGCTGATGCAGTAATTCAGCTGCCTAATGTTTACTCTTGTTTGCCTTTACCTTCCACTGCTGCTCACATATAGCTGTGGAAAATTTCAGGTCCTCATTTTCCATGAGGAAGCGTCTTGAACAGCTGCAGGCCTACAAAGCCTTCCAGCTGCAGAGCTCTTCCTCTGCTTTAGTGAGAAAGAACTAAAAATTTCCAGACACGCAACTCTTAGTACTGAAATGCAAGGATGAAAATGCTGTGTCCATAACAGGCCTGAAACCTCTATGAATGCAGCAGAGAGATGATACCACAAGATGAGAACAGGGTTTTTGGAAATAACCTGCCACAGATTTCAGGTCTGCAAAATTCTAGCCATAGAGAGAAAAGTCAGCCGCAATGAACATTTTCTACAACAGTTTTCTTAAAGTTGAGAATGAAATCCTATGGAAATATGAGGAGCAATCCAAGCCAGAAACAGTTGTGTTGCACAGAACGAATGTCAGAATACTGGGAGATATACCCACTTCATCTGATGGTGGCTCACGCTCATATTTTGCGGCTTTGATTTACAGAGAGCAGCAGGTAGTTGCATTTTGACCAATCACTAATTCTATGTAATTGCTCTTGCTGATAGCAAACAAACAAACATATAAAAAAAAGTCAAAATATACCATCACTCAACATCTAAATGTCAGATTAAACACCAATTAAGAGCCCATCTTTTCCAATTTCCCAATGCAGGTTCTTAACACACATCAGAAGCTGCACAGTATGAAAGCATGGAGTCGGTCTTCCATCATTACATATGAAACAAGAAATTCAAGCCTTAAATTTTTATTTTTTTCTTAAGGTATTTTGGTTTATATTTTGATTTGAAATAATCAAATTACGTTGGATATGTCAGAGTGAAGCAGACTAACTACTGACCCAAGCACGTTATTACTTCACAGTTAGCCTGGATGAATAACTGGGAGCCCGAGTGGCACAGGGAATCACTCGGGTGTACGGGTGTCAGAGGTGACATGGCAACAAGGGTCCCATTGCTGGGCGAGATCAACTGAAAACAATTCTGCAAGCTGAGAGAGGTTTTCCTCCTAAGAAGTTCGTGTTGTTGCTAAATAAAACTGCTTGCTCTACATAAAGAGCACTTATGCTGGCAGAAAGCAATAAACTTTGTAGCTAGAGATGTTTTTCCCTGGCAAATACTATTTCTGCTTGCCAATCAAGTGTATTTTAGTCAACATGCAAGCTAAAAGATATTTTTCATTTCTGTTGTCTTCTCATTTGGAGAATTTTCCAAAGACCAATTTGGAGAAACTGTTAGGTAAATATTTGGTGTACAGAGCATATGTTATAATAGATACAAATAAAAGTATACATTAAAGAAGAACTGACATCAATAGCTGCTTAGCTACTTTGCTGCCTGAAGTGGTATTTCATCAACTGTAGTGTCAAACTGCCTGCAGTCATCTTTAATGGTGAAAGGTTTTTGGTGCCACTGCAGAGTGCAGAAAGGTGCAGACACCACTGCAGAGCACCACAGCTGGTTTCCTCACTAAGCCTGGCTATTTTTACCAAGCTTCTTACGAACTACGACAAGCAAGTTCTGATAATCAAACCTCAGTATTCCCATTTGTGCTTAATTTTGTACAGCAGACCAGGCAGCGATATCATACGCATGCCAACTTCCCGACGAATTGCCCTACATAGCAGGACTGTCTTCCGTAAGTCACAAATAGTCACTGCCACATTTAAAATTATGGATTAAATACTCTGAAAACCTTAGCACAGGTATCCTCCCCAAAGCAACAGGGAACTGAACACACCTAAGCCTTGGCCAAACCTCCAGGAGCAGCTCAGACAGGAACTTTTTGATGTTCACAAAGCTCACAGTAAAACCCCGCACAAGCAAAGCAGGTGGCCCAGGTTGCCCTACCTCTATTTAACTAAATTCCTTGCCTAGGCAAATGGCGCTTACCTTGGTTCTCCTCCGTACAACCACGATAGGCATTTGTGAGAAATGGAATGGAAGGCAATGTGTTGTGAGCCCACATTGAATTTGAGCCTTACTTCAGTGTCTGAGACATCTCCTGCTTTTCAGTGAGGCCTCATCTTTCCTGCCGCGAGGACTCCACTGGCCCCAGGGCAGCTGCACTTCGGAGGTGCTCCAGAAGCTGATTCCTGTGCAAGCACGACCAGGAAAAATAGGAATAGATCTGGACAAAACCTTGGCAGGCTGTTTGGTGTATCACTGAGAGGCATGTTCTGAAGTTGAAAATAAAATGCTGGAACAACATTGTTCTTGTTTTGGTAACGCTGCATTTCAATCACTTGCAATCCCACTGGAGAGCCCTACCAGCACCCTGATGCCTGCACCAAACACCATGGCACAGCCCTCCCAGATGCCTGAAGCCACGTTGTGTGAGCAGGAAAAGCTATCTCACAACGAAACACAGTGCAAGGGAGAACAGATCCAAGGTCTCCAGATTCTTCTGTCCTCTCCATCGTAGCATCCACATCAATCTCATGACTGCTTTGGTTTCACAGGGAAGTTCTCATTAGTCTTTTTAAAAAACTTGTGATAAAATAAAGCAAGGTTACCTACTGAAGGGCAGGCAGTACTGGCATGATAGCCACCTGCTAAATGGAACCCCCAGATTTCATTAACAGCCACACCAGGAGCTGGAATTTCAGAGAATATGTAGGACTCCAGCAAAGCCACGCTCACGATTTTCTCCATTTGCACCCTCCAGTTCATAATTTTGTTTTTCTCTTCAAAGGACAAGAACAGAGTGGGCACGGATTGTGTTTGCTGGATTTCAACATCGATTCATGCAGCATGCAGCTGAGAGACCAGCAGCAGATGTCCACGTTCTTGTTGCTCAGACCCAAAACCAGGAGTCTGGACGTGAGCACTAATGAAAGAATACATCTTTCATCTTCCTGAAGAAATGTGTGACTATTGTAACTGCCTCAGGCCAGCTAAGCCTACTGAGATGATCACTGCACCATGCAAGAGTATTTTCACATGCCTCCTTGCATTTCTGCGCTAATGAAACCAATGGGCAATCAGGTAGGGATGCACCCTCAAATCAAGTTCTGACATTTCTTCTTCTGGCTAGTGACAAAGAGCCCCACCAAAAGAAGAGGCAGTATCTGTCAGGAAAATCTAGCCAGCTTTTCTTTTCCATAAAGTTATTTCTCACTCTTCAATGCATTCAATAAATTTATTAGTAAGCTCAAGTTATTTGATTGGAACTGCTCATTCAACTGATCCCAGCACAGGGCAATTGCAGGCGCGAACCTGAGAGCCTGAGAAGTTGGTCTGCCCCCTCTTACATTGGCCCAAGAGTTTTCCTTTTAAGAGGAGGTATTTGAAACTGGGTCTCCTCATCTTTTGATGGTTTCTGCAGACAGGAGCAGGTGGACACAGTGCTCCCACAAGCCAGCTGGCTGCTAGAAGCACAGCATGACAAAGGACACATCTACCACGTAAGAAGTCTGGAAAACTTGTCCAAGGTTAGTGATTCTCCTCTCCTTGTTTGCATTTTTGCAGGGCTGGCAAGCCAGAGGGAAACAACAGATGGGATTGAGCCTCTGCGCCAGCCACCAGGATGGGCTCACAGGTGGGAAAAGCTTGTCTTGTTCAACCAGGTCTTCCTACAAACTACTGCTGTCGTTGCTGAACTTACGCCTTCCAGTCTTCCTCTGCAGTGTGTTGTTTCCATACTGCCACCGAGATGTTTTTTTTACTGGTCCCATTCCAACCACCCACATCGAACAGCTCTGGTGGATCCTGCAGAAGCGGTGGCAAACAAGGGTGGTCGCCTGTGTTGAAAGCCTACTGATGCCCTACATCTTGTCCAAGGGAAGATGAAGTAAGTAAAGAAATTTAAAACAAAAAGCAAAGAAACAGAGGAGTGTATGTCCTCAGAGATAAAATGGGTGATAGCACATCCAGAGATTGATGAGACTTGTAAAGAGAGAAAGCTCAGTGTATGAGGCAGGTGCCATAAATAAAGGGACAGATAAAAGTTTACTCTGACAGTAAAACACTACCAGAAATGAATACCATTTTGTAGCTCCATGGACCGTGGCTCCTCAGGGAATCAGTCCATGGAAGGTGACCAAGAGAAGCAAGCCTGCTGTTGGCAGGCGAAGGTCATAATAAGAGGTCTAATAGAAAATCTTAGGTCTCTAATAGAAAATCTTAGGTGCCTGCAAATCACAAAAGCCGAAAGCCACAACTGCTGAAGCCTTACTCCGTGTCTGTGCTGCATGTGCCTGCCAAAACCAGCGAGATTTACTGTCAGGAAACTTGTATTTGCTGGTGCCTTGTACGGGATTCCAACAGAAGGGCAGCGGTGTCTGGGGATGGAGGAGGTGTCACTCAAAATAACCACCTCGGCCTCAACCTCGGCCACAGCAGCCTGCTCAATATTTGGACAGGACTCACAAAGTAAGACTGGCTATAACCCTAGCAGGAAGGAGCCCATTTCTTTTTTCTTTTTTTTTTTCCTGGTAGTCCAGGCGAGGCATTTTTAGAGCACTACAGAGGATACATGCAGGCTGAAGCCAAGCCCCCGCATACAAAGGTACGGAATAAAATGCTAATTAAGGGACCTAAATGAAGAGAGGAGAAGAGAAAGAAAACATGCTCACCCCTGTCTAGACTGGGTTTGCTCTCAGAAAAAAGTCATGCAGAACATGGATTATTTTATGGAGTAAGGAAGAGCAGGTCACTGCAAACTGGAATGGCCCGGGATGACGAGGACTAGGCTTGGTGGGTGCCCTTCTCCTCCTGCGAGACTAAATGGGTCAGAGGGGGGTGCCTGGCTTACACTGGGAGGAGAATCTGCCCCAGAAGCCAAAAGGGAGATCAAGGGCTTCATTTCTAGGTATGCCGCCGTAGAAATTAGCAATAAAGCCAACTTGTGGGGGACAATTAGATCATTCAGAGTAACTCTTCCTCCTTTCTTTGCTCTTTGAAGAGAAGTGAAAATAGAAATGCTAAGCTTCCAAATGGATTTCACTTGATGGATATATTGATGTGTTGATCAAACAGAATAATTATTTTTTTTTGTAATAAAAGACACTTTGGCTCAGCACATCATTAACAATTCCCTGATTTTTATTTATTTCTCTTCATCTTCAACAAACATTCTTACTGTTGGTGGCAGTGATGACCACTATTTTTCTAAAATATCCAAACAGAAGATATAAGGAGGTAATCTTTTGCTAAAATTAAAGCAACCTAAGCAGAAGAATAAATACACATGACGATGCTGTCCCCAAAAAGGCAGCTGGATGTGGTCTACAAACCACAGACAAAACCTCCCTGCTAGAGACAGCACGAACCCATCTGCACTGACTTAACGTGAGCTGTGAACGCAGCAGCTTGATGGTTTGCACAGCTGTATCTGCTGACCTCAGGCTTCGCTCACGCAGTCCTTCACCTATGTGCTTCAAAGCCACAGCCGCCACCGCACACTTCAAACAGGTCTAACAGGGGACTCCACAATAACGAGCTCATACGGCCACTTCGTGCTTCAGGACACACACTGCTCCAGTGACAAGATGATGCTTTCATAGGTGTTTAAGTTTGAAATCTGTCTCTTTGAAGACTAAGTACCAACCTGCCATGCTGCACTTAAAACCAGTGTTAACACTGCAGTGCCCGTGGAGACATGTGCCTTAGAAAGCAAAGGAAGACCCAGTAAGGTAAAAATGGCTGTTCTTTTGCTGCTGATAAATGTGTCCACCACTGTGTCGCTCCTGTGTCTAAGAGGGGGCACTGGCAGCCTGACACTCCACCTAAAAGCTGTCAGCAATGCCTAGAGCATCACAAAAAAGGGACTCCAACCTCAAAACATAACAAAGGAAAAAAGTTATAGAAGTCTTCAAATTAACTGAATATTACTCATTCTTTCAGACAGAAGTCAGCCTCACCGTCTGCTTTTATTACTGCAGTACAAACACAGGCTTCTTCAGATGCTGCCATTACACAGAGATTCTTATAACCCAGGCATCTGCAAAACCACAAGTCTTAAAACCAATAGATTCAGCTACAGCTGAAAAAAGCAACAGCTTTTAGCTTCTTTCCTGTACAGCTATGGCTGGCAATATATTAAACATCTTAAGTTGACTATATCAAATGAAATGTTTTAAGTGATGCTCAGTATGTTTTAATGACCTTCTGACTTCAAGCAGGGCACATTAGAAAGACCAGTTTTACCCAAACTGCAGATGGGCTTCACACAGAGAATAAGGTCACAGACCACAGAGAGACTACAAATTCAGAACAGAAAAAAAATAGAAAAGATGTTTTCTACACCAGAGCCTAGGAAAACAGACTCAGGAAATAAACCAAAGACTAACCCTGATTCCTGCAGGCACCCCAACAAAAGCAAAGCCACGGTACACCTGCACGGTGCGTGCTTCTGCAACTGTACCCAACATGGGCTCCAACAGGCTCAGATGCTGTACGCAGAGTTATGTCGAGCTGATGGCCAAGAATGAGCCAGCTACAGCAGAGAGGTTAACCTAGAGAAAAGCAGCAACAGCAATGGAGATGCAACTGTCTTCTCTTCAATATCCCAAGCTTGAGCCAAGATCACCTTAGAAAGGTACTCGTCATTTTGACAAGCAGTTGGAAGCACCTGCATCAATAAGCCATTTCTATCCATCACGTCTATTTGTCTGATCTGGTACTACAACACTTTTACTTAGTGTTACATATACTACAGGTGCTGCATTCAATCTACTTACAGCTTATGCAGAAAAAAAAGAAAAGAAAAGTTACGGAGAAATAGGTGAACTTCCTTTAGGACATATGGAATAAGTTATCAAAGGATTCCTCGTTAAATGTATGCATCTGATATTCACAGGATTTTATTGCATGTGCAACTCCCACTTACTGCTTTGAATTTAATTTGAGCTTGAACCAATTCTCTCATCTAAAACCTTTTATTTTTTGCAAGGCTCTGAGTATGAGAGCGTTCAGATTCAAGCCCAAATCCCCAAAGTTGAGTTGCCCCTGCAAATTTTTGACTGGATGCAAAAAAATTAGTGGTTTTACAGATCCTGATTTGCCTACCTTGCCACCTTCTCAGCTTAAATACAAAAGAGTCAAACCAAGACCCCACGACAATATGTAAGCAAGGTGGCAGCAACCGAGTATACTACGGGCATGTGGCATGCACAGACCCCTCCCCCTGTCTTGATCCCATCCCTTTACAAGGATGCTGTAGAGCAAAGAGAAATCTCAAAACTTGGAATGTTTGGACGAAATTGGAGAGTTCAGACTTAGATGGCACTACTTGACTCCTGATGGGTGATTTGTCATAGACAACAGAGCACGTTCCAGCATACAAAGCCCATCCTCTTTCCTTGCAGAGAAGGAGGAGACTGTCCCTTTTACCTGCTTCCATGCCACAACAGTGGAGGAGCCACTACAGAAGAGGGATAACAGAGAAGGAGCAGGAGAAGCAATTTAAACATCTTTACAACTTTCAATTTTCACCCCCCCATGCCACTTCTCTCCCGCACTCTATTGTAAGGTTAATTGCCTGCCGAATGGCCACTGTGAAGACTTACAGAGCAGAAATAATTTACCTAGGAATTGATGTTCGTGTTCTTCAGCTGGCACCGGAGTCCTTTGCATTTACAGAAAGCATTCTCAAAACACAATAGCAACCCATCAGCTTCCCGAAAATAAGTATGCCAATCCCTGCTATTAATCCACGCCAAATTTTTCCATGATGTAAGCAAGCAAAGGTCTTGTGCCTGGATGTCGGTGCTGGGTTTGGTGGATCCTGATGGCAGCTTTCCAAAGGAAAGCCCATCCCACCGTGTGCTGGATAGTGCAACTGAATCCAAAGCCCAGAGAAGCTGGTTGAAAATGCCAATGAATCCTTAAAGTGAAATTGGAAATTAGAAACTTGCACTAAGCAAATAAAATAGCTAGTACTCGCATTCCCCTCCTCGCTCCACAGAAAATGGCTTTCATGTTGGCTCTTGAGTTCCTCCAGTCATTTCTCTTCCTGCATGTCCCAAATCAAACGCCTGCAACTTAAGCTTGTGCTAAGGCTAATTTACCAGCAAGTGAGGCTGAACAAAATGCCAGATCCCTATGAGAGCTCTCCTTCACGGAGAATCCTGCAAGGGCCCCATGCTGCCCACCACAGCTCTCCTCGGCTGGCTCTGTAGGGAAAGCTAATGAAACCCAAGAGCCCCTGTGGGGGCATGTGATTGCTGAGAACAAGAAAGGACTAAAACCTGCAACTGGGTGGTAATCCCGAGCTGTGATGCCTCTACCAGCACCAAGGGATGCCCAGATGCTAGTGCCCAGCACTGCCGTTCCCAGAGGTACAAGGAAGGCAAGCAGGTCCTGCTCAACATGGACAAATGCAATATGAGTATTTTTAGCACATACATACACATTATTCCATGCTCTTATTTGAAAAGGAGAAGAAAAATTCGTAAGAATTAGGCTTGCCCTCCAATTTGCATCCTCTTCTGGAAATAAAACAACTTCCTCTGCTTGTGAGTGGACACGGGCTGAAGGAAACCAGAAGGTTTAACTGGGGGTTAGATGGGAAATTTGGGGAAAACTACGATAGCAGACACATTCATTTCCTTGTGACAGCAGGCTCAAAAAGTAACAGAGAACTTAATCCTAATACTGATAATAGACCATCTACTACCAAACCATGGAAAATAGCCTTACTTACTGTTTACAGCAGAAATTGTAAAAGAAATTCTAAAAATGAGGAGACAGGAATAACAGTTTTCCAAAAATACTTTCTACTCTTAATACCAGGATATGATTTGACTGACAAAAAAAAATAATGAAACTACTGTCAAGGAGGCTACTTAAATTGCTTGATTGCCTGTTTAAAGGCAAATCAAACCCTGCTGCCTGAAGTCTCCCTCGCTGCCTTCCCTAATGCTAAGCATCATCTTGAGCAGATTTTGTTGGATCTCTCCTTGAGGAAAATCAGAAAAAAAAAAAAAAAAAAAAAAAAACTTTGTTGGCAGAGGTCCTTACGATCCACCTCTGGGACCTCTCCTGGAGTATGCCTTGCCCCAGCTGGATCTGAGTGAGCCTCTTCTTGCCCTGTGACAAAGGCAGACTGCTGGAGAGATTAGGCTTAATTTGCTCGAGGCAGAAATGCTACCTTCAAAAGCAAGGGAGTTATTTCCCACATCCACTGCTACCATAGAAATAAAATCCAAAAGTGAGCATGAAAACAAGAGCTGGCTCTTCCTTACCTATAAGGCTAACGTAACAAGACCCTGCTGGAGGAAACAGGAGGTGACACCGCTGGGGCCACGGCTGACATCCCAAAACTCATACGGTCACCTTGCTGCAGCGACAGCAGAAGACTAAGGGAGAAAGGAGAAATGTCTCCTCACAAACCGTGGGCATGGCGGCTGCGCTCCTTTGTGAGACTGCTCACACCATAAGCAGCTGACAGAGGTTTGCGTTAGCCACTTTACAAGAGCCATGCTCCGAAGAGGCAACTGCCAGATGTTCTACCTCCAGCTTCTAGCGGTCAGAACTGTTTTTTCCCATACCTTAAACAGACTCACACACGTGCATGCTCCCCATGCTGAGTGAAACCAGCTCAGCAGTTCCCAAACTCGCCTGGGAGGACTGGAGCAGGTGCACACTCGCCGCGCCCCTCGCTCCGGCCGGAGGAGATTTCCAAAGGGATGTGGGTGCGTCAGCGGAGCCCGCCTGCCTGCCCAACCACTCACATCAGCATCCTCACCTGCATCCCAGTCACTGAGCTACTTCCAGCCTTCCGCGGAGGGGCATTTTGCAGTTTCTTGCTGGTTTGTGTGTCAGTTGCCTGGGAAACAGCAGAAGGGAGGAACTGCATCAGCTCTGGAGCGCTGGCCGGAGTTTGCTATACAGAAAAAAGGTGCCCAGGCACCAGAAGATGGTTGCACACACGTGTGCATGCATGCATGAGATGGACGATGCCACCTCTGCTGCTGGAGCGGGGCTGGCCCCACATGCTGCCCCATCGGCACTTCTCTGCCCCATACTGCAGGGCCGGCCAGTGGTGATAAAACATTTTAGGGCAAGGCTTAATGAGCAATCAGGCTCTGCAGTCGTTCTCTCACCTGGCTGATGTCTTGCTGCAAGGTGCTCGGCATCAGGCTGCCCATGTGTACACAATACAGCATGCTCTGAATTGTTTATGACTTAATATATGTGATTAATAACAATAAAAGGTTTTTTTTTCTTCATTAGTGCATTTTCCCCCTCTTTTTTATGAGAAGCTCTAATCAGAGCAAAACATAGTGACAGATGGCAGACACTGAAGCCCAGAGGTGAAGAACACACTGCACCGGCAATGAAATTCATGAGACTCATTTACTGGAGCTGTTATACTCCAGAGAGTAGGCAAGTTTGGGATGTCTCCTGAGGACGGAGGAATCCTATTTCATATTAGCATCAAAACAGGTGAGGAAGAACTCAAGAAAGACTCTTTTTCACTAGGAACCATGTCCTCCCCTGTGCCCTTTTGCCAAATCGTTTTCTATGCAGTTTTACTAGCTGCTAAAGCAAACAAAAACATTATTCACCGCAGCTCAGTTCTCTTTTTCCCCAGATATCTATAAGCTTTACAGTGCAACCCAAAGTGTATGTCTCAACACTTGGCTTACCCAGTTCCTTAAAAGGCTGTGATTCAATAAAGCCCCAAATTGGGTTATAGTAATTTACCGAGGGACAGCAGAGTAAAGGGGAAAAATAAGGAAAGAAAAGTGTATCAGTCACCTCTGAGCAGAAAATGGGAGAAGATACTAAAACCTGGCAGGTTCTTCCTTATCTGATTTATCACACGCTGGTTACAAACTGTTTACAAAAGGAAATGTAGTGGTTGAAATTGGCACAAAAAGTAGTGTCCCAGCAGGTCACGTCAAAAATTGCTTGACTGCTAAAACCAGAGCAACCAAAACACTCGCTGTAAGTTAATATTCTATATGCATGAAAAACAAAACGAAACATTAAATTTTCAAGCCTGCATATTGTCACATTTTAAAGTATATCAAAACCATATCTCGATTCAGAAAGGATCCCTCTTCTAGCAACCAGCAAGCTGTCCAGCAGCAATTTAAGGCAACTTCAATGCTGAAAAGATGTTTCCCATTGGTGGATGTTAATAATGGTTTAAAATGCAATTAAGGTGTAGGAACGGGCTGCTATTAAGTTAAACATGGGCTAAAACAATACATCACAGCAGGAGTTACCAGCTGACTGTCCCTCTGTGCAGAAAAACTGCCACAGAAAAGCATTTCAGAAGTTTAATGAAAGAGAAAACTGTCATCAAGTGTGTTGAAAGACAGCACTTCATAGAATTACTTATTCTGAGTGTTAGATACCTACTTTTTCAATTCTCCAGATGCTCACATAAAAGCTTGGCATCACCTAAGCCACCTCTTCCCTTTTCAGATCTCTTCTAGGACACTCCCTTTAATTTATTCCATCAGCTCATCGGACAGCTGTACCTGTCCTTGTGGCTCCCTGGGGATACATAGGGCCTTCACAAGCTTTCTGTAGATTACCCAGCACATAAAGAAACATCTTCCTTCCTCCTTGAAAGGTATGCAATAACTTCTACAACCCTAACCTAGCATTTCGCCCAGTGCTTTCCCCAGGGGCTCGCGAAGGAGCTTCCAACAACCCCGTCAGGTCCTTCTGTGCAAGGTGGTGCTCTCATTGTGTATGGGGTACGTGCGAGGGTAAAACATTCCCATAATTATCAGGCATTGCTCCTGGCATAGCAGTGCTGAAAGGAGCCTCCAGCTTTGCTGTGTTGACGCCGCAGGCAGCAGTCCCCTGCCCTTCCTCCCACCACACCTCAGACACACCTGGCTGCCCGTGGCTGCCAGCTCCAGCTACAGCCTCATCACCTTAAGTCAATGAAATCAGAGACTAAGTCATGCAAGCCACACAATTTACAGGGCACTCCCGTACCTGTAAGGGACAGACATTTAACCAGTGTGAATCCCATGAGAACAGTACTGCAGTACTGCATACAGTTTCGTACAGATACTTGTGATGTGCCAGGCTTCTTCCAAAATCTCCGTATCACTGTTGGAAATGACTCCAAGTGCAAAGGACTTTGACTTGCTAGACACGTACGCTACAGAAGGTGAAATGAAGGCCTATCGTATTTTTTCAACTGCATCGGGGAGTTTTCACCTGTCTCCAGACACTGTTTCACTGCAATGCCTAACTCTTAGCAGCCAGAGGAAGCAAACACTCCAGGCTTCATCAAAAAGCATTGTAATTACTCTTTCTTAGTTCTGATCTAAAATGAAATTAATTGTGATGGAGGGCATCCATTTGCTCTTTGAAGAAGGAAAAGAAAAGTCACATTGGGGGAAGAACTTGACTACAATACCACTGGGTTTGGCTGGCGAGTGTCAGTCCCAAGCTTTGATGTTCCCTGCACACAGCGACAAGACACCTTCCTTAGGAAGCAAAGGGAACAAGTGATAGATATCACACAAACAACAGAAAATGATTCTCTTTGATAACACAACTTCTAAAAGAACAAGAATGTGAGACCTTGGAGCTCCTCCATGACGCTCACACTGTGCAGCACGTGCCACCTGCACCAAAGACTGCATTTGGTCTGAGACAGTCTCGTCAGTGCGGGCCTGAGGGGGATAACAACTCATTTGTCCTGCCCCATCCACAAAAAATGGGATTCTTATAGAGGCAAAGAGTGACAGAAAAGGAGAAAAGAACAATGACACTTGCAATGCATCTCCCAGAGCATATGTGCCACTAAAAATTCATTTTTTCCCCTTATATCTCTCCTGACATCCTCCAGCAGTGCTGGCAAGGCATTAAATCAGCCATGATGAAGGTTTGGGAAATGAAGATATCCAAACCCATCCTCTTGATAAGAAATAGGCAGTCTCTTCTCCTTGCTTTTAGACTATATTTTAGATAAATAGACAGTGGGAAGCCTGGACGTTACCATAAAAAAATCCGGCTAACATCAACACCTGCGACAACCTGCCTTTTGCATCAAGCGCTGCTCAAAAGGAGAAGTGGAGAAGCAAAGCCAGATTCCCTAGTGCTGCTGAGCCTCACGTAACTTAAGCCCTAGCTTTTTCTGCTGAAATCAGTTTGCTATGATGTGTTTTGTTAACGTGAAAAATAACCCAGACAGCCCAGTAGGATGTTTTATGGCAGAGAGCACTGGCATTTCCCACCACTGGTACAACTTGCGTGTACACCAGCCACTACGCAGCAAACGCAACAGGCACAACTCGTCACATGAGCCAAGGAGATGGCGCTGTCCCAGCACCCCATGCTTTGCAGGGCATGGCATTTGTAAATCAGCAAACTGTTTTTGTCCCTTTGAGTTTGGCCCTGCAGCAGCTGGGCACCAGCAGCACTGCTGGGAAGAGCTGCTCGCAGGATTAGAGGAGAGCCTCACTAAAGGTCCCCTGCCAGTTTTTGAAATATAGATGGTGTTAACTCACATTTCTTGGCTGGTTCGGAACTGGTAATTGCTAAAGCTGTTCAGCATTTCCTACTCCATTTGTGCTTTTAGGGACTAAATACGGTCACCAGCAGCAGACACTGTCTGTAGAAATATCCTCATCAGCCACAGGTGCCCAAGGAAGTGTGAGAAAGTCTTCCACGCACATTAAAACTCACCCCATTTCCTCCTGAAGATATGTGCAGGAAAAAAAGCCCTCCCCAAGCAGCACTGCTAATTAAAACCCACATAACTGAAGTTGCAGACTGCAGACACTCACCTTGGCTCCCAAACATCCACGCACAGGCATAATGCGCTTCCCTGCGGCTAGAAAGGCTGGAACAACTGAATTACCCCAAAACGCAGCTTTGGAAAGAAGATCCAGAAGAGCTAGATGTATTTTAAAGACCTATTTACTCAGTCATCTTAACGATGGACCTACCAGAGCAGCTCCAATACAGACCATGATGCCATTTTAGAGGATGCAGCTGTATCACCAGGTGCCCCCTATTGCATTTCAGATGAGCACGTTTGTTAAATAAAAACTTCTCCACCAAATTTCTACTCCTCTTCTCAACACCACACTGTACCAACCAAAAGCCTTTCAGCGCTGCCAAGAAGTTGACCATCACTATCACAGGGCAAACAAACCCAAAGTGACACATTTTTTATGAAGAATAGAAGAGAAGGAAGGGAAAATCTTTCCCGAAGGGAAGCTTCACTGTCTGAAGGCTTTTTAAACAAATGAAGCAAAATAGTTAAAAATGCCTGCTTTCTTGAGCAGGACTCTGCTGTGCTTCAAGCTAGAATTCCACATTGAATGTTTTTCACATGCTGCTATTATTTCTGTTCTCATATACAAAAAAAAAAAAAAAAAAGTTATTTTCCTGATACTGAACATTTGGAAAACTCTAAAAATACTATTTTGCCTTGCCGGGACATCGTATTTCAGGCTGTGAAGCAATTTAAAGACTGCCTGCAACAACTCCGTCTAAACCATTGCCTTGAGATGTCTTTATATGTCTTCTGCTATTCTCCTGCATGTTAACTTAAGACAGCTTATAAAACAAATAAACCAACCCCCTTACAGTATCCGTGGCTGCTACAGAGGCCACTCTGGGATCGCAACCTTCTGTCCATGCATCTCCCAGGCACTTTACAACCCAATCCCCAACATTTACAGCTTAGGAGTCCCGACCACATTTACTCTATCACTGCTGCCTGGTTTGCACCGAGTGCCTGGGAGCAGACCCCTGGATTTAATTGCTCGGGGCCAGCCACCTGAAGCCAGGGGAGGGCCATGAGGAGCAGGGAGCGCTGCACGCCTTGGATGACCTTACGTGTGGATATGAAGCCCATGGTGCTGAAGTGCACCTACGAGGCAGAGCTAGAGCAGGAGCTGTGGCGGTGGCGAAGCTCTGCAGCGATTGCTTGGTGCAGCTGAGAAGGCACAAGAGTTTTTCATCCGTGCTCCTTTCAGAGGGCTTTGCATGACTTACCTCCACAGCACCCACGTATGGTATAATTCTTGCAAGGCTGCATCACATTAGGTTACCAGTCACGTCCAATCTCAGCTATTGTACCAGAAAACTATCGGCACAGCCAGCAAAGCAAGCTGACGCTGTTGGGACAGAGATGCTCAAACCTCGCTCTCACCAGCAGCACAGCTTCCTCGCCTTTGCTGGGGAGACCCTGCCACATCCAGAAACCACGAGTCTTCATGCAAATGCAAAGTGTTTTCTAGCATCAGGCGGCCTCTCATGGATGGGGAATAAAGGAAAGAAGCACGAACACGATATCCCCACTTATACAAGACATTCACGCTCCACGTCAAACCCAGGACAACGCTGCAGAGGCTGTATACAAACCAACCTGCTGCCAACACTGCCATTTTCCTGCCCCAGACCACACTTGCTCCTTTTGAAGAGCAGATGGAAAAAATCCATTTCCAATTAAACTGATCATTGCATTCACTTTAAAAGCAACTCAAAATAGCATCATTAGCTTCTCAAATAAAGATACCTTGAAATAACAAGCCCGCTGTGTACCTCTTGCCAGAAACAATAATTTTTCTTCTTTAACTAATTACTTATTTAAGTCCAGACCTTCTTCCACCTACACTGAAACACTCACATAACTGTGAAAGCTTTCCAGGAGGTGTGGGTTGTTGTTTTTTTTAGAAACTGGCTTGTATAAGCTTTGTTGCTTTGTTATGCATATCCTTAAATGAGCTTGATAATAAAAACAAATAGAACTAAAGGGCGGTTCTGAAATTTGCTTTATCTTGCAGTAACATGGTCAGGTTTTTCTTCAGGTTCTCCAAGAGGCTGCCAAAAGCCTTCGTGAGCAAAGGTGGGGGCCAGCAGCCAGAAACACATCTCAATGCCACAGCTGCTGCAGGACTTTGCAGCCGAACCCCTTCCATGTCCCCGGGTGCTGCAGCAATTGCCTGCAACGAAAATCAGCAGGACCTCCTGCAGATGGATGTCCCTGTGGCATGAACCCAAAACACCCCAGTCCTCTCTGGGAGAAGTTTCTTACTTTTCTCACGGCCAAGGAAGTAAAAAGTTGCTCCAGCAATTCCTGTCTGCAGAATTGGATAAACAGTTTGCATCGACAATTGCCAAATATGCAGGAAGAGAAAACTATCTGATTTCTTTTCCTTATGTGTATCGAGATGGAAACGCATCAGTAGGAACCAGCAGCAAAAGCCTTCAGTGCTCTTGCATGGACAAGGCGAAGCTGTGGCCAGCCAGTAAGACGGGCACGCCAGCTCCTAGCGCATTCCAGACGTGGATATTAATGAGATGCTCACCTTGGGGAGCTGAGCTCACCGAGCTGTACCACGAAGAACCTTCATTGATCTCTCCTGTCTGAAAAGCAAACTGACACCAAACTCCCGGCTCGCTGTGGACAGACTTTTAGCTGCAATGAGAGTAACTTGAGCGGACATCACAGCGTTTGGTGCGCGACAAGAGGCATTTCCAAGGGAAGACACCAGTTAAACTCTTATGTGCTCGGGTGCTCCATGAAGATGCCGACCAAAAGCTACATGTTTTAGTGTATTTTCAGGAGCCGGTGGGATGAAAAATGCCTCTCTCTGTATTTGACCAGCTGAAGACAAGCCGTGGTAGGAGCCAACATCTAATTTTCAGTTCTGCTCCCTGAGTGTAAGCCAGCGTTGGACCCTAACCTCAAACACAGCAGTGTAACTGAGTAATGCCATGACTCAGGGGCTCCAAACAGGTGCAGGACCAGCACCAGATTGTCCTCAGTAGCTTTACCTTTGAGAGGTAATTTAAAATTACTATTTTGCAATAAGCTAACACTTTATATGCTCCCTAGCAGAAGAAAGAAAGTAGTTCACAAGGAACATACTTGGACTAAAATTAACAGCAGTGCTTTGGTCGTATCAAACAATCTGGAAACAGTTGCTGTGTGTTACTACCTACAAAGCTGCAAACTTTTTTTTTTTTTTTTTTAAATGTCAAGTGCTTGCATGAATGCTTCCAGAAGGAAATCAGGAGGAATGGGGTGAATATAGGTGGAAGTGGAAGGTTTGGGAAAGCACAGCAAAACACAAAATGCTTCAAAACGATAGCTAAGAATCAGATTTGGGGCAAAAGCCTTTTGTGCTTCCTCAAATGATTTAAGAAAATGCACAGACAAGAGTATCTGTATTTTATGCCTGTTTCCATCAAAAAGCTGTTACAGAATAGCCAGAAAGAGTAATGTCAGAAAAACACAGTGCTGATCCAAATTGTGCCCACAGAATTACGGGCTGTTAAAAATAAATCACAGTCACCTTACTAGTTGAGCAAAATGATCTTTGTAAATGAAGGTAGGAAAGACGTGTTTCAAAGCCATGTAACAGTAATGGGTAAAAACAGCGAAGGCCGTTAAACAGCAAAATGAAGGGGGGAAACCATAATTAGAACCAAATCATGATTCGGCTCTCAGCGAAGATTGAGAGTTCCAATTAATTCTTAAAAAAAAAAAAAAGAACAAGTGAAACTGCAGGATCTGTTGCTTGCACAAGATTTCACCTCTTCTGCTAAGGTGCAAATTCATGTTTTTGTTTTTGTTTTGTTTTTTATTTTTTTGCAGATGGCAACAATAAACTGGCAACAGACACTGTCCCGTAATGCTCCACCAAACGCCAGCTTTGAATGGCATGGAGATGAAGAACAGTTTTGTTTAAAAAGAAATATTAGAACAAGAACATTTGGGCTTCCTGCTCCACCGCTATGCTTTATTAAGAAACCCCGCTGCTGTCCCAATTCAGAGAGCTCGGCTTCGCCCCAGGTCTGACACTTGTTGGATTCAGCACTACTCTGAAACTGCACCCTGCCCAGCCGTGCTGGGAGGCAAGGGAACACTGATGTTTTGTTTTCCTGGAGCCCTTAGGGGGACACGGCAATCCCCTCCAGACAGGACACAGCGCGTTTCTCCTCTACCCCCCGGATCACCTGCTAAATGCAAACAGCAGCTCAAGTAGAGGGCACCGTGCTGCACCAAGATGTGTAATGGCAGCGAATTACCCAGAGGAATAACAGTGATGCTCAACAGAGATGAAACCTACAGTAACAGGCAAAAGGAGCCGTCACGAATTCACTCCTGTCTCTCTCTCTTCTCAGAGTATTCAGATATATTGGTCCTCATAGGGTCCAGCCACAAAGCCCCTAGGAAGATTCAGTTGCCAAGCTCCAGCCACGAGAAACGAAAGGAAGGGGGGCTTTGGTACCCGTTATTTACACAACTAGAAAGGAACATGTTCTCTTTCGCGGTCACGTGCATCCATTGCTCCAAAGTAATGCTCTCATTTTCTCCCTGAGAAGCTGGCTGCATCAGTTATTCACACAGTCAGGGTTCATCGGGACGTTATGATTAGTTTCATTTGGAAACTTTTATGTTACATCCTAAAACACACCACAAAAAGCTCTACCAAACAGTTCCTATCAAATTCCAGCTCCCACGCTTCAACTTGGGGATCCACAAGCCAGCTTTTTCCGTCGGGCACCGCTTAAAGGAACATTCAGACCCATCAATGCACACCACTCAGTCACTTCTGCAAACAGAGCTTAATGAATGCTGTTAACAAATAAAAAACGAAGAAAGCAACTGGTAAGGGAATGGGGCTCCTTGGGTTCCAAGTGGTGCGTGGACGTAATGATTAACCTTAATGACTCTATGACTTCTACTGAGACATATCATTGCCATTAAATGTACACAATCCTCCCCCAAAACAACAACTGGCATACAGCCAGCTCAGCTTCATCTTGACATCATTTTATTAAATATCAAAATCTTCATGCAACATCACACCTCCCTTACCTGAAACACACTTAGATGTTTTCAGCAATAGCCAAGACCCAGCTAAATCCCCCAAATTCAAGATTTCTCCCCCAGAACAGTATTTTAATGTTCTAGAAAGGCAGACCCAAGTCTTCATGCAGAGTTGAGTGGGGAAAAAAAATGTAATTTGCTGAAAAAAAATCTAGGAGAAATTGAATTCCAGATCAAAAGAAAAAAGTGAAAGCTTTAATTTTCATCAGGAAAATGAAGTAGAAGCCTTTATTTCAATGATAAGGTCAGTATGAAAAAGTACTTTAATTTGATAATTTCAATTCATGCTATTTTAAATACAGAATGCTTAATAGCCTACTAAAATTATAACAAATGTTTGAGGTTTGTTTCTGGATATACTATGCTATGGAAGCAAAGTGACTCAAAGCAAAGAATCCAAAATGTGATGCTCTCTACCTTCTATAAAGAGAACATTTCGACAATAACAAAACAATACAAGCTCTTACTTTACATCACTTGGACTTCTCCTGTTGCAAACATAATTAAGTGTGCAACCTATGTTCTTGTGAAAATTGTACTGATTGGTCCAAATTATTTATTGTATGCTAGGTTGATGCCCTTGAAATAACTGCAACAACAGCTTTATCAAGCTTCATGTAACAAGAAAACTTTCCATCTGCGCCTGATGAGTTGCACAGAGAAAAACATGACAGTTTTTATAGCCAAGAAATGCTCGGTGTCCCAGCATGGCAGCACTATGTGACCTTGACTGGGACTTGCTCACACCAACACCTACAGCCAACGGCAGCAGGGATTACATGCAAAACCCATCAGATACTGACAGCAGATTATATTGCTAATGAGAGCAGTTTTGACTCATTTACCAAAACACAGCAGGCAATACTGCACCCTGTTAGAGGAAAAGAAAAGTTGTCCCAGGAACGACACTTGGAGTGCAGCCGAAACCAACACTCCCTTCTCCCTGTGATGGCAGGAAGAAAGTAACTGCTCAGAGAGAGTTTGGAAAATGAGATCTCACCAAAAATCCATCCTTTCTGTTAGCAACATATTGACCTTGTTACCATGTTTGGATTTTACCTCTTTTTTAACTCATAGAGCAGCACTGATTTAAGAATGAATCACTGGGAAATCTTCAAAGGGCCGCAACGATCTACTACAAATTTACACTCTGCTTTAATCACAAGTGCCAGAGTGCTTCCTAGTGATGTTTTCAAATTATTCTGGGTGAAAACAGAGGGGGATCAAAGTGAACAAACAACAAAATCTCCCCCAAAACCACAGTTTTCCAGAGGCTGCATTTGCTGATCACATTACGTCCTTGCTGGGTACAGCAAGCAGCCCCTGCTTGCTGCATCAGAGGAGAAAAACACCTCATCAGGAGCTTTAACTGCTAGAGTTAAAAACCATCTGACCTATTAGAAGTTGACTTACTGTGCTTTTAAAATACCTAAACGCATTTTGGGAGCATGACATGCGAGCTACTGGTGATGGAGAGAGCACAGCTGCACATGGGCAGAGCAGGCACAAGGTTTCTGCAAGACTTGGGGGGTGCCCACCACAAATCCTACTGCTTCCTGGTAGTCACTTGGTACTGAAAGAAAAAAAAAAAGCAATCAAACCTGTCAAAAAGTAGTAAACTGACACTGCAGGGCTGATGCTTTTCAATACAAACATGTCACTGAATCATCACGGTGGCCTCCGCGAGAGCGCATACAAAACATCAGGGCAGCAGGAGAAATACGGCCACAAGAAGCTACTGATAACCACCCACAGATCCTGTTGGTGTCTTCTTCCCTCTGGACACGAGTTGGATCAGCTTGCCCCACAGTATCTAATTAGTATTTCTGGCCTTCTGATTAATTGTTACTGTTTTGTCCAGCTTATGCTCACGAGAATAAGAAAGTTCATTCCACTGATTTAATTAGAGAGACAATGTTGGAAGCACATCAAATTTCTCAACTTTGCCTAGTTAGGTTACAATTACACAGTTAGAAATAAGATGGGTATTTCTGATCTTCAAGTATTTGTTGCAAAACATTTACTAGAAAAGCTTTTTACAGCTTTCATTGTGTATCTGTTGAATCAAATGCATGCATTACTCTGAATTAAAACCTACAACACACCAAAAGCTGCGATCACTTGCAATTCTCTTCACATTTTTGTACTATTTTGACACTGAATTTGCTAAGACGCAAGTAAAATGTATTTCCTAATTCGAAACTATTAAATAAAAGACATTTCTCTATATCAGAAAACTTGCCGGGAACATTCCTAAAGATACAAAAGGACCCTATAGTAACATCTCTTTTTGTTTGCTGGTTGTTTTTTATAGGAATGGAGAGGATTTGATCTTGCAACAATTGATGTACTGTAGCTAAATTTTGGATTGAATTCTTACCAAGATCTGTTTTCTTCTTAGTTCTTTGTCTACAAGTGCAGGGAAAGAAATCCAGACAGTAAAAAAAAAAAAAAAAAAAGTGTTACTCATTTGCAGGCAAAAAGAAAAGAAGACAAAGGTTTAGCTACCACAGTTTTTCAAGAGAACAGATGAAAAGAAGAAAAATCTTTGCACCGACACTTCAGGAAATCAGCTCTGTAAAATAAAAGGATCTGAGCTGACTGGGTTTGTTTTTTCCAGGCTACACAGCACCTATGACAAAAGCTCCTGCAGAAATAAGGGGATGATCCATTTATCTGAAAGGAACAGAAAATGCCATATGCTACCATCTCCAGATGATTACACGAAGAGCATTTTCCTTTGTCAAGAGGATCAAATAACTATATGGTTGCATTAGATAGTTAATGCATAAATAACTACAATAATTTTGTACAGCAGTTAACTTGAAAAGCTGCGCCTGCACTTACGTGGCTATAGTATGGATGGATGGATGATTTTATACAAGTATATAGCCAAAATGCTGCTGAAGAATATACTGCACAGACGCTGCTGATTCAGCCCATTAATAAAGTATATATTCCTGATTCATTTGTAACCCAACCTGTCATTTCTTTTTATGACTACCATATCTGAATTCACTTTTAGCCTACTTCTTTTAAAAATACATTCCAACGCCTGTCTGGCACATATATTTGAAGTTTACAAGAACATATTTTAAATAAAGAAATCTGAACATTGAGAATAGAAATAATCTATCAAATGAAATGTGAATGGAGGCGGCAAGAAAAATAGCCCACAAACCTTAACATCAAAACCACTTCATTTGAGGGGTCGGCTCTCCTGCTTTTCACTCCATTTGCTTTGCTTTGCTAAACATCAATCTTAGACAAGTAAAAAAGCAACACTCGAGAAGCAGGTTGCAGTGGTATCAGCACAATCCTCACACGATAGAAATGAGGACAATTCCTAGGATTTCAGGGGCCCGTGGTGAACGGGCGGACATCTGCTCTGCGTGCCCTGGGCAAAAGCAATGTTTCCTGCTGCTCGGGCCGTGGGCTTAGTCTGAATTGCCATTGCTGGCCCTAGACATGTCACCTCTTCAGTTTTCAGAAAGGCAAAGCCAGAACTACAAAACTATTTTGCAGCACGAGAAGTGAATTCTCCTCACGCTCCTCTTAGGGTTTATTTTTCTTAACCTTCAGACAGAAGCTAAGGACGTAATATTCCTGTCTAAAATACTTAAAAACAGGAGCAAAGCAGCAGAAATGGAAAAATATTTGTCAGTGCTGGATCTAGGAGGTCAGAAAGAGTGACATAATGACAGATTGCTGCCACTCTTGCTACCCACATGCTCATGAAAAAGGAAGACAGGGTAAAAGCTGTGACTTTTGTTACAGAAAATGCACTTTGCACAACAAACAACAGAAATTTATGTTTCATAGCTTGTTTTATATTGAATTCCTGTTCCCAAAAGCATGCAACCTCAGTATATCCCTGTAACCACAGGGGATGGTGAAAGGCAGGAGGGAAGGAGATGGGACATTCTGGCCAGCCTTTGAAATTACACCAACTTTTTAGGGAACAGGGAAATGCCATAAAAGGTAGACACCAAAAGAGAGGTTTACAGCCACAAGGTTATATCCCCAGGCATGAGGAACATGCGATATCCTAGTAAGTAACGGGGATGTCCAAACCATCTGGAGGACTCTTGCACATCTGATGCAAACCCTGTCTCAGAGAGATGGTACGCTTTCTCAGGGAGTCACACTGGACAAAACCAAGCTATGTTCTACTTTAAAGGTGATTTTCCAAAACCTGCCCACTCACCCAGCTAATTAACCCAAATGGAGACAAACCAGTGGAAACCAGCAGAGTAAAAAAGGTTTTCTCCCCATGCTTTTTTGCTGACACGAATAAAACAGTGCAAAACTCTTTAGAGAATGGCTTCTGAGGGATCAACAAATACCAGCTGCTAATGAAGCGTGTCGCTTCAGCTGTCTCATTGCCTTATGTTCAAGGACCAGAATGACTGCAAACAACTCCTGCGTGCAGGCTGAGAGGAGCGTTATCGACAGAGGCAGGACACACACACGGAGCTGACAGCAGCTTCCTTCAGCATAGGCACAACAGCACTAAGATACTACTAAAACCAAAGCAGAGATGAAAGAAACATAGGTACATTTATGCAGATTATGCATCGTCTGCAATAGCCTTTCTTTTTGGCAGTAAGGACAGAGCAAAGCTTGCTGTTGTTGATTCCCTTGGATTTAAAGGAACAAGTAGGCAGGTCCAGAAGGGGATGGCAAATCCAGGGAGGAAGTCAGAGGGCAGGCAGTAAATACTACAGAAAAGAAGAGCAGGTGAGCCCTGGACAGGAGGAGAGCACGGTCTTGCTACAGCCTCACCCCAACAGCTCAGAGGAAAGAGAACGCTCCCCCTTCACCCAGACCCTTCTCCTTCCACCAAGAAAAGCAACCTGTTCTTGCACGATGTACTTTGGTTTCTGCTCTCCTCTAGGGTGAAAAGGGAAGAAAAACAGGTTTTCCTCATAACCTGGGAAAAATTAATACAGATTTATATTTGACCTCCATGTCTAGTCCCTCGTAGTTTCCCCTTCCTTAAGCACCCTAAGAGCTGAGACGCCTTCAGCTGCAAACCCATCCTGAACTAGAAATCCAGATGGTTTCAAAAACCCTGGTGGGAAGAAGGCTCCTAGGACCTCTGAGATGTGCACAAGACGCCAGCTAGGGCCAGAAACCCCTGAGCACCTCGGAAACGCGATGCCTGCAGAGCCTGCATCAGCCAGTCACTGACAGCAAACACAGCACCCAGACCTTGAGCAAACTAGTTTGCAAGCTCCCATCTCCACCTGCTTTTCAAAAAGTCATGTTTCTCATGGTATTTTGTCAGTCGTTCAAATGGACAAAAGGAATACTGTAACGAGGAAGGCAAACTCTGCCCTTCCACACAGAGCTGGTGCGAACACAACCTCCACTTACTGTTCATGAGCCACAGAAGGCTCTTTGCTTGCGAGGCCACCAAAGACATGAAGATACTGCTTTTTTTAAACATTTCTTTTAAAAGCACCACATGACAATGTGTGCCAAGCTGCAAAAATGATTACTAGTTCTTATTATAAAGACCAACCTTTTCCTGGAGGGTTTTTTGTTTGGTTGTTTATTTCTAAGTAACCACAAAGCTACTGTTTCTACTCTAAGCCAAAAGAATTGGTGTCAGAATAAGATCAACATTTCTGAAGGCTTTCTCTGGATCTCCCAAGGATAAACACTTCACCTAGTTCATATAAGGAGCTTAATTTTTCTGTTTTTTAATCTGCCTCAAACATACAGCACTGTGATACTGCTTGGCACAGTGCAGACAAACAGAATTGCTAAAGTGATATATTTCTGTGCAAATACTTGATTACTGTACGGGTAGGGAATTTGATTTCTTTCTCTCTGTGGATGCACTCTATATTTAGATGCCGTTCTATGGCTTCTTTGGTTTATTTGATTTCCTTGGTGAACAAATGTATTCAATGCAGGTGGAAGTAAACATCCCCAAAACCAAGCCCTGCTGCTCATCTGCCAGCTCTGAATAACCCCCATGCCTGGGGGTTATTTGCCCACAGACTTCCCCTGGGAGAAGGGGACAGGGGTGGGGGGGACTCTGCTGGAAAATCAATGGGAAAGCATCAGCAAAAACAAACTTCACAAAATCACGTTTGCTCACCCCAAAATTAGGCAGGCAGTCTCCCAGAGTGGGAATGTTTCAAGCAGACAGCGCTATCTGGAACGTGGAACATGTTTTACACAGCTTCTTCGTTTCCCTAAAGCCATTTGAAGCGGTTCCGCAGCGGCGCAGCTGATGAAAATGCATGCCGTGTCACGCTGCACGCCGGAGCCTGCCCAGCGGGTGCTCCCAGCACGCAGGGCTGGAGAGAGGCAGCACCGCCGGGACGCAGGAGGTTGGCAAGAGCCGAGGAACCGCCGCTGGGTTTCTCCAGGGAGCCCTCATCAGGTTTCTGCCAAGAGCAGGTGTCTGTGAGCACGCACACATACCTCAGCTTCCTAACACATACTGAAGTAGCTCTGTCCTCACTTCCAAGCCTTAGAAACCCTGTTTTCCTTGGAACATCCCAAATTTTTACATGGTGACATGACACTGGAAAAGAGCATATGTTCTCCAGAAAGATGGGACTTTCTGCAGAAATCAGCATGATTTAAGGACTGGGGGGGGATGCTCACCTTCCACATATCACAGCCCAAAGCACTACACCAAATTCTATCAGTGAACAAAACACATCAGCAACTCGAGAATTTCAGCAAGAAAGGAACTGACAACGATTTTAAGCTGAATTAGTGTACCTGTGCACACCAACACTGTAGTGTGCAGCTTGCATATGCATGTAAATCAGCCACCAGCAAAGACGCAGCTCTGCACCTTGCAGAGGCCAAAGTAAGAAATGCGTATTTTTGGGAAAAGTGAGAGAAGCACTAGAAATGAGGCCTGACATCCCCACCCTGTCTGCGTGGAGGCAGGCGGGTGGGTGGGAAGTGCCAGAAGGTGACAAATGACAGTCCCACCGGGTAGCCACAAGGTGCTCAGTGCTTCCTGGGCACAGGCGAAGCCTTTCTGCTGCTTGCAGTTACTGTGTGAGCACCTCACACTCGACTGCTGGCTTCCCAGCTGCGAGTCTTCCCAGTGCTCAAGTGCCTGAGCTCTTACACGCAGTATCTGAAGTGACGGTGGGCAGCAGCGCCGTCTGGAAGGGCGAGGAAGCAATAGCATCACACAATGACAGCAGGACAAGAGGAGGAGCAACAGCTCGCTCCTCTTTGAAGATGAGGCCACACAAACCAAAAAGCCAAAATAAATGTTCTATGAATACCACTCACTAATTATTGCCCAATGGATATTTCTTCCCCACACATCAGCCCACACACAGGCTCAAAAAAATTAATAAGATTCCTGGACAAGAGAAAAACCAAGTCTTTTAGACAAGGGTTTCCTTCTCCCCACCACTGGACGGACACAGACTTTCCGTGACAATACAGGAGAGCCATTTCCACTCCCCCAGCAAAGCAGGAAGAAGGAATGAGTTTCTACTCAAATAAGAGCACTGAAGAACTTCTTTGGGGCACATGTATATATATGTGTGTGCATATACATGTATGTCGATGCGCTGGAAGAGCAGCACACCTGGCTTTGCAACCCATCTCCTCCAATGCTGGAGGAGGAATGAAGATCGGACCTTGCTAACCTCTGTGCCTCCATTCAAGCTGCAGCCATCAGATGAGCTTTATGCTACAGCTGTGTGTAAGCATCTGCAAGGTTTGTGGCCGAGGTGCCGTAAAGCTCCTCTGTCGCTGGCGCAGCTCTCTGTGCTACAGAGCAGTTCCCAGCAGGGCTCCAGACCAAATACAATGCAAGTGAAAGGGCAAAAAAGAGCAGCTCAGTGATGCAACGGAGCTCTTTTCTAGCATACTCTTACCACACTGCAGAAGTACACCGATCTTGGGGATTTAAACCCTTTAAACCCACTAGCTCCCAGAAAGCACATCCAAAAATACACATCTGAACCCCACGTCACCTCCGGAGGTAATTCCTTGGGCTTGCCGAATAACTGAAGCACAGCGACTGGCCATGGTGGGAAGCAGCAGTGCAGCAGGGCTTACTGCTGGATTTCATCCAAACCGAGAGTTTCTACGGGAAGGTGGAGGTCTTGCATCTTAGAACGCTGGCCAATGCATTTCATTTTAGCTTGTTTTGGAAAAGAACACTTCAATCCTTATCCAACAGTTTAGGAAAATTGCATAAAATATGTACACAATTTTAAAGTCTACAGTGCCTCAAAAATCGCTGAACTCCATTTTTTTCCCTAAAAAATAACTTTCTTGAAAATTTTTGATCTTGTTCTGGTTTGCAATGAAGCAGAGTACAAAACCGCAATGTCTCCTACAAAACACAACACCGTGTCTCGCACGGGCCTTTGGGCAATGAAAGCTGAAGACAGAGGAGGGGATAAACATAACAGCATGCTGGTAAATCTTATTCTGACTCATTTGTTGAGTCTTCAATGAAGCAAACCCAAAAGATGTGCTCCAAGGTACAAGTATCCCTATTTATAAAATCTCATGTAATGGGGGAAACCTGGATATTGCTGCTGGAAAAAGGGACTGGTTCTGCTCCACATCCCTGTGGTTTTCTGCTAGGCCTTCATTGCATGATCTCATTTCAGGATTATTATTGTTATTATTTTGCTTAACATGATGAAAGTGGTTAGGTCCTTCTGAAAAACAAACCAGCTGGGAAAAATACCCTTAAATGGTTATTTCCAAAATAAGGTTTGTAGGTAGATTGGAACTGAAGCTAAAGGCACGTAACACCCCTAAAATAAGCGTTCAGCATGTGTCAAGCACATTGTGTGAAAAATTCTCAACACATACAACCTTCAGCGCTGAAAGCAAGCATGCAATTTTCTATGCCACTGTTTTTCTCCTTCCCTAAAGCAAATTACTGTTACTAGGCAGTAACATTATCTTTTATCATCTTGCCATTTACTGTTTCCTTATTAGCATTCAAGCCCATAAGAATATGATGAAATTTTCAACAGTGCAATGTTCTTTGGTCAAACTTCTGCATAGTCAAGGCCAAAACACCAATAGACTTAAATTTCTCCCCCATGCTCCGGTCCCAGACTAGCAGAACTGCTCCATTATTTTCATTATGTAAAACCATTAAATAGTCTACACTGATCACTAAGTGCTTTAACTGCACTGCAGAACCAAAATTCCAATATAATTTGCCCAGATGTCAAAGTATCCTCATAATGTATTCCAGCACAAAAATGCAGGTCGCCGCAGCTTGGTGACCTTCAACCATCCGAGCCGGTGCCTAAAAGCAAAGTGCTCCACGTTAAAAATGAAGCATAAGGAAGGACAAGGATGCTGAGGCTTTATGTGTAGCCGAGACACTTGCAGCCAAAGACACCTGGAAGTGAAACCACATGGGAGGTTCCCACGCAACGGCAGAGAAATTCTCCACGCCGCATCATTGAAGTGAACGCTACCGTTTAATTTACACGCTCACGTTCAGGAAGGTGAGAGGTGTCACTGTGGGGTGGGGGACAGGCGGCAAAGGGGCAGCGGGCTGCACTACAGCTTTATGACCCAGAGGGGCCAGGCAGTTTGACACAAGCACACCCCGACTCTGGCAGAGTGAGGACAATAAAGTTTCCTGGCCACCGAGCAGGAGTTGGTTTGCTGCCCCAAAATACTTCATCAGGAGTCCAAGAGCTACTGACCACTTTCAAGCACAAACAGAAGGACTGAATGGAAAGGAAAAAACAGTGTTGAGGACAAAGGGGAAAGAAGTAGGGAGGAGTGTAGATTAGATGAGAAAGAAAACCAGAGGAGAAATAATAATAAAAGAAAAAAAAAGCTGAAAGAGGAGATTTTGTTGCTTTTTAAACAAAGACAGTGATTAATTAGAGGAGAGACAAGACTCTTGTGGGACATCAGAAAAGGGAGAAAGGTGTAACGCACTGGAAGGACTGAAACAGAGGAAAAAGCAGTGAGTGAAAATGCCAGGTCCTTTCAAGATACTGCCATGAATTCAGCAACAGGGAGTAAACATTACTGGGAATATAAAACATTTTCTTCTTCATCGCACAGGGCCAAGGAGTGAAGCAGATCGGGACGCGAGTGATGCTTGGATTACTCTAACATATTCAAGAGCACATAAAATGCCAACGCACCAAATCTATTTGAGAGGGGAAAAGCATAAGGCACAGGAGGGCAACAATTTCAAGCAGAGGTATTTATGAAATCTTCACACAACACAACACCGCTCCATCACAATCGCTGGTATGAAACAGAGCTGATTCCCCTCGCTGCTGTTTAGTTTCACCATGGTCTGAAGAAGCGTGCACGGGGCATAAATCTCATCCTGGCACAAACAGACGGCAGAGCTGCGATGGCTTCGGCTGAGCCGGTGGTACAGTGCTGCAGAGAGGGAAGAGGGACTCGGCAGCCGAGCTGAGCCCCTCTGCGGCTGGGGAGGGAGGCTCGGCTCCCCTTCTCCTCTGCCATGCTCTGTCCCCCAAATCTAAAACCTCGGCAGCCCTCCACACTGCAGCAGAAGGGCCATCTTTGAGACCTGGCTGCCACATGGTTTCACCGAAGCAGAAGGCCATCAGGAAGGCGGAGGGCCCCCGTCCCAAGCCATGGCCCCCCTAGGAGCAGCATGGAGAGATGGGGCAACCACGGAGAGATGGGGCAGCCACCGCGTTTCTTAAACATGACAGCATCCAAATGTAAGGTGGACAAAACTGAGGATTTTCAACACAACTGCAACTTCATTGCCAGCCACTTGGCTCTAAGAGATCATGAGGAACACGAAGATTTGGGGCGCCAAATGGACAGATGCCATCGACAACTAAGACCTTCAAGAATTCATCCATCATCGGTACCTGAAGAAATCCCCTGAGGTGGAGGGATCAGAGGCATCAGTCACCCCACGGCAGTGTGGCCAGGAACAGCAGCACGGGGAAGACGTAAATCTTGGCATACCTTCTGGCTTTGTGAGGGTATGCTTGGCTCTTCTGTGACACCCGAGGGGCGTCCCAAGAAGATGTGTGGCCTTTTTCTCACTTTCTCACTGTAGTTAAAGCAGCACAGATCATTAGTGAGACAAAGACAGGGCTGACTTCCTTCAAAAAAAATTAAACAAAAAGACCCCACAACCATTATTAGCTGTACCAGCTGGATCTTATCTATTTTTTTTTTTGCAACTAAAAAGCTGAGGAGCTGCTCTCCTTGAACAGCACACAAATCAGTCTCCATTGTTTAAGCTGGCAATAGCTCAGTCTTTCTGAGATTCACCACCAAAAAAAGTTTTCTGAATATGAGTGCTCTTACAAGCTGAATGAAATTTTCCACTAAATTAAATTAATTCAACAAATCATAGAAATCAGACCTTCCTCCTGCTAAACGGTTACCTTTCATTCTTGTTACAATTCTCTTCTGTACTATAACGCAATTATGTATGGCAATTAACCTGACATTTTCTTAGCAATATCCTTTAAAAAAAAAAAAACTACCTGAATGTAAAAAGGCTTCTAGGTGGCTCTGCAGTATGTTCATGACTGTTGTACCCTGTGTCTTCTTTCAGATACAACACGATGACTTGAAACACTATTTAAAAAGACAGAACTCTACAGATCACAACAGCCTTTTCTACTGCCTCTCTTTTAACATCGTAAGCATGTTAAATACTAGCAAGCACTTCTTACTGCTTTAATACCTGTGCGGCAGGGCAGGCAAAGCAGAACCAGTGTTATATGGTAGCCAAAACTTTTTTCTTCTGAAAGAAGTCAGTTTTGCGAGCAACATTTGAAAAAGTAGAAGCTGCCTCGGTCGGAGTTTTAAGTGTCCAGCGAGCATTTGACCACGACCTGCCATGAAAATCTAATCTGCGTGCTGGGATGCTGAGCACCATCCCCCAACCCCAGTCAAACCCCTCTCACCCCCACAAGCACCGAGCCGTCGGGGTGATGTGAAAGCAAAGCTGGTTGTCTCCGCAGGCAAAACGCTGCAGCACAAAACCCCCTTCTGGGGGCTCTTGTGTGCCTGCATTTTGCGGTGAACCTCCGTGGCTGCTGCTGGGGATGCTGAAGCAGAATCAGAGCTGCAGTCAGGTGGGCAAAACAGCAAAGTGAGGAGCAGGTATGCTGTTCTTTGTGTTAATCAGCTGGTAGCATCGAAACCTGGGGCACCTCTGCTTGATGACCTCTAAACAGCCACGTGCAGTATTTGCCTGCAGGGTACAGGAGCCTGCAAGCTGGGAGTAGCCAAGTCAGACGTTTTCTTAGAGCAGTCGTACTAGGACTGTGCTCACCACTGTCCCCAGTAATTAGTGTGTGCAGGGCTGGATTCCTGCAGTGCAGCCTGTGGAAATACAGGACCTGAGCCAGCAGCAGCAAAATGGATTTAATTTAATGAACTAAACCGTTGCAGCAACTGTCTTTACTGCCAAACTTGGGAACCAACGCCAGGCGCTGAGCATCACCAACTCCTCCCATATGTGCAGAAGACCAGCAGGCACAACCTGTGCTACAAAGCCCTGCCCCTCGAAGCTGCAAGCAAGGCATTTCAAGTCCAAAAAAATACCAAAACCAAATCACACTCCCTTGCATCTATCCCACATGCATTTTAGAGCTTGCAGATGAACAACCAACAGCCTACAGAGCTATAGCATCAGAGAAAAAAGGACACGCTGACACTTTAGGTCATGCAAAGCATATGTTTTTTAAAGAGGAAATTCCAAAACAGTTGCTAATTTGGGTAATAGGGTACAGCTTTGCAGTTTGCAAATGGCTATTTCATTGCTATAGCACATAAAACTCACGCAATGCACTGAGATCTTAAGAAAACAACTTGTTTTGCATTAGTCTTCTGCACATTTATAATGTTATTAAGGCGCTGGTACATAAAACAGTAGTTTTCAGCAAAACAAGAACAATGCAGAAATCCATTGCAAAAGCATCAGTAACCACGTATAAATCTTGCTGCTTGTTATTAAATGTAAAAGGACTGAAGCCAGAGCACAGTGCCTGAGAAAAGCCATCCCTTTGCATGCTGAACTCACGCAGGGACCTGTGATTGTGCTCACGAGGCTCCCTGTCCTGGCACTCAAAGCCCTGGTGCTTGGGCAAAGCTGCTGTAAATCACATTTCTGCGGCTTTGGCAGGTGCTGAAGCAGCTGGCGGGCTGCCTCCTCCTGCCCCACTCTTTCCCAGCTTCAACGTAGGGGAAAGAGCACGCTGAAAAGAAGGTTATCTGCAAAGTTACCTGCAGCAATGCCAGAACTCCTTTGCTTTGGGGCAAAAGCTAATTTAGAGCCTACCGTTGTGGGTCAATGGTTAGGTCTGCCTGTTTTTGTTATTTTGTGCTGAATGACACCAAATTAAGTGGCTGAGCATCCCGTCACAGCTCTTTGCAAAGGATCCCGTGTTCATTACTCAACAGGACCGAGCTCTGCCCCCTGCCCACCCCTCTGTTTTCTTTCTATCACTGATGACCGCTGTTGAGCAGGGACCCCGTGGGCACACTGGACCCCAGGGAGACTGCAGGTAGTCCCAGCCTTGGGGATGCTCGAAACACAACGGGGTCGGGCACAAGCTGAACTCCTGTGAACGTCAGCCCAGCCATGAGCAGAGGTCTCTGGACTTGAGGGTTCCTGAGGTCCCCCCCGCCCGAGCTGAGTTATTCCATGGCAGTGTTGTGCCATGCCAAATCCACGGCTCTAATGATCTCAGAAGCCGTGACGGTGCCGCTGCTTCCCTCGCGCAGAGCCCCGGAGTTATCAGCACAGACTCAGCTCTGAGTGTTTCTGTTTGCATTTCTACTTCTAAACAACTGGAGGTTCACATGAACTTTGCATGTATTTCCTCTCTTAAATTCCTTGTGGTTGGATGCTTAAATCTCCTAATAGCTTCAAAAATCAGCTTTACTCTAAAAACACAGAGCAAACCGCCCCACTGAGAGAGTAAAACTTTACAATTGGCCAAGTCACTGCCAAACTCTCTGAATTCAGTACTGAATAACAGAAAGGAATGCCAATTAAAAGGGAAAAAGAGTAAGAACAGAAAGAGGATGAAAAAGAACAAGAGCAGGACAATATATCCCTGAAAATGCACCTTGGGGTTGCTCTCAAATGCCACCATGCTGCGGCATTGGTGTATCTGACCCACCTGTGAAACTCCACCACTTTGATCGAGGCAAGGACAGCACCCCAGTGCAAGCCTGCACATCTGTGCTTTGCAATGCACAGGCATTTTCACACACAGCTTCCACAGCCCTGTGCTTGAAAGGCCAGCAATATTTCGGGGAAGGCTGTGCAACAGTCCCACAACGCTCACGAGATGCACCGAATTAGGCATGGTCTTGCCAGCAGCCAAAACACACTCAAAAAACACTCAAAACACTAAAAATGGTGAGCCTCATTCTGCAGATGAGCTTTAGCAGATGTGACACGAGGAACATGCCCAGGGAGTTCACTTTGCTAAATACTAGCTCTATTTCAGCCATTATCTTCAATACTGCCCATACCTGGCAGCACCCTTCTTTGCACTGCCTCAGGGTCGAGGTATCTTCACAAATGCTCCTGTGCAAGGGAAACATATCCAAAGGAAAGGCTGCATAACATCTTGACTTATCCTGCTTTTCTCAGCTGGCAACAAGAGAGAGATGCTTTGTTTCACCCGCCAAAGTGCTTTTGGCTTTGCTCATTCCTGCCCGTAACAGCAGCAAAGATTTAAGGATGGGTTTTGGCACACCCAAACTTCTTGTAGTAAAAGTGAAGCATCTTGATAGATTATCTGAGCTGGAAATACAGGGTAAAAATAAACAATTGCTAGCAGTCAAGCAGGCCATGGATATTTTTTTAATAAATTGTTTTTCTGAAACTCCAGACACAAACGCCTCAATCTCTGGAAATAATATTAATTGTTTTAATTGCTAGAAATGTTTGTGTGTTGTTTGTTGTTGTTCTTTTTTCCCTAAATGAATAGTTTAATACATCTTAAAACTGGATTACATGCTAATTATAACAACATGAGATATTGTAAACCGTGTCCTTAACAATACAGGCCCTTATACCAAAAGAGATGCTGTTACACATTCTTGCACATGATTAAAAGCTTACTAATTAGTGTTTCTTAATAATTAAAACACATTAAACAGAAAACTAATTTAATTACAGTCCAACTACTGGTAATCATCACAAATGCACATAAATCACTCCTTAATGAAAGGCATCAGGACTTGCACTTTTAATGCATGGTAGGTAAGAAGGTGTATATGTTATCCACAGAGCTCTGGTCTCAGCTTCTAGTATCTGGTCTCAGTTTTGATAGTTTTTTCTTAAGTTCTGAACCTTGATGCATGCCAGACGTGTATCAGAGACTGTTAGAATAACAAAAGTCCCTTTTGTTAAAATTGATTTGGCTGAGAATCAGTTGAAAGGCAACTGCATCGCAATAAACTATTTCCTGCAGAGGATGTGAGCAGCTCTGAGAAACACGGACCACGATTCCCCGCTATCCCCATTACAGAGCCTACGTGTGCTCTGTATTCCCACAGAGATGCTAATGTTGGCACAACTAACTATTCCTGTCGTCGTCTGCTCTGCATGGCATGCGTTGTACTGCAGGAGCTTATTGTGCTCCACCCAACGGCAGCACCAGTCAGTGGGCATCATGCTCCGACCTGATGCTTGGTGCTGCCGGCGACCTGGCGTCTTCAGACGTGTGTGACAGCTACAAAAGTAATGGTCATCCCACCGTATCAAACTGGAAAACAACGTGTCGACACGCAACGAACTGAAACCTATGTCCGCACAGACTGCTCTCTTTCAGATGCAAATAGCCAGCACGATGCCATCAGCCCGTGCAGTCACGCGCCAGAGAAAGACACGTGCTCTCCCTCACGACAGCTCTGCCAAGGACTGGCGGCCAGCACACATTCGGCTCTGCATTTGTTAAAAAAGCACTGAAGCCAAAGCCAATGAACGTTTTGAGGAAGCCTGCAAGCCCCCACGCCTGCTCAGGTGCGGACACCAGCAGTACCACCACACTGCTCTCTGGCCTTGCACTAAGGCTTGCAAGCGTGGACACAAAGCCTTAAGAGAGTTGCTTTAGTGAGCTGCAGAAGTGCTGGCATGTGGCAAAATGGGAAGCCGTTGTGCAATCTGATACAAAAAAAAAAAGACAAGAAAAGCTCCTTTTTTCTCAGCAGCTACCTGCTCTGTTTTCATTCGCACCTTTCGTGCAGCACTTGGATATTTCTTATATACGCTTACGTGAAAACCTCTCTGGTTTTCCTCCAGGAGCAAATCAGTGATGGATCTGTAAAGGTCAACCTAAAGCTTCTTCCTTCAAGAAACAACACACGCACCCATACAAGCAAACAGTAAAAAATCCTATTACTCAACTTAAAAAACCTACACTAATTCTCTGCTTGGTGTAACCAGACACAGCTTTTAAAGAACACAAACCAACAAGCATAAAACCCACCAAGCTCCACAGACAAAATTTTGGGGAGACCTCCTGCTCACGTCAAAAGCGAGGCTCACCCAACAAGTGCTTTCATATCTCGCAAGATAAACCGAACTTAATAGCACATGTTGGTTC
Organism: Cygnus olor; assembly: GCF_009769625.2. Taxonomy (NCBI): domain Eukaryota; kingdom Metazoa; phylum Chordata; class Aves; order Anseriformes; family Anatidae; genus Cygnus; species Cygnus olor. The sequence continues at coordinate 15,908,932 of NC_049175.1, forward strand.
AGGACACCAAAAAAGAAAAAAAAAAAACAAGACTGGAGTCATCAATCCACAGTTATTCTGGGACCACAGAGCAAAGGACATCAGTGTGGAATGAAAGCTGTGCTGCATCTGCTCTGCTCTTCCAATTAACACTTGTGTTTGTGATGCTCCTAAGAGCCATCCACAAACTAAACCATAGAAACATGGGGAAGACGCGGTGCCCCATAACCCTAATGTCAGCCAGCACATGGCGGTATCTTTGACCATCTTGTACTTAAGAAGAATAAAGCAGGGCAAAGAGTGAACTTACTATTTGCTGCTCTCATTGTATTTTTAAAGATTAGAAGCCAAAGTGGCCACAATTTCACCATCTGTAGGCAGCTCTGGAGTGAGATTTCTTACCCAGCTCTTTATCATCCTGGGTTTTAACAAAGCTTTTAGAGGAAGGGAAATATGCATGTAATTGGCTTATGAGGTCTCTGCGGGGTTAAACAGAAGATGGGGAAAAACAGAAAGTCATGCATTAGTGTGAAAGTCATTTTCATGCCCTGCTTTCTCAGCTGTGGAGTATTTCTTTTGGAAAATAGTCACTTACAAGTAAAGTCTAGGGGATTTTTTTCCCCTTACAACAATAACTATTTCCTGTGAACTAGTGTTTGGAAAATCTCAACAGGTTTAGAGGTTCAGTTCTGTACAGATAAGCACCCAAGAGTTCAAGTGTGTATCAAGGCTTCTTTGATCTGCAAACCAGACTGGAAATCCTAGGAGAAAAAGCACTCTTGCAAGATTTCCTGTATTCCTACATTTTTGCCAAGGTGGAAATAGCTTATTCCCTTTTCACAGCAGTTCGGTGTTTTTGCTTCCAGCTTAGCTGCAAATGAGAGACACGGACAATTTAGAGGAAACAATTCAATGAAGAGATCAGCTTCCACATACCCCATACACAGGAAAATCTCCCGGGGGAACCAAGGCTTGCGTGAGCATCTTGGAGTTAAAAACAGGCGTTGGCTTATTAAAAATGTGAGTTTGAGGGCATTAAACAATGTGGCTATTGACTGCCTTAGAATACTCCATCTTACAGAAAAAGCTGGCAAAGAACAGGATTTAGCCTCACAAGATACAGGATCTGACAGCACAGTTATTTTCTCAGCCCAAGCAAAGGGCCCTGCTCTTGCAGAAGCACACAACTGCGGATGGAAGTGGAGAAGTAACTAAATGTTTCACATCAAGCCCAAAGTACCCTCAGGTCCTTCAAATCTGGATGCTAACCTGGAGCCTGCACTTCTTTGTCACTGCCAGTGCTGGTTAAAGCCAAGGTTTTGTGTTGCTCTCCTTTCCTGTACCTTGCAGAAAAAGTCTGAAAATGAGAGAAATCTCTGAAGATCACTTCGAAGCTCAAGTAGCACTGCCAGGCTCCTACCACCCGATCCCAATGCGTGCTCCCTTAATGAAGCGCTCCCACAAACGAGCAATGGCACAAAAGGACCCACTCATTCTCCTTGTTGCAGCCACCAAGCCTCTGAAACATAGTAAAAGGGAAAAAAGAGGATCCAAACACCAGGCCATGTTTCACTAATGCCATCCATGGTCTTTCCCGAAGGCCAGAAATATGTTTTGAGTTGTGGGACTGCCTGCAATATTGTACCTGTAGTTCTGGGGTTTTGTTGGTGGTGTTTTTTTTTAATGTGGAAAGAAGGGTGACGGAAGGCAATCTAGTTATCTCTGCAGACAGGGGGATGAGCTCCGGATGAGCAATGAGCATCTCTGGATGGCTGGGGGCATCAGGCGCCGGCTGCACTCGCGCACCGCCTTACTGATGTGCTCGGGCACAGCCCAGGTTCCTCAAGCGCCTTTTGCTGAACAAGCAAGGGCGATGGAAGGTGTGGGGCTCAGGCCCCGCTTTCCTCTTTCATTTGCACTCAGAGGACTCAGTAACCATCTGATATATCGCGAGTGAGGAAACCCAAACCTAACCCTGACAGAAAACAACTCTCCCAGGCTACGTGGCGTCCTGGAGGAGTCCATTGTGACAACACAAAGTCTAGTTTCGGGTATATATAGGTTTTCTTTTTTAAAAATGTCCTGTAGTCACACATCCATACTTACTGCATGGGATACAGGAGCAGACCCAGCTGGTGGGGCTACTGGGTGTCCTCCAGCCCTCACCAAGATGCGCACCAGGTACCCAAACCTCTTCTCTGATGTTTCCCAGGAAAGTATTTGTCCCTGCTGCTTTTCTGCAGCGAAAAGAGAGAGCACTGCCCTTCTTCTAGGCATCCCAGGGCTGAGGTTCCTGCTTGGTTAGGAAGGCATTTATGGCACGGATGCTGAGATGCATCTCACGTAAAGGGCCTTTTGCTGCAGTGCCACCCAACAAAGTTCACTCAACATGTTAAACAACTAGAAATGCATGCTTCGAGGAAACACTGGGAGAAAACAATTACAGTCTTCGTCGTGACTTCCTCCAAACCAAAATGCTTGCCTCCATGTCACTCACGAAGCAGCCATCTCTCTGGGAATGTTCGGTCCTACTAAATCAGTGATGCCCTCGTTTATCTGCTGGTGCAAATCGCAGCAGAAGCCTACGAGTATGTCGCTGTTCAGGGAAATCACAGCATTACGGCACAGCTGAATCAATGAAAGTATTTTCCCTACAGCTTCATCTGGCAGCCCCTCTATTAAAAGGGTTACAAACAGCCTTGGGAATTGAGCATTTTAGAGATCTCCTGGAGACCCCAAATTCTGAAGGATTTTTTAGTAGAAAAAGTGATTTCACTGAGATGTATGAACACTGTTCCCTCAAAAGATCAGTGGAAGGAGAGTGCTATCTCCCTCCCTACATTTCAAGCTCTTATTGCAAATCTCCTTATTCACAGATGAAAGCTTCTGTTGTCCCAAACTCCCTTAGACTTGAAGCAGTTCAGTAAGCCTAGAAATCTTCTTGGAAAGGCAAATGGTTTAATTATAAATGAGCAGAGAGCTACAGCAATAACCTCCAGGAGCACACAGAACCCATACAAAACTCATCGGTGGGGCCCACGAAACCAGACAGGACAGATCTTCTCCCACCTGAGGATTCACATCCTCCACCACAATCAGTGAGACAAATCATCAAAATAAACAGTTCTGCATTTCCCTTTGTACAAAGGAGGGCTTTTTCATGTCTTGGGATTTAACACCTGTGTCCAGTCATTGGATGATGATGTTTGGGACTGAGATCTTGGGGCAAAGAGACGCAGTGCAAAACCCAGTCCTTGGAGAACACCCACAACCCAGAAGCCTGTGGGGAAGAGATGGATAGCTGCTCTGCCTCAAGCAAGGCACGATGCCTTTGTGTTAAATAGGGGCCCTACACTCAGAATATGCACTTATTCAAAACTTAATTGTTTTTTGCAAGTCCAGGGATTTTTGAATTCCTGGCTATTTTTGTAGGTTTGGTTTGGCTTGGCCAAGTTTTTAAGAAAAATGTGGAAACTCTGTAGGTTTACAGGTGGAAATATTGCAAATAACTGCAAAGAAGCTGCAAGGAGAATAAATATGCCCAGCTGGTTCACTTATTTAAATACTGTTTATATAACTGGTATATATTTTGAGCAAATACAGTAAGATGATTAGGTTTAGCACTTGCACTTTCTTTGCTGGCAATCACTCTACATCTGTTCATCAAAACTTGCAAGGTTACAACTGTCAAGAGGGGCAGACGCCTTTTGTTTCATTAGCCTGAAAATGGCTATTCGACATATCAGTATAAAATTTCAGTTACGAAGGCCACTGACTTATCTACACAATGGGAAAAGTCTAGCAGTGATGCGAGATCCCTGTCTCTTTATGGCCTTTATGCGTTCACATTGGCACAGACCTCCTGAAAATAGGAAGGAGAAAAAAGGGAAGGCCCAAAGATTTCCAGCAGTATGTACGGAGGGCATTTCTTTGTCCCTAAGCGAGAGGGATGTATTTTCAAGTCAGGGCTGATGGCAGCAGTACAAAACAGAGTTTGCAGTCCAGGAATGCAGCAAAATGCTCACAACAAAACATCTTCCCAGCAAATGTTGCTTTCCCAACAAATCCCCCCAAACAGTCAAAACAACAGGTAAACTGGAGAATGGGATACCCATTAGGCCTTCTGTTGCGGTCAGAGCACCTTACTGTTTTTACCCTTAGTTCAGTACACACAGCTCAGAAACAGACCCAAGAACCCGTCTCATCTGCTCGTCCAGACAAGGGCGACTTGCTAATCCGTTAACGTAAACTCCTTATTCTTACATACTAAGCAGGATCTCTGCTAGGATTAAATGGCATGTTTTGAAGGAAAAAACTCAATGCTTGACAAAAATTCACTTTGCCTTTCAAGACTAACTTCTTTCAAGATTAACTTCTCCCATCTCAGAAAGCACATGGCGAGGGCAGAAGGCCGCAGTGGAGGCACTGGCTCACCCTGCTTGGAGTATGGCTGTCTCAATCTCCCTTTTCTCCACCTGTGGTTTCCTAAATCCACGTGTAGATTGGTATCAAGTGTAAGGCCCATATCAAACAGCCCTTTTGTTCCAACTCAGCATGGCATGTCCCCTCCAACCAACACTATCAAATCCCCGCTTCTGCCCCTACAACCTGCAGCCTACAAGCAGCAGTGGAAGCGATTCGGGTCTCAAGCGACCAGAAGGGCCGCATGGTGGCTCCCATCAAAGCCAGAGCTCCTCACCCTGCCTGAGGGCTGTCACGAGCAAAGCCATGCCACGCAGGCACTGCTGCAGGAGGCTATGCAAAAGTCCTCTGAAGTCTCGCATTTGGACCCTGACAGACAGGAGTGCTGCTGGAAAAAAACAGAAGCCTAATAAACCATTCAAAAAGTTGGCTTTAATAGGTTAAACAGATGCCAGCCTTGCCTAAAAATGCAAATGAAACACGTCTCCAAATTTCACAGAGAGCTGCATCAACTCTATTGAAGGAGTTAGATGTCAAGTCAACTTTCTTTATTAGCTACCACTACACGTCTGCTCCCCAAACGTGGCTGGAGCATGGCTGATACTGCAGAAACAAAGGGAGAACAAAACACCAGTATTTATAAACTGAAAAATGTGCTTGGCCCGCAACGAGGGCATCGCTGTGTTAAATATTGCAGCCCATCAGGATTTTACAATCCAGTGGGGTCACACTGTCTGCAATACTACAAAAACATAGTTAATCTTCTGGGAGCTGATGAACATGGAATATAAAGTGCCTCTGTATGTTTTCAATTCAAAAATAAGCAGAGTTGGAACATTTTAAATCACTCTGGCCACAGCATCCACTGTTTAAATCTTTCTAAGCTAGAAGCTGATCTGTACCTCTCGCAAAAGAGAGAGGATTTTCTCTTGCATAAAACCATCTTGGGCCAAATCCCGCCTCAACTGTGGCGATGCAGGCTGAGGAAAATCAGCACTGACACATCAGGCTAACTCGAGGTGCCACATGGCTGCAGCACATGAGTACGTCCCCAGTTCTCACGTACATACGAGGGAACAGAAGTTACTCAACAGCTCCCAGGAAGGTTATTAGGAAGCTCTAAAGCCTCACAGAAAAGTGTGGAAAACGCTCCTCTGCAGACAGAAAGGAGTATCTTAGAGAATAACATCACAAAGCAAAGTCCTTCCCCACCATGCACTCTCCTGCATACCACGGGAGGCACGCGAGCATACAGGGGAACCTCCACGTCCAAAAGCCCTGACCCACCACAAAGCAGAGAGCTGACACCAGTTATGCTTTCAGCAAAAAGCTACAACTGAACAAAAAATGGACTTTAAGCAGGCGGCCCGTGCTCCCAGCACTGTGCCAACAGGGACATCACAAACACACAGATTTTTAAAGCACGAGACCCACTCGGCAGCTGTCAGTAGCCCCATCAGTCAGAGAGGAGGATCCAGAGTAATTTGGAGAAAGCCTCAGGGGAAAAAAAACCAGCAAAACGACGTCCAAAGAGAGGTGAGAAAGGCTGGAAACCATCGCCACAGGCTGAAACCATCCCACGTTTGCCTCGCCATCAGCTCAACACAGACAGCTGATGGCAGACAGCAGCATTACAGACTGCTAATCCCCAACTGAAACCCAGCTGCTGGCATTGCGAGAAAAAACATCCAAAAACTAATAATAATAGTTAAAAAAGAAAAAAAGAACCACACAGGTCTTTCTGTCTTTTATTCAGAAGGTATCCAGATAAAACCACAGAAATGATAAGACAGTCTCTTTAACTACACAAACCCTACCAAAAAGCTATGCCTTGCTTGTATTTAATCAAACACAGTATCATAAATATGAATTTCATTTAGCTGCTTCAAAAACAAAATCTGAAGTTAATCGCTATGGACAATAACCTCTGCCATCTACAAAATTAAGGAATTGACCCACCAAATGTCCAGAAAAGCAGCTAATTGCTTAAAATACATAGACTGCTGTTCAGAAGCAGCTTGAATTTTTTCCATCTGCAGTGAAAACCATCTGTTCTGCATGGTAGATTTCATGGCTTTTCAGGTCCATTTCTAAATTGAAATGGATGTTTTAATGATGAAAAATGGGGAGAAGTGATGAATACTTCATTAAAGCACATTATTTCCCTGTCAAACTCCTATTCTCCTGGCTGTAAGCAAAAATAATGTCTGAGCAGAGTTAACGTCTTGGGTTATCAGAACTGCAGATGCCTCTTGGTATTTGATTGAGCAAATAAGCTATTTCATAACTGGCAAATGAAAACAATTCAATAAATCAGAATTTCTTTTTCTTCTAATGAAAAACAGAGTTTTCAAACTCTTTAAATTACTGGCATGTAATGCAAAAGACACTGAAGAGATGACATTTCTACCTGTTTTCAGTGCAACATTCTTACAGCCATCAAGGCATGTCTTCACGTCTTAAGACATTACGAACATCAGCAGGTATAGACTCACTCAGCAGTCCCTTTTGCAAACTGTATTTAATTATTTTAATGATGAGAGGATATAATTTCCTACCAACATAAGCACATGATGAGGAACCAGCAAACTGCAGAAAACATTCACATCTATCACAAATCAACACACACTGTTTTTCTATAACATTTCTCAATATATTTGCCAATTACCACATTTTTGGACTGAAGCAAGTGTTTGCTCAAGCATAGAGAAATGATAACATAAATATCCAAACAGGGCTTTCTTTTGTGCCTAGACAATTTATTAAACCAACAGGACATTTCAGTATGGCATGAAATTGGAAGGAGTAAGCTAGAAGAGAGTGATTGTATTAGAATTTGGAATAAAATACCAAGCCCCTTCAAAACTACCAAGCATCAGAAACAAACGCGATGCTCTCTGGGCACTCTGCTATCCCACCGGCCTGGGTTAGCAAGGCTCTGCTTCTGCCAGCACCTGGCCAAGGCATCCAGCACGTCACCTTCTGAAAATGCCCAAGAGGAGACTTCTTGAACACATCAAGGATCGCTACTGCACCTTTGATAACCAGCTCCCTTTCCAGACATCTAAAAAATCAATAGGCATTTATGAAAACCCCAAATCCAGTAGCGTTTGCAAATGAGATCGTGGTCTGGCTGACAGTGTAGGGGGAGCTGCATAAAGGTCTGACGGTGCTTAGGTTATTTAACAAAACAAGGCAAGATGCTGTAATATACAAAGGTACTCAATTGAAAAAAACATGTAGTTGAATTACATTGTAGCAGTAAATACGGTGTTTGATTTAATTGAGAAAATTTCAGCTTGTCAACAGGAAAAGAGAGATTAAGCAGGAAGAATCTTCCTGGATTTCTCTGTATTCAACCAAACAGGATATCAGGAAGAAAATAATGACAGAGAGATTTTGGGCAATCGACACATAGTGAAACAGATTTAAAGTAATAATATTTTGCTTGCTTGGTGCCTGTTTCTTTTTCATAATTAATTTTACACTGAAGTTTTAAGATTGCATTAGCAGCCTCAAAATCATCATTACAAAACAGCTAGCTTATCTCTCTTGTACCCTTTCCCAACAAGTCAATCGCTGGTGGAAGACTTTCCATTGCTACCTAGGTGCTGAATTGGGATTTTAATTAGTCACTGCATTTTTTCTGTTTGTTTCTACAGCATAAGACACAGGGACTTTAACCACATTCTCCCTCTTCATACCCCATGATCAAGTTAGAGAAAACCTGACAATGTCATCTGTGCCCCTGGAGAGCAAAAAAACCCCACTGAGCACATTTATTTAAAAAATACCATTTCATACATCCTCAAAGGGGAGGTTATGAGTGGATTACATCAAAAATATTGAAAACCTTTTCATCATAATCGAAAATATTATTGCAAGGCTGTAGGTCATTGCCAAAGGCAATGAACAATATGTGATCTGATTTCCATGAGTTGAGCTGACTGGCGCCTTTAAAACCAGTTTTGGCATCGATATAAAACATATTTCTGTTGGTTTAAGGAAGTAGGAGCAACAATGTAAATTTAACTTTTGAACCAGATATAAAAGGACTTTGGGTGAAACATCTGCCCATCATTAATACTGCTCTGCAGCAGCAAACCAACAGCTAGTCCTCCAGGTGACCCCAGGGTGTGTATATTATTCACAGCATAGCAGTCATTTCATAGAGTAACTGCTGTGTTTAACTTGGATCCAGACCTTAAAATATTCTAACACGGTCTAAAAGTATGGTTTGGAGCCAAATGGGATACAAGGATTTTCAGTTTGCGTTTATTTTCCTTTCGGTGAGTAGACTCCATATATAGTCCTCCTAAACTGAGACTTTGTCCATATGTAATAGAAGAAAGAAGGCAACATTCAGAAATACACGTCCTACCAACTAGCTTTACGAAATGAAAAGCACAGAAGAATTTGAGAAGATAAATGTGAAGGTATGAGTGCAATAAATTCTAGCCTTTCTTCCAAAAAACAGAAAAACGAAGTGAAATGAAGAATAAAATATCGTCTATAAAACAGCTTGCGGAAGCTGCATTTTTTTTAAGTGCAGAAATCTTATGCCTGGCAATACAAAGGCGTTTTATTCAACCTACTCTATCACTTTAAATAGCTTTATGCTCCAATACTCCAGCTAGAGCTGAGTTTGAAACGGAGACGTCATCCACAACTCTTCTCGATTCACTCTGCAGACAGACTATTCTCCTCCGGACAAGCCAGGAAAGGCCTCCATGTAAAATCCACGGAGGGAAGGATACCTGAGGCTCACTGTCCTTAGTGTTAATTAAAGCTGTCATTAGACTTCAACCTAGAAAATGAAGATATTTAAGTTCTAGCAATAGATCGGCCGTATTTGCTACAACAGCAACCGGTGGAAGGACAGCCTCGGGTAGCCAGGTTCTGCTTGCAAGCTGTAAAACGAGCCCCGTGTCCAGCACGTAGAAGTTCAGGTGCTTCCAGTGACTGTTGCTCTAAGCCCTGCGCTCCTTTCGCCTGAGGATGGCTTTAATTCACTTTAATTATACTAAACTGGGGTGCAAATTTTAGGAGCAGATCTTTTCTGCTTCCGTCACTTCTGGAAGACGCAGACATGCATTTATTAGCAGTACAAAGGCCACTAAGATTTTTTTTCTCTACCAGGAATAATAACAGATAGAAAATACGACGACTGGGGAGAGATGTCAGGGGACAAGCAACGCCCACGGCCAGTCCCTGGAGAGAAAAGTCACTAATGATAAAAAAAAGAATCAAACAGCTTTTTGATCACAGTGCTAAAGATGCTCTTTTCAAATATACAAGGAGAAAACCACCACCAGAAGTGCCTGAATACATCACAGCCTACGGGGTTCACCGCCCTGCTCTAGCACCTTACTTTTTTTTGCATAAGCAGGAAAACCATGAAGTCCAGCACCTATTGCTGCTCATAGTACCTTTCTGGAGAGGAGAGGATCGATTCTTGCTGCAGGATTTCTATTATTCTCTGTTTTTCGGCAGCAGTGCTGTGCAACGTGGCTCTCCTGCTTTTTTCTGTCTCTAAAATTGCACTTTATTGTTTTCTAGACTGGAGTTCCAGTGATTGGTTTTGTCTCAGAATGAGGCTTTCTGGCTACAAAACCTGGAGAAGAAAAGGGATCTTTTCTATTAGCGATTATGTTTAACTGCACATTTTTAAGTTTTTTGTTGTTTGTGTTTTTTTTCAATATTTCAGGCAGTATTCAGCAAAAGAATTTATTATTTTTTAAATCTTATTCTCAGAGGTTTGCACAAAACCATCTTTTTTTTTCTGTAAAATGAATGCTTACAAGAAGACCAACAAGAAACATTCATAAACACCTTTCCCAAAGACCAACAAAAAATTAGCACTGAAATTTGTAACCTTTGGGTAAATGAGGACATACCATACAGAAAAATACTTGTTTCCCAGGGGGGCACTGGATGCATCTTTGTGCAGGTTTTTGAGACTCTGAATCTCTGTAGGCTTCCACAGCAAGACAATTTTAGTGCAGAACACAGCAGGCCAGGCATGCTTTCCAAAAATGCCAAATTGAGATTATATAAAATGGGTGCAAAGACTGAAAAAGAAGAAAGGTCTTGATCAAATAGTTTATGGCATTTCAGACTGTGAATGCAAATGAAATAGTATCAGTGACCTTAAAAATGAACCAACGCAAGGGGTCCTTGGAGGCATGGAGTCAGAATAGATGGCTTTTTTCTCTGAGGCTGAGATAATGCTTGGACTGGAGCTTTTTAATGCATTGTTCTCAGTAAATCCAGTCCAGGGACAAAACTCACGGAGAATATTTGATTTCTGGCATGAAAACTACTGAGTTGAAGTAGAATATCGTTCTGCAGTAAGTTACATTTTCAAGGCTTCAGAATGCAATTTTCTGGAGATTTGCACTCCCTTACTAATCACTGTCATGGATGGCAAGTAAAAAATAAAGGAGGTCATTCTGAAGGGTGCTTTATTTTTCTTTCTTATGTAATAGGCATGTTTTGTTTCGATTTTTCCCATAGGAAACGGCCGATATTAGCAGTACTCAAACTTCACAAGAAATGTCAACAGATGAGACATGGAAAGAACTTCACCCCTGCTAAAAGTAATTTTTTCCTGCATCACATGAACACGTTCCCAAGAAAATTTGCAATCTAAAACGTCCACATATACTTTTCATCCTGTTACCCAGTATCGATAGAGCTCCCCAACATGCTGCCTTACAAGTGATGCGTCCTTAGCTGCACCACTGTACCTGCCTCGTGAAGACGACCAAAATTGCAATATTTGGGGCAGGAAGCAGAGAATGCAGACCTTCACCTGCCAGTAATTTTCCCAGGACAGCAGATCTAGCCCAGGGCTTTTGCTCACCTCCTTCCATGCTTGTCTCATGGGGAAAACTGTTCACTTGTCCAAAACTTTTGCAGGAGGTGATGGTTGACAAGAGCTTGCTCTTCTCAAGGATGAAGATCTCCTTCTCTTGGGAACAGCTTCAGTGTACTGCTGGTTCTATAAAAATAGTGCTTTTGGAAGCCAGACGTTTCCCTGTGTCTCACAGACCAAGACAGCCTGGAACTGGATCACTAGCCCGTCACTGCGCAGGAGGAACACCAACCACGCCCTGAATCCGAACTGACACTAAAAAAAAAAAAAAATCAATGGCTGGTTGGTGGGTCCCTGGGGAAAAAACGCAGAGAGCGGCTCCCAGGATAATTTGGTAGAGACCATTTCTCTGTAAGACCATTTCTATTCCTAAGAACTACCCAAAAAAGATAGCTCTCTCAGCCAAAGCTATAGTCTCCTTCAATCTAAGGAAGAAATATAAAATAACACATAATGGTTTTTTAAAGCTTTTGAGGACAAAAAGCTATAAAGAAGGTATAGGGACATGGGATTCTTGATGGACCACACACCCAAAAAGGGACGAAGTCCCACCGCAAGGCTTTTTACAGTCCACAAGACGCTGGTGCCGGATGCCCTACAGCAACGCCCAGTCGCACAGCCAGTACCGTGCTGGTGGACCTCACCTGCTGCTGCCTGCTCCTGCCTCGCTTCAGGAGGAGCGAAGCCACAGCAGCCGCGACTCTGAGCCTGGGATGCTGCTAGGACGGAGAGCCCGCAGCCGCCCCAGCCACCAGCGCTTTGGCTACACCTGCAGCAAGAGCCCAGGCAGCAGGGGCTGGAAGTGAGGTGCAGCAGCTTATGCAGCTTACCTCGCTCCTACTTGGCTAATCCTCAAAAATTTAGTGACTGGATAAGTGCTAGCAATGGATGGGAGAAATAATTTTTTTTTCTTTTTCTCCTGCACAGAATTGGCAGATCGCTGACCCTGGCAGCGTCAGAAGTCCCAGCCTCCGCTGAGGCTACCTCAGTTTTGCACAACGGACATCTCATAGCAAGCATACAGGAGAAATCCATTGTTTCTCATCGTTTATCTACAGCTCAGACCAGTCTTAACTCACCAGGTATTACACACCGCTCTTAGTTCTGTCAAGTGACATATAAAAGAAAATTCTTACCAGGAAATATGTATGCAGGATCTCATTTTTTTATTTTTATTTTTTTTGAAATCTCTGTATTAGTATGGACTTTTGTGAGCCAAGCTCTACATGCCCTTCATTGCCACCCAAAGCTTACTCACCCATTACCCATTGCCACCCAGTTTACCCCCTCTCCTATGCCCTGCGGAGCAGCAGCACTGGGATTTGCGCGGATTGCCTCTACCCATCCATCCTCCATCATGCTGAAAGAGCAAACAAACAGTGCGTCACGCTCACCTCCCGCACTCATCCTTCACTGCTGCAGACAGCAGCATCAGGCACATTGTTACAGCTGTCTCATATGCAATTACTTCTCATTCTCTCCGAAAACAGAAGCCTTCTCCCATCAGCTGCTCTGCTGCGCTACCTACGAACGTGCACCTCCGAATACTTATGGACACGGGAACTGGGCTTTGCCAATAAAACAGTTTAAAGATATACTCTAAGAAATGCTTTGGGTGAAAACCCTGTTGTTTTACCTTCTGAAGACTGGGCACAGCTTTCCTTTCACACATATGGCTGCTACACGCTCTCCTTGGAAAGCTTTCCCATGCTTTTGAGACTTCAGTTGTTGCCCTGTTTCTGTATCGATTTGAATGCCAAGTAAATAGTACTCAATCAAAATTACTCGTCAGGGTTTGGCAGCTGGCACAGCAGTTCACATAAGCACGTAGGAGTATAACTAGATGACAGCTACACAGTTGCTTTCCAGCACAGAAGCAGCAAAAATAATACTCACACAAAGGGTAAGAGAGTCGGGCAGGTTTTCAGTGCCAGCCCCGAGCTCATGCCAGTTAAGGCAAACAACCATTTAATTTTCTTGTAGAGAGGGAGATGACTGACTTTTCATCCTAGGTGGCCCTGAGAAAATCACCAGAAAAAAAAAAAAACATGTAAATAGTAAGCCAAGATGGGCTTTAACATGCTGGATGGCCCGTACTCACAAGCACAGCAGATGCGAAGCAGACTTACTCACATCACCAGAACCCAAACCAGAATGCCATCCCTAATGCCTGGGTGCAAGCAGTGCCCCAGCCATGCTGCTGCCTGCCACGTCCTGTTCCCGAATTAACAGTGTATTCATCTACTTCTGCTTTAAAGATGAATTTATTACACAAAAGGACTCTATGACCCCACTGCTAAGCACACTGGAAGATGAAGCTCAAGCGCTTCCCTCAACCACCTTCCCAAATTTCTAATGGCAAGGAGGCTTGGACAATTTTAGCTGAAATTAAGGTCATGTAAAATTTACACATGAGCTCAGGCAATGTCAGCAATTACCAGAATGACCTCAAGGCTCAGAGAGAAATCAAGAGCAGAGAGAAGCTTGTTTTTCTGCAATAATTTAGTAGCAGATGGTGACTTTTGTTTAGACCTTCTGAAGAAAAGTAGCCTTGAAACAGGCAATTTATCAGTTTAATTAACATGATATTGAGAGGAATATTAAATGTCTAAAGCAGGGACAATTCCCTCATACAATCAAAACTTGAGAAATTTGTTTAGGGTCCTTTTTGGAACATGAATCTGAAACTCCTGATGCCTCATTCCTTGTGTCTTCCAATTTCATTGTGCAGTGAAACCAGTTCAGCTCCACTTCTCAATTATGGCCTTTGCTTGTAAAATGCTCCAAGTTTTACAGCTCTCAGAAGGGGCTGAGACTGCTCAGCATTTTACCTGAGCTTTGTTGCCCGTGGATGAAATAAATATCCAGAAGCTCTTCCCTTCGTAACGTATCCTCACACACACCCTAAAGCAGACTTGTTGAACGCATGGGCATGCTCTGAGCCTGCAACTGCACAGACGTGGCCCAGAAATCTCAAAAGTTTAAACCAGAAGTAAGGAAGGAAGTAAAATGGGTCAAGATCTAAGAAGCAACTGCATATTAAGCACTCAGCAAAGGGTCAGAAGTCAACAGCTTCACATTTGTAAGAGCACACAGGACAACTTGTGGCCAAGCATTCAAGATGATGCAGACCTCCCTACAATTCAGAGAAAACCCTGCCGTGCGTGCTGCACTTCCCTGGACTGAAAACACCGCTCTCCTCAAATAGCTTGGAGTAGTAGAAGCGTAGCACAGCCTCCCCTCTGCCTGAAGAAAACACGTACGTCGGCTGTTCTTCTGCGTAAGGATCAGAACAATGTGTTTACATGAGGGTGACATTTCACAAACTGTGTCTCCATTACCCTCCCACTTACTGCTTTGACAAAGACAGCATCAAGCCCGGACTGACGCATGTTAGCAGAAATAAAAATGCTCTGTTTCAGCTAGTACATGGAGACAGACCAAGAGGATTTCAATTACAGACAGAAAATACACAACTCTAAACTGTACATCCAAGGTAAAATTCAAATGACTCCTTTATATGAGCTGAGCCATAGCTGAGATTTCTTAAAAGCTTTCTCATACACCTAAACCAGTACTCTTCGTGTTGACCTCCATCAGCACAGATGTTAAGCCAGAAAGCACATGAAATTATCATATGAGCAAACAACCACTGCCACATAAACAAAGGTGAAATCCATTCTTCCCCCACTCACCACTGAATGGAAACTACCCAGAAACATTAAACATCACAGAGAAAGGTTGGTCCTAAAAGAGTGGAAAGGAAAATGATGAGATATTTGCTCATTTAATTTGAATTATGTGTTTTTTACTGTACTTTTTTTTTTTATTATATCAGTGATACTTACATTGTTTTCTCTTCTCATATACTGTTTGACATGGACATCCCAACAGTACCTTTGGTTCCAAGACTTTCAGACTCGGGGAGATGCATCTTCTGGGAGACTTGGCACAACAGCACCCGTGTTAAATTGTTGGGCACGGCACTTATTTAAAACAGAGCATTTTAAAAGGGCACCAACATCCGCTCTATGTACCTGTGCAAACGCTGCTGTAACAACATTGAGCTGCTCATATCCATGGTGCTTCCTCACCAATTTTTGTAGGTCCACTTCTTTTTAAATATGTGGCCTTGTTTTTATTGTTCTGCAGGGCTATAAAGAAAAATGTTCACGCCAAATCTCCCTGATCACAAATGCAGAAAGGAAGCGTATGACTGAAGGAATTAGTTACTCCCAGTGTCTTCAGCTACAAAAGCACGTGTGGCATATCTCGGCAAAACTTAAAACTGTATCAGATCTGCAGCAAAAATATATTGATTTCTGTCACAAGCTGCCAACCCTCCTTAATCATGTCCTGCTGAGTGAAAACCTATTCATTGCCATGAACATAAATTCGCTCCGAAATGGTAGAAACGTTTCAGGTTAATCTTTTTGACAAAGTATTCGATTCAGTGAAATAATTTTCTCCATGCAGCCTGGATTCTCAACTAGTATAAATTTGAGAGGCTCGGCTGGAGCCAGTGAAGTTATGCTGATTTATATCAGCTGTTGCTCTAGCCAAAAATTTCTCTCCATTTCAGTGAAAATGCATTAGTCAAAATCCTCAGGGAACCCTGGGACATATTTTCACATGTTAAGCCGATGATGTGCTTGGAGAGGCTTCCAAAATTATTTTAGAAGACAAGCTGAAAAATGCATGGTCATGTTATCCTTTAAAATGGTGCAGTGAGGGGCCAAGCTGACCTTTACTTAAGAGTATTTTAAGGACGAGAGTCACTTGGGGAATACTTAAATGTCTTTGGATAAACATATTTAGCTGGAAATTAGACCAAAACAAGGACACCGCATTAAAAACTGGATGTGTGCTTCAGCATATTGTATTCACAGTACGTTTTCTTTAGAAAAGAGGAGAGAAATGAGAATTTTGGTCTTGAAATTTTCTTTGACCCTCTTATAATTGAGCATTATGTGCAGTACAGCATCACGGCACCAGAGCTCATCATGTTTAATAAGCACTGCTCTTACCTTCTATTAAACACTACTCCTAATTTCACCAGGCTCAGAAAGTCATTTTTAACATCATTCAATGCTAAAACTGATAACATCACCAAGATGCATGCATTGGTCCTGAGCTAAGCTTTCTTCTGCTTACCATTTTCAAAGTGTTTCACTATAACGTTTAAGGGGTTTTCGTTACTATTGTTATCGTTTTTAACAATGGTTTGTTATCACTGAAAACACAAAGTTCAGCAACACGCAACTAAGAAAAGTTTTTCTGCAATCCTTCAAACAGCCTGGGATGATCCAAAGCAGACACACTGTGAATGTACCATTCGCATGAGGGCTGCAAAGCAGCAGGTTTGTATGCATTTTGTAGAGAAAGCAAGTGCCAGAGCTTTTCAATTTGCAGAGTTCATACACTTTATCAGCTTTGGGATTTAAAGGTAATTCTTTGCAGTTAAAACAAAAAACAAAAAAACAAAAACCAAAAAACTGATCAGCTGGGTATTTTAGCCCAGCTGCAAAGTTCTTCCTGAAAGGGATCACTTAATAATAAAATAAAAAATTCAAAGCACAGACTTCTTTTCAATACAAGTTGAAAGTAAAGTTTTAGAAAGCAGCACTCCAGCAACACTGAGGCATGCTGAAAACACCCAAACCTGACAACATCACCACCTGATGTTGAGCTGCACTGGCTCGTGCGTGGGATGCGAGATCAACTGGTTTCACCCAGAAAAGCCCAGATTTGCCATCACTGATACACAGGCGTGTGCTGGACACCCAGAGCGAGGCACAGCTCTTACCATGGAGTCGCTACCACCCACACTGCAGCCACATCACAGGACAAAACTGAAATACCGTGAGGCCTATGTGATACTGGAGACACTATGTGAGTGGCATGTTTGTAAGAGATGGTCGGCTCTGTAACAGCAGCAGTCTTCTCACAGCGCCAAATAAAAATACCACGATTCCTTCTTCTTCTTGGCCTCCTATGATACAGCAGAAAAAAACAACTTTTTTTTTTTTTAATGCAACACTGTTTTCGAGATTATTATAGACATTAAATAGACTCATAAGTGCCTTTTGTAATCACTCATATTAACACAGGCTACAAATATATGCAGCTGCAAAAAACACTGTCACAAAGGAAGAAGTAAGCTTAAAGCCTGGGGCAGAATCTGTTTTTCCCCCCAAAATAACATCTTGGCAGCTTTTTATTATTTCATGACTACAGTTTAGTTTACTTTAGAAGACAACACTCAGAAACATGCATTTCACGGATTTCCTAGTGCAGAGCAGTAGAGAAAAAATGAGGATTTTAATATTTATTCCTAGAAATGCTGCATGAGCTAAAAGCAAACAACTCTTCCAACTACAGAGGTGATCGTTTTTCTGGCAGCACAACATACTGCTCCTCGCGCAGGGGAAAAAAAAAAATAACCCCACAATACAATGCTGACATCCTCTTCTGTACGGCTGCCTTGCTCCCGGGTTAGAAAGCACACACAATTTCCAGGTCTCGCATTCAAAGCTTTGCCCACACAGAAAAAGATTAACACAACTCCAAGACACCAGAAATATGAAGGAAATTCCAAAGCAAACCACTTGCAAACCTCATAATTCTTGTGCAATTTAATACTCAGAGGTACGCAGAAAGGAAATAAAACAGAAACCTCCATTTGGAGCAATCCAGCTACAATCAGAACCTTAACTGCCACAATTATTTAGTGTATTTCAAATTCCTCCAGTGCTTTTTTCAAGCAGTAAGTAGATCAAACCCCGGGATTTTTTAATAGAAAAGCTGGATCTTTTTTCTGTGATTATTTTACCGGTGAGCAGTTTATTATAAGGACTAATCGGAGGGAACAGAAGCCTGGCCCCAGGTGCCCCCCTCCTCAGATGCACCTGGCAGCAAATCCTTCCTGCCTGCTCCAACAGGTCCCAGGGCACTGGGGAGCACCAGCACGGCAGGCACCTTGCTTGCTTGGTCCAGGAGCCAGGCTTTGCCTGCCCAGCCTTTCTGCTTGAAAGACATCTCCCCATCCAATTCATGGGTAACAGCAGTCTTTCCTGCACGTCCTTCTCTCAAGCCTTCTTTGCCCCCGACCCGCCTCTGCCTTTTGCTCCTTTGCTGCAGTCCACATCACCAGCCTTGCAGAACTGCTGAAGAAAGCGGCTGCTTAAAGGTTTGCTTTCTTCTTAGCTTCTCCTTCCATCACCTGCAATTTGAGGCTTCTACCCACACAAACCACGTCTGGATGTTACCTTGGCCAACCCTCAAAAAAGACCCAGGCAAGAAAACTGTGGGGGCAAACAGAAGACAAAAATGGATAGAAAATACCATAGGAAGCCACAGGGTCATAAGAAAACTGAAAAAAAAAAAAAAAAAAAAAAGTACCCATGCAAGGAGGATGCTGAAATATTTGCTTCCAAGACTACTGGATAATGTTTTTGTTCCCCTGTTGCTCTGATGAATAAGAATATGAGTTAATTTGGAATAGTTAATAATTTATTGTTACGAAACATTATGGCTCCCGCATGGTCACTGTTATTGCAATAATTGCTAGGGAACCTGCAACATCTTGCAGGGGCCTCCTCTGTTTTATTCAGTTCAAAAAGAAAACAGAAGCATCTGCCAATTCACGCCAAACTTCATCCTCCTCATATTATCGCTGCAACCATATCCTCCACTACTGGCTGCTCTACTCCTTTCAATAAAAGTTATCAGGTGCAAGGCTGCTATAAAAATGAGCTCTCTGCAAGAAAACCCTGGTGCAACCAGCATCTCTCAGGCAGTTCATGTACCGGCACACTGACTGTCCTTGACTCCTCCAGGAGCAACCACCCTTATTGCCAAGAGAAGAGCGTGCCATGTGCTAACAAATAAATCCGAGGTACCGCAAGTGTAAGCACGAGCCTCAGTATCTCACCCCAGATATCACACAGCCATCCATCTGACTGCCTTTCCCACCCCAACAAAGGACCAAAAGCCCCTCTCTGCAGGTTTGGGCGTTGGGTGCTGATGGCACTCTGTGAAAGGCTTTTCTCAGCTCAAAAGTGAGAGGAAAGAGGAACGCAGCAAACACTGGAAGGCCGTGAACCCCTTCTCTGCGGCCCCCCAGCCAAACAAAAACAAGCCGCAGGAGATTCGTCTGTCTCTGGCTTTTCCCCTCCAGGAGTCCCAACTCGAGCTCTTTCTGTTCCAGGGGAAAAAAGAAACAAACAAAAAAGCATTAAGAAGTTTAGCACAGTTTCTTGCAAGGTCTTGAACATTAACCCCCATGGACAACTATTGCTCTTTCGCTTCTCTCAGGGTGAAGACAAGGAGTTGGCTGCATTTCAGTACTAGTGGGAATAGTTCATCTCTCCTTAAAACAGAGATGGTACCACTATCACTCTGCAGGTTTGCAGCAAACTTACTACAAACACAACCCTCACCCTGTTGCTTCCTGACCCCAGCTAAAAGTTCGAAGGACATGAAGTAACAGTTAGGGTTGGGGTGAGCTTTTTCCTTTTTTTTTTTTTTTTCTTTTTTTAATATATTTTGTTTCTTTAAGCTGCAAATCAGATTATCAGCTTTTTCAGCAGAAAAAGAGCAATTAGATTCAAAAAAGTGTAGCCAGCAGAGAATATGCATACAAAGTAACTCTGGAGTGTAAACAAAGCTGGTTTAAACCATTCCACTTTATTCTTTTGCATTTGTTTGCAGAGATTACGTTCAACTCTTTACTTTTTTATCACATTTGATAACACTAATTTTGTATAAACAGTCCTGATTTCAAGTGCAAACAGTGCTTAATTAGATGAGCTGCGAAATGATTTTAGGTCCCGCAGAAAACAAGCATGCGTTCATTTCAGACAGAAAACTGTTCTCAGGGCAAAGGGCATTCACTTCACTCCTGGGGGGAAAAAATATCCTGAAGATGAACAAGAAGGCAACTATCATTGGTTACGGATCAAGGTTCTCTTAAATTCTCAACGACGAGGTGAATGCAGAGGGAAAAACAGGGGGAAATCTGTCCTTCCACGCGGCCCCCGCGCAGGCTGGGAAGTTGCCCCTTGTCCCAGCAGGGTCCCAGCAGGGTCCCAGGGTGATACTGGATGAACACAGCCGGGACAGCGCATGCTCCATCCACACTGCACGCAAGCGTGCCTTTCAAATAGTTCAGAGCCTGTAAAAATCTCATCCTTTCTTTCGGGAAACAACAACAACAAAAAAAAAGTTCTGATGTGAAATTAATTTTAAAGAAGAAAACAGCAACAACAAATAGCAGTGGGAAAAACAGAACCTGAGGACCTAAAAACTTTCAAAAAAAAGAAAAAACTCCAAGTCAGGATACACGCCTCTGTCTCTCCGTTGTCACCCTTCCCTATGGCAAACAGAACTGCCCTACGTGATGAGATGGAGCCAAGGAAGGGAGGAAGCGGCGTCACCTCCAGCGTTGCTCTGCCACTGCAGTTAGGTATCTGCAATCACACTGCCCTGGTAATTAGCAGGTGCTGCTGTGCATTACTACTAAGCGCTGCCTCAGCAGAACCAAAGGGAAGGAGAAGACATAGCCTCTGAAAACCTGAACTTAAAAAAGATGATAATGCGCATCAATAACTCCTCCAGCTTCCACAGAAGATGGACTCACCCGGGAGGTTATTTAATCAATAACCGCAGCTACTTAAGGACGTCGAAGAACAGCAAGTTGTTTTGAATACGGAAAAACAATCAAAGAAGTAATGGGAGCATTTAGGGAGACATATCAATAAAGCTAACTTGCCAAACAGCCACTCTGGTCATTTGAGACCACATTACCACCACTTAACCAGCCTGAACTGCCGGCTGCTGTGCTGAGTTGTTCCTGTAGCACTGCACTGCCTTCCCGTAAATCCACAGAAGTACACAACTGGCAAAGCCTGGGCACAAGCACAGCATTTTTGCAACAACAGGAGCCTGGTTTGTCCCCGTGGCCTGTTCATCGTTCAGTACCAACGCCCGGCACCTCACTCCCTAGTTAAGCATGCACCTCGGGTAGGTTTCCGAAATAAATACCCACTCTGTCAGCTCCTGACCACAGCTCTGAAGGGCTGCAGTGGTCCGTAACACATGCTTGTGCTCAGCACTACAAAATCTTCCCTTTGCCCTCCTCCTCCAGGTCCGACAACATCACTATTGGAAAAAAAGGTTTGTGTCACTCAGAGCCTCTAAAACATCCTGGAGGAACAGAGGCTGTTTGACTCGGACCTTTATGCAACGCAGCACCCTGGCTTCAGCACAGCAGGCAAATATGCAGACAGAAAAGTGACCTTTGCCCTGAAATTTGTAATCCATCTTATGTCCTCCCAGCTGTCCTCAGTACTAGCCATTACCTTCTGCCTTGTACTGTCATTCCGGGACTCTTGAGTTATTTGAAGAGTACAAATGAAAGCGCACAAACGTAGCTAACCTTCTCTTCTAAAAGTTTTCAGAAATGCAGCATTCATATGGGCAAAAATAGCCATCAAGTTTTCATCTTTTATTCATTTGACCATCTCTAACTGCAAAAGAACTGAAAATTAAAGTTTGGTCAGACCTAGGAAAGCAATTCAAATGCAAATATCAGCAGCTCGGTGCAAAGACAAAGAAATTCAACACATGGACACCTAATTAAAACAAAAAACGATTAACAGAGGTGTCAGAGTAGACAAATAACTGAGCAACTTGGCTCAGAACATTATGTCAGAAACTTAATGCATTTGCTTTATAATATAATCGGGAACTAAATACTGAAAACAAAACTTCATCAGATGCCTGGTGTGGAGGTGAAGCTCAAGGCTCATGCCATGCAATCTCTCTCTCTCTGGAGTTTATCTAAGTTAGAAAACTCTGCCTGTGCACCTCTACAGAGATTTTCCGTGCACCTCTACACAAACTCTCTCTCACCGGGAACACTTTAGACATTTAGTGAGGCAAGATGTCATTTTTCTCAAACAAAATAAGTCTGAATTGGTGAGATTTACATCAGAATAATGCCTCTGCATTGCAGGAGCTCTCCATCTGGTTGGTTTTCTGCTCTCCCCTGCTTAGGGGTTATCACTGCCATTGCCAGGCTTCCTTTAGAGTGAAAATGTAATTTTGGACTAGCGGCTCCGTCTCTCGTCACAATGCCTCGTTCATCCCCCTGAAGCCTGATGAGGTCATTGTCTCGAGTGCTCCCAGAAGTGAAGGCGGCATCAATTTCCAGCCACCGCTGCCGCACTTGCATGCTAACACGAGACGGTGGCTCGCTGCTTCAGGGGACTGCGCCCGCTTGTGTCCGAGAGAGCCATGGGGATGGGAAGCAGGAAGGGCTCCTGGAGTGCTTCATCCTCAAAAGCTCGGAAACTTGGAGGTTTCACAGCTATTATGTGAGATATAAAATGACTTCATGCAGGAGGTGTTATGCACAGTACTGTGAAGGTCGTCCAAAATCCTCACTTGTCCTTCAGTTTGTCAGATACACTTGGCACCAACATCCCCAAATGACTCCAGGTGACAAAGTATTTCCTGGCTCCATCAAGACCTCTGATAACCCAGAGAAGTTGCAGGAAGGTTAAAATAAAAGGTGGTGTAATCCAGGAGACAGCAGAGCTCCTTGCTTCACTCTTGCACACAGACCTAAGTTTCACTCGTAGTGAAGCAAACACTTTTCAGCTGACTGACCTACCAACCCAATATATCTCCTCTGCTATTAAAAAACGGTGTTTTGAAAGCCTTGGCTATTTAAGAGTGACACAGAAGAGAGAAGATAACTACTTCATTATGCAAACATCCACTCAGCTTCCTCCATCTCTACCTAGGAACCCACAAATGAAAGGGATCTCCAAAATGCCACCCAGCCATTTGCCAGCACAAAGCCCCAGGGCTGCAGACAGCTCACCATCCTCCCTCCTTGCAGGAAAACCCAATATATTTCAGTTAATATGCATGACAAAAGCCCATATTTTCTGAGAAGAAAAAAAATGGATGCGAGCATCTTCAAAAGATAAAAAAGAAACACAATAAACAGACTAATAATGCCTGTGTACTTTATCCCCACCACACACAAGCAAAGCACAAATTTCCTGCTAGATCATATGCAATATACAAAACCACTTAGAAACATGAACTCATAAACATATGGTTACAGCTTGCCACAAGATTTTTTTTCTTGAAAGGGCACAAGCCGAGCAATTTTGAGCATCTTCTGAAAGGATGAAATTGCTGCCAACTCAAATCTGAATCAGCTATTAAACACCTCTACAAATTACCTTGATGTCTGAAGAAAATAAAACAGTCAAATGCTAGCCAGAAACGTTAGAGAATGTGGGATGAATCACAGCATGACGTTGCTGTTGTGGTTGAAAAGACACAGTCATGATTAGGTGACGTTACCAGACGTTGGGTAACAATCACCCACCAATATGTATTTTTTGGTAGCTGCTTTTGAGAGCCTCTCAGGTCCAAGGATCGTGTGCAAGTGTGATTTATTTTTGGCCAAGAAAGCAACATTCTCACCTCATCAGCTACTTTATCTTCCCATTAAGTAGAAAATTCCTCTTAAATCCTCATTTCTTTTTCTTTAAGGACCCTCCAAAAGAGTAAACAGAAGTTACAGAAAAGGTCAGAGACACGTTTTCTTCCACACACATGAAAGACGGAGATGTTTTTAATCCTTCCGATTAAAGAAAGCCAATCTCCTGTATCACTTTCAAATAGCTGGAAGCAGACGCCTTTCTGCACCTGACTTTCCCCTCTCTAACGTGGTTGCTTCCTGACACATTCAGAAGTATGAAGTGGATAATGAATGACAGAAAGAAAAGTGCTGTCAAACTAAGAAATAGGGACCCAAGGGGCAGATGTCATTTATCTGATGTGGGGATGGAAGACTGGGTCAGAAGTAACAGGCTGCTTGGTCACCTCACTTCTTGAAACGGCAGTTATAATATATATTGGTACACATATAATTAATATTGGCAGCTGGGGGACGGTTGGACCTGATGATCTTGGAGGCCTTTTCCAACCTTAATGATTCTATGGAGATATGTATTACTATATCCCAAACGTGAGGCAGATGTTGTCAGCTACTCACCTGCCATAGACCAGGGGGATCTGCATCTCCTGGGCAGCTACACCCCATGGAGACGTGGCAGATGGAAACCCACACTCTGTGAGGCAGGAGGGGATTGGGAAGGAGGGATGGAGAAGTGCATTAAACAGTGCTGGTGCCTTGGCTGCTCGCAGACAAGCACACGCTGTCCTTTACACCGATGAAGGGGCTGCACTGCTTCTTACCACCTTTCAGCCATGTCTCCAAGTTACAGAGGCACAGGAGGTGCCCTCGAGGACCCCTCAACCCAAGGTGGCCCACCACAGCCACAGGAGGGATGAGAGGGTCACTGAGGCAGGAGCACCTGCCCACATCTCAGGCTAACTGCCCGCCAGCAAGGGAAGGAGATTTCCTGCAAAGGGACATGGAAAGGCTGCCCGGTCCCACCAGGTCTTGCCCACTGCCCAGTCCTTGGTCCCATTCACCTGCAAATCGAGCACCAAGAGTGCTACGGCAGCCCTGCAACCAGAGCAAACGAGGCTAAGTACTGAAACGAGGTGACTGGGGGTGAATGGCGAGCCTGAGGTGTGTTCTGCACGGCGTCCACGCGAGTCCCGCCGTGCACAGACCTCACCGTTTCGGGGCGGCCGGTCCCTGCAGTGCCTGTGCTGGAGCAGAGCAGATCTGTGCTGTCAGATGGGTGTACCAGCACCCAAATGTACTACAAACAAGGCTTGGCACATGGTTTATCACACATAAAAGGAAGCCAAGATAATGGAGTGCAAGTCCACAGGAGAAAATGTTATTTCTCTCTGAGCAAAGGGAACTTAGAAGTACAATAAAATATTCAGCCACTTGGTGCTTCCATAGGGTTTGGTTAATAATGCATACCAAAACAAATTGGATGATTTTCACCTGCATTACTGATGAAAAGGTTTTGAAATTGCCTACTACGCATTCGCTCCGGATTCTTCACAAAGGGTGCCATTGACTAGTCTGCAGATCACTCAGAACTGATGCTTTGAATACTTATAACCTGAGCATATTAATTCAGCTGTGTGCATGAGGCCAGCTTGCTTCTAAAAATAAATAAATGCCTTTTCCCAACCAAGATAAGCGGGTTTTGTTTTGTTCCTTTTATGATTAAATACAATTCCCTGGGATCACCGGAAAAGTGCTGTATGTTCTGGGCACGTAGGTCAGGGCCTGGAGCTAGAGCACATGAAGCCATGGGCTCGTGGCACCTCGCTGTCCCACTGCATCACCTCGCTCTCAGCCCTGGACACTCAGTTCTGATGCCTCCGCCAAGGCACTGATGCTGAGCTCCACTCCTTTATCCTGCCTACTGCGTACTCACCTGCGCCTTTTGGGGCATGGTTTTTGTATTTCCTATTCATCCCGAGGCTGATGCTAACACTGGGCATCTGCACGATCCGGAGAGAACCCCATTCCCCAAGGTTCTCTGCTTCTTCAAGCTACACCAGCCAATCTAACAAGAAATTTCTCTTCCTACAAGCCTTACACGCTTTTTTTGACTAAAACAGGTACAGTGACTATTACCAAAACCATTCTGTCATTCAGTTAGAGTATTCAATAAGACCTTTCTGCCTGTCTTCCCCATTTTTCCCAATTGCTTTATCTGTTTACGCATCTTGTTTTTTCCCATTCATTCAGGGGACGCATCCCACATGGGATTATACCCTTTCTCCAGGCTCCTGCAGAGCAAGAAATGATATGTTTTGAAAGACAAACTTACACTACCTTTTTCTGAAGCCCATATCATCTTCCCCCTCTCCCTCTAAGCCTCAGCCGTATTGGCTGTGAATCAAAATCATTTTCGAGGTTATTAACCTGCACTGGAGAGCTGATGGGAGAATTTTGCACATCTTATAAAATGGATTCCTCTGGTTCACGTAGCAGCATAAATAGTTATCCACTGGCACGATTAATACACTGAGCGTACCTGCAATTGTTTCAGCTCTGCTCCCGTTCTAGGTTATGGGGTTCCTTTTACTTAGGTTGTTCTTTAAATTAAGACAGTTTGAGATTGCCTTGAAATGCAAATTCTTAATGCAGCTTAGCAACAACAGCTAAAGGAAGAACCATTACAACTACAGAAGGCAGAAAATAGGAATAAATTTAAAAAAAAAAATCACCTGTAAGTTTTTTGTTAAAACTTGTTAACAACATTATCTGGCTGTTCTCTGCTGTACAAATTATGCTTTACTTTGGTAAACACCACTGGGCAAAGGCAGGAAAGCTGGGAAGGACGTGACAGTGGAAGATGCTGTTTCAGTGCAGTGTCGTGGATCCTGAAGTCCTTTTCATCTCTCTCCAGCTGGATTCGAAATGACAGTAGTTTAGGACATTGCATTTTTTGAGGCTCTGGATACAGAGGAGATGTATTGCCAGGGTTAGAAGACAAGGCAAGGCAAGGCATCCTCACCAAGAGCAGAGCTAGTGGTGGGGGGGTAAGGCTGGAAAAGATGCGCCAGGAACCCTGCAACACATATGCAGATATTCAAGTACCTCAGTTCAGGCACTCACATTTGAAAACTGTGCTCCAAAGTTTACTGCCAAGGTCCAGCAATACCCACATCTTCTGGGGTGAGGAAAACTGAGCGCCTGCATCAGTAGTACAGCAGGTAAAAATCATAAGCAGGGTACCCTGCCTCCACCACATGCACTGGGAGCGGGAGCCCAGAGGCTCCATCCACAAATGCACTAACATGAAGGATGCTAAGAAAGCACCAAGTCCAAGGTCAAGTTGAGCACTGATATTGCTCTGTACATAAATCAGCATCTTTCACAAAATAACCTATTTGATCAGCTAAAAGAACAAAAAGTTAAATTCTACATTCAATACTTTGGTTGCTGTATGAGAAAAGTCCTTTACAAGGTCATACTGAAAGTTTCCATCACACCAGTACAGTTGGAGTCCAACATGACATCAAGAAAAATCATGCCGTAAGGACTGCATGGCAAACTTACGGGTAACTATTGTCAGGGAATCATGCAGGAAAGCCAAGAAAAAGGAAAAAAGATAGGGATATCCTCAAAGACGGAGGCTAGATAGCAAAGTAAAAAGTGTTGATACTGCTCCAACATAACAAACATGGCTGAATTGAAGTGATCTGGAGTCGGGCTTTTTTTTTATGATGAAAAGATGGATGAATTGCAAGGAAACTCCAAACTGCACTGATCTGACCGCACAGAAAAGCAGCACAGCATTACTATCCATACAGCAATGCCTCTCCATTCTGACGAAAGCGAGGGGCTTCGGGACAGCAGGTTGGCGCATTTCACAAGTACTGTGCAAGTCAAATGAAAATCCTCATGCACATGTGTGGCCTTCATAATGACTCCATTATGAAGGACTGTCATCTGGACAGTCCCTCCAGCTAAACTTCTCAGAGTATGTCTGTTTCCTGGGGATGGTGTGTAAGACAATATGTGAGTACTTCTCGTTCAGAACATGGCCCTTAAATTTGAAAAGACAAAGTTTCAATCCCAACCAAATTCCATACTACTGATTTATTTTTTGGAAAAAAGAATGCCATGAACAATTTCTGTCCAATAGCATAGTACAAGTTTTATTTTATGTAATTAAGATGGACAGAAAACTGCTTTAATATGTACCATGCATCACAGGCATTATAATAGGCACCAAACTTCAGAAGTTAGAGGTAAATTTTTTAGCTATGGATGAGCCTGTGCATCTTGTCTATTAAATGAGACACAGACACCTTTAGATTCCCCGTTTGCACTGAAGAGCATTCCTAAATCTCTTCTGATCTCCCACCATTGTGCAGCACCTACAAGGCACACTATTGCACAGCAATTCCACTGAAGTGACTGGTCCAGCAATAGCAACCACTTGCACAGGGAGTTTCTTAAGTCAAGACGCCAACATTGTCTCAGGGAGATTTGTGTTTCTAGTACCATTTTAGCTCTCAAAATACTCCTAATACTCTTCTTCCTTAGAATTTGTTCAATCATAAAGAATAAACACCTGCTGTAGGAACCGTGGTAGAATTGTCAATGGGATGATCCATGGGGTTCATCACTTCTCATGGCCAACTGCAAAGCCGGCTTGAGCAGCGTGCTCTGGGGAGAACCGACGGTTGCAGCTTGCCCCAATCCACTTTTTTCCCTCAGAGAGGTGAGGGAGCAGCGAGTGCAGTTGGTGTGCATGCTCCACAGGCACAGCGAGCTAGGGTGTACCACACTTAGCTGACACCTCCCGGGATCTCTGGTGTGCACACAGAAAGCCCAGTCATATGGCAAGGGAGCTATCACTCTAGGACCAGCCTGGTGCAAGAGGCCACTAAGTGCTCTCTTGGCTTGATGCACTGTCTGTATTTTGATGCATTTCTATACAGGGACGATCCCTCATTTCTCAGCTCTTTCCTCTTTTTGTTTTATTGCATCATTAGTCATCCACGGAGATGTGGCAACCAAGGGGCGGAAATGCTCTTGATGCAATGTGAGAACACCATCAGTAGAATTAGGTCTCCAGGCTCCATGCTAAAGGGTTTAGCCTTCTCCAATATGTACTAGAGGAAAAAGCACTTTCCTTCTCTGTTCAGATGACTTAAGGCTTTCGCAGACAAGTGCTCCTCCTGGAAGTCCTTCTCCACAGCAGAACAAGCAATGAGAAAGTTGAAGTATGTCACTTAAATGATCATGCTCTTTTGTTAACAACCCAAGAATCAAAGTTTTTACGTTCTCAACAAGGCAGTAAGTTTAAGCCTTGTTTACTCCCTACCAGTAAAGAAGAAAGGAGAAAACAGTCTTTTCATGATGGGAAGTACTGGAGAGGAGCTGGGTTGCCCACTCCTGCAGGCAGCACCAAGATACACCATGTGAAGTCAGCATCCCAATAAAGCTTTATGTAAAAGTCACCATCTTCTACACAACGGGGGAAGGGGGGGGGGGGGGGGGTGGGCGGGGGGGAGTGCAAACTCGCCTATTCACAGGCATGTGTCAGGCATTCAAAAAACAGCAATTTAATTTTGCTTGACCTGTAAGGCAGGTAAGAGTCATGGTCTTCTGGCAGGCAACACTCCCTTCACTAGGGTGAGACAACTGCCAATTAAACTACTGAAAGCAACACATGTTGGCAAGGAACAATTTTAGAAAGTCAGCTCAGTCCTCTTGTCCTCATTCTAGTCTGTTTGACTTCAGGACATGGAGAACTTCAACATCGCCAAGAAAACCAGGGCGTTTTCATAGTTCTCAGCCCTGATTGTGTGACAGAATGATGTCAGAAATCAAAGCAATCTGGAGAGAGCCAGCAGTAATATTTTAGCACGTTAGCAATCATCTGCTATCAGATTGATAACTTTTTTCCTCATTACACTCTGCTATTAAGCTTAGATATTGAGCAGTTCAGTTTGTACCTGCTCCCAGCCTGTTCTGGTCAAGTTTATTTTGTAATCATTAGGCTTAATAAGGTTGATGAAGGGGGAAATCGGGGAAAAATGTTGGTAAAACACTTCTTTCAAAAGAAATATAATAGCTATTAATCCATGCCAAGAGCAGATCACCCTTCTGGTATCCTAGAATGAATTAGCCTTCTGGCTCTGTAACATTGCCTTCTTCAGAAGGCTACACATGAAAATTTTCAAGAGCCCAGGAAGGACATCCATAGATGAGCAATGATCCCTACTCAAAAGACATCATCAGCAGTATATTCTAAATACCATGCACATAGGAAAGACAGTAAAACAAACATTAGAGAAGGAAATAATTAGGCCAAATTAGTAAAACGGCAATTTTCCACATCACATACATATTTGAAATGGAAAAGTGTTTCTCCATTTCATAAAACATCACCTATATGAAATTTGTGTGTGGAGTCTGACCGAGGTTTTCTCAAGTGCAAAGCCCCCACAACTGCCAAGCTTCTCAGCAAGCTTGCACATCTCTCCCTGGGCCTGCCCAGCAGCCAGCACACACGTTTCCCTCCCTCTACAACACTTTGAGCCTTTACTGTACCCTCCTGAGACAGGATCAGCACTGAAAAGAGCACTTAATGTGCTCTTTTCTAAGACCCTACACCATGCCAGAGCGATGCTTTCTGGTTTACTCAACTCCTTTCTCAGTTAAACCAAACATGCTACTTGCCTTTTTTTTTTTTTTTGCTGGACCAAGCAACAGCCAACTTAAATCCTGCATCAGCATCAAGCTTCCCCATTTCCATTGCCCAATGATGCCAGGCACTCTGTGT
The DNA here is from genome assembly GCF_009769625.2 of Cygnus olor. NCBI lineage: Eukaryota > Metazoa > Chordata > Aves > Anseriformes > Anatidae > Cygnus > Cygnus olor. Next base: position 15,939,481 of record NC_049175.1, read on the forward strand.
ATGACACTCCTCATAGGTATAAACACCTAATTTACACAAAGGGGTGCTCAGGAAAGCAAACATCCCATTCTGCCTCAGCCTCAACACTCATGAAGTGTTGTACTGAGAAGCGTGGGCATTCCCAGATCTAGTCTTGAGAGCTCGTATCTAGTAAACATGCTCAGTTTACACATCCCAAAACTATTTTCTTAACTGCCAAATTAAGCAAAACTCAATCTGGGCTCTTACAAAAACAAAAAAGGAGGCTCTGAGGCTGCAGAAGTCAGGGCGGAGCAGAGCTTGCTCTCCGCTCGCAGCACGTAAGGGAGCAGAGAGGCCCCGCTGGCCCATGGCCGTGAAGCAAGTGGGTGACCCACGAAAAGGTAAGGTAAAACCGTATCCCGGAGCTCACTGCTATTAGCCAGAGCATATAACTCCTCCAACAGCACAGGATGTCAGGAGTCAACACTTTCAGCGTTCACATGTATTAGTTATGAATTTCAGAAGTGTCAAGTGAGCTACAGTTGTGCCTTTTTTAGCCTGCCCTGGTTTATGTAATGAAATTTTCCCTCCTGTGATCATTTTTAAATCACTACCACAGCTTTGAATAGCTGATTTTTTTTTCCTTCTTGATTTTATTTGCAGAAGTGAGGGGTTTCTGTTGAGAAAACATTAATATTAATCTACAAAGCTGCTCATTAATTGACAGCAGAACTGAAATATGCTCCATTTAACACTCCGTAACAGCAAAAATAGAAGCATGGTGACCCCACGACTGAAACCCAACTGCAAGTACCCCCCACAAGCTTATCTGAGAAGAAACTATGAAATAAGGAGGCGGCACCGGCAAACAGGCTTCATTCTTCCTCTGCCATTCAGACAAAGTAACACTTCTCCATACGCTGACATTTGTCGCTGTAGATGCTGCAGCTTCTGAGGGGGGAAGGAGGGTAATTTAGAAATAGTCGTTTGCTAATCGAGTAACAGTGTGGGTCTAATTCAATTCACTGCAGCGCACCTTGGAACAGTTCTGTTCTCAGACTGCCAGATTGAATTTGCAATTTTTTTTCCTAGACGTGACTTCATACGAGAAATGTAAATACTGCGTACTTTTTTCTTCCTCTTAAAAACCCTTTGTACTAATGAGATTGTTTTGGTGGACTTAAAATGGCACATTCAGAGTTTTCTGCTTTCTGAATAACAGTCTCCCAACCTTTATTAATAGCTTCAGGATGTTATTCTTGGGAAAGACTTCCTGCACTTCCCTATGGCATTTTGAAAATCCCAGTTACTCCACAAGGGGCCATCTAAACAGGTCAGCAAGGCGAAGTCCCCCACACAGGGATGGAAACAAGACTCTGTTCTCTACTTACTTTTCTACTCACCCTAAAGGTGCATTTCTTCAGGTTTAGGAAAATATGCAGGGTTTATGGGAGAGTCTCAAGGCTAAGGCATGTTGCATTTACTGAGGAGCACGTTTGCAAGGTCAGCAGTGAGCTCCCTCTCACTAACAGCTCTGTAAAATGATGTTATGGGGAATAACATCCTGAATAACCACAGTCCAATCTAACCAAGTCTCTGGCAGGACTGTAAGAAAAGCTAACACTGATGCTGTGACAACCATGATGCTGAAACAGAATACAGACATCTGTGGCAAACTTCTACATATGAGGATTCTTTCTGCTCCTTATGGAGCTCTTCAAAATCACTAATTTGTAATATTAGAGTGAATACTTAACTGATTTCTATTTTCAGATCAGAACAATTCTTAACTCAGATATTCCACAGTTTGACAGCTGATCTGCATAATATTGTGAATACAGCACATAACAAATCTCACGACAGTGAAATAAGCCTTCAGTACATCTCTTTTCTGCATGATGCGATACAATGCAAGATTTATGGAAAAGGCCTCCTGAATGCCAATTGTAAGTCATATGTATTGGAAAATTAAAACTATATCTTTAGGACACATCATCCTTGTCACTTCCTCAGGGCTAATAAAAGCCCAGCAAGAATTTTTAACCCATTACCTGTTCAGACATTCGTCGCCTAGGTTATTTATCTCATTGTTTAACTTAGTAAAGCCCTCTCCTTCTCTTACCGACTCAGCCTGACTAGTGTTTAAAAAATCATCTTGGAATGTCCCCACATAAATACACTGTTCTACTGTACATTTATTCCTATTAGCTTTTGCTTACTATGAGCATTTTTTTTTTATTTTTGTCCTTTGACATAAAACTTTCAAGATTGGTGGCAAACTTTCAGCTCAGAAAATGAGCAGGTATCTTGCAAGATCTAGCAAAAACCCCTCTGGTGACAAGGATGGCCGCCTGTGGAGGAAAGCAAGTCAACGGGACGACATGCCTCCTGCTACAGTGGAGGTCATGGTCCTGGTCATCCTGCTGCAAGCCACGGGGCTCTGATCCACAGACAAGGAATAGGGGCACTACGCTTTCCCCCACAGCAGGAACAGGGGCTGCTGAGGTGTACTCTGAGGCCCCGAGTTCTCCAGAATTGTGAGGGGGGGAAAAAAAAAAAAAACTCTGGGACTATGTATTTGGCTCTTTAATTCCCTGGCCTCCTTCCCAACAGGTTTACAGCAAGAAACGTCCGCCTTGCTTGTTCAAACAGTTAAATAAGACATTTATTTTGCAAAAGTAAGATGGAAAATTGAGATTACCAATAAAATTCAAAGGGCAAAGCAGCAAGAAAACCTGCTGGGACATCTCAGCCCTCTCCAGCTTTCCCAACCATCACCAAAAGCAGCTAAGGAAACAAAAATGCTTGAATTCCCCAACAGTCACGATCTGTTCAATAACAGAGCACAAGACTAGGAAATAAATTACCCTCTGAGCAGCAGTTATGAGCAAGGTTAGTCCTGCAGTGTTAAATATTTCCAACTAAGCAGGGTCTTGAAAAAGGCTTGTTTTTTCCAAGAAGGAAAACAATGTACTGCAGATAGCTGACAACTGATAACAAGCAGGAGCTGCTGAAGAAAAGCAGAAAATAAACTTCCTCTCTTTTCATTCATCATGCAGCTCTTGAGGTCCAGTTGTTCCCTCCAGATGAACATTACCAAGAACACCACCTCCCTCTCTTATCTTGTACTGACTGGGAATAAACACATTCCTTGGTGAAAAAAGATCTTCCACGGATTTAGTTCAGTCCAAATTTCAACACAGGAAACCAGTGTTTAAAGGAGATCTCTGGAAATTGTTGTCATTTTAGGGCACATTGACCACCCAGCTGTAACAAAGGTCTATGCTCGAACCTAAGAGTTTTACAGCCTCTGGGTTGCGTCTCCCCCATGGATTACTACAAACTGGAAAACCACCAGGCTTAGGGACAGAAACCAGCCCACGGTCCATAAGAATATTTTCCCAGGGATGTCTGCACCAAAATTCACAAGTTTTACACCACTTTGCAGCAGCAAAGTTAGCAGAGTTTTGCCACAGGCTGTTATTTCCCACTGAAGCTCTTTTATCAGTATTAGAATTTGGCTTTATTTCTCCAATGACAGCAACTGCCACAAGAGGACCTGGGCAAGAACACAACGTTTTGAGCTCAAAACCCTGCAAAGGTTCATTTACATAAGGTTTCACCCAGCTGTGCACAAAGTCCTCTCAGAAGCTCCTATCCCTCTCCATCCTCCCAAGGACAATGACAGAACCAGAAAGGAGGCAAAGGCTGGTAAAGAGCAAGAAGCAGCACAACGTATGATTAGCTTGAAGAAACCTGTAACGCTATACATCATTAGCAGAAAAGAACTTCAAGTTTCCTCCTACTTCAAGATAAGAGTTTGTATCAATTCAGCGGTGATAAACAGTCCCTTGTGAATCTCTACAGGAAGGATGTGGCTGCATAACTACAACAGGATTATTGCTTTTCAAGATCTGCATCATCTCAAACCTCAGTTTCTGCTTTTATTTTTAATATGAGAAAGCCTACCCAGTGTTATTTCATGTTCTAGTTGCTTCACGAAATAGCTGTTTTCAGTCAGAACTGAGAGGTTATAAAAATATTCAGCAAAAGGATAGCAAAATATCTTGTTTTTATTAGTTTTTCAATCTTAAATTCCTACGTATTCAGATTGCATTTAATTATCATCTCCGCCTAGATGTGCTATGAATAGCAGCTGCTGGGATACATTGTAATTTCCATTATTTTAGAATACACTGCAAACATAAATCTTTTAGATACAGAGACATCAGATCAGTTTCCCATGAACAAAATCCTCCATTTTTGGCAAGACTCATCTGCAAGTGCTACACAGAAGTTTGAGACCAGGACCAATGTATTAAACAGAAAGAAAAATAAGAAAACTTTGCTGAAGGACATCAAAATCTCCCCACTTCCCTGACCTTATTCCCATTCATTCCACTCTTTCTCTGATTTTGCTATCTCAAACTTCTGGTCTGCAGACAGACTTGGCCAAACAGAGCCATGGGAGATGTTCCCACTGCGAAGAGGAGGGAGATGAAGTCTCACCTGTGTTTCCCCTGTGTGTTCAACCAGGGCAAAGCACTCAAGGAGCACGTATGTATTTTGAAATCTTGCCTCTGTGATTCAGGACCGCTGTTGGGTTTCCCCATTTCACCCACTGCTGCGTGGGACAGCTACGACCAAGCTACCACTCGAATCGCACCCAGAACCCGCATGGTGCAGGTCTCACCCACCAGGACGGTGCAAGCACCTTCATCCGCTCCATCTCGACTGATCCGTAACAGCACGCTGTCTCACTCAACTATGAGAGACACTGGATTTCTACAGACCAGAAGCCTGCTTCTTTCCCCATTGTCCTGTTTTTATTCCCTCATTTTCCACTTCAGATTACTTTAAAAAATATTAATAATCTTACAAGTAGAGATGACCTGACTTTCCAGTTTAAGCAAGAAGCAGGAAGCCTCTCTCTCCTTCCCCAGACTGTTTATTTTGAGCTTTCTGTGTAGAAGCTAGAGCATTAGGAAAGGGCACAGGGCTCTAACAGTTCTTGTTTTTTGTAGATCAGCTTTCAAAGTAAACAAGCAATCCAAAACAAATCAAGCCTAAATCAAGCCTAACAAAAGAGAACATTTTGCCTCTAATGTTCCTTTAATAATAGTTTGGATTGCTAACACCGGAGCCTTTCTATCTGCATACATAGTCTAAATTATATAGCCATAGATTTTAATGGGCAGAAACAAAGGTCAAAATCCAGGCACTTTCATGTATACTATTATGATGAAAAGTCCTTTTATTTTACATTGCAGTTGTGGGAGTTTCAGTAAAAGGGAATCATGGAACAGTGGGGGAGACAAAGACATTTGTGCCTCCCTTTTCAGCTGCTATTAATAAAATGAATGAGACTTTATCTAACCAATTTATTTGGTAAATAAAACCCTCCTTCAGGACAAAAGCAGTCTTTGCATAACTGCTGAGAAATAGAAAAATAAATAACTCATCAACAACTATGATCTTCTGTGAGGAGAATATACATTCAATTATGTTTCCTCTACACCGAGAACCCTTTTTTAAGAGGTTACACCTATGCATTTTCTTCCCTGAAATGGGGAAAATGAATGTTTAACTGCCCGCAGACAAACCAGGCTGTTTGAATGCATTTACAGAACAATATATCTATTTGATAAACTCCAAATACTCCTCCCTAGAAATGAAGACTGCAGCTTCTGCTGAATTTGCTCCAGCCTTGTTCAATAATACACTGCAAAGAGACTGAGAACAAGAGTCATAAATGCGAATATGAGCAGATCCCAAAGAAAGCTGGACTTTGATTTTCAAAATGAAAATATTTTCAGGTCATCTTGACACTAAAATTATTAAAGCATTGCTTAAGAACCTGCCAGGCAGTTCTCTCCGCTGAATATAACGGGGAAGCTCACACCAACAGCATGACTTGAATGAGGACAGAGATCTGAGACTCAGCTGTTCAGGTGTTTGACAGCATTCACACAAAGACTTTAATTACTGTACAGTTCCCCCTTTTCCACTGACCAGAATTTTGCAATACCTTGAGAAACCTGAAGTGGTTTTACTATTATCACATAGATAGCTACAAAGGAAGCATTTGATAGGTCTGAAGTCATTAGCTCCCAGCTTTGATCGCATTTTCTCCTCCCGTGGTACCAAATACTGGCTTAAACAAACCACAGGTTAGGTTTTGATGACTGAAAAGGAATTATTTAATCAAATAATACCCTTAGAATTTAAGTGCAACATTGTGCAATCACTCAACATAAATTATATAGGGTTTAGGGTTTTGTTTGTTTGTTTGCTCTTTATAAAGAGGTCAGTACATAACCTGTAGCTCACCTGTGTTGATTTATTTGCTCACCTCATGAAGCACCTTAGTTGAGCAGTGCAGCAGGCTGCAGGACGGTGGTCACAGACAGCACTGCGTTACTCCTGCCTAAACTGTATTTCTGTTTTGCAAGCTCGTATGCTAATACCTGTGAGATTTATTCAGACCTTCTTTCCTAAATCCTGGCTCAGGTGACAATGAGTGTTCCCACTGCCCTAATAAAACATTATAATATTTCCTTCTATAAACCCTGGTTTGCTTCGATTCAGCAAGTCTATTAGTTTCATATGAGTTCCTAAAAAAAATATATATATATATATATATATATGTATATATATATATACACACACAAATATACATACACACATACCAATTTGCTGTTTTGTTGGAGTTCTCTTCTGGAGAAAGGGTAAATGAGAGCATCTCCAGTGACCCACTGGAGCAATATTCCAGTACTATGTTTATAGACCCCTATCGTTCTTACTGTGCAGTCGTTTAAGTGCAAAGAGTTAGATCTGTAGCTTTAAACATAATTACTTTATACTCAACAAATATCAAACTACATCTAATCACGAACACAATCACTGCCTATAAAACACTGCCACTGTGACAATCACAATTTCATATCCTAGTTGATCTCATGAACATTTCATGATATAAGTGCAAGAAATATTTACTTCTCCCTGTCTGAGTAAATAGCTACATTTAGGTAAGTTAATTATTAAGACACTGTAGAATTAAAGTGACGAGATGATAAAGCTGGAACACTTGCATTTATATTGTACTACATATGAAAACAACAGAGCACAAACACCCCATTTCTCTCAGAGACAGGCAATACAGAAGGCTCTCAAACACCACACAGTAAACGAACACAGCAGCTCAACATTCATATATCCTATCCCAGAAGACTGCTAGAAACAAGTTTTAAGTTGAAAAAATAGAGGAACAAGCATCCATAATGGTGCTCATGTAGGCTGGGCCTCAAGAGTGCAAAACCAAGCCATCTCAATGCAACAGCCACACAAAGTGCACACTTTGCCTACTTATGGCAAAAGACTCGGTAAGAAATCCTCCTTGTGGATTTTTTAACCAGTAAATAATCACAGTTTTTACTTCAGGGGGTGGAGGGGAAGGAAAAAAACTAATCAAATTTTATCCTGAATTGTAGTAACTCCAAATGGAAGCAGTTGGAACAATGCTCAATTTCTGAAAGCAATAGTTTGAGAAATCCTGGAAAATTAACAAACAGGTTTCTGTTCCACCTTCACACTGACAGACACTTATAATTCACAGGAACCTATGAAGACACGTGAAGCCCCCTGTGAAGTGCTGAGCCAGATTTAGCTGGAGTTGCAGACTGCTGCAGCTAACATGCAGGCACTTCTCTATTTGATGTATACCTTATGGAGACTTCTCGAGTGCTCCACGTTTTCACACCGCATCCACAAAAAGCATGCGAAGTCACATGGCAACCTTCTTATTGTTCTTAAGCTGCCAGTTCCTAAATACTCTCCTGGGGTATTAACACCACTGAAGAGATGACAGCGAAATGCTCTGAGTACTCCCAAGCAGATCAGGACACAGCTGATACTAGCACGCACATCGAGCTGTCTTTTGGGACCACACGCCCCAGACAGGGGCACGATGGTATTGTGATGGCAAGTGACACAAGTACAGTTACTGGAGAGTGCCAAAAACAGCAAAATCGTTCTGTTGAGCAGGGCTCAACGTAACGTTACCAAGTTTTTTGCAAGTACTCAGGCAGGCCACAAAACAGTCTCAAAAGCATCAAATGACTGCTAGAAAAAAACCTCACCATCAAAAGAGGTGGGATAAGCTCCATGGAAATCCTCAAGTGAAATACCCACCAAAAGGTGAGTATGTAATGAAAGCAAAGCAACCAGAAGCATTTTAGGATCTCACTCTTCACTCCTATGTCCTACAGACTCTTCTCCAAGACTCTGAGTTACAGGAGATGCAGCACCAGATGTGAACACACATAATGAATGACAGCAAATTTGAGGAACACAGCTGGCAACCTCCCTTGCTCCTTGGTCCCATATGTAAATTCCTATTGCTGGGAGCTCTACAAATAATTTCTTAGCATTATCTACATTGCCCAAGGGATGGTCTTCAAGTCTTATAGACATGCTGGCACCACGAAAGGCCAGTTTCCAACTGGAAGCTACTGAGATGTCTTACACAGCTACAATGACACATGGTATTTCTGCCTCCAACAAGTCTTAACGAAGCTTGCTCTGCAATAGGCTAACCTCAAGAGCAAAGGCATCAGTCCTAGAGAACCTCTTAAGCTCAGTAAGCCTTACGAAAAGGTCCTGCCCTGATATCTAGTGGTCTCAGCGCTGGACATGGGGATGTAGACAGGAATGAGTAACGACGGAAAGAAAATTTCCCAGAGGAGACAGCCACAAAACCACTTACTTCCATGAAAAAACAAAGACATGAATGGGAAACCCATGAAGGCTGCAGGACTCCAGTAAGGAACAGTATCTCAGACTGCAGGAAAAACATGCGCAACTCCAGCATGATGAAAAAAAGAAAAAAGAAAAAAAAGCAGAAGACATTAAACAGATGAGTGAAGAAGAAACTAATGCCACAGTACATTTTTACAAAACCAGTGGGAAGTACGGTGAAAGGTAGCTTCTTCAGAGGCTACTGATTTGTTGGCATGCTGTGCAGAAAATCCCACTTTGCCACAAATGTCTAACTGACTCCTTCCTACGCAGAGGCCCTTATGGACACTGAATAAATGCTCTCCAGTCTCAAGAGCCACGTAACATCTGTGCTTTGAGATGCTATTTTTTATGTTTGCTTGGGCAGATCCAACCCTCTCAAAAAGAGGTTTAGAGACTCAGGTAGAGCACAAAACACTCACACTGAAAGGCAGCGTAACTTTTTAAAGTAGAACTGCCTCGATTGTGTTAGGAAAACCCCCGATTACAGTGGATGCACCCATTATCACCTTCCCAAGCATCTTCAGGACATGCTGAAAGGTGGCAACATAGATTGGAATACCCAGCTACGTTACCAGGAGTACATCTGGAAAAAGCACTGAAAACTGTCTGGGTCCTCCAACAAAAAAGCTGCCACTTCATGGTTCCACAAATGATATGAAGGGCCACCAACCCTGAGAAAGTCTGTCTAGTGAGGACACTGTTCGGGCGCACACGGCAGCCAGGCAGGTCACCACCTGCGTGGACTCAGCTCGGCCTCTCCGCGCATCACTGCGGCGTGCAGCACTGGTGCGAGATGCCCCAGCAGACACAGAGCTCTGCCCATGCAGAGCTCTGCCAAAAAAAAAATTGGGAGCAAAGGCATTTAGTCCACTTCAATCCAGCATGGGCCTCTGTTCTCCATCTCTCTCTGGTTTAGAAGAAACAGCCCTACCAAATGCTTTCTGAGAAGAGAAGGAACTGACTCAGAAGACTCTAGGGCTAGAAGAGCAATTATGTCCTATTAAATCAGATTCTTATTGAGACTAGTCCAAAAGAGACAACAAAGGGGTCAGAGAGAGGTGACACAAAGACAGACTGAATGCAGTATTTGTGCACGATCGCATTTAGTAGCCAAGAGTCTGCAGTGATCACTCTCCCATTAAAAACAAACAAACAAAAAAAAAAACGTAACTGCATAATTGCCAAAAGCAAATAGGAGAGAAGGGTGATATACTCCATCCAGCACACCTTCAGAAATGAGACCAAGGATAAGCACGCTGACCAACAGATTAATGTTAAGCCTTATGGTACCACAAAACTTGGGCAAAAGCTGTGATAACCCGCAGGCAGCAGCAAGTTGATGTCTTGAGGAAGACAGATAGTATCTACATGCCTTCTCTGGTTTTTGATTCAGCAACAAAAATCCCAACAGACTGAGGAGTTGCTTTGAGATCCCAAGAATCTCATCTGAGACCAGACAGCTCTGCTGCCTCTGATGGCAGATCTAGGGCCTCTTGCATTTCTCTCTGTAGTTCAAATGGCTGCAGAGACTGTATTTATCTTCCTCTGTGTTCCCTGAGCTTGACTTGCTTGCAAATCCTGCACTTTCTAGGAACGCGCTCCTTCCCACGATGTCGCCAGCTCCCCAAACCCCACGTCCCCATGGGAAAGCACAATTAGATGTTTCATTGCTTTGGAGAAGCTATGAAGAAAAAAGCGCGAAACCAAGTCTCCCGAAGGAGAATCTCCTTGACTGAAGATTAAAGTAAAATGAAATTTAGTGGGTTTTCCTCTCAAATGTCTCTCTAAAAGATGGGCTGGGGAAAGCATAGGCTGCTTCCCATCATGATCTCTCAGAAAACTGCTTCTTCCGTTCTCATCCCCACAGCATCAGGAGCCCAATGGGTGTTGGTAGGGTTGCAACCTCAGTACCAACTTGCAGGACAAGCAGTCAGGGAGGATGTTACAGCCCCCACTGCCGATACAAAACGATAAGCCACAAAATAGTTCATTCAAGTATTTTAAATCCCCTCCACACAACTCACTCTGTTACTTCTTCCAACATTTCATAGGAATAGCAACAAGCATGAAAGAAGGGCTCTGTAAACCTATTAATATAGTTTTAAAAAAATCAGAACAAAAAATTAGAACTGTTTATAGTGGCATGACTGTTATCCACATGAGAGCCTAAAACTTCTACATTGTCACCTGATTCATCTACAGCTCTGCCAATATATTTTCCTTTCATAATGCAGCCATCAAACATGACATCCTGCAGTTGACAGGTTCAGACAGAGAGGGAGCACAAGAGGAAACATTTGGTTTCAGATGTGGGATATCACATTTATCCTCATTAGTGTGAGGTAACACCCACACATAACTCAAGGCTGTCAACACGGTACAGATCTGGATGCATCTCTCAGAAAGAGACCTTTCCAGGTTTTCACATTTTTAAGTGCTTTCAGAAAGTTTTAGAAATGTAATGCCCAAAAAAGGCTTTAAGACAACCAATCCAAACCTGCAAAACGAGAGCCTTTTCCCCTTAAAGAAAACTGGAGACAATGGCCTAATCCTAGAGACAGAATATGACTGACCAACAGAGATAAAATTGAGGTTTCTTTCAGAGCAAAAAAAATAATAATAAGACAAAAGTCTGTTCAACGTCTGCTCATATTAGTATGCATGAGCAGCATACTTACTAACAAGAAAGGCAGTATTTTTGGTTAGCTTGTTTTATTGTCAAAATTGCTTTACTTGCAGTCAGAGTGCCAGCAGACTAGTTCAGATGCATAAGCCACAGCATCACTCATCCCTCTCTTCAATACCAGCTTCAAACATCCTGAAGGCATGCTTCTGCTGTAGGTGGTCAGAGCACGCATGCTAATTTTTTTCCATCAGTTTCCGTCCACAATAAATACTTATATCACAATTAATTTTCACCTTCAAAGCACAGTTATAAGAGAAGTTTTTGGTTGTTGCATGAGAAGCAGTGATCCTCGGGCTTTCATGCTCAGGACACCATGTGGCACTGTGCAGCAGGGTTGTCCTAGAGAGTGACCCAGGAGGGCTCTCCAACAAGCACAGCTCTTGCTTGGTAGCTCCTAACAGCTGTACTTCATGAAAGCCCATGAAAAAGTCCACCAGAAAACCAGGTAATCTTCCACTTAAATCCTGCCTGTATTTCAATGACTTTTTTTAACAACAACAACAAACAAAAGCCTTTACAAAAAACTTTTCTGAATCAAGAAACACAGAGCCAGTCCAAAAGGCCAGACACGTGGCCAGAAGAGGGAAGTCTACTAGACCTACTTTTACAGACGTGACTGAGAATATTACTAGTCTCATCCTCTCAACGTGGTAGCTAACTGCACATCTAGCTTAGCCGTGCCCAACTGAAGAGCTATTCTATACAAACACCCTGTAAAGCCAGCTCCTGATCAGTGCACATTTAGGCTTGAGGGCGTTTAGATTAAGAGCTCCTTAATCTAGTGGATGTTTCCCTCCTGTTGGGCCTGAAGAACAAAAGGTGATCCAGCTGAAGCACGGTACACACGAGAGCCATACTCCTACCTCTCACACTGGACAACAGCATGCTGGAGATGGCGAGAACATTTTCCCTTTCAACCTTATGCTGCTTTCCCTCTGATAGTATTTCACATCAGTAACCTCTGTCAAACTTCACTGTATTGGCCCACTCGTCATTTGTAGGGTCTGATCAGTTCATACCAGTGCTGCTCTGGCTCCTGATGATAAAAAGAAACACCAGGAGGGCAGGACACCAGATGCAAGGTAAAAATAATAGGACAAAGAACACAAGGAGTCAAACCTGTTAGCACGGGTACTGCTGGGCAAATGCATGAATGAAAGCGACTGTGCGTGCAAACCTAGTATCGGGCAGCAGCGAATTACCTTTCTGATAGAACCAAAGAGAACATGGGAAAGCAGAGTCAAGACTTCTCCTGACACTTCGCTGAGGTACAGTGCTACAGCCATTTCCACCCAAAAAAAATAGCAAGTCTGGACTTACTTTCAGAAATCGTAATCAAGCCACAGTAAAGAAAGAAGAGTTTGGGTTTTAACACTCATCATTATTCAGCCTTTTAAGATTCCCTGAGCTCAGCAAGTGTCACGGAGGTAAGTATTCTAACATCCAGGTTAAAGAACCAAAACACTCAAGGATCATAATCATAAAGGTCTCACCAAGACTAGAAGAATCTTCAGGTCTAATAAGCCTTATAAGGATAAGCAGAAACTTAAAATGGAGACTATGGCTGCTTTACAGTGATAAAAGAGAATGCAGAAAGTAACAGTGAAAGTGATGGATGTTTTCAAATCCGTCTTACTTAAATTATGATTTACAATTAGTCTAAGAAAACATCACCAACGTATCTCAGACTTCTGGTAAGAGGCTCTATCTAAATGTTAAATCATAAATTAGAATCTTGCCTGATAGTACTGGTTATCAAATTATCTTCATGAGTAATTTTTATTCATATTCATCACACTTATAAGCCCAAGCAAGGAAGGAAAGAGGAATACATGGAAGAAACATTTGCAGTGTTTATACAATTTTTGAGAAAATAAAATGTCTCACTAATATTCATAAAGACAGGTTTTTCCTGCAGAACTCTATAAAGAATAAAATTGTAGTTGGTTGTAGTTTTTCGTTTGTTTAATAATTGAAGAGATAGAGTGATAAGCCAAAATGAGCAAATGAGCCTGCTGTCATAACCATAATCCAGCCCATTTGACAACATCATCTCCCATTTCCATTACTTCATCATCACTCATTGCATTACGTCTAACCGAAGACTATAAACTCTTCATAATTTTGTTTGTAAAGCATTATGCATATTTACATAGCTATCTAAATAATCTTAAATTAAATTACAAGACTGAACAAATACTGGGGGAGAGCCAAGTCATGCCCTCATACACAGAGAGCTGCCTGAAGAGCAAGGGTAAGCTAAAGAGCCCAAATGACACGATGTTGTCTTCCACATACAGTTGTTTTAGAAGACAAGAATCAAGGGACAGAGTTTGAAGCAACAGTTAGAAACATTTCTTAAATTCAGGGAAGTCACAGTAATAGCACACCATCAGATACATCAAATAAAGGTCATCTGAGTACCCTATGTTCAACACTCCAAGCCATGGTGGGAAGAGGTCTGCTCACAAAGCCCCAAAAATCCTCTGCAAAGGATGCAAGGACACTCAGCTGAAGATGAGTATGCGCTCATTGCAAAGGCGCTCTGTTGTTATAGGGCTTATCCAAGGGACAACGCCGAACATAACATCCAAAAGCAGTCACGCAGCAGAAACACTACAAGCATGCCTCTGACGTGATGGCATTTTGGCAAACAAACGCAGAACTGTCTGATAAGAAACTCTGCACTACAAAAACACTTTACCATAGAAAAAAATAATAATATTCAGGTATTGTTTTAAAGCAGTATGTTCTCAGTGGTAGGACAGATCCTGCACCTCATCAAAATAGTTTCTGTATTTAAATGGAGTAGGACCGAAAAACCTACATCTTTCCACATAATGCTAGGGTGGGAACATATTGTTTGCTTTGGCATCTCCCACTAACTACTTCCTAATGCAAAATACCATTTGAGTGTGCAGAATATATAAATATTAAAAGCTAATGAAATTAAAGCTGTGCCCTGAGAAACGATTTAACCTTAAAAGGGCAGAACCTAAAAGCTGTTTTCTGAAACTAGTAAAGAGCATTTGCAACTATACAACATTAAGACTTTGGCAAGAAACCATGTTTAAAGAATGGCTTACTGCCTTGAAAATATTTCTGTTTAAAAGAACAATTTAAGAAATTTATTTGCACATGTACAAATATATATAAACACGCAAGTTATACATAATCTGGAGTTTTCTCATATTCACTCAAAAGACACAGGCAAGCAGGAAACCTCTGTTCCCCTTGTGTATTATCTGGTCAAAATGCTTGCAAGTGTGTCAGACGGCTCTGGTAAGCAGCACAAAGAGATTTTGTAAGCATCTATTCATGTGTATTGTACCAAAACAAACCAACAACTTATTTGTTGTGTTAGTTGAATTAAAACAGCAATGTTTGCTTCACAACACTATCAGATACTAGAATAGGGATGCAACAGTAGATGGGCATGAGGCTCGATCAAGCTTAGTAACTCCTACAGATGAGCATAAACTTCCTGTGAAAATATACATAAAATATGCCCAATTCAGCATACAAATTTAGAGAACTTGGAAAGAATAAGACAGAATGCTAATAGCTGATATTTTGGAAAAGCAGAGTGCTGTCAACACCCATCCAGCTAAAAGATTTTCAGAAACCCGATGGCTCCCAAGAACAACAGAACACCACTGCTGCTCTCATGTGCCACCAGGAAGACAGAACCCTGCCACGACACGTACTGTGACAAATCAGACATGCTAAACTGCAGACGATACACTTATTTTGTGCACAAGGCAGAAAAATACTACTTTCTATTATGAAACACATTGCTTCTGCAGAGATTCCACATGTTTTGACACTATTTAAAAGCTCGTTCACACAATACCCTATAAGGTAGCAAGCTACTACCACATTCTACTTGTTTTACCATGATTTCCCATTTTCATAACACCATTATTTCTGTTATGTCCGTAATTTATACAGCAAAGAACTGATATTGCCTCAAAGCCAAAGAACTATGTTTAGTGGAGGCTTATTCCAACAGATCTCAGTGCTGGGTTAAGAGCTTTAACCCTCTTTCTTTATATAGGGAAGCACACAATTCTGGTATGGAATTTTCCAGGCAAAAGTAGTCCACACAATTCTTCAACAGCCATATTTAGACAACGTTTTTAACCTCTTTCTTCAAAATGATTTTTCCCATGAAATACAGCTTTCATCTGCATACGTTGCATAAAAGAAAAAGAACTGTTAGCATTTTAAACCATACCTTCCATGACATACACCAGGGAACCCACATCTCCCTCCTTGATGATGCAGCTGTCTTTGCCATACTCCACGGGATACATACAATCCACAATCTCCTGGATCTGCGACAGTTCCAAATTCTTCATGAAGTCATTGTCAAGGATTGCTTCCTTTATTAGCTCCTTGGACCTGTAGGGAAAAAAAAAAAAAAAAAGGCAAGGTTTATCCATTTGTCCACCCACTAAGCTCAATAATAGCACATGAAGTTTAGCACAACCACATCCTGCCCCAATGACCATTTCGTTGGAAAAAAAATCCAATTTTTTTTCCTTCAAAATCTGATGAAATCCATTTGCAGAGAAGTTAAAAAAGAAAAAAAAAGTTATCTTGTAACTAGTTTTGTAAATAATTTTAGATAGTTTTGAAATGAAAATAGATCCCATGCAATTGCAAGATCCCCTTTTAGCTTTGAGTTTAGCTACATCTATAACACAAAGAATAACAGAGCTACTTGAAATATCTTCCATATACAAAACTGAAAGGCTATACAAACAAGAAGTTCAAGGATTTATTACGTAGTTTATTATATTTCTATTAAATGACACAAACTGGAGAATACAAGAGTGTGATACTGCAGTGATCCCCTGAGTATTAATCAAAGACCAAAGACGATCACATTTAACAGAGGAGGCACCACTGTTACGAGAATAACATCACCAATTCATTTCTTGGAAGACTAACTGGGAAATTTAAAAGTTACATTAGCATGCCCAAAATTATACGTGCAGTTCTGACTTGGCATGCAATGGAGTTAAGAGTCCGAAGTTCTAAACTGTGACGAACTTATAAGGATACAGGTTCTTCTGAAAACACAAATTTCATCATCTAAATTTCTGTGGGAGACTGTCCAGATGGGTACGTAGTAGAACCCACGTTCTCTTCAGTCACAGAAGGGTTTGGGCCAAAGGGACCTTAACAATCACCAAATCCCAGCCCTGCCACGGGCAGGGACACCTCCCGCCAGCCCAAGCTGCTGAAGGGCCACCGTGAGCATAATGCTATGACAGGAAATGAGCAACAAAACCACTGAAGTGTTTTTCCTGATTTTCCTGAGATTCAGTCTCAACAACTACACTGTTTGCCATGCCATCGGTCACACCCAGGTGGAGCCTCCAAGCCTCCCTTCAGGCTGTAACTATTGCATTATGGCATTTCGTAAAGGCCCCTACAGCAGCTTGTGCAAATGAACAAGTGGGGATGCTAAACCTAGATCCAGACAAAACTAGAGCCCCTCAAAGCACCTACGGGTGGGCACCGGCTCCTCAGTGCTTCATTTCTGAACTGTTTGCTAATGTGGACATAGCCCAGCTGCCTGCAGAGCTTAGGCATTATGATGAGTTTTGTGGTTTTAAACTATGAGTATGATACAAGTCTTTCAAGGACAGGATCCATTAGAGGATCACAGCTTCCTGGAAAAGAACCGGACTGGGCTTTCAGAAGCCCAAACCAGTCAGTAGGCCTTGCAGCCATTCTGCCCCTGTCATGGTGCTTTTCAAGTACACCTCAAGGCTATATAGAGCACAGGTTTAATCCTTCAGCATTTAAGATGCTTTCTGTGCGTTTGACAGCTTTGGAGTTATTTCAACAAAAGGTACGACTAGGCATCAAAGGCCACCAGCACTGACCCCCTGCCACATGGGATGTGAAGCAGGCTGGCCTTCACGTACTGTCTGCAGGAAGGCACGGGCTCGGACTGCTGCAGAAACCTGACTCTCTCCAGAAATTTAGTTTAACCTCACATACTATCACTCTAATTCCTTGTGCAGGCCAATCGAAACCACAAAAAGAACAGCTATGTCTGTGCTGTTTTTGCTTTCAGCAACAAAGAAGCCGGCAATCCGTAAGGCTGACTAGATGACAGATACCCACTTTCCTCGCTCGCTCCTTCTGTGCTACGGCACAGCTACGCTTTCTGTGCTGTGCCTTGACTAAGTACTGCTCTTCTGGTCTTAGCCACCCCCACAGGGCCCCGAAACCCTTATAACAAAGGCACTAATTATTAGCATTACTCAAACAGCATGCTGAAGAAGAAAGCATAATAAAAGCTTTCACATTACTTATATCAACCAGCATTACAATTTCAGCCATTTCTTTCATTCCAAGGCTCAAAATGAGGCTTTCTGCCTGATAAAATAAAGCCAGCCTTTCAAGCAGAGTGTTTCTAAGAATGCCCATGAGAGACCGTAAGGAACTGAGGCATGGTGAGTGTCAGACCGCCCCTGTAGTTTGGGGGCCCGCAGCAAGAAAGTGATGCTTTTCTTACAGGAATCAAGCACTGCGAAGGATTTGAAAGGATCTGGGAAACTTGGTCTAAATTATAGCAAAGGAGCACCACAGAGGCTAAGAAAATCGACTACAAGTCCATTCTAGGGAGAAGCAGTGGAACATACACGAGATGAACCAGCTTGGGGATTTTGTGAGCCCAACAATATTCTGATTAAATCCTAGGGGTACATCTGAACCAACAGCTACATGGCTTCAAAAGCCTCTACCCTTCAACAGAGAAATATTGAAGAAATTAAAGTTCAGAGGCCCACCAAGTCATTCAAACGCTCTTAACAACAAAAATACACAGGCATTAGAAGGAAAAGCACACCGGCCACATTAGCAGAGGTTTCATCCCTGCCACATCTCGGCATCTTGGAATTCAGTATCTCCATAGAGCAGCCTGCATACATACTCAGTCACACGTAAGTACAACCAAAACACGTATTATTATTTAAGGATGATTAGTTAAAATGAGACTTCCAATACAGTCAACCTAGTATGGGAGAAAAACACCTCCTGACGGCCACAAGCAGTGCTTGAAGGAGCAGGCACCTCATGAACCAAACTCCAAGTTTTCCAGCGCATTCACATCAAACCAAACTACGCTTCGTAGTTTGTAAGCCGCAAACCTTTTCATCTGCAAATATTCCATCCGTCCCCACAAAAAAGCAAAGCTTAGCTTGACGTATTTGAAAATTAGTTGATACTAAGAATACATTGTCATAGCTACAATAAGATTTACTCTATTGTTCCCTGCAAGAGAATATTCGTCAGTCTAATAATTTAAAAAATTATTCATGCAATGTAGATTACCATTCTGCATATTCGCACATGCCAGGCCTTCAGCAACTTACACATTATTTTATTACACAGTTTTCTTTCAATGTAATTCACAGATGAAATTTCAGGTAAATAGATTTTTTTATTTTTGTTTTTATATGAAATGAAACTAAAAGCATATAGATTAGCTTACAGTTCACAACTGATCCATAACTAATAATTTTCTGAACCGCATCATTCCTTAATCATAACTGTTAGTATTTGAAGACTGCATCTATACAGATGTGTTAATACCCAAGACTACCTATTGGTACACAAAAAGATATTAAAAACGGTCAAAAATACACTGCTTCAAGTAAGTGGTTTAAATAAGATGCAGCAGTTTCATTACGTTTCCTTTTGAAGAGCATTTAGTCTGCATTTTCTGATTAAAACTTCTAATAGAAGGAAGCTGCAAACAAAAAAGTCCACAATATTTATAATGGAATAGACATTTTCCAAGTGACCCTGCTTTAGGAACGGGACATTTTCACGAATATTTACTTGGTGCTGAATTGAATGGCTCCTAATGTAGAGGGTCATTCAGAGCAGACAGTAGTAGCTGTCATCTTTTACGCTCCAGAGGTAGGAATCTGGCACTATGTGATTACTATTTTTATGAAAAAATAATGACCAAAAGCATCAGGGACCAGATGAACAGTTAAAAAAAAATAAAATAAAAGGGCACAATCCTCTGGGGCACATCCTTTCCCAAATGAGTTTAAGCCCACCACAGTAACTAATAAGGCAACAGTAGGAACAAGCTAATTGCATCCTAACTGCAGAAGTCATGCAAAAAGCACCTTAAGAAGTTTGCTAAAAACATACATACTATGCACCAAGTGGCCTGCCTGGTTGCGAACACCCCTCAGAAGAAAAGCACATAAAGGTGCACAATTCGCATGCTGCCAGCCCCATATGGGGACTACCCCAGCGACCTCAGCGACACACCACCAGCTCCCCCAGCAAGGCCAACTAGCACCTCGGGAGCAGCAAAATGCCTGCAAAACATGCATCCATGGTTTCTGTCCCAGCAGATGGGCTGGGACTTTATTGCAGTGGCCGTCAGATGCAGAATCCAGCCCAGCGTTTTGCTCAAAACCCTACTGCTCACCTGTCAGCTACACAAGCTAACACGAAGGCAGAAGATAAAAACTTTGCTTTGTAGCAGATGCAACAAAACAATCTGAAATGTTACACAGCCCTAGGTAAGAAGCAAAGTTAATGCTACAGTAATTTGCAGCATACACAGCAATATACCAAACCCTGTATTACAGCCCCTTGTTAC
Source organism: Cygnus olor (assembly GCF_009769625.2). NCBI lineage: Eukaryota > Metazoa > Chordata > Aves > Anseriformes > Anatidae > Cygnus > Cygnus olor. Next base: position 15,959,577 of record NC_049175.1, read on the forward strand.
TCTGTCAGTAATTTACATTTTACAAAGAGCAAAATTAAAAGTCATCTCAGTCTCTCAACACACAGCAAAAATACACATTCTCTAGGCTAGATTTGTACTTTCAAGCATGTAAAATAAATATTAGAACAAAAAGTTAAACTTTGTCCCAAAAGGTCTTATTTCAACATTGGAAAAAACTGCTCGCTGAGTTTAGGGAAAGGAAGAATTTAAGGGCAGATGGGAAGGCTACTGCAATATACACCTAGGGAAGCTTACAGAAATTCAAAGCCTTCTTTGACATGTACGGCATGGGTACAGACAGCATCAGTTTACAACAGAGTCAGGATGAACCTCAGGCTCAAATGGAGAACAGAGGAGCATCAAGAAAAACAAGAAATCAAGAGTTCAGTTAAACAACACTAACAAAGAAGATTTGGAAGCAGATTTGAATGTTACTGTGTTCATGAGTATAACAGCACAGCTATGTACCAAAACCATTTTAAACCATCAGGCTGATGCAAACAAGAAAAATGAAAAGCAGTGTAGTAGGCAAACAGGCTGGAAGATGTCTCCAAAAGAAAAAAAAAAAATACATTTTGTACTGACTTACCACTCTAGAAGAAAAAAAAAACTCTAAGAATCTTTCCTTAGCTGTTCCTCCCTCTGAACTTTAAGAGAACTTTTTGTTAGGAACTTTTATGCCAATACTGATGTGGGGGTAAAAAGGTAACTGTTTTTGTAGAGCCTCCCCCATCAAGAGTCTGCAAACTACTAAAAATGACCCAAAGCACCATATTTAGGAGAGAAACAACTATAAGCATTTGACCAGAGGCAGCTCACCTGCAGGGCTGAATGTTAAAGCAGTAGAAGTGCAGCTCCCTACAAGATGATGACTTGGTATTTACACTGATAGTGTAAAGCTTGCTCAGCACTACTAGGATCAATACTATCTTTCTTGTTCTGTTCCTTCATTGCTGTAACAACATGTGCTAAATAAACAGAACAGATGTACATCATTTATATCTAACCAACAACTAAAATATATTAAGCCTATCTGTAGGTATTTATACCCAGTATCTACTTTTGGGAACTTCCCTATCAATACCTTCCCACTGAGTTCAGCTCATTTCAATAGGTATGAAACATGGAAAACACTGACTGCCTCTCAACCAGAATATGACGAGCAACACAAGAGCCCAGGCAATTCCTACAACAATTGTCTGTTTAAAATCCACACCGTGAAATGTTTGAAAGTGTTTACTTCTACAAAATGTGGCTATGGAAAAAAAACACTTCTTTCCAAAAAGAAAAAACACAGCCAAGCATTAGGCCTGCTCCAGCTTTCCAGAAGCTATTCAGTGGGATACAAATACAGTGCAAAAAGTGTTCAACAAAATTCTTAGGAATTTTTCTTTTGCTTATGCCTGGACATACCTCCATTTCATACAGGGGGATCCATTCTAACTGACACAAGAAGCAAAGACTGCAAACTTCTCACTGATTTGGGAAAGCTCTTTGCTCAAAGCCCACATTCACAATGCATTTATTTAACCGATTCTAAGCCCTTGTGTATGTAAGAAAAGCACATACGATCATGCACTGCCCTGGAAGAAGACCTCAATATCCTTCTCTTTAAGCACCAACAGAAGACAACCTCTGACAGAAGGATGTATGGTTAATCCCCAAGGACAGCAACTTCAGAACAGCCAAGTTAAGTCATTTGCATGAGATGTTTTAAAAATTATCTTCAGAGATGCTCCTTTCAGCACAAAAAAGCCCACACCTTCCAAAAAACAGTAATGTACAGACACAAAAGCCCTGCCATAAAACTGCTGCTGCTTGCTATACAATCATTCAATCCACCAAGCGGCCTGTATATCCTGCACAGCCATGTACTTATCTGGAATCTTTATTGCCTTGCTTCTGGTTATGAATACAGTTGCATGGCCAGTTATACAAACGGAGGTCTAAAAATAACAGCCTAAAAATCATAAAGGCTTCAGTGATAACAAAATGACTGTCAACAAAGACAGCAATTAAAATCTCTTCCTTCCACTGTTATTTATTGTAGGTATCTCCTCGGTTCCTGCCGAAGAAAGAGGCAGAAAATAGAACTCAGATTATTATTTGATCCCTCAACCACCAACTTCAACTCTGCCGGAAGGTAGTTTTGAAATAAAAGTGTTTATGTTGTAATAAAAATTATTTTTGACAAGTCGATTACAGAAAGGTGGAGGCCTCCCTCAGCAACCGCCCTGGGAGATTCTGCATTAAAGGCTGGCAGCACAGTAACAAACACTTGCAGGACAGGGCAGCATACACTTTTTGCATGACAGCAAGGCACTAGAAACAACCGCTTTCTGGAGTACATAATACTGGATAATGTCTTTAAACAATAAAGCCTGCAAACGAATAAATGGATCCTCTTTTAAGACTCGCGCACACTCCATATTAGAAGAGCACTACAGAAAAGACCTTTTGGTAAAAATCTCAGTCTTGCTTGTACTGTAATGCCATTAATAACTAATAACTCTACATTAGCTGTTTGTTTTGGCTATGGATAAAGACCACTTCAAATGTTTCTTAAAGGGAAATTTAAATATAACTCCAGAGAGCTATTTTTGACTAACTGGAAATAGAGTAGGACTCAAGTCCAGGACTGAAGAACATGGAGACGTTTTACTATACTCCTGATTTTTTCATAGCACTTGCCTTTCCCACAACATACAGCCCCCAGCACGGCTTCAAGTTGCAAGAAAAAATTTCTGAGCGGGATCTTAAACATCTTCAGCTGAGACCGCTACTGCACAGTTGGATGGAAAAATATGTTCTTCAGAGGAATACACTAAAAAAAAATTTAACTGACATTTTGATTAAAGAGACTAGCAACAGGGAAAGCAACTGTGCCCTGATCTAAATCTTTTAAAAAAGGAAAATAAACCCCACATTTACAGTGTGCTTGTATTTAAATACGACTTATAGTTGCAGAATAGAGGAGCTCTGTCAAGAACGTGTCGATCAGACAGCTCCAGTTAGGATCTCTAAATATATCAGTAAAACATGCAGATCATTTACACTGTTGCTCATTATATCATATTTTGGCATTTGATATTTAAGAAGCAAAATAATTTAAGGAAAAGAATGCTAAACTCTCCTTTCACCTACACTGAAAAGTGTTGTTTGGATAAAAATACGGTAGGCAAGTGATATAGTTTGGGTTTTTTTTGGGGGGGTTAACTGCAGTATTTTAACATCTCACCCCACATATCTTAATTTACCACCCTTTTCTAGGCTAGTATTTTGCATCCTACAAAAGAACAGCTTTAGATACTGGAAACACTGGCACTCTCAGTAAGGGAAAGTCATCTCTTACCAACCACAATTTGCCTACTTCTGAAATGGCTGACACTTCTCAGGAACTCCCACACGGGTTTCGCTTTGAGAAACCATTACCAGTACCTCCAAATAGGACTGAGTGGCTACTTCGTTAGGTGAAGGAAATGGTGTGAGCTGTGGGCAGCTAAGCTGGAAAAACATGGAAACACGTAGCAAGGGCATGGTGAAGAGGAATGGGATGTCTCTCAGATGGTTACACGCCTGGCCAGAAAATAGTGGTCTTTTGAGGGGCGTTATTCTCACACATCCCGCAGTTTTGGTGCTCACATCCAGCGTGACTGTGCCGGAGACTTTTCACACCAACAGAAATAGCAGAGAAAACATATGTAGCCATATGTCGCAACGCCAAGGGATGAAGCAACAATCCAAACTCCTCCGGGAGGCTTCAGCTGGCAAGACTGAGCTGTGGAGATCCAGACAACACATCTTGAAGGTCACGACAGTGTATCGTGAAAAGAACCACCTACTTACTTTAAGGGCAAGAGTTTCTCCATCTATCAAGCAATTACACACGTACATTTCCACTCGTGGCAGCTCCAAGCAGTGAGCTCTGGCTGGAGGCAGGTATCAGGAGTCTAGCTAAATGGCAACTAAAACAGTTCCCTAAAGTTTATTAGCATATTTGGAGGTCTGCATGGCTTCATAGTGATAGATGAACATGTAGACAGAGAACTGCATTTAGATGCCCTGGAGAAGAAAGTCACTGATAGCTGCTACAGAGATGGACTTCACCCTGGTGGAATAAGCAGGAAACCTGCCAAGTGGATGATAACCTAATTTAAATAGATGCAGAAATCCAATTAGAGATCCTCTGAGCAGAGACAGCTCATTCTCGTCTCTTGGATTAGAGGCTACAAACATGTTGCAAGCTTTTCTAAATGTGCTGTTGTCCAGGCAAAATGAATGTGCTCTGCAAAAGCACTTTGCTCCTCCTCAGCAGAAGAACAACAACAGGGAAAGCTATCACGACAGTGTAAATGTATAGCTGCTTCCAATGTAAGTTTAGTACGGGGCTTCACAAGGAATGTGATTTATGGAAAAAAGTGACGGAGATTTAACATCAGTTACTGATTCACCTAACACTTCTGATGGATGCTACTGTCACTAGGAAAGTTCCTTCAGCCCGTCTGCTTTTCTGCTGCCTGGCAAAGTCCCCAGTTTAAATGCTATAGGTGCTCAAGAGCAGAACACAGACAAGCATTTGGAGTCTCAGTCCTTAAATAAATAACGTTCGGGATTTTAGGGAGAAGCACTTCTTTCTTTAAGGGTCAGCAAAAGGACTGACGTTAGCAGCCATGCTTTGGGATGTAAATATTTGGAAGATGTATGGGATTATCTGCACAGCACTCTCGCCCCAGCCGAGCGCCAAGGAGCAGGCTGCGGGGACGAACAGGCGAGCGCTGCCGATGCATCTGCTTCCAGAGAGGTCACCTGGGGATACAGCAATCGTGGGAGCCGTGGGAGCACCATCGTGCAGGCTCTGTCTAGCCTCCTAATAAACCCGATTACAGCTGGGCAAGCACCTTTTGGCAGACAGCATGAACTCTACGGAACCCGGTCAACAACTTTGTAACGTTTAAATGGAGAAAGAACAGCAGCAGGAAACTCAAACAGCATCCACGGAAAACCAGTAACGCTGGGGCTCACGGCAGAGATCCAGAGAAATCGCCCCAATTCCCACGTATACTGTATCAAGACAAACTCAAGGGATACCTGCAACCTATTCTGCCCCATCCAGCCAAGTGTAAACGCAAGTCAGAAAAGTTTAAATAACTGCTTTGAAGAGTAACAGTGGGAAATATGACATCGGAAGGATACCGAGTTCAAGCGGAAGGCAAGGAAAAGATTAAGTGATTTTAAAGACTCTAGGAAATACCCCTTCTTTGATCAAAATAACTGCCCTCCAGGGGCTTTGAATGTTTCCAGGAATTTCAGCCTGAAAGCACACCATCAGGAGAAACATCCTATTTCTTGCAAAGAGGAGGATATTTTTGCAAAAGCAGCGTAGTAGTAACCTCACATTTTATGGCATCGCTTGCCTTCAGGGAACACTAACAGGAATGGACCTGTATGAAAATAAAAGGAGGATGCAGCACCATAAACGCGCACTGCCAAGGTAGAGCCGAGGAACAGCATGCTCACCTGGGAAATCATCCCTCTGAGCAAGTTTTGGAGATTGCCCCTGCAAGCAATTGCAACCTATTGGTGTTCCAGCCTAACAGCAAAGCAAGCCATAATCCAGCACAAGAAACACTGAGGTATTCCCAAGAGAAAGCTCTGCTCTTTACAAGCAGGGCTATTTCAACCAGAAACAAGAGCACCGCTTGTTTCTTGAGTATAGGCTGCAGCGTGCATTAAGCAGATTGCCATTCTACCTCCTTCAGCAAGCCAAGAGAAAGCAATTCCTTTAATAAGACAGGAAAGCTCAAGATCCATTCTGCTGAGATGTGAGTGATGGGAGACATATGTATTTGCCATCACAGGACGGGCTCTGCAGACAGCAAACAAGGCTCTGTTCTCAAAGGCAGGGTGCACGACACGCAACTGCAGCTCATCACTGTCGCATCAGGGGATGGGGGGAATTCCCTGTCAAGCACTGCAAAAGGACCGAGTGAACACGAGATGGGACGATGGCAATACAAGCGCAATGGAAGAGACAACAGACACTGATTTGGTGGTAGGTAAATCCACGAATGCATACAGCATCAAGGATTTGAAAGTGCAAACAATCGTGTTAGAGAAAATACCAAGGGTTTACCTGAATACTACTGAGAGGAAAATAAGAGTTTCAAAAGCTTTAAGAAGGATTGTATCTTTGATCTTCAAGCCTCTGGGATGGTCCTCTTATGCACCCCCAAGTGACAGAGCCTGAAAAACCAACCCACCCCTACAAATGATGCCCTGGCTCTCGGATTTGTTAAACTAGGTGAAATCCAAAGGAAGACATCACTTGGCCGTCAGCATCCCACACTTCAGCACTGCTGCAAAAACGCTAACGGTAACTCAGTCATGTATGTTTCTCCCAAAATACTTACAACGTCACACACAGTAGATGGATGGGTTTGTTGTGTACCGACTTAAGAGCACCAGTGCAGCATACGCTATAGCTGTGGGCAGCTATCAACGCCCCTGCTCCCCGTAACCTACGATGAAGTAGTGCCACCAGCCTGCTGCCCAGGTCCTTCAGAGACAGCCACCTGGAAGGCTGTAAACAGGGCTCCTCAGGAGGAGAAACGGCCCTGAAGGCTGGGAACAGACAGAAAGCACGTAAGCCACAACAGAGCACTGAACTAAGTTACACTTACCTGCAGCATATGAACAGAAAAGTAAGTTTGCTCACAGACCTAACGTACTTCATGTTTATTTTCTTTTCCTTGCGTTGCTATCCTGTATTTACCTTCCACTTTCCCAACACCCTTATGTCTTATCACCTTCCCACACCACCTTCAAAATCAGAAATGCCTGCTTCAAACATGACAGCTTCGGATCATCTTTCTCCTTCCTTTAAGTACCTTACTTGACATTCCTAGGGCATCACACCATGGTTTCCTTTTCTCTTTCCCTCTACCACTCAGATCCTCCGCCAGGTTTGATGAAACTGCAGCCTGCAACAGGAGACAAGCAGGCAGCTGAGCCTCAGGCCAGGAGGCAAAGGTCTGAAGGAAGACACGGCCAGCCTGGAAACAGAGCCGAACGGAGACAGGGGCCCCAAGGCTTTCAACTGGAAAAGCACGGAGGAAGCAACCGAGGTACTCGCATTAGATTTGGAGGGAAAAGGGGGAAAATGCACACAAAAATGTGGGAGAGTAAATCGGTGTGTCACTGAGATGGGAACGGCAGTCCTCCCTACACCGCACGCGCGGTTCTCTAGGGAACCAGCCGGTTTCCTCTGTCCCAAATGTCTGACAGGGTTAGGGATGCAGTTTTGTTCACTCTGAAAAGCACCTCTACAATTATCCCACATTCTCAGTTTGTTCCACAGTCCACAGGCTGCGTTTTGGAAATATTTACATGAAGGGATACACAGAGAGAGCTAACAAGAGATGGAGAAGATATGCATGCCAAGGAGCTGAGTTATTTTGGTGTAGGAAACAGGAACTACTGCAGAGAGCTGAAACAATTTAAAATCCAATTTAACCCTGACAGGCCTAAAGAATGTTTCTTAAATGACATTAAGTGCATTTTAAAGACATCCAGACAGTTCTTTGCCCCAAAGTCAAAAGCAGATACAAGCTCTTGGCATATATGTTAATACACCACAAATTCAAGAGCAGAATGGGGCTAGGAAGGTGAGCCCAAGCGTATGTTAAACCAAAGAGCCATGAAAGCAACTGACACTGAGACTCTTGGAAAAAAAAAAAACTCCCCTGTAGCAAGTTTATGGAACAAAAGCACCCAAACCTTTGAAGCGAGTGAGCAAATAGCAGAACTTTCAATTGTTGGGTGTTTTTGTTGTTGTTTTTTCCAATCTAAATTCAGCCTATTAACTCTTCTCTGCCAGCAAACAGCAACAGCAGCCAGAGCTGAAAGACAACTCCGTGACAGCAGCGAGGCACAGCAGTCCATCTCTGCGCGCCTCATTGTTTGCTTGCCTAGAGACCCGCACTTCTATGCCTGCCTTTACAGCAGGTTTGAAACTTTTTTTTTTTTTTTTTAATCAACTTCAGCTTATTTGCCCTAAACCATACACTGTGCAGGTCACCCACTGGTCATGCAAGATTCACCTGTTCTAAATGAAATTCCTCTGGTCATCTAACAAAACTATTTTTTTTCTAGTTAGCTGTGGTACACATACAGTTCTTTGGAAATGCGCTTTAATTTTACCTGTGTGTCTATGAGGCAGATTCACTCCAGAAATGAAAACTCTTGGCATTTCTCCATTATGAAACACTGAGAACAGATATCCACCTCTTGCAATTGAGGTAACTGATCAGTTTTGCCTGCTTGTCTCAATTTTCACCCCCTATTACAATAATAAAGTTACCAGTTATGTACTCATCTTTAATCCTGGCATCCCTTAAAACAAAAGCTCTCTAAAATATTAGGTGCAATGTTCCTAAGGTGATGCTAAACTCATCATTAAAGACTTGGCTTACCGCATTTTTCCTTCTCTACAGCACATGATTTTAGCAGTTGTGGCAGTAACATTTCAAATCACAACATTTCTTTCCTCCCGTGCTGTAACTCATCAATATTTTTGCTAAAAATCAAAGGTAGAGACCTTAGGAACACAACAGTCAGTTTTCATCTGCCAGTTTTACGTATATGTCTCCACAGTTTCTTGGCAGTGATCTGAGAGAGCTGATATATACTGTGCTTTTCCATCCAAATCCTATTTGGACAAACTGCCTTTCAGGTCAAGGAATAAAATCCAGCAATTCCTATATATGGTGAATAATAAATCTGCATGCTACTTTCTGGGCTTTTATTGCAATAGGGACACAATGCTGTTCTATTTATAAAGGTCAAGTAAACTGCATGCAGTCTGCAGAGCTCTAATATTTCTGTATTATTAGAACAGAATATTTAGACAGCCCCTTTCAGAGAGGAAAAAAATCTCAATAATATTTTTGTCCCTCCAATCTCAGCTGAGGTATGCACACAATTTTGTGTACACTGAGTAGAACATGACAATGAATGTTTATTTGTTCTTCATTTGAATTACGACAACTGTTATTTTTGAAACACTCTATAACATTTTAACAGGTTGTTTGGATAAGCCACAGCTATAAATCCTGCTCAGTTGTCAAGCAAGGAAAAAGCTCTGTATTACCTTGTGGGCAAGAAAATAAACTGCCCAGGTGGCAAAGAGGGGGGGGGGTAGGCTAGAAGGGGATTAAACGGTGCTTAATACGCTTAACCTGGGTGCCTGGAACAAAATAGTTGCCTTCAGCCATCCTCCTAGAAAGGAACGATGCCCACGCTTTCACACAAATTGTCGAGGAGGTCACACAATGACTAGACAACACACAAAGCCAACACTATTTTCCTCAAATCTTCCTCAGCTTTGTTAGAAGCAGCGAAGGTTTTCTAATCCTTAAATCACGATTTCAAATTAAACAGTACTTACAATCATAGTGATGATTGTGGTGCAGTAAAATGCAGAGGCCTATGCACACGACCACTTTAATTGCACAGCTAATAGCACCCACGGAGATGCTAGGACTGCAAACAGCCCTTCCGGACTCCAAGAAAGGCAGCAAATGAATGATCAAACAATGAAATCCTATCTATCTAAACCAATCTCTATAACAGCATTTACAGCTAAATGCTGAAACTTGCTGTGAACCCAGAAAACATACGAAATTCCTCACCTGACCCTGGTTTTTGAATTTCTGATGACATTTCGTCTTTAATGTTCTGCTACCATGGCCTCCAAGGCCCGGCGAATGCTGAGGGCTGTGCTGTGCTATTGAGCCAACATCGAAGAACACGAGTACAACCAAACACGCAGCTGAGGAAGATATCTCCCCAAGTTTCAGTTCTACAGCTGTCATCTTTCTCCCCCAAGCAGTTCAGAGAAATCTATAGAGTGAAGAGAGGTCAAGGTGAACGAAAAGTGCCAGACAGAATTATGACTTCCAGGTGCTCTAATTTCATGGTTTGGACAGGTATGCCCAGCACACCCAGCTGGAAGTTAAGCAGCAGAAATCCCAAGTGAGCAGCTGTACCTTCCAAGAATTAAGCTGGGCTCCGCATAGCTTTTAGACTAGAGGAAAAAAAAAATCCAAAGAGTCTAGCCTGAATTTTAACTACTCAGAACCGCCAGGTGTTCAGACCCCTGGGATATCTCCAGTAGCAATAAGCCGTATTTTACAGATTTCTGTGTAATGTATTCTCAGGTGAATACCAAAAGAAAACCCTAAATAAATCACTCATTAACCTACATCTGTATTAAGTTTTGTTATTTAGGTGGAAACTTGGGGAAAGTTTCTCCTCCTGTGACAACCAATGCCTATTAAATGAGAGCACTGGAATTTTAAGTGACCTGTTTTTGCTAAAAACTTTGCCTTGTAGTTTGCTATTTAATTAGCTATGAAACCTAACTTCTAATCACCAATTGTTCATGCTTATGAAGGAATTAGAGTTAACATTCTCTGGGATAAAAAAATTAAGACTTTGCAAATGATGGTTAATCAGCAAGGATAGCCAGACAGACCAAAGCCTACAAAACGAGTACACCTGAGAAGGAAAAAAAAATAAAGTAATAAACTAACTTTATGCTGTAGTCAGGCCACCTTTGAGGTTGCAAGAAGCATTTCTTGCATGCACATGAAATCCTTCTCTTCTAACATTGAAACAACAATCTGAAGACTCCCTCTCCTCATCTGCTCTGGCAAGACTACACTATTTGCTTCTTTCAGTAAAATAACACGCATAGAAAAATAAAGGGCTAAGCACACAATCAGTACGAACAGTAGTGCCATAAGAAGAGCCCACTGCAGGGGAAGAAGTTACAGGTGGCATCAAAAACATCAACTATAAGTGAAAATGCTTTATTTATTTGTTTATTTTTCTTTAGGCATATGCTGCTTATTATGGATCAATAAGGTTTTGGTCACCGAGTAGAGTTTTGGGGGCTTGGGGATTTTTTTTTAAAAGCATTACCTGTACTGTAACTAGAAGAGCCTGTGGATGAGAGAGCGCAAGTCTGGACACAGGGGCTGTACGCCCAAAAGCCTGCCTTTTTTTATTTTCAGCTGTAACAGATGTCCTTTCCCTATCACTCAGAATTACTCTTTTTGCAGCAAACAGAAGCCACGAACAGCCAAGACATTTGCAGACAGTATAAAAAGCGGTTTTGGGGGTGTGAGGGGGAGGGTCAAAGGCAGAAATCTGTTTATTTGGCACCTAAATATAGCCCAGTTAACTCAGCAAACATTTTTTCTCTACTACATGCTATTTTGTCTATATTTAGAGGCTGTAAGGAACCAGCTGTAGCATCACCATTTTATTACATTCTCTGATGGGGAATCCGCTTTTGTTCCCCAGAACAAATCTCCACCGCAAGCAACCATGACCACTCACCTGAGTCTTGGGTATAAAAATTCAGTTTTCAGCTGAAGCCCCAGCAGTAGGATGGGCTCTTAACCTCAACCTTACATGAAGGAGCTCTGCTCAGATATGCCTGGCTGTGAACCAAGCCTCTAATAATCAAAGTGGACACATCGCAAAGCTACTATTCGAGATCAGCCACACGTCGATTAGGTATTTCATTCAACAAGACACAGGTGCCAGTAAAAGACAGGTTTCAACGGCCTGCATTCAGAATAGAGGCTGCTTCTAAGAAAAGCCTTTTTAGATGGTAAACAAAACTAGGTTTCAGTGTTTTGAGATGCTTGTTTAAAAAGCATTATAGCCCTCCAGATATTTTTTCTTTAATACGATCACATACCTGCGCACCTGCAGCATGTGGAGGCAAACCTTTTTTGCAATGAAAGTTATTGTACATTAGGGTTAGGGCTACACAGAATGTTTTTTTCCCCTAATCACTTAAATCTTGCCTGCTGAGGGTTTATCATATGGACAAATCTCTGTCAGTGCAGCATCTGATCTATCTCTTTAGATGAGTATCAAAGGCACAAACAGACAACCGATTTCACTTCTCAGAAACACTCACGGGTACTTTTTGTAAAGCGTAGGCAATAGGCAACAAAGGATAGCTTTTTACTCCAAAAAATATATATTCTACAATTTTTCTCCAATGCTTTCACGCTAATTTGCTGAGGCAGCTGTCCTTTATGTACAGCAGAAAAGTGCACTTGAGTCTACAAAGCAATCCAGAGAAAATGATATCAGGGCATTCAACGGCCATGTCTGAGCAATCCCAGGATCACCAACACAAGCAGATAAAAAACAAACATTCAGGTCCTCCAGAAACGTGCAAAGTGCAAGAAAGGTTTCAACCAAGCAGACGATGTCAGTGCAAAGAAGAAGGCTTGCCCAGTAGCGTGAGCAGGACTGACCACACTGCTCATCTCCCTGCGGTGGACCTGAAGCACCAGCGTGTGACGTCTCACACCTACCTTCCAGGCCCTACACAAACAGGGTACCAGTTCATGATGCTTTACATTTTGTTGGATGGTCATATATTTTGCAACCATTTAACAATGCTGCCACAATGCCCTGGTAGATTATTTGACCGTATTTAAATAGCTTCTTTCCTCAGTGTGGTCCTACAGACAAAATTTTGGCTCAAAGGCCACTATGTCCAGTGAGTTTAATCAAATCATTGGATTCCCAATTATAACACACATCACAGACTGCATCAAGATTTTTTTTTTAAACTTTATCCACTGCAAAAGTAAAAAGTGGATACAGGTTCACTTTAAACCTGCACCAGAAGGAGTCCCCTATAGCTCAATACCAATGACAGAGAAAAGAACCACCATGCTCCAGAGGTTAGGTCCCCACCTGAAATTTGAGTGATGTGGGCTCACGTGCCTCGCCCTGCCCAACTTCAAACAAGCCCCCGAAGCGTCCAGCTTCACTATGTTGTTGGGACAGCCTCATACCCTGTGGAAGCTTTTCTATTTGTACCTGCACCTACCACAACTATGCCTCAAGACAGGTTTATGCATCCCGAGTGAGGCTCTAAACACCAGGCTACTGGCGACCTATCTGAGCTCCTTTTGGCTTTCAAAAACTAAAAATAAAATAAAAAAATTACCTGCTGTATCTATGCAAGACTAATGGACTAAGAGCATGAAATCCAAAAGCTGCAGTTTGTTTATGCTGTCCCTTTTGGGCTTGCTTTGCCTCCCTAAATAACAGTAACAGTTGTACAATGTCTGAAGGAAAATAAGTTATGGATTTAAGCGGGAAATGATAATTAGTTCCTAGTCATGGACAACACATGCTGGTGAAGTACCTACCACAACGGCTGAGAAACTAGCACCCACAAAGCAGAAGGCAGAGCAGCTGCTTTAGGCACGATGGGAGCAGAGGCCACGTCTGCAACCATACAGAGCCCAACGTCACTCTCCCCAGTGCCTAACACCCAGCCACCAGCAGCGGCACACAACAGTCCCTCGTTCGCAGTTACTGGATAAGGCACACTGGTATTCAGGCTCGCTGCATCTGCAGAAAACGCTCCTTGATGGTGCACGCCCTCCTGCAGGCGCATTAATAAATCTAGCAAATAAATGGAGGGAAATAAGACTGATAGTTAGCGTTCCCTTGGGACCCCTCTAATGAAAGACCACTGGGTCGCAATACAATATCCATCCCACAACAGATCACTGTGCTGCTGCCAAAAAAAGGCCGCATGAGCTCTTCCTGCCAAGGCAAGCTGCAGCTCTAAGACACCCTGTCAGAGTCAGTTAAGCAACAAAATAAGAGAGCTGCACCACCTGTGTCCCTTCTCCAAGCAGAAGTGCTCTGAAAGTTCAATTATCTTCCTGCAGCAACAAGTCTAACTTCAAATGGCAACTCAAAGGCTGCGTCTTCCTTTCAAAAACTGCAAGGAATGCTCTGAAGCAAGATACCTTCAAGTAAGCATAGAGTATCTGCCTTATTTAAGCTCTCCCAACGTACTCATTATCATAGTATCTGAGCACATTTGTGTCTGGGTATACAGCTAATAGAGAAAAGCCATCATCTCTCCATGCTTCATTTCTCTCGTGTGCCTCGCAGATCTGCACTTCTACTGGGAAAACAGAAAGCAATCAAGTGTCTGATGAGCAGGAGATGTTTTCTCCCCTTCGTGCAATTGCTCTGTTAACAGGATTTAAAAGTGCAAAGATGTGTAAGGAAAAAGCGCATGTACACACACACCCCAGTTCAGCATGTTCTCAAACACCCAGCGTGTTTCAGCCGCACCATCAGAGCGCTCGGCCCTGAGGTAGGTATGGCATGAAGGCAGGCCCACCCCACTCCCAGCTGAGGCTCGTCCCACTAACTAGGCCATCCGTACACGCCCCACCAGCGAGACCTGAGGATTCAGCCCACGGGCACGACTGCAGGATCGAGGACCAGCAGAATGGCATTCTGCCACCGCCTCACAGCGCTGCGATGTTTTGTCGATGGCACCTCGAAGCCATTACCGCTGACGGCCCCGACACAAAGCAAAGTGCTGCTCTCGCTGTGTGTCCCTTTCAGTGCTAGTTCCTTTGGCCAGGGGATGCTGAAGGGAAGCATTATCTGGCTTTCATCTGAGCCGAGCGAGGGCCAGGCAACCCACTTGACAGAACTGCTGTTTCCCCTAACGGGAGGCCGCGGGACATCACATCTGATCGATCACAAGTCAGTGGATCCTGTGCAAACTGGCCTGCTAGAAAAGCTGGCCTGTCAGGAAAATCAAGCTTCCTGCGCTACCTCACGCTGCAGCCACTGGAAGCTTGCTGCCTCCTGATGTATAGAGGAAACGAGGGAGGTTTCTTTGGGAGATGTAAAGTCTTGACCCTAACAGATGGGGCAGCTTTGTAGAATGAAGGGCTTTGTGGCTGAGGGAGAAGATGGGCAACCATCTGTAGGAAGAGAGAAAAACCTTGGGGAAAAGGAGGAGCAGGAACAGGAACAAATGGTCCAGTGAAGTAACTAAGGGCCAAGAAGAAAAGGGAAGAGAGACCCTTTCCTGAGAGGAACAGTCTGCTCTGCCACAGCAGGCAGGAATGCCAGACCTGTGAGGGCTCAGGAACACAGAGCCAAGGTACATGTTGTGAAGGGCACAGGGAGGACATCCAGCGCATGCAGGAACCTCAGCAGAAACTTGGAAGCGGAGATGGAGGGAACACATGCAACAAATTCAGCCCACAGACCGCAGTTTGCAATCCCACCCTGCCGATCTGTATCCAACCGCAGGTCACTCCTGAAAGCTGGAAGGATGTTCTGTTTCCTTTACCCTCCTCAGCCCCCTTTACAACTCCTGAAGGCCCAGTTTTTCCATCCGCCCTTCTTATGGCAGGAGGAGAGAAAAGAAACCCTACTGCCTTGTCTGTCTCTTCAGCAAGTCCTTGCTGCTGCCTGCCCCGCACCTCTGCAGCCTCCCAGGCAGGTATCAAACTGTCCGGCGAGCTGCTGTCATCACAGGACTGGTCTCTGTGACAGCTGTGTTGAACAACACTGCTCAAGATCATGTGTCACTTATCAAGTGTCAGAAGTATATTTCACTCATTCATTAAAAAAAAAAAATCAAACTACAAACATAGTAGTTGCCAAAAACGCACATCTCCTGTACGTGATCAGATTTAGCTAACTTTACCAACTTTGCTTGTAACCCATTGCAGGATTTTACCAATTTAAAACACATTGAAACTTCAAGGCAAACATCTGTATGCATTTGTGCATGTATTTCCAACTCAGAAAGGACAATCTCCCATTTTAACTAAAGAAATTTCTCAGGCTTCTAAGAGACATGATTTTCAAAGCCTATCAATAGCAACTAAGACAACTGAGATTGTTTTAAACAAGTACAAACTTACAGCTGCATGGCATTATTTGCATCACATTTGGTTTACCTACACTTTCATTAGCTGCTTGCCTATTATCACCTCAATGTGCTGTTTCAGTCATGAAGTGATTGATTTCTTCTACTCATTAGAAACTTCACACACCAGGGAAGTTATTTTCTTCATATGGATTCATTTGCCTGTGGATTACAAGAACACAAATTCCCCTCACCCAGCGGACCTTTGCAGAAACTTGCATCCAGTAGGCAGTTTAAATAGCAATAAGCACTGACAGATCCAGATCGCAGGGACCAACTTACACTGGTGGCAGGGATGTGATGAAAATCTAAAGCCGTGGCTCCATGTCACCAGGTATTTACTCTTTTGCTCCTGAGTCTGAATTACACACTATGGCCATTCAGCTTCAGAAGCGAACAGCGCTCAAACAGTCCCGGAGCACTAGTGATACTTGGAAAAAATCCATATACACCACCATTATCAAGACTGAATGGTTTTATACTCTAATAAAAGTTCATCTTGTGCTAATGCACTACACCTATACGCATGGTAAGTATATACATGCACACACACAACTGTCATTACATCCATTTCTTGGAACCGACGATAGCAACGCTCAGGCATGTACAAGAGTACAGCTCCTTTCCAGCTGAGCCAGACAGCTATGTTATGATTTCTCCTGTTCGTCCCAACTACCCACCACCTCACAGAATATGACATGAACCAAAACGAGCTGGCCTACGCAGATAGTTTTCAGATCCACTTCCAGCCTACATCGCAGAGCTGGTCCACGGCTCTCCTGACACCATTTGTGTGTTGGACAGGAGACACCTCCAGCAAATATGCCCACAAACCAAATCAAAAAGGAGGGTTTGGAGAACAGAATGCAGCTCCCAACAGGGAAACACTGCAGTAGGACTGGAGGCTTTATTTCAGCGATATGCTACTCCAAAAATGCCACTAACAAACAAGCACTAAATACAGTCCAAATAACCCCAACTCTACTTTGCAACGTTAAAGTCTAGGAGCCCATTTTCTACTTCGAAACCATGCACCAGTGTTCAAGTTTGGCTGTATGTGCTCAGGCACTAGTTTCCAAGGAAACCAGAGACTGCATGAACATTGCAAAATGCAAGTCCTGTGCTCACTGTTCCACAAGTACGCTGTAGGTATCTCCATGACACAAACCCTCCCAGGTAGGTGCTCTACCAGTGTTTCAAAGAGACCTTCATACAATTTCAGACTTTTGGATGTCAGTGTACACAGGACATACCAAAGCAATGCTAATACATGCAACCAAGCCACTTTCTATAGACACACAGAAAAGGAGAAAGGAATTATTTGATAAAGGAGTTGTTTTAGGCTCCAGTGTAGCAAATACTTCTGTTATTTTTTTTCCTGCTCTATTAGACCTTCAAAACAAAATAAGCCGCGCAAAATGTGAATGGTGTGGACTTCTCTGCCTGCACATACCCCCTGGAAATGTCAAAACAGCAACTGAAAAACATCTGCACAGGTATTTATCCTTTAGCCAGCTACAAATGCATTTTGGCACCACAAAAAGCCAGAAGACAAGAAATATCAGCAGCACAGGCAGCTAGGGGTGTCATTTAAGGCAGTAAATCAAAGCAGTCTCCCAGGACCCTTACCTTAAGAGAAGGTTCACGTTCATTGACTTCTGAAATTTTAGCATCCCACAGTATCTATTCCAAGCAGCATAAGCAAAGAAACCATTACATATCAAGTTGCTGTAGGGTTTGGTTTTTTGGGTTTTGTTTTGTGTTTGTTTTTTAAACTCTGCAACGGAGCATCTCCCCCCTTGACTCACACTCTGCTTCAGGTCCTCAGTGAGAGGGTGTTTAGCAAAGGCATGAAGTCCTTTCCCCTTCCAGCAAGTCTGCAGGACAGGTCGCTGCTGGCGGACAACTAGTCTAAAGCCTTGCACTACCACATACATTTTTGCTCACTATCAGCACACTGATCTGGTGGGTTTTCTGACTCATTTCTGATACGTAGGATGCATATTGTATTTAGCAACACGGGATGCAAAAGCTCAGGACAACTTTCACAGCAAGTCTGAAGAGATGGCATTCGTGCCCAAGGCCAGGGATCTTATTTTCTGCTGATGTACTTTAAAACTACCCATCAACAGCATTCACCCAATAATACAGAGAAGAGGAAAAAAAACAATTCTCTAGAAAGTGAATTTATGGAGATATATTAGAAATTAAAAATATGTTAATGACAGCCCTTTGTTAAGAGCGATTAGCTTGCTTAAAACTACTATACTTGCTGAATAGTTTTGTTTTGCAGTCACCAAAAAAAAATCAATATAGTTTCTAAACAAAAGTCATTTTGCTTAAAAACTTTGTGTTTTACACTATGCTGCTAAAAGAAATATCCAAAAGCTGCAGAGATTCAGAGGATTTTGTGTTGCTTGTTGCTACTAAGCAAAATTAAAAATAATCGAAATTACATCGAAGTTTACTCTTGCCATCACTACTCAAAACAATAATCAGACACAAAATGACAAAACAGACGGTTTTAATACCTTTGTCCAACAAATTACTTTTGACCTTCCTTTGAATAAAAACATCTCTGGTCATTACAGTTTACAGTTGGCATAAAAATTACCTGCCTAAACAAGCGTACTTCAGAGATGACCCAGACAGTACTTGGATATAGAAAAATCTTTGTCCTCCGCATAACTAAATACAATACAGTTATTCCTTACCACTGCTAGTAACCAAAGTCTCAGAAGGCTGAATCATACGAAGAGCAAACCTATCAGCAATCTCAAGCTGCCACTTCACAACACATTAAGTGGCACAGACTTCGAGGCATGAGTCACGCGCGTGCCCCTGTGCAGAGGAAAGCCCCATCCACCAGCACCACGGTACTTCGCTACTGCCAAACCAGACCTGTCAAAACAGAGCGAAATAATGTTTGACTGACTTCCATTCTCCTCTGTCCTCGCCGTGCTGCATGCAAAGCTCCTGTCAGGGAGCATATAATCCTTCACAATGGAAACCCATCCCTGCGGAGCGAGAGATATGGGTTTCTGAGCTCTCAGACCTGCTGCGTGAGCACGCTGGGTGCCTGGGAGTCTGTGCAAGCTGCCTCGGCTGATCACACAAGTGAGGGAACAGCGGGCACCTCGTCCCTTCCACAGGTCTCCTACCTGCGCAGAGGTGCTTCCCCATCGCCTCAAAAGCCTCTAAGTCCTGCATACCAGTGAAGTCCTAACCCTAAGGTCCCAAAGCCCAAAGTCCCCCGAAACCACAAACACCCACTGACTTCGGTGGATGTCAGAGCTCAGTCAGGAATTAGCAGGTATTTCCAGGCACGTAAATTCTTCTTTAGGACAACATTAACACTCAGACTGAATCAACATTACGTCACATAGCAACCCCAGCAGTTAATTACACTCAGACCATAAATGAATTCCAACTGGTCACATCACATGGAATTATATTTTGATACTGGGGAAAAAAAAAATATAATAAGGTTGCATCACCGTCGCCTGTTTACATCCATCGCTGCTGACTGCTTTTGATATTCTGTGCTGCGTGACACCAAAACCTGAATGCAGCACGACTGTAGAGGCCACCAATCCTTGCCTGATTTCATAGCTCCTGCACTACTTTTCAGGAAGCAATCACTCCGGGAAGGTTGTCTCAGCTCCTGATCACAGGTCCTTCATCAATCTCTGTTTCGAGTGGTTAAATTGTGTTGCAACCATCCTCTAAATTATTGTTGAAACGGGAATGTGTGCGTTTTAACAAAAGGCGCTGTTGTTATTTTTAGAACTAGTTTAAGAGTTGTTATTAACGGACGGCTCCTAGGTACCGCAGCATAGATATCATTTATAAATATCAGCAGATAATTTTATGCAAACATTCTAAATATGAAGCGCTTTTCAAATATTTCTGCTTTTTTATTATTACTATTATGATCACTTAAAAATATGCCCCTGGCCCATACAAGATGTGCTCATTTGCCTTCAAAGCATCGCTTTAGCTGTTGAAGGGATTTTGTTAAATCTCTTGTATGTATGTTGTACTTTCCCTAAGGCTATGCAACCAAATATGGGTTTTGGTTTTTCTGAAACCCAGAACTCTTTAACACCACGCACAGACTGCTCCTCCCCTCCAAAATGAATCTGAGATTTTGGCAGATTTCCCAATTTTACATTCGAAGCATTCCCAAGTCTGTTAACTCATAAAAACAAGTCTTTTTCCATCTTACTCAACAGTTTCTATAAATGACACAGCACTTTGCCTCATCTCAGCGAAGGCAATGACAGAGCACACGCCACCTCTGACAAGAGAAGACCGGGCCCTATAAATCCTTCATGCTCATTAGCTCTCTGCTTTGGTTTCCATTCTGCTCGTACAATTTTCTTCCTTCTGGAAAACAAAATATGCTGATTACACAGTCTTCCATCAAAAAGAAACCATACAGGTGGGGCCGATCACAAAAGGAAACATCATTTTAAAGTAATAGTCCTGCGTGTTTTCCCATTGTAAGTGCAAAATAAGGAAAGCAAAGAAACAAATGCTACAGCTTCCTAACTGAAAAAGCTGTTCTTCGGTCTGCAGCTTTGTAAAATGTTAATTGAAATAACTGTTGGTACAAACTTGGTCTCACAGTACTCTTTTAAAGCTGACAAGCTGTTAGCAGTCAGAATATATCCTGCAAGAGGTCAAAGGTGTGGAAAAACAAACAGAACAGCAATTCTAGGAGATGAAGAGGAGATAAGGATATGTCATAGCATTTTTCAGCCAGGGAAAAGCATCCAGCATTCTCAACAGTCTTTACCAACTAACTCCAGTCACTTCTTGAAACCTTTGGGGTGAAGAAAAAAAAAAACACTTTAGACAACCTTAATCTAGTTACTTCAATACAAAGACTGATAAAGATGCAAATGTCTGACTTATCTCACTGGTCTCATAACTGAGAAGAAACTGGCAGGATGTGTCCCTCTACATATTTTAGCTATACACTCCTCACATGAACTCCCATTTCACGTTAGTAAGATTAAAAAAAATAATAATAATAAAGGCAAAATAAGCGCAATACTGCAACAGGGACTAAAACTGAATGCTCTGACACAGATTTTTTTAAAAAGCTATGTGTATCTTAACCAGTGGTTTTTCTGCATGCAAGGTAAGGCCTTGCAGGAATTTTCATGCTATTTTTCTCTAAGAGGCAGTTAAATTTACTTTCACGCTTAAAAGCCATTCAGAGTTTAATTATTTTACAACCAACAATCTTCCATGTGGCATCAAAACAGCTTCCACAGATGTTTCACCACAGACAGACAGACAAGTAACACAAGCCATCATGCTTTCATGATCAGCAATCATTTTTAACAGGCTTTCACTGACCCTATAACATCCAGGTGCCTTAGGTGCTCCACCAGATCAGGAGGGCATACCCAGCACCACTTAGCTGAAAAGAAAAGAAAAAAAAAAAAAAAAGGAAAAAAGCTGCAAATACAGGCAACCAAACAACTGAAATTTTTCCTTGTCCTCTTGGCACTCCTACTTTGCCCAATGCTGGAAAACGGGAAGATACCAAAGGCTGGATCCCATCACCTCAAAAGTTGTTGAAATTCAGCATCAATTGGGAAAAAAAGTCAACCCTGCCTTTTATGTTTTAATTGTGGTTGGCTTCTAGCTCCTTTCCACCCTAACCTCCAGTACCGCCATAAACCGTTGTTCTGAACATCAAAGTATCGTAAAGATTGTGTTCTGCTTGTTTAATCAAGACAAGGACTTCTCAACCACATGTGAGTGGACTGTGCAAGTCACATGTAGAAAAACGTAAGAAAAATCACAATTTAAGTATTAATGATACCAATAAATTAAAGCAGTTGTGCTTCCTCACCCAGTTTCCCAGACATAGACACCAAAATGAGAGCAGCTCATCTGGATTTTAATGGTAAGAACTCCAGGCAAAGCGGAATACACAGCTCTTGCTTCTGCTTTCTTTTACATAGGGATTTCTTCCTTTCTACTCGGATGCTCAAATTAAAAATGCTCAACAGTGCCATACCTTATGGATTTAGTAAGCGCCCGAAATGACCACCTATCTCCAGGAGACCGCATTGCCTCAGCAGGCATCAGTCCTCTGGCGTGAGGCTTTAAGAGCTGACCACAAAACACGACCGTTCAGGCAGAACTGCGAATACTAGAGCAGAGCACGGTCCCGAAGCCGCAAACAGTGATCTTTCCCACCTCACCGATTAAGGTGTGAAGCAGTAACTCAACCTGGAGTATCCTAAATGGCATCAGAGTATTGACCGTGGAAGGTCAATATTAAATACTGGTTCAGGCAGGTAGCATGCACTACACTCCAAGGGTGGCTACAGGAAGGCATTTATGGAACGAGAAACTAAAATTCAAGCCAAAAAATGTTAATTCAAAGCTTTGACAGGCTTCCTATGTATTTCACTGCACGGATCAGAGACTGAAGATTTGCTCTACTCAAAGTTGGAGCTCTTTCACAAGCTCTAGGCGACTCAGTATGCAGCTCTATCGGTTAAAACACGAGAACCACCACTTCTGGCATGCAGCAGCAGGGCAGCAGCACAGCCGCGCGGGTTTCTCCACACCAAACCCTCTGGGAGCAAAGCCTTGACCCGCCACTGCCCTCAGCTCCCCACCACCATTTTGTGCTCGGACACCAAGGGGCAAGCACGCATACACCCGTGAGAGAAAAATAAGTGTTTCTGTCAGCGACAGGCTGACGTACAGTGGAAGTTACAGCCCAGTCCCTCACGGCAGCCTTATCATTAGCTGTTTTGGTGTGCTGTATGCTAACTGAAGGTACCACAGGTGTGCGCGCAGTGCCGGGGAGCACCAGCCCTCGGTCCCTCGCCTCTCCTCAGCTGCCTTATGCTACCGAAGAGCTCGGGCTGCCAGGCGGCCGGGCACCGGGGCAGGGGGACGCCGAGCCTGGCTGAGGCGTTCGGGGGGCTTTCTGCGACCACCACAGCGTCGCCCCGCCGCCGTTTTGGATCCCGATCCGCAGCCGTTCGCCTTAAAAGGGCAAAATATCTGTGGACAACCGACGCCAGGGAGGGAGGGCGGGGAAGGGGGAGCCTGCCCCCGCCACACGGCGGCTCCTCGGGGCCGGGCCCGGCCGAGGGTCCCGGCTATGGCGGCCGCCTCCTGGGGCGGTTGCCGGGAGACGGCGGGGCCCCGCCATGGCGGCGGACAGGGCAGGGCCCAGGCGGCGCGGCCCCGGCCCCGGCCCCGGCCCCGCTCTGCACCGCGGGCGGGTCCCGGCGGCGAGCGGCCGCCGCCTCCGGCAGCCGCGGCGAGGGCGATGGGGAGCACCTGGGCGCCTCGCCCTCGGCACCTGCGCGGGTGCGGGGCGCTTTCTGGGTGGGTTTTGTGTGCTTTATTATTAAATATATATTATTTTTTTATAGAAGGCTCCGCTGCCTTTTTGCAGGAGGGATGCGGCTGCCAGCCGGGTCAGCGCCGCCGCCACGTGCGGCGGCGACCTGCGTCCCGAAGCTGGGGGGGAGGAGAGGGGAAAAAAAAAAAAGAAAAAAAAAAAAACGATACTGATGGAAAAAAACAACTACGGGGATGTTTTGGCTGCGACCCGGCGCTCCCGTGCCCGCTCGGTTCCGCGGGAAGATGTCAGCCGCCGGCCGGGCGGGTGCAGCCCCGGCGCCCCTCGTCCCCTTCTCCCCTCGGCAGCGCCGCGGTTCAGGGGCCGGGGGGCTGAGGCGATGCGGCCCCGCGGGGGCTCCGCTCCCTCCACGAAGCCGCCGCGATCCGCGCAGCCTGCGGCGAGGCAGGACGGCGGCCACCCGCCCCATCCCCATCCCTGCCGCTCTCCCTGCCCGCAGCCCCGCCGCCGGCTCCCCCCCTTCCCGCGGCAGCTTCGCCCCCTCGCCGCCCACAGCCCCCGGCCGGCCCCGCTCCCAGCGGCCGAGCGCGGAAACTCCGCCGGCGGCCCGCGCCCGGAGCTCGCAACTTTCCCGGAGCTGCGGGCGGCCGGTCAGCCGTGCTTACTGCGGGCTCTTGGGGTAGAAGGGGAGGGTGACGTGGCTCAGGTCCTGGATGTCGAAGGCGGTGGGCTCGGCCGAGATCGCCTGCCGCTTGGTCCGCTGCTCGCCCTGCAAGGTGCCGGCGCTCTGCTGCTGCGCCTGCTGCGTGGCGGGCCGGATCACCGAGCGGTACTTGTCCAGCTCGTTTTGCAGCTTCTGGATCAGTTCGTCCTTCTGGTCCAACTCCAGCTCCAGCTCGTCGATGAGCGCATCCCGCTGTCGCAGCTCCTCGATCTTCTCCTGCAGCGCGTACTGTAAATCCCGCAAAGTGCCCATGCTCCCGCCGCCGCCGCGCTCGCCCCTCGCCTGCCGCCCGGCAACTTTCCCCCGGGGCCGCCCGCCGCCGCCTCCCCGCCCCCGGCCCGGCTCCCCCCCCCACCCCGGCCCCGCTCCGGCCCCCGGGGCCCCGCCGCCGCCGCCGGCCCCCGCGGCCCCGGAGCCGGCTGCGCGAGGGGCGCTCCCGATCCACCGGCGCCAGGCGAGGCAGGAGAGCGGGCGGGAGGCTCGCACACGCCCGCACACACGCGGCGGGCAGGAGGGGGCGGGCGGCCGGGGCCGAGCGCGCCGCGGAGCTCCCGCCGCCTGCCGGGGCCGGGGGCAGCGCCCGGGGCCGCGGGGGGTCCCCCGGGACGCCCCCGCCGAGGGGAGGCCGCTCCCGGCGGGCCCAGCCCCGGGGCGGCAGCGGCGCGGCCCCCCCCGTGCCTGCCGGGCTCGGCGCCGGGCACTTTGGGGGGCTGGTGGTGGTGCGGGGGGTGTGAAGGAGCGGGCAGGTTTTGGTGGCTGCTCCGAGTGGAGGCACGCACCAGCGCCTGCCTCGGTCTCGGCCAGCTGCGAAAGCCCAGAATTTAACGCCACTGCTGGGCCGCGCTGGCAGAGCCTGGAGGCAGAGCGTGTGGGTCTCAGAGCACTTCAAAAAACACAGACGCACTTAAAACATGGGAACCGGGATCTCTGCACAGCCCCACAAAATCCAGTTGCTACCACACCAAACCCATATGGGTGTAGCCGGTGCACGAGGGCTTTCTGCCTGCCGAGGCACCGTTGCACACTGGTTCTACCTCTGCCATGCAGTTCATGGGGCTGCAGCACAAAAATAACGAAATAAAATAAACGAGCCACATCGGCCGAGCCCACTGTGCCAAATGGCTTGCGTGCCCCAAGCACAGAAGGGACAGTGCCATAGACTGTGACAGCACCTTAGAAGGAGGGAGCTGTGGGCAAGCAAATGGACGGTTTGGGGTTTCCCGGTAAGATTGAAGGGTCAGGGGTAAAAAAAGAAAACCCACAGCCCGGCTAGATGTGAGCACTGAGCCACTGGCATGGATGTTTTCAGGGCAGCACCTGCAGCTGCTTCAGCTCCTTCTCCTGGAGTTTCGGCTGGGGAGGAGAGCTGGGAGATGCAACCGTGGATGGGTTTTTGAGGTGGGTGCTACCTACTACATGTTTGTATCTGCTGCTGGCAGTGTCCAGGCCTCCCAGCAGGGCATGGGAGAGGAATAAGAGAGATCCAGACAGTGCTTATGGGGTTGGTTTGTTTTGTTTTAGTGTTGCATGCTGGTGCTTGGCCGAGTCCAAAGTCCCAGCTTTCACCCTGCAGATGGTCTTTATAAAATTAAACAAAAATAAAAAAGAACGGACAAGGAATTACAACTACTCCCTGTTCAACACTGCTGTTTGAAAGGGCCTGGATTCTGCTCATAAATCTGGTGTGAGGCTCTGCAGGTTTGTCGACGTACTTGGTACCTTCTGCATTTTTCAAGATGTGCGTGTGGAAAAAAATAGGGTTATGTAAAATGCTTCAGCTCTCATTCTACTTGCCATATATGCACCAGACACAAAAGCAAAGTTCCCTGATTGTTTTCATGGGTTGCCACCGCGCTTTAAGTTCAGACAGCGTGTTTTTTTTGTGTGCGTGTGTAGCTCTTCCATTTCAACCTTCCATAATTCACTGGGAGCAAAAATACCAAATACCTTCTGAACATTTCCATTTTAAAGATGGACGGTGTTAAATGGATGCACATGTGCTGCCTACAAACTAGAAATCAACGATAAAAAAAAATAATAGCATCGAGCCAACATGCTTAAAGTTTTATTGTTTTCCTCCCTACAGAAGCAATGCAGACTGGTGGACGAGGGAGACGCGATACAGTTAGCTGAAGCCCACCAGGATTCAAGAGAACAGCAGCCCTGGGGGAAATTTGTGCATAATTTCTCGATGACAAGCAGTAAAGCCACATTACTCAGTTCCTATTAGAGGTGCACAGCCTGCGACTGAGGCAACATTACAGAGATAAGAAAGGATCTGGAGAAAAACATGAGAAATTATGGGAAAAAAACTGGCAAGGAATTTGTCAAGTATATGTAAAGGGAATATTTATTTACAGGTGGAAGGTAGGTTTTCAGAAGACCTACAGGAGAGATTGTATGGCTCGGCTTTAGGTCTGTGACTATAACCAGCAGCTGTAAATCCATGGCCAGTCTTCCCCAGCTGACGGATGAGGCCAAAGCAACCCAAAGGGTTTCGCAAGCTGCCAGCCGAGGTGTGCCACCTGAAGGCAGCAGCCAGCTGCCTACTTTCGGCTGCTTGCTGCTCTCCCCAGGAACCCATCAGGTAAGTGCTACTGCCCCGCTCCAATAAAAATAAATCCTCCCGTCCTGCTCCTCTCGACTTAATGTTCCCAACAAAAAAAAATCTCAGACTCCCAAAGCAGCTGCTTTGTCTTCTTGATCCCGTGAATGGAAAGAAATGGCTCTAAGGAGAAGAATGGCAGGAATGCACCAACAGGCTCCGTTTCGGGAGGACAGGGTGAGGCTGCTTGCGGTTTGTTAAGGGAGCCTGTGGCAACCACCATCCCAAAGCCTGCTCCTGACGCAGCCGCTGCAGTGCTGTGCCTCACCTCGCACATGAATGCGGGAAGCCAAAAAACAGCATCTGCAGGCGGCGTTCTCCCCGTCCCGAAACATCGCGCCGGGCCCACCGGTGGGAATCACAGGCAAAACGTGCAAGACGTGGCCACGTCTTCTGTGCCCCTCACCAAATGGGCTCCGATGTGCTCACAACGCTGCCTCTCTGCACAGCTCCCGGGTTTTAATAGCTTTGCTTCTAAACCTTTCAAGGATCATCTGTCACCAAATGCACCCACTCAGCTGCCATCTTCCAAGCTAAAAACATATTTGAAAGCTCTCGATTCTGCAAACACCTCCCAGGGCTCGCCAATCAAAGCTCAGGTACCAAGCGCGATCGCTGACAGGCAAATGTCACCTTGCTGCCGCCAGCCGGGGCAGCGCGCAAGGAGAAGCTGGAGATGTATCGCTGAGAACATGCATAAACATTTTCCTCCTCCTAGCAGCGTTTTTGTTTTCTCCTGCCTAATCCACTCCAACCCATTCCTTACTCCTTTCCCAAAATATCAGCTCCCCTGTCTGTAGTGGAGGGTGAGGAGAGAGATGGCGAGACATGGGGAGTCCAAGGGCTCTGGACACAGCTCCCTGCCACTCACATTTTTGAACACACTCCTTTTTTGCCTTCCCTCCTCACCAGGGGACAGTTGGCCATTCTTTTTGCCTTTTGCCCCAAACAGAGTGTCTTCAGCACCTCCTTCTGGGGCTGTGGTACCCTGGAGGTTTGCAAGGGAGAGCTGGACAATAATTCACCCCTGAACGATGAGGATGAGGCTGGACCTATTGCCTCAAAGCAGCCTCGCCAAAACCAAGGAGCCCTTGTGTTCCTCCCCACTGCAGCAACGGGGATACCCAGAGCCAGCACTCTTGCAGTGAGCGCTGTCTCTTAAACCCCATTGAGTACTAAGTGCTGGAAGCGCATCGACATCTCAACCAGATTATCTCAAGGTTTTTCCTTTAGCATGTAGATTTTTTCTACTATCAGCAAGAAGCACTGAGAAGTAGCTCTTGTGAAGAGCGTGCAACTGCTCCAGCCTTCTCTAGGAAATCCTCCCAGTGTAAGGATCATTTGGAGCAGATAAAGTGCATGACAGAAAATACTCCCAAGGTCTATTAACAATACAAAAAGTGCACACTGCAGAGACCAGAAAAAATAATAGCACACTGTACTGTAATTGGTAATATGTTTAGCTTTTTATATCACATTAGGGGCATACTTAATAACACAAAAATGAATGCTTGTGTCATGCAAGGCAAAAGGATGAGCCATGATGAGTGTATAACAGCACAGGATTACCTGTGCAACACGGAGGAGCAGTTTCAGCTCTTCCTCCCCTTGCATGCAAACGCGTGCCAGAATCTTGCTTTTTCCTCCCATTGGAGCAACCACAAGAGGTTCTTCCGGCTTCCTCCCCTCAGCTAAGTTCCCTGTCCACGCCTGCCTGCCTCTGTGTCCACAGGAACCACAGACCCTCTGCCCTCCAGAAAACATCCAACATGCTTTGGCTTAAAGATGTCTTTCTGAGCCACAACAGACAGAAAGCTGGATTTTCAACGGCTTGCCCCATCAGATGACCACAGTGGTGGCAGAAGGAGTTCAGTGCCACCTCGTAGCAAGGGCCACCAGAGGCTCCTTCTCACGTGAAGCCTGTGGGGCTGGGCTCTCTCCAGGACAGAGCAGACATTTTCCACGTGCCCGAGACAGGAGCCGCAAGCAGTAGTGGGTGAGGAGAACTGGTCCCTTCAGGACAGCTTTTCCCCCTGCCAGGAAGGGCTGCACCGCCCGGCGAGGCCAGCACAATGCCCCATGGGCTGGATCCAGCCAGGAGCAGCTTCAAAATGATTCAGCTGCCTTAAGAAGTCTCTTCAGGCTTGTGTTAAGCAGCAACTTGTTCCAAAAACTGCCAAAGTAAATACTTAGTGCTGTTTTGCAGTTACCACAATTAGACACTGACTATGCCCCTGCTTTTCTCAGCAGTCCCAGCGCACTGACTATGTAGAGCAAAAGGAGCATTTAGGCAAGGAGAGTCATAGAAATGCAGTTTTCTTTTGCTTGCAGCCTTAAGCTACCAGCAAATGAACCCTGGGACCAATTAAATTAAATGCAAGGAAGCAGATCTAGTCTTGGAGCCACGATATACATGATATAAAGGAGGTGAAGTTTGTAGAAAACATCAACTCAGTTGACATAATTGGAAAAACAGACTGATTCTGTTTTCACACACGCATCTGTGAGACTGGGGGAAGCTGCAGCCTTTGAAGGAAGATGGGAGCAGAGCATCAGATCTGATGCCACTGATTTGGGACAGCCCACACTCAGCGGCCATTTTATCTTCGCTTTTCCCCCGCGTGCAATCTCGCTGTCACAGCAAAGGGGCAGGAGTGCTCGGTGACTCATCCCTCGCCCAGCCCATGCACCGAGCAGCGCGGGGTCACCGCCAAAGGACAGAAATAACTGTTGGATCACACAACAGGGACAGCATCCTGAAGCCCTACACGTCACTCGGTCACCAAACGGTCAATGTGGAGGCTACCAAAAGTTTCCCAAGCCTCACTTTTCAGAGGCAAGAGCCTTACAGAGCCGCTGACCCAGCCAGAAACCCTACAGCTGCCCAACATATGCCCCGTGCCACCTTCATGTTAAGTTGCTTCAGAATGGCACTTAGGCAGAAAACAAATCTGACTGATCCAAGCAACCAGGTGCTCAGTGGGGCATCACACATCTGGAGTCGGATCCTGTCTTCCTGCATTCATTCCTCTGCTCCTACTGACCTTATCAGTGTGAGATCATATCTTTGTTTCTCTTTGTATAGACCGTGTTGGGCTCTGACT
The DNA here is from genome assembly GCF_009769625.2 of Cygnus olor. Lineage (NCBI taxonomy): Eukaryota > Metazoa > Chordata > Aves > Anseriformes > Anatidae > Cygnus > Cygnus olor. The sequence goes on from NC_049175.1 coordinate 15,989,163, forward strand.
GGCAACAACAGCTTCTCATGGCACATTTGGGAGTAGGATTTTTGGAACTGGCATTCAGTGGTGTGCTGGTAAATACTTGGGTTGATCAGCAGTGATGTTTGTCTTGTAAGTCAACCTGCAATGCCTGGTATACTTGTAAAACCCCTCCGCAAAAACTCAGCTAGAGGCATCACCTTTCAGCATCCAGCCACATCTTCCATTGCCACAGACCTCCTTCGCCTTCTCACTGACTTCTCAATCACAGTTCTCTGGCTGCAAGAGGACGAGAGCAGAGTACTTGTGAAGGCACGAACAGCAAGACACTTGCTTACCCCCAAAAAAAAATATTTTAAACTACAGCAGCTCATTTCTATGGCCTAATTTTGAAGCTGCTTGACACTATTTCTTAACTTCCCGGGGCAAACTCCTTGCCTGCCCCAGGCACTGGCAATCCAGGTGCTCCCTCTCATTGCCCTTTTGGACCCGGAGCATTTCTTCTCTCTTTTCACCATAATGCGCCACTTGCCTACCATAATTGCTGTGGTTCTTTGAGCTGATTTATCCTACCTTCAAAACAATTCATTTATATCTGAAATTGGATTATAAATAAACATGGATTACTCTATCACCAGTATGAAAATAACCAGCGCGTTGTTATCATTATCTTATGGTGAACGCATTGTGAACAAGTGCACTGTCTCTTTATATAATCAAATTAATTCCTCTGCTTATTAGAAAGTATTATGTGGATGTTTCAGGTATTTATAACAATAAGCATGAAACATTTTAAATCTGTATTTTATGCAGCTGGACAGACTGGTGTTTCTTAAAGGTAGGCAGGCAACTTAAATTTTTTTAGAAACAGATTCATGCTAGAATTTGTTCTGAAGTCTTTGTCTAACACCACCTCATCCTGGGCATATTTTACTGAAAAACCACTTTTATTCAAATATCTGTTTCTCTCCACAATTCTTAGCTTGCAGAATACATTTCCAAAAAGGCTTTGTAGTCCACGTTGATCCCCTGGTCATTTAAGGCTCCGAATAAATGGCCATATCCCACAGAGGACCCGGCTTGTTAAGATACCAAGGAAACATCCATGAATCATCCAGGCAGAATCTGCAAACAGGGGCTCATGTTGGGTTTCACAAAGGTTTTACAGTGCTCCACTGACTTCCACAGCTATTTCTTATTTATGCTTGGGAAAACTTCATCAGGTTGGGCTCTCTGAGTGTGTAAAAATGTTTATGCTCACAGCTTTCTCTCTGTCACAGTCTGCTCGAACTGATTGCTCTACTCATCAGAGCATTAGAGGCCATCAACGCCTGATTTCCTCCGCACTCCCAACATCTCTCGATTGACTGCCCTGCTGCCTTGGGTGCATCAGGGGATGGGCAGCGCTTTTCTTCTCACCCGCACAGTGCCCGCTTCGGATCACGCTTCAACCCCTGGGCAAGGTGCGGGGCTCCAGCCTTGCTCTCACTGCCTGGACACCACCGTGCAGAAACCACAGCTCCTGCGCTTGCTCTGGGTGAGCCGGGCTGGCAAACCCAGAGCTTCCAGCCCCTATATGTCCCGTGCTTCTGCTCTCTGCAACGAGAGTGCAAATTCACAAACAGTTTGAAAATCCCCCTGCTCCTTTACAGGTAAATACGTGTGGGTTTTTTTTTTTTCCTTTTTTTTTTTCCTCCTCTTTCTCACGTAAAAGACAGGACTGTCAGTAAAACAGCAGTTTTCAGCTCGTGATTTGGGCATGACATAGTGTGAAGCACCGTGCGCCCTCGCCCTGCTCGGTGAGTGTTTGGCCCCGCTCTGTTCCCTTACATGGCCTGCAGCTCTGCCAGGCACAGCATTCTCCACATTCTTCTTTTTCCCCCCCGCTTTTTAAATCTCATTTCTTTTAGGAGGAGAGAGCACAGCAGACAAGGAGTAATGCCGCCCTCTACTGCCCTACTCCCGGCTCCAGGGGTACAGCTACGCTCACACCAGATACCTGGGGAATCATCACCAAACAAGAAAGTCAACCAAATTTAGTGTTGGAGCAAAAATATGCCTGGATTTTTATTTTTTTTTTAAAAAAAAAGGGGGGGGGGGAAGGGAGGGAGAGTGTCTGACACAGAAGTGTCAATGGGAATTGAAAGCTAATATATTGCATTTCTCAGCAAGAAGATAGGATTCACACTAGAAGTTTTTAACAAGTTTGCTACTGCAACTGTAAAGAAATGACCATATGGTATATTAAGGAGCTTATTTATATAAAACAGGACTCTTACATAAACTGTAGCACAGTCTCTCTGTATGTCGCTTACAGGAGTCAAACTCCCAGCCTTCTCTAGCCTGAATATTCAGTTTACCTGAAGGGCAAACCCAAAACTCTTTCAGAGGCATGGTAACTCTGCCTGAGAGCCCTGCAGACCACACCTCACATTTTAGGTGGGTTTGATTTACCACTCCTGTATGCATTCCCCTTAAAGAGGCGCAGAAGATTGATTTGTTGAAAGTTTGGATCAATGATTTGATTCACTAATAGGCCTTATATGTGAGCCTTTAGGAGCTCATCGATTCACACCAATTCCTGGCTCTCAGCTCAAAACCCAATACACATCACCACTAAGATAACATGCAACAATTCTGGGCATGTGCCAAAAATTCAGCATGCATAAACCTAAACATCTCCATCTTTTAGCATTAGCAGAGGAATGTAACTGCAAAACATGACCGATTTGAAAAAGGAAGACATTTCTTTGTTGATATATATCACAATTTTGTATCTAGCCTCATTTCTTAAGATTTTTTAATGATTTGTTTTTCAGAAGTCTGAATCTTTTCATTTTCCCTTTATATTTCCTAGTAAACATAAAACAACTCATGCTAATACCACTACACATACCCCTGCAATTGCTATTAATCCATCACCTAAAGACAAACAAACAAACAAAAAAAAACCTTCCTTCCCAAACTCCTCAGATGTAAAGAGAAAGTTAAACTTTGCAAGGAAATCTTATTTAAAAAACATTAACGTAATTTCCAGACGGAATTGGTATTGACTGGGCAGCAGAAAAGCAAATGCTGAGCAGAGGGGACTAAATTATGGGGAAAGAATCAATACAGGAGCCCAACTAGAATGGAAGATTTAAATAGATGTTTTTTCCCCCTCAAGCTTTTATCTGTTTTATAGGGGACACTCAGAAGACAGGGTAAATAATGTTTTTAAGAGGCAGATCAAAACCAATCAGATTAGGAGATTCAGGGAAATAAATTTATCCTCAGGCCAAAACGGTGCAGAACCCAATTCTTTGGTTGGCCAAGCGAGGTCAGCCCAGATTACAGCCAAGAGTAAGTAACAGCATGTCCCAGCCCAGCTTGTCAACTGAGGCAATACATTTTACTAGTCCAGCTAATGATGCTGAAAGAAAGAGGCATGATATTGAGGCTAAGCCACAAAATATCTTTACAAAATAAGCCACAAGACATCTACCAGGAGATGAAGTTGGATATGTGCACCCTACGTCTGACACACAGCCTGTGACCGAGCACAATTCTGCAACCTGTGCTCTTTCAAAGAAACAAGCAGCCATTGTCAGACCACAAACAGATTTTGCTCCTCGATTCCTACATCCTGAGCTGGATTCGAAATATCTCCGCAGAATCTCCATGAACCCACATACAAAGGGGGAGCAGGAACTGCACCAGTCATCTCTTCACAACACAGCCTCGTCTCAAATAACAATCTTATGCAATCATGAATGGAAAAGAACTCATTTTTCACCTCACCTGCTGCTTCTCCTCTTACTTTTATTAAGAGGCATTACTTGCAATTACCCCAGATATGCTAATAATATCTGCATGCTGATGCATCTTATTGAAAAGTTGCACCAAGACCTTTAGAGCTATAGCAGGTTTTAAGGTTCTCAGTAGAGATCTCATCACCTTGATGAGAGTGAAAACCCAGAGCAGAGTAAGTGCCAAGCCTTTCCAATTTATCTTGGGAAACTGAAAGCATTTCTTCCATTTTTCTCTCACTGGCCCATTTTAGCAGCATTCTTCCAATTCCTGACCATTTCCAGTTCTAAAATCTCAATTAACACTAATTTGTTGAACCCAAAGTTTTGCATTAATGCAGTGTTCTCCCTTTTAAACTACTAAATGACGTCTTCTCTTTACTGGAAAAGTCTTTTACCATATATTTGGGTTTTGCTGCCCACTGAGCAGCATGCAGTTACTTACACATGTTTGCAAAACTAAATCTTTGTACATCATTATTAGGACTTTGCCCATGTTGCTAACGGATTTAGAATAATGCTTTCATTAATACTTTTTCCCCCTACCTGTCTACCTGTTCAGTGATGTATAGGAAAGAAACAGTAAAGTGTGCAGAGGTTGGGACAGGGCATATGGTGGACAATTTCTTCCACTGCGCTGCTAATACTTGGAGATGGCTGCAAGTTCTTGCAGAGAGCAGTGATTAAAGCTTAAAAAGAGAAAGTACCTGTTTCCACCCCACAAAGGAAAAATGGCCAGCTGACCATGTGAACACAAATCCTATCAAACGTGAGAGTGCACCTTGTCTGTTGATGACTCAAACCACATCATTTAACCCATATTTTTTAACTGTAACTGTAGTTTATACCAGTGTGGCTCATTTCTGTTCCTAAAAATGTAAAGCAGCCTAAAACGTGAACAAATTGCAGCTCCTGCTAGCTGCACGCTTTATGGGTTATTTAACATAATTACTCATTCTTATCCTGGTCAGCTTGCTAAATTCATGTACTGTATTTCCAGCATGAATAATTTAGCAGGTATTAATTATTTATACCTCAGCCCCTTCAAAGGAGCTGCTGGGAGCCCACACCAGGCAGCAGGGCCAAGTGCGGCACCGCCTCGTCCGGCCCCAGCCCAGGGCTTACAGGAGGGAAGCGGAAAGGTTGCACTTAGCCACCAAAAAGGGTCGTGCATTAAATCTCCCTGCATCCAGTGCTTGATTTATAGGTGATGCCAGGCAGTTCAAAGGAGCCGGAAAAATTGCATCTCCCTGCCAAGCACCTTTTTTTTTTTTTTTCTTTTTCTTTTATCTAGTCAATACAACGCATTTTAAGGGACAAGGTCGCAAACCAGAAGACATCACCTCCCCCCTAACATGTAACCACCTTCTCTCGCAGAAAACAGTACCTGGCACTCAAAGTGCTGTCTTCCCCTGGGGGAAGACCACACAGCCACGAAACAGTCTTCAGAGCACCCAGGAAAGGGAGTTGTGTTAACAGGGCATGCCCACAGCTTTATCCCCACTTTTCGGCATAAAAGCACGGTTGGGCACTCAGGCACAACATGCAGATTTGTGACTCTCCATGAGGGCTACAGGACCTGAGGCTTGCCTCTGCATTCCTTAACGCATCTCCTGCTGCTGCCTCTCCACCTCCTGGTACCGGGGCAGGGGCCGTGGCACAGTGAAGCAATGCACTACATCATGGGGACACCATGATGTGGAGGGAGTGTCAGCATTGAAGGGCATTTTCTGGCATGCCAGGTAAAGGCATTAAGAGGGCCAAAAGTCCAGAACTGGAAGACAGGCAAATTCAAATAAAAATGAGGCCCCCCGCTCCTCCCGCTGAGCAGATTTAAGTTTTAAAAGCCCCAAACCAGCCAGCTTTTTCCTGCCCAAACATATTAATTCATGAATCTTCCCTCTCGCTCTCGTCTTGGGGTCTTGCTGGCATGGGGAACATCGCTGCCATCCCACGGCTCCTCCATTCACGGCTGTGCTCCTCCCGCCACCGTGGAAAACATTCCTAGGGCTGCTCCTGGGGGTTTGGCAGCTTTGGCCCAGGAATCCTTCCCCAGGGTTCGACTGATAAAAATACCAGTGTCTGAACAGTGCAGCCTTTCAACCTTGCCTGGTCCCCCTGGGCCAATGCAACCTCTGCTTGCATCTGTGGAGCTCCTCGGAGGTCGATGTGGTTACCCAGACGTACCTGAGGGCACTGCCGGCTATGTACTTTACCTTATTCAAACCATCTGCTTAAAGGTTTCTGGTCTGTGAGCCCTTTTATGAGAGCAGAGGGTGGGGATGCAGGTCTGAAAGCACTTCTTATTCCCGGGAAGGCTCGGGGTCTGAGCAGCCCTCAAGCTTTTCCCTCGGCAACGACCTCCCTCTGCTCGCCGGCAACTGAAGCGTTATATTTTTGATCGCTTTTAACCACTTCCCAGCATTAAGCTAAGAGTCATCCTCTGCACAGCACCTCCTTCACCGGGACCCCGAGGGATGACCTGGACGGTACTGAGGTTGCCTTGAGGGGTAACCTGAAGTCCAGGCACGAGCCTGTCACGGCCTTAACCATAACGCACGCTGCATCGTATGGCAGATGGCACCGAAACAATCCACGTGTGTTTACCCTCCGGAAGTGAAGGACTGCTCGGCCACCTCTGCCTGCGTTCCAGACCTGACCCTGGCTCTTCACTGGGCCTGGTCAACAGCATTCAGCCAGCACCAAGAGCATAACCCAACCTGGCAGCCCCTAATGTATGTGATACTCATCCTCAGCACACTATGGATAACACCACTTCACCCCTATGAATGCACACGAACATCGCCGTGTCCCTGCACTTCGAGCTGCCCTGTTCTCCCACAGCTCCCTTCCCTCCTGTAACAGCTTGTGGATGGAGAGGAGATGGCAGAGCTGCCACCTCGCCATCCTCAGCCTCACACCTGGCTTCTTCAGTGCCCTGCCCGCTGTCCTTCCACACCGTGGGACCGAGCCTTTCTTCCTTGAGCTACCAACTGCTCCACCAAGCTCATCTGAGCAACAGAAATTTAGGACCAATGGCAGCATGAGAAGGCAGAACCGTCGCGGCTTTCCCGACCTTTCACTGTGGGGCCAGGAGCGATTTGGGTTTTCAGAGCTCAGCCCGTTTCAAGGTGCTTCCAGCAGCCCCAGGGAAGCATCAATACAGAGAAACACTCCGTAGGCACTTTCTTCCCTCTGCCCCTGTCGGATGCTGTCTGTCTGTCTGCTGTCACTGAGCAGTGCCAGAGCAGCACCTTCAGCTCTCCTTCGGCTGCAAAGCCAGGTCCTTACACAGGGGCACGCTGCTGTTTGAAGGCACAAGTTCCTGCTTTAGCCACTGTTTTCAGCTCAGACAATGGCATTCTTAGAACTAGAGTTATGCTTGCGAAGTGCTTCAAAGTCCCAAACACTGTCCCTTTGCCACACATTGCTTCTGGTCACTGGGATTTTTTATTTTTTATTTTTTTTTGGATCTACAGTTTCTTGAGGCTACCAGCTGCAGACCTCCCAGCCCATGAACAACGTCCATGTGAACACATGCCATCCAGTTACCTGCTCAAAAACAGGGATACTTCTACCCGCCAGCACAGTGTGCTGGCACTGGCAAGGAAAAAGAGCTTGTTTAAATCAGAGCTGCTGAACACAGCTACAACAGATCTAAACCTCTTCGCCATGAGCTCCCAGCTCTTTTTCGGTCTCAGCTGCCACCTTCTTGTCTTGCTGCTCGAACAAAGCCAGCTCCACTGGAGCCTGTGGTACAATCTCTGCCAGTGATTCGTCTTATTTTGGAGGTTCTGGTAATGTGAGTCCCGAACCCACCTGCACCACATCTCACTTCCAGCCTGCATTTTCATGTGGTGCTCTTAAGTGAGAAGTATACTGAGAAAGAAAAATCTGTGTTTAACCTCCTGTATTGGTTAAAGATCAATAAACTGTCATTTACTTTAGTGTGCCAGGACCTACTTTATAAACTGATAAACACAGTAATTACTATCTGCTGAATATATCTTTAAGCTTATACAAGTGAAAGCTGTACCTGTACAGGCAAAAAATGAGAGACCACCTACAGGTTTTAAAGATCATCTGAGAATAGGATGACATTTCACTTCTTCAGGAACACTTGACTGTAGTGAAAGCAGTGCCTAAGCAGGTGAAATTGGGTCATAATTATCCCATTAGCATTGTGTGGGTCTGAAGGCTACTCCAAGGTAATGCCCGGAAAATGTTTCCTACACACTGGGAAATCATTACCTCTGTGGTTTCATTAGCGGAGTATGAGGCTCAGGCAGCTTCTGAGGCAAACAGACACTCGAGCAGCAGAAACAGGCTGAAACCACGACTTGACTGTTCCCCCACACCCAGTGTTCAGAGCTGCCTTTTGCCAGTGCAAGCAGGGAGGGGAAGGGTCATGATGTGACTGCAGGAGAAGAGAGGACCAGGAGACATCCCATGAGGCCAAAGCCACTCTCTTGTTCTTAATGTGGCAACTGCAAACAGCATAACCTAAAGAGCTACATAGGCCAGAGACACATCTATGTGCTGACATACATAGAATATATATATATGTATGGGGGTAGTGTGTAAGAGTGCGTGTGTGTGTGTATGTATGTGTATATATATATATATATATATACACATACATACACACACACACATACTGCCTGTAGCCCCATTTCTAGAACAACAAAGTCCACCTACTGCAAGAGAGCTGTGCCAATCCTGATGGTCTCCACATGGAAGACCACCTGTGCCTATGGCACCAGACACCTTAGACAAAGAAGAAAATTGTTAAAATAAAATGAGAGAGAAAGGAGAGCTTTTGCAGAACAAAATTGAAAAGTTAGAGTGGCTTTGCCAAGACACCATGGGCCAGAGAGAATAGCCTCCTGCCCACCTAAGCACAGCCTGGTTATAAACACTGGAATTGCACAAATTCCATTTAATTCACACAATTGAAGGGGGGCAGGAAAAGTCAGGATGTTAAACTCTGCGGTCATGGCATGGCTTCCTTAAGAAGGCAAAATACCGTTATTTGGCAAGTCCCTGGAAAATCCCTGGAAAACAAAATGATCTTACAGGTCAGCGTCTTAACAGACAAAACACAGAGGGGGACATAGTCTGTGGACAGCCAGATCACCGCAAAATGGAGTGGATCAGGTCTTAATACGCTGGAATTTAAATTTTTTTTTTGGGGGGGGGTGGGGGGGGTGGGGACGGGGTGCAGACCTCGAGGTCTTCTTTACTGATGGTGTTTCAAAACTTGCTGAAGATCAAGAAACACTCTGGATGGCTGGAGGAAAGCAAGCACTCCACAAATATTTTTAGACAGCAAATAGAATTGCACAGATAATTGTTTTGGCTCGACATTGATCCTGAACACCCTTCAGGATATGCGATTCTCCATTTAACTGAGGAAGAAATTAAAGCAATATAATGTATATGGCTGTACGGAAAATAGATCTTATGAAGCCAACTAGAGGGTTTTGTTAAACTGCCTGCAAATTGGGTTGAAAAAGCATTCACAGCAATGTAACATAATTAAGACAGACGTAAACAGACTTACAAACGCAAACTCGTTGAGCATGTCTTAGCTGCCAGTGGCTTTTATCCCAGCAGAGGGGAGGTTAAAAGCAATGAGCCGCCGTCCAGAAAGCGTGAGAACGGGCAGCTCGTCCAGCAAGCAGCGGCGTCAGGATTTAACAGCAGCACCATGAAGTTAGACGAATCGAGGCTTAAAACACGGAACAAATGTTTAAGGCAGCGCAATTAGGGCAATTCATCTTTCCAACAAGCTGCAAGGGATCATGGTGCTTTCTCAGCCACTAGCAAACTTTTTAACCACACACAGAGGATTTTTTTTGTTGTTATTATTATTATTATTTAAGACAGAAATGCACTAGGCAGAACAAAATCTCCAAAAAGGCTAATGGCCCATCTCCTGCAAATCAGGCTAGATGATCACAGCCAGCCTCACTGGCCTTATAACATAACCACTTGTGAAAACAGAAGTAATTTTCATTCATTCTGCTGCCATTCGACATCTTTTGGGCACAGTAAAAGGGTTCAAAAGAGAATATAAATGTAATAGTAGAGCCTCTTTCTATAAATCAGGGCTACGCGCTGAATTTACAAATGCTGTCAGTCCAACATCCTGCAGACTTCTCAGTCCGGAAACCCAGACAGAATACAGATGTACGGACTTTATCAGCTCCGTATTATGCCTCACAATGTGAAAATGATTGCATGACGAGTAAATTCAACACCCACGCAAATAACTGCTGCTTCCAGTTCCTAATGAATCACAGGCCCAGGATGGGGTCAGAAGAATATTCATGGTGGGAAAAAGCAGCTCAAATGGACTGTTTCACATGCTTGCCTAGGCAAAAATGATTGCAGAAACACTAGCTGGGGAGATTAATGACATAATTTAAGCAGACAACTAACCGATACGTTCGTGTGATTTTTCTCCCCCTATTTTAACATCTTATTTAGACTTTATTTAAAATCTCTTATAAATCTGATAAAAATCAACTCTTTACTTAGAACCAGGCTGAAGGAGAAGGAGAAAAAACATTTACCCCAAAAGACTCTGATGTTATGCAGTCAGCCAACGTAACATTAAAGGTAGAAATCAGTTTTACCGACACCATTGTACAGGAGTAGCGATAGCAGATTATGGGTCAACCCAGTTAATAAGGTACAAGAGCTAATAATGAGCTGCAGAAGAAGGAGCTGGGCAGCAAACACACAAGTGATTCAACATCTCCTGGATGCAAATAGTCTCTGCAACGAGCTGATTATATTCACTGGGATAGATTTCACCGCACAGACGTAGAAGAGATTAATCAGGCACCAAAATTTCTGTAAGACTGTCCTCCAGTTGACCCCAACACCATTTCCACTTCCCTTTCCCACGCATTTTTCCTCTTCTGCCCCCAAGCACATAGTTTTATAGAGCAAGAAGCTGCTCCAGCAGAAATCCTCATTTCATATCCATAATACCCACACCAGCTTGAGCCATCCTTTCCAGCAATACAGAGGAATGAGCTTCTGCCTGGAGCTGCCACAGTCAATCCCGTTCCAGAAGACGAAATATCCACTTTGGCGTATATTTTTTTTTAAACAATTATTTTAATGCCGTGGAGGGAAGGGACAAATTGCAAAGTTCAGCCCTCTCTGTTCTACCAAGGCTGCTAGGCAGAAAAGCAAGCCTGGCAGAAGATGCAAAACATCAGGGTTTCTGCAGGGGAGACCAATTACCCCGGTCCACGTTTCCAAGAGGCAGTCTGATCCTTCCCAGAACTGGGCATCTGATAATAAAAACTGCAGATCAGAGTAAGGCATGGAAAGCCTGACTGCCAAAACCCTACACTAATGCCCCAGCAACACATTATGCAATGAAAGGGGACGTACAGATTTCGCCAGAGACAGATTTCTTAATGGAGCGTGAAAAAAATCAATGTGGGGGGGAAGGAACCTTTCATGCTGCTTTGATGTTATTTTTTTAGTATTTAGTAGTCCTTTTCTGAAGGACTGAAGTGAGACACAATGCCACCAAGAAGATGGATGGTGTACCATCTACCCGGGCATTCACACACCTTGTGCATTGAAGAAGCAACTCCTCATTGCACCAGGGAGCAAGCTGTGGCAGAGCTTGACTTTACCTTGCCAAAAGCCTTTAAATATTGATAATAAAAAAGAGAGAGATGCACACAGTCCTCAGCCGAGCACAAGGCATTTACAGCCAGCCAGGCACCAATGTGTACTCTGCATCTCATCTCTGCAGAGCCCAAAGAGCAAGCTGGAGGCTTGCTTCTGGGCTCGTATGCGAATAGAGGTAGCCTCACAGCTTTTAAGCGGGTGCCCAAAAACAAGGAGAACAGAACAACAAAAAGGTGTGATGATGAATTTTAAGTCACCCTGCAATCCTACTCTATACTGTCACCAGGAGAAGCTGGCAAAGGAAATGTAAAAAAAAGAAACAAAACAGTGCAAAAATAGCTCCCATGGCCTTAGAGAACTCTACATTTTGGAGCAGTGTCCATAAACTGGCTGAGCACGAGGCTTGGATCAGACACCTTAGGTCTTCCTTCCTGACCCTGCCATCTACCAATGCGCCCATCATGAGCAAGTGATTCACCTTTGCATCTGCACAATGTGTGCAAAGAGACTCACTTCCAAAGGAAAACACCTTCAAACCTACAGTTAAAAATATCCTGTAGCACCTGTGGTGTTTTTCTATAAGGGACTACAAAAATTTTTCCTATAAAAGCTGATCTTGGGATTTTTTCCTCATTGAGGCCAAAATGCTGCCAGAGCTCTCAGAAAGACTTTGTGAAAAGGGCAAACCTAAACCTCACCATGTCCCCAGCCACATACCAGCCTCCAGCTTGCATCCTGTGTCACGTTCCCAGCTCTTCATACCTGCAAGTAAAATGGAAGATTTCATCTGAAATAGAAACTGTGTCTTGCTGCGCTGCACCAACAAATAGCCTTCATTAGCCCTTATAATCTGCACCTCACCCTTTCAACTCCATTGCTGATACTTTTTTTTTTTTAATAATACTTTCCCACTTCCTAAGAGGAACAAGTCTTCCACCAGTCACTGCCCCATGCAAATACCATTACTGATGCTACTTTCCCTTCACATGAGCTCTGTGGCTCTGTCTTCACCCCATCATGCTGGTGGCTCCTTTTGGTGGATCTGGAGCCCCTCCACAACCTGGTAGTGGTTTGGCCCCATGGGAAAACCTGTGGCCACATTCGGGATTGATTTTGAGCCCCAGAGTGGAGATCTAAGTGTTTTTCAACCCTTAGATGCCAAGGAAATGAGCAACATATGTATTTGGGAGTAACTGCACAAAAACAACCAATGCAGAGTAGTTTTGCTGTCCAGTCTATTGTACAATAAAAACAACTCTATTCTCAATGCATTCCTTTTTTTTTTTTTTCTCTTTTGCATAACCCTTGCATGGCAGTGCTATATCTGCCAATGCGAGCTAAACATTTCTCAGTACTAGGAATAACACATATATGCATTTAAGTAAAATAAAAGCCTCACATAGAAAGCTATCAACTCAAAGGAACAAATATGCCTTTTTTTTTTTCTCTGACCCAGTGGTTTTTCTTCAAAAGGCTCTTGCAGGTACCTGAGTTTTCGTTGTTTTCAAAGATAACTTGAATGGTCTGAAAGCAGAAGCAGCAAAAAGGAATCTGAAACTGTGGCCACTTTTGCAGGCAATTTCTCCAGGACATCTTCCATCCTGCCGCTCAGCGCAGTGGAAACATTCACATAAATCACATCTGGTTAAGCACACATAATGTACCTCAGAGTCATAAAGCGTGTTTTCTTCCCCACTTTCACTGAGCCTGATTATTCATTGTTTCTTCTTTTCTACACCAAAATGAATTCTGGTTTGCTGCTGTCTGCTGTGCTCAGGCTTTGTGTCTCTTCAGGTGCCCGAGGTTTGCCTCTTGTCTCCCGTGGGACAAAACATTCATTGCCACCGATTCCGACATTGAACATCAAAATACTAAATCTGTTTTGCAGCCTTAAAACCAAACCAACAAAACCCCTTTTCCACCACATCGCCTCAATTGCGCAGGAAATACACAGCCTGTGTGGAGAACCTCCCCCCTACCCGTGCTGGAAAAATTAATTTCATAACACAAGAGCCACACGTGTTGGGTAAGGTGTCGAGTAGGCATGCAAGTCAAACTCAGCAGAAAGCTGGTGGTTCCTGCTGGCCTGTCTTAGGAGCTCCAGTACAGAGCTGGGAATAAAATCCCTCAGCTGTAGGCTATGGTAGGTGGGATGAAATGTCACATTGCACTGAAGCACTGTCCTGCTGTGAGCACAGCTGCAGCTCCTTGCTGGTAGGTGAATGCCATGAATGCATTTCCACCAGATAAATATTAAGACCCAGGTGAGACACTTGAAACAGGAGACTGTAATCTTGAGCAGATAAATATCCCATTATCCTCTTCTAAACAGTGTTATTTCCATTCTATCAGTGATCAAATCAGCAAACAAACCAGTGCGCGTCAGTAAGCTCTCATGCCATTACTCAACTCCATGTTCTGGTCTTGAAAGGAACTAGAGCTGGGACCTGTGCTAGAAAACTGCCTGTGCCTACAAGATGCGCTTCTCTAGCTAAACCTTGCCCTGTTACATGGGAATAGAAGTCTATTGTTTGTTTTTTGCTTGTTTGTTTTTTTAAAGTACAAGGTTTTTTCTTGGCCTGCCAAGGTAATCTGCTATTTGAGGAATAGGAAAATATTCTCTTTTAAAGGAAAAATTAAAAATCGTCTTTGAATAATTATAGGATGACTGCTACTTTCTTAAACAAAAGACAACAGGAAAAAGGGGGGTTGTCTGCCAGAATAAAATACTCTGTCATTTGATTGCTTCCCAGCTTCCCCTGGATTTCACTTGAATCAGCAGAGCAAGGCTCTCGAGAGCCAAAAAGGAGACCGATTTCAGCTCTGATCCATGGAGCTAGTTCATTGCTTTTCTGACCAGAGACCGAAGGAATGCCAGCACACAGCAGCCACAGAACACCGGCGTAAGGCGTACCGAGCTCAGCACGTGCAGCTGTCTCACTCACCTCAGTCCCAGTTTGGTTTCTCTTACTGCAAGGGTCTCCAAAGAAAAAGGGAGCTGGCACCCGTGGGTGAAGGAGCGCATTGCTCCCATTGCCGAGGGACTGACGGGCAGCAGGAAGCCACGAGGGCAACGAGCATCATCGACGCCCGTGGCATCAGTGACGTGGTGCATCCAGTCTGCATGCTCGCTGAAGGCATTCTGATGATGAATTAGATTTTAAAGGCTTTTGTAGCCTGTGGAGATGCCACTTCTTGCTGCCCTCCAGTGCTCACTAAAAATAAGCAGTGGCACATAAATACTGTGCTGCATGCACCCTCTCGGTCCTTCTCTATGGCATTGGTGGAGCTGCCCTTGATTTAAACACCTAGTGACCATCCCATTGCTCTTTAGGGACCACCTCCGTGTGAGCAGAACAGAAAAGGATTTGCAGAAAGAAGGGGGCAAATCGTTGCGTGGGAAGGCAGCAGAAAATGGGCCAGGGCTGTGCAGAAAGGGATTTCCACGCTCTGTTTTCTTCCCCCATCACAGGGACGTCACGAGCAGAAAGGAGGCATTCGCAGGCTTCGCCTCTGAAGGGCGAGACATGGCTTTAATGTAATGCAAGACAACAAAACACCTTAAATCTTAAAATCCTCACTCTAATCCTCAATGCCATGCTCAGTGCCTTGAGCATGTGCTTCATTCATCTTCCAGGAGCTATGCCATATTATTTATCCGTGGCTTTCTTCCTCCAGTCATCTTCTCAGTCACCACTGCCCTCCAGTGATAAGTGCTGGGAGATGAAAAGCAAAAAAGCCTTGGAGTACCCTTGGAGACACAGCCTTGTTGCTGCCAACACTTCCCTGTGTGTCTGCCAGAATAAAGCAGCTTCCCAGCTATTTTACCAAAAATCCTCCCCGCCATGCCACAGCCTGCGCTGCATCATGGTTGTGACTGCAGCAACAACCCCCACCCAGCTGGGATCTGCTTCCCACAGAACTGAAAAAAATAAAAAATAAAAAGGGGGTGTTTTACACCCCAGCCATAAACGGATTGAATCTGTGGGAGCATACCCAACACACACTTCCAGGCCATGGGATAAAGCTGCCCTCTAATAGCTGCAGAGCTGCTTTGTAAAACAGAGTTAGCCACCCTGTTTGCTCCTTCATGGCTTTTCTCGGCGCCACCTTTCCAAATTGCACCAGATGTAATCCTGCACCTCACGCTCACCATATTCCCACAATATTCCCCCCAGCAAACAGATTTATTTTCTTCTGGATTCCAGAAGTGCCTGTGCTAGTGATCAGTATGCCTCGAAAACATCAGCGTGCATTTCTACAACTGCCCCAAAGCACCTCCCGAAGCTGTGGACTTCAGCAAGAGGGGAGATGTGACATATTTACTCCTTCTGGCTTTTTTTTGATAGGCAAATTCTTTGGTAATCCACAAACACCCCTTCTGGCCTTACTCAAAGCAGCACAAGATCTCTCTCTCTGCACCACAGCCACCTCCAAAACTCCTTCAAAGTACTACAAACAGCCCAGTTGGAAAACACCCTTCAGGATGTCTTTTTTTAAGTTTCTTAAATTTTACCTTCCAGCTACACCCACTGATTCCAGCTACTGAAGTTGCATTTTGGCTTACAGCTACATCAAAGACATCAACCACACACGCAAACTTCAGCATACACATGAAGTCATTTAGAGGGCTTGGCTGTATTTCTTTGAGATCTCAGCACATTACCTGCTCAAGAAATTATCTCCAGTTACAATTCCCAATTTCATATACTGCGGGATATATAATACAGAGCAAGGATGAACAAATACTCATCTGGGGGCACTTCTCTGCATGTGAAACATTAAGGAGTTCGAAGAAATTAAACAGTGACAATATTACAGGCAGACACATAAATAGAAAGAATTACAAGCTTCAGAACCAGATCCCTTATTACAAACAATTGCAAAGCAGGTTTTTTTAAACAGAAATTATACATTTATTGGCCATTTAAAATATCAGCAGTGATTTTATCTTGGAGAATTTTATAGGAATTTCCAACAAAGAGCAAAATGCAAAGGAAAATAACTCAAAATTGCCATCGGGTTGCACTTGCTAGAATCAGTCACAGCCTTGTACTCCATTACCACAAACCATATGTCAAAAAACATACGATAAAGCTTACTTACATCTTCAGCTTCTACTTTGCCACCATCTCTAACCCAAATTGTACATCACTGCATGTCAAGAATGCTTTGATTTTGTGTTCACCTGCTGCTCTACCAGTATGTGTGACCAGTAACATACCTCTGATAAAGCTCACCATATATTACCCTGTAACATATCATTTACTGTTCTGATGTTTAAAGCAACTGAAGAGTTATACCTACTCCGTTACACTGGAAGCAAATACATCAGAGTGCATTGCAAAAAGCACCCCAAATATGATTTTTACCACGCAGCTAGGCTCAACAGGAAAGAAGCCATGGATTCAAGTGGACATTTTAATTTAGCACTGCTCTATCTAAATCAGTTTGTTTGTGCTATGGTGAAACGTTTTCCCTGGACACCACTTTTTGGTGATTTATTCACACCTCTTCCTGGGAAGAGAGGAAGCCAATCCATAACTAAGGCAATCACTTATTGACCACTGATCAGGACTGAAGCTGGAGGAGGTCACGGTGCTACAACAGCCCCAGCCCTGCTGGAGAGGTCCTGCAGGCTGCCCCTGGAGGCTGTGCCCAGGTATTCCCCAGCCTCCCTTGCGCAATTCTGTACAAAGCCTGGGCTTTGCCCAAAACATGAATTTGGCCCAGAATATAATCATTGCTGCTTGCGAGTCCCAGTGGGCAGGCTTGTAGTGCCCCAGCTCCTGCTACACCATGCGCGGTCCTGAGCTCTGCCCCCTTCCTCCAGCTATTTCAGCGTCTCCTCCACACGCACGCGCTTCCTTTGCGACTACAGGGTTGTATTACTAATGCAACAAATATGCTCAAGGAATATCCATGAGCAAAATGTAGGGAAAAAAAGGGAGAAAAAAAAAGACAAGGCCGAAGCAGTCCTCATCCTTTCCAGCCGGGAGGTCATGGCACAGGGGAGAGCTCTCGAAGAAGCCCCTTGCCAAGCTCTGCTAGATATTTTCCAGGAACTGCATCAGCTCTGCAGGCAACTGAGTGCACATCTCAGGAAGGCTTTTTTCCCAAGCTTCTCATTAGTAGAGCTGCAAAGAGGGACACGCAGTGTTATTTTAGTACTTTTCAATCTCATTTCACTTTGATGCACTTCGCTGCCTGGGGGATTTTTGCTGGAGAATTACCTTCCCCATAATGCGGCATAAAGTTCTGACAAAAACTGACACTTGCTGCGACTAAAAAGGAACCAAATAAACAGCTACTGTGGCCAAGTAGTTTATGGTACCACCTGTGCCCACATCTAGGCGCTGCTTTGAGGAAGGTGAATGAGACACGGGGCCCTTTTCCCCTCCACACTTTTGGGGTCCCCTCCAGCCACCGCGCAGAAGCGACGTGGCACGTTTGCTAGAGCCCTTTTCCCTTCCATATCTTTAAAATGAGCTCACATCAGAGATCTGAGAGAGAAGCAGTTTGCCCTAACCTTGCCTGGGAGCACAGCTATGGTTTTAAAGCTCACGTGCAATGACATTTTGGGGGATTCGTAACCAAACCAGGAACACACTCCATAGGGGAAGGCGTGCCGGACGGTCACCCCTCAGCTGCAGGAAAATCTGCCCGAGTGCGGCTTGGTCCCTGGGGAGGCACCAACAGCCTGTGGCTGGAGGCAAGTAAAAATAGGCAGAGGGAAGAATGCATTGCTAGGGGGCCGCCGGGAGCAGCCCTGCGTCGGCAGGGGATGGGCAGTCGCAGCCCCCCTGCCCCTCCGGGCCGCATCCTGCCCGCAGGAACGTGCGGCAGCCTCTGGCAAGGGTGCTAGGACCTGGCGTCGAGGCACTGTGGGCTTTCTTCGACCCAGCTCATGGCACCGAGAGAACATCCTGAAGTACACCCTAGTTAGAACATCCTGCTAGTTTTGCAGGGGAAAGGAGGCACAGCCCAGTCCAGCCGCTTCTCCCATTAAAAATTAAATGGAGGGAAATGGTTTCAATCGATTAGCCACAAACGATTGCTTCTCTTTCCCTCTCTGAAATCTTTCTGCTTCTCCCACCAACCTCAGGCACCTCAGGGACCCGAGAACCTGTGCCACACCTCACTTCACGGCACCTGATAACCTGCTCATCTCTGGACTCCCCTGCACATCTCACCGCTTTGTGCACAGACTGAGCTGCTCCACTCGGATTACCGGAGAGAAGGCTGGTCAAAAAACAGGCTCTGACTCAAGGAGCTCCCTTTGCAGCGTTTTCTGGCTGTTTGCAAATTAAATAACGCTCAGTCAAACTTTCCTCCTTCGTATTTTCCTCGCTTCGGGTCAGCGATGCACTAAGGACACTGAAAGCAACAGGAGCACCTGGACCGTTAATTCTTACTATATACACACTGATATCATTGAATCTAATAAAATTATTTCAGGTTAATCAGATTAATCTAATAAAATCCTTTCCTGTCAACCACCCAGGGCTGAAATACCCGAAGAACGCGCTGCCACAGCACACTCTGGATGAGAGCTGATCGGTGATGGATAAATGAGGGAAAAAGAGGCATTTCTTAGGGTGGCTTAAAGGTTAAGCACACGTGTGGGCTCCTCACCTCTGCTGGGGTGCTGCTGCACAGGTAACGGGGGATTTTTCCCCCTGCCTCCCCATTTTAAGGTCTGGGCCAGCCTGAGCGATGTCAGTGGGTTTAGGAGATCAAGGTGGATTTGTACACGCGAGCATGATCTCCCCACCAGAGGCAAAAGAAGGGCATTAATAATTAATGTCAAAAGCACTGCTGTCCCTGACACCCCACCCCGCCTCTTAATTTTGGATTTTTGCAGACATTGCTCCACAGAAGTAGCAAACCCTGCCTGTTAAACCCAGAGCTGCCCACCTATTCCGGATATTGGATGAGCTGCCGATCCCAGACCGTCCTTCCCCACCCTCGGGCACCTCCGTAACACAGCGGGCCCGTGTTTTTGCCAGCTGCAGCATGCTCCCCCTGCACGCCCCGAGGGACACAGCTCCAGTCGCATTGTCTTTCAGGCGGGGGCTGAGGCAGGATCGATGTCTCCTTGGCGGACGATGAGATCACGTCTAAATTAACCAAACCTGACTTTACCAGCCATGAGATGGGCTGATCCCGCCACAGTCACCACCGAACCCTGGGTGGTGGCAGCTGGGTGACATACAAAGCCAGAAGCACCTGCTCTAACCCTCCATCCGAGGGGTAAAGCCCTTAATGCCGGGGTCGAGCATCACGGGTAAACACACACTCGCAGCAGCGCATTCCCGAGCACCTCAGAAGAAGCAGAGGGCATGAAAACGAGAGGTTCCTGCTGAGATCCCGTCCCGAAAAGACCTCAGCAGGGTGAGGGCTGCTTGGCTGAGACCACGACAGGCCCCAGCACCTCGCGTGAAACGTTGGCCCCCACTGCCATCTTGTGGCAAACGCCTCCCAAAACCAGCTACGACAGGGGGGAACCCCTCAAAAAGTTGAGGGCGAAGTTCGCTGGCATGGCGAGCATGGCCAGACGAGCTGTTGGGAACACGGTGGGGAAATGGATCCCATCCCTAAAGCAATGCTGGCCCTGAACCTGCTGCACTGGGTGCAGACCAGTGTGGAAGAACAGACAGACAGGACTGTCCAGATGGGTACATCTGCTCACACGGCCATGGCCTCCTTTTGGTTGTGGCTCTGGCACACCCACCCGTACCTGCACACAGATTTGTTTGCTGCTTCAAGACACTTAACAGCTTCCGAAGCAGTGCAGCATTGTGTTGGTATGAATATGGCTTGTTGACTCCAACGGGCAGGATTAAGCTGGAATTAGATATCGCACCTCTGAATTTGAGAATGCATTTCAAGTCATCCTCTCAGTAAATTCCACAAAAGACAGGGATTATAGCTCATGTTGATCATTGTGCAGCATGAAACATCTTCAGATGCTGAAAAATGCAGATGAGAACCCCTTGAGGTTTGAAAAGCACCTTGCTGCAGGAATCAGATGGCTTTGAACATCCCCACACACCTATCTGGAAATTCGACCTAGCCAATCACCTCAGGTACACCTCATCATTTACCTTTTGCATCATTTATCATTTACAGTGCCTCTCACTGTGGCAAAGACTTTGCTTAGCAACTCGGCACCACCTCTCAGGAAGCACTTTCCGAGGCATTAGCGAAGTGCCTGGGTCACTGCACCAGCTCGTCCTGCCGCGGCCGGCTGCTGCTGCGCCAGGAAAAACAACGGCACATTGACCCTCCTTGGGCTTCTGCACGTATCTACCAGGTGCAGCATCAGCTACCATCAAGGTGTGGCACAACACAAAACACTTAGCGTGCTTAGGTACACAGGAATAGTAATAATAATAAATATCACTGAACAAATATACATTAGTAAATCATTCACATGTATGTCTCTCCCCTCACCACGCATCTCTTCAAGCAGTAGTAACACATCAAGAAAACTACAGGGAAAAAGTATATTCCAAAAAACATACACGATCAGCACTTTATATGGTTGCAGTGTCCCAAATATTTTGATAAACTCTGGTTTACATCAGAATAGCTCCGTACGCGTGATCATCCACACAGAAGCACTTTCCTTTCTTCCATTACAATCCATACAATTGCGTTCTTGGGAGAAACAACGGCATAAAAACATACTTACAGACAAAATCCATCTTTCAGTACCTTTCTATTTTCGCAGCCCTTTCTTCAGATCTTTGCAAGTCTTTCTGACTTTGGCCCTGCTACACGTTACAGATGGGTTACGAGGCACACAGCGTATTGTCAGATAGGGACAGACTCGATTTTCTGCTTCCAGTTGGGATTTCACTACTTCTAGGAGTTTCTAGCATCCAGTTTTCAACTTCTTGGAAGTTTTAAACATCAGTGTATATTACATACAATCTAGCCATAAATAGAAACAATTACACCACAGATCGATGTTTATTTATGTTCAGAGATTAAAAAGCATTTCAAGGCTGATCCCAGGCCCGGATGAAGAGGTTTCTGTGGGCACTGGTTAGAAATCAACGCGCAGGAGAAAGACGACGGGTCTAAATATCGGATCAGGGGATGATGCTACGGAAGGTGTCTCTGGGTTTTAGAAGAGAGGTGCATCACACACTTCTCGAACCTCTCACGGACCTTGCGGGATGAGCTGTTAGACAGCATTACCAGCTGCTGCGGCTAAAACACAGGCTTGAGACTCTTAGGAGGGCAAGTTCCCCCCCCTACCTACATTAGCCAAAATACCATCAGCAGTTTTTAAGTCAGAGACACCCACAGAGCCATTAGAGAGCCCTGGCACCAGGCTGGCCCATTTATTCTTCAGGTCAGCATCAGGAACTGGAAAGCACCGTTGTTCCCTTGGCAGGGCTGGACTGCAGCACTGCCCCGTGCCCACGACAGCCTTGCAGCCCCCTGGAAAAAGGGTCGATGGAGGGGGGGATGGTGCCCGCACTGACACTGAGCCCACTGGCAGGTATCAGCCTGGTGGGGAGAGGTGCAGGAGGACTGGGTGGGTTGGGGTGCGATGGGGCTCAGGGGTACAGGGTGCAGCAGCACGTCATGGTAATGAGACGGGGAGGAATTGAGTGGACCTTAATTAAAAACCAGGAGCACCCCCAAACCGGCCAGGTTACTGAGCACGATGCTGGGGTGTGGGAGCAGCAGGGGGACGTGTGCTGTCAGCACAGCCCTGCAGGCACACGGGGGGCATAGGATGTGCCGGGGGGTCCCCACCTGCTTTCTCCAGTGGCTCTGGGTGACGGGGAGGAGACGGGAACCGCGGGGAGGTCGTGGGGAGCTGAGGGAGCCCAGAGGGTGGGGGCAGAGACTGAAGCACACGTGCGGCATTCACGGCCCCTGGGAAGGCTGCGGGTCGGGACTTTGGAAAAGCACTGGCAAAGTAAAGGGAAAGAGAGGGTTCCTGCTCCGCCTTGGGCAGGGGGCGCGAAGGGATGCGCTGACCCAGGGAGGGGGGAACAGACAGGGTGAGCGTGTGGTTAGGGAAAAGAAAAAAAGGAAAAACAAAACAAAACAAAATAAATAAATAAATAAAAGCAAAGCCAAAAGTGCCCCTCGTGTATGTCTAAAGGAGAGTTGGTCTCGTTAAGGCAACCGCGGCCCCGGCCCCTTCATCCCCCCAGCACCCCCGCGCCCACCTCTCGGCCTTGGTGAACTTGCGGAACGCCTGGCGGAGGTCGTGGAAGGAGCGGTAGGTCTGCGGCTCGGCCGAGATGCCCTGCGCCCGGGTGGTGCGGGGCCCGATGTGCGGGCTGGGCGCGGGCAGCACCGACTGGCACTTGTGCAGCCGCCGGCGCAGCTCCTGGATCTCGTCGTCCTTCTCGCCCAGCCGCCGCTCCAGCTCCCTGATGCGCTCCTCCTTGAGCAGCAGCAGCGCGGCGAAGTCCCCCTCCAGCTCGCTCATCCTGGGCAGCGCCGCTGCCCCGCGCTAGCGCCGGGCCGCTCGCATGGAGCCGCCGAGCGGGGAAAGTGAGGGGGCGAAGGGAAAAAAAAAAAAGAAAAAAGAAAAAAAGAAAAAAAGCCAAGGAAAGGGGAAAGAGCTTCCGTGCTGCTCCGCGAGGCTGGGAGCCTGGAAATAGCAACAATTACCATGTGATCGGAGGGTGACGCAGCTCCTTGTAACTGGAGCCGAAGACTTGGGACTCGAACGAGAGCACTTCATAAATATTGAATCGCCGCCCGCTAATGAGCCACGTGGAGCCGCCCCGGCCCCGCCCGGCCCCCGCCTCCTCGGCACCCCCTCGCGTCCCTCCCGGACACTCGGCATCCGCCCCCTGGTCCTCCCCATCCCACCCCCCGGGTCCCCCCGCATCCCACCGCCGGCCCCTCCTGCTCACCCCACCCCCTCGGGTACCCCCATCCCTTCCCCGGCTCACCCCACGCCGCTCCCCTCAGCCCCTCCAGTCCCTCCCCACTGCCCCAAGCCCCCCCAGGCACCTGCGTCCCCCCCCCCGCCAGGCACCCCGCATCCCCCCCCACCCCCCCAGGGGCACCCAGACCCCCCCCCACCCCCCCCGGCCGGGTGCCCCCTGTCCCAGCACACGCAGCCCCCGCGCCGGGGGGAGCAGGGCCCCGGCAGCACCCCGGCCCCCGTGCGAGCAGCCTGGGCGCTCACCAGCAGCCTCCGGGGAGGCCGGAATTCGCCCTTCCTGGACTTATTTGGAAGAGCCCATCACGGACATGAATGTTTTAATGCCGGCTGGCAAAGGGCACCAGCGGCTCCTGCGTCGCGTTGTCCTCCCAGTGCGGAGGGAAGGCAGGAGCCGCTCGCTCCTTCCCTCCCAGGGGGAGCCCCCGGGGGTCCCAGCCCAAGCCGGTCAATGGGGCAAACGCGGCCCCCGGCTTTGCCGTGGCCCCTGCAAAGCATCTGAGCCGGGCACGGAGGACGGGGTTGTATCGGAAAAGTCTTAGATGCACGGGGAAAGCAATTAGCGGCCTCTCTTTTAATGAGGTGGAGGCAGTGGGATGTTTTCCCACACTTGGGCCCGTCCCCGCAGCCTCTCGCACGCGGCTGGAGCCCCCCAGAGGCAGAGCTGCTCCCAGGTCCCGTCCGCATCCCAGCAGCATCCCTGGGACGGGCAGGGCTGGGGCGGGGGGGGGAAATTATAAAAAATAAATTGCATGTGGCTTTATTGGAAGGCAAAGAGCGCCATCTCGTGTAGGAAACTACCGCGCAACGCAGGGCAGAGATTTGCAAACGGACGGACCCTCCACGTGCTGCTCCAGAAGGGAAGGGGTGCCAGAAGGGCAGGTGGAGCCCGCACACGCTCGCCGCCCCCCAGACATTTCCCTGTTAAAATCTCGTTTCCTAAAAAAATACCTTCATCTAGGGAAACAGGAGCGCTGTTCTTGCGCTCCTCAAAGGCTTGGCAAAAGCATTTTCTGGCAAGTAACTAGGGAAAGAATCCAGAAAGTGCATACTTTCCCCAAAACACACAGTAATTAGGCAGTCAGATCTCACCACTCAACCAGTGCTTTTCAGGGTTGTTTTTAATGCACTGTTCATTATTCGCATTCAAGGACCGCCTACAAGCCTTGGTCTCCACGCAGAAACAGGAACCTGGATAAATGTTGAAACAACCACAATGTAGAGACGATAACCAAGCAAAGATACCCAATGATAAAAATGATACCCAAAGATAACCAAGGATAACCAAGCAAAGCACTGGTGCTTCATACCACAGCTGCCTACAGTCCTAAGACTTTCGGTTAGAGGTGGAAGTAGATATGTAGAGACCTCCACCAATGAAGATCACTCCCAAGAGCAATCTTGCATTTCTGCCCTACAGCAACCCTAATGCATCAGAAGAACTTTCCCAAAGAGGTTTTTAAAAACCAACCAAACGCTCTGGTTTTTACTGGAAATTGTGCAATTCTGTTTCAAACCCAGTAACAGCACTTTGAGGTTTAAGCTATTTTGCAGCCCTGGGGACCAGCAGGGCAAAGAGAAAATGTCAAGAATGCCATAAATTAAGTGCAATTAGAAATTTACTGTGGATTAGGAGAATCTTGTCACCACCACCCAACTCTGACAGGCTCTCTGGTCTTCACCTCTACGTTACTGGACCCGAATACAGACATTGCTTATGACCGTGTCTCCTTATAGAGTCTTGTTTAGATGGAAGAAACCCTCTGGAGCAGAGGGCAGGACAGAAAAAGCAGGTCCCAGCCTGCCCTCTCACCCACACGATCTCGGTTTCAAACGTTCAAACGGCGCAGCATGTGATCAGTATTAATATCCCACCCGGATTTGGATGCTTTGTCCGTAGCCCTGCATCTGAGCAGCAGCTGGAACTGAAGCGCTGAGCGTGGCCAGACACCTAAATCAGCTTTGGCCCTCCCAAGTCTTCCCAGCATCGCTGCTTCTGCTACGCAATGCCGTGGAAGAGGGTTTACAGAAAGTAGGCATGTAAAATACGCCAGGTATTGAACCAGGAAGGAGCAGCGCCTTCATTTTTCATTCAAACTCCTTCTAACAAAGGGAGATTGCTTTGCAAGAGTGAAGCACGCAGACATTACTCAGACTGCGGCTGTAATTTCCCCACTGCAGGCTGTGCCAGTAACCCCTTAGCGCAACTTTAACAGGGTATCAGAGGTGACGTGGGATTTTATAAGATCAATAGCCTGGCTTTTATTTCACATCCTCCACCCCCTGCACTGCCTCCACTATTTCTCTGGTAAATTCACTTTTGCTAGCAATGAGCCCTGCAGCAACATGCACTGGAGCATTTCCCCCATGCAAAAATAAAATACATATAACAAACAGAAATTGGTGTTTATGATCTATTTAAACACGTATTACCCCTCCCTCCACCCTTAACATCAGCTAAACCTTTGCAGCAGCTTCCTAAGGGATGCAACTGTCCAGATGACATGAGGTATGTCCTCCAGACACATAGAGCAACTTATGTTTATAGAGGGAAAGCATATATAAAGAAAGGAGTTAGAGGAGCCAAAGAAGTTCTTATTTTAGAGGGCAGCAGCTATTTCTTTGCCCTGCTTTACTCACTCAGCCCTGCTCTCCCCTCATCTTCCAGCCTTATTTTGTAAACCACCTCCTGGAAACAGGTGCTGTGCCAAAAGCTGGGTGGTACCAAATCAAGAGCTAATTAAGTTCGGATGCAGCCCAGAGACTGCTTGCCTTCATCTGGGTTTTTCTTCATAACCATTTCCTTATCACATACAAGACAACTTGTTACGGGAGGGTGTTTTAAGGTTACAAGAAGGAGGGATTGATTTTTTCCTGTTTCAGTCTCTGGTATTTCTGTTGCTGCCCGGAGAACAAAGACCAAATGTGGTTTTCATCCCTTGTTTTCTGGGTAATCTAATAAATTGTGTCACCTCCCCAGTGTCTAATTTACTACAAGCTGCAAGGCTTCTTCACCATGCAGTAACTCCTCAAATGGGAAGCCAAAAGCATCCAAACAGCTTCCTTCGCATGGAGAAATGCAAAAACTATGGTTCTATTAAAAAGTTGTCTTCCCCAAATTCCCCAGCAGTTGATGCTGCTACTTCTCACAGCCCATTTTGCTGCCCGACACCTTCCAAAGCGCCGTGGTGTTTGCTTTGTACACCACCCAGCTGCCCAAGGACACGAGTGGCTCCCATGAAGCCTCCACTGATGCCACCCAAACATTTCCACAGGGCTGGATTGATTTTTCCTCCCCTGCTAAAGCCAACCCCTAAAAATGTACAGAAAAATGATGTTGTAGGCATGGAAGCAGCCACAGGCTAGAGGAAGCTATTCATTTCTTCAGCATCCAAGATCTAGGCTCTAAGGTTTCATTAGCTCACGGAGTTACAGGGTTGTCCCACTTCTTCATTAAACACTTTTCCCGCCATGATAAGCTGGAAACATTTCCTTGTATTCCACTCCTGCTTTTTGGTAGGTTTTCTCACTATTGTTTAAGGCTCCACGGGTTTAATTTCTTCTTGTATGAACATCAACTAAAGCACCCATCAGAATGTGATGAGCAGGATGTCATTTTCCATAATGTTAGGACAAATAGGAAGCCAAAAACATTTATTCAGATGCCTCGGCATGACCATTTCTGCTACACGTTTGTATCACCAAGCTCTTGCTGTGCTTGCTCGACAGCATCACAGAGATGAACAGAAAAAAATGCCCAGCAGCAGCAAAGAGCACTTCTCTTTTTAATATTGAGAAGGTAAAACAAAATAAAAATTAAACCACACAAGCAAGACTTGTTGGGGCTACAGAAATCTATCATTCAAATTTAGACACGTTGAACCCTTACACCCGAATTTCTGCTGTTTCTCTGGTACTACCCAGATGAGTTTCCCTCCCTACAATTGCGGCTGTGTCACCACTCCTGT
This sequence comes from Cygnus olor, assembly GCF_009769625.2. Taxonomy (NCBI): domain Eukaryota; kingdom Metazoa; phylum Chordata; class Aves; order Anseriformes; family Anatidae; genus Cygnus; species Cygnus olor. The sequence goes on from NC_049175.1 coordinate 16,016,483, forward strand.
GCTGCACACTAGCTTTTTCAAAATTTTGGATATGCAGAAGAATGAAGAGCTTTGTTGTAACTGAATTTTAAATATATATATATATTATTTTTTTTTTAAATCACTTTCTGGTGGATTTCTCCCTTTGTTTTCTTAAACAGAAGATTGCCATATAACTTCCTTTATCTTTAATAATTTGATTTTACTACAAATTTAGGCACAAGCTTTTCTGAGCTCAGCACCTTTTTCTACAAAGACTTTTTAAAGAGCATAACAATAAAAAAGAATAATTATAAATTGTATAATAAAAATCCCTTAGCCTTTCAAGGAAACATCCTCCAGAGCATTTCAGCTCTTCTGCAAACCTCACCTGGCCTGGTGGCAGATACATCTGAAACATCCCCTGGTTTCTTCAAAGGCAGAAGGAAGAAACTGGATTGGCACGTTTCAGGGAAGCACTTGCAGCAACAAGAGCAAAGCCTGCTGAGGAGCAGTGTCCAGGACATGTGCACAAGAGCACAGCCCTAATGCTGCTTGCTGGCATGTCGTGGCAAAGCCAGAGTCAGCACACACAGGGGGAGCCACCTCATGGGGAGTGAAGGGGAACAACGTCAGGTCTACAGGATTTCAAGCCCAAGAATATACATTTTCCTACCATGAGACCCCTCAGAGCACTTTCTCATTTTTGCAGAAAAAACAGGAATGAGAAAGCCTTTGTGATTTTTTTTTTCAGGGTGAAACAAATGATCCTCGCCAAAAATGATCTGCTATACTTGATGGGGTTATGTTACATTTCCCCAGCATAAGCAATATGGTCTACCAATGGCACTACTGCTGTGAGATGGGGTTCTGACATGGGGAAAATCATAGAAAATGTTTCAGACTGCTAATAGTTACAGATGTCAGGCAGTAAAATCCCGATGGCTCCTTCTTTAGAGACAAAATCATATTAAGAAGAATTAAGTTCTTGATAAAATGACGGCTTCGAGGTTCATGATGGGAAATGACACAACTGACCTGATTCTTCCGACTTCCTGTAATATTTTACCACGTCGAGCACTTACAATGTCCTTCATTTCTCTTGAACTATCCAGGGGGTTCCCAGATGAGCACTCTGAGCCATTTCCCATACATTAATGTTTTATGGGAAGGGCTCTTTGCTTCCCAGGGAAGGCACTTCCCACAGGAGAGGTACTCCCACCTTAGACATGAGCTCCAGAGCAGTGGCAGGTTCACAAAAGGACTGGGTACGTTGCTTTTTAAAAAGCTAACAAGCAGCTACAAACACAAACCTCCCTCACAGCTTTCACACAAAAATGCAGTTCCAGATCTTATGTATTTCCTTCTCTTTTTGTTGCAATGCGGTGCTCTTAAGACCATCAAAATACTCCAAATTACTTTGAATTAAAGAGCCCTTCATTTCCCAACCCCCTGCATGAAAAGATTAACTCTCACTAATCTTTGGCTCCTTTCTGAAACCCTGTTGATACAAACTAGAACTATATTCAAGTTCAGTACTTTTGGGACTCCTCAAAGCAAAACCTCTCTAGTCAAGGAAATAGCAGGTCGTGACATCAATCAGATACTTCCTCACTTGCCACCATGCAGATGACCAAAGATTGCCTGAGGGTCCAACATTTCATCACTCCCACTAGTATATCATGTGAGAAACATGGATGCCCTGAAGGTTTTAGGGTCTTTTCAGGGGTGTTGGTAGAGGCATCTAACCTTGTAATCTCACCAGACTTGGACCTAAGGCCACTCCCAGTGGGAGCAACACCTGTGGTGTTTCAACAGGTCTCCCAGGGCCATGTCCTGGAGGCTCAGGGCCACCCCCAAGGATGCAGAGCCCACAAGCTTTGCAAGCATTTTTTGTGAAGGGAAGAGAGGTGGACAGAATTAAATGAATAAATAAATAAATAAATAAATAGAAATCATATTTACTCTCACATCAGATAGGTCCTGGTCTCTTGACTTTCCCCAAGGAACAACAGCTTCAGGTGGGGTCATGGGCTAGCGATATGGGAGAGGATGTGCCCTTAGCTGGCCAAATCTGCCACTTCCAAATGGCAATGGTGTTGCTGCTATGTTTGACAAACAGCAAGGATTTTCAGTGCCACACAGGGTGAAGTGACCACACTAAGGGCTGCAGAATCAGAGGTGCTTTGTTTTCCCCAGCCCACAGCACTCCGAGCGGAGCGCTGCTCCCAAGTCACCTCCTCCAAAGACTCACTGGGATGCAGACAAGGCACAGCACAGCCCTCAAGTGAACAACTTCATTTTCCACAGTGCCAAGTCCAGGTCTGACATCTCTCAACATGTTGTAGATCATGGGCAATCTCAGAACAAAGCTTCTTCCTCCTTTCTGCTCAGCATGTCATCTGGCGCCCAGTAACGCTGGGCTCTGATGGCAACTTCCAGCTGACAGCCACCTGGCCAGCCACAAATACATTAAGCCACTGAAGGTCTATTTGGAGACCAAAACATTTCTGTAAAATGCTCAGCCTCTCATCTGTGACAAATCTAAAAAGCTTTCTGGTCCTTACAACCATGTTCGAGTGCCGAAATAAAACCAGTGTGCTTAGCGTGACAACTGATGGTTATCTTAGGAAAGTGACACCAGGCTTGACTGGAAAGAGCTGTTCTTCCTGAGCACTGCTCTGAGTTTATATTCGAACAGCTCTGAAAGCTGTCTGCGTTATTGCTGGGAATATTTGTGGAAATCTACTTTGAGGTGTCATCCATCTTTCCCTTTCTGAGGCCTGCTAATCTGTTGCCTTTGAACTAGCACTAGAGATGACAACTCGGGCATAAACAGCAAAAAGAAACTCACTCGAGATGTCAGAAATGACTCTTTAAATTAGGAAGGTGACAGAGCTGTTAGAAAATGACCATTGCCTATTTTGCTAAAAGGGGAACGTTCAGTGGCACTAACACCAAAAGAGAACTGGTCCCCTGCCAACAAATGGGCCTGCACAGAGATCTCAAAGGCAAAGGCTGCATGGGCGGCAAGGACCTCTGAGCGCAGCACTCCAGGTTACCGTCCCAAAAATGACTCTTACCTTGAATTATTCCGACTTCAAAGATGCATCAAGAATTCCTCTTTTGAGGTGGCAACAGGCACAGTCACGGCAGTTTGGCACCTCCCATGTCACCAAGCAATCCCCCAGGCCCTGGCTGGAGGCCCCCTTGGGGCAGGCCTCTCCAGCCCAATCCCACTCAGGGCCACCTCCCCCCCATCCTAGGGATGCTCTTCCAAGGGACCCATCTACCCGTGAGGTTATTTCCAGAGTCCAGAAACAGCCCCCATTCCTCACTTTGCTACCACAGACCACCTTTTGGACAATCTTGTCATCAGTTCCATTCTTTTATTACTCAGCTCTCAACCTGCTTTTCTACGACATCGTATGAATTTCAACTGCTCTGTAGAACATGCCAATAATATTTGACGAGACTGGCTACTGCCTCATGACATCCTTGTCACATGGCATTTTAAGAAGCTTTTATGTCTTTATATGATATTTAGGTGTTTGAGATTAGCTGTTTATTTTCATTCAGCAAAATTCGCACTCTCAGAGAGCATCCCATAATTTCCTATTCTCAGTTTGGATTTCCACATCATTTTTAATAACTATGCAACTTCCCAGCAGAGCTGTCAATGTCAGTCTCAGCCTGTGAGATATTAGTACGCTGAATATCAATTCTCCTTTTTACTTCAGTTTTGCCTTTCTGCAGCTTACCATGTTTGCCTTTAAAGGCTCTGTGCTCTCTAAATGTTTGCCTTTTAAAACCCCAAACAGCTATATGTTCAGCTTCTATACATCTTGCTTTTAGAAGCTACTGATCAAACAGTTTGAAGAATACCCTTAGCTGCCTGCAAACTTTTCTAACACAAGTTTTCATCAAATTTTCCTTAGAAACAGACTTTTTTATGATCAAACACTTTCTGACTGAGAAATAACACTATTCACTGCTCAGCATGTATTCATAAAGTGTATGTGTGGGGGGAGAATAATCTGAAACTAAAACAAAACCATTTGCAAAGGCACTATGAAGTTTACAATCCAGTTCAATCAATGCTGACTTTAGTAACAAAAGTCTAAAGTACTTCAGGTAGACCAGGTCAAATTAATGAAGGTTCAGTTCATTAGGTAGAAGTAGATCAGGAGTACATTATGGTTGGGGAATTGATTTATTTATTTTTGTAAATATCTGCTAGATTTTAAAATGAAAAATGAGGACAATTACTGATGCTATGGATCACTACAGAAGTGTCTTGCAAGGATGTAGTTGTCACAAACCAATGTAGTTTGGTTTTCACCTCAAGCCCAAAGATATATTTACAATCTCTTTTTTCTTCTACTTTCTATTAAAGATGTAAACATGAATTCAGCAAGAAACACCTAGCAGCATAGGAGCATCTGTAGGACCAGCTCAGTGCAGTGAGCAAAACCAACAAAACCAGATGCATTTAATACAAATTCGTATTTTTCCTTTGGTAAATTTGTTCTGCATTTGAGCATTTTATGCACCACCAGCTTCCCATGCTAGAGCCTGAAAACAGCTAGATAAGCACACTTTGCTCCTATGAATCACCTTATTCATCAGCTGAGAGATAATGTTGTTTTTTCAAAGCAAAAGGACAGTGGAGAATTACTATTCAGAGTCAATGTTTACCATCTAGATCAATGTGTTTTCACATATATTTTTAAAAAAATGGAGGTGGTGGAACCCAGGGTGATGAAACATTTCCATCCCTCTCTTCACCAAGATCAGCACCTATTAAGCACAACCTCAGATTGACAGAGCTGACTCCAAACTGACTTCACTTCTTTGCCAGATCTCTATTTATGACCAGACTCTCCCCACTTAAATATATATATATATATTTACATTATAAATTCTATCACATATCAGTTTGAAGTGTAAAACACTATAATCTGGGTGATCCTACACATGAAGATGCGTATGCTGAGTAGCAGTTACATTTTGTATGACCCTTGAAAAAGACACTATGAAATTCCTTCTCCCACTGAAGTTTCCCACTAGCCATAGAGGTAAATGTTTGGCAGAAGGGACTTGTCACCTACATGCAAGATGTCCACTACACTAATTCTGTTTGTACTGTGGTCACACAGGGAAGGGATGTGTTACTACATGGTACTTGTACTAAAGAAGTCTGTGAAGTCCTCAGCCCAGTCAGGATTTTTGAGCTGACGCCTGTAGTATCTTTCTGTAGAAGAAGTTCCAGATCCAAGTCACCTGAAGTACTGCGGCTTCGATGTCTCATGTTTTTCAGAAGTAGCTTACACACACATAAAATTCTTCTGAAGTGTAAAAGCCTCTTGCTCTAGTTAAAAATCAAAATGTATTCACATAGGGACATACACTTAATGCAATCAGTCTTGCCAGCACTTCCGCACTCACATTTTAGTGAGACTTATTGTCCAACATGTTCTCAGGTGTGCTGCACATCAGGAAGCAAACCAGCATCTTTGCAGGGCTTTGTACTACGGCTGACTTGCACTGAATGACTTAAGCCCCACTCAGCTGCATACACCCATGGACTCTGGCTCTAAACCCTCTACCATGACTCCTGATTTGAGATTAACTTGCTCATCAGCATCCCATGTCCAAGCAGTGAGGTCCCATTCATCTTCCATCTGGCTGCCCTGGAGCAAATATCAATAGAAACAACTGTTGGCAGGGCTATTATATTCTGCATGGAGTAGAAAAATATATAGTTTTTTCTTCTTTATAGGAATACACCGTCCTACGTGTGCCCTTTGGATTTAGCTTCTTACAAATGCAGCAGCTCCAGTTGAAATGAGACACTGCTTCAACCCAGGCTTTCCCCCAGCTGATGTGACTGGTGCTGCCTCCTGCAAATATACCTCTGCATCACGCAGCCAGTCCCTTTCGCTCTGCTTTTCTCAGCCTCTGCAAGTTACTGGGGGTCTGTTTTTCCCAGATCTGCTCGACGAATGGAATTGCAAGTTTTGATGAAAACAATAGGCTGAACTAGTCTCACTGAGTCCTTCATATCATCAAATTTCCAAAGCTTATTTCATATTTAAACAATGATCTCCTCACCATCTCTTCTTGGATTGATGACTCCAAAGCTGAGAAGACCTCCAAACTACATCCTTCACTCAAAAATCTCCCCTGTGTACTGCTCGAAAGCTTTCCTGTCTTCCCAGTTTCCCAGCAAACAAGAAACATCCAAGTTTTTCTTTCCAGACAAGCCATATTCTCCCACTCTCTACAGCGGTATCTGAAATCCAGCTTGTTCATCCCCACCCAGTAGTACAGCGCTGAGTGTCTCTCATTCCTCTGCACCAGCAACACTTTAAAAACTTGGGTGAGGAGCTCAGGGGACAAGAAGGCATGATATACAAATTGCTGGATATTGGACAAGAAGGTGGTCAAATCACAGGATCCCAGGATATCTGGTGGCACAGCCGTTCCAAAGCCAGGACATGATACACAGCGCCTGGATGAAGTGTGCACAGCTGATGGTGGACAAGATTGCTGCTCCCTAACTTTCCACCCCCAGCTCTCAAGTTAAATCCTTCCAGAAAACAACAGCCTAAGGCTAAGTGGAAAATATCCCGCCTAAGTCTGGCATATGTACAGGTAGCTAAAAGTGGGTCATTTTAATAGAAAGTAGCTTTACCTACTGCAGCCCAGTATTATCCTCATAAATGGTGATACTTTGCTGTCTTTTCTATTTTTATAGTCAATATAGTGATTTTTTTCAGGATTAAAGTCTGGCTTCATCACTGTAAGACCTGAGAGGACCAGCCCAGTGTTAAATGCAGTATGGCCCAACAGTTCAGTCAGGGATAAGTACTGAAACAGAGTTTAAGTACTGATAAATAGTAGGTAAAGTTACTGAATACGTTGAATATTTTTCCTGTTTTATGATTTGGAACATTCCTGCAGGATCGCTTTTAGAAACCCTAGGGACCTTCTGCAATTTCGAGATAAACACATTGATTTTTGTGCTGTTTTATACAGACCCTTCATAGTTAACAGCATAAAAAGTTTCATCTGATATAAACTGAATGAGCCTGTTTCTTTATTAAAAAAAAAAAAAGTGCTATTTATAGAATAAAATTACTTGTTGATTTCAGAAAAGGTAATAAAAAAGGAAAAGGGTTTGTTGAGTGAAAGAAATGGAGAGCCAGACCCAAGGGGAAATATATTCCCTTTGCAAGGGATGTTGGCTCTGCAAAGCTCAGCGTGCCTACAGGAAAATAAGGTATGGGAGTGGGGGGGTGGGGGAGGTCTAACCTTTGTCTGTACTGCACCCTGGATAACCAAACGGTTTTTCAGGACTTGCAAGGAGGCATGTCTCAGGGACCCCACTAAATTCTTATGAGATTGGTACCATTTGAAAGCTGAACTTGGACCCACAGATCCCAGTAGACCACAATAAGTATACATGCTACTCTTCCATTGAAACTGGAAAGATCTTCAGAAGTTGACACACGTGATGTGAAGAAGATATTATCCTTGACTAAGATTGTTACAATTACTAGCTTCTTAACTGGTCAATTTTTTCCCCCACTACTAGCCGTAAACATTAAATATAATGTTGTAGTAGCAGTAATTTTGAATATTTCGGTACAATTTTTATGCCAGCATCTTTCTCTAAAAGAATGTTACTTTACAGCCTATAGAAAAAAATAATGATAAAACAGAGTAGAGTAGCAAACCAGCAGAGAAAATCTTCAGTTCTTGTAGGGATGGAAAGTGTGCAGCCTATCCCTGCCTATCAGCACCCAGCAATAACACGCAGACAAGCTCACTCTTACTGCCAAGAGGTTATTTCATAGGAAAACGCAGATGAATTTAACAACATAGCAGAAATCCAGGTCAGGCCATCGACATACTACAAGGAAAACAACAAGCAGAAGATATTTACCCCTTTAAGGTGTCATTTGTGACATTTCTCACCTGTAAGAGGTAACAGTGATGTTAAAATAAAAATAAAATAAAAAACAAGTCAGACCCAATCAATGAAAACATAACTCGAAGGTCAATATATAACTCCATTTTTAAACCAAATGCCTGAGGACAGAAATCACACTTCGATCTTGAGAACATGATTAAAATGAGACCACGGCACTTCAGCTCTGACTTCACAACCATTTTCAGCTTGGACTTGATTGCCTGCTTCCAGACCAGAAGCCAGGCTGAGGTTCTTCCTGAACTGGTGATAGTGCAGGTATACCATTCACTTGTCAAAAAAATCGGGTTTCTCCACACCCCAGCAACAGGGTTTCCTGGTTGATGTGCAGGAACACTATTAAATAAATTAAGTTCAGACAACACAACATGCCATGTAGACTTTCTTGACAACCAAAAAGGGGAAGGAGGGAAAAAATGGGAGAAATAAAATACAATCAACCAGTACTGACTAAAATTGATCAGCCTTTTTTCAAAATATTTTCAAAAATAATGCAATGTTTCATCTTCAAATAGTCTCAACATTTGAGTCAGCCCAAAGGAATTTCAGGTTTCTTCAATTCCACAAGGGCAGAAGAAACCTAACAGACACAATTATTCCAGTTGACCAAAAGTACATATTTTTTGGTTAAGCCAGCAAACCAAAAAACAGAGCTTTCCACACAACTGTCCTCAAGTCATAGCCCTGAGGGCAAGGCTTTGCAAGTGGAACTGAGCTAAATTCTTTTGATGATGAGTAAAGCAGAAGAGTGGCTAGTATGCTGCTGGCTGTCTTGGCTCTGAACTAGCACCTTATAAAAACATATGTGCGTCACCCGGAGCAGCGGCAAAGCCTAGCACACTTCGGGATGAAGTCAGCAGAGCTGGCCACAGCCACACTTCAAAGTAAAGTTATTTCACTTACTGTGGCAGAGGGCCATAGCACTTGAGTGCTCAAGACCCTGTTTGGCATTCTCCGGTGACTGCTTTGAAGTCTCAGTCTACCCTTCCTCTTCTTCGAGAAAGAAATCCTTTTGTCCCCCCAGTCTTCATTTTTCTTCAGCTTCATAGAATAAAGTTTCTTCTGTGGAACAGCTATTACAGACGCGTGCACCTAGCCTTCAAGCTAATGTTCATCTATATGACTACATGACAATTACTGTTTTTATGCTAAAAAATATACTGCTGTAACAGAGCATCACCACATGTGTGTTCAATTTCTACCCACAATCCGTTCAAAGAGTTACTCATGCAATCCCATAGCTAACATGGTACCAACCACCAACTTCATCCTTCCTAGCACAGCACCCCTGTTCAAAGACATGATGCTTCAGCGGTAGAAAATCTTTGGCAAGGCTAGAGAAGAAACTAAGCCACTTACAAAAACATGGTTTTAATCAATTTGTGACTGTTTCACTGCAGGATTGACTCATACAGACAAAGAATGGGTGAAAACCTTGAGCTTGTTCAGCAGTCAGCTCCTGCCACCTCCAGAGGTCCCTTTGGAGGCTATCGCTTTTCAACTCCAAAAGTGCATTGTCCTCCAGCAAGAGGAGAGGTCTGCCTAGTTTGGGGTGGAAAGCCAGTGGTGCCCCATCCAACCCCAGCCTCACCACTGTCCCAGCCTTCCCGACTGGTCTTTGCCTCCCACTCTGATCATGTTCTGCTGCTGCCCCAAAATAAAGAAAAGCCTAAAATAGTCCACTTACAGGGTTTCAGTATGCATGGAGAACATTGCATTACTCCTCGCTTAGCAAGGGGCTGTACCAAACAAGTAGTAGCAATAATAGTGTATTGCTGGGAAGGGCAAGTGACTAAATCCACACCCTTGTGACATCCAAGATATTTTGATCACTATATAGAGCAATAGAGCAGCTGAATAAATCCCCATTTAAACTTTTTTTTTTTCTTAATTTATATATAATCTGCCAAAAGATTATAGTCCCACGGAGAATATTTGTTTACGATTCAGAATGTACATGCATTGCTTGGTTGCATGGCATCTGTACATATTTTTCCCCAGATACACAAATTAGTAATTAAAATATCCAGAACATGCCATTTCTCAGCAACACCCAGGGCTATGTATTACCTCAAAACTGTTATTTGTTACTGAGCACTGGAAAGACTTCAGCAATTTCCAGCTTTGAAAAGTTTTGTGACAAGTTTGTCTGCTTTCAAAAGGACAAAAATAGAAATCAGCACATTACATAAATGTTACTAGTGAGGCTGGTATTTTGGTAGCAGAAATCAGACAGCAAATGAAGGGTAAAGAGTACCATCTCCTTTCTGTGTATCCAAGAAAGAGTAACATCTTCTGTGTATTCAACTTCCACTCCACAGCGGTTATGCTTGCAATGGGCAGAAGTAGGTAGAAAACAAGAAATTTCATGACTTGCAAACCTGTGAGGACACCCCTCATCTGTGAGCATCACTGCAGTCCTTCAGCTACACAGAGGGGATATTTTTCATGACAGTTCCAATGGAAAACCAGTCTGGATCTGCCCCCCCCATTGGAAAAATGTCATTTTGCCACAGCTGGAATTGTCTCAAAGTAATGTAACAACTTCAGAGGGGACGTTCTTCAGGACCAAGACAGTGTCTTTGCTCACAACAGAAGTGAATTGGCCAGCAAAGTTTGTAATGTGAGCATCTTTTTAAAAATATATGTTTATTTTCTAGCAAGACCATGCTGACCTGGAGTCCACGACAATGCTATCCACAACAGGAATCTGAAATGATGGCAAGTGCTGGCATGGAAAAAGCAACATGTGCCACCCAAAACCATTGCAAAGGGGAGAACAGGTCTCTAACACTGCCTCATGCAAGTGTTTCTGTAGCCACTTTGCACCCTGTCACTTCAACCTCTTACCAGCTGGATGCTGCAATGGGCAGGAGGAGGTAGTTATCAGGGCCAGAGGAGTTTTAGGAAAAACAGAGTTCAAGAAACCCTTTCTGCTAGGGAGAAGTCAAGATTTGGATTAACAAATACATTGGGTCTAAGGATTCACAAACACCTATTAGACCTTAAAAAATTCACCAACCTCAGATACCCACACAGAAAACAAACAAAACAAAAAAACAGCTTAAATCCCTAGGGCTTTGCCCCACTTGCCAAATGCAGCTGTTAGCAGTAAAAGTGTTGTTTTATGTTTACAGCTAACCAGTCACATCTAGCCTCAATTGCTGTTTCTTGGTCACAGCTTGGGAGTCATAGGAATAGATTCTGTAGCAGTGTTACCAGTTTTTATTTATTTAAAAGCAAAACCATTTCTCTAGGCAAGGAAACATTTGAAGATTTAAACTTGGCCACAGCTGAAAAGAGTTTGTTTAAAAACACCACTTCAGAATGAATGCGTTTCCCCTACATCATCAGGCAGGAGAGCTTCAGGGAGGGTGCTGGCAGACTATCAGCTGGTGGAGTTCATTTTAAATAGCAAAGCAAACTGTGACACCCCTAAGGCTAACAAGGCCTCAGATTCATTTAGAGAAAAAAATAATAATAAATGCTTCAAAGGAAAAAACACACACCTTACCCCTATGCTTAAGTGACACAGTTCGGCCTAAACTCCACAGATTACTCTATTTTTCCATTCTATTATATTAAATATTTACTCTGTTAGTGGTTAGTAGTCACACATCCAAAAATAAACACCACCACCTTGCAACACAGACCCTGCTGTGTGCGGATTTGGCCTAATGCAGCCGACCAGCCCAGCCACCCACCTGAGCTTGGGTGCAGCCCGCCTCCGCAGTGATTTTCCTGGCTGGATCCAAACCCCAGCCCGCAGGGAAGTTCACATTTAGACCAGGTGGAAGGTCCAAGCCTCGCAATTTGGACCTGACCTGCTTTTTGCAGCCTCCCAGGGAAGAAACAAACCATCCTGCTTCCGACCTGGGCTCAAATGAGGTCTCAAACCCAACAAGCCAACTTTCAGGCTCAAGAATACACAGCATCAAAGCCAACTAACTGGATAAGAGACAGCCTGAAAAACCACTGAGGTAAAGAAAAGAAAGAAAAATTGAAGGAGAACAAAATTGAGAAATATTAAAGGAAAAAGGCCAGCACTAATTCTGGCTCTTGGCACTCGAAAGCTGCTAGTCCAGGTGTAGACATCTAAGTCCCCACCATTGAAATGTCTGTATTTTGGGGGGCAATAGGGTCACAGTGTTGCTCATAAAATACTCTGGAGGGAGGAATGGGCACCTTTCTGATTTATGAGAGTAATTTTACCTGTACACAGAGCTTGAGAAGTTAATCACCCATTGCATAGCTCTGTGCTTTCCTGGCAGTATCACTCAGCCCTTACTTAAGTCACTTGCCCTTCAGGCCACAGGACTTTCTTTTACTTCATTCTGCAGCTCTTTTCATAACCTTTCCCTCCTTAGTTCCCAAGGGGATTCAGTACTGGCTGTTGACATACAGCAAGGGACAGACCACTCAGTCCTGGTTTACTCCTGTGACTCCTTTCCTTGAGCAAGAACAGCCAAATTCAACCTTAATTCATTTTTTCCTGCCATGAAGAAAGCTCGTTACAGACAATGAAAAGGTGGCAACAGGATGCTTGTGCAAGGAATAATGTCTGTCCCATTAAGATGGATCACAATTGCACCTCAGGAATCCAGTAACAGATCTGTCAGCAAAGAAGTAGAAATAGGTAGTTTTGCCAGCTGTTTTTTCTTGTGCACAAGGCACATGATGCAGCTTCTCAGGTAGTCCTAGAGAGGAAAAAAACTGAAAGAATGACCTTGGGCTCTTGCAAAATTGCAGTCAGTCCATCCCCAAAACACCATCACAACAGCCACCAGGAAAACTATTGCCCTGTATTCCTGGTGCCACCAGGAAAACTATTTCTCTGTAACACTGCCTGCTTGCTTCTCCATCCTGCTGAGCAATCGGTGGACCAGTGGATGCCTTGGTGCTTGGATTATGCTTACCCTTAATTTGAGGTGCATTATCTTACACATAGCCAAGCAAACAATTTTCCTCCTTCTGCAGAGAAATAGCTGAGCCATGCTCACCCCTCCTGGCACAGCACACAGACAAGAGTAAATGCTCTTTCTGACTGCTTTTGCTCACCCGCCCCGCTCCAACACTTTGACCAGAGTGTTCTTTCCCTGATTTTCTCTGTGAATTACTAAACCAGGGACCTGCAAAATTCATGCCAGGATGCCAAAGACCAGTCATAATTCAATCTTGAATCAGTGTTAACAGGTATGTACGTGTCTCATAAAGCTTTGTACTTGATGGCTTAACAATATCAGAATGACCCAAATCCTTTTCTGCAATACCACAACATAATAAAACATCATATTTTGGTGTGTCACAGAAATGCTTTTCAGGAAAAAAAAAAAAAAGAGTTTTACACATTGGAAACGTACAACGAGTCATGGAAACAACTCCCATTTTAAGAGTGAATTTGGAAATATTCTGCATGCCTACATTCTCCAGGTTGACACAGGAGTTATGGAATGGTCTCTGAAGCAAAGCATATGTGGCTAAAGGAAAAGCCACAGGGAAGAAAGCAGAATCCCAGACTATTTGCTTTTGCCTCCCTGGGTGGCCAAAGATCAGAAGAGGCAGAAGACTCTGCCTAGGCAGGAGAGGTTAGTTCAGACTTACAACTGCCGATCTACTATGCAGAAAAATCTCATTTTCTTCAGTGGTCTCCCAGTAGAGGAAAAGACACCAATCTCCAACAATGACTAAAAATTTTTTTTTCCAATATATAAATATATATGTATATTAAAATTCCACCAAACCTCATTTCTTCCATTTTTCATACTCAGACTTGCCTAGTATTTTATGCAAAATGTCAGCATCTCTCTTATCAATGTCCCTGTATGCCAAGATCAATACCACTTCCTACCTCCTCTTTGTTTCACATATAATCTTACATAATTCACCATTTCCTCTCTCCAAAAAATAAAAGTGTCATTGACCCCATCTTCCTTCCATCTGCACCTAAACCACATGAGAAATTCCTTCACTACCAGATTTCCCTCATCAGGTGGGATTTAGGATGGATGTTAACATAGCCAGCTTCTCAGTGCCCAGGTAATTCTTGCTGCTTTGTGCCTGAAGGGGACATATTCCATCATGCAGACTTACAGAAGGACTGGGAGACAGCTCCAATATTTGGTGACAAAAGTCTCCTGCTGCTCCAACAAGCAGGACACTGTGGCAGTGCCAAGCCTTCATTCAACTGCATATTATTTGTCCCTATAAATGTTTTTTTTTGTTGTTTTTTTTTTTCCCCTTAGGAGGGTTCATAGCCACACGCTTTCCATTCTCCTCCCCGCGACACCCCAACAAGCCATATTTCTTCACTCTGGTTTGTAACATCTGGTAGTGGCCATTTCAAGCTGTTGTGCCACAGGAGTGGTTTCCCCTCATCCAAACCTTTGCTATAACACAAGACCCTGAGGAAGCTACCAGGATGCTGAAGTTGCACCTGTATTAGAGCCCAGGCACTGAGGCCTGTGTGCTATTGAGCAGCTTTATTTCAACCAACGTGTTTCAGGATCTCTCTAGAACTGCAAAAAATCCCCCTCCTCTACCAAAAATAAGTTATACACTGTAGGTGCACATGCAGCTGTGGCAAATGGAGTTTAGGCCTTTTGCAGGGTGTCTTTCCGAAATAAATAGACAAATAACAGTGCAAATCCTGTCCTTTTCATGTCAGTTCTTATTTGTCCTGAAACAAAAAAGGAAACCTTTCTCCTGCACACACATAAGCCACAAAAAGGTGTTCCAAATAGCTGCGTCTAGTCTTTGGGTCTAATTATTTGTTTCATGATCTACGGTTTCAGCTAGATGAGAAGTTAAAATACGTATTCTAAAGACTGAAATGTAAACAGTTAACCTTAATAATTTTGGCATATGGAATATTTAAACAAGACCTAACAACATCAGATTACCTACTGATTGAGATTTGTACAGCAAATACATTTACTACTTTTCATTTATGTTTTATGTAAACTGTTACTATTAGAACATCTTATTACTTCATACTGAACTTAAAGATGAAATAAGAGCTGGTTGGGAAATCAAAGGTTAGAAAAAAAAACATTTTCATACCAAATAATTTTATCATCACCTTACTCCAGAGGGGACATGGAAAAATAACTGAGAAGTAAGTCAGATTTGAATTGTACCTACTCCCCCATGATATGGAAATGTTCACTCAGGTCTTCATTTTCATTCTCTCAGCTCTTCTACTTTGCCTGTGAAACACATATTCAGGAGCTCTCTTTTCTAATAAAGATTTTCTTCCATTTTCCTGAGATTTATTATCATTAAAAATCAACTAGCCAACTTCTTTGTTTTAGTATGAAGGACAAATTTTATGTTGAATTTTTTTAAAAAAAAAAAGATTTAATTTTTTTAAAGCCTAATATAGCATAAACTTTAAAACATATGTCTTTAAAGGTTTGCCTCCTTATCTTCCTATATAGGTGGAGGACCTTGTTTTATTTTAAAAAATGTAACTTTTTATAACTTCTTTGGTATATTACATATATGATAAACACATCTTTTTCCAACACCAAGTAGAGGTCATCCTAATAGTGTCAAGAGACTGCAGGAATGGAAGGAAAAAGAGTCAGGAAGCAAGTTGGGAACTTTTAGTATAACTAAAAATAGCTGAAAGTAACTTTCAATTAAATTTCCAAGAATTTGGATCTAGTGGTATTGTTTGCTAAAAGGAAAAACATGCCAGCAGGTGCAGAAGAAAATAATCATTCCTTAAAAAAAAAAAAAAAAAGAGAGAGAGATTAAAACATCTTCATAACCAATGTTGCCATCAGCTCCTGTTTCAAAAATCACTCTTTTTTGCATTTACTTTTGACATGGATTTTAGAAACAGATATTGAGCAGGCAAATTAGGAACGAGTGCATTTCATCTGTTCAACAGTATAGTTATCTGCAGTCACAGGTTGGACCCTGCTTCTGCTTTATGATCACTCACACTGGCTTTACACCATGGAGCAAGGAAGGAACTACAAAAGTATTATTGATGCTTTTGTCTTGTGATCCCATCAGTAGCATTCGCACAACACCCACCGGAACGAAGAAGTTGTAACGGCAGCAGGCTCACACACTGCGTTATGAGACGTCGGACTTGGGAGCAGAGGAATAGTAGAACATCTATGGACCAGCATAGTGTCAATATTTAATCAATATCCAAACATTAGCCTTGCACAAACACAGCTCATATCAAAATATCATAAACCAAAAGAGTACTCATGACCACAACTTTATCTTGAAGTCACAGCCGCACACAACTTTTATAACTTATTCTATTTTCTTTGGCAGCGGCATGATCCAACACCCTCCCGGCACCACACGCGCCACTGGCGAATCACTGCTGCACCCCCGTGGCACGATCAAACCCAAAATGTCTCAGCCAGGGCAAAGGGAAAGCAACAGGATGAGAAGACAGAGATTCCCCAGCCAGAGGAAGGGGGGGGTGCAGTAACCCAATCGAGCCAATTTTTAAGAGTTTGGTTTCACCTGATGTCAGCTTTGGAGCTAAGGCCAAGTTTTATACGTATAACACAAATTTATATCCAATAAAAACTCCTTGGTTTGCATCCTAGAACAATACTCCAGTGGGGTATGCTGCAGGCTGCTGAAACGTAGGATCTGTTTTTGAAAACATTTAGGCTTAAATTTAATTGTTCATAATTACAAACTGCGGTAGCATTACATTATACAGATTTATCCTAGGGAAAGGGAGCACAACAATGTTTGTATAGCTTCAATGAGTGGTAATGGTGTTTAACACAGCCTGTAACTTACAGCCTTTAGCAAACACATGCAACCTTCCCTAATACAAGGGAATAACCTACCACATCCACAGCCCACTTGGGAAAATTCAAAATCCTTGCAGCCACGACTCCTTCCATCTTCCATTTCCAGCGGACCATCTCCTGGCAGTGGGCACGCCACTGACTACAGGACCACTGAGCGCAGGTGTCCCCACACCTGGAGCCCAGCATGGTCAGGCTAGCCAGGCTGTGCCCACCAGGGGGACCACGCCAAGGACCCAGGAGGGGTTTTCAGCATTGCCAAGCAAGGGAGGGATGCTGCTATCACAGACTTGTCTACATTATTGCTGAGCAATGATACTCATCGCCATTTGTATAACATGGATGATGTATATGTACGGGTAATTTGTACATAATATACAATAACATATATTACCCTCTAAGCTCTTCCAGGACTTCAAGGGGCACACTGCTTTTGTGGGTACTTGCAGCTACTTGGCAGCCTTCAGCACCAGCCTCTGAGGCTTGAGAAGGCAGAGCTCCTTAACCCACAGGCCATACCCACCACCGACCGATCCAGCCCAGCCGCATAGCCTTGGTTCAAACCCCTGTGAAAACTGGCAGTGAGAGTTGCATGGGCTAAAGAAGATGAAAGAGGGAATGCGGTTGAGATGTGCCCACTCACAGCTCAAGGATTCAGAGGAAAAACCCCACTGTGGAAAGGTAAGGGAAAATCAGGGCACTGGAAACATCACTGAGGTCCCCCTCCCAGGAGGGATAGAGGTGAACCTTCTCCACCTGGTCAATGACCAGCCAGCAAATCATCCTCAGGTGTCTGCTGGGGGCTAAGCACCTTAATACTTAGCCAAGAAGCTTCCAAGTCTCAGCTAACAACATGTATTAGGAGGGCGATGAAGATGGTGAAGGGCCAAGAGGGGAAGACATGAGGAGCGGCTGAGGTCACTTGGCCTGTTCAGCCTGGAGAAGAGGAGGCTGAGGGGGGACCTCATCGCAGTATACAACTTCCTCGCAAGGGGGAGTGGAGAGGCAGGTGACCTATTCTCCGTTATCACCAGTGACAGGACCTGTGGGAACAGTGTTAATCTGAGGCAGGGGAAGTTTAGGCTGGACATCAGGAAGAGGTTCTTCACCGAGAGGGTGGTCGCACACTGGAACAGGCTTCCCAGTGAAGTAGTCACTGCACCAAGCCTGTCTGAATTTAAGAAGCAATTGGACTGTGCACTTAGTCACATGGTCTAAACTTTTGGGCAGACCTGTGCGGTGCCAGGAGTTGGACTCGATGATCCTTATGGGTCCCTTCCAACTCAGGATGTTCTATAATTCTATGATTCTATTAACAAGTCTTAGCTAACTACATGCATTAACTCTGAACTTCTACTTTATAACTCTTAAAATGCGTCCGTCCTTCTTGCAAAACCTCTTTCTGCACTAAGTATAAGCCTCCTGAGCCAAGCCAATTAAGCCACCAAAACTCATGTGGCTTTGTGTCATTGTGGAGCCTGGGAACATCTGCCTTCTGGAGAAAGTCAAGCCTTACGGTTCTGATGGATGTGGACAATATCTTGGCACCTTTACTTTCCAAAACCATGTTCTCCTGAATTCCTACCCACTTCTTCCCTGAGCCTCCCCAGGAGTGCTCAAGGAAATCCCAATGATAAATTAATATCTTCCCTACTTCAAAATTTAAGTGGAGGTTGAGGAGTGACTCCCCAAGAGGTCCTGGGCAGAGCACCCTGCCTCTCCTGAAATCAAAAATATTTTTGATGGCTTCATTATGATGTTAATGGGCAGCTTCTGTTCCCCCTCACAGCCAGCAGGATGGTAATAATTGAAGACTTGCCATTAATCCCTTGCTGGGCAGCCCAGGAGATATCTTGAAGCACTTCCAGGGGAAGCTGGGGTCTGGGTTCACCTTAGGAATTTTGTGGCAGGAAGTAACTAACACAAAGGGGCAATGTCTGCTCAAGTGTCGCTTTTCTTGAGCTGGAAGTGTCTTTACTTATATTCTACCTAGCAAGCTGAGAGAAACCCTCAAACAGGCAACCCACTGCTGGCATGATTACAGAAAAGGAAGCAATTATGTCTTACTGCTCTTGGGGCTTCTCCACTGTGCCTCTCGAGAGGCTTTCCAGGAAGAATAAACACAGATCACGTCTCCTCTTCTGAGCAAAGTCTGCCCCAGGGAGAGGAAGACATAGGGGAAAAGCATCATAGCTGCCGTGCCCACACAACCTGAGGGCCTTCAAGAAAATTAAGTTTAAATCCCACCTCCTTTCTTATCTGAATGGCTGGCTTTGTGTGGTCTCCCTGCACCCATATGTGTTGTCACATTTCCCCCACCCCTGTAGGTCAAACCAGTGGAAGCACAGATGCCTTTTAGCTGAAAATGGGACTCAGTGATCACCTTTTCATCCCACATTCGTCCATTTATTTACACATATAACACCACTTGTTGTTTGCATTCCATCTAATGAGCAGATGGCTTTTCCTCCCCAGCAATGCCGTTGCAGCTACATGTGGCTGCATGAGATTTCTTGCCTTGGACAATCTAGTCATTGGGAGAACACACGGAGACAAAACTGTTCCCAGAGTAGCAATACCAACTCTGTAAAACTACTGTTTGCCTTGTCTGGACGTCAGACTTCTCCTGCCATGCTTTCAGACACAACTGCATATGTTGCACTTTCCAGTCTTGTTCACATATCATCAGACTCACCCGCAGCTGCTCACAGGTAGCATCTTGTGTTGTTATCTCTCTGCCTCTCCCCCAGAGATGTTTTCATGACACCATTTTATTAATGGTCACAAGAAGATGCGTGGCATTTTGTTTTTTTTTTGGAGCTGATTTGGTGCTTCTCTCACTATCGCAACTTAGGGCTGTGGCATTTTCATTGAATAATTTCAAATCATTTCCCTGTAGATCCTGAAGTGCTTGGTGGCACACTGGACTGCAAACTGATGTCACATCTGAAATCTGATGTAATCGGTGGTCAAATCTTACAGGTTTCTTGTGGCAGGTGAGGTAGGATGGCACACCAAAGAGACACAAATTCTTTCAATAGGGGAAAAAAATTATGCTATACCTGCTCATTACTCCCAAGCTCTGCCCAGGATGCCAGGAGAAGCAGCAGCCCCTAAAACCTCTCTGGATTCTGTACTTAGTAGTAGTGGTCAAGACTGGATTGGGTGTTGTTTGTTTGTTTGTTTTTCTTTTAAAAATAAGCTCCAAAATCTACATTTGAACCCCTGAATTCAGCAAAAAGGTGGGTAACAGAGGGCAGACCTTTGCTTGGGAGCAACCTCATTTTGGGGCCATGAAATGGGTCACCACACCAGTGCCTCGATGACAGAGCAGTTGAGTTAAGCATGCCATTGAGTTGAGGAGGGCACTGCTGTCTCCCCACCATGTGGAAAGACCTAATGCTTTTAAAGCTGGACAAACAGCACCACAGCACTTTTCCAAGCGTCAGCAGCACCTGGTTGTAAACACTTCATTTAAAATGCCCTGAAATTCCGCCTGAGTCCGTCTTGAGCGTAGTTCAGTGTTTGTGTAGGAAAAGGCACTCCACGGTGCCCATTTCATTACTGTTAGGGTCTAGAAGGGTTTTAGCAGAGACAAATGTTTAATTGATGCAGCACGATGCCCCAGGGACCACGGTATCTGGACACCTGGAAAGCGCCCATTTCGGAGAGCCTCAGAGTCTCCTGGTCGGCAGAAGAGGCCGCAGTCTCCATGCCATTTGCAGTTTGCAGGGTCTCTGTGTGTAGGCCAATGGTGAGGCCAATTGGACTGCCTCCAGGAAGCCAAAAACACCCGTGGGAGCCAGAGCTGTGTCCTTTCTCCCAGGATCTCTGCTGGGAGCAACAACAGCAATGGAGACGGATTGGCTGGGAGAGCATGGAGAGAATAAATGGTAGCAGTGGGCTGGCCTCCACACCTGCCTCCGAGCCGCGGTCTGACTCGGGCCCTGTGTATTTATTTGCAAAAATCAGCCTGCGTAGGTGCCGTCTGAGCGGCGGTGACCCAGCTATCTGGTCAAAGGCCTGCAGGGAGCCAGGAGATAGGGCAGGTTAACGTTTAACCTGCAGGGACTGTAAACCAGCCCGGGGCCGCTGAACCTTTGGAGTTTGATATGACGATTGGGGAATAACTGGAGTGACACGTCGCAAACTCCCCATAATCAAGGAGACCTCTTCCCGTGCGGTGATCTCCCAAATTGCTCAGGTACGCTGCCGTCCTCGGGCTTGTCCCACTGTGAGACCTGGGGTGTGGGGGTCTCAGATGGCCCCCTGTGAAGTGGGGCTTTCAGCCAGCTCTGCACAGCTGGTGTGGGGAAGGAGAGGCTCAGCCACGCACCTTCCCCTGCCGAGGACCCACCATCAGGTGCATGCCTCAGGCGCTGCCCAAAAATGCTGGGGTGGAACCAGGGGGGTGCCCCAAGCACCCCATGGCTTGGCCCCGCAAGGCTTGCCTTGACATTTTGATAAGCAAGGTGAGCAGATAAGAGCATTCGGCATCATCCCCGCCTGGGCAGCGGCAGCAGGGAGTTTTTTTAAGCGCTTTCCCCGTGCCGATCGTCCACGGTTGCCGAAAACTGAAGCCAGACAAGGCTGGGGGGAGGAGGGATTTTCCCTGCAATAATTCAGTCTTGATTTGTTAAAGTGCAACTTTCCAGGGCTAATCATTAGGGACCGCTTCACTTGGCCTAGCCAACTTCTTATTCTTACTTTTCTTTGCAAAAGGTCAGTCTCTGTTTCAAATGCAATCACTGCTCCTAAAAATCTCAAATTTCCCTAATCTGTTCCAAATAGTTTTCTGCCCAGTCCTTTAGTGCTTCCCTTAAGCTATTTTCCATCAGTGAAACAGGAGGCTTAGGCAGGAGTGAGTGCAAGATTGGCTTCAAAGCATCTGACATCATGATGTTGCAAATAAAACAGGGTGGGGAAGGAGGCTGGGCTCAGAATCAGGTGTCTCTCATCCTTGGAAGGAGTTTCTGGGGTGCACAGCATGCATTTGGTAATGCAGCTGTTTCCAAGAGAGCAGCCACTTTCTAAGAAAAGTGAAATATTAAAAGTGAAATATTTTCTCAAGGCTCACGTGCTGCAAATGCTGCATGTAGGCAGCACTTTTCCATACCTCCAAGGCACACTGTACCTAGGGAAGCTATACCATTTGCTTTTAAATACCTGAAAGTACCCATTTTCTGTGGGACAACCTGGAAAAAACCTCCTCTCTGGAAAGTTAAGGGATTACACCCTCATTGCTCAATTGGACTCTGTCCTGCAGTGTGTCTCACCCAGGCTAAGAGCTGGTGTGTCTCATAGCAGCTCAAGAAACTTAAAGAGCCTGATTTTAGGAAGAATACAAAGAATACTTCATGTTATATGTATATATATGGGAGCTGTAACTCTTTGCGTGGGGTGGCTGCATAGGGGCAGAACAGCCTTCACTGGATGCGCCTGCATGGCTCGGTACATTCAAACAAGAAGGCGCATCGATCCACACAGGATAAACAGGGGTTTGTTATCTCATTCATGGAAACAGTAACCAGGTTTCTCCGAAGGGCTGCGAGCTGGCAGGCTCCAGGCACAAAAGCAGTTGGGAAGTGCAGGGTTCGACCTGGCCTCTGCTTTGGGGCAAGCCCTGGGACCAGCAGGCAGGCTGGTGAGGTCTGCGTGCTTCAGAAAATGGCAAGAAAATGGTGCACAGAAGTGATCACAGGGAGGTGAAGCGGTGCTGCAACAAGCTTGTTTCTCATCAGTATGGGGTTTGCTATGCCAAAAGTGCCTTTCATTGTCTTGGCGTTTTAGAGTTTTAAGAGAAACCTAAATGAACAATAGCATTTGCTGCAGAGAGGGAAAAATCAAATGAAACAATGCTGATTTAATTTTTGTCTTCCCTTCCTATTGAGCCGGAGTTCTGGATTCTGTGCCCATGATAACAAGGCAGTATTGTTAACAATTTGGCCAGAAATGAGCAAGAAATAGGAGATACACCTGGACAGTTTGTAGCTCTGGAGTTCCTAACTTCAATATAAACACCTGTTGAATAAAATGCAACACCTCCTGCCCCCCCCACCCCCACCCCCCGTAATACTTTTTAACATAATAGCCATAATTAGCAGCAAGAAATCTGTGGGTCAACCCCCTGAAAATGATTGAATTCCATAACAATTATTTCCATTAACTATTTTTTTTGTTGTTAAATTATGTTAGAAATACTGCCTTAATTTGCTGCAGGCATTCACAATTCCTGAGAACAGCCATTGAAATGGGAGTTTTCCTCCTGTCAGGGCAGATTTGCTAATTGATTAATGGCTCTGGGAACAAAGAAAGAGAGAAAGTAATCAT
Source organism: Cygnus olor (assembly GCF_009769625.2). NCBI lineage: Eukaryota > Metazoa > Chordata > Aves > Anseriformes > Anatidae > Cygnus > Cygnus olor. Next base: position 16,039,559 of record NC_049175.1, read on the forward strand.
GTTTCCCTGGTCCCATGACAGCAGCTCTCCTCCTTTACACTTACTGGCGCTGACACCTGCAATAAGGGAAAGGGCTGAAATCCCACCGGTTTAGGAAATTAAATGTCACACCATGGCTTGGGGTCTGTGTGCTGGAAACGGGAACGGACTCTTGGGTGGTGGAGGTGGGAAAGCACCCCCTGCAAAAAGGTTTTTAGGTGTTCTCAGGAGGTGGGAGAGAAGTAGGGAGAGTGGAGGTTCTTGGAAAACTGGGGGCTGGAAAGGCTGCTTAACTGTGCTAGGGTGTTGGGAGTTGTTTTGTAGGGATTTCTTCCTCTTAACGAAAAGAGGTATCATTTCTGTCTCCATCCCAGGGAAATCCACCCGATGGAGGAAAGCTCTCTAACAAGAAGGCTGATACATTAGCTATGAATGAATTTGGAGCACTAATTAGTTGGAGGGCCCTCATTTCTAAGAGCAGCACTATCACAACAGGATGCAGGTGGTGTGCAAGTCCTGCAGGCACAGCGCTGTCCAGCCATGGTCCCAAACCTTAAATCAGGATTGCTTAACTTATCCTCTCTGCTGGAATAAGCAACTGTCTAGACATGCTGGTCTAAAAGAGGCTAAAATTTGCAGGATGCCTTATGAGAAGAGCTTGTCTGGCCTTATCAACTCAGGCAGAAGCCCAAGAGGGATATTGCTCCTGCTGTAAAAGCATCAGCTGGGAGATGTGCTATTCCTGTCCTTCCGCCCTCCCCATGGCTCGCTTTCTCTGCTCAAAAAGATGCCGCTGCCTGGATGGAAATGTTACTGGAAGCTATGCCTGGGTTTGGGATGTGTGTGTGGTACTCCTCCTCAGATGAGAGGCACGGAGATGTACGGCATCTAAGGCACCCCATGCAAATACATTCGAAGCAGCCAGCCAAGCCACCCAGCTCGTCAGGAGAGAGGGGCGGAAAAAATGCTCTTACACTGCCCGTCTATCTAGGTCGCCGCTGGGGATGGGACTGGGAACCTCAGCTGCTATGGAAACCCGCCAGGCTCGGCTGGCTGCTGTCCAGCTGCTTCCCTTCCCGGCACGGAGCGGAGATGTGCAGGCAGCTCCCTGTGCGACGGCAGCCCCAGCAGCCTGCCACCCTCAGTATTACTGAGCAGGTTGCTGCAGCCCTTGTGCCTGCCTCTGCAGCACCGATGTGTCCCACAGAGAGGGACAAAGCCTTTTGCGTGGCCCTTGGCGTGGGGATGGGATGTAGCCTCTTGGCGCTGGTGTTGTTCACACCTTTGCATGGCCTCCTGCGGCTCTTACAAATGATGAAATCCCAACCGGTGAAGCTTGGTGCAAATTCGCACTGATCACAGTACTGTGGTTTGATCACTCAAACCCTTGATGAAATCAGGACACAGCGAAATACAAGGGGCTAAATTAGCAATACGCCAGCACTTTCCTCCATAAGGCATGTAGAGCATGCCTCTGCCTGTGCAAGGGAGGCTGCAGAGCCAATTTGGATTTTAACTGTTTGCTTTGAGTGACCACTGATCGGCTGATTGTGGAGCAAGTGCATACAATATGCCCTGTCAAACCTTTTTCTCCTTTCTTAAGCAGCCTGGAAACCTTGCCCTGTGCCATGCCAAACCCCAGCTATGCAGAAGAAACCATGAGCATCAATGGGGCTTTGCTGCTGCCCTCGGCAGGGGCAAAGATGTGATTGGGTCATGCATCGGGTACCCACCAACCTCCACGCCTCTCCTGCAAAGCCTGGGCTCACTCCATACTTTCCAGGCATTAAAGAAATCCCTCTGATCTGAAGGATACACACACACACACACACACACACAAAGTGCTTAAATATAGACTTGATTCTATGAAAGATAAACCAAAACAATAATCAGGCTCCAGTTGCTGCGGAAAACACTCATTTTGCAATTAGAGATGAGAGAGAGCTATTGCATGGCTCAGTCCATCTCCCAGCCCCCGCACATCGGCAGCAATTGAAACACAGGAGAGCCTGGGAACACAATAAAAAGACATCCTAAACATCCCACAAACCTGCACAACAAATAGCTCCAAAATCTGCTGTTACACAAATGTCTCTATTTCCAAGCCTGCAGAGCTCAGTGTGGCAGAGCCCAAGTGACACAAGGCTCAGACCCTGCAAAAACATGGGCTCACGCCCCATTTTTGGCACTGAGGATAATCCACCTATTTAAATTTAATTATCTGCTTAAGTCTTCCCTTCAGAAGACTTCACTGGCAATCTCGTGCTATGACAGCATCCATGATGACATTGTGAGTCCTCAAGCTCAGCGTTGCATCTGCAGACCCATTTCTACACGTGCCCATGCATTTGATGTTTGTGTAGGCTTGAAGCTCCACATTCAGTAAAAACTGGGCAGGCTGAAATTATAGGCAGGGAGTCCGTCTTAAAAATAGCCCTTTGCCAGCATGTGTGGCCCAATTCAGATTCAGATTTCCGCTTTATGGTGTTTTCAACCAAAAAAGTAAACTTAAAAAAATATTATAATCTTTAATTAGATATGACCTAAAGCTACAGCACTGAATCAAAACATCTGAACCCCGAGGTTGTCGCAGCCCTGAACCTAGATACAGACCTGAAGTTCTCCCATGTTCCTGAGGCCACATCTAGACCTATGTCTCACACCTCTTACAGAGTGCTAGGCAAGGCTCGTGCCAGATTCCCTTCCCAGTACCAACAGGATGCCACAGCACGAAGGACAAGTTGCCTCCTACTTTAAGGCAGATGAGGCACCTTGCATGCTATTCCCTCCTAACACACCTGCACACGTATGCTGCAATATCCCGTGCGTCTCGCTGGAGCACTGGACAAGATCTGATTGTGCATTTGCTGTCATGCAACAGGGAAGAGAGGGATATTTTTGCTTTTTCCATGGTCTGTGGTTGGTTTTATTTATTTATTTATTTTATCTCAAAATGATTGATTTAGGAAGAATGAATGACTCATTTAGGAAGAATGATCCTGTTAGCTTTCTCAGGAGGGTGGACTTTCTCCTCCTAGCTGTATTAATTTATTTAATTTATCTTAAATTTGATTGCAGTGAGCACCCCTAATTAACCTGATTTTTTGCTGATAATCACTCACAATGGAATCAAATCACAAATCCGGGGATGGATTGACCGGCACACAGAAAGAAGCCGCCCTCCGTGCATTAATTCAGCGAACGGGATATAATTTGATCCAGGTAGGAACTCACAGTCACGTCCTTCTGCACACAGTGTCTGGTTTCATCTTGAAGCAGTGCTGCATCGGGGGCTTGTGCAGCGAATCTGCACGTGGCAAGCGCTTGTTGCTTGTTCCTCCCTCTCTGCTTCTCTCCAGTTTACATCCTGCACAAAACTGCATGTAGTAGGCGGTGTCTTTTATGAGGTGGCACAGTATTCCCCCTGCCAATATAAGAAGGGTGAAATAAAACCTGAGCACAGCTATATTCCAGGAATGGTTGGGACAGCTGTCTGAAAGCCATGACTGCAGTGCTGTTGTAGCAAAGAAAACCCACTAAACAAGGTTTCAGAAGAGCTTAAGCCCAGATTTGTCCATAGAAAGTCCCATAAGTGAACACCTTATTTACCCTTTTGAAAGATCTTTGCGTGCAAAAAAAGTACAGGTGCCTTACCTGCCCAAAAGCCACAGGCTTGCTCTCAGTCTGGTCTCCAAGGCCAAAGGGCAGGGCAGGTTAGTGCAGGTGGGGAACAGACAAGTCCTTCAAAACCATCTCAGGAAGTCTTCCCTAGATAGCATGACCAAAACAAATGAATTTTTCAAAAGTGCTGGCTAGCAATATGGCTTACCTTGCATCCTGGAAGAAGTAACTGAAAACTGAATTTCAGGCAGGTGGTTGCCGTGAACTTTGGCTTGCTTTGCATAGCACTAGAGGGCACAACAGCCCAAAGCAAAAAGGGGACTCCTGGGAAAAAGCATTTTCCTGTAGTCCTTAATGTTGTGTGTGCCCCAGGACCAGAACAACATTGGGTTTGTTGCACTTGATGAGCCTTCCTGCTATATTTGACCCAGGAGAAGATAAATAGCTTCTTTGTGTGTTTTATTTGCTATGACTTTCTTTATCCTGATCTTTAGTTTTTCATACTGTCACATCTGGCAATGGCTCATTCCTAAACCACAGATTCCTGCCTCCCTGCCCACCCAGAATCTTCTCCTTATTCCTAACTTTTCCCTTTCCTTCAACCTTACCATTTTCTCTTACTATTATTATTTTTTTCCCTCATTATTTTCTTTTCCACATCTCTTTGGGCTTTTTTTTTTTCCAACCTAACTGTCACTGGAGACAAATGCCTTCTTCTTCAATAGCTGTCAGGCTCACATGCCTTCACAAAGGGGACGATGAAGCTCTCCTTCCCCCCAGAGACAATGCCAAGATGAGTTCATTGAGATGCAGCCTTCAAGCCACAAATGAAGCCACTGCAGACTGAGAGTAGACTTTATTTTTTGCTGTGTCTCCTAGCACACTAGGAGACACTCCCACATATGTTGACAAAATGAGAAGAAAATCTGATTGTCTCTCACTTGGCTTAAAGTAGGATGGTAAAACTCTGCTGGCTCTTTGCTCACCATTATTGATGAAAGTAGCATTTCTGCAGGTCACCAAGGCCTTCTTCCAGCTGACATGCCAGTGAAGATCACAGATGACCACAGCAACACAATATACAATCATCGCTCTAACAAATGGCTCAAGAGATAGAAAATCCCATGCTAGAGATGTGCTCAGTTCAGCCAAACTGGGGACAGAAAAGCAGCCTGAAACATCATGATCTTCTCATTAGATCTGCTGTGAAAGTGTACTCATAAATTCAAACAGCTCCATCATTATGCTGAGGAATGAGCATGGATAATTCAGGGCTGGTTATAGGCTTAGGAAAACTGAAATTGCTTGTGCTATACTCTTATATTCCTACCAGGATCCCTGTTTACTGCAGGCTTAAGTCCTTCAGGCCTTCTTTGTAAATCAGCCATTGCCTAGAATAATCCCAGAGGGAGAAATGGCTACAGAAATGTCAGGAGGCAAAAACAGAAAAATTACCAGAGTCACAGCCCCTCCGGGCACAGGGAATCACTGCAGGACAAGGAGAGCTGGAGAGGGAGAGGGAGAGGGAGGGAGCAAAAGACAGAAGGTGGAAGAAGGGAGGGGAAAGAAAGAAAGGGGTAGAGGGATGGGCATCATCTTTCCCCTACGTTTTCCAAGGAGGCCTTTGACTGTCTGAATCTTGGACAGCTGAGCTGTGGAAATGGCCTCCCCTTCAAGGTGCTGATGCATGTTCCTCAGCAAAACTCAACCAGGTGTAAACCAGAGCCTTCTGCAGTACATCACCAGCATACTAGCTCAGATGCTAAAGCCTTTCGGTACCAATATAGCAGTGGGGCAGCCGGCGCACACCGCCCTCTCTCCCTTGAGCCTGCAAAGAGGTGCTCTTTACAAGGAAGGAGGGTGTTTGCCTCTGGCACTGCTCTAACAGGGTGTGCCCAAAGTGTCATTCCTCACAAAGGGACTGATTTGATCCACTACATCATCATTTTATTTTCCTCCGTGGCAGGAAAATGGGCAGAGGAAATATGGCGGCCCACCTCCAGGCTGGGACGGCCCTCCGCCAGAGAGGGGCTGCGAGATCTTCATTGGAAAACTGCCGCGGGACCTCTTTGAAGATGAACTTATACCACTGTGTGAAAAAGTAAGACTTTATGGCAGGTAGATATTTTGCAGAGATTACGGATGATCAGCTCTACATTTCCATGTTGGACTGGAGGTGATTTGGCCCAGACTGCCCTTGATTTGGTGGCAGCCCCTCCAGCTCCTTCTGTGGTGTTTCCTCACCATGACCAGGGCTGATCTAACACTGGAGCTGGCCCTGCTTAGAGTAGGAGGTTGTACTGAAACATCCAGCTATGCCTCCCTCCCTAAATTAGACTTCAGTCATATAAAATACACTTTCCTCCACCTAGGAAATGGGCACAGCCACCCAATCGCTCATGTACAAGCCTGAGCAAGTGATACCATTCAGACACAAACGGCCATGCAATTCTATTGCTGCACCTCATCCCTCCTCTTTTTTAGTCATTTTTTTTTCTAATTTCTCTACTGTGTGATGCATTAGCCTCAAAACTGGAACATAAACCCCATAAGGGGGAGAGAACCACAACCCTGGGGCTGCTGAGGTCAGTGGCCAAACTCTTGCTCACCTTGCTGAAGAGCTAACTTTGTCCCCCTCCCTCGTCACCTAAGCACTTGCTGCCTGTGTTTATGACTTTTTTCATGAGTTAGAAAGTTGTGTGAAAGCAGAACAGGCTCTGGATGATTATCCTGTAGATGGAGATATCTGAAGAGTTCTGACATGATATAGCCAAGAAAGCACCCAGTCTTATTTAAACACCTCACCTGGCAAACACTTCTTTACGAATGACTTTTCTTTCTATTTGCAGATTGGCAAAATCTATGAAATGAGAATGATGATGGACTTCAATGGCAACAACAGGGGCTACGCCTTTGTGACCTTCTCAAATAAACAGGAGGCAAAGAATGCAATAAAGCAACTCAATAATTATGAAATTAGGTGAGCATGGCATACACCTTCACATCAACTTTAAATCATATAATGTATTAATCTGGATTGTTGTGGACAGCATATTTTTCCCTACAGCCCAGAGGAAGCTTCTTTAGATACCTAAACTTTAGTAGGAAGTCATTTCTTGTCTGCCTGTGCATTTGTTGCTTTATGCTGTAGCACAAAGGCAGTACATAGCACTCAGAGACAAACTCTTTTGCAGGAAATGTCTTCCTTAAAAAAAAAAATAATAAAAATTAAAAATTCTACGAGAACATTGGAAAAAATATTTTGCTTTGGATCAAATCAACTGATGTCTAACCATCGTTGTTTATTTCATGTTCCCTTCTGGGCTGTTTTTTGTTTATGTATTCCTATCCACTGTGTCTCACATGAGCTATACTGCAGATATGTTCTGGGAGACATGAGCAATTACAAAAATGGTGAAATAGGATGAAAACTAATTGGCAAAACAGTGACATTTCCTAATAAGTAGGAACAGAAAAATCCCTCGTGTTTGTGACTAAAAATTGGGAACAAAACACCTAGAAATCAACAACATATGGGTCCATCAATATGGTTTGTTTTGATTTCAACCCCATTGAATTTTTTTTTCCAGTTCAAAGTGGGATGAATAGATGCAATTGCTTAGAAGCATTTTGAGATCAACCATTCTGGAAATTTTAGGGCTTTCTTTTCTTTCTTTCTTTTTCTTTCTTTCTTTTTCATTTTTTTTCTTTTTTTTTTTTTTTATTTTAAAGAAAAATATTGATTGTGAATTGCTTTACTAGCAACCTTAGGGATGAGCAGGTCACAAGGCACATGGGAAGGGTTTGGAAACATGACTTATATCAGAGGCTGGAGCATCTGAAAGATCAGACTTCAGCCACCTCCACCTCCTCTGCCTACTTGCCTTGTCCAAAAGATGCTTCTAAAGAAATTTATGACTTCTCCAGACCTGCAAGAGGTAGTTGGACCACAAAGGTGTGAGCAAAGTGAATGTAAAGACGTTTTTGCCTTGGGGGTCTGCACAGCAATTGGTATCAATAAACCCTGAAATGTAACCACAGCTGTGAGGCTCTCTGGTGATCAGGAAGCTGCAAGTCACTGGTGAATGCAATGAAACCTGGCTTATGCTGATGGCAATGCAAGAATCACAGTGGTGTCCCAGTTGCTCAGCACAGTTGCCTGGTGGCAACTGTTTTTGGAAATAGAAAAAGAGAGAATCCCAAGAGTCAAAAGCAAAATTTGGCTTTGGTTTCTTCTGATCTCATGTACCTTGTTTCAAATGTGCTGCTTTACTTTGATGTCAAATTTAGCAGAGTATTAGCCTTTGGATCTAGCCTCTTGTGTTGAGTGAGACCACTTGAACATCCCAAGAGACACGTGCCGCAGAAGGGGAGACCTTGCATTTGGCCTTGTGTTTTGGGACAAGAAGGGGGATTTTTTTCCCCTTTCTCTGAGAAGTGATCTTGGGTCCTGACAAACCAACAATATCATTTTTCTGCAGGAATGGGCGTCTCCTGGGAGTCTGTGCCAGCGTGGACAACTGCCGCCTGTTCGTAGGGGGGATCCCCAAAACAAAGAAGCGAGAGGAAATTTTAGCAGAGATGAAGAAAGTCACGGATGGAGTCGTGGATGTCATTGTCTACCCAAGTGCAGCTGATAAAACCAAAAACCGGGGTTTTGCTTTTGTGGAATATGAAAGCCACCGGGCAGCAGCCATGGCCAGGCGAAAATTGCTCCCAGGTTAGTACAGATGGTGAGGGTGGTAGGAGAAGCTTCAGTTTAGCAGATGCCTGTGTATGTGTAGCAGCATAGAAGTCTCCAGAGGAAACGTATACTCAAGGGAAGGAACACTGCTGGGTTTTCTCATCTTGGCTGCCAATGATTCACTTCAAGCAAAGAGGGACCCCATTATGCCCATCGGGCTGCCAGACATGCCCTGATGCTGGGGTGTGGGGTGGGTGATTCACTGAAAAGCCTGATTTACCACCATTCTCATTAGCCAGGTGCTTCATTTAAGAGCTTGAAGTTATTAAAATATAGCTAGATGGATCTAGCTGTTGTATCCGTTCAGCTCTGTTGTAATATATATATTATCCCATGGTTATCTTGAGTTATATGTAAAATGCAGCCTCATCTATGACCTCCCGGGGAGCGTCACTTAGGGAAATATCCAAGACCATATCAGACTTGACATTGTACTGGGGATGTTCCTGAAAATGTTTATTTTCCACATGGGAAGAAAACCTCAGATGAGGAATTGCTTTAGAATTTAAACAATATAGAGAATAAGTCTATGTAATTTAGTGCTGGGGGACATCGTGAAGCAAAGAGAAGTTTGATAGGTGATAAGCAAAAGCGACACAACATTAATTGCCTTTGCAGCGATTTCACTGTTTTTCTCATGCTTTCGTATGCTCAGCAGCAGCTCCTGCACTGCTTTGTCAAAGCCAGCTCACTTGCTGTTAAAAGAATCCAATAAACCTTCTGTTCTGACACTTGATCCTCACACATCATGCCCACCAATTTTCTTTCTTTCTTTCTACATGATAGCCCATAAAAAATCTTGTCATTTTGAAACCTTTTCTCTTATTGTCAGAAATGAGTACGATTGCGAGAGTTAATATGTATCTGAGTATGCCTGCTATTGCGGGGTATCTCACACAGACTATTTTTCTTTTTATTCTGTATTTTCTGCATCAGCTTAGCATCTCCCTAATTATAGGAGCACTTTCTGTTAGTCTGTTCTTCAGCATAACTTTCTCATGGTTTCTATATTGAGAAGGATGGAAGGAGCAGGCGCAGGCACCGCCACTGATGGCAGCCTTGAGGGAGCAAAGCACTTGAAATCCTGAGCAAAGACAGTGAGACAGATGGGAATGAGAACATAGTCCTGAACAGCCTTGTGCAATGTGCTAGTGATTTCCAATTTAGGGATATCTTGGTAAACAGGTTGGGAATTTCAAAGACCTGAGCAGGAGTGAGAGTCTTCTGATGTTCCAAACATACGGGAGGAACTTGAAAAAGGTTTCAAGCCAGGACTGAATGCGTCTCCAGCTGATGCATTGGATGAACGTGAAATTGAATATCATTATCAAGTTGCTTCCTTAACTCTGAACCTCACTGCTCTTCAAGGAAGCTCTGTAGAAGAGGCAGAAAAGCTCAAAATGAAGATGCTTTTTATGAAAGCTTTGTCTTGTCTCCTGGTTAAATAGGCAGGTGGAGGAAGACTGGGTTTTAGCAAGCTGGTAGAGCAGGAACCAAGCTTAGCTCCTTGCTATGAATCAGCCAGGTTGTTATTTCCACTATTGAAATGAACACGGCAACTTAGAAAAGAGAGCATGGCCTTTCATTTTAGCTGGCTGCCACTAGCTGCCATCTATTTCTGGTCATCAGACTGGTCAGGGCTGGAAGCTGAACATCAACCACAGTCACAGCTCCACAATTCCCAGCTCATTCACAGGACAGAGAAGCATACCCATTATCCTAGCAGGGAGCAGCCCCTTTACATTTTGGTTTGTTTTTTTTGGTTTTTTTTTCAGCTTTTAACTTCTGTTACAGAAAAACAGGTCTCCAAATTCTAACCCCTTCCCTCTAATTTTCCTCTATTTTGGAGCTCCCATCCTGTCTTAGATGGATTATCCAAGTGGACATGCAAGATGGGATGCCTCCAAAAGTGTTTTGCGGGAGTCTCATTTTCCTTCTTCCAACATAGGTATCCCAGGGCCTCTTCCAGGTTTTAGCATACACCTAGGCCTTGGAGAATCATAAAGATCATATCATAAAGATCAGAGAAGAAATAAGAACAGCACAGACAGGACTAGTTTGAGGGAAGCTTGCAGAAGAGGCAGACATTTTATTTCATTATTTTGGAGGAAATATCCAGCACTAACCATGCTGCAAAGCCAGAAAATGGTCCCTACTGTGCATCCAAAGCACTATCTGCTAGGCTGATTAAAATTGCCAGAGAAAAAACGGGCAACAGACCGAGCACATGGAATTTAGGGCTCTGGATATTGGTGAGTGGCCAGATTTCAGCCACTCTTGAAGAGAAGGGGAAAGGATTTCTTCCTGAAAGATGTGCTGAAAGGACTGGGAAGAAATGCTTATCACAGTGATTCACGCAGATTGGAGGCAAGGCTGTGGCCGTCAGTTTTCATTACACGTTAGATATCATGAACTGGTTAATCAATTACTTAATGGATTAAGTAACTCAATGCAAATGATTACAGAGCTCAGCATGATCACATGGCAAAAACATCGCTTTTAACTACCTCTTTATTTGCTGTTTTTATTCTTTGCCCCTCAGCAGCTTGATCCACTCTATACAGAACCCATATGCTTCTCCACACCCTGTTTATGCCTCATTACTTTTTGTTTCCTTTCTTTCTACTGCTTCTGTTGCAACTTCACCCTGTGTGGACCATGCAACTTCAAATACTTGCACATGGAGACATCCTGATTTTTACTATTTCACTTCATCCTCTGGGACTTCTGGATCCCTTTCCAATTTCCTAGGGAATTAAATATTTGCAGCCAACAGAGATCTTTATAAGAGAAGTATACCCATTACAATATTTCCCTTCAGAGCGCATTCCAGGGAATGCAGATGTTAGTGAATTGTGCCACAAATTCCCTTTTTAATTTCTGGATGCTACATTTCTGCAGGCATCTAAGATGCTAGTGGGAGCCTGCTGAAAGTGTGACCATCTGCTTTTGGAAATGAGTTAACTAAAAGGCAGTGCTTTGAGCACAAAAGGCTTATTTTGGCCCTCTTTGTATAATTGGCCTATTCTATTGTTCATACTGCATATGAAATAAACTCTGAGCAGAAGTTAGAGGAACCTAAGCCTCTCTGACAATGATGATGCCAATCCCTTTAAAGGAAGGATCCAGTTGTGGGGACACCCTATTGCTGTTGACTGGGCAGAACCAGAAGTGGAGGTGGATGAAGACACCATGTCATCAGTAAAAATCCTCTATGTGAGGAACCTCATGCTCTCGACCACCGAAGAGACTATAGAAAAGGAGTTCAACAGCATCAAACAAGGTAGGAACCCACTGACACAGTCCTTAAGTAAGTGCTGCTACTGCAAATGGAAGTATTTCTTCATTCATAAAATGCCAAAGGAAGACAACAAAAGTAGCAGTTTTTCCATGGTAAAATGTTCATGTGTAATGCCGCAAAATTGCCATTAGGCTGAAGGCTCCCACCCAACATGCATAACATGTCATTCCGCTAAGGGCTGATTAATTTACAGCTAACAACACTACTAACCTTTTTAAGGTGATTGGCAACTGGAAGAGATCCAAAATACTGCATGAGGATGCCTGTATCATAAAAACAACTTTGAGTCATTTGAATCTTCTTGAAAAAGAGAGTTGTTAGAACAGCTGGGTGATTTCAGCTTTCTTCATCTACAGAAAGGGATGATGACAGAAATAGGATGGTTTAATACAACTGCTTTTTATCTAATCTACCTAAATGCTGAATTCTTTCTTTTTCATACCAAAAATGATCTTCCATAAATTTATGAATAACCAGTGCTTATCATTTTATGCAGGATATGATGGTATTCTTTCATGGCATATATTACATGCTCTTAGGGTGAGATTTTCAAAAAGCAAATATGTTTGTTGGGAATAAAAATCCTGCTGGCTTTCAAATGAGATTTTACTTCTGAGTTGCTCCGGTTTTAGAAAGTTCCACCCAAAAACAACAGAGTAAAAATAACCCATTTGTGCAACTCTCCAAGCCACATAGTCCATTAGGCATTAGTAACTTATGCTTGGCAATGTGAAATTGCCATTCATCTCGTTCCTACTAACTTCCTTCTATTAATTTTTAAAAATACACTACAGAGCTTCATTTTTCCTTCACTAACTTTTCATTTCTGCTCCATCCTTTTTTTTTTTTTTTAATAGGCTACAATGCAAAGATCTTTATGAGATTTCTTTACGAGTCTTTTCCGTCCTTCTAATGTTACCAGCTAATACTTTAAGTAACCATCAAGCTGTTAGAAATCCCATTTTAACCCCAAGCTAAATATGTATCATCCCACTCTCTTAACTGTTTCCTCCTTTATTTATTCAGTTTTGTTCCTGATCACTGAACTGCTCACACTCCCCAGAAACACATTTATATCCATTTGACACTTCAGTAACAGTCATCTGCTTTGCTCCTAAGCAAAGTTTTCTAGTACAACAGAAGACTTGAATCTTCTTCAGTTCGTCTTTTCAACACTTTCTCATTTTGCTTCTCATGCTGGAAATTGTTTTTGTTTGTTTTTTGTTTGTTTGTTTGTTTTTGTTTTTGTTTTAAGGAGAGCTTTAATTATTGTGGATGAAACCAAGAATGCCTTTTTTAAAGCTGTGCCATACTTTCAAAAAAACATGCCTAGAAGAAGCAAAACCTGAGTTTTGAGGAGAATAAATGCAGTTTAAGTCATAGTGAGATTACAATCAAACAAGTCAGCAAGGAGCTGAAATGATTCACCTCCCACTTTGGTTATCTGCTACGTTTGTTGGGTCACATTTCAATATCACTTGCCTGAAGTGCACATTTGATCCGGGGAATTTAGAAGCTGTTTTGACAATAACGAGCCATCCAATAAAAACGTACCCAGATGAGAGGAGTTACGAGGCAGAGGTCCCCATTACAGAGCAATTACCACATCACCACAAGCTCCACAGACACTACCAGGAATGCTACTTATGCATCCCAAGTTGTAACACAGCACAAGTATCACCCCTTTTAAATCTGTGCCAAATTCAGTGCCGGATGGCTTCTATAGAAATATGCATCACTTCAACAACAAGAAGCTCTGCCCTCCCTCCCTAGAGATCTTGGCAAATATCCTGAGCCCTGGCAAAGTTTCCATTTGGTTAAATGGGCTCCAGACAACGCAGCTGAAGCGGGGTGATGCTGAAAGAGAGCAGCAAGGAGGGGCAGGCCTGTACCTTCCTGCAGCAAGGCGCTCTACCCTGGCAGCAGGAAGGCCACACTCTCCAAAGGTGCTAACAGGGACAATATTCCCCCTGCGGTGTCACATAGCCGCTTGTCCCGCTGGGGTGAGAGCACGCCGCCTAGTCCCACAAGTAGGAACAAGCAAGGTTTTGTCTTGAGTGAGGATCAATAACACAGAGCAATCTCCAGGAGGCAGAAGGGGGATTTTCAAAACACAGAGAGTTCATTAAAGCCTCGACTTGTAAACGAGACATCAGCATATAATGCCCATAATTTTGGGCTTAGAAAATCACCCTCCAATCCCAGAAGGACACAAAAAGCCACTTACCATTTCAGTGTCAGTCTGAAGACATGCAGGCTGCTTGGGTTATAGGCTGAAACAGGCTTCATTAATAGCCCACTGGAACTCCTAATGCCACCCCCTAAACTCCAAAGAAATATTTTTTCTTCTGCAGTTATTTAAGTAAGTGCTTTTTTGCAGCAATAGGATATTTCCCTGTACACCTGTTCAGCTTTAAAAGGAAAGAAACCAGCAGAAAAGTCATCCTGCATCCATTAGCCACATTTCCAAAGGATACTTTTAGGGGTGTTATAGTCTCACTGGCTAGGCTGGTTGACAACACACTTCCCAACTGACAGGACTGGCAAAGATGAACAACTAGAGGAGAAAAGGTAGATACCTAAAGCTTGAGCCTGCAGAGAGCAGGTGCCAGTGTGGTTATTTCAGAGCCAGAATATTTGGGTGCTGCAAAGTTCCCAGCAGCAGAGCATCTGACAAGGGAAAGGGAAGGCTGTAGAGGACAGACACAGAGGAGAAGAACACTGAGTGTGAGAACACCAAGTGTCCTGCTCAGCCATCCAGCTCCTGGAGATCCGTCACAGAAGTGAAACACAAAACCAAAGACAACCTCAGACAGAGCATTTTGGACTGGAGCAAACCACTCCAGTTTAATGGGAACCATACAGGTGCTTGCCTTCAAGTATTTCTAATTTTGCTTGAAATAACACAGACATTGTCTTTAGTTTCTCATGGTATATACATCCTAAGAGGTAAGAAGACACCACTGACTTTCTCTCTTACCCATGGCCAGTTTTTGCTCTTGAAGGGCTCACAACCCAACACAATTGCTCATTCTGATACATATTTTCCAACTAATACCTATTTCCAACTAATAGTCCAATGTTTTCCACAGGTGCAGTAGAAAGAGTAAAGAAAATTAGAGACTATGCCTTTGTGCACTTTAATAAAAGAGAAGATGCAGTTGAAGCTATGAAAGCCTTGAATGGGAAGGTAAAGCTGCTCTGAATGTTGGTTTGTGGGACTTACATGCAGTATATTATATGCAGCTGAAACAAAGCTGCCAGGCTTATTAGCTACAAAGACACCCTGAAGGTGCTAGCCCTTTTTTTCAGTTCTCAGGCTGCTTTTATACTCCTGAATTCATTTTTCAGCAACCCTGATGTTCACAAACTGTTCTTTTTGGCTTCTTTCCCTTTGCATTCATAATAAATGTTTGCCCAGATCAGACTGTAGTTCACCACTCTGAAAAAAGATGGAGCAATACAGAAATGAGGACTAGAAAATGAGGGGTTACGGGTTCCCTTGGCTTGCACTCACATACGTGTTTCATGTCTGCCAACAAAAACACCGGAAGGGAAGCATGTGAATAGTAAACAGGGACAAACAAGGTCAACCCAGAACATCTGCTCCAAATTCAGAAGCAGATTTGCAAGGAGCTTGCTGTATTTGGTACTTCTTGCACTGCAATGTAATTCACAGTGCTGTAATGCAAGAGCTTTTCCCAAAGAGGTGTTAACCCCGTTCCTATTTTTAGTGCTGTTGCTGTTCTCCATAGGAGTACCTATAATCGGGCTGACTTAGATGCTGCTTTGCAGGAAAGTGAGGCCTTTTCAAGGGCTTCACAACTCTGCTAATTCAGTTAATTAGCCTCTGCTGGCTGGTGTCAGGTCTGGATGCTCTCTACACATTGAACCTTCACCTAGCCAGTGCCTTCTTCCACCCGTGGGAGGGAGATTTTGGCTGATTTGGGCGGTTTTCTCCGTTTTCCCGTTCTGTTAGTAAACCACGTGGGGAAGCTGCCTTCTTAGACAGGATAATCCCCATGCATCTCGGAGACTGCCTCACGCTTGTGCTTCTCCCGCACTCTTCCTGCGGTGCGAAGGTGCTGGATGGCTCCCCCATCGAGGTGACGTTAGCCAAGCCCGTCGACAAGGACAGCTACGTCAGATACACCCGAGGCACAGGTGGCAGAGGCACGATGCTGCAGGGAGAGTACACCTATGCCTTTGGACACATGTACGACCCCGCCACCGCCTACCTGGGTGCCCCAGTTTTCTACGCACCCCATGCCTACGCGGCTATCCCCAACCTCCACTTCCCGGCCACCAAGGGGCTCAGCAACAGGAGCATCATCCGGCCCCCATCCATCCGAGGTAACTCCAGTCATGCCAATACTCTGCTCTAACAAAATGACTCCTCCCATGCTTGGGTGGCTGCATCCTCATGCTGAGGGTGTTGGCGTTGCCCAGGCTGCTGGACCCCTTTCAGAAAGGGACAGAAAACAGTTTTTAGGCTCTGTCCTTCCCAAAGACATAGTGACATTCCAGCAGGCTAAGCAGAGTACTAAAAAATAACCATTTTCCTGGAGCAAGCTTTAGACAGCTTCCAGATCACCCTCCTTCCAGGGTAAATAAGCCATGAATCCTCCTGGTTTTGCCCCAGCAGGGAAAACCAAATAAAACAATTTTCCTTCCCTCCATCCTGA
This sequence comes from Cygnus olor, assembly GCF_009769625.2. NCBI lineage: Eukaryota > Metazoa > Chordata > Aves > Anseriformes > Anatidae > Cygnus > Cygnus olor. The sequence goes on from NC_049175.1 coordinate 16,055,889, forward strand.
GCCAACTCTCATACAGCCAGCAGCACATCTCTGTGCTGTTTTTCCCCTTTCCTTTGAAACCCACAAGGAAAGTTTTACCAGTCCTGATGTTTTCTGACCCAAATGCACAGCATTTCCCAGGGAGGTCACATTGTGCTGAAGCTGAGTGGGGAACCAGAACTGAAACCAAGAAAGCCATTAATTTTGTGCTTTGGGAGATGGACTCGTCTTTTTTTTTTTTTTTTTTAATAATAATCTAATAATAAGAAACCTATGAAAATAGAGAGTGTTTCTGATGGTTGCTGAGGGTCTGCCTTTGACCCCAGCTGTCTGCAACTGGTACTGAATCAAACCCAGCATTCAGGTACCCCCCCGATCAAATATCATTGCAGACAGCATTTGGTACCTGCAGAATTAGGTTAGGGGACTACCAGAAAAATAAATACATGTGTCCATTGGGCTCCTTGAACAAAAATGAAAATGTAATAGGGGCTGAAAATTTGACTTTGGTTCATATAAGGGAGGGGTTGTATAAACACTGAGTTCCTCATGAAACTGTTATTATGCTGGTGGGTGGCAAGTGACATCAGCTGTCCCTTCGCCAACTTCTGACTACAAATCTGGTTAGAAAGGTGTTACAAAATCAAAACCGGCTTGTCTATGAGCTCAATGGAAAGTTACACCTCACCTGTCAGCACGGAGTAGAGGAGATGGAAACTGGGTCAGACAAAAGCAGGGGTACCCCCAGAACTTCACACCTCCAAGTGTGCAAGCCCAGCAACAGGCTATGGGGGGGCTCCTGCCTACCTCCTTCCCAAACTCAGTCAGTGGGGCTAACTTTTCCATTTCAGGGACAATCAGGGTAATTTTTCCGGTGATTTGATTCAGTTTAATGCCTTCTTACATTCCTAGAAATTTACATGAATGTACCTGTAGGGGCTGCGGGAGTTAGAGGACTGGGAGGTCGTGGCTACCTGGCGTACACGGGCCTGGGGCGCGGATACCAGCTCAAAGGAGAAAAGAGGGGAGAGGATAAACTCTACGACCTCTTGCCAGGAATGGAGCTCACACCGATGAACCACGTCACATTAAAGCCCCAAGGGATCAAACTTGCCCCTCAGGTAGGTGTGTGCGAAGTATGGTCAATGTGTTGGCCAGGGTTTGCCTTTGCTCAAAATGCTTTCAGAAAAACAGCCCTTGCTTGAATTTAAACTGGTGATTGATAGCTACATCCATTCATAACTCTTGGAATACATTTAAACAAGAAAACATTGCTAGTTGCGTCCTGCAGTGCCATCCGCCTTGCTGTAGTACAGCACTCTCCTTCAAGGGAGAATTTTCATAAACTTCCATGGGTGGAAGATGAAATCCAGCTATGACTACCCCTCCATAAAAGCACTGTGGAGTAAAGAAATTCTCACCCAAAACAGGCATGATAAGTAAGATGCATCACTTGGGACTTCACCAAGGAACTATTTCACATAAATAGAAAAACAGCAACTTTGCCAGGAAAAAAAAAAAAAGAATCATCTGTTTTGCAAGAGGGCCATGGCATTGCACAGAGCTTTGCTGCCTCGATGTGATTGCTCCAATGCAGTACAAAGAAGTAAAACAATGTGGAGCACATTATCTGGGTGGATCCGTGTGTGGCAGCTTGTGCTGTCTCCCCTGATGCTGACATATGCCACGGTCCTGGCAGGAGATCAGGGTTTGGGTGATGCTGAGAACTGAAATCCTGAACCACAAATGTACATCCTAAACAGAATGGGAAAAGAGGTGTTGATGGACTGCACAGCCCAGCCAAATGCAACAGTTCTGGTTGCACAAGGAGGCTTGGACATGATTGTGCATGCGGGACTGGGATCCAGACAGCTAGCTGACGACAGAGCAGAACAAATTCCTCGAGTTTCAGAGGTCACTCTCCTACAGCAACTTTTTTCCCCTTGAATCATAGAAAGTAATGTTAGAAGTTAATTTCACTCTGATTTCGGAAACGCATCTCTGTCTAGTAAAAAAATTGCCACAGCATTCCTTTTGTTAAATGTCTCCCAAAACATCCTTTTCTCCCCAGAAACCTGGAGTGCTTTTTCTTCCCCTGCAAAGTTTCTCTGTCTCCATGTTACCAGCACACAAGAAGGGTGAAATGGTCCAGGCTGCCTTAGGGCAGGTGCAGTTCAGGGTTTTTGCTCTCCCGACATCTTCACGATGAACCCCCATGGCAAGGTCAATGTGTGGCAGACCATGCAGCAATAATTTTTGGAGCACATCTTCCCTTCAGCTGAGTTCCCTAATTCCCTCACTGCCACTGTCTCATAATAATGCTTCTTACACAGCCATGGCTTGCTTTAGGACAGCCTCGTTAATACCTGTGCCAGCTCGGTCAGCCTCTCCTGCCCACCGCACACTGCAACAGCACCTGTGAAGGATGGACCCCTCCTAACTTCCTTCCTGCTGCCTAGCTGGGGTGCTTGGTGTTCATGAATAGATGTTGCTCATTGAGTATTTAAATGGTGATGTTACATCTCAAAAGCACCGTCCTTACATAGCCTTTGGGACAGCAGGGGACAGCTGTCAGCATGGTCAAGAAATCTGATGAACTAGGGTGTGCGCACTATAGAGTAGCAAACTTTAGAGCTGTAGTTACCAAATGAAAGGCAGCAGTGAAATAAAATAATTTTAAATAAGGTGGACAGCAGAAAGCCTCAGGCTGTGGGTACCCAGGGGTCTCGGCTCCAACCCGGTTCGCAGCAAGACCAACGTCACAGCTACAGCAGATCACTTGGGGACATTCCAAACAGAACGTTTTTGTCTTGTGTTCAACTTCAGGATGCCAAATTGCCTTACTGTGTCACTCAAATGCAAATCGTTATGGCACTGAAAAATACCTGGTGAGACCACAACCGCTGCTCAATAGGAAAAACCCCAAGCCCCAACCATTTCTAAGTAGAGCATCAAACCTGATGGAGTTACTTAGAAAAAAATAAATGGTCCAAGCACCACTGGTGGGGGACACCACACTATATCAAACCCACCTGGGACATTAGATAGCCCCTGGGTTTAAAAAAGAAAGAAAAAGAAAAAGCAAGAGCATTTCCAGACAGTGATTCCCAATTACTGTGGAATAAGCTGTGCTAAGGCCAAGGGCAATGTGGTCCAGCATTTCTCTTTCAAACTAGCAGCAGAAATTGCCTATTGAAGCCTGAATAATTAATTGGGCAGAGAAACAGCCTCTTTTCCTTCCTTCCTTTCGTCTTTTTTAAGACTGGACTTTTTATGTACTGTATCCCACCAAGGGAGGGAGGCACCAGAGCTGTGAAGATGAATGGAACCATAATGCTTTAAGGGGGTTAAAAAGATGTGCACAGATAGAGTTTCTGTGGAGAATTCAGAGAAGGCCATGCCGATAACGGAATGAAACAGCTAATCAGCAAAACAAAGACATCCCATTTAAAGAGGTGATAATTAGCTTCAGGAATTAAATGCATTTTTAAGGTATATAACATTTAGATGAATCTTATATTTCAAGGTGAGCTTTACTGCCCTGTCTGCCATTTATTTTCTCACTAAGACTTGAGGAAGCTGCCCTGAAAACCCTTTGGAGGGGAGGAAGCTGAGCAATGCAGGGGCTGGAGCTGGAGAAAAAGGCTACGTGCAACAATTAACTCAAGCAAATCCCTTCTTCCCTCCTAGATCTTAGAAGAAATCTGCCAGAAAAACAATTGGGGACAGCCTGTTTACCAGCTCCACTCTGCAATTGGCCAAGACCAAAGACAGCTCTTCCTATACAAAATCACCATCCCCGCCCTCGCCAGCCAAAACCCCACCATGTACGTAACTATTCAAGTTTCTCTGGGCTTTAGGATTATTTTTTTAAAGTGGATTTTGTCTAGCATCTCTCTTCAAAATACGACACAGGTCTCTATTTACAGGTTTTTGAGACATTAGAGAGAAAATCATCCATAAATCAAAAAAAAAAAAAAAAAAAGATCAACAGAGATGTCTGCTGTGCTTGGTGCTCTGTGTTCAGTGGTGTAAAAACTACAGAAAGCCAGAAATAAGTAGGCAAAAGGGTGCTTTTTAGTAAGAAAATAAAACATACAATAGTTCACGTAGGAAAAAGAAAAGCAGCTTGTAGGAACATGCTGCTAATTAGGCTCCAGATATGATCCTAAACACTTCTGATTTGAAATATTTTTGTGGTGTATTTTAATGAGAAAGACTGAAGCAGGCTTTCTTTTGGACTGAAAATGGACGACATGCTCTGAAAACATGTAGTGACCGAAATGTGACCCAGGGCTGATGATCTCGGCAAAGAAACCAGACTGCTAAAAGTATTAGTGTTAATGCATCAGCACAGTAAAATGATGTTTCTATTTGATGTATGGGATCATGCCAACTATGGCTGGATTAGAAGGTTTTGCAGTAAAGGCCTAGAGAGAAAAAAAAAAAAAAAAAAAAAAGGCAAGCTAATATGTTGCTGTGTTCACAGACATCCCTTCACACCTCCCAAGCTCAGCGCCTTTATTGATGAAGCCAAAACCTACGCAGCAGAATACACCCTGCAGACACTGGGGGTTCCCACCGAGGGAACAGAGGTGCCTCCTGCTGCACCAGCTTTTCCAGGTATGTGAAGGTCTGTACAGCAAAGGCCTCCTGCAGTATTATTTTTCCTACATGCTTCCTCGTGTGTGTCCAGAACTAACCTGTTTGTGGTCACTGAGGACAGACCTGACTGTGCTCCAGTTCATGGATGCCTCCCTTTAACTGGGAGCCCCCAGTAGGACCCAGGACCCAGATGTGGTCTCCCCAGAGCCAGAGCTGGGATGAGTCCCCTTCCTGCTGTGCCCTGGCCAGTGCCACACAGGACGGGTTCGGTCCTCCTTACCGCAAGGATCCCTCCTCTTGAGCCAACCCCTTGGATTTCATCTGCCAAAGGAATAATGTGAACGTGACAGCCAGGATCCGATCCCAGCTCTCTCCCACCCCTGCTGGAAGACTAATGTTTCCAGTTTGGGAGTTCATTCCCAACAGCTCTTGTAACTACCAAAAGAGCTTGGGAAATCATGGAAAACATAAGCCAGGAGCTGGAATCCAGCTTGCAGGCATTACATTTACTGTGCTCCCCAGCATGATGGTGATTCTGATGTAGTGGGAGCAACTTATGCCAAACTGCACATGAGGAATGCATTAGTCAGTACTACTGAATTGTTTGGAGTGTCTCAAGGATGGATTTAAAAATAAAAATAAAAATCTATCCGGCTTCCTGCCACAGGAGTCCACAAAAGCCACAGAAAAATCAATTTGTCTGGGTTTGTGCGAGCTTCCGCAGTGTGGAAACCAAATGGGCTCTTTATTGAATCCAGTCCCCACTTACTGCTTAATTATAATCTCTCCTTTTTCTTTCATCCACCCTTATTTATTTATCTTGGAAACACAACAAATAGACATACATTAAAATTACTGCCAGCAGCACACACCGGTGCTCGGTCCACACTCACTGAAGTCCAGCACAGCCCAGGCCATGCCCAGGTAGCAGCTCATTTCTCTTATGATGCCGAACATGGTTTAAATGACAGATTTCTCAACTCCTAATCAAAATGTTGCACCTCGCTTTGCTGATGCAAGAAAGACACTTTGAGCGGCCACAACATTCATGTTCCCGTGAATTTCTCATGTTTTCCCCCAAGCTAACATCTTCCATGAGGAAACATACTCTTGGTGATGCCCAGTATCATAGAATCATAGAATCACAGAATCATTAAGGTGGAAAAAGACCTCCAAGATCATCTGGTCCAACCATCCCCCTACCACCAGTGTCACCCACTAAACCATGTGCCTAAGCACATCCAACCTTTCCTTGAACACCCCCAGGGACAGTGACTCCACCACCTCCCTGGGCAATCCATTCCAATTCCTGACCGCTCTTTCTGAGGAGACATTTCTCCTGACTTCCAACCTGAAATATCTCCAGGCCCTGCCCCAATGGGACTCGGATCTGACTGACCTTGAGCCAATCCCACTGCCAGCTGGTTGGTTGGAGAGTTTGGATCCTGGGAGATGTAGTTTGGAAGCAGAGACAGGTTCAGCAGAGCCGATGGGCATCTTGGCTACTCTTCCCACATTTGGGCTTCGTCTTAATTCTTGATCCTTTCATAACAACAACATACTGTGGTCTGTTTGACAAGCTGCTACACTCTCCTTTCAGATGAACCAGTCCCAAATGATGTTTGTTTTCCCAGTGATTCATTTTAAATCAGCAAAGCTAACATTTTCCCATGGAAAATTTTGAAGTGTTGAAACCACATATCCCATTAGAATCTGATGGGAAAAAAATCCAGTTTGCTAAATATTTCCTCCCAATATTGCATAGAGGGAATTCCCTTCCTCTCTAACATGGCTGTCCTGAGTTGCATGCATTTTGACCATAAAGGATGTCACAGCCATGTTTTCTCCCAGCTGTGCAAATGCCTTCTCTATGAAACAAAACATACCCAGATTTTCTCCGCAGTACTTCATTTTCTTGCCCTCCTTTGTCATGTGTGGGAGTCCATGTAAAGAGCACTGTTACCAGCCTCTCATCTCAGAGATATTTGAAGCTTAAGGAAAAATATTCAACAAAGAGGGGATTTTTTCAGGCAATGTGTTTAACAAATAATAGGTGAGAAAATGCATTAATTTTCCAGCTGCAGTTGTCAAATTTGTTACCTTTAACGAGGAGGAAAAACATGCCAGGAGTGATTTATTTAATCTAATCAGATTGTTCCAATCTTCCCATTGACAAATGACATGATTGCCATTGACAATGAAGTCTTCCCATCAAAAAATGTCAGGCAATGGTAGCTTTTGAATGACTTTCCTTTAATCTCCATCTCTTCTCTCTTTTCCCTTGCAGGATACACCATTGCTAATGCTGCCGCAACAGTCACTGCCACTCACCTCAAACAAGCAGTGACAATGGGACAAGATTTGGCGACGTACACCACATATGAAGCCTACCCCGCCTTCGCAGTAGCTGCACGCAGTGATGGTTATGGAGCATTCTAATTCTGTCTTTATTAAATAGTTTCCTTAAATCAAGCACAGGTAGAAAAATTCTCAGTCTGGTAATTCTTACACCCTCATGATTTTAAAATAATCTGTTGCCTAAAGTTAGATTTTAGTTGGAGTTTCATTCTTTTAGTTCTTTAATTTCATATCAGGACATTAGGGAGAAAGGAGAAATGAAAAAAAATAAATGGCTCAAAATCAGATTTTCACACTAGAAAGCAAAATCTCAGCCTCAAAAATAAGTGGTTCTAAGGTGTGTGTATGTGTATTTATATATATTTACATATAGATATGTTTACATATATACATACATACACACACCATTGTGTTTGTGTTTACAAGCAACAACCCATGCTGAAAACAGCAGGAGCTCTCTTCCATTCACCCCAAATTTTTAGCCAGGCAGACCCCAGAATTTCTCCAGACAAGCAGAGAACAGCCAAGGAAAAAAGCCATTGATCAAAAATGTGTCTGCCCAGCCTACTAAGCTAGTCTACATGCTTTTTAGTGCTAATTGTATTTTAAAGCAGGAGGTGAGTATTCAGTAAAGTTTTGCCTCTCACTTTGCTACTTCTCAGCCATACCTACAAGTCACAAAGCCACAAACAATGTCTTTTTTAACACCTCCCATCCAATGGCATACTCAGTGCAATAGTCCAAAACCTTTTGGACTATTAAGGCTGATCAGAAAAGCCCTATATATTCACGCCAATTTTTTTCTTAATTAGACCACAAGAGCTCAGTTATTACCTAGTAACAACAGACACCTCTACAGGAACACAATGATATACAAGTAAACTTTTCAGCAGGATGGAAAGAGCCCTGCCTGGCTAATAACGCTGCTTTACACGGCAAGTGAGGGTGCTGGCTGCTATGACTCTTGCAAAAGTTAATTTATCAGTAGAGAGTTCACTGGGGTAATTCATGTACATCAGTAGTACATGGTACACGTGCCTCTCGTTTTGGAGAGCACCAGCTGCTGGTGGCCAGGGTGTGCATGTGCTCTGGGGATGCTGAGAGTGCCCCTTGGTTTATAGCAGGAGGAAAGTATCCCTTTATTTTAACCATCAGACTGAGGAAGGAGTAACGATGCTCTAGAGATACAGGAGAAAACTGGTCTTATATAACTACAGTGCATGTTTTAGTCCTATAGACTACACATGCTAAGATGACTTGAATCAGCTCAGCCTAGGTCACAAAACCCCATTCTGGTGGTTAACCAGGAGAATTTACAACCTGTAACAAGCTTCTTCCTTGAACTCAGGGGAGCGACCTCCCCACCAGGGTGCAGAACTCATCCAGGCTGGGTTGGTGATGCCCATCAATTCCAACATATATGGCCCCAAATTTGTCATCTGGTCTAGATGATGTAATGTGGCACCACACAAGCTGTTCTGCTGTTTCAAGTGGAACTTTTTCCTGCATCCCTATAGCTGTACCAACCACAATGGTCTGTGACAAGGTGTTGACAAGCAGGAGCCAAGTGTTTTGGATTCTCATACTTCGGCTGACTTGATTTTGCTTAGGAATGGAACAAAAACATATAAGCTGTATAGTTTGTGGTACTATTAGACTATTTCTATTTATAAAGTAGTTCATTAGAGTGATCCAAAAGGTATTATGGTCCTCTGTGATTGCTGTTCAGCACACTCTGATTTGCAGAAAATGACCACCTTATTCACAGAGGTCAAAATAACCAAGAGTGTTATTGGTATTGTGGCTTTATTTTCTTTTCTGTCTATGTGTTTTGTGTTTGAGAAAACTGCCAATGAATAATACGTCTCTCTAAGAAAACATTACTACTGTTGGCAGAAGACATTTCTCACTTTCCATGTTCAGTAACTTTAGTCTTCTTTTTCAGCTATTTATATAAAGTTCAGAAAGATGTCAAAGAAAAGGGCAAGAAACAGTATTAAAAAATGTGTGCATGAAGCACTTATTTTTGTACCCTTAGTACAATATTTGTATAGAGTTTTAACACTATAAAGTGTAGCAAAAATCACACCATCCATTTACTGGAGGACAATCATGTATGTTTAAAGAGAATAAAGTGAAAATGGCATCTAAATCATCCATTACAAGGAAGTTATAACCTGATTTAAATTCTGTGAAGCGAGTCTGTAATTCTAGAATAATCAAAGGGCATTAACTGGACTTTGAAATATCATTAAAACTTTTTAAACCAACCTGAATGCCTCAGTCCTTTCTACCCTAAGTTTTATCTAAAAGGGTCATTCCGTTCATGGTAAATAAGAGGACACTTTGCTCTGTAAGAATCGATCTGAGGTCATACAGACAAGGTCACATGCTGCTTGGCAATGCCGAGTGTTTTCAACATGCACTTTGATGACACTTGGCATTTGCATGCAGCAGAAATTAGGGTTATGCTGCTGCATGTTTACATCAAAAATCAAGGATCCTGCTTCCACACCCAATACTGAGGGTATAAGCCCTCAGCTCTGTTTTTGCACCTTTGGTACCTTTCTCCATAAGGATCCTGATCCCAAGAGATGGGTGAAAAGCTGATAACTTGCTACTGACAGCACATGGCATCCAAAAAAGGTATCCCTACCAAGCCAAATGAGGTTTCCCCAAAATAGTCTGACTTTTTTTTTTACAGACTTACAAAGATGTTGGCCATAAACTGGGCTTTAGCAAGAACTACAGATCTGCCAGCTATATTATTTCACCTCATTAGATTTTCCTTGATGCCCTGCTTTCATTTTCTTTGAAATCAGGGCAATGACAGAATTCACTTTTATGCTTTCAACATTTCCCCTCCTGCTTCTTGGAGAACTGAGAGTCCCTCTTTGCTCTTTATTTGGCTGATCAGTTTTGGAGAGCAAGAATGATTTTCAAGAAATCAAAAACCCACAACCCAAGTTAAAAATTTGTAAAGATGCAGGTTCCGAGTGGATTGAAAAATAAATAAATAAATAAATAAAAATAAAGCCAAAAACCATATCCATCCTCCAAAAATAAATCTAAGACATGATTAAGCCATAAGTGATGAGAAGAATGGTGAGAAATCAGCAGATAGCCACACATTAGTCCTCTTTCAGGACAGGCAACATAAAAACTGCCTGTTCCTTTTCCCTTCTTCTACCCAGCCTTGCCCTGGAAGTCTTCACAGCACAGGTCCTTGGTGTTCTCCAGCTTCATCAGCAGTCTCCACCACACAGGAGGTGAGATGAAGCTGATCATCCAGTTCCAACCAAGCTCTGTCAGAAGTTTCAGCTGACTTCGCTAAAGCTTTATGTCAGATTATGCTGCATTTCACTCCTGTGTGAGTGAATATAAATTGCTCATGAACAATCTGTGAGCTGAACCTTTAGGAACTTGTCCTTTAGCAGTGATCTGAAGCCAACAATAAAGATACAGGGTCAAAGCTGAACTTGAAATTTGTTATTTTAAACTAGAAATCAGTGAACTATTTCACATGGATTCTACAATGTATTTTCTGAAATTAGTATGTGTGGCATAAAGGAAATGTGAATGTGGGAGGTAATTTTGTTAAATGAGTATTTTAGCTCAATCTGTTGATACCATTTTGGCCTAGACATAGGACGCCAACAAATGATGAGAGTCAGTAAACTTAGGGCAGCAAATAGGAAGTTTTGGCACGTGTTTTTAAGGCAATAAGAAGGAAGGAAACGTAATAGCATGTTAAGTTATTAGCAAAAGGGGAAGTATATATGGAGTATATATATTCAGGGAATGGAAGTTATTGGAGATCAGTGTGTGAGCTGGAGGCTCTATAAGGACAGTATATACCATGGTAGAGTTGATGGTGGAGGAAAAATGAGAGTCTGATTCTGAAGTTTGGGTTGATTTTGAAGACATGGAGAAGTAAATGTACACCTAGAACCATTACAGATACCAGCTCAGACATCAGTGTATTGCAGATTTGTCTATAGAGACAACAACTCTAGGGCTGAAGATGCACCTTGCTTCTGTTCTTTTCCGTAAAGAATAGAATGAAATTACCTAAAAAACAGTGTCAAAAATAAACCCAGAGCACAAGATGGAAGGTGCAGAACAGTCCCTGTGGCCGAGGAGCAGCCTTTCTCTCTGGCAAGCCAAATGGCCCAGGGAAGCCAGCCCCAGAAAAGGGGCCCTCAGCCCCCCAACCCTCCTCCTTGTCCACGTGAGGGCATCTTCCAGGCCGCTCCCAACACAGCCGCCTTTGGCCACGCGTGGGCCACTCCATCGCAGAGGCTTGCTGAGGTCACAGTGGCCACCACTGCCCCGCCTTTGCTGCGGGCCCTATAAAACAGCCCCCCTGCAGCTGGCCCAGCACTCGCTGAGCATCTAGGCCCTCTGACTGCCAGCTTGTGCGGCAGGAGGAAGACTAGAAGAGCAAGGCGAGCAGCAGGCCTCCTTGGTGTGCGAGGACAGCGATGCAGTCTGGTGAAGCACCAAGAAGGAATGCACCTGAGCAGAAGGAGATGTGTCGTGGGCGGAGGGATAGCGCCGGCGGCACAAGAGACACCAGTGCCCAAGGGACCTCTGGCGCCCAGCCCACAGACACATACAGGCGGTACCACTGGCACCGCAACGATGCAGGGAACAGGCCGGCCCCTCACACACCCAGCGCCAGGGGGCCTGGGCCTCACCATAGGAGCAACGGTGACGTGGGGCGAAGGCGGGAGCATCAGGCAGACAGCCGCAGGGAGCAGAGGCATGCCCATAGTCCGGAGCACAGTACGGGACCCAGTAATGGCCGTAAACCAGAGGGCAGTGTCAGACCCATGTATGAAAATCAAGCCAACAGTGGCATGGGACCGAGGCGTGGGACTGGACAACCCCCTGGTTCGGCACCCTGGCCTGAGAACATTCCGGACGGAAGGCATCCCGTTTGGGCAGTCTCGGGCAAGGACTGGCTTAGCCTTCTGCCCAACACCGTGGAGCCCATGGAGCTGGATCCACCAGATGTGGAGGAACGGATGGAAGTGGATCCACCTCTGCCAGAACAGGCCTGGGACTACTGCGGCATGTCTTTGTGCTCTGCCATCCAAGAGCACCAACAGCATCGCAGGAGTGCCTGGCAAGCCCCCTACTCGTTGCTCAGGCTCCATCGCAAGCATTAGCTTGGAGCCACCAAACACCACGGACATCCCGCAGGCTTGCCTGCAAGATGTCCCGGCAATAAACAGCTCTTGCCGATTCTCAGGGGTTGTGTGAGTGCTTCTTTTTTTTGGGGGGGGAATGGGCTAAAGTTGTGCCAGGGGAGGTTTAGGTTGGATATTAGGAAGAACTTCTTTTCCAAAAGGGTTGTTAGGCATTGGAATGGGCTGCCCAGGGAAGTGGTTGAGTCACCATCCCTGCAGGTCTTGAAAAGACATTTAGATGTAGAGCTTAGTGATACAGTTTAGTGGAGGTCAGAGGTTGGGCTAGGTGATCTTGGAGGTCTCTTCCAACCTAGTTGATTCTGTGATTCTGTGATTCTTTGATTCTGTGATCTGAGGTGCAACATGAGACCTGAATGTCTCCGGGCATCAGATGATTGCACCATTGGAGCTGGATAGACCCTGAAACACCCCATCTGGAAGGTCTCTCTCATGTCCCTTCCAGAAGCCTGTGGGTTAGAGTCTCCAGGCACTTTCAAGGGGATTTGAGTCTGCATGACTCCCTTTTCCCACCAATCCTGCTAAAGCTCTCATAGACCATCCCATCTGACCTCCACATACCTACCTGGATTTACCCTTTTTGGGAAAAACACTCTGAAGTGATGTCAGGCCAGGGACTAACTGTCACGGAGTCAGCTTGGCTCTGGTGCTGCACGTGGTGCAAAGCAAAGGTGCCTCGGTGGATGCTCCTTTCCCTCAAGGTGTGGAAGTTGTTATTGCCATCAACCCTTGGCAGCTCTCAGCTGCCCCTTGTGAACTGCCTGTGGGTGCTTAGACAACCCCCACCTATGGACCCTCTCCTCTGGGGATGTTTGGGGCAGATTGCTGTCCCCCTGGAGATGCTCTGCTTCCTTAAACACCTCTACACACTCAGAGCCTTGCCCCAGCTCCTTGCAGACGAAAATCTCATATGGAACGTGCAAACACCAGGCAACCATAGGATCAGACAGCCCAAAAGCCTGCATGAAATCCCAGAAATAGCAGAGAGATTCTCCCCTTTCTTCTCAGTGCCTTGGTTCAGATCTTAATTTAGTATCTCTTCTGCAGCACCAAATAGTGTCAGTATTTTGGGAGGGACAAGATACTGTGCAGGAGGACAATTGCAGTATGGTCAAGTTTTGCAATGCAGCCCTGTGAGGCAGCTCAGCAGAGCCAGGATCAGCCTGCAGATGCATGCATCTCCTGGATAGGTTTCTGAAGTTCATATTAATTTATATCCCATGATAAAAAAAGGTGGAGACTTTGCTTGCCTTTTGAGAACATACACAAGGCACAAATGGCTAGACATCGAAGGAGAACAGCTCTATCGAGGGAAGAGCAACTGTGATGAGTAATGCTAAATTTAACAACTGGCAAGTTGCCTAAATTCTTGAAAAATTTTATATGCTTTGGCTGTGTTCAGTGGAAAACTTGTTCTCATGTAAAACTGCACTGGCACCTAGCGGCTGCTGAATTCAATCACAGCACCCTCCTGAGCGGTGTGAAGATAGTCAGGAGGGGCCAATTTTGCTGTACGTGAACAGCAGATGACAGTCACGAAACTGTTAAAGAGCAGACAATGCTCAACAGCATTTCTCACACTGCAGTATTCAGCACTGCTGACGTTTATGGAAACAAAAAAATATGAAGGGTTCCAAAAAACTCCCCAAAAACTTTAAAAAAAAAAAAAAAAAGAAAAAAAAAGTGCCCCCTAGTGACATATAAGTAAATAAATTTGCCACGGGGAAAGGTATGGACCTGCTCTGGGACACAAGTGGGACTCTCCAGATACCCTACTTCTGGCTCTTGACACCTCTTCTCCCATGAGAAACACCAGCTTTCAAAAAACTTTCTTTGAGGTGAAATGCTGAAATTTTAGATGGTAAATCTTACCCGTGAGAATTTTAACTACACAACTTAATTTTGCTTGGATAAACATGCTTTGTACAAGTACTACTAAAAAAATTAACAGTTAGTAAAATACTATAATACAAACAAATTTATCTGAAACAATCAAATAAAATACCTTAGTGCTGCCTGGACTAAGGAAAAAAAAAAAAAAAAAAAAAAGGATTACATGATCCAGCCCTGTTTTAAGGTGCTGCAACGTGTTTTGCAACATGTTTTACTGTGTGTGGTCCTGGAAGAAAATGTGAGCAGAGCGAAGTGGGGAAAAGGTTTGCAAGAAACATTCTGATCATTTTGCAACTTGAGCATCACAGCACTGAGTGCCCCGTGGCATGGCACGGCCCTGGAGCAGGGTCCTGTGCCACTGCCCCCATATCAGGGATGCTAACGCTGCCAGCAGAGGGATTTTGCAGACAGGAGCAGGGCTGATGGACCAGCTGGGCGAGTTATTTGAAAAGGACATTAAGAGCACCTTTGGGGATTTAATTCCCACTCTTCCCTGGCTCAATATTGCAATTGCTTTGAGCTCCTCTGGATGGGAATCTCTGAGACTGATTGCAAATGGTTTAAAATGAATAATTCATTCTCTCCTACTGATTTTAAAGAGAGGCAAAGTTATCTGACTGATGATTCTCTGAAGAATTAAAGAGATCACATACAAAATTAATACATATTGTTGGAGCTTATTAAATATTTACAACTGTTTAGCCATAAGACACTACAAGAATCCTAAATCCAGATCTGTAAACCATACTTTTTTCTTCTCACAGCCCCAAATGTATTATTTCCAGAACTTGGAAGGGACTCAGGAACAGGGGAGTGATCCCTGCTTATTTCACCCCGTGGCAGTGCTGATGGGAGGGACCTCAGGAGGGACCTGCCACCAGCACTGGGCCAAGGTGGTCATGGATTCATCCAACCAGGTCTTGAAACCCATAGGTGAGAAGGTCCTTCGCCTCCCTGGGGACCTTCCTGTCTTAAAAGTTACAGCTGATGGCTTTGGGGACCGTTCTTCTCTTCTTTCAGCGGTACTTTCATTCTTTGGTTTGATGAACCCTCTGTTTCTATTTCCCATAGGTTGGAGGGCACTACGAGCCCTTCTGGTGGCCCACCTGTAGGTGATCACAGCCCACTCCAGGCTTCAGCTACAAGCCCTGGGCAGACCTTCATCCAGTCGGGTCTTGCCCACCTTGAGTCCTTCCAAGTGCTAAAATGAAATGGGCTGAGATCTATTCAGAGCTGCCTTACCCACAGCTTTAATTCTTAAGTTCTGTTCTTGCTGATTTCCATTTGAATCATCTGCAATATAAACTTATTGCAATGAAATCCAGCCCCACTCTGACTGGACATCAGTCACATCCCACTACCACCTGCAGGATCCCCTTCACCAAGAGCTCCTCCCCAAAAATTCCATCCTGCATATGGCCCCAGCATTCTCCCATAGCACCCTCCCATTGAAATCACCTTTGGTACATGTAAGCATCCTTAGTTTTCATGTTTTTGAGGTGTTCCAAGGTGATATATGATGGGGTAAAATGCCATCGGCTGCCCTTAATTGTGGTTGGAGGGAGCATAACACAAGGATACAGGAGAGGCCAGTCAGCTCTGAGGTCAATCTCACCCAGCATCCTGATTCTGGATCACAACCACAGCAAACACATATAACTCTTCTAAGGACTTAACCTCCAACCCATTTGTGATTGCATGGGCCATTGGCGGTTATCTGAGGACATTCAGAGGATTTATGTTCCAAAAAACTTGCCTTTGCATAAACCCATGTGTGGTGGACAGCACTGAGTCCACATGGCACACCAGTCAGTTCAAAAGTGACATTAGTGAAAGTGAAGAACACAGTTCAGCAGGAAATATCTGCAGACTGCTTCAATATTTTATTTTGCAAATGGCTGACCTCCGTAACATGGCTAACCTTACACTAGAACTCTGTGGTAGGGCCCTAAACAGCCTGTGAAGCCGAGATAACTGATTTATGGAAAACCATTCTGTTGCCCCACCTGTTGTGTTTTAACTCAGAGAGTGAATCACCAAAGTGTCCTGAAACAGAATGATTAAACGAAATAATATTCAAACCCTTCTGATAAGTGTCTATCCATTTTTCTACTTACCATCCTAGTAAGCCAGCTTTGTCAATCACTTTGAGCACAACTGAGGAGGCTTTTCTTTCGATATCTTGTGAATTCAGCAGCTCTTCCCAGCTTTATGGACTGGGCTCAATTTTATGGACTATTTTATGGTCTGGATTAGATCCTGTCATGCAATAATTCCCTCTGAAAGCCTATTCACAATCAATAAGCATCTGTTCAATGACTAAAAAAAGACAGTTAACTTTTTATTATAATAAGAATCAACTATAATGAGATCCAGCCAGGTCTGGAAAAGCTTGAATGAAAACATATCGAACTAGTAAGGTTGAATTGCAGGTAAAAGTCAAAATTTTGCAGAAGCCAAGCTCTGCACAGCAAAGGACAATAAGCAGCACACGAGGGACAGCAATGATGTATAGAGTCACATATTCCACAAGAAAACTCACCGGTGTCCATTGGAACATCACAGATACCAAATCTACTGTTCAAAGGAAACAATTCCTTTAATGAACAAGATCACCTACAGACTTGTGATTTCAAATGTTGAGGATATGCCTTCAAATGGATTAATGGGCTTGAGTATTTTCTTATAGTGCCCAAAGTACCGTATCCTGTAGATGCCAGGCTCTGTGCCACTAGGGATGTGCCATTCAATCGTCGCATTGCTCTGACCTAATGATCCCTTGGTCCAGTAAAACCTAGCAGGCAAACCAAAAGCTGCAGTCAGCAAGAAAATACACTTTGCATTTGTTTTAATATTTGAAGAGCTCACACTGGCTAAATGAAGCAGAAGGAAATGAATGCACTACAGCAAAGTATATTTTAAGAGTTTCTTTTAACCTTTGTGCATATATTGAGGCTACACCAGAGCAGCAACTAGCAAGTCAATTCAAAACCCAGTAGGGCTGAAAAATGTCTGGAAATATGGCCACAAGTCAAAGGTCATTTCTGCAGATAAAAAAATATTTCTACCAGTTTTCTTACATCTCCAAATCCATATCATAACCCCATACAACACCACCTTCATGAGCAATATAAACAAGTTTAGTCTTTGCTGCACTGGGGAAACGGTGAGCCAAGAGGTTGAGCGTTTACTGAATGTGACAGGTAAAATCCATCAAAGTGGAGCTCAAGGCTTCTGACATCTGGTTCCATATCAAATTCTTTTCTTTTGCAGACTTGTTGTGCAAAACCTTAATACTACAGACAGCCACACAAAAGATCCCCATGTCTGGTTGTGGGGATTGTTCAGCCAGCCATGATGCAGCACCTCTTGGGGAGATAAAGAAGTTTAACCCTCTCTTTTTCTGATACAGTCAGCATTGGGCATCCCCCAAGTTGTACCTGGGCCAGACATTCAGTGGGTGCTAACAGTACTCTGTAACTTTACACATTTCTGGCTCACAGCAGCAGATGCAACAGAAGAGCTCAGCAACGATTCAGTAAGTTCACACCCCATGGTGGGAAATGGGGAACAATAACATATTATAAAGCATTGTTACTAACACTTAGTCTTTCTAAATAAAAAGGAATGGACCGAGAAATCTTAATGAGAGTTTTCAAGTCCTACTGCGATAGCACCCCCATTTCAAAGCTTTAACCAAAAGAAGCAGATGATCAAAATACATTAATTCTTTGTCAATGATGAGAAACAGAGTTTCACTACAGCAGTCTTAGTGACAATATTGAAATAAGTATTTACAGACATTACTGGGTGGAAAACAGTGATTAATGGGCAAAATTTGGCTTCATCAGTTACGAGCGGAGACCGCAGGCTGACACGTGGTTTGTGTATCAACTTGGTTGCTTTTGTCTGAGGTTTTGGCTGTGGATTGCACTGGCTTTATCACTGCAGAGTGCAATGTTGTGTTGGGAGATGACAGCAAGGCCCCAAGCAGTGGTGGATCTTCATCCTCAGGGTCTGCCCCAGCTTGCTCTTGCCCCAGGTCTCTGCTCTCCACCCTCCACACCTCCTCCAGTCTGATCCTGTCTGTATGTAATGATGGGACCTACAAAGGCTACTGTGATGGACCTATGCTGTCACCCTTCCTCCCCCCCCCCCCATCCCACCCTCCAGGCTCATTGAACCAGGACCACAACTCATATCAGATCCCACCTGGGAAGAGCTTCAGGCAGATGAGCTCCACCACATCTTATTTCTGTTGACTGTTTGTTAAAGGCAGGGCCAAGCAGATTCCTGTCTCTAGCTCAGCCCATCCTCCTGAACAGTCCCATGAAAGTGATCACTGCCCCCGCTGCAGATGTGGGATCTGGCCAAACACTTCTCTATTGTAAACACCAAGACAGCATCCAGCAAAAGTCAAGTCTGCATTGAGTTTGTCCCTGATGCAATGGAGAGTGCAAAACAAAGGGGAGATAACAGCTATCTCCTTCACCAAAAGCTGCTCCTCCTTTAAGTAAACCTTCGTATCTGTCGCTTACCTGAAAATAAGTATTTTACAGATGTATCTATAAACTATTTAACACTTTGCAACACTGAGCTAATGAATAATAATGCATTCCCTTGTGTTACCTTCCTGTTGCAGTGCCATCGAGATCAACAGTATCGTGCATTAATTTCCCCAGTACTAAAAAAAACAGTCTGACTTCATTAACATCTAGTAAAAATGCTTGATGTTTCCTGTTCCCATCACCTTGATTACTGACATTTCAAGTTGAATGTACTGGTACTGTAAAGACTGCCTTGTTTTCATTGTTAACAAACCATTTCCCCTTTCTCATGTTCTTTTATACTTTCCTGCGGCACCAGGAAAGGAGACATTACTATCTGCATTGCTTTGCCTTCTGTTCAGCCCTTTTAGGCCAAACAACTTCTCTTCCTTATCAGCAGAAATATTTAAGCATAATTTGGAGCAAGCAAGATCCAAAGTCTGACCTTTCTCAGCAATTAAAATAAGAAGCCTAGACTTCTCTTTTCAGCATCATGGCAGCACATTCTTAAAGTTTTGCCCTTTTTATGTTTTTTGTCCTTTTGAGAGACATTTTATTAACCTTTTTCAGTGTTCACAGCTGAGATTTTGGGAACTTTGTTGGTTTGGGGGAAGGAGGAGACATCTTTTCAGATGTCTTTCTAGGCAGAGCTACATATCATCTATGCCATGTGCATACCAGTGATAAAATGACTGTGCTGCCTTTATGTAAGTAGGGTGAATGGAAAGGGGAAACAAATGAGAAGGACAACATAACATAGTGTTAGTGTTAAATAGATGCTAAACGCTTAGAAATGCCGAGCTCCAACTGCAGGTAGGATTAAATCTCCCACACTGAGGGAGGCCAGGAATCCATACAGAGCACAGGAGCAGTACATCAGCTCTTGGTTCAGAGAGCCAGCACCATGCTTATTCCTATTACCTTATGAAAGCATGCCAAGGGGAGGCAGTGGATTTAGGCTGGAGGCCTGGCTGCCAAATTAATTTCGAGAGCAACTGTTTGCACTTGTGCCCTACCAAATGCTCTCCATAAATTCAGAGTAAGACTTTCTTGTTTGGGAATGTTGCCTCTGATTTCTGACGTTACTTTTTTGCAGTGGGACATTGCAAGGTTGGAAGATCCCAAGATGAATTATTTCCACTTTCCTACTGGTGTGTGTTCTTACAGATTGGTTGCAGGAACAGATAAGCAAGCAACTGTGTTTATTCAAGCAGGGGAGCAACTTCAGAATGAAAAATTTGGCAAAAGATTCCTTTGGTATCCCTATTTCATATATGGCCTTCTGGTGTAGCTCTGAAAGGTGCTATCATCTTTGCTGCTTAATGGATATTCTTCCTTATGACTGATATCTCTAACCTTGATTTTATTTTCTTATAAACTTTTTAAATTGTTGTCTGTTTCTACTTTACGATGCTCAGCAAAGCCAGCCAGCCTATTCCCATAAAAACCCTACTGCTGGCTGAACCTCTCATTGGTATCTTAGTCATCAGCAGCATACAGGAGATGGATGGATGTAGGCTATGAACAAATTGAGTGATCCTTCTCTAATTCTTGCTCTTCAGTCTACCTCTTCCAAACTTATAAGCCTTCACTGTAGAAGTTATACCAAGGGGAAGGCTAAGTGTTGTGTTCTGGACATGTTAACCAAATGAATGTAGACCTGTCCATTGCCAGAGGGCATTGTCTGAAGGGACAAGACTAACCTAGGGCTGGGAGCTCTGAAATTGAGCAGGTTGGATTAAACTCAAACTACTTTGTTGAGATTGTGAAACAGTGAAATCTGTTAGGGGCACTCACCTGGTGTCCCAGGAGGCATCATTCCGTACCACCTGCCATTTTCCTGAAACGTTGACGTATGTCTCCACCGTCAGGAAGTTGTGTTCCGTCTGGAATAAAAACAAGAGAATGAGCAAGATGCTGAGTGAACAGGCATGTCCCTACTCTTTTGTGTCATTTCAACTGGAGACAGGGCTATGCTTCTGCGTGTTTTACTGGCAAATCCAGTAATTACTGGCAAAAGTGCTTATATTTCACTGGCAAAACTTAAACTTATAAATGAAGCAGAGAAATTGATCATTAAAACAAGAATGAACAGGCAAGTAATTAGCTATCAGCTTCTATCTAAGATGAGTGATGGGATGAACTATGTACTTTTCTATTTTTCTTTGTTTATTAAAACAATGCACTGAGCTGGTAAGATGGAGACTAGAGAACATCCTTGTTCCGACTAAGGGGCATTAGATACTGAGAAAAGTATGTGGGCTAGAGTGCCTTCAACTTCAATAGGGTGAAGACATCATGGATGGTCTGTGGTGACTGATGGTCTGACCATGAGAGCGGATTTTACATTTTATATATCAAATACAACCCAATGTGGTCTCTCACAACCAGACATATGTCCAAGATAAGGACTTTGCTCCAAAAGTATTCTGGTGGTGTGAATTCCAAAAGCACATGCCTATAGGAGAAACTATGTTCTTGTGAACTCCCAAATAGAAAAAAAGCTCTGAATTACATGAAATTACTCCTTTTGAAACCTGAACATCGAAGAGTAAAATGCATACAGCAGAGGCAGTAGCTAAATATTAACTAATCCTTAACATCACCCTTTCCAGCATCGTTGTGTTATATTTACCATGTTCTCTGCAGAATTCCTAGGGTTGGCACTTACAAAAGTTACTTCAGCAACTTCTCCCTGAGGAGGAAATTGAAATTTATATTAAAGGCTAAGCAGCACATTTCACATTAAAAACATCCTTTGAAGACACCTTAAAAGTGTTTTGCCTTTTGTCTTTAAATAATTTCACTTGTTGCAGCAGCAATGGACAATTTATATTGTGAATCCCCATTCCTGCTTGTTGGATTAACACCACAGCACATAAAATTTCTATGCAAAAGAGGGAAGGAAATGAGTAAATGTTTAAGAATACTTTCCTGCCTTCTTCCTACCTTAATGCTGGAGACAGCAATGAGATGAAAGTCCTTGATCTGAACACCTTACTAAATTTTACGGACTGAAAACTGAATCCTTTCTAACATTTTTTTATTTTATTTACATTCCATACCAGAGACATCAAAGGTGACCTGATTTCTGCTTGTAAAGATATCACTGTACAACATTTGCCCATTTCATCATTAAATTATATTTTATGTAGAAACAGAGGGGGAAATATTCTTCATGTTGAATACTATGGTGACTTATTTTCCCCTTCATTCACACATTTTAACCACATTCAGTACAATGACATTGGCATGAAAACTGCCTCCTTTCTGCTGCTTTGATCTGAAGAGTACTGCTGCTTCATAAAATCACTAATGTGTTTGTCTCATAGAAATAAAACTTGGTCACCCACAAGCTTCATGTTCAAGGTGTAAGTTTGCTTCATCGATAAAAGGTAAGGAAGCTGGGAAGCATTTTGAAACGGTTTTTAAAATTCAAGAGGGCTCTCTGACATTGTCCACTACAACCCTCTAGAAAATTCAGACTTTTTAGCAAGATAAGTAAGTATTTAAAGATGATTTTCTAAACAGTTTTTAGCAGATCCTTGAAGCTCTCACCACTCGATACTGTTGTCTCACTTCTTGAAGCACGTCCCCAAATGTCTTATTCACCGGTGTCCTATCGGGAATGACACCAGGCACCAAGGTCAGGCTAGTTATATTGAAAAATGGGGGCTCTGGGCCACTTGGCAAATCCTGAACTGTGTTCTGTGGGAGGGAAGAGGTGCTCATTATACTCAAATACAGATGAACATGACCTCCATCATGAATCACACCCATGCTGTGGCTCTTCATCTAATTAAGTTGGTTCAAGCAGATTTTAAGAGCAGAAGAAATACAGTGAATGTAAAAGCAAGCAAGAGGCCCCTCGTCTTTGCTCCATATGCAGGACCAATCCCCACAAGACACCTGTTGCCCTGTTGCTGATGTTCCCCAACCCCATCAGGCAGAATATCCCACGCCCTCAGAAGGCAGCTCCCACCTGCAGGTTCTGCTCTATCCACATGGTCCTCAGAGGCAATGGTGACATTGTCACATACAGCACAAATACAGCTGTTTTTTATACCTTGGTAGGAAAACAGCAACTTCAGACCATGCAGAAAGGTTGGAGGAGGTAGGTATTTTTTTAAACTTTGAAGCAAAAAGCTCTAGAAATTCTAAAGTAGTATGAGACTCCCATTAAAGGAAATATTTTTATAGCATAAGAGAATTTCTCAAATGGGTTTCTTATGAGAAAAGAGTGTAGCAATCGAACCACCTCACTGAGAAACAAATATAGCCAACACCATTTACAGGATTTAAATGCCTCTAGCAACATATGACATACAGAAAGTTTTGATTACCGTAGCAATAGCCCTTGCAAGTCCTCTGTACAGCTGAAGGTAGGCAGAAAGGGTGTGTGGCCCATAAATAGTTGATGCTGCCTCATATCGTTGAACCTAGGAAAGGACAAAGTTGGAAAAGGAGGGTTTGAAGGGCTCTAGAGCAGATCATGCAGCTCATCCATCTGCGCTAGGACAAGATTAGCACTGTACTGTACCTGCAAGGGTTTATTTAATGATTTATATTTAAGTTATTATCCTTATTTAAGGGGTTGGTTTCCAGCAGAACCTCAGTCCCCTTACTGCTACAGGACAACACAATTCACTTAGCTGACTTAGGTATTTCTGCTGCAACTTCAGGTTATTCTTCTCCCATCCATCACAGGCAGGGAGGCCCCATTGTCACTCTTCCATTTCTTAGTGCTCTTTTGCTCTTTTAAAGGCTTTTTCTCTCCCACTTTTTAGCTTGGACAACCCCACTTCTTCCCACCTCTCCTCCCAGGTAAGTGTTTCTAAACCCTTGGAGTCCATCCAACTGCCCACATCTTCCTTAAAGCATGGCATCTACCCTGCCTTGGAGGGACCCTTAAAGCTGCTTCAAGGGTCTTGTAAGCTCTCTTGTAAGTCTTTTCCACAGACATCTGATGCTGCCATTCATGCTCTTGTCATGACCCTGCAGCTCCAAACCTTTCTTCTGGCAGTTTCATCAGCCTGTGAAGATAATTTCATCCAGGTCATCAGGAGAAAAACTAATCCAGACCCAAGCTCAGAGGAGCTTCCTTCAGTACCTCTGACTATTTCCACATTAAAGCATCCATATATGTTTTCTAGCCATGGTCAGGAAACTGTTTTGGCACTTGCAACATTTCATCTAGTCCAGAATAAACAAGGCCATTTTAGGATTTGTACCACAGATTCTTCAGCTTTTCATGGCAAAGGAAAAGTACACTTGCACAATTTCACATGAATTATCATCCCATATAGTAAAAACTGAACTCAACTACCTGGTATTCCTCATAGGTGGTAATGTAATGGGTGTAGACATTGCACAGCCCTGCAATTACGACATCCATTCCTGCTGTACCATGAGAATCAAATTCCTAAAAAAGGAGATAAATCACTCACCTTGTATCAACCTCTTAATGCACAATTATATTATTATATTATTGTTATTTACCAGGGCAGAATAGGAAGTTACAGTGGGTAGGAGGCTGGATGTTCATGAAAGCAATGCCACCAGTGTAATTTGCATATATTAATATCTAATTTTTGCTTCCCACACGAAAAAGGATAAATGACCTCATGCTCCAGTGAATGCAATAAATTTAAGGATTTTTTTGAAGTCTGATGTCTGTATTCTTGGAAAAAAACCTTGGCAATAAAACTATGTGAGGAAGTCTCAGTGAGCTTCGGGGGCAGCAGGCAGGATTAAGTATTCAGACCAAAGCTAAGAATAAGACATATCCCTCAAGAAAATGGAAAAAATACATTTGCCATTTTTTCCAACAGTTTTCATGCTGCAAAATTCTGGTAGAGATTAAGGAGATATACCACTCTAACACAGAATTAACTTCTGTTGACTTAATGGATTGAAACCCAATCAATTTGCTTCTTTTGGGGAGGATATTAATTTCTGTTGCATGTCAGTAAGTGCATGCAAAATGCATGTTAAGCAACTGTGAGAAGAAGTGCTCTGTAAGAAATGAGCCCCGGGACCCCAGCTGGGAAGGGGGCAAGGGAAAAAACAGAAGGGTCAAGAAATGTGAAGTTCCAGATCTACAGCCTTCTCAAGAAACTTCCTCCTCAGCAACTTACACGTTTAACAGCTTCCCGTAGTCTGCGTCCAGACATGGTCCTAGGGATATTAAGGGAATGGCATCAATACCAAGAAATGCAGGGATCACTTGTTTGACATGCAGCACACCAGAATAGAGGGGAGGCCACCAGAAATTCATTCAGCACATGCAGTGGTTCTCTGGGGTTTGCTAAAGTACCCTCAGGGCTCCTCTCAAAGAACTCAATCAAAACACCTCAAAACACCTCAAAACATTTCACGTATATCATCACAGCCAGTTTGAGGTTGGAAGCACCCCACGGTGGGGTGAGATAGACAAAAGATGATAGAAATAAATCACTATTCTATTCAGATTATCACCATTGTATCATCAGCGATCAGTGCAATTTGTTGTTCCAGCATTCATGGTGTGAAAAAACAAAGTTAACACACTCCTTTCATTTCAGTGAAACTGTACTTTGCAATGAACAGCTAAAATTATCTTGGAAGCTTGATCACACCTCATTCATTTCCATGGCTAGTTTATACCATACAGAAGAAAATGGGAATCCCAAAGTAACCAGAGAAGAACGCATACAAGAATCTAAGTGCAGTGGACATATATATGCAGTGTTCGCACAGCTATTTTGTATCGAGGACAATTTTTATCCTGTCCCCCCTTTTTCTGCATTAGATTATGTACCCACACACAGGAGTGCTGCAGGTATTCTGAATGAAATGCTCTCAGATGCGATACGTAGAACAAGACCAAAAAATACATACGTAAACTCTCCGGGAACCGCAACAATTGCCAACGATCCGATGGTAGCAATCTGAACATCCACAATATCAGGGTGCCATGGATGAGGCCACGTCATCTGAGATGAAAAAAAAAAAGTGTATATGACTTTTATAGGACAATAACAAAAAAGATAGCTGAAGAGTTTTCCTTCCTATAGCGATAAATAGGGAAAATAAAATTATTTTCCGTAATGTAGACAGGGACATGAGAAAGTGCACCTCCTACACCACATGTACAGCAAGCTGCCTGACCGTAACAGACAGAGAAGGAGAGACACATGCAAATGACATGGGTAAGGCAAAAATAAATAAATAAAAAGTGTGGGCGGAGGGGCTGCTTAAAGTAAAGTAGGCAAATAAAATCAGAATAGCACTCAGAAACAGAGTCCTCACCAGTAGAAACCTCCCACCTGTGTGGAGGAAGGACAGTGTTATGACTGGTAAGGCTGATCATCTGAGCAGAATGGCAAAGCTGAGTGAATGAGGGAGCCTGGTGGCAATGGGAAATGATGGTTACCTCCTTCCACGTGATGCTCAGGGAGCCCTGTAAAGGAGCCACCTGCAGCCCAACCCTGGCTTCAAACCACCCCATAGCAGGGACCAAGCCACACCCGGACTCAACACCCTTGCAGCAGCCAGATACAAACTGCACACTACAGGAGCATTTCAGCTTAAAAAAAAAAAAAAAAAAGACTACACAAAATATGAAGGAGTCTACTAAAGGCAATTAAGAACAACAAGAACTTGAGGGTGGCACAGCTCTGGCAAACAAAATGCAGAATCTTGCTACAGCAAGCCAAAAAGATTTTTGAGGAGTGATTTACCAGGGGCATAACACGAATGACAAAAACTCATGAAGCACATCAAAGGAACACATGAAAGCAATGATGAATCGCCTCATCCAGATGGCATCCTCTAAAGTGCTCTAAAGGACCTTGGATATGATCCCACTCCACTATGGTGCATTTGCCTTAATGCCAAAGGAACAGCAGGTAGGAAACGTGGCATCAATTTTCTTTTAAAGTTTTAACTAGGATTTGGGAGAGTTCAGTAAGGACAGTGCTGAGTTTCTCCCTGGAACAGCACAGCCCCCTGGGAAGGGGCTGGGAGTAATGGGGCTCCATCTCTGTGGGCCCCGAGCAAATAGCCCTTCCTGGGGAGTGGGATGTCCCTGGGGGCACGGGACTGGTGGCAGGCAGCCTCCATCCCTGGGGACAGCCCTGGGCCAGCTGGGAGCATTGGTCCTGCCACAATCAGGGTCAGAGCGGAGGCCTCCAGCCCATGGTGTGCCCACCTGAGCTCAGTGCCACTCCACCATGCCCTCAGCATCCCCGCAGCTCTCTCTCGGTCCTTGTTCTTCACCGTGCAGGCTCGCACAGACATTGCTGATAGGGGCTGGGTTTCAGTAGGGCACTACAGCACTTCCCAGAGCACACACCCAGCTCTGCCCTTACCTCTCCAGTGCTAAAGAGAACTGGCTTGGGTTCGTGGCAAGCTTTCGTTTCATTGGATGGCTCTCCCAGGAGCTGGTCACGGATTTGATCCCAAAATGGGTCCCCTTCTACCGAACCTTGAAGGAAAACATCTTTTAAACACTGTTCCTTCAGCTTCCCCAGCAGCTATCAGGCAGAAATATCATATATTGCCCACTCCCTCCTTATGTCAGATAGGCTATTTCTTAGTGGATTCCAACTATCTCCCTTTTCTGGTGTGGTTTCTGCCAGGCTGTAGCCCAGCTGAGCCCCATTTCATCAGCATTAGGGTAATGAGAACAAGTGGGAAAGACTGCCCTGAAGTCTGCTCTTTCTCCTCCCCACTCTCCTCCCCTCCAGAAGCTTTGCAATGGACACAAACTTGATCACACCTTCCTAAAAGCATCCATTTGGAGACTGCGGTTCAACCACCTGTTGATATTCTCTGAAAAGGTCTGAGGGTTTGAATTCACCTGGGGTGTGCCCTGTGCCCTCCTTGTTTGCACAAAGCCGTGTTGACATCCACTCCCCAAATTACCTTGTGTGAAGTTGAAAGCCCCCACTCCATCAATAGTCCCTGCAGCAAAGCTGTATCCCAAGGCTGGTTTACATGTTTTGACCTTAACCAAAAGGGGGAAAAATGAGAGAGATTTTAAAACCAGTTTCCTCCAGTTTGCCAGATCCTGCTATGAGAACATAGCTGCTTTTCCTTCCTTGTGCACCGGGAGCTCCCACTCTTACCGTGTGCGTGGCATTGAGCTCCACCTGGACATCACTCATGTTCACCCACTGGTGAGCTGAGCTGAGGGGTCCTGTGATCTCCTGGGAAGCACTGGCATACAGCTCCTAAGGGACACACAGACAGCAATCAGCAGCCAAGCCAGAAAACCAACGGAAGGCCTCCTGACAAAGCAGAAAGTCTCCAGAGTGTGTGGAAATCCTTGAGGAAGAAAAAATCAGGCACCCCAGTCTTCTGAGCTTCAGCAATATGAATTACTTCTTCACTCGGTTGATGTCTTCCAGTGGCCTCTTGCAGGAGCATATTTCCCAAGCTCTGTTGTTTCCTGTCTCTAAATCCCTCATGCCCCGAGTCCTGCAAGCTTTCCTGTCCCAAGCAAGATGGGGGGGACACTGGTCAGCATTTCTGTGTGCACCTTGCTTTTCACAACTAAAGCATGCACCTATTCCACCTGGATGGCAGGTTCCTTCCTCCCTCTCTCCCTCCCTCCTCCCCTCCTTCCTTCCACCTTTCGTCCTCACCTGTATTACTCATGGCTCAAAGAGAAGGCAAAGCAACTGTTGACTACAGGAGCTGTTAGAGTATCTGCCGTTTTCGTGTCTAAGACCAACCAGAACAAATGTTTTCTATGACAAAGATGCAGTTGAATGCATTAATTGCTTCAGAACTCATGGACTTGACTATTCATGTACTATATGGGTGACATCTCCATCAATCAGCTCTTCAGTGGATGATTTTCCTGACACACATGCCTCAAGCTGGTACACAGCATTGCCAGAAGTTATACAGGTTTAGTAACATCTCCTGTAACTGCAGGAAAGAGCAGAGGACACAGCCCTTGACAACCCTGAGTCTGCAGTGTTAAAAATGACAGCAATGTTTTCCCTTTCCACTTGATACCTATGCCAGGCACTTTGACTGGGACAAGCTTTCGCTTACAAGTCACGATCAGCCTGGAGTGACTTCAGGGCAAGCATCCGAAATGGCAATTAAAATGGAAATAGCCACCATCAAGCCTTCTGCTCTCACTCCTTTACTGGACCTGTTCCAGTTCCTACAAGCTGCTGTCCCTGAAACGGTGCCAAAAAAGGTCCGCCCATTGACAACTCGCAAATTACCCAAATCCATAGAATGGAAACCAGTTAATTCAGGTGACTTTGGGGCCCAAGGACATAGGCTACATAACGGAGCCAAGAGGGTGGACCACAATGAGTAAATGCAAAGTCAAGCATGGCAAGATTAGTATCTTTCCTGGGTTTTTAAGCTAGCAGATTTTAATTCACGTTTGCATTAGTTTGGGAGTGTGATGCCAAATTCAGCCAACAAGTGGTATGTGATGGTGTTGCTGAGCTCTCCTGGGAGGCTTTGCCACCAGTGTTTTTTCCTATCGTGACCCATCATGAGGTGCATTCTTGGGGATGGGCGATTATAAGGGAGAAACATCCATATTACATAGCAGTCAGGAAGAGAGAGATCAAAATCTCAAAAACAACATTTTCAAATTTCCAAGTCCTATAATCACATATCTAAATAAATGTGTATGTTTTCTGAATAATCAGGAAATTTTCCTTAAGTGTATAAACATGAATTTTTAAGTAATTTAAACTTACAAACATTCATAAAAAACAGGTGCAAGAAATTTGCTCAAATGAATGTGTGGTTGTTTTTGTAATAACAGCATTCATATGCATTTGTAAAATGAAACATCACTTACCTTTGCTTTTGAGTAGATATTTTGCCCTATAATTCTTGTACTGTCGAACATATCAGTACCAGGACCCATGGCCATGCACATCGCTGCCTGTTAAGAAATTTATTTCAATACTAGTGATCTGTTTCAATACTAGTGATCTGTTCATATGGAGAACATGTGGCACTGCAAAGTGGATGAGTGCATGAGTGGTTTTCATCATGTGGAGGCTAATAGCTTCTTGTTAGCCATCTAAAATTTGGGAACCAGATTGCAACACTAAGCTTTGCAGTGAGACAAATTTGGATTTGGGCTGAATGTTCAGAAAACAGTGTGAAGACAAGACACAGTAAGTTTCTGAAAAGGGCATCCAGAATAGTCTAAAAGAGGTCTTTTTCATGCAGAATGGTCCATCACAAGGCTCTGTATTTGCAGCTCTAGCCTGAGTTTTCTCCTCCATCATAATTTACTGTAGATTGAGTAATCCATACGTACCCCCCCCACAGGACAGGTGCTCTGTGGGTTGTCACATGATTCCCCTGTGTTTACGCAGAACGGGCCTTTGGTGTTGGGTGACACGTCTCCCAGGTTGGAAGATGCAAAGGCAGCAACAAAAGATCCCTGCAAAATAGAAACATGGTTGGATGGATTTCAGTGACTTGCAGCAATTGCAGACATCCCCTGTGGCTTTCCCTTTGGGCTGCAAACATGCAGCACAACCTCAAGAGAGGTATTAAAGCCAGCTGATTGGGATGCAAGCTGGTAAATATTTCTGAGGTGACTGGGAGGACTGGCACAGGGATTCAGGAGTGTACCACAAGCTAGGGACAGGAAGAGTAAGGGAGAAAAGGCCACAGGGGATGTAATTGCCACCTTCCATCTCAGCAGCAGCTCTTCCCCCACCTCCCCTGTTCTCGCATTCCCGATCACACGCTAATGGCTCATTGTGACACCTTGAGCTGGATTTTTCTTCTGCCAGGCTATCAACATGACAGATTTATGGGGTGAGAGCCAGTGGATCTGACCGCAGAAGTTCACGCCAAGCAGTACTTGAGAAGCAAGGCTGGTTGCACACTGAGCATCAGCTGAACTCAGCTCTCACAACGGATCCTCTCAGTTCTCCCCCTTCTAGAAGCAGCATATGTCAACACCAGCTATTTTAATATCTTATCAGCTCTTCAGCCATTCTCTTGTAAGACTGCTAGACAAAACGTGTCCGGCAAACCGCACAACTGAATATTGGATCCTGCAAACAGTTCCACTCATACTTAGTCTGTGTTCATATCATCTTGCGTTGACTTGCACCCATAACTATGCACTAGAGTCAAGTCTGGTTAAAAGCTTTTAGATAACCCACTATAAACAGAAATGTTTGCAAGCAGAACATCTAAACTTCCTTCAGTTTTTATCCTTGATATGAACTGCACATGTTCCCCTGCCCAGAATATTAAAATGTGAACTGAGCAATGTTTCAAGGTACCTGCTGAAGATGCACACAGGACACCGTCATAACCAACTCATGACTCAAAGTGACTGTGAGATTGGTTCTTGTCCATATTCACATTTCAGGGGAAATAATTCAGGGGAATAAAGGAGCTATGTTTGAACCTGGGGGATGGGAAATCTCCTGGACAAATGAAGACTATGAGACAGAACTGGCTGGAGGCCATGGAAAACAAGTGAGGATGACCACAAGCTTCATCTCATACTGCAGATGCAATGTAGAGGATCTAATATCCCCCACTTGCCTTTCTAGTGATTTCCAGTGTGTCCAATAGTTGAATCATAACAAATTTGATTTGTTCTTAAAATGGGAGTAAATGCTGTCAGTTATTACCTCGAAAAGTCACAAGTACACTTTGTAATTTCTCTTCACCAGAGGAAGAAAGAGTAAATAAATCAGAAAGTGCATCTTTGGCCTCCTTTTGCTGTATTTACCCTGCTGTCCTATTTCAGTGTTCGAAGAAACCCGCTATGGCCCAAAAAAAGCATTGACCATACCCTCTGTGTTGAACTTTCTTCCCCATTATTCTCAATATTCTGAAAACTCTCCCACCTCTCCAGGAAGCATGCCCTTGTTCTTCTCCTGCTCAAACAAGAGAGACGCGTAGCCCACGTTGTCACTGTTCACAAGATGGTTTGTGTTGTTCATGCTGACTGGGTGCACGGCAAACCAGCTAGAGAGAAGATACGTGTAGGAAATGCATTATTTGAAATAAATATTTGCAGTCGGCTTATGGAAATTTCCTCTGGGGAAATAAAAACCCAGATCATCAGTGCCCAGGGCTGGATTAAGAAGGGCAGTGCCCACATCCTCTACCATCATGGCCTGGAAGGCTCATGACTTTGATAACCCAGGTCATGAGGTGACAATAGTTTGGCACCATAATTAACAGGGCCACCAAGAGCTAGTTCTGCCCTGGACCGACTCTCTTCTGACTCCCAAGAATTATATTTTTGGAAGGATTTGGAGGAAAATCCATGGCTTTTCCTTGCACCATCAGCTGTGACACAAGGAGAGAAAAAAATTGAGAGGAAAACCCTCCTGATCCTCTTAGTGCAGTCAGATTCTCACTTGTGATTTCTAAATGGAGAAGTCACGTTGTTGGTTTCAGGACTACCTATTACTTCATTTCCCTGGCCTTGAGCTCTGAACTTCGAGCAGCCGAGCACTGCCACAAAGATGCACTGATAGGATGGGTGTCATAAACACAGCACCTGACACCCAGCAGCGGGAATGGCACATTTTGCATGAAATAATGGGGTGTTAAAGGAAATAACCAAAAGAACAGGAGCCCAAAGTGGTCCCAGAGATTCTGGGGCCAGACCCTGCTCCCAGGGGCACAGCCAAAGCACGGGAGGCACTAGTACAAGATGCAGCATGGGATACGGCCCCAAGGAAACAGCCCTTCTTGTGTGAGCAGGGGGTCTCCGTCCTCGGGGATGGACCCGATGCACTGGGACACAGCCCCATGCAGCCTGGGGTGCAGCTCCCATCGTGGTGCTTCCAGCCAGAGCCTGGTACGGCTGTGCAACCTTCTTCCCCTGTTGTGCAAGATGAGCCTTAAAAGACTGATTTCCAACTGCGTAGGGTTTTCGTCTGCACCTCTGCAAGGGAAAGCCAGCCACGGTCATCTTCCCCAGCCTCCTCTGCAAGCTGCAGCACAGGGTTTGTGGCAGGAGACATGCCCAACACAGAGAGCTGGAGATGGGCTAAGGCTGCTGAAGGTCCCAGAGCAGATGAGGGACACTGACCTGGTTTATGCACTCAGTGACTCTCGGCATAACTTACTCTTCCCTCAGAGGCCCTCTGGTGACTACCTGAGAAAAATGGTCTATGAGAAAGTGCCATACACCTGAAAGTCAGGATGCTTGTGCAAGAAGGAACTACAGAACTAAGCCCAGAACCACAGTGCTGGGGTGCTTTTCTTTATGAGGATTTGGAGAAAAACATCAATGGTCAGTACCTGATGAGGCCCAGGTCATGTCCATTCTCATCTACCATCTTCAGCATCACCATTTCTTTATCCGTGTTGGATGAATACCTGGGACAACGGAGCAGGGAAATCCTGTTATCACCAGAGCAACAGTCACATTCTGTGTTGTTAAAACTCCACTGGGCTTAGCAAGAAAATGAGGAGGATATCAGAGATATTGCTAGGACATGGTGACCTTACAGGACCATCCTAATACAGCTGTGAACCTAAGGGAAGAGGCACGGTCATTGATGACTTCAGGCCCTGCTTCCCTGGGTGGTGGAAAGAGGAGATCCTTCTAAATACAACCTTATGTACTTTAATGCCATCTGACACACATGCTAGCATCTACTAAGGATGTTCTTTCATTGCTGTTAACAAAACACAAGGCCACATCCTTAACTAATGCCTCACATGCTTGGAGGGGGCATCAACAGCTTCCAAGTCCACTTGTACAATTCATTTTTGGGGAAGCAGGTAACCAAGGACCCACGATGGTGACTGTCATTCTGCCATGGACTCGGTTCCACATTTGAACTGTCCTACAAATGACCAGAAACACTGGCTGCAAGACCTCTGGGTCATGGTTCCAACCAAAGGGTCCTCTTCAGGGATCTGTTTCTCTCCCATTTGAGGAGCCTTTACCTGCTTTGTTCAGATGCTGGATTCTGGAGATATGAGTACGGGCTTCGGTTGATCTGACTGTTTTCTACAGTGCCTCTGTTTATAAAAAGCCTTCCTCTTTTCAGGTTCTGATGTGCTATATCAATGCTCTGAAAAACAAAAAGGCAGGGAATATTAATGCATGAATGTAAGCCATATATGAGTTTATTTGGAAAAACTCCCTCCCTGCCTAGCCCCAACACTTTCTTGTGAATCTAGAGGCTTTTCATTTTGTTTTTGTTTTGTTTGTTTGTTTCTTGTTTGGTTGGTTTTTTTTAATAGACCAAAATTCTAGAAAGTTATGATCATGAGAAGTAATATTTCAAAACCAGGCACAACCATCTCTTTCTAAATAAAAACTTGAAGGCTTTTATTTTCTGACCTGATCTCACCGGCAAGCATAAAACCACCTCTGAGTGTATTTTAAGGTTGCAGCACTTTCAGGTGCTACCATGAACATTGCAGCAAGAGCTCTGTTAGTCACAAACGTACCTCCCCTTACTTTTTCTGTGTTTACGGGCCTGTGTGTCAACAGTCCAGATGATGCCTACCTTTACAATGCCCTTCACAATAGCATCGAGGGACGGTTTGATCAGTCCTTTGCTAGTGATCCAGAAAAGCGTGTACTGGAAGTAGCCACCAGGACCCGAGTGCGTGTGGGTGCCACTGAGGATGACGTTGTCCTGTCGGTAGAGCTCACCATACTTGGTCTTCAGTTCCTTGAGCACCTAAGAGGAAAGAAGTGGTCCTAAAAACCCTTTCTTATGCCTGTGGAGATTTGATTCAAGCCTTGAAAAACAAACAAACAAACAAATAAAATCATCTCTCACCTGCCTCCCAGCTCTTTTCTTTCCACCTGATACTCCCATAGCCAGTGACCAAATAAGCAGGTTACAGCTGTTGATTTGACAACAGCCTTAAAATAATAAAATCCTGTAAGGAAAGACCTCTATAGCCAACTTGCAGCCCACCCCATGTCATCCAGGGAGCGCCTACTTCTCAAGGACCTCCCTTCCTCCTCTGTGGTGCAATACATAGGTACCAAGCATCATGTGTATTTTTGGCAATTTTTTCAATACAAAAAGCATGGTCAAAGTCCAGCATCATTTGCTGAGAAATCTTCTTCATCAGAGACACCACACCTCTCAAAGTCCTGCTGCAAGGAAATCCCAAAGCAAATGGCCAAGGTGCTGCTGCATTCTTTATTGTCCGGCAATGACTACAACCTTAGCACTAATACCAGCGGCAGCTCATGCTGTGCAGATTGTTCACTTCCAGCCACGTACCTCCAGCCTCAGTCGCTGAGACACCATTCCTATGTCGATGCTAACAAACACTACTCGCTTGGAGCTGTCGGGCTCTGCCACGATGAAGGCTCGGCTGTAGAGGCGTGTGAGGAGCCCGCCGCCCACCTGGTCAGGATTGGCGTAACCCATCTGGAAGGAAAGAGCTCTGTCAGGCCCACACAGACAAAATACTGAGAGATGGATTCATTTGCATGTATTTTCCTAAGTCAATTTCCAGAAGATCAAAAAAAAATCTTTCAAGACAAAAACTCAGAGCTGCAACTATCTTGCCCTGCAATCATTCATTTAATGTTTTAAGACAACTATTTGTTAAGGCAAGGCCTCTAAGCCAAACGTTCTGAAAAAAAATAATAGAGATGATGAAAAAAAGAACAGTATTTCACTGAATCCATGCTCAATTCCCCATACATACCAGAGGAATTTCTGCTACTGGCCCTGTGCAATCTGCTCGACCTGCACCCAATAAGTAGTCTCCTGAGACACCATTTGATGGTGGGTCGTCATAACCTATAATAAGAATAAATAGTAGATTAGGGGCCACACAAACAAGCAGAACTAGGGGAGGAAGAGTCAACACAACTTTTTCAAAGGGTGTGCATGCCTGGAACCTGCTGCACATCCTTGGAGGACTTAGAAGTCTCTGAACAAGGCGATCTGGCTGATACTGTCTGCTCGGGTTTCCAGCTGTTGGCCAACGTGGCCAGCATTTGCTGATGTTGTTAATGTATTAAGGGTGGAAAATAACGGGCCAGGTGTGAAGAACTGCAGCGCTCACAATATGGGGTCACTGGGCTGTGTAAAATATGCAGTGATTCACAGCAAGGGGAAAACAAGCTTAGCTTCCTTGACTCCAAATCATCTCTCCAAATTCACCATTGTCATGCAGAAAACAGAAGCCAGGGTATAAGGGCTGTTTTCACCCAAAAAAAGTCCATGTCCTGCACTGGTGTCCTGGTCTCAAAAAAAAAGAGGGGGGGGGGGGCACAGCAGCACCAGGGAAAGCAGCTGTGGGCAATGGCCCTGGACCAAACGACAAGGAAAAGGCCCCTCAAAGAAGGCTGAGCCTCATCCCAGCCATCACAAAGCCTTCCACGGGATGCACAGAGCATCTGGACAAAGTCATAGAAGAAAAGCCATTGACGGCTATTAAATAAATAAATACATTCTCTGCGCCTCAGGAAATCCCACAGCCACAAATCACTGGAGGCTGAGATAACACCGTGGGAAAAATATTTTTGTGCACTTAATCTGTGCTCAAAGTCTTCCCTGGCCAGATGGGGCAGCTGGACGCTGGGCAGCGGGAAAAGGGGACGCTTGGTCTTCCCACCATGGCCTTTCCTAGACTGTCACTTAAAACAGAGGAGAAACAAAACACTCTCATCGTCCACAGACTGAACACAGGAGCAGCAGAGAGACAAAGCAGTGTGAATGAAGGGGGGTTCCCATTAAAATTACTGCTGCTCCACCTCCTCCTCAGAGAGATGTAATGCAGAGGAAAGGCACTTGTGCAAAATTCTCACATGTTACAACATAAAACTAGAGGAAAGCATGAACTCCATACAACTCAAGAGCAAAATCAAGGAAGTGGAAGTCCTCATTGCTGACTAATCAGGCAATGCTCTGGGAAAGGGCTCCTACCACATGGAGACACCTAAAGCTTGAAAATGCTTGGGTGTTGTTTTTTTTTTTCTTTTTATTTGGATTGGTTTGGTGTGTTTTTTGTTTTCGTTTTTGTTTTGTACCCCCATGATATTTTCTCTCTCCAGAAGACAAGTGTGGGGTGTATTAGAAGTGGATTGAGGGTTTCTTGGGGCAGCTCATGCCACCCAGCTGCCCCATGCCTGGTGATGGGGTTGGGGGGAATAAGTCAGCTGTGGTAGGATCGTAAGCGCTGCCAAGCTCCTCAGTTTCTCATTCTCTGGATTTAGAAAGAAGCTTCATAACTCATTTTGACTTTTTTTTTTTTAACAACGTATTTCTAAACTTTCCAAAAAGAGCAAACTGCTTCAGGTGGGAATGGATTAATTTGACCTGAACATGTGGCCCTGGAGCATGCCATGCACATCGCCTCATTGTGGAGCAGGCAAAAACAGGGATGATATTCAGGTTCATGCAAAAATTGGTGCCCTCTGCAAAAAAAAAGGGAGCACATTTGTAACGGCTTGAGTCTGCAAATGATTTGGGAATGAGACACCACCATGCTGTTGTTTCATTTTGGGATGACTGTCACTGGTCAGTGGCCCTGAAAAAGGTTCCTGACCCCTGCTGCCACAAGACGAAATCAGACGCTTTTGCATCTCCTCTCCCTCCTCCTGTATCCTCCCTCCATCCCAGCAAGCCCTCCGGATGGCAGACAGCTGCGGTGGGCAGCACCAAAGTAGCTCGACTTGCCATTGCTGGAGCTGTTCTCTTGGGTGAGAAAGTGGAGGACGAGGAGTACCACAGTCACTGCTGTCATCAGCGCCAGGAAAACGATGAGGACCACCTCCAGGCGGGAGAAGGAGCACTTGTGCCTCTTTCCACACATGGCAGGGGGCCCTACGAAAGCAGAGGGGAGCCCGTGAGAGAGGCAGAGGGGTCAGCCCCGAGGTGAGCCACGTGCTGGCCATGGTTTGCGTCCCCCACCCCGTGTGTCCCCCAGGTGGGGCAGAGCAGGCAGTGATAAGGATGGGAAGTGGCGACAGATATCTTTATTTTTTTCCCCATTCTGCTTAAGACAGCAAAATCGTATCTCCTATGTGCAGCAATTGCTCCCTGTCAAGAGGCCCGGTAGGACAGTGCATGCTGCTTTTTTACTGCATCCGCATTTACCAGGACACCTTGCTTGCTCTTTTGAAGAAATCTTTCAAATAAAACCCTAGATCTTTCATCAGATCCTATATTCACCAAGAGAGGTGCTGCAGCCTGAAGCCTCACCACATTTTTGCTGCTCATACTCATTGTGCACAATATCTTCATCATAATAATGGTTAATTTAGGAAACCCAGGGCAAGGCAAATACCCCATTGCATGGGCAAAGGCAGTTTTCTCCAGGATATGAAAAGTGGTGGTTGTGACAGCTTTCCAGAGCTGAGCTCTTTGGATTTCCTTTGTGTATATTGTTACCCCACCTCAGTTTAAAGATTAACAAGAAAAAATATTCAAAATAAGGTTATGGGAAAATGTACTATTTTCTCCTATGTAAAAAGGTGACTTTCAGTTTGTCCTGTTCTGGCATCGGAGATTTGCATCAAGAGCTTCCATCGGGCACTTGTACCAAAGATGTGCCTTTTGCCCTTCTTGGAAACGTCCATACAAGGCAGAAATAAGCCTTTAAAATAGCTTTAGACATTTTCATGCCTCCTTGGGTGTGTTAGTAGATCTGCAGTAATACCACAGATCCCATTTCTTTGCACACCTCTACCTTTTATGGAACCACAAACCTGCCTGGACCACAGGGGACAGGCTTCTTGTTCAGAGCAGTGGGGGTCCCCATCCTCGCCAGTGTCCCCAACTCTCCTGGGCAGCCTGGGGAGCCTCAGTGCCCCCAGCCAGAGGGATTCTGTGTTTTGCTCCTATGACCGTGCCCCAGGGGAGGAGAGGAGGGGGGAAGGAGGGACACGCGATCAGAAAGGGAAGTGGGGCAGAGCCTCTAATTATCCCAGAGGTCAGATCTGCTGGTGGGTCTGGCAAGGGGCTTGGTAAAGATCATGTGTGGAGGACATTCCCCAGAGGTGATGTGCCCTGGAAACAACCAATCTGCAGAAAATAACCACTGAAAAGAGCATTTATGGTCTTGGAAGCACGGCAGCAAGAAATATCACCACCAGCAAGCCAACTGGTCACCCAGACTTCTTGTAGGTGACCTTTCTATCAACTTCTTTTGCCATGGTAAGATAAATCAGCTGTGCTCACTGCTGAATTTCACCCAGCTAATCTTCTAGTGGCAACAAATCTAGTATTATGGGTTTCCTTCCTCCCTTTTTTGACTTTGCTTTTTATTCTGTAAGCTGGAATTGCCAGCTAGCTGCAACTCATCGCAAGCTGCCCAGATGATGGATATTGCAGCGCCATCCCAAAACATGACCACATGATACGCAATTCCGTTTGTTTTTCCACGTGATTACACAGCTGAAGTAATACCAAAAGAAGTAAACATTTGTACTATGAAATCACAACAACATCTCATGCAAACTTACCTTGCAGTGCAGCTTATTAGGGGTTCTCTTTCTATATTCTGGATGCCGTGAGGCTTCAGTACATCCAATTCTGCTTATACCTGATGTCCCTTGCCAGTCCCAGGGGTTAGAGAAACATCTCCTTGCTTGAAATCTGCTTCAAGTTGAAAGGTCCAGCTTGAAAATTATTGCTGTTACAATCCCGTGAGTCAGGCTCTGTGTAAGATAAGGAGCAGATCAATAACATTTATTGCAAAACAGGTGGTTTTTTTCCATGCCTTTTTTTTTTTTTTTTAATAAGTTATGAACTGTGCCTGTATCTTCAAAATAACCTTTCCAGGATTACACAGATCAGCTCTGGTGCATGAGGATTACGGGAACAGTGTTTTTCCTTCTTTTTTTTTTTTTTTTTTCATCACAGCTTGACCAGCCTGCAAGATGGCTGCTGCTCCACATCCTGCTGTGAATCTGAATTCTCATGGGATATCAGTCTCAAGGGTTTCCAAACTTCACTAGAAGAAGAAGAACTTAAATATGGGGACATGCTCTCAGCTTTTAAACGTTTGCTTTTTCTGTCTGTTTTCCTTCTGAGCCCCAGCTTGGTTGCATCATGCATTAATCCACCAGCTGCTAAAACATGCTTTCTTCAAAGAGTTGTGGCTGCGGGAGCCATCATATCCCTGAGACAGTGGCAGCTTGCTCTTGCTTGCAGAGAATTTAAAAGCCCCCTGAGCAATACACCTTTGCTTTCCCCAACTCCCATGAGTTTTCGAGGGAATTTAAGGACAGGACCACATGTGACATCTTCCATTCTACTCAGCCTCCAGCAGGCAAACATTGCAGGAGGTGCTGTTTTCTTCTTCCACCACCGTTTTTTCCATGCCTCCTAATTCCAGAGGTTAATATGCCAGCTAGCACTGAGCACAGGCAGCCTGAGTCATCACTTCAAGGTCACATTCAGTATCTCCCTTTGATTCAGCAATTTTTGGACTGGCTTGTGGGGAGAAGAAAGATTTTCTGATACGTTATCTCCTCGCTGCGATACAAAAGGAACACGCCGCCCTTGCTGTTGGCAGAAAACAGCATGCTTCGCCTCTGTATAGGCTGACAGATATTCCTGGCGAGCTCCGTGCCAAAGTCCTGGACGTGGGTGCCTGGGAGAGAGACACCCAACTGGCTCTGCGCTGGGCCACAACCAAGCCACCACGGTCCACTAAATCCACCCCACAGCCCCCTGGCCTCCATGCATGGTGCCCAAATCCTGGCTCTCACCACCCCAGAGCAGTTCCAGACCTGACAGCCATGTCCTCAGGCAAAGCTGCACAAGCACCTAATCAGGGTGGGAAGTGAGTCACGTGAGCTAACGATCCCATTTTCCTTGGTCTTAATTCTTAATTCTTAATTCTTAATTCTTATCTTAATTCATCTTCTTTCTTCTGGACACACAGCTGTTAGGTAGCTTGGGCCAGTCCACCCTGGTGCAGTGTTCAGGTGTACCCAGCCATGATGCTCCACGCCCAAGGGTTTTGCAAGGTTGCTCCAAGTTGTGCACCAGCCCTGGGGGAGCCACGTTTGTTAAATCCCAGGACAGAAACTAGCTGGGACACCACAGGAGTAGGCTGTGAATTAGCAAGAAGGACAAGAACTCTTCTTGAAGGTGATGTATTTGCTAGATCATCATGAAATGTGAAGAAATTGAGTTCTCAAGGTTTGGATGGTGATGATTTGCCCTGTCATCTCACCCCAGGGAATCCAAAGAGTCAAGAAAAAGACTTCACTGTGGCTCTGCGGCTCCAGGAAGGGCAACTCAGTTGTTGTTGGACGTCAAGGAGGAAAAGGAAGTTTGATAGTACCTCAAAACAGGTTTGGGGGAATATCTCAAACTTTTTCCTTTTAAAAAGACTGCTCAGTGAGGCTATGGGGACCCACAGGTCCCCATCTACCCTACATGGCCTGACCATGCCCCTGGCTCAGAAGTGCAGAACAAAGCAAGTTTTTTGGCACAGAAAAGGGACTGTCTGGACTGCAAAACCCTCAGCTGAAGCGCTAAAAGCTTGGTTAAATCCCCCTGAGCTCCTTCCTTCCTGTGAAACAACAACCCAGCTTCTCCAGAAAAGGTGGATTTCCAAGACGATGGCCAGGAATTTTTTTCTTGAGAAGCAATGGTAGCTGTGGTTGGAAACCAGCCTGCATGGAAACTGTTTCCTGGTCTCCTGCAAGTCATCAAGGGCTGGTACCAAATCAAACCAAACACTTCCCTTACATAAATTCGTAGGAGTCTGCAATCTTTTCCACGAACCATCTGAAAATGAATCCTCCCATCCTGATCCTCCAGTGTTGGCACATGCAGGAAAGGTGATGGAGAAAGAAAATCACAGAGGGAAGGCACACTCAGGACATCAGGGACTTCCCACCCGTCTTTAGCCTTCCGGATGCTCTTCCCATGGAAAACTCCAAACCAAGCAGGTCAAAAAAGAGACTAACTATAGTGCTTATTTGTCCATTCTGCCCCTTTGCTTTCCTTCCTTTTCTTTAATCCTCATTTTCACCCAGAATTATATCACAGGCTTTTCCATGGACCTCGGGGGAGAAGGACGTAAAGCTCCATCTGTGGTGCCTCACTATTGCCTGCTTCTCTCCAAGGAAGTGGCCTAAAATCGACAGCAGAGCAAAAACAAAAGAGCCAGCATGCCTTAGAGATGCCAACATGACATTTCTCTCCAAAACCAGTCCAAAAATGCAGGACGATGCAATGGGACTGCCTTGTGACTGTGCAGAGTTTCTGACCACAGATATGGGATAGCTGCATTTTGCAGTCAGAAGCTTTATCTGAACGTTTTGGGCAGGTGTAATTACAGTGAAAGGTGGAAGGCTGAAGAGCCAGGATTTTGATGGGGGAAAATTGGAACGAAACCTGTCTGGTACCTCTGTTTAGCTCCCGTGTGTTTGTCCCTGCCTCCCCCTCATCCTCGTGCACCTCCACGTGGTGCCACGGTGCAGTTCGGAACAGCTTTAACACTTGCTCTCCTCTGAGAGGCTTCACCCAGACTCAGCTCATTAGCATGCAGTAGATGTCCCTCCAGATCCGTGCAGCTCCTCACTACAACCAACTTTGGCTAACCCGTAGGTGCGCGGTGCCTGGCAGCCAGCCAGGATGCACTTTGTCCCCACCACAAATAGGGCTGTCTTTGCCATGTCGCTCCTAAGCCAAACAAGCTGAAGAAGCTCAATTCGTTAGAAATCCAAGTTAAAATTCTCACTATAAGCTAACGTGAGGATTAAATGTGAGGATAGTGCTGAGGATTAAAACAATGGCCACCTTCACCGAGGAAGCAGAAAGAAACCCGTCTGTAGGACCTCTGCTTTTCCGAGGTGGTTCATCACCATCAGGACAGCAACCTGGCCACTCCACTTCTGCATGCACAACAGAGTTTTGGTTGAGAGACCGGAGACATCTCAGCACGAATGGCCCAAAGCCAAAGCGCGTGCTCATTTGCATTGCAATTAAAACTTCATTTTGTACCGAAAGCTCTAGCCTCACGCTTGGGGTGAAGCACCTGGTGCTTTGTGCCTGTAAAATGCAGCTGCCTAGTGACTCCCCGCCTGCTGGATGAAGTGCGGGGTTTTGAGCATCTTCAAAAGGTTGTCCTGGAGCTTCACACTGATTTTGCTGCCTTTCTATTGATTAACGCATAAAAAAAAGAAGAGCCCAGAAGAGACCCACGAGCTGGCCTAACTCACCGCATGCACACAGCCAGGAAGAGGATAGATCTGCTGCAGAACCGGGCTGAAATTTTGTCTGCCTCTGCCACCATCAAAAAGGCGGATGGGTAATGAATAGGCTGACATTTTCTTTTTCCAAAATAATGCGCTGCGTTGCCCAAGCTTTTCTTCATTAAGCTGGAACATTTTGTGCCACTGTCCCTGAAGCCATAAAGCCTGTCTGGGTTTCTGCAGCCACTGAATCTGGCTGCTTCAATACCGCATTATTCTGGGGGCCAATCCTGGCATCTGGGAAGCCACAGAAGATACCCCACAGCTGTGGGCAATTCTCCAACAAGGCCGGGCACACCACAGGCCTTGGTACTTGGAGAATGGAAACTTCCTTTCAAGCCTGTTTGCTAAACCCTGGCAGGTTTCTGTAGCAGAGAAATGAATTGAGCACCAGCTCCCAGTCTGGGTGTGCTATTCATACAGACCCAAGATGTTCACAGCCTGGGATCCTGGCTGTGAAGAGGAGAAAGCAATTATGAAGCCTTTTACATAATTATGTTTATTTAACAAGGAATGGCCAAAGTCCTTTTGATACGGACGTGGGAGGATCCTGATGGCAGGAGATAACATTTCCACACAGAGACATCAGCAAAAACCGTTTGGGGCTTTGACAAGGACACGCCGGGGCGCGACTCAGGCAGCGCCACATGGATTTTCCTTCCCGTCTTTCCTGGTCAAAACACTCACACACCTGCTCTGGGCAGCAGCAGGTAGCTCCATCGGGTGAAGGGCTGAGGTTTGGGGTGAAGTCATGGAAATCATGGCCATGCTTGAGTACAGCCCCCCCATCAGGCTGGCACATGGCAGCAGGCAACTCCGGACTGACGCAGAAAGCACTAGGTGGGAGCGAGAGATCCTCCGCAAGCTCCCTGGCTGGTTGTCCAATGCCTTGGACATGCAATGATTTCCTTCTGGAGCATCTTCTGCCTCCAGGGGCCAACACAGTAATTCATGAGTTTCACCAGAAACTATTTATTTGGGAAACTGGAACACAGAGGACAAGCTGACCTGGTGAAGTCACTTCTGCCACCCCTTTGCCAGGACAGCTTGTCCCATTGGGTTTGGCTGTGGAAATGCCTCCCCCTGCCCACAGGAGCTGTGTGCTGTGGGAACTCTGCTGGCCAGGCTGGAGGTAGGCTCCGTAGCTGAAAACTGCTCCCAGGAGCAGGATTGGGCCTACTTGTGGCAGCAAGCAGCACGTTTCCCTCTGGGAGACGGCTAGGGGTGCCCTCCTGCACTTCCAGACAACCGAGTCCTGGCAATTTTTGCTGCTTTCTAGGTCATTTTTTGAACAAGGGAACACCTCAAAATCCTTAAGATCACGTGCTTTAAATCCATCTGCAGATTAAATGCAAGTAGCTTAAAGCCTCAGATGTCACCAAGAACAGAAAATATTTTGCCAGAGATCATTTAAAACAGCAGCAAAGAGCCAAACGCCCATTCCCTGTTTCATACACTATGCTGTTGGTTTCAAAGCCAAAGCATCCCACTTACTGTCCCCTACCCTGGCTGAGGTTTCCATCAGCTAAAAGGCAGAAGGCGGCCCAGCCATGGAAGGGCACGAAGCACAGACAAGTCATCCCTTCCACGCACAGGCGGGGAGAACAGAGTGGGGAAAGCAGCACAAAGCTAGTGACTGCAGCAAGTTATCGAAATCTCCTCCAAAAAATTTAATCCTGGATTTAATGCCTCCCCACCCCCAAAGGTAATCTAGTTGCAAGATAAAACTGGGAGGTGCGTTTCAATTGCTCCATCAAAAGGCAGGCAATGCGTGGAAATACGTGGCAAGGCTGAAAAATAAAATCGCAGCATCTCTCACTTCTTATATGGAGCTGCATCTTCTAGCCAACGGGGAGAGATCAGGACAGAGAAACAGGTAACTGAGCTCCTTCTTCCTCTGTTGTCCTTTAAGTCTATAAAATATTAAGTGGGAGAGTAAAAATAAGCACTAGCAGAGGCTCAGCCACTCACCACAACAACAACTACGTGGGCAAGTGCACGCTAATCTCTTTCCTGTGCTCAGACTCACAGCTCTGGCTGCTTGACCTGTTCCACATACAAGAAGCCAAGATGAGCTAAAAATAATGAAAACCAATTGTTCAAGTGACTTGTTTGCTAGCATGT
This sequence comes from Cygnus olor, assembly GCF_009769625.2. Taxonomy (NCBI): domain Eukaryota; kingdom Metazoa; phylum Chordata; class Aves; order Anseriformes; family Anatidae; genus Cygnus; species Cygnus olor. The sequence continues at coordinate 16,100,783 of NC_049175.1, forward strand.
CTTACTTCCAGGGAAAAAGGAAATGTGCAATTATGGTAATGCAGACAAAGCTTTGAAACACCATCTGGAGGGCTTGTGGAGGTTACCTTGTGCTGCATGCTCCGAGCTGAAGGCACCAAACCTATTTCTCATTCCTTTAACAACCTGTAGAACAACCTTTTACTGCTTTGAGGTCATTGCGATGAACCACAAGATTGTGCCACGGTGACCAGTGACCACTGCTGCCGCAAGCAACCAGTGGCAAAGCCTGAGCAGAAGCAATTCCCAAAAGTCACCCAGAGCATCCAAGGGAGAGACCCCTCAGCTCAGCGGCTGCTTTGCAAAGTCTGGGGAGGCAGACGCATTGAATCATTACGTGGGGAAAACTTTGAATGAAGGGCTTTGTTTCTAACAGGGGTGAAGGCAGACTGTGGGAAAGCTCTTGCAGAAGCTGTCCCCATCAGGCTGATGGGGCTGGGAGCAGCCTGGGGTGGGTTGGAGCCCATGGTAGCTCCTGAGTGGAGGAAGCCAGGGCAGCTGGCAGCCTTCTTCGTGCTTAGGAGTGGAGGAGACATTGGAAGAAATCAGGCAGCAGCTAATTTTAGCTTCAGCCTGTGCTCTCCTGGACAAAGCACATTCCCCCCCCACCAGCCCTCGCTTCCCCTCGAGCCCTTCACCAACCTGCAACAAATTCACATGGTGTCTGGTCATATTTGGAAGCATTTGTAAGAAAACAAACACTTTGGTGACAACAAAAGTCAACAAACATCCACATTTGCACCCAAAACAGCATTTATCAGTCGTTCCCTTGCCCCGGGCTGTTTTGCTCAAAGCTGCAGAGCAGCAGCCACACAGGCACGGCCCTTACCTGGGATGCAGGAGAGCACCAGGCAGGAGCCACTCGGAGAACAAGCCAAGCAGCACGTGCAAAGCAAAAGAGCTGCAGCCCAAGATTGGGAAAGCCTTTCTGGGAAACTCTTCTTGCTCCCCGAGCCTGGGGACAGAAAAAATGACATGGCGGAATGGGGCAGATCCTTCCCAAGCTAAATCCAGCTGTCTCTGTGAAAAAATTGTGCAGAAGATAGAGGCTGGGCTGCTCTACGCCCATTACACACCAACTGCCTGCCAGTGACGTGAACCACCAGGTCCAGAGCTGCTGCTGAAAACCACCTGCAACCAAGTCGGGGGGTTCCTGCCTGCTCCCAAAACTTGCTAGACTTCCAAATGCTGGGCCCGTGTAAGAAAATTGGTGTTGATTTTTTGCAATGCGTATTCTTGAGATGCATGGGAACACCACGCTGCACCACATGGAGGGTTCGTCTCTGCTGGTAGGTGGGGTCTGGAAGCAGTCCCTAGGAAATAGTCAATAGGAAGCCACAAATCCTTCCTGCAAATACATACGTGAATGTTTGCTCCAACAGCTGCTGAACCAGACTGGGAAAGCTGCTGGAGCAGTAACTCGTGGTGGCTCGTCCTTGGGGAACACTCCAATACCCTGCCACCAGAACTAGGACAAGCAAAGGGCAAGGGGTGCAGCTGCCCCCAAGTCAAAGCAGGAGGGCTGAGTTTGATGGGCAATAATTGCTCTTTGCAGAGAACAAAAAAGACAAGTGGTTGTTGCCCTTGCTTGGCCTGTGCTCCTCAAGAACCTTCCCTCTCTGTATTTTACAGGTCTCAAAACTTTCCCCACCTGCAAGGACTGAAAACTAAACTGGGATGGGGCATCCCAGACCAAGGGGATGAGCAAGTGGTGGTTCAGCCTCGGGATGGGGACAGGATTGCCCCTGGAAGTTGCCCAAGAAGCTCACCCCAGAAATACCCTGCTCCAGAGGGTGTTAGAAGCCTCCAGCAGCACCTCTTGGCTACACTCCTTCAGGGAGTGAAGGCAGCAGCATCAGGGTACAAGCATCATACCTGAGTAACCTGGGGGAAACGCAGCTGGTGTTCTGACGGTGGGAAATGTGAGATCCCCAATCATTACTGAAATGCTGAACAACAAGCAGCTGCACTCCACCACCCGCAACGTTAGCGCCATCGCAAGCCATTGCCCACCTTAAACAGCTGGCACTGCTGAGCATATATTCACTGCTACTGACTGGAAGGAGAGGAACAAGGCAGCACGAGCACCGCAGCCTGCAGTTAGCACTGACGCAGAATTTTGTCCTCTATCTACTCCCTTGGTCCCCTCCTCCAGACTTGGCAGTGACAAGAGCTATGCCGTATTGCTGAGCTTAATGTCACTGCCTGCCCAGTTATTCTCAAGACAGCATGCTTTATTACAGCACAGCTCTTCTGTGAAAAAATGAAACCATGTTTAGCCAGATCCATGCAGTAAGTCAGACACTACAATGCAGAATTCAGCAGATTCCATTTAATGTCATGTGCATATATCCATACATTTACTTATGTCAATGGTTTTGATGTGCGTGATGCCAGGTCTTGAAAAATCTACTCATTCATTTATGTCTGGGAGCATGAAGTCTCTCAAGCAATCATCTCTGGATGGGTTACCTTTTTTAAACTCAGCTTTCAACCACATAGTTGCAAAGATAATAACTCTCAACTCAAGGCAAAGCATGCGGAGCTAGTCCCTGAAATTCGCAGACAGCTCTGCAAATGCTGTTGCAAAGGGTTTTGCAAAGAAATGTGGGACATGAGGAAATCCCTCCCAGGGCGAAGTGGTAAGAAATGGGTTAGTCTTGTCTAGCATCCCAAGCAACAGCAAGGCAAAGCGGCAGAACACGGGATTGATTCTTCAAGGCGGTCTTAGGCTGAGGCTGAGAAACAGGGCAGAGAAGTAGAGAGAAATCATCAAAAAATAAAATTAAAAAATGACACTTTCACCAATTTCACCATAATGTACTCACATAAATTTGACTTTTTTTTTTTTTCAGTTAAAGCAACAAGATTGGTAGCTCCTGGGGTTATGGGTGTTTACCCTGCAATGTGCTCCATCCCAGCAGTTTTGGGGTAGATTTTTCAAGCCCTGGTGATGGTTCCAAGGAAGGCTTCTCAGATCTGCTCCCAGCTCCCAAACGTTCAGAATCTATTGCATAGCATTTACTTCAGATAAGGCACTGATTTGCCAAAGGTGAACAGCAATTCAAAATCAATGCAGTTTCCATACAGTCCAAATTTGATGGCCTACAGTGCAATAACATGTAAAATTAAAGGCAAAGTTAAGAAGAATAAACCCAACTTTAAATTTAAAATTAATATTAAGAAGATAAAGGAAACTACATTTTTCAAAAGCCTTTTTATTTTCCTTCACCATTGTTGTTTTACAATACAAATATCACCTTGTGAATACACAAAAACCCTACAGAAGATAACTCTGCTTCACGTAAAATACAGAATGGATATATATATATATTTATATATATATTTTCTCTTCATCATTCTTAAAAAAACTATTTTGTTCTGCACATTGGCAAGATTAGGATAGAATACTTCCCCAGACATACAGTATGTATGGTAGGAGTGAAACTTATAATTACATGCAGTTTCTGCACAAATATTTTAAAGAAATAGAATATCTTTGTTGTTTTTCAACAACATCTCAATACGGGATGGAGAAACCACTCCTAGTTCACTCAGTGATCATTTGTAAAATTCTTAAAAACAGGAATTCATGGCTGTTTTCTTTTTAAAATACAGCTACCAAGTAGACAATAAAGTGATATATTTAGTATGATCTGCCCACAATGTGTGAACAAGATCTGACCCTTTTTATTTGGTTTTTCCCTAGACATGGCAATTTCAACATTATAAGCAAATTTCCAGTTTAATTTAGCTATAAATGCAAAAATTAGTAATTATACAGTATATATAATTCTGCTTTCATGGAATACTTTATTTTAAATAAAAACATTTAAGACTGCCTACTAACCATACAATCAAGACAAGAAAGGCACTAGAAACATAGACAAATCTCTCTCTCCCAAGAAGCATTTTCTTTAAATTTTAACTCTCTATTCTCTGACATGTAAAAATCTTTTTAAATTTAATTTTCATACACATTTTGAAAAATAAAGTTAGGAAATACTTAGAAAATCACTTTACAACTTTTTTTTTTTTTGCACACTTTTTTACACAGTCACTGCAGATTCTACAAAATCCAGATTACCAAACCTTCCTGTGTCTATCGTCTTATTTGTATCACGGTGCAACAGGTAGAAAGATTTCTTGATTTTACCCCAAGGCAGGTATTCAGAAACCTTCATATAGTCATTTGCTAGAAAATGGCTTACAGCCCAATCTTTGGGGCAAGAGATATGAAAAGTATGTTTTCCCAAGAAAATAATATGCATTATTCCCAGACGTGACTGGAAAGACCAGAACTTATGATAGAAAAGATTTCATTTATGCTCTCGCATCATATACAAAGGAACATGGTGATGGGTAATGAAAATCCCAAATCTATTAACAAGAAATGTGTAACAGTGCATGATAAGTTAAATTTTCTTTATTGTTGTCCAACGCAGATCCTTTGGAGAGAAAAAAAGATCACAGTGCTTACCAGGTAACTGAATAGATTAAGTCAAGGTAACTGTTAAAAGAAAGGGTTAGGGAGGGGTTGATTTTTTTTTTTATGGCATCATCTCGTATGGAGTTCTTAGCACTTGGGACAGGTCCTTTTCCCCCCCATTTTGTCCATCAACACACTGTTATGTGTCATTCACCAGACGGCTGTATTTCACCTGCCTGCCTCGATGCAGCACCGGCCAGGGGAAGGGCCAGTGGTAGGAGCGAGGTACAATTCCTTGGACATTCTTTTCGAAGTACTGGAAGGGCTTGTACCACCAGACCCTCGCAAGGAGGTTGGTTTGGGAAGCTTCTTTTAGCACCTGCAGAAAGATAATTAGGGAAAAAAAAAAAAGAATTACAAGAGAGCACACCACTTGCATGACTTCACTGCATGTTGATTTCTACCATACATCAGTGGCATTCTGCTTACAGCTGTTTCCAAAAATCTCTTGGTATGTCAAACAAATCTACACGCCAAACAAATCTACATGGACAAAGATCAAGAGGAGCCAAGATACTTTTCCACAGCCTTCCTGCACACATGACCAGTTGCTCTGAAGTAAGGCTCACCATCATTTCCAAGTCCTCAGCTGCTAAACAGCCCCATTGGAAAAAAGTGATGGGCAAGAAAGGTCAATCTCACTTCTCTGTTGGAAATGGAAAAGACCCACCCCAAAGCATGGCTGTTTCCATAACTATACTTGAAATTATCTGTAGCTCCAGAATCCTTTGCAAGTCCACTTGTGTGCATGCACACCAGTGAGCAAGGCACCTCAACCCATCCAGAGGAGGGAGCGAACCCTGCCCCAGCCTCCGCATGCTCTCAAACCACATCCACTCACCCATTTGCTTCTCCTAGCAAAAGCAAGCCACAGCTGAGACAAAAGGAGTGGGTGAGGAAGTCATGCAACTACCTCGCTGCACGTTTGTTATGACAGAACAGGGAAGAGCTGTATCAGCCCACTGGGAAGTGTAAACACAGGACTTGTATACCAAGCTTTCTTTCCATGTTATAAACTCACATGTGAAAAAAAAAAATTGTCTTTAATGCTGGGGTTACTTCTGCTTTCAATTTTAAGGTCAGTCACAAGCCACGGGCCTCTGCACGTGGAGCAGCACCAGGAAGAGGCACTAGGACACAAAGTAAGGCACTAGGCCCAGGTAAGGAGCCAGGGATTGGCATTTCCCAACATCCCAGCAGATTAGGAAGCAATGCTGAGCCATCTTCTGTGAGTCACACCATGCAACAAAACAGGTACATTTCTATACATGAAGGCGAAGAGTTTTTCTGAAGCAAGTCCTCATTAGCACTCAGGGTAACTCTGGCTTCAGTAGCTTCCAGCTTGGAAACATGGCCACTCAGCACTGTCATTCTGACAGAGCACAGGAGCAAATCTGAGGCATGGAACTCAGTCCAGTGCTATATGACAACAGATAGGAAGTTTAAACACAGACTGCTGTCAAACACAGCAGGTCCTGAACTGGCTGAACATTAAGCTGCATTCTTTGCAATCACGCCTTTGGAGGGAGAAATCTACAACAAGGCTTGACTGTGGGGTACTGCTTCAAGCAGAATCAAAGCCACAGGAATAATATATGACATGGTAGCTAGACGACCCTGGTATGAACTAAAAATCATCACTGCCATAATATTAACTAACTTCCTACCATCACAGGAGGCTTTTATCAAGCATAATAAACTGGACTCATATGCAACAGGCAAGCAAAATATCTTCTCCATGTTGTGTAGAAAAAAAAAATACTTGGACACTGATTTGTTGTTACAGACCTAAGAGAAGTTATCTTAAGTTTCTCTTAACTCACTATGTGTCCTCTCCACAGATAACAGAATTGTGCATTTTTGCTCACAGTCTTAGGCAATGGTAAGCTCATCTTTTCACTAGCTCATCCAGTTCACTGACAGGAAAGTAAGAACAAAGAAAATGGCACAAGACCTCATTTAGACCTTCGTATCACTTAACGGCTGCTCTCTGATCAAGTATTTCAGTGTTGTAAAAAACATAATTTGTTATCTCCCATCATGTGATGCATCTCCTCCTAAGCAGCTCCCTCTTCTCAGTATTTCCCCCATCACCCCATTTTTCATGTCTTCTCAGGCACAGACCTTAGGACAGGAGCAGCCTGGGCTCTCACCCACCATCCTCCAAAAGGAAAGTATTTCCCTTGGTTAGAGGAGCGAACTTACCCACTTGGAAACACTTTGAAAAACTGGTTCATTTTTTGTGAAGCCTCATACTGTTCTTCAAGAGACCTATCACTCAAATAAAGGGCACACAACAGAATACAAGGTATTCTGGTACCCAGGTAGCTTAAAGAAGTACCACTTCTAAATGGTTTGCTCTAATACAACAAAACCTCCTCTTCAGCCCAAATTCAGAGAGACTTCAAAAAAATGAGGTTACACAGCCAAAGGAGGTAGGCCTGCTTGCCTGCCTGCAGGAACACCTTCAGATATTTTTTGCGGTCAAGGCACAAGATGAACCCAACCGATGACGCTTCTTCTTTCCTGCAAGCCCAAAGTAAAGGGGGAAGAGCAGGGTGCTTCACAAGAGATGGGTGCTTGTCCATTCCTACTTCTGCAGAAAGGCTCAAGGCAAAGTGTGGATATTCACCCACTGCCACGCTACAGCAAGCAGAGCCATGTGGATCCAGAGACTGGGAGAAACTCACTTGCTGGTTGGCCATCGTGTGATACCACCAGAAAAGTCTTGTAGTGATGTAGTAAGCCACCACCACGTCCACAGTGTAGTGGTCATGAGCAAGGAGGATGCAGAACATCCCAACCATGCTGAGCGTCCAGCAAAGCCAGTGATACCACCAGAGTCGCCGTGGGGAATCTGTAAAGAAGCACAAGCAATGATTATTTCAAAGTGTAATGTTATTGGTGCTCAAGACTACTGCTGTAATCAGCAGAGGACACAGCCTGCAATCCTGAGTGGATAGTGCGATGCCAGCGTTAAGATTAATAGCAGGAATGCTGAGATCACAAAAGAAGCATCATTCTCTTAGGGTGTGACTCTACCCACGAGAACAATTTAATAAGATACTTGGAAAATAGAAAGGTTATGAAATCTTTGAGAAAGAGGCCTGACACATAAAAATCTAACGTATTCTGGTCTGTAGCATCAACTGTTTTGTACTTCAATATTGACTCTATATAGCTGACAATCCATTCCTCCTGCTTCTCATAGGAGATAAATGTATGCATTAATTCTTGCAAAATGAGCAACCTTGCATTTAGCATGACATCTATCTCTCTCTAGACAAGGAGATACATAGTTAAAGTACCATTCGTCAGGCAGGGTGCAGTGAAAGTATAAACTATATTTTAAAGAAAATAGTTTTGAAATAAAATGCATAATTCAGTCATCTACATAGTAAAGCGTTTAGCGTTGTCTCCAAAGTTTTCTTTTTCAGTAAGGCCTATGTCCTTGAAGTAGTGTTACTTTTCTTTAATTGAAAGGGGTGCATTTTTACTTTAATTTGTTGTGGTTTAGCCCGGCTGGCAGTCAAACACCACACAGCCGTTCGCTCACCCTCCCCCCTCCCTCTCCGGGATGGGGGAGAGAAACGGGAAAGTGAAGCCTGTGAGTTGAGATAAAGACAGTTTATTAAGACAGGGAAAAGAATAACAACAATAATAATAATAGTATTAATAGTAATAATGTGTACGAAATAAGTGATGCACAATGCAATTGCTCACCACCCGTTGACCGATGCCCAGCCTATCCCCGAGCAGCCGGCCCCCCCCCCCCACCCCAGCTAGCCACCCCTATATATTGTTCAGCATGACGTCAGATGGTATGGAATACCCCTTTGGCCAGTTTGGGTCAGCTGTCCTGGGTCTGTCCCCTCCCAGCTCCTGCTGCACCCCTAGCCTGCTCGCTAGCAGGACAGAGAGAGGCTGAAAAGTCCTTGGCTTGGTGTAAGCACTGCTCTACAACAATTAAAACATCAGCATGTTATCAGCGCTCTTCTCATTCTAATCCAAAACATAGCACCCTGCCAGCTACTAGGAGGAAAATTAACTCTGTCCTAACTGAAACCAGGACAAATTGTATTTACTAATCATAATAATGCTTTAATAAGCAGATAATTTATACAACAGGAAATTCACCATGAACAGTGACAAACTTACATTCTTTGATAAATAAGTATGTAAGAGTTAATATGACGGTGTGACCGCTGTACAGATAGTCGCCGCACATGTTGTGGGATCCTGTGATGGACAATCCTCCACCAGCAATCAGTTTCATTATCCTTCGCAGATGAGATTCCCAGTCTCCAAAAAGCTGGTGAAAGAGTGAAACACAAACGTGTGGTAACATATCAGCAGTAACTTCCCTAAATTTAAAGCATGGCATTAGCCAGCAACTTTGTCTCTCTCTTATTCTCTCTTTTTGCGTTGCTTTTTATTCAGTAAATCCTACCACCTTTCCCAAAAGCCAGCAATATATTTCCAGAGGAAAAGAAAAAAGACCGGAAATGAGACTCTTTTTTTTTTTAATGATCCTCTGCATGCATTATAGCGAGTCTTCACATGAGTACAGGCTGCACACACCTGCATTCATTTGTTTCGAGTATTATTTTATTTGAAGTATTCCCAAGATAGGGAATCAAAGAAATTATTACAATTCCCTATAAATATAATCACCTGAAGGATTACTGTTTTCTCCTGCACTCACAGAATAGAATGAAGAAGGAAATATTATTTACACATATAGATATTTATGAAAGTATGCACATGTGTAAAAAATCCCTTTACCTGGTCACTTTTGGTTGCGATGAAAAACACGGCATTTTTCAGTATAGTACTGAATCAGAAGAACGGTCCAAGAAGTGTTAAACTCCTGTCCGTGCCTACACTCAAGAGTTCCACGCTTATGGTAAAACAGGCAGGTGAGCAAAAATTGTTTTCTGTTATTCATAAATACTTATTACTGCTACCATGGCATAATCTTTATCTGAGGTCTTGCTGGCAGCCTTTGCTAAAGTTCATGGCTGTGCGGGAAAATATTTTAGCAGGAATCTTCAAGCAGAGGTAATAGGTTCAGACTTTTTATTCATTATATCCTTGGGAGATGCCACATATGTGCAGTGAGGATCAAAATAATGACTATTGGAAAACCTAGGAATTCTGTAATACAGTCTCAAAAATCCAGTTTCACAAAAAGAAAAGGGGTTAAAAATATTCCCAGCTATAGTTAGAAATTTGTCATGTTCTTTAAACATCTGTTTTCCCTTCTGTTCAAGAGGCAAAGCACTTCAAATAAATCAAACTTTATTTAACTGATCTTGTTCATAACAACACAAGCCCTACAGATGATAATCCAACAGAAAATAAGATGAACTGCCCAACCTGTACATCCAGCTGCCTAACGTCACATTTAACACACGAAATAGAGCATCTCACTCACTTCAACATCTATGGCATCCCCTGCCCTGCCTTGAAAAGCCTTCAAAATCATTTCTTCCCACCTCACATTGCAAAAGAACAAGAAACGGTGTTTGTCAGCACACGGTGCCAATTCTGCAAGGGCTTCCATTCACACGATCCACACGAGCAACACAGACGTTCCTCACACCCAAGGGATATGCTCTGAACGACCTCCAACACACCATGTTGGCTCAGAATGTGTTGCTGAAAACCTTCGATTTGCCTTTGGAAAGCCAAATCGAAGAAAACCAAGATCTTCTTGCCCCTTTCCTTCCTACCAAGTGCCCTACAGGCAGTCGGCAGCATCCCCAGACCTTGCTTTTGCTGCTTCCAGCTCTAACACCAGCCCAACTGTTAAACAAATCCGCAAAAATGTGCGCTGTGGGAAAAGCCCAACCAGGATGTGCTGAGCACCTCCGGGACCCAGCAGGAAGCAGGAACCATCTGAGCTCAAAGGAGGCAGCCAAATGGATCAGTGCACTCAGCGTGCTGGATCCTTACCTCATTTTATCGTCCACAGCAACCACTCAACAGCCAGACGAGAACATAGAACCCCTGACTGGCCATTGCAGGTATCTTCCTCCTTTGTTTTAAAGCTCCTTCTTGCTTTAACAATGGGAAATTGTACTTTTTGGACAGATCTACCAAAGCTTTTGTAGCATTTAAATATTTCCTGCTTGCAGTTCCTTACAAAACTTAAAAACGCTCCCCAAAACTGCTCTTCACAATCCCCTGCAGCTCAGTAAGGTGTTGAGAAGTTTTTTCCCACCACTGTATTTATAGCTTTCAAGAAAGCCCAGCTGATCTTTTTGAGCAGGGCAATAGAAGGACACAACATTGGCTTGTCCTTACTTGAGTAATGAGAACTACTTGCCAATGCTGTAAATTTACAAAAATGGCAGATTTACTCACTTTGCTCCCTGTGTGTTTTTTTAAGTTTCATAATAGCTGACTGATCAAATACTATGTTGCCTCCTCTCCCCCTCACTTTTCTTTACAAAAGACTTAGGTCCCTCAAGAAGCCACATGTGGCTTGGCAAATCCTCTGGGCCGTCAAACAAACAATACAGCACGTTTGTTGGCTTTACTTCCCTGAGGAACCCGAGCGTTTCAGCTCTGTTTGTCCCACAGGCTTGTATGTACCAGCAATCTTCAACAAAGTTGTGACAGCATGTGTATCAAGCCAAAACACGATCTTGATTTATGACTTTGCTACCTGTCATCTAATTCATGGTTGTGCACACAAACCTGCTGAACTGTGCATGCTGAAGATGTTTAGATGTTTCACAGAAATTAGTCCCCGTCCCCCCCCTTTCTCCTGTCTGTGCTATAACTTACGTAGAAGGGGCAAGGAAACGAACTGCTATGGAGAAAGAACATGTGTGTCTAATACACAAACCTTGTTTCCTGTGCTTGTGTGAGAGAGATGGATCATGGAATCACCAAATCATTCAGGTTGGAAAAGACCTCTAAGATCATCTAGTCCAACCCTTAACATGGTACCGACAAGTTCACCACTAAACCATGTTACTGAGTTCTACAGCTAAATGTTTCCTGAAGACCACCAGGGGTGGTGACTCAACCACTTCCCTGGGCAGCCTGTTCCAATGCCACACAACTCTCTCTGCAAAGACTGAAAAACTCGTAATACCCAACCTAAACCTCCCCTGGCACAACTTGAGGCCCTTTCCCCTCATCTTATCACTTGCTCTTGGGACAAGAGCCTGATCCCCACCTCACTACAACCTCCTTTAAGGTAATTGTAATAAGGTCAATAAGGTCTCCCCTGAGCCTCCTCTTCTCCAGACTAAACAACCCCAGTGCCCTCAGCCGCTCCTCTCAGGACTTGTGTGCCAGGCCCTTCACCAGCTTCGTAGCCCTTTTCTGGACATACTCCAGGGCCTCGATGGCCTTGTAGTGAGGGGCCCAAAGCTGAACACAGTACTCGAGGTGCGGCCTCACCAGAGCAGAGTACAGGAGGACGATCACCTCCCTGGTCCTGCTGGCTGCACTAGTCCTGATACAAGCCAGGATGCCGTTGGCCTTCTTGGCCACCTGGGCACACTGCCGGCTCATGTTCAGGCGAGCATCGACCAACACCCCCAGGTCCTTTTCCTCTGCACGGCTTTCCAGCCACCCTGCCCCAAGCCTGTAGTGTTGCATGGGGTTGTTGTGACCAAAGTGCAGGAGCTGGCACTTGGCCTTGCTGAACCTTGTACAGTTGGCCTCAATCCAGCCTATCCAGATTCCTCTGCAGAGCCCTCCTACCCTCGAGCAGATCAACACATCCCCCCAACTTGGTGTCATCTGCAAACTTACTGAGGATACAACAACACTCCTTGTTTCATGAATTACCATGAATTACCCTTCAACATTGACTGAAAGAGATTTGTCTAAACAACTCCATCTCAGTAACTTGGTTTCAGCCATGGTTTTCTTAAGACTGTTTTATTTTTTGGCACAACAAACAGAGCTAGTTCAAGGAGGAAGGGGCCAAGTGTTTGCACTAACGCAATTGCAATATATGCAGGGGCAAATAGCAGCAAAGGGGAGAGTTTTTCATATGAAACTGTCCTTAAAAAGTCTCTTTGGGTCAATTTCAAGTACAAATCATAATCAGATTTGACACACTGAAGTGTTTAGAAATGTGTCACATATGGAACTTCTGTAGGTAGCAACCTTTGACCGCTTCAGTGGAGACAAAAAAATGCTGAACATACAAATCAGTTCCAACTCCTAGAGAAATTACATAGATTTACACTTTTTGAAGGATGAAAATGCTTGCCCTGCCCAAAAGCAAATTGTCAGCACCTTAGCCAAGAGGGAAGCTGATGATCTGCAGATGGAAGTCTCCCTGTGATGCCAAGTTGGTATTTCAAATTAGTAGCAATCACTGCGAAAGGACTGCTCACGGTTTTGGTATCAGCAGGACAAGGGGAAAACAAGAAGATTAAAATAAAGAAAAGTAGCAAGACGAAGTTTACCTTTGGAGAACACTTGAAATGCATGCCAGGTACTGGGAGTGTAGTTACATACATTGTAATACACCGATACAAATATAGTGTGCCAACTATACAGAAAAATCTTCTGCTAATTATAGACCTAGAAGGAAAAAAAAAAGAGAGGAAAAAGAAAAAGGAGGTTACTCAATGCAAATACAACATGCAAAGGTAAATAAAACACACAAGCTAGTTACTTTTCTCTTCTTGATGCTTTTGAAATTCATGACTTATTCATCTATATCAACTTGCACCTGTGGATACTGAATTCCTTTACAAATATTCCCACGCTTTACAGGTCAGAAGTACACAAACAACTCAAATAACATTACCCATGAAGTTGATTACATGAAATTTAAGGATTAGAATACAAAAGCCTGCTCAGATTTAGTGCTGAAGACATTAAAAGGGATTTCATGCCCCACACCCCTCCATTAACTTAGATTGGTCACTAATTTTCCAATCAAAGCAGGGGATAAAGTTACTGCCTTTCATCTTACAAAGAAAATATTGTAAGTTAATTTCTGCTGACACACACCCTTTAGTAATTACAAAGGATTGCTTTAGAAGAAATAGCTTGTATGACCCAAATGAATGAGAACATATCTTTATTGAGCGGCATTAAGAGAGGAAGCAATTCACATCAGCAATAAAACATCCCAAATATACATTTAGAGCTGCATTGGCCACAGGATAGGGTGTTTCCATAGGAAACCACTCTCCAGGCAAGCAGCTGTAGCCGCATGAGATTCACTAAGTGATGGCTGCCAGTAAGTTGCTGAATTCTGGGGTAACGTAGGGCAGTTCTGCAGAAACAGTGAGAGCACCCATTGTAAAGGGCTGCAAGTTCGACTTGGAAGTGACTGCCAGCCCCAAAACAGGCCTACTGAGTTTCACTGCTACCTACCAAGTAAAATGTCATAAGGAAAGAACCATGGCAATTAAATCCCTTCCAGCACACCCATCAGGATGGAAAGCAAACTATATCTGTCTTGCATAACTTTCAGCAAAGAGAAATCACCAACGGCTTTATGAAACGGAGGGCATATCCAATTACAGCAGTTCATGAATTTAATCACTGCTGTGTCCTGCTGCTACAGGCCCTTTTTGTCTGGGTTGATTTTAAATCATTGTTATTTATATTTAGGATAATTTTTTCAATCCTGTGAGCATGCAGGCTGAATCAGATGTCAAACACTGCCAAAAACCATCGCTGTGCTTCTCCTGAACCATCTGGGAATGCTTCCCAGAGAAGTTAACAGGACTTTGGCAGTGCTTGCAGACAGGCAGCTTGCCTGGGCTCCTCAGGCTCCCTGCTGTGTCTGTGGAAAAAGGCTCGGGCAGCCCAGGGTCCCCAGCCAAGCATCCACCCCGCTCCTGATTTCTGGTGAAACCAGCCAAATCCCCCTGCCATAAACGCCATGGACAGTGCTCTGCATGGATCCTTGTGTCACATCTAGTGCCTGGCACCAAAACCCTCACTCCTGAGCAAGCCTATTGAGCAGGCAGGGCAAAAGGAGATGGAAACTCCAGTATCTACCTAAAGTTAAAATTAATTTTTACGCACAAAAGCAGTAACAGAGGCCAAGGGAAAGTCTGCACCATGGTTAGCTGGGTGAACACATCCAGCATCGTCCTCCATTTTGGCGCCAGCTTTGTAGTCCAACAAAAGACACATAGGTCTTACTCGACATCATCATACAATCCCTGGACTACACAAGGAAGGTCTGAGTGATCAGTATCATGAATGACACACCCCTATCAGCCTTCATCTCCTGGGAGAACAGCAGGCTCATGTGGGATGAAATCAGGCTATTGGTAAATATGGGTGCAATATGACAAGCAATAAGAGTTTCACTGCTTGACAAAGACAGATGTTTCAGGAAAAGCCTGCAACAAGGAAACTGCCTCCTTTGGTTAAAGGTCCAACCCAGCCACTGGCTGCAATTCAGCTCATGGACAATAATGCTTCTGGTTCATCAGCAATCCTGAACTTTCCCTCAGAGAGGGCCACAAACGGTAGCGCTCTCATCTGAACAACCACCTGGCTTCACATCTCATCTTCAGATCTCCAACGGGCTGTGGCAATCACCATCCCTGACACCACTGGAAGTCAGAAAAGCGACAAGGGTCCATCTGGCTTAATTTCCTCCCTTTGTTCTTGAATTAAGTTCCAAAGGAAGGCGATAACCCACGCCACAAAAGTGATTCAGCTCTTTTATAGCATTTTGTGGTTCACCAACCAAAGCCACAAGAGCAAGGTCCTCAGGAGAAAGCTGTGTCACTGTCCTGTTCCCATGAGCACCTCTCCTGTTTTTTCCTTCTGCTGCATACTGACAGATTGCAGACCTTGATAGCTCTGCCCCTTTACAACAAGAAAGGTCCCCAAAGCAGTATGCGACCAGGACACATACTGACTGGCACAGTCCAGGACTGATAATGAAAATGTTAAGCTCTGTGACTCCAACTTCCCTTTACACTACAGGAAGAATGAGTGAATACATCAAAGCAAATGGAGGGAAAACTCTCCACACCTATCAATGATGCCATAACACTTTGTTATCAAGTCAACCCATCCCCCACTGCTTTGAAATCTCCAAGGACCTTATGGATTCTGCTGTTCTTAATTCACCAGTGTGTTTGATCCCTTGTACTGCCCGATTAACCTGACACTCCATTTTTAAGAGCACTTCCACATGGCCTTCTCTGGGTGCTCCCCTTGGTTTTGAACATTTTATGCTCAGGGACACCAAGTCTACGGTTCCCCTTTTCACCGTAGGCAGCTGGACCAGAGCAGGGAGGAGAGTTCAACACTGCAGCTGCTGACGTAGGATCTGATACAGAAGCTGATAAAGCCATAAACAGAACAAGAGAACACACCAGGGTAGAGTCTTCCTCCTATAAATGTGTGCACATAAAAAAAAAAAAAGGCAGTTTCACAGTTTCTATAATAAAAATAAATGGACTAAAATAACCATTCTAGAAACTTTCCTTTAAGGAACACCATCTCTGTAAAAACATACAATGGTTTTGAAATTTCAGCTGAGAAAATACATTAACTAGTATAAAGCAACAGAAAAGGTGAAAAAAAACACAGTCTCAGGACTGATTTATTTTTCCATTGCTCACTCTATATATTAATGGCCTTTGTATTTGATAAAATAAGGCTTTTTTTTGTTGTTGTTGATAGGAAGTGCTCATACACAGTGCATTAGTGAAAAGACACAAAGCAAAAGCTGTGTCTCCACAGTATCTGGATTAGCTCCCCGGAATGAGAAGTTCACAGCATCATATGGATTACTTCAACATTTAGCTACGGAAACCTACAACTATATTGCATAAAGGTATCTGCCCTAGCTTAGCAATTCTCTCCTTTCAGGCTGTCTGTAACCTTAGCAAGCTGGTGAACAACCTGCTCACATTTAAGTTTCAAAGTTTTTCTCCATTACAAGAGCGAGTGGCATCTGGTTTTACTTTTTTGAAAAAGGGCAATCTAAAATTCTACGGTCATTACGAAGTCCTGTAAACCAAAGGATCTTGTACTGAACATGGTGGTGCCCAAGTTATATGCCTTCCAATTATTATTTTTTCAAACATAGGAGCCACATAAAAGAGTCAGGGAACAGGTAAAGAAAGAGATCCTGCATTAGCAGAGAAGAGAGCCCTTTGGGTTGAAGCAGTTGTGGGGCATGCTTGTATCTGGTTTTTGAAAGTAAAAGTGGCGTGCCACTTCATACTGCTTCAAGCCACTTGACTTTGAACACTTCACAGTCATAGCAGCACAAGGATTTATACCAGACCACCCATGGTAAGGCAGCCCAAGGTGTGGATTTACGGCACTTTAAAAATACCAAATTAAGCATCAGCATGCACATCCACTCTGTAGAGAATAAAAAGGTAAGTGCCTTGCATTGGCAGGCAAATTTACCATTGCAATTCTGACCAGGTATGAGCAAGCACCCAGATAACCTTGTAAACTCATTGCATATCTACAGTTTTGTGTACTTTATGGTTAGCTTTCAACATACTCTGTTCTTGATGTTACCTGTCCCACCTAATGTCAAGCAGAAAATGTACGTCAAAACTTTTTATGCAGCACTGCTTAGGTGCACAGACTAAACCACTGCCTGCTGTTTTTGTCCAAGAGTACTGTAAACTTAGGGTAGGATCTTCACATCAGGCAAACTACAGTGAGACTAAATCCATCCCAAGTCAGTTCACAGTTGATGAGTTATGTCAGCATGAGTTGTCCTCATTTTTATTTAGACAGAACAGTCAACTGAGTTAAGAACATCATTATATCCAATTCAAGGTTTTTCACATGTGAAAAGGGCTCAAGTTAACTCTGCAGGCAAGCAGGACCAGTGCTGTTCCTTGGTTTCTGATGTGGCAGTTGGACTGAACTCCCCAGTTTAGCACAATAAGCCCATACAAACTGCAGAGCCCATGGCATGGCATCTATTTCAGTTTGGAATACCAAAATCAGCAATATCACAACAAACTTCATTTTACTTGGATGTAAACCAGTGTCTGACCTCCAAAAGCCGTCACAAGTATGTACACGAGCACTTGGTTTCCGAAGATATTACTTACTTGTATTTTAACAGCAGCCACTGAACAAACCAGAGTCCTACAAGGATCATGCCGTTAATTTCACAAATAGAAAAGGCCCATTGCACCCGATCAAAACGATCAAAAAATGCATCTGGTAGGGGAGGCTGCACCTCCTTGGGAGGCACTCTTTCATGAACAACTGAGATAGTCACTGTGGTAAAGATGAAACAAAAAAGTGCATAAATAAAAGCCAGGAAAGTCTTCCCCCATTCCATGGGATACTGTGAGCGCTCTGGCTCTGGCATGGGGATCTTTATCATCTCCTTCTTATACCCATTTGGCACCCCGTTCAGCTTCATTTTACTACTAAAGCCATTTTCATGTGTGGCGTTGCTCATGCTGACGCGGATGTGCCCATTGATGTGCCCGTTTTTGTGAGCCTCGATGTGATGAGCCATTTTTAAGGTCTCAATCATGTGCAATAGCCGCTGTCCACTGTCGGAAGACACCCGGGATAGAGGTGTCTTCTTGAAATCCTCCTCCGTCAGGTTGATCAAATCCTGTCCAGTGAAGCTCTTCAACGGCTCACAATACTCCGGCACAGCATTTTCTGTTAGCCAATTTGTCACCTCTTCGGGCGACCACAACACCACTTCTTTCATCTCGCCAGGCAGCTGGAGCGCAGTCTCACATTGATTTTAAATTGGGCAGCAGTCACTGTGACTCCAGTGCATCAGAAAGCTCTTCCTTGGCTTCATCTTGTCCGAGGAAGCAGTTTGGCAAGAGACAAGTCTCTGTCTCTAACCATCTGATGTGAGCACCCAGGCACCGTGAAAAGTGCAGGAAATGGTTCAGTTCATATTCGTGTTGGCATTCTTCTTCCTGTGGAGGAAGGGGGAAAAATGTAATTAAGAGAGTATTTACCAAACGTTTGCGTTTCACGTTCAAAGACAAAATTTCTGCAAAATAGCCAGACTCGGGCCTGGAAAAGATTAATCAATTTGAGTGCTAGCACTTGTACACACCCTGTCCCTTCTGAGCTTGCTACAGGCTACTCAAGAGCATTAACAATTTTGTATTAAAAACACTGCTTTGCAGCTGTGGCAAGGACTCCTTTTTGCTCCATATTTGTGAGGTTTTCTATTACTGTTCAGTTCTGGTCCATAACCAGTACCCAAATCCCTCTTAAAATCATAATACTAACAGATTTAAGGATTTACAGAGCAAACGGTCATGTCACAAATCTTCTTTTCCCCCACGACCCAGTGGTATCTTATCAAACTCACTGCACCTAGTTACTGAATGATATGCCTGGCTTCTGTTCTGCAAGGAAAAAAAAAAAAGTCTAGTGTACCATACCAAATGCTTTTCTGCAAGTCAGCAACAAAAAATGATGTAGATAAAGCAAAGCTATATGGTCTGAAAAAGTATCAGAAGGAAAATCAATGCCCAAACAGGCTATGCCGAAAATAAACCGAAGCATTTAAGTTTGCAGAGCAGATGTTTAGCAGCTCTTCAAGGTAAATTTTATGGTTTCCATGGTACACTGCTAGAATTCAGATGCCTACAGTAAGCTACAAACGAAGTAGTAGAAAAATAGTGGATGAAAAGCTTGACAAGTAGGCCCATGTGAACTGAATGAGGTTCAACAAGCACAGGGTGCTGCACCGGGGTCGGGGCAATCCCAGACAGGAGGACAGGCTGGGAGAAGAACTCACTGAGAGCAGCCCTGTAGAGAAAGAGTTGGGGAGTTTTAGTGGACAAAAAGCTCAACGTGAGCCAGCAGTGCATGCCTGCAGCCCAGAAGGGCAACTGTGGGAGGGGAGATTTAGATTAGATGCTTGGAGGAAATTTTTCACTCAGAGCATGGTGAGGCACTGGCACAGGTTGCCCAGAGAGGTTGTGGATGCCCCATCCCTGGAGGTGTTTAAGGCCAGGTTGAACAAGGCCCTGAGCAACCTGATCTAGTGGGTGGTGTCTCTGCCTATGGCAGGGGCTTGGAACCAGAGGTCTCTGAGGTTCCTCCCAACCCGAGCTCTATGAAAAATGAAAGTGAAACTGGGGGGGGGGTTGGAAAAAAAGGAATTGTGTAAAAAATTTCTACATCCAGTTAATTAGAAAAAATAGCAAGCTTGGAAAAGCTGTTCAGTTACAAAATTTACAGTAAAACAGATGTTACTTGCTAGAATCTCTTACTGCATTTCTAAGATATGGACAGCAAAATCCTCAGCACGATGCAACGATGACGCAGCAGTGTATACCAACAGCAAATGCCCAGAAGTGAAATATTTATACAAAACACAGTCCTCTCCAGAGCAGAGAAAAAAACATCGAGTACTCCTATTACCAGCTTGCCATCCCACTGACCAAGCCTGCCAGGCTTCCTTCCCAATTATTTGATTTTGCTCCCATTTTATCAAAGTCTCTCCTGCAGAAGACCACGGTATCATAAACACCAAGTGACCTAAAGAAAGTAACGGCACAGGAAAAACTGCTTTGCGTATCATGCCTTTATCAGCTTAAAGAGTATTTTTAGCTTCTTACAAACTACCGGAGTATGTTTGTATTTTGTCACATGGAACAGAGCTTCCACTCAGAGAAAACAAAATAATCTATAATACTGGCAAGATTTGAATATAAAAGGTACAAAACAGATACAGACCTATGTTCCTTTGCAAAACTTGACTATGCAGCACATAAACATATTTTTTGACCTACTATGTCTAAATTGAGCAAGAAACATAATTTTATTTTATTTTTTTAACCTTCTCTGTGGAATCACCTAGGTCTGATGATTAATAGAAGAAAAAGCTTTGGACAAAGGGCTCACAACACTTTGGGTACACCACCTCTAACTTAGTGCTCATGCCAGGCACGCGCATGAAATACATGAAGCAAACATGGATGAAGATAAATATTCTCCATTGCGAATACCATGCTATTTTAAAACACAGGAAGAAAGGATACAGCTTTATTTTCCTTCTTTCTTTTTACAGTGGGATGGTACTGAGAAAGGCCTTTAGACACAGATCACTTCATTATTCAAGTTGTGTTTAGCAAATCAGTGTTTAGTTACAGAGCTCTGAACATGGAAAACCAGGATTGATTGAATTATGCATGTTAACCCACATTATGAACTCTGACAAGACTTTCACCGAAGGAGTAGCTCAGCTCTCCACTGCACCAGTCTGAGTTGTACTCAATGTACTCGCATTATTGCAGGGCACACAAAATCCTGGATCCAGCACCAGGTGCAGCACGAAGCTCAAGCATGAACCCGTACCCTTACTCCCTGCCACTATTACCTTTTTGATGTCCACGATATTTGTCCCAGGCGATGTACCAGTAATTCACAAGGAATTCACAGTGTTTATACAGAGACCATGTCACTTTCATAAAATGCATATACACTTTTACATGTGTCCTTGGGTTGATATTTTGGCTGAAATCCACGAATGCAGCACCAGAAAATGCTCAGCATCAAACTCACAACTAATACTGACAGACTTCTCTATAGCAGTCCAGCTGCTTGCTGTTTTTGAGGGGGGCATCATTTCTGTGACACTCTTGATATGGCAGTAAGAGCCTAAGTTACTCATGTTTGAGTCCAGTTATAACACCTTGGCTCTGTCCTGCAGCAGGATGTCATTTCCCTGTGCCACTGAACAGCTACATCAACTGCCTCTGCAAGTTTTGCTTTACAAATTCAGCATGGATTTGGGGTTGTTGAAGCACTCTGCACACACCACAAGGTGGGGCAATATTAAGGATTATTAATTTTAAAATCTGGAGGGACTGCAATCTAGTTTCCCAAACACTCAGAAAGCTACAAAGAAGTAAAGAGCATCTTGAACTACTATCATCCTTACACACGGCCTTTCTGTCCAGACCTTGACAACACATTGCAAGCCTGCTTGCTAAAGGATCCCTCACATTATGATTACAATGCAAAAGAACTGTATTTATCACTGTTCAAGAAAATGCAGCCAACCTTCAAATTACATCTCATTACTTATTATACCTTTATCTCTTCTCACCTGGGCAGAACCAGTAGATTTTAAGATGATTTATAGATGGAGTCTAAAAATTAAAATCTGTTGCCAGCTGCAAATGCTGCTCTGATAGTAGAACAAAAAACATAATATGCTCCTATGGTACCTGGCCCGGCAGCTTTATGAGAAATAGGAAATGTGCGTGCCTTGCAGTAAAACTGTGGGACTCTGCAATATTGGTTTAAAAAAAACATACAATCAATTCAGAAACCTGTATGTACTTTATTCTTTAAGCTCACCATCAATACTGCCTTTAAGAGATACCCTGCAGAAGAATAAAGATTGCTCAAATCCTTTGTGTCGTTATAGAGTATATAAGCATTTTTCCTAAGAGACTTTATTGGCTGTAAAATTGAAGAATCCTATGTCATATACACACAGACATACACTTTCACCCCTGTTAGAAATCTGGGTCTCACCCTCTGCAGACAAACAGACATTGACAGCATCGGGATCCACAAGGAGTGAAGGAGCAGAAATCCTCGATGGTTCTGGGAGCACAAGTTCAGCACCCACTGGGTGTGATCTCAGCCTGCTGCTGTCACATCACGGGCGAGTAAATCACTATCGAGCACCTTCCATAAAGTTGGAGTAATTGATACTCATGGGAGGAAGGCTGAGAGGAAAAAGAATACTCTGCTGAGGACACAGACCTCATTTTGAAAGTTAAAACAAGGAAGAACAGCTAAAAGTTCTAATCAACATTTATCATTCAAGCCTTCATTTCATAGCTTGTCTAACAGAGGACGAGTAGGCAAAAAAGCTTCTTTACTAACAATTCCCAGCTTGTCACATTAAAAATACCTCCCATTTTCAATCACACATTTCTGAAAGCTCGATCAGATGAGGTTTGCAAAAGCAATTCAGGAGACTAACAGCCCTTGCTGTCCCCACTGCTTCCACGTAACGTTTCTCCTGTCCACAGAAGGTGCAGATGGGCATCGGCCACTGCAGGGCCACGTCCATGGGCTCAGGCATGCAAGATGGCCGGCACACACCCACGCCTTCCCAGCTCTGACATGGGCTGTGAGCTCAGGCCAGGCAACTAAAACGCTCCTTCCATCTGCAGCAGATCTGCTTCATTAAGGAGCCTGATTCTGATAACGAATTATAAATAAGAATGTGATTATCATAATAATGCTGATTGCATCATAATAATAATGACACGGGACAAAACCAGTCTCTCAAAACATCCATCACAAGACTGAGCAAGATGAAGTAACTTGAGCAAGGTCTCTAGTCCCCACCTTCTCATGTTTACACAACTTTTCCTCCATATTCCCAGTGAATATTGAAGTCCTAACTCAAAACCTTCAGATCCTTTTCCAATTTCATGACAGGGAGCACTGCAAGTAAAGTATCTCCCCCCACCACTTCAACCTGGCTATACAGAGGTTGCAATACCATAACCATGGCTACGCCAGGTTGTACAAGTATTTGAGAGAGCACTGGGAAACCTCACAGAATAAGATTTCTTCTCTTTTGCATCGTTTTTAGGAGATGCAATTGAGCATTAGAGTTGAACTGGGGAGCATCTACCTCTTTGATTAAAGAACAGGATCTTCCTGCAATCAAATCAGCAGCTGACTATACCTCTGTACTTGACCTGGTGGTCAAGGTGCAGAAGAACCTGCAATTTTCTGCCTCTAGGTCTGGTTGGAGGATAACTAAGCACTCACGTTGGGTGTCACAATTTCAATTTTAGTTTCAAAGCCTGCCAGCTGACTGCTGAGCGAGTGACGGACATCCCTGGGAAGGCAGACTTTGTGGGGGATGGCTGCACAGTCCGGAGAGCAGTCATCTCCTTCCCAAAGCTGGCTTGCTCCCTATTACCTCTAAACTCACAGCAAAAAAAAAAAAAACAAAAAAACAAAAAAACATTACTTCTCATTGTTAACACTGATGAGACAAAAACAGCAGAAAAAGACCAACAGTTGTTCATCCCTGATCTCCTCCTGAAGTCCTCTGAAACCCAAATGAAGAAAGCCCTGCGTAGAAGTAGGTAGGGAAAAGGGCATAGCAGCATTTACAGGAAGGGAGGGATGGTGTTGGAAAAGGTGAAGCTAGATTAGTCTTCCCAAATGAAATCATGCCTTCCTCATGTTTGCACAGTGCTTTTATTCTCTAAGTGAGGACTTTTGCTGCCAAGGCAACAGTCACTATAGAAATCAGTGAAATAACCAGCCATTTCAGAAACTGCAACTAGCTCCAAGGAGCCGAGATTTTCAAATCCTTTCACATGCAGTACGTGCATTTTAGTTGCAAAACTGTATATCATCCCTAAACATCTCTGAAAAAGTTGAAATGATAAAGCCATTAGCAAAAAGCATTGTTAAAACAAGCGATGTCTGGGGATAAGTAAGCACTGTGTGCAGACAAAATAATGAAATATTCTCTGTTGAAAAATAATACTGAGATACACATTGATGATGTGTGCACACAAGCAAGCAGGAGAAAATCAAGTGCTGTAATGACTGAAGTTTTAATGCTTTAGAAAGTAATACATAGGTGAATTCCAAAAAAAACACCAGTGAGCAGAAGTTACACAGACACCAAATTATATCCAGATGAAATTTGGGAGCTCTCATCCTGCAGCTTCACAGCACAAAACAAACTGTTCGTAACAGCAGGGTGTGAATCACGTCTGCAGTCACCTCTCTACAGGAATTTTGTCATCACTGACAATAATGCTCCCACACCTCCATAACTGGATGCCCTGTACCTGCAAAGTGCCTCTGAATGCCAATCTGCAAAGAAAAATTTGTCTGCCACAAATTATGCGCTGGATATCACTAAGAAGAGCTCTCAAACAATGTGCTGAATTGTCTCCCTCTTTCTGAGATGTCCTTGCCTCCAAACCAGAGTGTGCCCCTTGCATGAGGCTACACTACCGACAAGCAAGAGACTTTTGGCATTTTAGAACGTTACAATAAAATTGGCTTTGTGCTGTAAATACAAATATTTGCCAACAGAAGATACCTGTAAATATAAAATCAAGGCACAGAAGGCTACACGAGTTTCACAGAGCTCTGAGGTTTCCAAGGTCAGTCCCAGATGGAAAACACTGTCCCTGGACACAAAGCCAGAGCAAGAAAATTACTATTATGAAAAGAAGGCTGGGATCAATCTACAAAGCAACTCCCACATACCCTGA
This sequence comes from Cygnus olor, assembly GCF_009769625.2. NCBI lineage: Eukaryota > Metazoa > Chordata > Aves > Anseriformes > Anatidae > Cygnus > Cygnus olor. The sequence continues at coordinate 16,125,506 of NC_049175.1, forward strand.
CTAGCTACTTACACAGCTTCAGAGAGAGGGAATTGCCTGCATACTACATAAATCCTCAAGCAGCCCATTTTTTCCTAAATTACTCTATGGGATGGAAAACAAACAAACAAACAAAAAACTATATATGTATTTCCCAACCTAATCTAAAAAAGCAGAGCAATTAAGATTCACTTACTGGCAGGGATCTTAGCATAACAGCTCCGAACTCAACCCCAGGGCTCAGCAGCAAGGATTTCAAAATGAAAGTACTTGTGCTGAGTCCGAATAACCAAACAACTTATCTTCAGGTAAGAAACACTACTAGTGAATACCTTCAAGTCTGTTACAAAAACACATCACCTATACAGTGTCCATATATAGGTATATACAAACATACATATACACACACTGTGCTAGATCATAGAGACAACTTTTTCCTCCAAACCTGATGAACAGGGAAGCCTTGCTCTTTCCTTCTTTGTAACCCTACATCTCTTCGCTCAACTTTATTCCTCCTCCTTCTTTCTTCTGCTGTGAAGTAGTTATGGAAACCAGCAAACACTCACGAGAGGGTTTCACCTGACCAGCAATTTCATTATCTGAGCGGTTACTAAGCAGGGCTTTTGTTTTGGTACTACGGAAATCCTGTTTTGAGTGATGCAGGGGTGGAAAGGATGGGGTGGGGAGGGTAGGTCCTGGCTTTGATTTAAGTTTTGAAGAATTATTTCAGACCGAAAAGTCTCCTTACAGAAATGAGTCAGGCAACAGGACCAGAATGCCAGCTGGCACCTGCAGGAACAGCTAGGGGTTTTCCACCTATGATAAGGCTGATTCAAATGTAGCTGTCATTTCGTACTAACGTGCCACAGTCCTGATGTCTGAATTCTGAAGTAAAGCCACACCTGCAATAGAAGTGGTATTAACTTTTTTTGAACAGCTGTAAAAGGAAACCTACCCACTTCCAGCCCTGCCTCCCGACCCTGCATGTTTGTAGTTCTGTGCAAGGAAGAGGCAAAGAGCAGCCTCCCCAAATAGTCACTTTGCACTGGAAAAACAAAACAAACAAATTGTATTCAACATCTAAGAACTCAATTTTGCAACTCTGTTCTTGAGAGAAAGCGGTTTCGTACTATTTCAGCCCTCTACCTGCGAAGGGGTACATGAAAATACTACCAGACTGTCACAGATACTTACACATAGGTAAGTCTACAAAGTCACAACAACACTGTGATCCTTAATTCTTCAGCAAAGCCTTCTATAGCAGTACTCAAGCCACCCACTACACCAGTCACTTCTATGCTACAGAAGAGCAAAGCCCCCACGGACCCCGTGCCATGCACTGGACTCAAACCTGGCATATGCGCTCTCAGGACAGAAGCAACCCTAAGTATTGCTGGATCTACACTCGGGCAGCAGCAGGCTCTGGCCCTCGTCTCCGGAGCAGCTAAGCACACATCCATGTTACAATTTGGGATCTGGGTCAGGCAGAGATAGGGCAGAGCTAGAAATAGAGCCCCACGTCCTCATGCAACCTCTGAGCTAACTCCATTGCTAAAACACACGAAACGATACTTGCCTTCCTCTTGACGCTCTCCAAACCCCCTTTTTGTTTATATAGAGACAATAGAAGACCTTGGAGGGAAAACAGATAAAACACTAAAGAAGGCAGAAAAAGCATAATTTCCCCACAAGGCATAGAAATGAGCAGAGCATGGAACAGGGCAGAAGGATGGAAATAAGAAGGTAAGAAAGAAGAGAGAGAAAATACTTGTGATGTGTTCTGTATTTTGATTTGGTTAACCAAGTTGAGGTGGTTTGGGTTGGCTTTTTTTTGCCTACTTTGAATACCTAAAAGTCATTTATTGTTAGTGAGCCAGATTTGTGGTGAGCCTCTGGGAATTCAAGTAGTTGCAAGAATTTAAAAAAAAATAAAAATAAATAAAAAATTAAAAAAAGCGCACCACACATCAGAAAGGGAGAAAGGGAAGTTTTTGCCTAGGGAAACTCAGAACAGTCTTGAGACTGATGGCAATGTGCCTCTAAAATGCATACTCCAGCATCTTTTGTAAAATGAAAACCAGCAGAAAGTACAGTAAAAATAGAGCCTCACTGCACTGAAGGCTTAAATCAACTGTCATATTTGTTAACATTTGGGTTTGTTATTGGACATGTACTAGACGACATTCCAGACCACAACTGTTGCTTCCTCCAAACTGCCTTCCCCTGACTTACAACTAACACAAAGAAAACTGAGTTTGTGTGCTTAGAAACCAAGCCTAGAATATGTTTTTATATTCCATTAGAAATATAAATATTTTATTTTAAATATAATACTTTTGAAGTCCAGCAGAACAAAACCAGATGAAAAAGACTCTAAGCCCCAAGAGCCGAAATAAAAATATCAGTATATCTTCGTGCAAGATGCTGTCCTCTGCATTTCAGCTGTTACTATTCACAAGCCCACCCAAAAGGTACACCATCAACATAACTCATTTTCAATGCTGTTACCTTTGTAAAACAATTCTTGGGCTTGTCTTTATTAATTTAGTTTCAGATAACACATAATAATCCCTGGTCTGAAAGAAAAAAAATATATTCGACATCATTTCTGGTATTTCCTAGCCTGATGTTTGGACACATATTCCTTCTCTATCCAGTAATAACCTGTTCAGGGTTGCACCTACAGCAGATGCTTAAATATAGAAAACATCTCTGTAGGCAGAAGGAGAGGAAGACTGTACTTTCTCAGCTGGCCTAGAACAACCAGAAACCTGGGAAAGGCTAGGAAAAAAAGGCATTTTTGATTGGCAACAAGTTACTGGTATATAATCTTAACGATGGGAACTTGTCTTGCTAGAGCCAGACCTACTGTAAATTCAGAAAAATTGCCCTGGCATCTTCCTTTTGCAGTTAATGCTACAAGCAAGAAAAGTATCTCACAGCTCACTTGCCAAATTTCAGCCACATTCCTTACTGTCTTCGCTGCCAGTCACATCGATGCCATATCTCCTGATCAGCCACTATCTGCATTTGGCTCAATGGCAAAACCACATTCATGTTCATTCAGCAAACTCCAGTGCATCTGGAGAGATGCGTCCTCTCCCCGCCCAAGCTGGGCCGTGCACCATCTCTTCCTTCGAAAGCAAGGAGGAGTGCCAGAAAGGGAGAGCAGCTCACACCAGCTGTGTTCCCTGCTTTAAGGGTCCCTGTCTTTATTAAGTAAAATGCAGTTAAACACAGGATTCTTGTTTGGTATTTCAGGACTGCTGCTGCTACCAAACGTGACATGCTATGCAACAGATACCTGAGACTTTAGAAACCAGAGATATTCCTCCCCCATCACTGCCAAGTAGCTTTCTCTCTGCATTGGACTCCAGATCTTAAAGCCATCGACTGTCCATACTCAGTTGCTCCCAATCTAAGGCACATAGCTTATCCTCCCACACCAGGGCACTGGGATGACCTTACTTAAGTCTTCTTTACAACAATTCAGCATCGAACCCAAAAAAACAAAACATACAACCTTCCTCCATAAAATGTTAAGTGTTCTTAACATTTTTAATTGTCACATATTTTAAGAGTAAAAAACAATACTTAAAAACACTTTTATCAGCACTGGCAGCAAGGAAGCAAGTGTGTGTGCTACAAGGTATCAGTCAAACAATTGCCAAGACAACCAGCTTGAAAGTACTGAAGGAGGTTCAAAGTCCACAGAACACACATTTTTTTTTTCAAATGAACTTTTCAGCATATTTTCAAAGTTACAACCAACTCCAGTCACCAAAAAGGAACACAGAGAGAGAGAGAAAGAAAAATAAGAAACTTGCATCTTGGTATCTAACTGTTCTGGAAATCATATTTCAACAGACTGAAAGCCTCAGAAGTAAGTTCCTCCTGCAGACATCAAATTACCTCTCTCTTTCCCCGCCCCAGCGCTACACTGGGGTATAGGAAACACGGCTGCATCGCGTTTTCCTAATATCTTTACGGAGATGTCCATCAGCTACCCAGCAATTACAGTTGTGACCCCAAGGAGTACCTCAGGCAGGGTGGTCCTCAGCATCCTTCTGCAGGCAGCGACTCTACTCCCTGCCACACCAGACATCGAGATGGGCTTTACACTTCTACAGTGATGGCTGCCTAACAGATTCACACGCTGACCTGGGAGGTTTTGAATGCTTCAGTAAAATCAGTTCAAGAAGTCATCTGGAATTCCAGTCAAACAAGGGAAGAGAACCTATACTCTGAGTACTGGTTAAATACTAGTAGCTTGTATTAATTTCATGGAAATCATACATTACAAAACAGCATTTAATGAAAGTAGTATTTAAGCTCAGACTCGGTCACCCCCCGCAACAGATCAGCACCCACAACCCCCTCCCCAACAGACCAGCACCCACAGCCGTCAAACTGCTCCAAAGCAGCTTGAAACGGAGAGCCAAGCTTCTTCTGCAGTTAGTCCACACTTCACAAAGAGAACTGATTAAAAATACCTAAGGCAGATAACTCTCTCAAGATGGTCAGTCATACAATACCTCTCTCCTGCCACAGAAAGGATGGAGGGATCAGGTCCAGACCACTGCGATCAGCCACTAGCATGAGTGTGCACCCACTAGCAAGCTTTGCTAACTAGACTAAATGTTTTAAATTTAGCCAAAAGAAGGCAAACTGAGCTGTTTGCTATGAAGCGTATGATAAAACCCTCAACAACCTGCCTCCCTTCATTAAATTGTGCATTCGGAGGGAAGAGTTAACGTATCGCAGCATAGCACTAGACGTAATGTCATTTCCATGATCCGCCACCACATAAGTACCTCCGGACTACGTCACGGTGTACATGCTTTACCAAGCTGGCAGCTGTAGCTCCCCGAGTTTTGCTGTGCAGTGCTCTCCACCTATGCACTGCTTGCAGTGAACAAATCCAATTGCTTGGACAATTTCAGTTGGTTTAGAAACTGAAAAGCTGCATCCACCCTTGAAAAGAACAAAGTCGGCATTCCTTGCTGGCTGTGCGGAAGTAGACATGTGAATTAACCATTTAATCAATTAAGGGATGCCTGTCACTCCAAGAGGACCACTGCAGAAACAGTGCTTGCCTGCAAAAACCAAGCCTGGACTTCACAGCCCAAAAGAGACCCTGTATTACAAATTAACAGGAAGTACATAATAAGGAGAACAAGACCTGCATAACTACAGCAGCAAAAGAACGGCAGAAACCCAGGAAGATGAACCCAAATAACTGACAATGAAAGAGACGAGAGGGAGGGAGAGGAGGAAGAATTTGTGGTCACATGGATGCCGTAGCTTTCTGCAGGCAGATGGGTGAAGCTCAGATTAGCAAGGTATTAATGAAAGCAAGGCAGTAACACCAGCAAGGTGCAGCCCAGAAATAGAGGAACTCTGACCTGCCTCGCTGAGCAGAGGGGATGCTCCCCTCTCCCAGGCAGGTCGGTGCCAACTGCAAAGCTGCAGCTCCGCTGACTTGTGGGAAAGGAAGGGAGATGGCAAGAAAAACAGGGCACAGTTGGAAACAGCCTCAGCAACATGGCAGCGCAAGCCAAAAGATGAACAGCAGAGAGAAAGCAGCAGCCATGTTGGAGAGAGCAACGCTCCTTCAGCAGCAAGATGCAAAGGGCTCAGTGGAATAAGCCCTTCCCTTAAGTAAAGGATCAGAGTACGCACTCAGTAGAGATGTCCAACAGGATGGAATATCCCTGCTGCAAGCCTGAGCAAGCGAGCAAAACAAGAGAACAAAAATTACACTGATGCTGCCAAAGCACAGGGTCCCATCAGAGCAGTCCAGGCGTTACGTTACTGCAGAAGCTCACCTGGCGAGGAGCCCTCAAGAGCGGGGTGCGGCAGTGGCAGGCTGCCAGCAGAGCACCAGCCTGCAGCCACCTCCGCAATGCCATCATCCCTTCGGGGGACCTCTGGCAAGATGCCGACGAGAGCAGGGCCTGGAGGGAGGCAACACCAACTCAGCAAGCATCAACCCGAGTCGCATCCCGTGCCTCCGCCTGCTCTTCCTGCCAATCCCACGTTTGGCCAGACTGACTCCACAAGACTACTCCTTGAACTGTGCTCTGGCATGCATCTTTTAGGTAGAGCTAGCATGTGAAAAGGACGTTTTTAAGATCTTGTAAAGCTGATAAAATATGGCATTTTAAAAAGAGGTCATTAAAAAAATAATCTCCTGTGCAGAAAGATGATGAAAATTCACGAGCAGTCCTCTGGCACTGCCAGTGCTTCTCATGCAAGCCGTACAGACCTTTTCAAAAGCTGATCAGACTACTAATGAAAAAAATGTACTGCTTTGGAAGTGATAAGATCAGGTACTGTAAAGTCTTCATACCAAGAGATATTAAACCATCACAGTAATTTGCATCTGGGGTTTGTTCAAGGGTTGGTGGGTTTTTTTGGTTTGGGTGGTTTTTATGGGGGTGAGGGTGGAGCTGCACTTCCAAAGACTGCACAGAACATAAATGCATACAAAATTTGCTTTTAAAAGCAAGTATATTATTATCTGTCCTTAGGCACTCCAAAACCTCCACTGGCTCTGAAAATACCTACATTCACAAACACTTAATGTGGGCAAGGGGATGAAAGTATCACAGCATAAATCCTGATGAAATATGCATCTCACCCCAAGTTGTACCACAACAGCATTGAAAAAAAAAAAATAAAGAGTCTTATTACAGGTTTTACTTCACGTCCCCAGTGAAACAATGCAGGCACTTGATTTAATTTGATTCTGAGAAGAAACAGTGCCAATCTGAATCATTCCTTGGCAGCCACATTACAAAATCCTGGCAGCATCTCAGAGTCAGAGTACAGGGTAACACTGACAAAAGCAGGATGACACCTCTGGGCTCACCGTTCAACGCATCGGTGCACAGTCGCTCACCACAAGGACCTTACAGCAATGGCCCAAGAGTAAAACACCATCTTCCATTGAGTACAGGCAAACAGCAAAGACAACAGATGGCACGTGAAACACACCAGTCCATTCGCAGCACTGGCACGCAACCGAACTTGTCGCACTTACATGTAAGATTTGCCGTGCACAGCACCGTGGGAGTCAAGAGTTAAGGGCAATCGCTGATCCCGGGCCATGAGAGCCAGCGGCTACAGCAGACCAAGAGGCTATAGCGTTCCGTCTCTCTCGGCTGGATTTCTTGCCCTGTGCAGAGGGCACAACGAGATCTACAGGAGATGGGTTGTGAAGAGCAGCACTGAAGGCTCTTCTCGCTTTCTGGATGAGTAATGAGGAAGGATAATGTTTAGAAAGCATCAGGAGATCCTGGGAAAGTGTGGCGTGACTAGCATGGAGGAGAGCACCATCGAATAGAGCACAGTGCCAGGACAAAATCAGGAAACTTGTATTTCACTACTTCAATAAAAGTCAGTTTTTGCCAAGTAACCAACTTCCTTGCGCTCTTCGTTAAATAAGTTATGAAGGGCAGGCAAAGATGTAAAATATAAATGGCTACACTTACATAAGCAGTAGGCACTGTTATTGTAGATGCTGCACAAATCATTGATGACAACGGGACTTATGTCCCCTAACGGAGGGCACAAACCTCGGGGTCAGTTAGCAGGTAAGGGAGTTTTATACTAACAACTGTTGCATTTTGATTCACCTTCATGATCCACACTGAAACACATACACAAGAAATTGCAGAAATCTCTGCTCCAGATACTATTCAAAGGGCATAGCAGCTTTAAAACTACTGGTGGCTGGCACCTCCCAGATCTCTCATGAAAACTAACTGCATCTCTACTTAGAAACAGCCCTTCACCTTCAAAGTTAGAACATGGGCTAAAGTGTTTTCAGATCGTCTTTTTTACCACTCCGTATTTGCAAAGCAGACTTTGAGGTGGCTTTTAACTGGCAGTCAGACAAATGAGTTCAGGACAAAGACTGTGCTAAGCTGTACAAGCAGCTTCTCTGGGACAGGACACAATGTACAAAGACCCAAGCCAGCAGCGTGCAAGTCTTTAAGGGACCCCATGCTACTCTTTCCCTCCATACAGGGCTATAAAGAACAGCCAGTCCCTGCTGCAGCTCCAGAAATAGCAGGTCTGCCCAAAGCATGGGGAAAACCCCAAGCCACACAATCAGCCTGCGGCTGCCTCCTCCCTCATTATTCACAGGCTCAACAGAACTGAAAGTCATCTTCATACCCTAAGAGATTTCTGAGTATATGCTTTCATATGGAGTGCCAAAAAAAAAAAAAAAAAAAAAGAAAAGAAAACCCCAACTTTTGCTTACCTACTTTGAAAGGGACTTTTAAACAGGAACTCCTTCTTATTTCAAAACATGCTTCAAAGCTTTACATAAAGTCAGATTTATTGGTACAGACCCATGGTTCATCAGAAGAGCAAACTGTACTGTATTACACTGGAATCTAACTAAATCAGGAAGAAAGACACTATCCATCCCAAACTGAGCCCTAAACAAAGCGTGTGCTCATGCCCACTGTAGATTTTTCCTAATTTTTCTTTGAATCAACAGTAGCATCCACTTGTTCTTCCCTCCTTTCCCCATCCTCTGCAGCTTGTTTCAGACCTAGGTGTCATTACCTCCCCAAGCGAGCAGCCCATGCTCCAGATTAAAGGTCAACAGGCTTGTGAGAAAACAGAGAGGATGCTAAAACTAGGGCAGTGCAGAACCATCACCTAAGAGAGAAGGCAGAATATTTTAGACAACTTTGTGACCAACAGTAGAAACAGCCCAGCCCAGCCCCGCAATTCTCAGCCAACACCACCAGCCACCTCCTCCTTCCCACCGTTCAATGGTTTTCAAAAGAAGGAGAACCAACCTGAAAGCATCTTGAGCACTGTAAATAAATTATGTCCCTGTTCGTCAATTAGCTCAGACTGCACTGAAGTGAAAGCCACGGCGGGCTCTGTAATCACTCAACATAAACTCCTCTGACATCACTCCTGCACTGATGGTTCAATTATGCCCACGAAGACTGTTACAGAACATTAAACATCAACAAAAGTCTAAGCCTGTGTTACTTTTTTTTCCACATATAAATCTAATTATGAGTGGGTTTAGTTTCAAGTAACCTGGAATTATTGGATCAGTTCTTTTCCTACCTTTCCCTCACAAGTAGAAAAAAAACAGGCTACTGCATACCCAGAAAGTGTTTGCAAATAGTCCCTTTGCTAAAGAGACAGACTTTTATTATACGGGGAGATATTTTTATCAATTAAATATATTTATGGTTTGGGAGAGGGTTGTTTATGTAAGCTTAGTAGCTCAGAAATCAAAACAGGGGCAAAGTGTTCTCCTGTGCTGTGAGGAATTACTCTAGCCTCTCTGGAAAAGCTTTTTTCATTTAACTAAAATCCAGTCCCTTGCAAACAGTTGGAGCTTCAAAAAGCATAAGCTGTGCACGGAGAACCATGAAAACAAAGGAAGTCTAATGCAGCTCGAAGTTGCTTTGAGTTCTCGTTTTGAATTTGCAAGATTATTCCCTCTTCAGTGCTTACCAGGACCAGAGATACCCACATCATCTGAAGCAGCTCCCCGTTCTCCCTCTGCAACTGTACTAACACAAGAAGTTTCCCGAGGCTTGCCCAGGTCAGACCTTTGCTATTCTAACCTAAATACTGTACAAACACATGCAGAGGGCTGAACAATGCCATGATTTTGCTAAGGATTTTAGGCAGTGTGTGCCTAGTTTTGAACAGACAAGACAATGTCCCCAAAGAAAAGCACATGTCTGGGATTAAAAGAAAAAAAAAAAAAAACCACACAATTCAAAACACAGGAGTTAGAAATTATTTTATTAAACAACAAAATTAAATAAAATAAAATAACACAGAAAGATTAAGAAATTGAAATCAAAGAGGCACCAAAACTAAGTAGGTGGTTCGGTCTTCCTAGTAAATCCTCCTCATCCTGACTGCTTAATACCACCAATCTCAAAGCTTTCTCGCTATAAATAAACTGGGTTTAACTGAGTTAAACCCCCCAGTTTTTAAAAATTAACTAACTATAACAACATCAGCATCCTTACTGATAAAAAAAATTGCTTGCCTGCTAAACGGATCCTTTCAATTTACAAGAAAACAGTATTATATGTATTGCTGGAACCAAGTAATTTTTACTGCTGGTTACGAGAAGCTGCCCACTATCAAGGGAGAAAGCATCCTTAATCATTTTGAAGTTTAACTGATAATAACTAAACACTTGTCTCCAGAACTCACCTGGAGGCTTAAAGAGTAACTTCAGTTCTTAAAATTCACTTTTGAACACAGAACTGCAATTTCACAATTCAAGAGGTCAAATTTGACTCGATACAGAATTTCACTATGCTCTAGAAAGGCTTTTGTCTACTGCCATATGTAAAAGGCCTCCTGAAAAGAGTAAGTGCTATTTTTCTTCAAGTCATTTGCCCAGGCAAAGTGCTATGTTACAGGTTTTCTGGTCTAAATATTATATAGCTAAATATTACCTAGTTATGTTGAAATAAATGCTGTTTTTCCCCCATGTCATGTGCAGGGAGCACTTGCTGCAGCACACTTGCTGAACCAAGCACCTGAAATGCCCCTGAATATCTCCTTCTTAATTTGGCACGTAACAGGGCATTTCATGGGTTACTGAGACATGGCTGGGAGTGCTACAACAGCAGGAACTCTGCTGAACCAAAGAGCAGCTTGAGAAATCACACTATTCTCGAGACCAACAAAGAGTAAAACAAACAAGCAACTAACAACAACAACAAAAACACACAAAAAAAGCATCAGAAAACAAACTTTCTAGCAAAGAAAACTGTTAGACTGGCTTTTACCCCTGGTTTAGGAAAGGCAGTGCAAAATATATCCAGACAAAGCTAGGAGAACCAGAGATAACTGCAAGGACTAGTAATAAACACAGAGTGAAGAGCTGCCGACATAAGGGCTGCTTCCTAAAAGCAATGCTTAAGGAGTATGCAATCTACAACGCACAATATATTTACCATTGGATAGTCTGCTGATTAGCTTCCACCCAACACTTCACATAACTAATGCAAAATAAAGGCTCTTAAAAGTACGATACCAAGCGAGTATGATACCAAGGAAAACACATTTGATAAATGAAATTAAGGCCCCAGCGCTTTTCATGTGTTTTAAAAACTACTCAGATAAACCAAACCCCCTCCGTAAACTATCGGAATGCGAACACTTCAAACAGCAAAGTAACTCTCCTTAAGACTTTGCTCTTAACTTGCATCAACTATACTGAATGAGCTGGGCCCCAGCTAGAAACGGTAGCACGCACCCTGTAGCTCTGATTTTACCCCAAGCTGACATTACCAAGGCAAAGCATTCGAGCTGCTCACCTGAACTCAGCTCCTTCCCTGACACACCTGCACTCAGGTGTTACCTGTTCGAGCAGAGCTAAACAATCCTTCTCTTGCAGGCACCCAGATCCCCCCCCCCCCGTCTTACATCCCCACCCTCCTCTCTTGTGCTTGTGTGATTGCATGGTGGAAAACTCCTTTTTTCCTGGCTCGGTTTGCTGCTGGGCGAGGCAGCTCAACCAGCTCGCTGCGCAGTCACACAAGCAGAAGCAAGCCCTTTCGGTGGCAGCAGTGAGTTGTTGGAGCAGCTCGGCTGTACATTGCATATGTTGAAACCACAGCTCAAGTTTCCTAACCTTCCTTTCTATTTTTAACTGGAGTCATTTCCCGCACCTTCTCTGCCATGCAGGCAGCTGCAGAGAGCAGCTGGAGAAAACTGAGCACTCCATCAGACCAGTTTTCCTGGCAAACATTACCTATGGCCCCGCGGCAAGCACACAAGGGGCAGTGGATATGCTCTCAAGTGCTATCCCGGAACACGCAGCTCAAGATAGCAGAAACTGGGCTTTCTTCCCTTTCCCTTCCCCAGGTCCCGTGTCAAAGCCAGCTGTTACTGAATACCGAGTGTGGCTACCCGCTTATCCAAAGGACTTATCCAAGCACTCTCCTGGCCTCCTGTTGCAGCTCACATAAACCAGATGAAATCCCGATGGGCGCCTCTTGTCCCTAAAAGTCAAAGGAGAAAGGTGCACGTATTAATTCAGAGGTGCTGGAGACTTGCTTGGTAGGGGGACGTGAACATGTGGCAAAGATGGGGGCGAGGGACTTTTTTCCTTTGTGAAACAGCTCACAAGGCAGCCACAGTCCCAGCGAGGAGGTAACCCCAGGTCTGAATTCATCTCCTCCTCCAAGCAGCTGGTATTATGCACAACACACGCAAACAGTGACCCCTGAATTCTCCCCTCACATGGTGGGACAGCTTTAAAAAGACCTGCTTTAAAAGGACAGCGTGCAGCCACCCTATAAAGTTAGCCACGCAAAAAGGGCACTTTCCTGTGCAGCAAGAGCAGTTTTGAACCTTCGCAGCTGATGGAAAGCCGGGATACAAAGCACTAGCTGTGCAAGGCGTTTAGCCATGTGGAACAGCATGGAGCAGGCTTTTTGCTTTGGGTTGTTTTTAAGTGAGGCCCAGGTTTCTGAGCTGGGCTTTGAGAAGTCTTATTAGGACCAGGTGGAGAAAAGTGGAAATCTCCTTGTACGACCAGACTGATCCTTGGCACAAGAGAGCTAGGTTGTGAGTTCAACACCTGAAAGGGACACAACTTGGGGAGTGTGAGGAAAAACTCCCATGTTGATGCAGGGAGCTTCAGAGCTCAGTTGTGAGCTTGCAGTCCTGCTTTTGAATGCAGGCAACTAGAACAGCCTAAGTCCTTCCTGAACTAAACCCTCTTCCTTTCATTCTAGCAGCTGCAAACATGGCAAAGGAGGCTACTTTTACTCTTCTCCACATAATGTGTTTTCATATGTTACATACTGCCAATACTTCAAGTTATTTGACCAAAATAAGCTTACTGGAAATGTGATCAATCAAATTTAAAGCAAATGCAGACAAAACTCAATAGATAAGTAGTAACAAATGCATTGAAGAAATCTCTTTCTTAAATGCCTGCAAAACACAAGTCAGACAAGACTCCAGTGTGGAGTTAAGCATGGCAAGGCACAGCATCTTCACAGCTCAAAGTAATACATTCAAATCGCAGTCCACCTAGATTCCAGGAAACAAAGCCACTCATCAAATTAGCCGATCAGCCATTAGCCCATTTAAAATTAAGCTTCATTAATGAGTTACAGTACTTACGGGCAGCTGAGTAATGCCGCTGTGGCAGAAGCTGATGGGATTCATCAGCTACCATGCAGCTGCTCTTGCCAGAGGAGAGAAACCCTGCCATGAGCACAGCAGCCCACTTCCAGGCCGGTAGGTTTGAGAACCTGTTCCCCACTATCCACAACAGCAACAGGCACAGAGCACTTAGCCATTTGTGGATAACCACGCATCTTTGATACCGTTTGCTGCAAAACTCTTCGTGGCCTCAAGCTATTTCAACAAACAGGGAGTGAAACACTGATTTCCCTCTACACCCAAACCTATAGAGTGCTAATTTCTTGCTCATGTGACATAAAAACATTGCCCACCTATGGCTCTCACAGCACAACAGCAATGGATGAACTAATCTGACTCAGAAGCCTGGCATGCTGTGGTGTGTCGTCCCCTCCCTCCGTCTCCCTCTCCTCGCATCAGTTTGAGATGCTCCCGCAGACAAGGGCTGTATTCTGCGTGCAGAGGGGAGAAGGTTCTCTCCCATACTTAACTCCAGTGCACTATAACCAGTACAAAAAACATGCCAGCAAGCAACCCACAAGCTAAATAAAGAACTGCAAATAACTTCACTTACCTCCTGGAAAGGGGAATTTTAGGGATGAGAAACCTCTTTAGCAGCGTTTACAAGTACTGGGACCTTTTGTTAATGATTTACCCAACAGTGCTGTAAACTGGTATTTGATAAGAACATGTTTTGTCATCGTCTGCCTAACCAAATCAACCTCACGAATGAGGTAGGCGCAGTATCACTTGAGGTTTTTAACAGAAAAGAATGCCTCAAAGCTTGCTTATCCCATCCTAGTTTAAAGATACAGTATATATGTCTGTGTGTGTATATATATATATGCACACCAAAAAAATCAATGCCTGGAGTATCTGTTCAGTGTGTAAACATATGTTTATACACACACTGATGAACCACTCCAGGCACAGTGTTTTAGTTTCTTTCTCAAAAGCCAAGTTTTAAAAAAAAGAAGTTCAATTCATCACTATAAATCTATTAGAAAGCTTACAGATTAAAGCTCTCTGACCGAAAGAGGTTTAAGATGAGAAGGGGCGGCTACGTCAGAAACATAAATAGGATCATCCACCGCGGAAAGACTCGGTATCCATTTAAGACGCAGCTTACGGATAAAGTTATATTCCTCTTCCAGCTCTCCAGGAGGACGTCTGTGGTTTGCCAGGACTCACCGTGTCCCCCCCACGCCCAGGGCCACCCTCCTTTACAGCCCAAACATTCAAGCCTGGGGGCGGCAGGCCCTGCCTCTTGTTACACCCAGCTGCTAAAAAATCCTGTGAAGAGCCTACGGTACATTCCTGCTCTTATTTTGTCATACGAGACGCTGGCTGTAGCTGCCCGGGGTACGTGGCAGCGATCGACGAGGGGTCGGGGGCAGGGAGAAGTGCTAGCAAGGCCGAGCTGCCGGCCCGCCGGGCTCCCTGACAGGAGTGCTCGCCGCCCCGTGACGCCTCGGCAGGGGCGGGCAGCCCCGGTGGCTGGCAGGTAGCGCAAGACCAACCGCGAGTGACAGAAATCCCCCGGAGCAAGGAAACAGAAAGCCGTAGTTTGAGTCTCACTGTACCCGAGCGGCTCCGCGCCCCGCTCAGCCCAGCGGGCAAGCAGGCGGAGAAACGGCCGGAGAAGCGTGTGGCGATCCCCCGCCGCCTCGGCGAGACCGAGGAGCCGCCGAGCCTCCTCCGACGTCCCGCGTCGCCTCCTGACTTCCTCCACGCTGCCGGCACCCTGCGACAGCGCCCGGCCCGGGGAAGCCGGAAAGCCACGCGTGGGGAGGTACGTGGGAGGCCGCGGCCGCCCTGCCGTGCCTCGCCTCCCGCGTCAGCGGAGGAGGAGGGCCGGGAGACCGTTAGGAGCCCGGCCCGGCCGCTCGAGTCTCCGGGGAGACGCGGGTCTCTCGCCGCCGCTTCCCGCGCGGCTCACCGGCAGCGGGAGCACCTCACGCGGCCGGGCTGCCCGGCCTCCGGGTCCTCGGGGAGCCCCGCAAAGCCTCGCCTCGAAGTCGCTTTCAAAAAGCCCCGAGAAGAAAGTACTCTGCCAACTCAAAGGAGCCAGCGCTGGGAGGAAGGATTCATTTTCCAATATATAAATACCAGATGTTAAGCCCTACCCTTAAAAAAAAAAAAAAAGCTCCTACTACTTTGTTAAAGCAAAGCAACCAGAAACCCACAGCCCATCAATCCTTTTCCCTAACAAATGCTACAACGCCTTCACAATCATTTCCTATAAAGCCCAAAGAAGTCCACGGGTTTGTCACTAATCTTCAAACTCCAGCGAGGAGAGGGACGGGGAGAAGGTTTTGGTGAAGGATTCTGAACATCGACTTATATTTTCAAAAAGGCATCAGGATGCCTTGTTTCCAGCAGTCCTTTAGTAATTTAGCACCAAAACACCCCACAGATCCATCTGCCCAAACTCATCCCACTTCCTTGGAGGGATTCTGAGTAGAATTACCTACAGACTTCTTAGATGTAATCCTATCAGCACCAATTCTGTAAATTTCTCCTGTTGAGCATACACGAGATGAATCCAAGGACTAATTAGAAGACACAGTACAGGCCACGTTATCTAAGTGACACCCATGTCTACTTTGGGCCAATACACACCTAATGGGACAGAGGCCAACTTAATAAGTCACTTCTGACAATAAATGTGCTCATATTTGACAAAAATGCTCTTTATTACTCCTGTAGATCCTATCTGTGCATGTTTATTTTCCTGGCAGCCCACAGTTGTACGGGTTCAGAGACCTGGAGGCACGTAGCAAAGCCAGCCCTGTTTTCCCATGAATGAGGTAGGGCCAGAGGGAAAAGAGAGGACAGTTTGACGAGTATTAAAAGTAATTAAAAGTGAGCTTTGGAAACACCTTTTAAACATGTTTAATTGTTACACATTTAAATATTACATGTGTCCAGGCAGATACAGCTTAATACCATGTGCAGCCCTAAACAAATAAAAAGAAATATACTTAATGAACTTTTCCAAAGTATTTGCAAAGGGGGGTGGGGGAGTGTGTTTGTTGTTGGTAGTGTTTTTTTTTTTTTTTCCTTTTCCCCTCTCCTATACACTTTGGCCAGGACATATTTAGGCAAAGGACTAAAAACAGAGGACAGCCTGAAGTGTTTACACCATTTTCCTTCTATAGGACTAAACATCTGTGAGTAATGCTTTCAGTTAAAAGCAGCTGTTGCTCTGCTTCACCTCTACCTTCCCACACTGTGCTTCAATATGAGGGTGATGATCACTATAAAAATGCCTGAAGACAGACAGCCACAGAGTATGGGGCTACTTGCTTCTTTCCTAATCAGCACACAACGTGTGTTACAGAACACTTGATTTGAGGTTGATTGCTGGCACTTCAAAGAAATAATTACTACCAAGCTTCAGCACTGATGTTTCTTCATAATTCAAGCAGTACGTGCACTGGCTAGAGAGCATCCTTTCAGAAGCTTTGATGAGGAAAGCCCTTCCTTGGCCCGAGAGCTTAAATCTGCCCAAGTCTTAAAAGCAAAAAGTCAGAGTAAGATTATATTGAGTCACCTTCTTCCTTGCCCATCAGTAAAGAAAATACACACTAATAGATGAAATCCAGCACCATAGGTGGGAAGCCTAGTGCAAGTGAAAAAACCTACCCATTCACACCACTGAGCTGACTTAGACTGAGTCCCAAGCACCACAAGACAAATGAAGGAAAACAGTGATGTGGGATGAGCATTCTGATGACCACCACACAACTTGAAATACAAGAAACCTGCAAGTTTACAGAGGTGTGACATTCATCATCATGGAACTACCTCCAACTGAGCTGAAGGGAACAGAAAGCAGAGAGCTGTAATAATGCTTTTGTGCAAAAAGAGGAAAGGAAGACTGAGTAGCCTAACTCAGAGATAAGAAGAGAAACAAAAACAAAACCTAAAAGCAACTGAAAAAAATGAAGTAGCTTTACCTTCTCACGTCTCTGAAGGAAAGTAAGTCATAGAATAGGTAACAGTTTTTAAAGCAAAGCATTCCTCTCCCCTTAAATTGCTAAGCAGCACTCCTTCCAAAGCAGAGCTTTAATGAAGGAGCTACACTCTTGCCTTTTCAGGAAGCCTTTTACATGGCCTAGCATGATGGCACATTTCTTGCTGGCTATCTATGACTGATATCAGCGCAATGCAAAAGCTGGTGTGAGTTCAAAGACTGATCCCTTATTTCTAGGATCAGCACCTACCAAAGGTCACATTCAGATCACTACACTTGAACAATATGAATCCCTACATTCACCACATACTCCACAGAGAAAGTATCCCAAAAACCTTTTAAGCATTTTTTTTTTCCCCCTCAAGTAATCTGATTCTGGTCACTGATGCAACATATCAGCAAAAACATGCCATATGACCATTAAAAAAAAAAAAAAACAGCTGTTTGCTTCAAAACACTTTAAAACAGTGCATTCAACAATAACTCGAGGATGCACTTTTAAATGATTTGGAATATATAGCCCATTCACTTTAAGGCAAAGCTTTTCGCTTTTAACTACTGTGTGACTACGTGCTTATTTGAAAGGAAGTATCCACTACTGCACTGAATTCCTGTTTGCTATGAGAACTGAATCCCCCCCTTCACTTAGCATTTAGTATCACGATATGCTGAACAACGTACGCCACTTTAAAATTGGTGCTTATTACTCTGCTTCAACACTTTCACCTTCAAATCAAGTGACCTAGTTTATAGTAAACTTACTGTGCAATCTGTAACACAGATCTCTCCAGAATTGCTGTGAATGCAACAGATCTTGTGTCCTCAACCTTATTACTTCTTCTAGCTCCAAGCTGTTTTTTAAACCACTTTTCCTACACTGAAATGCCTTTGTAAAGAAAATACGAAGTTGAGGATGTTGGTAAGTTTTTAACAGCTTTGACAGATGATCTTTCAGCGCATTTGTTTTATGACCCAGAAATGAAGCACTTTTTATTAATAATGTCAAATCCTCATCTCTAGAAGAAATCTGTTCTGGCCATCACTTATCCACCCTTCTGAGGGTTTTCAACCAGTGGATGTGTATATTTGTTTGATATAATGTGATCTTAAACAGACCTGTAGCAAAAAAAAAAGTGTAGCAGACCAAAAAAAATCTAAACTCAGTAGTAAAGATGATATAGAGGAAAACCCAAGACTACTTCCTCTGTATTAAAGCATTAACAGCCATTACATCTTCTGTGTGCAAGGCAGCTGGGTGGACATTTGCTTTTGAAACTGAAGAAATCTCATTAAATTTACCTTAATGGGGTTCTGATATACACTAGAAGCATTAATAAATGCTTAATAGAATTTTAAGTCAACTTTTTAAACTAACTTCCAGAAATACTGGGTTAAGCATTTAGGTGTATCAGACACAAAGGGTGTTTCTGGAATTCTGTGAAACCCTCATCAGCTCCAGCAATTGAGTTTCCAGAGAGGAACACTGTGTCATTCGTGTGACTCACAGAGCAATGTCCGGAGGAAAACATGTTTCTGTTTCTTTTTTTCTTTTTTTTTTTTTTTTAAATAAAAAAAAACTCAACCTGCTTTTAGGCCAAACCATGATACCCAAACAAGAAATCTTTCCTCCAACAAAGGAGCTAATTTCAGCTTCCCTGAACACGTGTGCAAGAGCAAAAGTTTATTTTAAATCACTAGCAAAAACGATGATTACACACAGTCTGCCAGCAAACCAGAGTCATCTGAAAACTCAGCTGAAAGCTTCCCCTGCTGCTCCTCTTTCAGAAGTGAATTAGGAAATATGTCACGCTTTTGTATTTTAACACGTGACTGTACTTTGACCCCACACCAGTTTTGCAACCTCCTGATGCTGTGGCTGGCTGATCTGTTCCGGGCAGCTCCCAGCTCACCCCCCCGCATCCAACCCTGCACACAGTCATGGGACTCCAACGAATTGCGACAGCTCCGAGAGATCACAAGTGCCCCAGCACCCTGTGTGCTCCCTGTGCCAGCCAGCTGTAAAAAGGTTTGCAGAAACACCAACAGGATCTGCATGATCCCGGAGGAGGTCCTCCAGGAGATGAGACCTTTCACTGCAGATAGAGCGAGCACGTTGTCCCAGCTGTGCAAACAGCATGGATCTCACTCGAGCCTCATCTAACTGGAACTTTGTGGACATGCTCGTCCCATGTGAAATGCCACAGTCACATGTTAGACCGTCGGTGAAACACCTTCATTTTCTGAGGTGGCTCTGCCATTAGGCACTGGAATGGTGTGGTGGAGTGCAACTCCCAGTTCTGCTTCGGAAGGCGAGCCAAGCAAGCCAAGGTGTGCTCCTGCTATTCGCTTTCACATCAGAGATGCACGAAGAGGCACCTGGCTCAACGCAAGCGTTCAATACCAACACTGTTGTGTTGTAACTTTCAACACAAGTTTCAGTAAACTGAAACTTCCAGTAAAGTGACACAGGACAAGCTGCTCTTTTCAAACTCCCCACTGCAACCAGCAGGGCATTTTTCACATGGCAGGCAGTTTTCCACACGTGGCTCTGTCCCACATCCAGCTGCAGTGCTCCCAGCCTATACAGCGCCACTCCTTTTCCCTATCCACTTACTCTTTTCTTCTGAGAAGTATCACTATCCAGGTGTGTCCAAATCCTTTGGCTAAGGAAGTCATCACCTAAGAACATTAAGTTGGTTGTAGCTCTTCTAAAACCAAAATTTCAACCCAAGGGCCTATGTTTATAGGCACGCCAAATTTTGTGTGCCTAAACCAAAAGAGCATTTCCTCACCAAATACTGTTACAGGACACAGATCTTTCCACAAAGAGTTCATTCTTTTGTTATTTACCCTACATCTTGCTACAACTGTGCTGGTTTTGTACACCAGTAGTCTAACAGATAGCAGGTGCTCTGACTTCTTCAAAGCTTTGGACAGAGCAAGTATATACTGCTTGCCTGCTTAGAAACATGGCATGTAACAATGGATGTCAGCTGCTGCTCCCATCCAAGGGAGCAATAAAGAACCTTTCAGAAAAACACCCCCACTGATCTGAAGCAAGGCTGGCTGAATATAGCGAGTCACTAATTTATTATGCATAAACAGAGCCAACGTGTCCATACTTGGGCTTATGCAGAGCATCGCGAGGCAAATGATTTTCCTTTCAGAAAATAAAGGAGTTCATACTGAAAGGACATTTCATTAATGCACAGAACCGCCAGATTGTCAGCCTGCCCAGGAATCCCTTTTTTAAAGTGGTAAGATTTGAAACAGTACTAATGCTGATCTCCATGCAAAGAAGGAGCAGAGAAGTGAGAGACGAATATTTCATTTCTTCCCATTTCTTCTATTCTTCAGCAGCAGAACTGCACCTTTCTGCAAATACCAACTTCATGCTCTGCAGACGCTATCTCTTGCCATTCAGAGGAGTTTCTTATTAACCTAGAAAACCCAAATGGACTTTCCAGTGCCAATGAAATTTGCATCTTAAAACAAAACAAAACAAAAAAGGCAAGAGTTAATGTGTGCATTTTGTGCCAGAGGTCAATGACAGGGCTTCTGGGTGTGGAAAGGGCTTTTTTTCCTGTCAAAGATAAACCAGCTCAGTCTCACATCCTGAGTATTGTTTGCATACCGTAAGAGCTGCTCTGAACACAAACCAGAGAGAAATCCAACTCCTTGCCCTGCAATGTATTTTTGAGGCACATCACTGGGGTGGTTAAACTCTCCCAAACACATAACCTGCACCTGCTGTTTACGCAACAAGCATCTTCTCTCTCATGCCCGAGCAGCAGAACGTGAAGGCCACATACCCCACTCAAAGACTCTGAAGATGACGCAGCCAGATGCCTCCAGCGTAGCCAAAAGTAAACATTCACAGGTTAAACTGCACTGACTCAGACATACCCACCTATCCAATTCCAATGACTTATTAATAAGCATGAGGTGGATTAATACTGCAAAGCAGGACTTCAGTTACCCACTTCCTCCATCCCAAACGTAAAGGGAATAACACAACAGAAACAACAAGGAGCTGTAACACGGCACATTGTTACATGCCCAATATTCTGTGTCGTGTAGCAGGCATTAGCAGAGCTTCACAGACGGGCAAGCTGTGTGATGGCATCTCCCTAGGCATGGCCTCTTCACACAGCTTCCCCCCAGCACGCTGCAAGTGCCAAAAACTTACCTGGGTTCGAAGGATGATCAGATGAATGCAGATCAATAAAGACAAAAATACAATGCCCAGCAAGCCTGAGTCATTAATCGCAGAAAGTTGGAAGAGCTTATTAGAGAGGTGTGTTTCTGTCCCTTTATGCTCCTCCCCAGAAAGGGCTAACACAGCAATGCTGCCACAGGCACGACACAAACTGTTTCTGGCTTAACTCAAAACCCAGCTGTACTTACATCTCTGCCAATGGCCAAAGTGAGATAAAGGTGTTCCGAGTTCCTGTTTTTGCACGCTGGCCTGCCATATCTTGCTTTTATAGCCCTGACTGCTGTGATGCATATGAGAAACACAAAAGGACAAAGACTTGCTGCTTAGCATGAACTTTGTGCTCCTGACACTGGAAACTTCGCTGTCCTACAAGGAAAGTGTAGGGTACTTCCTGCAGGAAGCATTACCTGTGCTGCAGAAGCAAAGGGTACAATCACGGGGTACAAAACATGGCAAGGTACAAACATGGGGAGATTCTATTACATCAAAAATCATGAAACACCAGCCACACTATTTCAATCGAGCTGCTTAAAGCTGGTTAAAACTACTGCAAAGAGACTAATTAATACCACACTGATTCCTAAACTAACTAGCCTTGCCACCTGTGGTCGTTCCTGTTCAGAAGCATTCACAATAACCTCTTCTGAGGTCCCAGATTGGACCTTTATTTTATGCATGAGGTTTTCCCTCTCGTGAATTCATTTACAGACTGGGAAGCCATTTGCTCTTGTCCAATTTCCTTGCATAAGAAGTCCAAGCATCAGTCCTGCAGAAACATTGCTATGTGGTTCTTCCACCAAGACCACTGAAATTCTGCTTCACTGATACACCCCCCGCCTCCCAGGTCAGTATTTCCCAGGATCTTGATTCATGATAATTCTTATCCGCTTTGCTACAAGCACCAGAATTTCTCTGACTGCAATGCTGAGTGCTAACCTGAACAGGGCCCTGAAGGAACTTCATCCTGCTTCCACCAAAGCCAAGTCTCAGCAGCTTTGAACACAAAGGAGATTGTGCACAGCATGCAGAAAGAGGAGCCTGTATTTTTTTTGGCTCATTTTGAGTTCTGCTTAAGTGCAGCATCGATTTCTAAATCTCAGGGAGCTAGGTACTTGAGCATGATTAATGTGCATAGGTTTGATTTGCAAGTAGCAGATTTCGTTTCATCTCACTTTCTATTAGTATGGTTAGCTATAATGGCCAAGAATAGCTCTACAGCCTGTATATAGCCTTACTTGACAAACTACTAGCATTTTCTCAATCTTAAAAAACCACCCAAAAACCATAAATATACTGTGCTATATACACAGAGCAGCTATTGCTAAATCAAGCCATGGTCAAATACCTTTCCCCTTGCATGCATGAAATACATTCTGGATGGCATTTGTGCTTTTTTTTCTTTTTTTTGACACCAATCAGAACAGAAAGACTACACTCACATTTTTCAAACATTTACCAGATCTTTTCTATGCCACACAACAAACCATCATGCCATTCTGAACTCACTATTAATCCTGCAAGTCCCTGTATGATCAAAATGGAAACGAGGAGAATCATTCTTCTTGACACCCTGTGGCCTTTCAAGTATTCCCCAGTGAAATCCAGAAAGACTGGATAACTGGATCAAGCTGATCCTGCCCAACTGGGTGAGGTAGATGTAAACAAACTGGACCCCACCACCCTTCCCGTGCTCTTGGAAACTCAATTCACAGGAAATGCCCATTTATTTTTAAAGTTCTTAACTGCTCCCAAAGGATGACGCTACTTGAATATTAACATGCTGCATGCTGTGATTTCCTAGAGTAAAAAGAGATTATTTTTTCCCCTTCCACACTAGAGAGGCCTAATCCAAAACAGTATTTCTGCAGACCTTCTACTGACAGTTAAACACTGTGTTTCATAAAAATCACAGTCAAAGGTTTCACCCCTACAACTATAGCTCACAAAAAGTAATTCTATAATGAGCTGAAAATATCTAATACAGAAGGGTAAAGGTACATATCTGAGCTTTCTGAAGAGGTGGACTTGCTTTCTTGCCCTGTTTATTTATGTAGCAGTAGTACAGTTGCTACGTGGTCTGCTTTTCCGCAAAACTGCGATGCTTAGACACACTCAGCTCCACACCCTGTTACTCTGTCTTCTACAGCTCACAAGCAGCAAAAGGTAGCAAATGCCATTTAAAACACCAGTAAACGCATACCTAAACCAAAAGCAAGCTGTGGGATTTCGCAAACTATCTTAGGAGCGCAAGTAGAGACTACTCAATCTATATTTTTATAGTTTTCATAAAAATGGAACAGTCTTGGGAAGTTCTGCATTGTTTAGAATACCAACAAGGAGTTAAAATTCAGTTTTACTGTAATGAAATCACTTCCCTGGTACAATAACGGTTTTTGGAGGGGGAAAACAAAAAGCCTCCCTGCCTCCCCCTTGCCCCCCATACAAATTACAGCAAGTTTAAGTTTGCTGCTGCAGCCCTCACATATACGGGAGAGGGGACAGGCAATCCCTGAGCAATGACGACTTTACATCCAAATGTGAGACGAGAAAGTTTTGCTGGATTATCGAAGAATCCCCGTCCCCAAACCAAAAGGCTTTAATCAACTTTAAAGCACAGATCCTTTCTAAAACAGTGTGATCATGTTTAATGATAACCTCCCCCCCCCAAATAAATAAATAAATAAATAAAAAGATTGAAGTTAACAGTTCTGTAGGGCGTTTGTTACCAGATTAGCTAAACTGCAAAAGGCCGTTTACCTTCACAAGCTTACTGTCCTTCCAAGGTGGTGATAATTTGCCACTCATCAGGCCCTCCCTTCTTGTTAAGAGGAGAAAAAGGAACACTTTAGCTTGCATGTTTGGTTTTGGTTTGGCTCAGATGCAGAGGTTTCTTCCAAAGCAAACACTCTGCAACGTCACAGGGCACATATATAAATATATGCATGCGCACATATCCACCAGAGGAGAAGAAATACAGCCCTCATGTAGACGTTCAGTTACATTAGGAAAGACGTAAGGAGGGGAGAATACAAGACAGAAATAAAGTCCTTATTTTCCTACAGCTACATGCACGGTGCTGACTTAGACACAAGCCAGGCTGAATGCTCCAAGATAAATATTGCATCCATCCAATAGTGGGGGCACTGTCATACATTCCTGACTTTTGTGCGAAGACGTGCTATTTCTGCTTGGGACAAACTGCCACCTTGGTAGTTTACAAACATTTTCGCATGTCCAAATCAAACTTCAGGAAAGCCAGCCTCACCCTGAGACACTTGAAGGTGTGTGAGCAGATAAAGAAGCATCTGCAGGGCGTTACGGGGAGAGCTCTCACACCGTTCCTGGAAGCTCAGCACACTTGGGTACTGCTCTGAAGCGCCCAGACACTACTGCAGACAGCACAGGGAGGTCAGCCAGCACTTCCATAAATCCGATCTCTGAGACCATGGAGACATGGTGGGGTAGTTACCATGACTGGATGAACATCTGGATGCATAGAGGTTGTTTAGGAAGAGCAAGACAGAAGCTCTTGAGGGGACTTTCACCAGCACAGTATCTGCTGGAGGAACAACACAGCAGGGCACAAGCAATTGAGGAGGTTTCTGTGTGCACTGGTGACAAATTCCTAACACAGGTAGATCAGGGAGCCAACAAGGAGAGGTGCTCTGTGGGACCTCATGCTTGCTTTCAGAAGAACAGACTTTGGCATCTTCAGGGATCTGCTTCAAAGTATCCCAGGGGGTACAACCTTGGAGAGAAGAGGGTCCAGAAGAGCTGGTTGATATTAAGGAATTACCTCCTCCAAGATGAAGAATGATCCATCCCAACACACAGGAAATCAAGCAGAGGTGGCATGGAGGAGCATGGAGCTCCTGACCAAACTCAAGTGCAAATGAAATGTGGCAGCAGGGGCAGGTGACACACGAGGAATCTGGGAACACTGTCCAATCATGCATGACTGGAGTGAAGTAAGCCAAAGACCATCTGCAGTTGAACCTGGCGAAGAATGTGAAGAGGGACTGGTAATACTGACCTTGAGGAATCTCATGCCCAAGAGACCCCAGGGGAAGTCCAGTGCAAGGAAGACAAACCCCTGGTGGTCGAAGATCAGATTAGGGAACAATTAAACTGGACATATACAAGCCCATATGACCAGTCTGTATGCACCCACATCCACAGACAAAATAATGAAGTATTGAGTATGGTAAGCAGACTGAAAACTCGCTCAGAGGGTGATGATCAGAAGCACAAAGACCAGATGGAGGCCAGTCACTAGTGGTCTACCCAGGGATTGATACGAGAGCCACTACTGTTTACCTCTTCAGCAATGACCTGGAAGATGGGCAAACTTTATCCCCAGCAAGTTTACAGATGACAAAACCGGGATGAGTGGCCAATATACCAGATGGTCATAGTGCCATTTGGATGTACCTTGACAGTCTGCAGCAAAGGGCAGGGAGGAACCTAATGAAGTTCAAATGAATGAAAAAGTCTTTCACCTGGGGAAGGGTAACTCCATGCACCAATACATGCTGGGGTCGACGGACTGCATAGAATTACCAGAGCATGCCCAGCAAGTGGCCATAACGATGACCAAAGGACTGGGCTCTCTCCGCTATGGGGAGAGGCTGAGAAAGCTGGGACTGTTCAGCCTGCAGAAGACTCGGGAAGAGACAGGAGAAAACTAACAAGCTGTATCGCATCCTTGCAGTTGAGATTCAGCTTCTCAGTGGCTCACCTTTACAACCGTTTGGCTCAAACTCTGCTTTCTCAACACATCTTTTCTTTCCCCAGGTGGCACAGGGGTCAGAGACTGGGAACATTAACAGACCAGTCAGAAGTTTCATCAGGCTGCTTGGTATCATCAGGCTGCTTGGTATCATTTATCAGCTTAAAGCTCTCTTAGAGCCTCCATCTCCCTCAAGCTTTGCCTGGCTTTGTTGTTTATCATTTGTTCGGTTTTTGGGGTGGTGGTGGTGTTTGGTTTGAATTGTTGGCTGTGGGTTTTTTGGGGGTTTTGTTCTTTTTGAACATCACCTTTTGGTGAATGCCCTTCCTCACCCACAGTTTAAAAAACCCTCAACCTTACAAGCATTGCGTCTACAAGATGAAGGATAATTCATTTCTTTCATAAGAAAGCAAGAAGAATCAGACACGGATACCCTCTAGGTTGACTAGCTAAAACCTTTATTGACTTGACAGACATTTACTTCCTGCTGGTATAAGATAACGGAAGTGCTAAATATTTCGGTTTTAAAGCCAAATGATAAATTAAAAATGGAATTTCTTTAAATCCCCAATATTCCCTGTTCTCACAACTGGAAGTGGTCTGCCAAAAAAACGATCAGTGAGGAGTACAAAGCTGATCCTATCCACTAAGATTTCATCCTAAAGGGAAGCTCAGAAACATGGAATTCTCCACAGGGAATTCAGAATTTTATACAAAAGCTCAAGATAAAACATGTTTCTACCCAAATGTTAGCGCGTTTGTCTTGACTGGTTCTCAGTTTAGCACACCTCCTCCTCCTTTTCCTCTCTTTGCAAATAGAGAGAGTAGGCTGGGGGCTGAGCAGGAGAAGGAGAGAGCAATGAGCTCTACTGCGACAGCTGGCACATTTGTAGCCAGAACACTTCTGGTCTTTCCCTCCCAGCAGAAAAACAAAACAAAACAAACCTCAGCAACATTTTTACAGGGACTGGCTGCATATGTTTGTTCACAGGTATTTAAAGGCCATTCACAGTCCAGGTTTCTTGCCACAGGCACTTTCGAACATTAGCTGAAATGCACAGAGAGCCCCAGGCTGTAAGGGGCTTGGGAAGGGGGTGGAAGGGGTGCTGGCCAGTCCAACCCCTGCTCCAAGCTGTGGCTGGCTCTGAAGGCAGATGAAAGGTACATTTCATGGTAGGGTTCATCAGTGAGTAATACCACATTTCACACTGGAGCTAGGGAATGTTTTTAGAGACTATCCATTTGTAGCTGCCAAGCTAGATTTTAGTATAATGCATTAGATGAACACAGAGCCAGCCCTGAACCTACATAAATTTATTGCACTGATTTCTGGGTGTTAACAAGGGCTCAGATTCTCAGTTCACCACAAAGTTTTGTGTTCAGAAATCCCACAGCTGTAAACATGAAAATGAGACCAGCATCTTGAAACATCAAAACAATTCATCCTACTGAGGCCAAGGAGTTGGTTTCTTTACAATTGTAGCACTCCCTGCACACAAGAAACCCCATTTACATGGTACTTTTCTCTTGGGCAGTATAAGCCACCATTTCATACTGAATTAAAACCAATAAAGCAGAACCAACTAAACACAAAGGTGACTACAGAATTCTCTCCAGACTTGCAAGGAGAAAGAGAAGATACTAATTACAGCCCAACTCATCTCCTCACTGCCCCAAAAGCATCAGCAATGAAGTCTCAATAATGCGCATTGTCACTGGTGTTTAAATCAGGGGTTTGGGTTCTCACGAACATGGCCTGGCAGCACCCTCGAGACGAGGAGAGCAGCTTCAGGCGCCAGCCTGCAGGATGCCTCTTACCTGTACCTCCTGACTGGCTCCAGTTCTACTGCAAAGATTTGAACACAGGTTGTCCTCCACAACCAAACTGCTCTCAGGTACTCTCGGTCAGTTAATCCGCTGCTTAATGTCACCATTAGCAGTCACCACCACTAGGAAGCCGCCCAATTTAGGTTCAGGCAAGGGAAAGAAGTGTCAGAGAGGAACTACTATTTATATGTAATACTGCCATGAGCTGCTTTCACAAACAGAAGCGTACTTTACTGCCTGCAGGCTGGTTAACACTGAGCCTCTGCATTTGTGTTTCACCTTTTTGACACGTTTGAAACTCTCTAGGTAAAGAGTAGCTAAGATTATTTCTTAGGAGTCCTGTGCAGCAGGTTTCAGATCTACTTAATGATTAAAGCAGACACTTGTGTCAGACCAGAAAGGTTTTGTGGTTTTATACACACTAAGCTGCGTGTAAAACCAGTGCCCTTCCACAGTAATAGAGCAGCTCCACTATGAGAGGGGCATTTGAGCCATGAGATGCCAGTAGATGTTCAGACACAGCCACTGCTCTGCAAAACAAACAGGGACACTGGGATGTCCAGCACACCGTTGTTTTGTTGGATCCACTCATCAGGGCAGCTTGTGCTGTTGCTGCTAGCAGAATAACCAGTATTTTGGTTAAGTCACAGGGTATCGTAAGTACTACAGAAGAAAAAAGCAAGAACAGATTCACACAGACACACACATATAGGTATATATCAGAAAGCTCAAAGGAAAAATATGTATCAGACAAGAGAGAAACTCTCTCCTGTCCCAAAGAAGCAGGTATCTCTGACAACCGGGCTCCAGCCGAGGCAGCTGCAACCTGTCCCCTACATGTACTTTCTCAGTGGTTCAAGGTCAGAAACACCAGCCTTTTCATTATAGGCTCACACAGCAGGAACCTCACCATAGTGACAAAAATAACCGCATTACTTTCTTCAATACACCTCGCGACAGGACGGCACGACTAAGACAGACATGGTAGCTCTTTCTCTTGGGTAAGAAAGGCTACAGGACTATCCACAATCAGTGATTTTATAAGCTCAAGATGATTTCAGCAGAAGAGACTTACATTATTTATGAATTGCTTGCAATACCAAGATTGGTATTGCAAACCTTCTGTAATTGGTCACTAAAACCCTCTGTAAGTCAATGCACTGCTTAGCGTCTCTTGCTGCTAAAAGCACGACTATTTGTTAATGCAGCTGAGGAATCTATTTGCTACCCTACTAAGTAACAAAAAACCTCAGGTTTCTGCAGGCATTATGCACCTCAAACAAACGGGGGGAAAAAAAGAGCAAAAAGCTAACAAGATCTGTTTCACTCCCTGGTGCTAGGCTGAGAAGCTGTGCTCACAGTTTGACTTCAACATCCAAAAATGGACCACGGCCTTCCAGGGCTCTCAGTGCTAAACGAAAGCTGACCGCAGAGGTTCACTGGTAAAGGTTTATTACAGACTGCCATTCTAATTTTAACATCTGGACATTTTTAGGATCAATAAACAAAGTCTAAAACCCAAGAGACCAAATAATCCACATACGGATTCTCTCCTGCTTGTGCTATTTCAGAAAGTCATTCAGAGCTTCAGGGACTTTTATTTTTATTTAAATCACTGTTTAACTTCTTGTTACTGGAAGCAGTAAATTACACCACAGTGTTGAGCAGACTGTGCAGGAAAGCAAGGCTGGCAGAAAGGAAGGAGACACAGATTCCCGCAGGAAATAACAGTTTCCAACAGAAATCCTTCACCACTATTATAAGGATCTCTGGCTGGAAGCACAGAGAGAAGAAAGCTGCAGATCTACCGGACAACAGATTTGTTCTTCACTTTCATTCCTACAGAGGTAATTCCTTAGGTACAACCCAGACACCCGGTGGTGTGTTTTGAGGCCAATGGGAAAACAAAGAACCACCACCAACAAAAAATTGGCCTGTCCCTCAGTGACGCAGCTGCCTGCAAGGCTAAGCCTCACTTGCAGATAGCACTGTGCTGTTGCCAAAAGGCTTTCCCCAGCAATTCTGACCACATCAGCATCTACCTTTATTCCTTGGCCTGCTGTGTAATCCAAACAAACAAACAAAAAAACTCTGGCGCTCTTGGCTGTACCAAAGGCTACAGTTTTCACTTCTTCCACATTATCATCTCATCCTTGCTTTGGCTTCCCTCTCCACCCCTGCAAGCTTACCACACAGAGGCTGACGGAGTCCCGTAAGAGGGATAACACACCTTTCTGTACTTTCTGTAGTCAACACTCTTCACAGGAGCCAGATATGCTCCCTATTATAATAGCCGCTCCTTGTTTTGTTCTACCTGCTACACAAACAGGCATTCCTGTTTATGTATAAACATATATACTTATATTCCTGTATAGAAGCTGAATTCCCCTATTGCAAATCTGCAGGGTATGCATGGAGACAAAGCAAGGACAGATGATGCCTGTGCAGGGGCTCATCTTCCCCCTGACCTACAGCCCAGAAAGGGCGATGATCTCAGGGGGAATCATCTCTACCTGTCTGGCTCCAACAGAGTCCTCTCGTCATCTCACTACTCCAGAGGTGCCTGGCAGCCCTCTGCCCTTCCGACCCGGCTGCTCTGCACCATTCTCTCCCTGGCCATCTCCAGAGCTGACCCCTCTGCTCCAGGGTTTCCCTCTGTTATGCTATTTTCTAAGTGAGGGAGGAGACCATGATAATTCTCCGTGGTGAGGGGACGTTAGCACAGCCCGAGCAGAGCAGCTAGGGCCCTCATTTCCTTAGCCATTTCCTATCTGTGCTGCTACAAGGTCTTGCCCTCCCCCTGTGTCAAAGCGCTGTAGTTTTGCTGCTGACGACAGTTTGGCTTGTTTGGAGGGTTCGTCCTTCTCCCCGCTTGTTTCTTTTAAGCCATAAGCCACTTGTTTCTTTTAAACCATAAACCGACATACCCATAGCTCCAAAAATAAAAATACAAAAGCTACCACAAAGACCTTTACAGCACAGCAAAAATTTAAGTATGTCATCAATGTAACAGCACTTTCCCACACAGTAATTCAAAACCTCAGCAGTACCAATGAAGTGCAGTAATAAAATCTTTAAAGGAGCCTAGGTCATGAGATACAATACCAGAGAAAAGTTACATATGTTTGTTGGAAAAAAAAAATTGCAGCCTGCTCACACCATTCCAGATGCAGTTCCCCATGTAAATGTAAGATCCCCATATCAATTCTGTTTGCTGTATATCACACAGTCCTCCTTCCTCCAGCTCCAACTTCTCTAACTGCAGCTGCAATCTCCAGTTTCCTCAAGTGGGAAGCTAATTTCAGTGCTGCACTCCTCGAGCAGTGGCGTAGCAGTCTTTTGCATATGATGATAGAGAGTAAACAGCATATTGTTAACCATTTCAAGACAGACCAAGCATCAGCGGTTCAGCACGTACAAGCAATCACTGCAGGCAGCTTCTGAAGCCTGGCTGATATACGTGAGCAGCAGGAAATACTGGAGGTGAAAGCACAGGCTTTTGGTGGGAAAAAGAACGACAAGCTGGACTGCAAGGTAGCTGATACAGTTTTTAAATCTTATCTAGATGAAGATACCTTCTCTACCTATTAAATTCTCTTCTCTACCTATTAAATATTCTACATTTACTTAAACATTTAAATTATAAACCTCTGGTTACAAGGTAGCAGTCCTCAGACACTGAACCCATATCCACATAAATTGCTCATCTTCAAAGGATGATATCCCTCTTGCCTTTGAACATATGTATGATTTTCTGTCCTGAGAAGCAAACTTCCTATTGTTTGTGTTAGAAATCTTTAGTCATGGACTTTAAACTCCCCGTCTTTCTCCTGACACTTACTTTTGCTTCCAGTACAGTCACCGGTTGCATACTCTTAATATTATTTGCATTACATCACTTTCCACATCATACTTGTGCTATGCTGCTCTTTATTGCTTCACTGCACTGGAAACTCAGTTTTTTTTCTTTAGCTCATTTCCTTCTCCCCTACTGCCAGGAAGGACAGGCTGGTCTGGGAAGGGCTCCTGAGCTCTCTTAATTTCCAACAAGTGTTGGCAATTCAACACTATAATCCAAGTGACAGAACCAAAAAAAAAAAAGCAGATGTAGGAGATGCTTTTGTTTTGCTAGATGTTTTTGCAGATGTGAGAGTTAGCTTGGTAGATATGCTCACACAAATCTGCTCTCAAAATAAAAAGTACATGCTTTCACCCTTGGAAAGGCATAGGGTTTTTTCTTTTTTTTCTTTTTTTTTTTTTTTTACACTAAGTCAAAGCTACTTCAATTAATAGCTCAAAGAAAGGCCAAGTGCTTTTGCTGCCTAAGCAATTCATGCTTAAATCATCATCATCTATGCAGAAAATGCAAGGGAAAAAGTCAAGCGTGATTTAATAAACTCTCGCCGATTCCTGCTCTAAACAGACTTGCTTTTCTCCTGCAGTTACAGAGGAGGGATTTTTTTCCCTGCCACTTTCGGGTGCCACAAGCCGCTCATTGTTCGGAATGAGCCACGCAGCACTCCTGCTGCGAGTGCCCAGCTCCAGCGAGCGCGGGGCCGCACGGAGCTGCAAAGCCAGTGTGTGCCACCCAGCACCAAATACCTGGGCTGAGCCTACCCTGCACTGGCACCGCTACGAAGAGCCCACGCAGACCAGAGGGGCTGTGTAATACTTCCAGCTGTGCACGTGCCTGTACGTACGTTGCGTGTCAGATGACAGCTCAGCAGCCTGCCGAGAGCAACCATCATGCAGCCCGACCACCCCACGTCCAGGAAGCCAAGGCTTGGTCAAAGCTACTTCTCTAAGCCTCCTTACACAGAAGCGTCCTGGTCGCACTCGCCCTGTCAAGCGCAGCAAAGAAACGGAGCACCAAAATGAGTCATCAGTACGCGCTGGTGCCT
The DNA here is from genome assembly GCF_009769625.2 of Cygnus olor. Lineage (NCBI taxonomy): Eukaryota > Metazoa > Chordata > Aves > Anseriformes > Anatidae > Cygnus > Cygnus olor. Next base: position 16,158,316 of record NC_049175.1, read on the forward strand.
GTGCTCCCAAGACTTCTGCTCTGCCTCTCCCCCATGGGAACCGAAACGATCTCAACTCACCCCTAACTGCAGCCACAGCAAACACATCCCTGCCATGCAGCAAAGCGTTGCCACAGCTCCTCCAGCCTGTGCAAACCACCTAGCAGCAAGAACAGCCCTTTTGTCAGATCCGAGAGTTAAGCAGGGCTCTGAGAACTCCTCCATCCCCCAAAGCAAAAAAAATTGAATTTGCGGGGAAAAGTTCGGCCAGGTTTGTTTTGGTTTTAGAGGGGTTTGTACTAAGGAAGCAGTTACAAAGAGTCCAGCAGAGTTTGGAAGCAGCGCACACGATGGGTTCAAAGTCTCCCGTGCACTTCAAACACCACACGCTTTTAAATTAAGCGAGGAGCTACTGTTTTTGCAGCATTGGCTGACAAATGGCACTGCTGCTCTTTGGATACAATATAGTTAGCAGTAAATATTTAGGCATACAACAGAAAATGGGTTTAAGCAATACATTTTAAAAAACAAAAGCAGAATCCTAAATAATATCAACATATTCGAATGCAAAATCAAGAGCTTTTCTTCTAAGATATGTCAGATGTTGCTAATTAAAGATCAAGTCAGTAACCATATAAAACAGATAAAAAAGATGATGGAGTTTAAAAGAAAAAAAAAAAAGTCACCTAACAAGTTTCCAGCAGCAAAACCTGTGAACTGTAAGACTCGAATTGCAAATTTAGCTTTGGTGCATGTTTTACCTCTGAGCCCAACAGATGCTTGTAGGAGATATACTTGTGGTTTGCGAGTTTCTCACACAAGCTTCAACATCCTGAATGGCAAACGCACAGCCAAAGCCCCCAACAAAGCTTCATGCAGGTTGAGAAATTAGGCTGGTGAGCACCTAGTTTTCTGGGTTTGTTTGTTTCATTTTTTAAAGGCCAGTTGGGATTACCGTGGGCAAATCATTTTAGTGAGTAAAATCATCACATCTTTACCCTCACCTTTTTTGAGCAAAGCAAATCTTATCCCACAGTCAGGTTATTCTGTCTGGTAGCAAAGCAAACGAGCTAAAAATGAAGGGAAAGAGAGAGTTACCATGGGATACCAAGATGCGTCACTTCTCTTGGCTCTCTTGCTGCCATGTGACGTCTCAGCCCTGAGTGAAGAACTCAGCAGATGGGATAGAAAAAAAAACTGTAGAAAGATCTTTAGATTATAGCAAAGTTTAGGCCTTTAAATTTCCTAACTGCTTATACCTATATTTATAAACAATATTTATAAATTAAACTATGAATCTATTGTCGCTGTGCAATCAATACATGCTTTCCTGTCAGTCACCTTTTACACTTTTTCAGTTCCTCATAGCAAATTCAGTCCAAGCACACTCAGAAATCCTGTTCTTACTGTCTTAAGAACTACCACTTGCTTTTTAGAGGAAGCAAAGCAGGTCAACAGCTTTCCACCTCACTTGAAAATACAGCGGAAGCCCCTTCATTGCAATAGACAAGAGCAATCAGAGAGTACCAGAGATAGAGAAGGGATCAGACGAGGGATAAATCACTACAAATCTGCTCTTGAGGTTGCCAAGCAGGTCACTGAATCCATGCCTTGGGATGAAGCCTGTTGTGAACTGAGACTCTCGTCCAGCATGCTGGCCACATCCTTCTCCAGTTTCAGGGCATCGCTGTTCAGGTCCGCACCGCTGCAAAGCTGCTGTTTGTGTGCCTATAAGCTACATCCTTACCCGCACTTGGGTTTTCACCCCAGTCAGTCCAGCATAAATTTTTAAACATCTCCTCCTCAGAGTCTTTCCTCTCTACACAAAATGGTAAGTGGTTCACAGTTTATAGCTGCCAATTTCTTTCTAGCACATCAAATCCCCTCCGAAGGACTTTCTTCCACCTCCATTCTCCTTCTCCTCCCAGAGCCTCCAACACCCACACACTGTCGAGCCCCAGAATCTCTGAGAAATTTGGTTGTTTTACACAGCAGCTGAGCAAACAGACCCGGTAGTTCCGAGCAGTGTGCTGTGCAGGAAACCTTTCCCCTCCTCACCGCCCAGGTGACTTCAGTGGTGCAATCCCAGTTTCAGACATACCCAAACATTACGTCAGGCTGAAACCCAGGCCGGCAGGAACACACTGCAGCCTGCCTCCGACACATCAGGCTAACCTGATCGTTCCCCCAGGCACCGGAGGCATGCTGCCATGCCAGCACCCAGCTACGGGCACCCTGCTGTCAGCTCCGGATCGCAAAAATCTGGTCAAGCAATGCAGCAAATTATCCAAGGCAACTTCAGCTATAACCTGATCTTAAATGCCAACTTCTGATCACCTGAATCATTTGCCTCTACATGCCTGTTTTTCATTAGCTTCCAAAAAATTCAAATCATGCAGAAGCCAAGAAATCCCACATTTAATCTGCTCCTCCAACTTGCAGCCCCAGCGTTAGCACAAATAGATATGACATGGCATTTGAAAACAGAGAAGTAGTATTAATTACATACATACAAAACTAAATTTCATGCTTCTGCAGCAAGTTTAGCAAAGAAGACACTACCTTCCTCTAAAATGTTGCTTCAGTAACCTTTCTCTCTGAGCCAGGAGATGCCATCTTTAATAGATACAGCTAGATTTTATCCTATCTCCTTTTAACCTCTAATCTTCCAGCACCTGCAGCATCCTGCAGCAGGGAATACCCAAGCTTAACTGCGCACCACTGAAAAGAAAGCATTACTCAAAGAAAAACTTTCCCTTGTTATAAGCTTGTTGCTTCCTCATTTTATTTGAGGCTGCTTTTTTTTTGAATGGGGAGGGCCTGAGTAGTCATGCTCTACTCATGCTTTTCATAACATTCCTCTTCTCACTTCCTCCGCTCACAACCATTTCTTCTCCAAGACGAAGAGCCAAAGTTTATGCAGCTCCTCTTATACAAAAGCTGCTCTGTGCCTTTGATTACCTTCATGATCCTTTGCCAAACTTTGCTCTTTTTTTGAGATGGTAGAGCAGCTGGCATTGAAGATGCAGGGAATCATGGATATACAAATACATTTATATATACATTTTAAATATGTTTTATATTTAGCAGTAGCTTGTTGTTTTGTTCTCAAGAACATTCACTCCCTTCTTTGCCTTTCTGGTTATTGTATGGATCTCCAAATTAAATAAGAATAAAATTAAAGCCTTCCTCCATCCTTGTATTTATTATTTCCTGATACAATATCAGCAAAATGACCTCTATTGATGCACACAGGAAAAACCTCTGTTGTTTTTTTTGTGTTGTTGTTCTTGTTGTTTGTCTGTTTTTAGTTACCCTTAGGTACTTTGCAGCTTCACTAACATCTCGCCATATACCAGACTCTTCACCTCATCTAGGCTGGACGCATGCTTGCTTCCTCTCTTCACGTGGGAACAGCACACCCACTATGTTTTGTGCCATGGTAGGCACAGCATGCCAAGGGGCAGGGCTGTATCCCAAAACTCCTGCCAGGACATAGATTTTTTTTCCCCAGGGTTCAGTACCTGAAACTGCAAATTCCTCCCAACGCAGAATGTCAGTACAGATTTGCTTTGAAGCACTTATTTTCACTCAACCCCAAATCACCACAGAGAAGCAAACACTGGCTGAATAGAAATATTTTCCTGCTAAAACTAAACAATCAGCACAGAAACATTAAAAAAAACTACTTAGGTGGACATTTCACCAACAAGCAGTGGGATTACAAGTGGCTAGAGAAAGAACTTCAGATGTAGTGTGACTTTTGCAGCAACAATGAACCTTGCACAAGCAAGCAGCAGCAGGATGCAGACAACAATCTGCATGAGTGTTGTTGCAAGTTCACTTAAGAAAAAAATTCTTAGTCTTTTCTTCTGCCTTGCAAGGCTGTGGAGTAAAAATAAAGCTCTTTCTTAGGCCAGTCTGCCTGGCACTCCTGTTGCACTGTTTGCAACAGTGCTTGGAATAGACAGGACTGATTTGGTTGCAGTGATAACAAGGCTTTCACTCACAAGTGAGCATCAAATGCCTCACTTCAGGAAAGAATGAGAGATTACATCAACAGGTCCAGGAACTTGCTCTGGGGACTCCACCTCCTGGTCTGGAATTTCAGGTTTCCAAAAGTCCTCCCTTGTAAAATTAAAATTATGGGAATGCGGTCTCTGAAAAGGCACTGCCTGGCCTAAGGCTGCCCCTCAGGAGAGTCTCGCCAGCGCTTACCTCCCCTCCCTCATTCTGGCTGTTGGATGCTCCCTTCCCTTCTCCACTGACCCACTCCCTTCTCCACCCCACATTCACAATGTACAGAGACAGCCGGCTACTGACCCCAGATGTACTCCTGAACAGCTCAACAGCCAAAAACGTGGAAGATAGTGAAGCAATTTCTCTACAAATGAATATAACAGAGTTGAGATGCATGGCAGGACTTCGAAAACACATAACTAAAATACCCGGGGACAGCACTATGAGAGACAGGACCAAGATTCCCATTTGGTGGATGCGTGGCTTTCAGTGGCTAGCCATGCTGACTGCTTCCAGTGCATGCTTTTCATCAGGGTCAAATCAGCTCAAGCAAGGGTAAGGGACAGGGATGGAGCAATGAGACAGTTTGCCAAGCTCTGCACTCCTCCTCGAGACTCTCCCATATCCTGAATTACTGTGCACTCTTTCTGTGCGAGCTTTACAACTCGACTCACATTTTCATCTCAGCCTCTGTGCCTCCCTGCTGCCACTGCAGACTCAAAAGGATGACTGAGAATCCAGCAGTTCTTCTGCGCTTGGTTGTTCCCTACAGCGGGAGAGAAATTTGCAGAAAGTTGGCCTCACCTCTCCCTCCCAGTTACTCCATCAAGATAAGGAAAGCAGATGACCCAGAACTCCATAAGAGAAAAAGCCTATGAAAAGAGATTTTCTGGCTGCTTCTTGGGTTTGTAACAATTCAACAGCCACCAGAAAGCACTCCAGCTAACATCAGTGTCTTGTTTCAGCGTATGCTGTCTTGCAGACCCTCCTTATGAACAGCTAAATGCAACCCTCCGCCCCCAGAATCCCATCTCTGAACAGCAAGGAGCAAAGCACGAGCAGGGCACACACAGGGTTACGGTGCCTTCAATCTTTGATCAAACACAGATGAAGATGAATGCCATTATGCCAGAAATTGCCAAAAAGCAGCTGCCTTCTTCCCTTGCCTTACCTTAAGCCCTCCTGACAGTTCTGTCCAGACCAGAAGTGGCACTTCACACTGTGCTGGGAGGGAGGACGAGGTACTTCTCATCAAACGTTGCTTTAGGACAAGAATGCACCATGCCAGACCGATACACCACACACAAACTATACTGTATGTATTTAAAGACTGCAAGTATCAAGGCTGCATTCATTTTTATGTCCAACTGATGAAGAGAAGGATAACACCAGTTTGACAGCTCTCAAAGCAGCTGCTGTCTTTTAGCTCTAGAAAAAGTTTTCCAGCAGTATCCTATTTTCACAAGACAATCAACACCAAAGCTCTTGAATTAACAAATTGTAACAGGAACTCCAATGACCTGCATTCAGTATCCCTTGAAGTTTAAGGGCTGTAGTTTTGATCTGTGTCTGGAACGCAGTTAACAACGCCCGTAGCATAGGAAAGAGGCTCCGATTAAAGCCTCCTAACTAAGCCACTTCTTGACAGTGAAGAAATGCAAACGACGACTCATCTGCTGTTACCCCCTTACCTTTTTGCTAGGCAATTGTGTGTGCAAGCAGTAATGCATTCGAGCCGCGCAGCCGAGTACCCAACGTACTTCCCCCTCCACACAGAATGAGCTCCCTTTCATACCAGCTGCTTCAGCTCAGCAAATAGGAGCTAAAGCACGGCCTGATGCAGTCTGTAAATCTGAATCCTACAGAATCTGGCCAAGTAACAGTCACAAAAGTGTTAAACTCTTTATCCTTGTGGTATGCTCCTGTATTTCATAATTTTAACGTGGCATTCATAGCATATCAGGTAACATTAAAATCCAATGAGGGTGCTGTCTATTCATTACACGACCTGTTTCTCAACAGAACACTTTGGTGAAATCTGGCAGAAATTGGTGTATTTTTGTACACAAGTTACAATTTAGTGGTTATGATATTTGTGATCAAGTATCTTAAGCTATCACATGACTATTGCTCTAAAAACAGAACCCATATGCGGCTCGAGGCTGTTACCACCTTGCCAACAAACCCCAAACCTAACTGATGCTTCAAAGCTAGCAGTGACTTACGGACAGAGATGTCCTTTAGCTGTGATAGACTTGCCCATGGCATTAATTAATCCTTAGCGGTGATGAAGAGAGACCACGTGTTGGCTTTGCAAGCCAAAAGCAAGCTGACATCCTCACAGAGCACAAACACAACCTTGTGCTGAATATTACCGGAGTATGAAAAAAATCATTTAGAGAAAGAGCAGCTACAACACAGCTACTTGCCTTACCTCCTTTGTAAACAACATTTAAACTGCCAGGTACAGCTATGATTAAGGAGTAGGAGACAAGAAGAGACAGCCTTGTAACTGCTGACAGGTAAGTTCATCTCAGCTTCAGAACAACCGTTTAAAGATGAAAGAACACTGAGAGGATGCTGAAAGACAACCGACAGCTTGAAGAATACACACCAGTTTTCAAATAATTTCTGTGATGTAGGGTAATATTTAAGATCACAGCATTCACTGGGAATTAGATCATCCATTTAGCAGTAGGTTTGCCAGATAAACTGTCTGAAGACTTTAAGAGAATCAGCAAAAACTGTAGAGCAATGCAAAAATCAGAGTCAGTGTCTCTGCATTCTTGTTTTTCAGCTGCCTGCCCACAGAAACTTCACAAAAGACTGAACCACAGAAGACAAATATATGAAGCTGAAGAGCAGGCTAGGTGTTGCAATTGATTTCAGCTGAGACACATGCTTTCCCTGTTGCCTGCTATGCCCAGACCTGTTATTCTACCTCTGCCTCGTCTACAGCACTCCATTTCACATCTGCTGCTGGCTTCATTTAAATGTTTCTCATGCAGGATTATTAATTTTGGAGCAGACAGAGTCGGACAAACCAGCATAATGGAAGGGCGGTTGTGCAGGCAGACACAGACCGTCCAAATCTTTGGCAGGGGGCAGACAAGTAGCTGCATCAGGCTGAGGAGGGCATTGGACTAATTTGGGTTGTCGACAGCTTCTACCAAACACCTGAAGCAACTTTGCAAGCAGAGTTAGCATATCCGAACAATAAAAACAGTGTTTGTGCAAAGCGTGTTCCTCACCTCTGCTGCCACTCACCCTTCATGACGTGCTGTACAGGTCAGGGTGCTCCCAGGGCTACATTTACATGAGCTTTCCAAGAGCTTTCCAAGAAACCATTAGTAAAGCTTGGGGAATTTAACAGTGCATCAATGTCAGAAGACAGCTGAAATGAAGAGCTCCACAACCCAGAAAATGGCAGGGAGGAACCTCAAGGTAGGAAAGTGCTCTAAACAAGATGATATTTAAATTTGCCTAGCAAAAATTTAATGTAGCTTGGATGCACACATGATTTGAACAGCTGGGACAGTCACAGAGGACTCTGGTGACAGAGCAGACATCCTCAGTAGGGACTATAAAATCCTTCGACATTTTAAAACCAAATACTCTACTCATCCTTAGCTACATATCTATCACCATGGAGCAAAACGCATCAGCTACAACATTTTAGCTTCTTAAGAAGTACATGCAAATCTCCTGTCAAAACAGTTGCTAACAGCCTTTCAACTCTTCAGTGGAAACGGGGACAGCAGAGGAAGGGGGAAGAAGCAAAGGACAGAAGAAAACCTTTTTGTTTTAAGGCATCCTGCAAACACAGATCCATGTGAACACAGAAAAACATTTAACAAATGAACTGAAAGAAAGCATCTTGTACAAGAATCCTGATAACCATATAATCTGTGGAATAATAAAACTGCAAAGCCACAGACTAGTTTAGAACGACCATGCCCATCGCTAAAATAATGAATGAAATGAGGCCGTAAGAGCCTCTGATAAGAAAGCTATTTAATAGGGTCTAATTCAACATGGGAATACAGCGTGCTGGATACCTCGCATGACTGAAGTTGGGGGAAAACAACAGATTAATAATACAGCTTCCAAAAAGGCACAGAGCCCACAAGTATCACCAGTCTGTGTTGCCTGGGTTGCGGACTACAAGGATGGCCTGATTATGCTTCAAATGCTTTGAACACAAGTCTTCTGAATGCAGAGAGACCAGATATAAATGCAGAGTATCACCCCAAACTGCAAGCCAAGCGTGCTTAGTCTTTACATTTCTAACTTGCAGCCAGAGAGCAAAGCAAAATTAGAGACTGGCAAGATGGTGTTCTCCTTGTGAAACCAAATAAACAGCACATTTTGAACCATTTCCAGCACAACTTCAGCACAAAATAACATTTGCACTAGGCTGTTAGTAACATAATAGTTGGAATTTCATCTGCATGCTAAGAGCTAGAGGAAGAGCCGCAGGGAGCAGCCCTGAGTGTATGCTCAACCTCCAAAGGAAGTGAAAAAGGCTGCAAAAAAGCTGTGCTGTACTTCATTGCGCTAAATGCCCTTCAGACGGAGCCCGCATGTACAGACATTTGCTCCAGTTGGGGACAGACAGTTGGGGCTACGAGAAGCTTCAGTGCTTGCCTGGAGCCCTGCCCCACCCCCAGGTGTGCCAGGTAGATGCTCTGGCACTTGGAAGGAGCCAGGCATTGGCCAAACCCAACTGAAGGCTCAGGTACGTACGTGGGAACTGATTAGTAGCAATGATTAAGCCAAAGCCAAAAGGAGCACCAGCAGAAGATGCAAAGCACAACGGAAAGCCCGTTTTCTCTTTTCTATAAGCTGTGAATCAACCTCAGAGCAATGCAGAGCCAGCCCCAGGACAAAGGGCCAGTCATTGCTAATGCAGTTGACAAACAATCCAGAGAAGGAAGATTCACTCTCTGGATTAAGGAGGAGTAACCCAGGCAGGTACAGCCTGTTTCCATAAGCTGCAGTCACTTCCTGCTATTGCACCCTTTGCCTTTCCCAAGCTCTGTGTTTAAGGGAAAATGAACAGGGAAACAACACAAACTACTGACAGCAACCTGCTTTGTGGTACCCACTTGCTGAGAACCAGACATATTAAATAAGCAGCAAAGGCTAGGGAAAATACCAGAGTCAAATCAGATCAATTCAAACAAACCAAGCATAGGGCACAAAACACCTGCTCCAAAACTCAGTTAAACCTTTTGTTTTGGATAACTGCCCACGATATTAAAGCACCGCATCTCTCCTCTCTTGGACTCCTCACCCCTCTTGGTAAACGGTGCGGGAGGAGGCGGCAGCAGCACAGACCGCAGACCGGACTCGGGTACTCCTGGGGAGTGGGGAGTGCAAGGATTCACTCTTCAACTTCTGGAACGCAACCTGTGCACCCTATACCAAAACCCTCCATGCAAAGCCCGCGACACCTACCTGCCATTCCCACTTCTACAAGAGCTGAGCGCATGCAGCTTGTGTGCCTCTGGGAGAAGCAGGCGGAGGTCAGCAGGGGAGTCAGCCTGAGCTGAGAAGGTCCCCGCACGCTCCCGGAGAGGCGGCGTAAACCCCGCAGCCAGGTGGCAAACTCCAGGTGCCGCTGGACAAGGGGCTGCCTACCACACGCAGAGAGCAAACAGCAGCAGCGCTCACACAGCAAGCAGCTCCCAGGCTGCAGCCTGCCACATCACCTCCACACTCATCAGCAGCTTCAAGCTCAGTCATCCCTGGCAGCAAAGTAATCACTTAAGAAGTCAATGCCACAAAACCCCTAAATTTGCAGTCAGTTACGTGATTAATAGTTTTCCCCAAGGTGCTCTTACGTGTGCAAGACAACACCCAGAAACCACAGACAGCACTTCTAATGGAGATTATCTCCCATGCATTTGACATTTCACTTTTTTTTTTTTTTTAAAGTACCTGTTCTAGCCAACTGTTGCTCATTTAATTGGGAAATCTAATGGCTGAAAATCCTACGGCTGTTAAACTACCACGTAGTCTGCACTGGAATTTAATTTTAACCATTCCAATCCCTTGCCATATTCATACACTTCCTTTTTTTTTTTTTGCCCAAATTGCTTGTTTAGAAGCAATATTTACAGAAAGATACCACATACTTAGAAGCTCTATTCCTGTGGAATTAAATATGGTAGGTATAAGCATACTCGTTAGTAATAAGTTTAAAAAAAAATCATCAAGAAAAGTTAAGTTCCAGCCACAAAAGACTGCTTTACACGGTGCAATGTCTGCTTTCAACAGTCACTGTTACACTGATGATACAGCAATCATTTGCTTTGCTCTCCACGTGGAGAGGGCTGCTATGGTCAGAACCATTAAGTGCTACGTAAAAATTTGGGAGGGTTTCTCTTTCCAGGATGCCACAGTTTTAAATTTTGAAGCAAATGTAGCAAGCAACTATAGCACCAAGCTGAAGGATGAGTTATGTTTATGTAACAAAAGGCTTCCTGGATTATTTTAAGGCTCAAGTTCTGCAAAGCTAACAATTGAGGACAGGGTTGTTTTTATGACCGATTCACAAAATAAACACCACTGAAGAGCCAGCAGAATCTTGCTATTCCACCATATTAGACCCCTAGATTTCAGCAATGAGTACTTTGTCACCCTCTGAGTTTGGGACATACACTGCCATATACCGAGACAAGTACACAAATCATACAGAAGACAAAGATACCAACGCATCTGCGAGTAATTTCTCAACATAAATTACAAGGTTGTGCCACGTGCCCAACAGTGCCTGGTTTGAACCTTTCTCATTTAGCAGGAACAAAGCAACCTTGCACCTCTTGCACTGTACGTGCAATAATAATATTCAACCCCTATTAAACCTGCATTCAACTTAAGAAATAGATGACTACATTATTCATGGCATCTGTACATTGAACCCAGAGGAAATAAAAGGTGAATCAATACAGTGAGGGGAGCTTCTGCTGTCTGGGGTAAAGGTGTCTTCCGCTCTCAATATATACATTTGGGGAAACAGAAAGGTTTCAGGACTCTGATGAAAACAGTCTCAAATTTCCGGTCTAGAAAAACTGTCAAATAGATGTCAGCTTTCAGAAAACAGCAACTCCAAAACTAACCCGTGCCCATAATGATTAGTGTTACGTGCAGCAAAACAAACAAACAAACAAACAAAGTTCCCCAATTTTAGCATTGTTGATTTTTAGTCTCAGTATTTTTCCCATTATTTCTGTTTACTGACCATATTTCCTACACTATCTGTGGAAGCACTATTTAATATTTTATTGTATGACACTTGAGATTTAGAGGTGCACTGCACTGGGGCCTCTGCAGGAAAGGTGCTAAAACCAGTTTTTCTAAAAACAAGTTTGCTTGGGGCACCCACAGGAAGAATTACAACCGGATTAGGCAGAACCACAACTCAGAGTTGCTCTTCTGCTCTGTCACTGAGGCCATGCAGGACCAGCCAGTTTAGTCTCACTGATTTTCAAAAACATCTAGAGAAAAAGGAAGCAGCTTTTCCAACTAAGAGCTGAGGGCACCAAAAACTTGTTTCATTCAATATGCTAGTCACTAGGGTTGCACACAAACAAATGACTGTTTAAAATACATCTTTTTTTTTCCTCAAAAATGTCTATGCTCAATAGCCCCTGCTTTTATTTTCCAGTTCTTACGATACCTCCCTCTCTAGCTCTTACATCAGTCATGGGCCTTTCTGCAGACATCAAACCCAACAAAACCATGAAAGAATCTTAAAAGATGCCTCTCAGCAAATCCTTGCACAGCTTCAAAGGATTACTGAAAGAAAAACAAAACAAAACAGAACTACAAGCAACAAAAAAGGGCACACGCCCAATTTATTTTTCCTTTGCAGGTCATTCATCTACGTCAAAGCCAAAACTGGGAACAGAAACCAGGCATTCCAACCGCCAGTCTGGTCGTCTACTCCGTATATCACAGGCTTCAACAGCCAGAAGGGCAAAATTTCCTTATATGTAGTCTTTTTGTAGTATTTATACACAACTATATCCTCTGAAGTTTTGCTCTAAAGTTATTCTGAACTGGAAGGAAAAAGGAACCAACCTAACACATCCTTCAGCTGACTTCTCTAAGATTGTACAATTTAGTACTGGAGTTGGACTGTTTTCTTGAATGGAGAGAAAGCACCAGGCTGGCACTTAGTGTCTAAGCTAACAGAAAATGGAGTGAATCATTATATATTTGCTAGTAAGCTATGTCATTGAATGAAAGCCTCCCTTAAAGCAACCAGGCAGTACAGGTGCCAAACGAAACACTGCCATGCAGCTGCAGGACATTAAGTCAGATGTTACAAATACACAAGCAAGGACCACAGACTGCTGCCAATGCTGAAGGCTGCCATTGGCACACATGCAAAAAATGATTAAACCAAAGCAAAAATGGATACCTGCCAGTGCGAGTCCAAAACAAGAATTTATCCATATTCAGGTCACATTTAATATCAGCTTACAATAAACAGCGTATTGAGAAGCACACTGCTCCAAAACACGTCCTTAAAAACACAAAATTCACTTACTTACCTGAAATTGCCTTTCTACCCAGAGAACTCGGTTCATCAGGTTAGAAGCTCACTATGACTATGAGAGTCAAAGCCCAGAAGACCTGCTGCTGGCTGCTGCTCACGTAGTCATAAGAGTCACTATAAAAAAAATATATAATTATTATTGTGTGTTAAGAAAGCAGTGCTACCACCTAGCCTCCTATTAAAAGCATTACCATGATTATAACGTGAAGATTGCCTCAAGATCTACCAGTAGCTGGAATATGTTGTAAAGCACTGTGCTAACCTAGGCAGCTGCGCTTTAAAAACAGCATTTCCCAAAAGTCACGGAAACAGAGAGGAACCCTGTGTCCATACAAGGCCTATAGTAGTGTTTGTCGGATCCGGAGGGGGTCTGGAGTGCTTCTGCTCCTACTTCGTGGCATCACACGGAGAGCAGCTCCGCTACTGTGTGCGGCAGCCTTCCCAAAATTCTCTCTGGCAGGAGCTGGTAAAGTCACCCAGGCTCTGATCCAGGCATCAAAGGAGGTAACAAGTAAGTTGATGCAGGGGGAGGGACAAAAGCCTTTTCTCCTGGTCTTCAAGATAACTTTACAATAGAGAAAGCACTCGTCCAGAAGCAAAGATAAAACATAAAATTGAAATGCACTTGACCAAAACCCACCAGGGGCAGCACAATGGTGACAGGCTTCTCTCCGTCCCCTCCAACTGCTCTGCAGACACAACTTGTGCACAGCCACCCGTTGGGGCCAGCAGCAACAGGCAGGACTGCTCGGACCATAGCTGGGAAGCAAACACACTCCTCACCCAAGCCCCAGCTTTGGAGGGAGACAAGAAGGCATACCACTGGGCTAGAGGCTGGACATCAGACGGCTTCTGTCTGTCCTGACGGAGCTGCAGAGACCTGCAGGCAGTAAAGTCCCTGCCACCCTGCCCTGCAGGACGCTCGCAAAACCGAAGGCTTGCTACCCACCCCACAAACACCCACCAGTCTCCAGTAAGGGGGAAAAAGGGGGAAGGCCCTGTTCTCGTGAGTAACCGCGCTCTTATCTCCTGACAACAGCCACCCTCCCAAACACGTCACAGAGTGCTCTCAGGCACTCATCTCTGCCAAGTTTCACGATGCCCCAAAAGCCGCCCATCAGCTGCTGTAACGCTGCCCGTATCCCCGCAGGAAGCTCCTGGACTTGATCCCCTGACCCAAGAGGCAGTGGGGCGCAAGCCGGCGCTCAGACACCAACACACCCTTTGGACGAGCAGTTCCCCAGCCAGCCAGATCCCAAAGGATCTACCCAAGGAGCTCCACTCCCGGAGCTGTTCAGCAGTAGCAAGGCGTAATGGCACAAAAGAAGCCCACTTCTGTTTTAGCACGTAAGATGACAGCATTCAACTCTGTGATACCACTTGTTTTTAATATCCTGAACATTTCTTTGACACAGAAGCAACCGCTGAGAAGCATTTCTGATGGTTTTGATGCTATCAGTTCCTGAAGATGCCAGCCAGTCATGTTCTCCACATCACAGGATGGGCAAGAAGTACCTGTCCAGAGCCTTCTACAACACCCCGCGGAGCACCTATAGCTTATTCATGATGTATCATGCAGCATTTCAAATCCTCTGACCCAATCCATCATAACCAGCATGTGCATGCGTGCACACTCACCCACCCCAAGCTGAGGACAGGCTGAGTTGAAGCTGCACCTGTAACAAATGCATTTAAATAGACTACAGCTTGCAGAACCTGCAAGATTTCCAGAGAGAGCCTCTCATTTCTTTCATTGACACTCAAATGTTTTCTCAAATGAATGCTACCATCTTCATCACCCATGCAGAACTGTAAGGGAATCAACCGTCACTAGGATTTTGGTGAATGTGTGTCCAAATCTAAGTACCAAGGGCCATTTTCCAAGCCAAAGAAGTAAAAATGTCTCTCTCAAAGCACAGACACAAAGCTTTGGAGTTGGGGATTCTCCTCTTCTCCCTCCCACCTAACATGCATACGCAAGCAGCAGCGCTGCAAAGGGAGCAAGAGTGGGCTGTCCTCTTACTTTCTTATCCAACATAAACAGCAAGGATCAGGAATGTCTGCAAAAGCAGGATTAACTGGCTACTGACTGTTCCTCAGAAAAGGCACCTTGGTGATTAGAGTAGCATTTTCCTTTTACGCCCTAGCACAGGAACACGGGCCTATTTCCACATTTCCCTGGCGTGTTTGCTTCTCATTTCTCAGACATGCTAAAGTACTCCTTAAAATACATGGGGAGAAGTTCTGCCTGAATAGATCACTTGTGCCAAGTTCACCAACAGAGTATGCTTGTTGATTAAAAAGTCAAATTGATAGAAGACAATGTCAGGGGTTTTGAGAGAATGTTTTAACCAGCGTCTAAGATATCATTTTAATCCTGCTCACAGTTAATTCTTTGAACACAGGAAGCCAGTAAAATTTGTGATGCTTACACAACACATCTCCAAAGGCACGCTAATCACTGAATTATTTTGCAAAGGGCTCTTAACTTATAGTAGTTTGCCTCTACACCCTTTCTGCAGGGACAATAAAATCATGGCTAATCCTGACCTAGCATTCACTCCCCAGTGAAAGGGTACATAAGAAAAGAAGTGATCTTCAATTGCTTTAAGTACACAGACCTGCAGTGCAGGAACCCTTATCCAAATACTGATTTCTCCCCCCTCCTTCAGCTTTTGCTGCTGTATTTTAGGCTAACGTCCACTTTACTCTTCTGTCTCTGATTGTAAAAGGCAAAATATTTCGGTTCTCGTTTCCATTAAGAAGATTTAGAGGCGATTCCCCACTGCCACACACTGCATTTTTGGTCGGTGCTTGGTGAAGCAGTAAGGGAGGAAGCCCCAAAACATCCCCTTTCTGTATGTTGACATGCTGCTAAAGTCAGCCCTAGTGTCCCACAGCCCCAAGAAAACTGTTGTTATTATGACCAAGGGCGACACAGTTATGCAAAGCAGCATGATTTATTCACAGGATTACCTTTGTGTAGTTCTTCCAGTGCCCGAGCCCCCTAACAGAGCGCTGTGAACAAAACTGAAGGGAGGAAGCTCGAAAGACTTCACTGACAAAATGAAAGATACTGCTTGCAGCAAGCACTTCCTTCACTATTAAAATCATTCTGTACTTTTATGGAAGTACACAACTGTGCTCATATTCATGTCTAAGGCATCTGTGCACCCACCTCACTAGCCTGAATAAAACTGACCAAAATAACACACCAAGCCTTGGTTTCCAGTTTATGCTGCAAGAAAGGCAAAGCACAATTTTTAGAAGTGTCCAAAAGGACTGCATGAGCACAAGTTAAGAAGTCAAAATGTTCAAGGCCTTTCCTGAATAGCTACACCAGACAGAGCAGATATCATAAGGGAGGAAGCCAACTTCCAGCAAGAAACAACCAGACCCAAAGTCCCGTTTGACTGTTGGCTAGATTTAATTTTAGGTCACATCAGACAAGATCTAAATGACAAATATGCAACAAATATCTATCCTGTTCAGGTGACATGGTCTCTTCCACTGTTCCCAGAAACAACATTCCCCCCCTCAAGCCTCCTCCCCAGTTTCTTGCTCTACCTTCCAAATAGCGCCTTACAGGACACACTGCTACACAAATCAAGGCCTGATGTTTCTGTGAGCTTCCTCATCATTTAGGGTACTAACAGCCCCAGGAACACTTGGAAATTCCACACCAGGAGGATACAATGAGAAGCACCTTGGTACATACTGGCATTTTCAACAGACCCTCCAGGGTGGGATGCTCCAGGTTTCCTAGATTAACCTGAAAATACTTGGAAACAACAAAACTAAAATTAGTTAGTTCTACTACATCAAGTTATTACTAGGTTGAAAAACATTAAGAAAAGGAAGCAACTAACTCATAGGCAGGTAACTTTCAGAATAGTCAGTGTTTTATTCAGATTGGATCTGTCTAGATAATTACCTCAGGTTATAAAAACCCAAGGTCTAATTATTTAGAAAGACAGTATTTTCCGGATCAGTATTTGGAAGACAGTTTCCACTATTAACTCACGCATATGTGTATAGATACACATGCACACACTCATATACACTCATATATTAGAAGGATTTTCTTGAAAGTCTCATCTTTGATAAGCATCGTAAGGTACGCTGTTATAACAGCTTTCCGAATGACGTGCTGTCTGCTGCAACATCACCTTCCAAAACTCATGCTCCTTGAAAACTGGCAAACTCCTCAAGGGTTCCCTGAACTTGAGATCAGTAAACATACTCAAAAAAGGTCACATGCCTCTTCTCCCAAAACTCCTAGGAAATCAAACATTCACTTCATTCCACGACCTGTTGTGTAACGTACCTTGAGAGGTCATCAGGCAAATGTTTCAACAATCATGCATCCAAATCATGCAGGGCATGACCAGAGCTATGGACCTTGCTGCTGCTCTTGGAAGAGACAATAACAGGACTGGAACTTCCCCATCTTCTGTCACTGGTGACCACTACTTTGAATCATATTGCTTATTTTTACCCACCAAACCTGCGTTTGGCATCTTGTTTGGATCATTTTCCATTCTAGGAGCTGGAGGAGAATGGGTTACAAGCTGAGGACTCCACAACAACCATGGTTTACATGCTTCTGCAAAGGGGATGGAGACGGAAATGGTTCACCTCCACCCGAAAGCAACTTCATGCATCAGAATTTACACCGTATCTAAACACACAACTTCACACCCCAAAGCCTTCCTATCAAGTTATCTGTTGACTCAGAAACAAACCACACCACTTTAAACTTAGCTCTTCAATTCACAGGTTCTTTGAAACAACAGGTGAACAGGTGTCAACTTTGCTAGCATATTTAAAAATGGAGAGCATTAAAAACAAGGCATCCGTTTTCTCTCCAAAGAGCAGAAGACCTCAATGTTTCTATTGGACTTTGTGACAACACCTACTGTTTAATACTTGGGGTATTTTTTTCTGTTTTTAATAAAGATAGAAATCAGAATAACTGGTTTGGCAAAAGGAGCTGCACCATTCACTGACTGGAGAGTTGAGAAATTGTGTTTCTCACACCTACATTTTTCAGATTTTAATCTGATAACAATTACTGCACGTTTAAGACTTAGTGAAGTTGGACAAAGTGGTTCCTGCAGAGTAGTGGCAATGACAGCACGGACAAAAGGGGAGACTTGGATGGATGCCGTTACGGTTACACACAGATCACGAGCAGAGCAAAGAGATGAGCTCAGTTACAGACCGTGCAATCTGGAGAGGTTAAGGGAAACAACTGTAGTACAAAAACAGATCTGTTGCATGGGTTTTCAGCTCCAGCAGGGTTAAAAGTGCTAGTTCAGATTTGCTTTCTGGAACACGATCCTCTGCTGGTGACTGAATGTCCACTTTGTCAGCTGCTCCGCATCAGAGCTCGCTGCTCCTCTGAGGACATGGGGCGCTTGGGCAAAGTGCATAAATTCCAGAAGTACCAGTGGGTGCCAATGGTTTTCGCAGGCAGAAAGACATTGGGATATGTTGCAGGACAGCTGGGGAGATGTGCTGATGAGCTTTGTGTTTATTGCTCCAGCTTTGCAGGTAAACTAAAAACAACCTGCTTCACGAGGCACACCAAGATCCCCACTGAAGTGCTGAATTGAAAAGAAAAAAAAAATGGGGAAAACAAACAAACAAAAACAACAGACTTATCTGGCAAATACACCAAAAATGTATCCAAGCAGTTTTCCCTAAATTATTGCAGCAGCTGAAGATCTTTTGAGTATACAAAAATGTGCTGCTAGCAGCGTTTATATGAAATTTATAAAGGAGACTTCTTGGCTTAAAAAAATATATAAATTGGCTTTTAAAATGTCATTCAATACTTTTTACATGGGCCTCTTCTACAGAGCAGATTTATGAGATAGTTATGGTGGTACAGAACAATAAACACCACCACGTACACACTGCTTGAGCAACCACTCCATTTCAACCTTCTTTTCAATTCACCTTGCTATCCAAGAAAATTTCGAAGAAAGGCTGTAAAATGAAAGTTGCCAGCACCCAGGTAGATCAATGGGCTCTTCCTCCTGAGTTGTTCCCATCTGAGAGATCTCCAGCTTGGAAAAAATCACAAAAGTATCATTCTCACAGCCTCTGCAGGCTGAAGCCCATGTATCTGACCTCTGGGACTGCTTTCTGCAGAGATTCCCTTTGATGCTGCCATCAAGCACCAAGGAAGTTTATAAAATCATAGAATCATTAAGGTGGGAAAAGACCTCCAAAATCATCTGGTCCAACCATCCCCGTACCACCAATGTCACCCACTAAACCATGTCCCTAAGCACCACGTCCAACCTTTCCTTGAACACCCCCAGGGACAGTGACTCCACCACCTCCCTGGGCAACCCATCCCAATGCCTAATCACTCTCTCTGAGAAGAAATGTCTCCTCATTTCCAGCCTGAACCTCCCCTGGTGCAACTTGAGGCCATTCCCTCTAGTCCTATCACTAGTTACCTGTGAGAAGAGGCCGACCCCCAGCTCCTCACACCTCCCTTTCAGGTAGCTGGAGAGAGCAATGAGGTCTCCCCTGAGCCTCCTCTTCTCCAGACTAAACAACCCCAGTGCCCTCAGCCGCTCTTCACAGGACTTGTGTGCCAGGCCCTTCACCAGCTTCATAGCCCTTCTCTGGACACGCTCCAGGACCTCGATGGCCTTCTTGTACTGAGGGGCCCAAAGCTGAACACAGTACTCGAGGTGCGGCCTCACCAGAGCAGAGTACAGGAGGACGATCACCTCCCTGGTCCTGCTGGCTGCACTAGTCCTGATACAAGCCAGGATGCCGTTGGCCTTCTTGGCCACCTGGGCACGCTGCCGGCTCATGTTCAGGCGAGCATCGACCAACACCTCCAGGTCCTTTTCCCCTGCACAGCTTTCCAGCCACCCTGCCCCAAGCCTGTAGTGTTGCATGGGGTTGTTGTGACCGAAGTGCAGGAGCCGGCATTTAGCCATGTTGAACATCATCCCCTTGGCCCATCAACCCATCCTGTCCAGGCCCCTCTGCAGGGCCTTCCTACCCTCTCAACACATCAACACAGCCCCCCATCTTGATGTCATCTGCAAACTTACTGAGGGTGCACTCAATTCCCTCATCTAAGACATCAGTAAAGATATTAAAGAGGAAGGGCCCCGACACCGACCACTGGGGAACACCACTGGTGACCGGTCACCAGCTGGATTTCACTCCATTCACCACCACTCTTTGGGCCCAGCCACCCAGCCAGTTTTTAACCCAGCAAACCTGTCCAAGCATGGGCTGCCAGCTTCTCCAGGAGAATACTATGTTTGGCATTTGCCTCCTCTATTACTACCCTTGAATCCAGTCACCCCAAGCTTCAGTGCTTTTATTCTCATGATGTCCCTGTGCAACAAAACCTCACAACTGTTCTGCTGTACCCGTTCAATCAAGGCAACTAAACAGCACTCCCTGTCTCAGACAAGGCTGAGCCTTTGACTATTTTCAGCTCCAGCAGTTTCCTGAGCCTGTATTTAGCAACCCTCAGGGAGTATTTCATCCAAATATTTGTTCAGCCTCCCCTTGATCCCATTTAAACTCTGCCCACAACATTATCTGGCAAGGGCTCCAACACATCTGTCGCTGCATCGATGGGGAGCCTACGTGCCATCGCTCGCTGCTCAGGACTCCAGTTACTGCCACTTCCCACCTCCCACATGGATAGGGTGGAAAGAAATCCCCATTTCTGGCTTCCCGTCTACTTACAGATTCAAGCAGGTAAATTCACACCACTACCTAATCTTTAAGTTGTCACAAGGTGTCAGTTTTCCTCCCTCGGTTCTCTGGTAAGCAGAAACCAGGTTACAACCCACACGTTGAGGACACTCTTCCCCTCTGTAACAACACATGGGAGATGTTTGAGAAAACCTTTCTTCCCACAAAACAGCAAAGAGCAGAAATGTGAATTTCCTCCAGAAGAACAATTAAACAGAAACAGACTTCATCTGAACAGCCTCCTCTGCCATTCCTAAGATGCCGTACTAGGATTTTGAAGGACTAGACATGGCAGAACAACTGATTTTCGTGAATGCACATCTGCTATCTCCGAGTGTTCAGTGCTGAACTGTACTCCCAAGATCCACTTACCAACCACGTCTGCCATCGCTTCTGGTCTATTTTGTCTATAGTGGAACCTGATCAGGCACAGCACTCCTAAGATACACTTTATAAACACATTTCATAGCCTAACTGCTCCTAGTTAATACATAGCAATATTCAGTAACAATTTTGGAAGAAAAACTGTGAAACATTTCATAAAAAAATGAATCTGGTTATGGATGCCAGTAGTTTTTCATATAAAAATGGCTTGGATTGTGATACTCTGATCAAAATTCACATTTGTATCTCACACTGCATCCCACTCCTGGCCCTCAACTATGCCAGAGTCCCTTGTTCGTGCTGCAACATTCACGATGGCTGCATTCCAGCCTGAGGGCAAAGGCTGCCTGTAAGCGGTTTATTCAGTATGTGAAATGTTTTGTTTATCCAAAAATATTTTAGCTCCAAGAGACATTAAAGTGAGATTTAGATTTCAGCATTTGCACAGTAAAGAGATGCAACTCCTACATATATTACCAAGGACCTTTTTCCTCGAGGCTTTCTAGCTGTGAAAATCTATTTTGCAAAAATAAAATTACAACAAACCAAAAGCAAAGTGTAACACTTAATAATAAAGGAGGAGGGGAAAAAAATTGCTATACCAAAAAGAGAGAAGCAAAAGACAAAGCAAGGATGTCGTTGCACTCTTGCTCACTTTGTTTGGAGCAGATCAACGTAATAATCAGAAGGAAAACCTTTATGGTACTGCAAGTCAAGCCAATACTTATGACATCTTCACCAGTAAGTGGCTCTGGAAAACCAGAATAATATAAAGTGAAGTATAAAGTATAGGGAGTTTTCCTGCAGCTTGGTCCCAAGTTTAACTTGCAGTAGTGAAATCTAGCTAGCCAGCAGATCATCTACTGGTACTGAAGTCTTACAATGTTCATACCAACCTTAAAAATAAAACTCTCCCCAAGCATCCTATTTGGGTGGTAATTTAAGACAAGGAATTAAGCACATCCATCACCAGAGACAAAAGCATGACAGTTGACAGGACAGACTTTCAAACACAACACACAATACCACACAATTCCATTTAATTATCCCCAGGTTCCAAAACCAGAAGACAGGAACATTAAAACTGTTATAGTTCAACAGCAGCAAGAAAACATCTCTGTTTCCAGCTCAAAGCTCTTCTTATTTAAAGAGATGCCCTTCGCATACTTGGTTCCCAATCCCTGTTTTAGGATAGGAGCAAAGGATCAGTCAGATGTGCTGTACCCTCATGCTAAGACCAAGATACCAAGTTTAAAGGAAAAAAATGAAAGAAGAAAAAAAGGACAAAGTCTTACCTGCAGCCCCCCCCAACTGGCCTTGCAGTAGTCAGAGATTAATGCATTCTTCTGTACCGAATCGTTATTGAGCTCCGCAGGCTCCCTATGCCATAGCTCCAGGTGTGTGCTTTACTTGAGCTGTGGTTTTGCTAATTTGCCTCTGCCAGGGAATTCCCAGCCACAGGCTGGGTCTGCACCAGTTCATCGCTTCCTTCAGCAGCCTCGTTAATCAACAGACTTACCTCAAACTATGTAACAAATGTAGAATTAACCATATATAAACAGAAAAAAAAAAGTTAATCTCTTAAGAAAGTGATCTGGCGGGTACTGAAACGTTTCTGCCCTTCTGCTAACTTCACCATATGCAGGTTTACAGCAAGGTTATACTACAGACTTTTATATATTTAAGATAAAAAATGCTAGCAGATCCTATGCAGCACTACAACAATAAAACAGCAGATTTTGACATTACCAAAAATGAATGTGCAGAAAAACAAGCTGTACAGTTTAGTAGGCCAGTTCCTTGCAAGGTACTAAATAACGCCTTAACCTTCACAACTAAGACCTTGCTCAAACCGCCTTACAAACTAGGGTTTGCCCAGTGTGGTCAGAGACCTCAGGCAAATAGGAAGTGCAAGAAGTGAAACCAAGACAATGAAGTATACAAAAAAGAAAAAAGCAGCAAACAAGAAAAAAGGTTGGAATAAACTTTGGTCAGCTGGTGCTTTCCCTCCACAAGATTAACTTCAGCCCAGCAAATACACAGGATAGTTTTTCAGGACTGGCCTTTGTAATACTTAAATATGAGAATACTAGACTAAGCTCAAGAGCTTAATCAAAAGCTTACAAGTCGATTAAGGGTCCCTGGTGACACCCCTGGCCCTAACGAGCAGAAATAACCACAGCTTTTACATGAAAACTCAGCTTTGGTCAAAACTTAAAGAGTAATTTTAATCTTGCTGTAAAAAGCCAGAGTGCATTATTGCTTTCATATTTAACACATCACAAGACCAAGAGCGATCACAATCGCCACATGACAGTAAAATCAGACTCCACTGTCTTTTTCTTACACCAGGGAAAAAGATGGTTAACACAAGGCATACTAAGTACCAAATCAGCTGGTTTGCTTCAGTGCAACAGGCAAAAACATCTGCAGTATTTCCCGAAGTGCAAAAAAAAAAAATAAAAAAAATCAGTAAGTTGTGCAAGATCTGTACTCCACCTACAACCTACAGCGGTTGGGAGGGCCAGAAAGGCAGGCTTTCCCATACCGAAAGGACCACACAGCACCTCCAGGCTTTACCAGACCCCTGCGATCTTCAAAAACAAGAGAGCTCTGCTTTTTCTTTCTCCAGAGACATACTTTACACTCCAATGGGAGAGAAAGCCTAATGCTGAAACAATCCTAGGTAGGCATGCAAACAGCGCCCGTGCGGCAGCAACCTTCTTAAGTGTGACAAAGTAAAAACAACAGAGGTTTCAGCCTTCACTGAGAGTCAGTACAAAGAGCAACACGAGAGGGTGCCTCGTACTGTTGGATTTGCATGTCAGTATTAATGTAGACAAAGAACCTGGAACACAGAAGCAACCATCAGTCTCCCTTTCCACTTAAATTCTTCTGTGCAGGCTCCAAAGACTGTAAAATGGCATTGTATCCATCAGAAGACAGGTATCTGTTTGGTCCGATGAAGTCTCCTGTCTAACAGACCAACCTCCTGTCGCTAGGGACCTGTCAGGACT
Organism: Cygnus olor; assembly: GCF_009769625.2. Taxonomy (NCBI): domain Eukaryota; kingdom Metazoa; phylum Chordata; class Aves; order Anseriformes; family Anatidae; genus Cygnus; species Cygnus olor. The sequence goes on from NC_049175.1 coordinate 16,182,031, forward strand.
GGATTTCACTCAGTGGCATAGGAGTTCATCAGCACCTCACGAGCGACCTTTTCACATCACTGCAGAATAAGGAACGGAAAATAAATTTATTCCCTTAATTTTCAGAGATTTACAAAGGTTATACTCCCCTCAGAGAAACTGCACGAACCTTACATCTTCTCCAAATCCTCCTCCCCCCCCTTTTTTTTTTTTTTTAATTTGGCATCTGAATTAATTACAGGGCAAAGCGCAGAAGAGCACAGCTCAGTCTCTGCAGCGTGATGAACTGTCTGCACCACTCTGACCAAGCACATTTCACTGACCAGGAGGAACATCTCAGCACCATGCAAATGCTGATGTGAGGGTACGGATGCTGAAATCTGGCTTGCTACCTTGTTTCCCGCTCCTCTGTACAACACATTTTATTTTCAGGTTATAACACCTGAAGCAGGAGGTAAAGAAAGGACGGGCATGGGCACAGCAGCTGACAGCATATTCAGAAATCCCAAGAACGAAACGCTTTCATTTCACATGTAGCTGCATTAGCTACACCTTCAACTCATATTCAGCAATTCTGGAGTCACGGCCGCAAGATTTATACTGTCACGTCGATGTCACCTTCACACATGGCTTCCCTGCAGTCACACGGTGCTTAAAAAGAGCCTGCCACCACCCTCACAAACTAGATCAAATGCTACTTTTCTGCCTCTTGCTTAACAGGGCAACAGTATGATGAAACAAGGTGGGCTGGGGATGGAAGAGAAGGGAGCTTGAGCAGGTGACTTCTGAGCAAGGAAGCCCACAGTATGAGAATTTGCAAGTAAGCAAAGCCCTTTTATAACTAGAAATTGCATGGTCAGTAACAAAACACAGCTCTGGGGAGAATCCAAGAGTCAAAGAAAGGTGGGGGAGCATGTAATACAGACCAGACCTCTGTTTTAAGTGTGTGCGTATACACACATGGGCAAAGTCACTCCTCAGAACTGGCCTGTCTCCTCTTACACACGATGCTCCCTACACCTATGGGGCTTTCTTCACCTGTCACTGCAAATGTACACCCCAGATACGTATCAAAGCACCAGAGCTATACAGTGAGACTTGGACAGCAAGGTCTGCCTAAGGGGGAAAAGTAAAGGTGAGGAAAAAAGAGAATCGGCCAGTATCAAGCACGTGCTTTCCTGAAGCAGCTTCTCTTGACAGAGAGCTAACTTCCAGTTCAGACAGCTGGCGAAGACGGGCTGCAGACCCAGGACATGCAGAGCCAGCTGCAGTCTCTTCCTCCCCTCTTTCACAGGGCTCTTTTTTTTTTTTTTTTAAAAAAAAAAACACCTTACCAAGCACTTCTCAAGTCTCTCTTATGTACTGAAAGCTGTGGTGTTGAGAGGAGCTGAAGTGAGACAGCATATCTGGTATTACACTAAAATGAACTTTCATGTTGCTTTTGGCTAATTATTTTGGTGCCATAGGTATTGATGGGAGGTAGGAGGAAACTGGAAGATGGATTCGTTTGTCAGAGCAGCATGATGCAGGTAATGACACAGTAATTCAATACATACTTGCTCTCTGGGTGCATTGAATTCCGCAGCGGGGCCTGCACAGGGGCTCAGCAATCAGGCTGAGGCACAGCCCGCTCCCAGCTTTCACAAACTGTGCTGTTCTGTGGGTCCTGGGGCGCAGGGCTGAGCCATCAGGGTGCTGGAAGGGGGTTATTCCCTTGCGCCCGTACAACACAGCAGCGCAGCAGCAATCCTCCTGACAGCAGGCACCCTGTGCACTGAGGGCAGCAAATCCCCAGTCAGTGATTCACTGCAAGCAAAAAGCAAAGTTACAACAGGCTGCTTGAGAGAATGACCTAGTGCTGAGCACACACACGCTTTAATTAGTCTACAGAGCAGCTTTATGAGTGGCTGATGGGCAACAATTATTCTGCGCTTAAAATCAGTATATGTCCATTGTCTGATGTGAGTGGTACCTAAACCTTGGTAAGCGTGCTTCTTAACTGGGCTTAACACAGGCATTAACAAGGGACAGGTGAACTGTTGGGGGGTGGGAGGAATAGCAGGGATTATCACTCCTGGAGGGCAGTGCAGCATCTTGTCCACAAATCAGGCAACTCAAATTCACCTGCAACAAACTAAGCAGAGCTTAGCTCTAACAAAACAAAAAATAAAAGGATTCAAGACTTCTAGACAGAAAAGTTATTCCTGCTTTCGCTGATTCTCACAGTGTGCAGCACCAATTCGTTTCACTAACCTGCAGTTATCAACCCTCTGCCTTGACCTAAAAACTATCAACTCGGGGAAAAAAAGATTTCTGGACCACACCCCCACCAGGTTACAGCAATTGCTTTCTAGTCTTGTTTCTTCTGGGCATTGGAAAGGATTTGCTCACCACTCCTCTTGCAATTAAATCAATGGTAAGAGGTGGTTACCTTGCAGACTGAAGAGAAACAATATTCATTTAGAAACTCCTATTAGAAAAGGTATAATTTCAAAGTTTGAGGTTAAGGTGCTGCTTTAATTTGACCAAAGAAGGGATCTGAAAGTCTTCCCCGTGCAAAACCTGAAGCCAGCAAGCCAACACGAGAGGTATTTTAAAAGCCGCAGGCCACAAAGCCAGAAGTACGATCAGCCTAGCTTTGACCTGCATGAGCAACTCCCTCTCCCTGGTGTCTCATCTGTTATTCCCTGCTATCACTTCTGCAATCTCAATGGTTTAGCACTTTGTTTTGGAGAGTTTCACCGTGCTTTCAGTATTTCAACGAAACCTGTGTTCTTTTTTCCTTCTGACAGTTGCTATGGTGAAGTTTGGTGTTGCATCCAGTTACCAGGCTGTGGTTTGTGACAGACAATAGTTCCCTGAAGAAACCGAAGCACTAGACCGAGGAAGAAGAGGGAATTCCCCGCTGCGGTCTGTTCCCGTTAAAAATACCAAGAGCTGTGAGACTGAAAGCTACTTCAACACAGAGGTGAGGAATTAATAATATTTTCCAAACAAGTTTGTCAACAGTGAAAACATTACTTTGGCATTTATACTACTATTCTGTAATACGTCCGTTGCTCAACTTTTCTGTTAGTGCCAAACAGCCTCTTCCAGTCTCAATGATTTAGGAATTATTTTCATAAATGATTTAGGAAAGTTGCAAATATGATACATACGATATACAAAAATAAATAAAAAGAGCTCTAGCAATGTATTTGCAAATTTGACCAGAGCATATATTTTTTTCCTTAAAAATGTAAACAAAAGAGCAGGAAATTTGAGCTACATCTCCCACAAAGGGATCAAATGCTGCTGGGACCTCAGGGAAACCTTGTGCTTTTGAGCAAGGAGTCACGCCAGTAGAAAGGGCCTTCCCCCATACGCACTGGAGACCCCCGAAGTCTCTTCACAACACCTTGTTCAAAAGGGATAACAGTAACCTAATGCCAAAAAGTGCCCACGTGCCATAAAACATCAGAATCACATTATAACACCTTTGAAAACGTCTGTTTCTGCCCATTTCTGTTTAGAAGTCCAGTGAATTTAAACCCATCGCTCTGTGTTACAGGATGTGTTTTTGGAGTTGTCCGCCTTCAGTCACTAGCATAAGAAATACATTCATGTGACAGCAGGAACTGGGTCCTTAGAAATATTAGTAGTAAAACAACTTTTCTGCAGAAGCCACTTTTACCACAGATTGTGCAACACAGATGGCCTTGGATCTGGCAAAAGCGTGGTTTGGGGATTCACCATCCCCCAGCTACAGGCCCCAAACTAGACACCTCGGGGTCAGGAGCAGGAATGTGTTCCACCCCTCCGGAAAACCATCTGCAAGCCTGCATGCCTGCCAAGGAACTGCTAATTCTCCTCAGTTGCTGGACCACCTCCTCGGGAGGGAGGGGATGCTCTCCTCACCAGCCAGGAGCTGCAGCCAGCTCTCCCTTCCCTGCCTCGGGGGACGCTTATCACACAGACAGAGTCCAGAGCTAGACACATTGTTCAGCAGAGCTCAGCCACTGCCCCCCCAGCTGCCAGCACCCTACACTCACCCTCCTCTAAGAGCAGCAGCAAGCACGTTGATGATGCCCATCCAGCTGTACCGTGGCTGAAGGTTGCACTGCGCCACCTTCGCTGACAAAAGCAGATCTCCAAGGGCCTTAAGGTCCTGGACGCATTCTGGGTGAAAACATGCACATTCCTCCCTCGCAGAGTGACACCGCACTGGCACATATGACCTGGGTGGGAGCATAACTTGGATGCCTTCACTTGTTGGCTTTATTCTGGCTCGTTGCAGACACCTTTGGTGGAAATCCACGCCTGCATGCTCGCAACCAAGCAGGAAGAGGATCCTCTCTAACTTGCAGCTCTTCATGCTGATATATTTTGGCTGCTAGAGGTGCAGCAGCCGCAGCCGAACATCCTCCTGCATCTCCTGGAGCCCAGCACCATCCACTGGAAGCCAGAAAACCACATCAACAAGTGATGCGGCTCGTGGCCCTCCCAGCGTGTTTGCCGAGCAATCTGACCGGGAAGGCTGAGAAACAACTTGCAGGACACAACTAAAGGGGTTACTGTAATAGGCTTAGCTGCTGTGCTGCTGCTTGCAAGAAGTCCCAAAAGCCTGAGCAGACGCTGCTCTAATCAGATGTAGCTCTAGGTCTTTGTACCTATGGTTATGAATTGACACATGTTGCAAGAGCGGATTAATTAGGGAAAATGAGAAACAAAGTGACTTGTTCTCAACAAAACTGGATATAAGTTACACCATGAAAGAAGAATCAGCATAGACCCTGCATTTCTGATACTGACGTTACCAAGACAGGCTTTGTCTTCTGCATTGCCACATTCAAAAACCAGTCCTCAGTTTACACTTGGATCAACTGCAAATATTACCAGTTAGTACAAACAATCTACAGACACATTTTAATGCTCCCACTGAAATTTCTAGGAAATAAATTGCATATCAGTGTGAAAAGAGAATCCAAGTTTGACAACACTTGCCAGAATAATATTCCTATATTCTGAGCGTGTACACAATCCACAAAGAGCTGGTGGCAGCAGGCTGATCTTCTAGCAAAGGCAGCTGTTTAAATACAGTGCCCCTTCCCTTCTCACCTGATCAGAAGCCCCAAATAACGCACAGGGTCCCCAGCAGTGAGGAAGCTCAGACTTAAGCTTCATTTTGGAGGCTTGCACCAAGTAACACCGACTTTGATAACAAGCAGCACCATAACCAGCAGGTTTAATCTGGGAACACTTACAATGTCACACTGAAAATAATTCTACTAAATGCCGTGCTTAAAAACATGTTGAATTACTGCACGCGTATTTCATATCAGTACTTAAACTGGAAAAAATAAATCAAGTTCCCAGCCCTGCAAGTACCCAAGAAAGTCTCCAGCTAAGGAACTGGCTCTCCTTCTCCCTGCAGAGTTAACTTAAGCACTCTTCTAAGCAGAGGTCTCACTTCAGACCGCCATGGGAGGAACAGTGCTGCCCTCACCCTGCAAACATAAATCACAGCAATAAAATACCAATTAAAAACAGAAAGGTAGTTTGTTCAAGAGAATCTAACATTCACAGTACAAGACAATCTGTCTGCTAACTGCCTGATGCAACAACTTCATTAAAAAAAAAAGCACAAATAAACTGTGGGTTATTCAGCACACAGCTACTCACTTCACAGAAATGATTAATTCTTTGGTAAAAGATGATCACACAGCTATTTACCTCTGATTTATCAAATAAACAATTACAGTTTTTTTAAGTAGACCTTGAAAGGAAACAAAACCTCAAACCCAAGAGCAGATAATACTGCCTCTAGAGAAGCTAATTAAGACACTTTTAAAAAATACATATTTTAATTCTTCCCTCATTTTTAAAGCTGTAAATACAGTAAGATCAGAATGTTTACCTCTTCCAATACTTTCTCACTTCAAACTGTTTCACTCTGTAGTGTCTTTGGAGATAACTGGCCTTTTCCTTCACTATAGCTGCAGTTTGTATCGCATCTTTTACTATTACCAACATTAGGAACAAAGACAAGAGGGTGCAAGCGTTACAGGCAGCTGCACACCTGAATCCCTTGTGCCTGCAAGCACTGACCCTAAATCATAGACTGATTTCATAACTGTGTGTCAAGGATGCACATCAAAGGCAAGCATACATTCAGATACACTCTACCAAGCTTTACAGGCGCTGAAACCCCCTTCTAGAAGCTGGACCAGCCAAAGCTGCTATGGCGCCAGTGCAGTGGTGTTAATATTTTAATTGCACGGTTCTAGGACCAGGTACCACAAACTTCCAGCGGCATTTTGCCTGCGGAAGCACTTCTGTGCTCTGCTCCTCTGCTTCCATCCCAGCAGCAGGCCCCTTCCCAGGGACTTCACGGTTCCTGCAGCTCTGGCAGAGGGGGTCTCATCTCATCTTTTCTCCAAAAACTCCTGGAACACCCTTTAACATCATAAACTGGGGAGAGGAATAGAAGGAAAATTGGATTGGCTCTGCTATAGCCATGAGGGAAACTGTAACAGAAAGCCCACTTTGAACAGATGTATGCTAGCTTCTGCTTTCTGGGAGGTGAATCTGCAGGCTCCAAACCTAAAAGCAGGTTCACTGACAAGGGTCAGAACACTGATAAGGATCAGAGTGAAAAACAGCCTCCTTTGTGTGTGGGGCTCTATGAAATTCAAGCAGTTCACCTGCATCTGTAGTTGGTTCACACGTCGGTAACACCAGAAAGATTTTCATGGATTCTTAAATGACAATTTGCAGTAAATGAACTAGGATCCTTCTGAAAGTTCTTATTAGCGCTGGTGTGCACAGAAGATGCTACACAATTAGTCAAAGTCTCAACAATAACTTTTGCACATGAGCTCGTGCAGGGAATGGGACTGAACCGTGTGTACCAACTACACCAGTAACCAGAACTACGAGACACGGCTGCCTTTTCTGACGTTCAAGAAGGAGCAAGGTGTATTTATGGGACCACACATCCGTATACCCAGCCACCCTGAGATCACAGCTCTGTGAAGGCAGGCAAAGCATTATCCCTGTCACAGTTTTTGCACGGTTCCTGGCAGAAGGGCCAAAAACTGACTGGGTTATTATCCAATCTGCAAATAAACAGAGGTAATTACTTTAGTAGCATGGCATCACATTTCACAGGCTGAAAGTCAACATGTAGCTACTATGGTGGAACCGCTTGAAGAAACAGCAACTTCTTACAATTTTTTAGTATGTATTCTGCTTTCAGGCTATAACCATTAAAAGACGAAAAAGGGGTTGTGGACATGGGCTCAAGATTCCCAGACTGTTAACAAATAAAATCCAAAACCACGAAGCTGACAGACAACTCTGTGGACAACTGTTTTGAATATTTGTTCACGTCCAGCTACAAATGCAGAGTATAAAGCAATATTACTAGTGTATGAGGGATTACAAAGTTAACACAAACAATCTACATTTAACATCGTGAGTACTTTGTGCGATATTAGCAAAGAAGAAGGTCTAATGGGAAGAATCATAGAAGGATTTTAAAGATTGGCAGCCACTCAACAAAGTGGCAAAGGACGTTCCCCGCAGGCAGTTATAAAACGATGCCAGTCAATTCACTTGTGCAACGAACGGAGTTAACCAGCACCACTCAGAAGATCCTTAAGGAGTAAGAGGAAGCTCATTGAAAGCATCAGCTCAGTCCAACAGGCACAGAGAACAAAACAGGCAACCACAGCTTCCGCTGCATAAAGCCGGCACGCCTGCACCCTGACCATCAGCTGTAGCTTCGGTCCTTCCCTCTCCTCCACTCCCACCCCATGTAGGTGCTGAGAAACACCAAGTGAAGCCTGCAGGGTGGACTGTCTCCATGAGGTGGGAACTGCTGGGGCACGGAGCTTGCCCCCTCCCCAGGTCCCACCTTCGGTTCTTACAGTGACGGATCTCCATCCTTGGACACTTTCAAAACCCAGCTGGACAAGGGCCTTGAAAAACTGACGTACCTCTGAAGATCATCTTGCTCTGAGCAGGAGGTCAGCCTAGGGACTCCCAGAAGTCCCCCCCAGCCTAAATCCTCCAGTCATTGTCTTCTTCATGCGTACCACCATAGCCACTTACACTTAAGTGCTGCTGCACCCTGGCATTCCCTCTCAAAACACTATATATGCTTGGAGGCAAGACATGGGACTATACAGGTCTGTGCCTTCTCAGCACAGACACTCCTGCAAGCGTTTCCAACCAAATCCTGAACTAAGTATCAGAATGCAAATAATCTACATCTGACAAATGTGCTCTGGGCCCTGTTTATTTTTTAAGTCTCCTTTCACAAACCATCTATTTACGTTTCAAGAGGGAGAAAAACAGAAATAGGAATTTATACATCCATGAAAACAAAGGCAATATCTGACAAGACTTTTTTTTTATTTTGCAGATAATTGCTCATTACTGTGAAATAAGTCTTTTGTGCTGTTTCATGAAGAGTAGACAAGAAACCCTAACCCATTACTAAATATTGCTTTTGGCAAATGCAAATTTCTCCTAGTGTGGCTGAGTCTCTACATAATCATGTTTGGACTAAACATGTATCCTGACATTCCCAAAGCGGTGGTGGACACAGAACAACATCTTCTCTCAAGTAATTTCATAGAGGACGCTTCACCAGGGACCTTCACACACTTGCATTCATCCTTCCCTCTCCATCCTTGCTTCATGGTAATTTTTTTTTGCTCTTTTCTCCCTGGCACACAGCTATCCCCACACTGCCCCTGGTCAGCACCCAGACCCCACTTCCAACTTCAGCATCCTACACCATTTTGAGAAGCACTTGCTTCTTCCTCTTCCCTCCTCTAAGTCTCGCTCGCTTACCTGAAAGCCTTCTCCCTGACCACCCGGCGTCCTCCAGCCACTTGTGCTTTGTACTCCTCACTCACCGGCTGGATCTCTGAGCCCAGCTGAAGCCCGGGCACTTGGAAGCACCACCACCACCGCCAGCCAAGCACGTGCTGGGAGCTGCGTGCCATTCACTTACCCACACGCATATTTTTGCGGTGATCACCCTCAATGCACTCTCAAGGTCTTTCATCATCCAAATGGCAGGATTTATTTTTAAATCTTTCAAATACATTTCATTAACTTTCCCAACAAAGTTTTCCAGAGCAATATTATTTGACTACAAAAAACTCTACGCAGAGCAGCAGGGACATAACGAAGACAAACCACAGACTTCAGAGCACAAGAGAAGCTACAGCTCAGCTTGGATGGAGCTATTCCACCTGCATGTAGATGCAAAGCCATTCGTGTGCAGCTACTGAAGTGTTACCCAAGCCTTCCCAGCAAGCAAAAATCCATTCTGTGTACAAACAGAGTTTTTATAGCTTGGCACAGTGCTTGGCTGCGGAGTCGAGCTTTTCAATGCATGGTAAATTTTTACTTGAAAGTGGCAGAAGAACTCATGCCAGAAGACCATATGAAATGCCAGCTCAGTGGCAGGAGGTCAAAGTATGGTATCAACAGATTTTATGGAATCATTCCAAGACAAACTTCTTAAAAGCACTGTGCTATCTAGGGAGGCATGGATTTATGCTACTAGGAAAAGCTAGTAAACCATTTTTATGACTCCTTTCCAATCAAAGGTAATAGTTTTAACACTTTACCTTACGAAAAGTGCAGCAGTAGTCTTCTGTAGGCGGTGAGAGCTGTTTCTACATCTATTTAATCCTTGGTTATTTTGCTAAGGTCAAGAATAAAAAAAAAACGTTAAAGCCCAGAGCTTCTGTGCAGACTGCCCTCTACAAAAAAAAAAGCCTTCAGATGTAACACTGAGACAAAACCTGTTCATGCATTAAAAAAAACATAAATCAAACAATTTAAGAAAGCACAATAGAGTGTGAAGACCAACAGTCCTCATGACAACCTTTCTCCATTAGTACCTAGAACGATAGCTGCAGGAGACAGTGAAACATTATTTGAAGTGAAGAAGGCCCTCTATTTGGTAACGTTTTTGCAGAAGTATTTAAGCTTAAGTTAGGGTCAACAGTGACCCTGAAAAGATACCAAGCATGAAGACTCATCATACCGGATTTTGCCAGTTGTCATCACATCGTAATTAAAAAAGAGAGAGAGAATGAGAGTAAAGCCCCCTCAAAACCTGATGCCTGTTCAGGGTCTCCCTTTGATCTACCCAAACACTGTGGTAGACTCACTTACAATAGCAAATTTGCAAACACTTACATACTCTCCCATTAAAGCATTTCAATTGCCTCAGCCTGCCATTTTAACAAATCCAAGTATAAGGCTTTAAATTCAATTAGTACAAATCTCAGCACTCCCAACATTAAATTTGCAAGTGACATTTAATGGCATTCAACACATGCGAAGCTAAGCTAATACACTAATGGGCCAGCAAGGAAAATCGTACGACTCCAAAATACAACGCTCCTTTTTATCACAAGGAAATTAGGGGTGTAGGCTGCATAAGGCAGGAAGAGAGCTTAAAAAATTCTTCTTTAACCGTGGCTGCCAAAGCTCTTCTCTCCAGATGCACTGCCCAGCATCATCTCCATACGACCCAAGAGCAACAAGGAAAAGCAGCTGCTTTATTCAGCAAGACCTCCCTCCAATCTGCTGGGTTGTCGCTGCAGCACACCCTAAGGTAATGCTGCTTCAGTTCTTAAGAGGGGAATTGCAGCCTCTCCTGCCACGGCTGCTGGTTCCGCAGACACGCGCAGACCGATGCTCCCGGGATGCAACGTCTCACGGCTGCACGGCAAGGACGCAGTGCCGTGCGTTGCGCCCGATGAAACCAGTCCGACGAGCACTCCCGAGGAACACTGCTGGCTGGCTTTCCCAGAGCACACCTGCACCTCACCAGTTTGATTAGAAAGCTGCCAGTTTTCACACAGCCATTCTTACTACAGTAAAAAAAAAAAACAAACAAGAAAAACAGCAAGCCTACCAGACATCAGGATTCTGTTATTTCCAAGCAACAACATGCTTTGTGTTGAACTCTACATAAACACAGCAAGCTACCTTTAGAAAGGGAAACTAGTTACACTTGATAGCTCGTTAGGATGGGTATTATTTTTAACAACAAAAATAAAGCATAAGTAACCTGCACCAATTATTGCCTCTGCTAAATGCTTATTCTCAAAAACATAAAATGTATCTGGGATGAAAACATCACAAAAAAAAAAAAAAAAAACAGAAGATTTCATGCTTTCCTCAGTGCTTTCTGCATCTCCCCCAGCCTTCGGGGGGGGACAGTAAGGGGGAAATACTTTAATCATTAAGTTTAATGAACCTGCTCACTTCAGGAATTAAAGCTGTATTAAAAGAGAGAGTCTCTAACCCACAGCACAGAAGCCATGCAGAACAGCAGCCTTTGGAGGGCTGCCTGCCCCTATCTGCGTTCTGCTTTCCTGGGTGCAAAATACTTCCAAGGACACCAAAATCCTTTGAAAAACTCTGCCAGTACATGGGAGCTCAGGTCATGAGGTCGAGTCTCAAAAAATCCTCACAACTCAGGGCTTTGAGCTCATTTGTTCTCACCTCTTCTTCAGAGCACTTTTTCCTACCTGCGGTTGGTTTTGATGTACTGCACATGAATTACGACTGAAATAGCATTCAGGTGCTCTGCTCCATCTCAGCAGAGCAGTTTGGACTTACCTCAGTGTGAAGCCTTAAAAATCCTCCCTGCCCAGCACGAGCCACTGTTGTTTGCTGTTTGTTTTTTTTTTTCCTTACTCCAAACAGGCCCCACCTGACACATGGGAGAAGCAGCTTCTGGATCACTTCTGTCCAAGCATTTTACAGAACATACAGTTGCCCCAACTACAAAGCCTCTAATTCAGCAACTGTTCCTTATAGCCAGACTAAAATTGCTGTCAAATCCAAGCAAGTCCCAGGCCACACATACATTGCACATGCCAATCACCCAGTGTTGAACAACACAGAGCAGCAGCGACCAGAAAAGGGTAAGAACTTTTAAGTCGCTGTCACCAATAACGTGTATGTTCCTTCTCACCATGTCCAGTTAAAGAGAACTCAGTAATTATGTAATTAAAAGCAGCATCTGTTGAAGTTTGAGGAGCATTTAGAGAAGCAATGACACACATGGAGAACTGGCATATAGAAGGTATTATTAAGAAGTCAGTGCCTTTTAAGGGTACCGTTAACACCGAGTAGTCAAACAGTATTCACGAATACCTGCCAGTCCTAAAAATTGTAAATTTTTAATAAATTGAAGTACTCAGATAATTGTCACAAGCTCTCATTAAAAACTAATTATACACAGGGAGACATATTGTCTCTAGGCTGATACGTGGAAGCCGAAAGAAGCGTGGCAAATGATTTGGGAATCACAGTTACACAGATCACAGTTTGAAGACTTCTGAGCTAAATTTAATTCTGTTCTACATGCACAAACCCATAAAAATCAAGGCAATCTCTCTGGATATAAGTGATTTTCTTATTATTATTTTAAAACTAGCATTTATCTTTTATCTGCCACCAATGACGGCCGACTGCATTCTCTTTCCAAACTCTAAACACCTTCACAAAGCTGAAGCAATTTCAATACCCACCCAAGTATGAACTGAAATGAAACAGCAACGCGTGTTACTTCAATCCAAAAATCCACACCTAAAGCAAACAAACAAACATAGCCAAGCCCAAACCCACCAACATCAACAGCAGAGCTCCCAGTGACTCGAACCACCAGGGCCATACTTCACACCGGCTTGCAAACCAGCAAGAAAGGTGGCACAAACCGTTCTCATCCCCACGGGCCTGGCGTTGCCGAACAGTCTCAAGTAACCTCCACGGAAGCTGCTGTGACACCGCCGCACTGCTCCCTGCCAACGCGGCCGCTTCCAGCCCCGCCACGAGAGGCTGCGCGTGTTGGCAGCCAGTGGGCTTCACCGGAGCCGGCCAGCGTGGCAGGGCTCCGTCTGCACAAACAGGGCTCTTTTCTCTCTGTTCCCACCCTCACCTGGCGTATTTACAATGAGAGGCCCTGAAGGCGACAAGGCCTTCTTTAATGAGGTTACACACAAAGCAGCATAAATTAAAAACCCTGATCTCAACCGGGCCTCCAGCAGGCACACAGCAGCAACGCCTAAAGACAGCCACACACATCACACGCCAAAAAATCCAAACAATCCAGCCCACCCATCGGCAAGCAATTTCTCCAGCAAACAAGCTGTGCTGTGTTCACCTGTCAAGGCACCGACGAAGGCGAGGCCTCTCATGCTCAGCACCAGCCCTGTCCTCAGCGCTCTGCCTCGCCGAGACGCCCCGGTCAGCGTCACCCGCACCTCAGGCTCGCTGCCTGGGACCAGCCCCGACACCGCCACTCCGCCGAGTTGTCAGCCTTCGTCCCCGCGACCTCGGACACGTGCCAGCGTCACCCAGCTCACCTGTGTTACATCACAGGGCGCGGGGGGACCAGGCTCCCCTCGGCCCCACCAGGGCTGGGGGCCCACACCTGGCCCCAGGTGCCCAGTTGGGCCGAGGGGACCTGAGCCCTCTGGGGAGGGCGGGGGGGACCAGACGCCTTTAACCAGGACCCCACGGGGCTGGGGGGCCTGGACCCCGTGCGGATTTAGGGGCCGGACCCCCCGGGGCTGAGGGGCCGGTTCCCCCGGGCCGCGGCCCGTCCCCGCTGCGCCACTCGGCCCCGCCTCGGGCGGCCGCGCTCCCGTCCCCGCTGTCCCCCGCTGCACCCGGCCCCGCGGCTCGCTGCTTACCGCTCACCGGGCGGCGCGGCGCCCCCGGCGCTGGGCTCGGCTGGGTTCGGCTCGGCTCAGCGCGGCTCGGCCGCCTGCCGGGCGGGTCCCCTGGGCGGCGGCGGCGGCGGCGGCGGCTCCGTGTCCCGGGCGGCGGCGGCGGGCAGAGCGGGCGGGGCGGCGCGTCACGTAAGCGCCCTGTCACCTCCCCGCCGCCATCTTGTGTGCGGCGGGTCCGGGCCGGTGGTAGCGAGGGGGCTCCGGTGCCGGGAGCCTCCTCCTCGGTCCCCCGGGGCTGCCGCTCCGCGTTGGGGGCTGTGGGAAGCGCGTTCGTGGGGTGCCGGCACCCTGCTCCCTGACAGAGCTGCTCTGCTCCAAGCCGCAGGGACGGTTCACCTCAGGCCGTCTGCCTTTAACACGGAAAATCGCTGCTTTTCTTAAAATAAGCCATCTCAGAGCTTCCCGAGAATATGTAGCTATGAAAACAAAAGTCAGGAACCCGACGCGATTTGTTCCGAGCAGCTGAGGGTGCAGGAAATCCCCATCCTGGGATGCGTGAGGCCAGCCGGCTGGTGCCTGCGCTGGGATCGCCGCAGACCTTGCCTGCGCCTTCATCTGCGAGGAGGGGAAATTGCAGGGGAAACTGCACCTTTTTGCAGGGGAAACGCAATCCGGGGTTGGTGTAAACACGGCATGTCGCACCTTTCCTACTCCTGACACCACCCGGTGTTGAAGCAACCTCTGGAGTCTGCCTTTGACTCCCCAGTCTATTTGGCTTCTGCTCACCTTTGTTGTTCCAGCATCAAGATCTTGGGAGAAGTCAGCTGTTGTTAAACAATCTTACTTAAATTAACAGAACAAGATAGCATGGGAGGGGCCTCTGTATGTTGTCTACTCCAAAACAGGTAGGTGATTAAACTTAAGTTTCATGAACACTAGTAACACATCCTGTTTCAAACCTTGCACTTCAAAATTTGCCTCTCGTTAAAGAACAACAAAATATATTTTTTCTATCCAAAATGCAAGTCAAAGCCATTTTAGAGTGCATTAGCCATGAGAGCTGAGCCCAGTTTCCTGAGGATTTGTTTCTTGGTGTGGGAAGATCTGCAAGGTCTGACTGAAACTTTTCCTGTACTTCAGGCATTTGTTACCTGTCCAATAGTAGTTAGCCAGCAGATCGCAGAGATAGCAGAGGAGCACTGCATCCAGCTACCCCTCGCCCAGGCAGTGGGTGAATGAAAACACAAAAGGGAGGACTGGATGTGCTGGCATGTTATATTAGCATCCCATAAGAGACAGTTTTTGCTGATCTGAGCACATAAACGTATAGGAATATATAATAATAATAAAAGCCTCATGACTTATTGTAATCAGCAAGTGATTGCAGATGTTACCCAAACAAAATTAACAGTAAGCTTGGATAAATAGTAATGTATGCACTGGGGAACGTGAAACAACTTGTTTCTGTTATTTTCATCTTGATAATTGTTTTTCACCTTCAGCTTCTCTCTACTCAGTGTCCTGCTCCTCTGTGAAGAAATACCAAATACTGCAGTTTCTTAAAATGGGCAAGTCCAGCATCAGATTTTGCTTGACTTTCCTCTCAGGCAAATTATTTACAACCCTGCTTTTAGCTGGTTATCTGTGCTCAGCACTCATGGGCTAAATATAAAGCCATGTTTTTCATCAGAATAGGAAAATAGAGTCTGAACAGGAGTAGCTAGAAGCAATGCTGGGCTAGGGAATGTTTTATATCTTTTTATTTGCTTCCCTTCTGCAATGCTATCAAGGCAGGTATGTTCCTAAGAGGAGTTTCTGCCTTTTGGCAGGGCGCTGTTTTCTCAATGACGATCACTTCTTGCAACCCCATCCTACTGATGCTATAATAGGATTAACATTGTAGCTGCCGCTTCCCCCAGGGTAATCATAATAAACTCCCCCTTTCCAGGGTTGTTCCCCCGGCATGGTCATTTTCTGGCAAATAATATGAACCTGAAGGCTGTGCAAATTGATTCCTGAGAAGCCTGACCTCCCTGTTGGGAACTACAAAGGGCTGTCCGAGAGGCTTACAAACAGCTATCCCAGGCTGCTGCCTGGGCTTAATCCTTCTGATCCACTTGTGATCCTGAAAGCTACCTCTCCTGCAAGGCTATCGCCACTCCTGAGGCACCAAGGGTGGGGGAGATGCCAAGAGACTGCATAGATGCCAGATAACATCATTGTGGGGGCCCCCTGGGGACCGGAGATGCCCTTGCAGGAGTGGGAGGGGATGACCCGCAGCTCCACTCTGCTGGTGTTTCTCCTCCAGGCACTTGGAACCCATGCTGGCTCTCTGTCTCTCCTTACCTGAGCGCCAGAGGGGAACGGGATGATGAGTGTGATAGCTCTGACTCACCCTTCGGCTCTGCCGAGATGGGTGTTGCCTCATTTAACAATAAGAGCGAAGAAATGAAGCTATTTAAATCATAATAAAATGTTGGAGGCATTCTCTCTTAATTTTTACTCTTTCTAGTGGTGACCTGAGTTTATCATATCCCTCAAGAGGAGACCTTTAGGATGCTAAGGAGATTACCAGTCCCGAAGGAGTTCATTCATATGAAAATCTAAATCATGTTTTTAGTTAGATGAAACACTCTGAATGGTAGCAATAACTTTATGAGCATGAATAGCAATTTAACCAATTAATCGAAATCAATGTACACATTAATGAATCAACACTAACATGCTAGTAGATCGCTATCATTAATAAATGAATCGCTGATCAATTACTAAGAAATTCAGTTCTAAGAGAATTTTATGTGGAATGCATTTACTAATAGCGCATTAATACTTCATTAATGAACTAATACTAAAGTAAATTAATGTTTCTATAATACTAAAATAATGATAATAGCATCCCAATGCTAATAAGATAATTCTGAAATCAGATCACTTTCTACCTCCATTTACATTTGCATTTACAACCCAAACTAATGTTTTCCAGCAAAAGTTTGCAGCCAGACCAATTAGACCCCGGGAGGGAGGCCCTGAGTTAGGGTCAGTGGGACTAATAAACTGCCCTCCCTTTTTACTATCACACAGCATGGAAAGCAACCCAGAACGTGCCTTTTGTTTACAGGGGGAGGACCATGCTCACATATTTGCTGCAGTTATTTCCCACCTCCTCGGTGACGCCGCTGTGCCAGGAGAACATCAGTTCAATCAACAACAGTTTTAATTTGCCAGTTTCTAAGCTTCACTCATACAGAGGACCCAAGGATGGCAGCTTCTTCACCCCACCGCACTCACCACAGGTACGTCTTTCGGTAATACAACGACCATTCACCCCTCCACTTCATTTATGGTAACACTTTATTACCATATGGCATCATTTACTCACTGATGGTACTTCTAACATCACTTGGGATCAGTCTGCGTCATTTACTTAGGTTGCGTCACTTGTTTAGTGGCTTTATCCATTACATCGTTTAACATTCAAAGACATTGACTCCGTGCCTTTATTTTACTATCAAAAAACCTCATTTATTCAGTGATTTTAAGCTACCCCTGAAGTTAGGTGGGGTTGCACATGCTGTGACATTTTTTAAAGCCTGGCAGGAGTGGACTGGGATTGCTCTGAGTTCATCGCACCGTGTCATGGGCTTTGTCCCTTTCCCTTGTTGGTGGCAAACAGTGTTAATGAGAAAGGTATCAGCAGCAGAGCAAAAGAAAAGAATTAAATACACTGTTAACCGAGTCAAACAAAGAACACACTGCATTCATATGCGATGGTTTTAAGAAACTGTAGAATAGGGTTGTGGGTTTTTACCTCTGCATGAAAGAGACCAAAATATCTATTTCCAAAGGATGTAGTAAATTCCAATTCAGCTATTTTATTATTGTAGCAAAAGATTAATGGTGAGATGATGTCATCTTCTCAGATCAGCAGTGGTATTATCCAGCAATGTGTTGCAGGCAAACAGCATTATAAATGGGAGACTGTAGAGTTTTCCTCCTGTTTGTTTCAGATCATTAGAAAAAAATATAAAGTAATTTCTTTAATTAATCTGGTTTTAATGGGTGATTGCTGCTGATTAAAACAGCATGTATCTTTAGGGGAAAAGGCTTCAAAATTTGAGATAAAATGAGAAATGCTTAAGAGTCAGGACAGTAGTAACCATTTCCCCATTTAAAGAGAAAGAAGAAGAAGGAAAATTTTAAAAGGAACGTGAAAGCCAGTAAAAGAAGGAAATAAAAAGAATCAGATGGGGACAACAGGCAAACAATGAGGACATGCAGAGTTTTAAGAGGCTAGCAGCAGACTGTGTGGGGCTGCAATTGACTTGCCCAGAGCATCCCATGTCTGAGCAGGGAGTCCCAGCTGCTCAGGACTTGCAGCCACTGCTCTCCCCAGGGCATGTTTCCTGAGAACAGAGGCTCCCAGGCTTTTTGTGTCCCTTACCCTCTTCTGTCCTTCGGCTCCAACATTCTGCATTACTTCATCTTTCAAGGAGAGAGCATGTGCTCATGATGAGGCTTGGTGAAACCCACCACGCATTCCCATGTCATGCTCCACTTCTCATCAGAACAGCACTGCCGCTCACCTGAGCCGAGCCCCTGATGCCAGTTCATGGAGCAAATTGGTTCAGCTTTGCTTTCTACTTGGAGGGAGTATTTTAACACTGGTGCTGGCATGTGCTCCGTGGTGTCTCGCTGCCACAGAGTTGAAAAGGAGGAGTGTGGCTGACAGAGGGCACTTTGTGACCCTCTCTGTGTAGGAGGGTAGCGGCAGGTACAGGAGATGTACGGCAGCAACATTAAGTGTAATAAAATAGATGTAAAAGTGGATTTGAAACACTGCTGTGTTGCATGGCTCAGGGCAAGCCCAGTCTAAGACATGCTTCTCTGTTTCCTTGTAAAACCCTGTGCTTCCCAAAAGAGGTAAATTGTATTTTTCCATACACACACAGTTTAGCACAGATCAGCTGAGTCTGAACTGGAGCTGGCACCACCAGCATTCTGCCGCATCTTCCTCCCTGCAGACAGTGCCGGCACGCTTGGGCAGGTCCTGCAGCACAGGGTTCTGTAAGCAGCCTTTAGAGTCATTAATTACAGAAGGGTTAAAACTAAATTATCTCAGCTGGACTGTGGGCAGGAGCTGGAAGAAGAAGAAAACCTTACTCTAAAAAATCAGCAATGATCGGATGGAATTTCACAGCAGAAGTCACACAGCTACGGCTTTGCAGTGACTCAGGGAGCCACGAGGGCAGGCTTCACAATTTCTCCCCGATCAGCTCCCAGCTTTCAACAGAGGAGGAAATAACACAGAGAATGCTCTTCTTACGCTTCTTGCCAGCAGGTTTGTTCCCAGAGCCATGTGCAAAAAATCATGGGAGAGCAGGAAGAAATGGCTTTGCAGTGCTCAAGGCTGACTTTGCAACGTGGCAGAGGCCAGAAAAAGGCAGATTTATTGGGTCAAAGCAGTTACATTAAAGGAAGAGAAATTCTGATATGGTGCTTCAGTTCCAGGGATGCCCCGCTCGCACAAGGGCTGTTTCCTTGGGGCCATCCCATGCTGCAGCTTGTGCCAGTGCCTCCGGTGCTCTCACTGTGCCCCTGGGAGCAGGGTCTGGTCCCAGCATCTCCGGGACCCTTTTGGGCTGGGGGAGATACCTGCAGGGAATTCCCCAGTGCCTCCTTGCCTGCAGCTAAGCAAGCCCCGCTCCTGCAGCCTCGCCTTGCACGCCCTGGCCTCCACCTGTCTGAGGCCTCCCTGGCCTCACTCCTGTCTGGAGATCCCTGTGAGCCCCAAACCAGTCCCAGTATCTTGGTGTCATCACCCAAGTGCCAAGCAGAGGGGAGCGCTCCCTTCCCTCAACCTGTCTACCCCGAGTCAAGTTGAAAAAGAGGACAATGCCTCCAGATCATCTTCAAGTCGCCTCAGCTGGAAACCAAAATACCTGTCTGGAGTGAAGCTGTACACAGGTACAGGGCTGTCTGCCTTCGCTGAGCCAAGGGATGGTCTGTGCCACCGAGCTCAGGAATGTGTCACCTCCATGGCGTCCAGGGAGCAGGAGCATAATCATACAGAGAGGCTCCATGTCAAGCTCATGTGTGTTTTTCTGCTGAGTCCTGAAATTCTGCAGTCATGTAATGACAGCTCTCCTTCCTGCTCAGTTTCAGGATCTGATCCTGGAGGCTTCTATGGTTTCACCCACTATTTATTCTTCACCTCACATGATTTTTGGAATTTCCATTTCAAAATGTTTTGTGGATTTTGTCCTACTGTGATGCTGGCAACCAGGGATAGCACAATTTTCGTTCTCAAACTGGGTTTTCTCAATTTTCCCAGTAGGGGCAGCACTTGCCTTTCAAGTGAGTCTAAAGGAAGAAAAATATCTGTATTTAAAAAATGAATTCCTGTTTCTTGAATAGCTTGAATAGCAAGTACAATTTCAGCACAAACCTGAACTAAGTGGGTTTAGTAGCTATCATTTCTTTTTAATGTTTAACATGCTGCCTAAAGCTGATGAGTGATTTCTGTCCTGTGTCATCATGCAAGCTGTATTACTTAGATTACAATAAGGTCTCTAAGTCAAACTTCCTTTTACTCTAGTAATAAAAATAATAATAATAAATATATTATGATTGTCCCGATCTATTATGGGCAAGAGCCTTGGTCAGGATTGGAGACCTCCAGAGATCCCTTCCCAGCACCACTGCTGTCATTGCTGTCATGCCGTGGGCAGCACTGCCTGGGAAATTAAGGACACATTTTAACAGAATAATTCTCTGCCCAGATCTCCCCATACCTTTTGGGGACACACAGAATTCTCTCATAAAACAGCCTAAGGTCCTTTTACCAACTTGATAAATACATAAAATAAAAGGAATCTTTAGGGCACCAGGTTCTCCAAGTGAGGACAAGCATCAAACTTTATTATGGTTTCAGTGTTAACACAGTTTGCACTGTAGCAGCCTCCAGATACAATAATCTAATCTCCCTTCAGCAAGGGAGAAGCAAGCATGTGAGCGGAAAAGCTAACGCCTAGGTTCTCATTTTTATGGCGAGTTTTAGTGACTTGAAGATCTACAACCAAAATCCAATTGGGTCTAACATACATTATTTCAAGAGAATTTTTGTGTAAACTATATAAAGGTCAAAATCATATAAACCCCTCACCATTGCCAAGCATGGGAGAGAGCCTAACCTCTGCCAGGTGCCTAGAAAATTTATCACTGTAAAAAAAGGTTGTTAATGTCTCTGTTAAAGAAAGAAAAGGGAGCTGCAAATCACATTTGTCCTACAGGTCATCCCAATATTATTGTGGCTCTGAGCTTCCTTTACTTAGGCTGCAAGTACTTCTTGGAGGAGTTGGTAGGCAGATGTTTTGCTGGAAAAACACAGGAACCAGAGCAGCTCACACTGAATTCAAGGGGAGTTTTGTCCCAGAGCGCTGGTCAGATGTGTCAATCCTATTAGAAGCATTATTCACGGGTCACGGCACTAGGGCTGAAGGTTGAATATGTTTGTTCTGCAAATTGGGCTAATGTGAAGACCATAAAAGGGAGTATGTATCATGTCTGGCCTCTTGCTGGAATCTGAGATTGCAGCATGTTACATTTCCCTGAAATTACATTACCTCAGATATGATTTTATGGTAACTTACAGCTAGGAAAGGCTTTAGTTTCATTAATAATGGCCACCTTCTTTTTAACATTTGATACAATGCAAGCAAAACTTTTTTTCCTCTTTGTTTGGAATGAGACAGACAGAGGGAAAAAAATTAAATCTGAAGACCCTCGATTTGGTCGAAGCACGGACTTGCTCCTGACAGGCGCTGTGACACCAGGTAACATGGCAGCCAACCAGGCGAGAGATTTTGGATAAAAATGTAGATCACAGAGATGGCATCATGAGAGGTCACCTAAAGCTCAGGTCAACAGATCAGCCCCGTCCTAAAATAAGCTGTGAGTAGCTTAAACGCCTCTTGTTGCTTGGGCTGCGCACGCCAGTCCCACACTGCTGGCTGGGAAACAGACAGGGAGCAGGGGACTGGCACATGGCTTTACCAAGCACCACTGCGAGTGCAGTGGCTTCGCTGTCAGACCCCCTGGCAATCGTTTTCTTTGCTGCACTTGCCTTGCTGCGACGCTGCTGTCATGACACATTCCAGTCATGGGCTAAGAGCAATTATTTCTGCATCAGTAATTTGATTTCAGAGCTTCACCTGCCATGATATCACTACTGTATGTGCATCCTTAGTGCAATAGTGATGTGTTAGGCATTACAAATCACAATACAGTTTTTTTTTTTTTTAATTTCTCTCTCTCGCTCGCTCTTTCTCTCCCCCTTTCACTGTAAAATGCCAAATCAGGTTTTCTTCTCTCGCCTTACAGCACAGACACTGCTATTCCTGATATACAGGAGCTTGATTCATTCTCTGCATGGAAGAGGATTTCTTCTACAAGTTTCTTTCCTTTTTAAAGGCCAGGAGGGGTTGTCCTGTTCCCTCAACAGGTCTTTGTGAAGGCAAAGGATGACTACCAGGTGACATGGTTGCTATCTGTCCCCAGAGACATCCACAAAAAGTGAAGGCAGGGCTTGTGGCTGGGTTGGGCTTAAACACACAGCAGTAATAACACAGGGCTAATAATAATAGTATTTTAGCTGAGTGCTAAAACACAGGAAAGCTGTTTTTAACTGAGTGTGGCACGGTATTTTTGAAACAGGAAGGATGTTTGATGTAAATTTTGTGAGAATAATTCATATTTGATATGTACATGAATACAGATGTAATTTGGATGGAACGCACAGGACGTTTAGAAATGGAAATCTCATTATCCTAGCAGTAATTCAGGACTATCAGAGCGAAGCTTATGATCTTTAATCAGTAAGACGGTATTAGCATATCAGAGTTAATTGCAATAAAGTAAAAGATGCTGATTAAAGAATATTTTTCTCCACGTAAGAGTTTCTAAATCCTATATGCAACAGCACCAGTGGGCCAAATCTAGCCTCTGATTTGTTGAACCCTTCACCTTGCTGAGACAAGGAGAGAAAAGGTGTTTTTGCTTCCTGTCAGGCTGGCCCTGTACAGCAGAGTGAGGAGTACAGGCTGCCCTTCGCACTCACTTGGCTTCCTGGGCCTGCCAGTGGGGCTTGGCAACACGCAAGCATCCTTTCACAGAGGTCAGTTTGCAAGGCCAAGCTTTTACGTGTGTAAAAACACCTCATGCAAGAGAATTAGCAATCACTGCAGCAATGAAATAAGCACCTAGACAGGAAGCTTTAAAAAGTCAGCTTTCTGTTTTTTTTTTTTTGTTTGTTGTTTGGTTTGGTTTGGTTTTTTTTTTGTAGATACAGCTCTACCATTTGCTGGAGCAGAGCACAGAGCATCCCCGCTGCACAGACCTGTGTTCATGGGGGTAGGAACCCATCACTTGTGGTGTAAGCCCAAATGCAGTCTTTGCTGTGTTACGTATAAAGGGAAAAACACCATGATACAGACGTTCTGATTATTGAAACTCCTTTTCATTACCTTTGGAGCTAGGAGGACAGAGGCTAAAACTGTGGGTGAAAATGCACATCTCTTCCTGATAATGTGACAAAACCCCAGGTGCAAGAAACAGAAAGGCTCAGCCCTGCTGTTAGAGGGATGCACTGAGTCCCCAGGGCATCTCGCGTATTTCTTCCGTACTGAGCTGCAGAAATAGTGACACCTAGCAGGGCAGCAGCCAGCTGCAAGGGCAAGGGATGGAGCAGCCACAGGGCTGTAAAACTGAGACCAGTGCTGTCCGTCCAAGCGTCCTCCTTTTCAAATCCACAATGTCACAAGCTTAAATTTGCAACAAGTTCTGCTTGAGGAGTTACCACAGAGTATTTTTGATAGGCGCATTTGCAAAAAGCATCATTAGAGTTTATCCTTTGTAAAGATACATTGCTACAGGCCATGTGCTGCAGTCAGGACAGTATTGCTTATATCCCTGCAAAATGTCCAGGGATCAAACAGTTCATTCTAGATTATTATTTAAGATTTGGACCAGGATCATGCATGAAACAGTCTCTTTTATAGAATCACAGTGTCAGCAAAGTGCTGGAGCTCATGGGGTCTCTACTCCACGTCCTGCTCACAGGAGTTAGCTCCAGCCCTGACCTGCTTGGCATCAGCAAACAAAGCCGAGGACATATCCATTTCTGTTGGAAAATGTTGCAACTTTCCCCTTATATATGGCGCACTTGTTTTTTCCCTTACAAAGGCACTTCTCTGGCTTATTTTAAAACCCACTGATCCTGAGATGTCAACAGCTTTATTATCTCCATGCCTGGGGGCCATTCCTGCAACAAGTGTGACGGAGAACAGCTAAGTGCTGGAGTTCAGAGAGCCAAGTTCACAGTTGCAAAAATTTCCTTCCAAACCATGTACCAATAAAAGCACATCTTTTCCTTGCCCTGGATAGGAAGCCTCAGTAGGAGCTCAATGTGTTGTTTTGTTTCTTTTGATGTTTTTTGAAGCCTTTCTTGGATACTGTCTGAGCTGGTCTCTGTGTTTTCCTCTGCCCGGCACTCAGACCTCAGACCCGGTGCTCATCCACATCTGAGGATGCAGCTGCCACTGCGATGGCGTGCCCCAGCGCCACTCCTTACCATTGGGATCAAAGAGGTCTCAAAATAAATCTGTGTATTGAACTGTCATCTGTCCTGACGCTGTCCTTTGGGAAGTTTGGTGGATTCTGGCCTGGCACTCCTGCGAGGTCCCCATGCCACAGTGCTCTCTCTCAGCCGACTCACCTGATTCATCTCCTCTGAAAATGTGGCTCAGAATTGTAATACTTCTGGCAATGACAAAGTATTTTTCAGTGTTGGTCTGCTTTGCTGATGCCTTCAGTTCAAGTACAAGGACTTCAGTACCAGTTCTGTCATCAGGGATCTAGCTGCCCTTAGCTATTTCTAGAAAATGGCTTAGAACAGATCCTTTTCTCCTCCCCTTCGAAAACAGAACTGTGTATGGGTAAGATAGCCATTTCCATGGAGAACAAAGAACAAACTGAAGCAATTCTGTTGACTCCTAATGTCTCCTTTCTGTCTCCAGAAATAGCTCACATTTTTGTTTCCAAATCAATTGAGAAAGGGTAATTGGAAATAGGAAATGGCAATTTGTCATTCCTGGGTGACACAAGCGTGTCTAGTTTGTGCAGGAATGGCCATACAGCGCCAGACGTGAAGTCTCATACGTCTACACCAGTGTAAAACTGCTGCAGTGAGACTTTCCCAGCACCATGCACAGTGCTGCAGGGCTTCTCTGTGTCTCAGGTTCTCTTTGTGCTTAACAGCCCATGATTATTTTCATCTAAAAATAACACGCTCTAAGGTCCTGGAAGAATTAAGCAGCTTTCCCATGCCAAGAAGAAGTGCTGACTTTCTGTGTCAATTCAAAGTTATTCTTGGTAGTGAATTAGCCCTTGTTCAGACCACACGTACTTTAATGGGCTCCTTGACTCTACCTGCCTTGCTCACAGCAGCTTCAGGAGCCAAGTGCCAATATCCACACAGGAGTCAAATGCTGCAGGGCAGACTGCTTTCATTTGGGAAATAAAGCCTGTCAGCGCTGCAAAGTTATCCAAGAGGAGGTCTCTAACACCAGCTGACATCATCAAAGCTTTTGCAAAGTGTGTTTTCCTTACACAGAATACGTGGGGGCTTAAAATCACTATTATAGTAATGTGATAGTTTCAAATTCAAAAATCATTTCTCCACATTAAATAAACTAGTAAGAAAATACTTGTGCATTAGCGGGAAAATTTATGATGGCTACAGAAGCTACAAAAGCATACTGAGGCTGCCAGCTTTGGTGTGACCAGAAGAGCCCTGGCAGGATCTTTACTCATGCAGTACGCAAGTGTTTTCTTCTGTGTTTACTAATCGGAGTGAAAGCACAATGACAACAGAGGGAGCAGCCTGACTTTAAATTGCCCACGAGACAACCAAATGCTTTGCCTGAGTACAGCTGACTTATTTTTCAAATATAACCCGAGCACAATGTTGCAATGGAATTTTACATTAGGAAAAGTTTAAAGGTAATTTGGGAGTTAAGGGGTGAGGTAAAGAAGGCAGAAGTCACCATTTCCAACGGGACTGTTTTGTAAATTTGTTCTGCATAAACAGACAGAACTCTGTTTGTAGTAAGACATTCTCCTTTGACCTCAAAGTTGAGCTGGAATTTCTCAGTCCAAAATTATAGGGGAGCTAAAACAGAGTTGTTATAAAAGGAACAAGTTGCAACCTTTTCAGAGGGAATATTTTACAGTTAGCAACACGATCCAACTGTCACATTTGTTATTTTAATCTTATTCCAGCCTCATGATTTCCCCAAAATAGAGTCACCCACTGGGAATGTCACGTTCATCTTGATTCAGCTAATGATACTCATACTTCTACATTGGACGGGATTAATTTTCCTATCCAGTTAATGCAACATGTGATCATTACATATCTTCACCGCGCACATAGACATATATTTTCTGTGTCAGAAAGGGACTCAACTGGCATTTTAAATTACTGAAGGATAATTGTAGGTGGCTGTTTTTCATATAGATTAAGGAATTCCTTTTACTATGATAAATGGTTATCAGACTCCCTTTTATACTAAATCAGTTTGCAAGTGAATTTATTCTATAGCCACAGGTTGTGGATCTATTGAAGAACAGTCTCAAGGTGTACATGTTAACGGGGTGAAACTGTGTGACATCATATCATATAGTAAGTGTTGAAACTTGCCAAATTATGGTTTCCAGTACTAATATTTTGTATAACTAATGCCAAGGATCAGATCTAGCTGCATTTCAATAGCCTTATTTCATGTCTGTGTATGATAATGTGCAGTTAGTGTCTTAGTAAAAGGGGATCCAATGACAAATATTTAAGCAAAGTAAATCATTATCCTGGCATTTTAAATAAAAGTTTTTACAAAATCAATATGCAGCCATGAGCTGTTGACATATCAAATGTGAAAGTGAATTCCAATGAGGGAAATCTGCCATAAAGAATAGATTTTACTCTGACATGAGTGAAGGAAACACAGTTGTTCAATCAGGATAAATGCGAAGAAAGGCAAAAGAAATAGGAACTGCTGTTCTGCACAGTATCATTTCCTCAGTCATAAAAGCAATGACTTAAGGCAACACCTTACTGTTCGTGACACTCTGTAGCCTACTGAATCGACCAGCCAAAGCTCATGGCCTTCAACTAAAACACAATCATGTTCATAATCCCTGAAAGAAACCAAGAAGAAAAATGATTTTGACTATGTTATCAAGCATCTCTTCACCATGTACAAATTGTATATGTACAGGAGCATCCACAAAGATTTATTTCCTTGACCATATCAGTATCAACAAAGGAAAACTTTTCCAGAACATTATTTTTGCCTTGTATGCAATCTGAGTAATTACCAAAGGAAATACCTTCTTGTTTTTCACTTTTTTTTTATATTTATCTTGAAAAAGCAGAAATTGTTAAGGCCACCGGTGTTTCACTAGCCTCTAGGGTAATGCCTAACAGCACTGTTTGTCCCAGGAGCAGGCAGGCAGAGATGAAGCTCCCCCACCTCGCTGGGGACCTGCCCCAGGGCTGCTCCCCACTCCAGGGGACAAGGTTTCCCCAAATCCAGCCCGAGCTCCCTGGAGCTGCGATCACCTGTCACGGCCGAGAAGAGCTTGGCTCTGACCTCTGTAATGCAACAGGAGCCTGAAAATGGTGACATGTCCCCAGTGTGTTCTTGAGTAATTCCTTCTTTTTTTTCTCCTTTCCCATTTGAGTGGATTCTTTATAAATGTATAAACAAAGTAGGATGACTTTTGTTGCTTTTAGCTTTCAGCACACAACTCAGAAGGCATTCCTGATACGTTAGCACCATTTCTCTACCCTTCTTCTCTTCAGCCCCATGCCCTGAGCACCATTATTGTATTGTGCAGCACTTTTCAACACTGCCTAAAGAACAGCAAATGAATTTACCTTAATGAATAGTAAATCCGACCTTCAACTCCCTTCTCCTTTATCCAAGCTAAAAGCGTTACTGACATGAACTGATTTTGAGGGGAAAGCAGAGAAAAGTTTTTAATTTGTTACAATGGACTTCAATGGGGAAGTTAAGGATTTTCTAGACAAAAGACTAAGACTCAGCTAACCCCAGCTGAATGCCTCTTTCTGTTCATTTTCCTTTTGTGTTGCAACTGCTAATGGTGCTAAAAGAAAGGCCCCTGTGACCGACGTGCCAGCTCATTCACATTATTGAAATCAACACTCTGAAATGCAGTCAGCATCAACTGAGCTCTGGGCAAAGCTGCAAAGCAAATCAGCATCTTTCCTCTGCAAAGCTCTATTTGCCGTCAGTCTCAGCCTGGTTTTGGATAGAGCAGAACATTTCCAAAAATGCGCATGGATTATATGGTTTGTTTGCAACCCACGCTGCCTGGAAAACATCAGAACAGCTAAATACACAAGTACTAGAACTAAGCAAACTGTGAACGTGGAAAACAGATTTGCAGTTTGAGTGTGAGCTGGGAAACGGGCTTGGATCTTGCCTTCATTTTAGGGAAAGTTCAGTTCTTGATTCAGATATGAGACCTACCAAATTTGCACACTTCCCCAGTGAGCTCGATTGATAGTGGCCCACCTGAAATATTTTGGAGAGGTGTCCTGTACTCTGAAGGATGGCAGCTCTGTGCAACCAGCTCCCACAGCCTCTCCTTGCAGCCCGTCCACCAGATTTATCAACAGTTACACAGATACAGACTGCCC
This sequence comes from Cygnus olor, assembly GCF_009769625.2. NCBI lineage: Eukaryota > Metazoa > Chordata > Aves > Anseriformes > Anatidae > Cygnus > Cygnus olor. The sequence continues at coordinate 16,210,489 of NC_049175.1, forward strand.
TTGTTACTGTAATCCTGATGTACTTCTTCCTGTGCTGCAGACTTTGGGAGGGCAGAACAAGTATCTGTCTTCATTTTACTCTGAAGTGATCTAAGAATGAATTTGCTTCTCCTCTTGTATGAGGGCATTGGCAAGTATAATAATCTCTCTGGTTTCCTAAAGCCTCATCATCTCTCAAATGTAGATGAGAAGAAAGCTAAACTTCACAAAATAAGGCAGTAAAGAGAAAAAGAAAAGTGACCCAGCAGTGAGTTATTATTTCCCATGGGGAGGAAAAAAAAAAAAAAAGAGAGGCTGACAGAGTTAACTAGTCCAGACTGGAATGAGATTTTGAATGGAACTTCAATTACCTTGTAACTTCTTGAAGGCCATGAGAAATATCTGTAAAATGGCCTCCTTACATCCACTGGCAGGTAAAAGTTAAAGTGGCATAGTTTTTCCTTATGATAATGTAGGTGATCAATGCTTTTTTAAAGATAATACTATTTAGGAGAAGCAATGGAAAATGCAGAAGGGATTTAAAATTAGTATCATAAGGACAATTTACTGCCTTATGATTGAGAAAAAATGCTACCAGAGTACATTTTATTTACTGAACCTATTAAAAAGGTGGTTTGGTCATGAAGAAAATCTGTCTTAGATGACTGCTGTAATTTTAGAAAGCTGCTGACCAGCCATGACTGTACATCTGCTGAATACATTGGCAAACTGCCCCTGTCGCCAGTTCATCCGGACTGATTTAACGAGATGTGGCTCCGAACACAGTGTGGTACAGTTGGATTTGTTTCACACTGATTCCTGATGCTGACTATTCTAAAGCTCTTTCAAAGCTCTTCTGTTCCTCTTTTCATGCAGGGATGAATGGCACTGGGTAGGGAAAGTCACACTATCGGCACTCACTGTAACACCCCTGCTGTCTTGTCCAAGAAGCTTGGTTTTAAAAGTGTGCTGTGGGCTTCTTACCTGCCTTCTCTGGTTAGGAGTAGAAGAACAGGGCACAGGACCAAAGCATCCTGTCTCAGGTTACTCAGTATCTGCCATCACAGGAAGGCAAAGCACCTCATTCCTCTCACCAAGCTTGCTAAATTTATCTCGAGGTCAGCCAGGTCATTTACATTTACTTGTGCAAGGCCGGTCCCAAATTTGCCCCTTCCCAATGAGAAACCTCCTAACGTTCAGCCCACATTTACTTGTGTCCAGCTTACATCCCCCAGCCCAGCCTCTCCTGAGGTGGGCACCATCCCAGATGTGCACCAATGTGACTGTGGATGGCCAACACTCCTATACAGCTTTCCAGATGCAATCACAGCAGTCCCTGCTGTGGGTAGCATTAATCTTTCCCTATCTCTATTGCTAACGTTTCTTCTGACCTAACTCAAACTCGCATTTGCCGTTACATGGCCACGCCGCACGGATGGCTCACAGCTGCCTGGAGATCAGCTGGTCTGTTCAAGCTTTTCTCCCCCTTTATTATTTTGAGCTGATGAGCGTATGGGAGAAATCCCCGTTGTTTGCTGCAAGAGCGCAATCTTTCACAGCTGAACTTTGGCCCGCCTCCAACTGGTTGTTCTCTGCACATGGGTCACTGCCAACCTTTGTGCTGCTAGCAAACTTCATTATTACAGTCTTCTGTTTTTAAACTGATGGATCACTGGAAGTATTACATGTGACCAGGGATAAGACCAGTCTTTGAGAAGCCCACTGGTATCATTCCTTTGGACTAGTACTATAGCTTTAACAGTAACGCTCTTGGTCTGCCACCTGTACCCACCCACATTTCCTCTTCCTTAATAATTACCCTATATGATACCATATGAAAACTATAAAGCCAATAAAATATTTTTTCATGTTATTCCATTTTGAATATATCTTAATTATTCTTTTCCTTCAAAATTTATTGAAGAACAGGCTACAGAGGGCAGAAGAACACATCTCCTAAAGCTGTGTTGACTTTTGCTTGAAATATACTTTTTCTGATTCCTCAGGCATCCAAGGCCAAATCCAGTCTGAGAAATTACTAAAAAATGTTCCCACTGGATTACTTATTACACTTGCCAAGTCTTCCAGTATTCACTATTCTAACTAGTCCCTTGCCTTAAGCAAATTAATATCTTTGATGTTTTTTTCTGCCTTCTATTTGGTGAAAATACAACCCAGAAATATACCTTTTATCTTTTATATCTTTTATATCTTTTACATCAAGCATACATCTACATTGTGAAATTTCTCTTCTCCTCTTGCTTATGTGTAAAAAGAAACTTTTTATTTTGACTCTTTTGAAAAACCCAACTTGGCTGGGTTTTAAGAGTTTCTGAATTTATCTCTGCCTTTTTCAAACTCTGAGCCATTCCATGGCCAGAGTGTGTTTGCTATATGGGATCACACTGCTCAAGAACTGGAAGGGCTTGACCTGCTCCCGGAAGACAAGTCACATAATTATGGGCTTGCCATGCTGATCTAGTTGCCCACAGAGGGTGAAGCCACACTGCAAGACCAGAAAGTCTGCTTGAAACAAGGTCAAACCACTTAAGATCCCAAAGGTTTCTATATTTTCTGGGAGAACAAGCCATGTGATGTACAGTCCCATTGCGACACAGCTGTACAATCAAGCTCTTTAAGTAATGTAATGCCAGAAGAAAGAGACCTGAGCCATGATCCCAGGCATGTCATAACACTCCGGGGTTCAGAGAGCACTGTGCTCCCCATACGTGACCAAACCAGACTGATATCCCAATTGCTGGGCATAACTGAAAAAGCAGAGTGGCAAAAGGCCACAAGAACTGAGATGTAAGCACAGCTATAGAGATGTAGGCTGACTCAAGGTTAATTGAGGTCAAAACTGGCCTTGTCCATCAGCAAGCAGACAGTGGCTCCACCCTAATTATACGCCATTAAATGAAGCAGCCGGATGGAAAAGCAGGCCTCAGGGAGCTCTGGGAAAAGATTCTGATCCCAACTTCAAGGAGATCATACTGTGAGCAGCTCTAAAGCAGCCACCCTTCACAATGGGAGTGAGGGAGTGGAAAGGTGATCTCCAGAGCAAGCAGCCTGGTTGTAGACCTCCCGCTGACCACTGCTGACACTCTGCAGTGCTGCAAGTCCCACACCAGAATGGCACACAATTCAGAGAGCAAGCAGCTCTATTAGGAGCTATTATTAGGATCTATTCCTTTCTCCATTAGGATAGAATGGATGAGATCTGAACTCGATCCTTTCTGTGGAAAGCAACAATTATTGGTGCATATATCCTTCTTTTCCAGTTCTCAGATTGCTAACCAAAATGTGGTATCAGCTAAGGAATATCCCATCTCTTTCCATATGTACTTTGTCTTCACATGCACGGAAGACAAAGGACTCCCTGAGAAGAGAAATTGCCTCTGAAAAGCCCACACTCTCAAAAGAAGCAGAGAGGATCTGTCAGCGCCACCAGATTAAAGCAATTTTGCACTTAGGATACAAACACAAGTCCAAATTGAGCACCACTCTGCTGACACATCTTTGCACTAGAGCAGGGACATGATGCCACCTGACAGAGGATCAACAGCTTGGGTTTCTAGACGCCGCCATCTCACCCAGCAGCAGCAGAAACTCAGCTTTGCTTGGTGAGTACAAACACAAGCAGCTACATGTGAGCCAGCAAAGATCACAGGGAAGAGGGTCAGCCACCTCATTGGAGAAATAAAAGTAATTCAGTTATCACTGACATTAACAGAGTGCACAAGAAGCCAACAAAGCTAACGTGCCAGTGCCCAGTCTTTAAGTGTGAAGCCATGACCAAACGCAGGCTGAGCTGCTCCAAGCCAGCACCCTGCCTGCTCTGAGTCTTCACCCCATCACCTCATCTTTTTGACCCGTTTTATGCCAGATCAAACTCCGTCATCTCATCTCTACTCTACCCTCATCTCTACCCTTGATCACATCTCCACCCTTGATCACATCTCCTGTTCTGACCAAGAGCCAGAACGGTAACATACCTCCTGTAAATACCTGGGCTACTGCCTGTGCCTTGGCATCTGAGCCTAGCCCTGCCCAGCAGCCCCTCCACTGCTGCTAAAAGTCAACGAGAGCACAGCACATTCCCAGGGTTCATCTGGCTGAATAAGATAGAATTGAGTTGTTTGGAGTATGCAGTGTGCTTCAATCTTGTTGAGTTTGCTTTCTGCCTTCAGAAGTTGAATTGATTCCATTACTTACAGAGAAGAAATAATTAAACACAGAAGTTAATAGAGGGTAGCTTTCTACTCTGAGCTATCTCTGCTGAAGCCTATGCAAAACTTATTCTGAAGATGACACCCAATGGTGAGGGCAGAGTGTCCAAACAGCACCGCTTCCAGGACTGTGAAGCTCGAAAGCTGACAACAGCTTCTCTTCTTCTCCTAAAAGCCATGGCTGGCAGCCAGCAGGAAGAGATTCTTTCTTTGAGATCTGTTCCTCAAAATTAATGAAGACGAAAGGACAGGTTGTACAAGAAAGAAAGAGGAACACAAAAATAAGAGGCCGACGTATTTTCCCCCCTGGACTGTGTAATTAATAGTATTGGTTTTAAAAGTGCTATAAAGAAAGCTGAAATGGAGAACCAACCCTCACTTCTACAGCCACAGGCAGTGAATTGTGTGCTATTTGAATTATCTGAATGTTCAGACTGGTAATGGGAACAGTTCCTTTGCTCCTAAAAAGAGCAGCTAATAACATATAGTTAAATGGGGACATATTAAAATATGCTTTCCCCACCCTTCGGCTGCTTAAGAAATATATTGGCATTAATGGTAATTACAGGCCGTCAAAGCACTGAGGAACAAGGCTTTATAAGGAACAAAGTGTTTTCAGAAAAGGTTAATGCATTAACTTACTCAGTTGCATTTTGAATACAGCTTGGTTTGGAAATTGATGTGCCTGTAAGGAAAATCCATAGCAGAAATAAGGAAATTATGCAGGTCAGTTCTTTGAAACTGATTTGACTGCACTGCAAAAGAACAAAAAAATGCTAGGGAATGGAAATGTGACTTATGAATTAACCACCCACAGCATCGTCATACTTGAACCTGTAAAGAAACAATGTGAGAAAGATAAAGAACAAAGGAGATAACAATTTGATATGGTTATAAAAGCATTTGGAGCAGGCATAATTATATATTTTTTTCTTATTATTTAAATATATAAAAGACAAAGAAGGATCAAAAAGGGATATCACAATACTTATGAAAGATGAAAATGGTAACTTGGCTGCTATGGAAATGTTTTGTCCAGAGTTTTGGGGTATAAACTGGAGCTGTTTTCAGGAGAGATGTGATAAAAAGCTTTGAAGGAAGAAAAGCGATATTTTCAGCACCTGAAGTGAGGCTGCAATTGACTAAGTGGCATCAGATAGTTGGTAACTACACAATTTCTAACTCCCTTGGCCAGTTGGTCTCCGACACGTTGTGGGGCTATCTGAGCAATGATGTTCACATACCTTGACTTAGCTGCATAGGCACTAAGCATCCAAACCATATGGTCTTACTTTATTTCTGAAGGTGCCAAATGCCTTGCACAGAGGTTCTGAGAAGAGCTCAGCTTCATGTGCAACTGTCTAAATAATGCCATACTTTCAGCAGAGAGCAGCACTCAGACATTTTCTGTATGATCCCATGAGCAGATTTTCAAAAGAACAGCATGGCCCACCACAGGGAAACCAACAGGCCACAGAGGCCGCTACAGACACAGACTTCAAATATGAAACACTGTAAAAGGAAATCTTTCCCTTAACGTTCTCAAAAACATACTAAGAAGGGGAAATAGTTAGACGTGGCTTCTCAAAGAACAATATGGTATTGATAAGATTTTCCCAAACAGACACACAGAAAAAAATCCTTTGAAAGACATCCAAAATACACAACCGACCAATTCCATGGGATATTTCCAGAGGAACAGGAGTGATAGGAGCATGTTAGAGATCATGGTCAGGGGTAACTGTCTTCACTATGAATTCAAGTCATAGAGTTCCCTTTCCAGAATGGAAACTACCACCACATATTAGTTTTTATTTAATCACACTTGAAATTAACACTCTGTATTTTCAAGCATCTAAAAGATCTAAAAATATAAGTGATGTTCCTCACTGGAACAGGTTGCTGAGAGAAGCTGTGGATGCCCCATCCCTAGAAGTGCTCAAGGCCAGGCTGGGTGGGGCTTTGGGCAACCCGATCCAGTGGGAGGTGTCCCTGCCCATACCAGGGGGTTGGAATTAGATGATCTTTAAGGTCCCTTCCAACCGAAACCATTCTGTGATTTTATGAATCTATGAAAAGAGCTATACTAGACAAAATATCAAAACACTTTTATTTGTCCCACTGATTTTGATTACCACTGTGTTATACAGTAGGCATTTTTTTAATAACTAGTTATTAGCCTCACCTTCAACAAAGTTACATTTTCCATGTTTAATCTGAGCCCTTTGCAACACATCACCGTGACCAGTGAAATGCCTGTGAAATCATTAAGTTTGTTTATCTGCTGAATGTGCTAGCAATTAAAACAGGGCACAGTGGGTGTTCCACCTTACTGGGGAGATCATCTTCTGAATCACCGTGGGATTGTTTGCCCTTTTTAATATCCTTAGTGTAGCTTCAAAACAGCAGGAGGGTCTTGCTGATACACGTAATGATAGAAACTGGTATGAAGAACACTGGTGTAAATTAACATTGGGCATGAAAACACTCCTGAGAATATTTTAAAAATGACATAAAACTCTAGGAACTGACCATATTGTATGTGGAACTGGAAACATATTGTTAGGTTGGTAAGCATTTGTTCAAAACTATCTTGTGTGTTCTGATAATCAGACTCAGCTCCTCTGTTCTGAAGTTGATGTTGGTTTGAATATTCCTGATCTCTGAAAAGAAGACAGAAATTTAACTTAGCTCGCGAATGCCAAATCTAGCTGCCTGTCAGCACTGTACTTACTTGGTACTTTACTACAACTGGCTAGGGATCCCAGTAGCTGCGTCAGTCTGTGCAAGGCTCAGAAGAACAGGCTATGACCAGCAACAGAAACAGTCAAGTGCCGTGCACTGTGACCGAGACACAGCTGAAACAGAAGCCCAGCCAGAATAACTGGGTGCGTTACTTCTCAAGTAAGATTAATTTGCTGACAGTTGACATGCTCGCTGCTAGGTTTTAAGAGATCACAAATCTGATCCCTTTTTAGATACGTCTCTGTGAAACACGCAGAACAGAATCCTTGCTGTCAACAATTTTTACTATATACCCTAGAGGTCTCCATTTCTGCTTGGTGAGAAGTAACCTTTCACACTCAGGAGGCTCAAGCCAAAGACTTCAACAAGGTGATTTACCTTGCAATACTGTTTCTTTTCCCAAGGCCACCAAGAATCCTGTTAGCTAGCCCTGCACAGTATCACTGTGCGACAGCTGTCAAAGCTGGTTTAACAGATAGCCCGTAACTTAGCCCTGAAGCTTTAAAATACCTACCCCTGTATATATACCTAGCTTTAAAATACCTTACCCCTATACTTTTCTTTCCTCTTTCTCTATCAGCTATAAAGGCATTGCCTACACTGTGTGAGCCTTTGCATATGATTGCACTAACATTTTGTTTTGGTTATTGATGTAGTGGGAGACAGGTCAGGCGACAAAGAAAATTCCCTAGTTGAATAAATACCCCATGGAAATCAAGTTATTCAGTGAAAATTCTCAACTGTGGTAAACAACATCCTGACTGTGTAGGCAGGGAGGGAAAAGCAAAGAGCCAGTGCTTTGTGTGTATAAAGCACAGGTCTCCCCAGGCCATGCTCTGGGCCCAAAACAATACTGTTCTGTCTTGGACTGAGACTTGAGATGTTTTTGTTCATCTCAAGACTGGATTCTGCTACAAATAACCCGATTTCCTTAGCTGATATCTATTTAGTAGCGAGAGATTTCTTGGAAGCAAGCATCCTCACCGCTGGGGGATGTGTTGCTTACGCACTGTTCTGCTCACGCCTCTGCCCAAGCTGTTTCACAGCCCGATGTGTCACTCAGGCTTTTGCACGGGATGTCTCTCTCTGTTCTTTGCGTTCCTACGCTCCGCCAGGCCCCGCCGCCGCGGGGATTACAGCCCCCTCCAGCAGCTTTCCAGACACGGCTCCCGCCTGACACGCCGCGCTTCTCAAAGCCCTCCGCTGTTCCACAAGCCGCGGAAACGCTTTCGGGTTAGACGGACTCCTGCGGGGAAAACAGAAAGCCTGTCGGAGAGACACACCGCGGTCCCGAGGGCAGGCGGCGCCCCGCAGCCCCGAGGGCAGGCGCCCGCCCGGGCCGAGGCGGCGGCCCTGAGGGGAGCCTCCGCCTCCGCCGGCCCGGCCCCGGCGGCCGCCCCGTCCCGCCGCCAGCCCCCTGAGCCGGGGCGCGGCGCCGGGGGCGAGGGGACGGCGAGAGGCGGCGGCCGCCCGCCCGCTCCTCCTCTTCCTGCAGCCGCCGCCATGGCGCCGCGCCGCGCTGCCGCCTGCCTCCTGCCGCTGCTGATGGCCGCGGCGGCGAGCGCGGGGCTCGGCGGCTACTTCGGCACCAAGTCCCGCTACGAGGAGGTGAACCCGCACCTGGCGGAGGACCCGCTGTCCCTGGGGCCCGTGGCCGCCGGGGCGCGGCTGCCCGCCGCCTGCGCCCCGCTGCAGCTCCGCGCCCTGCTCCGCCACGGCACCCGCTACCCCACGGCCGGGCAGATCCGCCGCCTGGCCGAGCTGCACGGCCGCCTCCGCCGCCGCCCGGCCGCCGCCGCCGCCGCCTGCCCCGCCGCCGCCGCCCTGGCCGCCTGGCAGATGTGGTACGAGGAGAGCCTCGACGGGCGGCTGGCGCCGCAGGGCCGCCGCGACATGGAGCACCTGGCCCGCCGCCTCGCCGCCCGCTTCCCCGCGCTCTTCGCCGCCCGCCGCCGCCTGGCGCTGGCCAGCAGCTCCAAGCACCGCTGCCTGCAGAGCAGCGCCGCCTTCCGCCGCGGCCTCGGGCCCTCCCTCAGCCTCGGCGGCGACGGTGAGCCCGCCCGCCGCCTCCCGCGGAGCGCCGGGGGTGCGGGGGGCCGGGGGGCGCCGCGGCCCGCGCCGCCCCGCTCGGGGCTGAGGGAGCCGCGAGGCCGGCCCCGGGCGGAGGCGGCGGCGCCCCGGCCCCCTCGGGGACAGCGGCGGCCGTCGGGTGTCGCGGCCGCCCGCAGCCTTCCGCCAGCCGCCCCTTCGTGGGCGGCGGGACCCCGGCGCTCCAGCGCAGCCTCCCCTTCGCTGGTCGCTTGCCAGGGGAAGGAGCGCTGCGCTGAGAACGGGTTTTTGCTTTCAGAGTCGGAGATCGAAGTGAACGACGCCTTGATGAGGTTTTTCGATCACTGCGACAAGTTCGTAGCCTTCGTGGAGGAGAACGATACAGCAATGCACCAAGTGAATGCCTTCAAAGAGGGGCCTGAGATGAGGAAGGTTTTGGAAAAGGTAGCAAGTGCCTTGTGTTTGCCAGTGGAGGAGTTAAACGCAGGTAATGAGTGCCTGTTTCATGTCACTACAGGGCTGAGTCTGACTGAAAAGAATTCCAAAATGCTTTGTAGTTATGCAGAGTAGGTAACTTTAAATATGCACTAAACTAGGCTAGTCGCAGTGATGAGGAATGAAATGCGTGAGGTGTACGAAATGTATGTCAGTGTTGCAATAGCGAATGCTTGTTAGTCAATGGTCAAAACACCATTCAAAATATCTTTCTTACTATGGTACAGGTGATACCATCTTTACCTTTATCTTAAGGGATATGACGTTATGTTTTTAGTGCTTCTTTTGTAAAACAGGTTACAATTCAAACACCCAAATAACCCATGGAAAAGGTGGACCTGTACGTCCACATCGCACCTTCACTTGCCCAGAAAAGAAGTGCCAGGTTTCCTGCTGTGGTTAAATGATGGGGGAGCCCTCAGAAGTAGGCATACTGCTCTCCTTTCCAACATCCCCCTAAAGACGCAATCCCAAAGCTGCAGCGCTCTGCTATGTAAACTCAGCTATTAATGCAGAGCTTGAGTAGTGATAGCCAAAGACTGCTCTGCATCAAGCAGACACTTTCCACCCACTCTTGCATCTTTTGTGGTGATAAGGACACACCAGCAATCAACACCTATAGCATGTACATCAGCAGGTGTACAGTGTTAGGTGTGGAATGTGCTCTGTTTTTTCCCCCCTCCTGCCAAATGTAATGTGAAGACTTGCAGTCTGAATTTGGTTTCTGCACAATAACGGTTGAAAACTTTTTTTTTTGTTGGGCTTGGCCTTTGGACTGGTGATTGTTTTCATCACTAACTTGTAATTACCTCTAGTTTTAGGGGAAAGTTGGGAGAAAGTTGCTAGTTCTGTAGTGGTGGTTTATCTTTTGCTGGTTTCTTGGATTTATTGCAGATCTTGTTCAAGTGGCTTTTCTCACCTGCTCATATGAGTTGGCTATAAAAAATGTGACCTCCCCATGGTGTTCGCTCTTCAGTGAAGAGGATGCCAAGGTAGGTGCTGAATGTAGAGGGGAGAGAGATTTGAGAAGCCTTCAAAAGATGTCTTAATGTTCAGATATGATCCTTTGCAAAGTCAGAAGTTGTAAGTTCTGTGCCCCTTGTTCTTCAACCTATTGAAGAGCTTCTTTGGTCTACAAAGAACTCTGGATCAATCTAACAGTAGGACTGAAATACCCTTCTTCATTCCGACTTAAATACTGGTGCAGCTTTGATTCATCCTGGTTAATTTTTTTTTTTTTTTCCATTGCACTTAATTCATATAATGCCTTTTTTTCCGTAACACCTGAAATGCTGTGGACAACTGTGTTTTGCATATAATACTTTCGTATGATAAAATGCCTCAATTCTAGAGGACAGCAAATGAGGTCTTACAGATCCTCTAAGACTTCTTTCTAGTTGGTTTTGGTGACCATCAGATCTCGAAACCTAATGCCTGTCAATAAAGCTTGTAGAACTTGGATAAATATGAATTGCTTTGGATTCCCCTTTTTGAAAAAAGTATCTGATTACTTTTTAGAGTTCTTTGGGTCAAGAGAGATGGGGATTAAGGGCGATGACGTTTATTTAGCACTCCGGAACATGTGGTAAGGTCCCTGCAGAGGCTCCAAAGTAAGCTTAGCAGCCCTGGAGAAGAGGGAGGACCTCTGCATAGACAGACGTGAGGTAGACATAAGGGTAGGCAATGGAGTCAGGAGTTAAGTGGCCACCTCTCAAAAAGGAGGTGGGTTAGCATGGACTTGTGCCGAGACCTGTCCCATTCACTATTTCTATAAGTAACTTAGCAGAGAGGTGGGAAAATTTGCTGATTAAACAGAGTTACTTGGGATATTAAGAATATGGGGTGTTTGAAAAGCTTTGCAGATGGACCCTGCAAGGTTGAATTGCCCAGCAGTACAGTGGCAGATGGTGTTCAGTGTAAAATGATGCAATGGGATAAGAAGATAAAACTTCATTTAGGTGGCAGGTACTCAGATCAATTTTTTGCCACTTAGAAGTGAAATTTTGGTGCTGTAAATACATGAAAATGGCAGGTCAGCTACAATGGAGTTAATGAATAAAAATTAAAAAGAATTTTAATGCTGATAAGAAAGGGAATAGAGAAAAACAAGGAGAGCTTCATGTGCTCTTACATGAATCTAAGATGCAGTTCTCTCTTGAGATGTATGTGGTTTTGGTCTCCCACATCTCAAAGAGGACAGAATCTGACAAACTACTGAAGCAATGGAGTTGTTTCCATTTGAAGAATGATTAATTAAGCTGGGGATCTTTGACCTTCATAAAATTTTCAACTGCAAATCAGAAATGCTACAGTGGTGGATAGTGATTGTCTTGTCATGTACAGTAACTAAAAGGTAACAAATAAAGCTAGCAGGAGGTTCCAATGAAACTTTTTTTTTTCCACATTTAGAAGCCAATCTGCAGGATACTGTTAAGGCTAAAACTTGATATGCTGAAAAGGGAAATTGCGCTGCTGTGGGGGAGAATCTACTGAAGTCTATTAAATTTCTAGAAAACCAACTAATTGCTTAAAGCCCTGGGCTAAAAATTACTGCAGTGTGGGGAAACGTGTGTGCCATTTTCCGTAGCCCTGATTCTGAGCAGGGTTGCACACAAAATGCTGAATCTGGTGGCTCTTTGGTCTGATCATTGTGTCAGGTTTCATGCAAAAACAGTTTGAGCTGGAACCTTGTTTTTTATTTTATTTTATTTTTCAAAGAATTGTTTATTTCGTTCAGTGTGCAGTAGCGTCATTGCTCTGTGTTGTGTTTTTTTTCTACTTTGTGCAGTAGTAAAAATTTGTGAACTGTGTAACTTCAGGTACTGGAATACTTGAATGACCTGAAGCAATACTGGAAGAGAGGATATGGCTATGACATCAATAGTCGCTCCAGCTGCATTTTATTCCAAGATATCTTCCAGCAGTTGGACAAAGCGGTGGAAGAGAGCAAAAGGTAAATAAAAAAAAAAAAAGGCCTTTTGTGTTGACTGCAAGCTTTCTGTGATCAATCCTGAGTTAAATTTAATGCGAATAGAAGTAAAACATTTCCAAACGTAATGATGTTAGGAGAGTTTGGTTTAGGAGAATTTGTAATGGAGAAAATCAAATGCTTAATAGAGCAGTATTACTGTAAAGAGTATATATATTTTTTCTTCCACTGATGTTCTTGTGCATAACAAATTTATTTCCATATTTTAACCTATTGATCTGCACAGGCCTCCAAGGGACAGCCAATTACTGTGTCTGACAATGGTATTCTGTGTGTCCTGCACAGTTTGAGGAGAGGCCATTGAGTTAAAACAATGAACTTTCTGTTCAAAAAGTCTTCATTAAAAAACATTTGTGGTGCAAATGGGAGGACTCTGTGTTGGAAAAAGTCCCCGTGATACATTCTGTTTTCTCTATTTATGGTCTTTGGTGCGAAAATCTTTCTTTCTACATGTGTTTGATTTGAATCTCTTGCACTATTAAAGCTTTCTGTTCAGATTAAACATGCTTAAATGTAATTACAGAAAAATAAATAGACCAAATCAGTCCAAACACTTGGTGACTCTAGAGCAGAACCACTGGTTGCAGAATCCCCAGTCTTGAGCTGTAACAGCAAACCAGCCTTTGTCATGCCTGCTTCTTTTTAACTACAGAAGGGCAAACTTCAGGTGGTATACTCAGTGCCTTGTAGAAACAGGAGAAACACTCTTCAGTCCTGAAGTTGTTGTAAATGCCTTGGGTTGTTGCATGAATCTAAAGCTGGTGATTTAGCCAGCCAGTCCAAGAACTCTTTCTTGCATATTTGGTTTCACATCCTTATTCTTCTACAGCAAAACCGCCATTTGGGAGCAACATTGTAGGTGTAGGAAGATGTTAGACATTACAAGTAACTATTAGTAGACTTAAAGATACCACAAGCACCTTCAAAGGATGGTGGTCTGACAAAGTGGTTTGTATTCATGTAGTTACATGATTTGACAACAGTTATCCTGTGTCAGTGGAGGAAGAATAGCAGTGGTACTGCTTCCGCTAAGTTGTGCAGCCCTCAAAAAAGCCTTTCTAGTGCCATGGGTGTAACTGCCCTTATGCTTCCTTACAAATTAAAGATGGGATGCCTGTGCTGTTTTTCTGTATTGTTTAGTCCTGTCAGCTGGTATCAGTCAGCAGTAGCGATCTGTTGTGGCATGGAGAAAACAGCGTAGAAAACAAAGGCTTCAATTACAGTTTGAGATGTTTATGTCACAGAATTACCTGCATTTGCTTTCACGTGCCAGTAATATATTTTTTGAGAGCTGCTTTAGGTTTAAATACAATGCCTTCATATGAGAATTAATTTACAACCTGTGTGAATGCTTGTCATTCAAACAGAGGAGTTACAAATTTCATAGCTTAGTGATCAACCACGTGAATTAGTACCTCAGTAGGTAAGTAAGTGTTTACCAAAGTACATAAAATCGAGGACATATCAAGATTGTATAAATATTGTACCTTTAAATAGTTTGTAGGAATCAATTTATGAGTAACTGTAACTTATAATAAGCAAATTCAGCTTTGAATTGCAAATATTAGTTATATGCAGCAGAAGTTCTTGCATTCCTAGCATCCTCGGGACTTTACTTCTAAATTTAGTATATTAAAGTAGATCTACGTAATACCCAGCAGAAAAATACTATTTTTTTAATATATATATTTCAGAAAGAAAAGCATGAGTAACTGATGTCTGAGGATGTATGTATGGATTTTTTTGCTTGATAACACTTTAGAAAGCACTTTCTTTCCTTTCAGTTGTCAGATTGAAATTACAAGTATCATTGACATTTTGGAGTAGAGGAATGATCCATACAGTTGTGGATTCTCCCTCCTTGGAGATCTTCAAAGGCCACCATGGCATAGTCCTGGGCAAGCTGCTCTGGGTGTTCTGTGATGCTGATCATTTCGCAGCAGAGAGGACTGCAAAGAAGTTGTGTTCCTTCAGATGTTTGCCGACTGAGGGTCCAAGTTAGATGTGAGCAGTGATAGAAGAACCATGTATTAAGTCAATTGAAGCATAATTCTCAAACTCATGCTTGGCTTTTTTGCTGTGCTTCCATGTTGGATGCAGAGAGATGTGCTGTGTTGATCACCAGATTGTGGAGTTGCAGGAATGTGGAAGTCATGCTTTGTACACAGCATGGTTTCTTTGATCTAAAGTGGAGTTCTCTCTCAGCAAAACAATCCAAGTACTATCTATCTTAATTACTTTCTGGGATTCACATAGAAAATCCAACTGAGGTGTCCTTTTTAACAGAGTATCAGCTTAGTAAAGCGGGAATTGAAAATGTGCCTTTTGAGATCTACATGCAGGCTTTTTCAATGCTAGCATCCTTGTTGGTTCCTTGATCCTGCTCTAATGGTTATGTGAGTGCCAGGAAGGGGCTGTCCACGGCTAGAGGTGAGGGCTGAGGAGGGCAGCATGTGGCCCTCTACCTTTCTGAATCAGCGCTGTGCTGCGCACCAGCCAGCACAAAGGAGACAACCCTGTTCATTTTGCCATGAACGGGTTAAAATGCAGCAGTTGCAAGCATGAAATAAGGTTGGTTTTGGGGACTAGTTGCTGTGGGGGAAAGGTGGGCAGCAGGAAGTGGCTGGTGATGGCAACCCCTCTGCGGCCAAGCTGGCTTAAGACATTGTGCTTTCAAATGATTGCGTTGGCATTTGGAAATCCAAGGCTGTCAGTCAGTGATCCCTCTCGTTTTGATAGTGGTAGAGTCAAAGCTGTGGTTATGCTAGATTGCCCTTTAAATAAACCTTCCCTGCGTCCTTTCTTCAGCCTACTAGGGAGCTAAATAAAAGATGCATTAGGCCGCAGGTCATTAGCATCCAACTGCGAACAGATTGACAGGCACACTGCTGTGATTGCCTCTGTCGTATGCTGTGTCTCTGCCTCTATGAAGACAGAAGGTAAGAACTGGGAATAAGAAGATGAAGTGCAGGTTAAAAGAAAAGCAGACAAGCAAAACCCTTAAGACCCTTCCGCCTTTCTGAAAAGTGAAAAATAACTTCTTAACATAGCTTGACTCGTGTGAGGAGAACAATCGGTTTTGTTTGCTTTTAGTGTATTTACTCCTTGAACACTGACAGCCTTTCAATCCTTAAATTACATTGACTATAAAGGAGCTGTGTGCGTTTTAACTGTGTATAAGATATCCCTGTTAGATTAATAATACTAATATTTAAGAAAAAGTCGTAGTTGACAAAATCCATTGCACCTGTGATTTATTGAGAAGTAGATTAGCAGTCCCTAAATTACAAGAGCAGAGCCTGGGGGACGAGCAGGCGTTAGAGGCAGCATACTAAAGGACAGACAGTTTCCTCCTGCATTTCGGCTTTGGCTGCACAAGCTCAGTCACGGCATGTCAGTCTCTTTGTTGTGTTGCTGCCCCAGAGGGAAGCAGGTAGAGAGTTTGTGTGTGTGTAATGAATGGGAACCCTAAAAATCTTGCAGAATTCAAAGCTTGGTGAGCAGTCTGTTTACTGGATCCCTTCCTAAGTGGTAACTGAAAACTTCCGCAGTGCCTTGTACAGAAGGAGCATGTAACCCCATCCCATGACATCAGGTGGCAGTCTTAAAACACTGAAGACTTGATCTGAATTGGATAGCCTGTGCACTTAAAATTATATGGACAATCTGTCACCGCCAATGGAGAACAGCTTGTATCTCTTGTGGTCTAAAGAGTAGAGTTGCAATTAATGCTTTTTCACCTAAGGAAAGAGACTTATCCAGGATCCTGCAGCAATTTGAGAGTACGGCTGAGAACAAGAAACCATAGAAATGAAAATTATGCCTGCATTTTTAACAGTAGAAAATACTTGGTTGTGCATGTGCCGGTTGCTTTTTATTTTTAGTGGTACAGCGCAACAGGTTAAATACATCTGCAGCACTTTATTACTCAGAAAAAGAACCTGTGTGGTGATGAAATGTTGTCTCATTTAGCTGTGTCAAACACTGATTTTAACTCTGTTTTGTTCTGCAACTGTAAGAATAATTTTACTTCCAGAACCTTATCTTTGCTCCAGGTTCTCCCGTCTTTCTGAAAAGTTTAATTTGGGCTATCCAGAAGCAGAAGGGGGAGCATTTCTGTTCCAGCAAGAAGTTAGAGCATGTGAATTTGCCAGTCTGCTCTAGTTTTGTCAGTGGAGAATGGTGCTGGCAGCTCTGCATTTTATTGCATACTTCAAATACTTATTTTTAGTAGTTTTGTCCTGTTTTCATTCCTAGTCACAGCTGAATTAAAAAGAAAGTTTTTACTGTAACCCTGTTTCTTCCATGAAACTTTTCTTGACCTTGCAATCTGATTGTTCACCAGCCTTCAAGTTATTTGCCTAATTTGTCACCTTGTTAAAGCTCACTCTTCTTTCTTCTGGAGAAAACATCTGCTGGTGATTAGTCTACCCTTAAGAAAATTACGAAAATCTCTCCAATTTTCGAGATTTTGACTATAAGACCATCAGAGAGTTGGCATTTGCTGAGCCACCTGAGTTACAACTTCAGTGTCTTGGATTTGAATATCTAGCGTCATTTCAGATGCACAGCGTTATCTGACTTTTATCCTACTTGCCAGTCTTTTAGGGATACTTTTCATGTGAAGGCATCTGCAGTACTAATAAATATCTGTGGCTAATAAGTCCCACCATCAGTTTGCAGCGAAAAAGTTTTGGACATTTGAGGATCTTTAATATCATATATATTCCAAGAGAACAGCTGTTTTAAACCACCAGTATTCTCCACTGTGTAGGTCTTGCTGTACAGCAAAGTGGCTGTGAAGGCTGTGAAAGGATTTTCACTGTAGACTTACTCTTGTCAACTGTCCCCATCCAGAGGGCCATTGGAAAGATACTGCAGTACCTGTCTGTGCTCAGGAGCTGGGGCCTGATGCTGCGTTTACTGATAGTTGTACTAGTGACCACCTACTGTCAGCACACTCATGCAGGGACCCTATTCTTCTGCATCCTCAGTAGCAATAGAATGTAAATGTCCAGTAAAGGTTAATTCTTTGGTGGAAAACATCTTTTCCTCAAGACCTTACCACCATTGCAATAGGGTCTTTCAGGATGACATTCCTCCATACCTTTTCGCCTGTCTGTAAGGAAATGTAGTAGTCACGTTTCTAGGGTGAGGTCAGGGGCTCTATTCCTTAAAAATCATCTTAATTAAAAAAAAAAAAAGTTGTATCATAGGAGTTGACTGTAACTTTAAACCAGGTGAGTTGTGCTGAAATGGCATAATTGAGCAGTTGTCTGAGTCCATAAAGCACTTTGTTTTTGTGAAGAGAGAAGAACTGAATTCTTCCCAAGCCTGCCTGTTACACAAAAAACCCAATCAGGCTATGCAGCTATGTGGCAAAGAAGCCCATGGGGTAATATTCTTCCCTAACCTGTTGTTTTTTTTCCCCTTCTGGAGCCTTACTGAAAGTGTCCCTACTCCTCATTATAAGTAGAAGGTGTTGTACCTGCAAAACTGCCAGGTAGCAATGCATATGTTCATGCCCACTTGCTGTTGTGCTGCTGTGTAAGAATCCGTGCAAGGCTGCTCTTAACCAGACGGTGTTTTTTTGGAGTTATTTGTTCTATTTGCCAGAGCTGTGGTTCTGGGGAGGGCTTTGACAATGGTATAAAGAGGAGTGATCAGTGAGTATCTCCTTGCCTTGGAAGAAGCTTTGAGTTCCTTGTGGCACATCTGTGGGCCCCAGCATGTATCCAACCAGTGAAGAGCAGCATCTGGAGACCCACACCCTTTAGGATAGGTGCAGAACGTCAAAATAGTAATTAGGAGAGAAGCATTTTGTTGCTGTTGCTTTGGAGCATTCCTCAAGTGTTTGATACGTTCTCAACTCAGCATCAGTTGTGCAAGTTGTGGATAGTTAAAGCCCAAAACCTGTTAAGATTTTCCCTCCTAGCATGGTGCTGATGGTAGGAATAACCATACCCTGAATCTCCTCTGTCCCTCTTGATTGCCCCAGCAACTTTTCAATCTGTTAGCCAAGCTTCACAGTAGTCTAGAAGGTGTGTGTACTGCTCTGCCAATAGGACCTGTACGTGTTGGTGAGAAATCAGTGTTTTGGTAGTTACTGCAATATGAAGCTGCTAATCTTAGACAAATGTAGCAACCTCAGTAGCTACACAATTGAGCAAGGGAGGGTTTGAAAAGTTGGTTGTGGTATACTTTGCATATCAAAGAATCACCCAGGTTGGAAGAGACCTCCAACATCACCTAGCCCAACCTCTGACCTAACACTAACAAGTCCTCCACTAAACCAGATCACTAAGCTCTACATCTAAACGTCTTTTCAAGACCTCCAGGGATGGTGACTCAACCACTTCCCTGGGCAGCCCATTCCAATGCCTAACAACCCTTTCAGTAAAGAAGTTCTTCCTAATATCCAACCTAAACCTCCCCTGGCACAACTTTAGCCCATTCCACCCCAAAAAAGAAGCACTCACACAACCCCTGAGAATCGGCAAGAGCTGTTTATTGCTGGGACATCTTGCAGGCAAGCCTGCGGGATGTCCGTGGTGTTTGGTGGCTCCAAGCTAATGCTTGCGATGGAGCCGAGCAACGAGCAGGGGGCTCGCCAGGCACTCCTGCGATGCTGTTGGTGCTCTCGGATGGCAGAGCACAAAGACATGCCGCAGTAGTCCCAGGCCTGTTCTGGCAGAGGTGGATCCACTTCCATCTGTTCCTCCACATCTGGTGGATCCAGCTCCATGGGCTCCACGGTGCTGGGCAGAAGGCTAAGCCAGTCCTTGTCCGGGACTGCCCAAACGGGATGCCTTCTGTCCGGAATGTTCTCAGGCCAGGGTGCCGAACCAGGGGGTCGTCCAGTCCCACACCTCGGTCCCACGCCACTGTCGGCTTGATTTTCATGCATGGGTCCGACGCTGCCCTCTCGTTTATGGCCATTACTGGGTCCCGCACTGTGCTCCGGACTATGGGCACGCCTCTGCTCCCCGCGGCTGTCTGCCTGATGCTCCCGCCTTCGCCCCATGTCACCGTTGCTCCTATGGTAAGGCCCAGGCCCCCTGGCGCTGGGTGTGTGAGGGGCCGGCCTGTTCCCCACATCGTTGCGGTGCCAATGGTACCGCCTGTATGTGTCTGTGGGCTGGGCGCCAGAGGTCCCTTGGGCACTGGTGTCTCTTGTGCCACCAGCGCTATCCCTCTGCCCACGACACATCTCCTTCTGCTCAGGTGCATTCCTTCTTGGTGCTTCACCAGACGGCATCGCTGTCCTCGCACACCAAGGAGGCCTGCTGCTCGCCTTGCTCTTCTAGTCTTCCTCCTGCCGCACAGGCTGGCAGTCAGAGGGCCTAGATGCTCAGCGAGTGCTGGGCCAGCTGCAGGGGGCCTGTTTTATAGGGCCGCAGCAAAGTGGTGGCCACTGTGACCTCAGCAAGCCTCCACATTGCCTGTGTGGAGTGGCCCACGCGTGGCCAAAGGCGGCTGTGTTGGGAGCGGCCTGGAAGATGCCCTCACGTGGACAAGGAGGAGGGTTGGGGGGCTGAGGGCCCCTTTTCTGGGGCTGGCTTCCCTGGGCCATTTGGCTTGCCAGAAAGAAAGGCTGCCCCTTGGCCACAGGGACTGTCCTGCACCTCCCATCCTGTGCCCTGGGTTTATTTTTAATACTGCTTTTTAGGCAATTTCATTCTATTCTTTACGGAAAAGACCAGAAGCAAGGTGCATCTTCAGCCCTAATTCCCATGTGCGCTTTGTGCTCCGAGTGAAGAATTTCTTCCTCACATCACATCTCATCTAAATCTCCCCTCCATTTGTTCACAGCCATTATTCCTGGTTCCATGGCTACACTCCCTGATAGAGGCCCTCTCCAGCTTTCTTCTAGGCCACTTTTATGGGTACGGTTAGGTGGCAAAACAGCAGAACCTAGCGAATTTCAGCCTCATCTACCTTGTTCCACACATTCCATATGAAGTTTTCCAGCTCAGGCTCTAGCCTCTCATCAGTGTAACATAGAATCATTAAGGTTGGAAAAGACCTTCAAGACCATCTGGTCCAACCATCACCCTGCTACCAATGTCACCGACTAAAGGATGTCCCTACGCACCAGGTCCAACCTTTCCTTGAACACCCCCAGGGACAGTGACGCCACCACTTCCCTGGGCAACCCATCCAATGCCTGCTCTTTCTGAGAAGAAATGCCTCCTACTTGTTTTAGCTGTTGCAGAGCAGTGCTTACACTGAGTCAAGTACTTTTCAGCTTCTCACACTGCCCTGCCAGCGAGGAGGCTGGGGGTGCAGCAGGAGCTGGGAGGGGACAGAAGCAGGACAGCTGACCCCAGCTGGCCAAAGGGGTATTCCGTACCATGCTGGACAGTTAATGTGGGGTGGCTGGCTGGGGGACGGGAGGGGTACCGGCTGCTCAGGGATAGGCTGGGCATCTGCCTCTTTCTTCATTTTCTACACGACAACCACAGGCTCACCAATTCTGCTCTGGCAGTATTTCACTCTTCCTTCTAAATGGGTTCTGCTGTGCGGTGCTCACACGTCACTTTGACAGCTCCTCACGTGGTGTTTTCCCAAGCGGCACCATAATCCAGGGCATGGCACCGCATCTACCAGCCGGCTGCGGGAATGGCAAGAGCAGCGGTTCACTAGCACCTAACATAATTACTCCTGGGCCAGAACTAGGCAGCTGCCGGGTAGTTATCATGAGTTAAGGAACAATTTCTGTAATAGCAACAGCTACCATAACTGGAATTCCTTAGTACTCTGTCTCAGGCTAAGGGCTAAACAGCTGTTGGACAAAGGGAAAGACTTTCATTTCTAGTTTAGTTATATGGGAGGTTACAGCATATCCATCTAAGAAAATAATTTAATAAAGCTAGTCCTTTTTTGGCAGAGATCTGCACAGATAATACAAGAGCTACTAAGAGGCCAGATGAAGTACATTTTCACCACACTTCCACAAAGAAAAGCTTAACTTAATCATTCAAGGGTAAAGTAACTAACAGTCTAACATTTGCAGCATTAGAATGCATTAGCTAGGTCTTTTGTGTTTCCTGGTTTTACTAAGTTTTATTACCAGATCATCAGCTATTCACTAAAGCTGTTTTATACTTTTTCTTCTAGCTTCAGATATTAAATGTTTGCCTTTCTTGCTCCAAAGGAGAACGTAAAATACCTGTTACTATCTGTACCGTCCAAATGGATTTCTAGAAGGCTCTTCAAACTGGGGGGTACGCTTTCTGGAGCCATCTCAGTGTTTACAGTATGTGGCTAATGCTTCAAAATACTAAGCTTTTGCACACGTTGCTAAATATTTGGTGGTTTCCTCCAAAACTACCCAGGTTCTAGGTATTTAAATGTGTGTGTGTATATACATATATATATATATATATATATATATATATATCTGTGTTTGAACTTAGTTCAAGATTGAAGGTGATCTTTGTAGTTATACCAGGCCGAGCCATAATGTAAACAGCTTAATTTAACAATTTATTGATAGCTTTTATTTTTCTCTGTTACTTCCCTCCCTCTCTGCAGGTCAGTTCACAACAGGAATGATAACTTTCCTGTAGTCATCTAGTAGTAAATACTGTGCCTTAATTGCTCCTTTCAAAATGATGATTCAGTATAAACCAATTCAGTATGTGATCTGAAAACCATTATCTGTTCACAACTGTTTTTTATAGTATATAGGAAGGGAACAGAACAAAAAGTTTCCATGTATTCAGTGGAAACTATACCTGCATTTGAAAAAAAAAACAAAAACACGTTGCTTGGGTCCAAATTGTTCAGTGACTTCTTTCAGTAAGACTCTTGTTTAGTGCTGTGTGTTTCTGCAGTGCAGGCGCTCTACTCTCTGGCTGCATCAGCAGGTTCAGGAGGTCCTGCAGCCCTTGGTGGTGGCTGTAAACTAGTGTGTTCAGTCACCCACCCAGTGGCAAAGGGCTGCGGCACACAAACATAACATTTCAGCCGTGGTATTTGCATTATTTGAAGTGCACGTCATGAGCTGGGGCAGCTGTCGGGTGCAAGGTGGCCCTTGCAGAGCCAGCTCAGAGGTGTCGGTGAACATGTACCTTACTAAAACAGAGTTGCTTGACTTGAGAATACGCGTATGTGCTGGGTGAATGCGTTGCTCAAATAAGATGTTCTTTTCACACAACAGCATGGCAGCTCTACAGGTGGATAGACTGTACAGCTTACGTTAGGGGACCTGAAAAATACTCAGCTCTTGCTTTCATTTTCAGAAAACCAAAGAAATGGGATAATGTTCACTAATAAAACAAGAATGTCTCTAATAGCTTGGCCTTGGCACTTCATACCATATTGCATGTTTTTTTTTATCGCTTCGTCTTTCAAAGACAGGGCTTCTGACATGCTTAAGGGGTGCTTTTGGGGAAAGCAGGTGGAGACGTGAAAGTCTCCGTAGGTGCGTGCAGTGTGTTCACAGCATCCCTATGCCAGGATTTCTGAAGCGTGTGCATGGTTGCTGACTTCTCCCAGATCCTGGGGTAGTCCAGGGGACTTTCCCTGTGAAAGCATCTCTTCATCCATCTGCCTGGACCTAGGCATTTAAAGTATTGCTTATGCCTTTCAAATATTAATCTCAGATTAATTGCCTAATATTTGCATACTCAGAATTGCTCTAAAAAGATAACTCAGCATTTTTATAGTCATAGCCTTTTATCTAAGGAATTCAAAAACAAGGAAAAAAAAAAACTCCTTGGCAATTAACATAAAAATATTTAGCATCAGTATGCTGCTGATACCATAATGCATTTAATCTCAGAGGTCCTTAAGAAGGTGAGAGGTGAGTTCATTTGGAAAGGAGCATTTGAAACTACAGAAGCTATGATGTTAAACACAGTGAAGCTTAGGTAGCTTTGGGTGATTAGCTCTTGTGGAACTAGATATGGGCTGTTGCTTTTTAATGAGGATTTTAAATGAGTTTTGAGTATTCTTGTCAGCTTCTCAAGCTTGCCTTTGCTATGAAGGAGCTCGTGTACGTTCTTGCTGGACAAGAAGAAAATGTTCATCTTGTCAGTGTTTGCGAGGGCATATTGTGTTGGTACTGATTCTGAAAATGAAGGAGCACAGCAGTCTGTTCTACTATTTAAGGTGAAGTTTTGACACAGGAGGGCTTAATACCATTTAACAGATTTTTCTTCTTCTCCCAACTGGTAATACCACTCAGAGCAACACCTCTGAGTATTTCTGCTGCTTCTGAGTCTCACCACTGCCCCAGCATTCCCTGGTCTCTTCTGTTCACTTGCAGATTTAGGGTTCCTCCTGCTGTTTTTTTTCCAGAAATAAATCACTGAGGAAGGTGGTAGGGGTTGAGAATTCATCCCGTAGCTTAAAATACAGGGGTTTGAGTCCTTCATCCTCACTTTTGTGTTGGGGTGGAGATAAGGACAGAACGTGGTCTAAGATTTCTTGTTCAATGGTTGTTAAAACTCTTCTTTGAAGTTACTAGGGGAATTTTTACATGAGGTTTTTAAGGTTGGCCAGGTAAGTGTTGCTGCAGGAAATGTTTCTTCTTATCCCACTATCTCTTGGGGTTTGGGTTGCTTCTAGCCAAAAGTCATGTTAGTGTTTAGGAAAGAAACTTTGCTTAAAAGAAAGGTCATTTCTTCCATACCTAAGGTCCTTCAGTAGTCCTAAAAGAGTAGGAACAATCTAGTGTTGAGGATGGGTGTGCTGAGGCACAAGATTCAGGGTTACCCCCAAGTCTGCCATGAAGAAGGAGAACTGGAAGTTGCCTGAATGATAAATCCCATATCCATGCTTCTCCACAGGGCTCTTTTTTTCCATGGCTAAACTTAGTTTTCAGGATTGTACTGATGAGCATTCAGTAACTTCTTCATTTTCAGCTGTGGTCAGACTTCAAAGGTTACAGCGAGGGCAGTTCAGTAGCTGAAGTCCCCACATCTCATGAATGACCTCTGCTCCTGTTCTGCCCAGTGAGAGCTACTTGTGCTCTGCTGGAAGTTCCTCGTAAAATGAATATGAAACCTATCTCCAGCAATGACCTTGAGACAACTTCTAAATATTTTATTGCAAAGTTTTACGTGCAGTCTCTTCATCTCACTTGAAAGTTGGAAACTTTGGAGATTTTTTTTTCTACTGGTCAGTGTGCTTTCCCAAGTCATTGACTACTGCAGTAAGGGGGGGGAAAAAGTGGCATGGAGTATCATTAGCAGTTACTTGAGTATGATGCAAAGAACTTTGTCTGCCACTGTTAAGTGATACTGAGTAATTAGTTGTTCATAAAGAATATTGAGTGTGGAGATCTCAGGCCTTCAGAATTTTATTAGCTTGTGCTACTGTTTAAATTTATCAGTGTTGTACTGATTGCGTTGTGGGCTCCCGTTTGGACTTTATCAGAAATGTCTGGGCAATAATAACCTTTGCACATGTTCCAAAGAGGCAATCTTTACTGATTTCACCGTAATTAAAAATATTACTGTTTGTGTTTTAACCTTGATGGTGATTTTTATTGTTATCATTAGTTAGTACGAAACCTCAGTCTGAACTGGAGTCATGACCACAGAGATTGAACAGGGAGTGCTTGAGTAGTCCTAGACAGAAATCAAATATCCAGTGCTGGTGAGAAACCAAGGAGGTTGTCAACTACGCTGTGATGAAGAGGCTCTTGAAATCACAGGATTGTATAATATAAGGAAATAGCTTCAATCCCTATAAAAAAAAATAATATGCTGGGATGGCTGTCAATGGGAGAAGTTTGCTTCACCTCCCAAGTGCTGTGACCTTTCAGCATGAGGATTTCAGAAGGTGAAGAGTTGAAATAAAATCTTGAGTTACAGTGAGCATTACTGCCTTGTTTGTTCCATGTTTTGTCTTCGTGAGTTTTTCTTTCCTTGTTCTTTAAAACTTCACTCTGATGTGTGCAACTATGTGTAAGTATGTATGTTATAACTTGTTTTGCTGTTTCGGAAGTGTATGTTTCACTGTTTTGGTTTAAAAAAAACACAAAATGAAACAAGAAGCTACCCACGTTTTTGTGATTTACTCTCATTCTAGAATTGCTGACAGCATCAACTGGAAAGTAACACCAAATCTTGCTGTAAAGCCAGCATGGCTGGCCACAGCATTAAATGCATTTTTCTTAGCATGTCTGATGTTTGGGGGTGTGTATGTGTGAAATCCAGTCCTGGTGGAGTCAGCAATGCCTACATAACAGTAACACTTGTTTTGGAGACTTCAGCAGCATATGTACATTATTAGCTTCCTTGCTTAGTAAACTCTGAGATAGGAACCACTACACTTAGAAACAGGCACGTGTCTAAGGGTGTGCTGCTGGGACGCAATGCAGCTGTACCAAGTTGCCAGAGCCGTGTGGTATTCACCCAAGAGTGCTAAGAGAAGTGGGACAAAATGGCTGAAATGACAGCCAGTGTGCAGTGGTTTCAACCAAGAAGCTTCTGGGGGCTGGCAGGTGTGATGATTTAAAAACCAATAAATAAAGGGTAAATGAAGAAGCATTTCCAGGAGAGAATCAGAATCATAGGCCAATCTAATGGAAATAACACTTGAGGCTAGCATGAATAGG
Organism: Cygnus olor; assembly: GCF_009769625.2. Lineage (NCBI taxonomy): Eukaryota > Metazoa > Chordata > Aves > Anseriformes > Anatidae > Cygnus > Cygnus olor. The sequence continues at coordinate 16,236,548 of NC_049175.1, forward strand.
CACCTTGATGTACCGGAGTAGTGTCAGTATGGTTCTTTGAAAAGAAAACATCTCTTGGAGCTCTGGGGAAGGATCAGCAAGCATACCAACAGGGTGACCCGGGAGGTACAGTCTAGATTTCCAAAAAATATTTCAATGGTTTCCTTACCCAAAGAAATCAAGCAGCCTGGAGCTAAGGGGGAAGGTCTTTACATGGGTACAAAAGAAAAATAAAAATGCAAGAAATGGAGGGTAGGGATAGATGATCGATTTTACTGGGAGAGGCAGGTCACCGGTGGAGATATATCTGCAAGGATATCTGGGCTGCTCAGCATGTTGTAAATGACTGGGAAAAAGAGGTGAGAAGTTAAGTGGCATTGCAAATGCAGCACATTTATTCAAGATAAAAACAAGATAAGGCAAATAGTTCTCACTAGGGAGAATTGTAGGAGGATCTTATCAGACCCACTGGACTTGAAAATTGCAGATCTGGCCCAGTCTTCTGAACTGGAAATTGTAGGAGGCCAGAGGAATATCCTTCTGTCTTCTCTAGGCATGCATTTTTGGTTGCTGTTCTCGTTCACTGACTGACAGGAGGGATGTGAATGCATCCTAAAAACTAGTAAGACTTCCCTAAAGATGTGTGTGGAGTGGGGGGATATAAGTGGACTGGTCAAATGAGCAACAGGAGAGAACAAAGAAAGGAGGAAGAAGGAAGGAGAAAGGGATTGAAGGATACGAAAGCTTTACAAGTTGAAAATGAAGTAGTCAGAGGGGAGGGTCGTGAATGAAAAGGGGAGAAATGCAGGCAGGACCTCTGGTTCTGGAGGAGATGGAAGAGGGGCTTCAGTGAGTGGACGCTTTTTCATGTAGCAAAGAGACAGGGTGAAAAACCTTCTGTGGTTGTAACGCTTCTTTTGAACGGGAAACAGGCAGGCTTCTGCATTTTCTTCCTTTTTTTTTTTTTTTTTTCTGAAAGGCTGTGCCTAAGGGATGAGTATGTGCATTGACGTATGTGCATGTCTAAGGAAGATAGGCAGAAGGGTGGCCAGGGAGCAGGGCTGTGCAAGGTGTGTTTCACACTGCACAAACACCATGGCTCTACTGAGCAGGTCACACAGAGCCCATCCTGAAGTCCTGCCAGTCTGGTCAGAGTTCTTATCTGCAGGTAAGCCCCCCTGGTTAAACATTTTTCAGTTGCTTCAGGCTTTGGCTTCGAGCAGAGGAAACACCTCCTTTCCAGGCCAATCAAGATGTGCCTCATCTGTGGGTGGACTTCACTGGCAGCTGGTGAGCAGGAGCGCTGCCAAATGTCACCTTTTGTCTCACGAAAGCTAAATGAGTATTTACACATGCTAGAGCCAGTGACCTGCGCTTCCCAGGGCCGCTTGGAGATGGCTCCAAAAAGCCATCGTCCTTCTCTGCAGCACAGGGCAGATGTTCATCTTTGCTGATGCTTCCTCATGCTGCAAGTCAGCTCTTACCTGTCCTTTGGTTGAACAGCGCGGAACATCTTGTCTAACAAACTGCCTTTTTGTTAGCTTGTGTTAGTGGTTTGAATCATCATCTTAATTTGCTGGCCTGTGTGCTAAGGGAGTGGAATCCTTTTGGTGAGCAAGTATTCCCAAGAATCAGCAATAGCAGTAGACCTGCTTATGAATGGCACTAATAAATTGTGGAGGGAAACTTTTTTTTTTCCTTCCAACCAGTGGTATGCTAGCCACCTGTAAACTGAGATACCTTCCAAAGAGTTGAACTGTATTACAGGGAAAAACAACTGTCAGTATGTTGTTAAAGCATGATTCTTGTTTTAGCACGATATGCGTTGGTGGTCATCGAGACAGGCAAGAAAAACTCTATTTCAAGTCCTGTGCCAGTGTTGGTGCGCCAGGGAGAAAAGCAGCTTGCGTGTTAAGGCACTAATTTGTTTGCCGTGCAGGCAATCAGCGGGTTGTGGTTACGTCAGAGGGAAGTGGGGGTTTACTGTAATTAATCTGCGGATAAGTTTGTGCTTAGGTGTAATTTTCAGCTTGAAACTGAATTGTCACTTACCCTGTATGACAGCAATCAGAAAAGCTTTTACTCCTCAAATCTAGCAAAATTAATGCTAAAACCCTTGAAACTTTCCAGGTCTGAAGTGATGATAATCCATGGGCTTCTCTTCACCACACCTAGGATTAATTTCGGAAGAAGCTTATTAAAAAGACTTGAAAAAAATCTTAATCACTTTAAGTATTTAGAATAGTTAAAGAAAAATACTGTGTTTCAGTAATAAATCATTTGTCTTTGTGGATGAGCTCTCTTCATAGTTCATTATATTTTGTCATTTGGTTACTTTTTGTGTCTCGTTTGCCAGGGAATAACAAAAAAAAACCCTACTGACTAATTATTCCTATTAAACGCACCTCAGCATCCTAGGAAAAGATGTTAGATTTTAGTCACGGGCTTGTATTAAAGCAAATCTTTTAAACCTGTTGTGCTTATTTGGGTAAAATAAAGTAAAATCTCAGGCAGTTTTTCCAAGCAGCCTGTGATGGGAGAATGGTTACACATGTTCACAATGGATCTGTGCTAAGGAAATTTTGAGTAACGGGATGTCCTCGAGCCTTCCTGTGTGCTGACAGTAGACAGACACTCCAGCCGCATCAGATGAAGGGCTAGGTTTGTTTTGCGTGTTAACAAAGCCTTCCAGATTCACTGCCCTTCTCTAAATCCCTGATGGGAAACCTAATTGCGTTTATTGCAAATTTCTACATTCTGTGTAAGATCCAATAGCTTAATGTGGGTCAAAACATAGGTTAGAGAGCTCAGGTACTTTTATTTAAAAAAAAAAAAAAAGCCTGTAGTGTACTGAAATTCTCGAACAGGTTCTTATCGCGCATTGGAGTAAAACAAGTTCAAAGTCTGCTTCTTTAAGCCTTTGCTGCTGACAGCTGTGGTGTTGGTACATTTGTTTTGAAGCACAGGTTCTTGCTGATCCTTTGCTCTTTTTGTTTTTTCTTTTATTAGTTCAAAACCCATTTCTTCACCTTTGATTGTACAAGTTGGGCATGCAGAGACACTTCAGCCACTGCTTGCTCTTATGGGTTTCTTCAAAGATGACGAGCCTCTCAGGGCAAACAATTACATCAGGCAAGCGCATCGGAAATTTCGCACTGGCCGGATTGTGCCTTATGCAGCCAACCTGGTATTTGTGCTTTACCACTGTGATCAAGTGAAAACCTCTAAAGAGGAGTATCAAGTGCAGATGTTGTTGAATGAAAAGCTGATGCCGTTTCATCACTCAAATGAAACCATCTCTACTTACGCAGACTTCAAGGACTATTACAAGGACATCCTTCAAAACTGTCACTTCAAAGAAGTGTGTGAGTTGCCAAAGGTTAATATTACTGCCATTGACGAACTTTGAGGGAATGAAATGGAGTGGATGTTTTGGAAATCGCTCCCAGTTCTCTTCAACAGAAGTTGCGAACAAGCACTTTCTATGATTTGCTGCTGCTGTGTGGACTTTCTAAACTTGCAGATTTGATAGCCGTTACTTCCCTGGGTTGTCTTGGTCAGCTGAATGCACTGTTTGTTTATTACATAAGCAAAAGTACAAAAGCAAATTCTGTAACGGGAATGTCACTGAGTATTTGTAACAAATGTGATGCAAGATGAAGCCTACCGGTATGTTTATGTGTACGAATAAGTAATTTCCTAGGTCATTCCTCTTATGAATGTGCTGTAGATAGATTTAAGAGCTGGGACAATATTTTATTTTGTCAGAGCTGAAGGTGCTTGAACTGATTCAGTATTGCTTTGCATTGCCTTGTTTGTTAGCTGTTGTTTTCCTATGTCAGGCATGAAATAATCCAAATCTGTGAGCATTTTTGTTCCTTTTCCTGAGCCTCTAGGAGGGAGAGGGTACAAACTCCTTCTCCACAGCTGACCAACTTCTCCCTGGACAGCACCACGTGAACATCTCAGTTGGGGACTAAAAGCAGGAGGACTTGCTGTGTTCCTGTGTGCATTATCTGCCTGAAAAGGGCCAACGATTTACAGTTCTTAAAGTCCTCATCGACCCATCCAGCATAGCAAGTTAGCCAGCAGGGTAGGTAAGTTCTCAACAAGAAGGAGCTGGGGAAGAGAGAGGGAGTGGGAAATAGCCACTTTTCCTTTGAAGTGCTCCAGGATATGCAGCAGTTGTTCTCCAGCTGTCTGGTGTTTCCTTTTACTTGACACTATCAATTCCTTGTGTTAAATGTTTGGGCTGGGGCATTCAGGGTAGGCTCTGTTAGGGGTTTGAACATCTCGGTCCTCCTCATATGCTGGCAGTTTTCTTAGAGCCTCTGGCTGGAAGGGACTTCTGGAGGTCTCCAGGCCATCCTGCTTGAAACAGGATTATAGCTAACCCCAAATCTGGGCAAGCTTCTGACTTTGAAAGGTATCTGTCTGAGACCTGAGTTCTGCTAGCATTAAAGCACTGAACCTGGTATCACTTACATAGGCCTTCTATATTTGATATGCCAGCTTGTTCTTGAAATAAAGCTGGTTTTAAAGACGTGAATTGCATAAAGGTACCAGTGATCTTTGAGAGTCTCTGCACTTAAAGCAGGTTTACTTGCTGCTGAAAAATATAGAGTATTTTAGAGTACTACAGTAAAGCAGAAAAAGGAATAACGAAGATAATTGTCCAGAAATGCCTGAAATAAAAAAAGCAAGACAAGTTAAAATCCCTTCATTGTCCCTAAGGGAACAGCTGGGTGAACAAGCTGTCCCAAAACAAATGAGGGTGTGGTTTTATGGTGCTCCTGCAATGAGCACTTGCACCCTATAACGAGTGCTCCAGAGCTCAGCCCATAAAGTGAGGGGTAGTTTGCTGTGTTCACTGGGGAGGGGGGGGTGGAGGGGTGGCATAAGTGGTTACAGCAGGGTATTGTATGCAATATAAACATTTATACCCTCATTTACTTCAGGGTAGCCTCACCTGCAGAACTGAGAGCTTAACTGTTGAAAAAAAAAAAAAAAAGAGAGAGAGAGAGAAAGAAACCTGGAATGGTTCACAATTTAGAAATTAAGTCTGCAGTGGTTTTTTTTTTTTGTTGTTTGTTTGTTTGTTTTTTTTCCTAGAGGATTTAGGCTTCTGTCACTTGTTTTTATGTAGCCGTATTAAACAAACAAACAAAAAAATCTGAGTTTACATATCTGTAAGTTAAGGAACAATTGAAAACCTGTTTTTTAGAGTATCATTTTACCAGTGAAATGATTGTGATGACTTTTTTCATCTGTTTTTGCTGTCGTAACTTAAGTTAGGGGCTCTCCTTACAGTGTGACACAGAAACCTGTTTTGTTAGTGCACTGACTTCTATGGAGACCGTGGTTCTGCTCACTGAAGATACTCATAAAAAATGGTGAATATTTTAGCATAAATATCCTGGTAAAATACTTGTGTATTTTAGCTCTGTGGATCTGTTTCTGAAATAGGTGAATGGCTAGGGAGGAAATCAGTACTTAAACACACATAGGAATGTAGGTCAGGATAATTGTCAGCAGCAGCATAAAAGTTTTACTGCTGTTTTATATCAGCTTTATGTGTCTCCTTTTTAGCATGATCCTGCTTTGAGACTGAGTCAATTGATCATAAGAGGCATCTGCCACAGTAATTTTGAACTTTATTGCAGGACAATGTTTGAGGCAAGCTACAAAGAATAAACCTTGTTTAAAGGCAGTAAAGTTTGGTAAATAGCAGATGTAAGATTGAGAAAATTCACCTTTGAACAATTTTTTGTGGATGAGTCATCCTATTCTGTGATGAGTCATGCTGAGAACAGAAGGGATGAAAGCCTGACTGCCGGAGATGAATGGAAAATTTACATTTGTCGGTTTTGTGTTGGATTGATTTTACCCATCCTATTTGTTAAAAGATAAGGCTGCCTTCTTTGCAGAGGAAGAATACATTACCCTCTTTTTTTTCTTCTTTTTTTTCTTTTTCTATCATGTGCCAGACAAGGTGGAAGAACCAAATAATCCCTTCTGTAGTGAAACATCATTCGCTTCTGCATTAAAGTTGATAGTATGATAAATAAATATTGGGCAAGGGACTTCACAGATGACTCTTCAGAGGCTGTTCCCTATTTTGCCTAGGAGTACAGGTCCACTGTATCTCTTGCATAATGGATGTATCTTCAGTGGCTATCACCAATTAACTGAGGAGAAACATGTGCCATTTGGTTTGTACGGGTCTGTATTTACAGGCTGCACTGACTCACTCAGCTGGCATAACTAGAGGCTGAATGTGGAAACTTGGCACAACTGTAGCAACAGGAGTGTTTGGACCTGTGTATATGTGCTAGGCACTTGTCCATGTGACTAATTCGCACTGCTAGGGATGTGACTTCAGGATGACCCTGTTATTAAAAAAAAACACAAAAAAACTCAAAACACACACACAGAGCAAAACAACCAAAAATACATGTGTATGTCTAAAAAGGAAAACTAAAACAGATCAAAGTATTTCCTTAAAGTTGGCACTAGCTCAGTGAGCAGGGTGTGAAGAGGCTACCACATCTAATGGCACCGCAAGTTACCACATCCTGAAAAAGCCCTGCATGGAAAACGATGCTTTCTCTTCCCTCACGCATCTCTGACAGAACACCTCGAGTCAGTCCTCCAGTGAAGACTCCGTTTGTAACTTTACTCAAACTGGAACCTTTCATTTATGAAAAATACTGACAGTGTTCTTGGACACTGGCATTGAATGCATTTGAAATATATTTAATTTTGCTGTATGTCTAAAGCTTTACTAATGTTTCTGGCAAACTCATTTTTCCTTCTTTTTAAGTACTGTTACTGTAATTCTGGTAAGCATGGAGCTGCCTAATCGCTGTATGCGACATGAATTCGTGATAATGTGGGACTAACTGGATGCATTTTGAGAACTCATTTTGGATTTTTAGTGCTGTGAAATAAAACTGCACACTTTCTTCATCTGTTTTATCAGCAATAATAATAATGTGATCTGTAGCATCGTGGCTGTGTTCTGCTTCAAATACATTTGGTAAGTTGCTATTACTTGCACTGGTGTCTCTGGTTATTTTGAATCTTCACATTGCTGAGTGATTACTATTAAAATATCTTAATTAGCTTTTTACTTCCTCATTTTGAGGTGAGTGAAAACTAATTCTCGTTTCCTGGAGCCCTGATTTAAAAAAAAACACAGCGATAGCTTCCTGACAAGCTTTTCACAGACACTACTGTACTGCGCAAAATGTGTAGAAATGTCTTGTGTTTTGAAGTGCAGTGAACATTACACACATTTTTGTGCTGTCCAGAATCTGCTGCAGTATTATTTTTGTAGACATTATGACCCACTCAATAAGAAATCGAAGCTGTTGATTTGATAAAGAAGAATTGCAAACATACATCATGCGGTACTTTCTAACCTGTCCTTTCTTGTAGGTATTTAGCAACAGATCCTTATTATTGAGTATCCATTAGTTACTTAATTTGTTAATTCTCTGATTAGCTGTACATAAAAATGAAGCTTTGCCTGCAATGCTCGTGTACTGAGGATGCAACACTTTCATAAACGTGCTGTGACTGGACTGACATAATCTTTGACCAAAGACTCTTTCTTCATTTCTCAGAAGTATTAGTCTGTAAGACAGTTTGAAATAGAAAACGATTGATGCTGTTTTGTTTAACATACCTGTATAGTCATAGGAACAGATATAAAGTGACTCTAACCATGTCTGACTTGCTTTTCGGAAAAAAAAAACAGTAACACCCCCGTACACATACTGTCTTTTAAAAAAAATTATTATGTATTAAACATTCATTTTGTTAATTGCCTAACTTTTCAAAGAGTTAGTATAATCTACTGCTAGTTTGTAGCTGCTAGTATGACAGAAATAATAGTTTTTCTGCCAGTTGTTGAATACTTGCTTTCTTGGGCTTGAAGTTACAGGTTATGCCTCCTGATGCTCAGAGTCTTGAAATGGGACCAGCCTGACCTTAGTGGACTGGAGTGAGGGTCTCTCTTTTCTTCTTGCCTCAGCAAAGGGTAGTCAGTTATGGACAAAAAAAAATGAACTATTTACAAATGCAAGCAGTGTGTACTGGTAAAGCCTACCAACGTATGGTGACAGTAATTGTCCAGTGAGAGCTCATAACTTCATGATTTTAGGGAGATTTTTTTTTCTCCCACCCTTCTTCGTCCTGTGAATTTGTCATATTGAGGCCAGCCAAGCGTTCATCATCTGTGTCACCATGTGCTGGTGAGGCCATGCTTTTCTTGCGTGTTGCAGAAGTGGGTTTCACTGCAAAAGTCCTGTCTGGTTTTTATGTTCCTTTGACGAATGGGAACTGGAACCTCTTTGTACTGCAGCAAGAAAAAAAGGGAGATGTGATCCCCACATGCACCGGTAGCACTCGTGTTCTGCCTGTCTTTGTGGTCTAGTAAGTAGAAAACTTGATTTCTGAATTGTGTATATTCTGATAGTTTTTGAAGAGGCGTTTTCATTGTCTGGAATACCTGCCAGGTCAGAGCTGAGTTCTGCTACTAGATCTGATAGCAGCGGATGTTTGTAAAGGCATATGGCTTTCTCCCCCCCCCGCCCTTGTTTGCTTCCGTAACTGGAAAAGGAAGATTTGTACAGAGATTAACTTGCATTTAGGGCTTTTTTCAAGTTAGTTCAGTAAGGAGATTTTTACTGGGAGACAGAGGAAAAAAGGAGGTTTGAGCTGATGGCATGTGGTCTTTACAGTGGGGGATTTTTTTCTTAACAAAGTTATTTTCAGAAAGGGTTTGAAGCAAGTGTTATTTTTCTGAGGTACTGCTGAACAGTTTGTGCACAGCTCTTACTGTGTGGCTATTTAATAAAATCAAGTAATTGGTCTTCAAGCAGGGGATTATTGTTGAAGGGCTAGGATTTTTTGCATTAGCCTTTTGTATAGCTTTTAATTAATTTTTCTTCTACAAGGTTCTCCTGTTGCTTTCCGAACCCAAAGTCTTAGATGGCCTTGCAGTGGGATGTGTTGGGTGCTGTGGCTTTGTGAAGGGCCAGCTCCTATCATTGCATTTGAACCTGGCACTTGCTAGACTGGAAATTCAGTCTGCAGCAGCCTTGATTTAAAAAGGTAACAGCTCAGAAGACATGCTCAATTAACAAAGTTAACGACGTTAATTGAGTATGTCAGAAATTATGCAAGCATCAGTGCTTGGCATGTATTCTTGCAGTTGTTAAATTGTTCTGTGTGATACAGATCTTGTTTCAGTATTGTGTTGTCCTGAATACCAGCAGTTCGTCAGAGTCCTTGGAGCATCTGTGTTGGGAAAGAAGTTAAAAGCTCTTTCAGCCTGTCCTTGTAGGAGAGGTGCTCCAGCTCCTTGATTATCTTTGTGGTCCTCCTCTGGACTTGTTCTAGTATTTCCATGTCCTTCTTCGGGGCCCCAGGGCTGGGTGCAGGGCCCCAGGTGGGGTCTCATGAGAGCAGAGCACAGGGGGACAATGCTGTAACCCCGCTGTAGAAAGCCACCAGATTTGTTGGGCACTATTTGCCTGTAGTGAAGCCATGCTAGCTGCCACCAGTCACCTCCTTATTTTCCATGAGTCTTAGCAGAGTTTCCAGGAGGATCTGCTCCATGATCTTGCCAGGCACAGAGGTGAGACTGACTGGCCTGTAGTTCCCAGAATAGAATCACTTAGGTTGAAAAAGACCTCCAAGATCATGAAGTCCAACCATGAAATCCTGCAGATTAGATCCTGCAGGACTACATTTCACAAACCAACCGCTTTGGCCCTCTGCTTGCTCCCTCTTAACTCATCATTTAGCCTCACCAGGACCTTCTGTCCCAACATATAGATACTCAGTTTCCCTGGCAGACTTTGGTAAGGAACTTGTTGAAAGCCTTTGGAAAGCCAGTAGTCCATACTGGCTGGATCCACATGCCTGTTGACTTTTTCTCAGTCTATAGCTTTAAATAAACAAGACAAGCTTCTCTCAAAGTAACCTGATGGAAGGAAAGCAAATTCTTCCTGACTCAGTTGAGAAATTGGCATGATGCTGGGGGTCTGAGCAGATCACGGCAGTCACATCCATGCATGAAGAGGGAAAAGCCCTTGTATTCCCCCTGATACTGGGGTAGGACAGCTGAGGACTGATACCTCCAGCGCCTTTTGGGAAGAGTGAGTCCCTCTGTGTGATGGCCATTCCCTAGCAATCAAGCCCAAATGGCAAGGAACAGCCCAGGTTTTAAAGGGTTTAATGACATTAACCCAGGAAATACCTGTGCTCGGCTTTAACCAACAGGAAGAGCTGAACTGATTTTTTTTCCACCTTTGAAAGTGTCAAAAGTATTTCCTACTGGGTTAGTCCTAACAGTGTTTAAAAGTATTGTCAATCAATGTTCCATGGTTGTTTCTCAAAGAAACAGTATCCTCTGTATAATGTATTCCTTCTTGCTAGTGGAGGCAATTTACTGCTCACTCTTTGGCTATGTAAAAATACCTCTAAAAAGTGGGAAAGTTTCATATTTAACATTTGTGAAGTTTCATTAACCTGTATTTTTAGTCATGATATTTTTTTCATGAATAATTGTTTTAGTAGAGTAAATTTATGAGAGGTGAATGGCAGAAGGAATATTCTGAAACAATCAGTTGCATGGCTTCAAAGCACGGCATGATAGGAAAATAAGGTAGAAAGGCATTTTAAGAGGTCCTCTTCTCCATCCCCCTGCCCTCTCGAATTGCATCCTCTACCTTGTTGACAGTTTCTCCAGGGCGTTTGGTACTCTCATCAACTCCCCAGCACATCTGTTAAGCAGTGCCAGCTGCCAATGCAGTAAGCGCTTCCCATGTGTCAGAGGAAGGGATTGAGCAGTACTAGACTCAGATCTGACCGTGGTAGGGCTCTGTTGGATACCTTTTTCCAGTCAGAGAGTGAACTACCCTCTAAGTCTGCTTTTCCAACAAGTTCTGTATCTATGGTTTCTTTGCCTTGGTGTAGGCATCACTCACCATGTTTTATGAGAGCATTACAAGGCTTTTCTAGCCTTTGTCATATTGCATCCACAGGTCTCATCTCTGCCATAGAACAAAATCAGTTTGCACTGTGATTTGTGTTGGGCAGTACCTGCAAGCTGTTACTCATCTGAGTGTTGGCTCCATCATGCCTACCAAGAGTTTAATCGATTGTTCTGATATTTTTCTGGCAATTTAAAGTCCAGCAGCCGTATCTGTAATCCCTGTCTCCTCTAATGCTAGATACCTTTGGCCGAAGCACAGATAAATGACTGGTTCTTAATCCTCTCCAACCAATCAGCTGTGCTCTTTTATTGTACTGCTTTTAATTAGGTGCAGTTTATTTAATGCATGTGAAGCATTACTGCTCAGCTTACGGAAATGCGTAGTGGCTCAGGTCAGGGGGACAGTGTGCTGTTCTCAGGGACACCCCACGATTCTCCTGGCAGTGCAGAGGAGGAAATATCATAGGCTGACACGTGTCCTCCACAGCTACCATTTTTACAGAATGTCTTTCACAACCCTATCCACCTATGATTTTCAAAAAATACCTAAGCTGTTGCTTCCTGGTATAACTGCCAAAAGACAGATTTGTAAATCCTTGTCTCTTGATTTCCAGCCTAACTACATATGTGGCTTTTGTGTCCTAATTCTGTCTTCCAACATATACTCACATACCTGCCTGGTATCTTTAGAGACGGTGCCTGCATCTCATTGCAGTCTTTGCTTTGCCAGATCTGGTAAGTTGATCTCTCTTAATCTCTCCTCCTGACTCTCCTTCTCACCTGACTTATTTCTTCTGTGTACAGGCTCTCGTTTCACCTCAGCTGTTTACAACATGAATGATCACAATTGTACTGTGTTTTCCAGATGAGGTTTTGCAAGTGGCTCAATGGCATTTCCCTTCGTTTCCCTCTTGGGAAGGTTAATCATTATGCAGTTGAGGTTTTTATATTTACTGGTGTGGTTGAGGGCTGTTTTCTGTAGCACTGCAGAGGTTTTGTGCATTGGCTCCCATCTGGTGCTGGAGGACACTCTCGACAGGTGTCACAGATCACTTCTTGTCCATGGGTTTGTGTATAACAGATTTGTTTATAATATAGAGCATTACTACCTATATTCTGTGTGCCTAGAAACATCTCTATTTGCCTGCACAGCCACTGCTCTGACGATCCAGTGCTGCTGTATAAAACCCAGTGCCTGGGGCCATGTGCCTCCAGCCCTCTCAAGCATGAAGCATATGCAAAGCCCTCGTGAGGTTTGGCTTCACAGGAATGCCTTTGGGGTTCAGATTTCTTTTCACATAACCCAGAATTACAGGGCTCTTCTCCAGTCCTTGGAGGCCTTGGTGTGGCGCAGAGTGACAAGTCTTTCCTCTGGAGCCAGAGCAGGCTCTGATGTGGATCCCCCAGCCTGGAAGCTCTCCGGGGATTATCCAGCTCCCAAAGAGCTAATATCATCAGGTGTCCCCTTTCCCCCTGCACCATTCTTCTTCTGGGGCTGAGGTCAGGTGAGATGGATGCTCACGTGTCACCCTGCAGCAGATCTCTACTTCCCCCTTTCTCCATCTCTGGCTAGTGCGTGTGCTTTCTCCTTGCGAAACCTCTCCATGGAAAATTGGTAGTGAATGTTAAAAAAAAAAAAAGTAATGAAGTTGGTAATGAATGGAAAATTGGTAATGAACTTCCAGTGTAACATTACTGTCCTGAGCCCATGTGCCCTGTGTCCCTGGTCAGTCAGGGAAGAGGTGGTAAATCTTGGTTAAAGTTAAAGTCCCTTTTCCCTGTGTTAGGTTGTGGTTCTTTGTTTTTCTATTTTTGTTGTTTTTGTTTGCTTGCTTTTTGTTTTGTTTTGTATTTGTTTTGTTTTCTCTCGAAGGTGTTGCATCTGCTCATTCAAACCAGATTTCATCATGGGACTTGAGGTAAAAGTAAAACCCAGACCGGGACATGGTTCTTTGAACTGCAGGTATCCAGCTGAATGAGAAAAGACGAAGCTAACTGCAGAAGTTCATGTGACCTACTTTGTAAGCTCTCTTGTGTAGCCTGTAGATCAGGAAACTAAACAGGAGGCGGTAGCTTTCATGGTAAATGAGAAATTGTTTCCGTCCTGTATGACAATAGAGAATGTTGTTCGTCGTTGTTTTTAACTATATTTCAGTTACTGGGACCACTTGCTTTGCTGCAGCATGAATATCAACTGCCGTTTGATCCTGCTGAAAGTTAAAGGGCTGTTGACCCATTTTGAGAAACCCAACTTGTTTTTCTCTGACAGTGATGTAAGAGAGTAGCTCGAAGAGAGTACAGAAATACGTCAGCTAACTTACTGTAGCAGTCCGGTGGCTGTGCATGATGTTGGACTTGGGAGAGAAGGTCATTGGCTGGGGGGAGAAAAAGTAAGTTTTCCTTCAGGGCTGGAAAGCATAGTGGTAGAGTGGCTACTTGGGTGTAGGTGCTTCATGAAAGCTGAGCTACCTTTGTGCAGGGGGAGGATGGAAGTGTCCACTGGTCTGCATTGCTTCCCTTTGCCTCGGATGGAGAAGGGCTGAGGCTTGAACCAATGTCTGCGCAGGAGCCTGCTGAAATCCAGGTGGAAAGATTCAGGATGCGGCAGAGGTCATGTTATCGCAACAAAGCAGAGCAAACAAATAGACGAAGCTCTCTTCTTTCTCCATCTCCCTACTTTACACTGACAATACGGAACGAGTGGCTGTTTCAGCAGTGTGACTCCAGGCAAGGTGCTCTGCTGAAGCCTTGTCTCTTGGTCTCTCTTCAGCAAGCAGAACATGCTTCATCATTTTTGCTTAGTGCCTTGCTATCTTTTATGCCTTTCTAAAGGTGGACTGTGAGCACAGGAGAGCAGATCACTGAAGCACACCTTGAGGAGGTATTTGCTTAATCTAGTGCCATCCTAGACAAGACAAATACAGTAGCCTTCCACCAACCCAGTACACTTTTTAGGGAATTGAGCTGATGTGAACCACTGAACTGCTCTGGTGAGCTAATGGGCAACGGTGTGCTCAGGACATAGCTGCAGCCTATTATGAAATTTCCTGGTATAATATCAGTTCTGTTGGGCCCAGCCACTACAAAATAAAGCATTCAGTGTGCCTTTTCTGCCAGGGGAGAGCTGCCAGGAACAACATGGTTGTTTGGTCATCTCTGCTGGGTTGCTGAAGATGTGCTTGTTCTCATTGCCGTGTGCCCATTTTCCCTTTGTTCCAATAATTCAATTTATGTTTGGGGTTCATGGGATGAAATATCACTTTCTGTTTCTTTGCCAAGGGATTCCTGGAGCACAGTTGGCAGTGTGGACTTAGGTATTTTCTTAGTGACTTGAAATGGAAAGAAATAGCTAAGAAATAAAGAGACATTCTTTTCTAGTATTTCCTTGTATGCAATATGCATTTTCAAAGACACTGCTTATATAGAAAATAAATAAATAATGAAATGTTTGGATAAAGCTCCCAAAACATTTCACAGCTAGTAAATAATGACAACCTAATAATCTTTAACAAAGCTTATTTCCTCTTATTAACAATGGCTTTTCTAGGAGAGTGGTAAAAAAGGCTTCTCTAAATAACACTAAAAATTACAAACTTGAGATCAAGTTCACCAAACCTGAAGTGTCACAAAAGAATAAATTAAAAGTTTTCCTTAAGATGTTTTTCTGTAGGCATGGTCATTTATCTTAGTTGCTGGTAATGTATGTCTGTCTTGGCTAGAGAACCTGCCTGGTAACCCATGTGGCAAACTACACTAGAAAATGTAATGGAGAAAAAGCACAACTAAAAGTTAAAATCCAGTGGTGCATTGCAAATCCTAAGCCATCTGTCCCCACACAAGAGTGAAGATGAATGAAAATGGGTGAACAATGAAGCCAGCGAAGACCGTGGGGTTGTTCACTGTGTATTTATCTTGGGCTGATTGAAAAAGTGTTTGGAGCTGTAGAGCTTGTCTTCGTAAGTGGAGTTTGGAGAAGGAGAGGAGTGACGGGTCGGAGCTGCTATCTTGCAATGCTCCTTCCTCTGCAAGAGGATTAGAATGAACTTAGACCTCAAAATGTTGTGATAGGAGTTGACTTTGCTACTTGCCCGTGCTTGCCCATCTGTAACACTACCTGGCCCTACAAAGGTTGCATTTCCTTGGCTTGTCCTTAATCTCTGTCTGACTCTCCTTCTATCGTGACTGCATTATTGACAGTTTTATCCTTGAAGATATCAGGCTGGCTATCTTACGCCTTTTTCTGTGCTAACCTGCTTTTGGAAGAAGACATCTGTGGATTTAAATCTCCTCACCTGGGCGCCCAGATTACAGCAGTCTGTATGGAAAAGGAGTCTGTGAAAGTGAGCCTTTGGTGTCATTTCAGGAATTGAGATCTTTATTCCAGTATTGTAAAGGCAACAACGTAGGGATACGGGCAAAGTCTGTGATAGGGACAAGAAATCAAACAGGGCAAAGGCGATGGATCTATAGCAGAGAATTACACACAATAAATAAATATCTTTACTGCAATATGACATATCACAAAAATGATAAAGACCCTTACCTTTTGCTTCGATAAATCAATTTGCTTTGTAAAGTCAATTGTTACTAAATCATTATTCAAGGTGAGTGCAAGGAAAACAGTGCACTTCTATAAGCAGAACAAACTGCAATGTCAAAGATTTGCCTTAGCTGAATTCTTCCATGACTGGATCTACAAACTGCCCCAACCAACTGTGGAAAATTGGTTGGACAGAAATTGCTGGCTATTCCTGATGTGATTTTGCTGACAAATACCCCTTCTTTTTTAGAGTGTCAGGCTCCCAGGCTGTGATGAACACTGGCTCCCCTGCTATGCAAGTCACCTTTGCTTGGACATCTCCATGCTATCTCATGAGGTGATGCTGCACACGTGGCCTGACATCCACACTGGGATATGGAGCTGTTCAGATTGTGGTTTGGGCCCACACACCCACCCTGCCGGATGATGCTTTGGGTTTTCAATGTGCTTTGAGTTGCCAGCTCCTTGGAGTGAAATCTTCCATCTGAACTGCTTTCTTGATTGCTTCACACATTGCTGTTGTAGCTGTGCCATACAAATGCAAAGAGAGCATGCAGTCAGCCTGAAAAATGCAGCTGAGAGCTGCTCTGGCCTCTGCAGGGCTGGTAGAGAAATCTCTAAAGCGTTGCTGGATTTCGAAGACAGGCAAAGGAAAAAAAGAGAAGTAGGAATAAAGAAGCCAGTGAGAAAAATCAAGGAGCCCGGTCAGAACTTAGTTTAGAGATCTGGGCATTGATTGGTGCTGGAAGGGTGTGACTAATGTTTGTACCTGCTCAAAAAAGGAGGGCGGAAGAAGCTGACATGTAATTGCAGAATGCTCACCCTTTCCCTAATGATTATGGGATTTGTTGCATGTTGGCTTGCTGTGTGGGGACATCATCCCAATGGCTGGACCAACTGCGAACCTTCAGAGCTGTCAGTTGTAGACTGGAGAGCATGTAAGAAAATGAGACTGTGATGATGAGCATTAGCAGTTGTGTCACCAAGGAGCAGCGACTAAAAGAACGTCCTGGAAATCACAGGTCCGGGTTGTTTAGCATGAGTTCTGAAGCGCCATGAGAGGTGTGTGGATGGAGAAGGGGCAGTGTGCATGCCAGTCAATGGGAGCTGCATGGAGCACCAAGGTGGCTGTGAAATTCTCACTAGAGGAGGAGAGAGGTGTAAAGATGGTCCCATGTTAAAAGCTCTCTTCACCCTTGTTCTGTGATGTGGTGGTGTGGTACAGAAGGATACAAAGATGTCTGACAGCTTAAGCTAAAGTTGAATACATCTCCTGCCTGGGTAATAGGAGGCCATCGATTGCTATGGTAAACTTTTTTTCCCCTCCAACTCTCTCCTTTCTTCCAAAACGAGAGCCATGATTTTTTGCTTTCCTTTTTTGCCTTTTTTTTTTTTTTGATTGTTTTATGGTGTTCTAAAGATGCAAAGTCCTGTGCTGGTGCAAAACTTGTTTCTGGTTTGGGCTCCTTACTCCCATTGTGAAATCTTTGGCAAACTGCTTCTGAACATAGGATTTCAGGCTATCTGTAGCCATCCCCAACAGTAGTGGGTGTTGCTAAGGCTGGAATTTTCTGTGGCTGGTTTGTTATAACTTCTGGATCTTTTGTTTCTCTTGAGCAGCTCTCCCAAAGCTGGGGATGATCCTGTTTTTGAATTATAGAACGATTTCCTGCTCTCATTAAAAGGCCTAATTGCTTATGCCAGCAGCCAGTGCCCTGCCAGCCTGCATGGATGGTCAAGCTACCAACACACTGTGCTGTGCTTTGCTTTGATAGTTTCTGATTTGATGTCTCATGAGCGACATTTTAGGGCTGCAAATCCAGACTTGAGTTATACACAGGATTAAAAAAAAATTGCTTATGAAAAATCATGCGTGAAAGGTGAGGTAGGTAAGCAGGAACTGCTTGTTGGGGCAGTTCTGTATCAGAGCTGGTATCTTTGTGGGTATGACAGATCACGGAGCTGATGCCAAAGGTATTACGAGCATTAATTTGTGGAAAGTTGAATTTTGAAAATTTTGATGAGCATAATTTGTTAGAATCCCAGTGGCTGAGCGATGCTTCACTAGCTGGTGTGACAGCCTCCCTTGGGGCTCTGTTGTCTGTATTTGTTCTTGGATAAAAAGCTGGTGAACCCGGGTCTGCCGTTCATAGGTGTTTCTGCACTGATTTCCCCTGTGGGCTCCCTCCTGAGAGTTGTCCTTATAATGTTTGTCTTCCGTGCAACCTCTCCCTCACTGTTTGCAGACGAGCAGTGAACCCCGAACCACGTTGCCGAGGCTGTTCTTACACTGCTCTGCCTCGGGCTGGTTGTCATCTGACCAAACCTGGAGAAGCCATGAAATGGGGCATACAACTTTGTCTTCATCACCTGTGAAACTGAGCAAGCTGCTCAAGTTGAAGCAAGCCACTGAAGTTGAAGTCTTCGTCTGCAGGTTCCCTGCGTTATGAAAGCTAATGAAACAGAAAACATAGTGTGGTAGTGGAGTAGTTTGAGGATTGCTTGTAGGGCTCATATAGCCTGGTACGCAGGAGAGCTCGACTTCCATGGCACACAAGTTTGAGCCTGGCCATCCTTCCTGCTTCCTCCACCCTTGGCTTCTGCTTTCCCAAACATACAGCACAGAGCAGGTGGGAGCCGCTGAGGGAATGGCATCACTAGTAACACTGTGACTGATCTTTGCACTCCTTCTCCTGAGGCTGCAGTGTTAATTTGGGCAAAGCTTCTGCTGCTAGATATCAGCAAGGTGAGGGAGGTTGTGCAAGGATGTCAGGCTATATAGTCATCCGAAATCAGGGGTGGTGACCCCCCTTTATGTCTTCCATGTGGGAGTGTACTTACAAGGAACACCCTTCTCCTTCCACAACACTTGACTGAAGGCTGCAGTACTTTTAAGGTTGGTACCATCCTACGAGCAAGGATGTGACCTGTTTTAATTTCCACCTCTGTGACCCTGCAGGTGGGCAAGGGCTGAGTGACAAAATACTTTGTTGCTGTTAAATCTCTTATGCTAGGCGTGATGAGGTGGGTGTCGAGGAAACCAGCGGTCGTGCTGGGCACACAGGCATTCAAGTGAGTATTGACACTTTGGGGTAATTTCTTGGGTTATGCTAGGATGGTATTTTTGATTAGGAGTGGGAAGCTATCTGTAGCAAACACTTCGCAGGCAGTTGCTCACAGGGCTTGTTTGGTGGAGTTATATATAGATTTTCCTCTCTGTGGGTCCTGTTAGCGGAACAGTAGGTTGCACAATGGGCTCTTCAGAGAGCTGTTTGTCTAGAGATTTATTACTTCTCTGAGATCAGAGTGTCAGGGTATTATAAACTTTCCAAGGGAGTGCTGAATAATCCCCATTCTGTGTGCACTAGGGCAGATACCCAGTGAATAACTTGCTTCTGTCCCTCCCAGTAAGGAGAGAAACAAAAGTCTCGGATCCTGTAAGCAGAACAGGAACACCCACAAATAAAAATATTCTCTTTAATGCTGTAGCATATATAATAGGGCTCGAAAGTTGCCCAATCATTCACAAAGCAGTTTTTTACTGAGCAGGGAGGCTGCTTCAAGAGCCCTTTTTTTTGCTATCTGGAGAGATTTTTAACCCCATCTGCCTTGCTGTGATGCTGCTTCTTTCACCAACTGTGGTAGGCTGGGGCTCCTAGAGCTCGTTAAATAGCCTGAGAGGTTCTTTAATGAAAATTAATTGAGTGTCACTAATTCAAATGTCTCTTGAGGTAAGCAACTAGACTTTTTTTTTACTGCTTAATTTCTGATTCTATATAATCTGTTATTTCTTTGAAAAGCACACACAAACTAAATCTTGAGGCAATAGCCATATACTTTTAATTATTTGAAGTTTAATATTAAAGGAGTTCACACCATTTTCTGCATCATGCTGGAAAAATGGAGGAAGAAAAAAAAAAACAATCTTTTAAATGCAAAACATTTCTTACTTGCTAAATTCTCAGGCAAGTTATGAGCAGTCAATTTAATTCCTAGAAAGGAGATATCTTTGATAAAGTATGAAATGAAGAGTGATGCAACAAATGCAGATAACATTGACTTGTTTCCTGTCTCACTGATAGATATCTGGGGGAGACATGGAAGTGTTAAATGCACTTAGTGTTATTTTTTCTATTATGTAGAAGCATGACTTTTCTGTCTTTTCCACTTATCTTTCTATTGTTCATTTTTAATGAGATGGAACTTATTTTTCCTTCAAAATATGCCTGTACTAAATCTAGCTGTACTTCAGGCTGGGCCTGGAGGGTAGTAATCAGGGGTACAAAGCCCAGGAGGTGGTCAATGGCTAGTGGTGTACCCCGGGGTCAGTACTGGGTTCAGTCCTCTGGAAACATCTTCATTAATGGTCTGGATCATGGGGTATTCTCAGGGGAATCTCACCAATGTCTATAAACACCTGAAGGGAGGGCACAGAGAGGATGGAGCCAGGCACTTTTCAGTTGTGCCCAGTCAAGAGGCAATGAGCACAAATTGGAACACAGGAAGTTTTATCTGAACATCAGAAAACAGGCCTGAACAGGGCAGAACGTTTTTATAGTGGTCTGTCAGTACAGAAGTCTCTCTTTCTGTCTTTTCTTTTACAGGCCTCTTCTTATTGTTCCTCTTTCTTCATTAGATGTATTTCCCTACTTGTGGTGGTCTGTCAGGCACTTCTAACTGTTTTTCTTTACTGACGCTGCACAAAAGAAAGTTAACATGGGGTGTGTGTGTGTGTGTGTGTGTGTAAAGATGTGAACTTAAAATTTATCCTGTTTAGAAGGAGAATATTGTATGTTTTTTATCCAACTAAACAAAAAAAATAAATCACTGAAAAATAATAGGAAATTAAGATGTGTAATTAACTCATCAGAGATAACATGTTCTGCTGTGTTCTTGTAGAGCAGAGCCACAAATGCAACGACAACTGTGGTTAATCTGTAATCACCTGTGTTTTCCCCAAGATTTTACATGCCTTGCCTGCCAGGTCAACATTGATTTGATCACTTCTGAAGCTCTCATGTTAACAAATTTACTTGAATCCACATATAAATAAAAGATGAGATGCTGGCTGTGGGTTCTCTGGTTTGGGCATGGCGTAAAGTTGCTTCTGAGCACCAGCTAAACAGACTAAGCAGCTTTAGTCAATGTTTGGATGCCACCGTGCTTGAGAAAAAGCTTACCAACACCTTCCATTCACTGTGCACTCCCAGGCTTTGTCATTTAGCACATCCTTCTCCAGATGTCCTCCACAGGATGGGGCAGAGCCTGTTTCCTGCCTGGGCAATGGTTGCGGGAGGGTTCCTTTAACAGTGCCCTTGTACCAGGACATGCTTTTCCAATGGATAACATGTTCATGCTTGTTTGTTCTTCCAACCATGCTGTATTGTTTTTATGGCAGGAGCTTAATCTGCAGCTGGACAATCAAAAAAAAAAAAAAAAAAAAAAGCAGTCTGAGAAAAGGCATGAAATGAGAGAGCCTAAATTGTGAGCTGGGTATTATTTAGTCAAGTTGGTCCAACATGTAATGTGGGTTTAACTTGAGTTACACTGTGGATTAGTTCATTTGATCACACTGTATTAGCTGCATGGCTACAGGAGTTGGTTGAACAGGTGCTACTTGCCTCCTTCCATCTTTCCAGTCCCATTCCTTCACCTGCAGGTCATCCTTGCTCCTCTGTCCCCACACTGGGCCCCGTTCCTTCTCCATTTGAGGAATTCCTTTTATTCCATTGTCTTTCCTTTTATCCTTCCCTTGGGGTTTCCCATTTTCTGTTTTATGTGTCCTTCTCCCACTTATTCCAGGAGCTTTGCAAAAGCCCACTATCGTTTTCCCCCTAGGGGCTTCTTTTACGGCACCAGCATCTTAAACTCTTCTGGAAAGAAGGGCAGAGATGAACCAGGAGTATTTTTATGGTGAAGGATGTGAATGGCTGCTGGTGATCGCGTGAGGAACAGGTACCAGGAGATGCCCACAACTCCCGTGCCCGAAGTAGTGTTTACATGTTGGACCTAGAGAGAGTGCTTGTTCTTCTGGACACGATTAGAAGTGAGTTATCTCCTCCTGGGGGAGAAACAGGACTGTTTGCATAGCTGTTCTCACAGCCCTGGTGGATTGGTAGGGACTGGGGAATGGGAGTGGTCAGAGGACAAGTGCACTGCTGGATGGGGCTGTGCATTCTCAGGCTACGTGAAAGAAGTCCAGCCATGATGGGCAAAATTACACACTCTCTGAGAGTGTTTCTTCCCTCATGGGTCATCCCAAGGATGCTGTGTGGTTTACTCCACTGGGATGTTGTCTGTCCTCCAGTTCAGCAAAGTCCTGAGATCTGGGCTTTTATAACAGTGGAAAGTTCCGCAGGTCTGTTGTGTGTTTCCTGAAAAGCTATCAGGAGTGGTTTCTGATTGATTTTATGTGCTGGTGGACTCCTGTGTGTTTCTTTCCAACCTTCTTGGCATTTGCAGAGCAACCTGGCCCAACAGTCAGGGGCCTGAACATAGAGATGCTCATTTTTTTGGTAGTGGTGGTATTCTTCAGAGGTGACATTTTGGCCACAGACTTGTGTCGTGTGGCGCCCTGTTCCTTCCCTTTGGGCCTGCCTCTCCCTGAATGCACACATTGTCACTGGGTGTGAGCTGGAGCCATCATCACCATCATGGGGGTGGCGGTGAGGGAAGACGAATTTCACCCAAGAGGCGCAGCCGAGCCGAACACCTGTTTCGGCAGCAGCGACCTCAGTGAAATGGGCCTTTTTTCCCCCGTGTCCTGACTGTGCCTATGTGACAAGCCAGAGAGAGGCCTGACTGTGTGCGGGACCCTTGTCTGAATGCAGGATTGGGTAGCCAAGCCAAAACTAATAGGGCAAGTCCCAAGTGGTCGACCTGAGTTTATAAATAACCAGGCCTTGGGGAATTGTAGACTTGTGTCTCAGCTCTGTGTGAAGGGCAGGCTGCGAGCCCTTGGACGCTGCGTGAGGAGCTGGTGCAAGCTCTCACCTCTGTCGTGAGCGACTGGAGGTGCCGCAGCGCCCACACACGGGACAGAGCACCAAGGTATCGCTTGTTCTGAACACAGCGTGTTTTCCCAGCAGCGTGTCCTTTATCTCGCCACGCCGGTGCCCGTCGCAGTGCTGTGGGGCCGCTCCCCAGCCCACCACGGCCGTGCCCGGAGGCAGGCGGGCGGGCCGGGCGGCCGTGAGGTAACGCCGCGGTGCCCCTCCGAGCCCGCTGGCGCCCGAGCTCGCTCCTCCTCCGCTCCCCGCCACGTCGGTGGCTGCGGCGGGAGGAGGAGGAGACGGAGGAGGGTTCAGGGTGAGAGGGGCCGGCCCGGGGCCGTGCTACGTGTCGCGGGAGTCCTTATAGCGCGCTGCCGCCGGGCTGGCCCTGACTGCCCGCTTGCCCGCCAACATGTCGAGCAGCCAGCAGACGGTAGGGCCGCGCTCCGCCGGGGCGGAGGACGGGCCGGGGAGGCGGCGGTGGCGGAGCCCCGGCGAGGCGAGGCGAGGCGAGGAGGCAGGGCCGCCGTCCCGCTTCGGTGCTTCGGGTGCCGCCTGCCTCCCGAAACCGCTGAGGCAGCCGCCGGCTTTCGGCACTGCCAGTTCTCCGGGGACAGGGCGGGGGGTGGGGAGGGAGAGAAGAAGAAGAAAAAAAGTTTAAAAATTCTGATAGGCAGGGCAGTTCTCAGTCAGAAATGGGAATCGCAGCTCTCTGTGGCGGGCAGCGTCGCTCTCCCTCCGCCGTTTCGGGACGCGAGGTGCCAGTCCCGCTGGCTGCCCTGGCCGCTAGCAGGAGTGCGGGCATCCCGGCCGCAAGCCTTGGGCTTTTTTGGTGGCTGCTCTCCTTCTGTTTCTTCGCTGCAAGGTTTTCAGGTGGTTTAATGCATTCAGAGCGAGTCCGGGTGGGAGTGCAACCCAAGCGGCGCTTCACGAAGCGCGCCTCTGTGGCATCCTGAAAACCTGTGCTGTAGGGGTTGTTTCGGGGAGGTGCAACGTGTGGGCTGTGCACTGGAGGATTTTTTTCATTCTTGTGACAGGAGAGAGGTATTGCTGAACTTCCAGAATAATCCCTCTGCTTTGCCTCCACCCTGGGTGGAAAAATGACCTTTATAAACAAGATTGTGGCTGATCTTTGTACCCTGGTTGTCAAAACAGATGCTAGCTGTTGACAGCTGTAAGCGTATTTTCATGTGCTTGTCTGTCAAGCTATGCAATAGAGTAAGATCTCGCTAATTGTAAGAGTTTTCAGTCATTACAATGAAACCACGCTATTATCCCATTAGTGATCGCGGTCTGTGGCCAGGGAAGCATGGTGCTGTGCAAAGCAGGGCTGCAGGTCTTGCTTGCTATGCGGACTTGTCAGCCCCTTGCTTTCAGCCATCTCAAGTCACTTGGAGGCACAGGACAAGGCACTTCCTTTGATAAGGCTCCTGTTGTCCGCGTAAGAGCGAGGGAATGAGCTGTGCTAGCATGCAGTTATTTGCACGTGTGCATGAGGTGTCTTGGACTCGGTCTTGGTGACATTTACACGGTATGGGGCAGGAAGGTTGAGGCATCTGTGGTTTATCAGAGATTTTGCCTAAAAAAAGAGCAGGCAAGAGCATTATGTGCACCTGCAGCTGGTTGCCTAACTATTGTAGCTCAGAGGAGTTTGAGTGTGGTGGTGAATTTTTCATGACATCTTTTGTAAGCAGGACAGCCAAGACAGGTCTGATTGGAAAAGGAAGATGAGAAGCAAACACTAATTCACTCTTCTGAGATCCCTTTCAGTACAGCAGCTGGTCCTTCTTCTGCACCTTCCTTAATCCCCTTTTTTTCCTTCCTCCAGCAACCTGAATCCTTTTTCCTAATAAAATCCTAGTTTCTACCACTTCTTTATTGTGTGGGTGATGCAGTAATCTTCCTTCTGCAGGCAACGTTTTGTGAGGCTTTTCAGATGCACTTCTGGAGGAGAATGGATGTTTCCAGCATTATTCACTGCCTGAGAATATGTCAAAAATGGATTTTGTAGGCGATGCTGATTAGCTGCCCACTTTCAAAAGGTGCAGTAGTGCTAGCTGTTACAAGGTGAGCTAACTGTTATTTGGCCGTGCTTCTGATTTTGCACGCTGAGTATTCATAAACCCAGGATTTAAAACCCAGCTTCACCCTGTGTGCTGCCTGGAGTTTGAGGATAGTTTGAGGATATTTTCACCTAACGCCCATTTATTAATGCAAGCTTACGGTAAGGCGCAAAGAAGGAAACTTAAAATTTTTGTCCTCTGTGTGTGTGGCCCTTAAAAATCAGCAAGTCCCCCTAATTCAGATTAAGACCTGGGAGTTTATATGTGGGAATCTTTTTTTCTGATTAGCATGGTCCCCCAAATGCTCCCTTGGTTTCTGCCTGTGCCATTACAAGAGGCGTGAAGTCCTCTCTGTGCCTGGCATTCTCCTTCAGTTCAAAGATGTTATTGACAGCAGAAAGTATTTATTTCTGACCACTTTCAGAACTGACTTTTTGGGAGAAGAATGGTCTTTAATGATGACCTTAATGCTCCTTACATAAGCCTCCTGTGTGCCCGTATGGTGAAATCTTACTCTCAGGAGTAAGTACACCTTAAAGTAATTGCAGTGAGTAACGTGGAGCTGTGGGACTGCCCTTGTTTATTATGAGGGCTGTTGCACAGTGAAGCATTCATGGCTGAGTAGTTCTTTCAGTCCCATCGAAAGAGCAGCTTGTTCTCTGTACACCTGTGGTGCTGCTGGTATTTCTTCCATTTGCTGCCTCTCTGCACCGAGCAGTGTTTTTACAACAAGCAGAAGGATACAGACGATGCAGGGTGCTCTGGAGAGGCAGCCCAAGCCCGTTGACTTGGCTGTGTACCTAAGGGACTGTCCCCTTGCCAGGGTGACCGGCTGCATGGCTTGCATCTAAGCCCTTGCTCCTGTAACAAAACGTGGGTGTGTGGAAGATGCCACTCAGAATACCTTGTAAAACTGAGGTGTTTGGTTAGCTTGAGAGACACCCAGCTGAACCCATTCCTGCTTGCCCAGGAGGTGGGAGAGCTGGGAGGAAGACAGACATCCTCCTTGCTGGCTGTTTGTGGTGAGTTTTTCCTTGGATGTTCTCACAGAAGCTTAGGGGAGAATGGACCCTGGTAGTGAAACTGCCTTCCTAGGGTAAGTGTTGCAGCTTTGTCATCTGTTGGCTCCAAGACGGTGTCTCCAGGAAGCAGAGTGATGCAGCATGTGGCATCCCTCGGTTTCACAGAGGATGCTCTTTCAGTAGCTTTGGGTAGGTCCCAAAGCTCTAACTTCCCGAGGTTC
Organism: Cygnus olor; assembly: GCF_009769625.2. Taxonomy (NCBI): domain Eukaryota; kingdom Metazoa; phylum Chordata; class Aves; order Anseriformes; family Anatidae; genus Cygnus; species Cygnus olor. Next base: position 16,262,373 of record NC_049175.1, read on the forward strand.
GGTTTTGCTTGTGCAGGGCTTGCATGTGTGTGATCACAAGTTACAGATCCTTATTTAAAGGTGAATTAACACGTAAAAAGATTTTTTTTAATTTAAAAAAAAGGAAGGAAAAAACACAACATTAGATGACACCACTGAGGAAATACGAAGAGGGTTAGTTTCTTTGCCTAAAAACTATTCTCATGTTGAAAAAACTGCAGCCACAGGGCAGAGTTCAGATGAAGTGTGATATTGGAAGCCATGCTGAAATGTTTGTACAGCCTTATTGTTTTAATTGTGAACAAATGTAAAACAAAAAGTAGGAGGAGTTTATAAAAAAAAAAATCCTAGATTCATCTGCTTGCATGCTTATTTTTTTTACTATTGCCTTGAATATAAAGAAAAAGACTGAAACATCTTGAAACATCTTTAAGGATGTTGATGTTCAAAACAGTTCTGGATTGCTCATCACAGTGACACTTGAACAGGCAGTAGGCAGCAAAACGCTGATTTTAGTGAATTGACATGGCTTGGTCTTGGTTTTGTTTGTCACGACTGTGTTTCTAGTGTTTTACCAGATGATTTGGTTTACAGGTGTGATGTGTTTTCTGAAACACAGTGCTTTACTCATTGCACCATGATAGCAAACAGTGATTGTTTTCTAATTGCTCATCACATGCTTCTGTTTTCTGATACTCCTTGTAGTATTTTCTGTCACTTCTTGCTTTATCTCTTTCTCTCTTTTCTTTGAAGACCAAGGAGAGGTCATCAGATTAACTGTCTCAATATGCTCTTTATCAACTTATGTTGTTTCCAATAGCTTACTGTTTTTCTTCCTCTTTCTTTTGAAGTCCTTTGCTATTAAAAAGTTACCTTTCCAGTCTGTTTCCCTTGCCTTGCTGTTTCATTAACTTGTGCTGTTTTGCAGGGCTGCCAGCATACCAGCTGCTTGTTTATGAACCGCACTCTGTCTTGTGAAAGCAGGGTTGTTCATTTTGGGGAATTTCATGGAGGAAAGGACAGAAAAAGTTGCAGTCTCCTAAGCATGAACGGCTCTTTCTTTCCGTGGTTTGGGGAGGTTGAGTCACCCAGGGGATGGGGAACAAAATAGTCTGTGTGGTCCAGCTCCAGGAGCTGTGTGCCGGGATCTTTGGTTTTGGGAAGGCTTGTCTTGTGTCCCTGATGGTGCCATGGCCACAGGAGCAGCGGGCTGTGTTTTTCAGGAGCTCGTGGGGACAAGTGGCCGGGCTTTTCTGCCAGGGCATGTGTGTTCACCCATTACATCCCTGGGACCAGATCTGATCTCTGCTGGCATGCTCTGAAGTCAGTCTTTTGCCTTTCCAGTGGGGCCTCAGGCTCTTCAGGACTTCTATCCATCTCACAGGGGCTGGGGGTGTTTGGATGAGTGCAGCTGAGCACCGCTTGCTGGTGGGGTTAGCAGAGCTGCAGGTGTGACTGGGGACAGTGGCTGAGCCCCAGGATCAGCACCTAAATCCATCTCCCAGCTGGAAAAGAGATGGTCAAAGCACTGTGAATCAGCAGTGTTTCCTCTCCTGCTGCGGGACTCCTGGATCAATGGCATCTGGCCTCGTCTGTTCTTTGGGTGGCACCGGTTAAGTCTCGGAGAGGTTGCCTGCTAAAACCTTTAACTCGCACATAGGTTTCCATCTGTATGCTCCTTGGGCAGCTCCTACAAGGGATTTTAGGCAATACAGTGAATGATTCTGAAGACCCCAAGCTATCCAGACATGTGCACTGCAGATGCAAGTTAGATTTAGGCCACAATGATTTTGTTTTTCCTGAGGGTTTTCAGGAGAAGTACTGGCATGCTTGCATTTATTACTGGGCTGATGTTGATCCTGGAGGGTGTCTTTAAAATAGCCTTTAAAAATGGAAAGACCTTTTCTATCTGAAATCAGGTATTTTAGATAAACTTGCAGCTGTACATGCCCACAAAAGATAAGGGGTGTTTAGGGTCCGTGTTAATACTTCTTTAATGATATGCTCTGCCTTGAACTTGTACTTTGATCACACTGCTCATGTGCTTTGGTATTTTAAAAGTCCTTTAAGAGAAATGGCATGTAATTCAGGTCGTTATGTTACTTTACTGTTACTGTGAGTGTGGCGACTAATGATTATCTCAGATTTAGCTCTGAATCACAGCTGTGGGAAGTGAGAAATAGTTCCTTAATGGCCTCGCAGCTTAGTCATTTCTAAATGAAAGTTTACTCAGTGGATCATTAACAAAAGGAGGGATGCAAAAAAAAAAAAAAAGGTTGGTGAAAGCATTCAGCGTGGATGTGTCACAAAATTAGGTTGCTGGAAAATTAGGATTTGCCTGTAGGGCTGGTAGCACTGCCTCCCATCTCCTTGTGGAGCAGTCCTTTTCTGTTTGCTTACAGCTTGGCTGAGTTACAGCTGTTTGTGTTAAGAGTTTTATCTGCCGAGAGGGTGCCAAAATGTGTTGGCCTGTTTGGAGAACAGAGCTTGAGAAAGAAGACAGTTTGAGTAATTTTTTTTTTTAATGTGGCTTTTCTTTAGATGCAGTGCTTTGGAGTTTGAGATTTTTTTGCCACACACTTGCTAGATTGTTCATCTTTGGAAAATGACCATTTGTACTTAACGTTTCCAAGACTTTCTGACCTCAAGGTTTTCACAGAGTCTCTGGCAGAACAGAACGTTTTCCTCGACAGCAAAACAATTTTCATCTTTGCATTGTGGCACAAAAAAAGCGTTTTGGATGGGAGGCCATTTTTCAGGTCTGCCCAGCCCTTTTGATGGCAAGATCATCTTGTGAGCCCGAGGGGGTCGGAAGAGACACAAACCTCATTTAGGGGAGGTGAGTGCGGCGGTGGGGATGGGGTTGCACACCAGGAAGCTGGGGCGTGATGCTGGACAAGTCACGTCAGCTGTGGCCAGGGCAGCTGACTGCATCTGCCTCCGCCTGAAGCTGGTCTGAGACCTTTCGGATGGGTGGAAGACACATTGAGCTCTTGGAGGTGCAGCCTGGAGTCCAGGGGTGCTGTTCCTCAAATGTGTGCCATTTTTATATTGTGGGAGCTTGAGGCTCCATCTACTGTGTTTGTCTCTTCTGTCGCTGTAAAACTGGGAATCAGAGAGATGCTGGGAGTTTCCGAGAAGTTTTGAGGTGCCAGGTGATAGTAGTCCCCAAGGAGGACGTGTGACTGTCCTTCAGCCAGCTGAGTGGTGTGCAGTGACCAAGACCTGTGCTACACTTGGTTTAGGGACAAGTGAGAGAAATGCTCTCTCTCTAGGAGTACAACATTTTTGGTGCTTATTTAAGCAAAGGTCTAGGTAACACACATGCGCCACATAATTAAGAGGCTGTACAGCACCTTGTATGGGTTGCACATGCAGCTGGGACAGGAAGCCTTCATCCCAGCATCTCCAAACTCAAGAGACCTTGACGTGGAGCCTGGCTCATGCAGCTTGCTGCGTAGGTGGCACGGTGACTGGCATCGCGGTAAAACAAGCTGCCACTGGGCCGACAGCAGTACGGCGGCGTTGTGGTGGCACTGACTGAGGGAAGGTCCATTCAGGCCAGCCTGCAGCGTCCGACAGAGCCAAGAGTGGGACCTGGGAAAGGGTCTGCAGCTGGGATATCCTGGTGTGTTGTCCCAGCTCCTGTTAATTTATGACTTGAGATGCCAGAGGCCATCTTTCAACCTGCCAGTCCTTGATGTGCCTAGTAGTCCTTTATTCCTGCCATGAACGCATCTGATGACTTTTTTTCCAGCCAAGTGGGCTCTTGGCCTGCCCATCATGCTGTGGCGAGAAGTTCCCCTGTTTAACCTCGTGCCGTGGGACTGGCCCCGTGTCCCTCGGTCCTTCCTATCAGTGTGCGAATGTTCATTTTTGAGATGGAAAATGCTGTGGCAAAGTCAATCGCATGCAGGTTGGAAGACGGTTCAGTTTTGCAGGTGGAAGGAGGTGCTGGTCTCCCGACAGAAGATGCAGTTGGTGTCTCAGCTGCGTGCCACAGCTAGAAGTTGGCCGCCTAGTTCAAAAACCTGTTGCATTCTCATTTAATAGGGACACGGAGCTGCTGAATGCAGCTCCCTGTACTTTGTGCTGGAGTAGTGCCACCGCGTCAGTTCAGCTCTTAAACGTATGTACTGATGGTCTGGATTTGTTGAACTAATTTCTTGAGTTCTCAAGAGAAATGAGTTTGCTGAAGGGACGTGTTGCTCTGCCACATTGGCTCACAGCGTTCACTTGGTGAGCCAGTGATAAGTGTCAGCTCTGAACAGCAGAGCTCGTATTTTTGATTGTGTGTCTTGTAGCAGAATGAAGCTTAGCTCAGCTGCTGATCTCCTGAGGCTGTATTGCAGGTTATGCTTTGCGCGGTATTTTATGCAGGAATCCTAGCTGCCCATCTCGCTTGCTTTTAGGGATAGGGGTGGCTGCCTTGCCGTGGTAGGAGGTAGGAAGTGTGCAGTGGCTTTACTGTAAATAGCCACAACCTGTTAAATAAATTCCCGAATCTTGTATTCGGGCGGGGGAAATATATATAATAATTCTCTGGAAATTTTTATATACCAAATTTATTGTGTAATCTAAATACGTACCATTGTCGTACTTTCCTTGAGGGACTCCTATCCCGTCTCCCATTTCCATGATTTGCCATTTTCCTCTGAAAGCTGACGCGGAAGCTTGTCCATGCGTGCTCTCGGTCGCTTTTCCTGGACAGGCACCGCTGCTCCGTGCTGCCTGGGCATCATTTCCCTGCCGACGCCATCGGGGCACGTGGAGCAGCCCAGCTGGCTGCCCGCCACCTCTCCGTGCACTGCGGGGAGCTGCCTTTGTGGGCGCAGGGCACCGCGCCGTGCCGCGCCACCTCCGCTCTTTCACAGCTCGTCACCTACCTGCAGGCTGCATAATTCCATTCCTCCCAGTTTTCTCGGCCATTAAATGGACACCCTTGATGGATCTTTGTGGGCGTCCAGTCCAAAACCTACAGTGAGAATGTGATTCGTGTTCCCTTGATCTGCTGGAGAACCACGTTTTGCATTGTCCGTGATCCCACAGGACTGTCCCTGTCTTGGCATCACACAAAGCAGCCTTGTAACACACCTGGGCATGAAGGCAAGGCACTTCTCATTCTGCAGTGTAAAACCTAGTATTTGCAAAGTGGGTGTGAGCCAAACGTTGAAATGAGTTCATTTAGGGGAGGTAATTTAGCAGAACTGCTCTGAATACTAAAAAAAAAAAAGGGGGGGGGGAGGGGGAAGGAACCATAGGAGGATTTCTTGTTATTTTTGTCAGCAGCAGACAAGATGCTTCTGTTGTCAAATATTTGCTTCCTGTCCAGATGTCCCTTGTAATTTTTGGAAAGGAGAAAGGAATTTTTTATAACATCTGTCCTGGCTTTCCAAATTTGTCCTGGAAATACATGACCACAGGATGATTCAGTAATTTTTCTGGGTTGAGGAAATTAGAGTAGTGACATCATCTGTCGAGAAATAATAAAAAAAAAAAAAAGGGAAAATAAAACCCTGATCTGGATGATTTGGGTGATGTCAGAGAGATGACTTTTAATGCCCAACCTGCTGCTTTCAGGTCAGACAGTCTTGAAATCAGTATCTGATTTGCAAGTTGACAGGAACGTGAGCTTGTATGTTGAGCCTTTTTTTTTTTTTTTTTTTCCCCCCCCCGGGGCTGTATAAAACTTGATTGTGGCAACCCCAAACACTCACATTTATACCAAATGAAAACTATTTTAGCAGCACTCAAAATCAGGGTCTTGCTAAGAGCTCAAAAATTCCTGTGGGTTAAGGAGAGAGCACTTTGGCTAACGCCACCTTGACAAACGTGTGTGTTAGCAATACTTGGCGTCTCAAACCGTCTGTCTGCAAGCTGAAAGCCTGCTTGTTTCAGGTAGCTAGGATGTCTGCTAGTCTCCTTAAGGCCTTCTGTATTATGCTCCTGGCAGGGAAAAGGGGCTGATGTGGTGGTGCCAAAAGGAACAAGCAGCAGTAGCTGACTGTGCCGAGGACCGCGTGTGGTCTGCTTTGGTTTATGAGAGAGCTGAATGCAGAAGGGAGCCTAGCTCAGCGGCCTGCCTGGTGTGAGCAAATGCCGGCAACCCCATCGGGATATTTAGCACCCCATCACTGCATTATTCAACTAAATCTCAAAAAAAAAAAAAAATGCTGCTGTTTTTAACATTTTTATTTTATCAGTGCCTGAAGCGAGTGCGCCATCCTACGTGTCCCCTAGCACTTCAGGTAGTGCTGTGTTGGGTGGCCCAAATGTGCAGGGAAGAGCGGGACGGTGGGGGGACAGGAAGACTGGTGGCATGGAGATGCGTTGGGTGCTTGGGAAGCTCCATCCCTCCTTCCCCATCTGCACCTGCTGGCCCTGCTCCACTCTGTGGTGATGGGATCCTGTGACCCGAAACAGGCGGAAATTTCCAGAGTAACTCCAGCTCTCTGGGGCTTTTCCCTGGGAAAGGAGAGAGCTGATTTTGAAACCCTTACCACCTTAGCCCTTTTCAGTGAACTACGGTGATGTTTGGGAAAAGTCTGTAGGTAGAGTGTTACAAGAGCTACATCATGACTGCTGAGACTCCAAGGTTTCTCCGTTGTGCTTGATTATGACTGTATGAGCTAGCCTTCCATGAGCAAAACCCCCTGTTCTCACTCTGTTACAGAAGGTTTTTTCCCCCGTGGTGGTGATGAATGCTTTCTCTTCTCAATGATGCCCTTTTGCAAGAGCAGCTGCAGGAATTGCCCTCGTAAAAGAATTTTAATTTTTTTTTAAAGGGAAAGTTCCATAACTTAATTTTTATCAGCTAATGAGAAAAAAAGATTTTTTTTTAATGCAGTGGTGGGATTTGGGAAGTAATTTTAAACAACAAGATCAGTCTCTGTAGGTTTAAAAAAGCATTTGACTTCAAACGTGAAAGCTTGCTTGATCATTTTATCATTTCAAAAGTCAGTTTTATCATTTTTCAATATGATTGGCTCAAAATGTTTTTGGAAGCCTATCCTTGTTGTTGCTGTTTGTTGTTTTTTTTCCTTTTGGAGAGTTTTCCAGGCTGAAGTACCAAAATAGGGCATGTATTGAACACTTAACTGGAGGGGTGAATCATCATCCTAATGACGTGAGTCCTGTAAGTAGAAATGATGCTGGGGGAGCCCCTGGAGGGCCCGAGGTGCTGCCAGACATCACCCGCCTCCATGCGAGGCCGGTCCTGCCGCTGGGAGCGGGATGCGTGACTGCGTGCCACCGTGATGCTGTGCTCCAGCGCCGTTCCTCCGTCAGCGCGGTCCTTGGGCTGATGTGTCGGAGGGAGCTGCTCCCTGGAGTCCCCCCAGCAGCTGTGGAGATGCTGGCTAAAGAAATGGGCAGCTGGGGCTAGAGTGTGTCCTAAGGTCCAGAGTTTGTACCTATTTGAATTCCTAATGAAAGACGGATGGCAAATGTCTGTGTAATTCCCGTTTATTGTTCGTCTAGTACATTTTCTATTAATCGTGCAGTTTTTCTGCTTCTAACAGATGTCAGACAAGGTTAGGAGAGGCCCCCAGATATGGTGCATTCAGCACAGCACTGTTGGGTAAGAGAAGATGCTGCCTGATAACACCTCATGTGGGCAGCCACACGCAGCCTTTGGTTTATCTGGGCATGTGCCACTGCTCCCTTTCACAGCCAACACTTAAGGAGAGCTGAGGTGACTTTTTTAGATGCCACAAGTTGAGTAGTGGCACCTCTCAGAGCAGGGGAAACTGATGGCTCCTGACTTCCATCAGGTCTGTGCTGTAGTGGGCTCTCTGGTCTCGACCCACATCTCTTTATTTCAGAGGAGAACCAAGGAAAAGCCTCTCACTTCCCACCTACAACCTGCTTTCACCAACCAGGGGAGCATCATGTCCTGCTAGGGCCAAGAAACCTCATTTCTTTTGGAAGCCAGGTCAGGAGAGACATGATCTGAAAGATACCTATGATCTTACACTGGCCCAGGCTGCCCAGAGAAGCTGTGGATGCCCCATCCCTGGAAGTGCTCAAGCCCTGGCCGGATGGGGTTTGGGACAGCCTAGGCTGGTAGGAGGTGTCCCTGGAAGTGGAAGGTTGGAATGGGATGGTCTTTAAGGTCACTCCCAACCCAAACCATACTGTGATGCTGTGATTCTGCAGTCTTGGTGCCTCCCAGTTTGTCAGCCTCATGGAAAGGTTCAGTAGGACAGAAGGTGAAAAGCAGAGCCCACTGCAGCCTTGGCAGAAGGTCTGGAATCGCATATTAAATTTTCCCGTCCTGGATGAGGTGAGCCAGGGCGGGTGGTCTGGGCACTGAGCTAGTGTAGACGTGGCCAAACTCAGAATTTCTGCAAGAAATGCTTGCCAGTGTCTCTAAATTGTTCCCGCCCCCATGGGGCCCAGTGTTCAGGCGTGCCGTGGGGCTGATCAGAAGCTGTGATCTCTTTTAGATGTATTTTGAGGTCTTTGTACTCAGGCTTGGTCTGTTTGGTTTACGACGATGAGATTAAAACCACGAGAACAAAATCAGCAGACCAACCCTGTGTCTTACGAAACCTTATCTCTGCCTGCCAACAGCCTTACCGTGTACGCTCTTTCTAGATGAAATCTCTCTGAGGCTTGCTCTCAGGCCGTCAGTGCTTATTTCTGGTGCTGCTGTGGCTTCTCTCTGCTTTCTTTCAGATCTGACTTCCCGAGCTGGTGGATGATGAGGTGGGGGTTTTGCTGAGCAGCCCCTTCCCAGCCACCAGTGAAGCCTCCCGTTGCCCTCTGCCTCTTATTTTCTGTGCAGCTGGTAACCAGGGTCGGAGTTGGTGTGAGTCCCACTGTTCAGACACATGACACTGGGGAAATCTGCCTCTTTAGCAGTGAGATTTCTAAGGGTGTAGGAGCAAGACTGGAGGGATTTGGAACCAGCAGGTATGAGAGGTCTGGAAGTGCTGCTGGGTTGCAAAAATGCACTCGGTGATGCTTTCCCAAGCTCCAAAAGATGCTGGTGTGAACAAAAAAACCTGCTCCAAGATGCATGCACGGTGCAAATTTACAGCAGCATGTACTTTTAACATAATAATCTCATTATGTCAGCCATGTAGGAATGTGTTAGCACCTGCATCTTCCTGAGGCACAGACGTTATCATATTCCTGGTCATGCAGAGTAGATCCAGCAGATCAATGCTCTGCAAAGCCACTGTGTGAGGAAAGAAGTGTGCTGCTGGAGTTCCTGCTGACGCAGGGGGCAGAAGGGTGTAGAAAAGAGCTTTGGAACTTGCAGGTTTCATTTCTCCACACAGAAATACCTGCCTCTTCTGTTGTGGTTTGCAAAGAAATTGCAAAATACCTGCTCCGTGCGCTGGAGCGCTGTGTGATTGCCACGCAGGCTTCGTGCTGCGTCTGGGATGGCTTCACTGCAGCGCTGAGTCGTGGTGCACTGTTGAGAGGAGTGAGTTTGGGCACCCACGCACAGCGCCAGAGCGGTGCCAGGCCTCAGCCAAAGGTGAAGCAGCAGGAATGCACTGTGGTGTCTTGGGCCCGGGGGTTGTTCTGGTGGCTGTTACCTTCCACGTGTGCTCGTTTAATCCTGCTTCAGAAGTCCGAACCCTTGGGAACAAGAAAAAATGAAACCACAGTGGTGCCATCTCATATTTGCAAGCTCCAAACGCTCAAAAAGACTTCTGACGTCCCCCCTGCAAATCAAACAAATAAACACGCCAAAACCAAACAAACAAAAAAACAAAACACCAACACCCTGAAACCAAATGTTGAACTATTTATCTTTGCCTTTTGTTTTAGGAGTCACGAGGATGTGTTCAGCTCAGTTGTGCTTTCCCAGTCGGACCCAGAGAGGTTTTGTTTGGGGTTTCTGGCACAGCAGTATGGTTTTGGGGAAGGGGTGGCACGTTGTGATGCTCACGGAAGGGCTGCAAGACTTCAAGGGTGCTGCCGGTGTGCACTGGGGTCTGTGTCTCAGAGAGCATCTCATCTGCCTGGGTCCATAGCAGGCTCTTCCTTTGTGCTGTACTCGCGTGGCAAGAGGTGATGCTGGTGAGATCGCCTTGCTGGCGGAGGAGGGAGGCTTTCTGCAGCGGGACATGATTTGGCATGGGTATGTCACTGTGCAGGAGCACACGGGTGTTGGGGCTTGTCAAGGGAGTCAGCAGCGTCCTTTGTCCCATGAGCTTGGATGAGCTGCTTGCAAAGAAGGAAGAAGGAGTAGGACTTCAACCTGTAGAGGAGCAACTCTGGAAACACCCAAATAATTCATTTTTATCCACTGAAATGGCCGTGGGAGGGGGAAGCAGCATCAGGGACCTACTCTGCTGAGAGCAGCAATGAAAAGGGGACCTGAGAGTCCCGGAGCGAGTAGATGTGTCACCCAGGGGGGCTGAGATGAGAGCCCTGACAGCCTCTTCAGTCTGGGCACAAGGGGGGGGGGGGTGCAAGAGCATCGGCCGCGTTGTGCCTGTCCTGGAGGAACTGCTGCTCTGTCCTGGAGCTCTTCCAGTGCAGGTCCCACAGTCAGCCTCGGAGTCAAGATCTGTCACTGCTATTACGATTACTTGGACCACATTTGCCTGTATGTTAAGCTGTTTTGGAGCTGGGTATCTGTTCAGCATGCCCACAAGCAATTGCAACTGGAAAATTTCACCTCTTGTTTTTAGGCGTAAAAAGAGGCTAATTTTGGAGTTTTTAGCTAAACTGGAATTGAAATTGAGCATGACATTCTGAGTATATTTGATACATCTCTGTGGTGGGAGTTTGACCTCTGCTAGGATGCTGGCCTCTCTGAAAGGGATAATAGTGAAGAGGGAAGAGGCAAGGAGGGTGCTCTTTCTCTTTTGTTATGGAGTAATTGTCACCCAGATTTCTGTGCAGGCACAGCCCTCTGGTGCATACAAAATACCAAGACTCCAATGAAGGCTCATGCCTTTGCTGCATCATATTAATTAATGGCCCAGAAAACACGGGGAAAAAAAGGCTATTTTGCAGACACTTATAAAAGTTTTTCTCTCCCATTCCTCCTTCCCTTTTTGCTTGTTGAAAAAAAAAATCCCAGGCATATGAAATATGATGGCTTCCCTGCTGTGACTTCAGATGTAGAAATATGTACATAGGATGATGTGCATTATGAGAGAGCCTGGGTCCCCTGCTGCACCGACAGTACAGAAGGGATGAACCTGCAGTTCGGATGCAGATTGCGGCTGAGGAGAAAATGTTTCCATGCCAGCTCCTGCTGGGACTTTCCCTTTTGCTGGCGCAGCTGGAAACGTAACCCTCGCAATTAACACGACTGCCTGAGGCTCTGCAGGCGGTGCACTTGGTTTTGTGGGACCTGACCACGCCGTGGCAGCGGTGAGGAGGAGCAAAGCCCTGCTGGAGGGGACAGGTTCGCCCGGTTCAGCCCTGCCAGGTCACTCATTGTGGCCACAGCCCACACCTGCACTTGGACAGACATAACTTAACGCCAGTGGCTTAAAAGGTTTCCTCACTGTTTTCCCTTGTTTTCTTCCCATTTTCCTATTTTGGTGGTAGTGTTTTCCTGTACAATGAAATTGCCAGTGTTCGCTACAATGGCTTGTGTAGATTTTTTGGATGAATTTGCATCTCTCTTGGGTCCTGGCTGAAATTTTCTCACATATGGAGTGCAGCAAGGTAACGAAAGCTCTGTTTTGCTCTGTTTCCATTAGGGATCAACCAATGTGGTTTACCAAGCCCACCATGTCAGCAGGAGTAAGAGAGGACAAGTTGTCGGTAGCAGGGGTGGATTTCGAGGCTGCACGGTTTGGCTAACAGGTATTTTCATCTGGGCGTGAATGTCTCGCTTTATGTGGGACAGCTGCTTGCATGAATGAGGGGGATAAGGAGGACAGCTTGGAGGTGGGGTTTTGGGATCTGCGGAAAACACCAGTGTTCCTTGTGAGCTGGGAGTTGCAAAACAATTTTGAGTAGGAAACACTGCCACGTGGTGTTTGTAAAGCAAGATGTTCTTCCCTGGCAGCTGCTACCCCTAACTAACATTGTTATAAATTTCACAGCTGTTACTGGGGCCTCCATTTCCTGGTTCCCTTGATTGAACACATAAAAAGCCCTACGGGTCACGCTTGTTGTCCCAAAGCGTGTGGCTGAGGAAGCCTTGGCTCAAACCCAGGCAGCCCCTGGCAGTGAAACACGCCCAGGATCGTCCGGAACAGCACACCCAGATTTTCATTCTGGGTCAATGGGAAGTTTATGGGGGCACTCAGGTTTACTGTGTTTCAAATGACCTTGTGAGCAGCAAAACAAGGTGGTCTCCTTGTCTGGAACGGAAATACACCCAGACAGTGAGTTGTGCTGAAAGTAATTTCTTGTGCTGCCATCTCAGTTTTTGTATGTTATTTCTCATTCTGTGCACCTTCTGGTGTGTTGCCTTTCTCTTCTGCTTTGAAAAACCAACTCAGTATTTGAGGACTAGGGACTGCTAAAAATGACAACAGCATTTATTGTGCTCTGCTGATAATTACACGACAACTTTTTTGCTACTTTCCACTTTTTTCTTTGCTTGTTAAATAGTTATATTTTCTTTGGCTGCCAGACGATGATGCAAGACATGAGTGGAAAGGTTTGTAAAGCCATTCTGATTTGCCTTCATTATCAATTTGTGTTAGATGTTGGATTAAAACACATCTCTATTTTGTTTTCCTCTTTAATCTCAAGAAGGCAAGCATCTTATCTGTTATAACATCATTTCTGAAGCCAAAAATAACTATCCAAGGCAATTTCCGTCTTTCAAGTGTCACTCCAAGCTCCTGCATACAAAAGCTTTGAACTTCTTTGGCTGATGACTACTCTTTTGTGATCTTGGGGAATATGGGCCTGACGAAGAGCAAAGTCAGGACCCTGAACTTCCAAAGAGTGAACTTCAAGCTATTTAAAGACCTGGGGTATGAGATCCCCTGGAACACTGTCCTCAGGGACAAAGGAGCTGAACAGAGCTGGAGACTCTTTGAGCACAAGAACTCTCCATCCCCCTGGGTAAGAAAGCAGGCAGGGAGGGCAGACAACCTGGGATGACTGAGCAAGGACCTGCTGGTCAAATTGAAGCTGAAGAAGGAAACACAGGCAGTGGAAGCAGGGACACGTGGCCTGGGAAGAGTACAGGGATGCTGCCCAGATGTGCAGGGATGGGATCAGGAAAGCCAAGGCACAGATAGAACTGAGCTTGGCAAGGGATGCAAAGAATAGCAGGAAGGTACATTCTTCAAAAGAGGCCAAGGAGAGTGAGGATTGGTAATGACAGACACTGAGAAGGCTGAGGTGCTCAGCAATTTCTTCACCTCAGTCTTCACTGTCAGTCAGGCTTTCCAAGTCTCTCATTTCCCTGAACCTGTAGATGGGAGCTGGGGGAGCAAAGTCCCCCTCCACTGTAAGTGAAGAGCAGGTTTGAGACCACCTGATGAAACTAAACAAGTACAAGTCTATGGGACCTGATGCCATGCATCCCAAGGTCATGAAGGAATTGCCTGATGGAGTTGCCAACCCTCTCTCCATCATGCTTGAAAATCCTGGTAGTCAGGTGAAGTCCCTGGTAACTGAAAAAGGGAAACATCACTCCCATTTTTAAAAAGGGTAGAAAGGAGGACCCAGGGAACTACAGACTGGTGATCCTCACCTCTGTGCCTGGGAAGATCATGGAAAAGATCCGCCTGGAAGCAATCTCAAGGCACATGTAAGACAAAGAGGTGATCCGAGACAGCCAGCATAGCTTCACCAAGGGCAAATTGTGCCTGACCAATCTGGTGGCCTTCTGTGATGGAGTGACTGCATCAGTTGATAGAGGAAGACCGACTGATGTCATCTACCTGGACTTCTGTAAGGCCTTTGACACGGTCCCACATGACATCCTGGTCTCCAAATTGGAGAGAGATTGATTTGATGGGTGGACCATTCAGTGGATAAGGAGTTGGCTTGAAGGTCGCACCCAGAGAGTGGTGGTCAATGGCTCCATGTCCAGGTGGAGGCCAGTGACAAGTGGTGTCCCCCGGCGGTCTGTCCTGGGACCAGTGCTGTTTAACACCTGTATCAATGACATAGCCAATGGAATCAAGTGCACCCTCAGCAAGTTTGCAGATGACACCCAGCTGAGTGGTGCAGTCGATACAACAGAAGGAAGGGATGCCACCCAAAGGGACCTGAACAAGCTTGAGAAGTGGGCCCATGTGAACTGAATGAGGTTCAACAAGTGCAAGGTGCTGCACCGGGGTCGGGGCAATCCCAGACAGGAGGACAGGCTGGGAGAAGAACTCACTGAGAGCAGCCCTGTAGAGAAAGAGTTGGGAGTTTTGAGGACAAAAAGCTTGACAGGAACCAGCAGTGCACGCTTGCAGCCAGAAGGCCAACTGCATCCCGGGCTGCATCACCAGAGGAGTGGCCAGCAGGGGAGGGAGGTGATTGTCCCCCTCTGCTCTGCCCTCATGATGCCCCACTTGGAGTGCTGCGTCCAGGTCTGGGGCCCCCAGCACAAGAAGGCTGTGGGTCCAGAGGAGACCATGAAGATGATCAAGGGGCTGGAGCACCTCTCCTATGAAGAAAGGCTGAGAGAGCTGGGGCTGTTCAGCCAGAAGAAGAGAAGGCTTCGGGGTGACCTCACTGCAGCTTTTCAATACTTAAAGGAGGCTTATAAAAAAGGTGGAGAGCAACTTTTTGCTCGGGCAGATAATGACAGGACAAGGGGGAATGGTTTTAAACTAAAAGAGGGGAGATTTAGATTAGAGGTTGGGAGGAAATTCTTCCCTCAGAGGGTGGTGAGGGACTGGCACAGGTTGCCCGGAGAGGTGGTGGATGCCCCATCCCTGGAGGTGTTTTAGGCTGGGTTAGATGAGGCCCTGAGCAACCTGATCTAGTGGGTGGCGTCCCTGCCTAGGGCAGGGGGTTGGAACCAGGTGGTCTTTGAGGTCCCTTCCAACCGGAGCCATTCTATGACATATGCAGTGGCCTCCTAACTTCCCAGCAACTGACTTTTAAGAGACCGTGTGGAAGGATGTTACATGGACTATATAGATGAAACAGAAGGACACCTGAATGCCCTGCATTGCTGAGGAATGCCCTCAGCCTTCAGGAAGGTTGTACTACACAAACCAAAGGCACAGGCAGCAGCACGCCCAGCCACATTTCCTCTCCAGCACAAGCATGGCTGTTCTGCATCATACTGAAAGTCCACCTCGCCTGGATCTCATTTCCATCACTGGTCAATAGTAGGTGTTGTGGGGTATATAAATAAACAGGCAGGCGATGCTGTCTCCTCAGGATATTTTCCAAGGCGAAGTGTTTCCTGAGGCAGGCATTGTGTTTGGAGGTGTTCTCTTTCCTAAGTTGAGATCCTCTTCCATCTCAAGGAGCTTTCAGCACATGCATCCCCACCCAAGAGAAAGGAGCAGTTTTGGTGGCCCAGGTCCTCTTGCCGCTCTGCTACACAGGCAGTAGCAAGTGCTCATTGTGTGAATGGATGGAGCTGGGGTGGGAAGCAGCCACCTCACTTAGGATTGGTGACTTTCTGGTTGCTGACTCCAGGAGATGCAGAGCCATCCTGTTCCGCTGTCACAGGTCTGTGGCTGCTGTTCCTGCGTAAGTGGAGGTGTCTGTGGATGCACAGGGGCTGTTGCTGCTGTTGGAGCCCATCCCACTGCACGCGCTTGTGGCAAGAATCTCTCCTTGGTCCACTCCAGGAGAGCAGTTGGCTGTCCAGAAGGGGAAGAGAAGGAGGAAGATGCTGAAAGACGTAGAAGCAACAGCATCCTTTAAAGCTTCCTCTACTTCCTGACACCTGCTTGTTCCACCGTGGCCCAGCAGGATGTACTTCTGCAACACACCTGGGCTGAGCCTGTCCAGATGAGAGGGTCTAACAGCATTTCTCATAGCATTAATGCCACCCCCTGGAGTAAGAAGGTTTGGCCAGGGTCCTGTGGTGTTAACAATACACTGAAAAGATTACTCCAACCTCCCTACCTCATTTTTGCTAAAGCAGCTCCAGACAGGAGGAGTTTTGTTGCCAGCATCGCAGGAGGAATTAGGTTATGGTGTCATTTTCATTCTTTTGAACTCAAACCTGAACCTTGCTTTTCTGTCTCCAACAGGCCTTTCTGGAGCTGGTAAGACAACCATCGGCTTTGCTCTGGAAGAGTACTTGGTCTCTCATAGCATCCCCTGCTATTCCCTGGATGGTGATAATGTTCGGCATGGCTTGAATAAAAACCTGGGTTTCTCAGCTGGAGACCGTGAGGAGAACATCCGCCGCATTGCAGAGGTGGCCAGGTTGTTTGCTGATGCTGGGCTCGTCTGCATAACAAGTTTCATTTCTCCTTTTTCAAAGGTAAACTCTCTGCATCATATGCTGCTCTCTTCTGGATGGCCTTGATCTCATGAATGTTCCTAGGAAAGAGACGTTTATGTATATGCCATCAGATGTTCCTTTAGCTTCTTCTCCACTCTTTTGTACAATGCCACCGGTATACAGAGCTATAAATCATCGGTACAAGTTTCTGGAGTGCTGTTGGACATAACATTTTTGCTTTCAGAATTGGTTAAAAGTTAAGTAATGTTTGAAATCTTATTATAAAGGCTCCTACTGCTAACTTGTTAGGAGCCAGAAAAGAGGCATAAAAAAAATAGCCTGTCATAGTGGTATCAATACTTTATTTGAAGAAGCATTGATTGTTTTTTTATGCTTCCTGAGAATGCCAAATATCTGCAATTATCAAGCTAATGTAAATAGTTGAATAGTTGCCTTTTTTTTTTAAACACAGGACTGATTCACATCCTAAGGTTCTGCTATCCTACTTAATGAAGAGGTCTTCTAACGTATCTTTAAAGAAAAGGGGGGGAAAAGAGATATAAACCTTTAATTAGAATTAGTTTAAATTTAATAAATCCGTATCAAAGATGAATTTACCTGTGTCAGATTCCAGGGAATATCATTTAGTAGGAATATCATTTAGTAGGAAGGTATTTGTTGCAATATGCAATATGCAGACACATATGGTTTTCCCATCTTCCTTGAAACAGGATCGTCAAAATGCACGGAAAATTCATGAGGCAGCTGGGCTTCCTTTCTTCGAAATCTTTGTAGATGCTCCTCTAAATATTTGTGAAAGCAGAGATGTGAAGGGACTGTACAAAAAGGCAAGAGCTGGAGAGATCAAAGGTATGCAAGAATGAGCTCTTAATTTGCCTTTTGCTTAACGAAGTGTCAGATAGCTCATCTTTGCAGCTCTGCATGTAGAAAATCTCTGGAGGTGGGTTAGTAAAGGCTCTTTGTAGTACACAAGGGTATCCTATTTCCCTAATCTTACTATCACAAGCATCACTTCTAGTACTCAGTACAGCTTGAATGCTTGCTAGTTGTTTGTATAGTGGTGTTGACTCTAGGGCATGGAGTATTACATAAAATAAATTTGGTTTGGGTTTAATTGTCCATAGGATTCACAGGGATTGACTCAGAGTATGAGAAGCCTGAATCTCCTGAACTAGTGTTGAAAACAAACATTGCATCGGTGTCTGAATGCATTCAGCAGGTTGTGGAGCTCCTGCAGACACAAGTAGGTCATTTGTTTTTACCACTACCACCGGCAGCTCATAAATCTGGCTTCACATACTGTCTTCTTGGTGTGCATTTAAAAAGCAGTGTTATGAGTGCTGTCTCTCTCTCTTTCAGAACATTGTGCCCCGCGCGTCGATTAAGGATGTTCTTGAGCTATTTGTACCCGAAAATAAACTTGATAGTGTCCGAGCTGAAGCAGACATGCTACCATCCATAGAGATCACGAAGGTAACATCTCATTTGAATGCTGCACTATGACTCGGTCATTGGTTTGCTTTTTGAAGGGCAGAAGCATAGATAGGGATGTGGCTAAATGGTGCTCTGTTCAAAGAATCGCAGACTGGTTTGGGTTGGAAGGGACCTTAAAGCCCATCCAGTTCCAACACCCTGCCATGCACAGGGACACCTCCCAGCAGACCAGGTTGCTCAAAGCCCCATCCAGCCTGGTCTTGAACACCTCCAGGGATGGGGCAGCCACAGCTTCTCCGGGCAGCCTGTGCCGGTGCCTTACCACCTTCATAGTGAAGAATTTCTTCCTTATATCTAATTTAAACCTACCCTCTTTTAGCTTAAAGCCATTCGCTCTTGTCCTATCACCACATCCCGTGACAAAGAGTCCCTCCCCAGCTTAGCTATAGCCCCCTTTAGGTACTAGAAGGCTGCTATAGGGTCACCCCAGAGCCTTCTCTTCTCCAGGCTGAACAACACCAGCTCCCTCAGCCTGTTGTCGTAGGAGATGAGTTCCAGTCCTCTAATCATTTTTGTGTTGATTTTGTGGTTCCTCTGATTGTTGTGTCCTTTCATGGCTGTGGTTTATGACAAAATGAAGTGTAGTTCTCATCCTCAGACACTTTATCCTGTTGTGTCTCTCTGCTCTGTCCTGTAGCACGCCAGGGCTATCGGCTTTGTTGATTGTATTAGGACAGCCCCACACGTGGTTGTGCTATGTAAGGATACAGATCTAGCTTTAAAAAAACAAAACAAAACAAAAAAAAATCACACCGACCCCCAGCACCACTTTTTTCCCCTTTATGAATGTCCTCTATTTAACGCTAAATGGTGAGACTGCTTTTGCAGCAGAAGGAAAGGAAGAGCAGTGAGAGCTGGTGACAGGAGTGCCCTCTGGGTTTGTTTTGCAGCTGGATCTGCAGTGGGTGCAAGTGCTGAGTGAAGGCTGGGCCACGCCACTGAAGGGCTTCATGCGCGAGGCAGAGTACCTGCAAGTGATCCATTTCGGCACCCTGCTGAACGGTACGAATCCTGCGCTTTGAGAGACCTGACACTCGCGCTGCGGTGTTGTAGCAGGCACTCGTGGAACAGCTTGATGCTCAGCTGTGTTTCAAGCCTCCTTTCCTCTGAAGTGCTAAATGCAAGCCCTCGTAAAGGAGTGTGGGAGCTGGGAAGCCGTGCTCTGAAATGCACCAAAGAGTACAAAAGGTGACCAAGTTCACAGTGCTGTGGCCAGGGCCCTGTGTCACGCACTAGACATCCCACGTCATGCTGTTCAAAGGTTTTGGCTGCCATTATATATATATACATAAAACCTCTTAACCCTGCATGGTTCTGCCAGGGAAGGCTGCCAGGCTGTATTTCAAATGAGAGGAGAGGGTAGCTGATCCTTGGAAACAGGGCCAGGGGCTGATTTGTCTTTCATTTTTCCTATTTTCCCCCTTCCCCATTACCGTAGCTTGAAATAAATCAGATTTAGCTACTGATTAGCAACTTAATAAGAGTTTTTTCATCTCTGGAAGAGGCAAATAATACTCAGGCAGTGCCAACTACAGTTTGGGGTAGTAGATATGTGTCCCATGTCTCAGATGGAGATGCCATTGCCGTTGCCGTGCATGCAGTGAATGGGTGCACGCGTTGGGTTCTGTAGATCCAATACGGCTCTCTGGCCTCAGAGTTTGGGATCTTGGTGAAGGACTCACTGTGGAGAGTCTTGTCCTCCTTCTAGAGGACCCTGGTCCTGCCTTGGTCATGCAGGGCAGTAATTTGCTGCTGGCACTGGGGTTCAGGCACTGTACCTCAAGTGCAAAGCCAGCGCTTAGTTCAGGATTGCCCATGTTGGGCTGGAGCAGGGTCTGCATGTGGACGTCTGTAGTGTTCTTCAACTTTCAGGCATGCAGTAGCCTAAACACTGTGCAA
This sequence comes from Cygnus olor, assembly GCF_009769625.2. Classification (NCBI taxonomy): domain Eukaryota; kingdom Metazoa; phylum Chordata; class Aves; order Anseriformes; family Anatidae; genus Cygnus; species Cygnus olor. The sequence goes on from NC_049175.1 coordinate 16,282,066, forward strand.
ACAGCATTCAAAAGTACATTTCCTTATTGTCAGACCTGGAGCTGTGGTCTTCAAACTGCCCCTTGCACACCTGACGAGGTCCCAGAGGTGTCCCAAAACGACCATGTTGCCGCAGAGCTCTGCTGCTCAGAGGCTGTGGGTGGTGGGATTGGGTGTGCCTTGCCCAAGAGCTTCCATGCCAGTCTTTCTAAAGCCTGTGGCCCAGTTCTTCTTCCCCAGGGGGTGCGTGTGATGTTTTAGGCAGCCCAGCAGGAGCAAGCTGTGCGTGGGACATCTGTGATCTGGTTCAGTGGCCCAGCATCAACATGAGTCTGTCCTCCACTCTTGTGGTTGATAAACAGGCATTTTTCACATGCTGAGGAGTACATCCCACATTGGCATACTGATAGTTAGAACAAGAGCAGTGTTAAAAATAGATGGAGAGAAAGCACCGATGCTGCGCATCCCTTCGGGTGCGTGCAGTGTGTGCGGCTGGATGAGCACTGCTGGGCTGGCTGGCAAAGGCCATGTTTGCGAGGGAGCACCCTGCCCTACCCGCCAACACACGGTGTTTGCTGGAGGTTTCAACTGAGCTGCTTTGATTTTGGAAACCATAACTGGTGCCAGTGAGTGTTAATTATCTTAACTGTGTTTGTATTCTCCCAGGAAAGAATCACTCTGTAGCTGGTATGTATTTAACTGTCCTCAGGTTATATGGAAATCACTACAATTAGATTTTTTGCTCTGATTTTTTTGCTATTTAAATTATTAACACTAAACACACCCACATCCCATTTATGATTCCGCTGTTTACAAAATGGCATGTATACCCCATGTCCTATTGACCAGTCTGCACAAAAATCCTAGTAATTTTCACTGTAGTGATTTTTATTAGTGTCTTGCATTTGAAAATGCCATGCTGACTTTTCCACATTGACTTTATTGACTAATCACTGGTTAATATTTTTTAAATATATGAAGTTGATATTGATTGATTCACATGTGACTAGTTACAGGTATCTGATTATTCATGAAGTTGCTTGAAACTTGCTGCCTGGCAGATGATACCGAGTCATGAATTAAATGGAAAATTTTAATAAAGACTAAACAAAATCTACATCATAGTCAAAATCCTCGAATTAAGACTCTCAAGGGTCCAAAATGATTTCAGTCAGATTAGAACAAAGTGAATCAGTGATTTATTTGCTGTTGTTTATGAATGGCAACCCATGGGAGAGACTGCTTCTCATGTATTAATACTGGCATATGTGAGTGGGAAGACCTTAGTGGGGAAGTGAGAAATTGGGGGGGGGGGATGAGATCAACGTGACTTCAAGGCATTTAGAGACAACACAGAAATTAGAAACCACACATGCAAACATAGATTCACTGTATATACAAAGAATAGATCAAAAATGGACTGCAAAGATAAACTGAGAGGGGTAACAGTACAGAGATAACAAGGAAAAAAAAAGACAAAACATGATGTTTTCCCTGTTGGAAGAGTTGATTCAAGAGCAAAATTGAGCAAAAAAAGAGTTGAATCAAGTGCAAATAGGGCAGTGCAGTGAATTGTCACGGTTGTGAGAGATGCCACTAGGCAAAACCACGCTGGAGTGGTCTTAATGGAGATTTTGTCCTGGAAGAGGAGACGGGTTATAGCCAGACTGTATTTACCATTTATGTTTACATTTTTCAAAGAGGCTTTAAAACAAGCCAACTGAAAAAGAAAAATCTTCCTGGGAGAGAAAGAGTCCAGAAAATAAAGAAGTATTCCAGGTGTCTTTGAGACATCGCTGGCACTAAGATAAGGAGCTGTTTTAGTCCACTAACATTGGTATTTATTAGCAGCACAAAACAAAAATTGGATAGTGAATAAATTCACATGACTGGTGAACTAATCATGGAAAACCTGGCCTCCTGTTTTCAGCCTCTGAAAACCTCTGTTTACTCAGTGCCCCCTGCAGCCTCTCCCACCACCCTCCTGTAGCCCATCTGAAGTAGTGTGGGGACATTTTGAGCAGTGCTGGTGCTCTAGGTCTTTGGAGGATGCTAACATCCACCCTTCTCTTGCCAGACGGCATTATCAACCTGACCATCCCCATCGTGCTGCCTGTTTCCACGGAGGACAAGCAGCGGCTGGAGGGCTGCGGAGCACTGGCGCTCAGCTACGAGGGGCACAAGGTGGCGATCCTGAAGAACCCCGAGTACTTCGAGCACAGGAAGGAGGAGCGCTGCGCCCGCATCTGGGGCACCACCTGCGCCAAGCACCCATATGTCAAAGTAGGTTTGTCTCTGTCCCTCCTATTGTCGGAAACCTGGCCGAGATTAGTAATGTGCCATGGGGGGCTGGAGAACCAAACTCCTCTGAGGTTTCCGTGGTGTGGGGTGTCCTGTCAGCTCTCCAAGCCCAGCTCCTCATTGAGAACCATCACTTCTCAAGCGTGCAGGAGGGCTGAATTTTTAGGCTTACAAGCAACTGTTAACACTGCACTTACTGCTTAGCATCGGTCAGATAACAAATGGTAGAAAGGGAAAACAAGTGTACTGCTCCTCTCATTCATTTATTTTCACGAGTGTATCAACATCCAAACGTTTTTAGCATGCCCAACAACTTAGATCCCAAGGTTTTCCTGCTCTTGGGGGCATGATGATGTCAGTGATTCTGCCAAACACATGCTGTAAATCCCTGGCTCGTGCTCCTTTTTAGCTACGCTTTACTCCTCAATGTGGCATTCATGCAGGCAGCCAACAAAGGGGTTGTATTTTTACACCTTATCTTTTCCCTTCTTTTTGCTGACCATACAAAGAATATCATCCCCTTAGCAAGGGAGAGCTGCAAGCTATGCCAAGCAGTTTGAACTAAAAGGCCAAAGCCATACTAATTCTTTTCCCTTACCTTAAAATACCTCCCTCAATTATTTAGCAGCAGTTGCTCTCTTGACAGAGCAATCTGAGTTACGAAAGTTTAACGATACCATTGACGGTGAAGAAAACAGCTGTGACAGTACAGTAATGCCAATTTAGGGATTTCTTATAAAGACTTGTGGTGAGATCCTGAGCTGGTTAATGCAGGATAACGGCCCTAGGTTGTTCTGAATGGGGTTGGAAGCCTCATTATTACAGCTAGAGGAGGATTCAACAAATCGTGGAGCTGCATACTCACCAGGCAGCGCCCCAGGAGGATAACATTTCCAGGATAGGAGGGAACAAAAGGTGGGCAACACAGTGGTGTTACCACCACCAGAGCACTGTTTGCTCTGTGGAAAGGCTTTGCAAGAGCAAAAGCTCAGATGGAGGAAGGTCTACTGCCCTAACTTCTTGACCTCCAGGCTGCAGAGAGAAGTCTGGCACCTAGCTGGGTGCAGCAGTATGGTCTCTGCGGCTGATGCCTTGCTTTATGTCACTGCACTGCTCATGATATTCAGATCACATTGCCACTTTGGTAATGTTTTCAACCTTGCAGGTTGAAAAGAAAGAAAGATCACTCCACAAGCAGAATCATACCTAGTGCTTTTCAAAGGAGGCTGGGAAATGAGAGAGGTTTTTTTTTTTTTTTCTGTCCTCATGTAACCTGTGTGTAATTCACAGATGGTGATGGAGAGTGGAGACTGGCTGGTTGGTGGAGAGCTCCTTGTGCTGGAGAAAATCAAATGGAATGATGGACTGGACCAGTACCGTCTGACACCACTCGATCTCAAGCAGAAGTTCAGAGAAATGAATGCTGGTGAGTTGAGTGCCTTGGGCACCAATGACTCTGCTCTTCTTACCCAGAAATCTTACCATTAGTGCCATTATTTTGCATGAGGTTAATTGGTTAATGGGTAAATGCTAATGGGTTAATTGGTTAATGGGTAATTGGCTAATTCATGCTGTATCATTAGATCCCTGTGGTATGCTACAGACTTGTCAGGTGGACCAGGGAGCTTGCCCTACTTCTGAAGCTTTCCAGCTGGCTCACTAATTCATGAGCCTCTCAAGTGTGTGCCCTCCTCCCATCTTTCCTGACACTAGGAGACGTTTGTGGTCTGTGATTGCTCACTCCTGGCCTTTCAGCACCTGCCAGATTGCTTTCATATGCTTCTGAGACTGGGATGGAGCAGTGGGGAGAGCAGGAAGTGCAAAGCAGGCCACAGCACAAAAATGGTGTGGGATCTCCTGGGGTAGGAACAGTGCTTGTGTCAGGCAGCTTCCCCAGCGGGCTTTTGCAGACACAGGAGTGGAGAGTGCTGAGCGTGCTGCTCATGACTCCTCTGTCCTCCCTGGCAGGCCAGGTCCTCTCCTCTCACACCCAGAGCATGTAAAGTCCTGTCCTGAGTGCTTGGCCTTCAGGCACAAAGGTGAGTTCTGGTTACTTGCAGGTGGTGCTCTGCCCCAGGGGCTGTCTTGGCAGTCTGTGGGGCATCTGATGGCCACCCGATGCTGTATTGTCTCAGTATTTCCAGAAAAGGGTTTCTAAGCAGGATTTGCCTTCAGTCTGTTTGGCAAGTCCTTAGGGAGCAGGCTGAGAGGTTGTTTACACCTGTAAGTAGTTTACCCCAGAAGTCAATTGTGTTCTCATGAACTCCTGTTTCTGAGCACCAGAGGTGTCTGTGGAAACAGCCCTAGTATGGGCTAAGGGGCACTTCTGCAAAACAAGGTTTCAAAGGGAGCAGCCCAATCTGAAGAGCTCAGTCTGTAAATCAGCCTGTGTAATTAGACCCCATAAATCTCCTGTTACACCTGGCATCTCTGCCTGGCTCAGTTCTCACCTCTGCCACCAGAGACAGGGCCTTTGTAGTGTTCCTGCAAGATCAACACATTAGGGCTAATTAAGTTTTGCACAGTGAGTGTGAAGTTAACCCTTTCAACCCTCATCTGCCATGCTGTGCAGTGCTACAGCATCCCAGCAGCAGAGGGGACCAGCAGCAGCAGTGACCATCAGCAGTGGAGATGCCAGTCCTTGCACACTCATTTCCTTTCGGTGATCAAAGAGGGAGATAGTGCTGGCCTTCATGAAGGTGCCATAGAGCTTGGGGAGGTGACAAATAGCTTTAGAAGCCAGGGAACTCAGCAGAGGTTTACATTTGTGCCCAGTGGCATCTCAAAACAGGACAGGAGAGGTGATCAGACTGAAATCGGCCCCAAAGGAAGGATGTGCAATGAAAATAAACTTGGCAGGGTCACTGTACCTGTGTTAAATACTTATCTAACGTATTTAAGGTCTCTTTGACGTGAAGATAGGACAGCAGACCCTTGTGTATCTTATGGCTGTGCCAAAATGTACTGAGTGGATAAATGAAGCAGTGCAGAGCCTGAAGCTCAGCACAGGTCTGTGACCCTCTGAATCTTTCCATTTCAGATGCTGTCTTTGCGTTTCAGCTGCGCAACCCCGTGCACAATGGGCATGCCCTGCTCATGCAGGATACACGGAGCCAGCTCTTGCGGAGAGGCTACAAAAACCCTGTGCTTCTCCTGCATCCCCTGGGTGGATGGACCAAAGACGATGATGTGCCGCTGGAATGGCGAATGAAGCAGCATGCAGCGGTGCTCGAGGAGCATGTTCTGGACCCAAAATCAACCATCGTTGCCATCTTCCCCTCTCCCATGCTCTATGCTGGCCCCACAGAGGTATAGTCGCTGCACGCTCACCATGGTGTAAGTTTAGCCTGTGGGCAAGCTTGCTGCTGGCTCCCCAGTGCAGCTCCAGAAAGCCGCAGGGCAGAGGTCAGTCACTGCTGCTTTGCTGTCAGTTCCCTCCCTGCTTCACTCTCTGCTTGCTGCAGCTGCCATCTCGCAGCAGTGTTTGGCTCAGCAGGCTGCTGCGCTTCTGCAAGTTGTGCTGAGAGCTGGGAGCGGAGCTGTGCCGGGCAGCAACGCTCATTTGTTTTTTCCCAGTTGTTTCTCTTCTGTCCCTATATCCGTGGAAGGAAAGCAGTAAACACCAAACCTCCCTGCAGGCAGCCCAAACACCCGTTGCCTGTTGGTTTCACTAACAACCAAAACCCGAACCAAAGCATTGCCTCCATTCAGCATCAGCCGCTCCTGGGCTAAGGTGGAGTCAGAACCCTTCAGCAGTGGCTCTGTGGGTGTTGCGGGTGGCCGTGCGTTCGGTGCCTTGGAGGGTCTGTCCTCGCTTTTGTCCCGCCACAAAGCAAGCAGCAAAGAAATGCAGGGAGTCGAGCTGAGCAGAGGCAGTGGTGCAAGCAGAAACCTTGTAGGCAGGCCTTTTCGTGGAACCAGTGGGATATATGGACAGCCTCTGCCCATGTGGGTCTCAAGGGCTGATGTATGCTGGCTTTGCACATTCAAACAGCAAAGCACTTCCTTCATTCACTGGAACAAGATCAGTTGTCATCCCTGTTTTTTCTGCTGAAACACCTCTCCTTAGAAGAGCTGTGATGTACCAGGTCCAAGCAGGGGAAGATGAGTCTGATGGCCAGTGATTAACTGCAGCGAGGCTACTGATACATGTCCATCCTTCCTTCTCTGCCACGTACGGGATCCAGCTCACCAGGATCTTTTCTGCCGTTCAGGGCAGTCGCTGCTCAGTGCTCAGAGCTTCTCGTGTCTCTCCTTCACAGGTGCAGTGGCACTGCAGGGCTCGCATGATTGCTGGGGCCAACTTCTACATTGTAGGGCGCGATCCTGCAGGCATGCCTCACCCTGAGACCAAGAAGGACCTCTACGAGCCTACACAAGGAGGGAAGGTCCTCAGCATGGCACCGGGCCTGACCTCAGTGGAAATCATCCCCTTCCGAGTGGCTGCTTACAACAAAGTGAAGAAGGCTATGGATTTTTATGACCCCAAAAGGTAATGCAGGCACCAGTGTCTCATTTTCTTTAGCCTACACAGCTGCTGGGGAAGCATTTTACCTATGACTCCAGCTCCTCTGGAAAGAGCTCCCTTAGAGGACACCATTGCTGCCAATTGTAAATTCAGTGTGGGAAGTTGCTGGTGCCTGCAGTTGGCGAGGAAATGGTGCCGGGAGCTTTCCGACTGCGCCCTTGGCATAGCAGAAGATTTGCACTGGGACAACTCAGCTGTTGTGCCGATCTCACCTCTGTCTCTTTTGCTGTAGGCACGACGATTTTGACTTCATCTCAGGAACACGCATGAGAAAGCTTGCTCGTGAAGGTGAAAACCCACCAGATGGTTTCATGGCCCCCAAAGCTTGGAAAGTCCTAACCGAGTACTACCAGTCACTGGAAAAAAAGAATTAACACTACTTTTAAAAATACTTGTATTAAGAGTGAGCAATGATTGATTGATTCCCTATGATACAGATCAGCTACTTTGATATTTTCAATATTCTGACTCGTAGGACTTTTCTGCCTGGGTCAGAGAGTTTTTTACTAATCAGAAATACTTTGAGCTGGGGCCTTCTCCCCTTGAAGCTGCCAGGAGCACCCTGATGGAGCTGGACGGGGCGGGCAGCTGGCCCTTCGCTCCCAGCACAGCGCAGCTCCGAGAAGCCCAGTGCGACGCCAGCTGGGTCTCTCGGTGCTGCTGGCACTGCGCTCCGGTCCCTGCTGCAGAGCCAGGACCTTGGCACCGGGATAAAAATGTGCCCCTGCACGAAGCAGGAATGATGAAGTGTTTTTCCTTTACCCCTCGCCCAGTGCAGGAGCAGCTGCTGGGACGAGAAGTGGTTGCTGCTGGCACTTGGTGCTTGGATCCAGTTGCTGCTCTCAAGATTGAGCCTTAGACAATATTTTCTAACAGAAGGACTTTTTAAATGCCTTTTTTTTAACTGGATCTTTTTAAATAGCCTAGACAACAAGTCACTTGCTTGCTGTTCTTCCTTTCTTCCTCCTGCTTGACCCATCCAGTCAGAAAAAAAAAAAACCTGGACTGATCTTTCCTGCTGCTCTGAGCTCACTGTCCTGTGAGTCTGCAGCATGCCCAGCCCCAGCGTGGCTGCAGAGGGTGCTGCCGGGGCTCAGGGCCTGGTGGGCTGGCAGCCAGGGGAAGCTATCCTAGGGGGACATTGTGGAGCCCAGATCTCTGAGAAAGCTCTGGAGCACAGGGGAATGGTGTGGAGGGGCGAGCCAGGGGCCGCTGCACTTGTTAGTTATCACAGCCACCAGATTTCATGACTTTTGTACTTGTCCTTTTTCAGTAGATGTCCCAGGACCAGTCAGCATGTGTTTCAAATGAAATGGAAATAATGTTCTCCTCTCCTTGTGCTTGTTTTAATTAGAAATGGATCTACGCTCAGTAAAAACAATCCTGCTTCTGCTTGTAACTTAGTATAGCAAGTGGCACCTCAAGCTCAAACGTGTTTTGCTGTGGCCATGGTGCAGTGTCCAAGACTACATATGCAATTGGGAATGTTTTTGTAAGAGGTGTTTTATTTTTCACTTGTCATGTGTTTTTTTTTTATTTTTTTAAAGTATTCAAAGGGAAGAACACAAAGCCGTATTATACCTCAGAAAAATGCTGCACCAACCACGTTAGCACCAGTGCCTTTCCTACTCAGGCCCTCTGGCAGGGACCTGGAAGACAAAAGCAATACTCCAATGTATAATTGCAATATTTGCCATTTTTAAGTAGTGAAATAGTGCTGTTGCCTCATTCTAAAACATTCTAAAATAATTGATCAGTTAAAAAAAAAATGCAGTAAATCCAAACGGTTACAGCAAACAAAGATGTTGTATTATTCTTTTAAAATAGCTTAGTATACTGATTACCTCTGATTAAAATAGAGTATGCAGATTAGTTTTTTTATAGTGTATTTATTAAAGACATGAGACTGGAATTTGTACCTCAACTGATGCATCTCATGATTTAATATATTCTGAACTTCATACTCTACTATGAAACACTCACTTTTAGTACAAATAAATATTTATACATGTAACTAATGCTTGCCTTGTAATTTTTTTTGGGGGGGAGGGGAAACCACAACCATGTGGTTCACCTGTGGCTGGTTACAGGTCCGTAGCAGTGTGGGGGCTCCATACATGCCACCCTTGCATGCTCAGAGCCTCACTGAGCCATCACCAGCAGTCAGGACGCTGACCACATGCTTATTTTCTTTCAGAAACCTTAGCTGTTTTTTTTTTTTTAATTCCTGTCTAGCTTAAAGTGTGTTGAACAAGGCAAATTTAACACACATAAGGCACGTACTATCTACTTCTATACCCACACCTGGAGCCATCATGGAGCAGCACTGTACTGCAGCCCCACAGCACCAGCTGGCTGCTGCATCCCACAGCTCCAAGATGTTTCCCATGTGCAAACCAGGCACTTTTTTTTTTTTTTAAAAAAGCTGTATTTACAGCCTTGAAACACAGACATACTTTTGTAAAGGTTACAGAACCAGAGCAACAAAACCCAAGTGCAAGCAATGCATTTATTTACCAAATATTTAAGACTGCTCCAAAGGTTTCTCTTCACGCTCTAAGTAGTGTCAGACTGTCAAGATCAGCCTCTTTACAGTCAGAGGACACTGTCTGGGCTGCACTTGCTGCCTACCAGTGACTGAGCAGGTCTAAATAAATTATTTGCCTGCTGGGACTGGCTGTGCTGCTTCCAGCCACAGGATCCAGCCGTTGCTCCCCAGGAAGGGAGATTTTCACACCAAACCCTGTTCCAACTCAGTGTGGTGCTCGGTGGTGCCCCCCCCCCCCCCCCCCCCCCCCCCCCCCCCCCCCCCCCCCCCCCCCAGCCTGTGCTGCAGTGTGAGCTCAGCAGGGGCAGTTCGAGATGCGAAGCTGAAGGAGGTGGTGGCCAAACTCTTGCAGGTTAAGTCCTGCAGCTTCCTCAGCCTTTTCCAGCAAGCTGCTGGGAAGGTCTTGGCTTTGCAACTGTCCTCATGGACCACTGCAAATTGCCCTGTGTGTCTCTTGCATCCTGCCTCATAAGCAGGCAGCAATGTATTACAGGCACGAGGTAAAGGCAAGCTGCAGCTGGCATGCAAACAGGCAGATTCTTGTAGAAACACAGAAAGGAAAGCAGAGCTGAGCTGGGTACCAGATGCCCCTGCCACTTGCAGTTGTGTTTTTTTTCTTCTTCCCATGCACACTAAATTGACATTTAATCTTGCATTTTACAATTAATCTGACCAAAAAAAAAAATACTAAGAGGTACTGTACCAAGCAGCAAGCACCCTGAAAAAGGATGGAGAGGCAGCTTAGGAGCTGCATTATCTCACCTGCCTGCAACAACCTGCAACTCACGATGGGCACAGAAAAAACAGCCACTGCTGAACGGCACTACAGGCAGAGCACTGCATCTGGTGAGTGCCTAATTTAAACCTGCTGAGAAAGCAAATTCCATTAAGTTGCACTACTTGGGTGTTTGGTTGAAAGCTAGTCCTTGAACTAGCTTTAGTGTTCCCCAGCTAGCACTGAAGAGGTAGCCTTAAGGCGCATCATTTAATACAGAGGCAAGGGGAGCAGCAGCAGCAATTTCTTCTCATTCACAGCCAGTGCAATGAGGAAATGTGTCCTGGAAGGAGCTGACTCCAAGTACTGCTGCACCTTCACCCTTCCCCCCTGCAAGTGGGCTTTGCTGATTGTGGCTCCTAGCCTCTTGGAGCTTCCACGTTCTTGCTACGTTTTAGCAGTTTCTCTGCAGAATAAACCACCTCCCCCCTTCCCTGGTGAAGAAGTGCAGGTTAGCACCTGCAGTGGTGCTTATAGCACTCATTCCAGCCCTGAAACCAGAACGACTTGGGGGAATCAGCATTCCATACCCCACTTTTTGATATCCGTATCCCACTATGTTCTGCTGTGCTTAATTTCCCATGTCTTGTTTTACACCACTATGCATTTCCCATATTTCCCCTGACACATCAAAAAACAAAGTAAATTATTAAAAAAAAAAAGACAAGGAGATTAAATCAGGTCAAACCAAACCTACTGCATCTGGAGCATTATACAACCAGTACGTGAAGCAAAGGCACTCCAGTTGGGTAGGGCTGCTGCAGCTATAAGCTTAATGGAAACTGCCATCAGCACCTGATACTGTATGCCAGCTAGCTCCAAGTCTTTATTTTACTTTGCAGACTGTTTCGTTTTACATCACCATCTTGCTTTCAATGCTTACCTTTCCTCTGTAGCTAGCAGAGCTGTGACACAGTGTACCTTCCCCTTGGGTTGAACAATTACGATTACATATTTGCGTTAAATTTGGGCACAACATTATAAGGAGAAAATTAAATTATTTAAAACCTACTGACAATAACTTTACCAAAACACTTTGTCACTTATATTTTAACGCTTTGCCTTTATCACTACATAATGTTACATGAATCTACTGAACTGTTACCAGCAAGTACAGCAGAACATTTCTAAATCACATTTATAAACCTGAAATCCATTCTTCATTGCCTTCAGTTTTGCACATCAGAGCACGTATGTGACAGAGCAAAACATCAGAAAACATCTCCCCTCACCCTAGTCAAAGTACGTGTACAAATCTTCACGGTACAATGCCACCGTGCAGCAGTGGGTCTTCCAGAGAAAATTAAATAGCAGCAAACCCTCATTACAACGCATAACAAATCAGAAAGCACAATTTCATAAAGTTTATAATATGTGGGGCTTAATGAGAGATAAGTTAAGAAGATTCTACTCTACTCACATCAGATGGAAAAATAAAAAATAAAAACAGCATTAAAATGCCTCAAAAAGCAGGATTCATACAAAATTAAAAGTATTCAAACATTTGTACAGTAGTTTACTATCTTCAGTAAATGGCACCAGATTTCAAGTGGTAATGTGAGAAAAAAAATAGTAACATTCCAAATTTTGCCTAGAAGCAAAATTTCGACCTTCATTATTTGCTGCTAAAAGGAAGAAGTAAATGTGAATTGAGTATCGATGAATCTTTAATCTATACATCTTCTGATTTGGTTCGACTCAGGAAGTAGAAAAGATTTTCCATACTCGTTATCTACAGGTTATGTCTACATATAAAAAATGTGTGGATATATACATTTAATACATACACACACGCTCATACGTATATACACCAACTGGTAACAAATCATCTTCCCTCCACACAGGTGACCCAGTGAACCCATGCACCACATCAGAACCTGCTTTAAGGCTACACAGTGTATCGATTATGGGACAAGACACAGGCAGCTGCTCTTGGTCTGAGCTATAATTGTTCCACTTCATGATCTATTATTACATTTTTAGTTGTGCATGACAACATTGCAATAACTTAGAATTTGTTGTATAAAAACAATTCCAGAAAGAGAACTCCCTTTTTCAGGGAACAACCCCACTCCCACCCCCTTACATTGTTTTTTGTTGATTACAGAATATAAACTAAATCACATCAGAAACTGCAAACGCACTCTGTAGTCTTAATCTAAACTAACATGCATCAAAACATTCTGAAGTGTGGCATCCTTTGATTTTCTCATCTTCTCGATCGCCCTCTGGAGATCCTGCTGCTGCACGGGCCGAATTTCGTCTTCATCATGGCTTCAGAAGAATGAAAGAAAAAAAGCAAGACAATGATTTAGGTGATGTGTGACACCCATTCCTACAATGACAACTTTAGTCCTTGAAAATAGTGATTTCACACAGATCCAACACCACACTGGAAACATGCTTCTATCTGTGCATATAGTCTACCTGCAAGTACGCGAGATAATCAAAGGAAGATCACAGCAAGTAAAGTTACATGCATGCAAGAGTGTTATCATCATTTAAGGCTGGTAATATAATGCAATAATATTAACTCTTGCTGGTTCATGCAACCTCAAGCTTAACACCTCGGAACAAATAGTCTTATTTTAACAGTCAAAATGAATAAAGGTAACTTGTTGATCTTTTGGTTGTATAGTGGCAGTCTGTCAAGAGAGTACCTCGTGCTTTCTGTGAATCATAGCAAGGTTTGAAAAAACCCTCAAAATTTGCAATTCAAATTAGAAAATAAAATCTAATATTTGAACAGCGTGTAGCACCAGAAGCCTTCACAACTGCTGTCCAGCTATCGTAATAGAGAAGAAAGGCACATACTTCTCTTCTTCACAAGCAGAATTAACGTATTCCCTGACACAGAGGAGTGCTGCATCCCGGCACATTTCTTTCAGATCACTTCCTGAGAAGCCATCAGTCTCTTTAGCAACTTCCAGGAGATCTACATGCTTGTCCACCTGTCCAAAACCAAAAGGTAACAGCATGAAAACTCCAAAGTCATATACTTTGTTCTACAAGCACAAGATATAATCACCTCTAAGTATTTTTGCTTGCCCTATGGGTTTTTTTTCCCCCCATCTTGCTTTTTGTGAACTAACAAGAAAATTATCTGATTAAGTTATGTCTTGAATCCTCCAAGTAGTTCATATCATTAAATGAAACAAATGTTTCATTTAATAAAACCCTAACATATAAAAGTGAACAGGTAATTGAAAGCCAACCATCACATTGGTATATTCTATTACTGACAAAGTTCCCGTGCAGCTTTGGAAGCCTGTTAGATGACAAAACAGGATGACAGGGATAATGACCCAGTTTCCCAAATGCTCTCACAAGTTTCCTACAACAGCACTGCTTTTTTTTTTTTGTGTGTGTGTGGATAAAGTGGTATAAGGCTCTATCAGACCTTCAGGACAACTTCTTACCTATAGCCAATGAACCCTACCCAATGGTAGGGTCAGACTGTGCCTTTCACAGTCTTTTGTTTGTTTTTTGACATTATTCGGAAGAGAACATTTGTTTTCATAAACACTATTTTAACCAGTAACACAGCAAGTCTGGAAAAAGTTGCCATCACATCTACCTTTTGTTGTTGCCAACGCTCAGCACAGAATAAGAAGCTCAAAAGCAGTTGTTTGCTGAGTTACTGAACAACTGCTCCTGTTTTATACAACCGTGAAAGATGGAACCTGGAGGCAAACTAACACATCTAATTCCATGCACTGCATTGGACCAAACTTGTTTCAGTCAGGACCCTTTATTTATTTATCCAGTTTACAGAAGCTCCTTCCAGCATATTTTCCAGTGCCCCCAAATTTCCTTTTCAAGAAGTTAAAGCCAACACAGCCTAACCAAAAGGCTGAAATTAAGGGGCAACTTCTTCTAAGAGGAAAACTCTTCCATGGAATTGGCTAACTGGTGATGAAGGCAAAGCCCCAAGCATAACCATTGTTATTTCCAGCTACCAGTTCAACCTGTGGGCTCTGCGGGGTAATGCAAGAACGTGCTGACACCCACCAAGCGCTCTTCCAATCCCCACCATCCCTCCCGCTTTTCTTGAAGGACAAAGATTACAGTGATTCTGTCCTACTTGCTCAACCCTTGAGCTCATACTTAAGTCCCTGCTCCCTGACATACAACTCAGGTTTGGGTCTGGAGCCAGCCATCTGCCTCCCCAGATGTGGAAATGAAGGCAGAAGCCAGAAGCAGCAGCTGGTTTACACCAAGGTGCCTCCTACAATCACTACAGCTTGGCTGTCCCAGTGCTTTGCTCTAAAGCATCATCCTGCACACAAATACTGAGAAGCCAGCAATGGTCGGCTATGGAGCTGCCCAGTCTGGGGCTGAAGGCCATCAAGAAAGGGATGCAGCAGTGTACCTGGTTAAGAACAACCAGAAAACGTGCACGTTGTGTGGCAGGCATTAACAAGGATTTCCCTTCAACTCAGGGAGAAGAAACAAGACTTCAAGACGGGCGGGAAAAACAGTGGGCATGACTACACCCGCCATGCCCACTGTTTTTTTCAAGCCCTCTTTTCAAGGGCTTCCAGAAAGTCTGTTACCCTGGCTGGAAATAAACTGGGCTTGAGAGATCTAATTCCTCTTCCTATGGGATAACCACTAGTCTGATTCCACGCAGCCCCAGCAACTGTTACTTGTGTAGCTGTGATTCACTGCCAGATGACTGATATGCCTTACATTCTTTCAGGCTCATGTTCAGAAGATGATTTAGGTTTCTCTTCATGGCCATAAGGCCAAGGTGTTTCATTGCCAGAGCAAACGAACAACACACTCCACTCGCATGCAAGGGCTGGTTGCAGTTATTTCAGGAACCTGCATAAAGGTCTATTATTTCGCACACCTTTCCTAACAACTCTTGAAAAGAAATAATGTTTTGGAACCACAATTTGCAAAAGAAGTTTTAATTTGTTTGAAGCTTTCTGCAAGTAGGTCATCTTTTCCTCCACAACTTCTCTGGCATTCAGCATGTGTTCTGTTTTCATATGCGTATAGTATTTTGCAAGAAGCAAATATTCCAATGCTATATAAACAATCCAAAATGACCACTTGAAAAAAAAAAAACTCCTCAGTATCTGCCGTTCACAATGATGAGGTGTGATTTTTAAACCTCTGAAAAAAAAAAACCCAGTTGTTTTTACTACTGAATGGTACTTATCAGGATAGACCTCAATCAACAGACACCTTGCAAAACTAACTTAATGAGAATTAGTGCTGCAGACTAAATTCTGTAAGACTTCAGTGGCAGGAACCTCCAATAATACAGGTCCTATATCCTGCCAGCAGACACTTCTGATGCACTCACAGCTGCTGTTCTCCTCATTTTGCAACCCACATGGTGATATGAACACCATATATTATTTGTAAAAACATCCATAGTAGTTTTCCTCTAAAGAAAGTATGAACCATGGATCAAAGTGGAAAAAGCAGCACTGTAAAAGAAAAAAAAAGTAATTCCTCCTTTCTTAATTAGAGCAAACAGACTACAGCTCAAGAAATTCAGTATCTTCCTGAGTGAATACTTCATGATATTTCTTTTATTGATCAAAGCAATATCCAAACATGATTCACCTTCAGGGAGATGAATATATTATCTTGTTATATGACAAGAAAATGGAGACAGAGAAATTACATAATTTTCCTCAGAGATGGTGATTCACCAAGAAATCTGAGACTACTGCTCTGAATGAAGCTCATACTTAAACCAGTAGACGACTCTATTGCTTTAATTTTACGCCACGCCTAAAACCACAGAAGATTCTTAAGTTATAATCAGAAATACTCTGGTAGGTCATCTCTACCTTACTACAAAACAGCCAATTATAAAACAACTCCAGAGCCTGCACTCATGACAACAGTAATTCCGCAAATTAACCATTAAAAGAAGTCTACTTACATTTTCATTTTTCAAAATTAGCTTCAAGATTGCTTCTCTTTGTTTCAGAGCCTTAAACAAAAGAGACAAAACTTACTAGAGAACAAAAATAAACATAAGTATATCTATACCAAATTTGATCTATAATTGATCTATACCAAATTTGTTCTGACTGGGCTTTCAGTTAAATTTCCGTGACAAAAACCATTCCTTCAAATGGGAGACATGATACAACTAAGGAAACCTACGTGACAGCAATTAGGCACACCACTCGGCAAAACCAGATCTAGGGTACTCTCACTCCAGGAGCACATACGATTAAACATTTGAGCATATACATTTACAGTAACTATAGGGAAAGAGAAAATGCAGTGATATGTTTAGTCTTATTTTGCCTTAAATAAAAACATCTGTCTCTGAGGATTTCCCATAATCTTTAACAAAGGGCAGACTCTCTAGATCTAGAGAATGCTTTCAATACATACTTTGCTAAATCAGATGAAGAGGATAAACTATGCTTAAAAAAAAACAAAAACAGTAATAAATGTAATTCTACAGATCATGCTTGGGAAGTTTAAGCAATATAAATCACATACCGTAATGATCTTGAAAGAAATGGCTAAGCATAGCCTTACTAACAAGAGAAAACAAAAGGCAGCGAAGAAACTTTCTTGCATCTCCTAAAAACAAACTTGTCCAAAATTCACTTTTGTTGTTAAAAAACAAACAAAAACAACAACAACAACAAAACCACAATAAACTAATCCATAGACAGTCTGCATCTGACCAGATGACATTCAGTCTCAAAAATATTTCTTCCATTTCCCTCTGCCTTGCAGATAATTCTTTATGGGTAAATTTGGGGCATTTTCATCCCAAACCTGGTTAAACTGCAATGTATCATCTACAAGGTGTTAGGTACTCCATAATAATACTACCTGTGCACACTGTCAATCCACAGCATATAAATTATCTTGGCCCTTGATAAAAGAGTTGTAACCAATCTTGGCCGTATCACAAAGTACCACAGACAAGAACAAGAGGTGTGCAGTAATTGCATGAGCTGGTTGTAGCAAGGTAAGGAAAGTTGCATGCCTGTGCCCTAAACGATGCTACCGATATTAATTCTAGACCTCGGAGAGGAAGCCAGCCTCCACAGTAATATTCTGAGGCACAGTTACCTGCAGAAAATTCATCCTTCTAATAATGGCTCTTGATAAAAAGATGTGGCAAAGTACTAAAATACACATCCATGCCTCTTACTAATTCAAGGAAAAGCTGAAGATGAGTAAGGTGTCTGAAACCCTATGAACAGGCATCACAATAAAGGTATTTAGTGTGCTACAAATGCTTTGTCTCAAGAAGTATCCACCCACAAGGAGTGAAAGCCAGTGCAAACAAGACAGGTCTGGGAACATGACTACTCTCTTGCACAATCGATGAGAGTTTTAATCCTTCAGTACAGTCTCTAGGTTTCTGCAAAAAAATGAATAATTAAGGGTATTTCCGTAGCCAGAAGGGTATACTGACAACCACAATCCAGCTTTTTCCAATATTGATACAAAAATGTCTTGTGGTATCATTACATGTTCAAAGGCTACTCAAATACCTTGAAAATGATGGCAATAGCAAAAAATAGTAACGGTAAGATTGTGACAGCTGGCATAATTGATACAGGCCTGCCTTACTGCCCATTTGTCATAAATTGTAAGGGGAATAAAAACAGTTTTCCAGATTGCTTGCTATATCCAACTGTGGAAAGCCTTAAGCAGAACGTAGCCTTTGGTATGCAGATTTTCTGCTTGCTTCTCTTCTTGAAAACTAAGTATCTCGTACCCAGAAATTATAAACAGTAGTCAAACTGTACCTGTTTCTTGGCGCCCTCCAACCTGGCTGTCACCCTACCTTATAGGCAGAGGTATGCAGACACATTTGTTTAGAAGTTAAAACTAAGTTCTCCCCAGAAGGCAAGTAGCTTATGCGTGCTGGTGGGGAAGGGGAACTGCAAAGCACTGAAATAGCCACGCAGTCCATGAAGGGAGCTGCCCTTCATCTCAGTGCCACAAATGTTGCAATTCTCTGTTTGTTTAATATGCTATTTTCTAAGATGCTTCTGCAGAATTGCTCCTTAAGTAGACAATGCACCTTTTGGTTTGTACCCTTCCTGTATCTGCCCAATACTCCCTCACGGAATTCAGTTAACTGGGTTTCCTTGCACTACAGAGAAGACAGCTAATGGAGACATCTAGTGCATTCAGAAAAACAAAACTTCAATAGCAAAGCTGCACTGGAAAACAACGTAGTACTGCTAGCACCCAGAGACAGTATCAAGTACTAACTGCTGTGTGCTGACAAAGGACACACCCTAGTCCTATGCCAAGGACTTCCTTTAGCTACACAAAAATGTACAAGAATAGTTTATTTCATACTTATTTATCCCTCAGCAAGGGAAGATGGACTGATGTCTGTTTCAGAGTGCGGCATCTAAGCCACTTGACTTTTGTAGATGGAAAAATGGGTTGGAAGTGTTCCGGACACTTAAGGTTATTTCAGATAAAAGAATCAAGGAATCAAGTTTCTGTGGGAAACCCCACCTTAAAAAGCAAAGTTCTGTGTACCTCTATGAGACTAAAAGCTGATCAAAATAATACCCCATCTTCATTTCTTTGGGAAAAAAAAAAATCCCAGATGGGATTTTGTGGTGATAAAGCCATTTTGAGGCTGGTAAAATACCTGCCTGTTGCTCAGCCACCAGACTCACTGCTTAAGCAAAGCT
Organism: Cygnus olor; assembly: GCF_009769625.2. Lineage (NCBI taxonomy): Eukaryota > Metazoa > Chordata > Aves > Anseriformes > Anatidae > Cygnus > Cygnus olor. The sequence continues at coordinate 16,300,860 of NC_049175.1, forward strand.
GGCATGACTTACAGGTTGGTTGATGTGAAACCGGGTCGGCATTCTTCTCATGATTGCAGAGTCAAGATCCTGAGGACGGTTGGTGGCTCCCATCACTATTACCTGTGTACATCAACAGAAAATGACTAGTTAGCCTGAAACCTGATTTTAAAAACATCACCATGTTACAGTTTCAAAACCAAACATGTGACTCTTCCACACTTTATCAAGAACATCAACATTTAAAGAAGTTACATAAGGCTTCTTGGTAGTGATTTCAGCAACTGGATTTAAACATGCAGCTCAAGAGAGCATTGGTACCACACAGTACCATCTCAGTGGAGATTTTTACATGAGTCTGAAGCCTTCTGATCCCAATCTAAAAGTTCAAACACTAAGCAGTAACCCAGAGCTTTTGCTTACAGCTGCTGCTGATGTTTGTTTAGTTCCTGGTGGTCTGGAAGGAACTTGAAAAGAGACATTTTGATAAGATATGAGAAAACGTTTCATTCTTTTGCTATGTTCAAAAAAGAAGGGCAATCAGTTCTCTAGAATGACCAAGCTGGCAACTTTTGCAAGTACTAAAATATTGTTAGTTTCTTTTTTTTTTCTTTTTTTTTTTCCTTCTTTTTTTTACATTAAAAAAGCATTAAAAGTCAAGAAGAACCTACATGCACTGGTATACTGAAAGAGCAGTGCACCAGACCTGTATAAGCCAAGTTTAATACAAGCAGAGTATTTACCTCATTTGAGTGGATTCCAGTTGTTAGTTTAAGAACAAATTTACTTCCCATTCACATCAACCTTGTTTTCTCATTTGTTATTTTAAGTTATGTACACTGTAAATACCCAGTCACAAAAGTGAAAAATGCCGGGGAAATAAATCTCTTATCAAAACAGCTTCCTGACACCCTTCTGCTCCTTTGTCTGGGGTCACTCTTCCACAGCCAACAGCTCCTGGCACCTCCAGCAGCTCCTGGCCAGACCAGCTTCCATTTTCTGCATCAGAGTCACCCTGCCACCTAGAGGCTTATTTATACGGTGGCAAATCGCTACACTGAAAAAGCCAAAAGGCTCATTTTCAGGTGAGGCTCCAGCAGTCTTAATCACAGCTCTGTCTAGTAAGGGTAATGCGTGCAAGTTCTGTGGTCATGTAAGCGTGCCGAGCACTTGCTAATGTTCGGCTGAGCCCAAGCTGTCTCTTGCAAAGAGGCACTGCTGTACCCACACTGTGCTTCCCAAGGGCCTGTGCTAGTGCCCAGTATTGCACCCGAAGCGTTTTTCCCTCCATACAGAGCTGAGGAGCCTTCCCAGAACTGGCTGTGCCTGTAGGGTCTGCAAAGATGGGCTCCCCCAAGTGTACACACAGCTGTACGGAGCTCCCCCGCATGCAGCCTCGAGCAGTGCAGCCCTGTTTTTCAGGCACTGTGCCTGAAGTTCCTGCCGGACTCAAGACTACATCCTCAGCAGGTTTAGCCCATAGCTTAACACACTCTTCAGATGCAATCAACACAGGAACAAGTACCGCTCGTTACAGCACTTTACAATTTTCTCCGAACAGGTGGAATTTTTGTTACGGTAACAAAAGCCAAATCTTATCCTTACTCAAAGGAAATCTGTTTGGTGAGAATCAGACAGGCAGCCCGAATCTCCCAAGTAAACATTTGTAATGAACAAAAGAGTCCAGTGAGCTGGCTGTCAGAAATGAGACAGTACAAATGTCAAAACCACTGCTTAAAGAACACTTCCTGAATAGCAATGACATCCAAGGGAGGAGCCTGAAATATAGTATTGAAACAAAACACTCCCGCTGAAAAACTCCCCAGAAACCTCACTCAGCCACAGCGTCTTCAGCCAATTGTTTGCACGGCATTTTACTGCGGCAACTCCCTACCATGCAGAGGCACACACGTAAGGGACAACAATAACTTGTTCAAGCTCAGCATGCTGAACTCAAGTGGTCACTACATTGGAAAAGAGATAACATTCAAACATTGGAAGGAATGTATGCTTGCAAGATCATCTCAGCTTCCACTAAAATATTCATACCATTAGCCTCCTACTAGCAGTAAGCAAACACTCTGCTTTAAAGCCTCTACGCACATCTATTCAGTGCCTTCTAACCATTTTTTAAAAAATACCCTGAAAAACAGTCTTTACTACGTGCTTGAGAGAGCAGGAAGAGCAAATTTTATAAAGAAAAAACTGATGGGGTTCAGAGGATCAGAACTCACTCACAGATTAAAAATTCAGAACAGATTTAAAAACCTGAAAATTAAATATTTGGAGAACAACCATCCTTTTTAAAGGCCTGAAAAAGATTGCTCCAGGTAACACTTCAGAAACATACAGAGCAGGCTTTCTTCTATGCAGCATGCAAGTCATGTTTCCTGGGTGGGTGGGTTTTTTTTTTTTGCCCTTTTTTTTTTTTTTAGAGAATCAGCAGCTTTTTTTTTTTTCCTCTAAAAGACAATAGCTTTGTTAAGATTATGGGGAGGGGGAGGGAAGCATATAGGAATATAGGATGGAAGCATGGCTCCATTTAACAGCATTTATTTTGATCATTAAAAAAGTAGGGAAATTGATATTAACCCTAAGATAAAGAATTTGAGTCTATTGCTTTTCCACAGCTAGCCTGATGCTTTTCTGGAAACATAATAACCAACCTGCAACTGAGGTAAATATTCAGATATTTCAATGCCTCTTCTCAAATCAAAGATTCCCTTAACCTGAAGAAAATATTGTTCACAAGGTGTTTTTCAAAGCAGTTTAAAATTCCCAATTTTGGCTGCTCAAACTTTACAGCTATATTTTTGAGACTTAAGACACTTCAGAAAATAACAGCTCTTAATTAAAAACAAAACACCTACAGAAACAGTCCTCTCAAGAAGAAACACAATCTATTAATCCATCTCATCCCCATAATTCATGGGTAATCACTGACAGGTAAAGAAACTTTCAGCAATTACTACGTATGATCTGCTACTCTTCCCAAATGATTCAATGCACAATAGATGACATAACAGAATCACATTACTTTTCTTGCCATCCTCTTCACTTACCTGGCAGTTATAATCAGTGTCCAGTCCATCCCACAGACTCATAAACTGAGCTTTCATCATAGCTGTAGCTTCATGGTCAGAACTCGAACGACTTCGTAAGAAGGAATCTGTATTAAAGGAATCAGTAAAGCAGCTGACTTTCAATCCTGCCACTGAAACTATGCTGTTTGGTTTCTCATGTGCAGACTGATTCTATTCTCTATCTTACAAGTACTTTTAAAATAAACGCTGTCAAGAAAGGGAAAATATTTATTACAATGAAGAATAGGATAGTGGAATCCTACCACATTTTTAAGCACATCTTTTAAGTTACATCGCAGAAGTATGTAACTATCACATGAGACTGTCCCAAATCTTGTGATCCAAATTTTCATTTTCCTGAATGGAAACTTAAAATTTCATCTCAATTTCTTATGCAGAGATGGAAGCATTCAGAGTCTGGCAAGTTAGAAATCACCAAAATACACAAGAACAGCAAATTGCAGGACTGATGTGAAGTAGGCTATATACTTTGCTATGCAGAGCTCTAGCTGTGCTAGGGGTTGCCTTAAGAATTTCCAGCAGCTATGGAAAAGCACATTTTTCATACCTATAGGAAGGAAAAAAAGCATCTTATGAAAGTAGCCCCTTTGTAAACCTAAAATGGAAAAAGGGTGAAAGCTTTGTCATGCTCCCTTTCTGCAAACTGTAAAACACACTCTGTGAAGTGCCAGTGATATGAACAAATGAACAATTTTAACTAGACTGCTTACAACAACTTAAATACCAATGTGACAAGCTCTAATGCACTGAACAACCGGCAACTTCGCTGCCTTCCTAGCTGAAGTTCCCTTCCTAGTTCCATAGCCTGCCTGATTAGATTGTTATTCCTGAGCTCTCCTAATCCCATATTTTATTTCCCATTATGTGCCCTCATGGAAAAAAGTTATTCAGTGTTGAAATGTATCTGGTGATAGCTTTCCCTTTATAAAGAAAGGCTTTCCTCATGAATCTTAGCCTAACCAAAAATAAGCAGCAACTTGTTCCACTTTTAATTTCCTCCACTAGCAAAAGAAAAAAAAAAAGAAAAATACATGAAATACATTGTTTTTCCTACTATGTCACCATTACTTTTCAATAGTACTTTTATTACTAAACCTTGTTCCATTATCATTCTTTTAAGGAACAGGTGACAATAGCTCAATATAACCATCAACTCAAACCTACAGTCTAATGCCACTCTGCTACAGTTACTTAAAAAGCACATAGATTTTTACCTATTTCGTCAATAAAAATGATGGACGGTTGGAGCTTTATAGCAAGGGAGAAGACAGCAGCAGCCAGTTTTTGAGACTCTCCATACCATTTGTCAGTCAGCGTTGAAGGCTGGAGATTAATAAATCGACAGCCCGCTTCCTTTGCTGTAGCCTTGGCGATCAATGTTTTGCCACAACCAGGAGGGCCATAGAGAAGTACTCCTGAAAAAGTCCCAGTGTTAACGTTCTCTGGTTGCAGTACAGAAAACATGCTTTGGCACAACACACACGAGAGGGTCCGGGCTTGTATTTTGTCCAAGTTTTAAAAGATAGGTCATCAAGTTATACAGTGCTCCATCAAATCAAACACAGTCATTTTAGTTATTTCAGAGAGCCTTATTTTAAGATTAAAGCTAGGACTATCTAAAAATGGATGAATATGGTGAAATTTAGGATAAATTTGTCTGAGAGATGACTGTTTTATTACAGTGACTGTAAATGTAACGTAAGATTAAAAACCTATTTTTGTAAGCATTTGATAAGCCTTATTTATGGTTCAATTTTGCTGAGAAAGCTTAGCACACAGGGGTTAAACAAAAAGAGAGCCCACAAACATTTTAAACAAATCACACACAATTAAAGCATGACATCTCATGTTATTTTTAAAACTTGTCATATTGAAAGAATTCGCAGTAATATTTTTCTAACATAGTTGTAAAGAAAACAATTAAAAAAAATTGGTCAATTCTGAAAAAAAGAATTACCTTTTTTTTTTCTGCTTATGCAATGGATGACCATAAAAATAACTAATCTGAAAAAATGATTTTTAACATACGATGCAAGTGACTACAAAAACAGGAGAGCTTGTCCTGTATGGAAAGTATGCTTTAAAAAGATAAATAAATAAAAAATAACTTTCCCTTCCACTTATTAGATCATGACATTAAAATAATTTTCCAAACAGTTTCAGTTTGTGACTTAAACAGAAAGGAGCCTGGAAAAAGCTAAACCAGTTACAAAACTGTTTCATTTTTCATCTTTTTGTTCACAAAACTAGGAAGAGATGGTCACAGATATGCAATTAACACAGACAGTAATTAACCGTTTTCAAAAAATTCCAGGGATCAAAACATTAAAAATAAACTTTCTTACTGTGTCCAACATTTTAGATTTAAATTCTTTATGTTTTCTGTAACATACAACGAATATGGCCAGAAGCATTCTAGTACAGATAGTCCAATTTCTGTTTTACTGTTGGAAATTTAATTTGTCACCCAACAGTTTCCTTACTGCCTCAATACTGTCCAACTCAACTCCAGCAAAAAAAACAAACTACAATGGATCTCCAAAATGAAAACGTTATCTCTGTCTCTGAATGACTGGAATTTCCATAACTAGAACAAAGACCAAAATTTTTAAGACTAGAGAGCTGTGTAAAACATTAGCTTAAAACAAGTTTTAGTGTCTATAACTTACATTTCCATGATACCATAAAAATACTAATAAGTGTACAAAGTTGTACAGTAGAGTTATAGCTCACCTCAGTCAAAAGACAAGATGAGGTACAAAAATAATCCACAATTTAGGCAATTAAAAATGCAGATTACATAGATTAATCCATCAAAATGCAACTAAAATCAATTATCACTTCATAGTTAAAATAAAATATTCCCTAAAATTTGAATTAATGGTAGAAGAGGAAAAACCCTTAGGTTCAGACCTAATTGTTACAATTTGGGTAACTGTCAACCCACTTCCTCTTTCTTTTCTAGGTAATTCTAACGTTTCTCTTTTTATTATTATTATATTTTAAATACCAGCATATAAATTCATAACATTTCCTTCCTACCTTTTGGTGGCTGTAAGAGCCTGGAATTCTCAAACAAGTATTTCTTCTTGATGGGCAAGATGACAGTGTCTTTCAAATCTGTAATAACATCATCTAAGCCTGCAATATCATTCCAGGTTACCTGATATGGAAAAACAGTATTAGAAATGATCGAGGGGGATAAGAGATTAAAAGGAAGTTGAAAGGAAGCTGTATTCTTCATGATGCCACCTTAGTTTCAAACTACAGAATTTTTTTCTGTGTATTTCCATGGATACGTATATATGCCAAATATCATCCAAACAAACAAAAAAAAAAAACACTAGTATCTTCCATGTCCGAAGTGCTTTTATAGGAATAAAATGGAAAACAATTTCTTACATGCATGCTTAGTGGGTCTACGAGATGTGCAGCAATACTCATTTCATATTCAGTAAGCTTGACATTTTTCACTCCAATTTGCTTCATTAGCTTTTCAGCCTAAGGGAAATAAAACGCCAAGAAAATCAAAGGAAGAAATAGGTAATTCAAAAAATATTTTTAAAGAACTGCTGCTTGGAGTCTGAAGGTTAGAAATAAGAACTATAAGCTTCTCAGTAAGTCACATTTGACAAGAAACTAGATCTTTCTGAAGAGAAAAGCTCTGCTATTTCCAAATGACTTGCTGTCACCTGAGTGAAACTAAGTCACGTCTCAGTTCCCATCAAGTAAGCGTCACACCAACCCTCCCACTGCCCCAGACCCACAAGTCATTTATTATAACCTGAAAAGCTACCAAAACAAACATTAAAACACTGACTTTTGCTGATCAGAACAGGGCTAGCACACAGGTAACCTCAGTACGCTTCCGTAATATGTATGAGTTTCCAAAGCTGATAGAGACATGTTACACTTAAAAAAACAAAAAGCCAAGGAGTCCTTAATTCTTTACAAACTTTGTATAGGATTCAGACAAACGGCCTGAAACGTGTTATTAAAGAGAACGCTATAAATCCTTCACATGCTTATATTAGCTTTGTATCCCTACAAATAACACACGTACACACTTTAATGGAAAATTATCATTTGTGTCATTGTAAAAAGCAAACACCCAACCTTCCCTCCCCAACACCACTGTATCATTCACAGAGAATGATGTATTTTCAAGGAAAAAAAAAAAAAAGATACTGCACAGAGGCCAGTCATTTTTCCTATGTATTCAATGTTTTTTTTTCCCCAATTTAAAAGGAAAAGTCATTTGTTGTGTTAACACGCTTTCGCAATTCAGTATCTCTTTACACTCTAACTTGTGGTTAGGTCTGACATGCTTTTGGGATATTGCAACCTCTTATATAATAGCTGGCAGTAGCACAGATTGTGAAAGCTGATTTTTAAAGTGAGGCCATTTTTTTTTTACTGAAGATTTCATTAAAAAAAAAACACAACAGTTAAGTTACTCAAAACTGCAGTTTGAATTTGTGAAATTTGAAGCAAAAAAAAGTTGAAGCGACATTTGCTTCAATACTTTCCAAAGGAAACCTTCGACGTTTGGTTCAGAAATGCACCTGAATCTTTTCTGAGAGCATTAACTCCCATGAGCATCTCATTTAAGTACAACATAAGGAATGAGGCTTGTCACTTTTCTTCTCCCATTTGCAGGGCATTCTGACTGCTGCTGGGCGGAGAGAAAAGGTGCAAACCATTCTTAAAAAGGCATTTGTACAGCAGTGTCCCTCATCGTCATGAGTAACTACAGTTCCTGGCTCTGCCACTAAGTTGCCAAAAAGCAGCAGAGAATTAAGTTATTTCTGGTCAAGGTTTTAAAAAGCAACTGAGAGCATTATTTAATGCAACTGCTGCTTAGCAAAGCTGTCAGAAGCAGAAGAGGTATTGAGACCACACACTTGCACATAATTAGAGAGGCAACATCAAACTGCAGTTCAACAGTTTTTCTACTACTAAAAGCTAAACATTTTAACTTGTTGTAAGATGTAAATACTGAAAACACCAATAGCTTGGATCCTGAGATTTACTAAAATACACTTCTGGTTTTGTTGATTACTTCATTGGTTATTCCAAGTCCAGTTTTCAGTTAGCATATTTCTCTGTCTGAGCAGTAATAAATGAAACAGTATTTCACAAAAGTACTTACGAATAAAATCCTACCTGTTTCTGAGCTTCTACTTTTTGCTTTCTGGTCGGATCAATGGCATCAACCATCCATTTAATGGTAAAGTATGTTACAGCACCAAATATCGTTAAACGAAAAATTAATCCAACCACTTCATTTCGGCTCAGGGGGCGTGAGAAGGTTTCAGCATGGACCATTTTGCTTTTTAACACTAAATGAAAAAAAAGCAGTGGAGAGAGAGAGAGAAAAAAAAAAGTAAAGCTGAGAAGATGCCTACCTTAGTTTTTATAAAATGGTGTTTAAATATATTTCCAGGCAGACAGAGAGCATAAAGTTTACCGTGTAGTTATCATGAAGTACCTCAACAACAGCACAGTGCCAATACAAAAAACTGGGTAAGGTTAAAACATACAGCGCTAAGTATGATGATGACACGGTTTCACTTCCACTTCCAGGAAGCAGAGGGCAAATGACAACAGCAAACTGAGGCCTAATTTCTTGACTGATTACATACAAAATGGTCTCCATTTCAGTCTTCTGTTAAGAAATCAGCATTCCTTTCAGCTCCATAATACCTTGCTAAGAAAGAGCACTTTATTTCAGCGCCAAGCTTACATTCCCATTAAGACTGAAATTATATGACTGTTATTGGCCTAAGAATGCTAAGTCATGGAGACAAAAATAAATTACTTCAACTAACAGTTGTGTTGTTTTATTTTTTTCCCTAAGAGGAAGCTTTAAGGAAAGGCACTGAATTGTCACATTCAATGAAGATTGACAACTTCTATTCAGATATGATGAGGTTAAGAGCTGGAGCCTGCACCTAGCAGAATGTATTTGTAGTCTTCTGTGTTAATAATAACCCTGGAAAACTGAAAGAGCTGGATGTGGCACAGAGTTATCAAGGGAAAAAGCTGGCACCATCCAGAAAGTACAACACCTTCACATTACAGTAGTGTGCTGCAGAGAGGAAAAATTCTTCCTAAACAATACAAAAACGCCTTACAAATTGGGGTCCTCTTTCCTTAATCTACTTTCCACTCAAATTACAGGTTTACATATGAGAATCCCCACAGTCCTACTCATTCACTGCCTGATTTTCCTGCTGCAAGGGCAATTCCTTTTGGCAGCTTCTTCATCCATTCCCTGGCTGACCTCCAAACAGAGCTGTCAGCCAGGGGAAAAGTTGGACTACCCAAATATCCTTGAATTCCCCTGCTCTTGGCTAGTAGTCACATTATGTTGACCCTGTATACAAATAAAGGCAACAACAGTGCCATACCACGGACTTTCTTCGCAAAAATTCAGCATGCTGGAATCAGGAGAAGCATCCTGACACGTTCACCAAAGTGAATCAAAAGCTCACTGCTATATTCCAGCGTCGACCACCAAAACAGTTTCGGTTTTGATTTTTTTAAACACCCTTCACTCCCTGTTTAGAAATTTAAAAATTAAGGTCGTTTCTGCACGTATCTACTTGGAAATCAAATAAAATTTGCCTGTTTAACATCTAAGCAAGTAATGGAAGCTAGTAGATTCAACATATTCTCTTAAGCTTGATTTATTAAAAGAAAAAGGCTATACATTCACTGAGCAAGAAAACTGGGCTTCAACTCCCCCCCGCCCCAAAAAAAAAACACCCAAACCAACCAATAAAGCCAACAAACAAACCAACCAACACCACGTTTCTCACGCAAACCTTGCTGCACAGCCATTTTAAGAAAAAGGTTACGCTCAAAACCCTCGCCTGAACTTTCCCGGCGCCGTGCTGTGCGCGCCCAACGCCTCGGGCCGTGCCCTCTCTCTCCTCAGCGGCGGCTGCAGCACGGGTAAGGCGAGGGCAGCGGGCGGGCAGCACGCTCCAGCCCCGCGCGGCTACCGCCACATCTCCACCCTCGGCGGGGGAAAACGCCTCCTTCCTTCCCCGCGCCCGCACCGAGAAGGTTCTCGGCCGGAACGCGGCCCCGGCTCTTCCCCGCCGTGCCCCCGCTGCCGCCCGGCCCCGGCCGCCCGCCGGGAGCAGCGGACCCGGGCCCGGCCGCGCCGAGGACGCGCCGAGGGCAGCGGGAGGGCCGTGCCGGGCCGTGCCGGCAGCCGTGACCTTCCCGCCGCCGGGCGGGTGTCGCCGAGGCGGCCGCTGCCCCGCTCGCTCGCTCCCTCACTCACCCGCCTGCCCGCCCCCCGGGCCGGGGTCTGCGACGCGCGGCTCCCGGCGCGGCGGCGGCCGTACGGGCGGAGGAGGAGGAGGAGGAGGAGGAGGAGGCGGCGGCGGCGGTGCGGCCCCGTGCTTTCCCGCTCCGGCCGGCTCCCGCCGCCCCGCACGAAGGTTCCGCCCGCCGGGCAGCGCCGGTAACGGCCGGCGCCGCCGCGGCCCCCTCAGGGCGGCGGCGGTCGGGGCGCGGGGCGGCGGCGGCCCCGGCTGGCAGCGGCCCTTGGCTCCTCGCTCAGGTACCACACGGTCGTGCTTCTGAGGCGAAGCTGCAGCACGGGTGTTCGGACAGTTCACGAAAATTCACTTTTCTTCACGCGTTTTCCAGGCCCCCGTCCTTCTCAAGTTTCGAGTTTTTGCCGCAATTTAACATCCCACGCCACAGAACGCGACAGGTGGCAAATAACCAAGGCAGTACGGCGCGGGAGGTCACGGCCATCGTGCAATGATGAGTAATGGCACAATTGTTCGGTATATACAGATATATAAAAACATATAAAATAACCAAAAAAAAAACATGTACTAAACGTAAATGGTTCAGTTTCTGAACTGTCCTCACTCCTAGAGCTACCTAGAGCTATCAGTGTAGATGGGCCACCTGAATTTTGAGATACACACGCTTACAGAAAAAAAAATCGTAAAAATGTGTAGGAAATAGTAACCTTGAAATCGTTCAAGAAATAAAAAATTCCACACTACCTCAGTTCTGAACTGACCGGTAAAGAAGTAAATAAGCAGCCTAACCAGGAAGTACAAAATACCTACCTAAAATAAAACTGATTAAGAAAAGCTATTGATCGGTCGGTTAAATGGTACATATGTGCTGCAGCTTCCCAGCACTAGGGCAGCGTTTTCGTGCAGGGTTGAGGCAACTGAGGGAGCTGGAATCAAGCTGAGGCGGATATGCAAGAAAGCCTGCGTCAGGATGGGAGTCCAGCTGAGTGTCTGCGGAGGAACCTAGTACTTCCAGAGGCTGAAATGTCCTCCATCCATTAAGAAGCTATGGTGGTAATTCTTCCTATACATTCTCAGTAATATCTTTCATGTCGATTCCATGTTAATTACTTTATACATCCTTTTTTGTTGTTTTCCCATTATGTGGCCTGGTTTTTTGTTCTAACTTTTCTTTAAACGTTGTTCTACATCCTGTTGTATTTGGCTATTCTCACTTTCTCTGGCTTATAACCTAAGTTTTTTTTTCCTCCAGTACTTGTTTTTTTTTCCTGCTGCTTTCAGATTTGCTTTCTGTAGGATCAGTTTAAGCTCCTCCCATAATAGCAGAATAACCCCAAGCCCTTGGAGCAGCATCTGTTTTTAAAAGGAAGCCATTTATTTATCACTGAACTCGTAAAACTTTCATAGCAAAGATGTGTCTTTGTCTTGGAGAAATGTTGTTTGGATGGGACCTCAGGAGGTCCCTTGTCCAGGGTAAAATTAGGGAATGTATAATACAACCATAACTATACTTTCACTTAGAAGGTGTATGCAAACAGAACAACCCAAAGCTTGCAAGTTAACATCAGTTGGCGGATTTCAGATGCTACTGGGATACATCAGAATGAAAATCATCTACATTTAATAATTAATCAGCAGTTTATTTAGAAGTACTGAGGTAAAAGACTTTCAAAAAATTCCAATTTGCATTGCAAATTAAAATAGTAACTTCAAACAATATATCAGGAAAATGTTGAGAAGAAGGTTAAAATAAGGAGATCTTTCGAGTGAATGTGATTACTCAGATGTTTTGGCAACTTGTCTTTTGTTGTCTTCTACCCTTCTGCTCTTGCATTAATGCCCCTGAATTTTTAAAGCCTTTCAGTCCCAGCTTTTTTTTTTTTTTTTTTTTTTTTGTGATACAGCCTTATGACTTTATTTTATTCTTACCTATAATTCATATATTGTTCAGGGACTTGATAACAAAATTCAGCTAGCTCACTTGGAATCCTATTTTGTTTTTCAAGAGCTTTTTATACAACATTAATTTTCTTATGAGGCATTTTTAACTGTCATCCCTTGTACACAAATGCAGGAACTACTTCACCTACAGATGAGTCAACTGAAACTTTTTGTGCCTACTGGGTACAACAGCCTGTGGAACAGATCTGCTGCTTCTGGTCTTTAATTTCTTCTTCACTGCACCTGTTCCATTCAGTGTCATCTCAGGTAAAGTATGTCACAGCTGATCTATCTGTACTGACACCCAGGCATTCTCTGCAGTGACCCAAGTGGGATGTGATCTGCCCCGTAGAAACCATCTGACATCACATCAGTGGTGTTTTCATCATTAAATCAATACACAAAAAAAGTACTCAAGTTCTCAAAATGATTGTGATTTTACCAGAGTAGTCGCATGAGAAATTTCAGTTTGCTTCTACTTACTGGATCAATATAACCTACATTAACAACAAAAAAAAAAAGTTTTGAAACAACTTTAGCTTCTTCAGCAGTACTGGAGGTTTCCCTTTTATTGTTCTGTGTGCTATAACTCTCCCAAATAAGAAATGTATTTAATCAGAAAATAAATGTATCAATGTCTAAATTGATTTACAGAAGGCCTTCCTTTTTCTGCTGCTTCTCCAACCTTTAATGGTAAATAAGATGATTATCTTATAGACAATATATTTTTTTTAAGTCTATGTAGAACATGTGAACAGTTTCCCCTTGATGATTTAATAGTGAACTAGATATAATCAGTGATGCTGACAGCTTTATTATTAATTTGAGGCTTATACTAGTTCTTATAATTGCCCCTCTTGAATAGAAAAAGGGTAATCAATCATTTCACTGTCTGAATTTCATGCACTAGGCAAATACTATTGTGTTTGAATCACCAGTATTGTAGGAAAATATTTAGGACCCTTCTGTTTATTCTCCCACTCTTAAAAAATGACATCTGTTTTGTTGCAATTAAGGATAAATGCAAACACACACACAAGTAATAAAACCTACATTTTCTCGCTGCTATTTGACAGCTCTAGCATGAACCTTTGAAAGAAATCCTCTGCTGAAGTATATGTAAAAAAATTTTAATAAGTAATGCAATTTTTCAGAAGTCAATCAGGGTCAGGTTGAAGGTGAGGTTGATGTCTCACTGATATTCTGTGGAATCCATATGTTGCATTGGGCTCTGTTTTTTTCACAATAATGAGAGACTATTATTTCTTGAACAAATATTTCTTAAAAATGGTGGGAAATGCCAAATTCATCCTGCTTTACTAAACAGTTTCAAAACCATTATGTTTTGAGCCTTCATCTCAACATTAGGACTTACTCTCACAGAATCACAGAATCGTCTAGGTTGGAAGAGACCTCCAAGATCATCTAGTCCAACCTCTGTCCTAACACTAACAAAACCTCCACTAAACCATATCACTAAGGACTACATCTAAACGTCTTTTAAAGACCTCCAGGGATGGCAACTCAACCACTTCCCTGGGCAGCCCATTCCAATGCCTAACAACCCTTTCAGTAAAGAAGTTCTTCCTAATATCCAACCTAAACCTCCCCTGGCGCAACTTGAGCCCATTCCCCCTCGTCCTGTCACCAGGCACGTGGGAGAATAGACCAACCCCCACCTCTCTACAGCCTCCTTTAAGGTACCTATAGAGAGCGATGAGGTCTCCCCTGAGCCTCCTCTTCTCCAGGCTAAACAACCCCAGCTCCCTCAGCCGCTCCTCATAAGACTTGTTCTCCAGACCCCACACCAGCCTTGTCGCCCTTCTCTGGACTCTCTCGAGCACCTCCATGTCCTTCTTGTAGCGAGGGGCCCAAAACTGAACACAGTACTCGAGGTGCGGCCTCACCAGAGCCGAGTACAGGGGGACAATCACCTCCCTAGACCTGCTGGCCACGCTGCTTCTTATACGAGCCAGGATGCTGTTGGCCTTCTTGGCCACCTGAGCACACTGCTGGCTCATATTCAGCTGCCTATCAACCAGTATTCCCAGGTCCTTCTCGGCCAGGCAGCTTTCCAACCACTCATCTCCCAGCCTGTAGCGCTGCTCGGGGTTGTTGCGCCCCAGGTGCAGGACCCGGCACTTGGCCTTGTTGAACTTCATACAGTTGACCTCAGCCCATCGGTCCAGCCTATCCAGATCCTCCTGCAGAGCCTTCCTTCCCTCGGGCAGATCGACACACGCACCTAACTTGGTGTCATCTGCAAACTTACTGACGGTGCACTCAATCCCCTCATCCATATCATCGATAAAGATATTAAAGAGGACCGGCCCCAGCACTGAGCCCTGGGGGACTCCACTAGTAACCGGCCTCCAACTGGATTTGACTCCATTCACCACAACTCTTTGGGCCCGGCCATCCAGCCAGTTTTTAACCCAGCGAAGCGTACGCCAGTCCAAGCCGCGAGCAGCCAGTTTCTTGCGGAGAATGTTGTGGGAAACAGTGTCAAAAGCCTTACTGAAGTCAAGGTAGATCACATCCACAGCCTTCCCCTCATCCACCAGGCGCGTCACTTGGTGGTAGAAGGAGACCAGGTTCGTCAAGCAGGACCTACCTTTCATAAACCCATGCTGACTGGGCCTGATTGCCTGGTTGCCCTTCAAGTGCCTCGTGACGACATTCAAGATAATCTGCTCCATGAGCTTCCCTGGCACTGAGGTCAAACTAACAGGCCTATAGTTCCCCGGGTCTACCCTCCGGCCCTTCTTGTAGATGGGCGTTATGTTTGCTAGCCGCCAGTCGACTGGGACCTCTCCTGATAGCCAGGACTGCCAATAAATGATGGAAAGCGGCTTGGCCAGCTCCTCCACCAGTTCTCTCAGTACCCTCGGGTGGATACCGACTTGTGTACATCCAAGTGCTGTAGCAGGTCGCCAACCATTTCCTCGTGGATAGCGAGGGCCACATCCTGCTCCCCATCCCCTTCCACCAGCTCAGGGTACCAGGTATCCAGAGAACAACTGGTCTTGCCGCTAAAGGCTGAGGCAAAGAAGGCATTGAGTACCTCAGCCTTTTCCTCATCTTTTTCCTTTTCTTTTTCTTTTCTTTTTTTCTTGTTTCTTTTTTTTTTTTTTCTTTTCCTTTTTCTCCTCAAACCTGATCTTACTAATGCCTCCATACCTTTAGTGTAACTGGAGCTCTCCCTGTTTGCAGAGATCTGACCTTGGCGAGGTGTTTCCATGCACTGTGCTGATCTGGAGCTGCTTAGTGCGGAGCCATGAGACACTATCAGCCTACCGCTGACTGTGTGCCTTTCCACTGTTAATGAGAGCTCGGCCTTAGTTTTCAATTGATATCTTCCTGTAAAAGTATGTCTGAAAGAAAAATGAACTGGAAATCATGGGTTTATACTGGGGAAAAAAAAAAGTGTTTGTGGCAGCTGCTGTTGTCCAAGCATTTGGTGTCCCTTGGCTACTTCAGATCACACAGCATGCTTCCTACTCAAGGACTTGTCTAGAAATTGGCAACCTAAGTTGAAACTCTTTCAGCACACTTTTTCAATTTGGCTTTTGCAGCTGTGGGAAAAGTATAAATAACTTTTTTTTTTATTATTATTAATATAAAAAAAAAGAGATTGCAGATTTCCCCCAAAATTGTAAAATTTCAAATCCAAAGAATGGATGACTTGGCTGGACTCTAAGAGACTGTAGCTTTTGAATACAGAACTAGAAGGTCTCCACAGGGACCTATCATAGTTTGAAGACACATTACAGGAGTTAAGATGAAGGCCACACAGCGTGCTGGTTTGATTTTGACCATTGAGTGCTTTGCTATGAAACATGTGGTTGAATCACCATCCCTGGAGGTCTTTAAAAAGCGTTTAGATGTAGAGCTTAGTGACATGGTTTAGTGGAGGACTTGCTAGTGTTAGGTCAGAGGTTGGACTAGGTGATCTTGGAGGTCTCTTCCAGCCTCGATGATTCTGTGATTCTGTTATTTTTGGTGAACTTCACTGTCCAGTCACTACAGGCTAATGGCAACTTCGCCAGTGATCTGAACAGGAGCAAGATGGGAAAGAACCGGTATGCTAAAAGCCAAAGGATCTGTGGTGTCTGAAGGCAGGAATGGGGTTACTGTTCACTGTGAATAACAAAACAGAAAGGGAAGGAGTAGGTATGAAAGGAGATCACCAGAAAGCAAGACAAAGTATTTGGAAAGACCAAGACGAGCGATGGAAAAGAAAATGATGGTGGAAAGGGGAAGCCTGGGAACGGTTTTAATAATTGGACAAAAGCATGTAGTGGTTTTTCCCCAGAAGACTCTTCTGGGTTTTGCCAACTTGCAGATCAAAGACTTCTAAGTTAGAGGTTGTATTGTATTCTGTAGCCCATTCTTTCATGATTTTGGCCACTTTCTCCTTAAACCCACGTAAACTTTTTGCATCTATGACATCTTGTAGCAAAATCATACAATTTAACTTTGTGGAACTGTTAGAGCAGGTCCAGAGGAGGGTCGATGAAAACATTCAGAGGGCTGGAGCACCTCTCCTATGAAGAGAGGCTGAGTGAGCTGGGGTTGTTCAGCCTGGAGAAGAGAAGGCTCCAGGAAGACCTCATTGCAGCCCTCCTGTACCTACAAGAAAGGTAGAGCCTACAAGAAAGCTGGGGAGGGACTCTTTGTCAGGCAGTGTTGCGACAGGACAAGGGATATCAGCTTTAAACTAGAAGAGTAGGTTTAGATTTGCTCAGAGGGTAGTGAGACACTGGAACAGGCTGCTCAGAGAAGCTGTGGATGCCCCATCCCTGGCAGTGCTCAAAACCAGGTTGGATGGGGCTGAGGGCAGCCAAGGCTGGTGGGAGATGTCAGAACTGGATGGTCTTTAAGGTCCCTTCCAACCCAAACCATTCTGTCGTTCTATGATTCTATGCTGTGACACTAATTACTTCTCTTTGTTGTTTTGAACCTGTCTCCAGCTAGATTCTTCTGGAGTCCCTACATAGTATACTGAAGAAATGGCAAAGAAAACGGACCCTGCCAAACCTTTTCAGTAACTGAAGATTTTAGTTAAAGATAACCTCCACGTAACTTTTTAAGATGGGACCTCAACTCTACACAGAGTTTAAGATGGAGGCGTAACATGAGTACTAGCGGTGGCATAGCTATACTCTCTTTCCCTGTCCTACTAATTCCTGGCATAGGCGTACAAGTTGGACCATGAGATTTCAGCAGTGTTTTTTGTTACAAAGATCATCACTGCATGGTTTGATGAAAATCTGTCCCACGTATGTAGCTGGACGTCAGAAAGAGAGGGGGCAGTCTTTATACTTAGAGGGCTTTCAGAAATGTTTTAAAAGGTGTTTTTGATTTGCTAGCCACAACAGTATTTGTCTACAGATAGCCTCCGGGTCCAGGACCTAAAAGTAGGTTTCGTGGGTTCATTTAATACATTTGAAGTTTGGGAAAGGAACAGTATGATCTTACTCCACACACTAGCTGACCCCAAAATAACTATGAGCTGCCAATGCAATCAGGAAAACAAGGCCCTAAGAAGTCTTGGGAGCAAGGTTCCTAGGAGAGTTTGGAAGGGATTAATACCACTGTCCTTGGCTCTGGCAAGATACCATCGAGAACACCGCGCACCATTCTGGTCGTGTATATTGAAAAGAAATATTACTGAAACTGGAGCAGAAAGTCACTATGGAGACTAGTGAGATGAAGGCTAAGAGAGATGACATTTATGTCTGTAAATGCACAAAGGGTAAAAAGGGTAAATACTGTGGCGTAGGAGCTATTTAAGGCCAACACTGGCACAAGAACAAACGGATATAAACCAGCTACAAATATATTTAGCATGAAAATCAGAAGAAGGTTCTGGGAACAGCTTCCCAGTGGGAATAATGGTGGCAAAAGATCTTAAGATGAAACTTGATACATTTATGAAAGAATTATATAATACAGCATTTGCAAAGGCTGAAGGCTGCAGCAACCCAGGAAATCCCTCCACCTTATGTTCCAGTTTATTTTGAGCCCTTAAAGGCGAAGCATAGCATTTCACTCTTCCATTCCTCTTCCTGCTCCAACCATCTGCAAGTGGACTTCAGCACCTCTCTTAAAACACATTTTAAATTCAGTGTCGTGTTCAATCTTATCTCATGCTTTTGAATTCCTTCTTGCTGTTCCTTAGAAAAGTTTTGTAAAGTATTGCCTTACGTATATTACAAAAATTGACATTATCCTTTTATACCTACTATATTTTATTTAATCTTTCCTACTTGCCAGAGTACTGCTTATCAACAAAATTCCCCTGGTCTCCAACCAATATGCAAGCAAGCATTAATCAAGTTGCCCTGCTCAAACAAAAGTGAGAGCCATTCTCCGGGTAACGCAACTACTAAGCAAACCAGGTAGAGACATCCTGCTGGCGTTCCTGTGAGGACCATCCTCCCCGTGGTCTGATGGCTCTAGGGAAAATACAAAGTTTCTTAGTCAAGGTGTCTTTCCCCACCAGCCTCAGAAACATTTGAAGTGAGTGTATCAATTAGTACTGGGATTTGTTCTTTAGGGAGATTCCTGCCTGTCTGGTTTACATCATCTGCTTTTCACAGAGAAAAGGGAAAGGGATGCTCAGGTTTTCCTCCTACCATCAGGCTGCTCCTTTCCATCATGTCTCTCTTACAAATCTATAGGAAAGGGGTTCTTTTTCTTACTCAACAGGGTTTCACTCTCCTTTCATTTCTGTTCCTTGCAGATTTTTGAAGGTATTCATCATCCCTTAATAAAAGAACTGCCTTCACCTACCTTTTAAATAGGAACAGACTTCCTTCAGAGGTGTGTTATCTTTGACCTCCATGGGATATCCCTCGTGTTACTTACTGTCCAACATGAGAACGCTGCAAAGACAGCATTTTTAAGGAAAGCAAAGTTACCTGCCTAGAAACTCTGTTTCTTCAAATGGATGGTCTGTCTGGTAGGCTCTCTGCTGATCTCTTAGTAGCTGGGGCAGATGCTGATTTCCAGCGTATTCCATTCCTGAGGCTTTACAGAAGCTATACATTCCAAGTTGTCTTAAAAGTATTTTGTTTTGAATTACTTTACTAGGCTAGTATTTCACCTGCCTGCACACACACACAAAGAACAAACCACCAAAAATACAAAACCAAAAAAATGCCACACCGAACGATGAAAAAGTGAGAAACTGGTAACTGAGACTCAAGCCAGTTTTCATACACAGTTCAGGCTGTGACTAGCTGCCTAATGGCCCCTTTTCTGCAAGTCATTACCACAGGCGACTCCTAAAGACTTTATAGCAGCTTTCAGACTGGAGAGTGAAGAACCGTGTATAATTCCATCTGTTTGTAAAAGTTTTAAAGGAATGTTCCCATTCCAGCGAAGGCTGGTTTGGAGCCTTTGGAGACACCACCATCAGGATAACCGACTGCGATCAGTGGAGGGAGGCGGGTGTATTCACCGTCAGTATTAAGGCAGCGGGTAAGCCGAATGCATTAACTGAAGTATTCACCCAGTCTTGCAGTACTAAATAGAGGTCTCGTAAGGAAACTACCGGAGGACCAGCCTAAAGCACTTCTTTGCGTAGCGGGGAGCGAGCTTCTGGAGCTTGCTGCTGCTGCAGGTGCCGGCGGCAGACGGGACCAGCAGGGCCAAAAAGGCGACAACCTCGGAGGCAAGACGCCCACGAGCGGGCACTAACAACCCCCCGGCAGCCCCAGTTCCAGCGGCTGCAGACCCCGGCGTAGGAAGCGCGCCGGTGCCAGCGGCCCCCCGCCCCCCCGGGGCCGGGGAGGCTGCAGGGGGCAGCAGGCGCTCGCGCACCACGCCGGGCGGAGGCGGCAGCTCGGAGCAAGCCCGGACGGCCGCGGGGGAGCTTCTCGCCGCCCGCGGGGCTCCCTGAGGGGCCCGTGCGAGGCGCGGGGGCCGCCCCGGGCCGAGCCCCGCCAGGAGCGGCGGCGGGGAGCTGCGCCCGGCCCCGCCCGCCCCCACCTCGACTCCCGGCCCGGCCCGGCCCGGCCCGGCCACTTCCGGCCGCGGGAGGGGGAGGGGCCGCGGCGAGCGCAGCGGGCCGCCCACGTGACCGATCGCAGCACCGCCGCTCGACGCGGCGGAGCACACCTCTCGCCGCACGTATCCCTCCGCCCGCCGCGGGCTCGGCCCCCGCGGGGCGGCGGCGGCGGCGGCGGCGGCGGCGAGAGAGGGAGGGGAGGGTGGCGGAGGAGCGGCGCGGCGCGGCTGGGGCCGGGCGCGGGCGGCGGGGCGGCGATGCGGCGGCGGCGCGGCGGGACTACTTTTCCGGGGCGGCGGCGGCGGCGGCGGCGGAGGGGGCGGGGCGGCGGCGCGGCAGCGCGTCCCCTCTCGGAAGCTGCAGCCATGATGGGAGCCTAGCGCTGGCGCGGCGCTGCTGGGCGCGGGGGATGAGCCAGGCCGCGCTGCCGGCCCGCACGCCCTGAGGAGCCGCCGCCGCCCCGCCGAGCGCCCGCCCGCCCGCCCGGCCCCACCGCGCGGCTCCGGGCCCCCCGCCGCCGCCGCTGCCGCCGCCGCCGCCGCCCCGGGCGGGGAGCGGAGCGGGGCGGAGCGGGGCCGGGCCGGGGGGGCGCCCCGCGCCGCTGTCACCATTGCTGGGGCCCGGAGCGCCGGAGAGCTGCTCTCTCCGCCTCCGCCGCGCTCGCCTCAAAGACGGCGGCGGCGGCGGCGGCTCCCTCAGGGACTCGGCCCGGCCCCGAAGCCTCCCTGCTCGGCCGCCGCCGCCGCTCCCGCCCCGGCAGGAGGAGGAGGAGGAGGAGGAGGAGGAGGAGGGGGGGGGGGCAGCCGCCGCCGCCGCCGCTGCCGGGAGCCGCCGCCGCCGCCGCGGGGGGAGGCGGGCCCAGCCGGGGCTGAGCCGCGGCAGCAGCAGGCCCCGCGCCCGGGGCTGCCCGGCGGCCGCCGGCCCTCCGCCGCCGCCCGGCCCCGCGCCCCGCCGCCGCCGCCCGGCCTCTGCGCGCTGTCCCGGAGCGGCCCCCGGCTGCCAGACATGACCGCCATCATCAAAGAGATCGTCAGCAGGAACAAAAGGCGCTACCAGGAGGATGGCTTCGACCTGGACCTGACCTGTATCCTCCCGGCGCCGCCGGAGCCCGACGGCGAGCGGTGCGCGGCGAGCTATTGCATCAGACCCGCGCCGCGGTTACCTAACGCGCTTCCCGGGGCCGCTGCGCCCTCCCCGCCGCGCCTCGGCCGCCTTTTGTCGGGGCCGGGCGGACCCACCGGAGCTGCGGCCCGGCGCCGTTCCTCGCCGAGCGGAGCCGCAGGGGCGGGCGGCGGGGGCCCTTGGCCCCGCTCGGGTCGCTGCCGGCCGTGTGGCAGGAGGGGCGAAGCCTGGGTCCTGCACCCTCGGCCAGGCAGAGCGAGCCCTTGGTCTCAGTCAGATGCAGCGAAGGTCTCAATCGCAAGGAATGGGCTTTAATTAAAGTTAAAAAGAAAAAAAAAAAAAAAGAAAGAAAAAACTTACTTTCCTACCGTGACATGTAAACCGTGCTTTGGCACAATCTCAGCTGCAGTAAGCACCGGGATGTATTACAAGCGAGAACGCACTGAGTCTTGTTGAAGAGGATTGCGAGGAGTGTGATTCCGGAATATGTTCTTAGTGTGCAATTATGACTAATGAGTCAAACTGTGGAGAAGCCTTGCTAGTGTGTTGCTTTGGTGGCCTTTGGAACAGATGTGCGGTAGCAACAGCAGGCAGATGTTGAGCTCCAAATGCCATGCAGAGTTAATGGCGTGTAGGGGCTGTGCTGTGGCTGTAGCAGTCTTCGTGGTGTAGAAGGCTCATTATTGTATTTGAGAGGCTTTGATGTAAGAATAGGAACTGTGCCTGAAAGTTAGAGCCGTCCTGGGAAAAATGATAGTAGTACGCAGACCTGGGCTTAGAGTTTGGTTTTTGGGTGGCCGTGTGTGGAGCTGGGAGTTAGACCCAGCAGTCCTCGTGGATCCCTTCCAGCCCTTCCGTGATTCTGACAAGCGCTCTAGAAAGAGAGCTTGGTGCTCAACAGCAAGGTCAGGGTGAAAATTACTGTTTTTCAGAACTCATAGCAGATGCTACAAATGCAACCCGGTTCCTGGACGGGATCAGCACCAATTACTGCAGTCACTAGCACAGAGCTCGAGCTGTTACGTTGATGCTTGGCCTAACGTGTTGGTGGCTTCAAAAGGGCCTGAAAGGTTCTTGACTTCAGCAGGCTACTGCCGAGCTTTTAGTTAGGAAGCGCCCTCTCTGCTACATAATTCTTACATTCTGTTTGTGGTGTTGATAAAATGTAGTTTTAGACTTGCCTTTGCAATGTTTGCGCTTGGTCATTTTGTTGGCCTACGATTAGGGCAGCTGTAACGCTGACACAGGCCAGAGCAGCACACGGTGCTGACTTAAAGACAGAAAGTCTGAGTGAGATTTCTGATTCTCTGAGTAATGCGTTTGCTGGGAACTTGTGGACTATGGAAAGAGTTAAGTGGTGGCAAAATGGTTAGCTTTTGGCTTCATCGTTGTAGAATTCGGTGTTGCAGGTATCTTTGTCCAAATATACCATTAGTTGGCATAATTTTTTGATGCAAACACCCTTTTAACTAGTAATCTGTTCTTGGCAAGAAAATTGTTGAATTTTGAACCTGGATTTTCTTACTCAGGGGTTGCTAAGGATATGCCAAATGGAGTTTTTTGCTTTTTTTTTTAATTGTCTCACTACATTCTTAGATTTTTGGATTAGAGATAGGCCACTGAAGACTGGATTTGGGCTAGTTTTTCCAAAAGCAGCAGCTGGCTGCAATTCTGTAATGAAATTAGTGGAAAAAGCATTTTTTTTTAACCATTGCAAAGACATCCTTGGAAGGAGCTTACACTCTTTTTTCGTAGCTGCACATTTGAACAGATAACTAATGAACGAAGACTGCTGTGCGTACAGTATAATGACTTTACTTGAAGGCTGACATTGCTGCAGAAGTGAAAGTTTAATTTTTTCATCACTGTGCAGGTTTTCTTGGACATGCTTTTTTTGCAGGGTTTTGATGGAATTGTTGCTCATCGTATCTGGCACTTGGAAAATAACCTGCTTATTTCTTACATGCATAAACAGAGGACTAGACTGGGAGTCAGTTCTCTGAGAGTGCGATGTCCAGTGAAGGAAACGAGCACCCCTGAAACTTAAATGAGGTATTTGGGAAGGCGTGTGGTGCGTGATAGGAGGACTGGGATTTAAGATCTCAAAGGAACTTCTCATCCTGTGGCGGAGCGCAAAATTTTGAGACTGAAGCAAGCGACCATCTGCACTTCTGCTGCTGGTTAAATCTGCCTCCCTGCGTTCCCATATGTGTGGGAGCATCCTGTGGGTACTGGCCCTTTTCAGGGCAGCTGTTTCTGTCAAGCTAAAAGACTAAGAGAGGTGTTGAGGCCCTGTGATTTGGGCGTTTAGCTGGGATGAGGGAAACTGCACTGTGGATTCCTCTTGCAGACAGGAACTGGGCATTGCTACCTGGGCTGGGCAGGTGTGGAATGAAGCCCTCCGGCGAACCTGCTAGGGCAGGGGCTTGAATCCAGGTGGGGTGTGATCAGCAGACTGCGTGCGGAGGTCTGTCTCACCTCGTGCGCCTGTCCTTGAGGCGGGTTCACCTCTCAGTGTCCCAGGTGGATGAAGGATTTGTGTCTGTGTATTTCAGTCACGGCTAATTCTCCAGGGCACCATGGGGAACACCTGAGCCCCACAACACTGCCTGAGTTAGGTGCTGGAGTGCCGATGTGTACCCTTCATGGACCTGGGCTGGAATGTCTGGCTTTTTTTCTTACAGACTGCATTACATCCTTTTAAAATGAGCGCAGATGTATGTACATTGTATGTTGTACATGGGACTCACATGATTCCTGTGTTGGTAAAGTAGGGTTTTAAGAAAGGGAAATAATGACTTCTCCAAATCAGTAGATTTGCATATACTAGATGAAAATAGTCCTATATGCTAATTGTGAAATGTGTCTTTAAAAACATATTGACATTACTTTTCATCTGATCAAATATTCTTGTCCCGGAACAGTCTTTTTCTGCACATTTTGTAAAATAATATTTTTGAAATTGGAAGAGGAAAAGGTTCTAACAATGGAGCCACTAAATCGTCTTCTTAATACTTCATTTCAGATATTGTATTCCTGATTTATTTGGGTTTCTGTCTCCCTTCTGTAATACTGGATACCTTTTTGTTGCAGATGGGTGAGAAGGAAAGTTTGGATTAATAAATTTCTTCTAAGATGGATGCAATTTTTTTATGAAGAAAGGACTGTTATATTGTCCGAGGCACTATAATCTTTGGGATTTCTGAAATCGTGCGGCTCAGTTGTCGACCGTTTTCCTGCAAAGAGTTGCGTACAAGTCCTACATGTTACATTGCTTGCATGTGTCTTAGGTCCGTGCATAACCGAGTTTAGCGAGTGGCTTAACCGTGTGAGACTGAAGTGAAAAATCAGTGCAACTGCTTCGTGTGCGCATTATAGCATTGTTTGAGCTTCCCTTGTATTTCCAGGCCTTCTGTTATGTGTGAGCATGGCAGACTAGGCTTAGCATGGGATGGAGCATGCCTGCCCCGTGCTTAATTGCAGCATGTGTTTCTCATGACCTACATATTGTATAAACTGCTGTAATAGTCAGTAAAGATCAGCTGTTGGATGCAATTTATTTCCAAGTCTTGCCTGTGTTTGTCTCACATACTAGAAGGCAGAGAATGCTAAAATTGTGAGTGGAAGCTGCTTAGAATATAGTGCAACCTCATGCTATTTGTGGTCCTGAAGCATTTTGCATTTTTAATAAAAAAAAATGTGTGACTTCAGTAAAAATGGCTCAGCTTCCAAGAAAAAAATGAATTAATGGCATAAGGTACATCCTGAGTTTAAAAATAGAGCTGGAAATTCCATTTGTTTAAAATGCTTGCTTTCATTTTAAAACTGAAGTTTGTTAGGTATTTGTAATGCGTTTATCTTGCCTGCAAGCACAGTAAGAGCTGGTAAGGGATTAGTAGAGACTGGAAGAAATGAAGTGGTAAAGGGTTTTGCTGGTGGAAGAGTATTTCTTTGTTGATGAGTAAACCACGTTACTTAGCTGTGTTAAGCACCTGACAGATTCATTTTGCACGTGGAGCCTGGATGATTTTGAGCGTTGGACAAGATGAGTGCTGACTTTGCTTTGAATTTATCTTAAAAGTTTGTTTGAATAGCCACTTTCTCAGAATTAGGTTCAGTTACCTGCTTGCTGTAGGATGTGTTTGATGCTGGGAAAATCAGTCTTTATGTACTTCCAGGGATCAAGGTTTTTGAGTTGCCCAGAGAGAGCAAGAAGGTGTCGAATGGTGCAAGTTCATGCATTTTCTCTTCTGAGGTTAAAGATGTGCCTGTTGGTCTATCCGTTAGTTTTCCTCACAACCAAGAAAACCTTTGACATCTTGTTGTACTACGTGCATATTTGCAGATAGCGTTGTTTGACAGCTGAAGCCTACGCACAGAAAAACCCGTTCCATAGAGCGCTCGGTTGTGCAGCCCTTGCTGCATCAGTTTAAAGAAGCCCCAGTCCCTTTCTGCCCAGCTTTTCTGGTGCAGTTAAAGGTGCTTGACAAGTTAAAAGCTCGTCTCTTTGCGCTTACTTAATGGAGTGCAGGCTTCCTAATGAACTACTTGATCTTGCATCATCAAAATTTTTTAATCAATGCGCAGCGTTGCTGGGGACTGTTTGCACAAGCTAAACATGAAGTTAAAAAATAACCGCTTGTGCACACTTTTAAGTCAACAAAAGCTGCAAACTAATTCTCTGCTTCATGTAGTTCTGCTGTTTAAGTGATGGCTAAATGTGCTTTTCAAGTTAAGGAAAGAAATTAGTACAGATAATGTGAGCACCTTGTAAAATTTTCTCAAATTGACCTCTAAAGGAAAAAAAAAAAAAAAAAGAACACAACTGAGGCTAATCTTCATTGAAATCTGTTTGTAAGCTTAGTTAAGTGTGTGTAATTTTCAGAACAGCCGAGGCTTTCCCTTAAAACACTGTTAAAAGGGTAACGCTAAGTAAAGTGCAAGCTTTCCTTGAGCTGCTCCTGGTTGTGAGCATTGTGATTTTAAGGAGAAATCCAAGTTGATTTTTGTCGTTTCTGTCCCTGTCCCACCACTGAGTTGTTGTCAGCTGTGAAATTGCCTTTGGCGATGCTGCTTGGTGCTTTGGTGAGGACAGCTTGGCCAGTGTTGGGTGCTGCTGAAGATTCCCCCCCCGTTTGGCTCTGGGGGCAACTGGCTGGCCCCGTGTCAGCGCTGCGCTAAACTGCGCTCTCGAAGAAGGCTGATGAATTTTGAAAGTGAATCTTTCTAGAAGATTGTGCTAGTCAGGAAGGCCCTTCTGTCCTCCAGATAATTACACGCAACTTCCACTGACTTCGTGAGATGCTTACGGTGTGTTTAGGGAAAGGATACAGCCTTGAGTGTGGCTAATACTGCCATGGTCTGATATGCGCTGGATGATTAGGTGGCTCTGGATGGCTGCTAGGCTGGTGATCGCTTGCTACATCTCATGTAAGACACCTTATTTTGACTACCAAAAGGTTTTGAAGTACAGCAAATGCTGTAGAGGAAGCTAGTATTTATTAAATTATGTGTTACAATGCTGCATGGAGAAGTACTGAATTTTCTATTTTTTTCCCCAAAAGAGGTGATTGTATCTTTCGTTTTCCTCCTTACAGGATGATTTGGACACCTAAGTCCTCTTTGTTGTTGTGGAAGCAGTTGGTATCACTCATTCAGTAATAATCTTACCACAATAATATGTTTTAATAACACATTGTTAAAAACCCCTGTGCTAAAAAAGAGTAAGGCCGCACTGAAACTAAACTTTGGAATGCAATAAGTATGCAATCAATTTTTTTTGTTAAGTTTCTGTCTACCAAGTTGTTTTTGCCAATTGTGAATTTCTGAATGGTTTCTTAAATTATATATTTAAATGAACTAATATTTTAGCCATATTGATGCCGCATAAGCTGACAAATTATACGTATGGTACTGTAGCCTAGAGTGTTCCATTACAACATGTTTAAACAAGAAAATGGTTCTTGTATAATGATTTAAGGGACAATAGTTGTGTTCTAAGAAACTAGAGAAAAAAAAGGGAGGGTATAGACAATTGAGCTGTCAAATCCCTTAATTACGTTACAGTCCTAAGTTGCTGTCATTAGTCATAACTAACCTAATTTTAAAGCCCACCTCCTTTCTAGCTGGAGTACCCAGCTAGTAATCTGGAACATAAAGGTATATGTGCTTTGTATTTGCTGTGGATATTGGTCTTGATTTGTTGCTGAATGGCTTTTCAAGGGGGTAAACTGGCTATGGTGTTGAGCTGCGAATGGTGTTTGCTGGATGTGTCTGGTGTCTCGACACAAATCCTAGGGTAGTCGTGGGTCCCTGTGATTTGGTACTTCTCCGGTGGTTTGGGGCCTTGCAGCTGCACGAGTAATTCCCGTGAGTTACTGGCATGGGTACTTCTTGACTGTAAGGAGGGAATTTATCTTAAAATGTGGGAATGTATGTACATAGCCCCATGGAGCATGAGCTCTCCTGAAATGTGGACGTTTTGTGGGTAGTTGACTGTGCATTGTGCTCAGAGGTTGCTCTTGGTTGTATCTTCATCCAGACTGATACTTCAGATGCAAACAAATCCTTGTTCCAGTTCCTAATTCAGGCTAGCAGCCTCTTTGCTCCTGGAGTCATCTGCCTCATTTACCATCTTGTGTACAGAGCCATGAAAAAAGAGCTTTGTGGAATGGAAGTATAATAATCATGCAATTAGGCCCCGTATCATACTGCATAAATCTAGGTTATCTTAATAACGATTTTTAGGAAACAGAGCTAAAGTAGTGGGCTCTGTGATTCAAAGGGTAATTGGCTGTGCAGCTAAAAAATTAAACTCAGCCGCTGTATGTTTGGGATGATGACTATTGCAAAAGCTGGCATTGTTCCCTTTAAAGATGAAGTCCCGGCTTCACAGCCCCAACGTGCAGCGGTGCATAAAAACTGTGTAATATCCAATTCTTTGCAGTGAAGTGCTTAAGAAATGTCTTATAAACTTCATTCTGCCTTTGTAGGGATGTAGTATAATAGGTTTTAATTGCATGATTAATTTTTTTAGAGGCCTGTGCTTAATTCTTTGCTTTGCACGGATATATATTGGGCTAGAATTGAAGCAGTTGGGTGTTTTGTCTTTGGTTCCTTGTGTGAATGGGTGTTACTTCTCTAAGACATTTTTTGTGCTAACATTAAGAGGAGGAAAACACTGGATCTCGTTAGAACTAAATATTATCTACTTAGGGCTGGTTGATTGAGAAATGGTTTATTAGGCTGGCCTTATGCCTGGTTTTGCTGCTTGTCTTTATATTCTCTTGTAACCGCCCCCTGAAATTAAGTCTTCTAATGCTGAAAAATTCATATAAATCTAGCTTAAGTTTCATAAAGCTTTTTAGTGCAACGTTTGTCCGCCGGCCTGATAGCTATTTTATATTCCCTTGTGTCTGAAAGTTTTGGATGTCCTTTCAGACTTGCAAGAAGTTGAGTGTGAGCCATTTTTCACTTCCTGTCAGTAAATATCAACGTAGTGACTCTCCGTGCTGAGTTCTTTTACTGAATAAAATTCTTGTACTCTTCTGTGGGTGTTTGAGGTTAAGATCTGCTTAAGTACACAGCGGTGCTTCCTTAGAGGAGCTCCTGCGAAGTGTGGTAGCGTTCTGAGAGTGCCCCTGGGGAGGTCCCACGCTCTGTTGTCAAAGGGTTCGTCCTGATTTGGGTTCATAGGCAAAAACGGGTACATTCGTCACGTTGGAAATCTCAAACTGAGACGTGAAAGTGGAGCTTCTTCAATGTGTTGCCTCCAGACAGAAGGCCGAGGCAGCAGGCGCGTTGCCTCCAGGACAGCTGCCCGGCCTGCCACGTGCGGCTGTCCCTGCGGCGCGGTAGCAGGCTGGGATGCTGGAGTGCGTACGGAAAGCAGGGGCTCGCTTTACTTACATGGCTTCTTCCAAAGCGTGAGCAGAAGCAGGAGACCTTCCTAACTGCGCCCCTACACAATTTCCACCTCCGGAATTGGGGGTGGAACGTCTTCTGTCAGGGCTGTAGACCTGGAGCTGGCGTTGAGTAAGGAGTCGAGGCCCTATCCGTGGTTTCTCAGCTGAAGACTTCTTGCAAATTTGATGTGAACAGTACGGTGTGCTGTTGCATCGTTTCTTACAATGCTGCTTGCTGTTGGCTTTTTTGTAATGGGAAGGCTAGCTGCTTCGGTCTGGTAATATCATCGGCTATTTTAGAGGGTTTTGCAGCCCTTCACGGCAAACTTATCTCCTTTACTCTCTGCATGTCTGTCTTTATCTGTGGTTCCCTACCACGTTGAAATGGAAGTTTAATGTGTCTGTGCTTGGTCTTTGTTAGAACAAGTTCTTCTGCAGTGTAAACATCATACTTTTACATGCTTCTCTGTTACTGTTTTTTGTATTTACGCTGTGAGGTTTATGAGGTTGAGACTGGGGTGGGGGTGGCAGGGGGAAGCGCCTGGTTATTATGTAGATTCTGTGTTTTTTCAGTCTTCTCGACCCTGTTAATTGTTCAGCAAAGCCACCATGTGGCTGAGAGCTCCAGGACACATCTCATACACCTTACAAAGCTAAAAGGAGAGACGCTTACTGTGGCAGTAATTTCCAAAATGCAGTGTCATGAGTGTACGTGGGTCCAAAAGCCTGCTGTGGGAAGGAGCTTGTAGCTGGTTCCTGAGGCAACCTGGCAATCTCATCTTCAAGTATCTTCTGATTTACTCCTTTCCACTATGGGAATTTGGATATGAAGGAGCCACTTTTTTTTTTTCTTCCGTGTGTAGGTTGCTGCATTTAAATTACAAGCAGGGGGATTAAAAAGAAACAAAGGGTTGTAGTTGAAATCTTGAGCATTAATGGGTTAAATGCACTTCTTCTAAATCATAAAATGTTTCTCTCAGCCACATCTGAGTTGGTCTCTTTTCTCCTTCTTTAAGGCACAGATGGTAGAGTTGGCAAGTACAGCTGGCTGGCTACAAGGAATCCTCCTTTGCTCTGAAGAACTTTCTTCCTGTTCATTTCCTCTATACTTCCTGATTACCCAGACTTGTAGAAAAACAGTAAACTTATTTTGTGTTTCACGCTGGCTAATGGAAATGCAGCCTACTTAAGAAAAAAAAAAAAAAGTATGTATATATACAAGCTAAATGGCATATATGCTGGGAAACTTTTAGATTTGGTTGGGCATATTTTCCTATGTCTGTCTGTCTTTTTTGTTTTTTAGTAGGGATGCTGTCAAGAAAATAGCACTAATAAGGGTTTGGCCATTTGTCAGGACACTTAAATCTGTTTGAGGATGGAGTGTGGACACTTCTTGCAACACTCCCTCTGTAGCTGCAGGCTGTCAAGCTGTTGAACAGCTAGAACAGTGGTTTTTTTTTTTTTTTTTTCTGTTTCTATGTGGACTTGTTTAAGCTGGAGTTAAAAGGGTTGAGGTCAGCGTGCTAACCTTGCAGAGCTGGTAGGGACAGATGTTCTGCTGGACCACGTTGCGTCGTTACTGAAGTCTGAGTTCCTGAAAACTGCAAATACATGAGGCAACAAAGCAACTTTGGGAGACTTGGAAGTACCCTTGTGCCTCCACTTACCAGTTTTGCTGTCGATGGGATGTAGCTGCTGACAGCTTGGCTGCCGCCTGGGAGAGCGGGGGCCAGCTTCCTGCATGCTAGGGCTACCGGCACACGGGGCTGGTGCTGAGGGAGGAAGCTGAAGGTTGCTGTAGTGGAGCAAAACTGGGGTGCAAATGTAGAGTGGGTCATTGAGGAGTAGGTCAGCATCAGTACGTGCTCTGCTTGCCTGAACTGGAAGTGAAAATTTTCATTCCTGACAGGTTGCGGAGCTTTTTTCAGGCCATAGATTCAGCAATTTAAATCTGTTCTTTGGTAAATTAAGTTTGTACTTGGAAAGTGGAAACTGTGAAGGTCACCAAAAATGGCCAGCTGTCCTTACATATGGAGGTTCAGGTTTTGCAGTAAGAAGTTTTTAGTTCCAAAGCAAGATTTGAACAGTGCCCGTCATTCACAGCTTCAGGAACATTCGGCTTGTTTTAAATTTCCTTTTTAACAAAAGATGAAGTCTAATGACTGGTGGGTTCTCCTGCAGCCTTTGATTGCAAAGGGCTAATAGTTTTAAAGTTGTTTTTTATTTGGGCTTTGGTTTAAAACCTGTCAGCATTGGTTTAGAAAGTAAAGCTATATGTAAATTCTGCAGTGCATGCTCTAGCATGCTTATAAAATAGGAAGATTAAGTCATTTGCTTTGTGTTTTTGTCTTAGAGCTGCCTTCATGAGCAGAGCAAGGACAAGAGTTTAAATGCTTACTTTGTTTGAAAAAGGAATTCATAAAACTGCTTAGAAATGCTCATGAATAAAGTTCTAGATACTGAGAACGTTAGTCGTTAAAGGAAAGGCTATGGCTGTGTATTTTTGCAACTTTTTTTTTGTGGCTGTTTAAGAACTGGTAAATATTTCAGTATGCTTTTTTTGGCCTGCTTCCATTATTAGGAAAAAAAACTGAATTTGTGAGAAAATTAAGTTATCTTAAAAGAGCAACACAAGTCATTTGCTTATATATATATGTATATATATATATATATATATATATATATAAATGAAATTTTCAGTGTATACTGCATATTCTTTAATTTGATCATCGCATAATGTGAATATATAGACAACTATTTTTGAAAATGATTATAACTGCTGATTTGCATAACGATGCAGGATTTTTCTCATAGCAACTGGAAAGACTGTCATCTTTAGCATGTGGGAACAATCTCAGGATTTAAGGACCAGTATTTTGTTAAATCTGGTAACAGCATTAGAGCAAACCCTGTAGCCCTGTTGTAGCCCTGTTGCTTTTGAAGCAGCATATAGATAGATTAATTTGGTTTGTCTTAAGTGTTGAGAAAGCATCACTTTTTCTTTGTGGCATTTGATATCTTAGCAAACTATTAGGTGCTTCCGTTTTTACATTTCCTTGGGTAAAGCTGAAGTTTTGCAGTTAGTAAGAAGTATGAACTTAGTAGGGGACAGCATTTTATTGTTTTGCTGATGTGTATTGTGCGTCAGTGCATGCGGTCTGTCTCATGTATTTTTTTATTATGATTGCTAGCTAAAATCCCAACCTACAGGATTGCAAGGTTGCAAAAGGAATGAGTGCTTTAAAAGGTATTAAAACTATTTTGGGGAATGGATTTCTTAGAAAAGAGCTACTTTGGCAAAATATGGCAGGCCTGTTTCAG
The DNA here is from genome assembly GCF_009769625.2 of Cygnus olor. Classification (NCBI taxonomy): domain Eukaryota; kingdom Metazoa; phylum Chordata; class Aves; order Anseriformes; family Anatidae; genus Cygnus; species Cygnus olor. Next base: position 16,333,543 of record NC_049175.1, read on the forward strand.
ATTTGTGATAGTTCTTGTCAGGTTAACTTTGTTTTTGCAGGCTAGCTGGAAGCATCGTAGAGCTGCGTCAAAAACTGGCTGCGGTTTTATCCATCTCCATTCGTCTGTTTTAAAATGAGGATGGAGTTGATAATGAACTTGTTGCATGTGTTCAATCATCAGTTCTTCCAGGTTTCTAAAATTATCAGTATCATTACTGATTTCATGATGACTCAGATTCTTGCTTTGAATGTAAGCCCAGCTTCCAAGCTCCCTTGTAAGAAATCTCATTTGGTAGCGAGTGTTTTAATTTCGGTTTCGGAGATCAGTGTTAAATTCACTTGGAGGTGCAAAGCGGTGCCCCTGAACCTTTCAGTGTGGTAACGATAGAAGAACTTGCTGAAGATGACGCTCTGTGGTGCTCCCAAAATGCGTTCGGCTGACGGACAGTAAATCACAGGCTGTGTCTGGGGAGGAGCACAGCATCAGGAGAAAGTGAGCTGGTACAGATGCAGTAAGGATCATCCCCTTCTCAGTGCAGATTTTGCAGGAGAGGAGAGGGTGGAACAACTTAGTTTATATGGCAGCTTTTTCAATTAAGTGGTGAAACTGCTATTTCTGCTCATAGACTTAGATCATCTATGTAGACAGTAACAGCGCTTCCGCTCTGTTCTTACATCACCAAGCAAAAGTCATTCTTTGGCTGTATGAGCCAACAGAAGGCTTTCGGAGCAGTGCCCTTCTTCAGCATGCTTGTAAGAGAGGCGCATGTTCAGAAGACGTGAAAGGATCTTCCCCAGCGGCAGGAAAGCCTTTGTTAGGTACCGTTTGCTTCTGCTCAGCGCAGACGAGCCCTGCGGGCTGTCAGGCGCGCCATGGAAGCGCGGCGTTTGCTTGCTGCGGCCGCTGTCCTTAACGCCAGATCTGCTGCAGAGAGCAGAGTGAGTCAGCAGTGGCGTGCGGGTTGCATTCCAGCCTGATACTTGGAGATAATAAGTAAGGTACTTCAGGACGCTTATATTTAGGTGGAGGAGAAATTGGCTTGCCTGTTTAAAAACAATCATGTTTTCCTAAAAACAGAACCCCCACCAGGCTCGCTGTCGGATATTTGTTTTTCAATAACACTTCAGTTTTTGTGCTGTCAGGTTCCAAAACCTCAGAGTGCACAACGTGTTTATTGAATTGGCATCAGTAAATTGATTTAAACTCATTTTTTTTCTTCTCCTTTTGAAGTCTTTTTCCATTTGCTTTACTCTTGGCATTTTCGGGAACGTCTTTTGCAGGACTATATCTGGGTTTATATATGCACCTCGTTCTGAGGCACGGTTAAGCTTAAGCATTCAATCTGTTGGTTTACTCCTATTTAAAAGAAGAAACGTGCACGCGCTGTGCATGTACTGCGTGTGTAGCACCCTGAGGAGCCACGTGAGACGCCAGAGCCATGAGGGGGTTGTGCTCTGAAAGTGTGAGACCACACTGGTTATTCAGAAGCTTTTATCTCTGTCTGCTGGTGTGTTTGAGACTTTATTAGGACACCCGTGGACCTGTGAACTGGAGATACTGATGAGAAAATGTTGTGTTCCTTTTGCCTGGCATCAGGCTGCCTTCTTCCTGTCATGCACCAGCTGGGAGTCCTGGAAAGCATCTCCTTTCTTAGCCTTTCAGAGGTGAAAACACACGGCAGAAGAAAAGCTACTGAATGAAAACCACAGGCTGAAATGCGTGAGGAAACCATGTATTAAAACTCGCAGTTGTAAACAGGAATTTGAGCAAGTTGCGTGGTGATTTTGGGAATCCTGGGCACCTGTGGCATGGGTGATCCTATAGTTGAAACAGTTTTGTTTGGATGCAGAACTTCAGGTTTTGATGGGGTGCGTCAAAATGTATTTTAACCCTGTTGCAAGCATAAATGCTTGTCCTATGGAGAAGTGCTGCAGAAAACAGATTAATATACTGCATTATTTTTTTTAGGGTAATTTATGTAGCCCTGTTGCTCAGAGCAGGATGCACATGGAGGTGCTTTTGAGCAAAAAGGGCAGAGCTGGCAGTAGGTAGATGTGTGCTCTTGAAATCAGGAATTAGGAGGGAGTGATTGGGTGTGCTAGCTGAAAGTCAGGTAATTTGCTGTTAAGGGATAGGCATGGAGCAGGTGTACATGATTTATAACCAGTTTCTTATGCTCATGCCAAGTAGTAACTGATAAAACAGCAAATAGATTGCTAATTATATAGCGCCTTTTGCTACTTTAACAAAGAGGTGTGGACTGCTTGCAGAGTAAAATACGTTCAGAGTGAAGTTCAAAGTTTAAGATTTATGTGATTTGATAGTATCTGAAGTTATCACAGGCTCTGAATGCTAAGCAACTTAATGGTTGTTTTTTTTTTTTCTTCAAGATAAGCTTTTTTAAGGTTTGGGGAAATACAGAATAAATTGGAAACCACATGTAACCCCCTTTCAGTGTCTGTATTTGAAACTACTACAGATATTTATTTGGATTCTTCAGCAGCTTTCATTTTTTTCTAATTATTGCCTGCATAAATAGTCTTGAGTAGTCCAAGTAGACAGATGTCTTAATACTTGGATTACCACACAGTAAATGCTAGATTCTTTTTTGAGAGTAGAAAACATTGTTTCTGTGTATTCTTCAAAACACTTGCAAAAAAACATGTACAAAATTAAGTCTTCTAGTTAATGAGCTGTGCAGATCTTAGTCTGTGCTGCTTTATAAGGCTTGTGGGAGTTCTGCAAGGACAGAGTAAAGCAGTTCGTATCCTATTTCAAGCTTTTCTTTGGGTACAGGTAGCTGGAATATTAGTATCTTGGAAGCTACAGTGTCTTCCATTCTGCTGCTTACTCTTCGGAGGCTTGTTAATATTGCTGGTATTTTAACCATAAAAATCATTCTTTCGGTTGTAGAATAATTCAGGTTGAAATGAACCTTTGAAAATCACCTGTTCCAGCCCCCCTTCTTTAAAGCAGGGTCAACCTAAAACACATCATTCTTTGTTCTTATTCCTTCTAAAATTAGTCTGAGGAGGAGTATGTTAATGTGGTAGGGCACGGTCTGTTTTTGAGCTGCTGGTTTCATTTCTCTTTTGCTTGTCAGTGAAGGCTCTTCACTGCATTATATCTTCTGATGTTTAAAACTCAAGAGTATTTTCATTTCTTGAGTTGTGTTTAAAAAAAACCACAACAATACATATATCATTATATCTCCAGGAGAATAAATACTAATTGTTTTCTGGTAAATTATATAGGGTTCTTTACCATGTTTGCTATGGACGTAAACTTTTTTTTTTTAATTTGGCCTTATTTAATTGTAGGTTTTTTTTCTTGCCAAAAGGTACTTTTCCTGAGCTCTTTATCTTGGGTTGTATTGCTTTTGGAATGTGGGTTACAGGTAGTTCAGCATAAGAAACTACATTTTTTTTGCCAGAAATGTATTTTTTTAAAAAAAATTATTATTATTATTTAATAAACAATATCTGTAATCCTTTTGGGATTCGGTACGTTCCCATCTCTTGCAGTATCTCACGTTAAGGCATTCAGAGCCACCTTAGCAGCTGCTGTAAGTGGCCTGTTATGTAGAAATCATGGAAAGTGACAAAATGTACTGTTGCCAGGGTTTACATGTATGAAATGCACTTTTTTGTTTGTTTTGAATGGTATACCTATTTTGGGATCACTGGGGACTTTAACATGGCATTTAATTTGGAACTTCTTGCAATTTAGTCACACGACTATTAAAATAGTTTCCCAGTGGATTAAATATACCACTCAAACTGTAGAGAGAGAACGGCACATAGCATATATACAATTTTAGTGAGATGATGTATGACAGAAGAGGATTACTTGATTCTGCTTTTCTAATGGATTACTTTTCTATTCAGTGTTAACAGCAGCTATCCGATGGTAAAGACTTATAATCAGTTATGTATGTGATTTGTAAGGAGACTTGTTGTATTGGATGCGGACAAAATACTGTATATTGGAAATTTTCTATACTGATTTTTTTCCTGGCCATTTTTCAATTTTGTGTTTTTGGAAGAGACCCATTATTGCTGTCAATATAATGTTGAATTATTCGCATATGGAAGTTGGTCTAAGCTATTGCTCTGACTTTGTTACAGGAGCATATAGATATTTAGTGATGTTCATTTAATATTATTGCAGAAATTGTACATATTTTACAAATGTTTCCTTAACTCACATATTCAGATATTTATCCAAACATAATTGCTATGGGTTTTCCTGCAGAGAGGCTTGAAGGAGTGTACCGGAACAATATTGATGATGTAGTAAGGTAAGGCTCTATTTTTCTTCTTTTTAAGTTATTCTTGTAAATCTTAAGTATCCTTTTCTGCACTCATATGTTCTGCTCAGGAAAGGATGTGTGAACTGACTCATAGAAATGTTATAAATGCTGAGAATAGTTGTATCAAGAATTTTAGTCCAGGCTGCTGTTCTGGGTTGATCTCAGATCTGCTTTTTCATGTGAAAAGTTGAACACAGCAAATTGTGTTGGTAAAAGGAGGTTATTTTATTTTAGAAAGATGTGAATCCATGCCTCTGTTTGCAGTAATGAGAGTTTGCTCAAATAACTGATGGCATTTTGGGGTATGTTTGCCCATAGCCTTTCTCCAAGTGATAAATGAGGTGCTTGATAAGTAAATTTTGTTTACAGCAGTAAATTATAGGTGGCTCTGGATAAAGGGCTTTTTAAATGTGTCTGAATGGAAGAGGAGACAAACTAGCTAAAATTCATGATTGCTGGTGATGCTTATAGTACATTTTGTAAAAAGGTTTTTATTTTTAACACATTACCTGTTCTTAGCTGCTGGATACATCTGGGGGGGATCGCAGAAGCACAGAATGGTTTGGGTTGAAAGGGACCTTCAAGCACATCTAGTTCCAGCCCCCTGCCATGGGCAGAGAAACCTCCCACTAGACCAGGCTGCCTAAAGCCCCAGGATGTGCTTAGTGATTTAGGAGCATCATTGTAATTTGCTTGCTTAAAATCCCACCTGGAGAATGCAGCATTAGAAATTCCTTTAAAAGCTAAATACCTGTGCAAAAGAGCCAAATATTAGTCAGTTCAGCATCCTGAATTCTGATTTTTTTTTTTAAAGCCACTCTTGCTGCTTTTGAGAACGTTGGCGTTTGAGCCAATAACTTAAGTAACTTTCCAAGAGGCTTGAATTTTGGGAACGGGATGATGCAAGGGACATGGTTGGGCAGTGGAGTTGGAAGTAGCTGGACCTGGGGAAGAAGGTGCTGTGCCCAGGTTTGAGGTGCCACAAAGTTTCTCAGGATAGTTGCCAGGCAGAATTAGTGACGCTTGAATTTCACCGGTGGTTGTTTGCGTCCAGCTTTGTGCTGAAATAAGTGCCTTGGTTCTGACAGTTGGAGGAACCGTAGCCCTCAGCTGAGAATAAGTCATCTGGAGACAGCAGCTTTGCTGAGCAGCTGCAGTTAGATGCAGATGAGTTTGAGAGGGTTTCATTTTTGCATATTTAACTGTTATGGCAAAGCTCACCATCCACGAGTAGCACTGAAAACGTCAGTCTGGCTTTGACCATGCTTGCAGCAGTGACCTTATTCTGTCAGGCAGTAGTAAAGAGTGGGTCATGTCGGTGAGGTTCCATGTCGCAGTTTGTAAATACTCCTGCAGAGCATACGTCTCCACTAGAATTGTCGAGATGCGTGAAGCCATGGTGTCTAATACACGGTTTGCATTAGTGCAGACGCATTACATGCAAACCAAGCTTTCCCTGCCCTTTGGGATGGTTGAGGGCAGTCCCACAAACTCACACTGTCTAGCCAACTTCTTTCACTAGCTGTCAGAGCCACCTTTTTGTTGAGCTGATCTGGGTACTGCACCTGCTGTGTGACACAAGGGGTCCCCGGTGGGCTCCACCTTTGGAAGGTTTCAGATAGAGCCAAAGGCTGGGTTAGGAACAAATGACATAGACATAATCCAAATTAATAACAATAGGTAGTAAGTAGTCTTTGAAGGTCCTCTTGTGTTCACAGCGTCGATTTCAGTGGTTCCTACATAAAGGAAAATTTTATTGGTTAAGTGTATAAATAAAATGTGTAAGTCAGACTTTTGAAAGGAAGTTACTATCAACTATTAATCTATAAACACTCTGATGAAAAGGACTAGTGACAGCCTAAAAGTGTGATGAAACATATTAAGATATGGAGAGATAAATGAAGTAGGTGTAGGGAGTTGGATGCTAAAGTAGTGTTATGCCTGGAGTATTTTTTTTCAGTAAGTCTTTATGTCGAAATTCAATGTGTTTGAGCTCCGGAGCAATCGGTATTGAGCCACAAGGGATATGCCAGTGGGCTTTTTCTGGACAGCTGGTGTCCTGACAAATTTAATGATAATGCTGTATGAGAAGTAGGGCTCAGGCTGCTGGCTGGCTCCTTATACTTTGAGGTACTGTGGCTGGAATTTAATAGTTAGACACTTGCATGGAAGCTTACGCTTAGTCCTGTGGATGTTACTGGCAGAAGCGGAGTCCGCTCTTGTTGTTGTCCAGCATGTTTCAAACCGGTGGGGCCCTCTGAATGAGCTGTCGGGTCCAGGTCTTCCTGAATCTCCCTGAGTCTGCCAACAGGGGCACCAGCAGCAGTTACTAAATACTTGTGCCGATGAAATTGGAGTCCCGTACTCAGTGCTGCCCAAAGAGCATGCACATCTGTTCTTGTTTTAACGCATCAGTTTAACCACACAGTTCTTCTAGGTTCTTCTGGAATATTATGACTGATAACCAGAGCTTGTTTTTGCTTGAGCTTTCCAGGATTTTAGCAGCTAGTGTTTCTTTCAATTTGAACAGCATGTTCTGTCATGGCTAATTAAATTCCTTCTGGCTGATGTGCAGATACACACTGTTGATGATGTTAAGTGTAAACATTTGTATGTTATTTCTTCTTGAACACTGCCAGGTGACACATCATATATAATCATGGCAATTTTGATGAATCACGTTTGCAGTTTAGCTCTCTGAGGCTTGTAGGGGAAGTTTTCATTACAAAGTTAGCGTGAAAATGAAATGAGCGCAAGTGTGAAAAAAAACTAGAATGGTCTTTCTCCTTTCTGAACCCAGACTGTCACTGGGCATGGTCTTCAGATTTCAGGGGCGAATGATGGCCATCTTAAAAAACAAGTTTTAAAAATAAATGATTCTGGCTGTTTGAACGGGATTACAGAAGTCACTTTGACTGCTTTTTTTCATTGGAAACACCATTGTAGCAAAATATTTTGCATAGATGATCATATTGGAAGTAACTGTGTACAGATTCTTCACAGTCGGTACTTTCTGTTTTAAAAATGAACGACACTTCCCCAGTTTAATATATTGATGTGTGAATATCTTCTAAGTCAGCGCAAATTGGCGCATACAATAAATGTTTCAGTTGCGTGTCAGCTCTGGGTCCCTCAGTTGCACAAGTAGTCTCACTCATACTGATGGATTATTTGTACAAGGGAGGTTTGCAACATGCTGCCTGCCCTGCTTGGAGGTACCACAGGGCCAGCTGGAATGTGGAATGCGGAGCTGCACGTGATGGATGTTGTTTTAATGATGCTGTAAATTAAGACCATCATTATTGAAATGTGTATTAATACATGCCTTTTTTTCCCCCTATTTAAGGTTTTTGGATTCAAAGCATAAAAACCATTACAAGATATACAATCTGTAAGTATGCTCATATAGATACATTTTCCGAAATAATGGGTTCTAAAAATAGCTTATGAGTGAAAGTGGCTTGCTGCTGTACTGAAGCAGAATTAGAGATGTTTTGCACATTTCTTAAAACAATTAAGCTTGATTGAGAGCACTGTTACTTCATTTAGCAAAGCTGAGTGAGGTTAAATGAAATGCTGGTGTGTATTCATATTACTCGAACGCTTTTAAATGACTTGGCATCCAGCCCATCTAGAGCTTGTACCGTGTGATTAAAAAGTGAAAAGTAATTCACAGCAGGCTTTCTGTTAATATATTAATGTCTGCAGTGAAGAAGCTGCCAAATGAATACTTTCCTGTATAGTTCGTATTTTTTGGAGGTATCAAACCGTATTGGTACCAAGGTTCTGGATGTATTCTTCACTGTCCCTGTTCATTATTTTGACTAAACTACCACAGCAATCAGTAGCATGATGGCTTCTCAGCTTTAGAAGTGTAACGTTTTCATCAGAAAAGTCAGTTATGCTAAAAGCTGTTCTTGTTACAAAACAGAAATGCTTTCTTTTTTGTCCCTTGATAATCTTTATATGCTAGTTTAGCCTAATTTCATTTGTATGAATGATTTTGTCATGTCAACAGATGTTGAAGGACAGGTCCTGGTTTTCCTACCCCCCATTTTTTCCCAAAAATCTGAGTTGAGGAATTATTAGTGGAAAAATTGCAGATATTTAGAAGCATATTTATTTAAAATAAAATAATAAAACACAGTCCTAATGGCTTAGAATAGTAGTATCCAGGCAATGCATTACACTTTGAAAGGGTGTTTTCTTTATCCCGAAAAAAATGGATCACTTGGAAGTGGAGACTCAACTTACTGCTGCATAGCTTTTAAACTTTGTCTCTGGCTAGAGAGGCCAGGTTATCTATGTCTTTACGGGTGCAAAATCTGTACGCATATTAAGTAAATAAATGCCATTGGGTGAATTGCTGGAGTGTTTGGTCATGCAGTAGGAAGAAATCACAGCCTTTGGGTATTTCAGAGAACAGCATCTCCTTGGATTAATCTGATCCTTTGTAAGTAATTGGCCTGTTGTATCTCTTTAAAAGAAGGAAGTAGGAGTTCAGGGGAGCTATATGACTATATCCAGAAGGATTTCAAGCACTGGCACAGGATTTGATTTCCCTTAAGGTAGCAGTTACATAAAATTGATAGTGATGTGTATATTGAGCAGTTTTCTTAAGGATTTAGAAAGATTTTTCTGAACTGATGCTTAAATGATGTGAGTTTTGCCTTATGCTCACATCTTGGCTTTCAGCTTCCCAGTGAATGTTTGAGCAGTAGATTTCATTTTGTTTCTTGTTTGTTTTTTCTTGATTGTGCCTTTAACCCTTTGCTATTTATTCTGTGTTCTTCCTTGTTTTAACATGTTCATTCACTTTCATCTTCAATCTTCACATGCTACCAAATTATTCTTTCCTCTATTGTCATCTCCACTTCTCCACCTTCTTAAGTATCTTTGATAAAGGTAGATACTTGAAAGCACTGTAATGAGCAACGTGGATTTTCTCTGCTTACTTTGTATGTCTCTGTGCGTGTGGGGTTGGCCATTTACATGTCTTTTCTGTATCCTGTGGTCCCGTCAGCAACAGGATCGTGGCTGTGACCAGGAAGGTGCCCATCTGGCAGTACTTTGCATTGGAGTTGCTTTAAATGTGCTGTCAGAGTTCTGCTCATAGGATTACAAAACCCTGATTATTGACTCCTTCCAAAATCCCCCCATTCATCGGGAGATCTGACTGCACTACAGGTCTAACTGTGTCTAAAAACCAAATGCTCTTAAAATGCTAAGCAATGGAAACATCCCCAAAGTGTATGCCAGTGGGATCTCTAATGTCGATATATACACGTATTCCATGCTGGGGAGCGGGTGTATGTTTTGTTCAGCATCTGCCCTGTGTTGTGTACAGCTCCCATATGAGGGCATAGAGAGTGACATGGCTATGTTCCGTGCTCAGTTTCTATCCTTGGTATCAACAAAACTATTTTCTATCCCTTATGGTATTCTACTTGCTACTCTCTCAAACTTAACAATTTGAAAGCTTTTTTTGCCCATGCGTGGATTTTTTTTTGTTTTGAAGAATTTTGTCCCATAGTACCGCTTTGAACAGGGTGTTTCTTCAGAAGGAAGAAGGAAACTTTCTTGAAGAGTGCAGTTGGATAAGATGCTTTGTATTAACTACTTTGCTTCCTAGCAGGCTCAACTTCCAAAGTTCAGATGCTGACTAACTTGTAACAGTCATTTGCCCAGCATGGCTGATGGCTGCTCCAGGCGTGGTGACTACATCTTGGGTGTACTTCCAGCGTCTAACCTTTCTTCTTGAAGGCTCAAGTGCAGATAACGTTCTTTTGAGACCCACCTGGTAGCTCAACCTGCTCCATGACGCTTGGCCCAGAGAAGGTGTCAGCAATGTGTTCAGAGCTATGAAAACTGCCAGACTTTTCCCTAGCAAAGGCCTGAGCCAGGAAAGCTCTAGAATTCAGACAAAATGGAAAGCATTGAGTGCACTAGCAACCCCAGCAGATCTGCTTCTGTCCCTGGTGTATGAGTCTCGTGGACAAAGCTCAATGCAGGGTCTGCAAGGCTTTGGTTAGGTGGAACAGTCATAAAGGTCAGAGCCTAAAAGTCTGTGTGTCTGAAGGTGTCAAGTAAGCCCTATACAGCTCCAAAGGTGGCAGTCATAGCATACCTGTGAAAGAAAGATAAGTTCATACCCATCCTGAAACTGGTAGGGTTATTTGAACACTATGAAGAGTCCAGGTTTTAACCAAAACAGAAGACCTAGATGTGTTTTGTCTACTGAAATGATCCCCAGCATCATGTTTAACCTAGAGTCCTGTTATTTTGAGGAAGAGTTGTTCTCATTTTCCTTTCTGAACTGTATTTTTACTTGTGTAACATAGGAGCACGGCACTTTTCCTACAGAGAGCAACCCCAAGGAAGATTACAGAAGGGCGTCCTATTCTTATCTTCTTTCCCCTTAGCCCCAGCGCCTGATATAGCTCATTTCCTTATGGCATGCCATTTTGGCTGGATTCTGTATATCTGATCAGTTCTGCTTATCCCTAGGCAAGTCATTCTGCATGACTAACATTGTGTGGTTTGCTTTGCTGATAGCTAGCTAGAGTGGATCTTCTGTGGAGTAGTAAAACAGACATTGGTGCAACTCCAGAGTCTTCAGAAATGTGCTTGTTTCCAGGGTCTGTGAGGGGGAAACTGGCTTACTGGCCTTTTTTTCAGTTGACCTAATTTCAAGAACAAATGCCAAGTTGGAGAGCAGTGTCACCATCTGTTTCAATAAAAGCGGTCTGTATTGTAATATTCAGTGGTGCTTTCAGTTACCTGTGGTGTTTGTGTCACAGTTCTGTAATTGAAAGAAGAGTGCTTTGCTTGGGTTGCACTAGCTAAAGGTCTTAAAAATGTCCTTGTGACTCCCATGACCCCTGGCATCTGTGTTGTTGCGGATGTATCTTGACACATACTTTGAGAGCAGTCAATTGGTTCACGAAGGTCACAGCCATCTTGTCCATATGTGCTTATGTGGGAGCAATAAAGCTGCTGGAGTGGCTGGAATAGTTAATGCTACAGTGTTAAAAATAATAGGGTGTTGCATTACTTGGGTGAGTGTCTCCATTGAGAGTCACACTGACTAAAACACACTGATGGACCACAATTACCATAGGGTAAGTAATTGCATTTCAGTAAAATAACTGATATTTTATTGAGCAACTTAATAAATCTGCAATAAAATTTTTTTTCTGTATGTAATCTCCAGCTGTAGTTTTAAATCTTAATGATGATGTGTATATATAATTTTCCATTATGTTGATCTGTATGTTCCAAGGTGTGACATGTTAGGAGTGCTTCAGAAACTTGTCTTGAACTCCTGTCTTATTTTTCTTTTTAGATGTGCTGAAAGACATTACGACACCGCCAAATTTAACTGCAGAGGTATGTTTTCACTGTCTAATATGTGTATTCTCTTTAAATTTCACAGTTTATGGATGAAGATAGAATGATGAATAATAATAATTTAGGAGAGTTGGGAGTGAGGAATGATGTCAAATAACATTTGAATTATTGAAGAAACTTAGTATATTCCTTAGGCTTTCAAAAAAAATAATAAATGTGTTCCTGACAATTAACTAGACCAAGACCTAATACAGCAATCAGAAGTCTACTGTTTCAAAAATTGTTGCAGAATGGCTTGTATAGAGATTTCTGTTCAATTCAATTGGCAAACCTACTATAAAATAGAGCTGTGAGGGTTAGGGAGGTCTATTTTTTTTTAATGCAAAAGCATCACTGAGAATAAAAATGGAGAACGCTATTAAGCTATGTCACTATGTCACTGTACATATACAGCTTTTCGGAGTTCTGGACCATACCCTCAGTTGCTCTAAAAAAAATAAAATAAAATCCCATTCGATGATTCTTTGAGATGATTTGGTTCTTAGATACTTTGCAGAACTACCAGAACCTGTGGGGAAACTTTTAGGGGCTCCTTTTGATGAGGCTCTTGGGGAGTGGAAACTGATGTTCCTGTTTTGTCAGTATGAATGCCCCAGGTAATAAATACTAGGTCCTTAACAAGGACTTGACTTTTTTATTATTTATTTTATAACATCCTTCTAGTTTTAAAGAGGGTGTTTAGAACGTGACCAAAATGCAATTGGCTGCTTTAATGTCTGAATATAGAGGAACTGAGGTTTTCATTTGTAAGTCATCTTTTCTCCTCATTTGTACTAATTATGTTGAATGGCAGTGTTCTGAAACCTTACTAAGCATGTACAAGCCAGAAAAAAAGTATCTTAAGATCTGCTTGGGCAATTTATTGGGTAAGAGAAAAGGCATAAATGAAAAGGACGTACTCCTAATATAATGTCCAAAACATGTGCTTGCATTAATTTATGCTTTCTGTTATGGAGGTGGTTGGATCCCTTCGCTGTCAATCCCATCCAAAAATATCGTTTGTGACAGCACCATTTACAGCTCCTCTGCATAAGCTGTTCTAGGGAACTACATATTTTATTTTATTTTTTTGTTGTTGCCAAATTAGTTACCTTAGATGATCACATTGGTGACTTGGGACTAACTTTTATTAGTAGCAGCAGAATAGTTGTCCTTTAAAATCTTTGGAAGTGAATTAACTTCAAAGGGAAGTTCTCCTTTCTACGCTGAAAATGTGAAACACCATAGTAATTCAGTTTTCAGCTTGAATGTTCTAGCATCAAATGCAAAACCAAACATTGAAAGCTCTTCAATGCCAGATGCTGGCTTTCTGTCCAGGGCTTGTGTGGTTTCTGAAGTACTTCCATGCTGGAAATTGTCTTCTACTTTGCAATGTTTTTTTGTTTTTGTTTTTTCCCTTATGTGCTATGGAGTTTTTCTTGAAATGTCTGGGAGCTTGGAGAAAGGAGTCAGAGCTGTTCTCCGTGCTGTGCTCTCCAGAGTTAGTAACATTGTCCATGGAGTACCTGCACTCTCCTCAAAAAAGCTCGAAACTCTACAGCTTAATATTTCCTAAGGTTGCTTTCTGACTTTTCATCTGAACCATCGCAGTACACCCATTTCACCAGCTCCTCATTCAGTCTTTGCAGAAAATCCTGCAGGGTTTGCCTGTGATCCCAAATCTTGTAACAGCTTGTTGAAGACGCTCTCCTACTTAGGATTTTTTCAGACAGTTCTTTTGGGACTCCTTTGTCTCTCCTCTTCACAGGAACCTTACTGGATATGGTTAACATAGGAGATGCTGCAAGTCTTTGATTCTGAATAGTTTCCTATTTTAGGGGCTTCTAAATAAATTCTTCTTTCACTTATATCTGCTGCGAAAAGTAACATCTGCGTAACTTTGCATGCAATGGTTGCTTTGGGTGTCTTTGCATCTTCAAAGTGCAAGAATTTATTTATTGTACATTCACGTTCATTAAGCTTTGCTGCTTCTTTAACAGAGATTATTCACTTTATCAGTCTTCCCTTTTTGGTCTCCTAGGAGATTAAGCGGACAGTCTGTACTGCAAGAGAATAAACTGTCCTTGCAGATCCCTCTGAAAGGCTTCAGACTTGTGCTACAGTGATTTAGCAGTTCCATAACTTCATACCTCACTTCTGCTCTTTAAGTCCTTGGGGGTTCATCAAAAGGAGCCTTGTGTGTATGACAGGAGAGTAGTACTTCTGAAACAAATACAAGCATATGCCAAAAATGAAATGTATTCATTTTTAGACCAGAAAAGGAAACGGTGTTTCTAGCTGAGAAATTTTTAAAGGAACCAGACTTGTAAGGTCCCAAGTCTGTTGATCAAGAATCAGGGTGTGCTTTGAGAAGTGCAGTTCTGACCAAACTAGTACATCTCTATGTAATTCTGCCAACCAGTGTGGCATTGTCTGCTGTCTGATTTGATGAGTCAGGAATAGGTTTGTTTTTGGGTGCTACTATCTGCCTGTTGCTTATTTTTTGCTCAGAGTGGGTTTTTTTTTGTTTCCTACATGCTTGCTTGAAATTATTTCCATCTCTAGATGGAAAAAGTGTGTGTGTGTTTATACATATACACACACATCCACATAAAAAAAGGACAACTGTGTTTGATGGTTTCCATCTTAAAACCCATAGGTATTGCAGGTGCCTTGCATGAGATTTCTTGTTTGATTACAATTGTTTAATATATAAATTAGTTTTGTTTCTAAACCGCTTTGAGCAAATTCTGAGTGTTTGTTCCCAATGTAGAAACAGCCACTCAGAATTCTTGCTGCAAAATTCCTGTCTCTGATCAGTGAGTGAGGTTTGGCCCTGCTTTCTCTCAGCAGGTAGTCTAATTATTGACTAATGGATTTTCACAAGGTTGTTCTTTGTGCCAGTGCACTCTTAAATTCCAGAAAAATCATGTAAAATACAGAGTCTGTGCCACTTGTTTCAGAAGCACTGTGAAATAGTCTCTGTAAGATACGTGCTTATGTATTAATAGAGAAATGTCTGTAATGTGTTTAATGTGTAGTATGCTGCTGAATAACAGTAAAAACAAAGCTATATGTATATACATATTACATATAAGACAGTTTTTATTTAGAATGTTAATTTTTTGTGTGTTTGTCCAAAGGTGACACGTTTAGTTGAGCTTGCTGTAGTTTCCTTTTGAGATTTTGGTAAGTTTTTCTTTCTTGTTACAGTTGCACAGTACCCTTTTGAAGACCATAACCCACCACAACTTGAGCTCATTAAACCTTTTTGTGAAGATCTTGACCAATGGCTAAGTGAAGATGACAATCATGTTGCAGCAATCCACTGTAAAGCTGGAAAGGGACGAACTGGTGTAATGATATGCGCATATTTGTTGCATCGAGGCAAGTTTTTAAAGGCTCAAGAAGCTCTAGATTTCTATGGGGAAGTAAGGACCAGAGATAAGAAGGTAAGTTACTTTATACTTTTCCTGGTTGGGGTCAATTTGAATAGTCAAACCCTTTAAGAAATGCTTTGTAATATCTGATTTGATGCTTAATGTTTAAATGCTTTAACGTTATTGGATCTGTACAGTCCTTCCCAATACAAAAGCTTTCTTAAGCAGCAGAAGCAATTAGCCACAACATTGAAAGTCTGTTTTTTCCATTTCCTGTTCATGATGATCTGGACAGTTTATTTTAAATAGCCTTTTAAATAGTGTTCTGCTGTGTGTTGCATCAAATAGGTGGTTGATGAGTGAACCTTCTCGTTCAGCATTTTCAGCTGAAATAAGAGGATTATTCTAGGTTGTTTTGCCTGAATGGATGAGCTGTTCAGTTCCTCAGGTTCTCCCAACTTCTGTGGTGTTGTTCTGAGATGCATAGTCATTGAAGTGCTTTTTACAGATGAATATCCACTGGAAGAGTATATCCAGTCCACTGATGGATGCTCCCTTTTCATTAAAAATCATTGTTAAGGATAGATATTGTCTGCCTCAGAGCCTGCTTTGTCAGGGGTGGCCATTTAATTTCTTGTACTTCTGAGGAGTGGGTGGTTGTCATTTCAGATAAATAATTTTTGTGGCTACAAGAGCTTTCTGTTAAGACCTTGTCAGTGGTGCAGACTGACTTAGCAGTAACTGTATGTTGGACCTTTTTGGCTTGGTTATGCCTCATTAATGGGAATTAAGTCTTTTTTTTTCCCTGAAACCTTCTCCAAATATAATAAAGTGTATGATGCAAGGTCATTTCAACAAGCTTCCCTGCTTATCTTCCATCATTTCCTTGTACGTGTTGGTAGAGTGGCCCTGGAGAATCATCTCAGCAGGCCAATTTCAGCCTATTGAAGTACTGAGCTCTCTGTGTTCCTGTAATATTTGCATAAAGTATTAATTTCACAGTGTGTAGACCTCTAATAAGTGGAATTTCGTGTTTGAAGGCTCTTGAGAGCTGAAGTATCGCATAAGGAATTTTAGGACTTGGCTGTTGATCCATTAGAAGGAGCAAATGAGTTCCTAGTTTGCTGTTTTTACGAGATGGAGCTGCTATTCCATGTTCTGCTTTAGAAGATAGTTGTGGTATGATGCTAGAAAGGAGACAGTGTAAAGGTTTCTCACCACAGCTTCATGGGTTTTGGTAAGAGGGCATGACAGTGAATAGGAACAAGCTGTATGATGAATAAACAATGTAGATTGCTCTTACTGATAAGGATTATCTAAAGAGCCAGATAAAATAACATGAAAATCGCAAACCTCAACAAATACATGGTGAAGTATGCTGTACCTCAGTTTCCTTTTTGTATGAAGAGGGTAGTGTTTCTGCGTGTTACTGTTTGGAGGATAAGGTCAGTTAAGTGTTCATTAGTACCTCAGCGGTCCCTCTGGCATGTTTGAGGTAGCAGAGGGTTTAGTAAACAGGAATAGTGAGAGCCTTGTTTAGCTTCACTGTAAATACTGTCTATAACCAGCAACTTTGTTTTGGTTTCGATGTCTCTTCTGGAAGAGTTGATTTTTCCCAGCTCCACTTGAGCCTGGTTATCTTTATTTGGACAGTGGGCAGTATGTGATTCGCATGATTGTAACAGTAGCGTGTATAAACAGGTATTCTAGTGTAGGTTCTGGGAGCTTTGTCTTCCCTTTCGGCCAGTGTTTCAGTATCACATGCCAAGTGCTGCTCTAGGATTTGACACTTCACCACACCTTTATATAATTGACTTCCTGAACTCAAAGTAATTGAGACATCAAAAGAGCTACTTGCACCCAGGGACAAGAAACTTTTTGTTGTTGTTGTTGCTGGGCCAAGACATGCATGATAAAGGAAAACTGGCTTTAATTAGGTACCATATTTTCTTTAAAGCAAGCACAAGGTGTGCACCTTTTGTATAGCTGCTCAGAATAGTACAACTAAAATCACCGTAGCCATTAATGTGCATGGCAAAGTGAGTCTCAAGAGGGTTTAGTCCATGCTGGCAGGAAGTGTGAGTCTAATTGCAAGAGGAAGTATGACTAATTGGTCAAGAGAACAACCCCTGAGTACTTCTGTAGCAAGCATTTCCCAAGTGCCTGATGGGACAAGCAGCTTCACGGAAGCATTTGCAATATCCAGCGAGAGTTGTTGTAGATTAAGCTGACAATTCCTAGAGAGTCTGCTGATGTACTGTTTGTCCTGGGAAAGGTAGTGGGGAATAAGACATTACAGAGCTTGAGTCTAAAAGGTTCTCTCTCACCTAAAAGTGATTTTTTTCATATAAGCTGCCTCATTCAACTTCTGTAACTCATCATGGGAGGGATCCTTTTTTAGAAAGAGAGAATGGGAAAGATTACAAGGCACTGGATAAAAAAGTGTCTGTTGGTCACCACCACTGTAGTAGAACAGCACTGTTTTCTTTCTCTTTAAACCAAGGGAGATGCTGTTCTCTGGAATTTGGTAAATAATTGTGGTTGTCCAGCCTGTTTTCAGAACTGAGGAAGAAGTCAGTCCCAAAATAAATCTTCTAAAAAAATGCTGCTGCTTCCACAGTCTGAAATGGTTAGCTTATCACCTCTTTTTTCCTTAAGATGGATACTGAAATACTACTGAGATTATGAAAACTGACAACTCTAGGTTCCTACAGCTGGAGCTTTCTATTTATTCCCACATCTTCTGTGAAGGGTTTTATGGTGAGGATAGTCTCAGAAGGAAGCATGGCCTACTCAATGAATAGTTATCAGCTGGGAACAGCTAATCAAATACTTCGGCTGGAGATGATCCATTCAAGAGCATTCTTTGACCTTCATATTGTTGTATTTGAGGAAAAACTCCTAATAGTGGTGATAGCAGCAATTAAATGTAACTGAACAGGAAACAGAAACCAATTACTTTCAGCGAGGAAGTCTCAGAATGATTTTTTCAGCAGGGTAGATTAGATATCCAATGTCTGACGTGTCGGAGCTGATCAGTTACGATGGCTCAGGTGGCAAGCTCTGCTAAACCCTATACCATAAGCTTAGTCTGAGGCTGCAGATTTAGCATTGCTTTTGCAATAGGACACTTTATTAAAGTGACTGTGGGAATATTATTTCGAAAACTGTTTCTTCTTCATAATGCTGCCCATGCTACAGTGAGAGGAGAACCACGAGCAGCAGCTTAGAATTCTGGTGATGACTACACAGCTCAGCACTATCTTTGAAACTGTCTCAGGGACTAGAGGAGCTTATTGGATGCCCATGAGAAAAAAAAAAAAAAAGGTTGATGGGGGTTGGTGTGAAATACAAGCAGCTCAAGGAGAAAGTGCTTAAACTGCTTCCCTGTTCTTTATTCTTCCTTGAATAAAAGTAAGTGGGGATTGATTATACCTCTCAGAATATTACCTTGTTACGAAAGAATTCTTTTTGAAAACAAACCTTTGAAAAATGAATAACTTTCTGTTCCCTTTCACTGTGGCTGATTCTGAGGATCTCAGGGTAAAGGCTATGTCTCTGGGGAGTAGAGATCTCAGATTTGCCTTCTTGGCTGAGAACTGTTTTTGCTTTGAGATCACCTGGCACTTTAGCCATGTAAGTGGCTCTGTTCCCATCATTCTGGACCCATTCCTAGTTGCCTTGGTAAGGTGTGCTGGGCTTTCTTAGTAGGGCACATCCTTTATGGCATGGAAAAGCTATGAGCAGAGAAGGGAGGCATTTTTTTTCACCTGTAAGGCTTTTTTCTGGTTGGCAGTGTCGACAAATCACTAATGGTTTGCTCTGACACTGGGATTTTCTCAAGCATGAAGCTCAGATTCCAATAAAGCAAACTTGAAAGCTCCCTTAAGGAGTGGGTCCGATAACTACCAAGATGACATCTGAACCAGAAGTAGAAGGCTACTTAAGAAGGCAATTGTACAAGTCCTATAGGGAAAAGCCTTTTTGTGTGATTTTAAAGCAGCCGAAGTGGTATAACTCTCAACTTTTTTAAAATAAAGGCAGGAAGATAGCCAAGTACTCTGGCTATCCTTAGCCTTATGGCTGTTGTGAGGTGAAGGAGATGTTAGAACTAAGTGTTTATAGATGCACTGTGTTGTGGATTTCGTGACTAAATGCTCACAGATTCATATATGAAACCTTGTGTTATTTGCAGTTTATTGCAATTTCACATTGTTTTAATAAGAAAGTGTACTTAATGATGCAGTTGCACGTATATAGTATGGCCTGTTACAAAACATATAATGCATTTTCTAGGGAATTCAATTTGTTTTCATCTTCATCACTTCCTCTTGAAAACAGTAGCTATAAGAGCTTTGAAACTATTTCTTGAAGTTTAAGATTTTAGAATTAGTAATAAAAGTGTTTATTGGTTATATGGTCTCAAAACAAGGGTTTGCTTCAGAGTTGTAATTCATTTGAGAAGTTCTTCATTTAACAATTTGAACCATCAGGCCCATATTAACAAAACTTTCCAGTTTTGATTTTCAAAATGCATTTCTGAAATGTCTTTAATAGAAGGTAGTGTCAGTCATGAGTGCAGTGATATTAGCAAACAAAAGAAGAGTCCTCTGAAACTGCTGTAGAAAAGTAATTCATGTACTGGTGCTTAAAAATTACACGGGCCTCCTCAAAGTGATGCTGGAAGTCTGTCACACCCAGTCTCTGAGGGCTTTATGTTCAAGATATGGAAAAGGTTGCATTCTTTACCTTGCTGTTTGAGATGGATGCCAGGAAATACCTACAAAAGTAGCTGGAGAACCAGACAGGTGAAGGAGATATGGACAACTGACTGGGAAGAAAGGGGATGTGCCCAAGGGCTGTTATGTTTTTGCTGTTTTTTAAGGTGACCAGGCTCCGACTAACTTTCTAGTTACAAGAAAGAAATCCCTGCGGGTTGTTAGGAGCTACTAAAAAGCTGTAATGATGGGTTTCTGTGATGGAGCATTCCCCTGCTTTCGAGTTACTACCAGCATGGGTATTTTGCTCTGTGCTAGTCTCCAGCCTAACTGCCACAAAGGTTTGCTCAGCATAGACCATGGTGGTTTATTCCATGTACTTTTGTTTACCTTATCATTCTTGGTTTATTCATCTTTAGTTACATCCCGAGATATTAGGCAGGAGCCCTGTTAGTCACTGCTAGCAAATGGTCTGGATGCTTTTTGACATTTGTTTTCCCTTTGTTTAGGGAGTAACAATTCCCAGTCAGAGACGCTACGTGTACTATTATAGCTACCTGTTAAAGAATCATCTGGATTACAGACCAGTGGCACTGCTGTTTCACAAGATGATGTTTGAAACAATTCCCATGTTCAGCGGTGGAACTTGCAGTAAGTACCCAGTGCTACATTATTCTCCATTAGTTCGTGTAAGGAAACAAGGCAGCATTTGAACTTGACTTTAAGTCACTTGTGTGACGCCAAGCAGCCATGCCATAAATTACCATTCTGATATGAGATGTGAACGGCAGCATATCTTAAAGGATGGCAAGACCATATTTAAATACCAAACTTTCCAAAATCTGATGTGTTGGTGTGGTCTATTCATTTTCATCCTCCAAGGTGTAGTAAGTTGAGGTCTGTGACAGACTTGTATGACCATTTTACTATAATTTTAAATTGGGAAATATGTAACTGTTTAAAGCTAAATAGTGATACCATATACACGTTTAAATATTTGTTCCTTTTTTAAAAAGCCATTTTTTAAAATATAGCAACTCTTGGGAAACATGAATTGTTGAAAAACATTGTTTAATGGCAAATTGGCTTCAAGTATAGTGACGTTACTCTTCCCATGATGGTTTTCAAAAAAAAAATCAGCTCCACTGGGTACATATCTAATTAACTATGAAAGAAATTTTTCTTTATATAGAGACTTATAAAATATTATATATACCTGTAAATGAATAATCTGGGTTGCTGGTGTGCAGTATGTTAGCAAGGAACAACAGATTCCTTGAAACTTCCTAGTGTAAGTACTTATTTACTTCTGTCTTTCTGTGGGCTGTGTTTCAGAGCAGGAACTGCCTGACATTGCGTGTTCATTTTTTGTTACGGTGGAAATGTTTTTTTCTAATGGTTTTGCTATGGGGATTACTGTAGTATGTAATTAATTCCAGTGCCTCTTGCGGCTCTGATTAAAATTGCACTATTAATGTTGTTGTAAGACAGTACCTGAACACAATGCACATAAGAAACAGTCTAGCAGCTTGTCAGGCTGGCTGTATTTACAGGAAGAGGAGGAGGAGGAGGAAAGGAAGAGCCAGTGCCAGAAAGCCTCTGTCTCTGGGATGGTGGTGTGGAGGTTACGGATTTCTGCATTTTCTCGTTATTCAGTGTTTTGGAAAACTATTACTTGCAAAATCAAGTTACATGAAGTATGAATCGTTAACATGAGCATTAACTTGTTTGGCCATACCAGGTTGTTAGCATGCTATTTTCACTGTAGGATGCTGAGATAAATATTTGCTAAGCATATAAGAGGACAGTACTTAACAACTTCAACATCTTTGTGTACTGCAACAATTTGTTTCTGTGGAGATTACAATGATTTTTCAGAACGTGAAAGCAATGATGTATTGCTCTTTAGTGGTGTATCTACTGTGATAGTACTAATTTTACCAATATATAGTATCTTTCAATCTTAATTCTTTGTCATCTTCCTTCTGTTTTGAAGTCACAGACTGAGCAGAGTCATGTCTCTTGGGCAAAAAAAAAAGGGTTTCACAGTGCTGAGGATTTGAGAGAGATAAGTAAGTGTTACGGATAGGCTGTTCAGCAAGATAGTGTGGGTATGCTTGGTAGAGATTCCCACAGCTCCGCAGTGGTGGTTTCCTCATTGCTGTGAAGTCTGAGGCAGATACGGTTCGGTGTGTGTTGTCTAGAGAGCAGGCTACATCTGCTATTAACAGAAACCAGGAGTAAATGCAGAAGGATTTTGTTGAATAAATTTCATTTAATATTTATGGCTTTCATACTAGTTTCCATTGGCAACTTCCAAATTACATTTGCTTAGGCTGCACCAAAAAACCCTCACAATTTCAGCTATTACCTTAACTGAGAAAGCTATGCTATGGCTGGCTCTGTTTTGTGGTAGTGATTTACAGGACAGACTTACGGTCTGCATCTATATAGTCTGTTGTTGGTGCTGACTGGTTTGTGTATTAAATTTTGTCCTTGTTTTTGTTTGTGTAACAGTTCTGTTTGTGTAAGAATAGAAATCAATTTGATCTGACATGACTGCCCACTCTACAATGTGAAGATGAGACAAAAGAGAACAAAACCCCTCAGTTATATCCATGTAGTATAGAGATGAGAAGGAATGTGCAAGGAAAAATCAAGTAGTAGTTACTATATGTAGTCATTATATATTAAAAAGAAACAGCAACTTTTCACAAATCCTATGGTTGCCTGAGAATATTGCTACAAAGTATGGAAACTTGTCGTTTCCAGTGGTATCCAGTAAGGTTTTTTATTGCCCTGACTCCTAGCAAATACTTAACTTTCAAAGTGCTGTAGGTTGTTGTTATGGTTCTGTTATTGTGTTTTTTTTTTGTTTGGTTGGTTTTTTTTTTACACTTAAAGGCATTTCTTGCAAAGTGACACTCTGTTTTGCCATGCAGATCCTCAGTTTGTGGTGTACCAGCTAAAGGTAAAGATATTCACCTCCGCTTCAGGACCCTCAAGACGTGAAGACAAGTACATGTACTTTGAATTCCCTCAACCTCTGCCAGTATGCGGTGATATCAAAGTGGAGTTTTTCCACAAACAGAACAAGATGTTGAAAAAGGTTGGTTTTCTTGTTTTTCTGGAAGATGTTGTTGAACCAATGCTGATGCAGGACTAGGATTTTGTCTATTTTTCAGTGATGTGTAATCGCTGTATTTAATTCTTTCGTGTCTAGTTTTCCCAAGTAGGGAATCTACCACAAAATGAAAGCTGGATATTTTAAGTCAGTGAAATTAAGTACAAAGGTTGGATAAAAATTATGCTGGATATGTATTGCAGTAGTTTGGGTAGTAGTGAGTAATCTAATTGAGGAAGAAACGTTCTCATTCTAAAAATAAACTTGCATACTGAGCAAGTTAACTCCAGCTGTTTTCTTCACTAAATTTTCTTAAGGTTTTAGCAGGCACAGAAGATCTCATCTGTGTGCTGTTGGCTGATTTCTATCCATCTGTCAAATTTGGTTGAAGTTTCGAGATAATTGAGTTCCTACGCACTTTGTGAAAATATCTCTGCAATCTATTCAGCCATCTCTTGAGTTCATATTGCAGTGTTTTGTTCAGCTGCAATGCCTTGACATCAGACGTTTAGAGAATTCGCTCAGAACTGAGAATTTTATCACTATCTCAGTTGTGGGGAAAAAATTAATCTGGAACTTACTATGGCACCAAGATCGATGACGTCTTAAAGATAAATGTCTCATTCTGGTGCTTGTGGAACTAGTTTGCTACTAAAGGGAAGGGTAGGGATGAAATCTTGTTGATTTAAAGGTTAACTTTGTATTTACTACAAAAAAATCTGATCTTTATGAATAGTTGTTTACTGTTTAAATTATAAAACGTAAGAGCATTCTTTGAGCAAATCTTGTGTACAGGCAAAATAAAAAATGAGAAAATACTTGAGTGGATTGGGAGGCCGACATAAGTGATAAAATGATAGCCTCCTAACTGTGCGTACAGGGTCTACCTATTAGCATGCATGTGTATTACACATCTATTTAGTTCATGGGTTTGTTCAGTTACAAGGTACAGTTAACTAGTATAATGGTAAATTTTCAGTAGTTAGAAATGTCCTCTTCTGCTGTCTGCAAAAGTTTGAACAGTTTATTAATAGAAATATTTTCTTCTGCTGCTTGTTTAATCAGATGTCTTAATTGTTCAGTGCAGCTGTGCAAGATAGAACTGTAAAACAAAGTATTTGGCAAATTGGAATGTCTCATTTTAGACATTAAAATTATTGATGCTTAAAGCATCAGTGCAGAAGAGAAAGTTTTGAAAGGAGCACCCAGATTAGTTCTGTGGGCTAGATGTGAGGAATACAAGGAGGAGATGAAACAAAACCGAAACATTTGAGTCAAGGTCCTGTCTTATCTGGTCTCTGTTCTATCTGAACTGGGAATTGTGGTTTCTTTACTGTCTTTGGTAATACATGGGTTGCAAACAGACTTCATTGGAAGCATTGTGCTGCGTTTCCCAGTCCCCAAGTAAGCTTTCATAACACCAATACATAGTTCTGCTGGATCTTGGGTCTGTAGCACCCAGATCATATTTCTGCATTTGTTTTACCTCTATAGAGAGCACCGAGATCCAGTGACAGCATAAACTAGATGTCTTCATTGTCACATATGACTTCTGTAGTATAAATTCAGTCTTCAAGAATATAGAAGAATATAGTAGAAAAGTTTATAGAATTGTCTGCAGAAATGTAGCAAGCACGTTACTGTGCTGTAGCTTCATTTCAGAATGTTGTGTCAGCTGTGGCTTCATTATTCTAGGTGTGTGGATTACAGATAGTGTGAAAGTGCTCCTTTTCTCAGTGTTTTTGGATAGCCAGAGCTAAGAAATGCTGAGATTCTGAAAGCTGTTCTTTCTACATCTGCAAGCTTTCCTGAGATAGGAATGGTCTCTTCTCCAGACAGAAGTCTTCTGTAAAGAAATCACCTTGATAATCTGCTTCAAAAATGTGTTGAACATAATGTCTAAATGCCCTCAACCTTGTGTAAGAATTCAGGCCAAAAGAAAGTAGGTGTACAGTGTTAAATAGTTCTGATAAGACCACCTCTGCTAGCTCTAGTGTAAATGAGCAGAAAAATTCAGGGCATCTGTCTGGTGTAAGCATTCTAGTCTGTTTTTTGAAATCACTGCCAAGTTCTTCGTTTTGAGAATTAGTGAAATATTCCATCTCTGATGTTTGCTTTGGCAGCGGGGATAGTCCTTCCACATGGTCCCTGTGACACTGTGTTATGTAAAGTGACTAAGACAAGAGTAGGCCAAAGGTGAATATTAGTGGCAGAAAACCTATCCTGGCACAAATTTGAACACTTGTCTCTGTTTCACATCTGTGAAGTCCCCTCTGCATCAGAGGTAGTGAAGCCTTTTTCTTTTCTAGATAAGTTGACTGTGCATTGTTTTTACTCGAAACCCAAAAAGAGAAGGCCTTCTGGTGTGTGGAGATTTATTACAGACTTACCAGTCACAGGAGTGATCACCTAAGCTATGAGGAGTAGCTTAATAGGAGTGACAGTATTGTATCTTTCAAAGATTCTGGCTTACTGAGACATGTTTATGGAAGCTGTAATTACAAGTCTGTTGCCCATCACTGGTTCTTTTTCTTGCAAGGTTTTTTCTTAGCAGATTTATAGGTAGTTGCTAAACAAGTTTTCTTGCACACATTTAAAGTCATCACATATCTACCAGTCAGCATTTTAGCTTTCCATAGCAAACCTAATCAAGAAACCAATGACATAAATTTAACTATATAATTCTTGATCCATTCTGGACCTTGGGCTGGAGGATGGCTGTATCTCATCTCTGGAGATAGAGTATTTTATGCCCTCCTGCTTGGTCTGTCTTGGTGCTTGATACAACTGCTGTCAGCTTAAGCATTCTGGTCAACTCGTGTACTTACCTCCAAATTTCATAGTCCTCTAAAGAACACTAGCATTATCTGCAGATTGCTCTAGTATGGAGAGTGCTCCTCAACTTTGATAAAGCTCTTCTTGGAGAAAATTACTCAGCATGAAACAAAACAAGCTTGAGTGGCCATGCGACTTTAGTGCAATGCTAAGTGCTTAATGTAAAATTTAAATCAGTCATATTTCCTGTCTTTTTTTAACGGCAAAACTTAAGCAAATTCAGTGTCTGCTGAGATGACCTTAGCTAAAGGATTATTGGTGTTGCTGAGAAGATCTTGGTAAGAGGGTGACTGCTTTGAACGAGTTGCCCTGTTTCAGCTCTTTCACAATCTCTACTACCTGTCATCAGCTAGTAAGTTCAAAACTTTTGGTCTTTTCTTGTTTAATAAAGCTGTTTTCTGTATTTTTGGACCATTTTTTTTCAGAGTGATGTAGTTACTTCCTTTCATTCTGTATGCTTGCTAATATGAGAAAAAAAATGGCATAAGACTTGAGTACAATTATTATGTATGAATTTTTGATAGGTAGAAGTTAGTAATTGTTTTTTTGTGTGTGTGTTTTTTGTTCCCTTGACCTATAGCTTGGCTCTTTTTCCATCTCAAGCTGCTGATGTAGCCTGTCAAGGTTTGCTTCCACGTACCTGTCTGAAACCTTTTGTTTCCAGTTATCGATGTTGACATGATAATTTTAAAGGATTTCAAAGTATCTGTATACCATTTGGTTCAACGAGAATGTTTAAAAATAACACAGAGGATCTTAGTCTTCCTGCCTGTAGAGCCTTGGGGTAAAGGAGACCTTTTTAGGAGCCCTTACCTTATTGATGGAAGGGAAATAGTGGCATGGTTTTGTTTGTTTGTTTGTTTTTGTAAGTTATTACTGGTTTATAACCTGAATCTAATGTAAGCTGTGGTGAGAACATTGTTTTAGATGCTGGCCATGCCATTTGTCTGTTGAGTGGAGATGCGAAGTCTGGTCTGTGTGGGGGTGTTGTGGCTGAGTAAGGCTGCACTATCTGCTCCATGCGGGACAACCAGAGCAACTAAGAAGAGGCAGGTATCAGGTGATAGTAGTAGGCAACCCTATTCTGAGGGGTACGAAAGTGCCCATCTGCCAGCTTGACCCACTCTTCAAAGAAGTCTGCTGCTTACAGGGGGCTTGTATCAGGGATGTCACCAAGAGACTGCCAAGCCTCCTACAGCCTGAGAACTATTATCTGCTGCTGCTGTTTCATGTGGGCACCGGTGATGCAGTACGGAGCACTCTGAGGAGTACCAAGAGGGATTACAGAGCCCTGGGAGCAGCAGTTAGGGAATCAGGAGCGCAGATAGTTTTTTCGTCAGTCCTCCCGGTCAAAGGGGAGGGGATTGAAAGGGCCAGTCGAATCTGGCAAATCAACAGATGGTTACAGGACTGGTGCCACATACGGGTTCGTCTGCCTAGGCCATGGGACTTGCTTTGAGAAACCTGGTCTGCTGGGGTCCACCTGTCAGAGAAGGGGAAGAGCATTTTCAGTCATAGGATTGCCAAGTTGGTGAAGAGGGCTTTAAACTGGAGTTGCTGGGAGGGGAGCTTCAATCCATCCTGTTCCTCCCAGTTTGATGCTGGAGTCAGCGATAGATGCCCAGAGTCTGGAGAAGGATCATGGGTCAGCAGGAGAACACCTGAAGAGCAGTACAAAGGAATTCCAGCCAGTAAGTCAGCTTTATCAGGAGCCAAACTTAAATGTCTCTATGCTAATGCGCATAGCATGGGGAATAAACAGGAGGAGTTAGAGATGTATTTATGCCTGCAGGGCTGTGACTTCACTGGCATTATGGTGATGTGGTGGGATGGCCCCTATACTTGGAATGTTAGCATGGAAGGATACAGACTGTTTAGGAAAGACAGGCAGGGGAGGTGAGGAGGAGACATTGTTCTCTCTGTCAGTGAGTGGTTGCAGTGCCTTGGGCTCTGCCTGGGGAAGGATGAGGAGCTGACAGAGAGCTGATGGGTCAGGATTACAGGGAGGGCAAGGACAAGGATTATAGTGGGGGTCTGCTACAGGCCACCTGACAAAAACCGTGGGAGGAAGAGGAGCCCAAAAAAGCTGCTTAATATTTGAGAGCCATCTCCACCAAGCTCAGGAGTGATGCATCCCAACAGAGGAAGTCGGGCAAATACGCCAGGAGGCCTGCATGGATGAAAAAGAAGCTCCTGTCCAAACTCAAAGAGAAAAAGGAGGCCTGCAGAAGGTGGAAGCAAGGACAGATAGCCTGGGAAGGATACAGAGACATTGTATGAGCAACCAGGGATCAGGTTAGGAAAGCCAAAGCCCTATTAGAATTAAATTTGGCCAGGGACATCAGGCGCAACAAGAAAGGCTTCTATAGGTACATCAGTGATAAAAGGAAGATTGGAAAATTGTGAGCCCTCTCTCGAACAAAACAGGAGATCTAGTTACCTGGGATAGAGAAGGCTGAGGTACTCAGTGACTTTTTTGCCTCTGTCTTCACCGGCAAGAGCTCCAGCCACATGGCCCAGGCCCCAGAAGGCAAAGGCAGGCACTGGGAGAATGATGATGAATTGCCTGTTGTAGGAGAAGGTTAGGTTTGAGACCATCTAAGGAACCTGAAGGTGCACAGGTCCATGGGACCTGATGTGATGCATCCATGGTTCCTGAGGGAACTGGTGGATGTAGTTGTTACACCACTGTCCATCATATTTGAGAAGTCATGGTGGTCTGCTGAAGTTCCCACTGACTGGAAGAGGGGAAACACAACCCCCATTTTTAAAAAGGGAACAAAAGAAGACCTGTGGAACTACAGGCCAGTCCGTCTCACCTCTGTGCCTGACAAGATCATGGAGCAGATCCTCCTGGAAACTCTGCTAAGGCATGTGGAAAATAAGGAGGTGATTGATGACAGCCAGTATGACTTCACTACAGGCAAATCGTGCCTGGCAAATCCAGTAGCCTTCTACAGTGGGGTTACAGAATTGGTGAATAGGGGAAGAGCAGCTGACACCATCTACTTGGATTTGTGCAAAACACTGACACTGTCCCAGTGATATCCTTGTCTCTACGTTGGAGAGCCATGGATCTGATGGACGGACCATGCGGTGGGTGAGGAATTGGCTGGATGGTCGCACTCAAAGATTTGCAGTCGACAGCTCGATGTCCGGGTAGAGACCAGTGACGAGTGGTGTTCCTCAAGGGTGAGCATTGGGACTGACGCTGTTTAGCATCTTTGTCTGTGACATGGACAGTGGGATGGCGTGCACCCTCAGCAAGTTTGCTGATGGCACCAAGCTGAGTGGTGCATTCGACATGCTGGAGGGAAGGGAAGGAAAGGGAAGGGATGCCATCCAGAGGGACTTGGGCAGGCTTAAGAAGTGGGCCTGTGCAGACCTTATGAGGTTCAACAAGGTCAAGTGCAAGGTCCTGCAGCTGGGCTGGGGCAATCCCAAGCACAAACACAGGCTGGGCGGAGAATGGATGGAGAGCAGCTCTGAGGAGAAGGACCTGGGGGTGTTGGTGGATGAGAAGCTCAGCAAGAGCCAGCAATGTGCGCATGCAGCCCAGAAAGCCAACCGTACCCTGGGCTGCACCAACAGCAGTGTGGGCAGCAGGGCGAGGGAGGGGATTGTCCCCCTCTGCTCTGCTCCTGTGAGACCCCACCTGGAGCCCTGCGTTCAGCTCTAGGCCCCCAACACAGAAAGGACATTGAGTAGTTGAACGGAGTCCAGAGGGGGCTATGAAGATGATCAAGGGGCTGGACCACCTCTCATTGTGAAGACCAGCTGAGAGAGCTGGGGTTGTTCAGCCTAGAGAAGAGAAGGCTCTGGGGAGACCTGATAGTGACCTTCCAGTACCTAAAAGGGGCTACAGAAAATCTAGGGAGGGATTCTTTGTCAGAGAGTGTAGTGATAGGCCAAAGGGTCATGGCTTTAAACTGAAAGAGGGTAGATTTAGATTAGATATTAATTATAATTAGATTAGTAAATTCTTTACTCAGAGGGTGGTGATGCACTAGAACAGGTTACTTAGAGAAGTTGTGGCTGTCCCCTCCCTGGCAGCGCTCAAGGCCAGGCTGGATGGGGCAGCCTGGTCTGGTGGGAGGTGTCCCTGTGCATGGCAGGGGGTTGGAATTAGATGATCTTTATGGTCCCTTCCAGCGCAAACCATTCTGTGATTCTATGGTTAAAGAAAACTTTGGGCAATTGCTCTTAGGAAACATTGAAGAATGAATTCTCTGAAAATGTCAGAAGACAACAGATGATCTGAAAATGGTACAAGTTTCATCAGTTCCATCATAGTGCTGGTCTGGAACAGCTTGAAACATGTTCTCTATCTTCTGGTTGCTGGATAGCATCTCCAAAATCCTTATCTGTTGCTGCGAAGTGATTAAGTGCCTGTTGGTGTCTCTGCAAAATGAAACTCCCATGAGGATATGGGAACCCCTGGATGATGGCTTAAATGATCTGGGGTTTGGATATCAGTCTGCAGTTACAGGCAAATATCAACTCTAGAGTGAGGCATATTTTTCTTTCAGCCTGAGAACTGAGAAACTACACAAGGAAGTTAGGGGTTATATGTATTACATGTCAGAGTATTGTATGTCAGAATATTGTGATTAAATCAGCTTTTGACCCAGGTGTCTGATACTGCATTGTAGATTTTATGATGCATACTTAGTTATGGGAAGAAATATATCTGTGATTTTTAAGGCAAATTCCTGTGATGTAACTAGAAGTGAAGCAAAATACATTAAAAAAAAAAAAACACAACAACACACAAAAAACAACAACAACAACAAAATAACTAGCTAATACTCTTTTTCAGAAGCCTCCTTTTTAAATAGTATTCCTGTGAGCACTTGTTCTGATACTTGCATTTGGTATATAAAGCCCAAGTTCTGTTCATGCTTTATTTTTTTAAAATCCCTCTCTTCGGTCCATACTATGTCAATTTTCTTCATGGTCTTGTGTGAAATATCTTGGAGCTTGCCACTTTAGCTGAAGCTGGCCGAATCCTCACTTTGAGTAATGGGTTTTGCTTTCCAGTGAAAACAGTGACAGTTATCAGCCTTAAGAGCTAATTCCCAAAAGCTTGATCAAGTCTTCCATCAATTTGAATGGCTATGCAATGTTCTAGTACCCATGAACTTATTTTATTAAGCTAATTTAGTTAGTGTAGCAGGGAAGGAAGGAGAAAAACTTGATGGTTTAAAAAGCTGGAGGGAGGTAAAAAGATAAATCACCAGCTCAGTGAAGTTATATTGTTTCGTTTCTGCCCCTGAAGACCTCTGCAAATTTACCCAAAGGAGACAAAAGACACCTGGTGAGAAGTTTGTTTGTCTTGTTTTCTCCAGGCTGTATCAGTAGGGCTGAGTCCCTGCAGTTGCTTGTTCAGGCTGGCTTTTATATACCAAATAATTTTTTCTGGTTCTGCTCCACCTGATCAAGCTTAAAATTGAGACGTGACAAGACCATGCCTTCTGCCTCTGCCAGCATTTGTTTGCATCCAGTGACCTTGTTTGCTTTGGCACCGTTTTCCTCCAAAGCTGGTTCAGCACTGTAGGTATAAGCCATTTTCTATTTTTTTCCATTCATCGGCTGCAGTGTCATCAGCTTCATCCTCTCCTCTGCTGACCTCGCTGGAAGGGTGGTGCAGCACTGAGGACCATCACTGAAGTACATTGCTGCTTTTGCAGTGTGGTTCTGAAGGATGATGCCAGTACTACCATCACTCACCTACAAGAGGTGGGATCTCCTTTAACTCTGGTCAGGGCATGGAAATGCACTTTCTTTGTATCTTCTCTGGAGTTACAACCTCTTCATCAGAAATGAGGCTGCAGATGGTATGTCCATTGCTTACAGAGCTGCTGGAAACATCAGCCACAGGCTTGTCTTCTCCTACTTTGTATCACAGAACCTGGACTTCCAATCCTTCTTGTTTTGCAGCTGGAGTGCTGATGTCCTTGATCTTTCTGTTTTGACCTGAACTGGTCTTTTGGTTTGAGCAGGAGTGGTCATCTCCTTGGATGACTACGTATCTTCTGGGGGATTCATCTTCAGAACCCAGGAGGAATATGGACCAAGTTATCCTGAAGACTTCATGAGGATTTTGCCTACTGCCACTTTCTTCATGAGGCATTGTGAGGAGTAAAACCCTGTTTCCCAGGACATTCATCTTTTACTTCCAGATCCCAGGGTGGATGTTTTTAAGACTGTATATGAGGTAGCGTTAGTGAAGAAGAGGGTGCTAAGTGTCTGAACAGGTTGGGCCTGTCAAGAACCTGCTGATTGCTGTGTTGAATGGATGGGCTCCAGCAAGACTTCATAATAGATGATGACATGACTGGAAGGGACTTGGTGTTAGTGGCAAACATCTATCAGCCTCCCAAGACAACTATAATCATAGCATGTTAGTCTGGTAGATTAGGTAATGGTGTGTCAAAGTGGATAATTGCTTAACTACAAGAAGTGTTTCTGGCTGACATACTCAACTTTTACCTTTCCCCCTTCACTTCCTTAAAGGTTTGGGGTATCTCATAGGTGCCTTATAGAAGCACTTACTAGCTGGAAACTTTTTTTGTATGTCTTACCCTAAAGTACTGAAAATGGGGCTACTGAACTTCAGTGGGGAAGGCAGATAGTTGTTTCATCAGACACCTTTGAATTCCCAGTGTTTGTGTGCTTACACGTTTTTATTAGTTTGTGAGGAAGAAGAGTATAAGAAAAGCAGCAGCTCTTCCCAGTGCCCCAGGAAGATGTGATGATTTGCTGGTGCCCAGTTACTTTCATCTGGGAAGCATGCTCATATGATGTGCACTAGAATCCTTTCTGTGTCACCTCTGATGCCCCTCCACTTTCCAGCAAAGGTGTTTAGCAGGGAAGACTGGACAGGACCTCAGTTTTCCTATAAGAAATCAGAATTAGATCTCTCCAGTAAACTAAACATGTGAAGTAGCTTAGAAGGAATTGCTTCTTGTTCTGTTCCTGTATAACATCAAAAATATTTTAGATTCTGGTATGTGCTATCTCTTTTTTTTTTTTTTTCCCTTTCCCTACTCATGTCCCACCCCCTTTAACAGAAGTGCAGAAATTTTGGCTATTGTGGGAAGGCTGGCTATTTGCATTTTGGATCTTTTGCCTTAAAATTCGAAGCAGAGTAAAATAGAAGGTTCCATTTGTAAAGAGGAACTGAACGTAGCTCAGGGCTTCACATAGAGAAGTGCTTACTGTGCTAGTCAGAACCAGCCTATTAATGGTATCTGATTGTGGAAATATCTACAGTTGACTGACAAAAGTAGTACAAGAGCATTCAGAGCTATCCTCCAGCTGAGAGTGTAAAGGTGAAGCTCCTGGACCTATTTTCAGGGATTGTCTAGCCTAGAGCAGAATATTTCTGCAGGTTTGGTAGCATATACGGAGACAGGCACAACAGCCATGCTGGTCATAATGATGGATGTAATGTACTGGCTGGTATCAGCTAGTTAGTTCTCCAGTGACTTTTTAAAATCACTGGTACATTTGTATTTTGCC
Organism: Cygnus olor; assembly: GCF_009769625.2. Taxonomy (NCBI): domain Eukaryota; kingdom Metazoa; phylum Chordata; class Aves; order Anseriformes; family Anatidae; genus Cygnus; species Cygnus olor. The sequence goes on from NC_049175.1 coordinate 16,366,807, forward strand.
TCTTTGTACATAGATACCTGTTGCAGTGTTACAGTGGATAATCTAACATGTGCCTTTCCAGATAACTGTTGATGGTCATCTATCAAGTTCTGCTTAAGGACAATACACTTAAACTGTCAATGCCTAATCTTCTAATTAAAGATTTCCTTTTGTGTAAAAGAACACACACAAAAAGAAGACGCTTTCAGAGTCTTACTGCTCTTAGCACTGGGCAGCAAGCATCTGACTGTTACAAACCATCTCCATAAAGCAATAATGAATACACTGTAGGAGCTCTGTGTTGTAGGGTGTCTTTGCTCAATCTCAACTATTCTGTATAAAAATAAAGAAAAACATAGTTACGAAGGAAGCTGGTGGTGGAATAGGTTGTTCTCTATTGATGTTACTCACCTATGCTGGTTTGCACAGGTTGACTATTAAGTTTGGCTGTATCTTGGCCAAGGTATGAGCAAGAAAATGTCTTTGTGCCTTGTGATTGGACGTTTAACACTTGTTTAATTATCATCTGCTTTTTTTTGTAGGTATGATTGTTTTTAAAACTGCCTTTTATAAGGAGTCACTTCTAAAAGCTGAATTGGTTAAAATTTAGTTTAATGCAGAGTTTTGCATATTGTCTAGGAGAACTGGTGAAAATGTCTTTGCATGCAATGTAACCAATGATGTACTGTTGTCCAAGCAAGTTTCGTTTGATATTACTGATTTGTTTTTGACCAGTTGATGATATTAGTCAAATTAATATGCTGCTGGAGAATATTAAAGCAAGCTTGTTCTTTGTGTTTTTCCTCCCCTAGGACAAAATGTTTCACTTTTGGGTAAATACATTCTTCATAGGACTGGATGAAAATTCAGACAAAGTAGAAAATGGAAGTCTAGTTGCAGATCAGGAACTTGATGGTATTTTCAGTACAGAGCGCTCAGATAATGATAAGGAATATTTAATCCTTACATTAACAAAAAATGATCTAGACAAAGCAAATAAAGACAAAGCCAACAGATATTTCTCTCCAAACTTCAAGGTCAGTATATATTTAATGTAAACAAAGCTGAAAAGCTGCGTGAAGTTGTCTCATTTGTTTGTCTTGCCTTATGGAGGAACTGTTTTAAACTGCTGTCTGTAGAAATGTAATGCATGGGTTTGCCACTATTTTGCAAAAGTTCTAGGTATTAAAATTTATCTGCTTTTCAAGGAAGTCAATAGAAGTTATAAGTTCTTTTGTGCAAAGCTGGTGAGAGACTGGGAGAAAATGCTTTTTTTTTTTTTTTAGGTATTTGTTTAACCTTTTAGAGATGAGTAGTAAGAAACCCAGAGACCCAGGCAGCAGTCTTTCCTGTACCTGCTGCATTGTCGTTAGCTACGTGTAATTCCTGAGTTGATTTACAGAGGTGCCCACTTCATGAGAATACTTTATAACCTAACCTGAGTTTAGCTTTGAGGAGTGTGAACCATTGCCAACACTGCTTCAAAATGAGAAGAGCATTTTAAAGAAGTCCGATGTTGTCTGGCTTGCTTATAAAATATTAGTAGTACTTATTTGAAGGTAACAATCATAGTTACCTGAATGCTGCATGGATCAGACTTTAACTAAAAAAAAAAGTCACTGGTTATAGTGTTGAAAAAGTATTTTATTCATTCCTGTGCACTTTTATTAAAATCTTCTTGTGCTATCAAAGGTCCAGAAGGTAGGACAAAAAGCTTAGTGTGGCATGGCCCACTGCAGTGGTATGTCCAGCTGCTATAACTCAAGAGCACAAATAGTTGGTGCAGAACTCTTCCAGCTGGGCTTGAAAAAAAAAGTGCTGTATTGCCGGTTGTTCTTTATTTTGTTAGGAGTGGTACTGGGAGGCTGGCTACCATTCTAAGAGATTGTTCTTTCTTTGTTTCCAGATTAGGGAGAGGAGCACTTGTGTGATTCAGTGTAGTGACAGGAGCCATGCTGTTCCAAATTTCACTTGTTACCTGTGCTCTGTTAAAGTTCAGGTTCCCTTTTTAAATTGTTGTTTTTTCCTTTCCCAGGTGAAGCTATTTTTCACAAAAACAGTAGAAGAGCCATCAAATCCAGAGGCTAGCAGTTCAACTTCTGTAACACCAGATGTTAGTGACAATGAACCTGATCATTATAGATACTCTGACACCACTGACTCTGATCCAGAGAATGAACCTTTTGATGAAGATCAGCATACGCAGATTACAAAAGTCTGAATATTTTTTTTATCGGAGATAAAAAAAAAAAAAAGCAAACCATGAAGAGTGACAAACTTGAATAAACTGAAAAAAGGACCTTTTTAAATGGCAATAGGACATAGTGTCAGATTACCAATTATAGGAACAATTCTTTCCTGACCAATCTTGTTTTGCCCTATAAATCTACAGGGTTTGACACTTGTCCAGTTGAATAAAAAAGGTTACGTAGCTCTGATATGTATATACCTTTTTGTGTCAAAAGGACATTAAAACTTCAATTAGGAACTATAAAGATGGCACTTTCCCATTTTATTCCAGTTTTATAAAAGTGGAGACAGACTTAATGTGTATACGTAGGAATTTTTCCTTTTGTGTTCTGTCACCAAACGAAGTTTTGAAAAAACACGATTATACAGGTTCACATCCTGCCCCTTTTTTTGCACTTATGTGGCAACAGAAAAGTCTGCAGTTGGCTGAGAGATGTTTCTAGAAGGTTTTACTACATTCTAATGCATGTATTTTGGATGGGGGATGGAAAGTAATGCTCAGAAAGGAATATAGTCTGCTGGAGCTTGGCCTGTGTACCATATCCGGCTATTTACATGCACCTTTCTTTAGCATGCTACCGTAATTCATCCTGGACAATTGAAGAGTCGCCGCTGTCACTGCTTGTTGTTTGTGCATTTTATTTTTTTAAGTGTAATGGTGCTAGAAAAGGCAGCTAGAAGGAGTGATTCTGTATAGGGGTACAGGAATGAACCTTTACAACATCCTAAAGACCCACAAATGAAGGGAGAAAAATTATTGGGGTCACAGAAAGGAAACACAGCAACAATGACTTAACCATACAAATGTGGAGGCTATCAACTAAAATATGGGCTTGAAACAAATTGTTAGAAAATTTGACAATGATTTATTAATTGTTCTTTTTCTGAATTGTAATGGCTGCTCCATCTCCTGTGTAATCAAGGCCAGTGCTAAAAGTCAGATGCTATTAGTACATACATCAGTCAACACCTTACATTTATGTTATTAGTTTTTCAATCATATTCCTGCTGTGAATACTTCATGTGCTGCCTTGCAAGCTATTTTCTCATTAATATAAAATATTTTGTAGTGGTGCACAGGAAATTTCAATTGGAGATTCTTCAGGTTAGTGTTTGTTTTTAAGATTTATGATGCATTTATTCAATCAAACCTCAGTCAGCTGTTCCACCCCTTTGACCTTACACATTCTATTACGATGAGTTTTGCAGTTTTGCACACTTTTCTAAAAATGTCATTAACTGTTGGGGAATTTTACTTGAATACTCAGTACTTACGATGTTTTTAAAAAAAAGACATTACAGAGGAGACTAGTGTTGCCGTGAATTCTCAACACTGCACATACATGAATACACATATTTTGAAAAACAGAACTTGCCCCAAATATATTGTTTGTCATTAAAAAAAAAACACAAGTCAACTACATTGTTTGCCATTAAAAAGCACAAATCAAAACAAATTAGATTTCTAAGCTGGCAGTGTTGTATTATTTTTTCATAGGGATATAGCCAGGAGTAGGGCTTGAGATTTACTTTCAGTATAAAATTGACATGCCCAGACTGCAGATGACTTAACGGAGTACAACTACTGTTGTAATATAAATGTGAAGAAGCTGACAAAAATCGTTCACTCTAAAGTATGCCATGAATTGCTGTCCCCAAATTTATGCCTTTTCAATTAAATTACTGGTGCTGATGTCAAAGTTCATTAGCTGTGTTCTCACCTAGATGACAACCGTGTATGGAATCCATAAGGGCCCTGTACAGCAGCATTAATGGTAAGAATTTGAATGTGACAAGGCAGGACTCACTCTTGGGTAAAGGAAGGTATAAAGTGCTTTTTTGGTATCTGTTGGTCAACTTTGCTCATCAGATTCATGATTCTAACAAAACTGATCGGTATCTTCTGACTTAGAGGTCTAATTAGACTATGGTATCTTACTGGATCAAAATTGCTGGTTCCAGTGCTCATTATTCTCATTGTTTTTGACGAGCAGGAGGTGGTTACCTTGGGACATGACATTTAATGATTACCCTTTCAATCACGTTTCACTTTGTTTTTAACAGTTGAAAAAAGTTGCGTTGGCTAATAAACAAATCTGTTCATGCTTTAAAAGTACTCAGATATTGACACTGTTCTGTGTCCCACTCTTGAGCTCATGATAACAAAATTGGATTGGTGTGATTCCAGTATGTAACACTGAGAGCTGGATTGGAAATAATGACACGATGGGCTTTTGCACTGTTATTTTTCCTTTGGAATGTGAAGGTTGGAATGAGGGTTTTGATTTTGAATGTTTCGATGTTTTGAGAAGCCTTGCTTACATTTTATGGTGTAGTCATTGGAAATGGAAAAATGGCATTATATATATATATTATATATATAAATATATATTATACATACTCTCCTATACTTTATTTCAGTTACCACCCCCATAGAAGTTGACAAGAATTACTATGACTGAAAGGTTTTTGAGTCCTTATTAAAACTTTATTTATGACAGTATTCATAATTAGCTTGAAACGCATTCTGTAGGTAATCTCTCCTTGAGTTTCTGGACTGTATGCTTAAACTTTTGGATGTGCAACAGCTTACATGTCTGAAACTACTTGAAGGCATCACTTCTGTAAGAGCTTACTGTTAGGCCCTGTAGCGTCCCTGGTCATTGGTAGCCCCACTCAAAATATTTGCCACTGCTATTAAAGGGCAGTTGTATGAATAGCATCCGGATTCATTCCTGTGGCACACATGGTAAACTGGAGTTTACATGCAGCATCAGATGTTTCAGCTTTCAAAGAAAAAGAAAAATAGGATGCTAGTGTGCAAGTTCCATGTTTAGTCATAGCAAATGTGTGCAATATGTTAACGATGCCTGTGGTTGCCACGAAGTGCCTCGTTTACCTTTTAAATACTGTTAGAAAGTGTCATGCATGCAGATGGATGGGGTGGAACTGTGCACTAAAAGGGGCTCCAACTGCAGTGTTTGGCAGAGCTGCCTTTCTCTGCCGGTTCAAATTTTCAGTCTGTTTTCATATAGCATATATATATATAGATACTAAAAGAAAAAAATCAGTCTGTTAAGCAGCCTTACTCTGATTCAGCCTCTTCAAATACTATTGTGCTGTGCAACAGTGGCTCTGTGTGTAATGCTATGCACTGAGAATACACAAAAACAAAGTATGACATGTACAGGATAATGCCTCATACAAATCAGATGTCCGTTTGTTATTGTGTTTAACAACCCTTTATCTCTTAGTGTTAAAACTCCACTTAAAACTGATTAAAGTCTCATTCTTGTCACTGTGTGGGTGTTTTATTGAAGTATTTTGAGTGTGAAATGTTCAGATAATATTTTGCTTGTAAGCGATGCGATTTTCAGCATGATTTGTTAGAGCAAAGGTTGCTTCTAAGAGGAGCTCCTTGTGTGTAAAGGGGTTTTAAGTCAACTGTGGCTTAAAATCCTTTTATATTCAGGACCTTCAAAGAATTGTAGGCACTGGAAGTGCGGATTGCGTGCACTGACCTCTCAAAATCATTTCTTTACCATGATGTAGTCACGGTGAGGTGCAGGACTGCTTTCCTGGGGAACTGAACCATTTTTAGTCTCCAAGAGAACGGTATAAAATGTGCATTACCTTATTCTTAACGTTAATTGGTGCGTTCCCAGCAAAATGAAATGAGTCAAGTCAGAAGTGTTTTCCTAGGCAATCTCGGAACTGCAGTAGCTTTAAGTTGGCAATGAGATGCGTTTTCCCCAGTGGAATAGCCCTGCTCTATGCACATGAAGTACGAGTTTGTGTTTTTATATTTCTTGTTGCTCATCTATTTTCAAACAAGACTTTCAGCCCTAAATTTAAGAAATGCATTTTCCTTTTCCATTGGTGTTAGGGTTACCCTGTCAGCCTCTGGGAAGAGCAGAGCGATAGCTCGGTGGCCAGCCTCTGTGTCTCCAGTGGTCATGGAGAGGTGGTGAGGAACCAGAGTCTGCTTAGCACCTTGTGAGCACTCAGGAGGTGCTTGGGATTGTTTAGCAGGACTCTATTGAGAGAAATAGGACTCAGAGTTAACTTAGGTATCTTTTGTTATTCCTACTTCCTTCCTGCTGGTTTCAGTGTCCACCCTGTGTTAAACCTGGCTGAGCATCTCCCAAAAAATATCCATTAGATGTTTGGTGCCATGATGCTCTCTGCTCTTTGGCGGTGAGAGAAGTGGAAAGTATTCTTGGTGCTTTATGCGGGGTGGAGGTATTGCCAGCTGTACCTGGCCCTTTCCCATGAATTTCACAAGGATTTCACACCGTTTTAGTAAAACAGCAAGCATTGCTACCCAGTCTGTTAATATACATTTGTTTCTTGGGTAAGCTTATTTTTCATCCAGAAAATGGAAATAGAGTAGAAAGATGTGGAAAAGAAGGATGGGAAGCTTTCGGGAAAGTAGTCCGGACAATGTTCAATATGTCGAGTAGCTTCTTTAAATATATAGATGTATTTGCAAAGGAATTCTAGTATGAAGACTGGTGAAAAGTACTGTTGAGATGTGGATAGAACATTCAATTTATACTCGTCCTGTTGATGCTAGAAGGTGCATGTGCTGATACTTAACCAATGGCTAAAAGCTGGTGGTTTGATGAGCCTTTGTTACCTCTGGTCACAGCAGGAAATGGCAATGCAGTTTATGCAGATCTCCTTATAGACAGTCATGAAGTGTTTGTTAATAATTAATTGGATTTTTTTAAAAAACAAACAAAAAACACCTGTAGCCAGAGTTACAAATCAGCCTATTTTTAAGAATGAGTTACATTTGTAGCAGGCTCTTTTAAAGCACTTTTTCACTTTTTTTTAGTTGGTTGGCATTTTGGTTATGAAATGAGCGATGATACATGCTAGTGATGATGTTTCTATGTTCAACTAAGCGGGTTCCATAAGGTGAGGTGCTGCTGAGAACCCCCTCTTTCCACCTCTGCCTTTCTTGGTAACTCTGGTTCTCTTTTCCAACATAGATGATTCTATGATTCTGTGATTTGCGCAGTTGAAAGTATCTTGTGCTAGTCAGACAAGAACATCCTTTATTAAAAACCCAAAAAAACCATACCTTTTTTTTTTTTTTTCGTTCTTGGCATCTCCTGTGCCCTGTGCTTTTAGACTTTTCCTGGCTGCTCTCTTTTTTACAATGTTTCATTTTCTTCTATGTCTTTCCTGTTTTCTGCTTTTTTTTTTTCTGTGCCTCCAAATTTTAGCTACTGGTAACTTTGCAATATAGGGCAGGTAATTCTTTTTAGTCTGTTTCTTATTTCTTTTTTGTTGCTATTATTTTTTGTATAAGAAACTTTAGTCTGAAGGCATGCTTTTAGGTTGCCTTTAAAAAAAAAAAAAAAAGCTTGAAAATGTCAGGATTGTGAAAGTTCAGCAAACTCATTTTGGCTCAGTGAGCTACTGATGCACTATATGAACCTGCTTGCATTTACGTAGCCTAATGTGAATAATGGGCACACGTACTTGAGTTGGTTTAAGCAACCTGCACACACACAAAAAAAAAATCACTAATTAACTGCTAGGCTATGTTTTCCAGCTGCAAATGTTTCCACATAGCTTGTATTTATGGCAGAGTAGAAAAGGGTTTTTACCACTTTATTTTTTGAGGACACTTCTTGTGTTTAATAACTTGTCTTGCATCCCACAGCTTAATTCTGGTTGAAAGAGGTGACACTGTGCCTTCACAGGAAATCTTTTTCCATCTTCAGAGCCTGTTCATGTAATAATTTGATAGAAGCTGATGTTTTAGAAGCTGAAGTTTGTACTTTAAAATACCATTTGTATAATTCAGTCCGCTTAAATAGGCTCTGCTTTTTTTGGCCTTCAATGAACTGGCAATAGTATCAGGATTAAGTAGGGCTTGGAAGATGAAGGGGCTGAAAGCACATGAGGAATACTGGATCAGGAAATCTGGACAGATATCCAGGGTGTCCCTTCCTCCATTACCTTTGTGCATTAGAAGGAAAATGGCAGAAGAAAATGGGAAGGGTTCTGTAATGGAAATACATGCACGAATGAACATTTTCAATGGAAATCAAGTTTCAAGGATAAGGAAGTGGTCTTTGATGTAGGGCGGGATTTGGTAATGGGAGAGAGAAACCCCGTGGGTGGAGGTATAGACATTGTGAAAGAAGAGGGTTGGCGGGGCACATTTAGAAAGATTTGCTGAGTTTTTGTGACGATGGTATAAAACAGCTGATGAGAAATGTCTCTGAGGCATCTGGAGGGTTGAGTTTAAAAGGGAGACGAATTTGAGAGATTGGCTTGGGCATTGTTTGCTCTAAAGGTGCTTGGAACTGTGGAAACAGGATGGCTCACAGCTTTATACTGTTGGAAGGATTGCAACCAGCTTTGGTAAACCTTGTCATTTGTATGGGAGGAGGGTGAAGAGCCGGTGTAAAGATCACAAAGCAGTGCAAATAGACTAGTAGCATCCATTCACAAGCAAAAGAGAGAATTACTTGTGTTCTCTGAATATTAGCATTTAGGAGAGGCATGACCTTTTCATAAGGTTTCCATAAATCCTGATACACGGGTCAAGTAGAGTAGCTCTGGCCCATGATTTTTCTCTGTCTGAAGGTTCGCTATTGTTCAGATCAGACTTATGGCTGGGCAATTGGGGAGAACGGAGCTGCAATAGCTGGAGGGGACTGAGGGCCTAATGACACCCTGGATGAACCGCAGTTCCACTGGAAGAGGAAAGGGCTGAAAACAGATGGGAAATGCTGAACAGAGAAATACTGAGTAATACAAAGAAGTAGGAGAGGAGGGAGGTTCTGCCAGGCTGGGATTATGCAAACTCCAGGGAGTTGTCCATTCTGCTGGCTTTCAGCTTTGCTCTTGTGTGTAGAAAGGAATGAAAAGTTTTGTCCAAGAACAAGGTCATGGCTTGTACCCTGCTTTATGAACCTGGAAATTTGCTTCTTACAATGCCTCTCCAGGATGATGCCCTCCTCTCCCATTAAGCATGTAGTGCGTACCTGTACACCTGGCGCCATGCAGGTTGCTTTCTGCAAGTTTGGTGCAAGTGCTTTATTGCTTCATTATTCAGTCCCTAGCAATCAGCGCAGCTCCTGGCCAGTGCTGGTCCTGGACCCCAAGGTGGCTCTGTCAGCTCCCCACCCTCACATCCCCATGAGCACGATGCACCCTGCAATGGTTTTGTCGGGGGATTTTATCATCCTTGCTGCTTCTCCTTCACTTTCGCTCCTTGTGCTGGAGGCAGCGTGTTGAGACTGTAGGAAACCAGGTGCTCCCAACTGTCCCTCTGACTCCCACTTTCCTTTAATTTAGTGAGCGGACTACTGAGGTCTCTGTTCCCTCTGATGGCTGTTTGGTGGTTGTCAGCGTCTTGACTCCTGACTCCTTCCTTAAAGCAGGCAAATGTGGGGCACCCACGGATGAAGTCCACGAGTCCTTTTCTTGTTGGTCTGGGCAGCAGCACTCCAGGAGATGTCCTTAATTCCCTTGAGGGTTGAAGCAAAGAAGGAAGATGCCACAAGGAACAAGCTTTGCTCTCAACTCTGCAGCTCCATCTGGCAAACTTCTGATCCAGGAGGATGAGATCTGGAGATCTTTTTGTAGGGCAATAATATAGGACCTGTCAAACTTATCAAGTGAGTAGGGTTTTATCATGTAGAAATCTTTACTTTGGCAAAGTATTTCTGGAAGATAATTTGATGCTGGTGGTAGAAGTATGGGCTACTTCATGCCAGTTTGTTGTTACTATTGCCCTGTAGTGCCAAGGTGCTGTGTCAACCAAGCAGGGAGAAGCAGATCCTCACTGCTTTGCTGGGAAGGACTGAAGCTGGGGGTGCTGGCCACTGTCAATGAGTTCTGATTCTCTGCAGTTAATTTGCCTGGCTCCTCTGTATTTCCAGTGGACAATGGCAAGATTGCAGCACAGCGAGCAATCAGGACCTGCACTAGTTTGTGTCTTTGCTGAAAGCCCCAACCTATGATCATGAGCCTGGCTGAGGCTGCTCACTCAGGTTGCATGGCACAACTTGACTGTCAGAGACAAGGTTGAGGTTCTAGTTAAGCTGTTGGCCTCCAGAGGGTTTTCTGCCTTGTGAAATGCTGAGGATGGTCACAGCTAGAAGCGGGCTGTGCAGTGCTCTCAAGGAGAATGCAGCAATCCTGCAGATGCTATTTTCAAAGCACATGGAAACATTCCTTATGCTCTGCTGTGTTCTGTAGTTCAACCTCCTGCTTGGAGTGGGATTAATGTCCTTTTACTCGATCAGGGCATTAGGCTTTGTCTTGCTGAGTTGTGATAACCTTTGAGGATGGAGATTTTTTCCTCCCCGTCATCTTCCTCTCTTCTCCCCTGCCCTCATAGCAAATATTGTGTTCCAAAAGTTGAATAGATCTTGTATTGAGGAGAGTTCTCTGGTCAGATGGGTATAGACCCCTGGGAGGGGCTGCTATTTGTCGCACAGGATTGACCCCTTGCTAGGATCGTGAGACACTTGTACCTAACAAACACCTACTGCTGGATGTCCACCAGCTGTGCTGTTGTTTCTAGTCCCTCCTGTGTCCCTTCCATGGTGTGCTGACTGTAGTGCAGGTGACTGGGCATGGGCTGGAGAAATGGGTAGCAGTTGCTGTCAGATTAAGTCAATGTTTTAGCTTTCCTGCTAAACCAGATGTCTTTCACAATCGCCTGCAATGGAAATGGGTTCAGCAACTGAGAAATCCCTTCTGGGTTGTTACATCTGTTGTAGGTTTAGCTTTGATCGAGAAAGCCAAGCTCTTGAGCAAAGGAAGAAAAAACTCCAGGGTTTAGCATGTCCAGGCAAAAGCCACAATGGTCAGGGTCTTATGTTACATGCTTATCCTTTCCTCTGTGAATAAACTCTGGAGTAAGAAATTTGGATTATTTAGGTTCAGAGCAGTGCAAGAGCATGACTCCAGGCTCCGCCGAGGAGGTGAAACTCTTTTCTTAAGGCTTTGATGCATTTTGCAACAACAGGAGATGGATGGGTGGATGCAGTCTTGTGCAGACGTGTTCCTCACAGTGCTTATTTTGCTCAGTACTCGCCACTGGTCTTGCCAAGGAAGTTGGGAGAAGCAGCACAGGGAGATGGATGTGCCCTAGAGCTGCTCCTGTTTGCCAGAGAGGGGCTGTGTAGAGCAGTGTGCCTGGGTAAGGAAATTAGTTTGGGATCTAATAAGCATAAGAGAGCGTTCTGAGAGCTGTTTGGTACCCTGCACCGGTAATTGCACTTTCATGTAGATGCTGGGGCAGAAAATCTGTGTAACAGCATGATCAGGAGAGGAGGAGTTTGTCTGAGAGCTAAAATCATGTGAATGGGAGAAGCTTGACAATTGTCTGGCATTAAATTTAGTGTTTAATCATCAAGTTTTTCAATTAAGATGAGTTGCATCTCTTTGGCCGGAGAGAAAGTTTTGTTCTTTTCACCATGAGGGATGGCAATGTAGCCAGTCCAGTCTTTGAGGTAAGTAATAGTTAAAAAAAAAAAAAAAAAAAAAGAGGCCTGCTCTGTTTTATGCATGGAAAGAGGAAGCAAGATAGGAAAGCTGGGAAAAGGTTTGTAATTACTAATTTATGATTTCTTTGGGGAGGTAGTTGAAAGTGCTGGAGTGGCTGTAAGAGATTTTGCAACAGGAGGAAGGAATAACCTGTTGAAAGGTGTCAATATGACAAAGAGAAGAACAAGGAGGAGCGATTACAGAAAATGCAGCATAAGTCATTACTAAGAGAAAAGAGCTGACCAGTAATCCTTGAAACAGTGGTAGGAAATACAGCAGCCACTCCAGCTGGGTAAAGAAGCAGGCAGAGCAGGCCAAAATCAAATTACCTGTCAGCAGTAAGATGCCCAAAATATTGTTTGACATACCAGTGTCAGCAACCTCATACTCTTGCCTTGATACTCATCGACCTTTTGAAGAGTGCATTTTTTCTAATTGGGTTCATGACCTTTTTGTAGATGAAATGCAGTGTCCAGTTCACCTGATGCATGTCTACAGCTGAACTTTTAATAAATCAGCCCGCTTCCTGCAGCAGTTGTGTATGAGCTGGTTTGGTCTTGCATAGTTTCGGCCCCACAAATTGGTAATCACCATCTCGGCTACTTCTTTGGTGCTTTCATTTTGATGCTCTGTTCTCTGCAGCTTTGGGTGATTTTTCTCCATGAAGTTAGCAAAGAGTGACTTATGGCAGAAGTGGGCCTGCCGCTACTTGTCACTGCCTTTTGATAAAGGCATTGGTGTTTAGCTTGTCTGCACATCTGTTTGTTGAGCTAGAGTGATTTATTTAAAATTGTGCGTATTCATGTACAGCGAAGCTTGTGAAGTGCTGTCCAACTCCTCTCTCACCTTTTACCACATGGAGTATTTTCATAATGAAGAACTGAGATACCTTAGGGAGCAGATGCAACTTGGTGATGGGGACAGTTGCATAATAGCATATTTGGTTAATATTTTCTGATTTCTCTCTTCTGAAAAATTGGAGTCCTTCAGAGAAAGCGAGCTTAGTGTAGCTGCAGGGAGAGTGGGAAGGTGAGTGGTGAGTCAAGGTGAGATGTGTTGACAAGGAGAAGCAAGAGAGATAAAGGATACTAAATATCCTAAAAACTGAGTGTCTGAAAGCAAACTTAAAATACAAGAATCGAAAAGTTCAGTGCTGACTGCTTTACATGTGTGTTGTTTTTTTTTTTTTTAAATCTCAGCATCTTGCTGTAAAGGCTCAAAATGTAAGAATGACAGTTTTGGATGTACATCTGTGTAACCATACAACCATTTGGGTTTCTGACTTACTGAAACTGGTGTCCTGCCTCTGTGGCTGGAGGTGGCTGTTCAGAGATGATTAAGAACAGGGTGATCATATACGCAATCAGCCTGTAACCAGAAACAGTTGGTGGCCTGGGACTTTCTGAGCCTGCAGTGGCTTGTCTATTTAGTAATCTTTAATACATTCATCTTCAAAGCATAGGTCCAGTTTCCCCTCAAGTCAACGTATAAACTCTTTGCATCTGCTACATCTTTGGGCAAGGGTGCAAAAGGTCCTAAGAAGAGATGTCCTTAATTAGATTTACTGTGAGTTTTAGTTGATCACTCCCAGTCCTAGTGTTGGAAGAGAGAGTGAAAGGCCAATCCCTCCTCATCCCTTCTATACCACTTGTGATGTTGTAGCTCTGGATAAAGACATCTCCAGGCTGAAGACTTCCAGTCTGATCTTCGCTTGGAAAAACAATACTTCCAGGGCAAACAGATGAAAAAAAAATTTCTGATGTTTTATGTCATGCCAGAAGCATCCCTTTAGTAGCTATTTGCATGGTCACTGCATTTCACCTTGGATTTAACGTGCAGCTGTGACTACTGGTTCTGTACAGACTTTGCATTTCCCAAGAGATCGTTTAATTTTCAGTCTTCCTTTCTGTGACCAGAGGGAAGTAGTTAGCAGCACAATAATGACAGCTTGGTGAGGTGCAGATGGTTTTCCCCAGGGGCTTAATGTGTCAGAAATCCTGCATGTGCAACTGCCACAGGTCTGTGGGCCATCGCCTGTGCCCAAGCTGCCTATCAATGCAGGGGAAGCAGTGTTACTGGTAAAAATAAATAAATGCTATTTCTCTTTGGACTATGTGTTGAATTTAAAATAATAAGGGTGTAACCATCGGTTTCTATCTCAAGCATATGTTTGCTTTTTTATTGAAGCCCATTGAATAGCTTAATGGGAGACTGTTGCTCTTAAATAATCATTTTGAATAATTGCATGGTTTAGCAGTGCTTATGCATAGTAATGCTTTTTTATCTCATGCTTGGGTTGGTGCTCACCCGTCTCTTCTCCACATCCGTGAGATAACCCAGGCCTCCATTCCCTGCTGGGGCCATCAGGCACTGCAGCCCTTCCACCAGCATGCTGCTCCGGCACGGTGCAGACACCCAGGCTCTGAAACCTGCCCAGGGATGGGTGAATCCCCCACAGAGATCTTGCCCCCAGCCAGGCTTCAGAAACCAAGGCATGGGTTTCATGGCCTCTCTGCTCTTGCAGGCATCCTGTCTCGCCACGGACGCAGCCCGGCTTTTGTTCCACTTGCTGTCAAAAGATGATTTCTATCTTATCTGTGGTCTTTCACCACGAGCTGATGTGGTCCCTTCTTTGATTTCTGGTGTGAGGCACGGTAGCCCTGTTGTGCTCAGTGCAGGTTGTACAGCTGCTGAAGAAGAGCTGCTATCTGAGAAAATCTTTTTCTTTAGCCCTTTTCCCTTCGTCCTTGCAGAAATAAATAGAAGTAGAGCTGCTCAGCGCAGTGTATGTGATAGCTGCTGCTCTTGCTTTCTTTATATTGGTACTTACCTCTTTAGGGCTGGAAAAAACTAGCTGTAATCCTCTAGCCTGACCTCCTCAGGCTTCCTCATTTGGAGCAATTTCTGCCTGTAAGCTCAGGTTGAGCTAAAGCATCTTTTAAAGGATTTTCAATCCTAAATATGCTGATAAGGGGACCTTTCCAGCCTGGAGGTGACAGATATCTGGCTTTGATCTAATGGGCTTTTATCATGGGAGCCTCTACCAAAGCAAGAGGCTGTATCCAGCATCCATGGACCTCAGTTGGTGTAAAATGTGTACTTCTCCGTTATGAACAGTAAATCCATAGTATCTACCAACAGACAACTCTCCCCTCCATGAACACACCCATTTACCACGGGCTTTCCCTTGTTGATTTGGCAGCAGAGGCCAAATAATGGAGCCCCTTCAAACTGCTGGTACTACAAGGTGCCCTGTCTCCCCTTGTACATTGCATGCTCCCAGAGGGTGGTTTCCCCTGTCCTGGTTTCAGTTAGGACAGAGTTAATTGGCACCCTACCAGTTACTAGGAGGAAAATTAACTCTGTCCTAACTGAAACCAGGACATCCCCTCAAAGCTCTAATCTTCCTCCTTGTAGCTTTTCCTTGTATCCATCTGTTTTCTAGCTGGATTCCTGGTAATGTGTCCAAATCTGGACTGTGGTTCATTTTTCTTTTTTTTCATGAGTATGTGCTAACTTTTCTCCATACAATAAAGCTGGTGTTTTTAATGCTAAGCATACTGTTTTGATCTGGGGCTCTATTTTGCATTTATGTAGCGACTGTTCATTCACACCAAAGCTTGGAAGTGAATTGGAAGGAAAGGTGTTTCGGATGTGATAGATAATAGACCAGCTATGCCCTTGAAATGTGAAATCCACATAATTATTTTATCAAGTTAGACACTAAATAAGGAGTCCAAACTGATTTTTTTTTCCTTCATCCAACAGCCAAATGTTTTTGCCAGCATATCCCTGACAGTCACCAAAGGTGCAGAGGTCTGGCAAAGTGCAAACCCACCAGGTCGGCATGGAACTTGTGTGTCTTCGTCTCCTCTGCCATATACTGTTGGGGGCCCCACAGCTTGCATGGCAAATCACCCGTTCAAATGGATGTTTTCCCATGAAAAGTTTTGCCAAATTGGTGATGTCTTTCAACAACAACAACAAAAATATCATGGGCTCCAAAGACTTCTCACCTGTCAATTTAGTAGCAATGAGGTTCCAGGCTGTGCTATAAAATTTGGCTGGAAGTTTGTCTAATAGAATAGGAAAATATTCTTTTTCCCCCCATAAGTGTGATTGGATTAAGAGGGCATGTTTACCTCCAAAACATGCTGTGTGGAAGTCTAGTAATACCAAACTATGTTCACATGTACAGGGACCAGGATGTGCAAGGTAGAGCAAACTCTTCATTGCCAATGAGCTGGAAACTGATGTGGTAGGAGATTAACCTGGAGTTAAGTTGAACATAGCAGCAACAAGGGAGCTGATCCAGGCATGTCTGCTTGACCAACTTTGAGGTATTGCATTGAGTTAAAGGATGCTGTCTTGCTATTACTGCTTGCTCTCTGGGGATGTGACAGTGACCAAAACTGGGCATCAGGGACCTCTCAAATACACCCTGCCTGGCTTGGATTAGAGAGTTATGTTCCATGCGAGTCTCAAGAAAGCTTTTGCTTTCTTAAAGACATGTTATTTGTGTTATTTGTTCATGATGCTCTGTCAAAGGACTTGAGTTTTTTAGCTTCAGATGCAAATCATTTAGTTGTCAGTGTGTGATTTGCTGCTGGCTCAGGTTTGGTGACCTGTATTTCATTAATGAAATTGTCAGTAAAATTTCTAAGTGTCCAAGTCTCCTTCAAGGCAATCAGGGATTTAAGCATGGATGAAGGTTGAAGAAACTCGGGATTTGCCCTGCCCTTCACTATTGAAAAAGAGCCTGGGGGCTCCTAAAATACTCCAGATGTCTTTGAAAATAGAACTCTCTGTTTGCATAGATGTAACCAAAACCCATATTTCTAAACAGTTTCAATTAAACCAAGACCATCTCCCAGTGAAATTCAAATTCAGTAGTTCGTGCCTAGTAAGGTATTAGGCTCACTGAAAAATTTTAAATAATCAGAACTTTCCCATTGTACAAACCTTTCTTCAGTAGTACATGGTTTCACTATTGTATGTAACTTTATTCACTATTAGATATATTAAAGAAACTATAATCACTATTATATATAACTTTCTCACATACAGTCACACAAAATGTGCACTGGAACAGGTTCCCCAGGGCAGTGGTCATGGCACTGAGCCTGCTAGAGTTCAAGAAGTGTTGGACAATGCTCTCAGGTCTAGGGTTTGGGTTTTGGGTGATGGTGTGGTGGAGCCGGGAGTGGGGCTCAGTGATCCCTGTGGGTTCCTGCCAACTCAGGATATTCTATGAAATACTGCATGCTTTCTAGTAGGAAATCTAAAATGTAAGCTTTGCTAAAAATATCAGTGTTGATTATTGTGTATAGTGATAGTAGGGTAAGGCTTATGCATTAGATTTATTTGAGGGATATTTCCCCTTTAAAAAAAAAAAAGAATAGTCCCTCCAAAGAGTAACAATACTTTCTCACAGAGAAAGATATGGAAAGTGACGTGTTGCTTCTGATTTTATTCTGCATAGTGGTTGAAGGGATGCTGAGCACTTTCCCGCATCAGAGAAGATCAGAGCAGATTTGGGATCTTGCAGACTGTGCTGGTGTCTGTTAGAAATTTTCTGACCAACGCTATTTGTCTGAATTCCCAGGAATGCTGCTTGTTCTTCAGAATGGAAAAATGTTCTATTTTTGGCTGTGACAACTTTTCTGGGAAAAAAAAAATATTAAACAAGCATGGCAAGGGTTCATGTGTGTAGGTCTTCATAGTGTGTGATGGGGATGGATTGAGACTTAGCAAATAAGCTTCAGACAGATTCATGAGGAAGCTGTTAATGCTCTACTTGCAATTTAAGGCTAAGAAAATGCCTCATAAAGTGGATGATCTGGAGACCCTGGTGTGTTGGAGTGGAGGCAGACTTGGGTATATGGGAAAATGTCTCTGAGCAGAAAAGATCAAAATAAATGAATAAATAAACATAGAAGCACATGTCTCAAGAATGAGAGAGAGATACATGGCGGATCAAAAAACCAGCATCATTCAGGAAGCTTCAGGAAGCCCTGGATGAGCAAAGGACTTACAACATGGCAAATATCCCCCAAAAAGCCATTTTGAACCAGCAGCTCAAGGCTCCAGTTCCTGGTGGAGACCTTGGCTGGCAGTGGGGTTTCTTGCGCCTTCCCGCCCAGCCTGTGGCATTTCAATGGGAGAGGTGACCTCCTCTGGGGATGTGGAAGGATGTTGTGAGCTTCCATAAAGAGCAACAATTAGTTTTTATTACAGGTTGGCTGTGGTTACCTGTGTGCATGCTGTATGTGTGAGGTTCTTCGGGTGAAGAAATGTTTTCTGATGTCCAAACTGAATCTCTGGCCTGTGATCTGGGGCTGTGGCCCCTCATTGCATCACCTGTCACTTCCAAGAAGAGCTTGACAACCCCCCCCATCCCTGCCTATGTCATGATGGGGGCTGATCTCAGACCACCCCTCAGCCTTCCCATGGCCAGACCCAACAAGCCCAGCTCCCTTCCAGCTCCTCATGGGTTGGCTGTTCCAGGCCTCAACCCACTGGGCAGCCTCCACAGGGTCTTGCCTAAGGTCTTCACATTCCTCTGGAACTAGAGACCATATGTGTAAGGAGCACCCAGATGTGGCACTTCCAGTGGTGAGTCAAAATGGACACATTTTAGCCCTGGATAGAGGTCTATGTCCTACCTTTAGTGTGAACTAGTTCAGATTGGTCAAAAATATAGGTGTGGGTGAGTACATTGCAGATGCAAAACTGCATGTGCTTTTACACTGCTTTCCAGGGAACCTGTAGTTAGATACCAAAGATAATGTTACTAGTAAGGATCAAATTGGTTAATTTGCTTCTAGGTGATGGTTTGCAGGAGCATTGGATTGACTCCACGTTTTGCTCATTCCTTCTCCTGTCATAGATGACTCTGTGCACTTGAAATGTTTCATGAATGTAGCTTTTTTGCCTCCTTTTGAAATAAAAACATCTACTGGGGAATCTTAAATCTGTTTGCAGTCTGAGATGAATGAGACTGAAACTGCTTTCCTTTAGCAACCGCTCTACAAAAATTCTGGTTTGAGATCTCTCTGAAACACTTTGAAGTAGTACTAAAGCAGGAAGTTAATTAGAGCTGCTTTGATATCCTACAGCATGTTTTAACAGCTGCTTCAGAGGCAGCTTGAACAGTAAGAGCTAACGTGGTTTAGTGCATGTTCATGAAAGTCTGTGTTACCTCTACCAAAATGTCTCTGTGTACCACTGCTGTGGCTGGTTATTTTCTTTCCTCAGAGTTCAAACTCACTTGCATGGGGACTTGGGAAAATAAATTAACCAGATCTCACTGGATTGTTGTCTTTTTTTTTTTTTTTTTTTAATGTCTTAATGTTATGGTGCTGCAGCCCTGGTCTAAAATTTCCCCGTTTCTCATTTCTGTTTTCAGTTGTCATTCTCTCAAGTTCTCCAACAGGCTAACATTTTCCATGGCTTGTTTGCAATTAAATGACTTCCATGGATATTTTTAAATGAAATCATGGCAGTGAAGAAGCATGAGTAGCATGTTCTTCTTGGTAGAGAACATCTATTTAGTCCAAAAGCAAAGATTTGACCCCGTTGTTCAAAGGAAAAACATAAAGAAAATCTTCATGTTTGCTGACAATCATGATGTCACATGTTTTACTGTGATGATTAATGGTTGGATGTGGGCAGTGTGCTTTGTCATGGAAAACAATTTGAAGACTCTTCTACCTACTGAAGCTTTTCCTTACTGTCGTTGTAACTTTTATTCTTCTTTCTTGTCTTTTGACTTATTTTTAAACTATTTACAACTTGATTTTTGTGCTCGTTAGTTTTTTGATTGAAGGACTGATGCTGTAGAGTCTGCATTCTACACATCATGTCCTACTCTTAGTCCTATTCCTAGTTCTTGAAGCCCATCTCTGTGTCACCCAGGAAGGAAGAAATTGAGAAAACACATACTGTTCGATGTGCACGTTCAAATCATTGTATCACGTCTCCATTATGCTTCTTCCCCACCAAAAGTTTTAAGGTGCAGGAGTAACACAGTGCTAGGGCTGGAGAAGCAGTCTTACATGTAAGTCCTGGGTAAGCCCTTCTGAGCTGCAATGCAGCTTTTTGTTATGACTGCCTTGTTCTGGGCAGTGTGACAGGCTTTGTCGTAAACATAATGGAAAGGGCTGCACCTTTTCCTAGAACAGCGATTGCTCAGAGGTAGCATTTTGTGCTGGTGTGGGAGTTCAGACTTGCAGGCTCCAGTCTTGAAGCTTGAGCAATGCCATCACCTGCGTTTCCCTTGGTCATATTCTGCCTGCGTTGGGTTGATCTTAAGCAAGGTCAATGCCTGGCTATAGAAAAATATATTGCTGACTGTGGAGAGACAAGTGATGTCTTTAGAAAAATAAAGACATGGATGTAAAAAATAAATGAAAGGTGTGTGTGTGTCCAAATTGTGTACTTGTGACCTGCATCACTGATTGTGCTTAAAATGGAGGGAAAAAAAAAATGGTTATATTGGTCACACACAATAGGACTGAAAGAAATCACTGGTTTAACCACTCATTGAGGGGGGAGATATCCGGGCTTTTTCATTGCCCTTTGCTCCTCCTCTTTTGGCTTTGTGTGAGCTTTTAAGAAAAAAAAAGTCCGTCTGGGGCCAAGCTGTAAACATAGTCAGCCACGGCTGTGATTCTGTGGTACTCTGCTGAAGTGACTCAAATTGGGCCAATTAACAACAGCAGGAGGGTCTGGCTTTCCAAAATATGTGAGGAGTAGGATCAAAACATGCATTCAGCCCTGTAGAAGATGAGCAGCCTCCACCCATTTGTCCTCAAGGTGTCCCACAGCAGAGCTGGAGGCCAAGGCCCACAATGCCTGCTTGTGAGGCCCTGTCTCCTGAGCAGGAGACCAGGCCACGCTGCTCCTGCTAACCCCTGGTCCTGGGCCTGCCGGGTTTCTGCGATGCCTTTGGCAACATCTGCTTTGTCTATTAGAGTAACACTCGTCTCCTGGCCTCTGGCCCATGCCTTTGCTGCCATTGATTAGCAGCAATTTCCTTCCCAAACCTGAAAGTTTGCGAATGCCAGATTGGATTGCAGTCTGCCAGCCGTTGCGAAGCTGTGGTGTGGCTGTGCGTGCACAGATGTATAAATAGCACAGGCTCATTGCCCTCTTAGACGTTTAAGGAACTCTTCTGCTCACTCTGAAGTTGTGATTGCCTTTCAGATGTCTCCCCTTTGAGCCCATAAGTATAAACTTAATTAATGCCCTGCCAACTCGTTGACTCCTAAATCAACGTTCTCATATTTTCCTTATGTTCCTTCTGTTTAACTCCAGCAGCTGTAGTGCTAGACATCTCTTAGCATCTACATTTGCTCCCTTGACACCACCTCATTGCCCTGCAAAGCCCCTTGTAAGATCTCCCCATCTGGTTGCTGGATGAAGACCTCAGTTATTCCTAAAGCCAAAAATACTGCACTTAATTTAAAGTAAGCTGAAGCGAGGGCATGGTGCTGCTGTTAATTACATTTTGCAGATGAAGTGCTTGTGAACAATATATTTGGTTAGAAACCAAAGAGATGATTAGGTGAGCTTTTTGGGAGGAGTGCGATATCTTTCTATGCTGTTCAATACAGGGCTACTCTCAGAATTGATGCTTCATTTTGGAGTGAAAAAACGGTGCTTTTTTTTGCAAGAGTCAATGGAACCTATCACAAGCCAAGGTGCTGTGGATGAGCCCCAGCCAAGACAGTACAAGATATAGTGGAAAGGGGGCAAAATATATGAAATACCTTGTGGCAGATCACCTGATAAAAGTTACCACTGCTGCTTCTGCAATCTTTGAATCTTATTACTAAGCATTAATTTTATTTATTGTGCTATTTGTAGTTTGCAGGAAGCATCACTTGTTTCTCCTGCGGTGGAAAACTTATGTCTGTTTTAGAGCTCATGAAATGCTTACTTGCCTTTCTGAAAAAAAAGGGAAGTTGTTAAAGTATAACTGTTTTCTTATATAAATAATCTCTTATACCCTTTTAAAAAACAAAACAACAAAACAAAACAAAAACCTCTCATCCAATGCACCAGATCTGTGACCCTTTAAAATTCTAGAAAACCAATTGTATTTAGATGTTTTGTAAATTAGCAGGCGGTAAACTATTTCCTGTGTCATAAAGCCAGTGCCAAATCCTTTCACTGTTAAGTCTATACCTACTCTGTCTGGCCCAGCTCTGGTATTTGGGACAATTTCAAGAAAAATGAATGGACAATCCTGGATGAGCTCTTCTCTGGCTAGGTTCCTTATTTAGAGGTTATCTGATTCTCTTAAATTTTCTATACAGCCCCAAGAAGAACAGTGAAGCAAAACTGGCTGAGGCTGCAGTGCAGTGGTCCAACTCCATTGTAGCATGTCCACCTCTTGCCCTGGTTGTCAGGAGTTGTAGTGGGTAAGCAGCTGGCTGGGATGTGGCGTTATGGTCTCTACCTCTGTGACAGCCCTTGTGCTGCAAAGCTTGGCCCTGATTGCAGGGAATCCTGGCATGCTCCCCACAAGGGCTGCAGGTTCATGGGACCTGGCCAAGGTCTATCCCTCTGTCCTGCTTGGAGCTGTCAACTCCTATCTCTCCCTGCAGCAGAGATGCTGTCAGTCAACGTTGCTTTTCTTGTCATCTGTGGCTGAGTCCTATGCTAGGCTGACAGAATAGGAGGGATGCAGCAGCTTGATCAGCAGCGTATAGTTCCCTGTCCTTAGGTGCCAATGCTACCAAGGTGCTGACATAGCACTACAAGAAGACTGTATAGGTGAGGCCATGCATTCCGTCTCTTTGAAGTCAAACCCATCAAAGAAGCGAACCATTCCTGTAGGAAGCGATGTATCTGGGAGAGCCTAGGTTTGTGGGACATCAGGTCCTCTCTAAATAAATGGACACACTGGGTTGCTTTAACAGAGGATGTGGCTGCATTAAAGTATCTCCAAAGGACATGACTAAGAAGAAGCTGTACCTCCATTTAACATAGCATCATAATATGGAAGCAAACCAAAGCACATGAGAACATAAAGGAGTAAGCTGGTGAAGTGTATAGTGAAAGAGAGGATGGTGCTTATAATTATTAAAGAATAATTTAGATCAAACATGCTGTCTGGAGGCCTCTAGTCCAACCTTTGCTCAGCGGCAGGCCAGCTGTGAAGTTGCATCATACCAACAATGCTGGATTCTGCCTGTAAATGATGTTACTGAAATCAAGATCAGGAAGCTGATCTTGAAGACCTGCTTAGAAAGGCACATGGCCTTCAGATCCATCTTGTTTCAAATGGTAGCTGTCACCAAGTTGCTGAAAATGGGGCGAGGGAGGAAAAAATGTTCTTGAATGTCTGCAGGTTAATGTCCTTCCAGGAAAAAAATGGGAATAATAGTGTTTGGCTCACACTAGAGAACAAACACAAAACCTCCCTGACTGCCTAAATTACCATCTGCAGTAGAGGGAAATGTTTACCATGGCAAGCTTGAGGGTGATGCAGCCTGTCAGAATTATAAAATATTCTTGGAATTGCTAAATGTTGTAGATGGTAATTCTACTTTTGGAAAGTCTCCTGTTGTAAATGAAATCTACTGAAAATCAGCTTGATACAGAATGAAACTGCTCATTGAAGTAGGAATTAGCTGCTTCTTGGTCCCAATTTATTGAAACTTGCTCAAGGATACTCTACCAGATGCTCAAAGCCCTGTAACCTGGTAAGGAAGGCTGCACTGGCGAAAAAGCCAAACTGACACAGAAGGAATTGCAAGACAACTACTTAAAACCAAACCAAGCCTCAAAACAGTCTGCAAGAGATGGAAATAATAAATGGAGAACCATGGCTGTGAATGAAGTGTTAGGAGTTGTTCAAAACTGACCAGGAAGTTAAAGGAAATGAGAAGAAATTTTTGGCCAGTGGCATTAAAAAGTGAGAACAAATACCACTGTCCCCCTTTGCTGCTGCCAGTCCTCCCTTGTCATCATCTGGAGACCTGAGCCTTCAGGTAGGTAGACCTGGTTCTTGAAGGATGAGATTAAATAGTTTAAGACTAATGGTATTAGACCTTAGAAGGTAAATTACATCAGGATAAATTGACCAGGAAGGTGTTAGAGGTTCTTAAAATCAGAAAAATCTCCCTCGGGACCTTGTGCCAGTGAGCTGATATGAGAGAGGTGGGTGGACAGACACTAACCCTCTCCTACACCACTGCCTGAATGAAAAACAGCTTCAAGAAAGATTTTTGCTTTTGGATAGGCAACTTCTGAGAGCTTTGGAGAAGTCTGAGGAGCTCTGAGAGCTGCTGGGAGCTACTAAAATGCACCATAGGGGTGGTAGCAGCTCCCAGAGAAGCTGCAGGAAGACAACTCAAACTGTTGCAAACATGCAGGTTGATCCAAGCAAGCCCTGGTGATTGTGTAATTCATACTGCTCATTGGGCAGTCACAGGAAAATGCATAGTCCAGCCTTTCCTGCTCATGACTGGCAAGACTTAAACATTGAATCTTGTGCAGATTAAATAAATTTGATTCCCATAAAGGCATTGTATTTGGTCCTGCAGGACAGTCTGAATGGGAAACATCTAAAAATGTGCATAAAATGCATTAACAGGTTTAAAAACTGGCTGGTGAGTCTGGACATCCCTGTAAGTGGAAATAATTGTAGAGTGTGAATCCCACAGTGAGGGTCTGGCCTGGACTGATTCTTTGCCATGTGTTATTTTGCATCCAAAAAATGTATATATTTTATTTCAACGTTCTCATATGAAACACAGTCTATGCTAATGGTTTGCAGGTGGAAGAGGCTAAGAGGCCTGCTGACACTGGAGTGTCTGTCATGCTTTATCTAGCCTCCAAATCAGATGAGACCATATCCTGAAGCAAGCCAACACCTTCCAGCTTCAAACACTTCAATATCAGGCAGTGGGTATTTGCATTGCACTTCATTGTCTGTGTTGTTTTAATGTTTTTATGAACTTCTGTGCTCGTGAGCTTTTTCAGGTGTTGACCCTACTCCCGCAGCAGAAATACCATTTTGTGGCAGCGCCAGTACTTGCTGAGCTGCATTCAGCCCCATGTTGCAGCACGGCCATGGATCCCCTTCTGCTGCTCAGGCTCCTGGTCCCAACGTGTGGTGCGTTCATACGTCCTTGCGCTGTAATATTTGTAATAACAATAGCATTGTTGTTACTTGTTTTTTAATCTTGCTCTAATAAAGGGTTATTTTGGAAGGGCTGATAAAAATGTTCAATGGAAGTTGTCTATTAAATAAGCAGTTGCACACTAATAAAATTAAGGTAGAGTTCAGAAAGGCCAAGTAGCACAGAACTTGAGTAAATCCTGCAAAGCTGCCTGTTCCATCTGCTGCCACCACCGTGGCTGGCTGCGAAGCTGAATAACAGCCTTGGGAGCAAGCCAAGATGCTATTCTTAAAGTAAAAAGAATGAAAAACAGGCATGCCAGAATGCAACATCTGTTAATGGCCTCAGTGCCTCAGGCTGATGTTGCGGTATGGTGCAGACCAAAGTGGGGGCCACAGCTCTCCTCTGCAGGTACCATGAAGTTCCTTTGCTGCCAAAAGCCCTCTAAGAAACCTTTTGAGCGACAAAGCATGGTGTCCGACTGCATCCTGACACCAATGGAGAGAGTAATACCATAGTGTGCTGAGTCATTGCTTCTGGGACTGTAGCACTGATGATGGGTGATTCAAAAAAGAAAAAAAAAAAGGAAAAAACTTCTAAATGGCAGTTTTTTAGGGCAAAGTCCCACTGTCACATCAACTTTGAATGGACACCAAGCAGGCATTTTTGGGTAGAGCAAAGCGTTCATGACTGCATCTATTCTGAGAAAATGCAGGGCCTACCATGACATGAGCCTGGATAAGGTTTAGTGCTGGAAAGTCCTAGGTAGGAAGACACCTTTGGAGGTCCCTAGGGACAATGCTGCAGCTCCCTAGGTTGCTCGGGGCTGTCCCCGAGGATGGAGACCCACCACCATTCCTAGGTACACCCCTCTCGCAAGGGATATCACACCGACCCACGCAACACTTAACACACTCAGGTAATAAACCAGTAAGCACAACCATCGACACCTAAATTTGTGGTCTATACCTAGAAGTCTTGCTTAAATCTGTTCTCCTTTTTGAAAAATCAAATACTTGTCATACAGCAATAAATTATGCCCTTGTTGAACTGTGATTCCCTAAGAGCAATCAAACCACTAATGATGGACATGTGGTTATTTTTGGATGTTGATTTCCTATTACTTGGTTTGTTTTCATTTTTTCTTGAGTGACTTTAACCATGGAGATCTGTGGTTTCTTTCCTGGATTTGATAACAGGGACAAAATAGAGACACTCGAAACCTCAGCGTGGTTAGCTACTTGATTCAACAGACTTCTGAAAAATTTTCTCACAGAATGAATTTTGGGGAAGTAAGAGCTTGCCTATCAGATGTAGTTGTAATAGGGGACAAGAAGGAATGAAGAGCAGCAAGCATACAGACAAGAATGCAGAAAATTCATACTGAATCCTGATCTGACTGCAGAATTATTTCCTTGCTTGCTAAAATCAAGAGTGACTCAGCCCTGTTATTTGGCTGTGCCACCAAAGGTGCAGGCTAGATTTGCTCTTCAGGAGACCAGTGGGTCTGACTGGAGATGCTTCCAAAAAGAATTTGTCTTTAGAGGTGAAACTGGTGCCACTTGGTAAAGATGCTGTGATGATCTTACCCCTCTGGATAGCCAGTGAGGAATGGGATCCGTATGGGTGATATCGAATGGAGAAATGGGATGGGGAACAGAAGAAAGGCAAGTGATGCTGGAGGGGACCCAGGGTCCTGAGGGGTGGTAAGCTGGTCCAGAACCAAAGCATAAGCAGCAGGTCTGGGGTATGGATAATCTTCTGTATGTAGCACTGGGGAGGTCACATCTGAATCCAGGGGTCAGTTTGGGGCCCTCAGTACAAGAGAGACGAACTGGAGCATGCCCCTCACAGGGCCCCATGAAGCTAGGGGTGGGAAGGAGCCCGGTGTTTTTTTTCAAGGAAAGAGTAAATGGTGGTTTTTCTTTGTAAGGTAACAGGCACAGTATTTTGAAATGGGTATAAGGAAATCCTCCTTGCAATACGCATTTCTCTGCAACAAAATGCAGGGAACATATATACTCATATACCCAATTGAAAAAAAAAAAATCTTCCAGAGGTGACTGCAAGCGTTTGTATACAGCTGCAGAATCAAGATGCCGCAGACTGACTCAAAGCACAGAAGTTTGAATGACTGATTTCATTTAGAAAGTTTCAAATCCACTTTCCAACTGTGCTGGTTGCGTTCATTTATTAACTTCCTTCTCCACCTAATTTACTGTGTGTCAGATGTTCACACCCAGGAAATGTGTACTTGCATAACTGAAACTTTTGCAACGTGAATGTTTAGTGGTAACTTCAGCTTCTGTTTTTTTCTAAACTGTGCTTTGCAGCCTCCGTGGTACATGCAGATCTATAGTAATAGCATACAGTTAATTCCTTCGTTGAGTAAAACAGATGACTCTCTTCCTCTGATAGGTGATAAAAGTGCTGAAAAACAGCTGCATGTAGCGTGGGAATTGACTGTCTTCTGTGTGCGTGGGGCAAATGAAGCATACTGAGCAAAAATGTGAAGCAACGACAAGCAGCCAGGCCACAGATAAGAGCCAGGTCTTCTCTTGTTTTGATTCTTGAATTCATTTGTTTTGTTTGAGTGATTGGCATTGTCTAAATATCATAGACAAGTGTTCATCTCAGGATCATTTATTGCATGTCCCATTAGAAAAAAAGGATTAGCAGAATATTTTAATTAATACTCATGAAATAATTTTGTCATCTACCCATAAATTTCAGATTAAGGTTTTCTTTGTTTGGTGGGTGCACAGAAAGAAGGAAAGTGCATTGCACCCTATAAAAGCATTGCTCGTTTTGAGCTTTGATGTGCAGCTCCTGCACTCAGGAGCACGGATTCAGTCCCCTGTTCCTTGGTACCAGTATTGTTCTGTGCTCTCACAGCTCCTCACATCGCAAGAACTCAAGTCCAGGCTCTGCAAATTGTCAAGTTATGCATTCACGCTCTGCTAGCACAGTCATCTGGATCACTTGGGAAACCTCAAACTAAAGACAAACATTACTTGCAATTGAACATAGATGGGGAAAGCCTAATTTTGAGTTAATAAATCAGCATTTTTAATTGCAAGCCTCATACACTGGAGGGTACGGGGGCTCTGCTTCCACCTCTTGGTGAAGAGGGAGAACAGCTGGAGAACCACAGCACCCTGATGAGCAGATGCTTACCTGGAGACCTTGTGCTGTCTGTGGAGAAAGGGGAATGGTGGGCACAGACCATGCAGCCATGCGACAGGCCATCCAAAGAGCAAAGGTGCTCTTTGTCCCTCTTCACTGTTTGGCTGGCAAATGCAACAGCTGCCCTGGTCCTTTGGCAGGGCCAAGGACTCCTCCTGATGGGGAGGTTGCCCAGGTGCATCTCAGGGTACCCAGGCTGGAATTTGCTGTCACCTGTCTGAGTGGGATTAGTAAATAATAGGGGAAGGTATAATTTGCCTGTTGATGTAGGGAAAGAAGAAATGCCCTGTTGTCTAGGCCAGTATGAACATGCTGTGGGGGCTACAGTGAGCTACCAGGCAGAACAACCCCTGCTCCAGCATCATAGTTACCATGGAGTGCATCAGTTTTTCTTACAGAGGCTCAGTGATGCATAATTTTGAGCAGCGTATATAGAGACTACCTGAATGATGCTGTCAACATCTGCTACAAGGCTGACAGTGTGGTTTCTTACTGAGCCCTCTATAATCCAGGGAGCTGAGCAGATGCTCTGTCTATCTGCTTGAGTGCACCCTCAGCAAATCTGAAGATGACACCAAGCTGAGTGGTGTGGCTGATAAGATAGAAGGAAGGGATGCCATCCAAAGGGACCTGGACAGGCTGGAGAAGTGGGGACACGTGAACCTAATGAAGTTTAAGAAGTCTAAATGCAGAGTGCTGCACCTGGGCCAGGGCAATCCCAGAAGTGAATACAGACAGGAGAATAACTCATTGAGACCAGACCTGCAGAGAAGGACTTGGGGGTTCTGATGGATGAAAAGCTTGACATGAGCCAGCAGTGCACACTTGCAGCCAGAAGGCCAACTGCATCCCGGGCTGCATCACCAGAGGAGTGGCCAGCAGGGGAGGGAGGTGATTGTCCCCCTCTGCTCTGCCCTCATGATGCCCCACTTGGAGTGCTGCGTCCAGGTCTGGGGCCCCCAGCACAAGAAGGCTGTGGGTCCAGAGGAGACCATGAAGATGATCAAGGGGCTGGAGCACCTCTCCTATGAAGAAAGGCTGAGAGAGCTGGGGCTGTTCAGCCAGAAGAAGAGAAGGCTTCGGGGTGACCTCACTGCAGCTTTTCAATACTTAAAGGAGGCTTATAAAAAAGGTGGAGAGCAACTTTTTGCTCGGGCAGATAATGACAGGACAAGGGGGAATGGTTTTAAACTAAAAGAGGGGAGATTTAGATTAGAGGTTGGGAGGAAATTCTTCCCTCAGAGGGTGGTGAGGGACTGGCACAGGTTGCCCGGAGAGGTTGTGGATGTCCCATCCCTGGAGGTGTTTTACGCCAGGTTAGATGAGGCCCTGAGCAACCTGATCTAGTGGGTGGCGTCCCTGCCTAGGGCAGGGGGTTGGAACCAGGTGGTCTTTGAGGTCCCTTCCAACTGGAGCTATTCTATGATTCTGTGGACCTAACTAATCTGAGGCAATTACAGATCTTGCACAATGTAAGAACAAATTTTTTTCCCAATTAAACATATGTATCTGAGTTGTTATCTAGAGCATGCGTTTCATTGCTTTTCTTTTGATTGTAATCTCAAGAGAATAGATGTATACAAAAATATGAGATGAGATGGGTTAGATTGCAATCGATCAAGGTGCTGAAGCATGCACTGATGAGAGAGTTACATGGACTTTACTGGCTTCTGTATTGAATAGTTGTACAGACAAATATCTCCTTGAAGAGATGAATTGACATGCAAGAGTCTTCCTTTTCAATATGGAAAGCTACTGTAACAAAATCCTACAATGCAATGAGCAGGCTTGTATTTACCACACAGTCACACATGCTGTCATCTTTAGAAAACTGTTTGAGGTTCTAGAATGATCCTTATTCAATGAACTATGAAAAGATGTGTTCCTTAATTTATGATAATACTTCAAAGATGGTTTAATATGAGTATTTTACTTAGAGAGCAGCTTGAGTATTGCTTTCATATGTAGCATACTGAAGACCTTGTCTGAAACCGCAAACAGAATAGCCCCTGAAAAAAAATTTGTGCCATGGCCAAAAATGTGGAAACAAGAGCTCATCAGGCCTTCATTTGCAACGTTAAGGCTGCAATGCTACATTTGCTGCACGATGAAGAGATACCACACTGAAAAACTATGCAAAGGTTCAGAGGTGGAATCAGATATGCATCATAGTGGATGAAGTGACGCTCAGTGTTTTGCAATTTATAATCTGGGTTGGGTGACAACGAATTACTGGTGGTAGGTAAAGCTTCTCCATCCCCAGTGAAAAAAGCACTCTGAAGGTAAGATGGTCAGTGAGAAGGCAGTTTGGTC
Source organism: Cygnus olor (assembly GCF_009769625.2). Classification (NCBI taxonomy): domain Eukaryota; kingdom Metazoa; phylum Chordata; class Aves; order Anseriformes; family Anatidae; genus Cygnus; species Cygnus olor. The sequence goes on from NC_049175.1 coordinate 16,397,196, forward strand.
TTCTCACTGTGGAATCCCAGGAGAAGGATTGTAAGCCTGGCAGGACCCATGTCACTTTGCAAATGATAATGGAGCCCAAGGGATTGTGGAAGTGGGGTCACAAGCTTGGAAGTGAAACTGGAAGTAGGATCACCAGTGAAAAGAGTTTGGGAACCTCTGCTCTCTGGTCCATGGTGGTGGTCAGAGCCCTCACAATGTTCAAATTTCTTAAAGGGTATGTCTTAACCACCAGGTCATGTTACCTTCCAAGCTCAATAAACTAGATGTAACCACAAGCCTCAAGAAAGGAAACTTCAGGCTGGGAAAGAGAAGAGAGAGTTTTATCTCAGATTAGGCAGTAAACCAAAGGTGAAAAATCCAGGTTCTTATGCACGAGCTGAATTATAGCAAGAATTTAAGTCTCTGTGTACTTCTCCCATACAGTTTCTAAGCACAGGCTGCTGATGATTCCTACAGGCTTCTATGAAAAGCTGCAGTTTAAAAAAATGTAAGTTTTTTCCAGAAACATTTTGTTGAGAAAAATCCTCAAAAGTACCTGAAATCATAGGTTTGCTAAGAAAATATTAGAAAATATTATAAGAAAATATAAATGTATTATTTCCAGCATGGTGGGACTTCTTACAAGCATTCAGTGACTTTGTTTAGTTGAGAGTTTGTTAGCCCATGGCCATGCACTGACTGCTCAGGTATTCTGAGCCCTTATTCCTACATATAGGCTGGTGTCCTGGTTAGTGCGGAGATTTATGGCCTGCTCTTGTCCTCCTCACCATGAGGGCTGCATAAATAACTCATGTGGTCTCACAGTTCTCATATTTTGACTTGTTTTAGGAGAAGAATATAACTGCTCCCTTCAAAGAAACCCCAGCTCTTGCTGATGATAGCTAGCTTTTTCATAATGTCATCATTTCTCAACTACTCTCATGATTCCATGACACACACTACAACTGTGTGTCAGGGCATCTGGATTTTGGAACATCACAGATACCAACTTCTTCTGAACCACCGCTAACTTGAGAAAGGTGTTTAAAATACAAAGGACCTAAACTGCTACAAAAGATAGCATGTTGCTTAGAAATCAGGGGAAGCTACCTGTTTTCCTTTTTAGGTGAAGAACAGAAATTTTCAGAATTTGTTCTGGATGTGGCTGGATGCTGTTAGAAGTTGGACTTCAATCCCAGGGAAAATCAGCTTTGAGATAACAAGCTCTACAAAAACTCCACATTTATTTGGTACATTTATTTGGTTTTAACTATATATATGCAAACCATAGACTATTAACTATATATCTATCTAAAATCTTCTATCCTTTTTGTGTCCATAGCAGAAAGAACAACCTTTATGGCAGCTGCCAATGGAATAAGATGTGCGGCAGAGGGAACAGCGCATTCTTCCTGCAGCCTGAAGCTTGGCTCTGGTGGTGCTCACTTCAGGTGGCTACATGCGTGGTGTAGATGCCCCGAATGACTCACAGATGACTGCAATACTTAAAACTTATTACAAGGGGTTGATCTGAGGTGAACAGATACAGGAAAGAGAAATTTTACATGGCTCCATGGATGGGTTTGCAAATGGCGAGATAGAACTCATTGGCCTCCCTCTGGCAAAGCTTAGTTTTACAGCAAAATTCTTAGGTGTTCTGCTAAACCTGTGAAAGCCAAGTGAGGGGTGATGCCTGAAAGCAACACAAGGTGACCCCTGTATCCAGCAAACCAGACACTTCTGGAATTGTGTGTGAATGCAACCAAAGACTTTATCTAACGCACCGAACTGCTGAGAAAACAACTTCAGAACCAGAATTTAGCTTGTGCATCTGGGTCATCCTATAGCTGCTCCTACAAGAATGTATTTGGATCTATGGGATCTTTGCTTTCAAGCTTACCCTGTTCTCTGTTGCCTGTATCTCTTTTGGAGAACCAGAAGAGCTTCAGAAGAAATGGCTATGAGTTCTTGTAGTCCTTAGTATTATTTCCAGCTCATTTCAGAGATGGAGCTTGCCCATTCTCATTCCATGCTGCAACTAGAAAGGGTGGATGGATTCAAGAAATGCCAAAACGATGCACATTTGGTATCAATTTTCACCCTTTGCCACTTGTCACTAGCCCAGACACGTAAACATGGTTGTAACCATATGGGTGCTGCAGCAGAAGAGACAGAAGTTCCAGCCAACACTCATGGAATTACTTTAACCTGATATCAGCAGTACTAAACTATCAATGGGTAATCCCTGTGTCCATTGAAAAATACAAGGAATGAAAATGTTGTGAAAGCTCAAGTTTCCCCTGTGTCCTGGAGCAAAAGCTTAGGAGATCCCAGAGGCTGAAGTAGCCCTATGTTTCTTGGGAGCAAAATTCACATCTGCTTTTAATGGCTTGGACCTAACCTTAATGTAAGCAACTGCTTTGGCATGTTGCACTAGGACTCTATCTGGATGGTGTTGCAATGTCCTTTGGGCTGTGGGAGAAGACAGTGCTTGAAATGTGCGTGTTTGAGCAAGTTCAATGCAGCTTGCTTTTGCTAGAGCCTGACTTCCTTTCTTGGATGAAGGCAGAGATTTGTGGGCTATATCGTAGCAGCAAACCAAATTGGCGTATAGAAACAAGGGCGTGTCCCTGTTCCAGTTGCATAAAAATGTCAGAGTGTGGAGATTATATGAAGGTAGAATGAAGACCTCATTTATTTTCTTTCCTTTAAAGCGTATTTTGTTAGTGTATTGTGTTTCTCGCTGCTGAGAATGATTTCATAATTACAAACATATGGTGAAAATTTCTTCGTATTGGTAGAGTTGAGATCTGAACTCAGGTCTGGTCTAGACTGTATTCCTGTGGCTGCAAAGTGGGTAAATCTTGTGGCATATTTTCTTGGCATTTTATCACAAGGAGCAAAGGGAATGGACACCGATTGTGACCAGAAAGGCATTGATGTAGCCGATTTATTGGGTGAATTTATTCTAACCTTTCCTCTGTCAGACATTGTGGTTACTCCTGCTTTTGTGGTTGGGCTCATGCAGTGTGCCATGGAGCTGGTATGCAACGTAAGCTTAGTGATATGGTTTAGTGGAGGACTCGATAGTGTTAGGTCAGAAGTTGGACTAGATGATCTTGGAGGTCTCATCCAGCCTGAATGATTCTGTGATTCTGTGTGTTCATCAGTACCAGCACGTGATGACCCAGCTGGTCCATTGATGATCTCAAAAAACACAGTCTGTTTGTTTTCCAGTTTTGCCAGGGTTGTTTTTTCGAGCCAGACCCTGTAGCCATGGCCTAGACATTTCCTTCTGACAGCAAGCAGAATTGAGACTGATGTAACTACTGGTTTTCAAGAGCGGAGGCTTTAAAACAAATTGTCAGAAGTTACAAAACTTGTTGTAAAACTGACAGTTCATGTTTTACTTATTAATGTTGTTCCAAATGTAAAACTGGAGAGTACTTCAACATCATTGTTACAGTGCTCTTCCCCATGAGGAAAAATGCCTTTGGTCTGCTGGGAATGACAAACAATACTGGCAGAAGGAAAATCAACAAGGCTAAAATCAAAATGAGTGTATTTATAATTGCTTTTACCATGGTCCCTGGAAAGCTCCTGTTGCAGATGCAGGGTCCTGTAGGGTTAGGTTCTATGCAGAAATAGAACAGAGCATAATCCCAGTCCCTGAAGGGTTTGAGCTATGTGGAACTCTTCCATTGGACAGATTGACACCAACATGCTTGAAGAGGAGGTTACAGGCATACTTCTACTGTTTCTAATTGAAAAAAATAGAGAGCGATATTTTTTTTTCAATTGCAAATTACATTTCTTCCATCTTGTCAACGGCTCTTGGATGGCCACTGCGGAAGGATCCCTTTTGTAAGACAAAAAGGCTACAAAAGTAATAGAAATGAATGTCTGCAGCTGAAGAGCTTGGCTGAAACTTGAAAAGTTTGCTTTGGGTAGGATCCAGGTCCTGCTGAGGTCTGCAGGAGTTTTGCTCTTGGCCTCGGTGGGGCCAAGCTTTCACCCTTGGAGACCATGTCCTGAGGAAGAATTTAGTCTAAAATAAGTTTCAAAACTTGTTTGACTCACATCCAAGCGTAGGTGGTTTTATTTTTTTTTTTTTTTTTTTTTTTTTTGAGACTGAGTGGCTTTGCATTTCTGGTGGACTCAGATTGCTTCCCTTAGCATCTTCCAGCAGTGAGCTCTCAAGGAATTCCAAGCACAAGAGAGGACCAGATGTGAATGGACTGCTGCTGGATTCCTAAACCAACAGCTTCTACAGGCATGGGAACATAAGAACTTCTTGGATGTCTACTTAAGCCATGTATTTTTGGTGGGAGATGGGACCTTGGAGCCCCAGCACATGAGCGCACCACACTGAGGTCATGGCCATGATCTGAAGCCTGGCTGAGGGTATGGCCATACGGATCCTGGCCATCTTTGGGAGATCCATCCCTCCCTTCTGCAGATGCTTCTGTGGGTGAAGCAACTTTTTGAAAGAGAAACAGAGAAATAGTAAAAAGCATTTTGATTCCTACCACACATGCATGCTCTTCTTTATCATTTCCCCTCCTCCCCGGACATTTTTCCTGTAGGTCCCAGAGACCACACTGGAAACAACTGCTATCAAAGTGAGGTGCATGCTGTTCTTCTTTTTCTGCGTAAAGGAAGGACAACACACTTGAATATTCAGTCTCAAGTTGGGTGCAGGTGAGACAGCACTATTGTACCTTTATTAGGTGCAACTTCTAGGCAGATTTCATATATAGATCTTGCTTTGTTGGGTTGCACTGGTAGTCAGTGATGCCAGTGTAGTAATGTTGGATTTTACTGCTTTGTATCAGCCTGTGAAGAAGCATGGTGTTATCAATGGAGAAAAAGGCCCTTTTGCTATGGTGAAAACAGAAATGGCAAGTGCTTCTTCGATCATTCAGAACATGGAGTTGGGAAAAACAGTGTGTTCAGTCCACAGCCCTGAAACCTGTGGCGATGTGTGGCTTGATGTTAAGACCTACTTTAGTATCAGATTTAAGCAGTATATAATTATCAAGATTTAAGGTTTTATTCCTGAAGTTAATTTGTTCCATGGAAGACCCAGGCAAATCAGGTCAAAATTTTATTTATTTATTTATTTTCTGAAATGGAGTGTGAAATCATTTTAACAGGTTCCTTTTTGAAAACTTTGGAAACTGTTTAAGAAATAGATTTACAATGTACAGGCCCCGAGACTATCCCATTCTGATGCACTTGAAGTTGCCCAGCATGGAGTGAATGATTTAGACTTGGAAAAAAAAAAAGAACCTGTGCATTAGTGACTGCACTACAGGGGCTATCAGTCATCAAGAGTCTCCATTAAATCTCTGCTGAGCTGCGCTCTCTAAAAAGTGTGAGTTTGTGTGGGGAAGAATAATAAGACGGAAATCTGAGAAAATTGAATTTTATTTTTAGGAAAATAACTTCTTTTTGCTAGGAGAACTTTTATTTTCTCTGCTCTAAAATAAAGCAGTGATATGGTCCTGCTGTGCCTCAGGCTGTCCACTTTACATAAGGAAGGGCTGAAAAGATGGACCATCTGGAAGCTTGTGCAGGAGTGTGCCAGTGCTGTTCTATAAGGAAAAGCAACCTTTGGATGTATTTTTGAACACCAGTGAATCCACTGAGGGTTTTGTGTTGTGTGTTGGGCTGATGAGAACTTCTCAGAGGATTTTTGCTTCACGTGATAGTGCTCACTGCTTCCTTCCTGTTTCATCCTGGGAAATGGCATTTCTCTCAGGCTTGCCTCCTTGCGCTATGATTAGCACCAAAACCATCTTTGTAGAGAATAGAGGGTGAAGAAAAGTGTTTTCTCTTGTTCTTGGTTGTTTCCCAGTCTGGCTTCCTCTGTAATCAGGAGAGCACTTTGCATTGCTGCTTCCACTGCTTCAATAAGGACCAGTTGCACTTCTTCTCCCATGCATGGGTGATGGTCAATCTCACTCTTGCCTTCCCTTCCCTTGGCTTTGCAGGGATGACTGTGGGTGCTGCCAAAGCAGCTGATTTTCCCAGACTTTTGGGCTGGGACTGTTGCTGGGTGTGGGGGTGTCTGTTGTCTGTGGGCTCCAAATTGTTTTGATCACACATCCTTATCAGTGAAAAAGTTTTGAGTGCACACCCAATATATACGTGTTTATTTATTTATAAATTTATGAATTTATTGCATACATGCACTTCTGAAGTTCCAGTATTTCTTCCTGCACCCCAGTGCATCGTCTCATGTATCACACTTAGGAGATCACCACTCTAGGTGGTCACAATGCAAGGGGAGCCTGGAGGCTGGTGGCATGATCGTGGCCAGATCTGCTGTTTTCCAGGGCACAAGAAGACCTTCCTCATTTGCTCGGTCTTTATGGGAAGCCTGGAATCTCCTTGGTTCCTGCAAGACCTGCTTACTCAGCAGGCTTTGCTTCAGTGCTGCTTCTGAGATGAGGAGAAGTTCCTCACTGTCCTGGGAAAAGGGATGCATCTCAAGCACATGCAGTGTTTCTCTGAGGTTGTGTGCTCAGGTGTTCAAGTCCCAGCCCTGCACATGCTGATGCCTATTTGGCTTAACCTGCACATTTGACTAAGACCATGCAAGGTGCTCTGTTGTTGATGATTAAGAGACCATTCAGGCATAAGGAATTAGAGCCTTGTACTCACAAGCTTCTGCAGGGAAACACAAGCCAGCTCTTTTGTTTTAAAAAATGTTGGGCAACTTTTTCTTTTTTTTTGGATGGAAATTTTCACGAAACATACAAGATCAATTTCACCTCCTAAAAAACAATAAAAACCTCTCATTGCTTCATGCAGCCTCCATCAGGATATGACTCTTGTTTTTTGGTGGGTTGGTGGGCAGGGGATGTGGGCTGGGGAGGTACATTTGAGAGACGACACATTTTCTGGAAAGGACAATTGTAGGCACTTTTCCCCTTCTCAACATGGCCAATATAGAAAGTGATGAAGGCCTAAAGGACATCACAATGTCGTGGACATTTGTGCCACTAACTGCTGTTGCTTTTGTCAGCCATATGTACAACTGCATTCTTTTTATAGTGCTGCATATGGCACTATCAGAACTGAATTTTTCATAATGATTGATCTGACCTGTATCATTTTGTTCACTTTAGCAGAGCTAATTCAAACAGATTGAGATTAAGACTAAAAATATGGTCGAGTCAGCAGAGGAACCATAAACAGCCTGACTTCATAGTAATGATGATGCACAATCTGTTTCAGCCAGTTAGGTTGGTACCATTTATATGTAGTACATGGTCAAGGCAGTGTCTGTTTTGATTCCGTTTGTGTCTTCCAGAAGCTGTGATATGTGGGGAGCAAGTGGTGGTGTGTCTATGCTGAAGATCACTCCGGTTCCCATGGTTTAAGGCCTTTCTGCCTTCTGCTGCCTTTGGCCAAGTGAGCACAGCCATTCATTCCCTCCAGCAAGGCCAGCAGGTCTAGGACTGTGTGGCTCATGTCCCTGTCCATGCTGCAGTAACACTATGGAAACCACAAATGCAAGGGATTAGATAGGCAATGCCCCAGCCATGGGCAGGAAGAGGTGATGGTTCTTGCATCACGTGCTTAGCTTCATAAGCGAGCTACAGAATCTGTCCTCAGGTTTAGAAGCAAAAACCTTTTAGTGTTCTCTGAATCTCCCCTTGCTGAAACTGGAGCTTGGCTCTTTGGTTCAGATTCTCAAACAAACAGTGGTGGCAGACTGTGGATGACTGAGAACATTAGATATGGCCCTAAAGATTAAGAAGCTGCAAAAATGAATGGCAGCTACTTTCTCTCCCAGTGCTCTCAGCTGCAGCTGAGAATCTGGACCTGAATTTATTTTTGGCAAAGGGGAAAAAATAAGTCTCCTTAAAAAAAAAAAAGAAAGTAAATGTTGAGCCCTGTGCAAGGGCAAGGATCTCTTCTGTTGTATAGCAGCAGTGTTTTAGAACCAAAATCCACTTGTTTTGATCATTGATGGAAAAAAAAGAGACATAAAATGGATTTATTGTGAAATAATGGATTTGATCCCCAGTAATCCTTTCTTTGTGATTAAACTTGGAATATTATTTTTGCGACCAGTAGAGTTGGACTATGCTGGCATAACAAACCAAAGCATGTGAGTTTAACTGCAGGATGAGGTTGAGCTGTGAATAGAGACAAGTGAATTACTTGCACAGAACAAAGCAGTTGATGAATTTACAGTTTTATTTTTGATCACACAAAATCTCCAGACAAGCAAAAACTACAGAAAAAGCTACCCCAGACTTAAAGCAGAAAAGACCCCAGACCCTCTCTTCTCTCTTCTTCATAGCTGAAAACACACCTGAGCTGTTGTGATCTGAGGACTATTGGCTAGAGCTTCTGTTCTGAGTATTTCCTGCTACGAGAATTACAATTTCTGTCTGCTCCTGATGGTATGACTAAGGACATGGGACTTAAAATGTTGGTGTAAGTTTCCTTGATTTGTGTATAACCACAGTGCTTTCCCAAGAGATTTGGCAAGCCCCGCTTTCTCTGCCCAAACAGTGCTGCATTCACACATCTTAGGTCTCTCAGCACACAGTTAATTTGGCTGGATATATGCTGAGAAGTCTTCCTGAGCAGTTTGTTATGGGTGTATTAAAACCAAATAGGCACAAAATGTGCTGTGAATCTTTGGTATGTAACTTTGAAGTCCCAAATCTTTCACAGAAAGCTACTCCAAGAAACTTCTCCCACTTTTCCTGCCAAATTTTAACTTTCTGCAGTCGAGGTGGGCCTATAGATGGTTTCTAAACAGGGGGAGAGTCCTTCTGTATTATGCTTTGAAACGGCTGATCTTAAAACAAAACAAACAAACAAACAAAAGCTGTGAGACAGAGAACAAGCTAAGGAAAGGGGAAAATATTCCTTGCCAGCCCCATTCTTGGTTTTGCTGTTGAACTCAAAACCACACTTCTGTCTGCAAAGGTCACTTCTGCAGCTGAACGTTGATCAGGCTCCCAGCCTCACCTTAACCTTGGGAGCTGCTGTCCTAAAGTGGCATGAAAGGAGTAGGTGAGGAAGAAGCAAAGAAACGAGCCCTATAAACCCCCTTTGGAGGTGGGCCACCTTAGTCTGACGGCCTGCACCAGCTGCGTCTGGCAACAGACTCGGACCTTGCACTGCTTTGAATGAGAGCTGTGTTGCCTTGCAGCCCTGTCTTTGGGGTTTCAGAGCTGTGGAGTGCCCAGATCAAGCGAGAAACACCCCAAGTGTTACCTTTTCTGACAGAATACTTATGCTCTTTGAGGTGAAGATCCAAAGCCTTCCCCTGGAAGCTCAGAGCTCTTCTGGGACGTACCCCTAAACATAACCTATTTCTGCATATCTCAGGCCTGGTATTTTGGTCTCTTAGGGCCTCTTTGCCTTTCTCTCAGAAAATACTAACCCAGAAAGCTGCCTACTCTCTCCTGGGAGCTGCTTCTCCTGCTGCTGCAGTCATTAACCAAGCACCGATGTAGGATTACTGTGCAGCTCTCTGAGCTTGGGAAATTCATAGAGTGCCTGGATTCCCATTAAAATGTCTGCAGCTAGCATAGGGTTCCCTATCAAAAAAACTTGCAAGGACTTCTTGAAACTGGGCAAAGTGTGCCATGTAATCCCCTAAGAAGCAGCTGGTGACTACTGCCCATGTTCCAAGGTCTTGTGTTTCCTTTGTGGCATAAAAATGCGTTAATTATTTCAATTTTTGGTTCAGGAGGAGTGAGTTACTTTTCCTCACAGCAACGTATATTGAAGGATTACAAGCGGTGCACAAGGAGTTTGGAATAAATCCTGCTTGGCTGATATTCAAAAGCTTTTCTTGAGTACACTGTGTCTGATTATTGCTGCTGACAGCCTTGTACACAGTGTACAGCAGACATCGCTCCAGTATAGCACCATTACATGCCACCTGGCAAAATCAGGGGTGTCAGTTGCTGAGATTCAAAGACTGGCATCACAGTTTCTCCCCTGAAGCCCTTAAGAAACAGCAGGAGAGATGATTCAGTTGTGCAGCCCTCTGCCCCAGGGTGGATATGTTGGTGCATGTGTCCTGTTTGCTGTGTTTGGGCGGAGCTAGAATCCTTGCCTGTGTGTGCCACTGGTGAGGGTGCCCAGTGGGATGCCCAAGCCCTCATTACAAGTCTTCCCAGGGCTCCAGACCTGTCTGCAAATCATTCTGCTTTCTTCCACTCAGCTTGCAACGCCTGATGCTTCTGCCTTCCTTTTCAGCCACATTGGGGAATGCTGCCTGCACTTCTCACTTTTCTACCATAAAACTTTGCCGTTGGATATTCCTTTGCCCTGCCTTGTTCCCTGTGCCTTCCCCCGCCCCCCCCCCCCCCCCCCCCCCCAAGTCCCACGCATGCCCTTGGACAGAATGCACCCTCAGCAACTTTGCAGACAATGTAGAACTGGGGGGAGTGGCTGACGTGCTGGATAGCTGAGCGTCGCTCCAGAGGGACCTCAAGAAACTCAGGGAGTTGGCCAACAGAAACTTCCTGAACTTCAGCAGTGAGATATGCAAAGTCCTGCTCGGGGGGGAGAGGGGGAGGGGGGGGGAGCAGGAAAACCCTTTTCACCAATCCAGGCTGGAAATCAGCTGGCTGAGCAGCAGTCCTGGAAAGGACCTGGGGGTTACAGCGGGTGCTGCACTGAGTATGGTCCAATCTGTACTCTCACCACAAAGAAGGCAAATCACATCCTGGGCTACACTGGGAGCAGTTCGGAGAGTGGATCAGAGGAACTTGTTATCTCCTCTATTCAATGCCAGGGAGGTCACATCTGGATACTGTGAGCAGAACCCATAGAGGACGTGCTGGTGCTTGGAGTAGGTCTGTGGTGCTCTCTGCTGCAGGATGCCCAAGGTGCTAGCAGTTTCCACGGGCTCAAAGAGAGATGGTATGCAACCACAGAAGATAGACCTGCTGGGAATACATCCCAGAAGAAAAGTATGCAGGGAAAATTATACTGATACCCCCTTTAATTCAGTGATGGACCTAAGCTCCAAATTGCTGGAAACTGTTAGAATTTTCTGGGGATGTATAGCTGCAGGCTTGCTCTGTTCTTCAGTAGTAATTACCTGTTAGTAGCAGACACAGAAGGAGTGATAATAGACAGGTTTGGGCTGTAGCAATTTCTTTGTTCTTCAGCTTCTTCCTGGGAAGCTCTTCTTCATTGAAAAGAGTGGCAGATGGGTGGAAATGTGTTCAGGTTTGTAGAAAAGTCAATTAGTGGAGTCTTGGGAGGCACAGGAAAAGTGGGATTGAGGAGTTTTGCCCCATGCCCTGATCTCGTGCTCAGCAAGGCCGGGAAAACAGCTGCCCTGAAGAACTTCCATCAAGATCTCTCTAACTTGGTGGATATGGATGTGATTTGTTCCTTCTGGTCTCCTTCTAGCTTGGTAGAGAACAGCGTGACTCTTGTGTCAATAAGTGGCCTTGAGGTGGCTTTGTTGCCTATTCTCTCGTAGTCATGTGTTGGTTAAACCTGCAGCCTTTTGTGCTTTTCCCTCAAAGATGCATGAGCACAAAATGCCCAAGTAGCCTTCCTGGAGCACCAACATCTCTCTGGGGAATCCATTTCTCCTTGGATGCCAGAGCCGGGCTCATTTTTAGCCCACCCATACCTTTTCTGTGCCCTGTTCCACTTCAACAGGAGGAGCAGAGATGTCCAACCAGCTTTTAGGTGGGCTCCCTGGCTAGAAAAGGCCATGTGTTGGAGCCCCACAAGCTGAGATGGGAAGAAAAGCTCCAAGGTGAGAGCCCCATGAGCAGGCAAAGGTGGGGAAGTGGCACATTTAACTTGTCTTATACAGAGAGCTAATGTTCCTTACAGAGCTACTCAGTTCCCTTTCACATGAGCTCATCTTGCTTTTACAATCACTTCAGATGTTCTGGGAACACACAGACTAGATATGGTGATGCTGAATATAGTACATCTATTGGAGGGGTGGATCTACACCTAGAGACACTTTTGGCCTCAGTTATTAGAGCTGAGTATGCTCTGCTATAGGAAAGCAATGGATTTTACTATGTCTAGCCAAAATAGAAATGTGCCAGGGACAAGGTTGTGGTTTGTTTGTTTGTTTTGTTACGTTTTTTGCTTGTTTGTTTTGTTTCTAACATTCTATTCTATTCTGTTCTGTTCTGTTCTGTTCTATTCTATTCTATTCTATTCTATTCTAATTCTATCCTATCCTATCCTATCCCTAACCTGAGCATGAGGCTTGCCACCAATGCCCCTTAAGTTAGCATGCTAAGAGAAAAGTGTCTGGGAGAAATCCCAAATTGGCTAAAATCAGCAAGAGAAATTCATGTTGAATTTACTGCAAAGTCTCTATTATTGCAGTCTTGCTGTGCAGATCTTTCAGCTGCATGAATACATAAACTTCCTTTGGAGACATGGACACTGACTGTCCAAGCTGATCTTGTGACCAGAGGTGAGACGACCAAAGAGCAGGGGGAGGTCTGTCCGTAGGTCTTGGATATAGGTCACAGAGAAACAGCACTGGTTGCTTTCCTGACTATCAATCCCTTTCTTTTTTAGTAGTGGTTGGTGGCTCTCAGAGATAAACTCAGCTTATTTATTTAGTGAATTCTTGTTAAAAAAAAAAAAAAAAAGAAGAAAAGTAAAATAAAAGGAACGGGAGGAAAAAAAACAAACCAAAAATACTGCCTTTCAAATATCTGTGTTATCAAATATTTGGAAGTTTAGTGTCTGAAAGTAAGGTCTGGAGCCACATGCTTCCATTAGCAACCACAGCTTAACAAATGAATCCATATGCAAAGAGTTCAGTAGATGGTGGCATGATCAAACTTCTTTTGTGCACTAGCTTCAACTGTATTCACATAGAGATTTTCTCAACCTTTATTTGGTTTCTAGTATTAACTCTGTTCCAAAAATTCCTATCAGCAAAGTAATGATGCTTGGGAATTTTTGCTGCTATGGTGGCGTACCTGCATCAGGGATTTGTGCCAATATAGGTTACATCTGTAACAAGGGGTCTGCAGCTCATGGTTTGGGGTGTCTGGAATAAAGACTACAAAACATCTGTTTGCTCATAAGGAGGTCACTCCTTATAAGGAAGCAAAACACACCTTTGCCTTGAATTCAGGCAGTACTAGTAGTGGAAAAGCACACTCATCTGTTGGGGAGGATCATATGGGCTGCAGATTTTGATGGTGAATTTCTTCCAGCTTCCCAACATGGCACCCCACTTTTCTGGTACAGCCCATCATAAGTCCACTTTCCAAGTGACTTACAGCCCACCATGACCTTTGCATGAAGCAAAGGGACACCACAAGTTAGAGAATCCAGTGTTTGTAAGTCATGACATGTTTTGCGTGAGCATGTCTTCTGAATACTAGTGCTTGTCATTTTTGAGTAGCTGGGAAGAAAGTAGTCAGTCTAAGTACCATTATGTCAAGAGACAAAACGGATGTACTTATGCTAAGGCTCATGTTGGTCCCTTAGCACAACAGTGTACACAGTCCTTCTGCGTACATAGAACCTAGAGAGGAAGCTCTTTTGTAGTACATACTGAATATCCAGCCAGGGAAAGTGTGCACAGGTGGGAGTCTTCAAGTTCACTTTTAAAGTCAGGTTTCTCATTGTAAGCACATTTGATAATGAACATATGGAAAACTTGAGAAAAATTGGGAAAACTCTGGATATGAATGATGTGGATGTAAAAGACCATAGAAACTATAGAGAAGCTGATTCTGGGAAAACACTGCTGTTGAGAAAAGTTCAGCAAAGATTTCCAAGTGTTTCTAAGGGCATTTCTCCTGTTTGGTTTCAAAGCATCGTGCTATAAAACAAATTCAAAATTCAGTTTAACTAAGCTTGTCAGTGCATGCAGCGAGGTTCATGCAAGTGGGATTCAGTTGAGGTAAGTGATGTTAGAGGCAAAGAAGTTTGGAAATCTGGATCATGTATCCAGCCGTTGCACCTTCTGCTAATACTTTTCATAGCAGAATTAAATAAATTCTTCTCTTCTCCTCCTAGTGGAAAATCTCCACTGAGAGACAGCCTACTTCATTCATAAGGAAAACTGCTGAATTCACTTCTAGCAGAAAAGCTGTTTGTTCATGTGACGCCATTGCAATGACATTGGGGAAAACGGGACAGTGACCCTTAGTTGACTTTGCCACTATCACCTGGGTGCTGCATGGACACTGGTGAAAATAACCAGTTGGTGAGGTTGTTAACTTGTTCTATCCACCAGGAAGACAACTAGTTCCTCCTCTCACCTGCTCTTCAGCTTCTAGTGATGCTTCTTGGGGCTTGCTGCTGCTGTGTCAAATGCAGATACAAATCACTACTGCTTCAGGCATGATTCAGAGGGAGCTCGGTGACATCCCAGTCAGCTACCTTCCTCATAGCATTGCTGCAGCTTTGGTGGAGGAGGCCACAGGATGTCTTTAATTTGGCCTCATGGTTGCTGCTGGACTTGAAGTGTCCTCTTTGTACCCTGCTTTTCTCTTTGTCTGTTTTACACATAGACTGCTTAAGCATATTCTTATAGATGATTCACTTACCTCTGAGCAGGTTCTGGCCCCTCTCCTTCTTTGTCGCTCCCTGTGTGGGAAATGGTATTCATCTGCTTTTCTTCTCAAGTTTTAAGCTTGTTTGAGGGAGTCATATTCAGGCACCTGGCCGGACTGCAGATACTGTCTCTTTCCTACCCAAGAGGTTAAAAATAAACTCAAAACACCCCCAAACACTCAAGCACAGCTGACTATGAGCTCTTCCATAGCCTTGTCAAACTTGTGAGTGCTTGGTGTCACAAGGCAGTGACACTGGTGTGATTCCTCAGTATGCCATGCCCAGTGTGTGGTTTGCAGCTTACATTGACATCTCAATTTTGATATCTCAGTTTTGACATCTGAATTCCCTGCCCCCCACTTCTAAAGAACAGAGAAGGTGCTGGCCTGTGCTTCATCTGAGTGGTCATTGATGTCTCTTTCTCTGGAAGTAAGGCATATTGTGTCATCAGTTCAGGCAGGCTGGTGCTCTTCATTTGATTACAGATTTAATCCCAGAGAGTTTCCTGGTGACTTTACTTTGTATAAGAGCCTGAGACAATACTCAGGAGAGGAACAGACTGTGGGTTTGAGGCCTGCCATTACAACTTGCTTTTTCACTTTTCAGCACATGTCCAAAGCACCTGGGTGTCTGTGAGACACTTCTGTGGGCTCTCATGTTCCTGAGGCCTTCACATTAATGTCTCTAAAATTTTGGGTAAGCGATGCTGAGGTACAGGAGAAAGGATTGGAAGTGAGCCTGAGTCAAAGTGAACACAGGTGGGATCCTGACAATAAGTACTCTGGGCTGAGAGGACAATTGCCAATGCCATTATGAGCACTGGATCTTAAGTCATTGTGGAAGCTTTTCACACGGTGCTCTGACAGAGGCTGAAGCTGAAGTCCCTAGCTACTACAAAAATCACATCCCAAACACAGCAACCTTGGCTTGTTTTCTGTGACAGAAGTGAACCAGCTAGGGTTTGGTTTTCTGAACATAAGTTGGATTCTTCTTCCCCTGTTAACTGTTTCTCCTGCCAAACACCTGGTTTGCAGAAAGATTTGGTGGAGGGGTAGTGGGAAGTAGGTGCTCAACTTGAGAAACACATAAGAAGACTATTTCAATTGAGGAAAAATGAGAAAATTCCCTTGCCTTCCTCCAACCATCTTTCCCTCCTCTCCTTGTGTGTTTGGTCTTCAGGGCATGAAGACTGGACCTTCCTACCTTCCTGTAGTTTTTTTATATCATGGCTGTAATCTGGTTTCTGTATAGCCATGATCAACCATCCCTGAACTCAAGGGAAGACCAGATAGACTCTTCTGTCCATCATCAGGATGGATATTCATCATAGGTTGGGTGACCACAATAAATCTGGCAATCCCTTTGGAGTTCAGCCATATATGCAATCCTAGGGATGAGGGGTTGTATCTGGAGCTCTTCTCCGATGTAGCTCTGATGTCAGTTTTGCAGTTAGCTCTCACTTGCTGGAGATGGCTGGATGCCAGAGTTTTTCAAAGAGAACACAAGTTGTTTGATAGAGCTAAACTATGGAAGCTTTTTTTTTTTTTTTTCTTTTTGTGCAGGATAGACTTATTGCTCCAATACAACAATGGAAAGGTGCAGAGTTGGGAACATAAACTTTCAGAAATGTATGTGTCTGGATTATTTGTGGACACCTCATTTGCTGAAACCAACTATCTCTTGTGAATTTTTAGCTTTTGCAGAAATTTGAGATCTGAAATATGGAGAAAGACTTCTCTTGTTTCCAAAGAAACCTTTATCTTTGACCTTTATTTCTACCTTCACTTGTTTCACTTTCAGGGCTTCTCCCACACAAGACAAACTGTTGCTTGGACCAAAAGCAGAGACTACTGCTTGCTCAGAGAAGGAAGAGCAGAAAAATCTCAATGTTGCTCAAGAAAAAAAAAAAAAAAAAAAACACTTTAGCATCATTATTAGACCTGTATTGTTTTCAGTATCAAAGCTCTGCTTCCCTTTCACTAGATCCAGAACATGAAATACTATGAGCTTCACGCATTCTTTCTATTTATTTATTTATTTATTTTTAAATATTGTGAGTCAGAGTGCTGAGGTTCCAGAAAAGGCTGGAAAGACAAGAGTGCCTAATTTCCATGGGCAAACAGAGTACCAGCATCTGGACAGAGTTACAACAAACAAAAATTTTATGTAGTGTTTATGATTATGAACTTCAATTTCTCGACTGTATGAGGTATTCACAGATTCTATAAGAGAGAAAAAAGACTCAGATTTTTATTAAAAGTGACTGATAGAGGAATAAAAACAGACCAACAGCTGGGAATGTGTTGTCAACATCAGCATCTGCTCTGCTGTCTGGAGTGAAACTCACTGCATCGAGCGTATGGCCACATGTCAAGGTCCCATATATTCCATCTTGTGTTTCACCTGCATTAGAAATTGCATTAAAACAGTTTTGTTGTATCGTACTACTCTGTCATTGCAGAGCAAGGCAAATCTGTTCAGTCAGCAAGAACCACGACCAGCTTCCATCTTACATGATACTTTTGCCCTCTTCATGCTATACACACCAACAGAGGAATATATTGCTGCCGTATGTTTTACCCATACTGTGCTTCCTTGGCTGTCTGGTGTACAGGTGGATGGCCTAGTTTTGTCTACGGAGACAAGACCATCCCGTCCTCTTCATTGTTAAAGTGGTCCATTTGTCCATTTCAATGTTTTATTTTAGGATATCTTGAACATTTTTTTACATTGTTTGTCTAGGCTGGTGAAATATTGAAAATTATTCTGTTTTCAGCAGAGATAGTTCTAGTTTTCACTCTGGAAGTATCCAAAAGGATTTTTTTTTTTTCCGTTAAAAATAGTCTCATAGAAGCGGAATGTGAGCACTGTAACCACCAATACACTAGTGCTCTTCCTGATCTCTTGCCTGTCTCAGATCACAGACGCTACATCTAGAGAGAATATAGGAAAGCCAAAAACACCTGTTAGGAAGACTACATGGCCATAAGCCAAAGGAATTCATGTTTTAATGAGCCAGAGCCCTGTTGTGCATCAGCTGAAGAAAACTCAGGGGAAGAAAATGGGTACAGAGACATCTCATGTACAGACTGAAGAGCAAACCTTTGAGAGGCTGTATATGCAAGATCTGTGTTACTGTGTAATAGGAAACCCTCACCACTGGTGATGTCAGGCTGAAAAAGGGCACCAGATTTGGCAGAACGTGAAAAGCAGGGTGGGCTGGGCAGTGTGAATCCTCCAGCTCTGCTCCTGCCGTGCTGCAGGGCATCCTTGGGCTGATCCTGAAGCATCAAGAGATGGCTGGGAGGCAGTGAGGCTGGAGGCTTCAGCCAGTCTCTGCAGGCACCTGCTGACTTTAAGATGTGTGTCAATAGTTGGTATTGCAAATCCTCTGTAATACATAGCAGGTGATGTAAAGCACTTCTTCATTCTTGCAAACTGTTACCCTGCATATGTATTGTATGAAGTGTGGGAACACATACAACTAGCTTAAGGTTAGTTTCCATTACTCATTGTTCTAGTTCTACATAGTCATTTTTCTTGCCTAAATGGAGCAGTCTGCTGTTCAACGTTGTGTGATAGAACTTATTTCTTTCTGTGACCTGCTGAACTTGGAAGCAAGGTCATAGCTTGCTGATCTAGCAAGCCCTGATTTTTCTTATCCTCACCCCTAATCATACAAAATAGTTCTCAAATATACCTACGTCATGACCACAATTTTGATTGTCAGTTTGATTAAAAAAAAAATAAATCTTTTCACAGAGAGAAACAGGCAGCTACAGGGGAGGTTCTGCTCTTTTCAGCCCTGTTAGTGCAGGAACCAAACAAACCACAATGCGCAAAGCACTGCAGGCAATCCGAGGTATGATGCAGAGTCCTCAGACAATGAAATGCAATAATGTAATGGTGGAATAATCACATGATAGAAGCAAAAATATTCATTTCTACATGAGTGACTTTCTTTGGGCTGCAGTGGAAGGAACATCTACCTGCCAGAGGGATTCTTGATGTTAAGCATTAAAGGATGTGTATTTGCATGGAGGTAGTGTCTGAACACCTGTCATTGATATTCAAACGTTGTGGGTCCAATTCTGTTTTCATTTTGTGCTAAGAATTTTGTTGAAAGTTTGAAAACCAAACAGCTGATTGTAGGAGGCATGTACAAGCACTGCTCTTTGTAACTCTGCACTGTCGATGTACAGCAGCTGAGCATCTGCAGCAGAAACTTTTCTACATTTTCTTGCCTCAGTAAAGTATTATGCCCCATTATAGTTTGTTGTGCAGTAAAGGCCCCACTAAAAAGCATAAAGATTCAAATGTTGTTTAGGTTTTGAAATCACAAAAGCTTGTAACAGCCACCGTCTGTCCCACTTAAATGGGAAGTCTTGCCAAAGAGATGCCCCTTGCCCAGTCTCACCAGGGTGTTCTAGTGCGCAGCCACGTGAGGCTGGAGTCTTTTTCCTTACTCTGTGGGTAATGGCTGCAGTCAGCCCCTCTCTTCCATGGTTGCAGGTCCTCTCCTCCTCTCATGATTCAGAATGCTCTGCCACTTGGTCTCTGTGTTTAGCAAGGTCTTGCCCTGCTGAGCTGTCTCTTCTGCCTTCCCTAAAGACTTCGTGCTGCTCTCATGGATGGTGATAGTCCCACTTTTGCCTTTTCTCCAAATTTTGGATGTAACATGACACTTCATTTTTGACTTTTCATACTTAAGCAGCTGGTGAAGGTTTCCTCCTACCCTGGAGTTGATTATGACCACGTGCCCTTCTGCCTTTTGCCTCAGCCTCTCTGGTGACTTCTGCCTTGCCTGTACCTTGGAGAAGATCATCTCAAAGCTTCACTTGCTGCATCTGTCTTTGAAGGGTTCTGTAAAGCCAGTATTTGCAGGATCTGTTGTGGAGTCTCACCACAGGCTGTTTTTTAGTGCTAAGAACTCCTCTCTGCTGCCTGCCTGTCTTGTCTTGAGGCAAGCCTGAGGCAAAGTCTGGGGAGGTGGCACCATCTGCAGCTGTTGGGACAGGATTGCTGTATGAGAGCTTGGGTTATGATGGAGACAGCTCTACTACCCTCCTCCAGGATTATCACTGCACTTCTCTCCCAGTTTGCACCAGTGGGTTGGAGTAAGACAATCACCTTCCCCTCTCCCTGCTCCTGCAGTTGGTGAGGCTCCTTGGTGGGGCACCAAAGATTGGGAGGGAAGTGTTTTATTGCCTTCATGGTTTTTCACCTGTTTTTGTTGCCTAACTTTGGTAGAGAGGATTTTGCCCACCGTTGCCAGTTCTCATGGATGTAGTCTGAAGGACTTCCCAAGGAGATGTAGGTATCTGCTTACTGCAAAAGGAGCATCTTCCATGTCTGTTTGGATAAAGGTTGGAAAAAATCCTCTGTTCTTCAATGGACTTTCAGGACAGCCCATGTACAATTGACATCTCCTGTAATGCCACAGAAGGAAGCAACATCTCTGACCCTTCCTCCCCACTTTGTCTGGCTCTATGTCTGTCTGTCAAAGATCTCTTGTCTGCTTTTCACAGTGACAGTGCTGCACCATATATGCCCACCAGAGTCACTGGCTCTTGACCAGCTGCATGTTCATGGTCCCATTTCATTTGCCTGCAGGATTGGAGGGGTCTGAAGATGAAGGCAACAGGCCGTAACTATCTTGGATACTGGACTTTGCTGTGTCCTTACCTTGATGACTGGTGATCAGCTGGACTATCCAAGAATGAGGAGTTTTGGGCAACCGGTCAATGCTCACAGTCTTTTTCATCTCGCTCTTGTGAGATTGATAAATGTCATGTGATTCACTGATTCCTGTGAAAGGATAACTCTTGGTCTGAAGGATAATCATAGAATCATAGAATCATTAAGGTCAGAAGAGACCTTCAAGATCATCTGGTCGAACCATCACCCTACTACAAATGTCACCCACTAAACCATGTCTTAAAATTGTGGTGGAGCCCACTTGTTCTCAGGAAAATCCTGTAGAAATCAATTTCTTACAGGTTCTCAAATCCTGCTGTTCCCATTAAAGTTCACTTGACATAAGGCAACATGGTGAGAAATTTCCTGGATGAATTACAGAATCACAGAATGTTTGAAGTTGGAAGGGACTTCTGGAGGTCACCTGGCCCAACCCTTGCTCAAGCAAGGCCACCCATAGCAGCTTGCCCAGGACCACATCCAGAAGACTTTTGAAGATTTCCAACTTTTGTTGATTTCCACAACATCTCTGAGCAACCTGTACATTAAAGAAGTGCTTCCTGATGCTTAGAAGAGACCTCTTGTGCTTCTTCTTGTCCTGTCACTGGGCACCACTGAAAAGAGCCTGACTCTGTCCTCTTTGTGCCCTCCTTTCAGGTGTTTATAGACATTGATGGGATCCCCCTCTTCTTCTCCAGGCTGTACAGTCCCAGCTCTCTCAGCCTCTCCTCATAGTGGAGGTGCTCCTTCAGCACCTTGGAGGCCCATCATTGGACTCTCTCCAGTATGTTCAGGTCTCTCCTGTACTTGGGAGCCCAGACCTGGACCCAGCACTCCAAGTGTGGCCTCACAGCACTGAGTAGTGAGGAATGATCACTTCCCTCAACCTGCTGGCAGTACTTTGCCTGATGCAGCCAAGAATACCATCAGCCTTAGCAGCACAGGCATATTGCTGGCATTGTGTTCAATTTGGTGTCCACCAGGACTCCTAGGTCCTTTTCTGCAGAGCTGTTTTCCAGCTAGGTGGACACCAGCATGTCCTGGTGCTGGTGTTGTTCCTCCCCAGGTGCATTTTGCACTTCTCCTTGTTGAAATCCATCAGGTTCTTATTGACCCATTTCTCCAGCCTGTCCAGGTCCCTCTGGATGACAGCATGTCCCTCCGGTGAGTCAACCACTCCCCCAAATTTTACCATCTGCAGACTTGTTGAGGGTGCACTGCCCCATCATCCAGCTCATTAATGAAGGTGATGAACAGGACTGGACCCAGTATTATTGACCCTGAGGATATACCACTCGTTACTGGCTTCCTACTGGGCTTTGTGCTGCTGACCACTACTCTATGGGCTCAACCACAGCTTCTCTATGAATTCCTTCAAAACCTGTATTGTTTGTGTGAAAACATCATGCAGATATGAATGCATCCATTCCCATGAGACATGAAGATGGGGAGGAAATTTAAAATGCATAATCATAATCTTCCTAGGTATAGATTAACACAGAAATCTTTATTATTGACAATAGGTTCATATTTATTTATTTATTTATTTTCTCATATGTATTCTGTAGAAACTTTGAAAGATGTATTACTGACACAAGACTTTCTGTTTAGTCTTAGGTAAGTGAGTATCAATTTAGATCCTTCTTTTCCTCCTGTCTGTTTGTTCTTCAGCAATTTTTCTCCTTTTTGGCAATCAAATTCACCTCTCATGTTTGTATTCCCTACAAAATATTTCAGTGAGCAGGCTGGAGAATAAGACTACTTACTCTTCTGCACTTTTCTCCACTTTATTTACATTCCTTTGCAATTCTCCTACAAATTTTCCGTAAGAAAGGGCACAAACCAACTTTGTGTGCTGCACACCAACTTTTTGCTGCTCACAGAAGGAATGTTGCAGTCAGGACTTTGGCTGCAGCTTCTATCCGTGGGAACCTGGGTGGAAACTCATAGTCTAGCCCCAGTGGAAAATGGCATAGGATAGCATTGCTTTTGCTCTGGGGTAAGCATTTGGTGAGAGTTTTTCCAGCCCCAGGTTGTACTCCCCTTTCTAGTAAAATTGTACTGGTGCTTGCCAGGCACAGCAATGTTTGTTGTTTTTTGTTTGTTTGTTTGTTTTGTTTTGTTCTTGTTTTTGTTTTTCAGGTAGGCAGGCAAGGTGAACTGCACTAGGGGTCAGCACCCACGTTTTCAGGTGGGTGGGAGCATCCACCCATCTATCCACACACCCAGGGCATGCAGTAATATAGTGCTTAAAGACAGTGGCAGGGGACCAGCTGGGGTAGTGGATCACAGAGATAAGGAAAGTTTTTTTTTTTCTCTTTCTTTATTCCTTCTTTATTAAAAAAAAATACTGAAAAGAGCAGAAAACAAAAGAATTAACAAGTGGTAAAGATATAAGAACAACACGTTCCCAGTGATTCTTCCCACCTTCAGACATTTTGGAAACATTTTCCTTTTAAATTGCAATTTACAAACCATACTCTTTATTGGTTGATAAGGTCACAGCATTGGATCTTGCCCTTTAGATCCTGCTTAAAGAATATCTCTTTCCATTTGCTGCAAAAGCTTTGGGTCGGGTCAAACCTTAGAGCCTCAAAAGTCCAGTGGCAAATAGAATAAAACACTCCTATTTTTTTTTTATGTGAGTTTAATTACATTTTTAAATTAGAAAACATATTTCTGTATTTATTTTCTAAATTTATTTTACCTAGCCCATGTATGAAGCTTTGTACCTTGAGTTGGGATATGGTCATGCTTGAATTGTGCTGATATGCAACACAGAAGATGAGCGGGATGGGCAGAGTATTGTGCATTTTACACTGAAGACCTAGTAAGAAAGCATGTGCAATATTAAATTCCCATCTCACAACTCATTCCACATCTACAGCAAGATCAGAATTCCTGGACAGAAAAAAAACCAACAACATCTCTAACATTTTACTTTATTTTTATTTTATTTTATTTTATTTTATTTTATTTTATTTTACTTTATTTTATTTTACTTTATTTTATTTTATTTTAGTATGTAACGATATATTTATTTAGGACAACATTTCAAAACACGTTCTCCTCTCTAAATCATTCTATAGAGTGGTGACCACCGTAGGAATCTGCGCTTATCATTGAATTAAAACTCAGTTATAAACAACATAAGCATTGTAATAAATAATATTATTTGGAAAAAATAATACTAATTGAAGTGTCCTGAGGAGGAGGTCCAGTGTGCAGCTTGCAGAATAATCAGTTCCTTTGCAGCCCTCTTTCCCGATGCCTCCTTCCCTCCTGGAGTCAGCCTCCCAATGCATCCCCGTGGCTAAATGCCCAGGGAAGACAGCAGCTCCGGGGCGGATTCTTCCATTGCTGCACGAGAGTGCAGGATTCATGTCCATGAAGCACACCATCAGGCCTGAGATGTCTGAATTACTTTATTAAACCTGTATCTTGTCTCCATCCAAGCCATCAGACCCATAGAAACAATCCTCAATGTTGGCACCAGTGGAAGGAGGCGACAGAAGGAAATATTTAGCAGCTTCTTGTCATTAGCAAAAGGCTGATGCTGTCCATACCTTCATAGAATCACAGAACGGTTTGGATTGGAAGGGACCATAAAGGTTATCCATCCAATTCCATCCCCCCTGCCATGGGCAGGGACACCTCCCACCCGCCCAGGCTGCCCCCAGCCCCATCCAGCCTGGCCTTGGGCACTGCCAGGGATGGGGCACCCACAGCTCCTCTGGGCAGCCTGGGACAGGGCCTCACCACCCTCAGAGGGAAGAATTTCTTCCTGATGTCTCATCTAAACCTATGCTCTCTTAGTTTAAAGCCACTACCCCTTGTTTAAAGTACCCCTTATTTTAAAGTCACTACACCCTCTGAAAAAGAGTCCCTCCTCAGCTTTCCTGCAGCCCCCTTTAGGCACTGGAAGCTGCCACTGGGTCCCCCTGGAGCCTTCTCCTCTCCAGGCTGAACAACCCCAGCTCCCTCAGCCTGTCCTCATAGGAGAGGTGCTCCAGCCCCTTGATCATCCCCGTGGCCTCCTCTGGACTTGCTCTAACTCTTCCATGTCCTCATTCTGAGGGCCAAGAGCTGAACACAGGGCTCCAGGTGGGGTCTCACAGGAGCAGAGCAGAGGGGGACAATCCCCTCCCTCGCCCTGCTGCCCACACTGCTGTCGGTGCAGCCCAGGGTACGGTTGGCTTTCTGGGCTGCATGCGCACATTGCTGGCTCTTGCTGAGCTTCTCATCCACCAACACCCCCAGGTCCTTCTCCTCAGAGTTGCTCTCCATCCATTCTCCACCCAGCCTGTGTTTGTGCTTGGGATTGCCCCAGCCCAGGTGCAGGACCTTGCACTTGACCTTGTTGAACCTCATAAGGTCTGCACAGGCCCACTTCTTAAGCCTGCCCAAGTCCCTCTGGATGGCATCCCTTCCCTTCCCTTCCCTTCCCTTCCCTTCCCTTCCCTTCCCTTCCCTTCCCTTCCCTTCCCTTCCCTTCCCTTCCCTTCCCTTCCCTTCCCTTCCCTTCCCTTCCCTTCCCTTCCCTTCCCTTCCCTTCCCTTCCCTTCCCTTCCCTTCCCTTCCCTTCCCTTCCCTTCCCTTCCCTTCCCTTCCCTTCCCTTCCCCTCCCTTCCCCACCCTTCCCTTCCCCTCCCTTCCCTTCCCATGTCGACTGTGCCCCACAGCTTGCTGCCATCAGCAAACTTGCTGAGAGTGCACTTGATCTCACTGTCCATGTCACAGACAAATACATTAAACAGTGCCAGTCCCAATACTGACCCCTGAGGAACATCGCTTCTCACTGGTCTCCACCTGGACATTGAGGTGTTGACCACAACTCACAAAAAACAAACACTATCTTATGCAAACAGATGAACCTCAATGGGGAACAGCCTTGGCACTTCCATGTTGTTTTACATTTTTAAAGTGTAAGGTTAATCAAGAAATCCCTGTAACAGCTCTTTGAAGTGTACACAGCCAGGCTGAATCCTTCCTTCCCTCCAGCTGTACAAGCACCCACAGCAGGACAGGTGGGACTGGAGGCTGGGGAAAGAGGATGTCACGAAATGGATGGGAGCCCCAGCAAAGGGAACAGCATTTGCTGGGCTGGCACACATGGCTGGCAGCCATCCTGCCAGAGGAGGCAGGTGAAGCTGTGCTGAAACTGCTGGAGACCTCAGGAAGTCCTGGGAGCAAAAACTGTTTACTAGGGCTGAAGATGGACAGGTTTTCTTGTGTTGCATTTGCTTTTTCTTAGGATTTCAAAAAGGCTCTTTGCTAAAATGTCTTCTGTTAAATATGAAGCAGTGGCTAACAAATGAAGTACTAGGATTTCAGTTTCCATTTGCTGAACTTCAACATATTCTCAGCCATGTTTCCAGAAAAGCACAATAATAGAGAGGTTAAACCCATATACTCTTCTATAAATGTCTCACTGTCCAATGTTGGATACGAGGATGTATCTGTTTCAGCATGCTAGCTATAAAATACTGGTCTAATCTCCCTGGGCTGATATTGCCTCAGTTTAGTTCTAACAGGTTTATCGCCACCTGAGGAATGGAGACCAAACACATGGGCTCCTTAACGCAGGAAGCATGAAGTGTCCAAACTCAGCATGACCTAACAGGTAGAAGTTTCCAACTGCCATTGCAGTTGAATAATAGTTAGAAATGTTCATAAAAAAAGGCTTGGACAAGGACATGTCCCTGGCTTAAAGGGGTCTAGGAGATGCTGGGGCCAGACCCTGCTCCCAGGGGCACAGTGAGAGCACTGGAGGCACCAGCACAAGCTGCAACACAGAAATCACTCGTTATTAGGATCCAGGCTTTTCAACAGTCATTAGCAACCTGGAAGAGAAGAATTTTGCTGCTGATGCTCTGTTTTGCATGATATCAATGCTGTAGGACAAGGGTGAAGGACTGTAGATCCAATAAGGAAGTGCAAAGTGATGCACACAGGAAAAATAACCTGAATGCCACATACGAGATAACAGGGTCTAGCAGATTATTGGCATTCCAGAATGAGATCCCAGTGCTTTTATAGATGGTCCTGTGAAAACACCAGTAGCATCAGAAAAGCCAACAAAGCTTAGGAAATCACCAGGAAAGGAAAAAATAATATGACACTGCACCATAAATCCTCCGTGCTCCTACGTCTTGGATGCTGGGTAAGGTTTTGGTCTTCCCCATCTCAGAAGGGGTAAAACAGAACTGGTAAAGCTTCAGGGAGGATGAAAGATGTGGAATGGTTTCTGTAGGAGTGACTGCATATGCCAGTTCTGTTTGTTGTACATGACCTCTCCTGCCATAAAAATTAGAGAGCATCAGATGATGCTGACTTCAACTGATGGTAGGTTCAGACCAGAAAAGAGGAGTGGTTTCCTCTCCAGACTCATGGTTCCCCTGCAGGGTTCCTTGATGCACAGTTTTGAGAATGTGATAAATTTTTGTGAATTTAAGGGGTGGGGGTGTGGGGTGGGGGAGGGGTGAGCAAGTTCATGGATGAGGAATTTGCTGGAGGATACTGATCATTCTTCAAATGACCTATTTCATAAAATCCCTGAACATCAAAGTACCAGAAGCTGTGAGAGCACCCTGTGCTCTTCCACAGGGAAAACTCCCTGTGTGCTTTTCTTATTCTTATGCTCTTCCCCATATTTTTGGCCACAGTTCAAGACAGTATCCTGGGTTTAGTGGATTTGAGCCAATACAGCCATTTTCATGTTCTTCTGACACAGGAAATCAAAGAGACGTTCCCTTGTGAAGACGGATGTAATGAGCAAGGCATTGTGCATGAGTGATTTCTGTTTTACATCCTGATTCAAGCTAAACATTTAAAGATGAAGCCCAGAGTTCAAAGACTGAAGGATGGAAAAATTAATTGTGTGGAAGTGTAAGTAAAGTATAAGTAAGCATTACGTTTCAGAAAACTTGTGTTATTAGGTTTCTCAGTAAAGAAAAAAAAAAGGATATCTCACATCCAATCATTTATGAACTGAATCAGTAAGCAATACTGACAAGACAAAAGCCACTTGCACCAAAATGCTGAATAAGCAAAGAAACTCATGCAATTTTGCAGTGTGTTCACAGCATATTTTGCCAGCAGAAAAGGGTCTCAGTCTTCTGGGTGATTCACTTGCTGCAATTTGGCTTCACTTCAGGGGTGAGGGTTTCAGAATTACTCACAGCCATGCTAACGAATCGGAAGTCGTATAACGCTATTGAAATATGTTGCAGCTTTGCCCCCTTTGAACCCACAGACGTTCTGAGCAGATGACTTAATAATGAGACCTTGCCACTATTTTTTTCCAGCTTGATTCAAGTTTCATTCCAGTTTTGCACTAGTCCTTACTTTAAACTTATTTGTTTGCTCATGGCTGATATGAACAATGACTCAATAAAACAATCTCAGTGCTTCACTGTGAAGAGACAAGTGGGCTTTAATTATTGATGATACAGTGCTCTTAGTCACTACCCAAGCCTTGCCAGCAGCCACAGAGATTTTTCCGTAATACCTTAATGCAGAGTGTTGGGGGCATGGCCTGAATGGGACACAGCAGAGCAAACCAGAGGGAAGCATTTTCTCTAGAGCAGTGCTACTCAAACTTCTAACAGGTGTAACTCCCTGACGCATTTGGATAATGCTCTCAGACACATGGTCCGTTTTTTTTTGGGTGGTCCTTTGGGAATCAGGAGTTGAACTCAATGATCCTTGTGGGTCCCTTCCGACTCGGGATATTCTATGATTCCCATTTGAGTCTACAGATGCTTTTCGCTCCCTACCTTGACTTTCTACCTAAGGAAGAGGTATGGTAAATGAGAAGGACATGTATTTGTTGGTAAGAGGTGGGAAAAAGTGATGGTCCTGTCCTGAACTGCCTGGCTGGTGTGAACACTTGCAGCTGGAAACTTCTCACTGCTTTGCTGCAGAGGAGTTTGGTGGCTGGCCAAACCCAAGAGTACTAGAAACACATCTCCAAGAGATCTTACTCTCAAGGGAACATCATCATCAAGGTCATCATCGTTGCAGTGGGAGAAAACAGTGGAAAACCATTACATTTAATTTGCTCTAACTGTACAGAAGTGTGTTCCTCAATGTGCTTTTAGCTCATCTTTTCGTTATATACTTAGCTAGCTCTGACTTTTACAGCCCTGAGACAACTACAGAGAGCCAAGTGGTGCTACTTTTCTTACGATCTTGAGTGTTTTCAGTACAAGCTCAATGCACATTTGTTGTTAGAACTACATATACATGTGTGGAAGCATGCTGCCTTTCCTGAAACCAGACTCTAACACAAGAAAGCAGAAAAACAAAACAAAACAAAACAAAACAAAACAAACAAACAAACAAAAAAGCCCTCAGGCAGTCTGCATATCTAAAACACTTATGAAAGGAAGGATTTTAGAGCCAAATTCAATTAATTTTAAAACCCCCGAATGTGTTCTTTTTCCCTCCACAACTCTGTCATTAAAAAGCTACTATGCAGCCTGCATAGAGATGGACAGTTTCCTAAAGGAGTAAAATCTTTGCCCACCAAATCCTCCAGCAGAAGCTGGAGAGGTCAAAGGAGAGACTGCCTACACTATGGTAGGGATCCTATTGGCGTAGTTGCCTCAGTCTTGCAGGGCTGGGAGCTGTGGTAGAAAATACCTGCTGGGATCTAGTTCAGTGCAGATGGGCTTGCAAGATAACTGTAGCTATGAAGCCACACAAAGCTTCTCTGCCTCACCAAATTCTGCTTCCAGGGGTAGAGGCTGAGCCCCAGGGCATATCACATGAAGTCACCAGCCTGGTGCATCTCTCCTGCAATGGGAAGGTGTGGTGACACCAAAGCAGCCACGTAAGGTTTCCTCCTGTAAGGTTTCCTCCCATTGACTTATGCTTCACTATCAGTGAAATGGAAACAAGAGGCTTTAGGATGGGCTGAAAAAGGTTGCCGCCCCCCTGTACCTGCCAATACCGAGGCACTACTTCCAGATCGCAGCACAGATGTCACATCTTCATGCTGCCTTCATGGATGGTGCCTCCTCATTAGATCTGACTAGAGCTCTGCAGGCACCAAGGCGGTGTGAGGCTCATTTTTGCTGTGGGTTGTTTTTCTCAGCATTGCAGTCATCTCTTTGTGGGTACTGAGGAGGAAGAGCAGCTCTTGCATGGGAATGTAGTTTTCTCCTTGTTCCTCACAGGAACACTGGTGACAGCCTCTCAAGTCCTCATGTTTTCTGTGATGGGGAGGCTTGGCATATTTTTCTCCAGTTTTCAACTACATGACCACCTTTGTTTGTTCCATGGAGCCTCCTTGGCCAAACAAATATTTTTATTAATCCTCATCAGCAAAAATATAAACAGATACTGAATTATGTCCACAGGCTCTGTTCTGATTATTTGACCTTTAGTTTCTATTGACAACAGCAAAGTAAACAATATCTGTAGTGTCTCAATGCTGATTTCAGCCAGGAATAAACAAGAACACAAAATGCATACAGTGAGCTATAAGCTATTAAACCAGAGACCTAAAGCCATCAAAACGGGCAGCTGCACTAAAAGTATTGATGCCAAGGGAGCAATGATTGTCCCTTGCAAAACGCTGCTCTTTGCTCATCCAGGAGGCAGGGATGGGATTGATTAGCATGGATCTACCTAGTGGTTATAGACTTGAAACATTTTTTAAAAGTGCTAAACTGAACTTAAGACAAGCATCTTCCCTCCTGACCATCAGGTCAGGTTTTCAGATGAACTCTGGAGCCAGCAGTTACTTTTAGGAGAGTAAATGGGAAGTGAAGCCTGTGAAGGCACCTTCTGGGTATCTACATAGATAAGTATCTTCATCTGAACACTTGGGCAGACCTCACGGGCTCTGAGGCTGTCATCTACAATCTCTGAGGGCAAGACAACACTGTTAAATGTGTACAGTCGATTCACTGATGTCCCAGCACTAGCACTATAGTCACACGAGGTCAGGCTCTGTCCCTGGGTCTCCCCAGCATGCCCAGAGACAAGTGGTGATCCCAGGCTAAGAACTGAAGACACAGCCTAACCAATGATCAGAAAACCTCTAACAGGATAAATCAGAAGGTGCAAAGCTAGTTTTCCAAAAACGTTTGTTGTGGAGGATCGCTTTGACAGACCAGAGGTTGAATGTTAATGGAAGTTGGGGCTCTGATAAAATAAAATAAAATAAAATAAAATAAAATAAAATAAAATAAAATAAAATAAAATAACCTTGTTAAGAAAAATGACCTGTGATTGAAGTAAAACAGGATGACAAAAAGTATGAAGGCCTTAGTTATAGCTGCAATAAAGTAGCCAGCAATTTATTGGAATGTTTTGATTTCACCATTGTGAATGTTTTTTTTAAGAAACTGCTGCCTGTTGCTGACCAGATTTAGCTCTGCTTTGGGCAACAGGTTGGACTAGAGACCTCCAGAGGCCATCTAGCATTAAATGATGATTATTAGGCAAGTGTTTTGCCTACAGTACTGGGCTGGCCCACAGAGGACTATAGACTCAGCAACTGCTCTCTGCTGCCTTGTTTAGTTACATATCATAATTTAGGGAACTTGAAGCTACAGCTTTTCATAGAATCACAGGATCATTAAGGTTGGAAAAGACCTCCAAGATCATCTGGTCCAATCATCCCCCTACCACCAATGTTACCCACTAAACCATGTCCCTGGGCACCATGTCCAACCTTTCCTCAAACACCCCCAGGGACGGTGACTCCACCACCTCCCTGGGCAACCTGTCCCCTGACTACTCTTTCTGAGAAGAAATGTCTCTTAATTTCCAACCTGAACCTCCCCTGGTGCAACTTGAGGCCATTCCCTCTAGTCCTATCACTAGTTATCTGTGAGAAGAGGCCGACCCCCAGCTCCCACAGCTTCCTTTCAGGTAGTTGCAGAGCTCTCCCCTGAGCCTCCTCTTCTCCAGACTAAACAACCCCAGTGCCCTCAGCCTCTCCTCTCAGGACTTGTGTGCCAGGCCCTTCACCAGCTTCGTAGCCCTTCTCTGGACACGCTCCAGGACCTCGATGGCCTTCTTGTACTGAGGGGCCCAAAGCTGAACACAGTACTCGAGGTGCGGCCTCACCAGAGCAGAGTACAGGAGGACGATCACCTCCCTGGTCCTGCTGGCTGCACTAGTCCTGATACAAGCCAGGATGCCGTTGGCCTTCTTGGCCACCTGGGCACACTGCTGGCTCATGTTCAGGTGAGCAATGACCAACACCTCCAGGTCCTTTTCCTCTGCACAGCTTTCCAGCCACCCTGCCCCAAGCCTGTAGTGTTGCATGGGGTTGTTGTGACCGAAGTGCAGGACCTGGCACTTAGCCATGCTGAACATCATCCCCTTGGCCTCTGTCCATCGACCTATCCTGTCCAGGTCCCTCTGCAGGGCCTCCCTACCCTCTGGCAGATTGACACTTCCCCCCAATTTGGTGTCATCTGCAAACTTACTGAGGGTGCACTCAATTCCCTCGTTTCCCAATGTTGAGCTTCTTGAGTGAAGTGCTGTATGCCTGCCACAGAATTTATGGGAGAGAGCTGTCTCTGGCTGTTGCTCTGAAGAAACCACAGCTCCAAATTCAGCTCCTTCAGTGGATAAATGCAGAGCTTGTCAAAATACCAAGTGAGTGACCATCCTTGTGCTGGCTGGTTATGGCGGTCCACTGAACTCATACAGTACTTTCGAGTTTACAGTATGAGTCTATGCCTTGGGTCTTGTTTAATTTTCTGACATCTCAAGACAGCAATGTTTGCAATACTTCACAGTTTTGCTACAATAAACAGACACTTCTAATGCTGGAATGAGAAAAAAGACTTGTGGGAGGTGAGGGTTGGAAGCCCAGAGCTCATCTGCCAGCACCACTCATGGAGAGCTCGTTGTGTAGGAGCCGTAATCCTCTCAACCAACTTGTCCTCGAAGGAGCTAGGCCAGTAATGGACTGAAGTGGGATGAACAAAAACAAGCTGGGGCCTTGTCTGGGCCGCAGAGTGGCCTCTCCAAAAACACTCTGTCCACAGAGACATTACTCAGGATCTCCCTACCAGGAGCTCTTTGAGGCAGGATGATATAACCTCCTCCTGATGGTCAGCTCCTGAGGAAATCACCCCTCCTGTGTCTGAAATGAAGGGTGCTCCAGCACCTGATTACACCCACCTTCCTGAAATGCAGCATTCAAGGTCTGTGCCCCAAGCTGGGCCAAAGATTCCCTGTGATTCTTGTGAGCTGCCTGAGGGAAAAAAAAATACTTTTTGGTTGGGTCAAAGTGGCCAGTTTTCACTTGTGGCATCGTAAGCACAGGCCACTCTACTCTTTTTCTTTTTGAGATGAAATAACCAATATTAGTTTTTAAAGAGTAATTGTTAAGGTTGATATGCTGTCTTGCTGCACATGCATTGCTTTCTGAGTTCATGTTCCCCAGGAGTTTGTTCCATATATTTTTTTTCCTCTGCCTTTTCAGGCCTTTGTGTCAAGCAGAGGCAAAATAAGCAGAGCTGGGTTTCAGGGTATTCTTTAGAGCTGATCAGAGATTTTCCAGTAGAAGCAATTTCCATGCAATCAATAAATATATGTCTATTTGATAAACTTGAAAAAATTTTCAGAGGGTAAGTCCCAATGGATCTTGCACTGGAGCAGTGGCTGGCTGCCCAACCACCCCAGCAGGTGGGTTTCCACCCGAACCCCCCAAATTCCCTCCAGCCCCTGGGACCCAATTGGGCAAGAGGGACCTCAGTCCCCAGTTTTGGAGCAAAGCTAAGGGAATCAGTGATCCAAGAGGCTGGGAGAGGAGCTGGGATGGCAGCTGGGAAATAAGTTCTTGACTGCTTCGGGGTGGACAGCCAAGGTGTTACCCACTGCAGGCAGCAGCCCCAGGGGATCTTGGGGTGCATATTTCACAACATGCTTCAGGGTTTCAGAAGGGAGCTATTTCAGGATTTCTGCTCTGAAAAAAAGAAAAATTAAAGAATTAAACAAAACAAAGAGAATCAGTAGTTTTTACTTTTCTACCTAATTGCAAGTCCAGCTGTGTGTTTCAAAGTACTGTTGGTGGGTATCCAACAATGTCTGTGCTGAGACTGAGCAGAATTTATCTCACCTTGATGGTTTTGGTGGAGCCATGTTTTCCTCAGGCTGCTACAATCAGCCTTGATCGATGCAGAACAACAGTAAGTGCCTCAGGTTGTTATACATTTTGATGCAGATGTTTCTTAGGAATAAGTCTTGGGACACTACATATTTGCAGATTCCTCTGTCCAAACCCCACTCTAAACATTCACACAAGGATTTGCTGGCATTTCCCAAAAGCCCTTAGCAGGGAGTTGAGGGATCCACAGGTTTGAAGGTACTGTTAGACAAATAAATGTCTCCTGAGAGCCTTCACCTTCCCCCAAACCCACCCACCATATGTCTTGGGTGAGACTGCTGTGTCCCAGGCATTTTCCCCCATTGAGGGGTTATTTGAAAGAAGAATGTGGGCAAAGGATGTTTGTGCCTCTGAAAGCCAAGGTCTGTCGTGGTACGCGTTATACGCATCTCCAAGAAGAGCTGCCCAAACCAAGAGGAACAGCCCTCGCCATGTCTCACAACCTGGAATGGGCAGCGGCAAAACTCAGTGCTTTGTGTCTGACGTTTGCACTGCATTTCAAGAAATGGCTTGGATTGGTTTTAATAGTATTTTAGCCTGCTTGGACAGTGGTACCTCTTCCTCTGGGCTTTCTTCCTCTCTGTGTGGGGAACTTTTCTGCTTTCACTCCCACCTAACCTGTCTCACATCTCTCCTTAAAACACACCTCTGTGACTGCATGCAGAGCAGGGAGGTAAAATTCCAGATCCTATTGCTTTATAACCAGGGAGAATAATAATTCACAGCTAGTCCAAAGAACCCTCAAATGCCAAAGAACCCACAACTAAAATGAATATCTTTGAAGACTGTGCAAAGAGCCCTGATTTTACTATAATGATTGCTATTATCAAAGAATAATATGCACATCTCAGTTAAATGTTCCTATCTGAACCAGGGAAGACTAATTAACAGGCAACTCCATGGCTGCTATAGTCGGAGGGTTACGGTAGCTGCCTGTGCCGCACTGACCTTTTGGTAGATGTGAACTGGCTGGCTCTCCCGTCCCTCCCCCACAGGCTGGGACAGCTGTAAACATCCCCGTAATAATGAGACAATTGTAATATCCTATTTATTTTCCATTAAGAACCAGCTCAGTGCAGACCTAGGTGGCCTGAGGGGCTGGGCAAGCGGAGCCTGTCCCTGCCCTCCTGCCACCACCCATTGCTGCTTACCCTGGGACTAGAGACACCCTGGGGTGGAGATCTCCTGTCCAAGCCCCTTCCCAAAACCCAGCCAACACCACAGCTCCTCGGGGCTGTGTCCCAGCACACTGGGGCTATTCCTGAAGATGGAGATTCCCAGCCCACATGGGAAATGCTGTTTCCTCAGGGCCGTGTCCTGTGTTGCAGCTTGTGCCGGTGCCTCCAGTGCTCTTGCTGTGCCCCTGGGAGCAGGGTCTGGCCCCAGCATCTCCAAGACCCCTTCTGCACCATACTGCCTCTATGCCTCTCACTAGCTTTTCCCATCCAGATTTTCCCCTGGGCACAGGAGCAAAGTGTGGGGAGGAGGACAGGAAGATGCTGACGCGTGTGGTTGGATTTCAGTTTGGACACAATCCAGAAAGGAGCACCAAATATTAGTAAACAGTGAAGGAAACATTTCCGTGTTTGGTGATAACTCCACTTCTCTACGGCAGCAAGCTTCAGTGGTTTTTCCACTAGAAAAAAAGACCTGCTCAGTTGCTCTGCTTAAACTGGAGCAGCTCAGAGCCTGAACACCTTCAGATCCCAGCCATCAAACTCGTTTCTCTCTCCCTTGGGACACATCAGCAACTCCTGATGATGTGCAGGGAGCCAAGTCCTGCAGAGCAGAGGGTGCATGCTCTCGTCCAGGGGCTTACAGGACCCTGCAGCTGTCTCCAGCATCACTATAATGATCCAGGCTGAAAAGGAAAGGATCAAGATGGTTGGCCTATTTTGCTTCTTGAAAGAAGATTATGAAGCAGTTTTCTTGCCATGTGCTAAAGAGGGAATTATTGCATGCCAATGAGATCTTTAAAGCAATGAAAAAGGGCCTAACTAGTCCTGGAGGTTCAAGCTACACCACCTGTAAGGTTAGAAACGAGACCCAGGAGTGATTCAAGCACTGAAACAGGCAACTGAATGATGTTTCACAATTTCTCAACGTTCTCAGGTCAACCCTGG
This sequence comes from Cygnus olor, assembly GCF_009769625.2. Lineage (NCBI taxonomy): Eukaryota > Metazoa > Chordata > Aves > Anseriformes > Anatidae > Cygnus > Cygnus olor. The sequence goes on from NC_049175.1 coordinate 16,432,695, forward strand.
AAGCTTTTCTGAGAAGAATAGCCACTAATCTTGCAAAAACTAGAGGAAGTATAATGGCAAATGATTTTTGGAAAACTGAATTGATGGCTCCTAGCACAGAGAAGTAAGCCCTATGTTTCTAGACTCTTCACTGACTTCCCCTCAACAAGATCAAATTTAGGTCAGTGGATGGTACGGGGTCCTTGGTGGTATATGTTCACAGACCAGTTTTGGAAGACCTCAGCTAGGCACATGTCCCACACAGGCCCTGATGGATGTTGATGGGATGGAGGTGTCCCCAGCGTCAAGAAGAGCAAAACTGAGAGGATGAGGGTCAAAATGAGACTTGAAAACAATTTTTAATGAGACAGCCTCTATACTGGACAAAATGCTTGCCTGACCAACAAGGAACTGCAAATATAAATGACAAGAAGGAAGAAGCAGCAGGATTTGCCTGGTTTTATGCTAAAGTTTATGAGATGGTGTGAGAAATTGTATGACATAATAGTCTTTCTTGACTTGAAATGTCTCATCTTAGCATAGCTTATTAGCATGTCTATGGCTTAGCATCGCTAACTCTGTAATTTCAATGTGTTCTCCAAATAACTGATTTGTATAGCACTTAATATACTGACAGGAACTGGTTTGAGTCAGAGAAGTGATGTTTAAGGTAAAAATTCTTATTTAGGTAAATTGTGAGAGCTGGACCACTCTGGTTGTCCAGTCATGTGGCTGCTTATCCACACGTCAGCTTGCGGATTTGAGGCCAGAGAGCAGCAAAGTGGCATGTTCCACAGGTAAAGCAGTACCCGGGTACCAGCTCAGAGCAGTACAGAAGATTGGGAAGGTAAAAAGCACACTAGTAAAACATCATCAATGAAATCTGCAATAATAATTATCAAATGCTAATGTACCCTACCTCTTACACTAATTTGCTTTACGTGCTGCCTTATCCAGCTTTTTACCCAATAGTGTATATTATGAAAAACTAAAGACACACATTGAGTTGCTCTTTGTCTTTCTCAGATATTTGCAAGTTATAGCAGACAAGAATGAGAAGGGAGGGCAGCATGGCATGATGCTGATGAAGCAGGGAGAGTTTATGCTGGGCAAGCTCTCCTGGTCCTCTCTTAAGCATACTACATTTTGTTAGGATTAGGGTTAAGATTAGGGTAAGCAATGCTTTCATAGTATGACAGGTAGATTTACTCTAGATGGGACCTATGGAGGTCTCAAGTCCAGCTCCTGGTCAGATCAGGGCTAAATCCAAAGTTAGCCCTGAGTGAGGTTGCTTTGTAAATTGTCCACCTGAGCTTGTCTTCACTTCTGTTTTAAATGTTCCTTTTCATTTTACAGGTTGATTGTCTTGCAGCTGTGATCTGAAAGAGCAACAGGGGGTACTGTGGCCATATTTCATTTCATTTCATTTCATTTCATGTGGCTTTCCCAGTCTTGTGAGGAGTCCTGTCCACGCAAGAGAGCAGCTAGAGAAAGGAAGAAGATGACTGAATGTTTTCTGGTTAAATGAGTCCTACAAGTCAGGAGGGAGAAGACAGCGAACGACGTTGTCTTGCAAGGAATTAGCTTAGTGAAATAAACATCTGACCTTGTCCAAAAGCGAGGCAAAAGCCATAGATCATCTTGTGGTGGAGAAGATGGGTGGCAATTCTGAGTGCTACTTGGCAGTGAAGAAGTTACTGGATCTTTTTGGAGAACTGTCCTGAGACTACTGAAGTTCCTGGAAGGCCTTCTATTATCCCAGCAATTGAAGATGCTTCCTTCTTTCTGATTGTAAGCATTTCACCTAGCAGTGCAGTTACAGTGGAAAGCCTTGGTAAGTGGAAACCAGTAGTACGCTTGTAGATGGATCCCACCCAGATGAACCCATGCTAGTCCTAGGAAGGACCTTTGCAACATAAGTAACCTGGCGGAGACATATAGGCCAGTAGGAGCCTTGTTCAGCAGGTTAGGGAAGGTTTCAACCCTTCTTGTTTCTCCATAGCGGGTTTAGATGACCAAAGTCATCAGGAAGGGGTTCAACTCATAAGGTGGAAGGTAGAAGCTTACTGGGCTATGGAGCTAGGCTTCTTCAGGTGAGAGGAATCACCTCAAATATACACTACATCTCTGGTGATGCTAAACGATATGCATGTGAGGTCCTCGCTGACCCATCAGTGTTAGCTGTTTTGGTTCCTGTGGATTATCCACCTGTTGGGTCAACCACACTGATACACTGGCCATGATGCAATTATCAACAGTCGTTAATAGTAATTACTCCACTGTTATTGTTACTACTAATAGTGATAATAGTAATAACAGTAGCAATAATGGCACACTGCCATTATTAAAGGTGCTACTGACAGCCACCTTTGTGGCTGTTGCACGTATGGCTCCTGAGAGACCTCTGGGCTGGAGAGAGGGATTGTTTTGCCCAGTGATGAACAACATAAAAAGGATAAAGCACACAGCTTCCAAAAGAAAGGGCTCAGCTCTGCACGCATGGCTGGCTGAGATGTCTGGAAGAAAGACTTCAAACTGACACACATGGTATCTATCAGCAGGATGGAAGGATTTTTCCTTTGCAGTTATTGCTCCATCCCTACATGCACTGTCAATACGAACAACTCTGGGGTGGTATACATGTGAGCTCTGCTTGCTTGCTGACAGTTACACTTTTCTCCATCCAGGATGTATTCAGGTGCGTTATCAGACAGTTTTACCCCAGGCTGCTGGACTGGGTTGCATTTCATTTTTCAAGAAGGAGGGAAGGGAGCTACTGAATCTAATTACAAGCCAAAAAAATTGTACATCGGCTATTAAGGACAAAGTACACCACCGGGACCCACAATGTGCCTCTCTCCGATGTTTACCACCAGGTGTATAAGATTAGTGATGGTTTAGAAGATGCCATCAATGCTGCTAACAAATGACACGTCCCTTTGGGAACTACTGTCTCCAGTGAGATGACATCATGCAGATCACCTCCAGCTTTTGCCATTTGAACCTCCTTCCTACACCCTTGTCCTACTTTTTCTGGTTTATAAAGATAAAGGGCTTTGGGTACAGAGAAACTGCTAGAATAGCAGCTCTCCCCCACCCCACCTCCCGAAAATACAGCTCCTTCCTACTCCTTTGGAGGCTGGCTCCATCCCGCAGGATGCCTTCACAGAGTGTGGGACTGCCAGAGCCCCTGCAGCTGCCTGGTCCGCCTTATACTTCAGCTGGGTCGATGCATCTGGATGCCTTTTTATGCCTTTCCCTAATGTCAATGTTTTTGCTTTTTTATAAATCACAAATAAAGAGGAGTGTGGCACCTGAAGTCTCAGCAGTGCCCGAGAAGTGACACTTCTCTGTGGTTTTATTTCAACAGCCTACACGCTGCTGTCAACGTGGCCACCACCAAGGTGGAATTAGATGAAATACTGCAATATAGCAATTAATGGACAGATGCCCGTTACCTCCTTCATTTCTGGGTCTGGGTTGGCCAAGTGGGGCAGGACCCATGCCATGGGTCAGGGTGCTCTGAGTCACCCTCCAAACTGCATCTGGAGTGCCGCAGAGTGAAAGAGATGGATGCAATTTGGGGTTTGCACGGGTGGGCAGAGCACAAACAGCATCACCTGGAAGTAGCAGCCTAAGTAGATTAAGAACAATTCACACGTGTAATGGGTTAGACTCCCAGTTTCCCTTCTGTGGCTTTTCGTAATGCAAGAAATACCTGCAGGCTGTCTTAGCCCTTAGTGTGTTCTGGTTCAAGTATGTTTTGTTTGCTGTCCTCACTTGGTTGGCGTTGGGAGACATTGATGTTGGGAGGTGGAAACACCTTCTCATCCTGGGCATCCTTCATCCTAGGAGCAAGGGATTTTGAGTGTGCAAGCTGGCTGCCCTGAAGGATGTCCGCAGGACTGTTTTTATCACAAACCACCAAAAATCAACCCAGAACGTGTGGACTGGTTGGGGAGAGAAAAGCCCTGCTGACCACCCCACTCTGGATGGGTCCAAGCAGGGTTTTGGGAAGGAGACAGAAAACACAGCGCCCACAAGGGAGTAAATCCAGAAGGGAAATGTGGCTTCCAGAAGCTGGCCCTATTCACCAATCCAGAGACATGGAGCTAACACAGCCCAAGGAAATTCCTCACACAGCCTCCCCGCAGCTGCGGCTGGCCAGGGAAGCCGATGCTTGGATTTACGGAGCTTTGCTGTTCGCAGATTCCTCTTTCACAGAGCTCACCTCTGGTTCACCTGGCAGAAGATAAGTTTGCCAGTGCATTTCAATGAGGTTTGCAAACAGTTTTTACCCATCTGCTCCGCTTGTTGGGCTTAAACGCAGCTAACAAAAATGCACTAAGGCATAGATGGAGCCTGGCTCTTTTGCTAGCAATGGTCAACTGGGAATAAGAGCTACTTCTTTATAGCAGATGTGTAGCTCAAAGTTCACCATAAGTGCATTCATATCGAGAGCTCAGCGCACATTGTTCTGCAAGAAAACTAGGTTTAGCCCTTCAAGAGACTACAGAACAACTGATTTCATTATTCAAAGAATAAAGTGAGTGACAGAGAGCCAAAATTAACCCTCTGGTCACTCTCCTAGTGGGGATTTGTTTAATACCCTTGGGTTTTGGATGTATGTTTTGCTCATCTGTACTCACCAAGGGATGTGGAAAATCTGGGCATGCCATCCAGTGTCCCGTCTCTGCTTTTCTCACTAGTACATGAGCTAAGTATCATATTCCTTCAAAAGTCACTCATTGTGCTAAGGCCAGGTGGAGCACCACGCTCCACCACCAAGTCCTTTGTGTTTATGCTGCATCAGTGCATGCTGCTGGGGGTTTTCATCTACAAATAGGACCTCCAGGGAAAACCAAAGCAACAAATCATGCTTTTTTTTTCTTTTTTTTTTTTTCTTTTTTAAATTACCCATGCAGGAATGAATCATTTTCATAGACCAAATTAAAAAGTAATACTTGCAGGCAAGTAGAGCAAGAGGAGAAGTACCATGAGAAACAGGTATTCTTAGATGTCTTTGAGGAAAGAAAAGAAATATAAGACATGGATTACTTTCCTACAACTGCTAGCAAACAAAACCCTTCAACTTGTAGCTCTTTGCTAATTGTTTGGTCCCAAAGCATGGCAGCTGCCCCCAGGACTGTGAGAGCAGACGAGGCTGAACACCCTGGTGTTTAACAGTACCAGTGACTGGGAGGAAGGGGGTTTGGCTCCTGGGGGGATGGATGCATGCACCGCCATAGCATGGGCCTTGCAGGATGAGGCCCACCTGGCTTCATCTTGCTGGCTAGCCACGGCACTGCGATGCCAGCAACAACACTGGTAAGTCACGGTCCCTCCTGTATGCAGCCATGCACCTCCACTCGGGGTGAACGGGGTGGGGGGCAGGTACCTTTGCAGCGCAGGAGGGGCGCAGGGAGCAGACAGGTCCCTTGCATTTGTTGTCACTGTTTGCAGCACATGGTCCTGGAGATGCAAGTGCAAGGAGCCCTTTTGCATGGCAAAACATCTGGAAGTCACCTCCAGCCAAGTTCTGGTTAGAAAACCTGATTTTCTCCCTAACCCAGAGCTGTTACATTCTACAACCTCTCCCCCGCCCCCCCCGCCCCCCCCCAAATCCTCCAGCCAGGGGACACTGCCTTAAATCCTGGATCATGATACATTAAGGGTTTTGTTTATACCTGCTCCAGTCCTTTGTGGTTCACTTTCCCAAGCCGATCTCCAAAACTCTTTTACATAAAAGGAGAGCAGGCTTTGCAGTGCCCAGGTGTGCTAAGAGAGACAGAAAGGGTGCAGGGTGCTGACACGCTGTGTTTTGGACCACAGCTGCTCCACCAGCTCTGTAGAAATAGCACTTAGAATGCACAGCCTTTAACACATCTGCGAGTAGCTTGAGAACAAAAATCCTGCAGTAGATCTCTTTGTACCAGTGACGAAACTCAGTGAGACCCAGTTTCTTCTGCAATGGGGAACAGCCACACACACATTTACCGCTCACCCAGTGGCAAACTGAGAGTCTACGTTTCACCAGGTTTTGGGGAGCTGGGCTGGGATTTTCTGTGCACTGACAAGCTGGTGAATGAGGAGGGCTGATCTCATCCCCTTCCCCTCTGCCGCAGTGAGGAAAGCATCTGCCAGGGCAGAGGCTGTGACCTATATTCTGGTGCTGATCATCACTTGTCAGCACTTCTTTTTTTTGGGCTGAAAAAGGCAGAGGATGGCCAAATTTGCAGAGCTCCATGCATGTGCTGTGAGCATCAATCCCACGACCCAAAATGCACCAGGGAAACGAGACCTCAGCCCTTGCAGCAAAGCGTGCTTTGCTTTAAAGATCTTGACGTGTGTGATCTCCTGGAGGAGAGATCTGAGCGGCGATAGTGCTGAGAAAGGAAGGATGTTTCGGCACTGGCACAGGTGAGGGAGGAGGTGCCATTCGGTTTGGCAGGAACCCTGTGCCGAAAAGATAATTTCAAACTGAGCTGTGGTTTACCGCAGCGTCCTCGTGACTGGCGGGGTGCTCGGTGGCCAGCACAGCAGGGAACAGGCTCACTTTCCCACAGCCAGGGTGCGAGCAGGCACACACATGCCCAAGTGATGCTCGCCTGCGCAGCTCCACCGGATCCCCCAGATCTTTGGAGCCATCAGAGAGGAGGGTGAAAGCCACAAGTTGCTCAATGCACGAGGCTTATCCTTGCTGGGTTTCCATTTATTTTCTTCCATGTGAGGAACATTTCTCAGCCCTTTCTGAAATGAAATCCGGACCCACCTTGGGCTGGATTCAGAGTTCTGTCCTGCAATGGCTGCATCCCAAGCTGCCCTCATGGGGGTCATGCTTGGCAAGGACCCATTTGGTGTCCTGTGGCTGCACTGGGAAACACACCAGCAGTATCACCACCACCTGGCCTGGAAGGTGCAACCTAAGTATCATTTAAGCAAAATCTTGACGCGGCTCATACTGAGGCCATGTGGTGAGACAGGCGGAGTGGCAGCAGGCGGCTCTGGGATTTGGGGGTTTCAGCTCTGCCTTGCAAAGCAGCTTACAAACAGCATGTCCAAGCTGGAGCGTGGATTAGAGGCAAAAAATCATCTCTGTCCCCGCAGAATCTTGGCATGCCGGATCAACGCGCTCACTTGTCAGCTCAGAAAGTGCCCTTGTCCCACCGAGAGCTCCAGGGCTCCTGACCCCTGCATCAGCCTCCTGGTTGTGCTGCATTTTGCAGCATGGAACAGCCAAGCAAAATATCCCAAGGGCAGGAAGACCATGAGCAAATCCTGGCCTCTGCGAAAGCAGGTCTTGCTCCAGTGGCTTTGGCTGAAGGGATGTTTCACAGCTCAGCGCTATGGGAACCCACCAGGTATGTTCATCTGGGAAGTGCCTCCCATCTGCAGTCACCTTTTAAAAATAAAACAACAAAAACCACAAAGAAACAACAACTAAAACAACCAACCAAAAAAATCCTAAGTCAACCTCAATTTATTTTCATACGCTTGCACAAAAAATACAGCCTGGTTCATTAGAGACATGCAGTTTGTGAACCGAGGAGCCGGGCACCTATCACCTCTTCCTAGCTCTTTTTAGAAATGGGCTATGTTCCTACAGACTGCATCCATCACTGCATCTTTATATCTTCCCCAGGGGTGCGCAGTGTGTTTTACAGATCTGGGAGAATTATTCTAACTAACAGCCACCTCTGTTAGGTGCAGGCACAGTCACAAGAAGACATTTACTTTTCAGCCTGGCAGAGGCAGCCCTGCACAGAGCAGCTGGGATAGAGTTGCCCCTGCAGTGAGCAAGGTGTGGGGACATGTCCACTGGCCATGGCAGAGTCCTGTCCTTCAGGAGGTCTTCAGAAGGGGCTTACAGGTTTGGGCTACTGAACGCATCCACAGCTTCTCACCTGAGAACTAGCCCAGCCTAGAGCTGAATATTTTGCCCCCAAGGCTCACCTCTTCCCACCACAACTCCTATGGTGGGGGCTATCTGCTCCCATCATCTACCCACTCATGGGACACCAGACAAGCAGATCCGTCCTTGCTGGAACTGCAGGTGTAAAGCTGGGAGCAATGGAAGCTCTTTAAGCATGCCATTAACACCACTTTTTGGGGACAGGCTTTGTGGCACTGGTGGGCTCAGCCAAGTGATGTTCGCTGGGTGGAACTTAAAGCAACTGTGAGTTAAAAGGCTTCAAGCATTTATGACCCAGTCTTTCCCTGTGATGAGGAAGACAATAAAGCTGAAATCCTTTAATTCAGCTGAAGTATTTGGGCTACTGGAAGGATACGTTTTGATAGATTGGCACGCTATTGGGAATGCTGGGAGCAATTAGCCTTTGCTGCTCATCTTGATTCAAGTTCAGTCAGGATTCTGGCCTTAAAATCTCTGAATCTGTGATTTGTTTATTATTGGGTATTTTGAAGTCTAATAATGACCAAAGCTGTAAGATTGCTGAAAGGATGCGGTCAGAAACATCTCCACTTATCTACCATTTGTGGTATTTAAGTCCGCCTCTTTTACCAGAGCACTGTGAATGCATCATTACTCCTTGAAGCATGCCTCTTTATGAGGCAGCTAGAGGAACAATGCAGCATTGGGTCAAAGATGGCTTATTTTCTGTTTTCTGCATGTCACACACTTTTCAGGATTGATCTTTATTTGGATTTTCAGTAGTTTGGCTCAATTCCATTCAAAATTGAAGGAGGGGAAGGAAGTGCAAGTTTAGTGTGGTTTAATGCAAAATCTCTGTGTATTAAGGCTTGGATGAAAGGATATTGGCGGGATGGGTCCCCACAAACCATCACCATCATCACCACCAGCAACAGCTGGCCCCACTGTCATGGTGGCACCTTCCAGAGGAACTGTGTACCCAGTGGTAAACCCTCTTGTATGTTCCAGTACCACAGAATAAATGTTTTTCCTTTGGCAACCAATTCCTGGAGGATGCCTAGGCCTGGATGGAAGCTGAGGAGCAAATCTGCAAAAATGTGGCTTGGTTGGTTTTGTATGCCATCCTTAGTGAGCTATGGTTCATTAATTAAGGTTTTCCAGCACTGCAAAATCAAACTGCTTCAGCTTGGACTTTGGTTGCTTCTGAGCTCTCACTAGATCAAGCCAATACTAAATTCCTCACCAGATTAGATTTATTCCATGACCATGTGGCTCTTCTTGGCTACCTTCATCCTTGCAAGACAGGAGTTCATGTGTTCTTGTAAAAAATTTGTGCACATAAATGCTCACCACTCTTTCCTGTTTCTGAGCAACACGCAGTGATGGAAACCTAAGGGTTTGGAGCTGATTGATGCCTACACAATAATAAAATGTAGTTTTAAATTTGGGTTCTGCAAGGAAAGAAGAAATAAATCAATGAAACCAGCTGGTGGTGTCATGAAATATCCTTCAAAGATATTTTTAAAATTAACTTAAACCTTAAACTTTGGTGTCACTTAAAATACTCTATTAGAAATGGTCATATGCAGCAGTAAACTACTGTGTTCAGTTGCCAAGAATGCAGGATGTTAGATTTTTGTGAAATGTGAGGATTTAAGAAAGAGAGGCTTAACTGTACTTCTTTAGTGGATGCAGGGTTAAAATTTTACCTGCTGTAAATAATATTTTGATAATTTTAGTGCTGGAGTACAGAGAGGTGCTGAACTTGTGACGCATGACCGATGAGGAAGGGCAAGTTAAAATCAAATTTAGAATAAATGATTTGTTAATTTTAAGCACTTTCAAAATTAATTTCCCAGAAACACTGTTTTGCAGCTTAGAAATACTTGAAACTGTGACAGATAGTATTTTCAACACAATTATACTTGCTGTTTATTATTTTAGGATTTCAAATCAAATTCCTTGTTCATTCATTCACACGTGTATTTATGTACTTCCCTAGATCTGCCCCCGTATTTCTACATCAGTTTCACAAAAAAAAGTAAAAAAAAAAAAAGTAAAAAAAAGTAAAAAAAAAAAAAGTAAAAAAAAAGTAAAAAAAAAAAAAGTATAGAGCTTCCAGAATTCACCTTGCTTTCAAACCGACTGTTTACTTTAAGTGAGTTTTTATGGAGGCAATGATTTAACTCTAAGCCAGAAATGTCCGCAGTTTTCTTATTAACATGCTGCCATGGAATACACGTCAATTACCTCCCCTCCTCCTCCTCCTTTGCCAGAGAAAGCAGCTAACCCACCTTCCACCTTGGCTGCTCCTACCTGACTGCTCACTCACCTGGAGGGAGGAAAAAGCTGCTCCTCATGCAAGGCAGCAGAGAGCCGTAATACACTAGTGACTCTCCAACCTGGCAAATACTGAACTATTTAAAGTGCATCTCTTTTCTTGGCTGGCATGCTTTACTGTGTTAAACTCGTGTTACGGTCCAGATGTCAAGGTAAGTCCCAAGATGCCTTTGGTACAGCAGCCCTATTTCTATGAGAGCATTAGAAACATGGACAGTGTCTATTTCACCTTTTCTCCATCCTTTCTTCTTCCAGCACTGCTGGGCTGATGTTGCTTGGACCACAGCCAACACAGGTACCATCGTTTCAGTGGCACATCATTTCCAGCAGCAGCATCAAGCTGTTGAAATAAATGAGCTCTTCCACCACCCTGCAAACGGGGCTCCAGAACACTGTAGGTTAAGAGAGCTGGGTGGCAGAGAACTACAATCCCTCACTTAAAGTTTCCCATACTTGGAGAAATAGACTTTGAGTAGATGTTGTTAGACTTTGTGTAGGCCATCCAACTTGAGAAGCATAGCAAGGCATGCCCCATCACTGATTCACCATGGCCACACCTGTGACCACTGCTGATCTGCACTGACAGAAATGACCACGTGTCTATGACACCTCTGCGATCAATCACACGTGTTCCTTCTTGTCATGTCCAGAGCTCCAAATACTCAGAACAGCTGTGAACTTTGTAGCTCCATGGGTTTTTATGCTCCTTTAGGTTGGGCTCTTTTCCTTGACATAATTTTCGTATGCTGTAAAAGCATCAGGAGATCTGACAAGGCTGCTGGAACTTAGTGGCTCTGACTGGAGATTTCAAGCAAAGTAACCACTCATAAAGCACAGATCCTAGAAAATTCAATTAAGTTCCATTCCAAGAATTATTACAATATACCAATAAATCTTCCTCTATTACTTTATTAATTTCTGCAAGATAGAGGCTAGTGGTGTTAATACTAAACTAGAATGCAATCCGTCATAGTTAAATCCATCATAAATCTACACTATGTTTAGCAGATAACTGAAATTGTTATAAATGAGACTTCACAGCCTCTGCAAGACTCATGGCAGAATCTATGCAGCCATCAAAGTTGGAACAAGTAAATCCATCGCCCCCACAAATCAGGAGAGGCTGAGTATGAAGAATCATGTGTCCCGGACAATTGGGCACAGATTTTGTAACCTGAAAAAGAAAAGCATATAGGAGATGGAAAAGAAAGTTATTTTATTTACCTGAATTCCATGCCAGAAAGAACAGTATTACAGAGAAACGAGCCTTCATATGAAGCACTCCTTCCATCCAGATCTTAGTTTCTAGCATTAACAATCGAAGTGCTGTAGTAAAATATTTATCTTGTGGATTTAAATAATTAGAATAAAGCTTTCCTGCATATGGAAATTTTACAGCCCTGTCCCGTCTTATTCTCAATCTGTTGTAGAAGAAATAAAGCCTGATCCTGGACAGAGGAGGAGTGGAGATCTCTAAGCCAAAAGGAATGATGGTTACTTCCGACTTATCAATCAATTCCACTCTTGACCAAGATCTTGACCTGCTGGCCTCATGGCCTGAACTGTTGTTAGTACACATAAAATCAATACACTGAGTAAACAGAAATTCTGGGGAATTTGACTACTATGTTTCTATAGATGTTGGCTTTATTTGCTTTCTCTCAAGTTGAACTAACCGGGGTTTTGCTGTCCTTCATCATCTGAGAATACAGCTGCAGGAAAATGTGCAACTGTTAATACAGCTAAGATATTTAATCCAAATAAACCAAGTCCTATGCTCTCTAAACTCACAAAAAGGGCAAGCACAGGAACCAGGCACTAACAGCACCACGTTGGAAATCCGGCCAAGCACGTGGGCCAAATCTTGTGGTCCTACAAGAGCCACCACTCATGACACAGCAGCACAGAAAAGCCAGTGGATTTTTATATTATCCCAGGGAGCTCTCTTGATTTAGGATCACTGTGATGCCATGCCATGACTTAATGGACAGCAGGTCAGTAACAATGAACCACAGATAAGCCAACAGAGACTCACATAATCTGCCTCTGTTCCTTTTCCCTATGTATTTACTCTCTGTTGGTTCTTCTGAGATCCGTCGGGTGGGATGGCAGGGCTGGAGAAGGAAGAGGAGCCTGCCATTTCTGAGAGAGCCTGCAACGCAATCAGCTTGACCAGATGACCTTCCCAGATGGGAAGTGAGGTGGACTTCAGAGGAATGACTGTCATGATGACCTGTCTGTGCTCCATGCATACATCTTGGGACTACCCACGTGGACTCTAGCTCTCCTGCGCTGATCTCCTCTTTTATCAGAGTAGAGTAGCACAAAAGCTTTTTAGATATCACCAGAGATACAATCAACATTTTGTAAATAACATGATGACAAGTTCTGAACAAGCTTGCTTTGATAAATATTTAATGTCATTCTCAATGCATGAACCGTATTTATTTAAAAAATAATATTCCAGGCACTATACCCTTGATTAAACTTGTATTTGTGGAGTGGCTTTTCTAAAATTTAACAGACTTCACTTTACCAATATCTATTAACCTGAAGCTACATCTAACTCATGGAGAAAAGATCTCTTTTCAGTATTGTACTTTATGACAAATTTCAATGTGTGTCAAACAGCAGAGTAAACGCACAAAGCACTTGTGTTTTAACCATGCTTTGCTGTGTCACATGCCGTTCTCAACTGTTTCAAACCTATGTACAAAGACCAAATGTCCACATTGTACCAAGTCAGTACATCCTAGAGCAGCACTGATGTATCTCAGAAAGGAGGTAAGTAGCAGGAGCAGCACTGGTAAGCATGACACCAAAGCAGGGTCAGTCAGAGAAAAAAAAGGATGAGAAGATGATGGAGAGCTTGACAATGTAGTGATAAGGGGAGGAAGGTGGGAATTATGACAAAAGGAATGACAAAACAAGATCCATAAGGATGAAATGTTGAAATAGAAGAAAAATATCTAGAATGACAGAGAGAGAGGGAAAAAAGAAGCATAACAATAGAGTAGAAACAGAGATCAAACCACAGAGATCATATAGCATGATATGGAGAATGCAATTTTCTTTCCATCACTCCTTTATTTTCTTCCTTATTTTTGGTCCAAAGATATGTTTTGGATTCCTGTGCAGTAAACCGTTACTGTGTCCCATTGTCCAAGCATTAGCTCCAGTGAACGAGATCTGGAGTCCAAGATATCTTGTTGAGCCCAGGCGATTTTTCCATTGACTCACATGCAGATTACCATTGGCAAGAAAAAGACCCATAGCCTGAGAGCTGCCATGGAGATCAGTGCAGTACCAAAAATGATTCTCACTAAAAAAGTATTAGTTTTAGCCTGCACACATATGCATATGTAGAGAGGAAATGTGAGACGTAATGCACAGGTGTACATTGCCAACAGCAGACACTGAGTCTAACCAAGTCTAACCAAAAATTCCCAGACAGCCATAAACGCAGGGGAACAAGAAGCCAGCAGAATGGATCCATCCTCCCAGCAGCAGGAGGGTCACAAACATGGACAAGGAAGACACGCAGCATTACAGGAACTGAAAGTAGCAGGGGGCTGAATTCTAGCCACTGCCATGCTTCTAGTTGACTTTTCCAAGAACACATCATCTGCCAAACACCCACATTTATGTTACTGGCTGTACTGTGTGTTACCAGAGTGTTAGCATCTTCTTTAAAGGATGAAAGTACCTGAAATGAATTTGTAGCCAGTTGTGATCCATTCATTCATCTATTACTCAAGTTGATGGAGGAGTCTAGCTGTGTACTGTCATTCTGGCAAGAGATCTTCTTTCTCTAACTTTACATCAGCAGCTAATTTATGCCTACAATTTTCTAATAGATCGAGGGCACAGAGCACAAACAATGAAGAAAGGTTTAGCAGAAAAAGGCTTCTAGAGTGTTCTTCCGCCTTTAATACCCAATGCTTTTTCAATGCTGGCTGTACTAAACAGTTTCTGATTTGTCATATTGATCAAAGGATCGATACTTTCACATCTCAGACTGCATCTCTTTGCCTGTGTGGCAAGACTATGCTCAATATAGTAATATTATACAATAATAGTAATATAGGAGTAATCATAGATAGAGTGACTGGGAAGAGGACTGATTCTGTCCCTTCTTCGCGTTCCTCTAAAGGTGCTGTCCAAAATGAATTCCAAATTACCTTCAGCTACATGGCCCAGCCTGTTCCATCTCCAACCTTGGAAGACTTCAAGGCTCAGCTAGACAAAGCTACGGTGGAGCTTGATCCAGTGTTGCCAACAATTCTGCTTTGAGCAAAAGGTTGGACTAGAGACCTGAAGAGATCCTTTTGAAGGTCTTCTCTAAAGAGGTCCAATTTCTGTGATTCAGTGTTCTGCCAATCTCACTTATAAAGTGACTCTGTCAAAGGAACATGGTGGCTGGAAAGCTGCTGGCTCTGAATGCTAATAGTGTCTTAGTGCAATTAAAGCAGGGGATACAGAATTGCAGCTGTGCTGCTAAGTAGTGTCAGTAGAAGTTTGGAAGTCCTAATCCCTCATCTGCCATGGATAATTGTAATGTCTGTGCTTTAATCCCAGGATTGTGTTTGGCGATGTGAAGGATGCTACAGATGGATTTAATTAACAAGCAGGATAAATCCAGTCTGAAGGAGTCAGGGGAAAGATGCACCCATCTTATCAGTTCCCTTTGCTTCCGTGGCAACATCTTATTATAATTGAAAGTACAGATAGCTTTAAGAGAAAAAGGGAGCTCTGTCTCAGATATTTAATTTAGGCAGGGATTATTTTATAGGGTCCCCATCTGGCGATAGAGATCTCTTGTTGAGATAACTGATCTGACCTACGCTAACTTATTTGCAACCTAAGGTATGCCCACATTCACCCACCGAGTTAAAGATTGGTGATAATTCTTCCTGTAACACAGACATAAAACACAAGCAGATGCTGAAATAGGTGATTTTGATTAGTAGCAGCATAGTATAGTAGGCAACAATGGCAGAAGAAAGTGGGAAGAACTGTAAGTTGTACAGTGTTTTGGTCTTTGAGAAAATAACAGATAATTGTCCAGTAATATGATGTCTGAATCTAATTTTTAAATAGGGGAACCAGGATGCATGATTTAGAAAGATGACAAATTTGAAGCAATTGTGGAAAATAAGATTTCATTCCTGTTCCAACTACCTCTAAAAGATGAAGCAATAGGTATAAATTTATAATAAATGTTCTCTGACCATAAGGAAAGAAATTAATTTGCTATGATTCAGGAAGCATAGGTCTTTGATGAAATATTATTTTAATATGAGGAATCTAAAACATCACATTATACATTAAGATCATCTTTATACGTCAACTGATAACAAATACTATGTACTGAGAAGTGATTTGCAAACTACCAATACCTAACTCACAGAAAAATAAACTTTGTGCTAATGAGACCAGGTTCTTAGATTGGACGCAGATCAAGGGGTATGAGCAGACTTCACAGCAGTCATCTAGAGTAACTTTTCCAGACTTCATAAAATGAAAAATTTTTAGGGAACTGCTTTACGTAAATATTTTGCATCAACTTCCACATTCAATTTCACCAGTGTAATTTAACTTAAGAGGCTTTGGGTAAACATGTAGATACACTCCAATACTTGAGGAAATTGCCAACAATTTCCTTGGATTTTTAAGAGAAGTCTGTAAAATATAAACATTTTGCTATTATTACCCTTAGGTAGTTTACTTTAGAATACTTATTGTATAGCATACTGTTAAATTGAACTGGGCCAAATAAAATAATAACAAATTTGGAGTATGTCCAAACACAAGAACTTCTGCTACTCTGTGGTAGGGTGGGAATTTTGCTAATAATATCACATACTTTCGGATGCAGAAGAGACAGACTTAGTCATATTTTTAAATACCAACAAAAATCCCAGCGAAGCATGTGGGATTTACTTCCTTCCTGTGCACTGCTCCCATTCCTATTTATCAGGAGTGTTGCATAACCAAACACTAAGCCAGGTCCACTATGTGAAAAGATTACTAGAAATGGTCTGGCTGTACCTGGCCAGCCTTGAATGCTGCTCAAGGCTACGTGGAGGAATGCAATAAGGATATCGAATGACTATATTCTTTCTTCTTGCTCCCTGAGGATGAAAACCACTGGATTGTAGGATCTCCTGTTTCTTGTGATGCCCTCTAAGTCTGTACTACGGCATTACCCAAGTGGCACCCTCCCAGCCGCTTGTTCGCCCATGGGTTACCTGTGAGTATCTCCATTTCTGACACTTGACACTAGCTGGTTTGGGCAGGGATGGCACAACGCTTTCCAGGTGGCTGAGAATTAACTGCTGTACCTCTGCAGGGTCTGAATCCAGGTGCTCACTCCCAAATGTCACAGTTGTATGAACTACAACTGAAGGTCCAATTTCAGGAGACTCTGGAATAAAGAAGAAAGATACTTTTGAAAGATTACTCATTAATATTTGCCTTCCCTTGATACTGCCCATTGTGCCTCTAGCCTAGAAGTCACTAAGAATCTGCAGCACCACCCTGTTCTTCCAGCTGCAAAAACACAAGGAATAACAACACAAGCTGTTCACGAGAAGTACAACGAAGAAATCCAGGCTTTTTGAAGAATTTGCAGTGGTTTTCTCATTGCAGTAATCCTGTATGTTCCTAGAGGAACCCCAAGGTACTCCCACACCCCACAGCTAGCAGCTGGAGGAAGCAGTGTATGAAGTGAATACACTGGAAGCAAACTCTTCCTTTCCCCCAGAGGTCTGACATTGGCACAAAGGCTTAAAAGACATCAGGGTGGCAAGGAAGAGACAGTGACAACAGGACAGAGAGTCAGCATGACTGTATGCCCTTGCAAGTACCATGAAATGGCTGCCAAGAACTCGGGAGATCCAGCTGGCAAGCTGGCCAAATCCTGGCCTGGCTTCAAACCAGTCTGGCAAACAAAGTGCCACCGGACTCCTGCTGTAAACCGGGCTTGAAACTCAGCAACAAATTAAGGCACTGGATGATGTTTTGTTTTGTTTTGTTTTGAGATGAAAATGAAACTCCAAAATGACGATTTGAAATTTTAACTCAGAATTTTGATTTTTTAAACATTTCCTTTAAAAGGGTGCAAATGGGCAGGAGAAGGTGCGCCATGCTCTGAGTGCTGCCATGTCGCTGCCCACTTTCCTGCTCTACTCCCTACCAGCCAGCAGCAGCCACACAACTCAATTTTCACCAGGAGACTTCCAACCTGCCTGCAATTAAGCTTTGTGATGGAGCCAATGCATAAACAACTGAAAGCCTGTTGGTACAGTCCACCGCTTGTGCATGACCCGTTCCCCTGTGTGCTCTGCTCTTGCCCCATGCCTTACTCCTCTTGGGTCTGCTGCAGGTCATGGGAGCAATCAGGACCAGCAGGTGAGGACAACAATGCTGCAGGAGACCAAGGCATTACATGGGGCAAATGCCAGCATCATCTCTTTTGCCACTCAGCACAATCAAGTCATACAGAAAGTATCTTGTAAACAGCAGCTAGATATATCTGCAGTTACCAGGACACAGAGGAAGCAACCTTTCATGAACAACAATGAAGAAATTATCTCAGACACCTTTAATGGGACAATCTCTACAAGACAGACATACTAGAGTCGTGCACATGGAATCATCAGGAGATGAAAATGATCCTTAAGGCAAAGGACAAAAAAAAAGAAGTGTTTGCTGCATTATTGTGAAAAACATCTGCTCACTCCATAATTGGTTGCATATTGGCCATGCAACACAATTTACATAGTTGAAAGGCTACAATAAAGCTAATACTTTACTTTCAGGGATGGGGAGAGGGGAAACAGAAGCCAGGGCAGGTTGGCTTGATAAAATAGTGCTTCCTCTTGGCCTGCCCACATGAACCCAATTTTAGTTTTGTTGCTCTAGCAACTTCCAGGACATCAGCATGTGGTCTACAAGCAAGCATGTCTACATGCAAGTTTTGGGGAGCATTAAAGCTTCAACACAACTTCTCTCCTCGGGCAAATACGTGCAAGTGAGCAAAAGTCAAAGAAAGTAATTTCTCCCTTAAAAATACACCTAGCTGCAGCACAGAGGGAGGAAGCAAAGGCAGTTCAAGTGCTATTGCTAATCCCAGCAGACCTGGAGATAGCTGGGATTAGCAATAGCTTTGTTATTGCTGGGGTAGGTAGTTTATGGGTTCTCTGTAGGGAGCTACTTCTGTCCACACCAGAGTGTTGGCTTGTCACCTTGCAGACTTGCTCATTCATGCTACAGTCCCTGTATCTTCCCGTTTTCATGGATCTCCTTTATAAGATCCAGACAGATACCTCCTGCACTGTGAGCAGAGTGGGAACATGATGTCAGTCATGGCCATGACTGCATGTGTCTTCCTCTAGTCGAAACTCCTTGATATTTAAAAACATGTCAAATCATCTATCTTTCCACCAATAAAATCGAATGAAAATAACACAAGGGCATGAGGACAGCCAATAAGAGAATTTCCCTATAATACGGGATTTTAAGGCTTGGTGATTTCCCTGTGCCAAGGCACTATGAAGACCCAGCAGATCCTTGTGTTAGTCCTTCCTGCTGGGACTGTTCCACTTTGAATGAGCCAGGTGCATTTGGAGAAGCAAGGGCATGACCCGGATTCTGCTGTATTTCAGCTGAGGGACTGAATTCACAAAGCTGGTAGTTAAATTAAGTGATTCCCTCTCACCCCACTAACCAGAAACACCCTCCTTTGGAAAGCAGAAAGCCTTTTCCAGCTAAACCTTTGTTTGAACTACCACATATTCTTAGAAAATATACTTGTTTCAGCAAATGAGCATTTTCTGACCAACGAATCCACATGGGAAGAGGCAGTTGAACACTTTCCAACCAGTTCTGGCCATTGCATATCAGGCTTGATCAAAATCTTTATGTTTAATTTGTCAGTGAGGATATACAGGCCTCCTCCTTCAAGAAGACAGCATATTCCAGCTTTTAAAAGCAACATAAATTTCCTTCTCTGGAAAACTTTGGGCTGATCATTTCAGATTACACTACTGAGGCACAGCAGGACCAAGTCCCAGCATCACAGCTTGAATGAAAGTGATGGCTTTCGCTTCAACTGGAAGGATCCCTTCATTGAGTCTCTTTCTTGGGTGGGCTGGCTCAGCCAATGCTTACTCTTGAGAACTGGGAAAATGTGGAAAAATGGGTAGGGAGCTGTTTCCTGGTTGTGGTCAGGAACGCACTGTGAGGCCACATCTGAAAGCACCAAGCCATGGTGCTGCCTTTTCTTAACATTCTCTTTTTCCAAGTGAGGCACTTGAAAAAGCAGATCACTTCCTCAATTCGGCTTACAGGCTCTACTTTCAGCAAGTACTGCATCTCTTTTCCTGGGTGGTTTCCTGAAGCGTCCAGAGACTTTTAGTTTGTTTCCTATCTTAACAGAAAAAATAACTTAAATAAGTCTTAGCCATCGGGGGTGAAAAGGCCCATGATCTCCACATGAGACGGATTTGGGATGAGGCAGAGCAGATCTGGGGACTAAGACTGTATAGTGAAACAAGGTCTACCCTTGCCTAGAAACAGAGACTCAACCAAAGAAAGCATCTTCTTCCCCAAGCTCTGATGAACTGATTGCCTGAGTCTAACATCCAGCCTTAGGCTCGTCTTCCAGAGATTCCTCCTGCCGCCCCCAAGCCTGGTTTCGTAGGCTAGAACAGGACATACTTCTGTTCACATCAGCTTTTCCAAATGTCTGGAAAATCCACGGGAATGCTACTCAGTCTGTCCTTCTCATTTTCAGATGGAAAACAGGTATTCTAAATCTGACATTTCTACGCAGAGACTGTCAGGGACAGAAGACCAAGTGGGGAAGCCTATGGGGTACCTTGGGATTTATTAGAGTGCACATGGTATTTGGCAAATTCTTCCACGCGAACTTGGTAAAAAGGCTCATTAAAAGATGTCTAAGCATTTTAATAACATAAATATTCATTGCTTGCTGTGACTTGTTGTAGCCAATGATTCTTGGACAGGGCCTGCTTCTTCCAAATCTCTCATCTCTTCCATAGCATGTACAAAACAAGTTTCAGGAGAACAGGCAGTTCGCTGAGTTTTTAATTCCTCCTTCAAGCTACTCATAACTTGGAGAGCTTCCAGAGGCCACTGAGTCACAGCCTTCCAGTATTGAAATACGCAGACTGCAGGGATCAAGTTTAGCCTCAAGCCCTTTTCTTTCTTTCCTTTTTTTCTTTTTTTTTTTTTTCCTACAAAAATGCTGGCCAACAGAAAAGTTTAAAATAGATTTTTCCCTGAAAGCCATGGGGGTATCTCAGCTTTGATACCTTAGAGCTCTCACATCAGGTATGAATGACTGTTCATCTGTCGCAGGAGTAAAACTGGCACTTTCTTCCCAGTGTGTTTAGATCAGGCTGCAACAGCTAGTTAAAAAACCAAGGTTTCTGGCAGGACTTTTCCATGAGATTTTAATTTTCTTTATTTGTGGCAAGATGCGAGCAGTCTATGGCCATGCTAGCAGATGATGAAGTAGCATGCGAGATGTAGCAAGCCAGAGAACTCTCAGCAAAGTGAGGGGTAATGATCTGAAGGCAAATGGAAGCAGCATAAAAGCTTTCATCTGCTCCCAGTTCTCCCCCCTCTCATCCCAGCTGCACGGCAATTAATCCGATCAGTTGATGTGGTGGAAGGCATAAGACACTGGGTAGATCAGAGCGAGAGTGAGACAGCAGAGTTGGCTGGAGCTTATGCCTACTTAACTAGCAAGCAGCTCTTCAGCCAGTGTTGGCAGAGTCCTCGCCATCCGGAGTTGCTGAGGGATCCCATCAAAAACTCAGCTGCAGCAAGCTTGTGCCTGGTGCTCCTTCGTCTGCTGCACGGTCAGCCCAACGGGGTGTGCGCCTGCCCCAGCCACTCTGGCGTGCCTCCACTCGCTCACAGCAGGAGGAAAGGGACTTTACTTGCACAGACCCCCCTGAGGTCGCAGTCAGGGAGGGGAGTGCTGGCAACATCTCGTGCAGCTGCAGTGACTTGTGCCCCAAGTTCAGACTCTACTCTTCCCTATGGCATGTGGAAGATGGAGCGCAAATACTACAGGTTTTACTTTGTTTTGGTGTTGGTTTTCTTCTTTTCAGCGTGAATTTCTTTTGCTCTGCTGCATCACACAGGACCAACACCAAGAGATGAAAAGTGAAGAACATAAGGATAAACACTTTCATGCTTCCATGTAAACAGAAAAGCACTGTGTGATCTTTGGCATATTGCCCTATCCAGCCAGCATCCTGTCTGTGACAGTGAAGTTGTCACAGAAGTGACTACGTCCCTGCCTGGCCCCGCAGCAATGCTGGGGCTGTATGGAACTTGCAGATTCTGAAGCTGCTGGCTCATGGGGATGAGGAGAGGGGCAGAGCCAGCCTCTGATGTGGGATCCAGATTTAACAAAACCTTCCTCCTTGGGATATCTTGGCCACCTCGTTTTGGTTGCCATCACAGCCTACCTGCAGTCATTCTGAGCAGCTTGCAGGGCTGAACAGAGTAGTAGGAATGAAGAACAACTCTCTTTTTTTTTGTCTCAAAGTCAAAGTATGAAGCTCCACCAGTCCCCCAGAAGTCAAAGACATTAGGGGAGACACTGAAGCACTTGTGACCAAAATACAGCTGCACTATCAGCCTGACTAGCAGTATTTTCTCCTCTTAGCAAGTCTGAAACCATATCCATGGAAAAGGAGAAGGGATGAATTGAAAAGAAAAGAAAAGAAAAGAAAAGAAAAGAAAAGAAAAGAAAAGAAAAGAAAAGAAAAGAAAAGAAAAGAAAAGAAAAGAAAAGAAAAGAAAAGAAAAGAAAGGAGATGAACAAATAAGTGAGGAATTGAAAAGTGAGGATCTATCTGCATCTTCCACATTCTAAAGGTTACAGAGAAGACAGAGACAGACTTTCTTTAAAAGTCCAAAGCAAAAGGACATGAGCCTATGGGCACAACTGCAACAAGAGAAAATCCAACAGGACATGAGGAAGCAGCACTTCCCCGTGTGAGTGGGACTTCCCTGGCCCCAGGCAGCGTGGGGTCTCCATCCTGAGGGACAGCTCTGACTCACCTCGACATGGCCCTAAGCAACCAGGGAGTAGAAGATTGTTGAGCCTGGTGGGACTGTGAAATCTCTGAAACCAGATGAGGAAGGGCACCAACATGTAGTAGTGTGAAGTACAAACTGCCACAGGTAGAGGACGTATCAGCTATCTGGAAGGGGTGTCAAGGACAGGAAGCATGAAAGAAATTAAAGCTCATCACCCACTGCATTTCAGCCAGTTGTAACAGTGAATTAAGCACTAGCAGTCTGTCTGTTTTGAACTCTCTGAGGGAAGCTGGTGTTCCTCCACAACCTGGAGATGAGGGGATGGGTATTTGTTTGGCTAGCAAGCAGGAGAGGAAGGCCATCAGCTTCTTGATATTTCTGGACTGTCTCCACACTCTTCATCAATTCCCAGCTGGAGAAAACAAAGGCTATGGAAAGAAAAAGAAGAACCGACTGCTGACAGAGAGAATTTATGCAGTATTAAGCCTGCTAGGAGTATAATCATCCAGAAAAATATTGGGGCTAATAAAAGATGCTCTGGAGAAGAGGACAGAAAACAGAGCCCAGTGCCACTCCCCCACCACAGTGCTTGTGGCTTGTGGGTCAAGAACATCTGGGGTTAGAAAGGTGGCTTCTAGATTTGAATAACACAGTTAATGCAGATAAGATGGAAGAGCACAGTATCCTGGGTGAAGCTGCTCAGCAAAGCTGCTCAGGCTAGAAGCATAGCTGTCACTATTATGATAGGATAAAAGACTTGTGGGCCAAGTCCCTGCACTCACTCTGTACTGCAGGATGGTGACAATACGAATAGCCTGTGGTGCCAAGTCCTCCCACAGAGACCTTGTTCTGCCCTGGGAAACATTCACGTGATATTAAGGGCATCAAGACAGCTCCTGCAGTGGCCATGTCCTCCTTACCATCAGTGTCAGGGAAGGAAGGGGTTTAAGATTAAAAGGGACACAGATTAAAAGTTTGCTGAGAAAAACAAAACAAAACAAAACATAAACATCCCAATAAAACAAAGCCACACAACTTCTCAGAGAAAACCCAACGTGGATTATGTTGTCCACCAAAATCTTCTCCCTTGCAAAATACAAAAGCTACTTCTGTGCTGTGTACTTGGTGAATCCATGCCTAAGTCAGGGTTCAGAGTCCCTAAATTCAAAAGACATTTTAGAGATATAGTGCAATTAGCTGTGATCCCTGGGATCAACAGAGGCCTGAAGCTGAATGTTTCTTTAGCTTAGAGAACATTCTCACAGCCTGAAAGTTGTAGGATCCACTTGGCAAATGGTCAGCACAGCTATGTATATTGTTCTGGGAGTGTGATGGGTCAATAAGCAACCACAGTAGGGGAGGATTCAGTGGGTAACATGGATTTCAAGGCTTCAGGAAGAGGGCAGAGCACGGTGCTCCTGGGACTATTTTAATGGTAGAAGGTAACTTGAGAAGCATCTGCCTGCCCTTGAGACCACCAGTGGAGACTTGGCACAGACAGAGAGCAGCAGATACCACTTCTCTTGCCATCTCCTAAGAAAGCAGAAGCCAACTGCATTTGTCCAAACAACAAAATTCCAGGAGTGAAAATCATGTCTGCAGGCCATCAGGGAGCATGTCTCACAGCTACTGAGCTAAAAGACTTTGAAGCAAGAAACCCTGAACCATAATGGACACAGCTGCTCTCAGTATCCAGCAAGGTGCCAAGGACGGGGCACTCCGAGAGGCTGTCCAGCCTCATGCCTAGAAGTGGTTGGGGTAGCCTGGGACCAAAGCACACTTGAGAGTGTGAGGCAGCATGTGCTGCAGTTGGTTGGACTTGCATCCCAGTTAATGTATTGGTATGTTCAGTAAATAATCACCAGAACAGTCTGCCTCAGAACCAAAGGATTTAGGTAGGGAGGGACCTCTGGAGGTCTCTAGCCCAACCTCTTGCTGAAAACAGGGCCAGCTTCAAAGTCATACTGTATTGCTACAGTTCCAGGGCTCAGCTGAATGGCTGGGAACTCTTCCAGCACTGGCATGAACAGCACATTGCTCCTTCCTAGGGGATCTACAGATGTCGGTCTACAACCTAGTCTGCAGAAAAGATCTGTGTATGGATGCGATAGGCACACATCTTCCACAGGAATGCTTTCTTCCTTCCTAGAGGAACAGTGTCAAGTATTTTTCTCATGTTCCTGCCCAGTGACGCAAAACCTAGTCAGAACAGATATCAATAAAAAACAAAACTTGTTTGCTTCCTGCCCCTAAGGAATTTTTAATTTGCCTGGGGGGATGTGCTTTGCTATCCAAAATCCATTCTGATTCTATATAACATGAGGGGAAGGGAAAGGGTTTTATCACTGCCGTGTCAAACAAACCCTAAAAGCTAGGCTGTGAAAAAGTGCATGGAAATATTGTTGGTCAGTGCAGAGAGCAGCAGACAAGCTGGGCTCCTCCAGACAGGCCGGAGTGGTATCCCTGCTCCCTGGGAAGGACCAGCAGGATGAGTTTCTCTGACGGAAGAGAAGTCTACACGCAAGCCTCATAAAACCAGAACCAAAATGAAAAAAGAATAGTGAATAATTTCAGCACACCTAGAAAATAAGCAAGAGAGATGGAGATTTCCTTTCAAAATGCCACACTGCTGTTTTGCAAAAGAGAGAGATTCCTGAGTTATCCTTAGCAGTTTTCATGGTTTGTATGGCCACTTATTCTCCATGCTGAATCTGCTGTAATTCGCAAGGCACAGTTTGGAAGACTTCCTGTAAAGAACAGCATATATTATATTCAGAAATTCAGCATTTCATTAGACTTACAGATCGTTTCTGATTAGTTTTCTAAAAACAAGCAGGGTAGGCAGGGGATTACAAAGCAATTGGCCATGTAATGAGGGTAAAAACCTAAATAACTCTTTAACTCTACCAAACTCATATTTTGGTACTGAGAAGATAAAGGAATCTTTATTTTAAATTTAAAAAGGATACTCAGGAATTACACTGATCCTGAAAACCTATAAAATAAATCTTCCCTCTAAATTATATGACCTCACAATCCTTATGCAAAAGAAGTAAAGGAACTGCTTCCATTTTTGTGTGTCATCTATCTTTAGTCCTTCAACTGTAAAGAGATGCAAAGACTGCAGTATTACAGAAATGAGGCTTGAAATAATTTATACTGAAGAATTCCCACCGTTCCCCCGACCAGTTATAAATATTGATGGAGTGTTTAAAGCAGCCAATCACACAAATATTTAATATTCATACATACTGCACAGGGAATTCAACATACACTTCTTGTAGGCTCTTCCTTACGCAACTTTTGAGCACATTACATCTGTGGATGGAGACACAGTTTTACGATCAGCTGCTGAGATCCTCAGCTGATGCAAAAAGCCTTCCTTCTCAGAGGCCTGGTAATGGCTTATAATGCTCCAAATTACACTGGTAATGGCAGCATCAGAGAAACAGCTTTGTTACTGATTCCTCTGCATAAACTGGGAAGAAAACAGATGTCACCCACAGCTATCAGTAAGGAACTAGTCAGGGTCATGACAAAGCCAACTGATGGCAGCACTCAAACTGCAGCCACCTCTGAAAGACAGGTGCAGCCATCCTGCAAAGCCAGCCCTGGGCTCTCTGTGCTGCAGGGAAGAAAGGCAGGGGAAAGGGCTTGTATTTCTGGAGAATTACAGACCTGCCACTCTGCCCAGCCATTTGAAACTCACCACCTCTGGTAATAAACTGATCTTGCTGAGGATGTGCCACACTACCCTGTACGCTGAGGATGTACTCCTGATAAGCACTGCAGTCACATCTGATGTGCAGCAAAGCTAATTTTCATCTTAAGACTGAAGCAATGGAGGGAGGGATGCAGGCAGGCACATAAGAAATACACACCACTGAATATACAGGGACATTCATGCATTAAGCTGCTGGCTCTTTAGGAAGGATCACTGTCCCAAAAAAGCTCAGCTGCTTCACCCAGGACACTGAACTCCAATGTAAATCTTAGTCTGAGCATTTCTGATTTCTCTTGCTAACACTGACATTTTCATTGTTACCATCATCTTCCTCAGATGAACCAAGGTTGAAGAATGGAGGAATGGGGTAATGATGAGTGAGTGGAACATTGTGCTAAAAGATCAGCAATGGCACTGAAAAAACAGTGAGTGAAAAAAGTTGTTGCCGTTCCTCTTATTGAAATGTTCTGGAGGTCAGTCAGAAGCATGGAAAGAAAAAAAAAAAGATGCAAAATACTTGTGTATGTGCTAAAACAAACCTTAAGGAACTTTACATTCAAGTTGTCTGGCTGAAGCACTCCATACGAATAAGTAAATTTCATGTTCAGTACCCCTTGCCCAAGTTGTCTAATAGTGTTTGAGTGCCTGAGTCTGTGTATTTCCATTAAGAGCAGAGCCGTGCATGGGTTTGAAGAAAAGTGAATCATTTGGTGACTGCTCTTGCTTCTTCTCTTGATTGCTGCATTTCTGTATCTCAGCATATCCTTACTGAGCATGATACAGGCATGCTTTCCAATCCTCCTTTGCTCAGCTGGAATGCTCACAGCCACAGATACTGCTCCAGCTAACATGCACTGCTCTCTCACCCTAGTACTACTTTTCCTGGAACAAAGTTCAGATCTGCAAAATGCAAGTTCACCAAGAAAGACAGTACAGTCAAGGCGTCTGGTTGACTGTTTATATGTCACAAGGAGGAGGGCCTTACGGGAGAGAAATCATCTTCAGTTGCTGGCCCCAGTTTGTTCCAATTTGCTCTTCTTGGAAAAATTCACTTGTATAAACAGATCTCTCCCATGATATGAGGGAAATCTCAGTGAGAAAGGTATGTGTCAACACTGATGTTCTAGTAGTTTCTAGGTAGTTGTTAGTGATATGTCCAAATACTCTGGTTGAATTTCCTTTGGAACCATCAAAGATACTGCAGATAGCTATTTGATAATTTAATTATAATTACATATTCATTGCTCTCAGTGCTGGTGCTTTGAACCCACAGAATTGATCAGGTGAGGAAAGGATGGGTGATTTTCTCCCTTGGGCTGTGTCCTCCTCTTCTGCACAGCTAGAATCAGGTAGCTGGGATGGACAATACCAGTAAGTGCTGTTAACCATCAGGTACTTCCCATTTAACACAACAGTGGAGATATTATCTTAGATGTAAGAAAATCTCCAGCTGCACATTGTCAGTAATAAGGAGACAATGCCAGAGAAAAAATCACTTTGCATCTGGCTTTTCTTACTCTCTTTTTTATGTGTTCACTATTGGCCCTTGCAGGAAGAAGCATATCAGAATGGATGCATCTTTGTTTTGGCCACTTCAGACATTTCTTCATTTTCCGTCTTTTCAGACCAATAGGCCAAAGTCTTTGTAGAAACAATAAAAGCAGGCTTTCACAGTGGTGAGTTTATTCATCTCTGCAACAACTTTGCTCCCAGCATAAACTGCTGTTTCTGGAGGCACTTCAGGAGTTACTGGCACCCATCTGCAAAGAGGGGCACATCTGGAAGAGCTGATTTGAACCACAATATCACCACAACGCGGAAGAGCACAAGGTCCTGTGTCTGTCAAAAGACAGCCCCATGCAACAAACCATTCTGAAAAGATTCTTCTACAAGTTATGGTGGATCCACCATTGTATTTAAGCCACCAATGATGGCGAATCACATCATGAGAAGCACAGCCAGCAGATCTCAATTATTTATCAACCCTCTCTACTTGGCACCCACAGAGATGTACCTGCAGTGCTGTGTCCAAATAGTCCCTATCCCCTGCAGTGAATGAGGATGTGGAGCACTGAAAAAAAACAAAATGTGAAGAGCTCCCAAGGGCTGGAGCACGCAGCCTAGAAGGAGACATGATGAAGGGAGCTGGGCTTGTTGGACCTGGTTGGGGCAGGCTGAGGGAGCAAGGGATCTAAGAGCAGCTGCATTGGGTTTACATGGGGAGGGTTTGGTAGCAGGAGGGCTGCAGGGGTGGCCTTTGTGAGAATAGACAAGGAGATCTCCATGTTAGAGAAGAACCAGCTCCACCCATCTTCAAAATGGACCCATCACTGGCCAGAGCTGTGCCACTGAGCGATGTTGGTTGTGCCTCTGGGAGAGCAGATTAAAGGCTTAAAAACATTGTGCAATAGCACAATGCTGGGAGGGACGAGTGAGAAAATGTGAGAGAAACAGCCCTGCGGACACCAAGGTCAGTGCAAAAAGATGGCAGGAGATGCTCCAAGCACGAGAGCAGCAGTTCCCCTGTGGCCTGTGGAGAGGCCTCTGGTGGAGCAGGCTGTCCCCCTGCAGCCCATGGGTCCCATGGCAGAGCACATCTCCACGCTGCAGCCTGTGAGGGAGCCCACAGTGGAGCAGGTTCGTGGCCAGAGCTGCATCCCATGGGGGACCTATGCTGGAGCAGTCCTGTGCTGAAGGGTTGCACCCTGTGGTACAGGCCCATACTGGAACAGTTCAGGAAGGACTGCATCCAGTGGAGGGACCCTACAGTGGAGCATGAAGTTTAACAAAGGAAAATGTGAAGCCCTGCAACTGAAAGGGGGCTGGCCCATGCAACACTATGTGCTGAGACTAAGGGAACAGAAAGCAGCTCTGCAGACAAGGACTTGTTGTCCACATGGTTCAGAAGTCATCAGTGTGCCTTTGCAGTAGTAGTACTGCAGCCTCACTACATCTCCATCCCTGAAGATATTCAAAGGCCAGGGCCTTGAGCAACATAATCTAACTTTGCAGTTGGATCTAACTTCAAACCTTGAGGGGAGGTAGGACCAGACAATCTCCAGTGGACCCTTCCAACGTGACTCACTGCAATTCTGACTGGCAGGGGCAATCGACACAAGCTGCAATATCCACAGGCTGGCCCTTGGGAAGTTTAGACTGCAGATGAAGAAACACCTCTTTCCCCAGTGGAGGTGCAGCCCTGGGAAAGGTGCCCAGAGATGTGGGGTATCTGCATCCTGCTTTTTAAACAAAAAACTCAGCTAGACGAGGTGCAGCTGCTCTGACGTTGTGTTGGCATGGTCCTGCTCTGAGTGGGAGAAGAGATTGCTCTCATCATGTGTACCCAACACCTGAAACAGTGCGCGTGTTTGGATATAAGGGTGACAGGCAAGGTTTGCAGTGCCCTGCCAACAGGTACTAACACCACTGGTGTTTATGGACTACAGTGAATCCTGACTGAACAGGGAAGACTAGAAACAGAAGTTTTCTAGGTCTAACTTGAAA
Source organism: Cygnus olor (assembly GCF_009769625.2). Classification (NCBI taxonomy): domain Eukaryota; kingdom Metazoa; phylum Chordata; class Aves; order Anseriformes; family Anatidae; genus Cygnus; species Cygnus olor. Next base: position 16,462,220 of record NC_049175.1, read on the forward strand.
CATGCTTTAGCACAGTGAATTTCATAATGTGTAAAAACTATCCCTTGTATTAAGCAGCATAAGATTATGGAAATCTTTCCTTAGTCTGTGGCAGTGCATCACAGTACTTCTTAGGTCACTCCAAAGGTGGAGAGATTTTCACCCCCACTTCACTAATGTGGCTAAACTTGGTAACCATCACAATGTGAGCAAGTAATAGAATTGGGAAGAATTTTAAGTTCCTAACTTACTTGATTAAACTCAAATGCTAGCAGATATTCCTGAGATACTCTATGCCAACACACTTACCAGACTGTTTAGTATATGAAATACGTTTAATAAATAAAACATATAGCTATTTCACTGCCATCTTCCAGAAACAGATGAGAAGCGTCTGAGTTGTGGGATGTTCTCCAAGCTTTACCGAGCAGCTGTACAACATGCAGCCATTTCAAGGATTTTCCGTCATTATAAAAGCAAACTAGCTAACTGTGAATTAGACCGAACAGCCTCAATTATATAACTTGTTACTACTTCCAAACATGCTTAGTGGAAAGAACAGGAGTTGTAAAGTAATAGATGACGGGAGATAAATTGGCATGTGTGTGAATCAATGTTTAAACAAAGGAACTCCAGTTCTTTCTTGGAATAGCAACATTTTGATGTTTTGAATCCCCTGACACTGGTTTCATAAATGCAGTAACGTAAACCATGTGCTGGGTGGTGATTTTCTGAGGACCTTCCCCTTTTCATTGTGTATTTTATTACAGGCCAAATGTGACATTAATTGCTATCCACTGCAGCTTGGAGTTAAATACTTGCTCTGTTCAGAATAGCAACACTCAATTAAACAGCATTTTTCATGATCTATACCCTCTATTGTCACTGTCTTTAAGGGAAATAATGGGAGCACTGACCTATATTGCGTTTCTTATTATCGATGGAGATGAAGCGTATGCAGGGATTATCGGTGATGTACTTTGCAGCCCAGGGGACATCAATACACACACCAGCTTCATAAAAAAGTCCCAGAGCGTAGCGGGAGGAGTAGCTTGTAGCTTCCAGTTGCTGCTTTTGCCTTTGATTAATTACTGTGGAAAAAACGAAACAAAAAACAAAACAAAACAAAACAAAAACAACACAAATCAGACAATTCCTTTTCTCTCAGAATGCTAAATGTATGAATCCTGTGGTTAAGCTTACTCCTTCCTGAATATGTCCAGGCTGCTAAAACAAAGAATCTAATACTAAGCCTAGTGTTTTGCAATACTTTTTCTGGGACACCTCTTCATGAAGTTTTAATGGCACATTATGTAACGTAGCCCCTTCATGTGCAACCCTCCCCCGTCTGTTGGTGGTTGGTTGGTTGGTTGGTGGAATCTCTCCACTAGTCACCTCTGATTAGAAACTTTGATGATAGGTGACTTTTTCTCAAATCTTTCCTCAAAAGGTGAATAAATATTTCTTGGTGGGAGTAAGAGATCACAGTTTGCCCCTAGTACATAAAGTGAATGATTGTACGATTTCACATATCAAAAAAAATCATAGAATCATAGAATCATAGAATATCCCGAGTTGGAAGGGACCCATAAGGATCATCAAGTCCAACTCCTGGCACCACACAGGTCTGCCCAAAAGTTTAGACCATGTGACTAAGCGCACAGTCCAATCGCTTCTTAAATTCAGACAGGCTTGATGCAGTGACTACTTCACTGGGGAGCCTGTTCCAGTGTGCAACCACCCTCTCGGTGAAGAACCTCTTCCTGATGTCTAGCCTAAACCTCCCCTGCCTCAGCTTGACACCATTCCCGCGGGTCCTGTCACCGGTGACTAAGGAGAATAGATCAGCGCCTTCCCCTCCACTCCCTCTCTTGAGGAAGCTGTAGACCACGATGAGGTCTCCCCTCAGCCTCCTCTTTTCCAGGCTGAACAGAACATAGGAACTCCTGAATTTCTGGGAAAAATAGTCACCCTGCAATTTCTATGTTGCAATTCAAATGGATGAAAAAATCTCTACAGCATAGCACTTTAGCACTATATTCTTGGATTATAGTGAAATATCCAGACTATTAGCATATTAGTGATTGAAAACAAGTGAAGAATTTATCCTAAATATATATATATATAACACAGTATCTATCAGTGGGGACAACCCAAGAAACTCTCAGAAAGGAGAAGACCTCACAAAGGGTTCAAAGCGAAGTCCAGTTACTTCAGCTGAAAGCATTTTAAGGTAGTTAAGAAAATTTCAGAGCAATTATGAATCCATTTCTTCATGTGATTAACTCTCCTATCTTCTAATTACAGTAAGATATGCTTTTTGCCTCAATTTTCTAATCTCCATAAAACACTGCCCAGAGTAGTTTTATCCCCACTGTGCATTCAAATACTCTTTTATTTCATGCCAAAGAAGAACACATCAGTTTGACCAATCGTGGATTTAGGTACCACATCTCTCTTTGTACTACAACATGGATGGCCAAAGCATCTGAGAGCTGGAATAGCAGAGGCAAGGACAACATCATGGAAGTCTCATACTCATATATGCAACTACAAACCCTATCGGCTTGTATAGAGATTCAATATCGAGAAGCAAAAGAACACCAATCAAAGTGCTTAATTTGATGTGAAATTTAGCCAAGCCTGGCATGATGAATGTGTTGTATGATGAAATTAACAGCTGATGGCTATATCCACTGGTGCACTTCTGACAGGCAGCAGACCACATATGGAATGCATCAGGGATCAGCCCTATCGTGATCAGGGCTCTCGTGAAAATGTCTGTACTCCCGAACAACGGCTACGTGCATTGAGGCCCTACTTCAAGGACGCGGTCAAGCATTGCTTGTTGGTGGGAAGTAGAGAGTAATTTCTTTCCTCTGTGCTTCCACATGGCCTTTGCTTTTTCCTTTTTCCTTTTTTTTCCTGTTTCCGCTTTCCCTTTGGTTAAATTATCTAATTAATAATAATGTTCTCTTAATAATTATTTTTCCCTTAATTAAATTATCCTTATCTCAACCTGTGAGTTGTTTCTTTCCTTTTCTTCTTCCCCTCCTTTTCTGAGGAGGGGGAGTGAGAGAGCAGTTGTGGTGGAGTTTAGCTGCCTAGCAAGGTAAAACCATCACACCTGGAGAAAAGGAGGCTGCTCAGGGAAGCAGTTGAGTCACCATCCCTGGAGATATTCAAAAGACATGTAGATGTGGTGCTTAGGGACAGGGGTTAGTGGTACACTTGACAGTGCTAGGTTAACAGTTGGACTTGATGATCTTAGAGGTCTTTTCCAACCTAAATGATTCTATGATTCTGAAGTCCCATGCTGGGTAACTAACATGGTCCTCCAGGGGGACTCCATCCTTGGGTACTGCTGCAACTTGCCAGCACCTTGAGCAACCAGCTGGAGCTGCAAGGGTGGCCATGCTGGGAGCAAGTTGGCCTGGAGACCCCCACCCTGGAGCTTCCAGCTGGAGCCTGGTGTGACTGCATATCTTGCCCATGCCACAGGCACCTCCATGTGACGACAACTGACACGCATCAAAGAAAAATACTGGCATGACTGACCTTGCTGTCACGACTAATTCTGCTGCTCAAAACTTGTAACTGGGAAAGCTTCATCGCATACTATGCCAGCACGTTTTTTCTCTGGAAACTGATACTTCCTGCTGTGCCAAGGTGAGACTCTAGGAACCACAGCCATAAATCAAACCTCTGCGTTTGGAGCCGTAACGTAGGGACTCCTGAGTCATGCCATGCCTGCCAGGGGCAGGCATCCAACAATGCTGGCATAGTGTTTTCCTGTGGGATGCACATCTGAGAATACATTCATTCACATTGAGAAGTCCTTGCAACAACTGCCACTGAATTTAAAGCCTACACACCACTGGTCTGCATCAAGGTCCATTCCCACTGCTACTGGTGTGCTCGCTTCTCAAGCAGCATCAAGGCTGCCTGGGTCTGGACTCTCTTTACCACTGTAGAAAACATGGCAGGGGTCTGGCTTCTGTTTTAACATGCAGGGGCTGTGTTTATACTAGTAAATGTAAAGAGACTGTTCTCCAGCACCTGATAGCAAACTCAAGGGTGCAGCCATCTCAAACTGGGATGGCCACATCCCAGCTTCAAGTTTGCTAGCACAGACACTTGAACAGAGCATATCATAGAATTACAGAATCATAGAGTCATAGTCATAGAGTCATAGAATGGCTCGGGTTGAAAGGGACCTCAAAGACCACCTGGTTCCAACCCCCTGCCATAGGCAGGGACGCCACCCACTAGATCAGGTTGCTCAGGGCCTCATCTAACCCAGCCTAAAACACCTCCAGGGATGGGGCATCCACCACCTCTCCGGGCAACCTGTGCCAGTGCCTCACCACCCTCTGAGGGAAGAATTTCCTCCCAACCTCTAATCTAAATCTCCCCTCTTTTAGTTTAAAACCATTCCCCCTTGTCCTGTCATTATCTGCCCGAGCAAAAAGTTGCTCTCCACCTTTTTTATAAGCCTCCTTTAAGTATTGAAAAGCTGCAGTGAGGTCACCCCGAAGCCTTCTCTTCTTCTGGCTGAACAGCCCCAGCTCTCTCAGCCTTTCTTCATAGGAGAGGTGCTCCAGCCCCTTGATCATCTTCATGGCCTCCTCTGGACCCACAGCCTTCTTGTGCTGGGGGCCCCAGACCTGGACGCAGCACTCCAAGTGGGGCGTCAGGAGGGCAGAGCAGAGGGGGACAATCACCTCCCTCCCCTGCTGGCCACTCCTCTGGTGATGCAGCCCGGGATGCAGTTGGCCTTCTGGCTGCAAGCGTGCACTGCTGGTTCCTGTCAAGCTTTTTGTCCTCAAAACTCCCAACTCTTTCTCTACAGGGCTGCTCTCAGTGAGTTCTTCTCCCAGCCTGTCCTCCTGTCTGGGATTGCCCCGACCCCGGTGCAGCACCTTGCACTTGTTGAACCTCATTCAGTTCACATGGGCCCACTTCTCAAGCTTGTTCAGGTCCCTTTGGGTGGCATCCCTTCCTTCTGTTGTATCGACTGCACCACTCAGCTGGGTGTCATCTGCAAACTTGCTGAGGGTGCACTTGATTCCATTGGCTATGTCATTGATACAGGTGTTAAACAGCACTGGTCCCAGGACAGACCGCCGGGGGACACCACCTGTCACTGGCCTCCACCTGGACATGGAGCCATTGACCACCACTCTCTGGGTGCGACCTTCAAGCCAACTCCTTATCCACTGAATGGTCCACCCATCAAATCCATCTCTCTCCAGTTTGGAGATCAGGATGTCATGTGGGACCATGGGGGTATCTGCTCCCTCCCTGTGTTTCTCTAGCTGTTACTTTTTTCTATAATGTCTCCACTCTATTCCTCTCCACATCATGAAGATGACTAACCCAAGAGGCAGATTTCTGCTCTCTCTCTTGATGTGACCTTATGTCAGAGTGCTGCTGATCCTAACTCAGGTTCCTGGCTGGTCTCCCCCACCCCATCACCACCTCTGCACCCACACAGGCTTTACCTAGTCACCAGCACGCCGGAGGATTGGAAGTCAGATGCCATCCCAAATCTCTTCTGAAATAAACCTTGAAATAACCCCCAAAAACCTGCAGACTTCTCGTTTCATGAATTTTAACATAAATACTTTTGGGGACAGAGAAAAATGGGGAGCAGATAAAAGCAATGATCCACCCATGAAAGCCGGGGAAGGGAAAGGAGGAGAAATAAGGCATGTGGCACCAGAGGTGGTGGTAGAGTTGCCAGAGGAAGCCAGAAGACAGGCCTGCCCCAGGAGACAAGACTAGCTGAGCAAAATGGGCTTTGAAGAAACCACTTTTCCTTCTCCAGTTCAATGCCCCCCTCTGAGTAGGTGTGGAGACATCTGCTCCTGGACTTAGATCTTTCCAAGGAGGACCCATTCACAGAATCATGGAATCACCAAATAGTTTGGGTTGTGAGGGACCTTAAAGATCATCTAACTCCAACCCGCCTGCCATGGGCAGGGACACCTCCCACTAGACCATTCCTCCTCATGGACCTCAGGAACTGCCTTGAACAGGCTTCTGCAGCATACACAAACACACACACACACTGTCCAAGGAAGAATGACCCCATACAACACACTCCAGAAAGAACAAGAAAGTGGCTGTTGCAAGAGCTGCTCTTCAAAGACATTTCTTCTCACTTGACCTTGATCATGTCCTAGTTGAGAAACCATGGTGTGGACTTCCCGGCTGCACATGCTGCCTGGATCGTCAGCGCTGAAAGCCCTGTACACAACCTGCCCTTCCACAGTGCATTCTGCCTTCCTCCAGGCCAGCTGCTCCCCTAGGACCCAGCACACTGACACCTTCTGGCTGTGCAGGGACTCCATGCCAAACCTCCAGTGCAGCCTGGTAGAGCAGCCACCCTAGGCTGCGGCAGAGCACTGGCTCCCACGCCAGCTTTTTACGCCATTTAAAGCTTTTACATTCACCCGGACACTGGCAGCTGCGTGCTTGCAGCCCTTGGCTGCTGGGTGCCAGGCTTCCTTAGTGCTGTAAGTCTCCCACAGGCTGTCATCTCCTTCTTCTTCCATCCTTCCCCTCTTCCACAGCTTTCTTTCAGCTCCTGCAGTCCCCAGGAATGGAATTTTTTGCGTTTGGCACAGCCTGCAATGAGGAGGGGATTACGCATGGATATAGGGCTTGCTGGAGGACTGTTCCAGAGAAAAGGATGCCAACGTGGCAGGGCCTTGAACGTCCTGCCCTAGAGGAAATGTTCCCTGGCCTGTGCTAACTCCCCTCTCAAGCTGTGATTTCAGCAGTACAGGCACTTGGTGCCAGTATCCAGGAACTGTCTGGGGGGGGCTCTTCATTGCCAAGTCCCAACAGCAACGTTATCAAATTCAGCAGTGGTTTGTCCCAGTTCCTCCTGGCAGACCACAAGAGCCCAGACAGGGAACAGGGCAGCAGCTAAACACACAACGCACAACGGAAGGCACAGTCAAGTGCTTGGGACATGTGTTAGTCATTTCTGTCCTATTGTAAGTTCAGAAGTGAGGGCTCCAAGGGCATGGCTGAACTCAGTGGCCCAGCAGAGCCCCTCTGGCTGTTGGGCATGGAGCAGCTATGGAGGCAAATGAAATAAGGGAAGGGCCTGTAATGCTTCCACCAAACTCTGCTTTGATGTCTACTTCCCTCTGCATTGTTGGGTGGCATACTCTTTCAGCCTGCCACTGTTTGCTCAGCATTCAGCCTTTCTGTCTGCCCAAGATGTACTTGTATGTCTTTTTTTTCAGGTAAGGACTCTGCACAGCTAGGTTTTGAGGAGTCCATCACCACCAGGCCCCTTTCTTCAAGCTATAATAAACAGAATCATAGAATCATTTAGGTTGGAAAAGACCTCTAAGATCACCTAGTCCAACCTTTAAGTAGTCACAGTGCATTACGTATTCTTGCTGTGCTTCAGAAGAATATAAAAGTCCTATAAATGAGCAAATAAATACAAAGCTGTAATATCCCACCAAAAGCATTGCTCTTTGGCCAGGTTACTTTAGTAACTTAATTCTCCTTGGGAGAAGAAAATAAACAAAACCTCCTTCAACCTGAGAAGCAAATTCCCATAGCAAAGCTCAGCACACAGAAACCTTTGTAATGCGGGAACGCATCTGAGATAGATGTGAACTGCCTGGCCTGGGGACTGCATGGCCCAGCAGAAGCTGAGAGCTGCCTCGATCCATATCCCACCCCTGGTCAGCAGCACATCTTCACTGCTGCATAGGAACATACCTTTGGGCTAAAATTTGCTTGTGCATGGTTTGTCACATGGAGCACTTCAGCAGGTACAACACAACCTTCACAACCTAAGTATTGCCAAAGCTTGGCCAGCCAGTTGACTCTAAGTAACTCATTTAAGATTCAATGCCACTTTATGGACCTGTCTTCACAGGCTATGAAGTTGCAGAAGGTCACTGGGGATGGATGCTGAACACCCGTGCAGTCATCAAAGATAAGGAACAGTTCCATTGACCTTAAGTACATATGTGCATGTGGAGCTTGGCAGGGGAATGCTGGTGTAAGCAGATGAAGGAAGGTAACAAACCCAGCTGAGCAAGCTCCCAACAGAGGGAAGAAGAGGGAGGGCAGGCAGTTTTGAGAGTGCGGGCACCAACCACAGTCATGGAGCAGTGTCTTGACAGACCACAGGGCTGTGAACAGCTAGGATGGCTTGTTCACAGCAAGGGAAGGAACAGGTTTTGGAAGAAGTCACTTTTCAAAGTCATGGGGTGATGGAACAGTTCATAAGCTTTCAGGGACAGTGGTAGCAACTCGCTGGTCATGGACAAAAATGAACCACAGACTGAGTTCTCCAGAATCAGTTCTGCTCTATGGGACAGGCTGAACAGGACAAGTTGTTTGACGCTCAGTGTGGTGGGGCCTGACCCCACAGAAAAGCCAGAGACTGAAGGGAACCAGTCCTAAGAAATGGGATGGAAACAAAGGGGTGGTGCTGCAACATTACCCACCCATCCTCTACCTCACACAAGAAGCACACTACACCTCTTTCCTCTCTCTACTTCCACAAACAAGCTTTTGCAGTCCTGGCCAGTATCAATCTGCATTGTGCACATTCAGGTGCACTGTGTCTAAATGTGCATGGAGTCACATCTGAGCTCAGGCCTGAGGCAACTCCCAGGCTGCTTGGGGTGTGCCAGTGCCTCTGGTGCTCTCGCTGTGCCCCTGGGAGCAGGGTCTGGTCCAGGCATCTCCGGGACCCCTTTGGGGCGGGGGAGATACCTGCGGGGAATTCCCCAGTGCCTCCTTGCCAAAGACACATTGTCCAAAGCATGCAGCTTTCTAACACAAAATTAAAAATTTTATTAATTCATTTGCTGATGTATGTTTGCTAACCGATTCACTTAATTATTTTTTAGTTTAAAAAAAAAAAAGCCTGTAGTTCACTGGATTCTAAACTCCTGCAAATTTACAGGGAAGAGGAATTTTACATAGCTTGAGAAGACAGGCAACAAAGTGACGTCAAGTTTGAAATCAAACAACAAAAAACCTGAACTGGTTTGTAAGACTGATGTTTTTTGCTTGTTTCATCCTTTTTATGTTTTAACAAGGACAACAAGTTGATCTAAGGACATGAACAGAGCTTTCATTTTGAATTTCCGTACTTTTATTGGTTTAAATGAAAACCAGACTGTTGTTTTAATGTTGTGTATGAAACCACAAAATAACTATTAATTTTTCCCATTCCAACAAAAATGGTTAAGATGATTTTAATAACACTTTGGAAAAAAAAACAGCTTTCAGACCATGGAATTGTCCAGCATACAAAAGTCAGCCATAGTGATATTTTTAAAGCAATGCATAAAGACATGAAAATTGTACATTTTCCACTGAAAAACTCAGCTACAGCTGCACTGGGAATGCCACTGAAGTAAATGTCCTCTGGAGATTTCATCACATCAAAGCAAGGGGTATGTATACTTTATTTGCTGTTTCTCTAGATGCTGACAGCAGAGTGGGTTACTTATCTATAGCACTCTATAAATATAGCCAGAGCCTTTTATCTGCTGTTCCAGTACTTTACTGTCACCTCGCTGCCTCACTCGTACTGTGGGAAGGAGAGGACCCAGAGATCCCATTAGAGCCAACAAGAAAGAGGAGAGCCAAGGCTTCTGCTGGCAGGCAAGGAGTACAGGCACCATGCCATTCAGGAGTCCAGGACTGAGCCCAGCCTCCCATCACTGAAGCCAGGGAAGCAAAAATAAACCCATCTGTTCTGGTGGCCAAGAATTGATGATGATGACCATGGTGTCACTCTGGATGTTCAGACATCTGCCAGGAAATAGAGGAGAGATTAAAATATGCACCTTTACCTGAAGAAAGACACTGAAGAAGTGAGGTAACACCTGAACCACTCGCCACCAGAATGTGGCAGGTATCAGAGGCTCTGGCAAGGACTGGACTTGCAACTGCAATTTTAAGCAAGCAGAGATGGGAAAGAGAAACGATGGGAGGGCAAAGGTTTCCGGTCAGTATGGTGACATTAGCAGACAGTTCTCATGAAGTTTCATGTACCTGTTGCTGTAGGTCACAGCTGCTGGGGACAGGGAGAACTGCAGGGAAAAACAGATGGTAAGATGAGATGCATTGAAAAAAGGCATGTTTTGGAAAGTTTTGCTATTCCTAATTCAATAATTGTAAAAGCTTGTGTATTCTTATCTCCCAATCATGCTACCATGTCACTTCAGAGCTCAGATGGGATGCTTGCATCCAGCTCTTGCATGCACATAAGGATATGCAGGCAAACTTGGGTAAACTATTTGAGATCTGGTTTGAAATACTTCCAGGGATGAGAGGGAAAATGCTCTATTTTGTTTCACTGTCCGGTTTTGTTTGGTGGCACAGAGGATGCTTCAGCCTGATGACTAACAGCTCTGAAGAGGATGACAAGCAGCCAGATATAGATTCAGCTTTGCCACTTTTCCAGTGTCCTCCCAACTCTGTGCAACTCCTGCTCCACATGGGCCTCCTTTCTGTGCTTAAGCCATTCCCACAAGCAGGTGTGTTCTATGGCACCAGTGGTTTCTGCTCAGCAGAGCAATCCTGCTGGGGCTGTAACAAACCAGGAAAAATGAAAATACTCTGAAGGACACCGATTTGTGTCAAGGGATGAAACAACCCCCAGCATCCATCCCCAAGAATCACAAGAGGCAAAAGGCACTTTTACAGCCACCTTTTATTGCTCTCTGCTTAAGTTTTAGTGAGCAAAATTTCAGCTGAAGCTTTGCCAGCAACTGTGGCTTACACAGTGTCTCCGCACTGATTCCCACTTCAAAGTATTTGCAAAGAAATGTCCCCTTCATCTCCTGAAAGGCTCAGCATCAAGGATGGATAGCATGATGCCCCCGTGTCCCAGGAGGAAGCCACCTAGTTTTCATCACAGACCCACCACTGACCCCCGGCTTTCAGAACCTGAGCTTTCCCTTCGTGAAGCATAGCCAGTCCTGCACAACCTCTGGTCCCACCTGTGGCTGGATGGCAGAAACAGAAATAAAAATGCTCTGCCACTGTTGATCTCTTTGCCACCTTCTGGAAAAATTTGCCAGACATATAGATTTAAGAAGATCTGCCTAATTTATAGATAATTTTGGTAGGTCTCACATGTTTTCCAGCAGATGGATTAACTGAAAATTGAACCTTTTACGTGGAAAGGAGCCCTGAAATCCCCTCATTCTCAATTTGGCCCTTGAACATGAAGGCTTCTTCCAACCTTCATATTTTCTATACTTCATTTCTATGAGCATACACTCTACTTACGGCTTTGCTCTTGATAACCCCGCAACTGATGCTATCCCCCTACAGGTTTTATTATTTGCTCAAGGTTTTATTTGCAGCATCTGACTTACCGATTTGCTGACACAAATCTAAATACATCAATCAGATGTCATCAGTGACACAAATATTTTTAAGTGGCTAGTGATCATCACTAGTTAGAAAGTTTAAAAGGAAACACTGTGGTTAAACGGTAACGTATATTTTTAACCTGGGCATCTTGTTAACAGATTTTAATAGAAGGCTCACAGGCAGCTCAGCTAAGTACCTGGAGATACACCATTCATTGTCACAGCTGACAAAGAGCTACCGTATCTCTGTTTGGGATATGCATTATTCAGAATGGCATGTTACCATACTCTGCACACAGTGAAGCCTTTTTGGCTGGCAACCCCTTTTCCTCAGCAGGCTTACAGAGACCTTGTACACGGCTCTCCAGAGCACAAAGGTGCTGCTCTGAGATCCCAGCTGAGTGGGGACAAAGGGCAGACTTCTCAGACAATCCCTCACTGCATGGTCATTGATGCTGGCACCACGCCACGCCACTGGCCCTCCACCATCACACTGACCATTTCAAGAAGCAGGCTGTTCCTGCTTTTGCGTTTGCATAGGAGGGAGCAGAGGTTATGAGAAAGACTGTGTTCTCAAGTTCAGCTGCCTTATCAAACAGCTTGAGATTTTAAACAACGCATCCTAATGGTTAAACGCAGCCATGCCTGTATTTGCATCAAATTAATGAACAGTTACATGTTGCAATATAGTTTTCATTTTCTTACTATGCTCAGCTTCTGCTAGAATAATCCTGTTTGGATACAGTGCAATGCTTCGTCCTGCAGGCACACTGTGTCCAGACTCAGGATAACAACTTAAATCATTATTTCAAATCACTGCAGACCTGACTGATGTGACAGAAAGCTGCTTTATCTAAAGTTTGGGGCACATGAAAGAAACACAAAGGTGTACTTCGAATGATTATTGAGCGGAAAAGAAAAATGCTTAAAAAAGAGATGGTATAACTTTTTATGAAGTCTCTAATGATTTTGAGAAGAACTAAGAGCTGTCCACCAGCTGCTCTAGACAAGATGATTAGCTACCCACTCATTATTAAACTAAAACCTCCATCAATTTGCATAAGAAACATTTACATCCATTTCCTACAGTGCCACACGTTGCATTTGAGTCAACTTTTGCTACAAACAGTGAAACGGAACTGTATCACTTTTAGAACAGTGGACAAGGCTGGCCCAAGGGCAGGTGGCCAGGTGCTGCTGTCACCTGGGGGATAGGCAGGTGGCAGAGGAGAAGGGATGGGGAGATCCTCTGCGGGACATTTGCTGAGGGAAGGGCAGTATTGATCCAGGAGCTGATGCGCTGGGGCGTGTGCACAGCCCCAGCTGCAAGATCCTGCCTTTCAGTGCTGCAGGAGACCCCAGCGGCTTGCTGCAAAACTGTTTGCTTCCCCTCCCCTTAACTCGATCCCCGATTTGATGCCTAGGTCATACTTTCTCTGAAAAATCCCTGACTCAAATCACTAATCTTTTTTGTTCCTTTTAATATAATTCATTTTTTAAATTTAACAATCTTGCATCCTCCTGCCCCAGTTTGGCAGCTCGTTCTCAACCTGAAGGCTGCACACACAACTGAGGAGCTCTGCACTGTTCTCATCAGCCTGTATGCACAGGGCCTAATTTACAGGATTTACAGGATTTAAAGCCTATACTGACATTAGATTCATTATTTTTTTTTTCATTTGTATTAGTATTTTTGCATTTGTATTAACTCTGTAGACTTATTCTTTCAATGACTGGGTTGTGAGTGGAGAAGATGATTCTTAACCAATAATTTACACATCTCCTTAGCAGTGCCATGGTAAGCAATACAGGCCCTGAAGATATATATACAACGATGCCATATGCCATTTTAGTCTCATGAAACCGCAGTGTATGTGATGTCCACACACAACATATCGTGGAAATGCTACTCACTGCCGTTTATTTTATCTACGGTCTTGATTCATTATGAAACCACAGTGTTTTGCAAAATTAATCACATCTTAGTTTATAATATTAACATCTGTCTAAGATTCCACCCTAGGAAGAACAGGATGTGATATTTATAAGCTATAAAATAAAGTAAAAATGAAGGGGCAGACGATAACTGACTTCACAACCAAACTACTTATGGTTGTATCACCACATACCTGAGGGATGAAAGCCAGTCTTGTTCAAAAATTCAAAATGGTTCAAAATTAGCATGTTTTAGCTAGGAAACTTCTTCCAGATTTTCCTGGAAGGGAGCAGAGAGAAATACCTCTACAGAGCCATCATGACAGACTGACTCCTTCTAAAAGGAAACAGGATACTTGGGATTTTCCAGGAGACCGGACTTACTTGCGAATTTGAGTCATTTACAAAGAATTCCAAGAAATTAGGCAATAAAGGCCAAATAAAATATAAATAACACACGCATATTGTAAATATATATGTAATACACATCTACATATACTACACATATGCACACTCCTGCTTCTACTTTCTAATCATTTATAGGTAGTAGAATATATAAGCTATACCATCATATAACTCTCACAAGCATGTCTGCAAACACCGTTTTCATACTATAGGCAGAGCAATACTTACTATGTGGTGTTCTGGCAAAGTCCGCTAGTTTCTGTGACTGACACTGAAGTTGACAGAAGACATCTTTGAGAAAATCCGTCTTATTTTATTCAGTTACCTCACTATAGATTTAAGATCTTATCTTCGGGCTAAGAGACTTGGAAAAGTTTAGCTAAAAAATATAAAATAAAGCTCATTGTCACAATTTGTCTGGATTAATTTACACATTAATCCAGATTCATCTTCCTGTTGTTCCACGTCATTATAGAGGACTCAGAAGAGCTTTCTTCATACATCATTACAAAGTAGTACGCACAGTTCTTTTACTCTCTTGTGCCAAAATGTAAAAGCTCATTACTTACATAATTTTAATCATAAAACATTTAGCAAATAACTTATGCACCTATTGTACGCTGCATTGAGCTGCATAATAAAGTGAGAGGATTTATTTTCTCGGAGTACGACACTAGTTGCTGAAATAGCATTAAAAGCTTTTCAAGGCAACAAAGAAAAATGTTGGCTTCCTGCTCTGTGTTTTGACTCGGATGGAATAAACACATAAATAAATTGAATTAGATCTGCCTGATGTTTGCGGCTTCTGTGCTGCAGCTCCCCGCTGACTACAGTTGAAGACCCTAATGGCATGCAAAGCTGAAACACAGCAAGCAGAGACTCATCCACAAGATCTTAGTTCAGACTGAGTCCCTGCAATGCGTTCCTATTACTAACCTCAAGTCAATACCTGTAGTACAATATTGGACAGTGGTAATGCATGCTCACAGAATCATAATGCAGCTTTACAATAATGGACAACAAAGATATTTCAATTTAAATAAATACTGGATAAAATGCTTTCAGGCATTAATTATTAAGGAAGAATTCAGTCAGCCACTGGGAAGTGACTTAAGATTAAAAAAAATAACTTTTTTTCCTCTCCTTTTCAAGCAGACAAGCATGTCTAGTTTATTATCAGGAGGACATAAAAGGAAAGAATACAGGCAGAGTTGGTGCACCTCAAAAAAAACAATAGTGTTCAGCTTACAAAAATCCCCCTGGGTGAGTTTTGAGGGGATTTCTCCCCCATTCAGGCCAGACTCATTGGTAAGTTCCAGCATTACCTCTGTTTAGAACTTTCCTCTTTTTATTTTCTGTATCAGTGCAAACAGCTTTATTGGACTTAAGTTCGTATACTGGAAGAGAGGTTTATACTTCCAGAGACTGCTAATACTATGCAGCTGTCTCTTCCAGGCTGAAGAATCCCAGTTTATTTAGTGATCCCTTGCAGGGAAGCTGCTCCAAGCCTCTGGTCATCGATCCCTGTGGGCATCGATCTCTGAACCTTTCTGATCGATGAAAACACAGCTGCACTCAATACTGAAGATGCAGGCACATCGGAGATGTATATAGCAGCATCATTACATCCCCTTCTGTTCTCTATTTAATTCATGTTTAACATTCACACACTCCTTGGGAGAAGCGAGCTTATATTTTCATTGGACCTCAGGCTCTCAATCAAGTTTGATGATGCTGAGATCAGGTCTCTGCATCTCCATACATTTACCAGGTGAGGAAACACCATCAGAAGAAACTTGGCCTTATGAAATATGAACAGGAGCCTGAGCAGACAGTTCTGGTCTACTTCCTTGCCTTTGTCACCAACCTGCAATGTGGCCTTAGGCAAGGCACGTAACCTTCCCATACACAGGTTTTCTAGTACTAAAACTAAAATAATAATGATCTTTCTCATAATCTTGTAGAAATTAATCAATCACTTGCATCTGGGGTCCTCTGAGGGCACGATGTCTAGTTTTCTGCAATTGCAGGCAACCATGCATTAAATGTTAGGGCCAGTGTGGTTAGCTGAACTTGCCTGAGTTATGTGACACATTATAAAGGCAAAGATTACTGTTTTTAGGCTAAGCTAAATTCCCTCCTAAATAGTATCTGTAGTAGAACTGAAGTAGAAGATGTACTCAGGAAGTGGTCTGCTGCCATCCCTTCCTCTTGTGATAGTGGAGCTATAGTTTCCGTATATTTTCTACTGCTAAGAAAAGCGTGTGTTAACTACTAGACCATCTGTCTGCTGCTTTAACTATTTAAGAAAAATGTCTGCTGGGGAACTTAATGACCTTACTCTTCTGTAGGGAATTTTTGGTCATCTATTCTACTGTTAATTCTCAATATAATAGCTTTGTTTACTCATTTCATCATAAACAGTTTCTTTTCATTACTATTATGACCATAAATTTCTATCTGCAACATAGTCAAGCTTAAATGTTTCCATTCTTCCAGCTGATTAGCTTGGCCTGAAGTTGTCTATGTATTTTATCATCGAATAGGTTACCTAACAGCTCTGCTGGTTTCCGCTCTCTTCTGCTGAAGTAAACCTGGACCTATTAATGAGGAACACAATGCATACTGATACATCTCTTGGAAAGGAGAGTTTTAAGCTTTTTTGGATCTGGTGAGAGCAGTGTTCTCCTAAAATGACTCTCCTGATGCATGGCCAGGCATATCTGCAATCACACTGACCTTGTAAACCACTTCACTGAAGAAACAAACTACACTGTATTCACTGATTTTGCAAAACCTTGAAGTAAGTTGGACACCTGAGGGATATAAGTCATGATGGTACAGTCAAACGTTTATATGGATACAAACATGATTTAGCGTGTGTTATTTTTTAATCTGCAAAGAATTATTCCATTAAGGGGAGGATGGTAATCAGCTGTCTAATCTATTCTGCTTCCAACAAAGCAAGGCAGGGACCAGTATTTAGGCAAACAAGTCCTCAAATGAAAAGGGATTCTGAAATGAGCCTTAGTATGTAGAGTCCTGAAATCACCCAAGAAAGGCAGATTTGCTGCAAGGACATGTTTTTCCCCGTTTGATAAAGTACTGCCCTCTCCTGTGGTTTGGTGAGCTGGAACCCCAAGAAATAACAAATCATATTGTTCATGTCATCGCATGCTAAGGAGGGTGTCTACTAATTAAAAGGAAAAGGGATCTTCATCAGAAAGCTGCTGGTGAGAAGCAGAGGAATGGCACTGGCACAGAGACAGTATCGAGGTGCTAGAAAATTCATGACAAATCACACAAATATTTGTAGAAAAAAGGGCTAAATTATATTCAGAGAAAGTCTGTGATTTTCTACTGTTGGGAGAAATCTTCTCATCATGAGCTTAAACACTGAATACATTTAAATGTAATTTAAACTCCCAATGAGGCTTTCAAGTCAATGTTTTCAAAGGCTTACAAATTATTTTAGAGGATAGGCTCATATTCCAATAAGCAAAGACTGAGAGAACTGTGCTAGCCTTGTCAATATGCTTGCTTATAGAACAAGTACTCGGACGATGCAATAGGTTTCAGATGGAAGACAGGAAGACATAAGGCAGGAAGTGTGAAAGATTCAGAAGGATGATACAAGGCAAAGACACTATTTTCTCACCTTATTATCAGAGAACACAAATACTTGCTAAATGTAATCCATCACAAATACATATGTGTAAATGCAATGCCCATACGAGGGCCTATGCTAGCACTAGCAGCTTTCTGATTATTGGCACTTTGCCTAATTACATCTAATTGCTACTAGTCTCAGAGGAAGGCTGTAATTCACCCCAAATTCTTATGACAGGCAGTCAGTAAAAGTACCTACCTGCCTGATCAGTATATTAGGGGATCCTAGATAAGGAAACAAAACTGTAACATTTATTCTTTCAGGAAGAAAATACTAAAACTTGCTCTTTAGAGAAGCTATTTTATATAACATACTATCTGATGGGAAAGTTTGTTTTTAGAAGCTGTCTACATTGTAATAATTAGTTCAATAAAATTTGGGACACAAAGTTTCAGGAATCCATATCCTGAGACAAAGCTATATAGCATTAGAGCATCATGAGTGATGCTTTTTGTAATCATGTCATAAACATCTACAGATGAAAATTTGGATGTAATTTAAAGCTTAATATTAACAATATTATGTACAAAATGTAAAAAATCCCAGTACATTTGTTTCCATTTCAGAAATATTCAAAAAGCTTTGAAAAATAATGTTAATTCACTTGCTAGGGAGGAAGAGTCTATTGGACAATGCGAAATGCCAAGACTTCACAACTACCAGCCTGGACAGACATTTCCTACACTAATAATTTGTCATTCACCACATCTTTCAGAACTCATTCCTCCTGTCTTCTCTAAAACTTTCCCTAAATAAACCACTTTCTTTTAATCTCATATCAACTTACATTGTCTTTAATCCCATCCATGAGAACTGTGAAATATACAATAAACCCCTTCACATAAGTGAAAAGATGCAGGATGTGAAATGTCACTTAGAACTACATATGCTACACTTACACCATCCATGTGAGATTTGCACTTTTTTAAACAAATATTTTGTGGCTATATTTCTTTTTTTTTTCTTTCTTTTTTTTTGTGTTGTTCCTATTTTTCCCTGCAACTGAATTAGTTGTAGACTTCATGGGGCTTTCCTCCCAGGAGATCTAATACAGCAGAGACTGGAAAAGCTGAAACAAACAATTTTATCCTTTTACTATTTTTAGAAGCATATTTGAATTCTTAAGTGCATATTTTTGTAACTAAAAGGATGGGGGAGAGAGAAAAACATACTTTCCGATATATTCCAGCACTGCAAACATAAGAATCTGATGTGGGGGATAGAAAGGGATAGGAAGGAGAGAGAAGAACCCGTAACTGAATAAAGAAATGCAAGCAAGAGAAGTAGAAGAGATGAGAATCCAAGTACCAGGAGGTATGTACAGGAGGAAGACAACATGTATTTACAAGGCAATAGGGAAGGAGGAAAAGACAATGTAAAGCATGGTAGAGATAACAGATTTACAAGGAAAAAGTTTAAGGAAAGTCACTTTTCCAAAAAAGTAAGGGATGAATTGAGAAAAATGTGAACTAAAAGAGGAAAACAGAACTGAAATAAGACAGAGGCAGAACAGAATAAAGGCTCACAACTAAGATTAACAGATACTTTTGTGCATTTCCATAGCAGATGTTCTGTCTCCCTAAATTTAGAAGAGACAATGGGATTAATCCTTTTACTGAACTGGCAGGGTACTTTATTTTCAATTATGTGGTTTAATAATTAAAGTTGCCTTGGCTGTTGCTAAATGTCTGAAAGCCTGTACCATATTCTGGTACCTTCACTCTGAGTACTGTGGTTTTTGGAGATACTGCTTAAGCTAAAAGCATTTTTCTACTTTCTTTAACTGTCCTAGGTTTTACAGCAGATGCTGGTTTGAGGGTCTGTGCATTTTCTTAAGGTCCAAACTACAGTCACATACCTAGGCAGGCTCTTCAGTTCCTGGTGTTTTCATACTAAAATTTAAACAAATATTTCATATTGAAGTAAGGGACACAAAAATGTGCTGGTGGAACAGATCTAGTTTGTTGGATACTGCTTGTTGGACATTGTTACTGACAGGAGTCCATCTAAATGCAGATATTTACGTAAGGTTCACAGACGTCACAGTGAACTTAAGAAAATGGACAACTAACTTATTTTGTTTCTGCATTTAGCTTAGCCTAAAAACAGTAATCTTTGCCTTTATAATGTGTCACATAACTCGGGCAAGTTCAGCTAACCACACTGGCCCTAGCATTTAATGCATGGTTGCCTGCAATTGCAGAAAACTAGACATCATGCCCTCAGAGGACCCCAGCAGCCCATGCTGCTACTGCTAGCACAGGTGTATCTGGAAAATACTGCTCTACTTCCCCAAGGATATTCTACAGGCAGCTTTTGCTTACACATGTTGCTCCTCACTAGCTCTGTATTTGGAACTCATGTGAGAAGTTCAGAGGGTTTATACTGGATGCCTCCCATTATCAACCAGATGTTAGCAGACCAGCTGTGTCTGTCATCTTCACAGCTGAGGGTTACAACTGGTAATTGCTTGAGCTTCAGTAAAGTGCTTGTATCCACAGCCTTTGGATTTCCTTGAAAGTTTATAGCAGTAAGTAGTGACATTTAATTTGTTAAGATTTTTTTGAAGTACTCTCTGTAACTTCACATTTGATAATAAAATATAAATTAAACAGAGAAATGATGTCACTCCCTCCCATCCCCCTCAAAAATAAAATAAAATAAAAAAATACAGGGAATACCTCAGGCTCTAGGAGACATTGTCTGAACTTAAAAAAGAGTCTTTAAAGATTTCCATTGTAACTGAAGAAAAGACTAGTCTAGGGAGCTGCTTTTCTTCTCCCTGTGAATATACTACGTGAGTTGTGATTTACTCTTCCAAAGCACAGGACCACATCAGAGCAGATCTCTTTCTCCTAAAGTATCTTAAAAAATATTATATTCTGTAATTGAATGGGCAGCACCACCACCAGTCCCAAACAAGTTTTGACTTCATTCTACATTTGCACAAAACATACCAAAATTCCAAGACAATAAATGAATAAGCCTTAACAGTGATTTACACAGATGCAGAACAGCAGATGCAATTGTAAACATACTAAAAATGCAATGAATGCATAAATGTTCATTTGTATTATTGCCCAAATATAGAACAAAAGGAAGAGGACTTGTATCACATAAAGATGGACAACAGAGCACCTTCAAATACAGAAATACAGTACAGAAAAAGCTCTTACTATTTATAAAGACTTGACCAGGAACAAATAATAGGTAGTTTCCATTTGAAACTACAAAAGCAGCTGGCTGATCTCTGTGGCCCCTTTGATGTAGACTTTTTAACATGTCTTGGAATTCTAGGGAAATTACAGAGATGTGAAAGGGTTTGAATATTGTGCCAAAAGGAAAAATAAAAGTGACTCAGGTAGGGGAAGGAAGGAAGATTGGCCTGACATCAGTCCCCAGGCATAGTGAGTGAAATCTGATGTAGAGTTCACTCAGTAAAACAGGCAGAATTAATGACAACAACAACGTGACTCCAAAATAGGTCTTCCTGAACAAATCTAACCTCTCTTCAGAATAACTGTCAATTTAGTTGACAAAAGCAACTACATATTGGCAATATGTGAATCTTTGTATGGCATGTAACTTAGCCCTCTATGCTTAAAAGAGAGCATAAATGACACTGAACACTGGCAAAACGTATGCCAAATGGGTTAGGGAACTGGTGGGCTGTCAGGTCTTGAAGTGCAGCTGTTGGTGGGTATTTCTAACAGATCTCTACAGAGACCAATAAGAAGCTTAAAAGTATACAAACAATTTAATTGCTGAAAAATTAATGGCAATGAAAGTCACTAATGGCAAAGTCTATCTGAGCAGGCAGCCTTGTATAATCTGTATCACTATGCAGGAAGCTAGAGTAGGAAGCAGGAGGAAAGCTTAAATTTGTGTACTATATTTATCAGATGGATACTGAAAAGCTGTGTTAAACTCTACCCTCTGACACCAATCCAGATTTCAATGAGTTAGAAGCCATTTCATGCTTACTTACCTAGGCATACCCTGCTCCTCACTGACTCTGAGCAGAAATTATAGGATGGAGAGTTTTTGAATGTTGGCTTTCACAGAATAGTTTGGGTCGGAAAGAACCTTAAAGATCATATAATTCCACCCCCCCTGCCACAGGCAAGGACACCTTCCACCAGACCAGGTTGCTCAAAGACCCAACCAACCTGGCCTTGAGCACTGCCAGGGATGGGGCATCCACAGCTTCGCTGGGCAGCCTGTTACAGTGTCTCACCACCCTCTGAGTGAAGAATTTCTTTCTAATGTCTAATCTAAATCCACCCTCTTTCAGTTTAAAACCATTACCCCTAGTCCTATCACTAAACTCTTTGATGAAGAGTCCCTCCCCAGCTTTCCTGTAGGCCCCCTATTAGGCACTGGAAGGCTGCTATAAGGTCTCCCTGGAGCCATCTCTTCTCGAGGCTGAACACCCTCAGCTCCCTCAGCCTGTCCTCACAGGAGAGGTGATGCAGCCCTTTGATCATCCTCGTGGCCCTCCTCTGGACTCGTTCTAATAGGTCCATGTCCTCCTTATATTGGGGGCCCCAGAGCTGAATGCAGTACTTGAGGTGCGGCCTCACCAGAGCCGAGTACAGGGGGACAATCACTTCCCCAGTCCTGCTGACCACACTATTCCTGATGCAAGCCAGGATGCTGCCTTCTTGGCCACCTGAGCACACTGCTGGCTCATATTCAGCCAACTATCCACCAGTACCCCCAGGTCCCTTTCCACTGGGCAGCTTTCCAGTCACTCTGCCCCCAGCCTGTAGTGCTGCTTGGGGTTGTTGTGCCCCAAGTGCAGGACCCAGCACTTTGCTTTGATGAACCTCATACAGCTGGCCTCAGCCCATCGGTCCAGCCTATCCAGATCCTCCTGCAGAGCCCTCCTACCCTCGAGCAGATCAACAGTCCTGCCCAACTTGGTGCCATCTGCCAGCTTACTGAGGGTGCACTCAATCCCCTTATCCAGATCATTGATAAAGACATTGCAGAGAACTGTCCCCAGTACTGAGCCCTGGAGGACACCTCTAGTGACCGGCCTCCAGCTGGATTAATTCCATTCACCACGACTCCTTGGGCCTGGCTACCCAGCCAGTTCTTAACCCAACGAAGCGTACACCCATCCAGGCCTTGAGCAGCCAGCTTCTTCAAGAGAATGCTGTGGGAAACAGTGTCAAGTGCCCTACTTAAGTCTAGGTAGAACACATCCACAGACCGTCCCTCGTTCACTGAGCACGTCACCTTGTCATAGAAGGAGATCAGATTTTTCAAGTGGGACCTGCCTTTGATAAGCCCATGCTGACAGGGCCCAGTCACCGGGTTGTCCTGTAAGTGCTGCATGATGGCACCCAAAATAATCTGTTCCATGAGCTTCTCCAGCACCAATGTCAGACTGACAAGCCTGTAGTTCCCTGGATCCTCCTTCCGGCTTCTTGTAGTTGGGCATCACATTTGCTTGCCACCAGTCAACTGGAACCACCCCTGATAGCCAGGACTGCTGATAAAAGGCTTGGTTGATTCATGCACTTGGTTGATTCATGCACACATAGACCATGCTCTCATAAGGAGAAGGAGTTCAGAGGAGGAACACAGAGTTTGCTGCACTGATGTTTACATCTGTACCTCTAGACAGGAGCTGTGAAGAAGCAGATGCTGCACCCTCCCACCCTCACCCTACTGGACCAGTCCATATGACCTACATAAGTCAAGAGAAAAACACGACTTCCCCGCATATAACAAAAGACCTAGTATCTAAGCTAGAAAAGGGATGCTCTATTATCTCTCTCTCAGTGATTCTGGTTCTTCACACTGTACACAGTTTGTCAGAGGAAACACAGTACTCAATTACTGACTAGACACTAGGCCATATAGATAAAATAGCTGCTATTATTTAACAAAACAGCTGTCAAGAACAGCTACCAAACAACCTCTCTTTTTAAAAGAATAACTGTCTGGTGTTAGGAAATAACTCTTAAGAAATGGGCAGGCCAAGGAAGTTCCCATTTTGGCAGCGGAGCCATAGTTAAAAAGAAATCTTGTTTATACAAACTTTGAAAGAGAGAGAGAAAAAAGAGAGGAAAAAATAACTTTTATTTCAAAATAAAATATTCAGTGTATCCCAGGCTGCGTAGTTGGTATGGAAATGTGTTGGCAGCAAGCTTCAGGGTGTGAAGAAAGGATGTGAACAGCAAACAGCCTCAATATATCGTGGCAACATCACCTACTTGAACTTGACCCTCTGGAATTAGTGCAGCCAGGTACCACAGATAGCTTGTTCTTCTTCTCCCCGGAACGGATTCACACACCCTTTCTGCCCTACCACTCGCAGCTTGGCTGACTGGCAAAGGGGAAGACGGGAGCCCACAAGCAGCTACGCATCTGAGTTCAAAAACCATGATGCCCAGATCTGTTCATGCATCAGTGCACAGACCTGCACAAAGCACTGGTAGCACTGCCATCTGCTGCAAGCGAACTGAATGTCAGCCAAATGCAGCACAAACACAACTCACAGAAAAAAATCACCTTCGGTTCTCAGGCATGGTTGATCACACAGAAAGCTATTAAGGGCAACTAACTGTCTTTGCTGTGCAAAGCACTATGTTGTTAATGTCATCACTAAACTTCAGTGTCCCCAGCTCCTGGCCAGGCTTTGAAAATAGGGGTAGGGCTCTGTCTATTTGCCTTCTGACTTGATTGTTTTCTTTCTTTCACACTTTAAAACTTCACTCACCAGTTACACAAAGCATAAAAGTACTTTTTCAAACATGATCAAAGCAGCTTAGAATTTAAGATGACTCTTTAAACCTGGATTTAAAAAATAAACTCAAACCAAACCCACCACATGTTGCAGAATATTATTATAATACCGCTATAACCACATGAAAAATACTATCGTGATTCCTGCAAAAATGGTATTTCTATCTGAATAACTGTCTGGCACAATCAAAGCTCTCTAGCAAAACATTGCCAGAGAAAACTCTCTCTGCCCCATAATAGCAGACAAACCTGTGACAGGAAAAGAAAAAGTAAAGGATTATAGTAGAATTATGTCAGCAGATTAAAAATCTTCTGTGGAGCAATATTACATTAAAAAAGACCAAGTTCTTGAATAAGCACTACAAAATTGGGACCAAATATCTTTGATTCATAGCAGAAATCCCCTCAATACTGTGGGAAGTCTGTCCCTGATGAACTGTTTACTGAAAAAACATCTAGGTTGCAAAGTAACTGCACCACTTCACTGGAAAAGATGATACCGATCTACTTCCTCAATAACATTCAACTCTGCCCTTTTATTATGTGCTGTATCATTGTTAATTCATATATAAGAAGGAAAGTAAGTTTCAAATGATCTAAAATGAACACACTGAAAGCTGACCAGAAGTGCCACCATGTCTTAAAGTTACCGTTCAGAAGATTCACTCTCAATCACTGGGAAATGACTTATTTTAGACAAATCCCTTCATTCTCTAGAACCTGAACTTGTCACAAAGGCAGCAGAAACCCATTAAGTGAGTGGTCCAGGCTTCTCAGACAATCATTTCACTTCCTTGGATCAACTTGTGTTATGTTTAAATAAAATCCAGAATAAGCAACTAAATGTTATCACGTTAACAGTAAATTAACAGCATTGCTTTTCAACTTAAATAGATAACCCAAAGTAGCAAAATTCTTTTGAAGGAATAAAAACCCAAAGAAAATCACATTCTGTGATTCTGTGAAAATCTTGTTACATTGCAGACCATTCTGCTGGAAACCTACCGGCACAGTTCCTTATCCTATAAGAATCTCAGAATGATCTGTTACTGAAGGGAAAATCAGTTACAGCTCAGTCCGTTCTACAAGAAATCAAACCATCTACCCAAAAACCAGCCCAGCTATCTTTAGTTTGGGAAAAATGTGCCTTTACATCACATGCAGAATCCTAAAATTAAGCAATGCGCACACATCTTCTGCAAGTCAGACACAAGTGTAAAGAAACCAGTATGATTTTCAGTGAGACCACTGCTAACTGCAAGGAAGCCATTCCCCTTTAAAGCCAGCTTTGCAGCTAACAGATTTGCTCACCTGACTCACCAGAAGTCATGAAAAAACAAACATCCTGAAACAAAGAAAACTTGTCCAGTTTTCTGGCAGCAATTCTTTCTAAAAATCATATCCTGGACCTTCACAGAAGGTCTCCTCTTTTTAGTTCACACATAATGCACCTACCTTATTAAAACACATTTTTCTAAGTTTCCTACTTACACATCTGGCTAAAAACAAAACTGAGCAAGTGTATCATAGCCACGTGTAAGGGTTAAGCATTGCCACCACACTCCTTTGCTTGGCCTAACCTATGTCCCTTTCTGCCCTTTTCTGTTGTGATTTATGGAATAGGTATAAGAGAACAGGAACTCTCTCTTCTTGGGTTTGAACTTGATCTAGCACACCACGTTCCAATCCTACATGAGCCTTTTCATCCCATCAAACAAACAATAAAGACACTTCAGTATTCACATGACATCAAGTTACATGATGACCATAATGGATATATCATGGTTAAAAATATCCTAAGCAACACAGTCAATGCTTGCCACTTAAATCTGCATTGTTTATTAGACTGAAATGTTTTATTTTTATTTAATAAAAAAAAAGCTTATACCTATATGATTTAAGAAAGACTTCTTTGCAGCCATACTTACAAAAGAAAAAGCTTTTCAAATTAAGAAAACACTGTAAGGTTGAAGCTTTCCTAGTCCAAGTCTCAGCCTGCAGCAAATTTTGCAGTTGAGTAATAAACCCTTTTAAAATACGGTTTATTATGGAAATACTGTCAGAGCCTTAATTAAAGTAGGCGCCACAACACTGGAGCTGCTTACACAACACATGGATTCTGCAGAGAACATCAGGCACTCACTGACCTCTGCATTAAGTGCTTTTATTTCACCCTACTGTTTCAAACAGCATTGCCAATAAAGTCACCTGAATGAGATCACTCCTATATCCCACAGCACAGCCCATGGAGCGCTCGACAGAATGAGAGTGATTAACCAGCAGCTGATGTCACCAGCAGTGGTCTGAAACCATGAATGTGCATACATCTCCCACAACAGACCAAAGAATCATTGTTGTCTGTGAAATGAAAAATGGACCTTTAAACCAGACTTTCAGGTCTGAGATTTAATTCAGCTTTGGCTCAAACCTGCTGCAATCACAAAGAATTACACTCTCATGTCAACAATACCTATGTCTCATCAAATTTTAATACAGGGTGAAATGCTGGCCTCATTGAAGTCACAGAAAATTCTGCCAATGGCTCAGAGCCCAAGTTTTACCCAATGTGAATTAGAGAATCACCTACTCTTCAGGTGATTACAGCCTCTACAGAGGCTGACAAATACAAAAATAATCTTAATATCCTTCTGTCAAAGAACTCAGAGACCACGTGTAAAACACATTTACTCCAATCAGTACCAGAAGCCGAGTACTCTGGTTTGCCCCTCCCAAGCAGGAATGTTCCCAGCACCCAGTGCCTCCCATCGTACTCCAGCCTTCATTTCGGCATGCGCACCATGTGTCTACGCTTAATCCCACAGTTCCTTATCCTGAGGCAAACAGGATTCTTTCCCAGTCAATTATGTTAATTGCAAAAGAACTTGTCTCTCCCTAGGGAAACTGTGGGAAGATGGCTACATCATCATGCCAGAGATTCTGGCCACATCCTCAACGCCACTGCAAAGCTGCAGGGGAGGACGGAAAAGAAGGGCCATTTGCCTCCAGGTTTAACTAACACTGTCAGCTGTGCAAGCAAGCTGCTCTAAGGAGGAAAGAAGCAGGATGGTGAATGTTGTCTGAACAGACAGTGTCTCTGAACACTATTTTGAAGGTTTTGTTGTGTTTTTGTTTGTTTGTTTTCCAGGCATATTCTCCTCTCAGTTCCTGCAATTGTTATCTGTGCATTAGCAAATGTCCCCAATGCTAACTTCCTTTTGTATTTGGTCTTTTCAAAAGCATTTAAAGAGAGTGCTGGACACCAGATATTTTGTGACAAGAAAACCAGTGGTATCAAGTATGTCTTGACATTCATGTTTATTCAGTGAAACAAAAGCAGAGTTAGCACATGCAACAAACCCTGTTCAGGAACATATGAAGACAAAGGATTGGAAAATGTCTTCTAATGAAAAGCTCCCAAACAGAAGGCCAAGGAACAAGCGAATTGCTCTGGGATTGCATATTTACGGGAAACAAACATTTGATAGCTTTCTGCTTTGGCAGACACAAGTCTAATGAGATCAAATGGCTAGCTAAGGCTAGACTGATTTAAAGGCCTGACATTTCTAACAGTGAGAGAAACAAATCATTCAAGGAAAAGGAATGGAATACCTCCTGTTCTTCCCAAAAACCTAACATCAAGAACCAGAGCAAACCCCACTAACATACCAAGAATTGTTTGGATCATTCAACATTGAAGATATATATGCCAAGATTGGGTATTTTTTACTTGACTGACCCCAATTAAAACAGTCTTCTGGCCTGCAGGGGACTGCTTTATCTGGTCATAGTGGTCCCTCTGGTCTTTCCAATCTATAATCTAATTTTCAATCACAGAACTGGACTGCTACGTACTCTCCTTGGTTCCATCCTTGGAAGTGTCATGCAGTACAGGATGTGGTAAATGAATGCACATAAAACTTATTTTTAAAGCTGGATGGGTTGAGATAGGGAGGAAAGACTATTTGTGGGTCATTCAAATGAATGTACTATATTTAATTCATGGCATTCATCAGATGACACAGAAAGAGGCACATAACAAGGATCAAACAATTAAGATTTACTGAGAAAATGCAGTAATTCTACTTATTTGGAATGAGTAAAGATGGCCTGCTCCCTCAGCCAGCCACTAGATTTTTCTTTTCCATTCATTGGTTCCCCCCAAAAGCCTGGGAGTGAAATACATACCTCCTGTGTCGGGTTTAGTGACATCGTATTTAAGGACATACATAATTGAATGCAGGTCTCTGTCTCCCACTGACAAATTCTGGTGTTTAAAATGGGGACAGAACTGAAAATTAACATGTCTGAGTGTGGTCTCTACATTCAGCATTTAACCAGCTCCAGTTTGCTTCTGATCATTTTTAATTTTTTATGTATTTGCCAGAGTGGAGGTGGCCAAGTGGCTCTTCTACCTGCCTAACACTGCTGGGCTGTTCATGATTTCAACAAACTTCAGAGTTGGCAGAATGGGCTAGGTCTTCTGAAAGTTAGGGCAGACTTTTATATAAAATAATAAATTTATCTGGCCAAAAAACGCATTCTTTCAGGAGTGTCCAAGTCTATGTCCAATTCGCCACATGATTAACAGACAAGAGATGCTTTTACCTTGCATATTTCTTTGAAAAGAACGTCTATGATCTAAAAGAAATTTAACTAACGATAAAAAGTTATCTCATTGGAAAACTGCAGGAATTCTGAAATGATCAACTTAATTCATAAAGACAGACACAAAAAAGTGAACATTTGCTCATCGTTTTCCAATGTGGCTTCAGAAAATAAATAGTAAAGAACATTTTAATAGTATGTTTCACAGTCTAGATAAAAACTATATGAAAAAAACTAATGACAAAACTTGGGCAACTTATCTGTAAAAAAAGTTTTTAATTCACATTCTGAATATAAATGAAAGTACTGCTGTGAAATCAACAGTCTCCTACTTTTTATATGATAAGCAGACCTCTGTTTATTAAATATGAAGCAGCCAATTTTCATTCCACAAGAGCTGTATGTGTAATTACTTTAAGTTTTTCTGGAAGGCAGCACTGCAGTGCTCTGGACAGACAGTCATTCTTTTAATCCATTGATGTCTGTACTTTATGAGCTTATGAGTGGGAGCTCCTTTAAAATTAACAGGAACGAACTATACACACAAAAAGAGCATACTTACAGCCAGACAAACAATAAATAGCTCAATGAGGTCAGAGTGTGATATTACAGCAAAGACTTGTCTAGCACGTGTGCATGTTATTTAAAAGTTCAAAAAGTCACATACATTTTTAACAAACCAAGAACACACATTATGTCTTTATTACTGTTGAAATTTTAGAGCAGTAGCTTAGCAGATGGGAATAAAAACCAAAGTAGAAGTTTACAATGTCCCATGTCTTTTTCTGCATGACAGATTTAAGCCCCATGCAGCTCTGTAACCAGACAACAATTCCCACTCTTCACTCATTCAATCTGGGATTCCCATAAGCTACAAACTTCCTTTACTATAACTAAGAGAAACTAAAAACAAAAATTATGCAAATCACTGCCCAAAACACATATCTGTCTGTATCAGAAAGGAAAATGAAAATAATGAATTTACTGCAGTTTAAATTATACATAATTATTTTCTCTCACTTCAGTTAGCATAAGAGAAACAGAAGAAGTCCGTCTGCTTTGTGGTTAAGTCACAATGCATTTCACAAATTTACACAGTTCCTGCAGTAGATTTAAGGCTCATGAGCTCTGTTCATGTTAAATTAGAAATTCCACAGTTTCGAAGAAATTAGTAACTCCTCAAAACAGAGAAGTGCAAATGTAGCTGTTTAACCACCCTACAAACCTGTTTAAAATAAATCCAGTTCGTTAAGTAAGGAAAGGAAGTAAAAATGTCAGCATCACCCCTACCACATTTCCTCCAGAGTGGTGCATGTGGGGAGCACGTCAACATGAAAAGCATGCAGTGTCGTCAGCCCACAGAGAGAACTGTGGTTATCTGCATCTCTGAAACAGCTGGGCCTGTGATCAGTGCGGGTCCTGCTGTCCCCAGCTCCCGATTTGAAAAGGAAATTTTGCTGCCAGATTGTAGTATTTGAGAAAGGCCCTGGAGGGGGATTCCATGGTAAGGGCCCAACTATGCTAAAATGCTGAACAAATTCCCAGGGGAAACTCAGCTGCCACTGGGTCAGAGCTCATTCCGGCTCTCTGTCTCACAGACTTTACATTTCTGGGATATGTAAGAGTAACCTCCACAACAGAATCTTACTGTTGGCCTCATTTCCCCTTATACTGTTGCATATCTTGTGCATCCATCAAAAGCTGACCCACTAAAGCCCTCTCTGTAGATAAACAGCTGAATTTTTCAGTGGGCGAGGAGGCTTAACAGGACTCTTTCCCCTGTATTTGCAAACGAAAAGGACCATCAAAATGCAATACCAAAGGGTGTCACTTCATCTGGGCCTCCCTGACAGAAGGAAACAGGACAAAGTAGGAATTAATGGTGGTTTCCACCAGAGCACATCTTCATACTGTCACATCACTCACAGCTCTGGGACTTGCAGGTATCCAGCTACAGCACCATCTTCTCCAGATGAGCAGAGCCACAGAGATGGAAGAGATCTTGTAATCCTCAGGATGAGCTTCAGAACAGGGGGAATATGCTTCTAATTCAACCAAGTATATGTAAGGAACAAGGCTACAAAGTCAGCTCACAAATTTTAAACTGATAGTGTTGCCAGCTCCAAAATGAAGCTATTAATTCTCCAAAGAAAAACAAAATGGCTGTTAAATTGCATAAAATCACTGTGGCAGCAGAAGAACCTGTTAATACTCTGTGTGGTATCCTTCATTTTACCAGTGGAAGTTACAGCGATTTTCATTTCCAATGAACAGTTCGCACTTACCCTACTCTGTACCTGAAACTACAAGTGCCTTTGCCACCTGCCTGGTTGTTTGATTTGCAGCTGGTGAGTCCCCTTGTAGCAGCACAGAAGCAGCTGTGAAACACTAGCATGCCTCTACTTACTTTACTTACTTTGGCAAGTTTCTGCCAATACCAGCAGGTCCTGGCAGCTGCTCAGGGATGTCTTAGTCCTCTCCAGCAGCCATTTCAGCCTGAAAGGCCTGCAAAGGGCTGTCAGAACAAGCCCCAGTTTTTTTATAAAAGCTTGTACTGGGGTTACATTTGAGAAAAGATTTCATGCATTCATATTAATCAGTAACTCAAACATGAATATTTATGGCATTCCTTTTATTTTTAATTCTTATGAACTGAAGATACAGTTTTTAGCCTGACTGCAAGGAAGACTACAAAAGCACAAAACCTGACAATTGGGGAAGTGATTCAGGCTACCTGAAACACCGCAGGCTTCCCCAGGCAGCCCTCTGCATGCAACCCACAGTACTACTGCCAAATTAAAATTAAGACTAAGGCCGACACTCACAGATAACATCACTGCATCTCAGCTTTGGCACCATCAGACTGAGCATGCCAGCTGGCAATTTTTCATCTGGAAGATTGTGCACATCACAGACAATTTTCAAGTTAACGTGGATCTGTGTACACATGATGGAGGGAAGAGCGAAGCCGATCAAAGTTCTTTTTACTTGTCTAAACAGGCCCGTGTTTAAAGGCAACATGAATAAATCTGATGCTGATCTACATGCAGTGGTTAGCTTATTCTAAAATGAAATCTCTCTCCTGATGTGATCTGATCACTGTATTGTTTATCCAGTCATACTGGATTCACTCCAAAATTTCAGTTTGTCTGTTCAAAATTACCTGAGTTGAAGCTTGCTATTATCACATCTGGTTTACCCTACAGCTGTGTCTTACCAACTTGATTAAAAGAATTAAAACAAAGCCCCAGTACAAACTGAAGTCACAAGTAGACCTCACCTTCAAAATACTGAGCCAGATTTGCCCCTCCCACAGTTCTTGTGCAGCCCAGCTGGAGTCACTAGTATTTCTCATGGTCGTAAGGGTGGACCTAAAGGGAGGACTTCATTTAAAACAGTCTGCAAGTGATAAGCAATAGCTAATTAGTGTCCATCTGATCTGCTTAACAGAAAAACTCAAACAGCTCATCGTACTTGAGGGTTAAAGACACTCAAAGTCCCTGTTGTAAAAAAAAGCACGATTAGATCCCACATTAAAACAGGATTAAAATCACTTCTAGCATGCTCTATGTTTTGGGCTTGGCAGAACCTAATTTATCAAAGAGTATGCAAGATTTCCCCTTGCAATTCCCTACTAATTACAAAAACTATGTAAATTCAATTTAAAAAACAAAACAAAAAACCTTTACATAAGAGATTTCGGTTTACTGTGCAGTCCTGTTTGTTTTAATCTGGTTGCCACAAACCTGAACTTCTCCCTCTCATCTTCTGGCTTATATCCTGCAAATACATTCCACTGGCAACCTTGAATCCCACCTAAAAGGGGTTAATTTACTTCTGTTCTCCTTGGAATCAGTGCAGAGAAGAGACTGAAACAGATTAGATATACTGGATAACAGAAAAGGAGAGAGGAAGCTATATAACATGATTTGTGAGGAACTTTTCATGGACAATCTTCCTATGAAGAACTATTGGCATTCCAGATGTTTCTGTTCAAAACTGTAAGACTGTTAACAGGCAATCTTCAAATATCACATGCACACTTAGCCAACCTTGGGAAATTCTCCAATGAACTAGTGAGTCTTACAATTTCAAATTCCATATATACAGAGATATGTGCATTTGTGTATATATGGACACATATACAAACAATGTGTATATATACGCATATATAAAAACACACACACATTATATATATACTTTTAAAACCTGTGCAAACCTAAAGCACCCCCAAAGCTAGTGGAAATCAACCAGGCTCTCTCCAAGTCTTTCCACAAGTAGTCATCAGGGCTCAGGTACTTTCAAAGAAACCTTTTACAGAATGAGCCTGCTAAGCTGCATCAGATCACTTCATACGGAAGCACGCTGAAAACTGAAACAACGGCTCTCTCTGAAATGGCCAGCACACTCCATTTTGCAGGGGTCATTCCTAATACTCCGAAACTGTCGTTTCCAACAGTCTGAACAGCAAACCTCAGCAGGTAACTTTGCATCTAGATCGCTGAAGTGCACAACTCTTACTATGGCTCAAGGAATGTCTGAAGAGGGCGAGAGAAACCAGAGGTGTCTGCTCCCATGCTCAAACGTAACAGCTTTTAGAGCACTGCTCCATTCCTGTGCTAAATGCAAACTGTCATACGGGCCGCCTGCACTGTACAAAACCCCTACATACTACAGCCCAGACACAAGTACATTTGAATGATCTATAAAACAAGAATATGCCAGAAAATTACCCACAAACTTGTTTTTGCTCTAGTTTCCAGAATGCATAATCCCCCGTTATGTTTGTGCATATGAAGAATATGCAACACTCTCTTCATCGTTCTGAAAATATGTAGAGGAACATCTAGCAAACACCTTCAAATCTTGCGTAAGATTTGTCATCCTAATAAAATTGATGACTCATGATTTGTAGCCTCAATAAGTGAAACTGCTGACTTCAAAATCATTGCCAACAGTGAGCTGGCATGATAATTATGCCCATTTATTGTTAGCTAGCCACCTGCCTCCCAAAAATAGAACCAGAGATACAACGTCTAATTAGAAGTGCCTGAATTACCAGGGTTCCTGTATGAAAAAACTGATGAGAATTCAGCAGAAGGTTTCCACTGCTATGTAAGAATTCAGTAAAATATTCTCTCTGCAGTATTCAGAGTATTAAAACCTTAATTTAATGACTGGCCCCATGAAAAACTTACTACTTGCAAGTTTTGTCCTTTGATTTACAGATAATTCTTTCCATTTTGTGTGAGGGTGTTTTAGGCACCCTGAAATGTAAACGCATCTCAAAAAGGATCACAGCCATCAGGAATTTGTAAAGAGAAGATAAATGTTATAAACTGCACTGAGAGTTTTTCAAGTAAAATCCAGTGTAAATCTCAACAGTTAATGAACAATTAATTAGTGTGCATTCCTAAAAACAGTTGAAAGTTAAGGAAGGTCAGATTGTACATAACTATTTGTAATGAAAACATGCCTACCACATCTGTGCAGTACTGGTTTACTTCCTACTTTGTTAGAAAGATCTCAAGAAATTGCAGAATTGTACATGACATCAGAGGCCATATCTAGATGCACCTTCTAAGTCAATACAAGTCCAAACTAATTCCTTCAGCAAGGACCTGATGTCCCTTTCTGTCCCAGCCAGTTGCGAAGGAGCGGTGGGTTCCTTAATGAAAACCTGCATTGCCTGCTTTTAACGAGTTTAAGCATCTATGTTGTGGAGCCTTCTGCGTTAAAGATGCTGAATTTTTTCTCTAACATTCTGTTACATCCCCAGCACTCCTGTTTAAGAGTCCTTTTGCCATTGTCCTTCTGACTCTGACAATAATTACAATCACCAACTGTAAGCTGTCCCTTTCAGCGTTTTTTTTTGTAGCCTCTCCTGTCTCTGTGACTGTCTCCTTTTGCACACTGTCTCCTGCAAGTGAAGGCAGCTCTCCTGTTCTCAACCTGCAAGGTGAGAACACACCAGCAGGTCAGCACTTACCATAAATTTAATAGGGAGATTTGTCCTAAGAGGAACAGAGCAGCCTGGATGAACAGCGTCGCAACAGGATCACCACAGCTTGGAATACATCATACAGGGAAGCTTGAGATATTGCTTGCTGTCTGAGTGGGACAAAGGTCTTCTAACTCTCTCACTCCAGCCTTTGGTGCCTCTCTTTGTGGTCTGCTCCCATGTTCTCCTTGTTCTACCTCCATGTCCCCACACTGCTCATGGTACCATGTTCCACATCACATATTCCCACCAGGCTTATTTCTCTGACTCTCTCCCACACTTCTGCCAATTGTGCTACCATACCTCCCATAGCTCTTCAAGCAGAGCTAGCATATAGCGAAAGGACTTTCAGACATCTCCCAGAAGTAAAACATGGCACTGGGGATTACACAGAGGAATGAAAGCCTGGCAAGTGGCTGGGATGCAGAACAAAGTCTGACTTCACACAGGAGAATCAATGCTTCACTCTTACATGTGGGCAGGATTTATTTCTCTGCCATTTAGACACAGCAGAAGATGAACCGCCACCAAAGCAACAAACCCAGAGAGCTGAAACACGCAGCACGAGCATATCTTTGTACAACATACCCAACCCACCTTCCTGGAGTTGTTCTGTGATGTACCACGGCATCTTAGCAGAGAGACAGCAGCCAGCACGGACAGTTTAATGACAGTTAAAGCACAGGGTGTACTCACAGTGGGGCTGCCATTGTCATGAACATGGGATTTTTTCTAACCATTAAAATTCTCCCACAATGGCTACTGAAATCACCAGGCTAGATTAGTACAGGCTTACTTTTACTGGAGGTTCTCCCCCTGCCAAACCCTGCCATATATTGAAGTGCAAAAGGTGATAGATGAGAATGTAATCACATCATAAAACATTTTGAGATGAGAAAGGATCTGACTCTCCTAGACTGTGATACCATAGCTATTGCTTTTCATGCTACTGCAGAGTTGATGAAACAGACGTAACACACACACACAGGGCACAATCAGTGTGTCCTGCTCACCAACCTACCAGCATCTTCCGTATCTAAGTTCTGGTAACACTAATGTCCACACACAAATCCACCACTGAATCTTCTGATGATTAGACTTGCTTTCACATGTGGATGGAAACAGAACTTTCTTGTACAACATCAACTGAGGATCTAGGGAACTGGTCTGGAGGCTGTGCGGCTCATTTCCCAGGCAAACTATCATGAAGATGAGAGCAGTAAAAACTGTTAGTCAGCATGACAACCTTCAAGAGCACTGCCTCTCTCAGAAATGCAGTTCTTATTAAAGCAGAAACAGCTGGTAAACCATCCAGGACTCATCCTGGAGACACCTGTAAGCACAGCTTCATTTTATACGCAGGGAGTAGACATCATAAGGGAAGAACAAAACCTATCATTTCCTAAAGGTACTTGTTTTGCAGCCACTGCAAAATTCAGCAAAGTTTTTCAGGCACTCCAACCCACAATGGCGCCATTTGATTTAACATTTCCTTACAGATCACTATTTTCTACAGCATAAAATACTACCATTGAAAAACTTTACATAAAGTACTAAAATCTAGTCAAGCCACAGAACGCATTACTTGCACCACCCCGAAAGGAACATTTATGAATACCAAAATGAAGCCAATTTTGGTACCAACTGTTCCTACATAAAAGGAACACTCACTCTGATTTCCCCAAACAGAAAAAAAAATTAGGAAAGACATTTTTAGATCATATAAAAATACAAAGAACTGATAACCAACAAGGAAGTGTGGCTTGTGTGTGACACTATTAATCTATCTTGACTGAACAACTATATATATATATTTCACTGTTCCACCTCCCCTTTTTGTTTGCTGTTGAGGACAGATAAGTGTTACTTGCAATATCTTGGCACAGGACTTTCACTAAGCACTAGGTACTGCAATAGCAAAGCAAAATCTCAGTCCCTCAGGTTTTGTAGAATTTTACCTCAGGCCTATTTGACCGAAAGCTCTCAGCTCCAGATACATGTTGGAAAAACACCTACTTGGAGAACTAATGTTTTCTCTGTAGGAAGTGCCAGCTTGGTCAAACAAGGTATTTTTAAAATTCTGACAAAATCCCACGAGCTTCTGCCAACCATATACTAGGAAGGCAAACATGAACTGAGACAAAGAACACCACTTCTGGAACGTGCAGGGTATTTAAAATCAGAAGCATGACTGGTTAAGTGAGGCACATCTCTTGCGGGCTCCTAGCACAGAGACAAAAGGACCACAAGAAAGTTAAAAGTGCTGGTGCTGGGGACTGCTTACTAACTGGAAACAGGAAGTAATTTTTATACAAGCAAGCATTTAGGAGAAACACATCCAGCACAGAGCCAGAAACACAAACTAGAATTTTGACACCAAGCAACTTGTAGCTAGTAAGCAGCAAAAGTGGATTCAGCTTTCTAGCAATGAAATTATTGTTTGTCCTTCTTTAGTGATGGTGTAAAAGCTACCAGAGGACACAAAGAGCTTTGCTAAAAGTAAGATCATAGTTAATGATTAACTTGCCATGAAGTTGACCAGACTCCATTTCTGAAGGATGAATCTCAAAGGGATTCAGCAATGAATGCGAACTTTTCTAAATAATATTTTATTGAATGCTGTAATAGACTCAACAGTTGTACAGGCTATTGCAAATAGCAATAAATATTAATCAAATAAATATTGCAAATAGCTAAATCTGTGGAAATAATGACTGTACTTTAAGCTTCAGTCTCAAAATACGTGGGCATAGAAGGGCTCGAGCACCTTTATTGATGCAAGACCCAACTTCAGTCAAGAAGAGATCTCCTCCACCATCCTCTCCAAAAACAGGGCTGACAGCACAGAGAACCAAGCACGATTCAACCCAAAATGTCAGAAATATGCCTTGTTGCACACAACTTGGTCACCTTGCTCACACCTCCGTGGAACAGCTAGTCAGCAAGCTGAACCAAAGCCCTCAGTGTGCACAGCAGAATTCATGGCGACTCCATCTCTTCATGCCAAGATGATGGTGTCAGAGATGACAAAGAGTGGAACAAGTGGCATACCATGGTGGCAAGAGCTGGGAGAGCAATGCTCAGTCAGAGCAGTGTTTCTAACATTGCCAGCGGTAGACAGAAGAGCAGGTGAAAGTCTCCGAGCATTTTGCAGATGTAAAGACGGAGTGGTTCAGCACTTAGAACATCAAAATAACCTGTGAGAAGAGAGTGCTTTAACTATCATCCTGTGGTAGACTGATCCTGGAGGACACACAGATGGCTTGACCTCACGTGGCTTGACTTTTGACCAAACCCCCGACTGGAGAGGTGTCCACGAAAGTCAACCTGACACCTAGACAGGTGTTTGAGGTAGCTTCAAGGGCCTAGGAAGACTCAGTCAAATGTAGCATTCCGTAAAGGCAAGAAGAAGATGGACATTTGCTGGAGATGGTTTAGTCAGTCTCCCCTGGGGCAAGGATGCACTGGAGATCTAGGAGGGATTGTGGACAGAGACTGAGATTACAGAGTGGATAGGAAGATCTTTCCTTATTGATGTGAAAATAAAAAGCTAGTCATCAGCATCTAACACATTAGAAATTTTCATATGGAGAGAGACAGAAGGGACTTGCTCTTTCTGATAAATATTCAGAATTATTAAGTTTTCTTTTTAAGGGACTTTTTTTTCAAAATTGGCTTACAGCTGTGTCACCTTTTGTGCCATTTTGTCAGGTTTACTAAAATAACTTTTTATTTACTCCAAAGTGTCTTTTTAGAGAAGACTTAAAACTGTGCCAGGAAATAAAAGTGCTAATTTTTTTAGATGTGAAGGTATCTTAAAAAACTATGTTGCTGTGCCTTTGATCATTTATGGGTGTAAGGTACATGCTGTTGAGAGAAGTCATACCCTCTGTTAGTTCAGCAGATACGGCACAGAAAAAAACAGACATGCTTTCAGGCTCACTAACCTTCTCTGTCTTTTTCAAGTCTGAAATAGAAGCCATAATTGGCAAGCTAAGTACTAATTGAGAGCAATTGCTCTGACTGTAACTTGATTATGTTAATCAAGTAACAGTTTAGAAAAAAAAAAGGATGATGGTTGATAGTAATTATCTTTCTGTTCTGCAATACTAACACATTTATCATCCTCCTCTTTGCTAACATCCTTTTACTAGACGGGCATCAACTACCTTGTCTTTCAAATTGTTTGACTGAAATACAGCTGTGCCTTCCATAGGCAAGGTGTTATGCAGGCAACATTCAGATTTGGTTTTAATTTTGCTAGTGTTCTTTCTCCCTGTAACAAACCCAACTGAGTCCTTCTAGGCAGAGCGGGGATTTCAGACATTCTTTCCATGAATCCTATAAATTGTACCGAGTCTCAATCACACCTGAATGTAAGGACACAGACTCTGAACTATAATTTAGCTAGTTGTTTCACAGGAAAATTAACACCTTCTTCCTCTCCCACCCTCAGCTGGATTTATTTATTCCGTTACCATTCTCAGTACTTCTGTAAAATTAATTTCCTTCTTCAGAACATACAGGTCTTCATGTTTTGGCTTTCTTGAAAAAGAAGAGTTAATTGCATACTTCAACACTTGATATGATTGAAGAATGCTCTCAGTGAAACCTAGTTGTGCTAAAAGAGTCAGTGGGCACTTTGCTATCAACTCTCCGCAGGATGACATGAACAAACTATGGAATCCAACATCCTCTTTCGTTGGTGGTGATTAATTTGTGACAGTACTATTTTAACAATAGGGTTTTTTTTGTTTGTTTTTGCTATATACTATTCCAGGATTCTCCTACTCCTGCTTTATTATGTTTCTGAGAAAGCATACATTACTGCATACTCACACAAATATCCAGCATAAACTGGTAAAATGCTTTTTTTCATTGTTTGCTTTTTTAAGATGCTCAACATTTTCCATCAATTATAAGACCCATAATTTCTTCTGCTGACTACTTCTCACTTCTTCCTTCTATTCCTGAGTTCATGGATTCCATAATTTATTTCCTCTTTTTCTTTCTGTTGGGACTTATTTTTGTATGGGCAGTTCCTTATTTTATTTTATTATTTTTTTCATTTAACAAAGTTTTCCCCAAGATAACTACCTAAAATTAGAAATCCACAGTTACTCAACCTGTGTTGTGTCCTACCAACTTGATGTCAGATGTTTGCTGCACAATTAAGACAGACTGATTTAAAATTATTTTTGAGTGAAACAAATACATGTACCTAAACTGCAACTAAACATGCAAAAAAAACTGCAATGTCTTTTTTCAATGAAGGACATGCTATGATGTGTGCAGAAGTGACAGAGAGATAAGAAGCTCAAAATACTTTCCCATAGGAAGAAACATGTCAACTCTATTGCAGTCCAAAAGATCCTGCACCTTTTGATTCAAAGACAATAAGCTTAGACTGTCAGTATCACAGAACTGAATAACAGAGGACCCAGCACAAATTCTTACTAGAACAAGCTAATAACATTAATGGGGAGAGAAAAAAAAACACCACCCTCAAATAGGGTAGTAGATTTCCTACAGCTAAGAATATAAAACTATAAGGCTGCAAGTAGTGATTGTAACAAAACATGATGTGTCAAAAGTTTCAAGAAGAAACTCGTAAGGCCTTCAAGACCCTGTTAATAAATTCTAAGTGAGTAATTTTTAATCTGTTCTTCTTCATGCAGAGAATGGGTTGACTCAATTGATTTGAATGTAAAACTAAATATAAGGTTTTATTACACTACAGGCTTCCTCCCCCTCACTCCCCTGATTTCAAGGCCATTCAGCAGGCGCAATTTCTCTACAAGCTCTGTTAGTGTTAGGGACAAGGATTTAACCGATCACAGCATCACACAAATTTCATGACCCTGCAATCCAGTTGCTAGCATCAGCCAACATTATGCTCTTTAAAAACAAAGTTTAGACTCCACAGCTTTTAAGTGGAACAGATGCCAAGTCCCCTATCCCACTGTTCTTTTGTGCAAAAGCAAGGTGGTACCCAGAGCATTCTTTTTTTTTTTTTTTTTTCATTTCTGCCGTTTTTCACAGTATCACAATTACGCACTCTTCTAATGTATCATGATTTTCATCGACTTTAATTCTAGGTAATATAAAAATTTTTAGCTGTATTGTAAAAGATTTAAATTTTATTTGCACATGATGGCTTCATGAATATTACAACATCTATCTTATACCACCTTTTTCACGGTTCGTATCCTATTACTATAACACACTACTGGCTGCATCCCTCAAATATGAGTTGTCAATGAGTTGTTAGCTGCATTTCAAAGCAATGAAATAGAGAATTATGCACCACAAAAATAACAATTTATTATTACTCATCACCTTGGGAGATGATATGCTTTGGACTTGTGAAAGCTGATCATTGTCTTCCGCTTCCCTCTTTCATAAAAGAGATTTGTGTGAAATGCTCCAAAACATGCAGACTGCTAACAGTCAATAACATTGCCGCAACTGAAAGGGAGAACCCTAATAACAGAGCTTAGGGAAAATGTGTGCACGAGCATGCATGCCAAATCATATTGCAACTCTAGGTTTAAGAAAAAAAGGAGAAGCAAGTACAGGGGAGAACTTCAAAGTCAAAACTGGAACTAGAAACAAAGTGTACTAACTTTTTTTTTTGTAGCTGTCTGTTGTTCTGGAGTGTGACTCAGCTGAACAAAGGCTTTTGTCTTCATTTAGAAAGAGTCCATATTGCACAGGAAGTGGCAAAATCTGCTCTCTGGAACGTGCCCATAGTTAAATTTGTTTTCATGGGAATGTAACATAGAAAGTCAAAGTCCCCAGCTTTATAAACACAATAAATCACAATCCTGTTTCACAGAAGCTGATGAGACAAGGGTAAGATGCTGGTTCACTTCAGAATGAGGAGGCATTCAAATAGAAAAACTGCAATTTGTAGGGAAAAAATGAGTGAAACAGTTGACAGCATTTGATTTTTAACTTGTGTTTAAGGA
The DNA here is from genome assembly GCF_009769625.2 of Cygnus olor. Lineage (NCBI taxonomy): Eukaryota > Metazoa > Chordata > Aves > Anseriformes > Anatidae > Cygnus > Cygnus olor. Next base: position 16,503,926 of record NC_049175.1, read on the forward strand.
ATCTGTAAATACCTGTATTTATAAGTTAAAATAGAAAGAACAACCTGAGAAGCACAGGAGTATGTGACAGTCTGTGCTACCACTATTAATCCAAAACTGCGTAACAGTCACCACAAAAAGTACCACCAGGTTTAACAGTAGCATCTACATTTGAAATATCTGTATTTCCCTTTTTATATCATACCTGCTACAGAGTGCTGAAAATGGAACATAAACAGTTTCTAAATAATCTATTTCTAAAAATCTGTTTTAACAGTACCGAGAGATATTAAGCACTTGGATGTGACCAGACCAAGAGGCTGCAGTTTATCAGCATTTTTAAGTTAAACATCATGTAGTAGAAAACACAAAGAAGCAATACGTTCATTTAAGGACAGATTTTCCTGTTCATTCGGGCACTTCAGTACCTGTGTTTGGACTAGTTCCTGTCACTCTCATTCTCCAAATATTCCCACATCATCAGTGAATTTTCTGATGGAAATCCACCATTATTCTACATACAGAGATCTCTCAGGAATTACCTGCTCTCATGCAAAGAAACATATTTTCCATCAAGGAGTATATGTTTTTTCTACCATACAAAAAAAAAATTTATTTACCTTAGTGAAATAACGTTTATCCTCAATTTAATAAACTAGTGCCACCTACTTTCATGCTTTTTTTTCCCCATAAAAATATGAGCACACACATCGGAAGTTTTTGCTTGCTTGCAGAGTGAATGAGAGGGAGTGTGCTGCACAAGTAAGTCCTGTCTATGTATGCCACAATCATGAAACATGTTATAAATAAAACCGTATGAGAGAGAGTATCATCATTCTCCTTTTGCTGTATGCTGAAGGAAGCGTTGGGGGTAGATACCAATACAGGAGTGAGAGCCTGCACACACGTTTATTAAACGCAGAGAAACAGACATAAAATGGAATAGTTTCTCTCATTGTTGGGCAGGCTGAGTGCATGAGACACTTCACATTAACAAGAATTATAGGATCTGGTTTCTTTTCCTATTTTCTCACTTGAAATAGTTGTGAATTTGTGTCAACCAGTACCTGCAGTATATGTCTGATGTTTTCATGCCTGTCTAATACTTCAGTGATCTTCAGAGCACATACCTGAAGATGAGGAGGCAAAAAAAAAAAGATCCATTTTGCTAGTAAAAATAACTCAATAACAAATGTAGTCTAGAGTTGGTTAGAAAGTGCCGCAGTTTGACCTACCAGTTAAAGCCGTTAATGATACACTGTGCAGTATCAGTTCAGAGAAGCTATGAAACCACCAAGCCATGTTGTTTATACACAGCAGTGTTCTGTAAAACATGTCTCTGACACACAGTGCTAACAGTTTCTTTTACTGAAGCCATGTTCTTCTTTTTCCTTCCTTATCTTCTTTTAAAATACGTGCTTTGGTGACAAAGGAAGACTAACACAGAACGTGGTGAAGAAAGATAAACTACCTCATTTTTCTCTTGTACCACGACTTCTTTTAGTGATCTAAAACATACCAAAGAGAAAATAACTCTTCTTAATGTAATATGCGTCTATTTTATTTCCAGTTCTGAGTTATGCAATGATCTCTCCTGTGAACAATGTTCTTTGCTTCACAGGTACTAGATAATGTGCAGAGATGTAAGGCTGACTATATATTGCCATCATGGCATTGTTCTACCCTTGTGTATCCCGCCTTTTATTAAGGTTGCCCTTAATGAAAGTGCAAAACAAAAGCAACACTTTCTAATGTTGCGGTTCTGCAATGATGGAAAAATTCATATTGGGAAAACAAGTCAGCAAGCCTAAGATGTCAGAATATTATTCAAATGCTTGAAAAAGATAGTGATGTTCCTCAGGAGTCAGTACTGGGACCGACACTGTTTAACATCTTTTTCAGTGATACAAACAGCAGGATTCAGTGCACCCTCAGCAAGTCTGTGGGTATCACCAAGCTGTGGTGCAGTCGACATGCTGGAGGGAAGGGATGCCATCCAGAGGTACCTCAGAGGGACCTGGGCAGGCCTGAGATGGCCCTTGTGAACCTCATGAGGTTCAACAAGGCCAAGCGTAAGGTCCTGCACTTGGGCCTGGCCTTTTCCAGGTGGAGACCAGATTGAGAGCAGCCCTGGGGAGTACCTAGGAGGAGTAGGAGGAGTACCTAGGAGTATTGGTGGATGAGAAGCTCAACAAGAGCCGGTAACGTGCGCATGCAGCCCAGAAAGCCAACCGTACCCTGGGCTGCACAAACAGCAGTGTGGGCAGCAGGGTGAGGGAGGGGATTGTCCCCCTCTGCTCTTGTCAGACCCCACCCAGAGCCCTGTGTTCAGCTCTGGGGCCCCAGCACAAGAAGGACATGCATGGACCTATTAGAGTGAGTCCAGAGGGCGGCAACAAAGATTATGAGAGTGCTGGAGCACCTCTCCTGTTAAGACAGGCTGAGGGAGCTGGGGTTCAGCCTCAAGAAGAAAACGCTCCAGGGGGACCTGACAGCAGCTGAAAACAGGGTAGATTTAGACTGGATATTAGAAGAAATTTTCACTGTGAGGGTGGTGAGGCACTGGCACAGGCTGCCCAGAGAAGATGCAGATGTCTCATCCCTGGCAGTGCTCAAGACCAGGCTGGATGGTTTTTTTTTGCAGCTTAGTGTATTGGGAGGTGTCCCTGCCAATGGCAGGGGGCTGGAACCAGATGAGCTTTAAGGTCCCTTCCAATCCAAACCATTTTGCGATTCTGTGATTCTACAAAAACTCCTCAGAGACTGTGAAAACATAAGTGGCCACAGCACTACACAGGGGAAAGTGTTTCTTTAGATTAATTCAAATATATGTAGTAACTTTTGTGAATTTTACTAAAGGTTATGCTACATCACCATGTATCTAGAAATCGGCTGGTTTGTAGAGCAAGAATGCAGAGAAAGCACCAGATAGGCTTTCTTGTCTCAAAATCTAGTCCTAATTGAACTTACCCTCAGTAAGTATCTGCATGGTAAGCGTTCACCTCCATTTGTACAGATTGAAATACCAATAAAGAGAAGTTAACCTTCCCTCAAAGCTGAAACAGCATGGGCATACGAATCACATTCACAGTACAACAGTTGTTGTTAGACTACTTTTCCATTAATAACAGCGTTTTTCCTTCAGACAATTTCCTTGCCTGATATTTGGATATATCTAAAATATAAACCATGAACAGAAAAAAGCCTGTAATGGCTAAAAAATTAAAGCAACATACATTTGTTATGCCTCATCCACAATCATTTAGTTCCTTCATATAGCTTCAACTGTATCACGTGCTCTGGATGTCTTGCCTATTTACTTGCTTTTGTTTTACCACATATTCTTTCAGTTTGCATGTCTAAATCCTTTAGAAAGTCTGATATGAGAGATGGGGTGCAACCAAATATGCATGTGTTATGAAAGCACGGATAAATGAAAGCACAGATAAATTAAGCAAATTGTACATGACTACAAATGGCCTCTCTATGCCATGATTTACCCAACTTTCATAAGTGAGAATATGCATATCATGCACACAATTTTAGACATACAATCAGGTACATAATGTAAAAACCCGTTTTCCCACATTTTCTTTTGTTTTTGTGTGTTTTTTTTTGTTTTACTTTTAAGAAAGTAAGCCTCCACTGCATATTATCAGTATTCAAAATGCAACACAAAAAAAATTCCTTGAAAGTTATTGACAGATCAGCTACAACCTAGCAGAGGATAAAAAAAATACCAGATGGAGCAGAATGAAGAATTCCTTGACATTAGTACATGATACCAAATGCTGTACTTAAAAGCCAAACTCTCCCCTCCCCCGGCACAACAAGCCTTTCCTTGGAAAACTGTTTTTCAGCTATTGATGGTGACTATTGTCAGTTTGCTATTTTAGTCAAAGGCAAAAATAGTAGAAGTTATGATCTCATAAAATGCTGCTCAGACTTGCTTATCTGCCTTGAAAGTGCCACTTAAAAGAAAGAAAAGGCAGGTACTCACTGAAAATTGAAACCTAAACCCCATAAACCATTATAATACTTAGTATTTTGACATTTGACTTTACAGAAAACTGTAAGCTCTGACAGGGTGATGCAAAAAAAAAACCAAACGCAACACAGGGAGATGATATTTACAGCTAAAGGAAACATGACAGAAAAGAATAAACATGCATTTAAAAGAAACCAGGTATCTATGTATCTCATTGCCTGTAAACACATACGTATCAGCAGCAGTTTCACTGACAGGAGATTTATGAGAGCTTAAGAAAAAATCCAAAGCCAAAAACTTAAAAATAGTATTGATATGAAATCCACGCCAGTAAGTCATCTGAAAATCCTGCTTAGGTTGTTTCCACAGCCCCATGCTACCATAGCATTTTTAAGCATGTAGGAGATGTGAAAGTTAACCATTTTCTCTTACGAACCTTAACTGAAGCTGTCCACAAGGAACTGTCAGACTTTTTCCCCCATGGGATTACTATGGCATTTTATCTCCTCCTAAAAGTTAAAGAAAAAGAACTGAAGTGTTATGTTTCCCTTCTAAAGATCTGACTGTATTTCTACTTCTTGCAGCATATGGGAAGCAGAAAGTATGGCACTGTGACTGCTATCATAGAGGAGAGCTAGAAAAAACACACATACTCCTGAAGAATGAAGGGGCAAACACCTTGAGGAGTTGAAGTCAAAAAAAATGCTACCACCTTTGCTTGCCAAAATTATGACCTTTCACAGGATTTTAAGCAATACACAAATCAAGAGTAGAATGCCTTCCTGGAAGTGTTCTGACAGCATCAGAGAGCATTTATTAGTATACCTTTTTCCAGGAAAACAAGTGCTCCTCTTGCCAGGGTCCTGTAGCACAGGCATGACATAAACAGACTTACTTTTATCTGAAGATATCCATTATGTGATGCCTTAAGAAAGTATTTGGGAAACACTAGCAACCTATGAAGTGCTAACAACACAGAGATGAAGAAACGTCAATATTCACAACTTATACACGCAGGAGACAATTTCCATTCTCTCTCAACCTTGAGACTCTGTTTAAGATTCCATGCCATACTGTGAAGGGATGATATGTTTCTGTAAATGCAAAGGAACACTAACATACAAAATACTAAAAATTACGAGAAATGTTTGTTTTTTTTTCTCCCCAAATTTAAACAAGCATTTACTTCATAAATCACATTGCTTAAATGCATGTACGGTAAGGACACTGAGGCTCCTGGAATTTTGATTCAGTCAGTATTTAATCCTTCCAATGGTTCGTTGCAGATAAACATAAAACAAACATTCAAAACCCAAACTTGAAGAAACTCTCCTCGTTTTGTTAAGAATTGCATGGCATTTTCTTCAGAGCGCAAAATTAAGCTAGTTTCGGTAATTGTATCTTATGGAAGCAAGGAACCTTTTTACCTGGTCAGTCACAAATTCTAGCAGTAGTTCAGCTATTTAAAAACAAGTGTTCATTTCAAAGTTGTTTTTTTTTGCCTGCTTCCAACTTGTCTTTGAGTATAACATGTTATAAAATGGGAATGTTGGTTTTGAGCTTATTTTTGAAACAAGCATCCTAAATTCAAAATAAATGAGTGCTTTTGATGAATATACTTCCTATTGTGCTGCTGAGAAAAGAACATGCAAACAGCCAGAAAAGGCTATTTCTTTTATGCTTCATAAAAACATACATTGCTTTCTTGTTCTGCAGTCACTTAACAGTCTGCAACACTTAAACCACTTGCTGTCTGCACATTGTACACTTAAAATTTGACTCCCTGTGTTTCCATAGGTAGCTAATCTGTTCAGCCTTTAGCTCATGCGCTGTTTGTTGTCGTTCCCTTCCGACCACTGGTTTTACAGACACTCACAATGCAGCAGAGACTTTGCTGCCATATGCGGCTTAGAAATACTATGTTCAGCTATATTTCAGGGTTTGCTTATTCTGTACAAGGCAGACACTGAATTTGAAACAAATCATTTTATGACTGCAGTTACTGTATACCTAAGCGACCAAGAGCTCAGGTCAAGTAGTCATAAGATGTTGAAGTCCGTGCATACATTTTGTTTTGAGTCACTGTCCAAAAGCTAGAAATAGTCACAGAATTATTTATTTAAAGTCTTTTAGCTATCATTAAAATAAAACAGAAGCATCTCCTATAAAGCACAAATCAATGAGAAAAATCAATAAATCCTTCTTTACGTACAGGTATACACTTATCTTCTTATATCTATCTCAGAGAAGCACCAATCAGACACATTTCAGCCCAGTTTTTATTTTTAAACCATTACTTCTGGGAATAGACTCAGAGGCTACTGGTGCAACAGAGCTGACTCCGGACAGCCTTATTTGCATATCCCTTGTTCTTCTGAATAAATTAAGTAAAAGGATAGCTTTAATCCCTTTAAATAAGATAAGGTGTTCTTTACATTTTAATAATTTGTAGCAACTGAGTTTGTTGATGAAGCTCCCTATGTTACAGCAAAGTCAACCAATCACGTCACCTTTTCTCACCTAGCCTATTCCATTTCCTATATTAATTAAGTGTTGGGATTGTGTGACTGCCTGCTTACCCTGTTAGACAACAGTGGATTGGGAAGACTACGATGCAAATGGTGCTTCCTAATCTATATTTGAAATGTAACCAACATTCAAGCCCACCTTGATCACCCTACAGCAAGTCTTGACCAGCAAGATCCACGTACAAACACCCACCTGACAACTGCTAATAAGCTACAAACTCGTGTTTTAAATTTTCTTGCCATCGAGTTTTACACACATGATGGCTTCTCATTTGGAGCAAAGTAATTCATAATTTCAAAGATCAAAATTTCAGTAGTCAATCAATAAAATCAGGCACAAAAACAAAGCCCAAAACAACCTTGGCGCAAACAGGAAATGTTTGAATCTTACAACATTCAACTGCTATGCTACTATTAGCTAGTCCAGCCATTATGAATGATAGGAATTAAAAAGTGAAGCAATACTTAGAGTTGTTCTGCCAACCACATCTGAAATAAAGTTCTCAACCCGTCAAAACATCCATAGATGAAGAACTCATGGCAGATGCTAGAACAGTTCCTAAAGAAAATAGAAATTATGATAAATGAACAAGACCTGAAGGGCTTTGGGAAGTCTCACATCTGATTTTTATTATGAAGCTCCAACAATATTTACATTCTTCAAACAAACTATTAAGGTATATGACAAATGAAAGACATCACCTCCAGGCACACTACTTTAAGAAGCGTGGTCATTAACACTAACTTCAAGCTCCATTCCCTGTCATCTGATTTACGAATCAGTCTGGTGACCACCGATGGTCATCTGCTAGCTTTCAGGAAACTCATGTGGGTCAGAACAGTGGGCTTGGTCTTGTAATTAGAAGTCCTGGAACAGAGTTCATTCTCACAAACATACCATGGCCATGAACAAAGTTTTGAAAAAAATCATGCTACAATGAAATTGAAGTAAAACTGAAGAACACAGTATCATCAGTAATTTCTGAAACACTGGGTAAGGAAGCCAGATTCTGTCTTCAAATGAGGTGAGAACTACACTAGTCTGAACAAAGTTAATCGGTTTTTTTTGTTTGTTTATTTTTTAAACGGAACACAGTCACAGGAGACCCTCACAGCGCTTTGAGTATCTCTGGAAAGGTGGAATTCAAATAAGGCTAGTGTCAAGGCAGCCAAAAGTAAATGTGGGCTTATAATACACTGCAGCTAAAATACTATCAGATTATAATATTCTGGATTGAAATTACAGAAGAAAGAGGCCATTGTTCAAGAAGGAAAGAACAGGGTGTAAGAAGGGGTACAAAGGAAACGCACCTTTATCCTGAAGTTTCAGCTTCAACTGTCCTGACTGCAGATTTCTCACCACAGAGGGCATTCCCATCTCTCTCGGGTTGCTCAGCTCTAGAGCTCACACAACCACCGACTAAATAGGACCGACTTGCTGAGGCAAGCACAAACCTTTTTTGTTATGGGATGTTTCCCCTAGTGCTAGTTTTCAGCCACATCAGTGAGCTGACCCATCAGACACATTCAAGACCAACAATATTCACTGCAATACTTCTGCAAAATAAAGGTTTACAGATGTTATCAGTGTGAGGTAAAGAGAATCTTTATAAAAAACAGTCTCAATTACAGTGGTGTGAGTAAACCTCAGCTATTAAAATTCCCTAGAAATCCATGAAAACCCATCTAGTCTAGGGGCACTGCACATAGCATTAAAAAAAAAAGTGTTCCAGTGAAGACTTCCATCTGCCTATCTGATTGTAATGCAATTATGTGATGATAATGTGATTTTTTTGGTAAAAAAATAAAAATGCAACACACGCAATTAATTAAGACTACTGCAAACATACACTAGGCTTAAAAAGATTTTCAACTGCATAAAAACATTCAAGTTTTAGGTTTCATTTCAAAATGATGGCTATAAAATCCTCAGAGGCAGCCTAGGGTCACCTTAGCCCACTTCTCTCCCACATATGCCTAGCAGGTATGGTAACAGACAAGGAGAGAGATCTTTTCTAAACGTGTTTCCACGCAAGTTTAACCACTCCCCCCACCTAAAGATGAGCAAAATTTCAAACAAAAAGACTTCACTCAAAGTGAGAGGTGAAGAACTACATTATCACTGACTCCCAAAAATCAACTGTAAAGAAATTTACATTAAGGATTTAAAAATTTAAGTCTAATATAAATCCCTTGGCTAGACTTACTGAAGAGCAAGTTCTCAGTAGCACATCCAGGCTTCTTACAACACAGAAACCATCAGCTCATTAAACACATGTACCATGAAACACGAATGAAGGAGTTTCAGAACTGTTCAGTTTGTTCACATTTTGTGGCAGGGAAACTTCTTTTCTTTAGGCTCACAGCTTTGGAAAGATTTCTCTGTCTAAACACAATCCCTGGACAGTACCAAAGACTGTCTGTTGGGAAAAACTGAGAGGTATCTGTTTATTGTTCAGATAAACAAATTTCAGAGCATTTATTTCTTCTGTTCCAAATACGTCCTGTGTTCAAATACCATCACCTTTATTATTTAGAAAAAAGCTAACGTGCATATACACATGGGCTCATGTTTAGCTGATCTGATATTCCTGGGGTGCCAATTCTCCGTTTGGAGATACACTACTGGAGCAACATAAAGTTGCTAAACAGGCATTAAATAAAGTTTCCATGATTACGTCCCCTGGTGTTGCAGCATTCTGCCAACCAGCACAGACAGTAAGGGCAGGAAGAGAAGCATGTTCAGGTTACAATACTTACAGATAGCCAGAGCATGATAAACTACATGTTTCAACACAGAAAAGCACCATTGCCTCACATGTCAGAAGTAATTTTTTTTTAAAGCAATTCAGCTAAATCAGCACAATCCGCTGCCTGTTTAAGGTGCAGGTGCTCTGAATCTCTCCTGGGACTACACAGGAAACCTAAGCTTAGAATTCAAACCACAGATTCATGAGCATTTCTTTGCCTATATGGCTCAATCAGTTGCACAGATCCTGTGCTGCTCTCCTCCCCTTGCTCAAAGCGCATATTGTGCCAGTGAGTCTGCGGACCACATGGTGAACTGAAGATCTCACACACAATCCTGCTAAAAATAACTTTTTGGGGCAAGGGCAGCGGGGGAAGCTACATTATTGTGGTCCCACAGACAGTTGTGCTGATACAACTGCCTTGCTGGAGGAAGGATAGAACAAGTAATAGAAGACTGCTGAAGGAAACGTTTCTGTAACATTACAAGGCACCAAAGAGAGATGCTCTGCTGGTGTGTGACCCCTCTGCAGGCTTCCTATTAGGAGCTGTTACCCTTGTCAGGCCAAAGGAAACTGGAGCCTCCCCTGGAGTGGGAAGCAGCTGCCCCACTCCCTTCCATTCTGAAGACAAAGGCAGCAGGCTTTTCTTTTCCACCACTGTATCCTTGTAAAAAATCCATTGTATTGGATTTTTTTCCCCTCCGGATTTGAGATCTGTCAAATCAAAGTTAGAGCTTTTTACCAGACAAAATTGTGGCAATGTTAACTGACAATAAAACGCAAAGTAGTCCTTTATCTAATACTACACTATTTCATTCTTCTTTGCAAACCTCTCATGCTCACAAACATCTGGCTCAATCCTCAGACTTCTCAGATAAAGAGGGTCACTGGAATCAGTGTGGCAGCCTGTTTGACTTTTGATAGGCATTTAATGTGTTCTATTAACAACTGTGGGAAAAAGAAGTCTATTATAATCACTCTGTATTTAAAAAAAAAAACAAAACTAAAAATAGGCTAGGTAAGTTAAGCACTCACTTAAGAGCATGCACGGCATACTGTGATTTTTCCTGACATTGTGATTTCAGCTTCAGTAGTTTTTTGCTTGTTTTTTTTGTTTGTTTGTTTTTAAGGTATTCCCTAAGCAGGAAGGCTATACCTGAGCTGCAGAAGGCAGAGAGCATATAACAGCTTAGCCTGATTTAAAGCCAATGTTGTGGTTCTTAACTCCTCAACCCAACAAAAACAATCTCATGTGTACATTTATAGATATACTTCCTAGATTGGCAGGTCAGATCTACCTACAGGAGGGAACAAATTGCTGCAGCGGAAAGTAAGCACCAGAGCTGGCACCAGCAGAGGGAGGTAGGGACGGGACCTTCACTGAATGATAGGTAAAATTCACAGCCAGAAACCAAACACACTGTAAGAGGGATGTTACAGCTAAGGAGAGCTGTCCTGTATCCTGGCGCATCATTCCAACAGCTCTCCCTTGGGCAAGGGCAGCGGGTTTCACGTCAGAGTAAGACATCGTGCATTTCTGCCAGAGCACTAAGAATCCCAACAGCCACTGTCACGTCTCCATCAGTGACAGCAGTTTTATCCGATTTTACCAACACTGATCCTTCCATTATGACAACCTCAGTCAGAACTGGGATGCACCCATTTCAAATGAATGATGTGTTTTTAAAAGACCGCATTAATATCAACAACTACCCTCACGCAAAATTAGTAACTACTTGTATTTCCAGAAAGCACAAATATTTGCACTGTGTGACCTCAGTTCCTAGGGCCCAATAAGTAACTAACAATTCAGTGTACACGTTTACATTAGACGTTTTAGATGTTAGGTAATGAGAGTAAACTCAAGGTCTGGATAAGCCCTGCTAAGATTGCTTGAAACTGGAATTACAAAACGGAGAATTTATCATCATCCTATCCAAAAATAAACACATACACAGAAAGTGCTCAGCAAGAACTTGGGACTCATGAAAAGTTATCAAAGTTTTGCATTCGTAATTCACATTTTAAAGCCTCCCTGTGTAAAGGTAGTCCTATTTTATTCATATATTCTCATCAGCTTGTATTATTTAAAACATGTGGGACATTTACACTGATGAAAAAACAGGTCAGGCTTAAAACAAAACGAACAGCGTTTCTTTTTATTAGCAGATTAAACACGCAGAACTGTAATTTTAAATTCCAAGTAAAGTAACTTAACACAAACATTCCGAACACACAAATATTCCGAACACACATATAAAAGCTACTTGAGATCTTCAATTGCAAACCTCTTACTAAAAACAGAGCTGAAAGATAAGTTTGTTGATCTCATTTGAAAATGCACAAAACTGTGACTATTGATTGATTCTTCTAACATCAGCAGCCAATAAAACAGCCCAGCATGTCTGAAATACTATTAGATACGTATTTGTAAAATCTAGACCTTTCACTTTCAAAGATTCTGCTTTTAAGCACGTTTATTCTTCTTTTGACGCTGAATTTACATTACAAAACTCAAACACATTTATTCATCTTTAACTTCTACATAACCACAATAATTACTACCAAAATATGCAAAGTCCAAATACATGTAAGCCCAGTAGATACAGTCATGCAAACGGAATGTCCTAAACATTATTTGATTGCTGCCACCTACTGTTGTTCCAAACATGTTGCAAGGAGCTAACCATTTTCCCCTTCTGCCTCAACCTAATACTAGAACTAAACTATTTAGAAAGCTTTGAAAGTCACCAACTCTTGCCGTACCACATGTTATGTAAAGAGAAAGCAGAGGAAAATGAACACACGGCAAAAAGATTTTTTTTCTTTTGATTACTTTTGTTTGGCAATTCTACTGTAATTTCAAATAAAGACAGAACACATACAATTTCTGAATTGAAACCAACCAAAGCAAACCAGTGAATGGTAACTTCATCAGATACCAGTATACCAAAGAGCCCTAACAATGCCCATTTCACAGCCTACCAACTCAAGAGACTTTATGACTTACAGTAGCACTAGTATTACTTCTCTCTCTGCTGTTTCTAAACATGCAACTGATATGTCCATCTAGGCACGATGGTTGTAGAAGGAATGAATAAAGATTGAAAATGAAGATGAACAAAGATGAATAAATCTAAAAAGACTGACCATAGCAAGTCACTTTCTTCACTTAAAAAATTGATAAATGCTGGCCCAATTCCAAGAATACAAACAGAAGAATACAACAGAAAAAAAATATTTTTATATATACACACAGACAAATATATATATATATATACACACACACACACACAAAATAAGAGATTTGTATACAACACACACAGTTCTCCATTTATCAGACTAAGTTTTGGCATGACACCCATAAAACAAGGAACTCTGGAAGAGCCATTTCTCACACACACCATTGTAAATGGTAATTCTAGGTTGCCAAAGGCCACCTATGTTTGTCTCCTCCTAAATGTGTATAGCTTCACAATGACAATGTTCAGTCTCATCTAAAAGGTTAAAAAACAGGGAAAAGACCCAAACTAATATACTAACCTAACAAAAGATTCTGTCTGCAGAGCTTTAAGTATTAAAATGGAAACTTTGCCACTGAACATAAAATTGGGGATGGGAAGGATGCATCTCCCGCCATTTCAAAATCTTAATTCTCTGAGTATCACATGAATAAAAGAAAGTGATTTTTAGAAGGACTTGGGATGGGAAAGAATGCCTCCCTGAAGAAGGTGTGGTTTTCCCTATTGCTCGCCTTCATTTCTGAAGCCAGAACACAAATTCAAGAACTAGTAAGTCATCTCACTAAGGGTAAAATTTTGCTGTTTCAAATTTATAAACCTGATCTCATTCGTTTTCTGCAACAGAATACTGAAGATGTCTAAAATAATAACCAAGGAAAACATTCACCAGTCTAAGCCCAGATCAGTCACCAGACCCAAAGGCACCTACGTTAAGGTTAAGCTGATTGCCAGGTCCCAGCTGTTCAGCCCAGTCATGCACAGCAGCTCTGCCAGGGAGAGGAACCCACAATGTGCACCTGTAGGATGCTTTTGTTGAAGCACTTATCTACAAATACAGGGGCCTAATTTTCAGGACGCATCTCTGAAAGCATTGCCATAGGTGCCCAAACTATTCTGTTACTAAAGAAACATACTACACGTTTAAGGCAAGCATTTATGGGACCACTGTTTTAAAATACAATATTGAAACACTTAAGTGTTCTCAAGCAGGGGAGAGTACTAGCGTGAGAGTTAAGCTCCAGACTCACACAGCAAAAGGGTGAATTTCTGCGAGGGGTGACTTTCCACTTCTGATTAGCCATTTGAACACTCCAACTTGGGTTCTTAAACACAGGTGTATCAAAGGTTAATTCCAGTGCTTGCTAGTGGATCAGAGCCTCACCTATTCCACACAGCTGCTCCCATGCACCATCACTTATTTTATAGCCTTTATCTTTACATTAATGCTAACAACCCCTCAATCAAAATACATTTAAAACTTAATTTTTCTGTGAACTGAAAGATCCAATTATACCTAAGTGGCCAAAATGGAATCTGTCATGGGTCCATGGGGAGCACTTGAGTCTCCAGCATGTAGCAAAACTGATGTGAAAAGACTTCTCTAACGGCAACCTCACAGAGGAAGTGGTGGAGGAGAACAGTCAAGGATATTGAAGATCTTTGAAGTAGCTGCCGCCAATTAAGAAATTGTCAAAACAGGGATGGCAACACCAAGGCAAAGCAGAGTATCTAGTGAAGGCTGGTTGTAACACGGCCTACAATCACGGCTGGGGTAATGGCCAAAGCGCTCTCTGTTGACACCGCTCATCACAACCAGAACAGTGGCAGAGTTAACATCACCACAAGTTTGCCAGTCTATGTCTTTAATTTAGCCCCAGTGTCCATCTTCTATATAATAAAGGCCTCAGGATCAACAGTTAAGGTAGAGTTACTCCTAAATCCCCCCTTCGCTTTAATCCTGCAGTCTCAGAGCAGTTGCACTTGCCATCTGAGCAGACCTGACAGGCTCCTGTTGCTAGAAGCAGAAAGTCGCCCCCTTCCTCTGGTTGGATGTATCTGAGGCACCTCCTGCTTCAGCTGTGGCAGAGCACAGTGAGAAGTGAAGTGATTCCTCCCACTCTGAGTGACAGCAAAGGGGAAGTCTGCAATGAGAAGCAGGAACCTCCCCTTCCAGAAGGAGCTGCAATTGCCAGTTCATGCATTGCAAATGTACAAATATGTTTCTTGTTAGAAGAGCAACATCTTTTCTCCACTCTTGGAACGTCAGATCACACAAGGGACTGTCCTCCTCTCCTTGCAAGGATGCAGGTTCAGAAGATGTGCAGGCTAACAACACTAGCAAGCAGGCAGACACTCATCAAGTCAGGTCAGCTCATACAGTCAAGTGAAAAACAATGCATTTTACACTGTCACAGTCAGCTCAGGGTCAGAACAGGAAGCAGATCTGACTCGCAGTGTGACACCCACTCACTAATGCTGACAGAGGCAGCAAAAGCAGGACAATGTCAGCACAAAGAGAAGAGGACTATTCTTTTCTGCAGCTGTCCAGTTATACCAGCCTGAACTCACCATGAAACTGCATGTTAACTCTCAAGTGAGACAGATCCAGGAAACCCTAATTCTCTGTCACCAAAACTCAGCTCTTTGACATGCAGTCAATATAAGGCTGAGATCTGGAGATACAGTAATGCACCCTGACTCTTTGGAAGTCAAGAAGAATCCGATACCTAGACCTTGTTCAGGCACTGGAACATCTCCCTTGTATTCTCCTGATTATTTTCCCCTCACTTCTTAGCCTATAGAAACAGTAGCACAGAAGCCAAGAGATCTAATGCTGGGGAACTCCAGGGTATGGGGAGTCAGCCCTGTTGCTTGAGGTGAAAAATTAACGGTTGGGAATCTCTATTTGGCAAAGAAACTAGTCCCACACAGAGTAAAGGCAGAGAGAGAAAAAGAACTGGGGAGAAAGAGAGAAGACGACAAGACTTGCTGGGTTCCCATGGGTAGAAGTTAATCCTGCAGTTATACAGAAGATAAAGATGCTTTTCACAACATCTGACAGTTCCAGCACCGGAGCAGGTGAAATGAACCGTTCACCTTAACTACATCTTCTGAAGGGGACTTGCCTTCTTTTTGGACATGAAAGGATTCAATTTTCAAAACAAATTGCCCTAACAATGTTTTCAAAAAGCGGCAGAAATGCACAGTTGGTACATACTTGAAGGTTTTCTGCTTTCAGTGGTTTCTGGAAAACGTTATCTTTTTTTTTCTTTATATTACCGTTATTTCAAAATGTTTTAAAGCATTCTCAATCAATGTAAGAGCCCCAGAGTGCCCACAAAGTCATATGATGTACATATGCCACAGATACTTAATCATCATTCAGTCTCCATCCACTGAAACTGCTTGGTAATTAAATGTGTATTAAATCCAGTTTATTCCAGAATACTCATCTTTTACATGGTCATGTAAATCTGAAATTATTTTCAAGATGCCAGGGAATATACACCTAACTCCACTAAATCTGCTCCCACATTTTCACTTGCTGCTTTAACAAAGCGAGCAATGCAGTCTATACCCAAGCACGTTCCTCTAGACACTGCTCTCGGTGACATTGAGCAAGTAGGGTACCAAGTACGTGATTTTCATGAAGCAATACATTTTTACCTTAGTATATTAGCAGACAGTACTACTAGTTACTCTGTTCCATTCCCAGGACATTCAATATCAATCCCTGTTGGAAGGGACACTGGACAGAGCCACCACAGTGCATTATTTGCCCTTTTAATCGCACCACCAAGCAAACTGCTACCTTCTTAAGCCTGTCCCAATATATTTGTAGAGTCTGGACTGTTGAGGTGCTTGAAGCCCTGACACATTGTGAGCTGACCTAACTGAACTGGAGTAGCTTGAGAGTTAGCCATGATGACAAACACCTTCAAAGCACACATGTATTTAAACGCATTGAAAGCCAAGATACAGCACAACACAAGGAGCCAAGGTCAGCTCTTCATCTTTAGAGTGCTGGCAGAGCTGCTACAAGCCAGAGAGTGGAAAACCCACAGATTTTAAAGTGTCTACTTCAGGATCTGGCAGCAAAGAGGCGACGAGCCCTGTCAGACCAGAACTGACTCAAAACAGAGTCATGTGGCTGCCCCACACTGCTGCCAGCACACTCAGTTCAACGAGAGTTTATGAGCCAGATGCAGCACGTCCTTGGTACAACACTGCAGCTGAGGTGATAAATCCACCTATCCACCAATAAATGAAGCCCAGTGCACTTCACATGGCTTTGCCAGAGCCAGCGCAGGCCTGGCTAGGCCTCCTGGCCTCTGCTCAGCATAAACCGTAATAGCTGCATTGAGATTCCTCTCCTGGAAATCCTCAAGGCCCTTCTGCAAGGACTCCTTAATGTGGATCAGGTCCGTGGTAACTGCATCAAATTTGCTCCCCTGCAGGGCGGCACCTCATGCTGCAGGGAGCATGCTGTGGACAGGCACTGACCAGCACAGTGCCAACATGGCTGAGCAGGGCTCATCAGCTGAATTTCAGAGAAAAGCTGGCGCTGCAAGCCACAGGCCAAGATAACACACCTAAGCTGGGAAAGCTGTCCAGACTGGAACTTACATTCCTTTCTCAGCACAGAGCTGCTCTTTCTAAGCCTCCATGGCACTGTTAAACACATTCACCCCAATTAAGCACCAAAGGTTAATTGAGACTTAATCGTGTTTGGGAAATACAACCCCCAAGGGGACAGCCAAAAACAGCAAACAAGCTGGAGGGGCTGAGAGGCTTTCATCTTCTAGATCAAAGAGCCCTGCTCCCAGCTTTTTTGTCCCCTGAAGGCCATATGATTTTAGTCCCACTGAATGCCCCAGGGATTTTCCCTGCAGTGCATATGTTATTCAAGTCTTAGTCCCTGGATCATCCCAAGTGCAAACATACCAAGGGCAGCAATGAAAAAAAAAATAAAAAAATATCAGACTTCCACAAAGAGGTAGCAACAAGGAAATAATCACGTGCAGACTAGCTGAGGATCTTGTCCATTTTGATAACTATTTTCAAGTTACAGAAAGACTATCCTGTTTTGGAAGCCCCCCCAGAATTAAAGCTCAGATGAAAAGTGACTCAGCAAAAATTTGCAGAGATTTTTTTCCATCTAGTATTAGATTATTGTGCTCATGCACAACACATATAGCCTCACAACTACCCATCTCCTATCAGTTTGAGATTCATCATGTTCTGGCAGAAATCAACAGGCAGCTCAGACTGTTGAGGACTTTTTTACTATACATGAAGCTCAATCACCATTTCAGGCTCAATACCTGCAGTTCTGAGGTACAAACTTACTGTTTACAATGTCACCTTGTAGCTGAAGAACTTGTGGAACAGGCATTGTGAGAATAACTATATCAAACAGTTCTGGTGGTCCCATTTTCCTGGAGACTTCCCATTTCCCATCTCGAAGAGAGATGTGAGTTACGTGGTATCCATAGAAGACGTCTGCACCTGGTTCAAAAAAGAAGAGTTAAATACATGTAACTGGATTCCATGGAGAAATACACAGTAGTTTCCCTTAGTAAGTGGATGGCTTGCAAACAGCAAAGCACACAGATGATCTTTGGGCAAAGTTTCACAAATCAGGTTGCTGAATTTAACAGCCACCATAGGACATTTAAAGAAGAGATCCTCATTGGTTGAAAAATTCTTGTAACTCTCTTGTGTTAGGGCTGGCATTCATCTGACTCCTTACTGACATGATTCAGCTCAGTAAACAGGTCGAAAACTATCAGCTGCTCTCTGACAGGTTCGCTTCCTGTGGCTTTAGTGAGCTGAACTGCCTCAGCATGAAATCGGATGAGCACAGGACGTGGCACAGGGTAAGGGACCAAAGCATACATCCAGGAGCTTAAAGAGAGAACTGTCCCCCTTAGCATATCCCACATATAGGGAGACAGGACCATAATTATTTGAAAGATTAGGGACTAAAAGAACAGCTAATTAAAAGAAAAAAGTCCCATGAAACATGCAAAGCTTGACTGCTCATAAAACTAACGTCCTTCAAACCAGAGTTAAATTAGTTCACTAAGCAGTATATTGTGGTTCTGCCACATTCCACCTACTGTGGTAGTTACAGTTTAAACTAGCAGATATTCTTCTCTTCAAGTCTTTTCGGAAGAGCTTTCAACACAGGAGGTTTACATACTAAGTGCTCATTTCTTCGAAACACAGGATGTAACCCACCACTGTGCTCCCAGCTGCTTGTGGAAAAAAAACAACACTCACTTTATTCAAGCTGTATGCAGCTTAAATATCTTCTCAATCATCTGTGCAAACACAGTGTCATCTTACTCCCACTACATTATTTCTGTCCTAAATGCATAGGACTTGCTAACCAAACAGGATAAATATAATCTTGGTTATTGGTCCTACAGTCCTTACATCTGTAGACATTTTTCATATGCCTGCAGTGCAGCTGAAGTCAGTGAAGTGCCTGCAGGACTTGGAAATTTCCAAAGCTCACAGACATGTTTAACTACTTAAGTAACTTCAAGACATATATAAACAAATAAGGAACTTGAACAGTTTTTCAAATTTAAATCTCCAACTAGAACATTCAAGAATGCCGTCAAAAACATCGTAATTAAAAACTTTAATTTCAAACAAATGCATCTAAAAATTACCTGACTGTTTTAAATAATACTTGACAACTGAGGAGATGCCCTGAGGTGCCATGTAATTGCAAGAGCCTTCCTTCTCTACCATTCCTTCAATGGGTGCAGTCAGTGGTTTCAAGATGCCATGAGACAGAAGTTCATCGTAGAAGCTTAAAAAGAGCAAGTGACAGAGATGAAAACTCACTGCATGAAAACCAACACCAGCTGCCATTACTTTTTGCAACTAATGATGAGAAGCCCAACTTTTGAATCAATAAAAACTGTTCTGTAGTCTCCCTGTTTTTCAGGCAGACTATGCACAACCAGGAACCTTAAGCATAAAGACAAACCATGTTGCTGTTTTACTGGGGGCTAGCCTCTTGTAAGACAGCAACACTACCTACTGTGCCTGTAATACAAACTGCTAGAGAGCCGTCTGACCAGAAAGTTTCACGACTGATTGAAACACGGAATACAGGGCTCTTATTAAAGCTTTGAACATCAGTACAAAATGAATTGCCATCTGTTCACTGTGGGGTGCAGGAATGCTCCAGGAGCTGTATGCGGACGTCTGAAACATGCGTGATTTTTGCTGGGTTTTGGTACAAACGCCCCACTTTGCTGACAGCTTCCCATCGTTACATCACTGTTCCCCTCCCAAGCCTACTGGGCACAGCCCCGTGCCACAAGCAAGCCCCAGCAGGCCTCCGATCCTAATGAACGCGATCTCTCGCTATCCCCGCAGTCAATGACAGCTTTTCTTAGAGGTGGAGACTTCACAGCCCCAAGAAGCTAGGCACAAAATACAAGGATCCCTGATTCTGCTTTCACACCTCGCTTTTCCCTGGCACCTAAAGCCTTTTTCATGAGGTCTAGGGGACTCCGACGTACGTCAGGCATTGAGAAAAAACGCCCCTGTGCGCAGAGGGGCACCGGACTGCCCCCACCATAGGTGTGCCTGCGGTGGGCACACCCGTCACCGCGGGCCCCGTGCAGCAGGTGCGACGACGACCCACGGGTGCCATTCTGAGGAAGGTCACTTTGCCCCCAAGCCTGTCTGGCCCGCAGCGAACTCCCGCTCCACCCGCTCTGCCCCCGACTTCCTCAGCAGCACCTTCCCAACCGCCGCGAAGAGAGAAAAGCCTCCGCCCGGCCACAGCCGCGGCCCCAGAGGCACCGCAAAAACCGGAGGGCCGCTGCCAGGAGCCGGGGGGCCGCCGCGGAGAGGCGCGGGGCGCTCGCTCCGCCCGCTCCCTCGGGGGCCGGGGCCGGGGGCGCTCACCTGCCGCGCGGCCCGGCGCGCCCCGCCCGCGGGCTGACGTACTGCGCTCCCAGGTCGGCGCTGCAGGCGGCGTCCCCCGCGCTGCGGCTCGTGCTCATGCGGCCCCCTGCAAGCAACGCCCGCTCGGCTCGGCTCGGCTCGGCTCGGCCCGGCCCGGCCCGGCCCGGCCCCGGCCCCGGCCCCGGCCCGGCCGCCCGCCCCCCGCCCCGGCCCGGCCCGCCGGGCCCACCTGCGCCGCGCGCCTTGTCCCACACGACGACGCGACCCCGCACCGCCCCCCGCAGCAGCGCCGCGCAGGCGCCGCCGGTCAGCCCCGCGCCCACCACCAGCACCCTCGCCATCGCCCGCCCCGCTCTGCCCCGCCCCGGCCCGCCCCGCCGCCGGGAGGCACCGCCCCCCTCCCTTCCCCTCCCGGCTGCGGCCCTGCCCGGCCTGAGGGCCCGCGGCAGCCCCGCGCCTTGCCTGGCAGGGCTGCCTTGTTTTCAGTTTGCTTGTTTTTGAGTTTTTAGGTTTTGTGCAGTTGATCACGCGTGGTGTTTGAGCCAGGGGAGGCAGTACTCTGTGATTAGGAGCACGGGTGGGATGTGTGCTAGGACTCATCCACGGAGCTCGACCTGCCATGGGAAACTGTCCCACAGCATTCAGCCCGGAAAGTGGAGCGTGACAATGTAGAAGTCTGCGAGTTCGTGAAGGATAAGATGCATGCTAAGCCAGCCCTGCACCAGTTATCCAGGAGTGCTCGGGGCTTCATCCACCCTGATGAAGATCAGCTTCTAAAGTAATCAAAACCCGCCCACCTGGAGGTGCTACCCAGCAAGAATTACTCGAGGGTGTGACAGCTTCCAGAAAGTGCTGATGGGCCATCTCCAGCACCTAGAGTTTTGCTGTAACTATACCTGGCAGTAGCTTGAATTTTGCAAGAAGCTATGGCTTGATGTTAGGAAAGAGGGATCCCAATGTACTGAGAGTGGAGTAGATAATGCTGAGGGGTGGTGGCAGGTATGCACCTGGAGAAGGATGAAATTTTCTCAGCGATGGTCATAGCACACTAGTGGATACCAGTAGGCGACAACCAGCATTTTCTAAATTTATTAGGTTGCTGCTGTGGCTTCTTGGAGTCCACGGGCAGAAGCTGAAGAAACTTCACCTCACCTGTTGTCTTTGCAGAGCTGCCCCTTCCACCTTTAACACACTGCCAACAGTTTGCCTCGTGGCCACAATTCAGGAAAACACATTTGATCCTGCCAGCCTGGAGAGTGGGCGACTGTGAAATGGTTGGATTACTATCCTTACTGAGCTGCGTAGGTGAGGGAAGAAGTACCAGAGAACTGCAGATAGGATCATGGGAACATGGGAGACACTATAACCTGATGCTTCAGCACACGTCTTGCAACAGATTGATGTAAAACCCCTTATGTGGAGCTCATTGCATCTAAAGGACTGGGTTTGCCTGCTGAGGGTGTTGATGGTACCCACTTTGAATGGGAGCTCAGAGTTGGCCTCGAGGCAGATGTTGTTTAATAGGCACTTCTTTGAGAGAGTTTGGAGCCCCTGTCGCCCTTTGCCGTGTGAGTTGTGGTGTAGTGCTGTTCAGTCTAGGGCTTCCTCAAGTTTGTTTTTTTTTAAAAAGAAATTGACCACTCAACTGACCCTCCAACATGTAAGTTTCAGGCTGTGAATTCAGACTGCTGAGAGGTTTCCTCTTCTTGATACCATTGGCTACACCATTCCATGCTGGAGGATATGTTCCTCTCCACAGCACCTCCTGCAGGGAGCACAGGTCAGCACCTTGCTCTGCACTCAGCCTGCTGTGAGTGCCCTCCATCTCTTGGTGCACTGTGCAGATAGCTCAGGAAGCACTTCACAGCTGTGCCTTTCTTTTTGGTACTTAGGACATAGCTGTGGCAAAGCTGTAGTCCCCTGTGGTCCTTGGGCTCAGGGTGCTGCTGAGCTTTGCATTCAGCGTTGCTTAGAGGCATGAGAGGTCCTGAATGGAAATTGATTGTAGCTGCTTTCCTCTAAAAAAATCTGTTGGATCATGCGATTATATCTCTGCCGGTGGGCTGAGCAGTGGTTTGTTGCTTGTTTATTCAGGAAAATGAGATTTCTCAAACCTCATAAACGTTTTGTGTAAGACCAAATGACCAAATACATTAAGTTCGCTTGGGAATGGTTTATTTTACTGAAGGTTTGTCTGGATTCTCACTGGCAGCTTAATTTGTGAGAAAGTTAAGTAGAGTTTCTTGATAAAGAAAGTCTACATTGGTAGAGTTTCTTGGTGCATTTTCTTGGTAAATTGTGTCCTGGTGGAGCCAGATAAGAAGGTATTGACAAGAGAAGAGTATTAAGATAACCAGAACAGAAATATTAAGGATCAAGACAGAACCTTTGGCAGTGATTTTATAGAAAAAGATTATTAAACTTGAGTGTGATAGGTGGTGAAAGCACCTAAACAAGAACAGTACAGAGCACTCTCTGCTCACTTGGTGACCATTATGGACTGTTAGCAGAGAGAGTAAATGTGTTGCAAGAAAAAGCTCCATGAAGTGGGTGAGGACTCTTGGATGTGTGACATCTTTCTGTTTCAGGACCAAACACCTAACTTAAGTATGTGTGGGTGACAGGAAGCCCTGGATGAGGGCAGGGCATGATAACACACTCATTAGGAGCTGTAGCATAACAGCCTTTCTGGAAAGGACCTGGGAGTGGTGGTGGATGTCAAACTGTGTATGAGCCAGCAGTGTGCTGCAAAGACAGAGAACTTCAGACTAGGCTGCAGGAGTGGAAACATGGCCACCTGATCTCAGTCAGTTATCTCTGGCACAAGGGAGGTCACACCTGGATGCCAGGTCCAGTTCTGCTCTCCCCAGTGCAAAACAGTTGTGAGACACTGGTGAGGCCCAATACAGGCTGGTAAAGTTGCAGTGTCTCTACGAGAGGTGGACAGAGCTGAGTTTATTGGGTCTGGCCACAGGCGGCCTGAGAGGGGTCTGCGAGCAGCTTGTGACCTCTGAGAGCGCAAAAGGTGTTAGAGACAAAAGCCGCTCTGGTGCAGCACACAATGTGGTAAGGGACAACAATGTTGTGCCTTTGGATGTTGACAGTAGAACTGTGGTAATGCTTCTCAAGAGTGGGGAGCAGCCCCAGGACAGTCACCACAGAGCTGGGGGATCTCCATCCTGGGGAGTTTCCAAAACGTGACTGCTCAAAGCCAGGGCCACTCTGATCCAGTACTGGGGATAGTCTTGCTTCTAGTGGGACACTGCATAAAGATCTCTGGAGATCCATTCCCACCACCATTTCTTTGATGCCACGATTATGTGATCATTCTCAAGGGCCTCTCCTTGATGTTTAGCAAGAGCTGTATATGAGATTTGAGAGGCCTAAGTATCTTGCAAGACTTGTGATAATGTTATCACTTTTCAGGTGCCGTGGGACTCTTGGCTATGAACAAAACTTTAGCCTTACATCCTTCAGGGAGGACAGTGCCTCTAGATGAGCCCAACCAGAATTGCCCTGCCACTGCCCCAGAGTACAGACTTCCATGATCAGTTTCCTCAGAAGGTGAAAGACAAAGGTGTCTTACTCCTGGAAGTGTGGCTTCTGTACTGTAAAAGTAAGATGCAAGAAGCAACCTCCAAGTCTCTAAATGATGAGCAATTTTTTTTTTACTATGGCTATGTTTAAAGAGCGGACTCATTGCCACACCTTGTAACGTGCCTTGGGCACATACCAGGTCCGCTCCAGTTTGACAGTCAGGACCCATCTGTCCCCATTGATCCTGCACTGTGATTTCAAGGCAAATCAATCCTTGAATGTGGGGCAGAAGACAGCCAGAGCCCTGACAGGGATGATGGGGAAGGATAAACGTGAAGAGATGCACCTGTCTACCGTGTGTACGTACAGTAGAGCTTAGGTGCTCTTTGTACTTTCCCGTACGGGTGTGAAGAACAAGGATGTTGCAGTGGGTCAGCCCTGGCCAACAGCTAAGCACCCACACAGCTGCTCACCCGCTCCACTCCCTCTGCCCCCAGAGTGGGACAGGTGGAGAAAACAGGAAAGGCAAAATGACGGGAAGAGAATAAAAACAAGCAATGCGAAGACAATCACACACCACTTCCTGTGAGCAGACCAATGCTCAGTCTCTGAGCAATGGCTGCCTTGGGGAACAGCCGCCCTTCCCCATTTTTTATTGCTGAGCATGACATTATATGGTATGGAGTATCATTTTCGTCATCAGCTACCCTAGCTTTGTCCGATCTCTGCGCTACGAAGAAAGTTAATGCTGCCCCAGCCAGTCCAACTACAGATCTTTTTAAATGGTTGCCTGGGATTTAAACTTAAATTCACATTTACCAGCTCTGTCCATACTGTTGTAAAACAGAGGGTTGTAATGCTCTGTCTGGCATATCATCGTTTCTTAAATACAGTATCTGCTATCAGAAAGCCATTTCAGATGCCGATTGTCCCTTGCAAGAACTTAATAATTTCTCTTGTAATAAATAAGTAAAATGGTCATTGGAATGTGAAGCTGGGAACTTTCTTCAGGCTTATCAATTAAATCACTTTATTGATGGAAATCACCTTTAAATTTACATAATTATTTGCTGCCTAAACAATATTTAATAGGCCGGCATA
Source organism: Cygnus olor (assembly GCF_009769625.2). Taxonomy (NCBI): domain Eukaryota; kingdom Metazoa; phylum Chordata; class Aves; order Anseriformes; family Anatidae; genus Cygnus; species Cygnus olor. Next base: position 16,528,770 of record NC_049175.1, read on the forward strand.
AACAAATTCTGGGCAACCATACTTTCTAAAGTATGGTATTGCCTAATGATTTATGTTTAACATCTCAATGTGTTTACATTTACTCTTCTCTGTTCTTGCTACCCCACCCTCGAGATGGTTCAAACAGAGTTGTCTTAAGAGAGGTGACGAGTGCTGTGCAGCACACCAGTGTGGAGTGGGGATTGGTCCCCAGCTGCCACTGTGTGCCACATCTTCATCTCCTGCCGACTCAGCGTGCCTGGCATTGCTTTCGTGTACTGCCCGTCCATCAGAGGGACTGACGTCTCACTGGCTCCTTTCACAGGAGCTGTGTGACCCTTCGGCCAGGCTGGTAGCCTTCACTTTTCTAGAGGTGGGTCTGGGAAAAATACTTGTACAGCTGGGCTTCTGTCTAAGCATGCATGTGTATGTGAATGGTGCTTATGGCTCTGGCTGAAGGAAAACGGCTGCAACCCAACTGTCTGTGTTTGGCTGATGAGAGGGGAGTGAAGCCTGGTCTTCTGGGTCAAATCAGGGATTGGTCTACCCCAGCTTTCTCTGCCTAGTACAGGTGAAATGACAGACTACCCAGGGGAAGCACAGGGGAAGAAGTTCCCATTTGCTTTCATCACTCCTTGTGGAAGGTTAAATTTCCAGTGCACAAAGTATTTTTAAACGGTTTTCAACCAGTCTCCTACCAGTATTATTGAGTGACTCCTAGATGCACTGGAAGATATGTTGATCCCAAGTAAGGTGATGCAATTCACATACAGATTGGCACTTACAAGTGTCCTTTTCTAAATGAAATGTAATTAATTTCATCATTTTCACTATAATCAAGGAGAAGAGCAAGTGACTAGCGGCTTTCTTTTCATTATTTCTGTTTAGGGAGTGAATATGACGTTGGCTCTTAAAAGATTGATCAAAATCAACCTGCTGTCCTTACTCTGCCTCCTGGGTAGACCTGGACAGTTGACTTAATAGGTGATGCAAACAGCATTGCAATGTTACAAAGCTCTCCCTGGCAGAGCAGCAGCTCAGTTATACCATTTCCTGTAATGCAGTTGGGAAGAGATAAGGAGAAGTGGCTTGCACTGTCGTAACTTCTATGACAAATAGACCCCTACATCCTTTGTGTGCTTATAAAAGAAGGTCTGGCTCAGGGTCTGAGAACTGGGAAACAACCTAAAACACATTTTAATTACATAAGGGAGACAGTCTTTCATCAGATGTTGTAGTGGCTATATCATAACTGTATCATCCTGGCACCAAGCTGGGCTGTACTCACTGCTGGACGCTGGTCAAAATCAGAAACTCACTCACACAATAACAGAAGAACTTAGATTGAAGGCACCCTGGTGGTTCCCTATCCAACCCAGTATCTTGGAACCCAAGACACTGTAGTGGCTCATTTTTAAAGCCGTGACTAAACACTTAGCAAGCATATATTTGACATGTCTTGCGTTGTACTCCTGAAATTTGTGCAGAAAGAGCCAAACATCCCTTGATCCCCACCATGTCAGGGTCTTTGCATGACAGGCGGGGGCCCAAAGGTGTCTTCTGGTTTCTATTGAGCGGAAGAGATACTTTAATCAAAAATAACAGGAAAAAGATCAGGCATGTGATGTTGTATTTTAACACACTTGCAATTTCCACTGGTCTGTAGAGACTACAAGGATTGTTCCCTTGCCCCTTACTAGAACTCCTGAAATCCCACTCCACCTCCCTGAGAATATCCCAATTAGCATGAGTTTCCCGAGCCACTGCACACACATTAATGCTTTAAGACCATGTAAACCACCATAATAAGTCTGAGTCCCTCCCTGAGGTATTTTCCTGCCCATGTCTCTCCTTTCACTGCTGTAAATCACCTGTTGATGGCTTACAATGAAAGCACAGGTAGTACTTTACCGTGTGTGTGTTTGTCTGTGTGTGTCTGTGTGTGTGTGTGTTGGTGTCTCCTGAGCTTTGATCAGTGAGCAGTGTTTCTCTCTGACTATCAAGTGAGCATCTAGGTGGTATGAAATCAAAGCTGTTAGTGCAGGCGTGTTATGAGGCTCCCTTGCTTCTGATAGCAGTGACACAGTGAATATGTTGTTCTAGGCAAACCGAGGATGTGGCTGGCTCTAGCTCTGATGTCCTTGGTCCATGGGATGGTATCTGGGCAGCAGCTCTTTGATTTTCTATTTTCTAAGAATCCAGAAGCACGTATGAACATTGTAAGTATGACAGAGATGGAACAGAGGCAGTAGTTGTGTGGGAACAGTCATATAAATTATCAGTAGTTAAATACTAATTTAACTTTTTTTAAACTTTTTAACTTTTTACTTACAGATTACATTGATGGTGAGCACCACTACACTTTGCTTTTTTCACTTACAGAGTGAAATGGTCTCCTTCTGGGGATACCCCAGTGAGGAGTATGATGTGGTGACTGAAGATGGATATATCCTTCAGATTAACAGAATTCCTTATGGGAGAGGAAATGCTGGAAACAAAGGTAAAATTAATCTGTACTATACTGGAAAGCCATACCTTAAGCTGTTGTCTTCTGACTGGGATACTGGGGCTTGTGCAGGAGGTTTTTCAAGATCCTGAGGACATGCCATGACTTTGGTATCTGTAATGTCTCTTTTGATCAACAAGACTTTGTAGGGAGAGTGGATCCCTTACAGTGATGTTTTCTCCCCTGTGTGGAGACCTGAGAGTGGGTGATGCTCCATGCACACAGCAGGTTGCAGTCCTGGCAGTGAACAGTGGACCATCCATCTTATCTACCAGTGCCCCGTGCACACCTTGGGTTTTCTTTGTGAGCCTCTCTCCTAGTACGTGGTCCTGCAGCTGTGTGGCAGATTGGCAGAGCAGTTTGATACTCCTTGAACAGCTGTCATGGGGCCCTGTTGTCCTATGAAGAGTGACAATGAGGGGAGAGCAGAAGTCACAGTACCTAAGGGAGCTCCCTTTGCTCACAGGGAGCAAGGAGAGGGGAAAGAAAGGATGAAAGGTTAGGGAAACGAGGACAAAGAGACTTGAGCAAAACTGGGAGGCTCTAGATCCAAAATTTCAACTGAAAAGGGATGTCATAGAGTTACAGAATCACAGAATGGCCAAGGTAAGAAGGGACCTCTGAAGATCATCCAGTCCAACCCCCATACTGAGCAGGATGACCTAGAGCACATTGTGCTGGATGGCATCCAGGCAGGTTTTGAATATCTCCAAAGGAGACTGCACAACCTCTCTGGGCAACCTGTTCCAGTGCTCTGTCACCCTCACAGTAAAGAATTGGCTTCTCATATTCAGCCAGAACCTCCTGTTCTTATCCTCTCACCTCTCCAGGCACCTCCATGTTTGCCTACAAAGTTACCTGGGCACCCAAGTTCTACTAATGCTCCCAGCAAAGCAACTCTGCCAAAAGCCTGCTGAGATGCAGAGCATAGGTACCTATCTGCTTGCATCTCTGAAAATAGTTGACCAATTGTGCTCTTGGAGATTGGAGACAAAAGAAGATGCTACGAGATGTCTCTGAAAAGGCAGCACCAGCTGCTTTTATCTAGAGTAGGGAGAGTAATGGTGTCTATTGCTCTTATAATAGTAATCACATATTATGTGTTATACATATTTATGATAGTAATTAGGGACCTGCCACAGGGTGTGGGAGACAAAGGTTTGATTCTCGTCCCTGCCTCTGGGTGTTCATCCTCCCAGCCCTCAGAACGTGTCCAAAGTAAAGATAGGCCAGACAGGAAAACTTATTCTGCCTCCTTCTGAAATTCATCGTGACAGCAAAGAACTCACAAGCACATCTTTGTAGCTTGGTGGGACATCTCTGAGAGCAGAGACCTGCCAGCATTGTTTAGAGGTTAGAGAAAATAAGGAGAATGGGAAAACTGTTTTGTTTTGTTTTGTTTCTTTGTATACTATCCCCCAGCTCTAGATGTTGACGTACCTAGTGATAGGTTAGATACAGAAAAGATGAGAAAGGATGTTGGGGAATAAAGGGCAAAGCACTTTGAGGTATAGTGCACTTGGTGCATCTACTACCTAACGAACTTGTTTTACTGAAATCAAGGGAAGCAGAACTGCAAACTTCTGTACACTTAAAAAGTAAAAGAATTCCCAAGCTGTCTCAAATGCTGTCAGACAGCATTGAGGGGAAAAAAAAAAAAGTAAAAAAAAAGTTGTCATGATGCCTGTCTTTCAGGTCCAAGGCCTGTTGTATTTCTGCAGCATGGTTTATTTGCAGAAGGCAGGATGTGGGTTACCAATTTGCCTAACAACAGTCTGGGCTTCATTCTTGCGGATGCTGGCTATGATGTTTGGATAGGAAACAGCAGAGGGAACACTTGGTCCAAGCGACATCAGGTCCTCTCTCCCAAACGAAAGGAATTCTGGGCTTTCAGGTAAACAGCGGTACTTCGAGGAACTAAGATACAAATGGATTCTTTTGTTTTCAAGTGATGCTGTTCTAGCTTGGGGAGGAATGGATCACGCTAAACTGAAGAGTGTCCTCTTATTTTAGGTGCATAATACACAGTTTTCAGCAATGGTGAAAAAACATGTGCAGTTCAATGTCTTTAATACTTCCAGAAGTCAGACCCTTACTCCATTGGCCTGCACTTCCCATACTCACACCTGAAAAGATTGTCTTACTGGACCTTCTTGTCTCTTGCAAAATAATACGTTTAATTGGCAAGGGGAAGACAAGTGTTTTACACAAAATGTTAGGAGCGGTCTCAGAATGGACACAAAATACATCTCACAGGCAGTATTTTTCCATGTGTTTACCAAAGGACATATTAAGTAGCATGGAGATAGTTGTGGGATTGTCCTGCCCTCCCCAATGGTTTTGTGCTTTGTTGATGATTGTCATTTAGATGTAGGTAATCCACATATAAGTAAGATAGCAACTGTTCCTTCTGCAGCTTTGATGAAATGGCTAAACATGACCTCCCAGCAATTATAAACATTATTGAACAGAAAACAGGACAAAAGCAGTTATATTACATTGGTCATTCACAAGGCACCACTATAGGTAAGTTGGTGGGGAACAGCTTTCTGCTATATAACATTTCTAGTTTTAACTAGATATGCCATACTCTCTATTTTTTTTTTTTTTTTCCTTGCGCTGGAAACTGAATACGGATATAAGCCCATCATCAATAAAGTGGTACATGCTCTGCATTGCTCACAGAAATTGCAGAACAATTTCTGTTGCTAGCCAGATCAGAGTTTTGGCCAATATAGTTAGAAACATAATTAACTCTTGGAGTGAGCAGATGGCATTTCAGCATCCACTCTTGGACCTGTGATCAGGAAGGTTTTAAGCCTGCTACTTTCCAACTAGTAAAGGTTCCCAGGCAGCCTTTTGTGAAGCAATGCCAACAGCAAACTTTCCTGCAAGAAAGGATTGGTCTGCAAATGTCATCTTGACCCAGCTATCGAGCAACAGGAACACATGAAAGTTGGGCTGGATCCCCACCCTGAGATGGTGAGACAAAAGTTCTGCAGGAGTGACCCTATGACAATGTAGGACTGACCCTATGGCAATGTAGGATGTCTCTGTTATCTTTGGGATCTGTAAAGCAGTTCGTACTAAAGTTAAACTATGTACCTGAATGCCTTGAAAGAGTAAGCCACTTTTTTTCTTTGTTTCTTTTTCTTTTTCTTTTTCCAGCTTTCATAGCCTTTTCCACTATACCTCACCTGGCTCAGAAAATTAAAATGCACTTTGCTTTAGCACCTGTGGCCACAGTCGCATTTATTCAAAGTCCATTTAAAAAGCTAGCATTCTTTTCTGACTATGGTCTCAAGGTACGTTGGTCCTTTGCACAGACTGTATTCCACATAGCCATAATGAATGTATTTTTTCATAGGGATTCTGAAATGACCTACATAGCAAATTTCAAATCATTTACAGAGAGATAACTTTTTGCTCTGTCTGTTTTCATAATGAAGGGAATCATACATATCAGTCCAGAATCTTTCTATCCTGTCCTAAATTTTGTCTCCACAATATTCTGTCAGAGTCAGAGCCTAGAGGGTTGAGGTTATGGGCAGATGTGCAAGCAGCAGGTACCAAAATGTTGGACAATAAGACTAATGTGGAGACTCTGATCTGTGTCCTGCCTTTTACTGCAAAAGTACAACGAATGTAAAAGGTCATGAACGTAAAATCATGAAACAGAAACTTTTAACAGACTGCAAAGAAATGTCCACACATGGGCAACACAGATAAAATAGAAGCTGTGAAGTAGTAGTGCTTTGAGGAAGAGTGTGGTGAATCTTCATGTTTTATTAGCTTGCTTGCAATTTTGCAGGAAATGTTTGGCACCAAAGAGTTTCTACCACACACTATCTTGGGTGAGCTGGTCCTTTCGAAATTCTGTACCCATTCAAAGACCTGCAGGAACTTCTTGTCCATGCTCTTTGGGTTTAACTGGAAGAATGTAAATATGGTATGTAGGAACAAATCTATAAAGTGTCCTTGGTATCCTTTTAAAAGAGGAAGCCTTGCCTGCCCTGTTTCATGGAGCCAAGTGAAACCTGTTGTGAAATGTGTTTGACACCTTTCAGAGCCGAATAGATGTGTATGCAGCACACGCCCCAGCGGGAACATCAGTACAAAATCTAATCCACTGGTTGCAGGTAAAATTCCCCAGCTACTTTCCTGTGCAAAACAGTATGGGTTATCATAATAGTTCTTTGTGGTCAGTCTCTTGTATTGGTCTGCTGCAATGTATTAGTGATATCTTTGCTGGTTTTGTTTTCACTCCATCATAAAATGCTACGTGGATTCTTGAGTTACCTGTTTATCAACAAGTGGGCCAGAAGCACTGGATCTGCAGGGAGAAACATTTGGAGCTGAGGACCCTGTATGCCCAGCAGGCACATTTCAGGGATCTTATTTCAGACCAGCTCTAGTCTTGCCCTGCAGCCTGAGTGCCATTAGAGGTCAGACTGCAGCAGAGATTCTCCTGGACAGCATCTGCAGATTTACTGGGTAGGTCAAAATGTAGGGATAATCAGGCTATCAAAAGGTAACAGTCCTTCACCCTGTAGATCCAGGTAAGGTAGAGACAGCAGCCAGAAAGATTGGGTAGTACTAGGATTTATTGGATTGTGAATCAAATACTCTCACACAAACTATTACCTGCTACAGAAAGAAGGGGAAAAATACCTGTTGGATGCTGACTTGTTCTGAGCACTAACCCTGTGCAGGAAAACAATTGTCAAGGATGGACCAATTTTGCCCTTAAAGGAAAGTATGACAATACCACAGCCTCCTTTGGGACTCAATTTCTATATTTCCCTGTGCTTGTAATTAGAAATGTTTTTTATAATATATAACACAGATTCTCTTACTGCCAATTAAAATGATTATTTCTCATCCTTCCCATTGTGGACGTGGACAACAGTCACTACCAGAGCCTGTATGACACTGAAATTCTGCTATGTTGCCCTCAACCTCTCTTTCCTAGGTTAAATTCACCCAATTGTTTGTACATTTCTTTGTAGAACATGGATCAAAAAACCTCTTCTTCATCTCTTCTGGTTTCTCACCAATTCATATATCTTTGTAGTGTGTCCCGCAGACTGTATGTAGAGCACAGTTTGTTGCTAACATGCTACTGCTGTTTAGAGACCCAAAAACAGCTTTGCGGTTTCTGTAACACACTCCATTTTCTAAAGTGGTGTGGCTCATCCATGTTAGTCTGCATTCTCTATATGACCATTGGTTCTGCTTTTCTTGATGTATGAAGTTTTACATGACACATTACTGAATTTCAGCTTAACTGGTGAATATTGGCAAGGAGAAAAACTAGGAGTGATGGGTACAAATTTCAGCTCAAGGGGTTCTGGTTGAAAGTGAGAAAACCTGTATTCCCTGGAGCAGGGAGCAGCCCTGGGGCAGATCCCCAGAGCAGGAGGGGGTCTGTCTCAGGGGATTGTTCAGGGCTTGGCTGGGCCACCCTGACTTTGTGTTGCTGATAGTCCTGTTCCAGAAGTGGGAAGTTAGTTTAGAGATATTCAAAGGCTCCTTCCAACCAACATGTCTTTGGTCATTTCAGACCAATTCTTCAGTTTACAAGCCATATTTTGAATTCTAATCCCATTTTCATATTTTCATTTCCTCCCATCCTGGTGTTAATCACAAACTATATAAACATAATCTGTGTTCATTTATACAAAATAATGATAGTAATTAATTGTACTGGACCTATGGCAGACATGTGAGATACACTTTAAAAATCTTACCAGCTCAATGATGAAAACTAACTTTTCAGTTTCCTCTTTTGAATTGATTGCACCCCCACAGAACTGTAATTTCATTTAGACCATGCTCCCATGTTTGCCCCTGAAAATTTAATGTGCTATCCACTCCTAAATTTATTAAGCCAAAGATGTCCCTTTCTCTTTATTCCATACCACTGCAAGGAAGTAGAAAAGAAACCAAAATGTCATAATCAGAACAAAATTTGGCACTCAGTGCTTGTGATCAATATTTCTTTTCTGAAAGAACCACAGACCTTCATGAAGTCCTTTCATCTTTGGGAATCTGTCTTTGCTGTCTGTCTTCATGCTGTCCTTCAATTCACTTGAAAAGAGAGGAAAAATTTATTTCCAAATCTCAAAAAAAGACTAATATTGACAAATAATTCAGGAGCTTACTTTTCCGTGATTGCTCTGACCATTTAAAACATTTCCTTCTGAATCTGCTGCAGGGAGTTCGAAGTGGTGCACTGAGAGCTTATGATGGGGGAAGCATCTAAAACAGTTTTCGCTATAGGCAGGTGAGCTGCTTCAAATGGTTAAAGTTGTGGTCCTCCTTTATACGTACATTCATACTTGCATGCATTAGTCATGTATGATTCCACTGAATTTATTGTCCTTTATTGACAAAGCAAATTGGGCATACAAGCAGCAAGTCAGCAGGATCACCTCTTGGAACAACAGTATTTTCTATTTTAAACTTTACTTTACAAATACCTTCTAAATGGAATAAAGTATTAGATACTTTCCACTTAACCAGCTGTTTTTTTGTTTGTTTGTTTTTTGTTTTGTTTTGTTTTGTTTTCTGGAGGCTATAATCTGGCATGTAAAAGCAACAGTGATAACCATGTGACCAGTTACTTTCTGAAATTTGTGAAACTGAAGTCTGTATCCAGATTGTAATTTCTCTCTAGCCATGACAGAAAGCAAGGTGCTGGCACCCTGATCTAATGTTGCACGACAAATGGTGAGCAGTTAAATCTGTGTCCTGTGGGAGCTTGGGCAGTTCTTGTTCTATGGCAAGAAGAATATCAGAGGTAGAGCGTGATTAAGAAAAAAACCTTTTGCTTCCTTAAGCAAGAAAAATCAAATTCTTCAGAAACTAGCATGCTTTTTAACTGGAAGAATTATACTGTAGGTGAGGAGGTATGGTGCTGAAAAATCACCTGATGGCAAGATTCTGCAGTGTTGAGCTAAAGCAACACTCCAGATATGTCTTGTCTTCACTAACTTGCTTCCAAACACTTTCCTGTTATTACTTTCCGTCTTCTGTGAAACTGTCCTTTTCCATTCATTCAGATGGGTCCACCGCTCTACAATGTGAAAAACATGACAGTGCCGACTGCCATCTGGAGTGGCGGAGCTGACTGCCTGGCTGATCCTCGCGACGTTGCCCTCCTGCTCCCACAGATAGCTAACCTAGTTCACTACAGGGCAATTCCCGAGTGGAACCATATGGATTTCTTACTGGGTCTTGATGCAACAGAGATTTTGTATCACGAAATAGTCCATATGATGAAGAATCCATAAAGCTGCTGTTTTGAGGCTACAGTTTTGACACATTTTTGCTGATATGTCTTGTAAGATTAACATTATGTTTGAAGTATTTTGAAATGTTTGACTATTTGGACCACCTAAATGTAGTAGACTAAAATATTCTGCCTTTAACTAGAGCAGTGATGGGAGTGAGGAGAGGAGGCTGACTGCTGAGGCCGACATCCGGGTAGGCACTTCATTTCCTTTCCTTTCCCTTTCCCTTTCCCTTTCCCTTTCCCTTTCCCTTTCCCTTTCCCTTTCCCTTTCCCTTTCCCTTTCCCTTTCCCTTTCCCTTTCCCTTTCCCTTTCCCTTTCCCTTTCCCTTTCCCTTTCCCTTTCCCTTTCCCTTTCCCTTTCCCTTTTCCCTTTTATTTTCATCAGACATGTTTCATTCACAAGGTACAGAAAGGTAGAGGAAACATAATTAAGGAATCTGGGGTTTCAGACACTTCTACTTAGTCTAGAGTCACAACTATGTTTCCTCTGAGACACAATGAATCTCATGTAGCCTTTCCTGTGTGGTATGCTTTAAAGTGCTTGCAATTCCCCTAAAAGCACACGGACTTATGAAACTGGGAATCTGGACCCCATCGTAAATGAATTTATTCCTGGCTTCAGCAGGGACAAAAAATTCAATATTGCTGTCTCAGGACTGATACTGTTACCCCGGACCTTTAAGACTACCAGCATGGGTCAAAGAGAGCTTACAGGTCTGTGATGAAAAAAACACTACATCTCCTGAGAGGCATCATGGTTCTAGTGGCTTTAAAATTCAATAAAAATTGCAATTAATCACTTTTTGAATGTGTTTTTGTTGTTGTTGTTGTTTGTTTTTTTCTCCCAACAACTGAGAAGCCAGAGGATGAATTGAGAAAAATATATTCTGAAAAGCAATTACAAGACAGACAGTCCAACAGTCCTGTGATTCTGATATGCAAAGGAAAAAGGGCTTAAGGAATGTACACAGTGCCTATGTCTTAGTCTTTTTCTGAGATATTTTGGTAATAAGATTGAGTTATTTATTTTGAGTTGCATATTTTCTGACTAAAGAGCTTTCTTCAAATCCAGTATGTATACATGTGACAGACCAAGCAGTGCCACAGAAATCATCCCTGATAGTGCATCATCTATACATGCATGCTGGTAGTTGCCAAATGGCAGAGGGTTCAGTCTACATTTCAGTGAATATTACTGTCAATATCAGTAATTCATAAACAAATAAGATAAAGTCTGTCTACATTAAGAAATGGGTCATGTCTTGACAGGTTTGGGACAAATTGTATTAAATTCATCTCAGCCAACTTGCTAGGTTCTGAACATTTGCGCTGAACAAAATGATGTCAGCATTTCTTTGTGTGGGCAAACACCTTAGAAAAAGTTTCTTCATTCCAGGCTCCCTACTTATATGGAAAAATAGAGACTGAGTTGTTAAGAATAACCATCTCCCATCCTCACAAGCCAGCTGTGATATTGTATATTACTCTGTGATGGATGTTGCAAGTCTTTGTCCACTAGCTTTAGCATTTGTGGGATCCTTCGGAGAGAAGCTTCACAGAGTACCTGCTAGTGAAAAACACAAGAGCACACCATATATTTATGCTGTGACACAATGATGCTCTGTGCTTTATCCTCTGCTGCTTTCTTCCTGTCCTAAGCCTTTCTTCTGTGAAGAACAAAGTAAGTCAGCAGAAATGAAAATGTAATGAAAGTTATTTATGAAGAGAAATTTGCATTTGTTATGGTTTCTTGTGTATTGCAAGGTCACATTGCTTGCAGCAAATAATTCATGCTGTAATGGTTTTCCCACTGTTTTCTTCCTAAATATGCTGCTTCTGCCTCATTTCAAGAAATTTTCTATAAAATTGTCTTTTGAAGTAATACTCTTTGTCTAATCTTATTTTTCAGTTTGTTCAAGAGAGTCTGTTTCCAGAATCTTTCAGTAAATACTTCTGTCTCCTCTATAAAAAAAAGATTTCTAAATTTTATCCCATGATCAGATTATCAGATTATGCAATTGTTGACTTTTCTATCTTTAAGAGATTCATTAAGCATCTTTCAGTAGTACAAATTCTAGCTTAAATTTATCCTGTTTAAACACATTTTTTAAAAAAATTCTGTTTCCTGTTCCCCAGAAACAACTTGGTCATAGCAAATATGCAGCTTCACTTGGTGTATTGCCATCAGTACAGAAGGGATTTCTCCTAACTGCTTTGTTTCTTTCATTGTGTCTAATGATGAGACGCAATATTTTCTTTCTCTTTAAAAATTGTGAAACAAAGCCATGACCCAAATCCTTATTGAAATTAAAATAAATTAGCTTCCAGTAGTGAGAATCATTTGTAGATGAGAGACACACGGTACCATGCTGGACACAGGTGGTGTCCTGCATCTCAGATATCGCTGACCACCGCAGAAGCACAGTATTGCTGGAAGACCAGGTATGTCTTGAAAATCACACAAAGGTTGTCCAAACTTTGGAACGAGGACCTCTGTAATATGTTGGTATTTCCTCAAGAATATACATTTGGGGACATTTTGTGCAAAGGAACATAACTAGTATTTACCAAAGGACCCTACACTGGCGTGCAGCACTGCTATGGAGTTTACGCATGCTTGTATGATGGCAGAGAGATGGGGTGCAGTGTTTTACAACAGTGTAGCCTGAAGCTGCTTCTGGGATTATTTCAGCTCACTGATGCAAGAGAAGCTGGGGATTATGGCAGGCATAATCCTTCCATGCTGCGCTGAGTCTTCCTGGGGAAAAGTGCTACACAAAGCAGCATTTTGGCCCCCAGGTCTGCTCCTAATAGGGTGTGCAAGACTCTGCGAGTGTTCAGGCAGCCAAAATAACTGCTTCTGCAGCATGCATCAGCACGGGACTAAAACAGAGGCTGGGGCCCATCTGGGTTTGGAAACAGTGGTTAATGTATTTTGTGGCTTGGATGAGCTTGCTGGTGTTTGAGGCGAGGAGGATCTGGGCTGCATAACTGTGAATTTGGGTATCTTGACCCTGGCTCCACAAACACAAAATCCAACACAAGTGGGTCCCCAGTTCTTTGTGCTCTGCAGATACATGGGGCTATGCGCCACACCAGGGGAGCTGGGGAACACAGCACAGACCAGAAATCATCAGCACACTGATTACCACCCTGGGGTGATTTTCCTATTCTCCAGTCTACTGATGCTATTTTCCACCAGCACTTTTGCTTGGATGCTGCTCTGCCATTGGACAGGTTCGGCTCAACCACAGAGCCTCAGCTGCCCCAGCCTGGTGCTGGGCAGCAGATCCCAAAGGCTGCCCAGCCTCGTCTGCTGTCCCTTACTGGGTCCATGGACAAGCGGATGGGTGCCTGGGGCTGCTTTCCAGTGTTTGGAGCTGCCTGGTGACTTTGGGTCCCTCTGTTAGTGTTTGTCACTTGCTTCTCCATCAGTCATCCTGGAGGGATTAATCCGACCACAGAGAGACACCCACCTTGGGCCTACCCCACAAGGACTATCACCTCTTTCACCCTGCAATGTTTCCAGCAAAGGTTTAGCAAAAGCAGTGGGCTGATTCCATGTTAAACACAATGTCACATCCGCAAACCCTGCCTGGGTTGTCCTCTTAGAATCATGGAATCGTCTGGGTTGGACCTTCAAGACCATGGGTCTGGCTATCAACCTGATCTACCGATTCCCATCTCCTCCAGGAGCAGAAGCGGTAGCTTCTCCCTCATGCCAGCTGGAAAATACCAGCATGAAACAAAGGAGTGAACCTTCCTGAAGCGCAACAACAGCACCTCTCTAATGTGGATGCAGCCGTGATGGGAAAGGCAGATGCCTCACAGTGCCATGATCCCTTTCATTGGTCTTCTTCTGCAAGCTGCATCCTTAAAAGCTGCTTTCTTCTGAATACAGTTATTGGCTTGGGAAGGGATAGAGAGGATCTTGGTTTAAATATCCCTCTTTTCTCCCCAGCTACCCACCCCCCAAAAGTTTTCCCATGTCCTTTATAACCCCCATGAAGATGCCAATTGCTCGCTTTTCCCTTTGGCCTCCTAGGAGTGACCAGCTCTGACCTGAGACATGCGCACACAGTTAGGACACGGTGTGACATCTTACACGAGCAAACCGATGCTGCTCAAGTGCTGGCCAGGTTACACCCTATCCTACCTACTCCTATTAAAGAGTTTCATGGAAAAGGTGACATAGAGGCACATACTTTCATAACTAAAAATTCCTTCCATTAACCATGTATTTTAGCCAGAGGGCTTTTGTCACAGAAGATCCCAAACAGAAATTAAAGTGAACAAAAGTGGTCTTGTGCTGACTCCTCCTTTTACGCACTGGAATGATCATAGTAGGAATGGAACAGCCAGAAGGAAAAATAGGTGGAAGCCAGAGGACTGCCAGGGGAGACAGAAAGTCATGAGTGTTGTGAGAGGTTCAGTTTCTTTCTGGTGTTGGAGAAAGATGGAGGCATTGCCATCCAGACAAAGGGATCATACTGGGCACAACAGTATTTCACAGTTAGTATCTCACAGAATCACAGAATCATCTAGGTTGGAAGAGACCTCCAAGATCACTGAGTCCAACCTCTGACCTAACACTAACAAGTCCTCCACTAAACCATATCACTAAGCTCTACAGGGATGGTGACTCAACCACTTCCCTGGGCAGCCTATTCCAATGCCTAACAACCCTTTCAGTAAAGAAGTTCTTTCTAATATCCAACCTAAACCTCCCCTGGCGCAACTTTAGCCCATTCCCCCTCGTCCTGTCACCAGACACGTGGGAGAATAGACCAATTCCCACCTTGCTACAGTCTCCTTTAAATGCTTCAAAGCTACTTACTACTAAACTGTGACGGGAGAGAACTTGAGAGTAAAAGTAATAGTAATACATTATTTTACCTACACAGTGCAGTTCTTTTGAGCTACAAATATTATTTTATCTTCTGAATTTATGATAGTTATGGAATACAATTAGTTCTTTGTAGTGTTGCTTTGATTTTCCATGATCTCCTGTTGAACTACGTTTTGTTTTTTATAGCAATTAGGTTTTATTAAATACATTCCTTTGGATATGGCTGACTTGCCTGGAACTATCCCTAGACATGTATTTACTGTTGAACACAGTAGTGTTGATATGTTTTTGTTTCTTGTTTGTTTGCTTGAGCACACATAGGCTATTTTCTCAACTTCAGGAGGTTTGGAGAAGTTTCCTTGTGTTTAGCTGTTTCAGTACTTCACACTAATCTTATACAAGCCCTCACTAGAGAAAGAAATTTGTACCAAATATTTAGCATGTAAAAATAGTTGCAAAAAGTAACCAATGGAACAAAAAAGCAAATGCTATTCTTCTTTATATATTCCTTTACTATTTTCTAATTGTATGAAGATTGGGATCAATATTTGCTATTGATAATGGCAATTGGTTTAAAGCTTTCTGTGTCTGGTTAAGTAATGGCAGGCTTTATTTGGAAACAGTCAAGCTAAAGCAGGCCTCTGCAAACAGTTTAAAAGTTCTGACTGGTATATAACTCAGATTGTATGTCATGTGGAACCAGGTAGATAAGGCTGCAATTTGCTAGGTCCTGCATTTTTGCCACCCAGCCTTACCCATAAAAGTGGCCTAAAAGAAAGCTGGAGAGGGACTCTATCAGGGAGTGTAGCTATAGAACCAGGAATAATGGCCTTGAACAAATGGAGGGGAGATTTAGATGAGATGTGACATGAGGAAGAAATTCTTCACTTGGAGCACAAAGCGCACATGGGAATTAGGGCTGAAGATGCACCTTGCTTCTGTTCTTTTCCGTAAAGAATAGAATGAAATTACCTAAAAAACAGTGTCAAAAATAAACCCAGGGCACAGGATGGGAGGTGCAGGGCAGTCCCTGTGGCCAAGGGGCAGCC
Source organism: Cygnus olor (assembly GCF_009769625.2). Classification (NCBI taxonomy): domain Eukaryota; kingdom Metazoa; phylum Chordata; class Aves; order Anseriformes; family Anatidae; genus Cygnus; species Cygnus olor. The sequence continues at coordinate 16,544,450 of NC_049175.1, forward strand.
TTTCTCTCTGGCAAGCCAAACGGCCCGGGGGAGCCAGCCCCAGAAAAGGGGCCCCCAGCTCCCCCAACCCTCCTTGTCCACGTGAGGGCATCTTCCAGGCTGCTCCCAACACAGCCGCCTTTGGCCACGCATGGGCCACTCCATCGCAGAGGCTTGCTGAGGTCACAGTGGCCACCACTGCCCCGCCTTTGCTGCGGGCCCTATAAAACAGGCCCCCTGCAGCTGGCCCAGCACTCGCTGAGCATCTAGGCCCTCTGACTGCCAGCTTGTGCGGCAGGAGGAAGACTAGAAGAGCAAGGCGAGCAGCAGGCCTCCTTGGTGTGCGAGGACGGCGATGCCGTCTGGTGAAGCACCAAGAAGGAATGCACCTGAGCAGAAGGAGATGTGTCGTGGGCGGAGGGATAGCGCTGGCGGCACAAGAGACACCAGTGCCCAAGGGACCTCTGGCGCCCAGCCCACAGACACATACAGGCGGTACCACTGGCACCACAACGATGCGGGGAACAGGCTGGCCCCTCACACACACAGCGACAGGGGGCCTGGGCCTTACCATAGGAGCAACGGTGACGTGGGGCGAAGGCGGGAGCATCAGGCAGACAGCCGCGGGGAGCAGAGGCATGCCCATAGTCCGGAGCACAGTGCGGGACCCAGTAATGGCCGTAAACCAGAGGGCACCGTCAGACCCATGTATGAAAATCAAGCCGACAGTGGCATGGGACCGAGGCGTGGGACTGGACGACCCCCTGGTTCGGCACCCTGGCCTGAGAACATTCCGGACGGAAGGCATCCCATTTGGGCAGTCCCGGGCAAGGACTGGCTTAGCCTTCTGCCCAGCACCGTGGAGCCCATGGAGCTGGATCCACCAGATGTGGAGGAACGGATGGAAGTGGATCCACCTCTGCCGGGACAGGCCTGGGACTACTGTGGCATGTCTTTGTGCTCTGCCATCCGAGAGCACCAACAGCATCGCAGGAGTGCCTGGCGAGCCCCCTGCTCGTTGCTCAGGCTCCATCGCAAGCATTAGCTTGGAGCCACCAAACACCACGGACATCCCGCAGGCTTGCCTGCAAGATGTTCCGGCAATAAACAGCTCTTGCCGATTCTCAGGGGTTGTGTGAGTGCTTCATTTTTTTTGGGGGGGGGAATGGGCTAAAGTTGTGCCAGGGGAGGTTTAGGTTGGATATTAGGAAGAACTTCTTTTCCAAAAGGGTTGTTAGGCATTGGAATGGGCTGCCCAGGGAAGTGGTTGAGTCACCATCCCTGCAGGTCTTTAAAAGATGTTTAGGTGTAGAGCTTAGTGATATGGTTTAGTGGAGGACTTGTTAGTGTTAGGTCAGAGGTTGGACTCAGTGATCTTGGAGGTCTCTTCCAACCTAGGTGATTCTGTGATTCTGTGAAACCTGTAGAGAGCGATAAGGTCACCCCTGAGCCTCCTCTTCTCCAGACTGAACAACCTCAGCTCCCTCAGCCGCTCCTCATAAGACTTGTTCTCCAGACCCCTCACCAGCTTCGTTGCCCTTCTCTGCACTTGCTCGGGCACCTCGATGTCCTTCTTGTAGTGAGGGGCCCAAAACTGAACACAGTACTCAAGGTGCGGCCTCACCAGAGCCAAGTACAGGGGGACAATCACTTCCCCAGTCCTGCTGGCCACACTGTTTTTTATACAAGCCAGGATGCTGTTGGCCACCTCGGCCACCTGAGTACACTGCTGGCTCGTATTCAGCCGACTATCAACCAGTACTCCCAGGTCCTTCTCTGCCAGGCAGCTTTCCAACCACTCATCTCCCAGCCTGTAGCGCTGCTCGGGGTTGTTGCGCCGCAGGTGCAGGACCCGGCACTTGGCCTTGTTGAACCTCATACAGTTGGCCTCAGCCCATCGGTGCAGCCTATCCAGATCCTCCTGCAGAGCCTTCATACCCTCGAGCAGATCAACACATGCACATAACTTGGTGTCGTCTGCAAACTTACTGCGGGTGCACTCAATCCCCTCATCCAGATCATTGATAAAGATATTGAAGAGAAATATCTCCTCTTACTTCACCTCCACTTGTGTCTTTCCCTTCATCTTCTCATCAGTTCTCAGCTTTCTGCTCCTTTGCCATGAATTATTCCTGTTTCAGGTACTTGATTTATTTTTAACAGCTATGGACAGAAATTATAGCTGACTATTTTTTGATTTATTCATCTTTTATCCTTCTCAGAGACATTTGAGAAAATATAGATTTGCAGGTGTTAAATACAAGCACATTTCCACTTTCTTATTGAGAAACAAACACTAAAAAAAAAGCCATAAACAAAACAAATTGTGTTTGTACAATGTCCCAGTTTTGACAAAATATGTTGGGAAGAATGGTTGCACACAAGAGCCTGACAATAGCTGGAGGCTGGAGAGAAACAAGGAGGGAAACTGATAACCCATCCCATTGCTGCAGTGATTTCTATACCTCCCTAGATTTCTCTTCATCTGTAAAATTAACCTTCTTGGGATGGCCTGGAAATCTTTAACTTTATGGACCGTGCTTTTATTTTACTTCCTTTAACATCAAACACTTTAGAGACATGGGTGCATAAGCAAATCATCTGGTCTCAGAAAAAGTGACCTGGGCAAATTCTAGTTGCCAGTTCATGTGTCATAGAATCACAGAAATGTTTGGGTTGGAAAGGACCTTAAAGCTCATCTGGTTCCAGCCCCCTGCCATGGGCAGGGACACCTCCCACCAGCCCAGGCTGCCCCCAGCCCCATCTAGCCTGGCCTTGGGCACTACCAGGGATGGGGCATCCACAGCTTATCTGGGCAGCCTGTGCCAGGGCCTCATCACCCTCAATTTAACACATATTAATTAAGGCAGCATTTCCTTTATGCATTTTGTTGCACATAAATGTAATAAATTTTCCTTGGAAACATTTAGGGAGAGATAAAGAAATGAACCATGCTTTGGAGCATTCACCCAAGCAGCTCTTAGGAGTATTTGTAATTGATCGAAGTTGTCTGAGGGACAAATTGAGGCTACTGCTCTTCTCATGAGCATTCAGCTCTGAAATAATTAGTGCCCAGTGCCAAGACAAGAGGCAATGGGCAACAAGCAATGCACAGAAGGCTATGTATGTACATCAGTTAGCAGTTTTTGCTGTGTGGGTGATGGAGCCCTGGCACAGGTTGCCCAGGGAGGTTGTGGAGTCTCTCTCCTTGGAGACTTTCAAAAGCCATCTGGATGTGGTCCTGGGAAAGCTGCTGTGGGTGGCCCTGCTTGAGCAGGGCTTGGAACAGATGGACCCAGAGGTGCCTGCCAACCTCAACCATTCTATGACTATGTGGCTTCTCTCCTGTCACAGAACCCTCATGTCACCGAAGAAGAGCTGTGTCTGGGTGAAACTGGTGATGGTATGGTCCTTCTGAAGCCAGCAGTTTGTATATAAATCCCTTTAGAATTACAGCAGTTAAAATGTGAGTGAAATTTTTGCTTGTGCAAATGAGACGTCCTTCACAGTGCATGTCAAACAGTGGTGAAGTGTTTATTCTTGAGATGGAGGCAGCATCAGCAGGGCCCTGCATTGTGGGGGCATATATACTCCCCATCCTGCAAAAGCACGGCTGCTGTGGAGGCATTTTCTCAATGCAAAAAATGTCCATGTTGTAATGCACTGTGCGGGTTGGAAGGAACGTGCAATCCGAATAGAATATATACAACTTGTCTATATTGTTGACAGAATGGGTTTTGCTCATTTTATCAGCAAATTAATCAGCCTGGAGGGTCTGCTAGTGCACAGTTTAAAAACTTCTCAATCACCTAGTTTTTCCCTCTTGTCTCCAAACCAGTAACTCACAACATAAATCTATACTAATCCACTGTAAGGCCAACATATTCCCTGTTATTTTTACCTCCTCACATGGATGAGGAGCAGGATGCTGCCTGCTCTTTTTGACAGCTATCCATAGATTCAGACTGATTAGTATCCATGCGGGAAGAAATACACCATCGCCCCAGTTTTATTATTTCTTAAAAATTAAAGCAGTCAAACCATAACAGGGATAAAAGTCCAAAATGGGATCATGAGCACATGGGTTCAAATTAGCCATTGACGGATTTGGGCTGGAAATCCCAGCTCCCATCTGAGCAGTCAGGTTTTGCTGCAGGCTCTGTAGAATCAGAGGGCAAAAATCTTCCAGGCTGTTTTTATGTGGATCTCAGCAAGCTTATAACTGTGTTTGACGTGGCATCTGTGATAGCAGGGGCTGGACCTGCTAGTCCTTGGCTCCTGAGTTCCTCTGATCTGGTGCAGCAGGCCCAAGCACATTTCACTTGCAACCTGGGATTTGAGGAGATGGTGGCATGAATTTGGCAGCCTTTTCAAGAGCTGGATGTCAGCCCAGAAAGCGCTGAAATCTTGGTACCTCCAATGGTGAAGGGAGCATATCTGCTGCCATCTGTGACTCAGACCCAGACCTCCTTCTAGCACCTTTGGAAGGGTGTTGAACCTGGTGTTTCAAATACAGCTTCGGTGAATCACTGCCTGTTTGGTTTTGCTGACTGCTTCACTAAAGGGGATAGCAAAGCTTTTGTTCTTCAGCCCTGTTTCCCAGTGGAGATCAGAAGACTTCGGTTGTGGAGCAAGGCCCTTTGAGCCCCTAGTTCTGCTGTGCCCGCCCTGCTCTGGGCAGGAGGTTGGACAAAGTAACCTTCCAACCTGAGTTTTCCTGTGATCCTCTGTTTCAGAGCAAGATGCAGTAACAAGTTAGAGGTGGAACTGAACACCTAACAGACTCCCAGCAATGTGACCACGTTGCGTTCGTAGAGGTGGGCAGAGGCTCATGCTTCATTCTTCACGAAAGATCCAAGTTGGAAAAGCAATATAAAATAGTGATTAGAATTTTTTCCAAGTTCTCAGCATTTTGTTGATGGGATAACATGAGTCTGACTTCATTTCATTTGAAAGAGGTACCTGAAGTGTGTTATTTGAAGGTGCAGTCTTAAGTATGTGTGTGATTTGTCCTCATTAGCCTCAGCATTGTGTTGCAAATGGACAGCGAGAGCATCCAATCCCACATACCAATCTCTAACAGTTGTCACCGTTTTATTAGGCAATCTATTGATGGACTGACTTTGATGCTCCTTGGAGTGATGTTTTTCTCACTCTGTTATTCAGACACACTTTAGGAGCTCGTACACCTTTACAGACACTGAACTGTGTGCTCCAGACTAAGCACAGTGACAAGGAGATCCACAGTGTGGCTGTTGCTGGTGGTGGTGATGGCACCACCAGATGCCTTATGACAGTCGATGCTTTGAGACCAGCTTGTCTGTCCTACAAGCTGCTTGGCTGATACCAGTTTTCAAGCTATGTTGTATTCATTAAATGTATTTTTCTCTCTGTTAAAGGTGGGGCATTCAGAAGTTGCAAATTAATCTCACAAGCTTAATTCTACTTGTACTATTGTTTTCTTTGAATTGGAGGTGCTCAGAATTTTTGGAGTTTCGGTTATTTTAACTCTGTGTTTCAAAATGAACATTTAACCTGGCAAAATTGCAACCATATATTACTACACTTCTGAGCCACTATTGAGACAGTTAAAGCCTTTTTTTTTTTTTATTTCAAAAAACAAATAAACCAGTTCTACACCAATACCTCCTCTCTGCTCTCTGCTGACAGTGACAGGACCTGAGGCAACAGCATGGAGCTGTGATGTGGGAGGTTCAGGCTGGATGTTATGAAAAGATTCTTCACCAAGAGGTGGTTGGGCACTGGATCAGGCTCCCCAGGGATGTGGTCATGGCACCAAGTCTGCTGGAGCTCAAGGAGTGTTTGGACAACTCTTTCAGACATAGGGTTTGGGTTTTGGGTCTTGTTATGAGGAGCCAGGAATTGGACTGAATGATCCTTGTAGCTCCCTTCTAACTTGGGATACTCTATGGTCCTATGATTCTCCTAAAACCTTCAACTTTTGTGGATCACTGTGCGCATCTTTTACTGTGTGCAGAGACTTGCAAGCAGGGTGTACACAATTCTACAAGCAAACAATTAGCGTATTTAATAAATAAATGGGGCTAACATGTTATTAGGCTGAGCACTTAATATGCTCACCACACCTGATGCAGGCACTGATAAGTGTCTCTCCTGGCTAAGCAATTATCAGTGTGGTGGGGAAATGCTGGCTTCTTGGAAAACCTTGATCTTCCAGTGTTGCTGTATGCAATTATCCATCTCTTTAATCAGGTTTTCTTGATGAGATTTCTCTCCTGAGTCCTTGAGTTGCTGACAAGAACTCTAGAAAAAGCTCAGTTCTGTTCACTGGGAAGGTTATTAAACATTTTTTAACCAATTCTTCCCTTTCTAAAGTTACTATCTCTATTTTTTATTACTGAATTTGTAGCAAATTTGCACACTCTCTGGGATCTGTTTCTGTGCAAATGCCCACGCGTATATTCAAAACACACTTGTAAGCTCAGCAGGGGCTGAGAGGTGATAAGATTGCTCTTCTTCACCTGTGGCCAGTCACTCAACAAAATAAGCAACAAAGGCCTGACGTGGCCATCAGACCACTGTTTTCTCAGTGGTCTTATAATAGGATAATTGAAACATTGCCTCCAGAGGTCTGAATTCCAGCCTCCCGCAAAGTTAACATGCATAGGTAGATATTAATGGTGAACAACATCATGTTTATTCAAACTCATGATAGGCTTTATATAAAAAGGTAGAATTGCAAAAGTGCTATATATTAACCTGTCATTTCAATTCTCTTTTCTAAAGGTATTGCACTTGGCTGTAAGAAACAACACTGATCTTCTCTGAGACCTGCACCGCTTCCCATAGTAGACCTGTCCTTTTTGTTATTTAATCATCTACTGATGTGTCCAGTCTGACAAATAAAATGCTGATATCCCATTTCTTCCTCCCAGAGTTGCTGCTAATGGTACGGAGATGGCAGTGGGAGTCCTGTCTTTGGGAAGCACCAGGTGAAACACCTTCTCCAGGTGCTCCTCTGTAAATGCTGTGAGGACCAGCAGCTGGTCCCTGATAGCCACACTGAATGTGTACAGGCTGGGCTTGATCAGAACCATTGCTGGGCACACAGCTGGTGTCAGGAGGCATCTCAGTAAGCGATGCCACTGCATATGGCCTGGAAGCAAGATGAAGTCAGAACTGAACAAAGGTGAAGCCAGATGCCTCAGATGTTATGGCACACCTTATCATAGAATCATAGAATATCCAGAGTTGGAAGGGACCCATAAGGATCATCTAGTCCAACTCTTGGCACCGCACAGGTCTGCCCAAAGTTTAGACCATGTGACTAAGTGCACAGTCCAATCACTTTTTAAATTCAGACAGGCTTGGGCAGAAAAGCCTGTGTGGAGCCTGCAAAATTCCCTTTTGTTATCTGTAATGTCCTGCTACATCTCACATCGCTGTTTTTGTGGTGCCCCATCTCAGCCTTAGCCATTCACATATCCATTTTTCCACCTGCGCTATCTGTAGTATCCTGCAATTCATCAAGCACCTGTGTTGGTGGTGATGTCCATAGCAAGGGTTAGGCATTACCATGCACTCCCTAATGTGATACCTCCACCATCATGAAGCAGAGAGTGTAGCTCATGACACTGAGCACCTGAGATAGTGTCCTCTGCTCCAGTCTGTGGCTTGTTGTGGAGTTGCAGCTCTGCACCAGTGGGAAAGTGTCCTCCCTAAGGGTCATCCACGACATCTGCTCATGAACCTTGTGGTGCGCTCGTTGCCTCATGCCCAAAGCTCTTTGTCATCTAACCCCTCAATTCACCATGCTACAGATTTCTTCCCTCTTTAATGTTGCACAACATTCGCAAAAAAAAAATGAGTGTTGGGTATAATTTCGTGCTGGGGAAAGAACCATGAGCTAGTTAACCTCTCCAGGGTAAACAGAGTTGCTGGAATTTGTTCTTGTCTTGATTTTTCTTTGTTTGTTTAGACACTGAGAAGCTAAACAGGATAAGCAAGAAAAGCTTGGCAAGAAATAGTTTGATTGGAGAGTGATAGCGAGGTGGATTTACGAGGTGATGAAGGGCTCAACCCCACCTAGCTCCTCTTGCACATCTTTTCAGCAGAAATTCACCTGGTTTTGGACTTTACTGGGAGCAGAGAGCAGGCTCTGGTGAGCACTATCTCCTATTACTTTTACCTTTTCAAAGATTTGCTTTGAGTTAGTTATTTTGAGAAAGATCACCCATTTCCTGGCTATCCCATTTGCTCTTATGATACAAACGTGAAACCTCCTGTGGTGGAACAGCTCCATGCTTGTGGAACAGCTGGTGCTAGAGAGGGATGTGGGAAAACTCCCCATGAAACCCATGGGAGGAAAATTGCTCCACACAGACACCTCTCTTTCCTTGAGCTGTCCCTGGGACATGAGGGACACAGCACCATGCTTTGCCGGAGGCTGAGCTGCCCAGGATGGAACAACATGGCCCAATGGGCCCCAGCACTGGCGGAAGGAGGGCCCTGGTGGCTCCTTCCCTTGGGCGAACCCATGGCCCTGGGTCAAGGTTTCCTTACAGCTCAGGGACAGGGATTGCAAAATGTTTCAGAGCAGAGGAGAAAAAGCACCATCAGGAGAAGAAACTGCAGGGGAATCTACTTACTGTCATGCTGAAAAGTTTCCATTTGGGATATGAAAGTACCATATTCCCATGGGCTGGACATGAAGACAGCTCCCTTCCCAATTCCAGGCATTCTCATCAAACAAACATTTTTTTTTTTCCCTTTTCAGGACCCAGGTTACCGTTAGCTGCATTGCTCCATCATGGCTTCATTTTAGATGGTAGCAATTGGTTTTCCCATTTCCCCAGTATTCCCCAGTACCAGCCTGGGCTCTGTCCTTGTGGACACAGGCTACAGTGACCTTCATTCTGCAGCATACCAGGCAAGAGAAGCTGAACTACTTTGGCCATGTTCAGGGCAGCTCTCTGGGTGATTTTGGGTCAGAGCGTGGATTCATGTGCTTGGGCCAATGTGGCGGTTGATTGTAGAACATGGGAAATCTCTTGAGTTTGTTTGGTTGTTTGTTTGTTTTGTTTTGTTTATTTGTTTCCAGGTTTATAGCATTTTATAGCACAGCTGGCCGAGAAAATCAAAATGTTCTTTGTCCTGGTTTCAGCTAGGACAGAGTTAATTTTCCTCCTAGTAGCTGGTATGGTGCTGTGCTTTGGATTTAGGATGAGAATAACGTTGATATCACACTGATGTTTTAATTGTTGCAGAGCAGTGCTTACACTAAGCCAAGGACTTTTCAGCTTCTCACTCTGTCCTGCAAGTGAGCAGGCTGGGGGTGCAGCAGGAGCTGGGAGGGGACAGACACAGGACAGCTGACCCAAACCGGCCAAAGGGGTATTCCGTACCATCTGACAGCATGCTGAATAATTAATATGGGAGGGCTGGCCGGGGTGGCGGGACCGGCTGCTCGGGGATAGGCTGGGCATCGATCAGCGGGTGGTGAGCAATGGCATTGTGCATCACTTGTTTGTACATATTAGTAGTAGTACTATTATCATTATTATTATCATTTTCCTTTCTTTTCTGTCCAAATAAACTGTCTCAATCTCAACCCACAGGCTTCATTTTCCTGATTCTCTTCCCCATCCCAGAGAGGGAGGTGAAAGAGTGAGCAAACGGCTATGTGGTGCTGAGCTGCCAGCCGGGTTAAACCACAACAGTCCTTTTGGCACCCAAGGTGGGGCATGAAGGGTTGAGACAATGACAGATCTGACCAGAGTGTGTTAAAACTGAATTCCTATAAGCATTACATCAGTTTAATAGTTGGTAATCACAATGCCGATTTTTGTGATCTCAGGTCTGCTGTGCCTGTTTTCTGAACTGAGTTATATGGCACATTACTTAGTGTATGTGTTCCCTGTCGTGTTGTTTATCACTTCTGGGGGTTGGTACAGGGTTATTATTTTGCTGTACTGTGTAACACTGGCTTATGGTATCATAAAATTACTGGCCATGAGACTAACCTGGTATTTGTACTCAGCATTGCCGTCAACTCTGTATTTTGGGAACCCTACCTCAGAAACTGTTAATAATTATACCTTTCACGCTTTTTCTTTAAGGAGCCAATCTACGGAGGGGTTGGGGAAGATGTTTTTTCTCACTTATTCACTCTCCCTTTCGCCTCTACCCCTTTCTTCTCCTCCAGGCGAGTTATGGTAGCATTCCAAAACTTCAAATACCCTTGGGATGTTCAGACCAGCATGTTCTTATTGTTATGCCTCCTGAATGCGCTTCAGGTTTTGTTTAAGGTTAAACAAATACTTAAGAGTGTCATCCAGAGATCTGTCCTGAGGCAGGACAGTTACAAATGGCAGGGAGAGTGGGAGGATATGGGCAGGCATCTAGAGCAGTGGGCATCTCCAGTGCTTTGGAAATTCACCCCTGAACAACTGAAAAATCCTAAAAAACTGGTAGAGTGCTTGAAAAAGTGTGTCACCACCCTGGCAATACCAGACATACACAAATCACTGCAACGTGCTGGGACTTGGCCTATGCCTACCGAGTTGCAATTGATGCCACTATAACCCTAGTGACAGACCTGCGGCCACTCCAAGTCCTGTGACAGGCCCAACGGCCACTCCAAGCCCTATGAGGGGCCCCAACGCTGAAGCAGGGGGAAAAAAAACTGTACCAGTGTCAGTTGCACCCATAACCAAGATGAAAAAATGGTTTAGAGAATGTAAAGATGTAAAGTCTACACCACAGCTGGGGAGAATGGCCCCACCTGGAGCCTCTGGAATAAAGAACCTGGGGAAACTCAAGGTCGACCCCTAGGGTTTTGGAGTCAGGGATACGGAGGATCTGAGGCCCACTACACTCCAACTGAAAAAGAGATATTGGCAGCATATGAGGGAGTTCGATCCGCTTCAGAAGTGGTTGGTACTGAAGCACAGCTTCTCCTGGCACCCTGACTGCTGGTACTGGGCTGGATGTTCAAAGGAAGGACCCCCCTTTACACATCATGCAACTGATGCTACATGGAGTAAGTGGGTGTGGTGGTTTTACCGTGCTAGGCAGCTGAACACCACAACTGCTCTCTCACTCCCCCTCCTCAGAAGAGGAGGGGAAGAAGTAAAGGAAAGAACAACTCACAGGTTGAGATAAGGATAAATTAATTAAAGGGAAAAAATAATTATTAAGGAAAGATTATTATTAATTAAACAATTTAACTAAAGGGAAAAAAGGGAAAGGGGAAAAGGGAGGGGGAAAGGGAAAAAAACAAAACAAAACGAGTAAAGGCTATGTGAAAGTGCAGAGGAAAGAAATTACTCCCTACTTCCCACAGATGAGCGATGCTTGACCACGTCCTTGAAGCAGGGCCTCAACGCACATAGCCAATGTTCGGGAGGACAGACGTTTTCGCAACGAGAGCCCACCCCTCCCCTCTTCTTCCTTTTTCCACCTTTTATTGCTGAGTGTGACATCATATGGTATGGAATATCCCTTTGGTTGGTTTAGGTCAGCTGCCCTGGTGATGTTTCTTTCTCACTTTTTTGCCCACACTCTAGGAGGGTTAGAGAGAGTCCTGACGCTGTGCCAGCACTGCTCAGCAGCAGACACAACACTGGTGTGATACCACTGCTGTTCTAGCTACAAATGCAGAGCACAGCACTGCATGGGCTGCTGCAGGGAAAGTTAACATCCCAGCCAGACCCAGTACAGTGGGTTGCACTGATTATTCATCAGGCTCAAATAGGAAACCCCAGTCACCCAGGAATCCTGGAAGTGATTATGGACTGGCCAGAAGGCAAATATTTTGGGATATCACCGGAGGAGGAGGTGGCCCGTGCTGAAGAAGCCCCACTGTACAACAAGCTACCAGAAAATGAGAAGCAATGTGCCCTGTTTACTGATGGGTCCTGTCGTATTGTGGGAAAGCATCAGAGGTGGAACGCTGCTGTATAGAGTCCTACACGACGAGTTGCAGAAGCTGCTGACAAGAAGGTGAGTCGAGTCAGTTTGCAGAAGTGAAAGCCATCCAGCTGGCTTTAGATATTGCTGAATGAGAAAAGTGGCCAGTTCTCTATCTCCGTACTGATTCATGGACGGTAACAAATGCCCTGTGGGGGTGGTTACAGCAATGGAAGCAGAACAACTGGCAGTGCAGAGGCAAACCCATCTGAGCTGCTGCACTGTGGAAAGATATTACTGCCTGGGTTGAGAACCTGGTTGTAAAGGTACTCCATGTAGATGCTCATGTGCCCAAGAATCGGGCTACTGAAGAACATCAGAACAATCAGCAGGTGGATCAGGCTGCTAAGATTGAAGTGGCTCAGGTGGACCTGGACTGGCAACATAAGTGTGAATTATTTATAGCTTGGTGGGCCCATGACACTTCAGGCCGTCAAGGCAGGGATGCAACATACAGATGGGCTCGTGATCGAGGGGTGGACCTGACCATGGGCACTATTGCACAGGTTATTCATGATTGTGAAACATGTGCTGCAATCAAGCAAGCCAAGCGGTTAAAGCCTCTTTGGTATGGAGGACGATGGCTGAAATATAAATATGGGAAGGCTTGGCAGATTGATTACATCACACTCCCTGAAACCTGCAACGGCAAGAACCACATACTTACAATGGTGGAAGCAACCACCGGATTGCTGGAAACATATCCTGTGCCCCATGCCACCGCCTGGAACACTGTCTTGGGCCTTGAAAAGCAAGTCCTATGGAGACATGGCACCCCACAAAGAATTGAGTCAGACAGTGGGTCTCATTTCCGAAACAACCTTATAGACGCTTGGGCCAAAAAGCATGGTATTGAGTGGGTGTATAACATCCCCTATCATGCACCAGCCTCCGGGAAAGTTGAGCAATACAATGGATTGTTAAAGACTACACTGAAAGCAATGGGTGCTGGGACATTCAAAAATTGGGATATACATTTGGCAAAGGCCACCTGGTTAGTCAATACTAGGGGATCTGCCAGCCGAGCTGGACCTGCCCAATCAAACCTGTTACACACCGTAGAATCACAGAATATTAGGGATTGGAAGGGACCTTGAAAGAACATCTAGTCCAATCCCCCTGCCAGAGCAGGAACACCTAAATCATGTCACACAGGACCGCACCCAGGCGGGTTTTGAAAGTCTCCAGAGAAGGAGACTCCACAACCCTCCTGGGCAGCCTGTTCCAGTGCTGTCACCCTCACTGTAAAAAAGTTTCGTCTCATATTTAAGCGGAACCTCCTATGTTCCAGCTTGCAACCATTGCTCCTTGTCCTATCATTGGGTGTCACCGAGAAGAGCCTGACTCCATCCTCCTGACACTCCCCCTTTACATATTTATAAATATAAACGTTAATAAGGTCACCCCTCAGTCTCCTCTTCTCCAGGCTGAAGAGACACAGCTCCCTCAGCCTTTCCTTGTAAGGGAGATGCTCCACTCCCTTAATCATCCTTGTGGCTCTGCACTGGACTCTCTCAAACAGTTCCCTGTCCTTCTTGAACTGAGGGGCCCAGAACTGGATGCAATATTCTAGATGTGGTCTCACCAGGACAGAGTAGAGGGGGAGGAGAACTTCTCTCGACCTACTAACCACACCCCTTCAGATACACCCCAGGATGCCATCAGCCTTCTTGGCCACAAGGGCACAGTGCTGGCTCATGGTCATCCAGCTGTCCACCAGGACCCCTTGGTCCCTCTCCCCTTCACTGCTCTCCAGCAGGGCAGTCCCCAACCTACACTGGTGTCTGGGTTTTTTCTTGCCCAGATGCAGGACTCTACACTTGCCCTCTTTATATTTCATTCAGTTTCTCCCTGCCCAATTCATCCAGCAGGACGCTGGATGGCAGCACAGCCTTCCGGTGTGTCAGCCACTCCTCCCAGTTCAGCGTCATCAGCAAACTTGCTGCCGGTGCACTCCATTCCCTCATCCAAGTTGTCAATGAATATATTAAACGACACTGGTCCCAGGACCGACCCTTGAGGGACTGCACTAGATACAGGACTCCAATTCAACTCCGTCTCATTAACCACAATCCTCTGGCTTCTTCCCTTCAGCTAGTTTACAGTCCACGTCACTACCCAATCATCCAGATTTCTTTCTCAGTTTCTTTCTCAGTTTAGCTGCAAGGATGCTGTGGGAGATGGTGTCAAAGGCTTTACCGAAATCAAGATACACCACGTCCACTGCCTTTCCATCATCTATCCACACGGTTATATCCTCATAAAAGGCTATCAGTTTGGTCAAGCATGACTTCCCCTTGGTGAAGCCGTGTTGACTGCCCCTAGTGACCTTTTTATCCTTGATATGTCTAGAGACAATGCCAATGATAAATTGTTCCATCACCTTACCAGGGATGGAGGTGAGGCTGACCGATCTATAGTTACCCAGGTCCTCTTTCTTGCCCTTTTTGAAGACCGGAGTGACATTTGCTTTCTTCCAGTCCTCAGGAACCTCTCCCAATGCCCACGATTTACCAAAGATGATGGAGAGTGGTCTAGCAATGACTTCTGCCAGCTGCCTCAGCACCCGCAGATGCATCCCATCAGGACCCATGGATTTGTGCATGCCCAGCTTGCTTAATTGGTCCTTAACCCAGCCCTCATCAACTAAGGCAAACTCCTTTATTCTGACTTCATCTGGGGCCTCAGGGGTATGGGGCTCCTCAGGAGAGCCTCTGGCATTATAGACAGAGACAAAGAAGGCATTCAGTAACTCCACCTTCTCTTTATCTTCTGTCACCAGGGCACCCACCTCATTGATTAGTGGGCCTACATTGCCTCTAGTGTTACTTTTATCCGCAATGTATTTGAAGAAGCCCTTTTTGTTGTCCCTGACCCCTCTTGCAAGGTTTAATTCTAGGGAGGCCTTAGCTTTCCTAGTTGCCTCCCTACATCCTCTGACAACAGCCTTATATTCCTCCCAGTTGGCCAGCCCCTCCTTCCACAATCTGTAGACTCTCCTCTTCCACTTGAGTTTGCCCAGCAATTCCCTGTTTAACCATGCAGGTCTCCTGGCTCTCTTTCCTGACTTCCTACCTGTTGGGATGCTCTGTTCTTGAGCTCAGAAGAAGCAGTCCTTGAATGCTAACCAGTTATTTTAGGCCCCTTTTTCTTCAAGTACCTTGTCCCATGGGATTTCCCCTAGCAAATGCTTGAAAAGGCCAAAGTTGGCCCTACTGAAGTCCAGAGATGCAGTTCTGCTTAGTACTCTGTTCCTGCCACATGAGATCCTAAACTCCACCATCTCATAGTCACTGCAACCAAGGCTGCACTCAACCTTCACCTCTTCAACCAGCTCCTCCTTGTTAGTGAGGACAAGATCCAGCAGCGCTCCTCTCCTAGTTGGCATGTCCACCATTTGCATCAGGAAGTTATCATCAATACACTGAAGGAACCTCCTGGACTGCGGATGGCTGGCTGAGTAGGCCTTCCAGCAAATGTCAAGGTAGTTAAAATCCCCCACAATAACCAGGTCCTGTGTTCACAAGGCTGCTATCAGCTGCCTGTAGAAAGCCTCATCAACTTCCTCATCCTGATCTGGTGGCCTGTAACAGACATCCACAACAGTATCCCCCATGCCAGCCTGCCCCTTAATTCTCATCCACAGACTCTAAATTCACTCCTTATCTGCCCCTGCACAGTACCCAATACAATGTAGTTGCTCTTTCACATAAAAGAGCAACTCCACCACCCCACCTTGCTGGCCTGTCTTTCCTGAGCAGGACTTACCCATCCATGACCACATTCCAGTCATGTGAGCTGTCCCACCATGTCTCTGTAATTGGCACCAGATCATAGTTTCCTGACCGAACACGGATTTCTAACTCCTCCTGCTTATTCCCCATGCTATGTGCTTTGGTGTACAAGCACTTCAGGGAGCAAGCTGAGCACACTGATTTCACCCTAGAGGGGTGCAAGGTCTCCCAGTCTTCAACACTGCTAGGGCACTGCCCCAACGGTGCAAGCCTGGCTACAACCTCATTCCCCTTCGGATCTAGTCTAAAGCTTTCCAATTGAGCCATGTTAATTCCTGTCCCAGAACCCTTTTGCCCCTGTGAGATAAAACTTTCCCGTGTATTACTGTCAGGCCTGCTGTCTTAAAAAACCAGACATTATCAAAGAACCCAAAGCCCTGCCTGTGCACCAGTCACGTACCAAATCATTTATGGACCAGATCCTTCTATTCTGTCCCATGTCATCACCCCAGAATGGAAGGAGGGAAGAGAAAATGACTTGTGCTCCAGACTCTTTCACCAACTGTCCCAAGGCCTTGAAGTCTTTCTTCATTCCCCTCAGACTATGGGATGCAGCTTCCTCCCCACCTATCTGGAAGATCAGTAGTGGGTAGTAGTCTGTGGAGTGCACCAGGTTGGGGAGTATCCTGGTGATACCCTGATCTGGGCTCTAGGTAGACTACAGACTTCCCTTCGATGAGGGTGAACTCTGGGCACTCTGTTCCTCTCAGAAGGGAATCTCCTACTACAATTACCCTTCTTTCTTTTCAGACGCAGTCTTGAGGCGTGGTGTCAGCTGCCTCTTCTGATGTGACCTCGTAGGCAGGCCTTCCACCACATCCTCACCTAACTCTCCTTCAAGATCCAGGGCCTCAAACCTATTATGGAGGGGCACCTGGGGAAGCAAGGTAGGTAGTGAGGGGAGTTGCCTGTGACGTCGAAGTGGGACTCGCTTCCAACCCTCCTTGTCTTTTTGGCCCCTTCCCTCTACCTGACAGCGACGGTGCAGGGGCTCCACCACCCTCTGGGGGGCATCCCCCCAGCACCCTTCCCTCTGGCACACCAGGGAGTTACTCCACCAGTCAATCTCCTGCTCACACGCCCCGATGCTCCTCAGTCTCTCCACCTCTGCCTTGAGCTTAGCCACCATGGTGAGCAGACCTTCTCCCTGAGAACAGGCAGTCTCCCCGCTGCCCTCCCCTGGCGGCAGCAGGCTCAGGCATTCCCTGCAGCCAGAGGCCTGAACAGCCGTGTCTCCGGGCAGGTCCTCCGTCTGGGTCGCCACAGTCTTTGGAGTGAGCTTTCTGCCTAGTGGACACTATGGTAGGTGTGTGACCTCGCAGAATGCCAAGAGTTGGTGTAGAGGTCCCGTGCCCTACCACACCACCTGCACACCAGTGTGCACGCGCTACTGACCCCTCCCTGCTTGTGGTGTGAGTTTAGGGACTGCAGTGTGGGACACACAGGGCATTTCTAGGCTATTTACCTACAGCATGAGCTCAGGCCATGCCTTCACTCCTCATCTGGGTTCAGTGGCCTACATGCAAACCATGCAGTTCTGCACCCAGGTGCATGCACACTCCTGGCTGAGTCAGCCTGAAGCCTCATGGCCCTTCCTGGGTCCTGCAAAGCATGTCCCCCCTCTGGGAAACAAAACCACCCTTCCCACGATGGTGTAGGAGCTGCCCTGGCCATGGGGACATGGGAAGGTGTAGGGAATGAGCCGGAAGTGGCTGTGCTCTGACCCCAGGTGGCCGTCACCCCAAGAGACAGACGTCATGGGGAAGGGCCCGGTGTCACTCCCCTTGATTTGCCCTAAAGGTATGGAAAAGTGCTGTGTCCCAACCACTGCCAGAGCTGGGGCCAATAAACAGGGGTATATACTTATCTGTAGTGGGACTCGCTCTAGACCAACTACCATCATCCAACACTGGATCCAGGATCTCTGTCTTTCTTTCCTTTTTTTGTCTCTTTCTCCTTCCCTCAAAGCTGCCAAGTAACCCTAGGCCTACCTCGATTTCCCATAAAGCTGCATAGCTCAGGTGGATATAACTGATAGCGCCAGCATTGACACATTGACAGAATATTTGTTCTCTGTGTCCCTATTACAGTTAATATCTATGCACATACCTTGAATGTTATCTCACCTTAGTGTGCACTGAGTGGATTTGCGAATCTGAGTCACTCTCCCCACCTCCCCACAGGTGGAACGTGACAGAAGGGAGCTGCAAAATTGGGGGGCACATCCCTGGGCAGGCAGGCTGTCCTCGGAGCCAAGCGGGGCCAAGCCGCCACAGCTCAGGGTGCCTGAAGGAAGGACACAGCCAGCAATCGCAGCAAATGCTACCCACTGTGGGGGAGCAAGAGAGGGGTGCAAGGAGACTTTGTAGGGACCAAAAAGTGGGTGCTGAGGATCCAAGACCCCAGGGTGCATCAGAGGGGAACTTTCTCCTATCTCCACACAGTCACACGGTGTGCAGTGTCAGGGAGACAAGCAGCCAGTCTGAGAATGTTGTACAGAAACCACCTATGATTTGGGTGATCCCTTGCCTTGAGCCCCATGAAAGGGCAAGTCCTGCCCTCTCAGTACTATGGGGCTGCCAGCCAGAGAGGAGAATGACACCTACCCTGGTCCCACAGCAAAACCTGGGGCAGAAACAGTGCCCAGCAAGAGCAAGGTTGTATAAAATATCTGGGGAATCTATCACGCACAGGTTCTTCCTCTGTGAAAATAATTTCTCTTTTCAATCCCTGCCTTCTGTTCACAGTGCTCCTCCCACACAGCTTTAGCTTAGATAGGCTTCATGGCTGAGTATCACACAGCACAGGAGGTTAGGATGGATAAGTAGATACATAGATCTATAGAATGGATGGATGGATGGATGGATGGAGAGAGAGAGGGAGAGAGGAGGAGGGAGAGAGAAAGAGGGAGACAGATTTCCAACATACATGTTAAGAAAATAATGACATTCTTGGACAACACTCCATGCCATGTTAAATTCAGCCTCCTAGAAAACACTGCTGGGTTTTTGCCATTTTTGCCAGGAGGTGATGTGGGACACTGTTCTGGGTGAGTTATCTCCCAGAAAAGACTTAGCCAAATGCTGAGGCCCAGATGTTGCCCTTTCACAACCTCTTGGGCTTGTGGTGCCTATCTACCTTTCTGGTTTTCTTCCACTTCCTTCCAGGAAAAACATTCCTCTCCTTTAATCAGTGCTAACTCACGTCAGTCTGTCCAGAGCCATAGACAAGGTCACTTGCCACCCTTCTTTCACATAAGCCCATACTCCAAAGTACATGCTCAATTCTGGAGTAAAATTTCAGCCCAAAATGTCTTTTCATCAAACCGCGTATAATGGCAATGCATTACAAATGGCAAGGGACTGTTGATTTTGTGGCTGAAGACACTCCCCATTGGCAAGAGGAGGGATGTTTATCAGTGTTGCGTGTTCCTCAAGTTCTCCAGATCATTGTGGGGACAATGCAGCCAAGGGAGAAGATGTGTTGACAGGAAGTCTGGGGCCAGCCAGATCCCAGTGTGTCCCCAGAAGGTCAATGTCTTGAGCCAGGAAAAGGGAAAATGAAAAAAGCATCTAGGGTCTTCTGCACACCTCAGCCCAGCAGTGGGATACAAACACAGAATCACAGAATCACAGAATCACCTAGGTTGGAAGAGACCTCCAAGATCACTTAGTCCAACCTCTGACCTAACACTGACAAGTCCTCCACTAAACCATATCACTAAGCTCTACACCTAAACATCTTTTAAAGACCTGCAGGGATGGTGACTCAACCACTTCCCTGGGCAGCCCATTCCAATGCCTAACAACCCTTTTGGAAAAGAAGTTCTTCCTAATATCCAACCTAAACCTCCCCTGGTGCAACTTGAGCCCATTCCCCCTCGTCCTGTCACCAGGCACGTGGGAGAATAGACCAACCCCCACCTCGCTACAGCCTCCTTTAAGGTACCTATAGTGAGCGATGAGGTCTCCCCTGAGCCTCCTCTTTTCCAGGCTGAACAATCCCAGCTCCCTCAGCCACTCCTCGTAAGACTTGTTCTCCAGACCCCTCATCAGCTTCGTTGCCCTTCTCTGGACAAAACCTGGCAATGCCCACCAGGCAAAGAGTTGGAGTTAGGCTGTGATATGAGAGTTTATTTTAGTCTCTAGTCACAGAAAACAGGCAGAAATTAGACAATTATATTTAGCCCATTAAATCTGTGTGGAATAGGGTGATAGGAGACATTTTTAAGAAGGGAAGAAGAGAGTGGCAGACTTCACACAAAACTCATGCCCCTGAGCTTGTGGGAACAAATGGGTTCTCCATCCCAGGGCAGCATGTAGAACATTCATGGATTTTTCTCCATCAGAGCAACAATCTGCCTGTACATGCGCTGTGGTGCATCCTGGCCCCAGTGGTGGTCAAAGTGGTTCCAGTCAGGAAAATGCTCATGATGAATGATGTTGGTGATGCGGGGGAGCAAGCGCTGGGTCTCTGCAGGTGGATTCACCCAGTCCTCACCACCACTCCACAGGGCAGTTGGCACTGTCATGTCTTCTATCCTGTACAAGGGTGGGGTGGTCTGGGGGGAAACACTCCAGTTATTCACAGCTCTGACCCTAATAATGCTATTAGATGGGGTGTGCTGTCTGGGGCACCCTGGTGTACTCTGGATACACCAGCCACTGGAGGATGCAACCCTCATCCCGGTCAGCCAGCCTCATGCTCTCCTCCTCCTCCTGCAAGTGCCACTGACCTGGTTGTACTTCTCCTGATTCTTTTCCCTGTAGTCAAACTGCTTGAAGTCCCCAGTTTTGGCAGTCTGAAAGGCAAGAGCAAAGAGTCAACTCTGTGCAGGTAACAGGTGCCCTGGATCAGCCCCACCAGAAGGAAAGGACAGCTGTAGGGGACAGGTGAGGTTGCCCAGCACAGCTCTGGTGTCCAGGTTTGCACTTGCTAGTGCTCACCCCACATATTGAAGCAAAGAGAACATCCAAAAAACACCTCCACAGGGTGCTTACCCAGGACTGGAGCAGGTATCTGGGTGGCCCTGCCTTGGCCAGCCTGAAGCAGCAGCTAGCATCTGTGACTTTTGGGACACTTCAGTGTAGTAATTTCAAAATATATTTTATTGGCTTTGTCCAACTCTACCACCTTATCTGTCTCCAGGGTGAATGAAGGGTCATTGTAAAATATCATATTCAAAGATTAAAAATCATAGGTTGTAGTCATCATAAAGTCAGAGTCCCTACCTGTCCCCAGTGGAGAAGAGTTTTTACTGATGTATAGTCTGGAAAATGAGCTAGGTATACATCCAGTCGGCTCTGCAGGAGAAAGAAAGTTTTTTCTAAGTGATTTGAGAATGATGAAAATCTGTCTAGGCCAAAAAAAAAAATCATTCTGTTTTATAACTGCAATGTAATTTTTTATATGCAAAAGCAGCTATATTCTATTCAGAGCTAAGAGTAGCTTTTAAAGGTATATCATTTAACCATCTCTTTAAAATGGAAATGCAACTGGTACAGTCAATTTTTTTTTCTTCAGACTTGTTGCATGGTCACAAGTCAGCAGAAAATAAGGCAGGAGTTACCTTACCTTTGCAGACAAGTCCACAAGTGATTGTTACCCACAGCAGCATTTCTTAGGTTTAACATCCCAACCCAGGGAATGCCGCTGAAATACCCCCAAATACCCACTGCCTTGAACAGTGATTTTTGCACCTTCATTTTTGGGGGTTTTATACTTATTCCTTATTCTTGTATTGCTAACTATGCAGATCATGCATTCAAACATAGGTTCATCTTACATCAGGAGAGACATTTTGATCGGTAATTGATACTACCTTCCCATGCCATCATCTCTCCACTTTCCCATGCAGAGCATATTTACCCAACAGCATCCAGGTAAAACACTTGTACCCAGAGCAGGCTGGGGAAGAAGTACCTACCAGCACTCTCCAGGCATGAAGAAGCCTTATTTTTTGTAGCTCATTAGGTATTTCCACGCGTCTAGGAAAAGTTCATGGAAATTGGAAATTACAAGTGTGGGTCACTGTGACCTGGAAGAGCTAATATACCTACCATGTTCAAGTTCTTCTTATTGTATCCACCAATAAGGAATATTTCATTTTCACAAACTTCAGCTGTTAGCAGGTTGCTGCATGTCTTGGCAAGTATGGCTCTTTCCTCCCTTCCCACCAGGGTCAGTTGTTTTGTTCCAAATATTG
This sequence comes from Cygnus olor, assembly GCF_009769625.2. Classification (NCBI taxonomy): domain Eukaryota; kingdom Metazoa; phylum Chordata; class Aves; order Anseriformes; family Anatidae; genus Cygnus; species Cygnus olor. Next base: position 16,566,380 of record NC_049175.1, read on the forward strand.
TCTGCAAGAGCACAAGGAAACAGGTCACTGTGTGTCCTGTACCCCTCTTCACAGGAACTGCCTGTCCCCAGCCAGCACTGACAAGTAACTCCTGAATACGGTTGACCCAGAGTCACACCTGGGTCTCAGAGCAGCATAAATACATCACTGTCCTTTCCACCCCATGCTGTTGTCCCCATCGTCTTGGTGTACCGCTTCAGATGTACCAACTTCAAAAGCTCAGCCTAGCTGCGGTCTGCCTGGGATAGCCAGACTCATGTAACTGGTCTGTCACCTCTGTTTATAAACAGTAATGATGGACGGGTAATGATGTTTTAGAGTGAAATGTGGCCGTCCTAAACTGGAAAGAGAGGGACATCCCAGCTGTCTGGGATCTTCTTTCTCATCTCTCCACACACCTCTTCAAGATCTGGTGCAGGCATGGGCTCAGTGCACAATGGCTGGAGAGCCACTGAAACACAGAGAATGTGACTTGCCTTGCTGAAAGTTCTTGAATTTCATTAATTCATTGGGAGTAGACAGGGTAATAACACAACAAAATATTTGCATACCTTCAGCACTATGTCTGGTAAAAATGCTATCTTTAACACAGGACCTTTAGCATGATGAAAGGTGTAAAGAGGAGCCAAGGCAAAGAACACTTTGATTTTCTGAGCCAGCTGTGGCATGCTTGAAAATGCTATGAAACCTGAAAAACAGCAAGCGTTCACAGTAACCCCAACAGCAACAACACTGATGCAGCATATGTCCCAGTGCCCAGTCTGACTGAGGAAATCTCTGATGTGTGACTGAATGTATTTTTTTTTTTTCTAGAAAATAAGCTTACAGAAGGAGGTGGTGGCTCCTTGGTTTGACTAGCAGCTCAGAGCTGGGCTGGGTGGGGAAAGACCTCTTCCTCTGGAAAAGTGAACTTCTGCTGTGAGGGAAGGGAAAGGGGAGCATATCTGAAGCAAGGGTAAGACATAAAATGTAAAAAGTTCTTTGCTGGTTGTAGCTTGCCGTTAGTGTTTCTCCTTCACTAAGAAGTTTAGGTAAGTTCACCTTGGCTCTCCTCAGCTGTGGCTGAAGTTAAACCTCTTGAATCATAGAATCATAAAATCGCAGAATGGTTTAGGTTGGAAAGGGCTTTACAGCTCATCTGGTTCCAGCCCCCTGCCATGCACAGGGACACCTCCCACCTGCCCTGGCTGCCCAAAGCCCCATCCAGCCTGGTCTTGAGCATTTCCAGGGTTAGGCCATTCACAGCTTCTCTGGACAGTCTGTGTCAGTGCTTCACCAACCTCAGAGTAAATAATTTCTTCCTAATGTCTAATCTAAACCTACCCTCTTTTAGTTTAAAGTTTTAGTTTAGTTTTGAAGGCATGGGGGGACCTGAGGGGTGGCAGAACCCTGGAGATCCCCACCAGCCAGAGCCTGGTGTGAACATGCAGTGGCAGAAAAGACCCAATCTGCCTGATCTAAAGCTCCTCCCGAGGGCAGCAATGAACCCAGCACAGACCCAAAGGTTGCCTTCAACCTGGGTGTGCCATGGGCCAACACAGCTCCCACGCGTAGCTGGCTCCTCCTCACCACTCACCCAGAGAGTTGCCCTGAGCGTGGCCAATGTAGTACAGCTTCTCCTGCGCGGTGTGCTGCAGAATGAAGGACACCATGGCTGGCACATCGTACATGGCCATCTCGTGGAAACTGGGAAGCAAGGGGAGAAGCTGGAGGGGATGCCTAGTTACCATCCACCAGCTGTCCGCAGCCTCCCATGGATGTAGGGTGGGTGGTGCTGGCAGCCCCACATCTTGGCCATGTCCTTGTGGTCCTCCTCACCTGAAGTCCCAAAACTCCTCCTGGTTGACAGAGAGGTTCAGGTGCCGCTGAGACCAGCTGTTCCCCCGGCAGTTTCCAATCCACACGTCATAACCTGCATCTGCTAGGATGAAGCTCAGGCTGCTGTTGGGGAGATTGTCCACCCAGTCGCCACCATCTAAACTGAACCCGTGCACTACCAGCACAGGTGGCCTGGATCCTGAAGGAGAAGAAACTGGGTACTTCACACAAGAAAACCCCTTCCCAAATGGAAAGGAAAAGTCCTTACACACCTCAGTGAGCATTATTTTCTGCAAGCTGTGTATTAAATATTCCCTTCCCCCATAATTTGCTGGTGATTTTTCACTCTGAAACATTTTGCAATCCCTGTCCCTGAGCTGTAAGGAAACCTTGACCCAGGGCCATGGGTTCGCCCAAGGGAAGGAGCCACCGGGGCCCTCCTTCTGCTAGTGGTGGGGCTCATTGGGCCATGTTGTCCCATCCAGGACAGCTCTGCCACAAGCAAAACATGTGTCCCTTGTGTCTCCAGGGAGAGCTCACGGCTGCTTCCTCCCCAACAGCACTCACCAAAAACTTCTCTTTGCTCTTGGCTGCCAAAACCATCTCTAAAGGTGTGGGTGCTTCCACTGATTTCCTCTTGGACACTGCCCTGCCTCTGAGCAGGGTCATAACTCCACTCCACACTTGGTGAAACTGAGCCCACCTGAGTCCCCAGCATCTCCTTTGCCGTGGGGAATTCGGTTCACACTGAGGAAATAGCCATCGTCAGTCAGCACATCATACTCCTCACTGGGGTACCCCTGGAAACGGATCTTCTGGCTCTGCAGGGACAGAAGGCCGATGGGAAAGGAGACCTGCTGGTGTCCATCAGGTCATCCAGACATGCTGCATCTGCCCTGAGCCTGACCCAGAGCCACCATGCTGTCTGGTGTCACCTTCACATGCACATGCAAGACCTGGAGGCCCGTCTACACCAGAGGAAGGCCAGAGTGGCCGATTTCAGGCTGAGAGCATGAAGTGAGTGACACCAATAGAAAAATAGGGAAAACTTGGTTCCTGTGCCCTCCCCACCACTGTCCCCTGGGTGCTGACAGCGGGCAAGGAATGGGGAGAGGCTGGCAGGTTCCTTGGGGAGGACTCTGCCCTGCAGCACTTACGATGTTCATGAACTGCTCGGGGTTGTTGCGGCTCACTCCTCCATGCGGGGCGGCGGCACACAGCCCCTGGGCCAGGCCCAGGGCCATCAGCAGCAACCACATCTCGCCACTCTGGGGGATAACAGGGCTGGTGTGAGCAGGCCAGGAGCTGGAGGCACTAACCCACACCGTCCTGTGGTGTCTTACTATGTCAGCGTTGCTTCTTGGCATGTCCTAATGCTTCCCACCCCACCCTGCAGTCAGAAGCCCCCCCCACCAAGCAACTCTTGCTGACCCTACTAGCTCCTCTGTTCTGTCCCTGCCTTATATCATAGAATCATTTAGGTTGGAAAAGACTTCTAAGGTCATCTAGCCCAACCTTTAACCTAGCACTGCCAAGTCCACCGTTTAACCATGTAACTAAGCACCACAGCCACACATTTTTGAAGACCTTCAGGGATGGGAACTCAACCACTTCCACAGGCAGCCTGATCCGATGCCTCACAACCTTTTTAGTGGAAAAAAAAAAGCAACCACCATTGTGGTTGATAGCTCATCTCCAGATGCTCCTACAGCAGCCCAGAGGACTTCAGGACAGGACTGAAGGAAGGATGGGAGGGAGAGGAGAATGGAGGGATGGATTACAGTGGCCTTATTCTCACCTGGCCCAGGTGTACATTGACTCAGGAGAGACATTGGAGGCCATGCCTGAGGGCATCAGAGACAACTCATATTACTGAAATAACCACCTCGACAAGCAGCGTGGATTACAAGGGACTGAGAAGCTTGGCCTGCATAGGAATTAGCAGATGCCACACATGTCCTCCCTAAGCCAGTCATAACAATATGCTTCCCAGCACTATTGTCCTGTCGCAAAACTCACCGTGAGTTCTCATACCAATTGCATTTTCCTGCTGCACGTGCCACATAGGAAACAGCTGAGGTGGGCAGCATTGTTTGTATTCCAGTATTTTGTGGGGTATATATATAAAAATAAAATGTGACCCAGTTTGGTAGTGAGTGAGACTGAGTGCCTATCCCTTGTCCGGTGAGTTTGATGTACTGCGACATCCCTTGACATATCTTTAAACAATGATGTTCTGTCTGTAGTCATTGACATTGAGATGGCAAAAACTGTCAAAGACCAACAAAGCTGCTTCAGAAATGCTGTGCTGAGATAACCTGCTTGTCAGAAGTGGTCCCTTTCTGGTACAGAAGAGCTGTGAGCACAGTACTGCTTTTGGCCAACTGGTTTGAGTTTGGCCAGAAAAGAGGTAGATGATGTAAAGAGGAGCAAAAGAAGCAGACAGCCACTAGGGAGTTTCAGACTGGACACAAGGAAGTGGGAGGTGGGGGCTGCCCCGAGACACCGGGCAGCAGAGGAGGAAGGTTCTACACCTTGGTTTTCAAGGCTGGGCTGGACAAACCACAGGTCTATGGTTTCCATGGCTCGTGGCCAGCTTACAACCCTGAACATTTTGTGATGAGGATTTCCTCCACCTACCACCCCCTTGCCCAGCTCCTGAGCAGTGGGCTCTGGCAGCAGGAAGAAGCACTAAGATTTCCCATATTTCTTGGAAGACACCACCATAACTGAAGGCTCTGCTGCCCAAGCCAATGTCATCCAGGTATTATGGTGGCACAACTCAATAGCTCAGACCTGGAACAGGCTCTGCCACAAAGCCCGCACATGTCAGTGAGATCACTGGCACTCAGCCGTTTATCAAGGCAACTTGTCCTGGTACCTCAAGAGAGTAAAGCCTCTGTGGCAAAGGAGGAAGGAAGGGGATTAGTCACATACCTATGGCATTCAGCAAGCATTAATAGGGTAAGATAACATACAGACCAAACAAAACGACAGTCTCCACCTCCTGCACCCAAGCCTTGGGAGCGCACAAGTTATCCAAGTTGCATCCATGACTCTGGAAAATTCCCTAGCTACCCAGCACAGTCCAGAGCCAGCCTGCAGCAGAGCATCCCCTGCTCCTGCCCCAGAAGAAGTCCTAGCAAGAGGACTTCATCTAATTGGAGCTTCCACATCACATGATAGCACCCCCAGGCTCAGACCCTGGGTGTTATGAATCCATCAACTCGTCTGTGGGTCCTGCCAGCATTTGCCCCCAACCACCAAGCCAAAGTACCTACCAGAGCACGACAACACACTTGACAAGAGCCCAACAGTCTGACCAAGAGGTCAGCAAGTCCATGAGGACTTGCATTGCTCCTAAGCTCACGGGGAAGCACCAAAGCTCATGCTCACAAAACCCAAAGACTTCAGATGCAGAATTGCAAAGCAGACTCTACAAAGGAAACTTTAACTGTTATGATCACCAAAAAGCCATGTGTGTCTCTAGAAGCAGAAATGAACAGCCAGAGCTATAAACAAAGCCTTATGACTCAGTCAGGAACATTTCTTCCAGCAATAGCCTGGGCTAGAAGGAGAATAGATGTTACAGATCAACCTGACCTTCTGCTCCAGGCCCGTCTGTGCAGTCAGGAGGGACAGCGGCACCAAGACAACTGGTCGTCTTGGCTTATAAAGAGGAACAGAGAGGCTGGGACTTGTCCATCAAGCACCTGAAAGACCAATCTTGTTCCAAATACACCACCCTCTCTTCCTCTCCAGCCCTGTGAGTCAGACACAAGTGTCCTAAACCTCAGGGAGCAGTAGCAAAGCACCACATCTTGAAGGCAGATAACAAGCTGTTGGGTAACAATCACATCATCAGGAACACCCAGGCCTTGTGGCACCCTGCAATTGGGAATTGCATTTTTGGCATACCTCCTCATGGATATTCCAGCCACCTCATCTGTAATCCAAAGGGCAATGAATGTGCTCTGGGGTTGGAAGAGGTCACCAGCTGCTCATACTTGGCTTTCCTGTTGCATGCACTCACTAGCAATGCGTGTCAGCTCTGCATGCCCTCAGCAGGCATAGGGACAACCACATTACCTAGAGAAGGTGACGCAACCATGCCTGGGTTAAAAGGGAAGAGACAGAGGCTCACCCAGGGAAGGAGGAATACCAGCTTCACGCAGCACTGACAGTCTGATTTTTATTGGCATGGAAATCCAGATTGCAAAGCAAATCTCATGGGGGCTGGCACAACCATCAGCCTTCTGTGATAGCTCTGCATTCACAGGCCCCTACAACCACACATCTTCCAATCTTACCACCACTCCTCCTGCCAGGGGAGCAATGGTGGCAGGACAGAAACTCTGGGGTCTACAGCCCAGCCTCCCACTCGCAGCAGGACTGTCACCAGAAGCCATGGCTCTGGCTGAGGTGGACCTGTGTGAGTGCAGAGCATCATCCAGGCAAAAAACAGGTGGAGGAAAACAAGCATAACCAGACTGGCACAAGGGATAGTCATCCCTGAGCCAGCAATTAGTGCATTAACGGTTCCTGGTCTACACTGCGTTTTTCTCATGCAGTGCTCACTAAGATTGCAGTACTGGGGTCCCACTTTGGGGCATTTCTTCCATCTTTCTCATAGTTGATATATTGGACATCTTCCACTTTCCAACAGCTGGGGAAAGCAGGACAGTCAGCATGGGAGCTCCAGAAGTTCATGGCCCAGATCCTCCCTTCCTTGCTTCATCCAATAGATCCGCAAGAGCTTGCTGTAAGGTTGAGACCCCCTCTTCTGCACAGACCTCCTTGAGACCTTTCCCTGGTGCAGAAGCAGCTGCCCAGCATGAACATTTCTGCTCTCTGAGATGGGACCAGGGTTGCATTCTGCTTTGTCCACCAACCTCTGCAGCTTTATTTCTGAATCAAAGATGGAGAGACCACCATGGGTCTTCTTCTGGGAACTGCTTTGGCCAAGGGTGGTAGACAACCCACCCATTTGGCATGGCAAAATCCAGTCACTGTCAGATTTGGATTTTCATTTCATTTTATGTGAAGTCAAATAAGAGCTAAAAATAGTCACTGTGACGTTTGAAAGCCTTCCCTCTGTGCCACTACCTTGCTCATACCCTACCTAGGTATTTACTGCCAGCCACTGCCAGCCACTGCTGGAGACATGTCTGCCCTGGACATGCTGATGTGCCCTGGTTTTTGAACTGTTTTTTGTTGTGTCTTTAATGGCAGCAAAGACATTAAGTGAGAAGGGTTCCTCCTGCCTGCAGCTTGTGCAAGTTCTAGGAACCACCAGCCTGACTGGGGACTTCAACTTCGTCTGAACAAGCAACATCTGTGTTTGGCCAATGTTATGCCTCCTCAGAACAACTAGAAGTTCAGGTCCCTTACAGTGAGCTTCAAGTCTAGAGCTTGTGTTGCAATGTCTCATCTGGGTTAGAAGAAAGCTCAGACCAGGACTAAATTTGAACCTGCTCATTTCACAGCACGGCCATTTGATACCCAAGTCAGGCTGCATTATTTCCAGAGCCAAACCTGCCTGACCAGAGAAGGTCCCTTTCATGTTCTGCTCTGCTCACCGCAAAGAGACAAGCATGTTTTATGTACTGGCTCAGCGATACACAGTCCTGAGCTTTTGAAGGCTTTGATTTGTCCCAGTTACCCTGCAACTGCTCTTTTCCCATTTCATCTTTCCTGTCCTACACAAGCTTTTCTCTGAGTTCTGACTCATCAGTGTTAAATGGCAAAATTTGTATCAGGAGGTTATTCAAGGTCATTGCTTTGGAAAGCAAACCGGACTTCTGTGGCCAGACAAGAAGTGATAGATCTATTGCAAACCATTGCCTGCAAGTTTGCCTGAGCAGCTTGCTCTTCCCTACAGCTAGGAGCCCTGATGCACTCCACATGAGAGCCAAGGAGCTGCCAAGAACAGAGATTTTAGAGGAAGGACATGGCAGGGGACTGTCCTGGCAATCCGCAAGGCTGAGCCTATCCTGGGGAGCACAGCCCCAGAAAGACCATAACAGCTTCCCCCTCTTCACAGAGTGTAAAGCAAGTCTTAGAAGTGGTAGGAAAAAGCTTTTGTGCACAGGGCAAGTGCTGAGGTACAGAGCCAGGAGGGCAGAGACCATAGAACTATGTTGTCATCAGTGGGTCCTCCTCAACACGGGAGTGCTGGAAAGGCTTGGTCAGGAAACAGGTATCTCAGCGAAGGCTGATGAGAGATCTCCAAGTCACTAATAGCTGGTTGGGTAGCAAAGATATGGGAGAAACCTTGAAGGACAAAAATAGACACCACAACCTGTCCTCGCTGAAGATGTAGCTGTATCACACACGCAATGGCAGCTTGGTTTTGACTGGAGTTTCCACCCCACGGAAGCTTATTTCTTGTTGAAACTGGGTGACAGCACAACCCCCCCCTCATCCTCCCTGGGAAACTGAGCAACCCTTTCCCATAGAGCAGGAGGATCTCCGCCTTAATGATTGATATGTTTGTTCAATGCTATCCGAACAGCTAGTTTTGCTCTTGCTCCAGCTTGCTCTGAGGACATGACTGCAGACCACAGAGATCTCCTGCCCGAGTTTTCCATGGGCCAACCTGATCCACAGGTCTGGAAGGACATTGTCACCTTCGCTGAAGGAGTTCAAGTAGTGACCATCTAGCACAGAGGAAGATAGAACAGGGCACAAAGTGCCCCTAACTTTTTTGGGGTGGTATCACCAGTGATAACAGTTTTTCTTAGTGTATTTTTCTCTGTCAGCATGAAATACCTCTGTTTTGGATGTACCTATGTTTATTGTGGTTTTCACCAATGGGATTATTTTTTGTTTGTTTTCCTAAATTGAAACACACATGCAAGAGCAGGATGTGGCACTTTGTAAGAGATTTGTTTAATGACAGGTCCTTTTCCCCACACCCAGCTGAGGTCCTGGAGGAAGAGGGCTGATTTGGTATCTCAGTGGGAAGCTAAAACCACTCACATGGCATTTTATTGAGCACAAATGTCAGGACTCAGATCCAGGGCTGACAGCACAATCCAAGCAATCCAAAGGGCAGCATTCATTTACCTGCAAACTCTTCTAATTGGCTTGTGCAAACCAGAGTATGTTGTGGAAAACAGAGTATCTGCAATGCTTTTGGTGGATATAGCATGTAGCAGAGGAGCTGTAGTGTTTTGAAGAACATAGAGAGGATAGAGTGCAAAAATAGTTGGGGTTTGTGTATTTCTTTTTATTTTGTCTTGTTGTTCTTTGTTTTGTTTGTTTTGTTGTTTTGTTTTGTTTTGTTTTTGAGTCACCTGGGGTACTGAAGAAAATGCAATGAAACCCAAAGAAGTCTAAGAAGTATAAAATATTTTCAGGAACTTAAGCACCTACAAACACATACAAGAAAAGAGTGAAAACCATGCTGAGAAGTGCCATGGAATTAAGTAGGTATTTCATTATCAACTTGATGATCCAAGGCTCCTTTTATGCAGTATGATGTTACCATGCACTGACAGCCTTAACCACAGGTATCCAAGAAAGAACATAAATACAAGTAAAAGGTTAAGAAGTGGCAGGGAAAGCCACTGGCATGCAATTGCTAGAGCAGAAGACATGCAAGATATTACTGGTTGTCAAGAAGGGGAAACTTTCGTAACAGCTTCCCATTTGGGGCAAGCTGCTTATGTATGGAGCAGACATTCTAATGACTTCTAATGGCCCTACAGTGTTACATGAATGGTATTTCCTGTCTCAACACTCCTAAAGTGTTGTCCCAAGAAAGGCCAACATAATAAGTCCTCTCTTGTTCAGTGACCTGCAGAGTAAGATCAACAGTTGGTGAAAGGTCTTGCAATGCAGCAGATGTCAGGGAAAAAAAATCTTGTAAGTGTAATTAAGCAATAGAACAGGTGCCCAAAGTGTTGGTGGGATGTCCGTCTGTGGAGATGCTCTGAACTAGGCAGGACAAAGTACTGAGCAGCCTGGTCTGGCTGGAAAATTGCCCTGCTTTGAGACTAGGTAGAGACCAGAGACCTCCTAGGGTCTGTCCAACTTAACCCACGTCTGTATCAGAAAGAGCAAAGAGCAGCAGGAAAAATGTCGCACCTCATGATTGACACACACACAGTCTGACCACAGAAGACTGTTGATGAGGAAGCCTCCTGAGCAGAGACTTTGGTGGGACTAATCCCACAGGGTCAGGAGCTTTGCAAGGTGGGGACAGTACTGGGCAGCCAGGACTGCTCTGCTGAGCCACCCAGCTCCATGAAGCAGAGTCCTGCAGCAGCTTCCTACATGAAGCAAGGCATGTATCTGAGCACCAGAACTCCCCAAGCTCCTCCTGCTCAGCAGAAATGTCTGGCTGTCCTCTAGACTCACCATTCCCCATCCAGGCATCATCCGGAGGGACAGAACCAGGGATGCTGCTTTACCTCTGGGCAGCCTGGTGAAGTGAAGCAAAGGAGGGAAGGGCTTCGAGGTCAAAGTGAATGCATTACCTGTGAACTTCTTGGGTGTCATATCTGCCTCTTCTCCTGAGCTCTTCTGCAGCTACAAGGCCTCATGTAGTGCCCCAATTGTGCCCAAGAAGTTTGAAGTACTTGGTGCTGAGACAACATAAAGTTTTGTCCCCTCCTTACTCCATAAATTGCAGGCATGACTTCCTTCAAACATATAACATGAGTAATGCTGGGTGTGGCTGCATGTGGCTCTGCAAACCCTCCGACGTCCAGTGGTGTTTTAGGTAGTTCAAAAGACCTCACTGCTCCCCCAAACCCACAGGGCAGCCACATCTGCCCAGTAGCTACATTCAGGTGTCCGTGTCTGCTGAGACCCAATTTCGACATCACTGAAGGCATCATTCCAGAATCTCATGTCCTCTGTGCATGGACCATGCTTCATTATGCATGATGAAGCTTTTCAAGAGCTCATCACAGCACACAGAGACCCAGCAGTAATGCAGAGACCACTGGGCATGCTTGCTTCCAGCACTGCTCCTATATCACAGCCTTCCTACAGCTAGAGCAGGTGACACTGGCTGCACTTCAGCCCAAAGACAAACCTTCAGATGTCTCCAGAAGTCTCCTGCACAGGGCAGGGAGGCCCCTTTCACCAACCCACTGGTCCAGCAAGGGACCATCACAACCTGTCTATCCCAGTAAGATGCTGTAGCACCAGGTCCACAGGCTGCTTCCTTATTTTGTTCCAGAAACAAGAGTGGCATCCAAGAAAGAGGAGGTCACAGTAGCTTGACATCTATGATGGATCAGCAGTCAAACGTTCAAGTGAGATGCTGGTGAGGAACAACCAGTAGCTTTCACCTACAGGAACCAGCTGCCCTTGGCAGCTTGGCCGTTGAGAAGGGCCTCTGGGAACCCTGGAAACTTCAGGCCCCAGAAAGCTGCCCCAGTCCCTGGTCTCTGGGCAGCTCAGACCATGGCCATGGCACAGCCAAGACCGTGATGAGACCAGCCCTCTCGTGATGCTCATGGATCTCTCCCCCTGCCTCCAGAGCCCTTCACAGCCCTCCCTTGCTCCCTGGGGACCCCAAGGCTTTTGGCACATGACCGACAAGCAGTTCATCTCCTTTTCAAGCCAGCCATCCATGGCTTGCTCTTCCAGGAGACTGTGAGCCCCGGTAGCAAAATTGTGTTTGGAGACCCTTTATCTAGGGTCCATTAACACTGCTGGCCGTGGGTGTGCCACCCAACAGATTGTGAGAAGGCAGCTGTGGATGGCACTTCATGCTGTTTTCTGCTGGAAAAATAAATAAATAAATAAACAAATAAACAAATAAACAAATAAATAAATAAATAAAACACTCGTCCCTGGTGCATACGGATTGGGTTTGGACCACTGGGAATGGTTCTGAGATGCAGGGCTGTGGCTGGGGTGTGAAGAGCTACACCTGAGGACCACCAGCAGGAGCACAGCTCCCTCGCTGGCAGATGTCAGAAGCAATGAGAAGAGCCCAAGCCTAGGAATTACCTTGCCTGCTACATACTGATGGGCTAAAAACAGCTTTTGCATTTGGTTGCTGTTCAAAGACCAAAGCACTCGCTCAAACCCAGCTCCCAGCCTTGTCCCAGCACAGAGCCATCCCCCCAGCACCTCCAGCGTTGGAGACAACCTCCACCAGCAGATGTGGCATGACAGCCTTCCCCACCACCATGGCTCGAGGGTCCGATACTAATCCAGTCTTATGCTATGGACAGGCTTGGTGGCTCCCAGGCGTGGATGAGGCTTCCCCAGGCCTTGCTGCTCCCCTGAAGAGAGAGGACACATGTTTTGTACAAGCAGAGGCAACCCTGCTGTGGCCCTGCAATGTGTTGCTTGTGGGACTGTGGTCCCCACAGATCTCAGGAACAGGATTGACCCTTTTGTTCTCCAGCAGCCTGTGTCCAGAAACTCTTTCTCCTCGAGCTGCCCCTCACATAAAGACAGAGCTGTGTTTTATAGTGAAGCCAAGCTATAAAAGGATGCAGAGTGTGAACATCAGTGGAGAATAAGACTAGCTTTTGGCTCAGAGGATGGTGAGCAAACAACCAGCATGTGCATGGCCATTAATCAACAAAACCAAAGCCAAAGTCAAGGTGTGCTTTCCCTCACCAAGAAAGTGCTGAAAAATATGGAGGGACCTGAGGACACTCAGGGGGTTGCTCCACCACTCCGCAGCCCAGCATCAGTCAGTCCTCGAAGTTAATGCCATGCTTCTGCCCAGCTGCCATCCTGCAATGCTTTACAAAATAGCTTCAGAGAGAGCGGATGATGGGGGTTAGGCATATATCAATGGAATTGCACAAACCCTTGCTTCTCTCTCTGGTGACAAAGGAGGACAGCAATCCAGTCGCAGAGGTGCTCTGTTTTTGTTTTTTGTTTGTTTGTTTCCAGTAGTGGACTTCACACTCTACTGCTAACAAACCAGGAAAAAAATGAACTCGAGCTTTTTGTTAAATTAAACTCAACAGTACAGAAAAGCCTCTCCTGATGTTCTTCAAAAGGAGCAAAAATAAGCTTCATAACCAGCTAGAAAACAAGGAGGGAACTATAGAGGAGCTTATTTCTTCCCCTCTCACTCCTCCACAGCTGCAAAGAGAAGAAATGCAGAGTCAACCAAGGCATAGTGGCAGTGCTGGGTGGCAGCAGACTCTGGAGGTCTGTGGACTGACCCCAGCTCACATCAGGGCCAACTTTACAGCTGCAGCATGTTGCTGAGGGCCTGAAGCATAAATGAGGACTTTGCAGATTCTTCCAGCACATGGTGATGGTGTTTTGTGCTGCTGTCACTGAAAGAGTACATCTCACTTTCCTAAAATAAAGCAGCTTCAAGCCCTCGTCTTCATCTTAGAAAATAGAAAGTGTCTTGCAGCAGCAGATCTTTGTGCAACAGAAAGTCTAGCACAGATGAGGGCTACTAGGCAGGCTCCATATCCTTGCAGATAAAGATCTTGCTTGCCACAGAAACCTCTGCTGCACCTCTACTGAGCTTTCAAGTGATACCTGAACTCACCAGACTGCAGTCTGGGGCACAGGCCTCCATGCTCCTCCCCATCCACTGCTGCTCAGTGCTATTGAAATAATAGCAGAACATACTACATTGTGATGAGCACAGTGAATGCATACCACTGACCCAGCTGAAGCAGCACAAGTGTAGCTGGTGGCATTACGGTTAATAATCAGAGAATCATAGAATCACAGAATCATTAAGGTTGGAAAAGACCTCCAAGATCATCTGGTCCAACCTTTCCTAAACACCCCAAGGGACGGTGACTCCACCACCTCCCTGGGCAACCCATCCCAATGCATAATCACTCTCTCTGAGAAGAAATGTCTCCTGATTTCCAACCTGAACCTCCCCTGGTGCAACTTGAGGCCATTCCCTCTAGTCCTATCACTAGTTATCTGTGAGAAGAGGACGACCCCCAGCTCCCCACAGCTTCCTTTCAGGTAGTTGCAGCGAGCAATGAGGCCTCCCCTGAGCCTCCTCTTCTCCAGACCAAACAACCCCAGTGGCCTCAGCCGCTCCTCTCAGGACCTGTGTGCCAGGCCCTTCACCAGCTTCGTAGCCCTTCTCTGGACACGCTCCAGGGCCTCGATGGCCTTCTTGTACTGAGGGGCCCAAAGCTGAACACAGTTCTCGAGGTGTGGCCTCACCAGAGCAGAGTACAGGAGGACGATCACCTCCCTGGTCCTGCTGGCTGCACTAGTCCTGATACAAGCCAGGATGCCGTTGGCCTTCTTGGCCACCTGGGCACGCTGCCGGCTCATGTTCAGGCGAGCATTGACCAACACCCCCAGGTCCTTTTCCCCTGCACAGCTTTCCAGCCACCCTGCCCCAAGCCTGTAGTGTTGCATGGGGTTGTTGTGACCAAAGTGCAGGGTTGGACCGAAAGTGGCCTATCCCATCCTCCTGGCAGAGAAGGCTCCATCCCTGCAGAATTTCCACCCCGTGTGGCCATGGGCGAGCAGCACCCAGCCACCCCTCACATCTCCTCAGGGCTGTGGAGAACCACCAAATGTTCTCTCCGAGCCCAGCCTGGCCTCCACAACACCACGTGGATCCAGATGGTCCATGTAGATCGTCTCCCTCACAAATGCTTTCACAGCACCCTCTACTGCCCAAGATTTCTCTAATCCTTAGGAGATAACCATTCTGTGGAGAGCATTCAGGCCAAGACCTGTCTGCGTATGTGACCAGAGAGCATCCAGCTAAAGAGCAGGTAGCACGGAGCAGTCTAGGAAAGAGCAATTAAAGAGGCTTTGGGCAGGAGGCCTCCTGTTATGGAGGAGGTCTGCTCTCAGCGCTGCCCAAGGGGACTGGGGACTGTGGAGCCACTGAGGCACAGCAGCTTTGGTCCCCGTGCCACCAAGGCTGTGCACCCACCCAAGAGTATTTCCAGGAGCACCCCTTGGCAGCACAACTAGTGGGCAGCAGCTTGCATGCTGGGCATTGACAGTCTATGAGTAGGGAGGGTGCTTGGTGCCCCTCTCTCCCCTAACTCTCTTGCCCTGGCACCAGCTCCTGTTGTGGTTTTCTTTGCAGAAAGCCCCTCCAGGAGCAGGAGGTTTTGTAAGGATTGCTGTTGAATAGACGTGACTTGGCCTCTATCAAAACAAAGAGAATTTGGCTTTGGTGTTTCCTGAAAGGTCATGTGTGTTTCAAAATATTGTGTTCAAAGCACAGTTTCAAATGACAACAAAAACTTTCAAAAGTTTGGAAAAAATAATCTCAAGAAAATTTAAGAGATTTCAGAATACATAAATTTTAAAATCTCTGAAAAATTCCATTTCAGAACCCAAGCAAGTCCAAAACTGCCATGTCTTCCTGTGGCTACCACTGCAGTCAGCAACAGCTTCAGATGATTCCTTGAACGCCCAGTGCCCACGAGGTAGAGGAGCTTTCTCCTACTAGTTCAGTGTCTCCTGCTGTGGTTCAGTGGTTTTCAGCCAGACAGAAGTCATACTCCCCTGCTCTATGGGCAGACAAAACTTGTGTGTGTTGGAAATTTGCTACCATTACTCAGGCCAACTCACACTAGTCCTGCTGGGATTTGATACCTACCAGCAGCACAAATGATAAAGCAGTCCAACAGTTTGATTTGTGGTTGCTTTCGAGTAATACCCTCTTCTCTCTTCCCTTTAGTGGGCTTTTGTTGTTGCAAGAGGAAAATAAAATAATTTTTAAAACCTATGAGGTAAGCCTGGCTTTTCAGCTCAGAATTCTTTATTTCTCTTTTAATTTTGTAGATGGATTTTTTTTTTTAATTGCTGTTCTTCTTTCTTTGGACAGATGAGAGAATTGTGTTATTTCTCCAATAACAAATGCAGCCAGTAGGAAAAATAAAGTAACATATTTTTTAGGAGAAAGGAAAGGGCAGTAATCCAAATATCTACAAGTATGTCAGGTCATAGAAGAAGGGTGTCTGAATGCATTGATTCTTCCCAACACAAATGCAGGGCGCATTTCAGGACGTGTTCGTGCACTTGTAGCTGTGCCACCATCATTGCTTAAATGATAACGTATTTATGATAGTATATTTGAGACAGGATAAGAAGTGCCGCACAGGAGCAGTTGGGAGAGAGGAGTGAGAAACTGAGAGAGAACCGGCCCTGCAGACCCCAAGGTGAGTGCAGAAGGAGGGCAGGCTGTACTCCAAGCACACAGCAGCAGTTCCCCTGCGGCCTGTGGAGAGGCCCCTGGTGGAGCAGGCTGTCCCCCTGCAGCCCATGGGTCCCACATGGAGCAGATCTCCACGCTGCAGCCCGTGGAGGAGCCCCTGGTGGAGCAGGTGGATGTGGCCGGGAGGAGGCTGCAGCCCATGGGGAAAATGTGCTACCAGGGACCTGCAAGGCTGTCACAGGGAGCACAACACATTCCAAGCCTGGGAGCATAGATTGTGTTGTGATGCTGAGTCTAACAAGCCCCTGTGCTGTCTCCCTCACTAGGTGGTATTCGGTATGTGCTGTATACTGTGGACCCTCCCTGTTCATTGCCAGAAAATGGGCTAAAATTGCAGCTGCCTGATATAAATCCCTTCTGCAATGTGCTGGATGTCTGGGTATACAAATGCACTCCAGATGTCCCATCCACTACAGGCTGCAACATGCACAAGTCTTATTTCTGCAGATGGCAGATAAGCCTCTGAGTAAGAAAATGTCGATGCTTCAGGAGATCTGATTGTGGCTGATTTTACTGGCTTGTTCACACCTTAATAGTCTATGCAATAATTCAGGGCTGATTGAGGTCGTTCTGGAGGCCTTCCAGCCTGATTTTATCAGTGCTTGAGGAGAGGGAGGGAATACTCATGGGGTTGCAGAGATGGCAGTAGTGAGATATGGGCTGGGACTGGTGCAGAAGGGACCCAGGGGACACGACTCCATCCTGGTGGCGTAGCAAGCCTCAGCAGATGTTCTGGTCCTCTCTGGAAAGTCCCCATCCCACACAAGAGTGCGCTGAGGTCTGAGGTCACTGGGAACAACTTGGTGAATGTTTAGCTCCTGTTCTTCTCTCTTGCCATCAGGCTCAAGTAATATGGAAAGTAATATGGGAAGTAACACAGACCCAGACTTGGTGTATGGGACCAGGAGTAGCCATGGCTAGATCAGGAGACTCTCTGAAGGCCTCTCCCCAAGGAAAGGTGAGTTGCGTCGGTGTTAATATACGCTGGGGGGCAGGAGTGGTTTGTTGTCAACATACTTGGTCCTGCCTTTCTGCCTTTCCTCCTCTCCCTGCAGGGGAGAAATCAGGCTCTGGGCTGAGTCACTGCTCGTGAGAGGTGCGGCTGGGAGAGCTTTTGGCCCTGCCTTAAGCTAGTCGTTAGTGAAAACCAGTCATTACAGCTTTGGATTGAGGTGGGCTTATCTAGGCTTCCCAAAGAGCTCCTGTTTGTCATTTAACAAGCTCTGCTTGACCAGATCTAGCAGGTATTAACGTCAGGAGAGACGACAGGAGCCAGACCCCAGATCATACTGCTCCCTCTAAGCTGGGTCATTGCAATATGCAAGCGCGTAGGCAGCTTGGCGAGGGGTGGAGTGCTGGCTTGGAAGGCAGTGCTGCCAAAAATCCACCCACGGCCCATGCCAGCCTTCGCCAGCTCTGCAGAGCCCCCCTGGCAGCGGTGGACTGAGGACACTGCCAGCTGCGAAGCGGTGCAGCCCACAGGAGGCACGCGGGGCAGGCTAACATCTCCTAACAGGGGCCACGTTAAGTGCACGCCGACACATGGAGGTAACCACGCAGGTGGGGGTGGCCGTGCACAGACACCCAGCAGAGAAAGTCACCTCATGCAGTGCTCCCGGCAGGCGTCCCACGTGCTGTGTAAGAAAGGGCACGTCCTCCCGATGAAACTGCTCCCGTGGGAGTGCAAGGCAGCTTCATCCCCAGCCCCTTCCACCCCGGTACAGGCAGGGAGCGGTCTGGCAGCAGCACGCTGGCCCCATGGAGGCCATGGGCAATGTCAGATCACACTGCACTGCATTGGGTGGGAATGGCCTATTCGCCATGTGTCTCTCCTCTTCTGGGTAATATTCCCACGTGAGCCTGGATAGGAAGGGTGTCACCTTTTGGAGCGATTCCAGTTCTTGGGTAAATTACACATTAGTGGGAGAAGGGATTATGGGGAGTGGCGACCTGCGGCACTGCCAGGTGCGCGGAGCAGAGGGATAACAGCCTGGTGTGTGGGGGGAGAGTGCAGCACAGAGAGCACGCTCCTCTCCCTCCTGCTCGGCAGATCCTGGGACGAAGGCACCTGTCCTGCTGCAGCAGACGAGCTGATGGGTAACCGTTCCTCCTTCTGTGCTTGAACTGCGTCTGTGTGGGCGTCAGGAGAGAGGTGCAGTGAGCTGAAGAGTCCCGCGGAGGGGGGGACAACAGAACAGTTGTTTTCTGCTCAAGGGAGGGATGGTGGGGATGCTCAGAAGTCAGGAACGTGCTGCTGGTGCAAGAGGTTTCTCTCTGCTGCTGAGCCAATGGTCCTTTGGCTGCCAATTTACAGAGGGGTTATTTTTCCAGGTTGGCTGTTGCAAGGGAAGGTCCGTCCTGAGCTAGGCTCTTCCCTTGAAATTGCATGCTATTCCCGTGACGTTGCACCGTGAAAAATGCTTTCTATCTCTTTCTGTCTCCCCTTGCTTTGCTTTTCAATACAAAGCAACAAGACAGACCCAGGCATCTTCGGGAGTGGAGCCATCGGCAGCACACACAGCCGCTACCCTGCTGAGCCTCCCTCCTCTGCCCGCTGGTCCTGGTGGCCCTGCCCTCCTCATGAGCATGGTGAGAATGGCCCTGCAGCTGCCTGTGGCTGACCCCAGCTGCCATGGGCAATGCAATGCCTGGCAGCCCCAGGTGCTTGGGTTGGATGCAGGGAACCCTTCTCCCCCAGAGCAGGGAGGTCCCTGGGGAGGTGGGGGGTCTCCATTGGCTGGGCCATGCCACAACCACCAGGACCCAGTGCTGGTGATAGCCCTGCTGTGAGTAGGACATGGGCAAAGGACCTCCCAATGCCCCCTCCAGCAGCACAGCAGTGCTGGTGTGATCCTGCCCACATCTGCTCCAGAGACAGCAAAGGGAGTAGGTGGCCTTCTTCCCCTCTGTGCAACCACCTCCTGCAGCAAGGAAAGCCAGTTACTCCAGCCAGAGAGAGATGATGGAAACCTGCTCGCTCTCCTCCTTTCCTTGGCCAGCAAGATATTTTGCAGGGAGGCAGTGGGGTGGATTGCAGTGGGGTTCGGCCGGGCTCATCAGCTGGTCTCCATGCTGCCTCAGTGTGACCACAGCATGATCTGAGATCCTTTCTAGCCCTGAGCATGCTGACTTGATGCCTGTGCTGTGAAAGCCACACACATGCAGGAGCAGTGGGGCCCCCATGCGGGCTCCTCAAAAGGCCTGAAGTCTTGGTACAGCATTTGTGCCATCAGGAAGAAGAGAAGGTCTCCTGGGACAGTACATCATGCTGGTTTGCAAACAAATCCAAAGTGTCCTAAGGTTTCTACAGTCTTACCTCCAGCCATAAAGAGAGCCCAACCAAAAGTGTTATAAACAAAACCTCCATTATCCTAAAATTTAAAATCGTGTGATTTACTTCTGACTAGTTTGGCTAGTTTAACCAAATTATTCTGATTATCTGAAACATCATTTAAAATGAATAGTCTGTAATCCTCTCCTCAAAGACCAGGAATGCTTAGGTGGGTACAGATGTATACGTGTATGTGCATGTAAATACTTTTTCAAAATACGAGGCTCTGATGGAGAACGTGATTAAAATGTGATGGAGTTTGGACCCTGGCATTGTACAAGATAAGCAAAATGAGCATTTCTTAAAACAAATTGGATGATTTCAACTTTAAAATTGTTTCACCTGTTGGGTGGTCAGATTAATCTACTAATAAAAGTATAGCACATGTCAAACGCCATTCCTGTCTCCTGTGCCAGCAAGACCAATGTCTCTTATTCTCATTATATTGACACTGTTTTGCAGAGAACCATGATGTGGCTGTTCATCACCATTGCTTGTTTCATCTGCAGCACTGAAAAGTGCAACGCAAGCCCCGAGGTGTTCATGGATGTTGTAAGTCCTGCCTTCTCTCTGCTCTTTTCCTGATGTGCCAGCCCCTAAAATGCTCAAATCTTGGATATGCAAGTTATGTACTGTCACAGTCTAGATAGGAGCCGTGGTCTCTGCATGTGTATTTTTACCAGAGTTTGGTGCCAGAGGTTTATTAGACCTTTTGTCTACCTGTGTATATACACACACAGATTTACAGCTGGCATTTATGGGCAGTCCAGTCTGGGTCAACTGGTTTGGTCCAGACAGCTGTCTCAGGCTTGGAGCTTCACTCTCATTGCTGCCTAGCTCTTCATAGGCATTGACTGCAAAATAAAAGTCAGCCCTGGGCCTTTCTTTACTAGACCTGAGTGAGAGAAACTCACACCTGCCAAAACTGTTAGCTGAAGTCATGGTATCTCCACAGCATTGGTGAGGGGACATAGGGAGGTCCCTACACCACCCTCCTGCTGACAGCAGGAGTAACCAGATCTGGGACAGGGTGGCCGGGGCTTAGTGTGGCATCTCTCCAGGATGGAGAACCCTCACCTCCCTTCGGACCTATCCCATGTCGTCCCTCCTGTCCTGCAGGGTGAAATCGTTCGCTACCACGGGTACCCCTATGAAGAGCACGAAATTGTGACAGATGATGGTTATTACCTCACCATGCAGAGGATTCCTCATGGTAGGAACTCGGGAAGTTCAAGCACCTCCCATGAAGCAGAGACACAAGGTTCCAGCATGTTTTGCGTCCGTAAGTGCCACAAGAAGGTCTGCTGGGTCCTGGGGCCTCGAAAACTTTGCTGGGCTGGAGGAGGCTATGGGAAGGTCTGCCTCAACATGGGTGGGTCCTCAGATAGGCATCCTTCCCTGTAGGATTAGCCTCGGGAGCAGAAGAAATGCAGGTGCCCACCATGCCAACCCTGTTGTTCCAGGAGGATCTACCCAAAAGAGGAGGGGAAAGATAAGGAAAATGAATGAGGCAAAGAAATCTGTCCCCAGACTTTACTCCAGTCCAAAGCCAGACAAACCCATGAGCTAAAGTACAAGGGAAGCTGGAATATGGACCCATGCACCTGGTAAAGGTATTCCTTGTAGAGCAGCTAAGAGACATATATTACCAAAAAAACACCACATGTCCAGTCCAATGCCATCTCTCCATTTTGATTGCTTTCTGCTCCTGACTTGAGCCATTGTTTCAAAGGGAAAGGATGATGCCCCGATCTGGGCAGGGTGCCAATCTCCTGGGAAATGGGAGGACTGACATATGAACATGGCAGATGAGTGTAAAAAGCCAGATTTCTGTTCAGGTTACTTTGTCGTCTTACAGTGAGGGTCTAGAAAATAACAGAACAAAGAGAAGACGAAAAAAAAAAGAGGAGGAGAGGAGAGGAGAGGAGAGGAGAGGAGAGGAGAGGAGAGGAGAGGAGAGGAGAGGAGAGGAGAGGAGAGGAGAGGAGAGGAGAGCAGAGCAGAGCAGAGCAGAGTAGAGCAGAGCAGAGCAGAGTAGAGCAGAGGAACTTTTATATCAATCTTTTCATTGTGCAGCCTGTGGTAGACCTCCTGTTTGAATTCAGATATCCCTACGATGACCTATTGTGGCTGTGAAGTTGGACCTGCTTTGACCAGGGAATTGGAGCGGTCCTTCCCAAATTGAATCTTTCCATGCTCTCTTCTACTCTCTTCCTATGGCAGTTCAGGCTTTTTGGTGCTGTGTCAAAAAAAATGTGGTTTTTTTTTTTTTTTTTTTTTTTTTTTTTCTGGGGTGCTGGAGTTTGCCCATATGGATTGAAGTGGGCAGAAATGGGTGGAGGATATGCTTCTGGCCCCCTCCAGTACCTGTGTCTCTCGTGATGGGGCTGTGCTGTGATAGATATACACAAAGCCTAGACTATGCTGGGTTTTTGGTGTCTCCTGGTCAGACACTGAGCCAAACAAAAGGCACAAGGAGGAGGCTGGTCTCCATACAATGGGCACATTCAGTGTCCAGACAGACATGGGGCATGGTTTCCTTCTTCCTGGGGGCGTAATTTACCATGCTGCATTCAGTGTGGAGTCCCACCTTTTTTTTTCAGCTTCATTTTATCAGTTTTCTCTGCCCTGGGCTTACCAAAGAGCCGACACATTCACCAAAAGCACATCTCCAAAGAGGCTGAAGGTCACAGGCAAATCATTCTCCCTACACTGTAGTCAATTCTCCAGCGGGGCGCTGACAAAGCAGTATCTGAATTGTGATTAGAAAGTTATGTTAGTTGGAGAAAATGACCCTTTTCTTCTTTCTTCAGCTCCAAAGCCTGCGGTGCTCCTGCAGCATGGCCTGGTGTTGGAGGGCAGTAACTGGGTTACTAACTTGCCCAACAGCAGCCTGGGCTTCATCCTCGCGGATGCTGGCTATGATGTCTGGATAGGAAACAGCAGGGGGAACAGCTGGTCACGCAAACACAAAGAGTTTGAATACCACAACGAGAAATACTCAGCTTACAGGTATTTTCAATGAAGCTACAGAAATGCCATTAGATCTGCCCGGGAGTGCTTTCAGAAGAGTAAGCAGGTATCCGGTACTGTGTTGGGCTCCTATCCCTGGCCCTGCAGTTTCCTTAGACTGGAGAAGTGGCTCCACCAGCACAGTTGCACAAGCTGCCATTGGGCATAAAGTTTACTTCCACCACCAAGACACGACCGGGGTGCCCATATCTGCTAGAGACCTAGCAAAAATAGCCCTCCCCAAATAGTCTTTCCCTAATTTAGCCTTTTCCTGCAAACAGATTCATCCTCAAAGGTGTTCGTGCAGCTGGGGCTCCTCAAGGTGATAGGAGCAGATGGCACTTTCCAGAGCAAATGTACTAATCTTTTATGGGGACAAATAGCAAATAAACTTTGCAACTCAGAGGTGGCAGCACAGATCCTGCATACATGCTGGTGTGAATACTACATGGCAAAATTTGTCATGACATGCCTGTTACTCTCATCATTCTAATAGTTTAGTTACATGCCCATCTCTGTTGCAGCTTTCATGAAATGGCCATGTATGACCTTCCAGCAACAATCAACTATATTTTGCAGAAAACTGGACAGGAGCAGTTATACTATGTGGCTTACTCTCAAGGCACCACCACAGGTACTTATGAGGGCATCAGGATTAGGTTGGCTGTGCACCTCGTGTATAGATTTATATTATATTTGTGTATAGGTTTATATTATATTTGAGCAGTGGTGGTCCAAAAACTGTTGCAGCATTGGTTTTTGATTAATTCTGCTGTTGCCAGAGCCTGAAGAAGGGCTTGTGGGAGCTGCAGCTGGACTCAACATTCAAGCTGGGAGCTGAAATGCATCAGCAGTAAAAGGTCCAGGTCAGGTCACCAACATGCTCTTGTTCTTGCATGTTAGAGCACTTTCTAGGGACTCATCCAATGGCATCAGGGAGCCAAAACTCACACATAAATAGCAGGGCAGGGTCTGATTCCTTCTCACTCCCACAGGTTTCATTGCGTTTTCTTCCATTCCTGAGCTGGATCGCAAAATCAAGATGTTTTTCGCTTTGGCTCCTATCACCACAAGCTCAAACATGAAGTCACCCTTGGTCAGGGTGTTTGACCTTCCTGAGGGTCTGGTTAAGGTAGGTTCTTGCCACACACTCACCTGCTTTCCTGGTTTTCCTGTTGGTCAGTCCTTGGTTTAGCACTTGAGAAAGGTCCCACCAAAAGGAAGGTTTGCCCTGAAACACATGAACTGAGAGGGAAAGGTGAAAGTCTCTTTCATTTCCCTGCTCTCTGTCTGTCTTTTGCATTGAGCAGGGTACATTTGTACTTGTAGTCTTGAACCTGGGGAGCATTAAACCATGTAAAACATCATGCTGCCCAGTCCTAACCAGAGAAGAGTTATTTCTAGATATTGTTTCTGGATCCTTCCTTCTAGAAGAAACTTCTTCTAGGAAAGATCCTGGCTCTTCCAGGGCCCTGATCTTTTTGGAAAAGGCGAAATTACAAAGCACAGCAAAGTTGTGGGAATGCAGACAGCAACTTCCAGGGGTGAACAGATTGCTGGGGAACATCTGGAAGAGAAATAGGAGTGTGGGCCCTTCCAAAGGGCAGGGACGGAGCTGCTGACTCACTTCCTGCCACGCTCACACAGCAGGCTTGGGGGCATAGGGATTCACTGCTGACAGGCACCTCCATGTCACATCCCAGTGGCACAGCATGCTTGCAGCTGCCAATCCAGAGCAGATGCACAGCAAGTTCAGGTGGTTGTAGATGTCCCGGTAGACGGAGCCTTGCTCCCCATTTTCCCGACCTACGTGGCCACACAGAGCATGCCCATGCCAGCATCAGCCACACAATGTAAGGGTCCTGGTCCCCATTTTTGGTAGCCAACATCTCCTGAGGGTTGTTCTGGCTTTGTGAGCTCTCCTCTGCGTGCTGCTGAAGCATTGTGAACCATGCTGACTGATGCCTTTGCATTTCGTAGTTCATTTTAGGACACATACTGGTCTTCGATAAGGGCGAGATTTTGCAGCAAGTGACTTCCCGTCTGTGCGGCTACACATTCTTTAAAAGCTTTTGCTCTTTGGTCCTTTACTTGCCTGGTGGGTTTACCAACAGCTTAAATGTGGTATGTATGCTACAGATTACTTATTAAGTGATACAGTTTCTCATTGTTTAAGCCTGATTTGGCTGTGCAATCCACGTCAGGGGAAGCACGATATCCTGTTCTCACTGCCTGTCAGAAGTGGGGCAGGCTGTGGGGCTGGCCACCTGCACGGCAGACGCCCCAGTGCAGAGATTGTGTGAAACGTTCTGGGACCCCGGGACTCTTAACTCACTTAAAATACTCCAAGACTTGATGCACGTAGTGCCTCAAAGCCAATTAAAGCAGCACCGTCAGCTAGCTGCCTTCACCTGCCTTTTGCATCTTTCATTCACCGAGAAATCTGCTCCCAACAGGGCCAGCACTGCAGCAACCCAGGTTGCTCATTGCTGTGTCCAGGTGAGCTGGGGCTGTCCCTGAGGATGGAGACCCCTCACAGCTTCATGTGGGGAAGGGCTGTTTCCTCAGAGCCAGATCCTGTCACAATCGGCTCCTGCAAGTAAAATCAGTGACAGGTCCATGGAGATACCAAGGTTGGTCATGGATAGAGTCAGAGCTAGGCCACTATTTCTCAAGGAAATTGATGATGTTATTCCTTAATTTTCCAAGGAGGGAATGCTTTAGAAATAATGTGTAGAACTACTGTGATGTGTTGCACATTGTCTTTGCAACAGGGTCCTGAGCACAAGATACAGAGTTTTACTTTGATTTGAAAACCGCATAGACTGGTAATGTGACCCAGCATCCCATGAAAATTGCCAGGCTTACCGAAGGGATCTCTACAGCACCCTTCATGCTGCTGTCTGTCTGCAGTGTGGGTTTGCATGACATGGGGCTGAGCCTTGTCTTCAAAGAGATAAGATGAAGCAGTTTGTGCAAATGAGAGCCCCAGCTAGCCTATGTGAGTCAAAGACATTGTATTGCTACTGAACAGGATTAAATTTATTTCTAATGGGATTTCCCCCAATGCAGAGAATAAATATCTCCATGGTTTCTTCCAGAGCCGCATAGATGTCTACTTGTCTCGCTACCCTGATTCAACATCCCTAAAAAACATGTTACATTGGCGCCAGGTAATATTTCCTGCTGTAGAATAAGATAGCATGCAACCAGGAACCATATTCTTCTCTCTAAGCTGCCAAGGACCTCCTTTCATTACTTAGGTATAATCCTCCATTACTTTCCCTGCAGAGCTCTATGAGAGAAGGGGGAAATTTGGCATGAAACAGTTGTGCAGATGCAGTTCTTTTGGCCACAACTTTCGACAAAAGATGACCAGAAGACTTTAGAGCTGCTAGGAGATGGAGAAGGAAGGAAAAACTGGTAATAAACCAGAACAAGAGATGTTAGAGTAAAGGCTAAGAGATGAGGGTCAATAGATCCAGTATCCAAAACAATTAATCATTGAAAACATGCACAACTTCTGTTGGAGACATGGACCATGACAGACAAAGGAAACTTGCCCAGAGTTAATGACATGTGCCTTTTTTTGAGGGTAGCTCTTGGATGTGTGTTAGGTGCACTGTGTGTTTCTGGGGCTTCAGCCTCCAGGCATCTATGCTCTGCAGCTCACCAGTCACCCAAGAGAGGAGAGAGGAAAAACGTGAGCAATGCCGAGGGAACTTACAGGCCATGCTGAAATCTTCCTGGGAGTCAAGCTCTCCTTGTGAATGACAACATCACACACAACAAGCAGCATCCTCGAGCCCTGGTGGCAGGAGGGAGCAGTGGGGTCCCCTGGCTACCTCCACCATGCAGCTGTTCCCTCTGATGGCTGGCAGCAAGCCCCAGAACTGGGCTCCAGCAGCTGAACCTCCTCCAAGGAGCAGGGAGCTTATTGCACAGAGCTGGTGGAATGTCCTCCTTCTGCAACCATTGATTCCTGTTGATATAAAAAGTGTTGGTCTGACTAATTAAGTGAAAATGAAGCATCCTGTGTGACAGCACAAGCATGACAGGAAAATACAAACTGGGTACACACAGAGATAGTAGCGCCATTTGGATGGACACAGCTCATGCTTCCATCCCAGAGGAACATGAACTCTGGTCCCCTGCTGACCTTTGAAATGATGGCACACCCAGTGCTTCAATACAAAACCTTCCTAAAGCATTTCTGTTCAGTTTCAATCAGTTTATTACCATTTAGAAATGAAATACATAATTTCTAGGGCATCAGCATGCTTAATTTGTCTATCTTTTGTGCTCTTAATAGAATATGCAGTCAAAAACAGCTTCTCACTGATATTTGAAGCTGTGCAGGGGTAAATCAGCCATCCACCCTTCCTCACCTGCTTTTATCTTTCTCATGGTCTCATGCAATGCATGGAAAATAAACATAGCTCTCCTCTTCTAGCTCTATCAAACAGGGGAATTCAAATATTATGATTATGGCAGCGACAATGTGCTTCATTATAACCAGGTAAGATAAATTCATTCTCATTTGTCAGTTAGAAAGAAAGAAAAAGAAAGAAAGAAAGAAAGAAAGAAAGAAAGAAAGAAAGAAAGAAAGAGAAAGAGAG
The DNA here is from genome assembly GCF_009769625.2 of Cygnus olor. NCBI lineage: Eukaryota > Metazoa > Chordata > Aves > Anseriformes > Anatidae > Cygnus > Cygnus olor. The sequence goes on from NC_049175.1 coordinate 16,593,324, forward strand.
AGAAAGAGAGAGAGAAAGAAGGAGAGAAAGAGAGAAAGAAAAAAGAAAGAAAGAAAGAGAAAGAAAGAAAGAAAGAAAGAGAAAGAGAGAGAAAGAGAGAGAAAGGAGAGAAAGAGAGAAAGAAAAAAGAAAGAAAGAAAGAGAAAGAGAGAGAGAGAAAGAGAGAGAGAAAGAAGGAGAGAAAGACAGAGAAAGAGAAAGAGAAAGAGAGAAAGAGAGAAAGAGAGAAAAAGAAAGAAAGAAAGAAAGAAAGAAAGAAAGAAAGAAAGAAAGAAAGAAAGAAAGAAAGAAAAAAGAAAGAAAAAGAAAGAAAGAAAGAAAGAGAGAAAGAAAGAAAGAAAGAAAGAAAGAAAGAAAGAGAAAGAAAAAGGAGGGAGGGAGGGTGGGAGGGAAGGAGGGAAGGAAGGAAGGAAGGAAGGAAGGAAGGAAGGAAGGAAGGAAGGAAGGAAGGAAGGAAGGAGAAAAAAGCAAACGACAATGAAAATATTGCTGTGACTGAGACTGAATTTTATGGGATTTATGGAATTTACCTTGTCATATGGGATTGTACCTTTCTTATAAAGAAGAGTTGTGTGATGTCATTCATTGGTTATTTTTTGTCCCTCTGGTGAAATGTGTGGGAGTGCAAGACATAGTCAAGATCTGCAGTGATATTTTCTGGGCCATTTCTCCAGATAGGCAAGAAATTCCAAGCAGCAATCAAGAACACTTTGTATCTTCAAATTGTGACTTCCCAGGCTTTTCTTTCTCAGTAATATTATTTATCTTCCAGAGCACACCTCCTTTCTATGAGCTGGAAAATATGAAAGCACCACTTGCTGCATGGTATGGCGGCAAGGACTGGATTTCAGCCCCTGAAGATGTAAATATAACACTGCCTCGTATAACCAACATGGTGTACAAGAAGTATATTCCTGAATTCGTCCACTTCGACTTCCTTTGGGGTACGCAAGCATATGAACAAGTATACAAAGAAATTCTTGAACTGATGAAGAAGAATGCCTAGAGTTGGAAAAGTGGCAGTAATTGTTCATTTCTTCTTTGTCTTTGGGGGCTTCTTTTATTTGAAGAAAAAAAAAAAAAGTGAGGAAAAAAAGAGGTGAAAAGGTTCATTAAACTGCTGCACTTGTTGTGGGATTATATTATTCTGGCAAGTGAGGAAAATAGGCCAATCCCATGATCAGAGAATCACATGGGATTTAGGTTAAGTAGGTGGAGGTCCTCGCAGAAGTTGGGCATGGACTTTCGACTCTGAGTCTCTCAGGTGCCTCACGCACATGGGTTTCCAGCAACAAGCAATTTCTGTGGAGCTTGGCTCTTGGCAGCTGCCGTAGGCTCTGGCCTCCCTGTGGCTGGGTTCCCAGCTGCGAACAACAGGATAGCAGCTTGGCTCTGTTGTGCATGCTGGTGTTTCAAGTGCGCTCAGACGGGACCACACAGTTCATTGCTTTACAGTCAGAAGGAGCTAAAAACTTTCTGCTAGTAATAAAAAGAGCTAGTACTGCTGATTCAGGTGACACCAAACTTGATCATACACAACAGTGTTTTCAATAAGCTGTACCGAAAAAGACCATTTTGCACAATTTTATGTAATAGTCCCAAGGTACAAACCCAGATGGAAGAGTCACTTTTTGCTGAGTCTCAGAAAATGCTTTGGTTTTCCTTACGTGTGAGAGAGAAGAAGAGTCGGGAGTCTAACTCTGTTCTTAGCCTCTGGATTACCCTTCATAATACAGTATTGATTAAGGGAGGAATGGTGAATTTGCCTGTTTGTGCAATGATATTCTTAAAGTATGTCTACAAGCAAGCAGGGCAAAGGATAAGGCACTTTTCCCACAAAGATGTATGAAAAATAATAATAAAGCAAAAAGGGTCCACTGGGCTCTGTGTGGTTGTACTGCCTTAAACCTCTGGAGGAGCACAGAGGTTTTCAGCACAGACCTCTTGTTGCATGCAAGCGAGGGACTGCAGCTTATCCAATCCTCCCCCTGCTCAGGGACAGCTTTCTGTGGCTTGCAACACTGGCAGGTGCCCGCTGTCCACAACGCCCCCAGCATCCACGCACCCTGAGGGAAGAGGTGGGTGGCAGAGGGCAGGATTGAAGTTGAGGAGAGGTGCGGAGGGGTAGGAATGCCCTCCCCAAAGGCAAGCTGTGGGTGCTAGCAACATGCTTCCATCCAAGTGTCTAGAGGTGGTGGGATGAGGCTGCTGGTGCTGGCACGCATCCCTGTAGGACAACTGTAGCAGGCTCTGTCTGAGTCTAAGGAAATGATCAAAGGAGACCAACTGTAAAAACATTCACTCCCCATCCTTAAAGCTAGAACAAAAAAGGACTGGGCAAGGTAATCATACCTCCCACCAGACCAGGTTGCCCAAAGCCCGATCCAAACTGGCCTTGAACACTTCCAGGGATGGGGCATCCACAGCTTCTCTGGGTAGCTTCTTCCAGTGCCCCACCACCCTCACAGTAAAAAATTTCTTCCTTATATCTAATCTAAATCGACTCTCTTTTAGTTTAATACCATTACTTCTCATCCTACCTTGACAAAGCATCCCTCTCCAGCTTTCCTGTAGGTGCCCTTTAGGTACTGGAAGGAGCTCCAGTGATTAGCTACATCACTTGTTGTATTTATAATGACATTTTTTTTCTGTGTGATTAGTTATTTACTGCAGGGCTCTGTCCTAGAGCAGCATTCTTCCAGCACTGCAGTGGATCTCCATGTAAATGCAAGAAGACTCTTCTATCCTTGCAAATAAACATACCAAGCTTGGCAAGACTTTTCCCAAACAGACTTCTGAACAGCTTGTAAGAACCTATTTATTTTTAGTTAAAAAGTACTAATTTATTCATTCTGAAGGTTCATAAGAATTGCAGCACTTTCTTTCTAGCTAGTTTAGAATGTTTCTGCCACTTCTGTAATTGTCTGAATCAATGCTTGTATTGAATTAATTTAATTCATTCCCACAATGGAGTGTTTTGGTGAAGTTCTTTCCAAACCAGGTTTTAGAAGTGCCTTGCTCCCTATGGAACTGATACTTGTCACCTACCACGTGTTAAGGTTTCAGCAGTAGTTGAACTCGTGCATTTTGGAAGGAAAGAGAACAGTAAAAAATCAAGGTGCTTGTAAGCATATTGTGATGTTCTGTCATCTCAGATTGCCTTGATCAATAAATGGACTGAGTTAACTGGGAAGCTGTGCTGATCTTGGAAGGACTGGAGTCCTTGACTATCTGAAGCCTGTTGTTTTGTGGCCTGAGCTTCCTCTCGGTAGAACAAGGATGTCCAGCCACTGTGAGGGCTGGCAGCTCCCTGGGAGCTGGTCAGCAGAAAGATGAGCGGGATATTTTGGGCGGCAGAGCCGGGTTTCCCCAACCAGGCCCTCTCCCAGAACCTCCATCCAGCAAGGGAGCAGGGCAGGATGGTGGCCAAGTGCAACCAAGACTCATCAGGCAAGTCCACAGTGATGACAGAGGTGCAAGATCAGCCCCATACATCAGCCCGTGGGTCGGGGTCCAAACCAGCTCAGTCTCTCACTCTTAGACTTCACAGCCCGGCATGAGGCCTTCACCATCCCAGCGAGTGTATTCATGGCACAGCAATGCTCCCTTTCTATTCTCCAAGGGTGAGCAAAGGAAAAAACCTTGACCATACACCCGCATATGTGGAGGGTGTTGCTCATTTAGCCACTTACTTAACTTTCTTCTAGATTTTCTCAGGCAAAGCAATTTATGATCTGCTTGTGCACAGCATGCCAAGCAGGAAGGGCTTAAAACTACGTCACATCCCATTCAAAACACAGTAATCACACCATATTTGCTGACCTATAATTTTCTATTACCGTCATAGCCAATGTAAAAGAAGCAGCAGGCTCATGTGCCTTTGTGTGGAGCATATGGTCAGCTCACAGGGCTGTGTCCACACCAGGGAGGTGGCGAGTGCGTCTTCTACAGAGTCATTCCCACTTGAGGATTATGCAGAGGCACATGCCTAAAATGAAGATGTACTTTTGTAAGTAATCCTAGGATTGTTTTAGTATCTGCTTTAAGCAATTTACTGGCCTACGGTGTTATTTAGAAACTGAATTGTACTGGGATTAAACTAGGACAGGGTTTCATCAAGCCATGTCATATGGTGCACTGCCTTTTCATGTTTCTCTGATCCTTAACAGCAAGCCTGAAAAACATCTCCCGCAGTCACTGGCATTGCTGAGTAGATTCAGAGTTTTACTTATTTGAGGACACGTAGATTTCTTGGTTTAGTAACTATCAGCAATTTCTGTGTTATTTCCTAAGTTATTTCTGAAACCTCTTTCAAGATTGCTAGATGAACGCTTGGAAGAAAGAACGGGTAATTGGTCCTGGAGACTTGTATTTTTGTGCATTGGTACATTAGGCAGATGGGAACAGGATGAAGCCATGGAAAGTTACGTTTAGCCAAAATAATTATGAGATATAACTAACTCCAGCACTCTTCATTAGCCTGAGTTGGTCTCTGTTCCTGACTGCCACAACTCACCCTGGACTCTATTGTGTGGGTCTTGTTGCTGCTTCCCGAAGGTCTCTGATTGCCTTGACCCTAAGTCAGACTTTCTGCAATACATTGAAAAAAGGCCCAAGAGCACTAAAATGCCAAATTTGAAAAATTAATATTTTAATAATATTTTAAATTATTAATAGTAATTTATTAAGTTTTCTGAAGTTGCCCAAGTCTGTTCATAAACAGACCAAACTATTTCAATGTTAGACATGCTTTAAAATCAACTGTACAGTTAAGAGAGATCAGAAAAGTACAAGAAGTTCAGGATTCTTCTGGGATCACCTGAGCAAAGAAACAGGAAGAGAGTTGAGAGAAATCACTGGTCACCATATCACGGTTATTTTGCAATAAACCTTATGAAACATGTAAGCTCTTGTTGATTCAATTTCACTACTGTGTATAAAATGATTGCAAAAACAACTATAGCAAGGTGTTGTGAAAATAATTCTTTGTTTCATCAAGCTTGACTGTGCAACTCTAACATGGGTAAAGTCCCTATTAACTGTATAATCAGAGATACTGGTGATATACCAGCCTCATGGAGGGGCTTTAAACTAGGAGACGTACAACCAGATAAGCAGCACTTTCCTTATCAGATTTTTCACTTGAGCAAGGTTGTTCAAGTTTATTGTGAGGGAATCATGTTTATCTGGCTGGGATTACAGAAGAGTCTGTCATTCCTAAAATCAGAATGATACTGTCTTTCCCAGCTCAGGATGCCAAGACCAGACAACAGCTAGTTAAGCATCTCCCTACTTGTGATTTGCCTACCCTCATGCTTGGTAAGCATTAGCAGATAGAAGGTAACAACCAGCACATTGGACATACTATCTGGAAGCTGTTACATGTGTGAAAGCACCAGGAGAAATGACAAAACAAGAGTTAGAAGAATGGTATGCATTGATCTGGTATGCATTGATCACTGAGGACGTGATTAACACCAATCAATCTCGTAAGCACTGAGGAATGTGTTGCTTGCACCCTGATGTGCCACAGAGAAGGTGACTCACTGGCAGAAGATGTGCGCCTGACAACAGAACAACAGCAGAGGGGATACAGTACATCTTATGGGCTGTTTCTCTTCCTGTTATCCCAAGAGGATGACAGGTTATAATCCCAAACAAGAAAATGAAAGATGCCCATCATTGCCTAACACTTACGAAGCCTGAAGTAAATAAGATGCAGAGCCAAAACATCACACCACAACTTTTGTCTCCTAAAAGACCTTAGAGGCCTGTCCTGGAAGGAGTTGGCCTGGGTACTCAAGAGGAACCCAGAAGGCATACTGACGACTCAACAGTGGCAACCTTTGCCTTCCATGTCACCCTCAGGTGACCTTGGCCAGACCACTTGGACACACACATTTTGGCCCTGCTGAGAGTGTGTGTGTGAGTGTGTTCATTGGTATGGTTTACTTGCTTAGAAAGTAAGGAAAATGTCTTTCAGTTTCTAAATGATCGTGAGTTTTCTTAAGTTAGATCCTACAACAGTACTGTACGAATATTCCATGAGTGTGATTATACAGTTTAATTTTAAGATGCCTATGATAGTCTACCCAATATTTGCTTATGCACCCTACCAGGTATTATGAGGCCCTGGCACTGTGGGTTAATATCAGTGATGATTCACAGTTCTGTCAAATGTACATGCACAGCAGTGTCATCACAGTGTTGTTCTTTTAACCCAAACTTGCACCTATGTGTCAAAATGTTCGGCTCTGGTCCCCTAACCTCAGAAACCTCTAAGGTCTTCATTTCTTCCTTTGACTAAGCTAAAAAAGAATTTCTCAGTAAAAAGCTAGCTGCTTTTTGTTAGCAACTTCTCTCTTTCCTACCACAGATATGATAAGTACCAGTGCTAAATGTTACACCAGCCACAGTGCTGATACACTACTCTGACAGCCTTGTCTCTTGGCCAGAGGACACTGGATAATTCCCTGCCGTCTTTCCAACCTCTACTAGTCACTACTGCTAGTATCTAGTACCTCCACCACATAGCTAGTACCTAGTGGAGGTAGAAAGCAACAGACATGACAGTGGATGAAGCAGCTGACTGTACAAGTAAAAGGTGAAGTCTGTCTTGATGCCGTTGAAGGAAACCAGAGGGTAGTGTAGAGCAATGCAGGCCGGGTGCTGGTTTCTCCATCCATGGGGCATTGTTTAAACACTCTTAGGATGGATGCTGGAATTGTCCTCTACACAACTTGTGAAGTCTATCTTATATAGTGGGACTTTAGTGTTCACAAGAGGGGGAAGACACTTAAGAGGCACAAACATGGACAGAAGTAAGGTAATGAAACAGCAAAGGCTTTGGCACACCTGTTGTGGGAAGGTTGTACCCACACACATAGCTCCTTTAAGTCAGTGTTGAGCACTGATATAAAATTAGTCTTGTGGATGGAGTAACCTGTGCGTGTTTTGAAGAAGTGTGTCGGTTGAGTGTGTTTCACAACTCACAGACTGCTCCTGGACTATGGCTGGTATGAATGTTAGAAGTCAATTTAATCCTTGTCCAGGAAATATACATGTAAGCAGAGCACCTGGTAGCCAGCCAAAGGCTTGGACTTTTGGGTGGCTACCGAGCAGCTACAGAAAAGCGCAGGTTGTAGCATCATGGGCTGCAGGTGGAGAAAGAGCACCTTTGCTCTGTGTAATACACATCGCTTCAGCCAAACAGAGGCATTGCACAAGCTCTCCTTCTCTCTGCAGTCCATCGGCAAGATGCTAAGGTTGGTGCTTTCCCAGAGAACATTACAGAGGTTTTGCAAGTTGCCAGCTGCAAATACAATACTGCTTGGGCCTAAGAGGTATGTGGAGGCTGCCTGGGCCGCTGCCACTTGTGAAGGATAGTGTAATGGCCTAGTGTTTCCCACCCACACAGCCAATGAAGTCTGGCCTGCCACTCATGTGCCTATGGAGAGGTCAACATGCTTGTGTAGCCTCACGAATCTGGTAGAGAGCCAGACACAGCTGCTGTTTGCCCACACCATTTCATGGGGACTCAGAACTGTGCGCACAGGCAGTGAGAGCAGCCTGAGTCTTCTCCTTTCTCCACAACCCCTTCTAAGAGGCATTCCCATGGGCACCTGGGAGTTAGGAAATGACCTTTTCCAAATGAAACATTTGGATGTTTTTTACTGTGGCTATCATCAGCTTAAGATGAAATTCCATAGCTGAAATTCCTTACTGCATCACCTCAGCTGCTTCTGAAAACGTAATCCGTTGCAAGCCTGAGAGTTATGACCACAAGACCAAGTGGAGGAAGTTATCAAAGATATGACCCATGCTCACATCCCTTAATTGGAAGACACACGGTGTGGTCCAGTGTGGTGCCGACGTAGCAGGGCTCTGACACAACACGCTCCTTTTAATGCTGGTGTTGATAGAGCTGCCACCATTCCCACCACCAGCCTGATCAGATACGACAGTGGGCTCTGCCTGGTAATGTATTTCACTGTAATTCAGGTTTGTGTTGGAGCTATCCTGAGGGTGAAAAAGCATTGACTGCTTTTTTTTTTTCTCAGTAACTTATCTCTTGGTATTAACATAGAGAGAGTTACTGTGAACACTGGGAATATTTCAGAGGGCAGGTATGTCTCACGGTGTGGGAGACCCAGTGGGAGGAGGACGAAGGAAGGTAGAGAGAAAACAGATGGCTGGTGATTTGAGAAAACGGATTTGCAGCTCATGTGACTGAGTAGAAGTTATACTCTAACTTTTAAGAGACTGGTAAAGCATTAGAAATCACATATAATATTAACTGTGTTACGAATATATCTTTGTTCAGGGCAAGAGATTCTAAGGTATCAAAAAGCTTCCTTTTTTTTTTTTTTTTTTTTTTTTTTAGGCAACACTTATTTAATAAATAGTTTTCCTACAAGTCTCTAGTAGTTTCAGTTCATGGGATCCTCGGTGACTTCTGTGTGCAAAAGCTAAGCAGTAACGAAACAGCAAAAGTATAGATATGTGTTTCTTTTGAAGTGCAAATTCTCATTTAGGATTAATTCCCTCCATGTGACAACTGGCCCAATGGCATTTTCCATCACCCTAGTACTTGCATTACATCATGTTTTTATGATTAAAACTTCAAATGGGTCTTGCCCAGTACCCAATCCAGCCTGTGTAGAGAAGCATGGAGAGCCCGGCAGGGAATCTAAATGAAACCTGGAGCTGGAAACCCCCTTTTCTTCCCCAGCACAGCCTGTCATTTGTGATCTACAGATATACAGTTATTAATGAATAATAATAATATAATAATATTTTACACAGGTGCAAGATGTGGTTGTTCATTGCAACCTTGTTTTTGACACAAGCAGCTGCAAACTCAGAAGATGTCCTCGAGTACACAAAGGGTGCAAATCCTGAGACATTCATGAATATTGTAAGTTCAGGAGAAGCCTGAATTTCCTCTCTGTCTGAAGGTTTGCAGATGTGTAGCTAGGGGAAAGAGGGTTGCAGAGGGATGGAGGGTGTGTGGAGAGGGCTTGTGTAGCTGCATGTGCTGGGTTTGCAGAGCTGAGTAGTATTATGTTGCCTCAAAAACACCATTAACAATCCCTGCTTCCTGAATGAATCTTTTCCCTCCCAGCATTAAGTGCAATTATAAACAGGTCAGTTAGAGGAGGCAGTAATCATAATGTGGACTGGATCAGATTTCTTCCTTGAGGGCAGAAAGTTTTGCACACTCCTCTTCTCCTTGTTCAAACAGTTTGGCATTCTCCCATGCCCCTTGATAAGGCTGGAGCTCAGCCAGGAATTAAAAACCCCACAAGTGAGCCTAAAATGGAGCCAGCACCAGTGGTGCTGCACCAGGCACAGGCTCACCAGCACACCAGGCCTGGGCTGGAGGCACTAGGGCAGGGGTTTTGCATCCAGACCCCTGCTGGCCCCACTCCCAGCTGGGCCAGCACTGCAGATCCAGCAGGCTGCACCTTTAGATGCACTCAGGAGTTTGGCAATGAAATTGCTGAAATCAGCCTCTTCCAGCAACCATATGAAAATGCAAGCGTGGCAATCTGTAGGCTTGATTTCACTGGACTGAAACGTCCCAATCTGTTGAATTTTCAGCATAGATAAAGCTTTGGCAGAGCCATGTGATTCCTGTGACAAATCCTACGGAGCTTGTCCTGTTTCTACAAGAGGCACTTCCAGTCAGCCCAGCTCTGCAGGATGGATATGCCCACGATCTTATCTGCCCCGCCAGCTGGCTCAGAGCGTGACATGACATGTTTTGCTGCTAGTGTCAGGAGCCAGTAAGCCCTTTTGCTTTCAGCCCTCACTTTTGGAGGAATCCAAAGACACGTGCCGCATGTTGCAGCTGGGCCCTGCTGCCTCCTGGCCCTGAGCAGCCCCACTCCTGCTCAGTCACTGCCCGTGCCTCCTCATCCCTTGTAGGCCTCAGCATTTGGTATTTTCAAACATTTGATCGGTTTTTCCACCTTGTTTTTTGTTTTCTCAGAGCCAAATGATCTGCTACAGAGGGTACCCCAGTGAGGAGTATGAAGTCCTGACTCGTGATGGTTACTACGTCAGACTGAACAGAATTCCTCATGGGAGAGAAAAGCCTGGAAACAGAGGTATGGTTCTGTATGGCAAGAAAGCCAGCAAAAAAAGCATAACCCAATGATCAGCTACCTGAGATCTGTGTGAAGGGATGAAATTTATCCAGCTAAGGGAGTATGTGCTGTTAAAGCTAAAATACCAAATCCATGGCACTTCTCCAATTTGCAGCCAAGGTTTTGCCAGCCAGCAAAGGAAAGAATGAGTGTAGCATGGGAACCTTTTGTATCAAGCAGCAACTTGGCTTCAAGGCTCAGAGGGCGCAGACATATCTTGGGATAATTTAGTTTTACTTTTTCCTCCTAAATCTGTGACTTCGGAATCTGCACTATCCCGGGGACAGGCCTGTAGGCCTGAGCTTTTACATGGTTGTTGTGAGCTGCCCGTGGCCACGGCGCTGAGGGGATGGGCATGTTGGATCAGAAAGACTTGGAAGAGACGACAGCAGCTCTCCAGCCTGAGACAACCAGGATAATAGCCACGAGACAACTACAGCAGAGATTTCCTAATGTCCCTGATCTGATGTCTTTCTCCAGGCTTCATCTTCTCCAGGAGATGTCGTAACAACATGCATTGCGTGTTGTCTGACCATGCAACGAGGAGGCTGTCTTAGCCTGAATTTGGGTTATGTAGAGGGATTCTGGTTCAACGAAACATGCTGTTTCTCTTTCAAATCCAGGCCCCAAACTAGTCGTGTTTCTTCAGCATGGGCTACTCGGTGAAGGCAGCAACTGGGTTGAAAATCTGTCTAACAACAGCCTTGGCTTCATACTAGCAGACTCTGGCTACGATGTCTGGCTGGGAAACAGTCGGGGAACACGCTGGTCCCAGAGACACCAGCATCTTTCCACTGATCAGGTTGAATTCTGGGATTTCAGGTAGGCTGGAGTGGATTACAAAAGCTGGCAAACTTTCCCATCTGTCACTAACCTCTGGGCAGAGGTGGATGCCTCCATGCAGGCAAGTCAGAGCGTATAGTCTCAGGCATGGCCTCCCCCAGACCTCCCAGTGCAGGCTGGAGGCAGGGAGGCTGGAGACACCTGCGCAAACCCAGCTTGTGATATGGTGCCAGCATCTCCGTGCAGTGGGGTGCTGCAGCCTCCATAGGTCTCCACCCTGTGCAGACACCAGCTTGCAGTAGACAAGCTAATAATGTAGGTCTGCATTTCACCATATCACTCTAAAAGACACATGGGCAGGAACTCTCAAGAAGCAGAGCAGGTGCTGGCACCCTGACCTGCAGAGCCAGCTGTGGGTCTGCAGAGCTGTCATGTGTCGCACCTGAAATGCTGTGTTGCACTGCTGGCTGGGGACTGCACAGTTTCCTAACTATGGTTATGGTAGGACTAAGCCTTTTCAAGGAACGATGAGGCCATGGCAGAAGAGATGCCATTGGACCTCGTGTAGTTCCACCCACCACAGAGCTCTCCTTGGCCATGAGAATTTTCTACTGGAAGATTACCCTCAGATGTCAAAGCCTTCTGTATATATACCTTGTAACTGACATGCTATTCCTGTATTGCAGTTTCCATGAAATGGCTATGTATGACCTCCCAGCAATGATCAACTTTGTTCTGCGGAAGACCGGCCAGAAGCAGATATATTACGTGGGCTACTCTCAGGGTGCCTCTATTGGTGTGTTAGAAAGGGTTGGACATCACCTTTCTTTCCACAGCAGGGAAGGCATGGCCCGGACCACCTTGAAAACAATATTTTTTCCATATGTGAGCAGGAAGTGTAGAGAGGTCCTATCTTTGTGGACAGCTGAGCAGGCACAGGAGAGCAATGTCCAGAAGGTCTCTTGCAGTGAGGAGTCCCTCAGCAGCAGTGCTTTCTACAAAGGAGAACTGGGAGGGCCAGCATGCTCCAGAGCAGTAGGAAAATTTCTTGGTGACCTCAGTAAGCTCCTGAAAATCAAATTTCAGCCCAGAAAATCAAATTGCAGTGTTCCGCACCAAACACAGAGGCATTTTGCATGGAGGTCACCGTTTGTGCTTTCTGATGAAGCACACAGCGTTGTTTTTTTTTTCACCAGCTAGGCCACCACAGGTATGAGAGGACCTCAGTGATGATGATACATTTTAGCAGTGGCTTATGGAAGGTGACAGGACTGTTCTCCTCGCCTGGTGAACGGGGCAGGACTTCCCATTAGTGGAATTGTTAAAGTGTTACATCAGCCACTTTTAACCATAGGAATAAAGACATTGTCTCCTTTTGGATGGCACTAATGCTGAACAGAAAGGAGGAGCATGCCACATTTCTAATTCAGGCTAGTGTCAGCTATGCCCATGTAGGCAGTGAGTCCACAAGAACCCTCAGAGTAAGCACCTGAACAAAGACCAACAAGTCTCATATTGTTTTTCTGTTTTCTCAGGATTCATAGCATTTTCATCCATGCCAGAACTGGCTCAGAAGGTCAAAATGTTTTTTGCCCTGGCTCCTGCAGTGATAATTAAGCACGCCAAAAGTCCAGTTATGAAAATGTCATTCCTGCTTGACAGACAATTCAAGGTATTTCAGGTATGAGATTGGTCCCTACTCTACTCCCCTGAGCTCAATTTTAATGACAGTGAGAAACAAATCCAGTGCTTTCAGCCCACCAGAGAGGTGGAGTGAAAGAGAAGAGGTGAGAACATCAATTTCCCCAAGGTGCCTTCCACCAGCACATGGGCAGCACAACCTTCAGCGACCTGCACACATCCCAGCAGGGCAGGAGGGTAGAGGGAAGCGGGTTTTGCTCCCACAGGCACCCTGTGCAGCACATCCCCTCGCAGGACAGCTCGTGGGGACACCGCAGGGCTCTGGCCAGCCAGGTTGTGGAAGACAGGCTGAGGGGTGGGTGCAGAAAGGGAAATGCAAGCAGTTACCTTTGCCCTTTGTTTCCCCAGCTCTTGCTGGGCCAAACAGACGCCTCACTGCGAATGAGGAAGCTCTGGAGATTTCTTCCTGACCTGTGCAGGCACCCAGTCTTGCACAAGCCCTGCGCCACCCTGTTGTTCCTGCTGGGAGGCTACAATGAGAAGAACCTCAACATGGTATGTGCGCCTCTGTACCCCTCTTGCTGCCACCCCAAAAGGAGAAGTCCCCAAGCTTTCTGCATTTGCACTGCCTGTCCCCAGGAGACATGCCGCACCTCCTGGCAGTGCAAGGAAGCACCAGAGCCGTGCCAGAGCAATTGATATTTAATGGAAATTATATTTCTGAACCTGACCCAACTCTATAGGCAGCACAACTCAGCAGTGGCTGTTTTGGAAAATGCATTGTCTGGCAACTGTTGTCTTAGTTCCTAACTATTTGCAAGGAATGATATTTTGAATGTTTTTCCCTGCAGACCCGGCTGGATGTATACACAGCCCACTATCCTGACAGGACATCTGTCAAAAACATGATACACTGGGCCCAGGTAGGTTCCCTGAAAGAGAGCAGAAGGACACTGAGTGTGTGGAAGTAAAGTCACCAACACAAAGTTCTCTCGCAGCACCCAGCACACAAAACACTGCTGGCGAGGAGGGTCGCACAGGTGCAAGGGTAGCACCAAATCATGTGCAACCCCTTGCTTTGTGAACTTGGCAGCTATGGACAGGAGGTCAAATCACCACCCCTGTACAAGAGGAAGGTCTGGCTCTGTGGGGATGCTACCCCACTGTGAAACATCAAGCACCCTCTTGCAAAGTAGACCCTCAAGGAGGCTTTGAGATACGGGACTTTTGCAGCTGCGCTCAGGGGCCCCACTGCGCATCTCACTGCAATTTTGTCCTCTCCTCCCAGGTGATGACCTCAGGAGACTTCAAAGCCTTTGACTATCGCAGTGAAAACCAAGCCATATACCACCAGGTAGGAGGAGGCTGCAGCGCTGGTGTCTGGAGGTGGGAGGTGGGCAGGTGGCAGGGGCAGGGGCCGGGGAAGCCCCCCTGCGTTCATCCCACGGGATGTCCCCATCCAAAACCACTGCCAGCCTCACGCCGAGTCTGTCCCAGGTGTTGCAGGGCTGGGTTAGCTTGTGGGGGTTCTCAGACGTGTCTGTGTCTCTCCAGGAGATACCTCCCTCTTACCAGCTGGAGAAGATGCCCGTGCCCACTGCAGTGTGGTCAGGGGGTGAGGACTGGGCAGTCAACTGGAGGGACGTGCACCTGCTGCTGCCCCGCATCGCCCACGTCATCTCCTACGTGCACATCGCCGACTGGAACCACTGGGACTTCATCTGGGGCTTGGACGCCCCCGGCCGCCTCTACAGCCACATCCTGGCCCTGATGGAGAGGTCTCGGTAGGGCGGGACCCGGCTCAGCAGGCCGGCTGCATCTGGACACGGGGAGGCTGGGGGCCGAGAGCAGCCCCTGGCTGTGGCACAGAGGAGGTGGATCGAGCCAAGCCTTTCTCAGCTGCCACAGGCGACGCAAGGAGGGGCCCCAGCCCTGGGCTGCGGCCCAGGGGACTCGGGTTGGATGCGGGGAACCCGGGGCCAGCTGACAGCGATGCCACCGCCAAGCCGCCTGCTCCTGCTCTGCATGTCCCCGCCCTGCTGCTTGCTGCAAAGCCCCGGAGACAGTTAAAGGCCACAACACCCGTACACGCGCATACAGAACAAGAAAAAAAAAACGAAACAAAACAAAAAAATTGCTCGAAGGGGCCTTCTCTCGCACGGGACGAGCCGGGTCTGTGGCCGCGCTGCAGCTCCGCGGCCACGCAGATCCGGGGTGGCCCCGGAAGCGGCCCGGGCACCATGGAGGGCGGCGGCGGGCGGCGGGTGCTGGTGGTGGGCGCGGGGCTGGCGGCGCTGGGGGCGGCGCAGCGGCTGCAGGGCCCCGGCGCTGTCCGGCTGCTGGAGGCGGGGAGCCGCGCCGGGGGCCGCATCTGGAGCCGCCCCTTCGGTAGGGAGCGGGGGGCACGGCGCTGGGGGGGGGGGGGGGGCTCCGTGCTCGGGGTCGGGAGCCCCGGGGTGAGCCCGTCCCCCTCCTGCAGCCTCGGGGCTGGCGGAGCTGGGCGCGCACTGGATCCACGGGCCCTCGGAGGGGAACCCCGTCTTTCGCCTGGCGTCCTGCTGGGGCCTGCTGGGGCCCGGCGCTGCCGAGGAGGAGAACCAGCGGGTGGAGGCGGGGGGGCACCCGCTGCTGCCCTGTGTCACCTACGGCAGCTCGGGGAAGGTGCTGAGCCCCGAGCTGGTGAGCAGCACCCGCGCCCTCTTCGCTGAGCTGCTGGGCTCGACCCAGGCCTTCCTCCATGCCAAGGAGCTGCCTGCTGCCGGCGTGGGGCAGTACCTGCGGGCAGAGCTCGCCCGGCTGGCCCACACCTGGGATGAGAACGAGGACAGCAAGCGGCTCCGGCTGGCCATCCTCAGCACCTGTCTCAAGCTGGAGTGCTGCATCAGCGGCACCCATAGCATGGACCTGGTGGCCCTGGGGTCCTTTGGGGAGTACACCTCGCTGCCCGGCCTGGACTGCACCTTCCCGGGGTAAGTGTGGGGCAGGGAGCAGAGGGGAGCGCTGGGGACGCCCTGGTGGGGTCCCACGCAGGGTGACCAAGCGGGGAAGGTAGGCACCCCTGCTGTCATCCTCTCCCACAGCGGCTACAGCAGCCTGCCCGACCGCATGCTCGCAGCTCTGCCTGAGGGCACCGTCCTGCTCAACAAGCCAGTGAAAACCATCCAGTGGCAGGGGTCCTTCTGTGAGAAGGGGGATGTGGCAAGGATCTTCCCCGTCCGGGTGGAGTGCGAGGACGGTGACTCCTTCCTCGCTGACCACGTCATCATCACCGTCCCTCTGGGTGAGACCACCGATTCCCTGCCTTGCCCATCCCCTGGCACCCAGCCCCTGCCCCACACCACGAGGGGATGTTCCTGTCCGCTGCTGCTGGCTGGCAAGGCTGAAGATGGGCAGGATTGGCCTGAGCCCCTTCCCAGCCTCCCCTTCCCATGGACCACGAGGAGGAAGTATCCCAAACCCAAGCACTGGGGCCCTATTCCCTTCCCTGACTGCTGCATCACCCTGCTGAGCCCCACTGCCACCCCAGGCTCAGTGAGCAGCCGGATTGCAGTGGAAGGAGCTGCCTGATCTTCTCTCTGTAGGTTTCCTCAAAGAACACCATCAGGACTTTTTCCAGCCCCCCCTGCCCAAGCGGAAAGCAGAGGCCATTCGCCGCCTGGGCTTCGGCACCAACAACAAGATCTTCCTGGAGTTTGAGCAGCCCTTCTGGGAGCCCGAGCAGCAGCTCCTGGAAGTGGTGTGGGAGGACGAGTCGCCCCTTGCAGAGCCCAGCACTGACCTGGAGGCCAGCTGGTTCAAGAAGCTCATCGGCTTTGTGGTCCTCCAGCCACCAGAGCAGTATGTGGCTGGGCGCTTCAGCCCCACACCATGGCGTCTCTGCGGTGCTGGCAGGCAGTGCTATGTTTGGGCACCTTCAGGGCAACGTGAATGAGCATCTCGGTTCCGTCTGTGGCGTCAAGCCTTCACAGAGCTGCTGTCACCTCTGGCTGCGGCACAGTGGGAACGGTGGTGTTCCCAGGGCAGAGAGGGCTCTTGCCTGCGCGGATCCAGCCCCATCGCCTGCCATCCTGACGGGTGCCCTCCTCTCCCTCCCCCAGGCTTGGGCACGTCCTCTGTGGCTTCATTGCTGGGAAGGAGGCGGAGTACATGGAGACGCTAAGCGATGCAGAGGTTCTCCACACCATGACCAGCGTTCTCCGCACGCTGACAGGTACCTGCTCCCCTACCTGCTGCTGCCCAGTGGGGCCAGGGTGACTGCCTTCAGAGATGGAAGATCCCCTAAATCTCCATGCAAGAGCTCCCAGGCTACTTAGGCAGAAGGCTGGGGGGGGCTCTCCTGACACCTGGAGTGGTGCTGGGAGGACAGGTCTCAGCTTTGTCCCCATGTGTGTAGGGAACCCACGCCTGCCTGCTCCCCGGAGCATGCTCCGGTCCCAGTGGCACAGTGCACCCTACACCCGGGGCTCCTACAGTTACGTGGCAGTTGGCAGCTCAGGGGATGACATCGATGCGCTGGCCCAGCCTCTGCCTGAGGATGCTTCAGACCCCAGGGTAATTACCCTGGGAGATGGCGGGTGTATGGGACCCATGGGACAGCCACCCTGCTGCTGTTCCTCTGACTGGGTGGAGATGCGTGGGGATGGGTGGCCACAGGTGGGAACAGGGCACCCCAAGGAGGACAGGGAGACGGCTTCTGCTCTGTTCAGGAGTCCACGATGCTCGAGTCCTCCTGCCGAGCTTCAGGGATGAGGGGGGTACCCCATTCCCATAAACTCTGGGGACGTGCAGCTTCCCCCCCCCCCACCTTCCAGCGTCCTCAGGCCACGCAGTATTCCTCCTGGGCCTCTGCCACGGTGCCTGAGGTGTACAGAGGCGCCTGCCTCTTGCTCTCCGCACAGCTGCACAGCAGGCTGTGCATGCGAGGGGGCACCCCCCCACACGCCGGACCCCGGGGTTGGGAGGCCTCTGGGTCCTGGGGGAGCTGCTTCAGCACAGCCCCCCCCCCCCCCCCCCCCCCCGCTGGGGAGCTCACCTCCCGCCTCCCCGCAGCCGCTGCAGCTCCTCTTCGCCGGCGAGGCCACCCACCGCACCTTCTACTCCACCACGCACGGGGCGCTGCTGTCGGGCTGGCGGGAGGCCGACCGACTCAACCGGCTGCCGCGAGCCGCCGACCGGCAATAAACCCGCCTCGCCGCAGCCATCCGAGCCTCCTTTATTGAACGCGGGGCCGCCGGGGGCCCCCCCGCCCCGCGGGGCCCGCAGCGCCGCTAGTACCAGTTGGTGCCGGCGATCATGAAGCGCGCGTCGTCCAGCGGGGCCGTCGCCGGGCCCGGCTGCGGGGCGGGCTGGAGGGCAGGCTGGAGGGCAGGCTCCGCGGCGGGCCCCGGGGCGGGCGGCGGCTGGGGGGCGGCGGCGGGCGGCGGGGGGGGAGCGGCGGGGACCGCGGGGGGCGCCCCTCGGGCCCCGCCCGGCCCCGCCGCCGAGGCTTCGCCCCCCGCCGCAGGCTCGGCAGGGCGCGGCGTCGCCATGGCTCTGAGGGGAGAACGGCGGCGGCCGGGGCGGGGCGGGGCGGGGCGGGGCGGAGCGGAGCGAGGCCCCGGCCCCCGGTGGCGGCCCCGCCCGCCGCGGCCCGCTCCTCCCTCGCCTGCCCGCCGCCGCCGCCCGCGCCGCCATGACGGGGTGGGCGGGAGCGCTGAGAGCGGCCGCCGCCGCCGCGGGCGGGCCTCGCTCGGGGCCCGGCGCCTTCCGGGCTCGTTTCGACTTCGGCGGCCGCGACGTGGCCTCCTGGTTCCCCGGGCACATGGCCAAAGGTGAGGGCCCGGCGGCGGGCGAGCCCCTCCGCGGGCGTCCCGCCGCTCACCCGGCGCTGCGTTCCAGGGCTGCGGCAGATGCGGGGCTCCCTGCGGCGCGCCGACTGCCTCGTCGAGGTGCACGACGCTCGCATATCCTCCGCCACGGCACCCTCCCCGGCACCTCGCCCCGTGTCCTATCGCCCCCCGCTGCCCTGGTCCAAGTCCCTTAACCCTCCCCTCCCCTGGCCCCCGGACCCCCCCCCCCAGCCCTTCTGTTTTCCCCTGTATCTGCCCCCACTGCCAGCACACGGTCGTTCACCTTAGCAGCGTGCACATCCCGCTGTCAGGCCGTAACCCCATGCTGCAGGAGGCACTGGGCATCCGCCCACACATTCTGGTTCTGAACAAGATGGACCTGGCCGACCCTCGCCAACAGCCGGTGAGCACAAGGGGTGCTGGAGCTGGCCAAGGTCCTGTGGAGCCACTGCAGGACAGTGCCAGAAGTGCCTCTGTCTCCACAGAAAGTCCTGGAGCAGTTGAAGCAGCAGGGATGTTTGCACGTTGTCTTTGCTGATTGCCAGCGGGACAGCAATGTCAAGAAGGTAACGGGACAGCAACCCCAGTGTGGCGCCCCGCTGCACCATGCTGTGGGGAGGTGACATGCAGTAGCATGCCCGGTGACCAGCATCGCTGGTCCACGGCATTCCACACCTCCAAGGTTGGCTCCAATTGGCCAAGGTGCCCCATCCTCTCCTTGGTCCCAAGTGAGAGCCCTTCTCCCCGCTTCCCTGCAGATTGTCCCCCTGGTTGCCAAGCTCATCAACAGCAGCCCCCGCTACCACAGGGCTGAGGTAAGAAGAGACAAGACTGCAAGCATGTGTCCAATGTCACTCTGGGCCTGCGGTCTCAGTGCGGCACCAGCAAGTGGGTGACCAGGGAATCAGGTCTGCAGGCACCTCCCTCTCCCGCTGAGAAGAGGGTGCTGCACGCCTGGAAGTGCCGGCGAACACTGGGTTACTTCTGTGTGGCTGCTGAGGTGTAGCTGGCTGGTAACTGGCTTCTGCCTGCGTGTATCCTCCTTGCTTACAGAACGCCGAGTACAGCATCATGGTGATCGGTGTGCCCAACGTGGGCAAGTCGTCACTCATCAACTCGCTGCGGAGGCTGCACCTCAGAAAGGGTATTTCTCTGGCGTGGGAAGGAGCCACTGGCATAGCCGTGCCGAGGCATGTCACTTGTTTCCCTCACTCTCTCCTTTCCCCAAAGGAAAAGCCACCGCAGTCGGTGGCGAGCCGGGTGTCACCAAGGCAGTGCTGACCAGAATTCAGGTACTGTCCCTTTTCTCCCTGCCAGCTGGGTGGGTGCTGGCCTTGGGGAAGGGCCTGTGCACTTGCATGTCCTCAGAAGCCTGTCAAGGTACCCCGTTACTTTGCAGCAAGACTCCAATGAAGAGCTCAGCTTGTTAGTGGTGTCACCACCGCTGCCTGAGCCTGTGTTGCTAATTACTGGGCCACGTGTCCCTGCCTGTGTAACAGCCCCGCCGTCCCACTGCAGGTCTGTGAGACGCCCCTTATGTACCTGGTGGACACTCCTGGAGTGCTGCCCCCGAAGCTGGGGGACGTGGAGACGGGCATGAAGCTGGCACTGTGTGGTAAGATGCATTCAGGGCCTGAGCTGGCGCTGGCCACTGGGCAGAGCAGCGTCATTTTCCGCAGCCAGCGCTTGAGGGCTTTGTGTCTGGCCTAGTGTCCACAGGCCATGCATGAGTGCAGGGAGAGGTGACAGGGCTGGGAGCGGGGCTGCCGTAGCGCAGAGCTGAGGCAGGCTGAAGGTGCTGGGACTTGCCCTCTCTTCCAGGAGCTATCCGTGACCACCTGGTCGGGGAGGACATTATGGCTGACTACCTGCTGTACACGCTGAACAGGCAGCAGCAATTTGGGTGAGCATGGCATGGAGACGGGGAGGAGCCGGAGGCACCCTGAGGCGCAGCCACGTGCCGGGCCGGGTGGCAGCCACATCCTTCTGGCAGGTACGTGCAGCACTATGGGCTGCCTGAGGCCAGTGATGACATTGGGCATGTGCTGAAGCATGTGGCGCTCATCCTGGGCAAGACGCAGAAGGTGAAGGTGCTCACGGGAACAGGTGAGTGTGGGGCACTCTGTGGTCCTTGGGTTTTGGAGGGTTGTAGGGCTGTGGACTCTGCTGAGGGCTAGCACCAGCCTCTGGCACCTTCCTTCACATCCGCTGCCTGCTTCTCCAGGGAATGTCAACGTGACGATGCTCAACTACTCAGCTGCTGCTTACGAGTTCCTGCGTGCCTTCCGTGCCGGACGCCTGGGTAGGGTGACACTGGACTGAGGGATGGGGTCAGCGTGGGCTCACCAAGGGGCGCAGAGATCTCAGCAGCAGCAGGGAGGCGGACCCTGGCAGCATGGGGGTATGATTAAAGCGACTTTTGCTGATCTGTGCCTTGCTGGATCTTGTGTGGCTGGGGGGGGCGGGGGGAGGGGCTGTGCCATGGGCACTGCCCTGTAGTGTTGCTGTGGGGGATGAGGTGCCTCAGGGATGGCTGTGGCCACCCCGCAAGGACTGGGGGAATTGGGTGGCTCCAGCAGAAACCAAACACTGCAGTCGCAACCTCCAGCCCCAGATAAAACCACTGTGGCCCTGGAACAGGGGCTTCAGCTGCCCCAGGGCGCTCAGCTTGTGCCACCCATCCCGTATTCCGTGCTTGGGCCGCAGCCAGTCACGTGTACTTTCTGCCTAGCTTTATTGCTGCGCTGTCACTGTCGAAACATCGAGAATCCCACGTGCGAAGGGGTGGTACAAACAGGGGCACCTGAGGCGGTGGGGCTCAGCATTGGCGCAGGGAGGCCGTGAGCCCAGGGCTCTGTGGGGTCCTGCCCCACAGCGGGGGCACCTCTGGCCAGGCACAGGTGTCTGGTCCTCGTTGGGGGTTGGGCAGGATCAGGCCACCAAGCGGTGCAGGAGGGCAGCGAGCGGGCAGAGCCAGGAGGCGACCTGGCCCCGCGCCGCCCAGCCTGGGGCCACCGAGGTCCACGCGCCGGCCGTCCCGTTGCCCTCGCGGTACTCGATGCCGTCGTCAGGCCCGCCGGCCAGCCGGGCTCGCTGCAGCGCGGCCCCCGCCGCTGCCCCGCCAGCCGCCGCCGCTGCCGCGACGCGCAGGGCCCCACCGTAGCGGGGCAGGGCCCTCGGCCGGCTGCGGGCAGCCCCCCGCGCCCTGCCCCGTGCGGACCCCCGGGCGCCCCCGCGCCCACCCTTGCCGGCGGCCACGTCGCAGAAGGCGGCGGCGAGCAGCATCAGCGTCCAGCACCACGCCACGCGCCGCCTCATCCCGCGGGACCTGCGCACAGGGAGGGCCGGGCTGCGCGGGTGCCCGGCGGGCATGCGAGCACGTGCAGAGCGTGCACGGGGTTGCGCGCGCGCCCTCGCTCACGCGACGCTCGAGGGGTGTGCGGGTGTACCACGCGCAGCAGCGCACGGGTTGCACGCGCGCCCCGCTGAGTCTTGCGCGTGCGTGCGCGCGCACGGCCTCACGCGCGCGTGGCACGGCCGCGTGTGCCCCCGCGTGTCCGCGCTGCCGTTGCAAGCGCGCACCCTCCGGCGCGCCCACGTGCGGATTCGCGCTCGGCCCCGAGGGGAGGCTGCCGGCACCGCCGTGCGGGCCGCGTGCCCGCGCCCAAATCACGCCCGCGGGTGCGCGCTCCCCGCTCCTTCCCCCCCGCGCGTCGCCGGCGTGCACCGCCGCGGCCGCGCGCTTCCGCGCACGCGCGCGATCGCTCCCGCCCGCGCCCCGCGCTCACCGGGACCGGGGCCGCCGCCGGTTCCGCTCCGCTCCGGCCGTGCCGCGGGCGGCGGGCGGCGGGGTGGGGGGGCAGCGGGGCTGCGCGGCCGGTGCGCGCCCACGCGCGGCGTGGGGCGGGGCCGCGCGCCAGCCCCGGGGCGCGCCGCGGGGCGGGGCCGCGCCAGCCAATGGGAGCTCCGCGGGGGCGGGGGGTGTGGCCTCGGCCGCCCTCCGCCGCCGCGCTCCGCTGCCATGGCCGCCGCCGTGCGCGCGCTCCTCCGCCCCGCCGCCGCCGCCCGCCGCCGCCCGCTCGTCCCCGTCCCCGTCCCCGTCCCGCCGGGCCGGCCCCTGCCGGCGGCGCGGGGCTGCAGCAGCGCCGGTGAGCGGGGCGGCGGGGCTCCGGGCACCGGGAGCGCCCCGCGGGGCGAGGGGGCGCCGCGCCGGGCGAAGGTCGCCTTGAAATGGCGGCGGGTGGCGCGGCGCTGGGAGCGGGGTGGGGGGGGGGCGCGGGGTTGCCGCCGACGGCGGCGTGACCGGTTACCGGGCCGCGGGCAGGGCCCCCCTTCCAGTTCCTGCAGGTGCAGAAGGCGGGGGCCAAGGGCAGCGTGGGCCTGATCCGGCTGCAGCGGCCGCAGGCGCTGAACGCCCTCTGCGAGGGGCTGATGGCGGAGCTGCGGCGGGCGCTCGACGCCTTCGAGGCCGACGCGCAGGTGGGCGCCATCGTCATCACCGGCAGCGACAAGGCCTTCGCAGGTAGCGCCGCCGCCACCCGCCTCCCCGCCCTGCTCGCCTCGGGGTCCCCGCGCCCCGACCGCCCCTGCTCCCGTTGCAGCCGGTGCCGACATCAAGGAGATGCAGGGCAAAAACTTCCAGCAGTGCTACGGCGGCGCCTTCCTGGCCGGCTGGGACCGGGTGGCCACCGTCCGGAAACCCACTATCGCCGCTGTCAACGGCTACGCCGTGAGTGTCCCTGTGTCCCTGCGTGCCCTCCGCCACACGCCGCGCGCCCACGCTAACCCTGCTGTGTGGCCAGCTGGGCGGCGGGTGTGAGCTGGCCATGATGTGCGACATCATCTACGCTGGGGAGACGGCGCAGTTCGGGCAGCCCGAAATCCTGCTGGGGACGATCCCAGGTGAGCGCGGGTCGCGCAGCCCCCTCGACAGGGCAGGGACAGCTGGGGGTCCCCACCCGCTGTGCCTAGCACCCCTTCCCCAGGCGCTGGCGGGACGCAGAGGCTAACCAGGGCGGTGGGGAAGTCGCTGGCCATGGAGATGGTGCTCACTGGGGAGCGGATCTCGGCAGCGGAGGCCAAGGCAGCAGGTAGGGATGTGGGTGAGGCCAGCATCACGGCAACACTCCCCCAACCCTGCTGCCAGCTCCCTGGTTGTCCTCTAGGTCTCGTCAGCAAGGTCTTCCCCGTGGACAAGCTGCTGGACGCGGCCATCAGCTGTGCTGAGAAGATTGCCGGCAACTCCAAGCTGGTGGTGGCTATGGCAAAGGAATCTGTCAATGCTGGTATGGGTTTTTAGGGGTAGGGGGCACCGTGGGAGGTGCTGGCTGCACGGTGTCCCCATCTTCTCCCCCTGTCCCAGCCTTTGAGACAACACTGGCGGAGGGGAACAGGACAGAGAAGCGGCTCTTCTACGCCACCTTTGCCACCGTGAGTGTGGGGCCAGCCGTGGGTGCATTGTGCGGGTGGAGCAGGGCCACGGCCTCACCCCCACCCCCCCAACCTCTACTCTTCCGCTAGGATGACCGCAAGGAAGGGATGACGGCGTTTGTGGAAAAGCGCAAAGCAAACTTCACTGACAGCTGAGCTGTGATGGCACAGGTGTCGGCTGCC
Organism: Cygnus olor; assembly: GCF_009769625.2. NCBI lineage: Eukaryota > Metazoa > Chordata > Aves > Anseriformes > Anatidae > Cygnus > Cygnus olor. Next base: position 16,617,340 of record NC_049175.1, read on the forward strand.
GTTTGTCACCCATGTGCCTCAGCTGGGCGTACGCCCTGCCCCCAGCACCACATCACCCTGCTTACCTCTGCACTGGGCAAGGCGATCCCTGTCAGAGAGTTCGACATCGCTATTAAAAGGCTTTCCTGGTGCTGCCGCAGTATCGGTGTCCTTGCTGGTAGCCAGGCAGGGGCCTGCCCAAGCTGGGAAGTGTTGGGGTTTGCTGAGATCCCCACACCGCACCGGGGTGATGGGCTGAGCCCCCTCCCAGCCTGTCAGGGTTCCCCAAAGCTGAGAATTTTGAGGCTGTGCTGTGGTACAGAAACATAGGATCATTAAGGTTGGAAAAGACCTCCACGATCATCTGATCCAGCTGTTCTGCTACCACCAATATTACCCACTAAACCCACATGTCCCTAAGTACCACATCCAACCTTTCCTTAAACACCCCCAGATGGTATAGAACTGTAGAACTGTGCTCCTGGCAGAAACGAGGAGACAACCAGGATAAGGAGTGCGGAGAGGTTTTATTGGGGGGCTACTGGGGAGGGCAGAGCCTCTCGTCTGCAGCCCGGGCAGGGCCACAGTCCCACTCAGCCATGGTAGATGTGGTCGCGGTCCTTCTCAGGGCCGTTCTGCACCTCCATGGACAGAGCCAGGGGTTTCCCGAGGTCAGCAGGCTCCTCGGCCTCGGCCTCCACTACAGAGTGGTAGAGGTGGTCGCGGTCCTCCTCCGGTCCCACCTGGACTTGGGGTGACCCTGCAGGGGGGAACAGAGGTTTTAAGTGGCCAAGGCAGTGGCACAAGGCCTGGGCGCTGCCGGGACAGATCATGCTACCTGCTCCAGCATCCTTGGCCCATTCACCTTCTTCTGGTGGCTCCACCGCTCTTCGACCCAGGAGGCTGGAAGGGAGAGCAGAGGCAGCATGTGGGGCAGCGGGGCAGGCAAATCACACGCAGCGAGAGCAGTGCATTCCCCCTGAGGTGCCTTATGCTTGGGGGTGTTGTTTTGCCTGCTGCTTTTCCCAGCCAGATCCATCACCACCCCCCTGAACAGCGGTGCCATGATATTTCTTACATTTCCTTCACCAGATCCAGCTTCACGTCCACATCCTCCCCAACGGGGCCGCCGAGAGCCTGCAGGAGAGAGGGGGGCATGCATGAGGGCAGTGGCTCTTTGCATCAGGGTTCCTTGCACCGCAGAGGCTCAGACTCACCTGGGTGCCCCCGGGGGCCAGCAGGAGGAGAGCGGTGCCCAGCAGGACGGCCGCACCGCACAGAGCCATGGCTGCCTCTGCCCGCACCTGGCCTTCGCCCCGCACTTTGTCCTCAGGTGCGGTGCAGCCACGTGTCCCCTGGTGCTCCGTGGGGAAGCAGTGCCTGTGCACCCTTCCCTGCACTGCTGCACCTGCACCCTGCCGTACACTGGGACACATGCACTTCACCATGCAAGACTGCAGCTGCCCCCCGCCGTGCACTACTGGGCTTTGCTGCGCAGGCGGGTGAGCAGTACAGAAGGGGGTTGTTGGTGTTTTAAGAAAGGAATTGGCCGCTAGCAGGGCATTGAGATGGTCCGTCCCAGCACACAGTGGTGCGGTGTGGGCCTGTGTTTTGTGGCTCGAACCCCAAGCCCCAGGGAGGTGATGGTGGATGTGCTGCATTTTGTCCATGTTATTCCAAGTACTGCGCATGGCTTCAGTGGCTACAGCACTGCCAGGACAGCTGCCGCCACTGTAATGGTTGAGCTAGCAGCTGCTGGGGCCTGGAGCAGTGCGTGAGGCTGCGAGCGTGTGGGCATTTCCTCAGCAGCACCTCCTGCACGTGACAAAGCTTCCTGCTCACCTTGTGCCTGAATCCCAGTGGGATTTTGGTGCCATCTCCCACCTGTTGCAGCAGGATGGTGCTGGTGGGTGCCAGCAGCAGGCGAGTAGCAGGTGAGCAGCAGGCAATCCTGCCATTTTAGTGCATTGGGTGGAAGTGGTGAATCTGGGGCTTGTCCTCTGCTCTGACCCTCGGGTACAGCTTGTGAATGAGGCAGAATAACTGGGAGGAGAAAAAGCCTAGAGCTGGGTGCCTTTTCTTTTGTTGGGTTTTTGTTTTGTTTTGTTTTCCTTTTCTGGGGCATAAAACCTCTGCAGCAAGCCAAAGCTGCTCAACCACCTCCTCTTCTTGCAGTGCTGGACTTGGGCAGTGCTGGAGCCAGAGACAGCACCTCCAAGATTCATAGAATAGAATCACAGAATGGTTTGGGTTGGAAGGAACCTTAAAGCCCATCCGGTTCCAACCCCTGCCACGGGCAGGGGCACCTCCTATTAGACCAAGGTTGCCCAAAGCCCCATCCAACCTGGCCTTGGGCACTGCCGGGGTAGAGCATCCACAGCTTCTCTGGGCAGCCTGGGACAGTGTCTTGCCACCCTCACAGTGAAGAATTTCTTCCTGATATCTAACCTAAACCTACGCTTGGTTTAAAGCCATTCCCCCTTGTCCTATCACTACACCCCCTGACAAAGAGCCCCTCTCCAGCTTTCCTGTAGCCCCCTTTAGGCACTGGAATGCTGCTATCAGGTCTCTCTGGAGCCTTTTCTACTCCAGGCTGAACAATCCCAGCTCCCTCAGCCTGTCTTCACAAGGAGAGGTGCTCCAGCCTCTTGATCATCCTCGTGGCTTCCTCTGGACCCTCTCCAACAGGTCCCTCCTGTGCTGGCTGCTCCTGAACTGCAGGTGGGGCCTCACGAGACCTGTCTTCTGCAGCACAGGGCTCCCGGGCTGGCGAAGTAGGGGGAGCTGGAAAGATCTCCGTCTTTGAAGGCTGCAAGACCTCAGGGTGGCACCCGCCCACATCCCAAGTCCACTGATGGCTCCAGTGACTGGAGACAGCCCTGCAGGCCTGGCATCCTCAGCAGCAGCACTGCCAGGGAGGAGCGAGCTGGGGACAAGGGATGGAAGAACCAAGCTCCGAGAGCCACCAGCCACGGGGTAGTGTGCCACCAGAGACATGTCAGGGATACCAAAGCTAAGCGGGGGTCACGCCACATGCCCTTCACTTCCTTGCTTGAAATAAAAGTTTTCTCAACAGCACCAGCCACCCAGGAAAGGCTGGCCCGTGGACTCCGCAAAAAGCTGATCCCCCCCAAAAGAGGCAGCAATGAGCCCAGAGTCTGTGATTATGATTTTTACTTATTTTTTTAAGACCAAGGGTGGACACTCAGAGTCTGGGAAAAATGAAGAAAGATGCTTCCAGATGGAAGCTTCAGAGCTAAACATACAAGGGGGAGCACTGAGCAGCAGACTTGGTTTCTCCCGTGTGATCTTCACACCTCAGTGCACCCGAGCCTGCAGGCTCAGGGACTTAACATTTTCAGTTATCTCAGCACGGAAATATCTCATTAGGGGCTTCCTGCTTTGGGATGTGCTTTTTTTGATGGCCTGCCTCTGCTGCTGGAGGTCCCAGGGCAGTGCATGGCGCTTGCTGCACTGCTGAAGTTGTGGGTGGTGGCAGGCACCAGATGTGGGGTGGCATCCCTCCTTCTGTAATATCCTCCATCCCATTTGTCCCTCCCAGCACCTGTGCTTCCCTCTGCACAGCCTTCACTCTGTCCCTGCCCTCCCTTTCCACATTTCCCTCTAACCCTCCACTCTACTCAGCTCCAGTGGGTTTGTTGGCCAGGGACTGCTGTAGCTGAGGAGCAAGGATTAAAGCTGGACAAACCAGCTGTTTTAAACAGAATGAAACATTTTAAAACTCAAAAGGAAATCACTTATGTCCCTTTAAAAATTGCTCTCTGCTCCTATTTGCAAGGAGTTTTTAAATCTTTTTTTGCCTTTTGTTCCTTCTACAGAGGCGAGAGGGAAAAAAAGCAATTACAGATCCTAAGCTTCTTGGATAAATGCCATACCAGCAACCTCCTGTGATTCTTTTTTCTTTATGGATGGAAAAATCATCTCCATCATCAACTGATTTTGGAGTTATTTGGGGCAAAGGCCAAAGGTTCCTTCTGCCCTTCTGGCTCCACCTGCATTGCAAGACAGCACCTTTACTCTCACCTCCACGTTGCGGTGCTCTGCTGCAGGCTGGAACTTTTTGCTAGCAACTGGTGACAAGAAACCGAAGTTCACCCCACCCCATGTCCATATGCTGTCAGCAGGGCTGTTTGCACCATGATCTTTCAATAATGCTGCTAGAAAACGTCAGACAAAAAGTAAGCTAGACTGTGAAAGTGTTGTGCCTTGTTATCTAGGGGCTTTCAGACATACTCTGCTCGGTACACCGAAGGCAAGACTGCAGAAGATACAGGTATGGCAAATATAATGTTTTTTCTGCATGCATGGTTTCACTCAGGAGCAGCGCAGCCCTAAGCCACTCCAACAGCCCTTCTCAGACACTGCTCCATACAAACACAGTCCTCACCTGCAGGTGAGTAAGGCTGGTAGGGAAGTGTGATACTCATCCAGCAGGCCAGCTGATGGGGCTGGGAGGATGCAGGGCTTCCTAGAAGAAGAGGGCATACAGTGGATGTTTCTCTGTGTTACCCCTGCTGCATTTTTGGCAGTGATTAAGTCTGTGCAATTCGTGTGACTGTCTGGAGTTCAGAAAATCATTTACCAAGATCAGGCAAGGTATGTCTAGAAAGCTGCTACTACCCAGAGGAGTCCTGCTGCTGATGAGACACGACAACTCAGCAGCACAGAGGCAGACAAATTTATCTGTAGTTTGGTTTTGGGGGTATCAGAGAAGAGAGCTTTGTGGCTCATGGAGGATGAATATAAGCATGGCTCTGCTCAGAAATCCTCTCAAAGGGATGAGGTATGCAGACACAAAGGGACTGTAGCAAAGCACCTCCCGGGATATTTATGCATCCCAAACCGCACAACCCCTGTTGTCTCCGCTTTCCCGAAAGGGAGTGGATCCTTGCATGTGACTGCAAATATTCCTGCATGGCCACCGCACCATCGATAATGTTTGCTGGTGGTGGCAGCTGGTGTCTTTTCATCTCGTGACTATCTCTAGTGCTTCAGACTTTCTTCCTTGGGCCTTTGAATCCCCGGGTGGCGCCTTGCCCGAAGCAAATTGTGGATGGGACCCTGGAAAGAGAGACATCTGTTAACACGCATTTGTGAGATCTTTGCTCTTTGTGTATCAGCAGAGGTCCTGCTGTGACCATTCAATTATCAGGAACGTTCATGCTTTAAAATGAGAAGCTGGCTTAGCCCAAGAATGCAAGGCAATGGTGCTGGAGTTGAATGAGTTAAGTGATCTTTATTTGGTACCAGTGCAGAACTGACTGCTGCACAGAGTAAGACTTGAAGCACAGGGCTCAGCTGCAGCCTGTGTTAGGAAGTCTTGCAGAAACAGTCACTGATTTCAGCTTTTGCCAGCACATTAAGCACTGCAGGAGCTCTGTAGGATACAAGTTGCTAGTGCAAAGGTCTGGCTGCACACTGATTCGCTTGGACAAGCTCTCAGTATGCTTATAGCCAGCCCGTTTCCCAACACCCATGCCCATCCCTTAACACCCCACCTCCCACAGGATCACTGGGATGTTTTATGCCTTGAGTGATTTCCAGCACCCAGGATGGGAAGAGCAAGGTATCACAGACACCAAAGCAAAATTTCTAAATCGCCAAAGCCTATTTCAAAATATGGGGGAAACACTGTCTTCTTTTCCATTTATTCTGCACATTTCATTTGTGTGCTGGAGGGCTCTCTCTCTTCACAAGCAGGTACAAGCTGTTACAAAATGTAATATGCCACTGGGAAATTAGAGTGGTTTTTTTTTTCTGGAGGTGTATGATTGCGAAGAGCAGAAGCAACAGTAAAAGAGGCCTTTCAGTAAAGTCTCTTATGACCAGGAGCATCATGTCAAATTCAAGACAGCTTTTCTTCCTTGCTTATAACCTGTTACTCCTGAAAAAGCAGTCGAGCTTAAAATGTCACTCTGTCAGCCAGTTAGCATCACCTTAACCCCATGGACATGTAAAGCAACAGTTTTCTGTCACATAGACCATTACATGCTACTGTCAAAAGCAGACCCAGTAGGCTGTAGCATGTTGGTGAGCACTTTCAGACATGGTTTCACAATTTAGAGTTGTGAAACAGCATAATTTTACAGACAAAGCGAAGTGCAAATGCCAATGGAAGTGCGAGGGAGCTGAGGTCCCTGTGCGGCACTCCAGCACAGTTGTGGGCGCACCACACTTCTTCCAGACTGCGAGCGTCTCAGATGCAGCAAACTCAGAACAAAGTATCCCTTTGCTAGCTGGAATAGTATAAGGAAAACCTGGAACTATTAGTGCCGAGACCAGGATACTTGAACTATATTGACCACTACCACTGTCACTAAAATGTCAATAATCCAGGTGCTGTGAAGAGGGTGACACGCTGCTTCAGTGACCTTTGGATCACATCACATGCTGCTACTGTGTGTAGATTTTACAGTAAGTGATAAAGATGATTTCAAAAGTCAAGGCAGTATTAGGCTGTTCAGATTCAATTTTCTGTAATGCCTTTATCTAAAAACCAGAAAATACAGCAATGCTGATCTGGCCTTGGAAAAGGTAAGTAGGGTGTTCACCTACTTTATTTATACCTTGTCCTGTGACTGCATGGGAGCCCAGAAAGCTACAGCCAAACACACCAGCTTGGCCCAGAGTCAGCTAGGATGGGAAAGCACTACAAAGCAGGACAGAAACTTGTTTGAATACTTTAGGGCTTAGACTCCAACAGAATTACCTTCAGACCCATGCCATTCTGCAGTACTCTGGGAAGAGATCATGGGCTGGCAGAGTAACAGAAACAACTTGCTAACAAGGCTTTTACAGCATACACGCACTTTTTATTCCTTATGCTTTTCTCTTTTTTAAAAAGGGCTTTTAAAAAATAAATAGAAATATTACCTCTTTTATCTTCAATACAGAGACACCCTGAGCTGTGTTGCAGTATGAAACTAAGATGGTACAGTTCCAACCCTGGAAATTTTTGCCTGTGAAGGCAAGTGGTACAGACCTGGATTTATAGAGTCGTTTCTCTGGCACTGAAGGGCTGGGGCTGGCTGCAGGCTGAGGGATCTCCATGCTCTCACTGGGCCCTACTTCCATGGGGTCCACTTGGAATTGCTCCGAAGTCTCCATGCTGACATCCATTGGCACACTTGCACACTGCTGCGTGGGACAGCTCATGTGCTTGGTGCCACTGCAAAGACAAAATTTTGTATCCTTTCTCAGCAGATGCCATGTGAGCCCAGAGCAAAGGAAACAAAAGGTATTTCATGATGAAGTTATAAAGCAGGTCAAGTCAGACTTTTGTGAGTTATTGCAAGAAAGACATTTGGCTACACAAAACACCCACAGAGGCCATAAAGCTGCTTGAGAGCTAAGCAAAAGTATTTAGCACTGCTGCGTTATAGCACACAGCTTAGTCCCTAAGTTTTATTCTTCTATCCATAAAGCATAACTTATTCACAGGCTTGATTCCCAACTTAGGTTGGACAGGACCTCTGAAGGCCTTTAGTCCAATCCTCTGCCTCAGACAGGATTTACTGTATGACTGGAGCAGGTCACCCAAGCAAGCGCTGAAAGACTCCATAGACCCAGGCTCCCTGTCCCTTTAGGAACCCATCACATGGCTGCACCCCCATGGCAGGAAAGGAATTTTCTCTTCATCCCATCATCCAGGTCACTGACAATGGTTTTAAGCAATATCAGTCCCTGTATTAATCCCTGTAGTAAATGCAGCGCTTGAAATGAGCAGCCAGCTGGGAAAACCATCCACTAAATTTACAAAGGCTCCCTACTCACACTTTTCGGGAGTGGAATATCACAAAGAGTTGCAGATAAAGCAGGAAACATGCAAAAGGTGATGCAGAGAGGCATTGGACTTTGCATTTAAACTCAAGAAAGCATGAGAGAACTGACACACTTCAACATTAAGATAAGGCAGAAAACTTAATTTCTGAGTCTTATAAGGTAAAAACTTGCTTACTCTGGAAAGGGAGCAAACCAGCAGAGAAGCACAACACTACCTCTACATGGGAAAGCCAGTTGTGATACTGCAATTCAACAGTTACCTTTTCACTTTCTTTGGTCTACCAAATCGGAAGTCAGCAGGGTAAAGGTGAACGGTGACCAAGTGATCCTTTCTGTCTTTGCTGCTCTTGAATTTCTCTGTACAGCCTTCTACCAAGCACTTGTACTGGAAGACAGGAAAAAAGGACATCACTGGCAAAGGCAACCTATGGGGGATGCAGGATCATTTTGGTGGGTTCCCCTCCTCCTTCATAATGTCTGAATGGAGCAAAACTAGAAGTTAATGTGGCTTTCCCAGTCTTACTGCCTTGCCAGCATCCCGCCACACACAGGACAACTGCCACTTCCACAGGACTCATCCAGTGGAAGACTCACCATGTTCTGTTTCTCGGCCATTATCTGGAAGAGTGAGTCATGCCACTCCAAGATGTGGATATCCAAGAGATGCCCTGAAGGAAAGGAGCGCTTGCAGAAGGAGCAGACATTCCTGTGCAGCGTGTTGTAGTGGTGCTCATAGCCCTCCAGGGTGTCAAAGACCTGGGAGCACCCAGAGATGTGACAACAGAATTCAGATACCCTATGAGGAAATTAGGACATCAACAGTATGTTACAGCCATACTCAATATATAAATTAGTGCCTTAATCTAAGCTGCATGTATCTCTTTAGAAGATTTTAACTGTGGCCTTTTTAAGAAGAAAGGGGAGAAGAAGAATTGCAGCCTGCAGCTCCTTCACGGGGAGCGGAGGGGCAGGCGCTGAGCTCTGCTCTCTGGGGACAGCGACAGGACCCGAGGGAACGGCACGGAGCTGGGACAGGGGAGGGTCAGGCTGGTGTTAGGGAAAGGTTCTGCACCCAGAGGTGGTCGGGCACTGGGACAGGCTGCCCAGGGACTGGGCACGGCACCGAGCCTGACAGAGCTGAAGGAGCGTTTGGACACCGCTCTCAGACAGGGGGTTTGGGGTTTGGGTGGTGCTGTGTGGAGCCAGGAGCTGGGCTCGGTGATCCTTGCGGGACCCTGCCAGCTCGGGGTATTCGATGACTTTTTCGCGAACAATCCGTAAACCAGACGAAAGACGCGACGGAGTTAGGACCGTAACGGTGCCGCTCACTGCGGTCCCCTGTCGGCTGCCACAACCCCAGCACCGAACCTGGGTCTCTCCGCCTCCTCGGCCCGGCCCGTGAGGGCGTCCCGCAGGTACAGGTGCCTCTGCACGTCGCCGTCCTGCAAGAGGAGAGGCGAGCTGGGGGCTGCCCGCGGCCGCGCCGCTGCCCCCCGCCCCGCCTCGCCCCGCTCCGCCTCACCTCCAGCAGCGGGTGCTGCGGGTCCAGGCGCAGGCGGCGCGGGGCGAAGGAGAAGGGCGGCCGCGGCGGAGCCCGGCGGGGCGGCGGGGCGGGTGGCAGCGGGGGCCGCTCCCGCAGGCGGCGGAGCAGCGCCATGGGGCCGGGCCGGGCAGCGCGCAGGCGCCAGCAGCGCTTCCGTGGGGAGGCGGCGGAGGCTTCCGGGCGGAGTCCCGCGGCGGGCTGGGGCTGGGGCTGGGGCTGGGGCTGGGGGAGCCGCTCGGAGCCGCGGGGTGAGGACGGGGCGCGGCGGGGCGGGAGGGGGCACGGCGGCGGAGGCCGGGAGGGAGCGGAGCCGCCGCTCGGGGCTGGCCCCGGGGCGGGGACCCACCGCTCGCGGGCTCCTCGCCGGGCGGAGCCTCGCGCTGGGGCCTTCGGGCAGCCGCTCCAAACGGTTCTTTTTCTTTTTTTTCTTCTTTCTCTTCCTCTTTCTCTTTTTTCCATTTCCTTTTCCTTTTTCTCTTTATTTTTTTGGCAAGCCAAAAGCGCGTCCATGCGGTCGATGCTGGACGCGTGTAAGGCTTGCGGTGTCGGACCCCTCGCTGGTGGCTCTGCCCTGCTCTTTTACTTGTGGCCGTCGTAACTGCAGACTTTGGCGGTTAATTTCGCGTTCATCCGTTCGTAATAAAGGGCAGTAGAAGGCAAAGACCCTTCAGCGTGGAAGAGCTGCCGCTGAGTAACTCCAGAAGCAGTGGGGGCATAGACTGTTTTGGCTGTGTCTGCAGCGTGTTGCTCAGCACGCCAGCTCTTCTCGTAAAGAGGCAGTAACTTGGCAACTAGTGTCACTTCCACCATGAAAAGTCCTCTGCTGGCTCACCCGCATCTAAAGTGAGTAGAGTTAAACCAGGCCAGATGCGGAGTTGCAGTTTTGCTTGTCTTCTCCCCTTACACGTATTTCTTCGTTCCAATTAAATGTCCCTGCGTACCCTGTGGGCTCATAATAAAGTTAGGAAATGTTGCTTGTGTGGTTACGTTTTCGTATGTAGAAGCAAAATAATACCTCACTGCCTTCCTTTCTGTGCACCATGCAGTTTGTAACCTCGGGCAGGAATATGAGCGAGTTCCGCATCCACCACGATGTCAACGAGCTGCTCAGCCTGCTGCGTGTTCATGGAGGGGAAGGAGCCGAAGTGTACATCGATCTTCTACAGAAGAACCGCACGCCGTATGTTACCACCACTGTCTCTGCACACAGTGCTAAGGTAAACGGTGTGCTGTAGTCATGGCTGAGATGTGTTTAAAGTCTCGCGGGCAGACCTACTGAAGCATTGTTTTTCCTTTGCAATTGCTGCTAAAAGCGACATGGTCTCCCACAGTATTCTCCTGGAGAAGCTGGCAGCCCACGGCTTGGACAAGTATACTCTTTGCTGGGTTAAAAACTGGCTGGATGGCTGGGCCCAAAGAGTGGTGGTGAATGGAGTTAAATCCAGCTGGTGACCGGTCACCAGTGGTGTTCTCCAGTGGTTGGTGTTGGGGCCCTTCCTCTTTAATATCTTTACTGATGACTTGGATGGGGGAATTGAGTGTACCCTCAGTAAGTTTGCAGATGACACTAAATTGGGGGGAAGTGTCGGTCTGCCAGAGGGTAGGGAGGCCCTGCAGAGGGACCTGGACAGGATGGGTCGATGGGCAGAGGCCAAGGGGATGATGTTCAACATGGCTAAATGCCAGCTCCTGCACTTCGGTCACAACAACCCCATGCAACACTACAGGCTTGGGGCAGGGTGGCTGGAAAGCTGTGCAGGGGAAAAGGACCTGGGGGTGTTGGTCGATGCTCGCCTGAACATGAGCTGGCAGCGTGCCCAGGTGGCCAAGAAGGCCAACGGCATCCTGGCTTGTGTCAGGACTAGTGCAGCCAGCAGGACCAGGGAGGTGATCGTCCTCCTGTACTCTGCTCTGGTGAGGCCACACCTCGAGAACTGTGTTCAGCTTTGGGCCCCTCAGTACAAGAAGGCCATCGAGGCCCTGGAGCGTGTCCAGAGAAGGGCTATGAAGCTGGTGAAGGGCCTGGCACACAAGTCCTGAGAGGAGCGGCTGAGGTCACTGGGGTTGTTTGGTCTGGAGAAGAGGAGGCTCAGGGGAGACCTCATTGCTCTCCGCAACTACCTGAAAGGGAGGTGTGGGGAGCTGGGGGTCGGCCTCTTCTCACAGGTAACTAGTGATAGGACTAGAGGGAATGGCCTCAAGTTGCACCAGGGGAGGTTCAGGTTGGAAAGTAGGAGACGTTTCTTCTCAGAGGGAGTGAGTAGGCCTTGGAAAGGGCTGCCCAGGGAGGTGGTGGAGTCACTGTCCCTGGGGGTGTTTAAGGAAGGGTTGGATGTGGTGCTCAGGGACATGGTTTAGTGGGTGACATTGGTGGTAGGGGGATGGTTGGACCAGAAGATTTTGGAGGTCTTTTCCAGCCTTAATGATTCTGTGATTCTATAAGCTGCTGGCTCCAAGAAGACAAGGCATCCTATGGAGAAACTTGGCATAAACTCTCTTCAGTGTGATTTCTTTGTGTATAATCTCATCTGGAGTCTTGATTTTCAACTTAGAGTAGAAAAGATTTCATCAGGAAAAAGGTAAAAAATCCTTGCATCTTGGAGGGACCGGTGAAAGAAAGTGAGGTTTGTTAAAACTGGGAGAAAAATTAAAAGGAGCTTATTTTGTGCCTGTGATGGTTGTTTCAAATTGTAATTAGAGTTGTTGTTCTCTGGAGAAATAAAACAAATGAAAAATAGTAATCGTATGAAATGTGATTGTCTGAACAATATCTGACTTTCTTTCTGAGTACCCACCCATGGTATCAGGGATTTAAAGCCTGACACTCTCATGACCAGGCATACTTCCATGGCCATTGTACTCCAGTCTTAAGCATCATTTACATTACAGCTACAGTTCATTGAAATGTGGAAAGGTTAAAGGAGGCGGCACTGCTGGAGATCCGTAGTCCAACCCTTTGCTCATAGCAGGGCCAACATCTTAGCCACAGCAGATTGCTTAGCTGTATTTTGCGTACCTTCAAGAGATTCCTCCGTTTCCCTAGGCCACATCCCAGGGCAGCACTGCTCTCTCAGTAAAAGACCCCAGGGACAGCTTGGGCTTTCTTTGGTGCAGTTTGTGTCAGTGCCTCCTGTGCTTTTGCTGTTCCTCTCATGGCAAAGTCTGCAGCCCCTCTGTGGGCAATGGGCAACATGCCCTGCCATCTCCGTGCCCCTGCTCTGGGTTCAATCCTTTTCGTTCATATCTGTCTTGTTAGTGAAGCCCCCAAAGAGGACCTGGTGTCCAGATGTGGCTTCATCGGTGCCAAATGCCTTAATAAAGCTGCTGATACAAAACTGTATTGCTGCAGACTGTGCATGTGCAAAGTCAGTTCTGCTACAGAGCTTGTGCTTTCTTTAATCTTTTCACTCCTGCAGTACCATGGCCATCACCTGAAGTGCTAGGACCCTCCCACACCTCTGTTGTAATTATTAGTAGGAAGCCAATGCTATATCATTCAGTCCAAAGCCTATTCCCTGAAGTACTTTGGAGCCAGCAGCAGCCTACACCTTGTCTCCATCCTTGCATAATGCTCCTCCCTTGAATGCTGTGATGATAATGTCTGTTAAACATTTAATATTAATGTGGTGTTTTACAGGTTAAAATAGCAGAATTTTCTCGAACACCTGAAGATTTTTTAAAGAAGTACGATGAGCTGAAGTCTAAAAATACAAGACATCTAGATTCTTTAGTATATCTACTGTCAAAGCTCACAGAAGATAAAGAGGTTTGTTTCTGTGTTAGAACTGAGTTTGTTGTAAGTATTCAGAAGTAGTAGCAATGCAGTGGCTTTAAGTGCACACACTTTCTGATGATAATGTTAAGTGAAATGCATTGAAATCAACAGAACACAACCAGTTCTAGCATTTTCTGTTAAATATAACCAGTTCTAGCATTTACATTAAAGCACTGCTGAGAATTATGCTCCTCTTGACGTAGACCACTTTATGACATGATACTGGGATGTGAAGACCTGTGGTCTGATGCAGCATAACCATCTTATGGTCAGATGTTTTTTACTTTATTACGTGTTGACCAGTATTCACAAAATCTCTTCTTTTTTTTTGTGTACGTACAGACACTCCAGTATTTGCAACAAAATGCTAAAGAAAGAGCAGAACTTGCAGCAAATGCAGCAGCCAGTGGCAGCACAAATTTTTCCATTTCCTCATCTACTTCCAAGATATCTCTACAGGAGCTTGAGGAGCTACGCAAGCAGCTAGGCAGTGTCACAGCCAACTCCAGTGTACAGCAGGTACTAGCCTAGTCTCTTCCCTAGCCTTGGGCACAAGATCTTTCCCTACTGCTTGCATGTAGCTGTGCTCTTTCTTAACCTTTATCGTCTAGTGGAATTAAAAATGTTCCTATCCATGCAGATAATATAAATTCTCTCTCAAGATGTGTTAGTCAAATTATATTAAATCTTTGTGCTGTTCTTCATAAAAGTGGCCTTTTCTATTTAAGTCAGTAAAGCTGAGTTGATTTTAGGCCACAGCAGTCCTTAGTGGCTGGGATCAATATAATTTCACTTTCCCATTTCAAACCACCTCTTTAACCTGTGCAGGCATTTCCTTTTCTGCCTGTAGTAGCGCTTACTCAGGAGCCCAGCAGCCTTTATGACTTGTCCCATCCTTGCTGAAAATTGTACTCTCCCAGATATGTGGATGCAATGCCTCACATAATCATTCCACAAGTGGGCACAGCCATTCTTTCTGCTGAGCTATTTGAATGAGTCTTCCTGTAATAAATGCTTCAAATTGATCCCAGTCAAAGAGAAAAAGGGAAAAAACAAACAAACAAATGAAACAACTGTAAAAGTAAATGGTATCATCGTAAGACACAGGCTTAGAAAACAGGTGAATGTTTCATTATCGGTAGGCCAGAAAGTTCAAAGGGATGATTATTACTTAAATCCAAATATCATTTTTCCTATAATCAATTATAGAAATAACCATTTCCTAGCTATGCTTAGGCATTTTGGCTGCAGAAGGCACAGGAGCAACAGTATGAACAGTTATTTGGACAGAAGCAAAGATGATATGTGGGGAGAAGGAGAAGAAGAATGGGGGCTCAGAGGTCCGTAGTGAGTAACTGGACAATATGTGCAAATTCTTCCATTTAAAATTTTGTGATTTCCATTCTCCTCAGAGTTTTGGTTTTGTTTCTGTTTTGCCTTCTGGCTGACTATTCAATAAAATCTATCAAGGGACAAACCTATAGGCTCGGAATGTTTCTGAGATGTGGGCCTGCTTGTGAACACTTAGAAAACACATGCCAGGGTCTTTTCAGTCTGCAGTCTGTGCCACTGGAGCTCTTTGCCTGAGGTCTGTGGAGGCATCGCTGTGTCTGTATTGTGTGTGTTGTCTGTTCATACTGATGGGGTGTGAATACTCAGTAGGGGGACTCTCCATGTTCAGTGTTTAAGGATGCCTACAGGGTCTCTCAGCTTTAAGGGCTTTGAGTGCATGTGATGATGGGGAGTGCAAACCCCCCATCCTCTGTCAGGCAGTGATGAAGCTGGTCTTGTTCCACAGATATTTGTGAAATGCATGTGTCCACAGACTGTTTGCTTGACTCATCCAAATCCACAGATGTTTCGAGTCAAGCGGTTGATTTAGATCATGAAGGAAAGACAAATTTCCAGTAAGATAACCCATGTTTTTAATAGGATTTATGTGTGGACTTGCTATAAGAGGAGAGAAGAGTAAGCAGTGTTCTCTAGGATGTATAGTTCAATTACAAGTTGGTTTCCCATGCATGCTTTTCCTTTGAGGCACGGATATGACTCCACAACCAAAGGAATTGAAATGGCAATGTAAGCCAATTGAAAAGATTTATGCCTCCCTGCTGCTCCGTTTATGCTTTCTTCAGGCTTACAGAGCTGAAACTCTCATAAAAGGTCTGATGCTCAGGGTCATTGGGTCATTGTGACTGTATCAACTCACATAGCAGAAATATCTCAGCCGCCCTCTCACGGAACTGTCACCTGCACTAAGTGAGGGTGGGTGTCATTTTGTCCCTCCAGGAGTGAGATCCTGCATCTCCCTGCTGGCCTAGCCTATGGCTGCTGCTCCTCTGTGGGGAAAAAGGGTCTCCTGTCAAATCTTACTATCCTGAGAATATTTGTGGGAATGTTTGGACCTCATCTGTTTTTCTTCCTGGTGTTCCAGAATTCCAGCTTAATCCAGGAGTCAAACTTTTTTTTTTTTTTTCCCCTGAATCCAATACCCCTGAGTTGAAGCTTGCTGGAGAAGACCTCTTCTGTTCAGAGGTGCTCTGTGAGCTGTTGTAGAGATGGCAGAGAAATCCAGAGGCACAGCTGTCACTGCAGAGAGGCTCCCAGGCAGATAGGATGTTCTGCAAGGCTATGAATCTTGTGCCTCTCGGGTCTGAGGACCTTGCACCAGGGTTATGCCAGGACTGAGGCTGCAGCAAACACCAGCAGAACTAGTGTTGTCTAGGGGAGCAGTCCCATTGCTGATTCTTGTTTGAAGGATTTTAAGATCTCACACTGGGCATCTCTTAGAATGTGGGGAATGGTTGGGGTCAGCCCCAGGGTGAATGAATTAGAATCATAGAATCATAGAATATCCCGAGTTGGAAGGGACCCATAAGGATCATCAAGTCCAACTCCAATTCACACATAAAAACACTGTTCTTTAAGATGCAAAGCTCATGTTTGCTCGCTTCCTTCCCACATTCCACTGTCCTCTGAGACATTCTACGAGAAGAAAATAAAACGACCCTGTGAATATCCCATTTCACATAAGTGCTTGTAGAGCTTATGAAATGGCTTTTATAAGCATGTCCCCCATGTTTGTGCACTTGTGGATGTAAATGTTCATGTAGGTTACATGTCGTGCAGGCCCCTACAGCTGAGAATTAATCTTTCACTCCATTTATTTTACTGGCAGATATCCAGAGCTGGGGATGAAAACTTTTGACATTTTAAGAGCTCAATTCCTTCACTGACTCTGATTCAGAGTAAAAACCACCATTATTTTCCACCAGTGGATTATCGGGATTGCATTTCAGATGCAGCTGCTCACTGGGCACTCTGCAGAAACTGAGTTCAGAAGTGTTCATTTACCTGTCTGCAAGTGCTCCTTGAATAAGATGTTCCTGCTTACAGCTTCTGCAAGTAGTTTGCTGGCTTTTATGTGGTGCACTTTGCAAACTAATAAGATTCCTGGTGCTTGTGCATGTCCCCATTCTGCTCCCATATCTGTGCCATAGCACCGAGGCTGGTGGGGAGGCATACAGCAAGGCATTATTTGATGTATCCTCCAATAAAAAGAAGGCCAACTGTATAAAAAATCATCTCTGCAGCACTGAGACCAATAGACTAGATGGTACTGATAGACCAAATCCTGTGCTGTGCTACTGTAACATCAGTTATTCTATTTTCTGTTCTCAAGGTAGCAGCTTCAGTGAATTTCTGCTTAAAATTCAAAATTTCTTGCACTTCTGAAGATCTCTCTTTTTCCTTCTCTCTCTCCCTCTCTTTTCTCAACAGCCTCTTGAGCTTACACGAAAAGTGCTCCGAGATAAGCAAAACAAGAAGAATTCAGGTCAGCCTGTTCCAGTATTTCCATCCTGGGTATATGAGAGACCTGCACTTATTGGTGACTTCTTAATTGGCACCAGTTTAAGCACTGACACAACGGTACCTATAGGTATGTGATACACAGGGAAAGTTACCTTGACATATTATGTTCCATTCAGAAGTACCATTCAGATTTCATCGCGCTCAGGATGAAAGCAAAACATGGCTCCTTGGACTCTGCCGATGAAGACCAGGGTTCCAAAAAAAAACCAAAAGCAAACAAACAAACAAACAAAACCCACCACCAACAAACTTACTTTCTTCAGTGCTTCTCCTGTGCTGAATTCCATCCCGATTGTTAAACCACACAATCTAATCTGTTTAGCATTTTCCCAGTCCTTTTTCTCTTGAGTCACAGCTTCCATAAAATACTACTGTAGGAGAATCATGTCTCTATTCTCAGCTGTAAAATCTGTAGTTGTACCTGTCAAGGGAGCCTGCATTAATCCATCCAGCTCAATCTCCTCTCCAGTAAGACTATAACAACCTGCCCGATTTGCTCTCGTTTCTAGCCAGAGCTGCAAGGGACCAATCTTACCCTCTTGTGTTATAGCTTTAAGCAGAGCTGTGTATAGAACTCCTGTAGGAAACCTGTAGTTTCTTTCTGATGTGAATTTGGACTGTGTGGAAAATGACAACAGTAGGCTCATTCCTGGAGGTGCCCCTAAATAATGATACATAAATAAATCCACCATTGTGTTTCTGCTGGGTACTCTTGGGACGTCCTTTAAGGGTATGTTCCTAGCAAGCTCAGAACCATTTGTTCTGTCAAAGTTTGGAAAAGGCCAGTATGGTTTTGCTGCACATAGATCTTCTGTCTTTCTTCTTTCTCTGAGATGCTGATTTGAATAGCAGAGCTGAGTGTTTCCCTGTTGTCAAATGGTTCTTTTAGCTGCATGGGAGTTTTAGGCATGCCTGATGCATACATTTTACATGCTTTTATTTGAGGCTTTTGAATCATACATGACTGAGACTCTCAGTCATATCTTCAGTTAAATGTTTTTTTTTCCAGGGATTAACAAATTCCGTAGTGCCCAGTAATCACTGGTGAGTGACTGTCAAATGCTGCACCAGCACATACAGTCCTACAAACTGAGAGGGACTGTTACCTAGTTTCATGAGATAAGGTTTGCCGTAGTGAGTGCTGTAGCCACTCTGATCCAGTCCTCTGATATACTATATTACATTTCAGGTTGAGTCCTCTATACTTCTTTGTAGGTTGTAGTTGATTACGCCATTCAGAGACCCTGCAACTTCTGGTTCACCTGCAGCTTTTGCTGAGTTAGCATTTCTTTGTGTCTGTATTTAAACTGTATATTTGAGTATTTCAATGAGGGGAAGTAGGGGGAATTGTCAGCAAGACTAGAACTCCTCAGATCTAGTATAACTGAGCCCATTTCAGTGAAAGGATCAGCAGTGCAAGTGATGTTTTCTTGGTCACAGATGTCAGATGTATAGCCCTGTCTGCCTGGTTTACTTTGAGTATAAATGACCAAAGGATTCTTTTTTCCTGGAAGGCAAGGTAGAAGATTTTGGAGCTGGCCCTAATTCTGTTGTATTTCTTTGTATCTTGGTTCAGCTTTGTGTGATCTTTGTTCTCTTTGTATGGTAGTATGTCTTCCTTTTAAGCTTCAGGTCTTCAATCAAAATGATATGAATGATAAAGTAGTACTATGGCATGTTCTGATCGTGTGCTTTTTTGTCTTCTCTTTGAAAACAGGTACTTTGCCATTAGCCTCTCAAGAATCTGTGATTGTGGAGGACTTGCTATATGTTTTGATTGGTGTGGATGGAAGATACATCACAGCACAGCCTCTCGTAGGCAGGCAGAACCGAACATTTTCGGTTGATCCAAACTTGGACTTGTCCATCAAAGAGCTGGTGACCAGGATTCTTCCCGTAGCAGCAAGTTACTCTGCTGTCACCAGGTACAGAACTGACATTTCCTTTCAGAGGAGGATGTTCTCCTTTGAGCATCAAGATATAGAATATAGAGTCTGTCATTTTGCAGATGGTGACTTCGAAGCTAAATTTAAACCTTTGAGGATATAAAATAAGAACGACACCTTATTTGAAATGGTTTTGACCGCATTTCTTTTTTTCTGACTTTTTCCTCTGTGCTGCATGTTCACTTTTACATTCACCTCACCTTTGCTGTATCCAAACACTGTCTTGGTGCATTCAGACAAAGGAAAAATGGGATGTGTCATCTTATTATGGCTTGTCTCTTCCTGTTCTGCTATGGATTTCTCTTTGCTTCCTGCCTTTTGATCTCCTCTGGGCATCCAGGACTAAGACAACCTTTGTGTCTGCTGCTGAGCAGGAGACACAGCCTACTGCTGCCTAGTTTCTGGTAGCTACCTTAAGTAATTGTTGAAAGGCCTTAGTATAAGGTACCCCTCACTGACAGCAGACGTTTGTAGTGTGGATGTCTGTATTTGATTCGATGTCCCTAAAAGATCAGAAAAGAGAAAGAAACACTTTAAGGAAGCGATTTGTCTGGTCTCTTTTACCCAACTCCTTGATGTGACTTGTATTTGGAAGCATCTCTCTTTGTCCACTAACTGTGCTGGGTCTGGCTGGGATGGAGTTAACATTCCCTGCAGCAGCCCACACAGTGCTGTGCTCTGCACGTGTAGCTAGAACAGCACTGGTATCACACCGGCGTTTTGTCTATTGCTGCATAACACTGGCACAGCATCAGGACTCCCTCCAACCGCCCCCAAGAGCCAGCAGGCTGTGGGTGGGCAAGAGATGGGGAGAGGACATCACTAGGGCAGCTGCCCTAAACCAGCCAAAGGGATATTCCATACCATATGGTGTCACACTCAGCAATAAAAGGTGGGAAAGGGGAAGGGGGGCTCTTGTTATGAAAATGTCTGTCCTCCCAAACAACCACTACACTTATTGAGGTCCTGCTTCTCAGGACCTGGCTGAACATTGCTCGTTGATGGGAAGTAGAGAGTAATTTCTTTTCTCTCTCTGTGCTTCTGCACAGCCTTTGCTTGTTTTTTTTTTCCCCGTCTTCCTTTTCCCTTTAATTAAATCATCTTTATGTCAGCCCGTGAGTTGTTTTTTTTTTCTTTCCAGTATACTTTCTTCTTCCCCTCTTCTTCTTGAGGAGGGGAGGTGAAAGAGCAGTTGTGGTGGAGTTTGGCTGCCCACCCGAGTAAAACCAGCACACTAACATATATGAAGCCGTCTAAGTCTGATAAGGTGAATCCCTGCTGTGGCATGTAGGGTCAGAAGCTAGCAACAATATTTTCCCCAGTGTCTGGGTCCATGATACTGCTTCCTTTTGAGATCTTTTCCTGTCTTCTAATCTGTTTCTTATACGAAGGCAATCACCTTGAAAATGTTGGCTCTCACTTTTTATAGTGGTTTTACTCTAAATTCTAGATCCCCTGCAGTTTGAGAGGAAACATTTTCCCACCGCTCTCTGTACTAAGAAACTTGGTAATGAGAAGTAAGCAGGGGGACACAGAGCAAATGTGAAACCTGAAACTCCAGCTGAAGACTGGTATGCTTTGCAACACATGGTCTGCTCGTGTTAGTATAGTCTCCTGAAGTTAAAGTTCTTGGAAATGATGGAAATTGCCTTGTCTACCCAGGAGTTTCTATTTTGCATTTTGCAGGTTTATAGAGGAGAAGTCTTCCTTTGAGTATGGACAGGTAAATCATGCTCTGGCTGCTGCTATGCGTACTCTGATCAAGGAATACATGATACTAATTACACAGCTGGAACATCTTCAGAGACAGGGACTTCTGTCACTTCAGAAACTCTGGTTTTATATCCAGCCCACAATGAGGACTCTAGAGATTCTTGCTTCACTTGGTAAGTTTCAAAAAATAGTCATCGTTTTGACAGGTGCGTGATGGTGGCTTCTGAAAACTGTACACAGTAACAGTACAGACAGGGCATGTATCATTACGTCAAGAGGCGCTGCATCAACAGTGGCCATCCCCTGCACCACGCATAGTGGAATGGCAGAACAGGCCCTCTCTGGATACCTCAGAATTACACTAGTGTGCTGAGTGATGAGGCACGGTTGCAACCCATCTGAGAACATATGTTGCTTGCACATCTCACAGGAATACCGCCAGGCAGGTAACCCTTCCTACAGGAATGAATTGCAGCACTTTCATTAATACCATTTTAATACCTTCCATTTCTTACTTCATTGTATTGTTTCCTCAATAATTTTGATTAAATTAAACTCTCTGGCATGAGAATACTTTTATATTTCTGTCTACTCAGCCCAGAGGATTTATCTGGACATAAAAATCTGTTTTACATAGAATCCGAAGTTGGATCATCCCTCCTGGTATTCATGTTTCCTGAAATTTTCAGGTTTCTGGAACACAACAGTTAGCCATCTACATTAAGGTTCACTTCAATCCAAAATTCATGACAGTACTGTATTCCTCTTCCTCTGTCCCTTACATCCCTTTTGCTATGCAAAGTATAAATTTTACCATCAGCCTACCCAAAATCAGGTGTTTCAAGCTGTATGTGTGACTAGCTCAGTGTTATGTTGGAGAATGGATGTACTTTTGAGATTAGAGGTTTCACAAGCAAGTCACTGAAGTGTAGGATTCTTTCATTAGTGTCTGGAAAGAAAGATCTCTGTATATGTTTTCTTTAGCCCAGAAGCCTTTCGGACTTTGAGCCATCAGATGCTTTGTGTCTGCCTGAGTTCAGTTCTCCTTGTCTGGAGAACTGCCTTTCATTATTGCTTGTTTGTAAGGTGGATCATTTGGGATTTTATTTCAGCATGTTTCAGGCTAAAGGCTTTTGGCTGCTTGGTGGAACAGCCTTGCATCTTCACAGATGTACAGGATGAGTCTACTGCTGACTAGGAGAACTGTTGATGTCAGCTAATCAACTACTAAAGTCATTATGTTTGTCAACATAGCTTGTGCAGATAATTTATGTATTTAAATGAAGAGCCTTGTGTCTCACACCTATATTTTTTTAATTTTAGCTACTTCTGTGGATAAAGGTGAGTGTATGGGAGGATCAACCCTGAGCTTACTCCATGATAAGACTTTCAACTACACGGGAGACAGCCAGGCCCAGGAACTGTGTCTGTATTTAACCAAGGCAGCCAGTGTGCCCTATTTTGAAATTCTGGAAAAGTGGATATATCGAGGCATCATTAATGATCCATACAGGTAAAGAACAGCTAAGGAATGAAAATTAAATCAAAAAGTTAAGAAATATTGTTTCAGTCTCCGGTTTTTACATTTTCTAGTGTACCCGTCCCTCTGTTTTATAGAGTCTGCATAGCCTAAGTGCCCAGACCGAGCAGCAGTGGGTACACAAGGCAACATTGCCTGGAAGGGGAGCTACTGGAGTGTGTTTAACTACATTTCCTATTTGATTCAATAGTTAAACAATCAGGGGCACACTCACTTGTTTTATTTGTCCAAATTCAATGAAATTATTTCCAAATTCAATGGCACAATAGTTCAAACATGTAATCCAGTCAAATTCCACCTTACCATGCCTGTCCCACTTGAAGTGTTCTCCTTCCACATCCCCATCCCCTTCAGGATGGGGCTGAACCCTGTTCTCATAAGGCGCAAGTGTGATAACTCACTGAATCTGTGTTAATGTAGTCCACTAATATGATAATCTGATACAAGTTAACAGCACTCTAAAGTTTCTTGTCTTGTAGAATCATTTAAAGCATTTTTCTGTTCTTAATAGTTTATGCAACACTTCTGTTCCCCACATTTTCAGAATCCTAACAGGGGAGAAACTAAAATAGCTAAAGAGAATGCCTTCCTGATGGTGAGAAAGCAAAGGCCAGCTTCCTCACTTGTACACTAACAGCCAAATAACATTTAGGCTTGGTTTCTGAGCCCTATAAAATTCTGTATCTGTGATAATTGATTGCAGATTAACGCAAAAACTCCACAAAATGCTTCTCTTACTACAAATACAGACTAATTTCAGTTCTCAGTTGGAATGTATCTTCATGAGACCTTGTTTCTGATAGATTATATTACCAGTTTACAGGTCAAAAAAAGTAATCCTCATTGTACCACTTCCTGCTTCTAAACATCTCCTTTAAATGTTCAGTGAGTTCATGGTGGAGGAACACGAGTTGCAGAAGGAGAAGATTCAGGAGGACTATAATGACAAGTATTGGGATCAAAGATATACTGTTGTACAGCAACAGATTCCATCATTCTTACAGAAAATGGCTGACAAAATACTAAGCACAGGTAAAGATATGCTTCTGATATAAGAGAAATCTAAGATGACCATTGCCATTCTTTACATAAAGATGAAATAAATGTCATCACACTTTGCCAGTTCATGGGGTTATCCAGCTGCAACTTCTCAGAGGAAAAGAGGAAATTAAAAGGAACTCCAAATCATGTAAATAGAAAAATGTGTGAAGGAGTACAGCAGGAAGAGGAGCTTTCTGTCTTAGTCCTCTGTTACATGGGTACAGTTTTCTAGCAGCTAGCTAGATGGAGCTAGATGGCTGAGGTTTGGACACACTGAGTCTTAGTTTGGGCACTTGAAGGAAGCATGCCACCCAATGGTTACCATTGTTCCCTGCCATAAGTACAAACTCCTGAAAAGCTATATCTGAAGTACAGCACCAGATTTTCAAAGTTTCTGGCTATCTGCAAAGGTGTTTTACCACCACTGGAAAACCAAAAACTTTTCTGAATCACCTTAAACGTGTTATTAGTAGCCTAATTTAAATTCTGTATCATCTTTTGAAAGGCATTTAAATCCTTTCCAGCTTTCTGTAGAACTTAATATAAACATTTCACAGTGTATCTTCTGCTTCATGATAGTGATTTGGAAGCTTCTTTCTTGGAGGCACATACAATGTT
Source organism: Cygnus olor (assembly GCF_009769625.2). Lineage (NCBI taxonomy): Eukaryota > Metazoa > Chordata > Aves > Anseriformes > Anatidae > Cygnus > Cygnus olor. The sequence goes on from NC_049175.1 coordinate 16,641,171, forward strand.
GTGAATATTGGTCATTCTTTCTCTTTTATTCCAGGAAAATACTTGAATGTTGTGCGAGAATGTGGACGTGATGTTACCTGCCCTGTGGCTAAAGAGGTCATCTATACTTTAAAAGAGCGAGCGTATGTGGAACAAATAGAAAAAGCATACAACTATGCTAGCAAAGTTCTTCTGGATTTCCTAATGGAGGAGAAAGAGCTGGTGGCTCACCTGAGGTTTGATTTATTTTCTTAAATGTATGTTAAATAGATTGTTTCTGATAATGAAAATAAGGTTTTAAAGTTAGTTCTCTTTTCTTGGGATATTACTATTGTATTAGCTCTGTTCCTGTTAGAAATGTTGACCTGAAAAAAATAAGACTTTTTTTTCCCAAAATAATAAAAAATGGCATAAAATCACAGAAATGTTGGGTGCGAGAGACTTCTAGGGGTCTCTAGTCCAACTTCCTAGTTGAAGGCTACCACCAAAACTAGGTCAAGATGGCTGTGGCTTTGTCTAGCCCAGTACTGATACACACCCCCATGCCCCATGTGTAACCACAGTATTTTAAGACTGTGCTAGTCCCATTTTCACTCTGAAAATGGCAGTGATCGTGTGTGATCTTTGGCCAGATGCTAATATCGTCCTCCAGCTCTCCTGTGAGCTGTTTCCAAGCTCCTGGCCCGCTGCAGTTGACTCTTCCTCATGCCATGTAAAAATTGAAGTTAATGCATCATACTATAGCAGAAGTCAACACAAGTACATGGAATACTTCAAAAGTCAGCACAGATACTTGGGCAGGAGAGTTCAGGATTCTCCCCTAAGTTAGCAACTGCCTCTTGGATGGATCTGGACTCTGTGGAGGCTGGGTTGTTTTTCTGGAGAGCAGCAATATGATCCTTTGCCTAGCAGTGTAGTGCATACCTTTTTTCTTACTGTGCATTTTTACAAGAAAAAAAGAACAGCAGCAACCCTGATATGAGTGCACAAAAGCATGCTGACTGAGGTGATGGGAAGGAGGGGAACGTGAATGAAAGACTAGCTTTCAAATGGGTTATTTATATCAGTGCATTCTGTAAACAAGTAAAAAAGTTTGTTTTTTAAAAATGTAATCAGTTATCTTCATTTTCCTGAGCAGATCTATAAAACACTATTTCCTAATGGATCAAGGGGACTTTTTTGTTCACTTTATGGATCTCACAGAAGAGGAGCTTAAGAAGCCTGTAGATGACATCATAACTACTAGGCTAGAAGCTTTGCTTGAATTAGCCTTGCGAATGAGCACAGCCAACACAGATCCTTTCAAGGACGATTTAAAGGTAAGAATGTATGTAAGCAGAAGATAACTGAATCTGAGCAGAAGGTTTACTATTAGGAAAATCAGCGTGCCTGTAAGAAGCTGCTGAAAGTGCAGTCAAGGAAAACGGAATTAATGCCTATATTTCTGCAGACCTTCTCTGAGTTAAGTCCTGTTTCATCCACATTAGCAATGGGAAGCACTTGTCCTGTGCAAGGGGGCACATTTTCTTGCTGATATCCGAACACAGAGAAGGTGCTTTTGGTGGCATCAGGATGAGATGGAAGCAGTAGCATATGTCTCATGCTTGTTCTGGGCTTGGATGCCCGCTCTGGAGTCCAAGAAAATATCTAATTAGATGCCCTGACATATAATGATTACTACATCTCAGGTGAAAGTCAAGGGCTTCTGCTGTAGTATTTTACAGAATGTGAAGTGTCACAGAAGCTGCACTTGGGGAGTGTGGAATCTGAATTGACCTGATAGAGGCCGAGGACAAGGTAGAACTAGTGGCATAGTAGTATGTTATATGCTGATAGTCAAACACTACAGTGACACTCTCTGCTGTCTGCTGTAGCACTGTCCAGATCAAACCATTCACCATTGTATTCTAGGTTGATCTGATGTCTTGGGAGCAACTTGGATAAAATGCAGTTGTTCTGCCACATAGCTCTTGCTACGCAATAGTTGTGAGTACCCTATTGACTTCACTTTTTTCCCGTTCTTTCTATAGATTGACTTGATGCCCCATGACCTCATTACGCAGCTCTTGAGGGTATTGGCCATAGAAACAAAACAAGAAAAGGCCATTATTAGTGCAGATCCCACAGAGCTCACTCTCAGCGGTCTGGAAGCATTTTCCTTTGACTACATCGTTAAATGGCCTCTGTCCCTTATTATAAACAGGTAAAGTATTCATCCACTGGAGGAAAAAAGGCAGAAATTTTTGTATGGGGTTAAAACACATTTGCAAATAGCAAAATACTGCAAAGTCAATGTCTTTAAAGTGACATTAAAAATCAACCAGTAGAAAATGCTGTGGGGTTGCTGATCCCCTCTTACAGACTATGGAATATCGATTGTCAGTATAGCCCCAACAGACTATGCCAAAGACATACTTGGAAAATCAAGGTTCCATTTTAAATAGAATCTCAGCCTGGTCCATGGTCTTCTTGTGACCAGTTTCCCAGTGTTCATTTGTCCATGGCTTTTTGAAGGATCTCCCTGAGAAGATCTTCATTTGAAAATGAACTCTCACTAGAAGGTTTCCATGTTTCCAGTCAAACATTTCTTAGGTGTAGAGGGGCAGAAAAAAAGTCCTTTCAGGTAGCCCTGGTTACAAACTAGAAGGATACAGTCTGTTGCTAGAATTACTGTGTAAGCCATTTTGCATTTAATGGAATTAGGAGGAACCAAATGTTTAATTTTTTTCTGCAATGTGTCTCCTGTTCTCCTGGAGGAACACTGGCAGACATGCTACTGTGAGCCAGGGCAAATGGGACAGGCAGTGTTATGTGAAAAGGGTGTCAGATGTTGATTGCTAAATGCCAGTAATTAGCTTCTCCCCTCATTTCTCCTTTAAAAAAATCAGTTGACACAGCAGGACTTTCCTAATGACATGATGCCTTAGAAATTGTCTCTTTCTCTCAAATCGAGCGTATTAACTTTGATGGTAACTATGGAGTGAAAATACTATATGATGCAGTTTCACAAACTGTGTCGACTGGAGCTCTGTAGACACCTACACGGAAGTGTCTGAATGCAGACCTGAATCCAGTCTCAGACGCTATAAATAAGCATCCCCATCTGTTTCTAGCAGTGCATTGCTGGCACGGTATTGCTGCCTGTAGCTTGGTTACAGTTTTTCTTCATCTTTTTGGAGAATCCTGGTGAATTGTTTTGGCAGTCGTTGCAGTCTTAGTGCACCGGGTATAAAACTACAGGCTTTCAGCCCTCCATCCCAGTAGGTATGTGAGTGACCTTTCTACAGGTGGCTCAAGGGAATTGGAAAAGGAGTCTGGTGATGTACCTTGTGGCAGGAAGTATGGAGGAGGGTCTCCTTGGAGAGGAATTCTTTGGGATGATTACAAATGTTATTTTTTTCTTTGGTTTGAATTATTTCAGTGCAGATCTGTGTGTGTCTGGAGGCGTAAGGAACATATTGTGTAAAGTCTCTTTGCCTTTGAGCAGCTTCAGCCTTCATAGCTTACTTAGTCTGTCAATCAGAAGAGGGCTTAATCTGAATGGTTTTCTCCTTTCTTTCCAGGAAAGCACTGACAAGATACCAGATGCTTTTCAGACACATGTTCTATTGCAAACATGTGGAAAGACAATTGTGCAATGTTTGGATCAGCAATAAGACAGCCAAGCAGTTCTCCCTACATTCAGCTAAGTGGTACGGCCTTTTTTCCTGCTGGGTCAGTTGTGAAGCTTTGATTTTCCTTGTTTCCATGTTAGTTAGGTATGTCATGACATGAATCAGATCATTTTGACAGGAAACAGATCATTACAAATTTCTGACAGGCTAAGAGAGGTCAGAATATAACATTTTAGGTTTCAGTTGAAAGTGCTCAATAATCTTTGTGCTGCTTGACTTGTTCCTCTTTGTTGACAGAAAAGGAACTTGTTCCTCTTTGTTTAGAAAAGGAAGCCAATGATCTTTAGGGTTGGCTCTTTATATACCAAGCAGTTACAGCAGAGTACGTTTGTGGACATCGTCTTGCTCGCTACTTTAGCATCAGAAAGATTAGTTAAGGCCCCAGTAGTTTAAAAGCAGCGTCCTTCACTTCTAGCCAGGCCACTATGCAAGGACTCATGACCTTCACATAGCTTGGCTAACGTTTGGGATTTTGGTGTCATACCAAGTCAATAAGGTAAAATTGGTGGGGTGTTTTCCTAGAAAATCATTCTACCTTGTTCCATCTCTGAGGGCAGATTTTAGTCTTTGGAGCTGCACACCAAGTGCAGGGGATGCCTGTTTGGAGCACGAGAGAAGTGCCAGCACTGCAAGGCAATCCCTTCTGCCTTGCCAGTGGCACTTTCCTGTCACAAGGTGACCTCAGCTGCCTTGGTCCTGACCTCAGCCAACATGACTGTAGCTCTGGTTCCTCTGAAATTGTAGAGGAGGTTAGTGGAAGAGACCTGTGGTGGTCTCTAGTGCAACCCCCTGTTTACAGCGTGACTGTCACCAGCAATGGACAGGTCACTGTGGCTGAAAACCCCTAGGGTGGGTATCCCTCACCTTTATTATATTTATATTATATATATATTTATTATATATACTCTCCCACTTTATTGAAGTCAGTTCTTAGTTTGGCATCACAGTGTCTGTGTAAATTAACATTGAAAGAACCTGTATATAATCCCGCTGTTCTACCACGGCCTGCAAAGGTGAAATTGCATTAAATGCCATTGGTGGCAGGTGATTTGACTAAATTTAATATTTTTAAGTATTCATTTTACAAGCAAGCATTTATAGGCTAGAAAGAAACATGAGCCATTTATCTTGTTATATTTTACCCTGCTAACAAATGCATGTCTCACTCTAGTGAGAGCTACTCTAGTGAATAGCTACACCAGTAAAATGGCTTTAATACTGTCCATTTATGGCTGAGTATGAGCAAATATTCAAATTAACTGTCCAGATTCAAAATTAAGGGAAAGCCATTTAAATAAGTGGAAAATAATCAGAGATGTTTTCCATTAACTTTATAATCACTGTCACACTGCAGCAGTGAATTTGCTAGGACAGAAATAGTTAGCTCTCTGCTTCGCTTGGTTGTGCAAGCTTAGTGATAGCTCTCCATGGCATTTGCTAGTTCTAAGTTGTGTGGGTGTGATTTTTTCCCCTAGGTTTGCTGGTGCTTTCACACTGCGGCAGCGGATGCTGAATTTTGTACAGAATATCCAGTATTACATGATGTTTGAAGTGATGGAGCCAACATGGCACATTCTTGAGAAAAACTTGAAACTGGTGAGCGTGTGTGCTTGAGAGAAGTTCAAACAAAGTTCTTAAGTTACCAAATTTAATGTAGGGAAAAGCTGCCTAATTTCAGTTACTGCAGGCCACTGTTCAGTGTTTTATTGAAGACGCTTTGTTGGACGAACTGTTGTTCTTATCACACTACAAACTCTGCTGCTGTTCTGCATAACCTTTCTGCTTTGTTAGTCATGTATCCCTTTCCTCTTGTGCATCCTCCTGTCTATTCCCAGCTCCCATACTCTTCATCCTGCTATGGAAAGGTGGTGTTCTACTGAACATCACTTTACACAGAGAAAAGAAACCTGCGGAAAAGGAAGAAGGATGCTGGGTGCAAAGATTACAAGCAGGTCTAGGCATCGTCAATTGATTCCTTGAGGTACACGAGAAGTAGCTCAACATGCCCTAGAGCATGTCTCAGAGGTCACTGTCAGAAGCAGGATGCTGGCCTAGAGCTTTGGTCCAGTGGAGCACAGCTGTCCTGGTTTGTTTCACTAATGTTCTGTCCTGTAATAGGCTTCTAATATTGATGATGTCTTGAGCCATCATACGAGCTTCCTGGATAACTGCCTGAAGGACTGCATGCTAACCAATCCAGAGCTGCTGAAGATCTTCTCCAAGCTGATGTCTGTCTGTGTCATGTTCACAAACTGCATGCAGGTATGTACAGCCTCCCCATTTTTACCATGCTGGCATCAGTTGCTTTGGGTGCCAGACAGCCCCGACAGTCCCTTCTTTCAACTCTACCCCTCTTGTCATTGGTACATATGGAAGAGCCTCTCTTTCCCCCACCAACAGGCTTTGTGAGCTTTGATGGCTCAGACTTTTCCTCCAAGTGGTTTCTATAGCTTCTCCCTCTGCAAAATTGCCTTTGTGCTCTTCTATTTCAGTACCGAGATCAGGTTCATATGAACCTCATTACCTCTCTTCATCCATTTCTGCAGCAGAATTAGAGGTGTAAGTTCTGTAGTTTTTAAGATGCTCTCTAGTTTTTAACACACTGTTGTAAGGACCTATGAAGACTGTTCTCCTTAGGCAGATTCTAGCCAGCGTGTCAGGGAGCCTTAAAAAAAACAGAAAAACACCTTCCTTTGGGTTAAGTCGGTTTTGTGTATTAACTCTGTAATTTTAATCTCAGAGAGTTAGCTTTCGCTGGGATTACCTAGCATCAGGGCTAGCAGGATTGAGTCAACCTCATGGTTTGCAAAGTGGAAAAAATGGGAGCTCACTGTTTCCCCAACCCTCTGTCCTTCCAAGAGGTTCACCCAGAGCATGAAGCTGGATAATGAGATGGACCGGCTCACCTTAGAACACGGCACAATGCTGGGCCCACCAACAGAGGAGGAGCGTGCTGAAGAGACTGCAAAGAAGAAGCTGACTAACAAGGTGGGGCACTGGGGGAATAGCTCAGCCTTTTCCTCTGTGAATGCTGCCTGGGGCTGCAGCCTGGTCAGGGTGGCTTTCCTGTCTCCTGGAGATAGACCATTTGGTTTCTAGAGCACCACTGGTCCCAAAAGCAGAATCTTCGCAGAATTGTGGGCATTTTTGAGGGCAGCGTGGAGCACTGATGGTGCTCTCAAAGTCTGCTTTGAAGACCTTGTCTCCCACAGAATTCACTGCACTTGTTTTTAAGTTCTTAGCTGTGTTTTCAGATGTGCAGTGGATACATGCAGGCTTTTTGCAGCTCAAGAACTTGCCTATTTCCAGACTTGCATTTCATGACAGATAAGCCAAAAAGCTGTGAGTGTGACAGCCTTTCATATCTGGGGTGTTTGTGTTGTCTGTATTCTTGTCTGTTATTCCTGTTTGTGTTGTCTGTATTCCATGTCTAGAGGCATGCTTACTAAGCCATTTGTTTGGCACGCTCTGCTGTTAGCAGACTGCCTCCTGTCCTGCTGAAAGCCCCTCTCTGGCACAGAGGCACTAGAGTCCATCACACTGCAAGGCAATGAGAGCACTCCAGAGGTTGCAGCCTGGCTTAGGCAACACTCCCTTTATTCTTACTGACTTTTCCTACTGCTTGAAAATAAGCAACAGCACGTATTTGAGGTTTACTCTACTGGGATCTACTCTGGTGTTCTCCCAGATAGGTAGGACAAGGTTTTTAATTACCCAGGATCTTGCAACTGCTTTGGAGATCTTCTTTCAGTGCCTGAGTGACTGTTAAGTTTTATGGCAATATTTTTGAACAGGTTTGAAAAAGGGAGGGAATGGTTTCATCTCCTTAGCAAGTGTGAATCAGCAAATGTGAGGCTACTCATCCTTTGTTTTGATAGCTTTTAGCAGAGCATGCTGACAACTTCCACCTGACATCTGGCTTCGAAGCAACAATCAACAAGTTTGATACTAATTTCTCTACGCATCTGCTGGACCTGTTGGACAAGCTGAGTGTTTACAGCACCAATGACTGTGAGCATAGCATGCTCAACATCATCTACAGGTGAGCCAGTAGTTTTCTCTCAGTAACTTTCCCTCCTGTGGTACTCAGGTTCAGCCCGGAAGAAATGATTGATGTTTATAACTGTGCATCTCCTCCATTAGTGATAACACTGAAATCACAAGAAATGTTGCTTTGCTTTTCAACCCATACCTTTAAAAATAATCATTTGGATTATGTGATTTTTTTTCTATTAATGTTGTAAATCTAGTACAAATGTTAGTTTTCATGGGGATTATCTCATTGAGTAGACAGATTTTTTCCTTAATATGCTAGCTAATTCCTGAATGCAGCATAAATATTCCAAAATGAGAAATACATGCAAGAGCGTAATCAGAAATGCCTATTTTGATAACAGCTTTTAATGTTTATGGCTGGACTATGTTTTTCAAGAGTTAAACACTCATGAAACTGGTCAGCCTGCAGATTGGAAATGCTCGGCTGAGGCATGCGCGTGACCACAGAATAAGAAGGCAAATGTTTGTCAGGAGTTGGCATCTGTTAACTCAAAGATTCTCCATGGTGGAGTTGCGTATAAGAGCTCTTGGATACTGACTGCCTCACACCTGGCAAAGACTCTAACGCTTCAGTAATGCTTCTTGCAGACTGTTAGGCACTTAAAAACAAACAAACAAACAAAATTATTTTTTCCAGTATTGCACAGAGGCATAATTTTAAGAGGCTCAGAGTTTCAGGAATATAAAATATTTCAATACCAATGCTTCTTAAGTGCTCATTCTATGTTTGTAAGCCTAATAGACACATTCATTCTTACACCTTCATTGAGATGTGCCACACCTGAAATAAGAGAGAGAGTAAAGGCTTCAGGAAGATTTTTTTGATGCAGGTTGTTGTCTCCTCCTCATGCTATGGCTCTTGAAACTTTCCTTTGCCTTTTCTGGCCATATCTGACAGTCCTGTCCAGGATCCCTGGTACCTACGTGTTCAGATATTGTTTTGTGAAGTATTCCAGAGGAGACTGGGCTTCCAGTTGTCCTTTACTTCTGAGAACTTCTTGATCAGCAACTACTGTACATTTACATGGCCCCCAGCCTCCTGTGTTGGCATCTGTTGCTATGCCTGAGATGTGGTCACACAGCTGAGACCAAGGTTGAAGAGTAAAATCTGTCATTCCTGTTACCACGGGTGCTTCCAGGAGTGAAATCTAGCCCACCAGCTCCCACACCACTGTAGAAAATTACGTCATCTTCCCTGCGTTCATCATGTAAGGGAGGACAGTTATTATTTTATCATTTCCAGTACAAGCTCCAATGGACTGGCTTTTTTATGATGATTCATCCAGGAGATCTTAATGGCAACTAACTCCATGATCCAGCCTCTTAGACATCGTTGCAGGCAGCACTGGGCACAGCCAACACACTACTGAAGACCAAGTTACCTGGTCTGTTAATAGAAGAGCATCACAGCCCAGTCCCTGAGTCCCGTAAAGAACGTGTGGAGATCCTCCCATTGGTGGCCTCATCCAGCTCAGCCCAAGGCTGGAGGTGGTTCTCAGCTTACTCAGGAATTCAGAAGAATGTCAAGTGCTTGACCATTCTTTCCACCATGGAACAGCAGATGTCCTGGAGCAGCCTTCCATCACACTTTATCACGTCATGCCAGAGATTATATTAATGTCTTTTTTTGGTGGTAGCTCAGGTGTTGCCTTCCTTCCATTGCTCTTCCTAGCATAGCACCATGGAGATTTCCGGTGCATCTTGTTCAACTGTGGGTCGCTGGTGTCCAGGCTAGGAGTCACCCTCCACCAGATTCCTTTGTGTTTTACAGACCACACATGAGTGTTAGCTGTGTCAGAAGGTTAACTCCTGAGCCGTGGAAGCTGTGGAGACAGTTCTTTCAAGTAATGAGAGCTTGTTTTTTAAGAGCACTTCCTGCTTCTGAAGAAAAGAGAAGTATGGTGATTCAGCAGGATGTGGGAAAACAAAACGCTTCCTTGTCAGTTTGCTCTGAGGATGGTGAGCTAAGCTGCGACAAGCTGTTCGGAACAGGGTCTGAGGCCTTTGCCCTCAGGTACTTCCATGCCTCGTTTCTGTTCAAGGGTTGCAGAGGAAATATTGGGTACTAGGTCTTTATGCTGTCAGGACTGTCACTGCTGTTAAGTCCCCCAGTTTGGACCATCTAGGATCATGTGACCCCTCACCAAGATGTTGGACACAGCTGGATCTTGAATTATAAAGCAGATGTCCCTATTTTCTCAGCTGGAGTTCTGTGTGTTAGCAGGCCGTACAAGAGAATGTCTTTCTATTTCTACAGGCTGCTAGATAATGTTTTAAAAAGTGGAAGTCCCACGGTGAATGCCCAGACTTGACATTTAGCTCTCATTCAGTCTGTAGAGATTATTGGATTGAGTCCTGGACTCTATGGCAACAGGAACCCAAGAAGCAGAATGGAGATGGTTACCATCTAAAATACCATACTTGAGAGAGAGACAGAGGAGTTTGTAAGAAATACTGGTCTTTTCTAATTGACTATTTGTTAAAGATGATTGTCAAAATGTAAAATAGGTAATGGATACCTTTTATTCATAATTCTAATACTTTTATTTACTTAGTCCTGCTTAATATTTATTCAGTTTATAGTACCTGTACATTTTTACTGAGTAACTGAGGACCAACTGTCATATTTGTAGCATCAAACAACAGAAGATAGAGATCTAGAGGGGTTTCTTCAAGCAGTGAAGCACACACATAATTCAGCTTTTCAGTATGCTGAAGATGCTCGTGTCTTGGCTTCATCAACAACAGTGCTGGCAAAGAGCTGGCAACTGCAGAAAATGCCCAAAGTCTCTCTTTCACTCTGCAGCAGGCAGAAGGAGGATTACAGTCTGGGGAACTGTCGGATGGGTGACTTTGATTTCAAATACTCTGAAAACTTTACTCATCAAGTGCAGCTAGCGTTCATCAGATATCCTTCCTTCACAATTTTGGAGGCAACAGCAATGACTGAGCTTAGAGTAAGACCTGCAGAATATACGAAGTGATAATAGAAAAAAACAGCAAATAAAAGTTGCAGCCACAGAACAAGAAACTGAAGTGTAAGCTGGGTTTGAGGAAGCACCAGGCAAATTCTTAAGAAAGTTATCAAAAATAATTTGATTGTAAAAACAGAGTTGAAATGGAAAAGGATGTAAATGAGTCCTGGCCTTATAAGCCCTTAGATTTGAATCAAAATTCGGTAAATATGACTGCCTCGGTGTTGCATTTCCTTTTTATATCATTTAGAGGACAAAAGAGATGTAAGCTTTTCAACCACGAGAAAGCAACCAGTAAATTCCATCTGTTTAGGCTGCTTTCCACAGTCACAAAAAAATGTCAAGGAACACTTTGTTGCCATTTATGCAAGGTTGTTAAGCAACATGAAACTCAAATATTGTGCCCATTCATTGAGTATTGGAACAACTTATTTGAGAAATGAAGAGAGTAACTTTTGTGTGATTCACACTCATCACTTGGTGTTGTAGGGCACACATTTTGAAGAGCCCCATGTGTGTTACATGGCTTCATAGTGCAGAGAGCTGCCTAAGGAAGGCCACAGCAGGAGTGGAGCTAGGTGTTTCTGTGGCATCTGAGACACTTGGATTGTTAAGGACACAGTATTATGATATTGATGATGTTGTCTGTTTTATAGAGACATTTAAATGTATCAGCAATACTTGTGACTTTGCCTCAGCAGCTTTCAGCCAGTTGTTTGCTTCAATCATTAATCTGTTTAAAACATAATTGTTTTAACAAAAAGATGGTGGTAATGGAAACTGCATTTCACAGTAGTTTCAGTAGATAATTTGGTAGATTTCATGCTATAGTCCTCATACAGCAGGAGTTCAATGTTTAAGGAGATAATTTAGGAAGGAGACTGTCCTGCATGTCTTTTCACAGAATCACGGAATCATCTAGGTTGGAAGAGACCTCCAAGATCACCTAGTCCAACCTCTGACCTAACACTAACAAGTCCTAAATTTAGTCCTGAAAAAAGTCCCATTTTCAGGACATAGCTACTGCTTTTGCAGTCAGGGTAATGGTGGGGATGAATTAAAGCCCACCTTTCCTCAGATGACATGTAGGGTTGCTCCTTGGCCACTCAGTAAAATGCACTGCTTCCTCATACAGTCCTTGCAGGTGCCTGATGCCCATACCTGTCCTCTTGGTCTGTAGTGAGGGGCTTCCCCCAGCAGCGTGCTTCAGCACACACAGAATCCTGCTGTGGCTGGGCTGCTGTTCCGGTTGGCTTCAGTGGCTCATTCCCCCAGAGCAGGGCACACGTCTCCGGTGCATCACGGCACACGTGTGGCACGGGGCAGATGCTGAAATACATGGCTTTGGTTCAGACCCCCTCGTTTCAGCAAACTGCGTCCTGAAATTCATATGGCCCTGTAAAACAGTCAGTGTGTTTTGGGAACCCCTTGCTGCCTGCGAGCACCCTGACAAACGTGCTGCAGCACTTGTATGCTCTCGGAGGCCCTGGGCAGCACATCCAGCTTGCTGCATGCCACTGTTTGGGGCAGGTGAGCAAGGAGGCTGATGAACTATCTGCCTTTTGTCTCTCAGGTTGGACTTCAATGGGTTCTACACAGAGCGTCTGGAGCACATGTCTGCTGAGCGGAGCCAGAAGGCAGCTCCCCTGCTTCCCCACACAGCCATAGCTGCCCAGTGAAGCCCTGCCGCTGCCCACTGCAGCTGCCGTCTCTTCTGCACCAGCAGAGAACAGGACACTCAATCACTTCCAGCCCTCTACACTCACTGTGAGCTGGAAACAAACCACAAGGGTTATCGCAGAGAGACAGGGGAATATAGGATCTTCTGGATTGTATGTGTTGGGTTTTGCCTTCTGAGGCTTTTAAGTCCCTTTTTTTTTAAACTGCATTGTAAAATGATGTATTCGTGTGTTGTAAAATAAAAAATAAATCAGGATTATTTTGTCTGTTAACAGAACTGACATTGCAAATTAGTCTTTAGGTGACTATATCCTGGTCAGTTCACAGAGGTCTGGCTCAGCTGCCTGCAGCGTTGTTTTGTGAAGACAGCCTAATTGGGTGGCTGCTGGAATGGAGCTGATCAGCTGCTCAAACTGATGAAGTGGGATTTGTAGCTGGTAAGAAAATACGTGATACTCAAATCATGTTGTCTTGAGTCCTTCACAGAAGCACTCGGTATCTGTGGGGTTGTGCAGGCATAAGAATTGCACAAGCCTGTTTGGGAGCAGGTGTAGTAGTGGGCAATCATTGATCTCTACATTCAGGATCAGTTTAAACAGTATAACAAATAGTTGTGAAATGTTAACTTTTAAAGTTAACAGCTAACTTCTAAGCACCTATCCGTGAGCAACCCCAAGATGTCCTGGTCACACCAGCACATGTATACGCATGGCTCGCTGTCGTAGGCAGAGGTGGTGATGCTGGTGGGGCAAAACAAAGTGTCCCAGCAGCCTTCAGCTCATGCTGTTCATATGCGGAGCTCTACACCCTCCTTACACAGCTTTGTAGGCTGTTAGGCTGATTGCTGCTTTGCTTCAAAAGCCCCTTTGAAGCTCCCTGGGTTACTGTTTAATCCAGTTGTTGGTCATCTCTCTTGTGAACACCCTCCAGGGTTTTCTGCATCCTGCTTCACACGCATACACCATTTACACTCATTCTTGTAAGGTGTTGTCCTGGCCATTGGCCATGGGGAGAGTGTGCAAGCCCCGTCCAGTGTCCCCAGCATGAGAACACACTGACAGGTAACTTCAGCTGCCCAAAAACTGACCCACAAGTGGCTATTTGCTTGACTGAGTGGCAACTTTGAAGGTTTGGGGGTATTCAGACAGATCGCCACAGAGATACACCCTCTCCAAGGGCAGGCCAGGTTGGACATCTTCCTGCTAGCATGGAGCAGGAGGCATCTTTGTGTCTTCCCTCCACAAACGGCTGCATAGCATTCTTGTGCCAGGAGAGTGGCAAGGAAAGACTGAATTCAGCAGCCTCACGTCCCACAGGTCGGGTCTCAGAGTGTCTGGAGAAGCTTGTTGTTGCTTGACCAGTCTGTATCTCTCCTGTGAGCCAGGTCGCCTGCTGTGGCCCGTGGGTCCTTCAAGGCCTGCTCAGCTCTGCACGACTTGCAAGCATGGTCGTCGCAGTGGGGACAACCGTAATATAAATAATAATATTGTTATGAACAGACCTGACTAGGAGTGTTTGGGTGAAAGTACTGGAAGGAAAAACTAGGCAGGAAAAGGGTTCTAATAGGTAGACAGCACCCCAGCTGCAGGCCACCAAGGTCCCTGAGGCTCCCCAGGACACCCTGGCCAAGAGGCAAAGGACGGTGAGTAAACCCCAGTGACTTGCAATGGTGACACAGGACAGAGCCACTGGCCCGAGGACATGAAGCAGAGCCACAACCAGCACGAGGTCCCTGAGCCCAGGAGACCCCAGGAGAGGAGGGGGGCTCTCCAAGCAGCACCCATCCTCAGGTCGTGGCAAGGAGTTGGAGGCCAGTGGAGACCCAGGCCTCCAGAACCCAGCAGCTTTGGGTCCTGTGAGCCCTCGGGAAGGAACCCATGACCACAAGCAAGCGACACCAGCCGCGTTTCCCTCCCCAGGGCCAAGATGCGGTTCTCCTCCACGGCCACGCGGCCGCCGCAGCGCCTGCACCCGGGGCTGCCCCCGTCCCCATCCCCCCCTCGCCTGACGGCTGTCCTGGGCGAATCCCCGCCACGGGAAGCGGGGGGGTGGGGGGCGCCCTGCTGCGTTCCTCTCGTAGTCTACCCGCCCCGGCCCAGCCCCGGCCCCACGGACCCCCCTGCCGGGGGCGGCCCCATCCGCGGCCCGTCCCGCCCTGTCCCGTCCCGTCCCGCCGCCCGTGGGTGAGTCACGCCGGGCGGGGGCTGCCGGCGCGGCGCGGCGCGGAGCGGCTGGGGCCGGGCAGTGCCGAGCCATGGTCCCGACGCTCGTCCTCCTCCGGCTGCTGGGGCTGCTGCTGCTGCTCGGCCACGGTGAGAACGGGCGGAGGTGCCCAGGGCTCCGGGGAAGCGGCGAGGGGTTTCCCGCGGGCGCTGGCCCCACGGAGAGGAGCGTCGCGGGTGGGTGCGCGGGGATGCTCGCGGGGCGCGGCAGCAGCGGGATTGCTGGCCGGAGGGGTGCTGGCTTTTCAGGACGGCTCGGTCGGGAAGATTTCGGCTGCTTCAGGTGGGAGGCAGAGCTCCGGTGCCGGGCTGGGGGCTGGTGGTCATCACTGCCATTGCCGCCCCAGACTCCATCGCCGTCCCACGCTCCAGCACTGCCCCACTCTCCATCACCTCCCTACTCTCCATCACCTCCTCACTCTCCATCACCTCACTCTCCATCACCTCAGTCTCCATCACCACCCCACTCTCCATCACCTCCCCACTCTCCATCACCTCCTCACTCTCCATCACCTCCCCACTCTCCATCACCTCAGTCTCCACCACCACCCCACTCTCCATCACCTCTCCATGCACCATCCGCCACCTCACACTCACTCAAGGGCAGGGGATGGCAAACGGGGCACTGAGCCCAAGCGCCTGGCTCGCCTCCTACAGCCAGAGAAGCCCCCGTCTGACACCGGTCCCCACCACAGATGTGCTCCCGGTGACCTCTGCCCCGTGCCATGCTGCCATCCCACGGGGTGTGCGGCATTATGCAATTGCACCTGGATGAAACTCCTGCGAGAAGGGCGGGCGGGAGGGGGGGGGGATTTGTCATCGGCAGCCCGAGATGTGCCGGCGGGGGAACTGTGACTCAGCCAGCCGAGGGGGTGGCAGCAAAGGCTGCTGGCTCTGCTCGGGCACCATGTGTGAGGCTCCAGGCACCGCAGACGGGCACTTTGCTCCACTGCTGGCCCGGCTGGCTCCCTCCTGTGCTGAGGAACCTCTGCTTTCTGACATCAAAAAACAAGGGTTGCAAAGGTGGCAAGCTCAAAACACAGATGAATTTTGAATTTTCCCCCTTTGAATTTTCCAGGCGTCTCTAGTGGGCCAGAGGAGGAGCTGGCCCATGTCGAGCAGTATGAGATGGTGATGCCACGCAGGGTGCTGGAGCCCCGGGGGAAGAGGGACCTCTCTGCATCACCTGTGAGTAGTGTTGCCTCCCAAATTCCATCTCTGCACAGCCATCCTCACTGCGTCTCGGGGTGTCCAGCAGGGCTTTGGTCAGCAGAGGCCCGAGCTCAGAGCTGGACCTCTTTAGCCAGGTGTCTGCACTGGTTGAATGATACAGCATGTTGTGTCCACTCCAGAGGATGGAGGTATATGATCACAACAACTTTTCTGGGTAGTTTCAGGTCAAAATAGGGGCTGATAGCAGGAAGGACTCTCAGGGAGGGCAATGTTTAGTGCTTTCTTTGGCAATGTTATGTAGTGTGGCTGCCCCTTGCAGTCTTGCACTGATCTTGTGATATCTGGTCTTTACTTAAGTAGGAGTTTGCAGATTCTTGCTGAGCTTTAAGCACTTTTCTTGCTGTGTTTGCTTAAGTTGTTTTTTTTTTTTTTTCATCCTTTGGGGCCAGGAAATAAGAATCAGAAAGTTTCAGAAACCCACATGAAAGAAACTCAGAGTTATTTTCTTTTCAGAAACCTTGTAATCTGAGGGAGGGAATGGGGTTTGACTCATGATTTTTGAGTGCTCAGGGCAGGCGTTCATGTGATGACGGCCTTGAACTCAGAGAGGCTTTCCACATCGCCTTGAAAGAAGTGAAGATCAGCCAAATACATGGATTTGTGTTTTAGGAGTGAAAAGCACCAATTTTAGCACCTGAGGAGATGGAGGGGTTGAGGACATTTGTTTCCTAGTAAACTCTTCATACAGCATGTTCATCTGTGATTCAAACCCTTTCTGATAAAATAGCTTCAAAAACACTCCCCGAAAGCATCTGTTTTCTCTGCTCTAGAAACCTAAACTTGTCCATGAGAAAAACGTTGCTATTTAAAGACACCATCTGTGCCACTGGGCATCTTTGCCCCTCTCTTTGCATCTCTCTGCTCCCCCACAAGAAAGGGTCCTGGAGGAGGAGCATGAAGGGCTTTGAGGAACTTGGGCTGGACAAGTTCTCCTGGATGGTGGCAGCCAAGCCTCGGGCTTTGCAGGATGCAGTGGCATCCTCTGATGTGTGGCTGGGTGTGTTGTGGGGAATCTTTATCATATTTTTTTTTCTTCTCCTCACCCTGTGGTTGTCTCCAAGAGACTGCTCTCTTCCCTCCTCTCCCCTCTGAATTGCTTTTCTGCAATTTCTTAAAGCCTCCAGCACTGCCAACAATAACAAAGCACCACTTTGTCTGCGGGTGCTGGACAGACATGTCATATGGGAGACATTGTTCATGAGAGAAGAATTTGCCAGGGACCTGTGAGAGCATTTTGTGGCCGGCAGCTGATTGCTGCCAGCAGCAATGCAAGCTGGAAAGACAGGCGGCAGGAACTGAGGGTGACCAAGGGCAGGAAAGCCCCTCTACCTGACCAGGCTCCGTGATGACTATAGGTACCATCACCATCCACCCAGGCAGAAGCCAGACACCTCATCCAGGAGGAATGTGAGCCCTCACTTTCCAGTTTGCTTGAGTCTCCACTCCAGGATCCATAAGAGCTGAGGATGCGCCTCGAGGCACTGTCTCCTTGCTGCAGCAGTGGCTGAGGAGGTCTCAGGTCCCACATTCCTCACTGTCTCTCCCAGCAGCCCTGGGGAGCTGGGATCTCTGGAGGTCTCTGTCCCAACCTCCAAGGATGGGGGATCACATGGGATCTTTGCCCAGTGGAAAACAAATCTTCCCATAAAGGTGGAGCAGCCCTGCTCTCTGGGGATGTACAGCATCTCCATGGGGGCTCTGGGCCTTGGCCACGCTGACTTGGTCCTAGGGACCATAGGGCATGCTTGAGACACCTTTGGGTCCCTTCCACCAGCACTATGGTGATACTGGGGGGGGGGGAGAGGGAGGAATCCAACACAACGAGACTGAACTTTACCGTCAGTAACAGACAAGAATCCAAATCAGGTTATTTTCCATTCATCATATTCATGTTAGATCAGGCAGAGATAAGGGAGACTCTGCTGATGAAAGCAGTTGGGCACCAGGGATCTTTGTGGTTCAGCCTGTGAGTAAGTTCTGAACTCAGTCCCAGAAAAGGAGCTCTTGTGACTGATGAGCAGGAAACTTCAGTTTCTGATGTTGCCATCTGCAGCCATGTGTCAGACACGGGAAACCAGCCTTTGCTGACTCAGCTTCATTGCTGGTGACCTGCTTGTTATCTCAGGATGTGCTGGGGATTCACATTATTGCCTGCATGCTTTCTTTTTGTCTGATTTCCTGTGTCTTTGCTGGATGCTTTCAGGGTGAGCTTACACGTGGCTAGTGAGGAGCAAGTCTCCCCATCCCACAGTTGCCTTCCAGCAGGAAGGATGTGCAGGATCAGGGCAATGGAGCCATCCTTTCTGCAGTTTGTGTTGACTTGTGCCATCATCTTTTTTCCTGCAGAGCACCTACCTGGACCATGTCCTCTACAGCATCCAAGCTGAAGGCAGGGACTACCTTCTGCACCTAGAGAAGAACAAGTGAGTGTGGGTGGGCAGGCCCTGGACAGGCTCACTTACCACCCTGCTGCACGTCACTTCTCAGGGGCCCGACATCACAGCTCTGGCCACCAAAGCCATCAGCCCAGACCCACACTGGGAAAATAAAGCCATGCTGGGAGCTCTTGGGAGTGTCGAATGTGCTGTGGGTCAGGAGGGTCGGATTTGGCTTGGGAGGTCTGGAGCGACATGGAACCCCCCTGCCTTGCTTTCTAGCCGTCCTCTCCCCAAAGCTGATGTTTCTTCTGATGCTGCTTCCTTTCCTGATCTGCAGGGAGCTGCTGGGACAGCATTACACTGAGACACACTACTTGGCTGATGGCACAGAGATCACAGAGAAGCCAGATGTCCAGGTATGGGTCTGGAGTAACAGCAGCCTCCTGGAAGAGGAGTTTTTGGGCCACCACCAATGATACAGAGGCTTCATCATGCTTCCTGGAGGCTTCATCATGCTTCCTGGAGGGCTGAGATGCCTCCAGGGCTGTGCTGAGACCCACTCCAAGCCGCTGCCATGAGCTGGGACCCACTCCAAGCCCCCTGCCATGAGCTGGGACCCACTCCAAGCCCCCTGCCATGAGCTGGGACCGACTCCAAGCGCCTGCCATGGGCAGGGACAGCTTTCACTAGATCAGGTTGCCCAAAGCCCCATCCAGCCTGACTTTGAACACTTCCAGCAGTCAAGCTCCTCCAGTCAGCTTGTTCCGGTGTCTCACACCCTCATTGTAAAACAATTCTTTTGTATATCTGATCTAAATCTAACCTCTTCTAGTTTAAAACAATTTCACCTTGTCATAGTGCTACAGGCACATGTAAAAAGTACACCCTCCCCCCCCCCAGCTTTCCTGCACCCCCCTTTAGGCACTGGAAGGGTTCTAGAAGGTCTCCCTGGAGCCTTCTCTTCTCTAGGCTGAACAACCCCAACTCCCTCAGCCTGTCTTCATAGGAGAGGTGCTCCAGCCCCTTGATCATCCTTGTGCCATGTCCAATTCCCTCTGGGTGATATCCCTTCCCAGTAGCATATCAACCACACCACTCAGCTTGGTGTCATTCACAGACTTGCTGAGGGTGTACTCAATCCCACTGTCCATGTCACTGATTAAGATATTAAATAGTATTGGTCCCGGCATGGCCCCTTGAGGGACACCACTTGCTACTGGTCTCCATTTAGACATTGAGCCGTTGACTGCAACTCTATGAATGTGGCCACCCAGGCAATTCCTTATCCACCAAATAGTCCATCCATCAAATCTGTGTCTCTCCAATGTAGAGGCAAGAGTGTTGCCATATCAAAGGCCATACAGAAGTCCAGGTAGATGACATCAATTGGTCTTCCCTTGTCCACTGATGTAATCACTCCATTGCAGAAGGCCAGATTGGTCAGACACCTCTTTTCTGGGTTTCAGGATCACTGCTTTTACCAAGGCCACGTTGTGGGGTACACAGACTCTGCAGCAAGCATCAGCACCTGTGGTGGGCTCAGGTAGGACCTGCGGCTTCCCCGGGGCACAGTTTGGTCAGGGGCAGTAGGGAAGAAAAGGGAAAACAAAAGACATTCTTTCCCCACATACTGAGTGTGCATGGCTCTGTGGCTCAGTGCCTAGCAGGGAAAATAGCCGCAAAGTTTTACATTGTCACTTCTGGGGGAGTGATTCATGGGACCGAGTGAAAATGGAAAGCTGAGCAGGACAGGAGGTCAGGGCAGGCAGCACTTTCCCTGGGTCTGCAAATGGTACCAGAGCCATCCACTCTGCCACACCAAACTTGCTCTCCCCAAGCTTCTGGCAGTGCTGCTGCTCCTTCCTCAAAAATCTGCTTTGGCTCTACCTTCTGCTGAAGTAGCTGAAAGTGCCCTTGCAGAGGAACCTGAGCCCCCAGCTCCATGCGGGGTTGCTCAGTTTGCCATGCAAGATTTGCATTCTGCTATTCTTAAAAAAGCTCAGCTGACAGCCAGAAATTGCAAGAGAATAAATCTAGTAGCTGGGGAGGAAGGGTTGTCTTTCAGGGGTATGTGTGAGAAGGACAAGTTGTCTCTGCAGCAGTGGAGGTCCTCAGCAACTGTGTTAGCAGGATGAACAAATGCCAGGTTGCAGGACAAGCGCCTGCTGCAGCTCTGTGGCAGCTGGTTCCTTGTTTTGAGAGCAGTGGTTGTGTCTGCAGGGACCCTGGCTCAGCACAGCTTGTGCATACATGGGACATGTAATATGTTTGTGTAGCAGGAGGACAAGATATTCACAGGCAGGACAAGCAGCATAACGATACACACAGAGCATGGGATAATGCAGGCGCAGAAAGACAAGACAAAGTTGCAGGGAAGAGGCAAAAAGTCCCTGGCTTTTCCTCTGCACAGTGGCTAGGGATTAAAGTGCGGCCCAAGAGCTGCTTAGGATTTTTTGCTGTTTGTGGTGTCCTGCATGTGGCCAGGAGGACCTGACTGCCATGGCCTGCGAATGGCCCGTAACTCATCCCAACTACCTAGGGGAGCCACAGAAGAGTGGGTTAAGTGGTGGGTGCTTTCCTATATGGCTGTGTGTAGTATCGCAGGTCCTCACAGGGCTGGTGTGGGGTCTGTCCATCCTGCACAGTGTCTGTGAGGTTGCTGGCATGACACCGCCCCAGCCTGATGCCTGCCCTCTCTCTTGGCAGTGGCTTTTTCCAAGTGAATGAGACCACCTTCCTGCTGAAGCCTCTGGAGGAGGATGAGGCCGGCTGGCATGCGGTGTACAGAGCTGCCCACCTCAGGACAAAGCGCGGCGCATGCCAAGAGGCCGGTGCCACCCTGGAGTATGACCACGACCCTAAAATTGCTGCACCCATGAAGCTCTATCGCTGGGTTAAGGATCACATTGCTTCTCCTTGCCATAGCTGAGTTTTTGAGAGCCTAGGGTCTGTGAAGCCCAGGAGAGAGCTGGGCCATGCTGCATTGCATGGAGATGCTTCCGTCCCCTTGCCCTGCTCCTTGCCTGGTGCAGTCCCACACAGGGTCTCACAGAGCCTCTCTCCTGCCTTACAGCAGTAGCAGGCTGGAGCTTTTCCTTGTGTGTTGGAAGATGTCTGAAACACCTGGGCAAAATAACCTCAGAAAGCAGAGTTAGAAGAGCCACTAGCCTTGCATAGCACTGGAAGGTGCCTGAGGTTCCAACAAATCCCACAGGACGGTCAACGACAGGGCTTAGCAAACCAGAGAGCTGTGCTTTTTTCTGCGCTCACTTTTGTCTTCCCTTCCAGAAATCAGCCCAGTTACACAAAGGGCCCCGATACGTGGAGCTTGTCCTGGTTGTGGACAATGAAGAGGTAAGGGAGGGTGAGTTTGTGCTTTCACTCCTACATGGCTGCTGGGAACTGGAAGCCAACTTGGGACTATCTCTGTGTCCTTCCCCTAGTTCAGAAAATACAAGGACTTGCGCAGGGTGCAGAACCGCATGAAGGAAATTGTGAACCATGTTGACAAGGTGAGCCCCAGGGTGCCAGCTTACCTTCCCTACTCATGCAGTGCTAGCACGGGCCCCGGTCACCCCAGTCAAAGCCGGGAGAGATCTGTGGTAGAGCCGGAGCCAACCTCACACCATTAGATAGGTGACCAGAGGGTGACCAACTCTGCGGGCCAGCAGGGTGCGCAAAGTAGGCATTGAGGCTTGGCTCTACCTGGAGTCCTCAGGAGCATGTGAAGGCTGCCTCTGAGCTCTCAGTTAGGTACCTCACATGAGGGGACAGCAGGGAATTTGTTCCGGGAGCATGTCCTACAGATGCCCTCAAGAAAAGGGAGGACCTGTCTACATCGTTTAGCCCAGCTCATGCTATTTTGTGAGGGGGACTTGAGGTGCTAGACCTCATATAGTATTGCTGGGAGGGGGGGGTTGGCTGGGCAACAAGTTCCCAGGGGAGGTGAGACTGTTCCTCTGCTGTGCGGCTAAGGTACAAGCACTCCCTCTAGCCTGTATTCCTTTGCAGCTTTACCAGCCTCTGGGCCTGCGTGTGGCCTTGATTGGCTTGGAGGTGTGGAGCAACAGGGATAAAATCACCGTCAGTCGCAATGCAGAGGTGACACTGGAGAACTTCCTCCGCTGGCGGGAGACGGAGCTGCTGAAGAGGAAGCAGCATGACAATGCCCAGCTGATCACGTAAGCAGGCTGGATGGGTGCTTCCCAGCTGGCACAGAGATTCCATGCTCATGGTCACTTTTCCTTCCCACAGTGGTGTAGACTTCCATGACACGACCGTAGGGCTGGCAAAGAAGCTTGCGATGTGCACCAGGGACTCAGGCGGTGTCAATCAGGTGGGTCCCACTGCCTAGGCACATGCCACAAGGGCGGCAGCAGAGGTCTCTGAGGTACCTGAGCAATAAAAAGAATCCCAGAGTTGCTCTATGGACACGGGGCTTCTCACACCACCTATCACATGGTTGGGACTTGACCTGCAGTTGGTCTTTGGTCATCTTGTCTATGCTTCTCGTCCATCCATTCCTCCCCAGGGCTGACATCCTTTGCTGGAACATGAGCAGTCAACTGTGCGACACGCAAAGCAGCATTTCAAGGTAGCTGCTGTATCTATGCTGACTTATGCCCCTCAGAGCCCAGTCTGAAGTTCTTCAGAGGCTGTGAGACCAGGCTCAGCTTTTGTCTTCAGTTACCTCAGTCTAGAGAAGAGAAATCTCTAGGGAGATGTTATAGCAGCCTTCCAGTACCTACAGGGGTACTACAGGAAAGCTGTGGAGGGACTTTTTTTCAGGGGGTGTGGTGATAGGAAAAGGGGTAATGGTTTTAATCTAAGAGATGGTAGATTTAGATTAGGTATTAGGAAGAAATTCTTTACTCAGAGGGTGGTTAGGCACTGGAACAGGCTGCCTACAGAAACAGTGGATGCTCCATCCCTGTTTGGAGTCCTGTATCTAGTGGAGTCCCTCAAGGGTCGGTCCTGGGACCAGTGTCGTTTAATATATTCATTGACAACTTGGATGAGGGAATGGAGTGCACCGGCAGCAAGTTTGCTGATGACACTGAACTGGGAGGAGTGGCTGACACGCCAGAAGGCTGTGCTGCCATCCAGCGTTCTGCTGGATGAATTGGGCGGGGAGAAACTGAATGAAATATAAAGAGGGCAAGTGTAGAGTCCTGCATCTGGGCAAGAAAAAACCCAGACACCAGTGTAGGTTGGGGACTGCCCTGCTGGAGAGCAGTGAAGGGGAGAGGGACCTGGGGGTCCTGGTGGACAGCTGGATGACCATGAGCCAGCACTGTGCCCTTGTGGCCAAGAAGGCTGATGGCATCCTGGGGTGTATCTGAAGGGGTGTGGTCAGTAGGTTGAGAGAGGTTCTCCTCCCCCTCTACTCTGTCCTGGTGAGACCACATCTAGAATATTGCATCCAGTTCTGGGCCCCTCAGTTCAAGAAGGACAGGGAACTGTTTGAGAGAGTCCAGTGCAGAGCCACGAGGATGATTAAGGGAGTGGAGCATCTCCCTTATGAGGAAAGGCTGAGGGAGCTGTGTCTCTTTAGCCTTTTTTACGAGGAGACTGAGGGGTGACCATATGAACGTTTATATTTACAAATATGTAAAGGGGGAGTGTCAGGAGGATGGAGTCAGGCTCTTCTCGGTGACACCCAATGATAGGACAAGGGGCAATGGATGCAAGCTGGAACATAGGAGGTTCCGCTTAAATATGAGACGAAACTTTTTTACAGTGAGGGTGACAGCACTGGAACAGGCTGCCCAGGAGGGTTGTGGAGTCTCCTTCTCTGGAGACTTTCAAAACCCGCCTGGGTGCGGTCCTGTGTGACATGATTTAGGTATTCCTGCTCTGGCACGGGGACTGGACTAGATGATCTTTCAAAGTCCCTTTCAATCCCTAATATTCTGTGATTCTCCAACCACATTTCCCTTCTTGTTCCATAGGACCACAGCATGGATCCTATCGGTGCTGCATCCACCATGGCTCATGAGATGGGACACAACCTAGGGATGTCTCATGATGAAGATATTGTTGGCTGCCACTGTCCTGTCATCAAAGATCAAGGAGGATGTGTTATGGCAGCGAAGATCAGGTGAGTGGAGAAAATGTGAAGAAAGAGTGAAGAGTAGCCCTGGGCAGCAGATATTTCTAGATGTCCTGATGAGAGCTGGCGTGAAGCCTGGGAGACTGTCAGGTCTGGGAGAACATTCACCGCTTTGTTAACTGACCTTTGCTGGGTGGGAAGGCCTGCAAGTGCTCCGCTGTGCTCACTACTGCCTGGTTTTGTGCCCCTTCAGCCTGACTTATCCCAGGCTCTTCAGCAGCTGCAGTGAGCAGGACATGTGGCAGTTCCTCAAGGACCCCAGGACCAGCTGCCTGCTGAACGTCCCCCGGGCGGATGAGCTGTACGGGGAGCCAGTGTGTGGGAACCGGTTTGTAGAGCGGGGAGAGCAGTGCGACTGCGGAAGGCCAGAGGTACAGCCTGGGCGCTCAGGAAGGAATGGGGTGGCTGGGACCTGAAACCCCCTCACTCAGACTCAGAGAGGGTTGTGCAAGCTTCCTCCCTGCCTTTGGGCTTTGCAAGACCTCCTGACTCATCTTCCCTGTGCTCCTTATGTTCATGCCAAAAAATAGCTTGGGGAAGGCATTTGTTAACTGAGATGTGTGCTCCCCACCCCTCATGTAGCTGGCTGTAGTTTTAGCAGGAGCATTCCTAGGAAAGGCATCCCCAGAGAAACATCCCCCAGCATGTCCTCAGGAGAGATGGCCTAAGAAAGGGGACATCAGTGCGCATTGTCCTCGCCAGAGGTGTGTTTAGCTGTTCCTCATCCCAGTGCAACACAGTGGGAAGTTTTGTCACAAACTGCCAGGGGACATCTCCTGTGCTGGGACCTGTGGGGAGGAACCCATTGCCTTCCTCATGCAGTGAGCACAGAGATCCTCCGTGTCATTCTTGGAGATTTGCGAAGGGTGCTACCTTTCCAGGGGCCCAGGTCATGTCTGTTTTCCTCCAGACTCCACATCTTATGAAAAATCTTTTGTAGTCTTCTGGTTTTATGGTGGTAATGGGGGTAAAGACGCTGCAGGAACAGTTCACACCCACAGTGCAGGGCCCCAGTGCTGAGTTTTGGACCAGGATGTTGCTGTGCTTTTGCCCCATGGTTCAACCTGGAGCCATTTTATGCCTATGATGGTTACACTGCCCTAGTAACTTGGCAGCCCCCCAAAAAGAAGGAAAGAGTCTTTTGGGGGCATTTGGGAGAGTTTCAGCCCCTTCCTCTTTTGGAAGGCTTTTGCTGCTCTCTCTGCAGTATGGGTTCGTGGCAATGGTGGTTTTCTCTTGGGAGCTTGCAGCTAAAGCAAAGCTGAGACTTGTCAGTCCTGTGGTAATGGGAGGCCCCATGCAGCCTTGGTCCTTGGTCCCACCCACACAGGCCCCATGCAGCTTCTCCTCCTCCAGCCACCTTGGACTCTGCTGTCTCAAAACCAAGCCATTTTTGGCTGTGTCTCACAGGAGTGCTTTGATCGCTGCTGCAACGCCACCACCTGCCAGCTGAGAGAGGGGGCCAAGTGCGCACAAGGTGACTGCTGCCAGGACTGCAAGGTACCGTGCAGGGATGGAGACCTGGTGGAGGCCTAGTGTTTGGCTAGGGCATCACGCCCACTCTCCCCCACCCCCCACTCCAACTCCTCAGGAGCTTTGTGGCAGAGGCAATGCATGCCTACGGCTGCCAAAGGGCCTGGAGGACCTCTGCTGCTGCCCAGTGTAAGAAATGCCTTGATATGAAGGGACAGGACAGTAAAAAGACCCTGGGGCAAGCCCAAACTAAAAGCAAAACACAAGGTGCTGCATGGGGGGAAGTACTTAAGTACAGGAACAGCTGGTCTGGTGGTATGTCCCCTTCCTGTGCAGTAGCTCAGTCAAAAGCAAATACCTTTGTACCGTCTTTGGCACAGATCTGTCTATGGCACAAGCCACCGTGTCTGGATCCCCCTTTCTGGAGGTGCAGAGAGATGCTTTACAGACCTGGGTGCTGACAGGCTCTGGCCTGGATCAGGGCAATGGGATGTGGTGCCCATGTGGCTCCTAACAGCCTTCTTTCTGCACAGGTGAAGGCTGCCGGCACAATATGCCGGGCCAGCAAGAATGACTGTGACCTTCCCGAGCACTGCACTGGCCTCAGCTCCGAGTGCCCGGAGGATGTCTTCCAGGAAAACGGCATCCCCTGCCAGAGTGGCAGTGGCTACTGCTACAACGGGGCCTGCCCCTCGCATGCTGAGCAGTGCCGTGTGCTCTGGGGCGCAGGTAGCTTTCCCCTCTCCCCCCACCTCGGGAGAGGGCTGGTGGTGGGGCAGGCAGTTCTTAGTGTCGGGGATGGCCGGTGGTAGCTGCCCTCATGTTGCTGCCAGCTGCTGTTGGCTTGCTGCAGGCTCTGGCTCCATGTGATCCTTCTGCTCTGTGCCTCCCGCAGCAGCCCGAGTAGCTCCCGATGAATGCTTTAAGCAGAACAGCAGGCAAGACCTCAAACTTCACTGCCTGACTGAGTCTGGGAAGAGGCCCTGCAGCCCCAAGTAAGGAGCAGGGAGCCTGTTTTCAGTTCTGACCCTGGGGAGCAAGCAAAGCTCCTCAGGGCTCACAGCTGCTCTGCTGACAGGGATGTGAAGTGCGGCACACTGCTGTGCACGAGTGACACCACCAGTCCTGTCCTTGGCAGCGGCTTCTTCACTCTCTCCTTTGGCCAATTCAAGTGCAAAGCAGCTCTCGACAGCAACGATGGCAACGAGTTGGTGGCTAACCTCAGGCTGGTGCCCACTGGCACCAAGTGTGGGGAGGAGATGGTGAGTGCCCAGGGGATGTGCTGGGGCAGTGGGAGGTGACTCCCAGCCATGGGGCTGTGCTCAGAGCCTCCCACCCACCCCCAGGTCTGCTACGCTGGGCGCTGCCAGAACCTTCTGGTCTATGGCAAGAAGAACTGCTCAGCAAAGTGTAACAGCCACGGGGTAGGTTGTGCTTCCATGCTCCCCATGGCTGCAGCTAGCAGGGCTCTCCATCTCCAAGCAGCTTGGGTGGTAGTCCCTGCCGTTCACTTTGCCTCCTTGCCTTGACTCTGCCCTCCCTGGTTTCAGGTGTGCAATCACAAGCGGGAGTGCCACTGTGAGCCAGGGTGGGCACCACCATACTGCCAGCACAAGGTTTTGGAGCTCACACCAGGTAGGGCACCTTGTACACGCAGCCAGCATCATCTCTCTCAGCTTTGTGCTTGTGCCAAGGTGGGAGCGTGAGATGAGGTCAGTGTCTTGCCGCCATGCTGGCCACCCCTCTGCCCCCGTGCGGCATTCTTGGCGTTGGGGTGCCTGTCCCAGTGCCAACTGTGTCTTTGCAGGGGGCAGCAGCATGGTCCTGGCTGCTGTGCTGTCCGTGCTGGCACTCTCCAGCATCCTGCTCGGCGGAGGTGTTGTTCTGCTCAGAGGCAGAGGGATGAGGTACTTCCAGAAGGGGTAAGAAGGCCTGCAGCAGGGTTAAGCTACAAGCACACAGGCCGAGCTCAGGACAAGCTCAGGGCTGGGGGGCCGCAGCAGCCCATGTTGCCTGTCGGTCCTTTGCCTCACAGGACCTCCAGCAGAACCACCACTGGCCTCACCAACCCGGGCTTTCAGGAGGGGAGCCGGCTGCAGCCTCCCGGCAGCCAGCTGTCCCACCGTGACATCAGCAGCCCCAATCTGCTCAGCACCACAGCGGCCCCACGCAGCACCCGGCCCCTGGTGCCCAGCCGCCCGGTCCCGCAGGTAGGAGTGCAGCTTGAAGCCCTGGGGTGGGAGTTGCAGTGGACCTGGGCTCCGGCTCATCCACATCCCTCTGCTGGGTGTGATGTCCCTGCCTGGTGGACAGCACCATCCCCACTCCCCGGGGCAGCTGTTCCTCTGCCCTGAAGTCTGGCTGCTGTCCCTCACACAGGTCCCTTCCCAGCAGCCAGAAGGACTCAAGTCTCTCCTCTCCTGTCCCCAGGAGAGGCCAAAGCCACCCAGGAAGCCTCTGCCAGCCCTAAAGAGGAAGGAGGTAGGTGCCCCCAGTACAGCACTGGTGCTGGGATGGAGTGGGGGCTGGTGCCTGGGGAGCAGGGCAGCGCAGGCTCACCTACAGGGAGTCCACCTCACCTTTGCCTCTTGCACTTCTGCCCAGCCCTGCGGTGTGGTGGCAGGAGCACCGTCACCATCACCACCAGTGCCTCCTACTAAGCCTCTGACCCTCTCGTCTCAGCCATGTTCATCCCTGGTCCTGCCCCAGGTGAGCTGTGCCCAGTGCCCCCCAATACCCAGTGTCATTTCTGTCCCCTACCAGCAGCAAGAGGCCCCACAGGGACCTTGCCAATCCACCCCCCAATACCCCCTCGTTGTTGCAGCTGGACATCCCCCCCAAGGTGGCCCTGAAGCCGACAGCAGCCAGAAGGTGACCTGGGACGTGTCCGTCACTGCGGCAGAGGAGGTGTGGGTGCTGGCACTTTGGCAGGATGGCTGAGGGCCGCTGTGTCTTGTGTCACCGGTACTTGAATCGCTTGCTGGACCTCCCCGGACAGCATCCATGTTTACAGATATTCGAGTTGTGCCTTAACAGACTTTGTAGCTTTATGAATTGCCCAGACAGCCATGAGCTGGGGGCTCAGTGTCAGAGGGAGACCAGCAGCAGGGACAATGCTGACACCACTGTCCCCCCAGGAACACCCCCCCCCCCCCCCCAAACAATGCCCGTTTTTCTCCCCCAAGCCCCTCTTGGTGCCACTGATGGGACAGCTCTGATTTGGAGGCCAGCCTGGGTTGTTACGGGCTGTCCTGTGCTCTGGGTGCTGCTGCTTTCTCCCTACACATAGTGAATGTGTCGTTCCTCACATACCATCCCTGTTGAGGCCACAGTAAGGAGCTCTTGGCCCTAAACACACTGGGGTGGCACAATGGGGATGCTGCGTAGACCTGACACTGTAGCCAGGGACAGCCGCACCACACATCTTGCCAGGGGCTCCGGCAGGTCCGAGCCAGGCTTGGCTTCACTGTGGTGTCCCTCCCCACCAGGTTTTTAGCTCTGAAGTTACCACTCAAGCTACTGATCTCTTGAAATAAGATTTCCCCTGTGCGTTTTTACTGTGGCCGTTAATTTAAGATGATTACATGATCGCTTTGAGCCATTTGTTGTGAAATTGATCCTCCCCCTTTTTTTTTTACATCATTTAGGCTGAGGGCTTTTATACAAATAAAGACTGAAGACAGTAGTGGCTTGGGGTGTCACATCATAGCTTTGGGGCAGGAGGGGGAACACATGATACACCACATCGTACCAGAGCCATGTGAGGACAGCTCTGGGCTGCAGGGCTCAGTGCTAATTGTGCTTAGCAAGAAGGTGTGGATGGTGGGCAAGTGCAAAGTGCTAGAGCTGAATTGGATCCTGTGCCAGAGGTGCAGGGGCCAAGTGCCTTCTCCCAGTTGCAGGCAGTTAGATCAGCACGGTGGTCAAAAGAAAAGCCCATGGGTCCCTTACATCTCTGCCCAAGGACCCTGCCCCTGGGAAAGGTTCCATGCTAGATCCGTGTGAATCACATGGCTGCAGCATGTGTGGCAGCCCAGCTCCCACCCCGAGCTCTGGGGGTGGAGGGTAGAGACAGAACAAGCTGTAAATACCATGTTCACTGCACAGCTCCACCATCCTGTGGCTCTCTTTGAGCTTGGCAAAGCTTGGGATGCTTGAGGGGCTTCCAGTGTTGCAGTCAACAGGAGACGCACCGGAGGCAGCATTACTGCTGTGTGAGCGGCAAAAAGCGACACCAGCTCTAAGACACACAAAGCCACCAAAGAAATGGTAACAAAATAGTTTTATTGTTTTTATAAAAAGAACACAACACTGTGCATGTAAACTTGAACATATGTATAGTGCTTTTTATAAAGAAGGTGCCGATCCAGGAGCAAGCCCCTCTAGTCACAAGAGCATGCAGGCCCTTCTGAACAGAGAGAAAAACCAGTTCAAAGCCATGTTCCCCATTACATCCACGTTCTCACTCAGCCCTCCCAGCTGAGCAAGAAGCAAAGCCCATCCCAGGTGTCAAGGCCACGCTCATTCAGCTGCCAGCCATGGCACCTCACCCTCTGCACATCCACTCAGGCTTCTCCATCAAGTGGGGTTGGAGGCTTTTGTGCAGGGTACCGAGCATCATGCAGATATTGCTGCAGGATCGCAAACCCCAGGAGCATCGATCACCGGTCCACAAGACAAGGGGTGGAGGTGGCAGATGCACACCTGGCCAGATGGGGACAACATTTAGCCAGAGTGCCAGCCACTGGTGGCAAGCCCACACACACACCTGGATGGCTGCAGGGGTAGGAGATGGCTCAACCCTTCCTGCACTAGCTACCCTTCTCCCTGTGTGGGGGTCTTACTGTAGCTATCTGCAAGCTGCCTTGGTGTCAGTTCGAGGTTGCCTGATGCCCTTGCTCCCCAGAACCTCCAGGCTAGCATAACCCACCCTTGTCTGCTCACCTGTGGCATGACCCCTGGGGTCTGACGCCAGCAGTAAGCAATGCCTAACCCCAGGCAATTCTGTAACCCCTCTAAGGACGGCCTCTGTTCACAGAAAGCCTGCATTCATCTCACAAGCCAACCAAATTGACAAGGAGAGGCCGTGTTTCTGCTGCAAAGCAACTGCTGCAAGCCAGCAACACTGAAGAGCTGAGATGTGACTCCACTAGCTCCTAAAAGGCCTTCCCACAGGGAAAAGGGGGTCCTGTAAATCCAACAGTACTTCCAGAAGCCACTCCAGTCACCACAGCCACAAAGCATGCTGCCACCCCACCTCTGGCCTGTACCCTTCCCCAGGGGCAGGCCCTGTCGGGTTTAGAAAGGCTAACTCTGTGCCTGCCTGTTCCTCTCCCATCACCAGCCATGGGATTTCAGCACCCTTCCTGCTTCCCCACCTCCACGAGGAGTCCTCAGGGCCCTCAGCAATCCCTGGCCATCAGCACCTTTCCATCTCTGCTCTGCAGCAGGACGACACTGCTTGCCAAAGCCTTTGGCAGCAAAGAGACAAGCTCCCCCTGCAAAAGCTCTGCTTGGCAGTCCCCAGGCATTGCATCTGTACATTGCACAGAGGCATGCAACCCATGTGCCATGCACATGCATCCTGAAGCAGAGTAATAACTAGGCATTGGGAGTCTGCAGATGGAGGAAAGAAAGGGTCAAAATATCCCTGCTCTATTCCAGAGATGGATGAGAAGCAGCTGGGCAGGAACTGAGAAAGGGTAAGGCACCCTATGTTACAGAACTTCCTCAGAGGGTGACACCACCATCCTTTCAGCCAACGAAGCTAAACAGCATAAGCAAAATAGCACCGGAAGGACTGACGCACACACAACTACCTGGGGAGATCATTAGCAGACATGTTCATGTTGTTCATTCTGGATTGAATGCTCCACCAAGGCAAAAGCTAAGTAAGTTCCTTCCCTTGCCAGAAGACTGTAGATGGTGCTATGGACAGAAAAGCAGGAACGTACAGATATCCAAGGCACGTGGAGGAGAGGTGGTCTCTGAACATGCAGTGGGTTAAGAGGCAGACAGCACTGCAAGCAGGGGCATGGCCTTCTGGCTCAGGTCTTTGCCAGTGGCTTCTCCAGACATCATCTTCTGAGACTGTCACAGAACACAACAAGAAAGAGGTTCTAGAAACAAGCACATCCTCATAGGCAAAGGGGAGCATGGAAGAAAAGAGGAAAGCAGATTATACAAGCAGATTTCATCCCCCACAAGGAAATTCACCTTTGCTGCATGCCTCTTCTCTCACCCTAAAGTGATACACAGGGAGCAGGGAAATGGGTACATCACAACACATGCCAGGGGAGGAGGTCATCCCGCCAGCATCGCTGATGAGTCAAAAGCCTGGGAGGCAGCAAAGCCCAGCCAGTGCCTGCGGGACTGGAGACAGACTCCCCACTGCAGCTGGTCAAGGATGTACAAGGCAGGTCCAGCTTCTTGGAGTGATGAATGCTGCTCTGGGGAGTGGCAATGCCCTGCCAGCTTTGCAGCTGAGGAATCAATCTGCTGCAGAGCAGGGTCAACTGCACAAGTGGGATGGAGAGTGCAAAGCAGCACTGGGCTGGACAGGCTGCCTGCTGACCTCAGGCACCTGGTTCTCTGCCTGGCAGTGGTCTGTAACAGAAGGCCATCTGAGGAGCAGGATAATGACAAGACTCCTGCACTCCACCCCAAGAATTTCTTGCATCTCTCATCACTTCTCTCCCTTCGCTTTGCAGCAAGTCAAAGCCATGGAAATTCAGCACCCTTTCTGTGATGAAAAGACCTAGAGGGAAGCTGCAGTCTGACCAAAGATTTCCCAGCTCTGGACCCTCTGTTCCCAACCAGCTGCTCTGAGGTGTTCCATGCACTCTGAATTCTGGTTTACGGAGCAAGGTGAGACCCAGCCACCCAGGTGAAGTGTACTGCAGTCAGTCATGGCCACCCAACGTGAGGCTCTTGCTTGGAGAAAGGGAGTTACAGAACCCCATCAGAGACTGCTTGCTCTGAGTTATCTACTTTCCACTGCCTACAGGAAAGGAAAAGTTTATGGCTATGCAGATCCTATTCAAATAATCTATTCCACACCAAACCACTCCTTGCTGGGTCTTGCCCTGAGCAGGAACAGGCAGCCTCTGCTGGCCAACAACAGAGTCCTTGAGGAGAGTTATGTCCCGTAGGCATAAATCTGCCTTGGAGTCCACAAAGTGAAGCTTCCCCGGCAAGACGAAGGAAAACTCTTTGCTTAGCCTCAGCGAGAGCACTGTGGAACAACCAGTGCGCAGCCACGTCGCCCTCAAAGCCACATATCCTACCTCAAGGGTAA
Organism: Cygnus olor; assembly: GCF_009769625.2. Taxonomy (NCBI): domain Eukaryota; kingdom Metazoa; phylum Chordata; class Aves; order Anseriformes; family Anatidae; genus Cygnus; species Cygnus olor. Next base: position 16,674,250 of record NC_049175.1, read on the forward strand.
TGCTTGCTAAATAATTGCACCTACTGCAGAAGGCTTTCCTGGTGTCCGTCTTTTAATATTCCAGTATAGGTATGTTAGTACAGGATTATCCCTCATTTGGAAGCACCAATTTAATAGGGAAGAAACGGAAGAGGCAGAGCACTTGCAACGTGCTGCTAGAAGAAAATCAACCCAACTGCCACCTATATGCAAGATGTCCACATATGCCACATCTGCCCCACCAGCACAGGGCAACATCCCCATTCACAGCTGGGTAAGCTGTCAAACTACACCAGGTCTCTTTCTACCTCTGTCAGCCAGTACTTTCCTTTGGTTTGAGGTGGCTTTCTGCAGAGGTGTCTGGGACTTCCTGTGAAGAAAGGCTGGTTTCTTGGGCAGTCCTCAGTTCAGCTTGCTGAAAGGCACAGGAATCCAGAAACACATTGGGGATGCTGTCACCAAAATACAGCTTGCTGTTCGTAGCTATCGCCTGATACTTCATTAGTTCCAGATACTCTGGGGTAAGTTTCAGCTACAAAAAAGAAACCAGAGACTGTAAGAGACAACTTTCTAGGACTGGCATCATTAGATTTCATCTCAGGTAGCTGCTTCCTGGAAATTGGAATGTGGGCTGTTAAATCAAGTGGTTTTTTTTTCAATGCTGCCCACCTGAACCTAGTCTGTGCAGAGGAAGAGTAAGCAAGTCCTCTTCTGACCAGCTTTCAAGTGCTCACCTTGTTGGAATCAGCCAGCTTCCGAGCAGTGTAATACTCTGCATCTGCTTTTGCTTTCTCTCTTGCTAAGAATGCAGCATCTAACACAGCAACAGAGGATGGACAGGAAAAGAAGCATTAGCAAGTGAACAAGTACAGCATGCCCAGCATGGGACAAGATGACCCAGGTGTACCTGCAACAGCTCTGCTGCCAGGCACCTCCACTTCTGGCTTCTTGGAGAGGTAATCTCATGCTACTGCACCCTTTATTATTTTTGTAGGACAGTACTGCTTGTGAGCCCAGTTTGGGGTTTCTCGACCCGCAACCACCCTTAGGCTGAAAGATGCCCCCAGCAGCATGCCAGCACCACGGTTACCTTCAATCTCAGAAATTCGCTTCTCAGTTTCCTTCTCCATAATCTTCTGTTGATAGTGAATCCTGGCCACCTGAGCAGCCTTCTCTGCCTCTGCAATCACAACAGGCTCATCTCAGATATTCGCTTCTCAATGCCTGAGCATCAGCACCCTGACCCCAGCCCTGGTCAGGGACATGCTGCCACGCAAGTGATTTGCCCTCCGCTGCCTCCCTTTCTGCTTGGGTCCTATGGTCCTGTATAGGTTCAGTGCATTTATGCTTCGAGCAACAGTTATAGAAGGACAATAGTGCTGATGCTTCTAGTACTGAACTGGCTGACACTCCTTTTACAAGTATGTCAACGTTCTCTGACTTGGGGACATTTTAAAGCCCAATCAGTTTTGCTGGCAGAGCCGTTAACTCTTGACCTGTTCCAGCAGCAGCCGTGCTGTAGGATGGAGGCACTCTTTGCTCTGCTGCTGTGGGGAGGGAGGTGGGAAGTAGATACAGCAACATAAACACTCCTGTTTTCTACTGTCTCTGACTGTTGGTGCAGCTTCCATCAGGACAAGGTCCTGTACCAGCTTCCTGGGGGATGCAGGAATGGAAACTCTGTCTAGCCCCAGTCTGCTGGTACTGACTGCTCACTTACCAATAAGCGCTTTTTTCCGGTCTGTCTCTGCCTCCTTCTCTACTACCTTCTGCTTCTGGGCTGCAATGAGCAGCTTGGTCTTCTCAGCCTCCCTGCAGGGCAGAAGACAATACTGCATGAAAACAGAGCAGGGGAGCAGTTCTACAAACAAGGGCACTAGATGCCTGGGTGGGAAGATGTTGACCAGATGTCAGTAGCATTCCCTTGCAGCAATGAAGGCTAGCTCTGTCTTCAGCTGCATGAGCACATGCATTGCCAGCAGATCAATGGAAGGGATTATTCCTCCTCTTTATTTGGCACTGGTGAGGCCACATCTGGACACTGCATATGGTTTGAGGCCCCCCACTGCAAAGGAGACATCGACAAACAGAAGCAAACCCGGGGAGGTTCTGGTGATGGTGGGTGGAAAACATGTACATGGCGGGGGGGGCGGTATGTGTGGCCAGGATGCAGAAGCAGGGCTTGCTCAGCTGCAGGCAAGGAGGCACCAGGGTCCCGAGGGCATCTCCTCTGGCTCAAGGGGGTCCTGGAGATGCTGGGGCCAGACCCTGCTCCCAAGGGTACAGTGAGAGCACTGGAGGCACCAGCACAAGTTGTAGCACCAGACACAGCCCCGAGGAGACAGCCCTTCCCATGCAAGCAGGGCGTTTCTGCCCTCGGAGACAACCCTGATGCACTGGGATACAGCCCCAAGGAACTGTGGTGTTGGCCCTGCTTTGGGAAGGGGTTTGGACAGGAGATCTCCACAGGTCTGTATCAAACTAAAATCTTTCTATGATTCTTTAAGTTTGCAGACAGGAGCTTGCAAGCAAAGCACAAGGACTCCAGAACCCTGAATTCATTTTATCAATCTTCTACAGGTTCTCTATAGATCAGTGTCCCCTCCATACCGGAGCAGTAAGGTAGCCTTGCTACAGACTAACCATCTAATAACCGTGAAAGGCTAAAAGGCTTCAGAGTGAAAGAGATATGGAAATGGAAAAAGACTGCACAGGTGTACCTAACCAAGCAACTGCATGGCTAGAGTCCACCTCTCACCTTCTGAACACGAGGTTAGAGTCTTCTAACAATACACTTATGCCTTCCAAACCAATTCATACAGTTTTAGGTGTTGCTACTCACATGAGTTCAAAATTTCTTCGGATGGCTTCTGGGATTTTGGGTTTCGTAACACGAACAGCCTATGGAAAAAAAAAGTGGGTGCATTTTAGATTAAACATTTTGATGAGATCTGCATAGCTACGAAATGTCTTTGCAAAACTGGACATCTTCAAATTAACCCAAGACCACACATAGAGGATTCCAGTCCTTGTGTACAACACAGTTGAGTACAGCCACTTTTAGACAAGTACCTTACATTTTATTTCCTGTCTCTGCACCTTTAATGAAACCAAAGTGATGAAGTAATGAATGTAGAAAAGACTCCTAAAGAGGTTCACCAGCTCTGTCAGAAGCCCAGCTCTCCATCCCACAGATGGGAAGACTCCTCAAGCATCACCAGACAACAGTTCCCAAAATAGTGCTCAAGAAAGGGGCTCACCAACCCAATGAAATTAAATTGCAGGAGTAAGAATTGCAAACAGAGGCAGAGCCACAAGCTCAGTAATGAGTTTTCTAGGAGAAAAGCTTGCAGAAGCTACCATGCAATGACAGACATTGCAGTGAAGACAGGAGAGCAGCAGGGCATGTGAGGCAGCTGGGCACAGCTGCTGCATGTGACCGCTGATCACCAAGAGCGATTTGCATGGCAATACTGATACTACGTGGCCAGAGGCAGAGCCAGTTGCTGAGCTGCTCTGCAGAGGGCTCCCTCTGAAACAGGAAGGAAACATCTAGAGATAAGACCAAGAGCTGATGCCTCCCAGCCCATGTGCTGCCTGGTTCATTAGGGAGCTTTGCAAGATGGAGATTAACACAGTCCATGGCAGTACAACAGCTTCACAACCCTCCTGTTCCACCTCCACTGCAGGCCTAGCACTGAACCTGCTGCTGACTTCTCTCTGGGGCCAACAAACCTGCAAAGAACAGATCTGAACTTCCACAGAGGGGAACATCACACGGGCACATCCGAAACAAGTCTTTGCAGGTGGTAAGAGAAAGGGAAACGTTTGTATGACAGGTACTCCAACCCTGTTACACGCATCCTGCCTGGAGAGAAGCAGCCAGCCTGGCATCACAAGAAGACACTCAGGAACAACTGCTGCTTCCCTAAACAAGCAAAGCAAGCAGATTTATGGGACATCAGACCAGAACAACTTTCAGCGAAAGGATTTTTTTTAAGCTCCTGACAGGAACAAAGCCTCTCCAAGTCCCTGGAAAGGTTCTGCATGCAGAAAGCTCACCTTGAAGCAACTCCCTCATGCTCCCAGCCACAGCAGGCTGCATAGGGGTATATTATTTCTACCTCTGTAATACCACCTGCACCAAAACAAAGACTGGTTTCCAGAAGCGTGGCTTTTCAAACATGGTCAAAGATTCCTTTTCACAGTTATTAGGAACCTCCCTTGCTGGCCGTAACCTTTCAAAGATAAGTGAGTAGCTTCACAATGTCAGGAGGCAGCAACTCAGACCCCTTGGATGCATCCCCCCTGGTTCCACCCATTTGTGTATTCCCATCTGCCTAAGTGGTTTCTATGCTCAATCATCTTCTACTGCAGGCAATGCTTTACCTCTGCAGACTCTGGCAGCAGGGTAAGGACCTGGGCAGTCTGAGGGCAGGCCATGCTGGAAAGAAGTGATGGGCAAAGAAGGTGCCAAGTACGTGAGCCTTTTCCATGTTCTTGGTCACCACGTCCCCTGCCCCACAGTACAGTAGGCCCATGGCTTCTTGAGCCTTCCTCTCGCTTGGATGCGCCTCTGAAGCCCTTTATGTTGCCCTGCACATCCACCATTAGGTCCAAGCCCCAGCTCACCTATCCCCTTTTGTAGGCTTTTCACTTTTCAGCTCAGCTCGGAGCACTGTGTTCATCCATACCAGCCTCCTATCTCACCTACTAGACTTTCCACAATTTGGGATGTCCTTGACAGTGAAGCAGACTCCTGCTCCCCTTGGTCATCCATGGTAGTCACTCATGGGACCCTGCCAAACAGATCTTACACAAAGTGAACTCTGTTCTCTTGAAGTCCAGGCCTATATATTCTCCTGTTCATATTGCTTCTCTAAGGACCTTGAACTTACCACCTCACAGCTGCTACAGACAACACTGCTATCTGACTTCACCTCTGAACCAGATCTTGCTTCTAAAAGGTCCAGCAGAGCATCTCCTACAGTCAGCTGTACTCACCAGTGCCAAAATCTGTATTCAACACCCTTCAGAAAATCTGGTGTTGCCTGCAGCCAACCCTTTCTGCCCTTCCAAAAAATATGTCAGTGGTTAAAGCTCTCCATGAGTACTAGTGATAATGATGCTTCCTCTGCTTCTCCACATGCAGCTTTACCTCCTTCATTCTTCGCCCAGCTAGGGTTAAGGTCTGTAACAGAAAAGGACCACACCATACCCAGCGTTTGCCTGGTCTTTACCTACACGGTGTCTCATCTCTCGTGAGCTATCCCCAACAAGCCACGGGACTGCAAACAGGCATAGGTTTCCAGTTGCACATTTTTGTTTCCCAAGATGCACCCGTTTGTGTCCAGACACATAGGAAAAGCCCCAGACTGTGCTGCTATCTGAAGGAAAGTGCAAAAGCCAGCCCTATGACACTGTCCCTAGACACCTTCTTACTATCCACTGGCCTCCGCTTCTCTTAGAATCATAGAATATCTTAGAATCATAGAATACTGGAAGGGACCCATAGTGATCATCAAGTCCAGCTCCTGGCACCGCACAGGTCTACCCAAAAATTCAGACCATGTGACTAAGAGCACAGTCCAATCGCTTCTTAAATTCAGACAGGCTTGGTGCAGTGACTACTTCACTGGGGAGCCTGTTCCAGTGTGCGACCACCCTCTCGGTGAAGAACCTCTTCCTGACGTCTAGCCTAAACCTCCCCTGCCTCAGCTTGACAACATTCCCACAGGTCCTGTCACCGGTGACTAAGGAGAATAGGTCGGCGCCTGCCCCTCCACTCCCCCTCGTGAGGAAGCTGTAGGCCGCGATGAGATCTCCCCTCAGCCTCCTCTTTTCCAAGCTGAACAGGCCAAATGATCTCAGCTGTTCCTCATACGTCTTCCCCTCTAGGCCCTTTACCATCTTTGTAGCCCTCCTCTGGACACTCTCCAACAGTTTTACATCCTTTTTGTCCTGTGGTGCCCAGAACTGCACACAGTACTCGAGGTGAGGCCGCACCAGTGCAGAGCAGAGCAGAGCAGGACAATCACTTCCCTTGACCGACTAGCAATTCCAACTCTTCAGACTGTGGTCAACGTTCCACTTAGGAAATAAAATTTTTTTATCAAGCAACTTGGAGGATTTGTCAAAGTTTCATCTACGTTAAATAGTTTTAATAGAACCTTGAAATAAATGCTGTTAAATCCCTCTAACACCACCTTTTCAATAATGAATTGGGAGGGACCCTTTATCAGGGAGTGTAGTGATAGGACAAGGAGTAATGGCTTTAAACTAAAAGACGGTAGATTAGATGTAAGGAAGAACTCTCTACTTACGAGGGTGGTGAGACAGTGGCACAGGTTGTCCCAAGAAGATGTGCATGTCCCATCCCCGGAAGTACTCAAGGCTAGCCCAGATGGGGCTTTGAGCAGCCTGATTTGGTGGAAGGTGTCCCTGCCCATGGCAGGGGGCCTGGAAGTAGATGATCTTCCAGGTCCCTTCCAACCCAAACCATGCTATGATTCTATGAATTATTAAGAAATAATAAGAAAAGATCTGAGCTTTTCCTCATGATGGTAATTTTGTTTTATGATAATCCACCATAGGAATGCTGTGGACAATGTACAGTTGGATATTTGGAAGAGCAGAGCCATCTCATCTTTTTTGGTAAGATACTGCCTGTGGTTGACTCTTGTCAACAGAGCAGCCTATGGCAAAAATAAGCCTTAAAGCGGAAAGTAATATTTATTGCAGCACTTCATATGCTGCCAAAGGGAGGCCCTCTATCCCTGCACAGCCAGCTTAGCTAAATGTGGCAATAACAATTGCAAAACAGATTTAGTTTCATTCTTCCCCACAGTGGAAGTTTCCAGAGATTTCCATTTTAGCCCTTGCAAGCCTAAGGTTTTCCCAGTTGGTTGCCCTGAACTTCAACATGACAAAAACTGGCAGGTCCCATAGCCTAAGACTAAAGATGATTTTCTAACATTAAACATGAACAGAAAATAACCAGGATTCACAGCATTTCAAAGTGGTAACTGTTACATGGACAGTCTTCAACTGAAAAACCTCACATCTCCAGGCTCAACTATTTCACGAGGTGGAAAACAGAAGCAAGAAACTTCTTCAATCCAATAAAACGTGAGCAAATGAGAGGTGGGGAAAAAAAAAAGTTTCATTAGGCAAGGAACCTACCTGGATAGTAAGACCTGGCGCCATGACATTGAGATCTTTCTGCAGGGCCAGCTTCAGATTCTCATCTATCTGATCTGTTTGGAGGACAAGAGAGAGACCAGTTAGCTTTTATCACCATTTCTCCTACACCTTGTGTGGCAACAAGTCAGCTGGCTTTGAAGAGGCATCTCTATGGTGCAAGATAAAAAGACTTTCTGAGTACATTGCTTCCCTTCCTATACTCCCTGGAAAATATTCCCAAGAGTAGAGCCATAAGAACCACACACTAGTGTCTCTGGAAAAGTTCAACTGCTGAAGAACTCATGATACCTGAGCTGAGGGTAAGTGGCTTTCAGGGTCTCAGAAAGCAAACATACCCAGAGCCCACAGCAGAAGTCCATCCCTCCCTAGCCAGAGCCATGCCAACAGCAAACTCTGCCTTAGGTCTTGAGGGACATGCTGGATCCAATACTTGCTACTGAAAAAAAAATGTATTTCTGTCACTTCCAATCTCCAGGAAGGTTTTTCCACTAAACTGGACAGTTACAATGGGATTAAACTGCATGTACCATCAGAAAACTCCTCTCTGACTACAGATATTTGGCAAGTCCAAGTATAGCATTCAAAGATCTACTGTTTCTTAACATTAAAAGTCTGACAGCCTTTCACCTTACAAAGTGATAAATCCATTTTCCCCTGCTCCTTCCCTCAAGAAGGAACATAATGCTGTTATGTCTTTGGAGCCATGGGTATATGCCAAGGTCAGGGCACTGGATCCCAGGAGCAGAACATTAAATGGGATAATTCCTGAATGACTGATACCCCCTTGTGAAAAAACTAGAGCAGTGCAATGAACTGCAAGCATATCCCTTCTGGCTCTTCCCTGCCAACAGTCAGAATTAAGCTTTTAAAGTAAAGAAGTTAATTCAGCAACAGGCTGAAAAATATAAGTGAACAAGACAGAAGCATCATCATAACGAAGACAATGAGCATGACTCCATGCACAATAGCAGAGAAGCTACTTAGTATATCCAGAACTCAGTCCTAAGTGGAAGGGGACAAATCAAATTGCACATATAGATGGGGTAAGACAAAGAAATCCAAATCATTAAGGAGTGAACCTAAAAAGGAAGTGGCATACAGATATATAAGGAGATGGTTTCTAGACTACAACTTCAGTACCGAGGCTGTTTGCTCACAGGACACTGCTGTAACATATTCCACAGCAGAAGAGGGAGACTACACAGACCTCGGTGGGTGTGTCCAGCTGCCATCCACTTACCAAACAGCTCGATGTATACTTCCTGAAGAGTATGAGCACTGCAGAACTGATTCAGCTCATGATGAATTTTATTGAAGATCAGGGTCTTATCGTAGTCCGCAGTGTAATTTTTCACAATATCATACACTGAGGAAATAAGAGAATTATCACAGCTCACCACCAGCATCGATCGCATCCAGTGACTCCGTTGACATGTACGGCTTTCTGCAATGCCTGAACCTCAAAATGACAGCTCAAGACATTAGGAAAGTAGTGCAGCACTACTCAGGAAAGACATCAGGAAAGTAGTGCAGCAGTAGGTCACCAGAGAGGTGGGGGACCGCCATCTTTAGATGTGTCAGGACTTGGTCGGACACAGCCACAACTGCCCAGACTGGCTGTTCGTGATATGCCTGCTGCAAGTGGGAGGGAGGTCAGAGGAGAAACCCACAGTGGTCCTCTCCACAAGCACTGCTGGGGTTACATGACTTCAAAGAGATGAGTCAATACAACAACACATTTTGTCAAACATTGTCCTGTTTTATGATCAGCATAAACAAATGAAGCCCGTCCAGGACCCACATGTATAGGAAAGGACACTAGAAAAAAGTGGAAAAAAAGCATAATTCCCACAACTGTAACACGAAAAATGCCTCAATAACACAAGAGTTTTGCATTAAACTATGCTGCTGAAGAAAAGCTGTCTGGGTCTTTGGGCTTGGCAGCTGGTGAAATAAGTTAAGAAGCTCCTACATGGGATTTGCCTTTGTAATGGTCTCAGTAGTTGAGCTGGCAAGCAGCTGGGAGCTTTGCTGTGTACACTGAGTTTCACAGGTCTGCCTTCTCTTCAGCTCCAAGAAATAGGATTGCTCTAGCACTTGCCACAAGCAGCCTAACACGCACAGGTATAAAATCCTTCAGGGGAGAAGCAGTCCTAGAATTTACTGTCATCTCTGCAAATCTACGGCTCTTTGAAAAGCTTGCAGACACAAATATGAAACTAAGTGATGGGAACCACAAAGGTACTAAGACAGAAAAAAAGGAAGCAGTGTTGCAAACCAAGACAGAGCTGCTAGAGGATGAGTGAAAACAGTCACAGTGCTGCTTGTTGAAACAGGACAGGAAAATACCTGCATATGGTGCCAATTTATTCACAACTTCTATTCGGTCAATGTAGATCATAACACCGCCACTACAAGTGAAAAAGAGAGTTAATGGATTACTAATTAAATTGTTAACACTGGTCTGCGTTTAAAGCAAAGTTGTCTTTTTTCTCTTTTTTACCAAACTGTTGGAAACTTGCAGTTAATTTTTACCCAGAACAATTCTGACCTCTTGAGCATTTTGCAATCAGATGGCAGCAAGCAAGCCCCAGCTTTGCACAGACTGGTCCCTCTCTCTGCATAAATCAAAAGCCTGTTTCAACAAGTCTGCAAGTCAGCTTTCACTTCACCTTATCTCCTACTCAACCAACAAAAGGAAAATACCCTCAAACAGGAACGTAGCTGCAACCATCAGAAAGGTGGAGTCCAACACAACGAAGGGAAGGCAGCAAGGACAGCAGGTAACACCTGCTGCAAGCAGCAGGGCAGCCGCTGTTTTACAAAAACTGGAGACAGATCGCAGCTCTTGCTGCAGAAAACAAACAAACAAACAAACAAACCCTCCAGATGCTGATAGGAAGGAACCCACGGCCCTCCTGGCGAGACCAGGCACTGTCAGATGGGCCAGAGAAAGTTGGCAGGGCTTGGTCTCACGAGCACTTCCAAATGCTAACAGACTACTGGAGCTACTGCTCATACTCCAGAGCAACAGCAGTGACAATCCAAAATAGAAGAGAAAGCTCTGAGCCAGCCCCCAAGGAAGACTCACTAGCTATTTATTTTAAATCTGTGGCACTAGATGGGAATAAACCATCATCAGCACATGGACCTCCTGATCCTAATAAGGTCTCCAAACTTGCCTCTGTCCAAGGCATCAAGAAGCATCCAGTACACTTCCACTCCCTTTCACTACCTTAGCCTCTCCTAGAGCTCATCCCTACCTTTAATTTATGAAATTAAATGCCATTAAATTCAGGCCTTGTTTATGACACAGGTGAAAAGCACATACTCTGCAGTGTAGAAAAAACAAACTTGCAACAGCTCTTAACTCTCTCAAGAGCACGTTTTTAAAGTATGATACTCTCTCAGTTTTACCCTCTGTTGAAAGGCAAGGCACAAACAAGAAGTTTTAGCAGAAACCATTAAGAGTCAGCTGCTCTCTAGATGTGGATCTCATCCGGCTCCAAACTAAGACTCTCTTGTGTTTTAACTCAGATGTATTCCCCACAACAAACTTGGTTTCTTATTTTGCACTTCTTAATCTCCATCAGTTAAAAGTTAAGCTTGCAGAAAAATTACCTTGCCAGTTTTAAGCCAAATCTTATTGCAAGTGGGCAGATTGAAACAGGGAATCATTTCTGTGTTCTTTCAGGAGAGGTCTGCCAGGCACAGCCCGTAGCTTGTTCTACAAACCACTGTGCTTCACAGTAAGCTGCTAGTTGAAAAAAATGATCGACTGCACTTGTCTGCTGGGAGATAAAAGCCAGCAGAAAAGACCTTCATGGCTGAAGAGAGACTTACTTCCTGGTGAGATAATACTCTAAGGAGAATTTCTCTTTTTTTTTGCTCAAGATTTCTTTCTAGGCCATGGTCATTCCTACTGGCTCTCTTAAGAATTATTATTACTTTTATTTAAGACAGGCCTTCAAAGTCCTTCGCAGATGTGTCAAGCTATATGAGCAGTTATAACAACGTAGTATGTGCATTTTTCTCCATCTCATTTGTTCTGCACTCTAACTGTCCCTCCATGCTCAAAAAAATGACTATTTCTCATTTCAAGTGACTTCCAACAGCATTCCGCAGGATTTTCTGAACCTGCTTTCATCCTAATGATTTGCTCCAGTCACCTCACAATGCTTCCACAAGGACAGGGAAATCCAGTTACCATCCTGGCTTATCTTCAAAACATCCTGGTGAGGAACCATAGCAGAAAGTGTGGGTTTCTTCCACCGCAACCCCCTAGTAGAGCAATGCTGCACATTTTAATACTGGGGTCCTTTTTGCATTTCAATTTTATGGGGCTATTAGAAGCAAAATGATAACATCTCATACAATCCGTCTCCTGTGCAGCATGCATATGCAACTCCTCATCACCTCACGTGCAAGAAAGGCACCTCAGGTCAGAAAGGACTGCCTGCTGACCCTAGACCAACCAACACTATCTATAACTCTTCCAAGGATCCCAGCCACCAGTGTGGGTCAACAGAGGGGGCATAAGCAAGCATGCCCGCTGAATAAGCGGGCCACTTCCTTCCTCACTGACGGTGCAAGCCTACAAAGTAGTTAACACTGAGTTTTACATTCAGCCAGCTCTTGAAACATCTCATCTAACACTGGGCAGTGTGGATGGTCCTTTGGACCTTGCTGATGTAGATCCAGGAGCCAAACCAGACTGTAACACACTGTCCTTAAGATGAGCACCTCAGACAAGATCTCCTCACAAACAGCCTGGTACAGAGGATACTGGTAATCTACTGGGCTGCAGAAGATAGCATCCTGGGCAGTTTGGGGACAGTTGTTCTTGCAAAGCACCATGCACTGATCTGAGATGAGAATCCAGCTGCTTTACTTGTGCTTTGGCACCTACAGCTTAAATGCCATCTCGGACAACAGTCTTCCCATTTCAGCAACTGACTTCCACTCAAAAAACACCCCAATTTACAAAAGCATGCTCCTTGCCAGATGCAAGGCAGGGTGACTCTTACAGCGCAGCTCCCGCAGGGACCTCCAGTGCTTACAACTCTGCACCATAGTTTCCGCAGCCTCTCATGCACTGGAATTTGCAGCCTCTGTAATGGTGACTCACGGGGCCCAAGGTCCTCACGTCAGAGCTGCTCACGAGGTTGGTCAGACAGAGCAGCCCTGAACTGAGCAGGCTCTTTAGTCAGGGACAGAGGAACAAGAAGAAATCCATAGGAAGTCTGAAAGGAGAATCAGCACATTGGCTATGTGCATGTGGGAGAAGTTTAAGCATGTGGCAGTTTGCTGTATCATCTAAGAGATGAAACCAAGAAAAGTTGCAGGGAACACAGCTAGAAAGAGACCCATGGTAGCGATGTCTCTACTACAAACCTTCAGCAGTACCTGTCAGCCCTAGTCACAAAACAAGATGCTCTTATTCTGGGTACTGCTAAAAAAAAAAAAAAACCACACTAAAAAAAAAGCCATCCCTAACTTTACAGGACAGGTGAAAACGTACAGGGGATGCTACAGGAGACTGACATACACTAGCAGGCATTTCAGTAGAACTTAGCCTCGTACATTTCAGGATTTTAGCTTGTGCCAGGCCAGAAGTCAAGGGAAGAACTAAGGATGCTGCCATAAAAGAGGCTATAAAAAAACCAAACCTTCAATGCTCACTGCTAGAGCTGACCACAGACAAGACCAGACCAGGTTAGGTAATGACAGCATATAAAAACAAGGCTTAAAGGTTAGACCTGATAAACCTAACACATCCACTTGCAATCTGCACAACACATTTTTCCACAGGACTAGCTAACAGGTATCCATCCCAGCGCAGCATTCCTCTAGCACTCTGTGTTCCTGCCTAGAATCTTCAGCACAAGCACAACTCTCACATGTTTGCAAATAAACATCTAATACTACAAATAAAACATCTATAATATTAATACAAATAAAACATCTAATGTTACCTGGGTAACAATACTACTTAGTGTCTTGGCTATTTACTGTTTCTTGGCATGGTAAAACCTGTACCATATTTAGCATGAGCCCTTCCAGTTAAGTTTGTAAGAAAAATGCCACTTACCTAATTCTCTCATGCAATATTTGACTAAACTATTCTCAACCTGTTTATTATATTACTCAAGTAATACGTTCAGTGAAGTATTCTTCAAGTCAGTTCTTTGGAATACATTGCTCTTCTACAACTAGTTTCTTGAGCTCTCCTGATTTCTCCTTTATTTCAGAGATAACAGACATGCTGTGAGGAAACTGCTGAACTTCCCAAGGAACTGAGCACGCATTTTCTTGTCAGGGAAAGTCAGAAGTCTCAGACACTAGAGGCAATCACATAATTGATTTTCTTCATGGCTTAAAGCACATAATACCTGCTATAATGAAATGGTTTTAGTCTCTGGGGTGACAGCTGTTTTATGAAAAACATGCATCTGGTGCCAAAACATTTTAAAACCTCTATTAAACATATTCGTTTAATACTGTCAAGTATAAATGGGACAAGTAAGGCAAAAATTGGAGATGGGCACCCACACAGCCACTGGGAATCTTCCCAATGTAGATGAGGATACAGGGAACATGAATAAGGTGGAAGAGAAACCAGCCTTTGAAGTATGATGGTTCAGAATACAATTACAGAACTTTTAAGTGTTTAGGGTCTACTCCTGTAACAAACTTTGAGCCTGGATAGTAAAATTTCAGATTTGATCCCTTCATTACTTATAAACGAATGTTTTATTACAGAAATTCGGATTCAAAGCTTTGGCACAGAGTGGCTTCGGACTTTGATTCCAAATGCAGAAAATGTAAATGTGTAAAAGAAAATACAGAAACTCATTCTAGTAATAACATCTTAAAAATGGACAGGTCTACTGGGACCTTTGGTCTGAAGTATATTCAATTACTAAGAACTGCTTCAGCAGCTGTTTGGTGTATTTGAGCATGCTTATTACCTGCAACTTCACAATGACTTGTAGTGCACAACTGAATTCTGCAACTCTGAAACTTAGCAGGAGCTTAATGAACTTGCTATACGAAACTACACAGTTTAGCTGTTAAATGACAGAACTGCAGAACAGCTGAAGCTGGCAGGGACCACTGGATCTCCTGTCCAACCTCCTCTGCTCAAGCAGGGACAGAGCAACACAGTTTAATTTTGACTGTCAGTATGTCTACCGTGGTTAAGCTTCTGCAGAAATTTCTGCTTGGTCTGTTGAGACGGCTTCCAGGACAACATCTCTGGCCCAGAGGTGTGACACTGTTTTACGAAGTCCAGCAGGTGAAATATTATTGATACTTATAAGCCAAAAAAGTTAGCATTGAACACGTTGTTAAAACTCTGCTCTGATGACTTATTTTTACTGTGCCATTTAAGACATGGAAAAATCACAAGTCTTACTTCTCTTCCAGCAATTACTTTTCATTTGCACCCAAAGATTCTTTACCTAATAACAAAGCCCTGGCTGCAGCTCTGAACAGTAGCATTATTTACAGACACTCCTGTAAGAAGTTTAAGATCTAAAATTTAAACCTGTTAGCAATCCGTAAGAATGTAACGTTAATATTTAAGCCCAAGCAATATCTCATGACTTGCTATAGGAATAATTCTAAGAACTAATTCTAAGAAGAAAAAGAGATCAAAATCAACTTTGCTTTATTTAGGATGTCACTAGTGTTCAACTTTTAATTTCAGCAGGGTTGCTATGTGTCATTATTCAAGTCATACTGGCAGGGTTTTTTTTTAAACAAACAAAAAACCAACAACAACAACAACAAAAAAACAGAAATATTAAGAGTATATTACAGTTAAAACATAGGAAGAATCACCAGTTTTGACTGATCCTGCAGGAACAGATTCAGTGATCCCTTTAACTTGAGAATGAACGAACAGACCAGAACCTGCAACCGAACTCAACTTGCCCTCGACTTCTGTTCTTGCTCTACTTGTTGGACATATAAAAGGATCAACTTAATTATGAAGCAGGCAAGGGCCACCCATGCATAGGCTGCCTCTTTAGCCTGCCTCTTCCTTTATGTCAGGTGAAATGCTTATTCCAAAAATGCCTCAATTATCCCAAGAAACTCATTTTCTTGAGCTGTTTTTGACATGAACCATCTCCCCTTAAGGAGGAAGGATTCCTATTTTCCCATTCATTATTTACTTCTGCCCACTGCTGGAGTCAACACTTGTATGAGCCACAAGCCTCAGACTAGAAATAATGCAAAACACAGGGCAGTCCAAGGCACAACAATGGGTTTGCAGAGTAACTGAGCGAAGAATACAACAAGTTAAGAGAATATCACTGGAAATGCAAACGATCTCTGAACATAGATTCCAGTGAAAGCAAGAACATTCTCTCTCATACCTCTTCTTAATTTCCACGTATAATGTATGTGTTCATGTTTGGGACCAATTTTAGGGTAGGTGCCTTTACTTTTCAGCCTCCGTATCACAGTACTATATACAGTTGCAACCTACACGATAGAACACATCTGCTCATCACCAGAAGAAATACAAAGAAAAAACATACCTTGTCCCACAAGGCACGTTTTTCACTTCATCAGTCTGCAACGTGGTCTGAAATAAAAAGACAACCAGTGCTCAGAAAAACACCATGTTCCCAAGGAAGATTGCGCAGTATCCAGTCCCTTACAACCATTACATAGGCATGTGGAATCAAAAACATGTCCTCTGCCTCCCTCGTGACTTCTGTAGGTGTGAGCTGAAGACAGACTTTGTTCTGACTGCATTTTGGGAGACACAATGCAGCTGCGCTCATTTCCCTACTCATACTTCCTGCAACTCTCCTGGCAAACAATCAGGCCACAAATGCAGACCGTCTTCCTGAAGCGAGACATGTCTTGTTCAAGCAAGGCACATGCGCTATGGCACCCAGGTGGTGGGAACGAAGGGCTTCTGAGGAGCTGTTGCTCCAACTGCCAACTCACTGAGCCCCTCTGGAAACACCAGTTATCTACGTCACCCCTATCCCTTCTGACGTTTGCTCCCACTCACCCTCTTCCAAGATGAGGAGGCACTAACCTGCACAGATTTGAAGGTGGTAATGAATGGGAGCATGATGTGGTAGCCTGGTCCACTCGGACTAGTTAACAATGCACCACCCCTAGAGAGAGAGAAAGAGAAATGCAGAAAAAAAGAGAAAATGGAGAAAAGGTTCAAGCAAACAGAAAATACTATGTGCTGGTTCTGAGAGAGAGAGTATGTTCAAAATGCCAGGAGTCACAGCTGTGGTAAGGCAAATTACATTACTCACCTGCTCCAAAGTTGCAGCATCAACACAAGGTGTCTCAGAAGGAGTCACTGCAGGCCTGTAACCTTATAGACTACAATACCAAACAGCAAGCTGGTGAGCATAAAGCAAACTGCCCTGACTACACAACTTGCCTATAAAAGAGCTGATTCTGCATAAGATGCTTGTCTGTTGCCACTTGACAATCATTTTCTTCAGTCCTGTGAGCAATTAACTTCTAGAGATAGCAGATATTGCTAAAATCCTCCATCACTGGCAACACTGCAGAGAGCTTCAAGAACACAGATTTTTCTTCTCTAAATAGTTGACTGGCAACCATGGAAAAATCCAGCCATTGGTGTGATACTGTCAGTTTGGATTTCCACAAGGCACTCGGTACAGTCCCTTACCCAAAGCACAAAACAAATATGCAGTCTCTTGTGTGGTCAGACAGTTGGTTAAAAGACAGGAGGCACAGAAGAACTCTTAAGTGATCAATCCTCTCAGTGCATTAATGTCTCCTGCAGCATCCTGCTTCAACACGCTTGTAATAAAAGGAAAAAGCAGCACAAAGGAAATGGCCCATGATGGCAAATGTGAAGTGTAGAAAGGATGTAACAGAAACATGGCAGAAAAAAAAAGGAAATCAGAAAGGCTGGGTGCTGAATTCCTCTGTTCTTTCATTAAAGTTTGAAGTAAAATCTGGTCAACAGGTGGCATTTAGTGACTGCGACCACTCTCTCTCTTGCTCTGCAAAGACTATCCACAGCAGCTGCAAGCCCCCTGTGAAACTCAGTCCTAAGTCAATATTCTGGATAGCCTGGGACAGAGGTAACAGCACTCAGCATGAGAGGGAGAGGGTCTACAGATAGGAAAGGACTAAGTGGACCAAGAACATTCGCTTTAAGCTTTTAAATCCAAGTTATGACCAGAAAAGTCATCTCATAAGAGATACGAAAAGTAGCTCAGGATTCAGAAAGACCAAAGTTCATAATTGCTCTGTACACAGATGGGCTTTCTAGACCCATGTTGGTGTAAGAGCGCAGAAACAACTCAGCCCGCCAATCTCTGAGCGAAATCCTGAGAAAAAATCAGAGAGCAGCAATCACCTCCAAACGTGGTCCAAGGGCCGAGGAAGAAACATAGCAATTGGAAAAAAAGCTACGGAAAGCCACAGAACCCTTCAGAGCGCCAGAAGGAAACAGTACCTGTAATACACAGCCAGGTGCCCCTCCTCAACCTTGTGAATGGAGGAGTACAAGAAAAAGACGAGGACTCCTGTGGCGGCTGCAACTACCGCTCCGGCCTGGGCCATGGTCATTCTCGCAGCACCTGCGGGACAAACACGGCGCAGCTCAGGGGACAGCGGGGCCGAGGTCCCGCCTCCCCTCCCGCTGCCCTTTTTGCAACGGGAAGGGCCTGCGCAGGCCGGCGATGCGGGAGGCGTCCCCGCAGCACCCCGCAGACCTCGCTCAGCACCACGGCGGCCTCCCCCGTTCCAAGCGCTGTTACTGCCTCGGCCGCCGCGCTCCGTCTCCCCCCCCCCCCCCGCCCCGCGCCCCGAATTACCGCGACCTTCCTTCGACGCCCCCCGCCCCGGGGAGCCGCACACCTCACCGTCGCCCTGCGGGCTGACCCGGGACCGGCTCTTACCCGGTTACCTGGCGGAGCCGTCCCGGGGGAGGCGCCCGCCGGGCTCCCGTACGGAGGGAAGGAGGGAAGCGCGGGCCCGGGCCCGCTGGACGCCGCACCCCCGGCGGAAGGTGAGGCCGGGCCGGGCCGGGCCGGGCCGCGCCCGCTGCACCGGCGGCCCAACGGGTCCCGCCGCCGCCCGCGCAAAGGCTCCGCCCCCCTCCCTCCCTCCCTTCAGCCGCCGGGGGCGGGAGCGCGGCGGGGGAGGCGCCCGCTGATGGCGTCACGGCGCGCGGCCGCGGCCCGGTTGCCCGAGCAGGGCGGCAGGACGGCTGCGGGGGGCCTGGGGGCAGCGTTTATTTACAATAAACTCGGGTTAAAACACACGCGCGTCTGCGGCACACGTCGCGAACCGCTCCAGCCCGTTCCCCCCCCCCCCCCCCCCCCCGTCGCCCTCCTTGGCGGGGCCCGGCCCCGTCCCCTCAGCGCGGAGCCCGGCAGCGGCGGCTGCTTCCTCGGTGCGGTGCCGCCCGGCTGGGCGCTTTAACGGCGGCAGGCCGCCGAACGCCGCCGGTGCCAGTCCCGTATATCCGCTGCAGCCGTTGTCACCAGCTCGGCCGCGGTTACAAAAGGCGAGGCGAGGGGGCTGCTGTGCCCCTCCGTCACGGCGCGGGGCAGCCCAGCAACCTCTCTGCGTGCAGGCACTCGCAGACAGCGGCACGGGGGGTCCCGAGGCTATTTCAGCCAACTCCAGTCAAAACCCTGCAAGAAGAAGCAAGGAGACGGCTGACGTGAAGGAAGCGGCTGTTCCATGCCTGCGGGCGAGGCGGTGACCGAAGGGTTCTCGCTATCTAGCGGCTCTCCTGAAAAGAATCATTTTGATAGAACAGCTGAAAAAATCCTCACAATTTCACTGCTCGGTTTGCCTCCCGTGCAAAATTCCCTGTCCTCATTACAGCACTCAGGCACGTCACGGGTTGTACTGTGCTGTCACTTCGGAAATTATATCCTGTGAATACGTGATTTTTGGAATTATATTCTGTGTCTCAACAAAACCTAGTGCCGCTGGTCCTAGTGATTGTACAGGTACTGCAAGAACAAAAAATAAAAAGAAAACTAAAGTCTCCAAGTCATAGTTCTGTAAGAACTGAGAAAAGAATTTTATAGTTATTCTTTTTTTCCTCTGTCTTTTTCCAAGTGGATTGAAGAGGACAAATTCAATTTTCTGCTGCTTTTCTGTTGCCTAACTTCTGTTTCATGATGCAAGGAAAACAGGAAGGAAACCAAGCATAAACCAAGCATATGCTGATCTGCAGAGCATGACTCCACCACAACAAACAATCCTTTTGGGTTAAAATATGCCAGAGACAGATGCTGCACCTTGGAATGAGAGGCCGGAGAGGACAGAGATTAACAGGTAACTAGGCAGTCATAGGTCTGCTTTCTCCTCTCCAGCAACAGCAAAGAAACACAACAGGAAAGATTGTATTACAGAATTGATACCAACCCTGTCAGGGCTGAACAGAGTATTCATTGACCAATGGCTAAAGACCAAGCTATGCATAATTAAGGTTGTTTTCTTACTAACGTAACTACTTTGCATTAATCAGTGGCTAATTTCATCCCCCCATGCATATTGTTCAATGCCTTGGTATTATGAAGTTGTCTGCAACTCCTACTAATGAGTTTTCATTTGCTGATGAGTTTTCATTTCACTGAACTCATCCTGAATAACTTAGTAACTCCAACAAACTCACTTCACCGTTTACTATGTTTCATAAACAGCAGAACATTAAAATGTCTATGAATTAAAATGTTTAAGAATTACAAGAGCTCCATTTCATCAAACATCTCCATTTCTCCAACCCTCTGTTCCTTGCTATTTCGGCAGTTACAACTGGTAAACAGCTTTAACTTTTTATCCCATGAGAACAGATGTTAGCCCTAAGGAGACACTATAAGAAGCTTTTTGAAAATCCGAGGTATAGCATGCCAGCAGATCTCACTTCTCCACAGATCAGTGACTTCCTTAGAAGACTGCAATAAATCTGTGAGACAATCTCATGCTGACAGAAGCTGTATTGACACTTCTCCTTGATAAAAAGGTTGATATACATGCCTAATTGTTCTTTTCTCATTATATTTATATAGGTGTTTCTATGATATAGCCTCCAAAATCAGGTAAGAACCTTTTCTAGAAACCTGGTATTCTGTGGTGCTCTTCATCCTCCCAGTAACTGAGCTCTTTTAAGCAGTAACTTACCAGCCTTCACCAGTAGTTCAGGAACAGTTTCAGATCACATCAACACTTCTGGGTGATCTTTATCTACTTTTGTCATGTCTTGGTATTTCAAACACAGATTAATACAAAAAGCCTTCCTAGGACTCTCTAAGCCCTGCTTCTGCCCTAAGGAGAGCTTCATTTAATAACCAGAAGAGGGCTCTGGGAATTGGAGAGCCCTGCCCACTCCAGTGCAGGGATGTGAACCAGAACAGTCTTGTTGAAAATGAAACCAATATTCTGATCAAACACTACCTGCTGGAGAGTCTCACTGTGCAGTCTACCCAGCTGACACTTTTCCAAGTACTACTTTCCGTAAGGACCAGCATGTTAGCAGAGTCCAGGGGAGTGAAAGACATCATGTGCCAGCCACAGCAATTTACATAATTACAAATTACCCTATTTAAGGAGTTATTTGCACCCCAAAAGGATCTTGTGGCTTTTAAAAATCAGGTCCTCAGAAATACACCGACAGGCTTACCATCATGCTGTTACTCTGCTCTTGTCTTGCCTCTTGCAAAATACTGCTGAAGCGGTCGAGATAATTCAGATTCTCTTCTATCACATCAATAAAATCTTCCCTGTAGGGAAGGCATAAGAAGACAGATTTAAAAGACAATTAAAACTGATGTCAGTAGCCTCTGCACTGAAGAAAACAAAACAAAACAAAAAAACAAAAACAACGCAAGAACTAATTGTTCTCTGCAATTGTAGGAGCTGCCTTGTAGTGCACAAAACATGCCTTACGGTGGCATCGTGCAGATCCTGACCCTGGATGTGTGGATTTGCTCTCCTTCCCTTCAGAGGCAGTACACAAACCACACTGAAATCCAACCTTAACAGAACCTAGGAAGCAAGCTGAGTACAAAGGGCCTGGAATTAAATCTCTCAACTCTTTGTACAGTGCCTCACAGTGAAGCCATAGTTCAAAGAGGAGCTTTGATGAGATCACTCATTAAAGAGTGATCAATGCACATCCCTTGGAGGTGGAATTTGCCCTGCAGCAGCAGACAGAAAAGACAAAGTACCAAAAGTTGCTCAAGTTTCAAAAAACTGACTTCCAGCAACAGCCTGCTTAGAAAATGTGTATCTTCAGAACCTAAATATTTCCCTGACCACCCAAAAACAAAGAGATGGCCAAATGGTTTGATAAATGAAATGCTTGTGTTTATAACCCCTGCCCTGGTCAACAAAATCATCACTGCTGCAGATCGAGCGCTGAGCAGTCTTTGAGGAGTGTCTTCTTTCTGTTAGGCTGACTGGAAGTAAAACTATTACTGAATTCAGAAGAGTGGGGGAAAAAAAAAAAAAGACAAAATCCAAACCCCTCAGCTCCTGACAACTCTCCTACTTCAGCTAGGACTAGCTGATAGACCTTAATAATGAAAGTCAACCAACCACAAGACTTAGTAATCTGACATGAAAGAAATTAACTGTACAGTGCTAGCTGACAGAGATTCCAAGCTGTAGCTGAGAGTGGTATGTAGAACTTGCACAAGACCAGAGTGTGGAAGTTTGTGAATAAAGTTAACCTAACTTCTGATTTTTATAGCATTAGTAACTTACTATTACTAGGTATTGAAAACTTTTTGGGGAGGATGAAAAAAACAGACACTGAACCAGATGGACTGCTTGCTAATAACCCCAGCTTCAGACACAATTAAGACTTTTTAAAATCACTGAAGCTGTCTGTAATAAGCACTAAATATAGCCTGATTTATCTAGGACTTCACCAGAACTTGGGTATGAAAAGAAACCGGTCAAAGTCTAATTTTGCTGTGGTCCCCTGGGCCACTGTCGTCGTGTAGCTGGAAGGAAATTATTTAAAAATGCCAGTCAGGAACTCAACAACGTTGCCTTCAGAGGCAGTATAGTATGCCATAACGCTCCTTGCCTGTTATCCAAAAACCACCACATAGGAAGTGAAGACATGTCAACAGGATGGGCCCCCGAACACTGGAGACTTCAGTGGCAGAGGACAGGATTTCAGAGTGTATGCACAACAATAGTTACATTGGCTCTTTCTCTGCAGCAGCATCCTTTCCCCATAGTTCTTACCCATCTCCAGGAGTTGCCATAGATGATAGCGGGTGAGGTACATGCTCCGAGGAGCTCTGGGGGAGCCACGTGGCTGCGGAAGTTGAGGCTGCCCCTTCCAGGCTGGAGCTTACCAGTGATCGAGAAGAGCTCTGAGTCTAGGAAAAAAAAAATTATCAATTTGCTGTAATAGACAAAAGGAAGAATTTAGTCAGGCTTACTTTGTATGCAAGACTTGTGATTTAGGCCCCATGAACTCCATTTGTTATATATACAATCTAAGCAAAGTCTACAGCTAGGAAGTCAGCTGACAGAACCTTCAGTAAACTTGCAGATGACACCAAATTGGGGGGAAGTGTTGATCTGCCAGAGGGTAGGGAGGCCCTGCAGAGGGACCTGGACAGAATGGGTCAATGGGCAGAGGCCAAGGGGATGATGTTCAACATGGTTATGTGCCAGCTCCTGCACTTCGGTCACAACAACCCCATGCAACACTACAGGCTTGGGGCAGGGTGGCTGGAAAGCTGTGCAGAGGAAAAGGACCTGGGGGTGTTGGTCGATGCTCGCCTGAACATGAGCTGGCAGCGTGCCCAGGTGGCCAAGAAGGCCAACGGCATCCTGGCTTGTGTCAGGACTAGTGCAGCCAGCAGGACCAGGGAGGTGATCGTCCTCCTGTACTCTGCTCTGGTGAGGCCACACCTCGAGTACTGTGTTCAGCTTTGGGCCTCTCAGTACAAGAAGGCCATCGAGGCCCTGGAGCGTGTCCAGAGAAGGGCTATGAAGCTGGTGAAGGGCCTGGCACACAAGTCCTGAGAGGAGCGGCTGAGGGCACTGGGCGTGTTTGGTCTGGAGAAGAGAAGGCTCAGGGGAGACCTCATTGCTCTCCGCAACTACCTGAAAGGGAGGTGTGGGGAGCTGGGGGTCGGCCTCTTCTCACAGATAACTAGTGATAGGACTAGAGGGAATGGCCTCAAGTTGCACCAGGGGAGGTTCAGGTTGGAAATCAGGAGACATTTCTTCTCAGAGAGAGTGAGTAGGCATTGGAAAGGGCTGCCCAGGGAGGTGGTGGAGTCACCGTCCCTTGGGGGTTTTTAAGGAAAGGTTGGACATGGTATTTAGGGACATGGTTTAGTGGGTGATAGTGGTGGTAGGGGGATGGTTGGACCACATGATCTTCGACATCTTTTCCAACTTTAATGATTCGATGATGGTTCTGCAAATAGCTGGTGCCAACTGTCTCTGCAAATAAGTCACCTGTGCTATGCATGGCATGTATTTTACAATGAGGAATTTGGAGGAGGTGTCTGTTGGGTTTACATGACAAGGTTTGGGTAGTGAGGGCAGGGTGCAGGGGTGGGCAGGAGCTGCCCTGTGTTAGAGAAGAGCCAGCTCCAAAAGGGACCTGCTGTTGGCCAGAGTTGAGCCAGTGAGCAATGCCGGTTGAGCCTCTGAGAGGGCGCATTGAAGAAAGGATAAAAAATGCTGCACAGTAGCTGCAGAAAGTGAGTAAGAAAATACGAGGGAAATAACCGTGCAGACACCAAGGTCAGTGAAGGAGGGCAGGAGGTGCTCCAGGCACCACACTGAAGTTCCCCTGCAGCCTGTGGACAGAACCATTGTGATGCTGGCTGTCCCACTGCAGCCCATGGAGGAACCCATGCTGGAGCAGGTGGATGTGCCTGGAAGGAAGATGCAGCTTGTGGAGTGGAGCCCATACTGGAGCAGGTTTGTGGAAGGAGCTGCAACCTGTGGGGTACCCATGCTGGAGAAGTCCTTTCCTGAAGGACTCCATCCCATCCAAAGGAGCAGCTTGGGAAGGAATGCATCCCATGGGAGGTACCCTGCACTGCAGCAGGGGAAGAGCACGAGGAAGAAGCAACATCAGAGATGAAGTGTTATGGACTGACTGCAACTCCCATTCCCCACCACTTGTGCTGCCCAGGGCAGGAACAGGCAGAAGAACAGAGATCGAAGTTGAGTCTGGAAAGAAGGGGAGGGTGAGTGAAAGTGGTTTTATTATTATTTTTTTCAGTTCTCACTGTCCTACTGTTATCAACTGGCAAAAAATTAAATTAATCTTCCCCAAGCTGAGTCTGTGATGACTGATGGTAATTAGCAAGCAATCTCCCTGTCCTTATCTCCAACCACAAGTTTCTTCATTTTATTTCTCTCCGTGTCCTGCTCTGGATGGGGAGTGAGAGCACAGCTGGGTGGGCATGTGACGGCCATCAAGGCCAACCCACTGCAATGTGCCATGTCCTAAACTGTGAGCCATGCACAGCAGCAACTATTTTGAGCGCGTAAAGACTATGTTTCCTATGCTGACCTTAAATGTTAGCATGTGGAAATCAGGAGATTGTTTTGGCTCTACCGTCACTAGAAATGATGCATAAAAAGCAGTGCATCCTTAGAACACCTTATACTATTCAAGAAAGCACCTATTTCACTTTTGCAGCAATACTATCATAATGATAGGTTTAAAAGAGCAGACTGGAGTTCACCTATCCCAGTATATGCCCTCCGATGCTACATGCTCAGGGAACCTAAGAACAAGGCTCATGTCGTGCCATGTCATGTGTACTGTACTCCAGCCTCCAGCAGTTTGCCATCTGAGGACTCACTGGAACCAACAACTCTTTTACTGGACTTCTTTTCCATTAATTTACCTAGTGCCTTTCTAAATCTGTGTGAACTATTAGCATTTCAAACTTCCCTTCTCTACAGTAAAGTACCGGTTGTGTGGATGTATCTTTTTTTTTTTTTTTCGGTCTGTTTTGATCTTGTCTCCTCACAGTTTCCTTTGATGTTCCCTGGTTCCTGTAATGGAAGGAAGAGCCAACAACTAATCCAAAAGCTACTTACGCAAGCAATTTTGAGCAAATGCCATATCTCCCTTTGTCTTTTGCCCTGCATCTGCATCACCGAGTTATCAGCTTCTTTGATGTTATTTAAAGCCACTTCAATCTTTGGAAGCAAGTCAATAATCTTCTGCTTACAGCCCAAGAGCTTGCTGAAATAAAAACAAAACACAGTTGCTTTTCTACTTGTGTGGCAATACGCTTTGGCAAGACCAAGGTGGCCTCACCTTGGGATTCACGAAAATGTCTGTGAGAACAGTCCTTTCTCTTAGCACAACACTGTGATGCGGGTACAATAGCCGCAAGACTGGAGAGGCCCCTGGACTTTACTAAGTCCAGTTAAAACTCAAAAAAGCGGGCAGACAACACACAATACCCAGAATATAAGCTATTCTTATACGAGATACAAAACTTGGTCCTAATGACAATGAACAACAGAGAAACTCAACCATGGTATTTTAATTTTCTTTGGTCTTTGCTGGTCTCTGTGGGCTGACCATACTTTAGCCAGCAACTTTTTTTTGTGGCATAAGTCACATCTGAAAATAAAACTAGGTCATGTTTTGCTGATTACTGAGATCTGCATAGTATTTCTTTTGTTGATCTGTTTGAGAATTTAATGAACAAATCAAAGTTATCTTCTCAACTGTTACACTATTCTTTATTTTATTTTTAAAAAGAATTTAATCCCAACCTAAGCACTGGCAGAATTTGTCACATTTTAAAGCAGCCTCTTGGATGCTAACAGTACAAGCCATTACATTCTCCTCCCTTTTGCTACTAGTTGCATACATTAGCTGCATTTTAAAAGAGTTAGGTGGAAATTCAACTCTGACACAAAGGAGCAGAATTAATACTGCTATGAGAAGTTCACATCCGTGAACACATCACCTGGGTTCTGTTCTCCATGGTTTTCCTCTCCTTTCCTGCTACAAAGATACAAATACTGAAAGTTGCATTTGTTTGTTTTTCTGCATAAAGTACCTGAGATGGCCGAAGAGTTCCTTGAGAACTCGGTCTTGACTCTGAACTGTCTGCACAATAATCTTCACCATGTCCGTGCTGTCACTGTAGGCATGATCTGGAAGGGACATCAATCACCACATAAGTATAATACTCTTCATTGAGGAGCCACTGTGGACACAAATGCCCAGCACCAAGGAAAGTCACTGAACACGTGCAGCCACAAACTGAAACATAATTAAAAAAAATCTGAAATCAGCTAAAATCTCTCATTAGACACAGCTTTTCCTTAATGTCTCTTCTCTCCACAGGTATGTATACAATTCCAGCAACTCTTGCTGCCCAGATACTGGTTTCAACAAGGTCTGCAGGTGGTTGCCAAACGCGTAAGTAACTGACTCTTCCTACTCATGAGCTACTATGTTCAGAACACCTAACACCCAGACATGGGACTCCATCCAGTACAATTAAGACGTAGAAGGAGGAGAAAAGAGACTGCCCTTTGACTGGAGTGATGACAGAGTTCTTCCTGAATCTGGTTGGAATAAAAGACTACCCTGTAATTGGGACAGGAAAAAAAAATGCCTGGAGGCAGACAGACTTCTTCAAGGCTGATGCTCCAAGTCTGAAAATTGTAGGACAAACTCATGTCTGAGGAACAGTGCTACAGGAATTTGGGAGAGCTCTAGGCTGAGCAAGAAGAAGAAATCAGCTTGAGGTATGCTCTTGAGTCTGGTTAACTTTAATACAATAATTTGCCTTCTCCTAAACAGTATTTTCAGGGTTGCAGGATTTGAGTTCAGAAAAATTAGCAAAAATTAGTGGTCAGGTACAAATGCAAAATAGTCTTTGAACAATCTCCTTCCATACCTGGTGGTCTTGTTTTTAATTGCTTGTACAGGTCTATGGCTCTCTGTTCCCTTCAAAAAGAAGAAAATTATTCGTACATGTATCAACAAAGAAATGACTCAACAAAAAAAAAAAACAACACAACAGCATTATAATTAAGTTGTGCCTTGCTGAACCTCATACACTGGAGATGCCACCTTCTTCTGTTGCAAGTGCACAAGTATGGTATTTGGGATACAGTAACAGTCTTCCTGTGATGGAAGTCAAGACTTCCCTAAAAGCAGTCTCTCTTTTCCTGTGATTATCCATTTTCTTCTCAGACAACCACTAACTGGAGGTTATTTTCAGTGTCAAATTTTCATGTGGCTCAGACGTGCAATCATTCTGTGATATCTTTAATTGTCAAACTTGATTTTCAACTATAGGTACTTCTGCACAACTGCCTGAAAAATTCTTGTTCCTGTTCTGCTTACTTTGCCTGGTCAATTTTACAGTGAAATTCTGGAAACAGAAAGACAGCCACATCAAAAACAATAGGACAATAGTGTTTTTCTTCTTCCCATTAAGTCTATGTTCTTTTACAGTGAACTCCTAATTTTCTCACGAAACACTGTAAATTCACTCTTCCCCAATGCCAAAAAAAATCCTCTGCATTTTTAATTTGAGACCAAGATATGAATATCTTAGGCCCATCCTATTCTTAGATGAAGTCTCATAGTCAATGGCAGAAAAGCATCCTGTTCTCTCCAGCTGTGTTCTCCATGTTTCCCCAAGTCTAGTTATTGTGTGGCTGCAATTAAGTTAGACAAGCTAGGTAAGCTTGCTCCTGTGACTGAATGCTAATCTTTCTTGGATATCTAGCTTTCTGACAGATCAGTGTCAATCTGCCTTACTATGTTGCTAACTGATCAGTTGATCTTCAAGAGGAAGGAGGAGCATACGCCACAGAAAGTGGGACTTTCCCTCTTACCAGCAGAATGATCTTAAACTGACTGCAAAGCTAGTCTGTATACTCAGATTGCAAAAAAAGTGAGGAGTGCATTTCTAAAGTGCTGACAGAACAGCCATTACAAAAGACAAAAAAAATTGCTCAAAACCAAAGTCCACAAAATCCATTCATGTACAACAAAAACAGCAAGCAAAGGACTTACAGACTCTCCATGACTTCTCCTTGGCGTCTTGCGTATGGACTCTTCTGAAGCTCCACAATCTCTGTGTGCAGAGCCATGATCTGTTCATCTAGATGTCCGATATCTTCGGCCTAATGGGGAAACGTAGCTGCAAATCAAACTGAAGGAGATATAAATTCCCAGAATACACATTTGGGTAATGGGCAGACTTCAGGAGACAAAGGCTCTTCAACATGGCTGCTGCTGTAATAACTGAGGTCACTATTAGTACCTTCTCAGTGATGGTATCACCTACATCCACATCTCTGACAATCACATTGGACGAGAAAAAACAACTTCTATATAAATCACAGCGCTTTAAGATGCACACTTCACACACACTTTGGCTCTGCAAATGTTCCAGCAAAGGAGAATTTTTCCCCTGCTCTTACAGAATGAACGAAGGATGTTCTCACATTTATTTTACACCTCCATATGCCGGGGGCGTAAAATAAATCTGTATTTTGGTCTGACATATTTCTAGTATTTTGCACCTTCCTCAGAGCAAGGTACCAACCTCATACCAAGCCCCCCACATGACTTAGATGAAGTAACCATCAACAAACTTCTTGAGCATGAGGACTAGCCAAGTGGTGCCTGACACGCACCAGAGATCTCCGGTAGCATGGTAGAAAAGACACAGGCTAACAGCTTTGTGCCATGGACTGGGCACTGATCACACAACACAACTGGGTGGCGTAGAAACTGCCTTCCTGAGAAAGTATTTTGGGATATTTCAGCTTTTTCCTTCTGACTTGGGGCTGTAGGATCTGCAGAAGGGGTATTTTCTAGAACATACTTGGTGCTGAAGCTGCAGAAGTACTTAGCGTGAGGCTCTATAAGTGGGATGTGACCCCTTGACCAGAAAAGGACATCTTGAAAGTAAAGAACAAACCAAGAAGAGGAAAAGTCACACATGGTCAAAAGAGAATCAGATTGTGAGAAAAATGTGAAGTAAACCCTGTTGTCAGAGTCTCTATCTGGAGCACCGTGGCTCACTACACAGACTAACTGTGTCTCACAGAAGTTAAGGTGCCCTCTAGATAGTCTAAGATACCACTGTATATTACATGGTAAAATATTTTCCATTCCTGATAAACGTTATGTGGTGTGACTACTTATTGGACTACACAGCTTGAAGACAGAACATAATTCTGATACTCTGCAAAGCAAACAAATGTCGATGCTCTTGGTTTTCTGGAAACAGCCATCAACAGCTTTGAATTATTCTGCTAGAAGCAGCTTCCATTCTATCTTTTTTGCTTTCTAAATGGAACTGTATTGGGTTTACGTGACAAGGTTTTGGTAGCACAGGGCTGTAGAAGTGGCCTCTGTGCAAAGAGACCAGGAGCTGCCCCCATCCTGGACAAAGCCAGTTCCAGTTGGCTTCAAAAGGTACCTGCTGCTGGGCAAAGCAGCGGTGCTGTCATAACCTATTTAAGGAAGGGCAAAAAACACTGTGCAACAGCAGTGAGAGAGGAGTGAGAAAAGTATGAGAGAAGCAACCCTGCAGACACCAAGACCAGTGAAGGAGGGAAGGAGGTGCTCCAGGCACCAAAGCAGATGTTTCCCTGCAGCCCGTGGAGGACCATGTCAGAGCAGACATCCAGGCTGCAGCCTGTGGAGAGCCCCCAAAGGAACAGGTGGGTATGCCCTGAAGGAAGCTGCCGCTTCCATTAGAAAAGAAGAAACAACAGCCTTTGACAATAAACTTTTACACTCATCCTACTTCCGAACCTAATTTTCATAGCTAGAAGTTTACTCTTTCCCTATTAAGGTCTGGACAGAACTGTAAGCAGAATTAGTCCAAGTCCTCACTGCTTTCAGTGGAAGTAGAATTAAAATGCTCATTCCTCAGAAATGGAGATCAGAATTCTAAGTAGTAGATAAATTTCAACTAAACCTTCTTGTAGGACTAACTCTCTGAGAAACACAAAGCCATTACGTCAGCTCAACTGTCCACAAATGAAGACATCCATTATCCATTAGGACAACTGTGAGTAAGAACTAGCTCTAGCTGCACTCTGAATTTCTTAAGAACGCATCTGTGCTGGTGCGGCCTCACCTCAAGTACTGTGTGCAGTTCTGGGCACCACAGGACAAAAAGGATGTAAAACTGTTGGAGAGTGTCCAGAGGAGGGCTACAAAGATGGTGAAGGGCCTAGAGAGGAAGACGTATGAGGAACAGCTGAGGTCACTTGGCCTGTTCAGCCTGGAGAAGAGGAGGCTGAGGGGAGGCCTCATCGCAGTCTACAACTTCCTCATAAGAGGGAGTGGAGGGGCAGGAGCCGACCTGTTCTCCTTAATCACCAGCGATAGGACTTGTGGGAATGGTGTCAAGCTGAGGCAGGGGAGGTTTAGGCTAGACATCAGGAAAAGGTTCTTCACGGAGAGGGTGGCCACACACTGGAACAGGCTCCCCAGGGAAGTAGTCACTGCACCAAGCCTGTCTGAATTTAAGAAGCATTTGGACTGTGCTCTTAGTCACATGGTCTAAAATTTTGGGTAGATCTGTATGGTGCCAGGAGTTGGACTCGATGATCCTTATGGGTCCCTTCCAACTTGGGATATTCTATGATTCTATGATTTAATTTCTTTTACCAAAACCTAATCTGCATATTTACTCGCAAAATCCAAACAAATGTATGTCTGTACTCCTAAATGAAGTAGTGCAATTTTGAAACCACGGTTTAGTAAGGGATTGCTACTATTTTCAGCTTCAGCAATGCAAACTTGTGTGTAACAAAACCAACAAAGACTCTTGGCTATAGCAACGCTATTTCTTCTCTGCAATAAATAACACATCTCTGTAGTCTCCTCTCCTATAGAGACAACTGAGTCTGGTGAAATTTGCATTTGTTTTGTTCAAACCAATAAATCCAAACAACCTTGTGACTGAGGACTGTTTCTTTTTAATGCTCCTTCCTGTAGCCATGATTTTCTCATTCTCACAACATAAAGTGTATCAAATAGACTGAAGGGACAAAGCAATAGATGACAGTTAAAGTTCCTGTCACATCCTCCTTCACAGAGAGATGATAAAGCCTCTTTAATATCTCCTACCTGGGCACACTGAGAAGCCTTCTCTTCCATTTCCTTCCATGCTTTGAGCATCTTTTCTGAAGCTTAAGAGAAGAGATTTGTTAACTTATAAAGAGCTACAGATAACAGAAATAAAGCGTGACCTGAACTTTGCATCTATCAGTTGAATTTAAACACAAACAGCGTAAGGCCAAATCTCCAAGCAGGAGCCATAAACCCAGAGATCAGAGAGAGCCAGCAAAGTCACAATGTAACAGAAACTCCCAGCTGACCTTAACTTGAAGCAAACTGTTTGTTAGGATTTCACTGTTTGCAATCACTGGTCTAAAATGGCTTTAAGTCTTTAAACACCATTATTAAGATCAACAACTGCCACATTTGATTAAACAGACTGTACAAAAACAGTCCACTGAGTACTTCTATTTTCCAACATCATCCTTCTGCCCAGTTATAATTTTTGACTCAAGTTTCATTTTCTAGCCATATGTCCAAACTATGCATAAATTGCTACTGTTCCCTGAATAATATTTGTAAGATCCAAACATTTGTACAACATTAAAACTGCAGTTAGGGCTTTTTTTTTTTACCTAATCTCTCAACCTGACTTGTGCTACCTCCTGATATCAACCACAAGATCGCTCTTTCAGTGCTGTTCAAAACAGTGTTACAATTACCATGTTAGTTTCTTTTGCCACAGATGGTTAGTAGCCCTCCTACTGCACATCAAGTGCAGCAACTCTGCCCTTCACCTTATGCCCACTGACCATTCCAAATCAGTAAGACTTTGAAAAAATAAATAGCAAATACTTACAACATGAGTATGTGGCAGAATGGGCAGTGTTACATATCTTAAATGATAAAAAAGTGACATCATTCACATGGAGCCATATGCGCTACAGAAGCCCAATGTTCCTTTATTTTCTTGCCTTGGTATGATTAGTTGGGAACAATCTACTTGTTTCACTGTGCCTGAAGGTATGCAGACATCTTTTACTTATTATCTTCCTGCCTTTGCTTGTGCCTAACTCTTCTCTTCCATTTGCTCCCAGCAAAAACATAAAGATGCTGAGGAACAGAATAGCAGCTCCTGCATTCATTTTCTTTTAAGCTAGTTCCTACCCACAGTCCTTCATAGTCAACCTGATCCTTTACAGGATCAGAAAGAAACTCAGGCGAGTATTACACAAATACGTACATATGCCATAAGCCATCTGGTCACTGTATCTCTCCAGGTCGAGGCGAATGCTCTGATGAAAGAACTCCAGCTTTGCTTTCAGTTGCTGAGATGCCGATACCATATTGTTTTTCATTTTGATTAGGTTGGCATTATACCGAAGGAGACTCAGCCTAATAAATGAAACAAGAACAGCACACGTTAGTTGAAAAGTGTAGGTGGACTTATGTAGCCACAGCCCAAAGAAGCTGTTACATCACCTGAAGGAAAGACACAGTTAGCAAAAAATTGCCTAAGATCTTTGGAACAGGGAGTCTCGGTGGGGCCACAGACTCACATCCACAGAAGCTGCAGGTGCTCAGCAAGCAAAAGAGAAAGTACTTTCATGGTTCCTTCCTCCCTCCCTTCCCCACCCCTCCCTGTTAAACTGTCTTTGCAGCATGGACTATTTTTAGCATATACGGGCTCCTGTAGCGCATGTGGCTCCATGTGGATGATGTCACCTTTTTATCATTTGAGATATAGAACAGTGCCCATTCTGCCACTCAGTCATAGGATAAAACCTACAAACGTAGCTAGCAGTTCCATGGATTCTGTGAAACAACTGTCCTGGGCTGCGTTGGGAGGAGCACTGCCAGCAGGCTGAGGGAGGTGATGTGATCCCTCCCTTCTGCTCAACTGTGGTGAGGTCACACCTGGAGTGCTGGGTCCAGGTTTGCTCTCCCCAGTACAGGAGAGATGTGGAGCTGCTGCAGAGAGTCCAATGAAGAAGATTAAGGGACTGGAGCCCTCCTCCTATGAGGATGGCTGAGAGAGCAGGGACTGTTCAGCCTGGAGCAGAGAAGGCTGACTGAGGATCAGCATGTGCAAATACCTGAAGGGAGGGTATAGACTGATCCAGGCTCATTTCAGTGGTGCCCAGTTACAGGACAAGAGGCAATAGGCCAAAAATGAAAACACAGGAGGTTCCATCTGAACATCAGGGAACAATTTTTTACTGCGTGGATGACGGAGCACTGGCACAGGTCGCCCAGAGAGGTTGTGGGGTCTCCCTCCTTGGAGATCTTTCCAAGTTGTCTGGATGTGGTCCTGGGAAAGCTGCTTGAGCAGAGGTTAGACCAGATAACCTCCAAAGGTCCCTACCAAACTCAGCCATTCTGGAAGTCTGTGACTATATTCAAGGTTCAACTTTCTTTAATTATTATCAACATCAGGAACTATGCAGTAAAATTCATGGAGAGGAACTATTTCCAAGCCCAGATACGCTTTATAATGTAGAAGTACAGAAGAGCAGAGGGCTGTAAAATTTTTGGTAATCAAAACTCCCCTGAGATGTACACTTCCATTCAGTCTCCATGCTTATATAATAGTATATCTCCTGAATTAGGAATAACAACTTACATGGCAGCTCTCTGGCCCTGGAAAAGCCTGCTATAATCTTCTTTTAGGCCAATCACGTAGTGAACTGCTTCTGCCCATACCTTGCGCAGCTGAGGAATTGGCAGCTGGATTTTACTATCCTGTACTGAATGCAAGAAAAACATGACTGTACATAAATGAAAAAACAACTCTAGAAAAGGAGCCTAGTGCTTACACCATTCCAAATTCCTGATTTAGGTGCCTAAACTAAGAGATCAAGACATACAAGAGCTGCTTAGATGTGCTTAAGCATCACCATGTAACAAATAAGCTTTTCATGTTACAGTTCCCAGGTACTGGCCAGGCAGTAGCTCATGTTTAAACTCACAGCTAAGATTTCTTTGAGAATTTGGTTTTCGGCACTACAAGACATGGACTAACACCACATGAAACACGGCAGAAGGCAGAACCCATGATTGGTTTTATCCAATAACTCCGTTACCTGAAGCACTTGCTTAAGCTATCAAAGCAAATTTAGTTGCTCTCTTTAACCAACTGACACTGGTCACTGTCCTGACACATGTTTCATCTGAAATTGCCTTCAAATCTTCTTTACATTTCCCTCCAGATTCCTGAAGTAGATACCTAAGGAAAAGATGTAGGATTCACATGGGTTCCCCTATAGAGATGAGGAACTGTCAGTACACTGGGATATCAATGAGCGTGTTGTAAAAAGCCTTAGCCCCAAGATATTCAGCAGAATAGGGCAACACAAGGGGATTCACCAGAATAAATAGTCCAACACATAGAAAACAACACACAGAATAAACCTGAGTGGCAGTAAAAGGAGACAGGGAAATCCGGCAGAATCAGTCCAAAGAAAATTAATCTATTTAACAGTAACTGGTATGTGTCATGAGGCATTTCCTTTACATGCACCATCCTTGCAGATGTCTCCTGTCCTTTGACACTGTTTTTTCTTTCACAGAGGTATAGTAGGTCAGGCAATAAATGCTTTGACCTGTTAAATCTACAAAAAGTGGAAATACAGCACTGTAGATGAAACAGTAGATGTCAGACTGCTCCAGGTTCTTAAACGGTCCTCTTTGAACTAGAGGCTGCCCTTCAGATATACACAGAGATCTGTAAGGCAAATCTACTTCTATATAAGTGAGAAGCAATGCTTTCAGGTCCAAGGGTCCTCCAGCATTACTTACCAATGTAATTTACACAGTCGGATAGACTCCGAGAAGCAAAGGGTCCATCATAGACAGTTTTGCTTTTATCAAACAAATAGACCATATAGCTATCCCAGCCTCTCTGGTGAGGAAAAAGAACATGAACATGAGAAATCCTGGTTACAACATGAACTAATTATTGTTGACAGAAACTCATCTGATGCCTTAAAAAAACACATTTTGATAGATCCTACAGAAACACAGGACCATTTGCTAGCAAGTTACTTTAAATAAAGACTTAAAGTATAACCACAGGAACCTAATTTACATTACCCAATAAAGAAAATAATGCTGCATAGAGTAAACTCTCCAGTGGGAAGAGAACAAGGCAATAATCTTTCCTAAGATCTTACATTTCCTGAGAATGTGAAAGACATTAAATGAACAGAATCATTCTTACTACGCCATCAATAACACATTGGGAAGCAGGCTTCCGGGGGTCCAGGCAAATTCCTGTTTCCAATAGCAGTTCCTGATTACCAGTACTTATTCCAGTTTCATACTCAATCCGAGTCTGAAGGGAATGAAGGCTTTCCTCGGGATGCAAGAGAAATGAAACAATCTTGGCAGAGGTCATATTTAGGATATGTACTATCTGTAAAAAGAGTACAAGTTAATTACAAATCACTGGCTGTCAAAGACAAAGGGCACAAAGGCGTTGGAGGGAGTATGTAGCAATAAATGTAAGTTAGGCTAAGAGCATCATTAGAGTTTTGATAGCCACAACAATCAAGTAAAAGCCCCATAATAAAAAATTCAAAGCCTGGGCCTTTACCTTTTAATGTCAGAGAAAACTATGATCAAACCCACTAACAGCTTTCATAAGCCATGCCGCAGCTTAATTACGTCAAAAGAATAGCGATAAGCTAGAAAAAAGGCCATCTTCAGTCCCGCTGTCTCTGATGTTGGCCAACATCGCTCCTAAGAAGGGGAGTCTCACATCTTTTAATTCCTCCATGTAAAGAAAGCATTTACACACCTCTGCCTATCTTCTCATTGCTTTCTCTAGTTTTACTGTATCTGGGTGGAGACTGTAGGACCCAAACCCCACCACAATATACAGATTTTTTCAAGTCCCAATTATTGGCACAACATTTCTTGCTTCTGTCTCCATTTCCTCTGGAATCCTTCCAGATCAGACCAAACTGTCCTCTGGCTTCTGCACACACTTGCCTCAGCTAGTCTCACTGCAGCAAAGCTCCAATAAATTACTTGGAGGGGAACAGCCAAGTGAATACAATCTTTGCTCTACTACATGTAGTAGTACATGGGCCTGGAAATCACAGTATCAGTAACAGTGTTTCAAAAGTCATTAGAAAATATTAAACCATCACTTGAGCTTGCTGAGTCCTTACTAAGATGACAGGCGGGAATATAGGGCCATTCTTCTAGAGAGATTAATATAACTGGTGATATTTTGCCTTCAAATATGTACTGGACAGGCTGCATATACACTTCCCAATACCAACAAAAACATTCCTCATGATCCACAAGTTGGATGATGCCAGGATTATAGCCTTGCTCCACTGAATGCAATTTCTGTCCTCTGCTTTCAGTAAACCCAATAAACCTATGCTCACCTTCAAATTCAGTATGTGATCCATTACTACGAAACACTTTGGGCGACTGGTCTCAGGATCAAAACCTCCACCCCTCTGTTGTGGATCCCAATTCAGCATCAGTTGCAACCAGTTTTCCATGGGTTCTACAATTAAACTAAACAATAACAACTTATAAACAGAAGAGTCATGAGAAAGAGAAGGCAGATATTCTGCCACGCTAAACCCACTTAGGAAACCAAAGTCTTACAAAAGCAGTAAGGTTATGAGAACATCTCGAAGAATAGTAAGCAGTGCAAAAAGCTCAAAGCACTACATAACTCTAGTTATATTTTATTCTCAACTTCAGTACTTTTCCTAGAAGTTTGCCAGTGCCAATGAGTTGTGCTGCACCTGCCAGACACTTCAGCACTTGTGTCTTTAGATAAGCGACAAATAATCTGAGTCTGACTTCTGACTTGGTCAGAATCCTTAATTCTTCCTTCTTAATTTGGGTTGGAGGCACTCCCAGAGGTCTCTCAGTCTGGGCATTGCTCCCAGCAGGGCCAGTGCCACAGATCCAGCAGGCTGCACAGGGCCGTATCAGGGATATAAGCATGAAGAATTCCCACTGCCTGGGCCTGTCCCATGGATGCATTACTAGCATGGGGTGACTTTTTCTTATGTCAAATTTCACTTCCCTTTTTGAAACTTGCACTGTGGCCTTCTGTCCTTTCATTTTGCCCCCTGGTAAGAGTCCGAATTCATTGTCTCTAACATCCCACTAGACAGTGGGAGACAAAAATCAGATCCCCCTTTGCCTTTGTCGGTCTGAACAAGCCCAGCTTCAGGGACCTCTTTTTTAATACGCTCAGCAGGCTCTGACCATCTTTGTGTGCTTTGCTGGGCTTGCTGCAGTTTTTATCCATCACAAGTACTAGAAGCCTTTGCTTTCACAGAGCAGCTAATTCAAGTACCTGTGACTAAGTTATATTAGAAGTGTTTAAGACCTGTTTTATGAGATTTAATACCATCAAATTTTCAGGTAGATATTACTCAGTGGCCATGTGATAATGGGCGGAAAGCAGTGACAGAGCTCACACCGCAAGGCAAACTGCTACCATATAATTAATACCGCCACTCTCATTGGACAGCCCAAAGTATCAAAAAAAGAGCCACTGTGGCTACAGGCTATTCATAGAATCACAGAATGGTGTGGGTTGGAAGGGAACTTAAGGCCCATCCATTTCCAAGTCCTGCCATGCACAGGGACACCTCCCACCAGCCCAGGCTGCCCAGAGCCCCATCCAGCCTGGCCTTGGGCACTGCTGGGGTGGGGCATCCACAGCTTCTCTGGGCAGCCTGTGCCAGTGTCCCACCACCCTCATGGGGAAGAATTTTCTTCCTAACGTCTAATCTAAACCTACGCTCTCTTAGTTTAAAGCCATTTCACCTTGTCCTATCGCTACACTTCCTGACAAAGAGTCCCTCTCCAGCTTTCCTGTAGACCGCCTTTAGGTACTGGAAGGCTGCTGTACGGTCTCCCCGGAGCCTTCCCCAGGCTGAACAATCCCAACTGCCTCAGCCTGTCTCTGTAACAGAAGTGTTCCAGCCCTTTGACCATCCTTGTGGCCCCCTCTGGACTCGCTCTAATAGGTCCATGCATGTCCTTCTTGTTGCGAGGGCCCCAGAGCTGAACACAGGGCTCCGATGGGGTCTGACGAGAGCAGAGCAGAGGGGGACAATCCCCTCCCTCGCCCTGCTGCCCACACTGCTGTTGGTGCAGCCCAGGGTACGGTTGGCTTTCTGGGCTGCAAGCGCACATTACCAGCTCTTGTTGAGCTTCTCATCAACCAACACCCCCAGGTCCTTCTCCTTAGAGCTGCTCTCAATCCACTGCCTGCCCAGCTTGGATTTGGGCTTGGATTGTCCTGGCCCACGTGCAGGACCTTACACTTGGCCTGTTGAACCTCATGAAGTTCACAAGGGCCCACTTCTTAAGCCTGCCCAGGTCCCTCTGGATGGCATCCCTTCCCTTCCCTCCAGTGTGTCTACTGATGTCATCAGCAAACTTGCTGAGGGTGCACTTCATCTCACTGTCCATGTCACAGACAAATACGTCAAACAGCACCATTCCCAACACCAACACCTGAGGAACACCACTCGTCACCGGTCTCCACCTCGACAATGAGCCGTTGACTGCAACTCTTTGAGTGCAACCATCCAGCCAATTCCTTACCCACCGAGTAGTCTATCTGTCAAATCCAAGTCTCTCCAATTTAGAGACAAGGATATCATGGGGGACAGTGTCAAATGCTTTCCACAAGTCCAGATAGACGATGTCAGCTGCTCTTCCCCTATTCACCAATGCTGTAATTCCATGTTGTGGTTTAACCCAGCAAGCAACTAAGCACCACACAGCCATTCGCTCACCACCATTCGCTGATTGATGCCCAGCCTATCCCCGAGCAGCCGGTCCCCTCACCCCGGCCAGCCCTCCCATATTAATTGTTCAGCATGCTGTCAGATGGTACGGAATACCCCTTTGGCCAGTTTGGGTCAGCTGTCCTGTGTCTGTCCCCCTCCCAGCTCCTGCTGCACCCCCAGTCTGCCCGCTTGCAGGACAGAGTGAGAAGCTGAAAAGTCCTTGGCTTAGTGTAAGCACTGATCTGCAACAATTAAAGCATCACTGTGGTATCAACATTATTCTCATCCTAAATCCCAAACACAGCACCATACCAGCTACTAGGAGGAAAGTTAACTCTATCCTAGGTGAAACCAGGACACCCCATCATAGCAGGCCACCAGATTGTTAGGCACATCTGCAGTTAGTGAAGTCATGTAGGCTGTCGCCAACCACCTCCTTATTTCCCATGTGCCTTAGCAGAGTTTCCAGGAGGATCTTCTCCACAATATTGCTGGGCACAGAGATAAGACTGACTGGCCTGTAGTTCCCCTAGTCTTCCTTCTTTCCCTTATTAAAAATGGGGCTTATGTTTCCCATACCCTATTACTTAACTGCAAATGGTAGCTTGCCTGAGGGCTCAAATAGTGTTTAGAAGAAAGAAGGACCATTCTGTTTAAAAGGCGAGCCAAAAATTATCACTTTTAATCACATCATCACGCTTACCTACAGACACTGTGAGGCTGTGGCAAATGAGTACTAAAGCGAACTTCCCCATTCATCTCTTCGAAAGCAAATATGTGCTTTGGATCCTTCTTCTTGATTTTTCATGCCTAGAAAATAATTTGTGGATATACTAACAGTTTTACTTTTGTAAAGGGACAAGTTAATTTGGCATCAGCTGGAAGTGCCAAATTATAGTAACTTTAGAAAATAAACTGTTCTTTCAGGGCAAAGAAGACATTTCCAAACAATCACCTAGAACAACTACCTCCCAAGAGGAAGAAATGAACCCTTGCAATTATCTCTCTGCCTCTGGAAACATTTTCACATCTGCTTGCAAGGACATCTGGAGAGCATTAAACAAAAGGATCAACAGGTAACCATTCACTGACCCCAGGCAAGTTTTCCATATGTTGGAAAAAGTGGGACAAATACTGAATTACTAAAATAATAAAATAATGTTTGTTCTGTTGCAGAATCACCCTTTTAAATACCTGGCTTACATATAGTACTGATATTGCAAGGTAAGAAGTGGAAATACATAAATAAGCATCTCTGCCCCTTGTTGTAGCTATCAAGAGCAAGAAGAAACTTCCAACATGCAGGTTAAAGTCTTTTAGTCCTCATTTTTGTAAAGTTATTTAAAAGCACATCCTATGTGTTTACTACAGAACACACTGTCTGGTGTGTGTTATTTATTGCTAAAACCTAAGTAACCTCACAGCCTAGGTGAACATAGGACTGTATGACTCCTCCCCCATACCTGAAATTTTTCTGACACTGCTGCTGCCTCAATGCACCATCATTTAACTGACTGGTTTATAATTTATTTTTTTTTCATTCAAATTTCCCTTTTGAAGGAACTGCTATACCCAGAGGCTATTACAGGAGGTAATCAGCACCTATGACAGTATGTATAAATAGCCAATTGAATCATCATTGATGCCATGGAAGAAACACCTGCTTCTGCAAAGCTGAACAGACCAACAGCCTCACCATGCAACCGGCAATAAATCTGTCATTCCGGTTCACACAGTCCCCCCACTACACACAACAGACATTGGGTCCTCTTGAGAATGTCTTACCAGGTGAATGCTGTAGATTATGTAAGAAAGGTCGAAATCCTGCAATGCACTCAAACACCATCGTTCCAAAGCTCCAGTAATCAACAGTAACAGAGTAGGATTTATTCTCAAAGAGTTCAGGAGCCTAGAAAACAGCATAAAAAAGACAATTTGAAAGCAGCGTTTTCAGGCCACCAGCTGCCCTGACCTAGAGCTGGTTGCCAGCCCCGGTGCCAGCTGGAGGCTGACAAGGGACCTGTGCAGGTTCTGACACATGCTTCCATGATTCTGTAAATGGGGTAATACAAACTATTTGTATACATCACCCACCCACCCCCCCATCTTACCAAATATTGTAATGTTCCAACAAATGAAGTGCATAAACTTCCTTGGTCCAGGTCCTTTGCATAACCCAGGTCTATTATTTTATGAACAATCTGAAAGCAGTTTAAATAGTTCATCAAACAACAAACAAAACAATCAAACAAAACCAAACCTGTTCAGTGACATCCAAAGCATGCAACATAAGAAGGGGGAAAGAGAACAGAAATTCCAGAAAGGTCCATGGTGAAACTCTGAAATGTGACACAGTGTTAAAGCCTGCTGTTTCACCATGGTAAGCTGGCCTCGATCCACCTAACTCAGCTTAGACTCTATTTATAGAGCTTGGCCAGTTATAGCTTGGCTGTATCCAGCTTTCTATCTTGGCATTTGAAGTTATTTATTAAAACAGTGACAATAAAGAAAACCCCTTTTATTAAAAATCCCCTAGGCTGTCTATTTGAACTAGTTTGATTGTACATGGAACTGTCAACCCCACAAATGTACCGTTATCATAGGCTACAATCTCATATCATTCATATTCTGTTGCATGAAAGGTTCTTTGGAATGGAAGCAAAAGTTGTTTGACATGGTTTTCAGAATAAGCCAAATAGGATTGATTCTCCAAGAAGATGTGAACTTTTCACAAATTCAGAGTTGAGTCTTCAGCCCAGTTCAATGCCAGAAAAACTACCCCCCTCTCTTTTATTTCTCTCAGGCAAAACAAAGCTGCTGACAATTTCTAGAAATGACAGCTGGAACACTGCTGACAGAGGCCACCTGACCTACTTCCCACCTTCATCCTGTAGAACAATGTTTTCAGGCTTTAAATCTCTGTGTATGATTTTGTTTTCATGCAAATACTGGATACCAGACCCTGAAAGACACGTGTGATTTAAGAGAAAAAAAACACACTCATTAAAGACATTGTTAATAAAAATCTAATGTCTCCGATTTTAGGGTTGACAGCAGCGTATTTTCATTTAAAAGCATCACTAAGAACTTGACTTAGATTTATAAGCTTTAAGTGTATGGATACAGGACTAAACAAGCCCTGTTCCTCTACTCTGCAAAAATGGAGCCCATTGTGGGGTTTAGATCTTGTGGTATAACCACAGGTCAAATCCCTTGCCTTAAAGGTGAGAGAGAAGGGAGACGAACTCTTCTCAAACTGTACAGTTACAAAATGAACCACGACATCCAGACAAGAAAAAGATCTCTAAAACATGCAGACTGCCTGAAACCTCTCTACATGTCCTCTGTTCTAAGACATTGGTAAATTAAGACAAGATAATGTGAAGGCCTATTTATACTTTTAAGACGTTATGCAAAATATTGTTGTAAGAAAGCACTGACATTCATTACGTAAATGAAACAAGTCCAGCTTTCTTTTGACCTAGAAGTACTGCCAAACAGTGGCTTACAAAGTGTCTCAAACTTGCACTGCTCCCTGAAGCAGCGCAGTGCACATCATTACTTCAGGGAGGGGATTGTCCAGCTGTGGTAAGACAGAAGCACAGCTGGAGCTAAGGACTCATGTCTGGGTAGCCTCTGCTTAGCACTGCATGGAGCAGCAGCCCCATCAGTAACAGCAGCACTGAACTCACTGGCTTAGGGAATCCCCTCTCCTGCTGCGGAACCGGTGTGCTCAAAGCAGCATTGCTTTTGTCACTCCCACCCTTAAAAACGTAATTCCATGGTTGCTTTAAGCTGATCTACATGGGGTCTGTCCCCAGAATGAACACAGGTTCCTGAACTCTCCTTTCCCAGACACAACTTCCATGGCAGCACAAGCATTTATCGGGCTGTGTGATCAGCTTGATCCCGGAGCTGATCCAGCTGGAAAATGCACAAGAAAAAAATAAATCAGGTTTAGCCAGGCTGGTTTCCAGAGCCTACTCCTCACATGGTTATGGGTGAGGCTGGAGGGAACAGGAACACGCACCCAAGAAAAGGCAAAGGGCAGGATTTTGCCTTGTGGCAAGTTGCCTTAAGGTGACTGTAAAGCCACTAGCAAAAAAAGAAACACGGCACAAATCCCACCAGAGAGAAGGGGAAAAATTGAGTCTGTCCAAAGAACAATGCAGGCTGCTAAATAAAAGGTTTTCTACTAAGTATCTGCCACAGGACAAATCCATAGACAAAAAAAAGACTTTCAAAATCCAATTTTTTTTTTTTTTAAGTCATGATTTTTCAGTCTTGGAGATGTCCAAGTGGAAATAAATAAATGAAAAAGATCCTGTGAAAGGCCCAAGACAGGTAGTGTATCTTCCTATCTCCATCACAGGGTATTTTAAATTTTGCTATGCAAAAGGTATTCAGACTGCTAATTGTGTTAATCCAGAAGCCTAGTAATAACCAGCCAGGCCTGTAAATTCATTATGGGATTATTATAAGGGAAAAATTCAACCCATGTGCCTTATCCACAGTTCAACGCTTTATCCCGTCAGAGCCAAGCCCCCAGCCTTCACTGATTTATCACTCATTTACACACTTAACAGCTTTTCACTTGTGCATTTCTTCTCCATAGCATTTTCAAATGCCTTGGG
Organism: Cygnus olor; assembly: GCF_009769625.2. Lineage (NCBI taxonomy): Eukaryota > Metazoa > Chordata > Aves > Anseriformes > Anatidae > Cygnus > Cygnus olor. Next base: position 16,717,902 of record NC_049175.1, read on the forward strand.
AGCCACTGCAGAGACAGAAAAGCAGCTATAGCATGAATTTAATACAAAGGCAGCAAAACTCTGTCTGCATGTGGAAAAGGAATAGGGATGAAGGAAGATGGGAGTTGCATCTGATTTGGGAAATTCAGCTGCAAGTCCTCTGAGCACTGGAAGGAGAGAAGCATGCTGCTAAACAGGCTGTGAATGTGGAGAGGCCTTTGAGTTCGCACACCTGATCCGCACCTCCAACACTTCTGAGTTGGACAGTTTCCTGTGATTTTTCAAGTGGTGTCATACCCACCACTTGAAATGGCTTTTTTTTTTTTTTTTTTAACCAAACACAATTTCCTTGTTACTAAGCAAACCCCACACAGACAAGCCACACTGCAACTTTGGCGCTTCTCAGATTGCTTCTTGCTTTTTAGGCATGTACAAGTTGCTTCAGCTGACATGGAGCTTGGCATCTGCAGAGCCATGAACTGAGCGTACAGAACAGTAAAACTGCCACCTTAATGCTACGGTTACCCACAACTGATCAGTACACATCTTTTCCAGTCCCTTTCCACAGACACATCATTAGTGCTTGTTTCTCATCTCTGTGATCAGGAGGGACAGACACAAGGTCCTTCCTTTGGAACAAAAGCCCAATTTGTTTTTTGCACCCTGATCCTGTTAGTACCCTTCTCAGGGTCAGCTAAAAAAGCAAAATGCCATTACACATAATAAACACATAAAAACAAACAAACAAGAAAGGCAGTAGACTACGTACCAATGTCGCTAAGCAGAGACAGTATTTGACTTTCCTTAAGTCCACAGCAGTTTTCTGGTTTGTTTAGCAGCTACAGTAAAGAAAAAGATGTTTACACTCATAATGCAACAGTTAATAGTCTAGAATGTCATCTTACATTCCCTGCCAACATGACACAGAAAACAGCATAGCTCAAATGTAACTCTAGTTGAACAGAGTGAAATAAAAGAGGGGAGGGGAGGAAAGAAAACAAGTTGGACCAAACAAAAATTCACTGCACTGAGTCAGGGTTGAAAAGAGTTGGACTGCTAGAATAATAGCACAGAAGCATAAAAGCCATCAGAAGGCAAGAGACTCAGGCAGGGCTGCATGCAACTTAACCAAGCCCTGTTTTGGAGCACGGTCTCTTTCCTGACTGCTCTCCCCAAATGTCAAGAAGCTGTTCAGCACTCAGGCATGCTGACTCTGAGATCAACCACATAGTTAACCCTGAAGTAAAAAGCAGATCATGGACCACAATTTGGAGTCTCAGCTCTGCACCCACTCTAAAGCGCTCCATCTCTCCTCTCCCTTGCCCTGAGTATTTTTGCTCTAGAAAAAGGTGTGGCAGAAGCACTGCAGGCCACCCCCTCCTAAATTACTGTCTCAGACAGTGCATACGCCCTTGAATCAACCGGCATGTGATCTGTTTTTTTTTCACTGAGGACTTTTATAAATGACTGAGGTACCCTCTGCTCTGCAGCCACCTGATGTATCCTTGTACTTCTGCCTGCTTCCAACATCTCAGGCACAAGCAGCAGTCAGACTTCTACAGGAAGAGAAACCAAACTTCACCATCCTGCTTCCTGAACTCTGGGTGTTGCTCTACTGAGCAACAAAGGAGGATGGGGCAAAGTCAGAAATCAGGCTCAGAGCCCATAGTACTACCCTAAAAAAGCACAAACAAAAAATATGTGCATAGCCCATATACAGAAGCTGTCTTTATGGAAAATTATGGATGTGTAATGAGAAATTAACAGCAGTGCAAAACACAATGCCAAGCAACTGGAAGAGAAAGACTCAAAGATGAGTAGGATCAGAACTAAGAAACCATGGTTATTTTTTTTAAGGAACAAAGCATTACATATGATCAAGTGAAATAAAACATCTTACTTCTTAAATTGTACCACTATCTACGCATTAGAAATTAAACACTGCACTGAAGATAGAGCTAATACAACCCCAAATTTCTTGGACTCCAATTTACCTTTAAGTGTCCCCAAAACTTCTCCATAAATACAACACCCAACTGTCACAATTCTTTGGAATTTTCTTTGCAATATGCTATTTTCATGCGCACCACTTCCTTTAACTGCCAACCTTTCAGCCTCTTAATGTCCCAATTGTTTCAAACAGCACTAAAAAATAAAATGAGGCTAAGTAAGTTACACATTAACTGCTGTCACAGATACGCAGTTACTGCATTCAACATCTGCTCACATTTCCTAGTTCGTCTGCTACGTAGTTCCAGAAAACAAAAGTTTAACAGAAAAAAAGTTCCCCGATCACTTATACAAGCTAACTTCTAAGCAGATATTAAGCAACAGAAATTTACTTCTTCATCCGTAAACAAACGGCTGCTTCCTGAACTTAACTATCTACGATGGAAATGGAGCACAAGCTCCTCTCTGGCCATGCAGCTGCTGCCTTCCTCTTGAGTGCTGCTGCTTTGCAGAGGGGGCAGTTCCCAGCTCAGCAAGAAAGAACCTGCTAAAGCCTCTGAAATCCTAGTGGCCCCAACCCAGTACGAAAGAATTCTTCCTTAAGCTGTGAGCAATGCAACACCAGAGAGACACAAATTAATTTTAAACAGATACAGACACAAAGCAACAAAGTCAGACACACTGGGTGCTAGGATCTAGGCTGCAGGAAGCTGCACTAATGCTGAAGCAGTTCTGTGAGAGGATACACTGCTTCAAGATAACATAATACGGATTGCTGTCTGTCATCTGGCTTCAGTAGTGCAAACCTTATTTCCCCACTCATGATCACTGTACGTTTACTTCCCTGCACTTGTACTAAAAAGAGAAGTGCCACAGAACGTACAGGGTTTCACAGATGACCATGGCTATGGACATAGCATTAATCGCACTCATTTTGCTACACAGTGCAAAGCAAAGCAGACATTACCTTACGGAGGTCACCCCCTGAACAATACTCCATTGACAGACGAGGAACACCATTAACAAGAAAGTTCATCTCCTCAGGAACTTCACAGGCTTTTACTACATTGGGATGGTTCAACCTAGGCACATGGAGATCTTGATGAAAACTCCAACTCCTCTTTTGGAAGAACGGGAATAAAAATTGCCAGCTAACCAGGTTTTTTGTTCCAGGTATAATTTCTGTTCCCCAAACATATCCTTGCTAAGAAGTGCTACCTACCAGTTGGTATCCAATGGCATAAAATTTCTACTTTGTGTCATCCCTGACCACTGCAGGGGAGTTAGAATTAGATGATCTTTAAGGCCCCTTCCAACCCAAGCCACTCAATGATTCTGTGATTCTATGAATACAGAAACATCTCAAAGCCAAGATATAGGACTTTGATGCTAAAGATCCAGGTCTCTGGATTCCTGCACATTCCCTGAAAAGTCATTTTGTATGTGTCTCTATTTCTGCATATGGGTACAGCCTCTTTCTGGCCCAGGGGTTTCTTGAGAATATTGTCTAACTGTATGGGAGAGGTGGAAGCAGGTGGGTAAAACACACGTACACTACAAAGGATTCATTTCTGCAACTGAATTCTAGCAGGGGCCCCCCAACTACCTCTAATTCACTACTGCTAGGAACAATGATGGAATTAGATGATCTTTAAGGTCCCTTCCAACCAAAATCACCCTGTGATTCTATGACAAACAGATCAGGGAGAACCTGAAGACAAATTCCTCCTCTGTACACATCCCAACCCCCCTAGAAGCCAACACAAAAGCAGCTGCAGACGCGTGTCTGAGCGTCCGTGCTCAGCAAATTAACAGGTTTGTGTGAAAATGTGAGCGAGAGCGGCAACCCCCCCGTCCCAGCTCAGACTGGGCTCCAAAGTGCTGCCTGCGAGCGGCTTCCTTTGCCACCAGGCCAGCAAGGCGCGGCACGACGAGGGCTGGGGGGGGACAAGGGCTGCTGGCAGGGCCCAGCGCCCCCTGCATCCCCAGGATGGGGTCAGGCGGGTGAGGCCCCGGCACCCAGCGCCGCATCCACGGGGAAAACCCCAAGGGCTGGGAATCGCAGCTGAGGCGACTCGAGGGCCGTGCCCCGCACTCACTTCTTCATGATGTCGATCTCGTGACACCAGCGGTCCTTGTTCTTCACGCTCAGCTCCAGCCGGCACGACTTGACGGCCACCTTGGCTCCCGTGTCCTGCGGGACGCAGCGCCGTCAGCGGGCCCGCTCCCGGCCCCGGCTCCCGGCCCCGGCCCCGGCCCCCCGCCCGCCGCCGCCCGGCCCCACCTGGTGCTGGTAGAGGCACACGTTGCCGAAGCCGCCGGTGCCCAGGCGGTCGCGCATCTCCCAAAGCCCGCAGCTCGCCGCCGGCTGCCCGCGCAGCGCCGGGCCGCTGCTCGGGGGGCCCCGCTCCGCGCCCCGCTCCATGGCGCCGCAGCCGACTCCGCGCCCGGGCAGCTCCGCCTTTATTGCCGCGTCAGCGCCGCCAGCCGCCCGCCCGCCCCTCCGCCCGCCCGCCCGGCGCCCCGGCGTCACTCCGGCGGGGCCAAGTCGAAGGGCTGGAAGTCGCGGCGGAAGGCGCAGGCCTGCGCCGCCTCCTCGGGCCGCCCCGCGGCGCAGCGCCGCCAGTCGGCGCGCTCCGGCAGCGCCAGCAGGGCCGGGCTGGCCAGCACCGCCCTGCGAACACAACGGGGCCGCCTCAGCGCCGGGCAGCGGCCGGCGGAGGGGCCGGGGGAGGGGGGAGAGGGAGAGGGAGGCGCCCACCTGCCGAACTGCAGCGGGAAGCTGCGGCGGATGCGGTGGAAGAGCTTCTCGCCCGTGTCCAGCTCCACGTAGAAGTATGGCGTGCCCGGCCGCGCTACCTGCGGGGAGGGGAAGCAGGAGGCTGAGGCCTGCGCTCCGATCGCCAAAGCAGATGCCCTCCTGGGATGGGTTTCCCTGCCGATTCCTCACCACTTGCTTCCCTAGGTGCCAAGGGAACTCGTGTTTCCCCCAGCACTTCTCTGAGACCATACAGACCCCGAAGTTCAAGCCTTTTGGTTTGAAAACGCATGCAGAGCCTATCCATGTCTGGTAGCTACTCTAAAGAGCAGGCGTTGCCTCGCAAGAGGCTCCTGCTCCATTACTTTTAGATGGGAGCCCAACAAAACAAGCAAACCCAGACTGCAGCGCACATTCCAAACTGCGTCAGTGGAGATCTCAAAAAGTTAACTTCCAAATATAAGGAAGTGGTGGATTGAAAAGTCTTATGAAGAGAGGCAGAGGGAACTAGGGTTTCGTAGCCTGGAGAAAAGGAGGCTCAGGGGAGACCTCGTTGCTCTCTACAACTACCCCAAAGGAGGCTGCAGTGGGGTGGGGGTCCATCTCTTCTCCCAAGCAACCAGCGAGAGGATAAGAGGAAATGGCCTCAAGTTGTGCCACAGGAGGTTTAGGTTGGGTATCAGGAAGAATTCCTTCACTGAAAGGGTTGTGAAGCAACCTTTAGACAGGCTACCCAGGGAAGTGGTCAAGTCCCCATCCCTGGAGGTATTTAAAAGATGTGTAGATGTGGTGCTCAGGGACATGGTTTGGTGGCAGACTTGGCAGTGCTAGGCTAACGGTTGGACTTGATGATCTTTTCCAACCTAAATGATTCTATGATTGGTTCCTGCTGGGTTCACTGTCTACCCTTGCCACACAGGGCACTGGATAGTACACTACTATAATATTTGTTGCAGTTTAATTCTGCAGATAGCACTACAGGGACATTAATTAACAGAGCTTGGGTACAAATGATCAGAACTGCATGGCTAAGCCATCCCATGCTAATATGCTATACTGTAGAGGAAGAAAGGAAAATTACATGAAGAGAGTACATTTGTACTTCTCAGCTGAGAAACTGGCCTCAAAGCTTGCCAGGGTGGCTATAACCAATTGTAATGGCTAAGAAAGCAACCAGCATGCACAGTGCATGCTATTTCAGGCTCCTGCTGCAGATATGGACTCCCTGTGACCACTTGGTAGACACAGAAGAAGCCCAAGTCCCTGCTGACTCACTTCTCTCACTGTAACAGGATTTCTTTAAAATTCTTATCTGATGGAAATTAAAACTACCTGATGTGCAGTGACACTGGAAAAGGGGTTGTTGATCTCAGGAGGAGTAATTTCAGCAAGCCTTACACAGAGCTGAAGTAACATGACAAGGGCTATTTCTTAAATCCCTGCCCTTTGAGTCATGTTTGTGCCTCACCCTTGTGTCTTAGCTGTATTTTGAGTTTTGCCTCTAGGAAAAGCCATGCTGAGGAAACTGGAGGACATCTTAGCATTCTGCATTGTGACAGAAGTGCTAAAAGAACCTAGAAGCACAGATGTCTGTCAAATGGAAAGAAGACCCACGCTTTAGGCCCTCCAAGGGTAGTCAACAAATGCTGTAGGCAGACAAACCACTTAATTTTCAGATAAACAATGCATCTTACATTGTTTACAGGAACTTTACCTGGGGCAGAACACATCTGGCATAGGGGTTCCAAATCAAGTCTACCATGGTCTGCCTCCAACAGCTTAACCTTACCCCACAAAGTGATCTCATGGGGAAACAGAAGCCCCAACAGGGCAGAGGTGAAGTAAAGTGGAAGTGAAACCTTGTCTCATACTTGCGTGATATCCGAGTGCTCTGGGATTTCTAATAGATCAATCTGTTGCTCCTGTGCCTGTGTAATAAAGGACTCTTTAATGTCTTCAGAAGTACAGTCCAATGGGACAGGAATTACCTGGAGAGGGGAGACAACATTTCCAAAGAGATGAATGAAACAACTGACTTGCAAAAAGCAAATCAATCCATCATTGGAGCTGGTATGCTCCTCAGTTCTGATCGACATCATCAAACAGGAACGGTGAGCACCTCCCTGTACAGGCTTAAACTTATGAGAGATTTTCTGTCGGAGGTGAACAAAAAGCTGAAAACTAAGAGTCTGAAAAAGTTCTCAGCACAGCCTCCCTCCTTTCTGATCTCTGTGGTAGTTCAAGGCCGCTCTGATACAGTTACAGATCTGCCAAATCCAGAAGCCACCACAACAGGCCACTGACCGATATACAAAGAAAATAAAACCAAAGGGTTGGTATGACAATGACCAGAGTTCTGCATATATCCTTAGATTTTCAGTCTACTCCAGTTACACTGTGAGCACCAAGAGCTTCTGTATCCATGGGAGCCTATCAGACGAAGAGCAAGGTCTTGTAACTTGTCTGGAAACCCCGTGGGCTTTTAAAATCAGGTCCAAGGGAAAAGTATTCCTTACCCACTCAACACAGTCAACACTGTGCTGCTGTACCAGGAAGAATTTAAGGGCTGTGGCAGAACCATCACATTGGTTTTATTTTTATTCTGCCTCTATCTGTGGGCAGAATGACTTCTCCCTGTACTCTGGAAAGGCACAGAATGAAGAGGGAAAGCTGAAGGTGAGCTTTCTCTTTCAATTTATTCAAGTGCAAGGTTATATTCTCTTAAGGTTACACTAAAACCATACCTGTAACTGCAGATGCTGACTCCTATAGTTTCTTTCAAATAAAACATATCTCTTCCCCTTGCTTCTGAAAAATTCCTTCAGGGCAGATTTGTACTTGGTCACTTCTTCCATCACCTCTGGAGACAAGTCAACCACCGACTGATAGTGCCCAATAGGCAAAATCAACACATGATCAGGTAGTAAGCCACCCTTGGCCAGAGCAAGATAACACTAGAGTGACACAATACACAACAGTTACTCACTGCAAGCAACACTTACTGGTATGCTGTGGAAATTTACTTGTGCTCTCTGGCTGTGCTCTAGGTATCCCCCAGCCTAGCTGTTTTACCTCAGGAATAGTACAGTCTTTTACCCCATGTCACTTATTAGGGATTGTTCAATAGCAATCAATAAATTACTAGAGGAATGAGAAAGAGAAATGAACTGCTAAATTTATAAATAAATAAATAACACTCTTCTGAATGCCAGAGAATGCAAGGCCTGCAGGAAAACAGCTGAGTGAACTTCACCAAGGCTGCTAGAATTTCTCATCATGACAGGAAAATCCACTTGAAAATTTATACCTGCTTTCAAACTAAAAACATGGACAAAGGTGTCCTAGCAGTTTGAAGTGGATTATTCCATACAGTAGTAACAACTTGAGGCAACGTAAATATACCAATGACTTAATTAATCTCCATGATGTACTTTGAAATGTTGACTTAAAAGCTGTCTCATCTTCCGCTTAATCTACATGCGACAATATTGAAACCAATCAATGCAGGAACTTTTGGCATAATTCCAGACAATGCATCCCCTTGTCAGCAAGGTCCCAGTTTACAACAAGTTCATACTGGAAAAGTTCTGACAGTTAGTAATGGAAGCAAATCGTGAAGATTGCCACAGCAAAAACTCTTCAGGCTCTAGAACTCAGCTCTGCTGATGGAGCAAAACAGGGCCACGTTTCGTACTTGAAAAGACCTCTGCCTATATACCTATGTCTTCTGTAGGGGGGATGCGAAGTAACTGAAAACAAAAATAGGAGTCAGTTCCAAACAGATTGTTTGTTTGCTTCTTTTTTAACATTTAAAGTTAGAGACAGGTATTTTATATTGCCACGCATTAGCATGATTCTGCTGTCATGTTGGAAACTGCTACGGGTACTTACATGCGTGCCAATGCTAACAACCAAGTGCTTCTCCACTTCTGGGCTGGCAAGGCAGAACCAGCAGGGCCCTGTGGGCTGTGCTTTATTGGGAAAGGAAAAAGAATAAGTGTTAGATAAAAGCTCATTGGTCAGAACAAGGTCTGGCAGAGCTGAATTTTCCGGCCACCTTTCCCAGTTGGTGCAGTGCTGAAGATATCAAAAGGTCACAGCCCTGGGAAATAGGATCTGACCAGAGAACTGATGCCTCTGGGAAATTCCAGCAAGAGAGCAGCAGGTGGCAGAGTCACAAACTTGCTGAATGCCATTCCCATTGAGTGCTCTGATTTATTGGAAGAGCACTATGTCCAAGAATTTCGTGATTACAACTCACTAATAAAAAAGCACCACTCAATTTAAACACAAATCAAAATGAGTTAAAATTACTGTATAGATATAAGGACAGATGCTGTCAAACAGACATGCTTGTTTTGGCCTATTCTTCACACTCAAAACATCTGAATTCACACCCGAATTGCAATACTTGATCTGACCTTTAATATAAACTGTCAGCATTGATAAACTAGACCTCTCATTAGGGTCAAACACTACATTCACACCCTCCTCCACAAGCTTTGTATAGGAACAGACAATCAGCTTTGCAAATGCAATACATGATAGGGCTCTCTCAAGAACCACAGGAGGTAACCAAAGGTCCAAGACAAGGGTTCATTTCCAAGCAAAACAGTGTACTGAGGCTCCCTTTGTACCACATGAAGCTCCAGAAGATTTTGGAAGTTATATGAATGTGCACAAGGGCACGCTACGTCCCACAGAACAAGCTGGTCTGCAGAACTGCCTGCTGTCAAGTTGAGAGGCCAGTCTGGTTCACAGGGTAAATGGCATTAGCCCAAGACTCACAGTTCAACTAACTTTTAAACTGTATTTTTGACTTTTCTTTCATCTGTTTATTGCCAGTTTTTTAGGAAACAAGGGATTGCTCATTCCTCTGTATACCTACATTACCTAGTACATTAGCAAAGTGATATCATAGATAGCCCAACAGCCTGAGAAAAATGAAGAGTGAGATAGCCCAGTGCCTTCAAAGAAGCTCTTAGGGAAAAAAAAAAAAAAAGCATCCACAGACTTACAGGGGTTTTTGGCTTGCTTAGGTTGCGAGTTCCCTCTCTCTTTCCCATCTGAGGGACGTTTCTTTCCTTGATGTTTGTTCAAATCAAAGAAAAACTGACACGCTGGTTCTTCCTGTTTAGAAAATGAAAATCAAAACCCATTCATTATACCTGCATCCCAGAGAGTCACAGTGCATACAAGAATCTGCTGTTTTCCTGAAGAAGTGTGTATCCATCTAGAAAAACATCAATATCCTGGATCAGGACAGCTTCAGCTCTCCCAGTCATGCAATAGTCTTTGCCAGCCTGGATACATAGCCTCAACTGGGGAAAGAGTTATGGGAGAGCTGCCCCAAATTGCTACATTTTCCTGCATAGCCTCATGTCCAACATTCAGAATTGCTCAATTCTACAGATGATTCATATCTCTTTTCACTTCACAGCCAGTGCTAAAATGATGGCTTTATCTCTTTGTGGCTAGACTCACAGCAGACTCACATGGAGTCTGAAATCATTTGATCAAACAGTAATATCAGAAAGAACACCTGAGCACAGAGTGAAACCAGAGCAGCTGAGTGCAGCAGTACCTCTGCACACACAAGTGCTTTGGTCTTCTGTGCCTCCTTTCGTGACTTTCGGTATGGATTTTCTGTGACGTCTTGTGGCTGTTTCACTAGCTCTGCAGGATCCATCAAGCTCATGGGAACAATGCTGAATGCGTAGAGATACTGGAAAGAAAACAGACTGCTCAAATGCAAGAAGCTTTCGCTACGACAGTAGCTCTGAAGAGGTCAGTTCTAAACTACCAACATGTCCCTCTATACCAATATTCTGTAACTTCCTTAAGGGGAGAAGAGAAACAGGTTAAAAAAAAACACAAACAAAACACCCATCTCACCCCAGAAGATATTTTAAGCAACTTGTAAGGGTTCTCATAGAACTTTGCTTTTTTCCTAAAGCAGCCCATGGGAAGGGAAAATTACATAAAGCAGCTGAGGAAGGGGAAGGAATGGCAGTTTTCTAACCATTTTCCTCTGTAGCAGTCTTCACAGCTAAATGCCATTTGACCAGGTAGAGAGAAACAAAGGTGTCTCGGAATACATCTTGTAGTCGGTACGCTTTTGACATGATGGGCAAATGATGTTACTCAAGTGAGACACCTCCACTTCAGCAGAGCTTTTAAGTGATTTACACTGTCTTCTGACTAGCCAAATTTGGGGTTACTGCCCTATTATTTGTACTTGAGAAACGAAGAAAGATTCAAGAGTGCCAGTACCTTTTTCTTGCTTGTATTGCCAACATCAGCAAGAGCGATAAACCTGCTCACATGCTGTGGGGTCTCCTGTAGCACTGTGTGATTTCTGTAGGGAAACAAAATGTGATTGTATTGGCACATATGTAAAGGACAGTGAGAAAACCACATGTCCTCCATGAAGGCACTCAGATACCACGTCAAACACATGAAGGCTTTCACAGAGAACGAGAAGGTTTGAGAACAGAAAGACTCATGGGATCTAATGACCAACAGCTATGCAGACCAAAATGGCATCTCACTGCAGACCAAACATGGAGCCAAGAGGACAATTCACTAGACTGAAAACAACTACATTTTCCAAGTGTTTATGCTGTAGCAAGGGTATTATGCAGCATTCACAAAAACAGCCTTAGTTTTATTTGTAGGTTGTTCCGACACCTTCTTTATGTCACTAGTCACATTTTGTATATGAAGTTATAACTCTTAACCATATGAGAGCTCTTCCACAATACACTTTAGAGATATACCCCTAAATTAGACTGAATGATTTTGAAATAGGACTCAGGGCAACTAAATTGACATCAGATTCACAGCGATATACTTGAATCAGCATCATCAACAACAGCACAATTTTTGAGGCAGCAGGCATTATGGTCATAAGAGATATCTGAGAAACAATCTTGACTCGTTGAAAAAAGTGAGAGGTTTAAAGGGGTAGCGTGACTTCATAAAATTACTTTAGAGATTTCCTCCTGTGTCCTTCAAAAATTGAACTCTCATTACAAAATAAATGAGATTTCAGAGGGTCTCACAAACCTGTAAGGAAGTCTTTCATAATAGGCCTTCTCCAATGCAGCAAAGTGATACCTTGGTTTGAGACTTGCAGCTAGATCAGATATTAATGTGGAACCACATTTCTTGGTATCTATTTTTCCCTACAAAATATAAAACAAGTTTTATTTTAAAAACTCTGTCAGGTTACAGTGAAAAGAAATTGTTTTATAACAAAATGCTTGCTGGAAACTTAGAGGTTATGACTACAACTGTTGCTATTCCTCGTAGCAGAAAAGTAAAAATGGCTTCATCTCTTATCTCCAACCCAAGCCTACTCATTTATTCCATTCTGTGGGCTCAAGGTTTGTATCTACTCATTTCACCAATTCAAATTCGTCCTTTTTTTTTTTTTCTTCTTTTGGTCTTGTGAAGCCAGTGCAGCATATAATGAGTTTCGGCAACACATATCAAAATCATTAAAATGAGTTTTAAGCACATGCCCAGAGTGTCAGAGCTACAGTCTGTGAGTTAAGCGAATAAGAAAATGCTGAAGTTTCCTGAGGAAGCAAAATGTTATCCCACTCCTGCCCCTAAGACATCAGAGCAAACCAAAATACCAACAAAGAGCAGACTTGAAACTATTTTCTTGGGTGAAGGCTATTTTTGTCCTGTCTGTTCCTTATTAGCCTGAAAAGTCACTTCATTACTGAGAAGTAAAGTAGAGAACAAGGGAATCTCAGAGACTTATTACAGAAATCTTCAGGTCCTGAACTACACATTTCAGTAAGATGCCTATTTTAATATCATTATTAACATATTCATCTCTTAATCCAAGTGAGTACGTTTTCAGAAATTAATGTTGAAGGAAACCAAGATCAAAACAATATGCTGAACTACTACAGAGGATCCCCATGTGGATTTCTAGACACATTTTTTTTCTTTAACGTAGAACATCCCTACATCTTGATTCTCTCCAGCCACCTAGTCTTGTGGGGTTAGCTTTTTTATTTGTTTCATTGTTTTGTAGATGTTTTCTTTTTGAGGGGCCTGGGAAGACAATTTTTATGCTTTTACAGGGAGGATCATGTCTCCCTTTTGCACGTCAGAAGATGCTGAGAGGAAGCAAAAAGTTGTCAGTTTGTCATATGTAGCATTCCTCTCCAGGGAGGTTTCAGATCATCTGAGTTATGACTGGCAAGTCATTTCTGCCGAGCAACAGTTACAACTGTAAGTTGCACGCAAACTAAACAACACCCTCGAAATCCAGACAGAGGAAGAATCAGACCATTTAGTACAACTGACCTAAGGAAATAAACACAAACACTTGAAAAGTTTTGAAAGGTGGAGAAAGATGACTTGATATCAAGTAATAAGGGAGGTGGTTAGAACACAGCATTCAACAGAGACTAACGGCATGGCCCCACAATAACTGCATCTAGTTGAATGCAGAGCAAAAGCTGTGAGTAAATGAAAGCTGTTTACTCTGATTTTTCCATCACAGAAAGATAAAACACGCTGAAATTTCACAAATCCCCCTCCCCATCTGTCCTTAACTTCATTGCTGAAGAAGAGACAGAACATCCAACGTCACTCTCAACTTTAGCAAGCCCTTGGAGATGGCCCAATGAGTGGGATTCAACTTTGATGTAAATGACAAAACTGACAGCTACTTTGGTAAAGCTGAAGTTCAGGAGTATCAAGAATGCTGGGTGGAGAGGGAAAAAGACATACTGGAAAAACACTTGCGGCCCTCTCATAGCAACATCCACAAAAGGCAAAGGTTGGATCAGGTTCTTCACAAGCAACATTTCTATACCTCTGGACTTTTGCAGTGCCAAAGGGAAAAACGCTCGAGAGATACTCTCTATATCTGAGGCAAGTTTTAAGCAGCAGCCTGTGTTTGACAAGGACAGCTGGCAAGAGAGGCACCAGGACAGAGAAAGTACAGAGAAAGCCTGACACAAGTTTCCTCTAACAATTAAAGAACTGAAGGGAAAAAATGACTCTCAAATCAGAGCAGTTTGCTCCATCACCTTCATTTAAGCCAGCTCTCAATGCTGGATTGAAGTAACCTGTAAAAACAGAGCAAGCAGCTTTTACTTAAACCCACTGATAAGTCCTGCTTTAGTACACTGCTTTGGGGTTCAAGAGACTCATGTTGACTAGATTAAATGTGCAGAGCTACAAGAACAGAACAGTGCCATGAAGGGACTATTAAAGAAAATAATATATGTACAAGGAAAAAAAACACAACAAACAAAATTCAAGGAAATAATAACTTAGCCTTTTCATCATTATCACAACTGTGATGTTTCCTTAAAAAAAAATAAAAATTACCAGAAACCTAAGTTTAAGGTAAAGCATGACCAGTTATAGAATGAGCAAGGATTACTCACTCCAGAGACAGCAGTAAAGACATCTAAGGATTAGGATGAATTTTATATCTGATGAAACAGCATTAGCACCCTGGCAGCCTGAAGGCTTACAGAAGACTATGGAGAAAACTGCAATCCTGGGCTTTTTGTGGGGTCATTTTCCTGCAATGGGCTTTGCCTTTGCACAACCAAGGCAAACCAAACATTTCCACTTGAGCCTTCCAACTGCAAAGCCAGGATCCCAGGGGCGTCAAGTCTGTAGGACTCAGAAAGACTTTGCTGAGAAAATAATGATTGCAAGGGAGCAGCATTGCCAGGAGGTACAGCCTCACAGTCTGAGCACAGCACCTTGCTGTAAGCTTTACTTACTGGACCCCAACTTTTCTACACAAATGCTAGTAATCTCCATGGAAAGAAAGCTCTTTTAGGCAATTATCCCCCAAAGCCCTTACCTATGTAAATTCCAGCAAAGAGAAGGGTCCTTCTGCTAACAGCCAGAACAAGCAGAAAGGCAGTCATTTGTTAAATTGATCTGGAAACTCATTCCACCGAAAAACACAAGACTTACCGGACTGTTGGCAAAATTCCCCACATCTCTGGGCCATGGAGACGTCAGCAATATATCCACACCCTTGAAGTTTGGGGTTGATAACAAAGATGTTTTTAATTCTGTCACATCCTTTGAGCTAAAGCTGTAGGCAGGAGCTGGCTCATCCTGGGACTCAGTGCCACTCAGGTATGCAATCTGCAGTCCAGAGGTACTGCTGAAAACGCCTCGACGGCCTGCATGAATACACAGGCAAGCACTTAAGAGATTACTTGCAGTGTTTAAATCTGATTTGTGTTGTAAACAGAGGACCAAATTTAGCAGTCCTGCCTTACTTTGACTGAAACTTTACTTATGGATAGATCATTTTCTGTGTTCATAAACATGCTGTAGTGCAATGGCAACAAACAAAGAGTGCAACAAACCCTGACGACAGTGAAGAAGACATTTAGACAACTCCCAGTTTTTCTTTCCTCACTGCTACCTTACCTCCCAAAAATCAATCGATATCGAAAGCTTGATATAAAGACTGAATAAAAAAAAGCCAACTGCAAGTGCCTTCATTTGTTACTATTTTGTCAGGCAGCATTCTAGAAAGAAATCAGCTTTTCATTTTGCTATAGCTTCATTACCTTTAAAGATGATACTTACCTCTGCTACTCCAATACAGTCTTACAACGCAACAAAATCATGCTTCATGTAGGAAACCTTCACCGCACAGAGATGGACACGGGACAGGAATAAATTGTTCTCACACAAGACTCTAAACCACTCTTTATTTTGGTTAGCAAAGTTCAGAGAGTGTTAGAAAACAGTAAAAAACTGTGCTTTTTCCCATTTCACAAAGCAGATAATATCAGCCTTTCAATGTGAAGTTCAACTCCTGTCTGAGTGTCAGAATAAAAAACACCATCTTAAAATTTCCAGAAAAGAGAATGGGCTTGAAGCAGAAAATCACAAAACTTTCATGAAAGCATCATCACTCAACTATGTTACCTAAATAAGTGATGTTCTCAGCTAATTCGCAGCCACTGACATCTGGAAAATAGCGCACAGTCTCTTGGTCATTAGCGCCAAGCACAAAGGTTTGAATTGGAGCTGAGGGAGAAAAGGCAATCGGTCAGGCAATTGGTCTGGTGTAAGTCAAGTACATTAAGAGAAGCTCAGTCCACATATACTAGGAATCACAGCCATCAATTCACCATCCAGACACCCCCTCCTTTGCAGTGGGATGAAAAGCAATAAGCCCAGAACAAGTAAGTAACCTTCCTTCAAAGTAAGGCCCCCAAGCCTGCTGCTTCAAAAAATGCTTATCTCACCAGCTGAGAGCAACCTCTGGTTTAACTACAACTAGCTCTGCCATCTGCATATGATGTTCTATGTAGGAGCATCATCTGCTCCTATGTGATCCACAGCCCTAAGAACACACATCTTGCCTAGGGTGACGTTAAGTAAATACTACAACACAGGGACACCTGGTGATTCACTTTAAGCTGATCTAAATTCCTATGGCTGCAAACCACTGACATTTTTCTTAGGGAAAAAGGTCAAGAACATCATAGTTTTGATTCACTTGGCAGAAGAACCTGTTACATGATATAAGGAAGAAATTCTTTACTTTGAGGGTGGTGAGGCACTGGAACAGGATGCCCCATCCCTGGAAGTGCTCAAGGCCAGACTAGATGGGGCTTTGAGCAGCCTGGGCTGGTGGAAGGTGTCCCTGTACATGGCAGGGGGTTGGAATTAGATGATCTTTAAGGTCCCTTCCAACCTTAAACCATTCTATGATTCCCTCTCAACATGCGCACAAACCATACCCCTTGCAAGGCCAGGATCTAGTGGATATATGTTAAAAATAAAAACAATGTGAAGTACCAGTTTTCTACAACTAAGTGATCAGTAAAGATTGTACTTATGCTGTTTGGATAAATCAATTTTCTCAGGCTACTAAAAGTTAGAAAAAGCAATGGCTGGTGTCAGAGACACCTCCTGTAGATTTCCTGCCAGACCAGCATGGCAGTAAGCCTGTCAACACCTCACATGGTCAGGCCATACTAAGCTCTTCCCTGAATGAAATCCAGCGATAGCTTCCTACTTTGGAGCAGAGAGCTGCAGCCGTATAGCAACTCTGACACAGCTCTTGCTAGACTTGTGCTCGAAGTTCCAGCTCCCATCACCAAATGATACGAGAAGCTCCCATCACCAAATGATACGAGAAACTGACTAGCCTCCCTGTGCTAAGTCCTCATCTACGAGTTGCATACAGGACAACTGTCGTCCAGACAGCTCACACAAACCAGAGTGTAACTCTGGGGAGCGACAGAGAAGCAGAGATAAACAGGAAAGCCAGAACCCCAGCTCCCTTCTGGCTCTCCTTGTGCCAGAGTTAAGAGCCAGAGCAATGCTGAAAAGGAAAGAGGAACAAATACTCATGAAAGTGCATCATGAGAGAGCATCTCCCTTGTAAGAGGCACGTGGAAAGAGGCAGAGGAGAAGCCCATGCAGCATTTTTCACACCCACTGGCAGAAAACCACCTTTGATGCCCAAGCCATGGAAGGACTACTTAGAGACATACATCCTCATGCTTCTGAGCACGGGACTGGTAATGGAATGGGTTTGATTTTAAAATAAACCCATCTTTCCCTCCTGCATAGCATTTTCCTACTTTAGCTGCGTTTAACTACTCTAACATTGCAACCTGTACAACTGAATTCAAACACCTGTCACAATGAAGCAAGTAAGTGGGTTGCTAAATAGGACAATCCCCAGCACATTAATGCATATGCCATCCAGAACAACTTCTTCCTTACCTTTCTTGGCCCCTGTGCGATACTCTGTCCATTCAGTGTCTGAAGTAGAGCCAAAGAAATTCCCAACACACAAAAGCATCTAAAAACATCGCACAAAGTGAGAGTTGCTACAGAACCACAGCAAGGTACACTCAGGAAGATGTTTCACCACACCATGACATGCATCTCTTTAATACTATTTCATTTGGCAAGGAAACACCTCTCTGCTCTTTGATGCCAAGAATTAAAGGCGTAAGGGAGACTTTACTGCATTTAAACCTAAAAAAGGAAGAGTTGCTCTCCCGCGTACCTCGCCTGCAGCCTTCTACTGCCCCAGCACCTCGGCGCATGGCCAGCAAGGCCGACGGCCTGCGAAGACCCCGCCGTCAGCC